>NC_141691.1:592960824-595905824 GCF_964263255.1 Lissotriton vulgaris
GGGAGGCTGCGCCGCCCATCTCCACACTCCCTCCCCAATTCCTCATGGTCCTTGTGCCCTGAGCTCCGCCATGTGCCCCGGCCCCCTACCATGTGCGGAGGCAGCGCTCCCCCCCCCCCGTATCTGCAAACATTACCCATTCCACAACGACAGTAGTTCATATGTTGAGGATCTCGTCCGCCGTCTGCGGTGTCACCAGCGGCCCCTCCGTGCGGTGCATCCCCGACAAGTCCGACTCCGATCCAGAGGCCGATACATGCGTGTCCGAGTCTGTGGCCCCTCTAGATCCGGGACCTTCTGCCCGGGCGAGCTTCCCCACCTCTAGCAGCGCCGCCTGTCGTTCCGCCTCAGTTTGAGAGGCCGATGGGCCCATCTGCCCACGACCCCGTTTCCAGAGTCTCTTCGATTTTCGTAGCCTCTTGGGTGAACGTTCCCGCTCTTTCTCTCGCTCTTCTCTCACCCTGGCGCCGTCAGTCCCGGCCTTGTAGGTCTCCCACCAGTCCCAAGCTTCCGCCGAAGTCGCGAAGAAGATCGCCTTGTCGTCCACTACTACTCGCAGCCTGGTCGGGAAAAGCAAGGAGTAGGGAATCCCTTCGGTCCGCAATTCCCTTTTGATCGTGAGGAAGGAGGCTCGATGTTTCTGCGTATCGAAGGTGAAGTCTGGAAAGAGTGTGACTCTACTGTTTGCGATTTGGAAGGGGCCATCCTCACGAGCCCTCCGCAGGAGCAGATCTCTGTCCTTGTGGTGTAGCAACTTAGCTATGATCGGTCTGGGTGGGAGCCCGGGCTTGGGTGGCCCTGAGGGGACCCTATGGGCCCGCTCCAGCGTGAAGAACGGCGAAAGACCTTCCGGCGCCACCACTGTCTTCAGCCATTCCTCCATGTAGGCAATCATATCACCTGTCCCCTCCGTCTCCGGCACTCCTACGACCCGTATGTTGCTGCGCCGATTTCTATTTTCGGCGTCCTCCGCCCGCCTCTCTAGGGTGCTTATGCGGTCCAAGGCCTCCGTCAGCTTGCTCTCCATCGCCTTGTGGGCCGGCGCCATGCCCCCGAGCACCACCTCAGCCTCTTTAACCCTGTCTTTCAGTTTGTCATGATCCGCCCGGAGTAGGCCCAGCCCCGACGCCACCTGCGCTATGTCGTTATGGAGCGCATCCCTGGTGGCCGTAATGGCGTCCAGTATTCGGTCTTGCAGCCGCTGCAGATCTGTCTGCTCCGCGGGGCCCCCCTCCGCTGCGTTCGATGTCGCCGCCTCCTCCGTCTTGGTCCTCGGCTTCCCCATCGTGGTCAGTCCGTCGCTCACGCTTTCCTCGTCTCGTGGATCACCCCTGATTGCTCCGGTGACGGCTCGTCGCTCTCGCTCTCCACGTCTCGTGGACCTCCCCTGAGCGCCTCGGGGCCTCGCTGTCCCTCCCCTGCGCCTCAGCGAGTGCTTCCTCCGTGCTGTCCGGCCCTGGGATCTGTGGGGTACCGGTCACTTCCCCCCCTGAGACGGCTTGGTGGGCCGGACGCCAAAGGCCTTCTCCGCCTCGTGGGGCCCTTCCGTTCGTCCCCACAGGATGTGTGTGCCGCTGCTGCGGGGGCGAGGGGGGCCCTGGATGCGCTGTCGCGTGCTCCGGATCCCACCAGTCTCCTCACTGGGCGGCCCTACGTGTTGTCCGGCCTCTGGGAGCTGCTGGGTTCCGTTCACTTCCCCCCTGAGGCGGCCTGGTGGGCCGGACGCCAAAGGCTCCTCTCCGCCTCGTGGGGCTCTCCCGCACGTCCCCACAGGCTGTGCGTGCCGCCGCTGCGAGGGCGAGGGGGGCCCAGGATGCGCTGTCGCGTACACCGGTCCCCACTAGTCTCTGGGCGGCCCCCCGCTCACCTGCTGGGTCGGTCGGTGCCTGGGGCCGGGTCGGGCTCCGGTTCTCGAGTGCACGGCAAGGGGCCGGTGTGAGTCCTCGTCCGCCCCGCCCACATCCGATGGTTCCGCACACCACAGCCGGTCGCCGGGGAGCTATCCTCGCCGTGTGGGGTCAGTCGCTGCCGGCGATCGCGCCTCCACTTCGCCTGCCGGCAGTGCGCTCTCCTGGCAGTCCGCCGCCTCCTAAGGCATCGCCGCGGTCGCCATCTTGCTCGGCGCCTTCCTCTCCGCCGCTCCAGAGGCCGCCGAGATCGGCGGCCGTTCACGGGTCTGCGACGCTGCCGGCTGCCCAAATCTCTCCCGAGCAGTCACCGCCGGGCCATCAGTCGGCGCCGGGGCACACGCGGGCTCCACAGCCCCTGTAGCAGGATTCTTGTGGGGAAGAGGCGCGGAGCTCCGGGCTCACGCCGCCATTACCCTCGGCGCTCAAGCCACGCCCCCCTTGGGACCGTATGTTCATGTTACAACACTGGGCTCTACGGAAAAATTCTTGGCCGACACTGGTGCAAACATAAGTCTATTGCTAGGTCTAAAGTCTATGGGGCCTCCTTGTCTGGCGCAAGTAACATTTCTGTGGGGTTTTCTGGTACCCCAGTATTTAGCCCCGTTTCACAACCACTGAAACTAATGATAGGACCCTACACAATTGATTCCCCTTTGGTTTTGACTTTCACTTGTGGCGAAAATCTGTTGGGTTTAGATCTATTAAAAAGATTACATGCCACCATAAACTGTTCTCCTGATGGGGTTTACATCTCTATGGGTCCCCCTACCACACATCCAGTATATTTAGCCTCCCCAGATCCCATTCCCCAGGAACTTCAGAATGTCCCTCCTGCTCTTTGGGCCCAAGGTGATACTGATGTCAGCCTTTTGTCCATACCCCTCTTTTCTGTTACCCTGAAGGAAAATGCTCGCCCTGCCCGACTTCCCCAATACAAAATACCAAAAGAAGGGAAAAGGGCATTACTCCAGATCATTTCTGAACTTCTAGACAAGGGCGTGGTTGAAGAGACAAGAGGAAATGTGTGCAATAGCCCAATTTTGCCTGTCCTAAAACACACCGATCCTTCCAAGCCCCCTGTTTATCAGTTTGTCATTGATGTGCGCAAGATAAACAAAATAGTAGTACCCCAGTTTCCAGTGGTCCCAGATATCACCACTCTACTGACTATGGTTCCCCCGTCTGCATGTTTCTTCTCTGTCATTGACTTAAAAAACACCTTTTTTAGTATACCTGTTGATGAACAGAATAGGGACCTTTTTGGATTCTCATTGGCAGGACGGAGTGTCCAGTTCTGCAGAGCTCCACAAGGATATACAGAGAGCCCTTCAATTTATAGTCAGGCCCTCAAGGGCCAACTTGATTCCCTGTCCCTACCTCAAGGTACAGCCCTACTCCAGTACGTTGATGATTTGCTAATAGCGGCAGACCCTGAGGCGTTATGTAAAGAAGCCACAATTAAATTGCTCCTGCATCTGGCAGAGTTCAATCACAAAGTTTCCCAAACTCCAATATTGTCGACATGAGGTGACCTACTTTGGTCATCTCCTGTCGAAGGAGGGACGCCGCCTCACCCCTGAACGAATATAAACAATCAGTAAGATGCCCCCACCAAAAATGCAGAAAGAGGTACGTGCTTTTATTGGTATCACCTCCTACTGCCGCCAGTGGATACCAAATTTTTCTTTACTCATTGAACCTTTATTGAGCCTCACACTTAAAGATGCTCCCCAACCACTCCCTTGGACAAATGAGTGCCAGCATGCATTTGAAGAACTGAAAACAGCCTTGTGTTCGGCACCGGTGCTAGGCACCCTCAGTTATCAGAAACCCTTCACTCTTTTTGGACACGAGCATGATGGTTGCGCATTGTCAGTGCTAACACAGCGCTTTGGCGACAGACAACGCCCCTGAGCATATTTTTCTGCAGTTCTAGATCCCGTGGCCCGCACACTACCCAGTTGCTTGAGACCAGCAGCTGCAGCTGCCATATCCATTTGCCAATCTGCTGGCCTGATCCTTGATACTGCACTTACAGTTATGGTTCCTCATGCAGTTGACACTTTATTAAATAGGACAACAACTCAACACCTTACTAGTGCACGTTTTTCCGGATATGAATTGACTCTCTTAGCCAGTCATATTACCATCCGCCACTGCACTACGCTCAATCCAGCCACATTGCTACCCTTTGTTGATGATGACACTAGTTCTGATCCACATGATTGTGTCCTCCGGACGGAGGAAGAGACTAAAGGCCATGCGGATTTGAATGACACACCCCTCACTGACCCTGATGGTACCCTGTATGTGGATGGTTCTTGCTTCAAACTTCCTGATGCTAGCACAACTGCTGCCTATGCCATCACCATGTTACAGACAGTAGTGGAGGGTGAGAGAATACCTTACCAATCAGCCCAGGCTGCTGAGTTAGTGGCACTAATTAGAGCTTGTGAACTGAGTACGGGGATGGCCGTCAACATCTACACTGACAGCCAGTACGCCTTTGGAGTAGCCCATAATTTTTAGGCGACTATGGGCTAAGAGGGGATTTCGTACTTCTCACGGTACTAAGATACAGCATGGTCATCTGGTCAGCAGGCTGTTAGAAGCATTGACTCTTCCTTCAAAGATAGCTGTGGTCAGATATAGCGCCCACAAGAAAGTAACTAATGACATAGGAAGGGGTAATGCATTTAATAGCCAGACTGCAAAGATGTCTCTGCCTATATGTATGTAGCTGGCCCCTCAAACTGGGTACCGGAGAAAGGGATGCACGAGGATACTATTGAGAATGTGAAGGAAATACAGGCAGAGGCGACTAGAGAGGAAAAGGCTCTCTGGGAAGAGCAAACAGGCCTATTTATTGAGAATGGCTGCTGGACGGATCTGTCTGAACAATAGCGATGGTTGATACCCGATAACTATGTTTTGCCAGTGGTCATGGCTCATGGCCCAGCTCACATTAGTGAAAAAGGTATTTAGAAATTGCTAGCTCCGGTAGGGCAAAACAAACACATCCCAAAATATGCTGAGAGGTTAGTCAGAAATTGCATGATTTGTTTGATGCATAACCCGGGAAAAGGCAAACCAACACCTGCTGGGAATTTTGCACCCCCATGTTACCCCATCGAAGTGCTCCAAATAGATTACATACAGATGGAAACATGTAACAATCTCCGATATGTCCTGGTAGTTGTGTGTGCCTTTAGTAAGTGGATCGAAGCCTACCCCCTTAAGGACAACACTGCTATAAGCACTGCCAAAATACTGTTGAAGGAATTCTTTCCCAGATTTGGGATGCCCAGAATAATCTGGAGCTACAACGTAAGCCACTTTACAGGGGAAATAATAAAGAAAGTGTGTATAGGGATGGGGATCAGACATAAATTCCATGCCGCCAATCACCCCCAGTCAGCAGGTTTGGTTGATCGCCACAATGGAACACTGAAATGAAAAATGGCAAAGATCCAGGCTGACACAGGACTGTCTTGTCTGGGCGCCCTGCCCCTTGCCCTCCTATCAACTAGAGCCACGGCACATTCCCGTACCGGACTATCCCCGTATGAGATAGTGTTTCGTCGGCCAGCAAATGTTTGGGGAGTACCTCGCCCAAACAAATATTCCACCATTGAATACCCATTGTTGATTGATTATTTACATGAATTGACCACTAACCTACGTCTCATTCATCGTCAGGTACAAGATATCCTGCCACCCAAACCCGAGGGCCCTGGTCACACCATCCAGCCAGGTGGCTGGGTCTGCATCCGAAATTTCCAGAGAACAAAGAACTTGGAGCCGAGGTGGAAGCCGCCCCAGCAATTGTTGCTGGCTACCAGGTCTGCAGTGAAGGTGGCAGGAAGAAAAAACTGGGTCCACGGAGTGCATTGCAATAAGGTGCCTCTACCACTACCATACGACCGGTGGGTTAAGGAAGGCCTGGGAGACAACGAATGTGAGAAAGTCCAGTGCTTTGTACCCTTCAGTGACGCCAACATTGCCTGGGCTTTATCTGAACGAGAAGACAACGACATCCTGCAATCTGACGTTCCTTCGCATCTGAGGTTGCGGGACACTCAACAGCCAGAGCATTTGTTTCCTGATCAAACAATGCCCTGGTCCACCCGGTACAACCTCCGACCCAGCAAAAAAGACTGAAGAGACAAAGGTCTCTGCTCTCTGCTTGACTTGGTTTGACAAATCGCTGCAGGGCTGTGATGCACTGGCGCATTTTTTTGACCGGAGCCGGTACAGTGGATCGGAACGTGCCAATAGGACCGTCGGAATCAATGGCAACCACCAATCACAGGCAGCAACTAGGGAAGACTAAGTGAAGCAGACGATGAACAAAATGAACACTGAAAGATTGAAGAGCAAAGAAATAAAGAAACAAGAGTACATAAAGACAATACGTGCCGGTACTCAATCTGTCTAATCGTACAAATCACTATTTCACTGGGACTGGCCTGCCTCGGATGGGTAATACATGCTGCCCTTGCAGCACCTGAGCCTCCTACCTCTACAGAATCACCTCATCAACATGTGTCATTACCCACCCATGAGAAGAACAGAAGGGCAGGTTTCTTTAACTACACTCTCATTGAAATGTTACACCAGCACCAGCTTGTGGTGAACACAACAAACTGTTGGGTATGTGGGCTGCTGCCCCATACTGCAAGTACCGGAATGTCCCTGAGTACTGCTCCTTTCTCTCGAGCTGGTTCGGCCTACGGCTGGTACACTGTGTTCTTGGATGCATTTTATTCAGGTGATACATCCACACGATCCCTGGGGAAGATCAGTAGCAAACAAGCCTTCATGGCTAAAGATTCAGCAGAAAAGAACGAATATGAGAAAAATCATGGGTCCTTTTATCCATTGAACATCTACAATGGTGGGGGAAAGAAAAGACTGCCACCTTTCAGGGATCTCCCTGTCTACCCACATGCCGGAAAGTACTGCATGAAGAGCAGTGGAACAGAATGGGTGGGAGAAAGTTACTGTTCCTACACACTTAAGCTCAATGGTTTGACTCTCCCAGCTCTGGTGTCCTCACTGAATAAGTACTTTGTGTGTGGGAACAAGGCCTACACCTGGCTGCCCAAGCCTTGGGCAGGCACCTGTTACATTGATTGGTTGCTCCCCCCACCTACACAGCCGATGCAAAACACCACATCCAGAAGAGAGGTGTGGTTGATACTGAAGACACAGCTGGCCAAGAATTTGGTGACTTTCCTAAAGGGTTCCTCCCTTTTTGGGCCCCTATGGTCAATAGTCGCAATCTCCGACATCTCACCAGGGTGGTAGAGGCCACCATCAACGCAACTGCCGGTGCCCTCAATAACATCATGGCTGAACTTCAAGCGGACCGCCTCATGACTTTACAGAACAGAATGGCGCTTGACATAATACTGGTGGATCGTGGAGGAGTCTGCACATTGATCAAAACAAGTTGCTGCATTTGCATCCCTGATAATGCACCAACAGTTTATCAAGCAATCCAGAAGCTCCATAAGATTGCTTCCGGCATCCTTCAGGATGAGGGTTCATGGCCCCTAACAGACTGGTTTTGGAGCATTGTATCTCAGTGGGGATGGAAGATGATGATTTTCATTGCAATACTTGCAGCCACATTGTTCTCTTGCTGCCTGTCTTCAATGCATGCCCGCGCTGTGTGGGCTCTGTGCCACCTCTTTGGCACACCAACAAGTGAATTCACACCATCACAATGCCATGATAACGATCGAGAAAGAGGTCCAAGAGATGATGAACATTGACCTGGATGACGACTGATTGTTGCCTCTGCATGGCAAAAGGAGGGACTGTTGAACTGTAATTAAAATGACCCACGAGACTCCATTTTTTGTTGCCATGCTCTCGGCAACCTGGTGAAGAATTGCTTTCCACGTCCCTTTTGAAACTTGCACAACCCTCCTTTCACCTTGTGGTCGAGCTGATTCCGAGAAGCTGCCTGTGTGCCTCACCCCCCAGTTGTGTCAGAGACTTAGCCACATCCAGTCCATTGTTGGTAACTCAGCCTGTCACGACCAACGAAAGTGCCCTGTGACCACACCATCTGGTCAAGGAAGCATGAGGCTGTGCCCCGTGACCACACCATCTGATCAAGGAAGCACGAGGCTGCACCCTGTGACCACCCATCTGATCAAGGAAGCACAAGGCTGCACCCTGTGACCACACAATTGAGCAAGGAAGCACAAGGCTGTGTACATTGTGCAATCAGATACAGATGACCCCTGGCCAAGATTGCACCACAGGACTTACAAAGAACTTGTCAGATGAGGAACTTATCAAAATGTGGAACTATGTATTGTGCAAATGGGCATGGCTAGTACTATAAGTATGTGTGCGCTGCGGATTGAAGCAGCAGTCTCCGTAGAATTGTCTTTTTACCATTCTGTGACCCTGTCCTTAGCACGAGCTAATAAATAACTTACTTCCCTCCACGGTTGGTTGTCCTGGTCTCTTTGGTAATGTATGATTTAAGCAAGAAGAACCCGTAGATTCTAGGTGTCCCCTGCACCACTGGCTTTGACTCTCCTAGTGGGGGAGGGTCTTCAAAAATCCAGTTCTACAGTCTGGCTGATATCATGGTGGATCAACTAGATCACTGCTCTCTGCACCACCCTTCCCACTGCACCACAAGAGATAACAGTGTACTGAGCTCCACAGCAGGACCTCCCTCACGCTGCCAGGCGTGGTCGACCCAGTCAGAGCCCGGTCCGGGCGCAGGATTTAGTGGTAGGCGTTGTTTCGCAGCGTGGACCAAAGCCAGCGCCTGTAACTCTCCGCTTGCGCCGCCCACTGAACCGCGGGCTGACCAATATCCCCTCCGGCCCAGCACCCCCCTGACTCAATTCTAGGCCAAGCGGGGAAGGCTTCAGGTCACTATAGCGTGCCGAACAGACCTGGAGGGCACTGCCACCTCGCAGCTTCTGGGCTATACAAAGCTAAGATGAGAGCTCAACTCAGTACCTTGCGGTCCTCAATCTTCCAGTCTTCCGTCATGGGGGTGTGTGTTCTACCACTGTCGCCATCCGCCACCTCTCATAATCGCGTCAGACCGGCAAGCTGCGGGCACCGGTGGGGCCTCATGAGGGAAGGCACTGCACTCGCTGAAGCCCGTAGACATCAGCTAAGGCCCCTGTTCTCAATTTGCACCATCCGCCGACCTGCGGACCGGGTCCAGCGCGGTCAGGCTGCGCCCCACACACCAAGCCCTCGCTCCTCCCCTCCAATCATCCGGGAGACCTCTGTCTCTTTCAAGTCAGCATTTCAGGGCCACACCACAGCTCGAGGGCGCCTTAACGGCTTTCCGGGATGCCAAAGCGTTAGTATCGATCTCGAACAGCCCCTCAGGACCGCCAGGCCCTCTCTCCTCTGGTTGCTGGTTCCTCCAGGCACCCAGTCAGGCTGAGGCAGGGGAGCCCAAAATAGCGCCGACTCCTAGTCTCATATCGCTGCGACCACGCCAGCAGCTTCGTAGCTCCATCTCCTGGTCAAGAGCCCGCTAGTGAGGTGCATCCCTGCCTCCTCTGTCGGGCGATCTCGGTGCGCGATTGTACCGGGGCTTCGTGGTGATCGTGGCCTGTTTCGGGCCCACCAGGCCGCAGCAACGCCGGGGCAGGCAAGGCCACAGAAAGCAGGAAAGGCCACAGAAAGCTGGAAAAAGAAGCTTGCCATTGATATCGGGTTGTCTACCCGAGTTGCCACACTCACCGGTAAGCTCAGATGGGCTCCAGTATGGGTGATAATGCAAGGCTAAATAGTGGCGGCGCGGGAGGGACAGGAACTTACATCCTATCTCGCTGCCATCTTGGCCACCCCCCTGAAGTTATTTTTTGTGGTATGCCTATTGTGTCGCTGCTGTGTGAGTGTGTTGCGCAAACGCTTTACACATTGCCTCCGGTAAAAGCCTGAGTGCTCTGCCAAGCTACCAAGGGGGTGAACAAGGGTTATCTTCAGTTTGTAACTTATTTGTTGTGACTAGAGGGGTGGTTTCTGCCTGGATTAGTCTCATGTCCTAGCCAACCAGAAATCTCATTTCTAGCAATGACTAATTGCAAGAACGTCATCATATTAAGTTCTTCGTTACTAGTAAGGATCTGCAATGGGGTGGGAATCTGGGAGTTGGGGGGTTTAGAGGGTTAGGCGGGAATGTTCACTATTGTATTGGCATGGAATACCATTAACTGACCGAATAAGTCTGAGACAATACATTGGGGACATAACATGAGTGCGATACAGAACGTAGAACTGGAATGTGATGTGTAACTTATGACAACTGAAAAATTCAATATAATATGTTAAGCTGTGAAATGTATTGTACACTGGATGGTGTTCCAGCTATAACACAGGTTTGGTGCTTGGGGGCTTATTAGTGAGAGCCCTGTGTCACTTTTGCACCCCATAAAGTGGTGCATGTGTAACAAAGGACTCTCATTTTGATATTAAAACCATACAAAGCAACCCTCTGTGACTTTGAGTGGCCTCATAAATCATGAGTAGGGCGATGCAGTGCAAATCGCTGCTTTGCCTTACTCTGCACTTGGGAGGTTTTCCATGGGCGTTGCAGTGAGTTTTCCCGTGCAACACCCATGGAATATGATGGTGCCCCATATTTACAAAGTGATATAAACGTGGGAAAGCACCAAATCTGCATACCTCCCAAGGTGAGGTATAATGAGGAGAAATTTGTTTCTGAGAGGAAAACATCTCTTAGGATTGTTTATGTGCAGGAAGGCATCCCTTCCTGCACACAATTAACCCTGCATGCACCATCATGCAAGGGTGTCTACTTTGGCGCTAGACTTCCAAAATGGTGCATACGCAGAGAGAAAGGACAGGAATGCATTCCTGACCTTTCACTTTGGCGTAGGGCAGTTAAAAAACCCAGGGCCTCATTTATGAGATTTTAACATAGGGCAGCACAGCAAGGTTGCTGCACTGCCCTACAAAAAAGTGAAAGGACAGGAATGCACAGTATTTAAGGAATACAATGCATTCCTGTCCTTTATCCATAATCACACATTGTTTGGGCAGCCTAGCTCAAATGGAGGCAACACAGGGGGCCAAATGCTTTCCTACCAGTTGGACATATGGGACCCAAAAGAGATAAGTTCAGTCTTTTCTGCATTGCATTTAAGTTGACTGTTCTCCATCCAATCAGAGAGAAGCTGCAATAGAGGCAGGCATACCTTCAAAAGTAAAAACCCGCTGAGTGTCACCAGTGCATGAAATGATTGTACATCCAAACGGCTCAACAACAGAAGTCAAGGGGGCAATGAAGGTGTTAATAAGGGTTGGACTAAGTGAAGTACCCCGCTGGACCCCTTGGTTAACTGCCTTGACCTCTGAGGAAAAAGGAGCGAGCCAATCCGATTGGCCTCTGAACCAATCCCACACAGAGAGTCCCATATCAGGAGAGACAGTGCAGGATACAGTGCAGTAGGATAGAATGTGGAATGATGCAAAAGGTAGAAGACAAATTAAGAATGATCAAGGCTGCATCTGTCCCTGAGTCCAATGTCCATTTAATGTGGTCAAATATTTCCAGAACTGCAGTTTCTGTACTATGAAGCGAACGAAACACAGATTGATTGGGATATAATAGTTTACCTTCCTCAATAAATTCGGAGAGCTGAGAGTTGAGTAACTTTAGTTGCCAAAAATGCTTAGGTCCAATACAGGTTTCTTAAGCAGAGGGAGCAATTTGGCAAGTTTCCAGGTGTCAGGCAAAAATACTGAAGAAAGAGAGAGATTGAAAATTGAGTTATTGACAGGGTTGATAATGTCCACAGCTTTCACAAGCAGCATTGGTAGGCAGGCGTCAAGGTGGGGCCCAGAATTACATTTCAGAATGGCATTCCTGGACTGTTCCAAGGATATGGACGTAGCTCTGGATTTAAGACATACTGTCAGAGAAGAGGTATCAGACTACATTGGAAAAGAGATCAGTTTGACTAAAGGAGCAAAACCAGTCAAAATAAGGATTAAACCAGCGCCGGGAACAACGACATCACCCCATCGCAGGACCTCTGCAACTCATTTGCCTCGTAGTTCCACAGCAAGATCGCAGACATACACAACAGCTTCAGCACACAGCCGATGTACCCTACAACCACAAACGCGCCCCCCACCACCCCCTCCGCGCCTGGACCCCGATCAACACTGAGGAGGCCATATGCACGATGAACTCCATCCACTCCGGATCTCCAACCGACCCCTGCCCTTACCACATCTTCAACAAGGCCAGCGCCGTCATCGCACCTCATCTCCGGGACATCATCAATACCTCCTTTGACACCGCAACCTTCCCGGAGAGCTGGAAGCATGCCGAACTCAGCGCCCTCCTGTAGAAACCATCAGCCGACCCCACCGACCTCAAAAACTACCGCCCCATCTCGCTCCTCCCGTTTCCTGCCAAAGTCATCAAGAAGACCGTCAACAGACATCTGGCCGCCTTCCTCGAGATGAATGGATCCCTCGACCCCTCGCATTCTGGCTTCCGGGCCAACCACAGCACCGAGACCGCCCTCATCGCAGCCACTGACGACATCCGAGCCCTGCTCCACAACGGTGAAACAGCGGCTCTCATCCTCCTGGACCTCTCCGCGGCGTTCAACACTGTCTGCCACCGCACCCTAATGCAGCGCCTCAGCAACGTCAGAATCCAAGAGAAGGCTCTGGAATGGATCATCTCCTTCCTCACCGGAAGGACACAGAGAGTCCGCCTACCCCCGTTCAGATCAGAAGCCACCAAAGTCATCTGCGGCGTACCACAAGGATCATCACTCAGCCCCACGCTGTTCAACATCTACATGAGCCCCTTTGCGGCCATCGCACGCCAACGCAACCTCAACATCATCTCCTACGCCGACGACACCCAGCTGATCCTCTCCCTCACCAACGACCCCGCCACCGCCAGAACCAACCTACATGAAGGGATGAAAGACGTAGCCGAGTGGATGATGAACAGCCGCCTGAAACTGAACTCAGATAAGACGGAAGTCCTCATCCTGGGATCGTCACCATCCGCCTGGGACGACTCCTGGTGGCCCCCTGCCCTGGGCAGCGCTCCCAAACAAACGGACCACGCACGCAACCTGGGCTTCATTCTGGACTCCTCCCTCTCCATGACCGGACTAGTCAACGCCGTCTCCTCGTCATGCTTCAACATCCTACGCATGCTACGGAAGATCTTCCGGTGGATCCCAACCGAAACCAGGAAGACGGTCACCCAGGCCCTAGTCACCAGCCATCTGGACTACGACAACTCCCTCTATGCCGGAACCACTGCAAAACTCCAGAAAAGACTCCAGCGGATTCAGAACGCCTCAGCACGACTCATCCTGGAGATCCCCCAACACAGCCAGATCTCCGCACACCTAAGAAACCTGCACTGGCTTCCCATCAACAAGAGAATCACGTTCCGACTCCTCACCCACGCACACAAAGCTCTCCACAACCAAGGCCCATGATACCTCAACGACCGCCTCAACTTCTACACTCCCGCCCGCCAGCTTCAATCGACCAGCCACACCCTCGCCGCCGTCCCCCGCATCCGAAGAGCCACAACGGGAGGAAGATCCTTCTCCTACCTGGCCGCCAAGACGTGGAACTCCCTCCCCACCCACCTCCGCCTGACCCAAGACCACCGCGCCTTCAGGAAGCAACTCAAGACCTGGCTGTTCGAGCAGTAGCGGACCCCCCCTCCCCAAGCGCCTTGAGACCCTCCGGGTGAGTAGCGCGCTATACAAATGCTTTTGATTGATTGATTGATTGAACCAGATACAATATTTTCTAGAACAAGGCAGTACATGCTTGCAAAAGAGGCAGAGGAGGGAATGAAAACAGTGATTGAAAAAATGGTCGAGCAGAGAATTCTTCAATAAGTGCTTGGTAGTCTTCTGTAATGGGAATTTACAAGCAGAATGACAAATGGGGAATCATACATGATTTCCGAAAGATAAATAAAATTGTGGTTCCTTGTTGTCCAGTGATATTAAAACCAGCATTGATTCTATTTCAAATTCCTTCATAATCACAAAGGTTTACAGTTATGGATTAGTGGCAAGCATTCTTTTCAATAACTCTTCATCAGAAATCACAATTTCTTTTTCGCGCTTCATTTTTTGATTACAATTCTCATACGTCGTACATTCCCACAAGCGTATTCTGAAAATCATTCAATTGTTTTGCAAATATTGAAAAGAGATTTAGAGCATCTAAAATTGCAAGGCAACTCAGTCTTAGTGCAGCATATTGATGATTTACTGACTGCATCCTAGACAACAGAGGGCTGTAAATAGGTTACAATTGCTCTGTTGAATCATTTAGCTGAACAAAGGATTAAAGTTTCCCCAACTAAAGTGCAGTTTGGTAAAAGAGAATTAATTTATCTTGGATACCATATGGAAAAGGGTGTGAGGAAAGTACTTGCTTTTTTTTTTTAAATGTAGTCTGCCAACCACCCAGTCGGATGTTTTTTGGAATTGTTGAGCATTGTCATCAGTGGATTTTAAATGTTTCCTTGATTGGAAAACTTATAGTGAGGTTCACATGTAATGATGTTGATGATGAATACATTGATGCAATTAATAAATTGAAATAGAGTTTGTGTCAGGCACCCTCACTCGGGATGCCTGATTGCTCTATGATGTTACTTCTGTTCTGCCATGAGAAAGATTGATGTGCGTTTTCATTTCTCACTGAGAAACATGCAGGACTAATGTGCCTGGTGAAATACCTTTCTGGTGCATAAGATCCAGTAGCTGTACATCTTAGAGGTTGTTTTAAATCAGTTGCAGCTGTTTGTCTGACAGTTGAACAAAGCAAAGGTTTTGTGATTGGTCATGCTTTAATTGTTTATGTCCCTCACTCAGCTATGTGTGTAACCTGGAGTTCCCACTACACTTTGTTATACCGAGCCTGGTGGAATTATATTTCCATTGGTGCATGCAAGACTTGTTTTGGTGCATGCTGGCGAGTATGAGGAGACATGTCAGCTGATAGCGAGCGCAGGCAAGATTTGCTGGCCTCTAGTGCGGCTTCTGGTGCCATTTACATGACTCTGGCGAGCACAAGCAACCGCAGCTTCATTTCGAAAAGATTTTCTACTCGAGGAGGACCTACATATACTAAAAAATATGTTTTTGAGTTAATATCCTACACCAATGGACCATTCAAGTTGTTTTATAGTGCAAGAATCCTTTATGTAAAGTTAATATTTTTTTTCAACAAGAGGGAACTGCTCCAGATACTCCCAGTTCCTGTTCCTGTTCCTGTCCAGCAGACTCATGCCAGTACTTTGTCCTTCCCCTGGTTTTGGTGTTGTGTGAATTTATAATGAAGGAACCCTTATGGCTCCTGATAGACTCCATAGAAGAGTGATGTAATTGTTAGAGCATAGTGAAGTGAATGCAAGTTTGGATTATTGAGTTCATGGTTACACACAGAAGAATGAAGACATGTTATACTAAATTCTGTGTGTGGCTTAGTCATTGGTGAATACCTGGGCAGGGGAGGACGTTACAATTGGTGATGAGATAAGGGGGAGGTATCCCAAAGATTGGAAGTGTTCTCTCAGAGAGTTTGCTGTGGTCCAGCAAACTGCTTGTAGATGCCATGTGTGTCTTCATCGAAGTTAGAATCCATGATTGGAGCAGGTGGAGACAAAGCACAGCCCCAGTTCTGTATGAAGCATTTGAGGTTAATAAGACCTTCACTGAGTACACATGGGTGGCCGAGAACCTACCAGGAAGGCCTATCAAAGAGGTACTGCGACACCATGCAACTCAAAGCCATGCATTCATTTCGAATTATAAAACTCTAGGCGGCTGCAACCATGTTTTGAAAGAACCACAAAGTGCAAAATAACATTGCAAGTCAGAGATCAAATAGGTGCCAGAAAGCACAAAGAGACTCTGAAGGGCAAAGTGATATAAGAAATAGTCATCTGCTTACCAGAACTAAGTACAGAGAGTCATCATGCCCCTGTGTTGGAGGGAGTAACCCAGAGAAAGCACCCAGGTTTGTGCTTGCAGAGCCATCCATATCCGAAGTGGCACACCATCAAAGCTTCTGAGTAGATTTTTAAAAAAACTTCAAAAGTTTCAGAGGTGCAAAAAGTCAAGAACGGCGATTGGAATCATGAAAGTTTGTTACTCCAATGGAGATCAACGAAGGGGTCCCCTTTCCTGTCATTATAAAAGATGATCCAGAGGCCAGCACATTGCAAGGCCTTAGTGATGGTGTGTATAAACAAGATCACCGCGCAGCATTAGAGAGAAATATATTCTCCACATCAGTCAGTTCCACCAATGGTTTCAATGCTGCTGCCTTCTTGGAACCGCCACCGCCATTCGATACCGCCAAAAATAGAATATTGGTAACAGATCGACTGATTGGATAGAGACATTTGATGATTTCATGACATCCATGTCCTGCCAATGGACAGATCGACAAATACTGTGAAAAGGAGAACCCTTTTGTGACAGTGTGCAAGGTGAAGGAAAACTTAGGTGCATTATGGTTGGAAGACACAATGGCTGCCCAAAAGTTCTGAAAGAACTGTTCAATGCATGCCCATGAAGCCAATTCACCAGAGCTTCTGTATCATTATTAGGTGAACATTGAAGAAGATGGTTGTGCCATTTAGATTTTTACCTCTGAGAAATGTGCTCATGTTGGACTGGCTACCTGTGAGGAAAACCCTGGTCAAAGAGATATTGAAATAACAAAGCACCAAAGTCAGTGAAAAGTTTGAAGATCACACTAAAAGTCAAGGGTTGTTCATTACCATTCATTATTGATAGTGGTTCATCAATAAATAGTATGCATGAAGAGAAATATAATGTACTGTGTCCATTGCCCCCTCTTATGTAAAATAAAAGTATATATGTGGGTTGCATCAATGCCACTAAAGAGTAAAGGTTCATTTCTGGCAACAATGAAGCACAAGAAAACAAAAATATAATCACAAATTAATATACTTCAAGGTACGGCGTCAAGCGTCTGTTCACTAAGCTGCTGATATGGGACTGATATCTGGGAACTATAAAATGAATGCTCATCATGAAATAGTAAGTCAATTCCCTTTGTTGTTTCAGGAAGTGGGAAAACCCAAGACGATGAAAGTTCAATAGAAAATGAATGAGGGCATCTGTCCTATTGCTTAAAGACACAGATCAATTGCGTTTCACTTGCAGGCAGCTGTTGAGAAAGATCTTGAATCTTCATTCAAATATGATATCATTGAGCATTTTACTGGTCCAACTCCATGGGTTTCTTCCATAGTGGTAGTACCCAAAAAGGACAGTGAAGGAGCTGTATGCATCTGCGTGGATGGGCATCAAGCAAACACAGCAATTTAAAGAGAACGACTTCCAGGTTAGCACATTGCTGACTTGCTAATGCAGTTGCCTGGATCTGAATGGAGGATATCATCAGTTGGAACTTGAGGATAATTCTACACATGTAGGTCTGTTCCGTTACTAGAGACTAAGAGCCTGATTTAGATATTGGCAGGACTCCCATCGTCCCTCCATGGCGGCATTCACAAAGACTCTGTTAAGTTGATGGATTCATGCCCATCTTATTTAGAAATGGACTGGCTGATCCTCCCTCCACATTGACAGAGTGTTTTCAGTTGCGTAAGCAGTTCACCTCCATAGACGTAGCTGACTTCTCTGCTGTCTAGTACTGCTCTGTTGCAGTCAGGGAGCTGGTATTGCATATTTACAGTTCTGAATTGGGCTGGAGTTGTCTTAGGAGAGGGATTCAATCATGGGAACATTGTACTATTCTGGTGCTTTTGAATGGATGTTAGCATCACACACCTGGTGTGTTTTGAATAATTGTTTTCACTTGCATACCACACTATAAAACACTCTCCATATTAGACCATGATCCTTTTGCCGTTCCACTGCAGCAGAACATTGTTAATCAGAATTTTTTCTCCAAAATCAGGTGTTATTTCTTGTTCATTTTTCTTCTTTCATTCATTTGCTTGTGCGTTATCCATTTTTTTAAAGATTATTATTTGATAATGACAGAGAGGAGAAATCCTTGCTTTAACGAGGGAGAATTGCCAGTCATGGTGGATACATTTATTAGAGTAGAGCCACAGTTGTTTGAAGATCAAGTACAAAATACAACTATGGCTCTAAAAAGGCAAATGTGGGCCGAATAGTTGACAGAGTGAATGCTTTAGTAAGCAACCTGTGCACATAGGAGGAAATTAGGAAGAAGTAGAATGACTTACATGGGAGAGTGCAATCCCTACCATCCAAGCCTCACCTAGAGGCCCAGAGGACAGCCATACCTAAAACTATATCATTGGAAAAGAAGGTCTTGCCGATCCTACATCCTAAAGGATTGACAGGAATCCTTGGTGGAGTGGAGAATGGTTAGTTATACTTTTGAATATGTCACTAAACCTAAATGTCATTTTTGCTTTTAATTTAGGTGTTTCTAATGTGTTTGCACCTTTTCAAAACATATTATACTATATATAATTGCTTCTTTTGTTTTATTTAGGAAATTTCTAGCATTATTGTTGTTTCACTCATTTTATTCATTGTTATTATGTGTTGTTCATGTGTGGGTTTTTCTTCATGTTATTTTGTTTTTAAGTATTTACCTTGTATGTTTGAATGTATTTTGTTGTATTTAAGATTACAGGTGTCAGTCTCCATCACATTGAACATGATGTTATAGTGCTTGTAAGTGTCTTTTCACCTAATTACATACTTCAAATATGTGTTTTATATTGTGAATGTCTGTTATTTTTTACTGCATATTTTACTAGGTATGTTACCTTTCCACCCCTAAGGGAATGACAAGAGGATCTTGATTGGTGCTCCGGTGCCAAGAAAGTAATATATAAAGCCAGAGGATGCCCCAGGAAATGGGACAAGATTTGGAGACCATGGAGGGCGTATAGGGGATACTGAGTAGGAATTGATTAAGAATGGTATGTAAAACATGTATACAACCCCAACAATTACAACATGTAAAGTGGTGGACAGGGGAGGGTGGCCAACCTGTGAATTGGGCCTAGTATTTAGAAGAATGTGTACTAGTCTGCATGATACTTGTGAAATGATTTTTTGAATGACTGTTAAATCAATAAAAAGATTTAAAATGAATAAAAAGTCAATGCTGTATTCAAATAACACACAAATGACACAAAAAAAGTTTGTTTCACTTACAATTTTGCAATTGTTGTTAATGTTGAATTGAAAGGACTGCAACTACTATGATGCCTTGTTTTTGTTTTGTTAAAATAGTACTGTAATGTTAATTTTGGTCATTCTTTAATTTCTTTCATATTTTCACATATGTTCAAGTGTTATGTATTTATCAATCTCTATTTATTGCTATGCTTTGAAAATGTTTTTGTTTAATTGTGTTGTTTAATTGTGTTTGTTTCTTTTTCTTGTTTTTTAATGAATTGATGTTCTTTGTTTCATAAACCAAAGTTTGCTGACTTGAAATGCTAATGTACATTATTACGTTTTTTTGTAAAGAATGTACTTTGCAATGTTTAAATGATGAATAATGCTACTTATCCTTCTACATTGTTTAATTGTCAGAATTGCAGCCTACTAGGTCCTAGAATGCTTTATTGCACATTTCTCTCTTCTGTGTTGTGATGAATGTTTGATATATTTTATGTATACCATCCAATTTAATTTAATTTCAAAACATCTTTTCACCTGCTTTTTTGGAGTTGTTTTGTGTGTAATTTAAACTTTTTGTGTATTCGATTATAATTCTACTGAAAAGCATAAATAATTATTTAAATTTTCTTTTTCTCCTTAGGTTGCTTCATTTTTTGCTTGAAACTTGATGTATATTTGAGACTTTTACTATTTTATGTAATTTATGATAGGTCCAGCACCCAGAGTACATTGAAAACCATCTTCCACTGCTACCTATAATTCCTCTAATCCAGACCAGGAACAAGCCTTCAGTGAGGAATCTACTTTAGCTAGTTCATATGATGAGGAGCAGGCTTGTCTGTCTGGTCTACCTAGACAGACAGCTCCAGTGAGTCTCACTTGGACCACACCAAAAACTCCCACCCCAGTTGTTATCACACCCCAGCATCTCAAAACTTCAAATTCCTATGTGCAAAGAAATATCACTCCAATCTTGTACCCACAGTCCTGTCCGCTGTTGATCCAACACCTCCACCACCTCTAGTTCAGCCAGGATCCAGTGGGACGGGGCACACTAGGTCAAGTGCACATGGTAGTGCGGGTAGGGTTAATTAGAGGGAATCTATGGGACAGCAAAGTGAGGCCAATGGGTTCATAGTCACCCAGGCAACCATCGACCAAGTCTTGGGATCCCTCAATTAGTACCAAGACATTATGGGCCCGGTCCTTTTGTTCACTAAAATTAAAAATCACAAATTCAAAGAATGATAGTGTATTTCTTCTCTCAATTTGTTAAGTGTTTTTGTTTCATCCTACATTTAAAAAAGTTAAAATTAAAAAGATTGTTCATTAATAAAGAAATTACATGTAGGTAATGCTTTTCACATTTAAAAAAATGACAAAAAATAATCAAATCAAAAAGTACTATTTTAATAAATTGGACTAAGAATTGTTTTTCATGTTTTTCAAATTCATAACAACCCATGTGTAATCCAAATGCTACATTTTTATTTACAGTTCCAGCACTTGCCACCATAAAAGAATGGGATACAATGAAAGAATTTGATTAAATAGGCAAATTATTATTGATTTATGCTATCAACTGGAGCCATATCTTCCTCCTCCAAGAGGAATCCCACACCAATAGCATCAATAGTAGAAATCATGTCAGTATTCCATTTTGTGCCCACAGTATCATTCCAATACACTGTTGCAGTATCTGGTGGAATGTACTACAAGAATTTATTTCTTCAATTATAAAACACATCAACAGCTTTCTCCAGTTTCCACAAAAGACATTAAAAAATATAAAAAATAAGGAAAGGGTTTGAATACCCTGATCTCCTATGCCTCTTGGGGGGGTCTCAGAGGGCCCCGCTAGGGCCATAAAATGGTTCTAAAAAGAAATTTCGGCAGGATGTGTGCTTGAGCTACAGCTCCCATCAAAAAAGAGAAGGGTGACCTCCTCCCCCTGGGTGGACCAGGTCCCAGAGGCATGCATCCATTAATATTTAAAACAAATGGGGGGGGTCTTGCTGATCCCCCTGTGACCCGGGGACTGCCACCTCTCCAGGGCTTTTGTTTAAATAATATTGGGGTGGCCCTAAGGCCTTCCCACTGCCCTAGGGACTGCTACCGCCCTGGAGCTAAAACACAACATTTCAGTGGGCCTCCCAGAACCCCCGTGCACTGGGGATCATCAACTCCTTGGGCGTAAATCTATTTTTAAAAATGGGAGGAGGCCACGGGGGATCCCTCCCGGGACATGCTTTGCGTCAGGGACTGCCACCTCCCCAGGGCAGGCCCTACTATATCCTGGGGTTCCCACTCCCTGGACATGGCTGTTTGCTGTGGCGTTGTGAGAGCATTAATGTTCCCCCCATGCCACAGCAAATGCTCCACTTCCAGCAAGGCTCTTGCTTGCTGGAAGCAGAGCTGAATGCTTGCAGATACAGGGTGCTGCAAGTTCAGCAGCTCCCTATGTCTGAAAGCAATGCTGGCTACCACAGAGGGAGGCGAGTCAGCAGGGTGGGACCAGGGCATCCACAATGGAGACCAGGGGATGGGGTCCCTGGGGTTGAATTCGGCCCATAGAGGGGGGACACACAGCCTCCCTTCCCTATTACAAATAGGCCAGGCCTCAGAGGATGAGATCCCCAGGGCCAAAATCTACCCAAGGAGAAGGCCCCTCTGCAAACACACCGCATTGCTGAGAGGTCTTCTGAGGCATGCCCCCTTTGTTCACCACTCTGCAAATATATCTCCTGATGCACTACTAGTTAGAGGATGAATTCCTCTTGGATGCTGAGGGTATGACACAGTAGGATTGCTGAGATCTGTTTGGAGGCCCCACACCCTTTCTACACCACTCTGCAAATGCACCTCCTGGTGCTCTACTAGTTACTGCATGAATCCCTCTTGGACACTGAGGTTCCTTGGGGCCAAGAACCCCTCCTGTTAACGCTAGTTTGTCCCACCCAGCGGTTTTGCTGAGGGCTGGTTGGAGGACCTGCTCTCTTTCTCTACCACTTTGCAAGCATGACAACTACTTACAAAACCTTAGATATTCAACTATAAACCAAAGCTACAGTAACATTTGAATTAGAAAATAGACTTTAAAACACCCTTAAGACTTCACTTAAAAAGACCAAAGTTTGCCAAGGATGTTATTGATAGGGCTAGATTTCCCTCAACCATGCACCCACCCATACAGCTGCATACCCACAGATGTATTCACCTATACAACCACTCACATACCCATCCATACTTTGTCTTAAACGCTGGCGGCAGTTTTGAAGAGTGGGCGGGGCCGCGTCAGCCAAAGGACATGCGCAGCACTACCAAGGTAGTGCTTGCGATGGCCGTTGGCCAATGTGCACTTCGAAGGGGTTAAAACAATCACTCACACACCTATACAAGCATTCATACACTCACTCACACATCCACACAACCACCTACATTTCAATTCACAAATCCACCATACAAGCACTCCCAAATCTGCTCACTCACCCATACAGTAATTCACACAGACACTCATTCTCCAATACAACCACTCACACAGAAACTCACTTAACCACACACTCACTCAAACAGCCACTCCCTCACCGATACAACCACTTACACACCCAGTCACTCACTCATACACTAATTTAGACACCAACTCACTCACCCATAAAGTCACGCACACAGCCATTCACTCACCAATAAAGCCATTGATACAACCACTTAGTCATCAACATAGTTATACACATAAATACTCACTCACCCACACACTACCCAGATACCTATTTGTTCACCCATAAAACCCATAAAGCCACTCATATACCCACCCACACCTCCATACAGCCACTGACACACCCACAAAACAACACACACACTCACTCACACACTCATACAACCACTCAGATATCCACTCAAACTCTCATACAACCACTGACACAACCACTTTGACACCTAAAGATCTAATCAGAAATCCACTCACTCACTGATACAGTCACTCATGCCTGCACTCACACATCCATACAGCCACTCACACACACTGATAGAGATAATCCCACATCCAGTTAGATTACACCTATTGGAGATAGTATCACTCATTATTAGTTCAAATAGTACACTAATCTAACTTTTTTAGTAGGTTAGTATATAAGTTTAACACCCATAAACTCTTAAAAACAAACTCACATGATGATGTCATCAGTGGTGGTATCTGAGATGTCATCAGTGATATCATCAGTGATGTTACTAGCCATGTCATGAGTGATGTAATGTGTGAGTTCATAAGCAGTGCATTTTGGGGGTCTAAAATGTAGTTAGCTCAGGTAACTATAACTAATCGATTTGAATGGTTTAGTACAAATGAAATCTGAGCCTAACTAACGTCCTTGTAACCTTTGTTTTTTTCAGTAAATATGTATATATTGTACGGTCTCCAGTAGGTAGTTATAGCTAGGACAATGTTTTCATAGGAAAAGCATTTTTACACTTGCCTATAACTTTGGCATAGTTTGACAAATCTTCACAATTTTTGGGAAAAAAGTGCACTGGTGAATCTTGTGCACATTGAAAGTTTTGAGGTGATCTGTCAAGCGGGGACAGAGAAAAAGGAGGGTAAAAAAATTGCATTTGCCATCTTAACTTCCATAGGACCTGTCAACATGACGGCAGTCCGAACTGCTCACTGGAATTACACCAAATTTGGGCAAAATGTGAATTTAGTTACGCAGATTGTGCTGTATGTTATTTGATGTAAATCCATTGAGTAGTTTTTGAGAAATGTTCGGTTCATATAGGTTAAGTTGTTTAATTCAAGCCAGAAAATCCAGCATTTGCCATGTAGAATCTTTGTACCTGAAGAGTTCCGGACCCTTCTGGTCCTTGCTCACAAGTTGAAGTATGGCTTTGTGATAACCCTCCTAGAGCACCTTAAATTGCATGCTAATTTTCAGTCTTGTCCTCCGGTGGCCCTCTCAAGTGAGTTTGAATTTCAAATGTATGGTGGGATTTGTGGTACCTCTTCCTATTTTATTTCCCTTCAGTGGGTGTGCATTGACATACTTTATACTTTAATATTTCACATTGTCGATAGCCATCTGGCGGGCATTTCAATGTCAAATGCAAGATTAAAACCACTTTTCTCTGCCAAACCTACCGTTCAGTTGTTTGACTACAACCAGTTCAAGACCAAAGTGAACCCACATCGTAATTGCTGTTACACAAGGAATGCACCTCTGTTTTCATTGGGTGTTTTGGGGACAATAACACACACACACAAACACACACATATATATATATATATATATATATATATATATATATATATATATATATATATATTTTAAAAGTTCCAAATGACAGTGCTCTCAGACCACAAAACAACGCGACTCCAACTGCAACTCCAAGGGTGTTTATTCACCTAACAACATGTTTCGGCTGCGGACAGCCTTGATCACGTTAGGTTGTGTGTCAGTTTCAAACATTGATAAAGACTTCAAGTGAAAAAACATAGAAATGGGACTTCCACATGTGGTACACATCGCTAGTCAAGAAAGCTATGAAACCAATGTAAAATTAAGATCAAATTACATTTTTTGAGGTCCAGCAGGTTACCCAAATTATATTGTAAATAATGGAGTAGACAATACGTTAAACGCCAAGTTGCAAACATTTTCAAAATTGACGAAAATACGTGTCTCTAAATGATGTATGCCCTCGGTAAAACATGAATACCAACAAACTCTGCATTATCGAGTTAAATAAGAAGTACAATGCTGAATTACATGAAACAACAGTATAAGGCACATTCGGCGCCATGTTTGTAGTTTCTTACGCGCTAGCAATTAAGCACATGAGGGCAACGAAGCGCCGAAGTCGTGCGCGTCATTCAGCAAGCAGCAACAGTTCATGCAGCAGAAAAGTAAAATACAAGTAAAAGTCAAAATCATGAATGCAAAGTGCAAGAGACAACATTAAGTCATGGTGTTTCCTGGCAAGATTAATGACGGTGCAAACTACACCACGTTATGTATGTGAAATACACATAAGGGTACTGGACATGCAAGTGTTGCCTGCGCAAAATGCAGAAGTGCCTGAAGTGACTGTGCACCTAGGTAAATGTCAAATGCATTGACAATACAGTATATAATATAACTAATTGGAAGGACTGGTGTTCCAAGTGACCCAGAGTGGCACAGGAGGGGCCTGCAAAAGGACACATCTTTGTGAGAAGTCAGGAATCCAAAGAGAGAAAAAAGCCCCCATTCAGGGCTTACTGTGCTCATAAGAAACTGACGTGCTGACAGAAGAGTGAGTGGCCGTGCTCGTGAATGAAGTCAACTGATTTCCGTGTGACTGGAAACCTCAAATAAGTGCAGTGGTGACGAGATCCGGCACTTGGTGCCAATCTATAAAAAACATGAGAGAACAGAGTCAGAACTCCGCATGTTGCATAAAAACTCACTGCGAGCATCAAAACGAGAATAAACAGTGCATTAATGGAAGAGAACACAGAGAAAATGCATGTTGTAACAACTTTCAAAAGGTTACAAAAAGTACCAGCAGAGCACATGAGTGTCAGGAAGTGAGTCATTCTCTAAGATGTACTGCCAACTCCTCATCCTGGTTCAACCCTCCTGGGGCCTCACTTTGAAACTCAATAATATACTTAGACTCTTTTTGTCTTAGTTTCAAAGTCCTATCTCCTCCCCGGGGGTTTCTTTCAAGTTGCTCAAGAACATGGAAACTCATCTGAGCTGGGTTGGAGAAATGTTGTTCTGCAAAATGTCTAGCTACCGGGTATTTCTCGTTTTTGTTGACAATGGCCCGGTAGTGTTCGAGAACACGATTCTTGGCCTGTTTGGTACTACTGCCTATGTACCAAAGGCCGCACGGACATTCAATGACATAGACAACAAATGTTGTACTGCAGGTTAGGAATTGTTTGAGTTCCTTTTTGACCCCATTGTACTCAACCGATTTTTTATGAGTACTGTATCTGCACGCCTTGCAGTGACCACAAGGAAAGAAACCAAACAATCCAAAATTCTGTGCTTTGGGGTAGTGCGTGATGTCACTTTTCACTACCATATCCCGTATGGATCTACCCTTCCTGTAGGTTATCAAGGGTCTGTTGTAAATATCTTTGCCGATCACATTGTCAGCAGTGAGAATGTTCCAATTCTGGGATATGACTTTCTGTATCTGTTTGGACTCAGTGTTGTATGTGAGGATGAGACGGGTATGTTCCTCCTCACATGACACGTTGGGGGTCTTCTCTTCTAGAGTTTCTAGTCTGGAAATCTCATCCGCCCGGGTTTTGGCCTTTCTTATTACCCAGGCAGGATAGCCTCTGTCCCTGAATCTGGATATCATTTCTAGGCTGACTTTTTCATAACCCTCATTTGTGCTACAGTTCCTTTTTGCCCTGAGCAATTCACCATAGGGGATGCTCCATTTGAGAGTCTCGGGATGACTGCTCAGAGCATGAAGGACGCTGTTTCCTGCGGTGGACTTTCTAAACAGACTGGTTTGGAGTTGACCTCTTATCACCTCTACTTTCACATCAAGATATTCTGCGGCAGTGCTGCTGATGTGACTGGTGAGTACAATGTTCAAGTTGTTGTTATTTAAATTTCTGACAAAGTCTTGTGCCATGTCAGCAGAACCCCTCCAGATTACAAAGAGGTCGTCAATGTAGCGCCACCATGTGCTGACGTGTTGCCAATACACTGTGAGATTGGGGTCAGAGCGAATGCTTTGCTCCCAGTGCCCCAAAAAGAGGTTCGCAAAACTGGGAGCAAAGCACGAACCCATCGCCGTCCCAGTGGTTTGTCTGTACAGGACCCCGTCAAAGAGAAAATAGTTATTGCAGAGACAGTATGTCATCATGTCTATCAGCATCTTGCTGTGATCTCTAAAACGGAGAGGGTGTCCTGCCAAAAACCTCTCGCACGCTTCCAAACCCTGGTCATGGTCAATGATGGTGTACAAGGATTGTACATCCAAAGTGATGAGAAGATTCTTGTCTTCCCATTGCACACTAGAAAGTTTTTTGAGAAAGTCTTTCGTATCCTTAACGTAGCTGGGAAGGTTGTGTACCCAGTCCCTCAGGAAAAAGTCGACATATTTGGATATGTGTTCAGAGACACACCCTCTTGAAGATACAATGGGTCTACCCGGTGGATCTACTGCATTTTTATGGAGTTTGGGGAGTAGGTACAACACCGGGAGTATGGGGTGATCGTTCTTAAGATACCTAAATTCCTCCCACTCCAAAATGCCCTGATCCTTCCATAGGATGAGTTTATCCCAAATGCTCAAGATACTGTTATTGTAGAGATCATAGGTGGTGGTGATGTAATATTTCCCATCACCTAGTTGTCTTAAGGCTTCTTTGGTATAAGCCTCGCGATCCATGATAACAATGTTACCTCCCTTGTCAGCGGGACGTACAACCACTGACTTGTCCTCCATCAAAGAGATGAGTGCCCTTCTTTGTTGTTGGGTCAGATTTTGTTCTCTGGGACCTCCCCTACCCTTGTTCTTGTATTTTAAGCCAATCTGTTTATTTACACATTCGTGGAAGGTATCAATGTTGTCATGGGGCATATTGGGAATGAAGGTGGACTTGGGTTTGAAACCAGAGAGTGAGCTGCTATCCGTAACAAAAGCCGCATCTCTTAGCAATTGTGTGGCAGAGCTGGTCTCTGGTTCTTCATCATTGTCAGATGTTATGCGATCTAACTCTATGATGTTGATGATGTTGTCCACATCCCCAATACAAAAGTCCTCATCAGCAATTACATTGGTGGTCTTTCCTTTGTATTGGTTACCACCCAATCTCTTTTGTGCCATTTTTTTAGCTTTAATTTGCGTACAAACTTAAAAATGTCGATTCTGGTTTCACTAAACCCAAATGACATCGAAGGGCAAAAGGAATGGCCCAAGCTTAAAGTGGACTTTTCTAAAATGGACATGTGTCTTTTGGAAAGATTGATAATAGTTTTATTTACCATTTCCTCGTCCATTATTGGCCTTTTTTGGAGCGTGTTACCATGTTCTCCGCGTTGCTTTTTGCCTTGCCTCTTTTCCCACCTCTGGAAAAGCCTCTTCCCTCGGTTGTTCCTCCGGTTCCTCTTCCCCGTGCTCGTCCTCTGCCCCTTGCTGTTTGTGCCATTGGTGCCGGAGTCACCACTCCCGCCCGTCTGCTCCGGCGCAGATGGCGGTATTCCTCTAAAAAATTCACCTTGGTTGATCTTGCCTCCGGTACATTTGTTTCTTCCATTGACGCATCAGACTCGGTGCCACTTGAGATCATAGTGGTTTCTATGTTGTGAGTTGAGGTTTCAGCGGCATTGGATTTCTTTTGATATAAGTGATCATATTTGCGACTAAACGTGAGGATCCTGCCACTATCGTAATCGTTATAGTCGCGATCCAGCTTCCTTTCTTTTCTCGCTTTTATATCGTCTTCGTAATGTTTGAGACGTGATTTCATGGGAGTCATCAAGGTCTCAACTGTTTGTTCATCAACTTCTGACTTGATGATTTCCATTAATTCTTTAATTTGTTTTACCAGTTCTTCCCGATCAATCCATGCGTACTTCACCAAAATCTCTAGCATGCGTTTGGAACTAAGAGCAGAGTTTTCTGACCAGTCTTTGAGCATGGCTGGGTTAGGCGTTTCATAGGTGGGTGTGGTGAAGATCCTTAGGCCCCGTGGGACCATGTCTTGGTCCAGATAGTTTTGGAGCAAAATTGCCTCCCACCATTTGGAGATTTCGTTTTTCTTCAACTTCTCCAGTTTATCTACTTTGTCCTTAGTTGTTTGTGGGGACTCGGTTTTATCTTGTCTGGGTTGTCCTGCACCCTTCTTGTGTCTTGAGAATAGTGCTTGAGCTGCTGCTCTTCTCTCATCGTCCTCTTCCATGGTTGCACCCCTTGGAGTGGTTGTGAGAGTGGAGTTAGGCTATGTTTGGCGATCCCTTCAAATAAATATGAAGTTCCTCCTGCGTTTTGCAAAAACGCTCCTGCGCGTGTAAATCGTACACAAAGTTCAAATGGCTCACAGCAGTGTATGCTGCGATATCCCCACTGGGACAGGAGCACGCCCAAGGGAGACGGGCTGAATGGAAAACACGAGTGCGATGCTCGAACAGCAAGAATCGGGGCCCCCCACACACAAATGCCCTCACGGGAGCGGCGACAGACACCGAAAGGAGACTGCCCCTCCCCCCCGAAATGCAGATGCGGCGGCGCCCCACGCTTGCGTTCTTACCTCCACTCCAGTGTATCCAAACGGGCTGTGAAAGGGTTCCAAATGCACCAAAAAACGCCGGTCCAGCGGCAGCACGAGAAAATATGTTTACAAAGTCCGCTCTGGCGTGCTGCCTGCGGCCCCGAGGGAGGAGGCACCAATGCCGGCCGAGCACGCCGGTAATCGTGATTCCAAAAGTTCCAAATGACAGTGCTCTCAGACCACAAAACAACGCGACTCCGAATGCAACTCCAAGGGTGTTTATTCACCTAACAACATGTTTCGGCTGCGGACAGCCTTGATCACGTTAGGTTGTGTGTCAGTTTCAAACATTGATAAAGACTTCAAGTGAAAAAACATAGAAATGGGACTTCCACATGTGGTACACATCGCTAGTCAAGAAAGTATTGTCAATGCATTTGACATTTACCTAGGTGCACAGTCACTTCAGGCACTTCTGCATTTTGCGCAGGCAACACTTGCATGTCCAGTACCCTTATGTGTATTTCACATACATAACGTGGTGTAGTTTGCACCGTCATTAATCTTGCCAGGAAACACCATGACTTAATGTTGTCTCTTGCACTTTGCATTCATGATTTTGACTTTTACTTGTATTTTACTTTTCTGCTGCATGAACTGTTGCTGCTTGCTGAATGACGCGCACGACTTCGGCGCTTCGTTGCCCTCATGTGCTCAATTGCTAGCGCGTAAGAAACTACAAACATGGCGCCGAATGTGCCTTATACTGTTGTTTCATGTAATTCAGCATTGTACTTCTTATTTAACTCGATAATGCAGAGTTTGTTGGTATTCATGTTTTACCGAGGGCATACATCATTTAGAGACACGTATTTTCGTCAATTTTGAAAATGTTTGCAACTTGGCGTTTAACATATTGTCTACTCCATTATTTACAATATAATTTGGGTAACCTGCTGGACCTCAAAAAATGTAATTTGATCTTAATTTTACATTGGTTTCATAGCTTTCTTGACTAGCGATGTGTACCACATGTGGAAGTCCCATTTCTATGTTTTTTCACTTGAAGTCTTTATCAATGTTTTAAACTGACACACAACCTAACGTGATCAAGGCTGTCCGCAGCCGAAACATGTTGTTAGGTGAATAAACACCCTTGGAGTTGCAGTTGGAGTCGCGTTGTTTTGTGGTCTGAGAGCACTGTCATTTGGAACCTTTGGAATCACGATTACCGGCGTGCTCGGCCGGCATTGGTGCCACCTCCCTCGGGGCCGCAGGCAGCACGCCAGAGCGGACTTTGTAAATATATATATATATATATATATATATATATATATATATATATATATATATATATATATATATATATATATATATATATATATATATATATATATATATATATATATATATATATATATATATTCACTAAAAAAAACATAGGTTTTAGGCCTTATATAGTTAGGAATTAACATATAAAAAACCATTGAAATTCCTCCTATATAGTTAGCTGGACATTTTATTGACATAAAACCCAATGAAATTCCATATATAGTTAGTTGCAATAACTATATATCGCGCACCCGAAATCCACTGCTGATGATGTCACATATTACATCATTCATGACATGGTCAGTGACATCACTGATGACATCACTGATGACATCTCAAATGACATCACTGATGACATCTCAAATGACATCACTGATGACATCATGATGCACCAATACCAGTTACTACATACGCACTCTTTGATTCCTACGTCTACGCACATATTCACTCATTCACCCATACAATCACTCGTACATACAGTCACTCATTATTACAACACTGTCATATGCACTCATACACCTATGCAGACACTCACACACTGCCACTCATCCATGGAGTTACTCACACACCTAGTCAGTCCTGTAAAGAATCAATCACACTTCGATTTCCTCATCTATACAGTTAAACACAGAACACCTTACTTTTTCAAACATATACTAACACATACTTACTCTCTTATACAATTACTGATACAAGTACACATTGATCTGCACAGAGTCACTCGCCTCCCAGCCAGTTATACACACACTCAGTCTTCCATACAAATACTTGGGCAACCAATCAATAAGCTATATAGCCACTCATATAGCTACTGATCAACACTTGCAGCAGCTTGCACAACAACAGACATATTGATACACACTTTCAGACAGTTTAGTTATTAACCCATGCATTCAGTAAGACACATTCATTCACTCGCTCAGTCAGTCACGCACCTACTAAATCCTTCATCCAGACACTTATACATCCACTCATTCTTCAATATGTAAAACATATTTAAACTTTACAGAAACACACAGTCACTGGATGATGTCATCAGTGACGTCATCAGTGATGTCACTGACCATGTCATGAATGATGTAATATGTGACATCATCAGCAGTGGATTGCGGGTGCGCGATATATAGTTATTGCAACTAACTATATATGGAATTTCATTGGGTTTTATGTCAATAAAATGTCCAGCTAACTATATAGGAGGAGTTTCAATGGTTTTTTATATGTTAATTCCTAACTATATAAGGCCTAAAACCTATGTTTTTTTTTGTGAATTTAATTGGTTTTTTAAAGGCTAATTCCTAACTATATATAGTGTATAACCTATGTTTTGTTCAGTGAATATATATATATATAGCAATGGGGCACAATAAGATTCAACCAATTAAGATGCCTAAAGAAAAACAGTAAATACGTATTACTACATTTTTAACGATCAAAATGAAGGAATATTCTATATCGTGAATGCGTAGTTCTTAAATAAGAGGGCCTCATATTTTTATTAGAGTGAATTACTTTCATAAATGTATGGGCTTCAGTCGCCATTATTTTTCTATAGGCAGTCATGCTGTACTCAGCTAGTCCTCCCAGCTTACTCCTGAATACCAGGAGTAAAGCAAGAGGGCTCCTGAAAGATAAGCCACAGGCACATCTGTGTGACTAGGGGCCCTGTGTGTAGATCCGGAAGTGTCTTGCTACGGCAAAGAGCCCAGCAGCACCATTTGTGCGCGCACTAGTGCCAAAGGCTTTCATGAACTTTACAAACAACCTAACATGCTTCAGTCCCCTCGGGATGCCACTGAATGGGTGCGCAGTGTTCATATGGAGATGTTTGGTTTAAGTGTAATTGCTGATCACGAATGTGAGAATAGATACATTTTTCTAAGCAATATTTGAATTTTGATTTCTGTAAAGGGCCTAGGAGTGGCCAAAACATGTCCTGCCTGTGTATGTATATTACTGTTAAGAAGTAATCGATGCTTCACATTCGTGCATGGTGGCTTGCTCGTGTGGATTTCCTTACACACTTATTGGAACAGGATGTTTGTTAACAGTGACCTTGAAGTAAAACCCTAGACTTGCTATAGAGTCATTATTGCGCGACATAGATCTATTCGAATACGTATGCTTCCATAGTGCAATGATATATTTTTGAGCATTTACACTGTAAACAAATTACGTCTGCAAAACGAAGATTGGCTCCCGGATCCAAGCTGCTGTCCCTTATCCTACTGCACATGCCTAATGTATGTTTTACTGTCAGAGTAGGATCCACTATTTTAGGATGGCGCAAAGTGTGTTTTGCACTTTTTTACACCGAGTGGCTGCATCAGGTAGACAGGTACATTGTCTGGGTGGTGACAGTTTGCGCTGACGTCCAATTTCGAACCGTGTTCCGATTTTGCAACAGCAAAAAACAGTGTGTATTTTTTTTATCTACGTAGATCTAACAGTTTGTTAGAAACACAGGCCTGTTTATGTCTCTCCTTCCATTTTTGTGGTGCGTGCGTTGACCATTATATATTTCGTGGCAAGGAAAAAATACGAAAATTACTTGTATTCCAAGTCAGATACCTGAAAACTAAAAGCATCCACCTGAAATGCAAAGCTGTCCATTTATGTCTTACCTAAATGAAAAACCTTCATTTAACATCGGACGTTTAATCTTCTACAAAAGCCTATCTTTTCATAAATTAATTAAACAATAAAAAACAGTTTAGAACCGCAAGCTTTTTTTGTGTTTTTTTTTCTCAATTTGTAAAGCCTTTGACATGGACAAAATAAACTTAAAAAAACTGGTGTCTGAAATTTGCGTGATTTGTAGGCGTGGGAGAAAGTCTAATTAGGCCAAGATAGTTGGTGTAATTGCGGCAATTTCGCTTCTCTTGCGAACAAAAATTGCCAAATATTAGATTCATTTGTGGCAAAGATGACTACCCTAGAGCATAGGAACATAGCAGGAGCAATTCTGTTGCATTTTGCAATATTTTCTTATCCAAAAACGATTCCCCTGACTCATTTAGGATGCGAGGGTACATTATGCACCGGAAGTGCAAAGTTACTCTTCTTGCGTAATTCCACATACTCTTGGGTGATTTTGCGATAGTTTTCCGTAATGAAGATACAGCAAATTAATGAGTTTCTGGCTCTCCATGTAATTTACTTTCAAGTAATTAAGTGAATAATCGGGACAAATAAGCAAAATTACATGTAATTTCACAAAATGCAAGTCCATCATTTTGTGCTATATTTTAGCTCGAAACGTGTCCTCATATCAGCATTTGAAGCAACTTCGCATTTTGTGCTAAAAAAATAGGTGGAAAGAAAAAATTGTCATAAACAGCAGCTGCTCAGATTCTGGTTGCTAAAGTTGTTTCTGTCCTGTGATGTTAAATATGATGCGAATTGCAGTGTAATTACACAATGTGGCGTAACTTATTTTCAGAAATGTCACATCACAAACTTATTGTGATGTTCCAAAAATTACGTGAATTATGTCGGCAAAAGGAGTTAACCTCCGAACGATGGGCCAATCCCAGCGTGGCCCTGAGGCGAGCCCCCCGATGACGTCAGAGCTCCTTGACCAATCGGAGCGCGGCTCCTTCGCCGGCCCCGCCCACAACCAGGCGGCGGCCATCTTAAGGCAGCTCGGGCGGCGGCGGTGATCTCGGGGGCCAAAATGAGGGGTGGGCACCCTCAAAATTAAAATAAAAACATTAAAATGAAAGAGAGAAACCCCCCAAGCCCCCCCCAAGCCCCCCCCCCCAAAAAATCGCGAAAAATCGCGGGGTGCGCGCACGCGTTCGCGCTTATAGATATATAATTGATTTCTCTTTGATTTCTCTTCTAATTTTCTCAGGAACCACTGGAGGGATTTACACAATTTTACCAAAAGCGAGATCTGCATACCAGACACTACCATTTTGACAAGTTTGGTGTAATTCCCTTCAGCGGTTCAAGCTGTAGCTGAGTCTAAAGGTCCTATGGAAATTAACATGGGGAAAACACGTTTTGGGACCCCCCTTTTTTCTCAGCCCCCACTTGACGAATCCCCCCCAAACTTTCAGGGAAGGAGCGGAGCGGAGCGAGCCATCTTCTTTGGGAAATTTGCGAAGATTCATCAACCAGGGCCAAAGTTATTCCCAATAGAATGTTGGGGATTTCCTATGGGAAACCGTCCTAACTATATATACCTACTGGCTACCGCCAGTAGGTAATATATATATATATATATATATATATATATATATCCTGAACTCCGTTTGGCCACAAGCTCGCGCAGCTTGCATAGGCAGCAGGCAGACTCCGGACACGGACCTCGAGGTACTTCACAGATTTTATTCAGCAGAAAGAGTCACAGACGTTTCGGCTCAGCGGAGCCTTGATCACATGACAGCAATTGCAATGCAAGGTACACCTTTTAAAGTGAAAGCAAGTGGTCAACTAAAATCACCTGTGCAAACTTACAAGTAGACATAAAAGACATACTTTGCAGAGCACCCAATTCTATTTGTGCTTCGATTTTCTAAATAGATGTAAAATACATTTATAAAAATCCATATATTTTATATACTGTACAGATTCAGTGTTCACTGTGACATCAATTATAAATGTTGTTCATTTTGAAAATCATTGTAAAATACATGTATCCATCTAGAAAATTCGTCCAAAAGAAACCTTATATACAAGCAATACAATACAAGTAATAAAAGCTACTGAATGGGTGCCATCGTTGCCGTGTCTCATTGTTATTTGTTAAGGAACGAGTGAAAATTATAATTCAGGTCAAAGGACCCAAACCCCAAAACCAAAAAATAAAAATAAAATAATAAAAAAAACCCATGTTAAGAAATCCTTAAAATGTACTTCATCTTTTTGATTCTTAACCAGGTTAAAAAACAGTGCACAGTGAAAAATAATAACTATTGCATAGAATGTTCTTAAAGCAGCATAACAATTCCCAATAGATTCATGATAATTGGTGTATATATAAATATCCGTGTGTGTGTGTGTGTGTATGTCTCTGTGTGTGTGTGGTATGTATATACATGTGTATACATGTGTGTTTATATATATATATATGCGTATAAAGATAGATAGATAGATAGATAGATAGATATAGATAGATAGATAGATAGATAGATAGATAGATAGATAGATAGATAGATAGATAGATAGATAGATAGATAGATAGATAGATAGATAGGTAGGTAGGTAGGTAGGTAGGCAGGCAGGCAGGCAGGCAGGCAGGCAGGCAGACAGACAGACAGACAGACAGACAGACAGACAGACAGACAGACAGACAGACAGACAGACAGACAGACAGACAGACAGACAGACAGACAGACAGACAGACAGATAGACAGATAGATAGATAGATAGATAGATAGATAGATAGATAGATAGATAGATAGATAGATAGATAGATAGATAGATAGATAGATAGATAGATAGATAGATAGATAGATAGATAGATAGATAGATAGATATTAAAAGGTACAGGGTCCAACTCCACAAAAGACGCTGACTCAGAGATGCATGAGAGAATGAACTTCCAAGACATGTTTTGGACGTCGTTGTGGCAATGGTCACATGTAGGTGTTAGAACAATCATAGTGCTCACATCTCCCAATAGTGAAAGCAAACATTGGACTGTGGTCTGGACATAAAAAACATACACAGCGTGAAAAACAAAAACGCATTTGCACTGTATTGTTGAATATGTAGGGTAAGTATGCATGCAAATCCAGGCTAAGACAATCTTCCACCTACTTTGGTTCTTTTGCATATTTTGGTATACCGACTCCACCGTATTCTAGTAGTGCAAACACAAGACTGCACAAGTACTCCATCTGTATTTTTCTGGGTCAAACTACTGTGTGTGGTATTTGCTCTCCAACTCTTCCTCCTCCTGTAGCTCATCATATGTCTGAATGTCAAGTTCAGGGAATTACTTTAGATTTTGTACAGAAATTCTGTGGCTGACTGCATTGACCCTTTCCAGATGATAAACATGTTGGTGATGTATCTCACCAGCAGACCCACGTTGTCCATGTGTCCTGCTAGTGTGTTATCCTCTCCTAGTAGCTTTTCCCACCTGCCTTTGAACAGGTTTGCCAGACTTGGGGCAAACATGTCCCCGGGTGGTCCAGAGGATCTGGGATTGCAGGGTACCATTGAATAAGATGTTGTTTTTGAGACAGTTAAGTATCATGTCTAATATCATGCTAATGTGAGAACAAGATTTTATGGGTCTGGCTTTAAGCAACTATTCACACACTTCGATGCTTTGGTCATGGTCAAGGACCGTATACAATGACCCCACATCAAGGGTCATTAAGAGATATACCTGTTCCCAAACTAGGCCACAGATCTTCCCTAGGACGTCTTTTGTGTCCCTGACATATGGGGGGAGTGTGTAAATAAATTCACTCAGAATGGAATCAACATGTCTAGACATATTCTCAAGGGTGCTGCCTCTTGATGACACAATGGGTCTGCCAGGGGGGGTTTCTGTGCATTTATGTACGTTGGGTAATAAATATAGGATAGCCAGCTTGGGATATTATTTCCTGAGGAAACAGCATTCCTCTCAGTCAATCAGGCTGTGGTCCCACCAGTCTACCAGCTTATTCCATGTTTTTGATGATGCTGTTGGCATAGACAGATTTATTAATGGGATCAAAGAAAGTGGTGATTTGGTGTCATTAAGCTGCCTCAGTGCATCCGGCACCTACATTTCCTTGTCCATCAGGACTATGGGCCCGATTCACAGAACTAACTTAAGACAAAATCCTAAACTTACTACTTTTGGTATTCACAGAAGTTAGGATTTTGTCTTAAGTTTGTCTTAAGACAGACTTAAGACAGACTTAAGTTAGGATTTTGTCTTAAGTCTGTCTTAAGTCTGTCTTAAGACAAACTTATAACAAAATCCTAACTTCTGTGAATACCAAAAGTAGTAAGTTTAGGATTTTGTCTTAAGTTAGTTCTGTGAATTGGGCCCTCTATTGCCACCCTTGTCTGAGGTACGGAAAATAATATTTTTATTGGCCAATACTTTAATCAGTTCTAGATTTTCTATGGTTAGATTTATGTTGTTGTCAAAGGAGGGACGTGATCTAAATTTTTTCAGTTCACTATTGATCATATCTTGAAAGGTATTTATGTTGTCTTGTGGTGTCATGGGCGTAAAAGTGGATGGTGGTTTAATACCACTAATGTATGCACAATCACAAATGATACCCATTACATCTAGGCAGTCTTAAATATCACCATCTTTAGTTTCACCTGTTTCAAAACCATTAAGTGTTACTAAGGTCTTCACATCTCTTAAGGTTAAACCTTCTGTTTGCGCCCACCGCAAGCAGTTATTATTTTAGACTGCACTCAATAAAGTTCCTGTCACTCCCTGTAGTTTTAGCATCACTTCTCTCACATTATAACTGATTTCTGTTTTGCATTGCGCCCGTTACCTAACCAGTCTAGTGTCTTCTCATCCAAAGGATTTAGTATATCCTGACCCGCATAGGAATAAAAACATCCCTGAGCTCGCCCCCTCACAGTGAGGGGGTTGTAGCCCTTGGCAGGCTAGGGGTCAAGAGGAGAATTCCAGAAGATGAAGCATGCCACCTCTGTGGGTAAAGGGACTCTTTCAGAAGCATCCTGAGATCATTTTTGGCATTTGTTTTACTGTACAACCTGGTATGTCAATAGTTGTTAACCCAGACCCGAGGAATTTTTGTGTAGACTTGCTACTGTCATGGATTCTATCCTCGCAGGTCTTTAAAATTCCCAAGGACCCCACTTTACTTTCTTGTATTGTGTGCTGCTAAGGTGTCCACATCCCTTAAGGTTAAACATTCTGTGTTACAATGGGTAATAGGATTGCTAGTAAAGGAGTCATTACAGACTCTGTGCTTAGTGGGTTTCAAAAGGTGCCACTTGTTAAATTGTAAATTTCGAATGTATTTGAATACATTTATCCTGATATCTACATAGTAAAATCATCATAGAGGACAAAAGGAGAGGCCTAAGCTTAATAGGTGTTTTTTGTTTACACTCAATGTTCTTTTTGAGAGATTAATAATAGCCATATTTACCATACTCATATCCATTACAGAGCTTCTGTTGGGCTCTCCTAGTTGCTTCCCAAGTGCCCTCTTGTGAGGTTACTCAAAAGCTTACTACAAAATCTTTTTTTTTTTTACATTTTTTAAAATTGTTCGGGAATAATTTCTCAACATTGTGTTACATCAAAATAAAAAATAAAAAAATCACAAAAATGTTTTATATTTTTTATTTTATGTACCTTTCAGGCCAACTCCGATAAGAAGGAGATTTATTTTAGAAGGCCATCACCAAGAAGGTGCAGCTCCTGAGGGGTCTACAAATGGTGCGGCATCCACTGTCGGAAAGATGGGAGGACCTTCGAAGCTGGACCAAGAAATCAGCTGAAGTCCTGCCTTGCCAGTCGTCCCAACATTTGAAGCATGTGCACTGCACCCTGACACCTCCCCATTACCTGCCTACTTGCAGTGATTGATCCCCATCTTAAAGGGTAGTTGAAAGCTAGACAACAGCATGAAGGGGGCACGTTGTTGGGGGGTCCTTCAAAATAACTATTATTTGTTACAGCAACAAAAACGGGCATCAACTTAAAGATTGCCACATAACCAATGCACAAGAAGAGTTCTTGAAGATGGAAGTTTTTCACAAAGTGTATCAAGTTATTTTTTTAAATACCTTATTGAAAATGATACCAATATATGTTTGATCACTTACAAAGGATTGCTTTGAGCAAGCTCAGGCCTGCCTAAAATAAATTAAACATGATTTTGTTAGATTATATGAGAGACAGTTGTACGAAACAGACCAAAACATGTATTTGTGTCAGATGTGAATCTCTGTCGCAATTATGAAGGATGTGGCATTTCACCAGTACAAGTGCCACAGCATAAAATACTTCACATTTTTGAGTTGGTATTATCAACAAGAAACAGTAAACTCTTGTGCCAAAATTACTAAAAACATTAGATTAAACAGCTACAAATGTAAAAAGCAATTCAATTTATATTAACAATGACAATTTTGCATGATGTCTTACTCATTCACAAATGTGCACGTGGGTCAATCTGTTTGTTGAAAAATTAATTCTATAGACATACACTTTAGAAACAAATAGGCAGAAATGTGAACATGTTGGTGACAGAGTAGCACAAATCAAAAAACATTAATTTTATGTCTTTTGTTATGTCCAGATGATACATCAATAATGCACACAAATAGAATACTTGAAGGGACTCTTGCAGATGGAATGTTCCTTCTCTAACAAAGCAGATATTTTGTCCAACCTATTCCTAGGGGAATATTTTATAATGCACTTGGAAATTGACGGATTCGAATTACTTTACATATATGTTGAAGTATCCCATCTGCAAAACTCAAAGTAAGGCACAAAAAATGACTCTGTTAGAAATATTTGAAATTCATCAAATTAACCTTTTTTAAATTATAAATTGCGTATGGATGTTTTAATTTTAAAAATACATATGAATCAATGTATTTACATTTTTACTGTTATGTTGTACCAATTGTTGACTAAACCGAAGGATAAAATATTTGTTTAATTTCTTTTCACAATAGTAAAACAAACTGAATATAACCTAGAAATCAAGCCGTACGTTTTTACTTATGCTGTAGAAGTAATTTGAAATAAAAAAATAATTATTTTTGGATTTCTTTAACAGTATAAGCAAATGCATAGGGCGTGATACATTAATAAGCAACTTAAATACTGATTAAATAAAAAAGATTTTTACATTTAAAAAAATATTTAAATTAATGTAAGTAAGTTTTATCATTGTGAAATGTCCATCAAAAAAAGGCTTTCAGTTTATCCACATTTTGGTACAGCATTAGAGTACATTTCAACCCACATTGATTCATATTTTAATTTGTTAAAATAAAAAATAAAACTGCTTTTTTGCCGTATCCACATAATGTACAAAGGGATTTTTGTTTTATGTTACATGTTTAATGTTTGAAACAACAAATTAGATCCATTCAGAAGTGTCAACAGTACCTGGAGAGAATTGAAAATGGGAAAGAAGCAATATGAGAAATTAATATAACTGTGACCAAATGGTTTCTGAAGATGTTCCCTAGATGCAGGAGGTAAAAATAAGAAAAAAAACAAAGTTTAAAATCTTTGAAGCAGGTGAAATATAAAACTTTAGACATTGGCCAAGAAGCCAGTGAAGCATCTGGCCCCTGTGTTATGGATGTTGAAACATCTGACACCGATGGACACAGTTGAGGAAGCAAACAGTAATGCGGAGGAACAAATAGCCACCGTTTGGAAGGATAAAACAAATTGAACACCCTCCCTGCTTATTAATTTCACAGTGGCATGGAGTGTGAGGGGACTACAACAACGGGGGCCACCCCCTTGTCTTATGATCGGAGGCCTCCACAAGTGATCAGTTCTTATTGGTGATGGACAATACTAGAACTGTTGCAGCCCCATCCTTGTCTACCACCTAGAGACACATCTCCACCCTCCCTCTTGCTCCCCCAGTTGGCCAAACCGGATTCCCTAAAAAAGCTGGGGTCCCCTGTGCCACAGACAGCTCACCTCCTGCCCCTGTCACTCTGGTTTCCCTGAGTGAGGAGGCTGTTGAATTATAAAGCAGTATTTTTCTACTCAGACTGCGATAGTGAATGGCATCCAGGGGCTAAATTGCCAAATGCAGCAAATTGTTGGTTCTGGATGCCATTCATAGTTCAATTGTAGTGTAGTTCCTATATTCCCAATAGGCTCTGCGCATTGGAATAATATATCCTATAGATATGAAGTAGGACTTAGGTCAGTAGGTCTCAATCGAATATACTAAACTTAATTGTGAGTTCCAGCTAGCTCAGAGGTCACCAGAAACTTTCTCGAATTCACAAGAAAGAATTAGAAGGAGATATATATAAAAAAGAAGTAATCCTGGATCCTTCGAATAATATGGCAGAGAAAGATACACTCTCTTTTAGCGAGAGTCATATCCAGTCTCTCATAGCCTCTTCACCGTTTGGTTCAATTTCTTTAAGTACCACTGCAAAGCAACAAAACGAGTCTGAAAAATTAACTAGACTTTGCAAAAAACACGTGAGAACGGAACTCCACGGATACTTCCTATTAAAACATCTACAGGGTGGAACTATTCCCTGAGGTCTCCAGGTTAAGAACATTCCTGTGATCTTTGTGGAAGACGCTGAATACAAAAAGGGATTCAGCTACATTAACACTAAATGTAGCCGAGACTTGATGGTTCACACTATTGAGACGGCACAAAGGGTATGCAAAAAAGAATTGGAGGAAATAGAGGAGTTGACAAAAGCTATAGCTGACAACCCGGCAGTCACTGACGCCAAGACTCTCCTAGACAAAATTCAAAAAGATATACAAGTTTTTAAGGATATTACTATAAACAACAAAAGTTTGAAATACGAGAAGGATATTAAATCCTTCAAAATTGAACAAGTGTATCCTTTTTTAAAAGAGGACTACTATACCCAGGCTGAGTCACGTAGGGCACTGTACGACTTCCAAGGTAGATCTAGAAATCGTTTTACCACCTTCTCTGAGACTTCATCATCAGATTCATCAGACCCCGATTCAAGAGGAAATAATTCACAAAAGCAGGTCTCTTTTTTAGAGAGGGGCCAGCAAGGAAAAACCAAGTCCAAAGCCCCTTGGCAAATGCGAACACGCAAACGGTTCTACCAATCATGAGTAAACCTAATGTGGTAGTCAATCTATCTGATAGGATATTAACAAGACAGGAAGACAGGAAGAGTCCTTATTGAACTTAGGCTTAAAATTTGCCCCATGTAAATGCACAGATTTTACTAAATTGAAAATAGAAACTTTAGAGTTTTGCAGAAAATTAAGGCTTAAAGCCTTCTTTTTCAATCAACCGAGTTCCCAGAATACGGAGACAACAGGATTGAGAAACAAATCCAAGTTTGTCCCATATCAAAATATTCCAAAGCAAATACAAGCGTTCGAGCAAATTATGCTCTCTTCTATCAACAAAATGTCAAAAAACAAGAAATACGTGCCTACGAACATCAGCAGGGGTGAATTACATGCCATACAAAGCCTTAAAGAAGACCCCTCCCTTGTCATAAAACAGGGGGACAAGGGTGGTGCGGTCGTGATCTGGTAATGAAGAAGGATTTTTGGGCAGTAAAGAGTTTGAATTTTTGAACAAAAAATTCCCACGGGTACCAGTTCCATACTTGCTCCCCAAAATACACAAAAATCTAGCCGAACCACCAGGGCGCCCAATTGTGTCGGGCTATGACTCCTGCTTGGAGCCAATATCCAAGTACGTGGATTTCTTTTTAAAGCCTTTCTTGATGGAGGTGAAATCGTATCTCAGAGACACTAAGGATTTCCTAACAAAGGTGGAAGGAACCAATTTCGATCCATCTGAACACATCATGGCAACAATGGACGTCACGTCCTTATATACACAAATTCCTCAGGAGGTCATTGAATTATTTTTAGATAAAAGGGAAAAGCCACACAGGGTGCCTACTGCATTTATTCTCAAACTTGCAGCGATAGCATTGCAGAAGAATTATTTCACATTCAATGATCGCTTCTACATGCAAATCAAGGGCACTGCCATGGGGTGTCCTTATGCCCCAGAAATGGCAGTGCTCTACATGGCACAATACGAGACCGTGTTTGTAGAAAACAATAATCCATACAAGGATAATATCCTACAATGGTGGCGATACATAGACGACGTCTGGCTCCTGTGGCAGGGGAGCCAGACCGAACTCTTAGAGTTCCATGATTGGATCAACAATAGACATATTGACATCAAATTCTCTATTGAAACAAGCACTACAAAAATGATGTTTTTGGACGTCGAGGTCACCTGTAAAGATGGTAAGTTAAAAACATCTTTATATAAGAAATCAACTGATAAGAATACCATTCTCCATCATAAAAGCTACCATCCCAGAAGCCTGAAGGCCAATTTGCCATATGGGCAAATGTTACGCATCCGGAGAAATTGCTCCGAGATAGGCGACTATGACCTACACGCACAGACATTCTGTAATGAAATGATCCACAGAGGGTATCCTCGCAAGCTATTGAAAAATTCCTACAAAAGGGTGAGATTTACACCTAGGGAAACCCTGCTACAAACCAAGGAGAAGAATGAGCTGGACAGATTGGTATGCGTCACCACTTTTGGACCTGACACGCATAAGCTCAGACAGGCAGTCTTAACAAACTGGCACCTGTTGGAAGACCTAGAATGCCCCTTCCCGTGTCCCATTTTCGCATATAAAAAGAATCAGAGTTTGGGACAACAAATCGTGAGAGCAGATCTCCCAAAACCCAAACCAAAACATGATCTCCGTGCGTTATGGGACATGAAACCATTAGAAGGACATCATAAATGTGGTAATTGCATTTCATGTGGCAGCACTGTTGAAGGCATTGAATTTCAACACCAGGGAACAAAATGGAAGCACCTAGGCTTTTCAAATTGCAAAACTAAAAACGTAGTTTATGCCATCATCTGCCCATGCTCCAGGATCTATATAGGTAAAACAAATCAGCAGGTCAATCTCCGAATAGGTCAACATAGGTCAAGGATCAAAAAGAAAATACTTACAGCCCCGATGGTTGAACATTTCATTGAGATGTCCCACAATGAGAATGATTTCAGGTGGACCGTTTTACATACAATGAGCCATGTACAGCGCCCTGCAGACATTGATAAAATGCTACTTGAAAAGGAAGCCTATCTTATTTTGAAATTTAACTGTATAATGACTGGCTTGAATAACATGTCAGAGTTGTCAAGGATTTGAGACTTTGCGCCATACTGCCCAGTTGTCACTGCCAAGATGACCTACGGTCGCCAATAATAATGCATGAATTAAAATCATGGGGTCGAATTGCCGCAATACGGGTGTGCATTGATTTTGCCCCATACCGCCCAGCCATCATTGTGAAGACGTCTTTTGCGTCGCTAATACAGATGTATGACTAATGTTTTGATTTATGATCGTGCGATCTAATTGCCATAATGTTTCTTATATTGCAAGATGCCTGTATATCGCCAAGCTTCACAATGTGGGTATCGATTGTTCAATGTGTTATGCAACTGATACAATTCTTCAACAAACTCAATATCCCAGAATGCACTACCCCAGTAGCGGTTTCCTTTTTAACTTTGTTGAAATGGCCGCCGCGGTCACAAACGAACCGCTAGCAATTGAGGAGCACCGTGTAATGCGGCAGGAGTAGAACGCTCTAAAAAGGTAGGCAATAGAAGCGGCCACGTTAGTCACACATACTTGTAATTTCTATCTCGTATAGCGCAAAGTGACCTTAATGCGTCTCTTTGCAGAATGCGACAGACCTCACATCGGAAGACGCAAATAATAAAAAGAAAGCGATTCCGAGTTTCTACAGCCCCGGCTGGGGCCGTAGATTGGGGGCGAGAGGCAACGCCTTGCGTAGCAAGGATACAGGTATGAATAACACCGCATTCGGTGCTTATATGTATGACATTGCGGTGATGTTATAAACAGCTATGCACTCACGAGTACATTGTTTACACAGGTACACGTGAGAATTATTGACGAAAAGACAAAGTATTCCTCAGTGGTGTTTAATACAGGTACGATATATGTGCTACATATATGAGTCATTCAAACTTTAATTTAAATACTCCTAGGTTGTAAAAGTAGGTTATGTGTTACTTAAAACAGGACTAACGGCAAGTAAAGAGACTCCTCCGCCCCTCCTCATACTGTGAGATCTTCCTGATTAAGGTACGAATTCCTTAACTTTTAACAATCGCTTTTTGCAATGCCTTATAAATACGCATTGTAAATGTGGACAATTCTTTTTGTTCACTCTCCAGATTTTTTTTGTATAAAAGTGTCCCCGGTTGAGACCTGAAACAAGGATTGCATCCACAAATAGAAACTACTAAAGGTCAACCTCACTCAAACATACAGGTACATTTAATTTTATCCAAACGGCACTATTTCTGAAAAAGAGGCCAATTGGTTGTATTAAAACGCTGCTTTTCTACATCCTAACAGAATAGTAACAAGAGCCCTGATGATAGTTTGGACACTCTTGGCCCGAACTTGAAACGTGTCGGCAAACCCAGTAAGAGCTAACTACAACATTCAGTGTGATTTAAAATAAAATTGCCTCATGCTTGTTCTCTTGTATAGAATTGGCTCTCTTCATGAAAAATGTTTTTATGAAATGATTTAACATATTGCAAAACTGTGGCACTGCAATTTGTATTGTTTGTTGGATGTAACACTTGATGTTTTATTCTTAGTATAATTTGAAAGTATTTTGTGTCAAATGTGGATTAAGTAAGATTGTTTTCAACGTTTTTGTATTGTGTATTCCTTTTCTGCCATTTAAAAAAATTTCTTTTTAATAATCTCCCAAAAAAAAGTACAAATAAATATACCAGACCAGGTTTAATGAAATTGTTTATCTGGTCCTTATTCATAAATTCACTGAGAAAGAGGGCAAGTTTGTGTATGTCAGTTGAATTATAAAGCAGCATTTTTCTACTCAGACTGCGATAGTGAATGGCATCCAGGGGCTAAATTGCCAAATGCAGCAAATTGTTGGTTCTGGATGCCATTCATAGTTCAATTGTAGTGTAGTTCATATATTCCCAATAGGCTCTGCGCATTGGAATAATATATCCTATAGATATGAAGAAGGACTTAGGTCAGTAGGTCTCTATCGAATATATTAAACTTAATTGTGAGTTCCAGCTAGCTCAGAGGTCACCAGAAACGTTCTCGAATTCACAAGAAAGAATTAGTTTCTGACAACCGCATAAACATGACAACTTTGTTTCCCTAGGACTGGAAAATATCTTCAGAGTCGAAGAAACAATAGATAACTATTTTACTCAGTCAATTGTGCATGCTTTGTTTCTACAGAGGGTGCACAGAAAATAGAGAGATGGGCGTTTCAATAAAAGAGTTTATTGAACAGTCGTCTTTCTCATGCAAAAGAGGTGAACTGCTACAATCGTTAGACAGAATGCAAAGTATAATGCGTACACCGAGAATAGTATTATAAAATAATACTGTAATAGCATTGTATGGTTTCTAAGCCATATGAAAATACGTACATAAATAACACAGGCTATAATACTCAACTGGTGCTACTTAAACACACCTACCCCAATCACCTAGGTCTAGTACGAGGGAGGAAGTAAGTATTGTTTAGCATACATTTTTGTTCTGCCAAGAATTGCCAAAGGTTTCTCTAGGTTCTAATCAGCTCCATACCTTAGAATGAAGGAGGTCTGGTATCTTTGTCTCGGGACTCGATTTCCGAACACCACATAAGGGGAGTCAGAAACACTGAAGCTAGATTTCTTGGCAGAGGAGGCAGCTTCTTGATCAGTGGGTCAGTTTGGAGAATTGGCTTCTTTTGGCACTTGCTGTAGAGAGCTGCGTCGGGCAAGTAGGTGGATCGAACTGCACGAACCACCCATGCTTTGCTATAGCAAGTGAAGGTATATTTGTACCTTGAAGGTGTTTAGGAATGCCAGCTTTCACATAAAGTCGGGCATATGAACGTTGTAAATCAACCCCTGAGGAATAGTTTTTCATGCATAATAATGAATTTCTTGGAGAAATCAAAATCCAGGCTAGGGGAAGTCCCTTCTGCTTAAGATTCTGGCTTTCCAACAAATCGTTTGATGAACGGATGGAAGTAGCCATGCCTGTATTTGGGTAGGATGGGCTATGCCTAAATAAGGGCTTAATTTATAAGCCTATATAAGGGCAACATGGATTGTACCTATATAAGGGCATGAATCTGGAAAATTCATTCGGAATCTAAAACGCCATATAAGACAATGTCTGGCATGCAGAGCTTGCTTGTCAAAATAGCAGCCTCCTCACTCACCCCAGCCTCATAACCAGTCAAACCTTCTGCCAACTCAGGTCCCTTCCTCAACCGAAATTCCAACACTCACCCCAAGCACATGCAGTTCTTTGCAGGCACCCATTCCAAGAGATAGAAGCAGTACAATCTTATACACACACATAAACACAAACACACAGAGAAACACAAACACAAAACAAGATGCACACACAATTGAAATTGAAACTACACACATAGCACCACAAGCACAGCATCCAGAACCACCACAACCACTCCCATACCCACAACTATCACAACCACCACCATACCTACCACAGCCACCACTACACCCACAAGCACCACAACCCCCACCACACCTACTACCACCACATCCACAAGCACCACAATCACCACCACACAAAAGACCACCACCACATGCACAAGCACTGCAATCACCACAACTACACTACCACCTTCACAAAACACTCATCAAAACCAACACTCTCACACAAAAGCACACCTACACACAAAAGAACACCAACCAAAAGTAATTGTGCACACTCACTAAAATATCACACACCATCCAAAAAACACATATCCAATCATACACTACAAACATCAGATCCATATGCAACTGCAGAACATACAGACAAAAACACCACTACTATACCAACCACCACAACACACTCATTAAAACCAACACACTCACACAAAAGCACCCCTACACACAAAATAATATAAAAATACACAACGCCATACCCACATGCAGCTGCCAATATAAAGACACAAACACATACCATTACTCATCTTTTCTGAATCAACCAGCAACCTGTCCTTAACCCCTACTAAACCTAAACCCACCCCTCCCAAGAATTATCCTTGAGGTCCTTGCTATGTGTTCAACAGATGCCCTTTCTGAAGAGGTTACCCCTTGGAGTATGTTTTGTAGGCAAGTTATGGGCAACAAAGCCACAGGCTGTTATTGTGGGAAACGTTTTTGCTCTACAATTTTCTTGTTATTTGAATAAAAGTTAATAAGAGAAGTAGCTGATTCATAAATAAAAAGATTTTAAGTTTACAAAGTGTGTCCTAACAATATTATTCATTTACAATTCATTGAGTGTTAATAATGTTAAGGATGAAAATGTGAAATACATATTCTTATTTAAATTTGTGACAGAAAATGCAAAAGTATTTTTAAAAAGAGATATTTGTAAAGTCCAAACGTAAGTACAAAAAATGTAATGGACATTAAAACTTTGGTGGAAGCATTCATCATGATAATGAGCACTTACACCAAAAAAACTATTATCATTTTTATACTTAAGTGTTAATATTATTTTAACCTAATGCATGAAATTGCCTAGTGCAATTATTAAATTATATTAAATGTATATTTAAAAAAAATATGTAATGTGTATGGTTATAATTTGATAGTTTACAAAAAAATAATTAAACAGACCTGTATGTACACATTATGAATTTTGATTAATGTCAAATTTTGTGTAAGTGTCTATTGCCATGACATAAGCTTGCACAAAATTTGAGAATACATTTTTTTTTATTGCAGGTGTGGTTCTTCTCCAGTATTGTTACAGCTCGGCTCAGCAATTACGCTTAAACCTCACTCCTGAGTTGAAATGTCTTCAATCAATCAATCAATCACAGGCATTTATATAGCGCACTACTTACCCGGAGGGTCTCAAGGCGCTAGGGGGGGGGGAGTGCTGCTACTGCTCGAATAGCCAGGTCTTGAGCTTCTTCCTGAAGGAGAGGTGGTCTTGGGTCAGGCGCAGGTCGGTCGGTAGGGAGTTCCAGGTCTTGACGGCCAGGTAGGCGTTCTTTGGATGCGGGGGACGGCGGCGAGGGCGTGGCTGGCTGATCGGAGATGTCGTTTGGGAGCGTAGAAGTTGATGCGGTTGTTGAGGTAGCTAGGGCCTTGATCGTGTAGGGCTTTGTGTGCGTGGGTGAGGAGGCGGAAGGTGATTCTTTTGTTGACGGGGAGCCAATGCAGGTCTCTCATATGTCCGGAGATGTGGCTGTGTCGTGGGATGTCGAGGATGAGTCTGGCTGAGGCGTTCTGGATCCGCTGGAGTCTCTTCTGGAGCTTGGCGGTGGTTCCGGCGTAGAGGGCAATGCCGTAGTCCAGTCGGCTGGTGACAAGGGCCTGGGTGACCGTCTTCCTGGTCTCGGTGGGGATCCACCGGAAGATCTTCCGTAGCATGCGCAGGATGTTGAAGCATGACGAGGAGACGGCGTTGACTTGTCTGGTTATGGTGAGGGAGGAGTCCAAGATGAAGCCCAGGTTGCGTGCGTGGTCTGTCGGTTTGGGTGCGCTGCCCAGGGCGGGGGGCCACCAGGAGTCGTCCCAGGCGGAGGGCGAGGAACCCAGGATGAGGACTTCCGTCTTGTCTGATTTCAGTTTCAGGCGGCTGGTCGTCATCCACTCGGCTACGTCTTTCATCCCTTCGTGAAGGTTGGCTCTGGCGGCGGCAGGGTCATTGGTCAGGGAGAGGATCAGCTGGGTGTCGTCAGCGTAGGAGATGATGTTGAGGTTGTGTTGGCATGCGATGGCTGCGAGGGGGCTCATGTAGACGTTGAAGAGGGTGGGGCTCAGCGAGGATCCTTGAGGGATGCCGCAGATGACTTCGGTGGCCTCTGACTTGTACGGTGGTAGGCGGACTCTCTGTGTTCTTCCGTCGAGGAAGGAGATGATCCATTCCAGTGCCTTCTCCTGGATTCCGACGTTGCTGAGGCGCTGCACTAGGGTGCGGTGGCAGACAGTGTTGAATGCCGCGGAGAGGTCTAGGAGGATGAGGGCCGCTGTTTCTCCGTTGTCCTTCATTCCCTCAATCCCTATAACTCTGCTTCGAGCTGCCAGCACTGTCCTTTTAGGTTACGGACACTACTCCCTCCTCTATCCCTCGCTGAATTGCCTGTTAAAATATTTAAAATTCTTTCACTTAATTGTAGATCTCTACCTAAAGACTCCATTGAGTTGCACATATTATTGACTGATGAAAACACAGACATTCTGTTTTGTTTTTTACTGAAACATGGACTAACTGAGATTTTGAACCTGATATTGTCCAAACCCTCCCGTCTGATTATCTGTTACAAAGGTTGGATAGGTCAACAGGAGGAGGACGGGAGTGGCTATTATCAATAAAGGCCATCTGAGTTGTTGAACCTTTGGAAGTCCTCTGACTGAATGTAAAAATCTTCATTTCTCCAGAGTTCTCACACCCCTGCTCGCCTTATTGGGTATTATTGTATATCGTCCTCCTGGACCTTTTGCCCAATTTCTATCCTCTCTACCTAAAGCAATCAAAAAATTAACTAGCACTGTTTCCAATTTTTTTATTATCCTAGGGGAGCTAAAGATTCACTTTGATGGCCCTGCATCAAATAGTGCTTTAGAACCCTCCAACTCTTGCAGATGGTATCCCGGGCTACTCACATGAAAGGACACCTTCTCGACCCTGTTTTTTCAAACCTTCAGGAGCTGCGCTGCTTGGAGCCTAATTCCATCCCCTGGTCAGACCATCATTTGATCTCTCTTTATTGGACACCTAAGGTGGTCATCCCTTCCGTTCGACCTACAAAAAAAAGCAGGTCGCTGTTGGCGAAAACTTAGATGAATGGGCCCTCTCTTTAGAGTATACCTTTCATCAATCCAGATCCTGGAGTAGCCAACCTCCAATTTAATAATTGGATGTAAGAGACCTTATATCAAGTTCTTGCAAAAAAGACCCACCAAGTGAATCTAGAGCCCAATAAATCAGTATGGTATACTCCTTTACTTCGTAAACTAAACCAGATTTGTAAAAAAGCAGAGAGAGCCTAGAGTAAAGATTTCTCCCCCTTTAAGAAAAAGGAATATAGGGATAACATCAAAACATACAAAACTGAAATTAAAAGGGCTCAAGCCTGCTACTATAACGAAAAAATGTCCTGTGCAGCCAATTCACCTCGTGAAACTTTCCGTATTGTTAAAAAACTCTTGCAAGCTACGGCCGCCCCTGATATCCCCGAACCAACAGATGGGCATTGCAATGAACTTGCGGAATACTTCCACAACAAAATCTATTTGAATTTTGTTTTCCCAAACTCACATAAACTTTTTTATTGAAGAAGTATTTCTCAGGAGTGAGGTGACATTTGCAGGAAGAATGACCTCCCTGGACAATGAGGCATTCCTAACCGTCTCTGCCCTTGTTAAGAGTGGATCTCCTAGAGATCCTGTCCCGCCTAACATTTTGAAATCAGTAGCTGGCTCTGTAGGTCCCTTCCTCACAGATGTGATTAATTCTTCATTTAATTCTGGGATGGTCCCCCTTTATGGAAAAAGGCACTGGTAAAGGCCTAGTTGAAGAAGCCAGGCTTAGATTCTGACTGCCTTGCAAATTACGACCCATTTCGCTTTTGCCTGGGTCAGTAAAATCGCAGAGCAACATGTTAACATGGCTCTCTCTAGGGACTTTGAAGCTGGAAAACTCCTGCATCCATCCCAAACTGGGTTTTGCCCCTCTCAAGGGACCGAAACAGCCTTACTGGCAGTCGTGGAAGACTCTAGAAGGATCCTTGATGCAGGTGGTTCTCGAGCCATGATCTTGTTAGATCTCAGCACGGCATTTAATACGGTTAATCACTGTATCCTAATTTATCGACTCAAAAATCTGGGTGTGACAGGAATAGCCCTGAATTGACTGTGCTCTTTCCTGGAGGTTAGATCCTTCAAGGTCTTCGAGTGTGAGGCCATTTCAAGCCCTAGACCCCTTTATTGTGGAGTGCCTCAGGGGTCATCCCTGAGTCCCACTCTCTTTAATGTTGATATGGCCCCTCTTGCGGACATCGTTCTACCCTTTGGGGTGCAAAGTTCATATGATGATGACACTCAATTAGTGGGAGCATTTAACCACAAAAGCAGTTCTCCTACTTGCCTTGGCCCATTCCTCGAGGAGGTGATGAGATGGATGTACCATTCCCATCAAAAACAGCACGGTGATAAGACCGAGCTTATGTTGCTCGGTATTCCCTCCCCCCTTGAGGTTTCCTCCATCTGCCCAGCACGTATGGGCCCTGTGCCTGTTCCCAAATCCGAAAAAAAAGTTTGGGTTTCTGGCTTGATTCTGAGCTTAGCTTTAAAACCCAAGCAAGGAAAGTTGTTGCCTCCTGCTTCGGCATTCTTAGAATGCTGTGTAAAGTGTTGCCTTTGCTACCCCCTCAAGCAAGAAATCTCTTGGTCCAGGCACTTGTCTTATCCCGCCTAGACTATGGCAACGGTCTTTATATCGATGCTCCCTGTGCGGTCTTTAAGAAACTTCAAACCATGGAAAAGTGTGCCGCAAGTATTATTGAGCGTACTCCAAGCCGCCAGTCAGCTAAATCTGCCCTTAGGTCTTTACATTGGCTTCCTATTCAGGAAAGAGTCCAGTTTAAAGCCCTCTGCACCACCCATAAAAAGCTAGGGGGTGTGGGAGCGGCTATCATTTCTTCCTTTGTCCAGCCCTACCAAGCCAACAGACGGTTACGTTCTAATGACCTCCACCTGGCATCTGTTCCCACAATCAAGAGGTCCAGAAGTGGTGGCCGGCTCTTCTCTTACAACACCGCTAAACTGTGGAACTCCTTGCCGCTTCAGCTAAGTAAAAAGTCAGACTACACTGTCTTCCACAAGAGGCTCACAACTGGGCCTTTCCCTAATTGATTGCCACAGCTTAGTGTGGTTTCTGCCCTAGCGTTTGTATGCCTTTCAGTAACCATGAGCTTTATAAATGCTATTTCATTTCATTTCCTTTAAATTTCTTAAACAAAAATTTTACACACATACGCACTACGCATTATAATACAATTGCTTGTAAATGAAATTTAAAAATGAAGGAGTCCAGAGCTAATGTAAACAGATAATTCAAAAGAAAACAAGTAAAAAATAAGCTTACCATTCTTTATGGTCAAGTAGCAGCAGCAAAGGAAGGACTTGAATGATTTCTTCCTTTGTCCAGCCCTACCAAGCCAACAGACGGTTACGTTCTAATGACCTCCACCTGGCATCTGTTCCCACAATCAAGAGGTCCAGAAGTGGTGGCCGGCTCTTCTCTTACAACACCGCTAAACTGTGGAACTCCTTGCCGCTTCAGCTAAGTAAAAAGTCAGACTACACTGTCTTCCACAAGAGGCTCACAACTTGGCCTTTCCCTAATTGATTGCCACAGCTTAGTGTGGTTTCTGCCCTAGCGTTTGTATGCCTTTCGGTAACCATGAGCTTTATAAATGCTATTTCATTTCATTTCCTTTAAATTTCTTAAACAAAAATTTTACACACATACGCACTACGCATTATAATACAATTGCTTGTAAATGAAATTTAAAAATGAAGGAGTCCAGAGCTAATGTAAACAGATAATTCAAAAGAAAACAAGTAAAAAATAAGCTTACCTTTCTTTATGGTCAAGTAGCAGCAGCAAAGGAAGGACTTGAATGATCGGGTTCAGGATGAAAAGGGAAATGGAAAAAGAAAAAAAGTATGTTTCTACCTTATATCTGCCAACTCAGGTGTGGAGGTTTACCCGCTGCAGTTACTTGGACTGGAAGCACATCGTGATTTGCCTGATGGAAATATTGGCTGAACTCCCTCTACAGCTGCTTTTGCCTAAGACACTGTTGATGTGTGATAAAAATTCTGGCAGAGATGACGACACTCGGATTGACTATCGTCCATAGACCTGCCATCCTCTAAATTGAGCTGGTGAACCCCTTAGTATGCAAACAGAGAAACTGATGGAAAAGTGGCGGTGATACCAGATCCGAAAAGGATCAAAATCAGGCCCTACATTTTCATGTGTCATCAGCTGCAGAACTATTCCAGGATGTTATTTAATGTATCATACAGCCTCTCTTGAATGCTTTCAATCACAGTGATGACATGTTGGTTTTCAAGCGACACAGAAGCAGCATGACAAAGCTCTCATTCAAGTGCGTTAGCTGCAATTTGATGTCAGTTTAACTTTGAATGCTGAGAAATGTGAGTTCCAGAAGACAAAATTAGAATTATTTGGCTAGATCTTTTCTGAAGAGGACATGACACCTGATCCAGCTAAAGTGCAAGCGCTGTCAACTGCCAGTCCCCAACAAGATGTTTCCATGTTACGTTCATTTCTTGGCATGGCCAGCTCTTGCTCTAGATACATGCAAGGCCTTGCCAATGTCAGTGTACCATTAAGAGACTTGACTTTGTGGTTACATGAATGTGAGAAAAGCTTTCATAACATCAAGCATGCATTTGAGAACACTACTGAAATGGCATTTTTTGATTCAAAGCCTCATACTATGGTTGTTGTAGTTGGTTTGGGTGCCATCATTGCGTAATACAGCAGACAACGAAACGCTGATGTACTTTGGCATATGTAAGCCAAAGATTGTCCTAAACTGAACGTGCTTATTCATAACCTGAGAAAGAAAGCTTAGTAGTGGTGTGGGCTTGTGAACATTTCCATGTATTCTTGCATGGGAAGCCCTTCACGCCTGTGACTGGACATCAAGCATTGTTGACTATCTTTGGCAATCAAAAAGCAGAAATTCCACCTTACTACAACCGTTGGTGTCTGTGATTACAAGAGTACAAGTATATCATCATTCATTGCCCAGGGAAAGATCAGAACCATGCCAACTACTTCTCATGATTGCCTCTATAATGCCCCAGCGCCTCTTCTAAGATGGCTGAAGCTTACATAAATTTAATAGTGAAATCAAGCACCTCAGCTTCAATTTTGTTGGAATGGATTGTCACTGCAACAAGTCAAGACAGTGACATGCTGAAACTGAAAGACATCAGCATTGGTACCAGCACCCTCATCCTCTTACGAGTGACAGTGAATATCAAAAGTTTAATAATGTCAAAGATGAACCGCCCATTACTCAGGAAGGTATCATTCTAAGAGGTCCGAGAACTGCTATTCTGGAGAGTCTGTGACAACAGATAATCATAGTTGCCCATGAAGACATCATTGAATTTTTGCCACCAAATGAGCTGCCGGAGAGTGAGTCTTCTTTCCACATCGCCACAAGAGAGTTGAAAGAGAATTAAAGGTAATGCAAGCTCCACAAAGACTCATTAAAGAGCTCTAATTGCATACATTTGTAAAAAAAATATATATATATTTCTACTCCAATGGACCCTTCAAGTTGTTTTTTATTTGTCTTTTGATGGAATTCATAGGGCGCCTGATGGACTCTGTTGAACTGTGACATAATAGTTAGAGCGTGGTTAAATTAATGCAGGTATAGAGTGCTGAGTTTGCGGTTACACAGAGAACAATAAAGATGTGTTATACTTATGTCCATGTGTGGTGCAGTCATTGGTGAATACCTGGCCTGGGCTGGGGAGTATGCTACACTTGTCACTTTTCATTTGGATTTCGAAGGGAAAGGATCTCTCTCTTTGTCTGCTGCATGTAAACCCTTGCATTTAAGGACTTTGTTTTTGTGATATCACAAGTAACTTCAAAAACTCATGTACAAGGATTTTGTTTGTTTGATAGAGGGCACGCACCAGTAGTTATTTATACTTTTTATTCTAATATTTACAATTTTTATGTTGGGTGGCCTGCAGTTTTAGTAGCGGCCTAGTTATTTTTTGGGAGTTCAGTTTTCATCCTCTGTAAGGGAAAAAGGTAGCAAAGTACATGTTCTCCATGTTTATTACATTTGCAATATTCATTAATTTTATTATGTAATCGAGTTTGGCAATGGGTTATCCAGCCAGTAGGCCCAGTACTTATCTAGGGTGCAATAAACAACTGTTTCTGTGGTTTAAATTTCAACTCGTTTATATTGATAATTGTTTTTTTATTACATTTGTTTTTTGTTTGATTTTTTGTCATTTTATTAAACATTTTTTCTCCACCCACCCTTTGCCTGTCATAGGTGCCTCCCCAACAACAGCAATCAAGCATTTTTTTTTTAAGAATAGTCATTGCTATTGCAAGGATTATTCCATTTCCCTCTGGATCCCGTGCCAGCCATAGGTGCACATCACATCACATACCAGCATTCTTTTTTTAAAGATTAATCCATTTCCTCTTGGACCCCCTTGCCTGCCAAAGGTGCACAGTCATACACAGCATTCATTTTTAAGGCTTATTCCATTTTCCCCTGGAGCTCTCTGTCTGCCATAGGTGCACTCAATGCTGCAAAGAAAGAAGAGCTGACAGACAGCAGCCAAAAAGAGGAAGACACATGGAAGGGGAACAGCACCTTCAAGGCAGCATCCGCGGTTTAGTTACTTTTATAATACTTCTTGACCACCCCACGGTCCAAGTGTTCAAATCTTCTCAATAACTGAATGAAATAGACCAGCACAGTTCCAGAACCCACAAACCTCATGATGATGTAGGATTACCGCACTTGAACGTGTCCCAATAAAAGTCCCCCAGTTCTGAAGAAGACCTTCAACAGTAAAAGATATAAGGCACTACACGAAGGTCGAAACGCATCAGCGTATACATTGGTGTGTCCTGGAATTATCATCAATCATAAAGGAACCAATAATTCTATAAAGAATTATGACTTGACCAAGTAATAGCTGAAGATCTCCGACCACCAAAGGAAAGGGCCAAATAGTACCATCTGGACTAGAGAGTAGACGGTTAAAATATGTACCCCTCATTTACTAACAGTACGGCACACCACATTTCATTTTCCATGTATTTGTAGTGTGGCAGCTTTCAGTGGTCCCGGGCGCCGCAGGATACATGCAGGCATCGGGACACTCACTTCCGGCCGGAAGTGGTGTCCCGGTCTAGTCCTCCACCACAGACATTGGGATACCCGCTTCCGGACGGAAGTGGTGTCCCGTTGCAGTCCTTCACCGCATTAAGCACTTCCGGGCCAGCACATTTAAAAGTGCGTGAAGCCGCCGGATTGGAGCTTCTAATCCTACCTGACAGACGCATTGAAGCCCAGCAGACGCCGAGGGTTTCTTCAGGTCACAGTAACGCTGCCTTTCCTCACGCGTTACGTGACTGCTTCAGTCTGTATCTTTGTTGTCAGCCGCGTAGGAGCGCAGCTGATTACACTCTCACGAAGCAGCTGCAAAGGCACGCTGCTACTTCCCAGCCTTGGTTTGTTTTGCTGGCAGTGGCGCAGGAGCGTTACTGCCTGTTTGTAGTTCGAAGTGCAGGTGCACTTTGCCTTCTGGTTCCTCTGTTGTTTTGCCCGAGGCGCAGGAGCGCTTAACATTCTTTTCCTTCGGAGAGACATTTGCCTTGGTGGTGGCGCAGGAGCGCTACTGCTTGGCTCCTACACGCAGAAAGCGTAGGAGCATTGTTCATTTGGGCCGCGCTATTGCGCTTACCCTGGAGTTCTTGTCCTTGCCTGCTTTTCAGCGCAGAAGCGCTTTTCTTTAAGTACTATTGGTTCCTTGGTGGTCCTGGCGCAGAAGTGCCTCATTCTTCGTTTCCCTAGCCATGGACGTGAGGCTCCTGGACGACACTGCACTGGCCTCTTCTTTAAGACAACCCGAACAATAATTAGTGGTGAGTGTCAGAAACAGGGGATCCTGTCTGCATGTGTCTTGTGGGGTGTTGTCCAGCACGCGCATAGTACCTTGCCCTAATCTGTTTCTTGTTCCCTCAGCAGTGCCAAGACCTGTCCCAATGTCCCTACCACCAAAGCCACTTTCTTGGTTTCTTTTGGCCCCCATCCCTGGATCCATCTCATCCTTGTCGGTCGTTGTTCCCCGTGAGGGTTTGTTTGGATCTGGGGCGGTGGTTTCTGTCATCTCTGCGGGATTGCCTCACAAGCCCAGGTGAGTCTTGTGGGGTACTTGACAGTATTTTTGTTGTGATTGAATATACTGTATGTTTAACACTATTCAATGAAAATATCAGGTTATCAATGTCTGTTGTAGGAAATGAATAATGATACTGTAAGCAAATGGCTTTGTGTTTGATGTTCTTATGTGTGTATATCGGTCTTATCAATTATATGTAACTGCTTTTTTGTTCACTATTGAAGAAGAATAAAATCCCTTGTTTTCTCTTATTGTTTGGACCACAGTGTGATATGTGAATGCGGCACATGACACAATTAGTGTCCATCTTTTAAGGTTTATAAAATTTACCAGCAGTCATTAATTGAAGGCTAGAGAAACAATGATTAGATGCGTTCTCTGAAAAACTTTCTTAGATTGATGGTATAGGGAGTACACCTATACACATAATATGCATTGATCCCAACCTCTTCGGTCCTAAACCGGATCAATCTCCACCAGCACAAACAAAACATAGGTGCACACACCAGCATTACGTTTTTTAAAGATTATTCAAATTTTTTCTTGCACCACCCTGACTGTCACAGGTGTCTCCTTTACATGCACATAAAGCAAATCGTTACATCTTATATTGTTTTCTTTATTGAAAATGAAATGTTATCATGGTTTGGTTTGACTTTGGACTGGATAACCTTTTGTTGTTAATTATTTCGGACACTGCACCAAAATATATTGGCTGTAATATGAATAATTCAAACCTCAGAAAAGCCATCATTCACGTATGTTTTTGTCACTTATTTGCTTTTAGGTGCATATACTGCCATACAGAAGGCCTTCAGAAGTGACATGACCACAACATATGTCGTGTGCCCTCCAGTCTCTTCCGCTTGTGCAGTTAAGTGGCTCTACCAACTGACAGCATCAAGATGGCCCTAAAGAAAAGTATTGCCAACAAAGTGGTCAGTGAGTCAACTGCACCACCCCAACCTAAGCCCAAAGTCATGTCTCTCAGTGAGGCAGCCACTGCATCATGGCAACGAGCAGTGAGCCTAAATTGGATTTGACTCAGCCACAAACTAGTACCCAATTGTCCCTGGATAAAGAGCAAAGCGGACAAAAAGAGCTGCAGTCAGCAATGCTAAATCTTCCTGAAGTAGGAGCAGAGCTGGAGGATGGGCTTCCTCCTCAGCAAGCCATACCTGTTGTTGAATATTTTGTTTCTATATCTCCATTGAGGAAAAGGAAGGGTACTCCACCATCTTTTCCAAGCCCACCTTCTGCTGATCCGGACATGGATTGGACCCCGGCTGAGTCTGAGAAATGCCAGGAGAGACAGGAAAAAAGGAAAGTTCCTGAAAGCCTTTCAATTATGGAAGGGGATGAGAATGATGAGCCAGTCATCGTCATGGAAGCTGCCTCAGAAAACAGAAACATTAACCCTCCTATTCAACCTTCTCCAAGAGATGTGGCACTGGTACCACCAACAACGTTAGCTCTATATTTGAAAGGACCTGTGCTCACCACTACCTCAGTTGAAATACGCACTATAGAGAGACAATTGACAGAGTTGATGCTCCAGCGCTCCTTCACGATATGCTGCAATTGGTAGCACAAGCTTTGCACCAAAGTGCTGTTAACATTATCCATCTGACGGCAGACATGTAGACCAGTTGTCAAGCCACTGATTACATGTATATCACTGCACATGGATCTCTTTTGTGGGCGTTAGGTATAAGCTATTTACAGGTCTCAGCCCTGAAGATACTTTTAAGGGTGTTCAACAGCATGCTATATAAGCCATGTTCAGCATGGAGAAATCCCCTAATGCTGCAAATACCTCGGAAAACTTTACCAGCAAGGTGTTTGATTAGCTATGGCCCAGAGGTTTCAGAATTTGGATTTGTTGCCTTGGACAATGGCAGTAATATAGTTAAGGCCATTGCAGATGGTGACTATTTCCGGGTCCTGTTTTTTGTTTTGGTTAATTGCATCAACCTGATTGTGCAGGACTCTTGTTAAAAAAAAGAAGACATAGTCACCAACATACTGACCTCCTGCAGAACAATATGCGCTCATTTCAGCCATTCTTTTAAAGGCCGGAAGTATTTGAGGATCATTCAGCGTGCTAGTAGAGTACTAGTTATATCCCTCATACTGGAAGTACCAATATGTTGGAACTCAACCTAAGACATGTTGCAGTGTATGTTCGAACAGTGCAAACTGATCAATGACTATGTCATTCAAAGTAGAATAAATGCAACTGGGAAAAGCATGACCATGGGTGTAGACAAATGGAGCGCAATAAATTGTTTTAAACAAAGGCTACTTCCATTTGAGGTTTCACTTGTGAAGACAGCAAAAAAAAGACAGTACATTGAGCCAAGCTATCCTGTTGTTGCATCTGCTACAGGACCAGTTAAAAAAAGGTGTTATGTTATGTTATATTAATTTATTGTGCGCACAGCTACTCCAGCCAAGGAGCGTCCCGGCGCTTGGCTGTTAAGCCAAGGCTGTAAAGAGACATTGTGTCATCCAAAGAGTACATTCCTGCCATAATACTTGATCCACTGTAAAAATAAAAAATACAAAAAAATATTTTAAAAAATCATACAACAGGGTCGAGGCAAAAAAGATCTGCACCTGTTAACATATGTGACTAATTAGTCTTGTGATGGTGCTTGTGAAACCAGGGAACACAACCCTATCTGTTCCCTCTTGAGCAAAGCTCAAATTACAACATGAATAGAATATGTAATCAGCACCAATCAAGTGAAAATCATGATCAGCCTTTTTTGTCTCGAATAAATCAGAGAAAATAATTTCGTAATAAGCAGGTCCGGACTTCGGTGATGATCGTATTCAATTCTTTATTAGTTGATCCAAAACAGAAAGCAGGACTAGCACTGCCGAACAGCGGAATCTGTTTGTCGTTTCTGGCCACCACGCCTTTTTTTGCACACATGAGACACAGCGAGAACAAGACAGGATAGCAAATCCTATGTTACTGATACAAGAGCAATCCTCTTATTCTTGAACTAGCACAGACACTTTATCGAGCCCTGAAGAAGTCTCGTTTTTGAGACGAAACGCGTTGGCTAAAAAAGAAAAAGTACTTGTATATTTGGATTTTATCTGTTTTGGATCGACTAATAAAGAATTGAATACGATCATCACCGAAGTCCGGACCTGCTTATTACGAAATCCTTTTCTCTGATTTATTCAAGACAAAAAAGACTGATCATGATTTTCACCTGATGGGTGCTGATTCCATTTTCTATTCACAAAATAAAATATGGTCACTTACATTCCTTTTCCTGAAATTACTTTTTTACTATACAAGACGTGGATTGTTGATCTAGCAAGAGAGCTTGAAGAAGAATGTCTGGAAATTAGAGTCCCAGGCAGAAGTTCTTGGGTACAGCCTTCAAGTGACAGACAGTGCAGTAATGTTGTCTCAAAGTATCTAACACCAACAACAAGAACCCCACTAACAACAACTACAGGAATTGAAGAATCAGACCCAACCTCTGCATTTATTTGGTTTCAGGTGGCAGAGCTTAAGTCAAGTGCAGAGGTGACGACAGAAGAGGTCGAGCAAGTGACAGTACCAATGACCATTCAGAGGATGTTCCAGGACTGTCTGGATGATCCAAACGAAGTCTACATGGATCAAAACTCATTGTTTTATTGGTATGGGAATATGCACCAATGCCCAGAGGTCAGCAGGTTGTCAATAAAGTATTTGGCTCTTCGGGTAGCCATTGTGTCTGCTGAGCATGTATTTAGTGAAGCTGGCACAGTTGTCAAAGTGAGAAGGATCAGTCTTTTGCCTTAAAATTTTGAGATGACCATGATCAAAATGAACCAACATTTCTTTCCACACAATTACACTGTTCCTGTAATGCCACAGGAGAAGGAGGATGAGCGTGATTGGTCATGCTCTAGTGTGTTAGCTGGTCAACTTTTATGTGAACCACCCGTTTGAGAACAAGCTCTACTTATCTGACTCAGTAGGCCACCATAGAACCTTTCAATTATTTGTCATCAGACTGTTTAGTGCTAAAAAATGGATATAGCTAGGAGAACATTATATATTTAGCATATTCATTTTGGCCACAATGTCTGCCTTTGTCCCATGCCTATCTTTCTTTTTTTCAGCCCCTTACATGGTTGCCCCAAATAAAGATCTTTTGATTTTCAAGACTGCCAAATTCCAATGTGTTGCTTTGTTGCTTCTATCAAAGAGGAGAAACAATTGTGTACCACCATGCTTGGATTGGAACAGGTAACTATTGCAACAATGAATGATGTATTATTGAGTAATTATGAGAGGTGATTGATGATTCATGTGGTGGTAGACAATGAAGATAGGTATTCAACTAATTTGCAAACTTGATTTTGAGGATTTGGAATATTTGGGGCCTGATGGGTGATCATTTTTCCTGAAGGTGATTGGCCCTTTCACACTTAGCGAGATTTACTCAATTTTTCTGGTTCTTCAGAGACCAGTTTAAAAATTCTACTACTCTTGGAAGTCTAGTATAACATTTTTCAACTCACATACCCAGAATCATTCAAAAATACATACCACTCAACCTGAGCCTAACTAGGCTTACTACCACTGAGATAAAACAACATCTCCATTCTTGGTTCAAAAAAATGTATATTGGGTTTTTCAATAAATCATTAACAGGTACATGCATCAAGAAAAGCTTTTGCAAGTCTTTACTTGCGATTATTAAGGAATCGCAATTAAGGACTCTCAAAAGCCTATGCATGTAGGAGTCGCTATTAAAATAGCGATTCCTAAACATTCCTTAATTAAGACTTGCAAATTGCGAATCGCAATTAAGGAATGTCTTCTCATTCAGAGTGAATGAAAGATTGCGTACGCAATTTGCGAGTACCAATAGGTACTCACAAATTGCGCATGCAATTTCAAGGGTGCAAGGGTGTCTAAAGGACACCCTGTTGTACCAATGAAATTGCTCTGTGCACACATGTTGCGCACACACATGCCCCAAGGACATATGTGTGTGTAACCTACAACTTTGAAAAATGCACTTTAGTGCATTTTTCAAAGTTTTTTCAAATTACCATCAAGTTCAACTTCATGGTAATTTTCACCCCCTAATAGCGAAATCGCTATTTTAAAGTGGTTCATGCATTACATTTAAGGAATCGCAAAGTGCGATTTCTTAAATGCAATTGCAATTTGAGACATAGCAATTACTTGCGAATTCTCACATTGTGAGTGCCTTGGACCTTGATTTATCACAAATGCCCTTTTTACGGGCGCAAATGGCCGATTTTTGCGGATCACACCGTTTGCGCTCGCAAAAAGGGATGATGCATGTGCCTGTAACTGTTTTACACTGTAAATGTGTTCAAAATTAAGCATCATGCCACAATGAACATACAGTAATATTAGTTATACAAATGTAAATCGAGAATACTACAAACTGTAAATATGTTGTATTCGCAAGATTTCTGTCTCCAATATAATATAGACAACAGGTTTATAATAATAGAGCATTACAACTCAGAAAGAGGAAACACAGAGGAGTCCACAAGCTGATAGCACAAAATAATAGGCAGGTGATTGGTCAGGAGGGATTATTGGGCAGAGAGCGAATCCAAATATATACTAAGCTGACACATATACTGAGCTTCTCAACACCCATCAGGAATAACAGTGGTCAGGAAGCAAGAAAAGTCCCACCACGCCAAGGGTGTCACTCAAATGGATGAGAAATGGCCTGCACATACTATATTTGTCACCCATCTCCATATACAACACCTGCCTGGAAGATCATTATCACTTCTCCCTTCTTTATGTCCCCAGAATAAAGAAAGCAACTGAAGGAGGCTGCTCATTTGCTTACCTCACTTCCAAATGATTGAACAGTCTTCCTATTCAGCTCAGGTCAAGAAAAAATGTGTTAGTTTTAGGAAGCAACTATAACCCCACCTCTTCTGATACATTTTGGATTTAATTATTTTAGATAACGCTATGTTTTAGTTTAGCTCCCTATGTCAGCACCCTGAAACCTGTTGTTGGGTATCTGTGTGCTCTACAAGACTGTTAAACAGAACATAATATAAAGTCCCCCATAACAACTCACAGGGGAAAGGGTTTGGTTCTCATTCCCAATCTGTCCACCAGAAGAAAAACTACCATGACATGGGTCAGCATCCCAAGCCCATCAATTGCTATAAGTGTTTAGAGTATGGACACTACAAGGGGGACCCCAAGTGTCCAAAAATATTGCAACCTCTCACTGGAGAAAAGGTTCCAGGGATGGTGAGTGTAGTGCTGGGAGAGGGGGTTGTCCCAATGAATGGGGGGGTTTAGTGTTCCTGGGTGAACGTAAGATGGTTCCTAAGATCCATGTGCCCTCGAATGCTACAAAGTATAGGCAATGGGTCACCATCAGTGGGAAAGGTGTTGAGGCTCTGCTAGACACAGATGCAAGCATGGCTATGGCATGGAGTCAGCTGTTGTCCCCAGGGCAGGTAATCCCCAATGTATTTCACTATGTTGTGGTGGCTGACAACAGAGAGGGTCACTACCCACTTCATTGGCCCTTGATCAATTTGAGTTGGGGAATTCCAGGTCTTTTGAAAGTTGCAGTGAGCCCTGCCATGCCTGTGGACTGTTTACTTAGTAATAAACTTGAGTACACTACCTAAAAGGAAGAGGAGCTCAAGGCTCATGTGGAGATGTTGGAGTTACCAAACTTGAAAGGTGCTACGATAAGGCCCATGGCTGCCGAGGATGAGAGTCAAAAAGGGCGGGATAATGAACCATCCAGCTGCTAAGAATGGGAAGGAAGAGGGCATGGGACACCAGTCCCTTAATTTTCTCTCAGGGAGATGGATGGGGCACCTGTGGGGGTCATCACAGAGTCCACTGAGGAGGGCATTGTTCTCCTTGTTGACCTACCTGAGCTTGCTGGATGGCATGGGGAATGTGGAATGTGATTATCCCCCCCAGAGTGTATGGAGCCAGGTCTAAGGAAGAAAGGATACTTGTGCACTTCAAAGACCCCTCTTTGAAGTGACCCCCACTTCAAAGGCACATTTGGCTACAAGTACTTGGAACCTACTACTCGACTCTGTCAAAAGAACTGCTGGGCTGCTTCAAGGGCTGACACTGCTAGACTGCTGAACTGGAAGACTTGCTTTTTCTGTTGTGCTACCCTACTGCCTGCCACTCTCTGACCCGACTGAGGAGCTCTGTACTCTGCCTTGCAACTGAATTGATCCCCAAGAGCTTATTGGCTTACCTCCTGTTGCTTGAGACTTAGGGACACCAAAGTCTCTACCCTTGCTACTGTACCTGTTTTATTTGAAGTAGATGTAGTTACTTGCTGCAGCAAAATTGACGCATCTCCAGTTTGCGTGTATGAGAACGGGCACATTGACCCTGTTGCAGGAATAGAACCTGGGGCATCGCACTTTGTACTGCTGCATCGCATCCGGAACCACCTTTTAGGATCCAACTCATCACCCCCAATACGTGGATTAGATCGATACATTGTCCCTCCAACGTGGATTTACCCAGTGTATCTAATATGGTAGCACAGCACTCAGAACCAATGCTCACTGCCACTGATGTAAGAGACTCAATGGATCACCTCAACTTTGTGCCCGATATTAACACATCGCTAGTCTGCACCCCACATCTTACTGTTGCAACCGGGATCAAAGTACTCTATTCACCAGTCCTGTGTGTCTCTTGTCCCTGGCCTGTGCTCCATCGTGGTTGGCCTGAACATTTGACTTTGAACCAGTCCAGCTTGAGCAGATAACCCCCATTAGCACCTATTGTCTCTAAGCGCTAGAACTCTTAATTCTTTCAAAATTCATATCTTAACTTCTACTTTTTGGTTTTTGTTGTTTTGGTCTTGATTAATTTAGAAATGTATTCTCTATTTTTCTAAACTTGTCTAGAGTCTTTTTGTGGTGTTTTCATTGTGTTACTGTGTGTGTTGCACAAATACTTTACACATTACTTCTTTAGATAAGCCTGACTGCTCTGTCCCAAGTTACCAGAGGGTGAGCACAGGTTCTTTTTTTGTGTGTATTAAGTTCCCCCTGGTTAGAGTGGTGGTCCCTACTTAGACTAGGTGGATACCTCTGTCAAATAAAGACCTCCCCCCCCAATTCTAACACTAATGTCCAATTTGGCATTTATTATATACAGTATCATTTTCTTTTAACAACCCTAACTTTTTGAACTGTGTTGGTTCATTACTCGATCATTCGTATTTTTTAAACCAAGATGTAAGAACGTTCAAATATAGCTTGGGTCTTATAGGGCTGAAGGACTGTTTGCGATGCTTTTAACTGAACTGTGTTATTTCTTCATTTCCTTCAACAAAAGAATGATGATGATGTGCTGCTCATCACCCTGATGAATATTGTTGTTGTGTAGTGTTTGTCTTTGTCATACCTTTCTCCAACTCCCCTTTTCAATGTATTCACCAAGCCCCTAACAGTCTTCTGCTGGGCTTTGTGATTAATTGAGTAGTGACTTAATTCACACCATAAATGGGTAACACACTTGGTGGGGTAGATGTTATGAAAGCGACTCCAACTCACTGTAGGATCTTCTATTTTCTGAGCAATAGCATACACCTGCCCCTCTTACCCACCCATGCACAAAAGGGATCCATTTTTTGATATATAACATCATTTATCAATATCATCATTCAGTCCTTAAGTTGTGTAAATGCATAACCTTGTTCACATCCTGACTCTGAGTCCAATTCTTCTGGGGAGGATTTAATAGTTTTAGTTGTATCTGCTCCCTATTGCTCAGAAGTAGTTACTTTTGCTAGTTTGTGTTATAATATAAGGTCTTCTTTGTTGTGTCAAGATCGTAGTCTGGTCTCCCTTTTTGTAAAGTAATTATATGAATATAACACAATAACCTTTTGTTTTCTTTCATTCTAATGGACTGTGATAGATAATCCATTTGATTAATCATACAGTTGGAGTTCACCTAGATGGGAGTGGGACTTTGCCTGTTATGCGTTCCCTGCTACTACTACCACCACCATTAAAAGGCACTTTAGAAATCCCCCAATGGTCAATACAGTTACATAGGGAAGTAGAACAAGGGTATAACTACCTATAACTAACTGGTATACACTTTGATAGGCAGATTGTTAAAAAACATGCTGTGCGAACAAGCAGCAGTTCCAAGTAAAAGTAAAACACAAAAACTATTCGAGTCAGACAGTAAAAGAACAATGTTTCCCTTTACTTAAAGTTCAACAATAACACCGACCCACAACAGGAACCCTCTTCTCCCCCAAAAAATATCCCCCCTCCCCAACAAATGTCGAAAGAAAACCAGTCCAAAAGTACCGGTCCGGTCCAAATTTCCACCCTCTCCACCCACAACAAAAGTCCCTCACATGAAACCAAAAAATAAAAAATGGGCATCAGAAGAGGGCATAAATGATATTAGTCCATAGTCTTGGCACTTCCTGCTCAAGGCTTGCGGGTTAAGTTGCCACCTGCTGGTAAAGCTGCACCAGCTCACATTGCATGTAGCATTGGAACATGTGGTCTTGGTTGTTCAGGCAGCTCCCAGCTGCTTGCAATGTTGTGGCAAGGGTAGAAGGGTGGAAGTGAAATTGTAAACAATGCTCTGTGCAAACACTTGTTTAAAATTATATAGTGGCACAGTAGCAGTATATTGCTGGTCCCTTAGGGCTATTGGAATGAATCGATTAGATAGTGGTACAGTAGCAGTACATTGCTGGTCCCTTATGGCTATTGGAATGATGTGATTAGATTAAGTCACAGGATAATTTTTTACCCAAACATGCCTCACATGAAAGCACTGACTGGCTCCCAGGAATTAAGCCAGAATAACACCAGTTTAAAAAAGTTATTTGTTTTTCATTTAAAGCATTTCCAGGTAAAAAACTAAACAAACACTTTGTGTGTAAAAATAAAATTAATTACCTCATTAATCAGTAAGAATGTATGCACTATGCATTGTGATTATACTTGGTGTATTAAATTAACAAAGGCATGCTAGTGCATCAGTTACTTTGATACTCTCTGCAGTCTGCAGCTTGGGAAGCTATAATGGATAATTATCTTACTTTAATTCCAATGGCCCTGCTCTTGTCCAAATGTCTTTTATTTGTACCCTGACTCTAAAGAGGCAGGGGTATAATAATGAAACTACATTACACACATCATGTAAAAATGCAGATATCCTGTCCACTGTACAGAGAAAGCAACTGGATATAGATTTTATTTGGCACATTCGTCCCATCTGCCCAACTCGTAAGCAGGCTATTAGGGCCTTAATAAATCTCAGCGGACGTGTTACTCCATCACAACAGTGACAGGTATCAGAATCACTGATTCATAAATCTAATAGGATACAATGAGATTTATATTTCAGTGGATGGGATGTTCATCACTGTTGTAAATGTAAATTGATACTTGTATAGCGCACTACTCACCCGCAAGGGTCTCAAGGCGCTTGTACGAATACCGCTGTGGAACCCATCCTGGCTTTTCCTGTGAGGCGTCCACTCCTGGGCACCTCCAAGGTGGAGGCCAGGCATCCTTTAGCGTTGTGGGGGCCGTTGTGACAGAGCAACCTGTCTGCTGAGATCTAAATCAGGCCCTTAGTTCAACTTTATTTACTGGCCTAACGCTCCTCCACAAACTACTTTCAACAAACACATTCACTTTGCAGTATGGATAGGAAACTTGACTTACTCTGCAGCAGGGTAAGTTAGAGGGATTCTGTCGGGTAGGTGCAGGTTTTGCTATAGAATAGAGAGGTGTCACTGATCATCATGTAATAAGCTTTGGCATAGTCAGTCACTGTAGTTGACAAATTTCGAAAGCAAAACATTGAACAGGCGTAAATCTGTTATGGAAGACATGAAATGTATGATTATGTGCATAAATTACCTGGCCAGAAAAATGTGGTACATGCCAAGAATTCATTTTTCTATTTATTTTGGTAGGCTGTGACAGAACTTAGTAAACAATAAAGGAGTGAAGTTCTAGGAGGTGACTGATTTAGCACTAGAGGAAAACACACCTTGTTTTCAGTCTGCAAATACATTGATAACTTGGTAAATGTAGCCTTGACTGAAGTGGGCATACATTAACCAGCCAACACGGCACTGCCGAATTGAACCATGCTGCAGTTAGGCCATGGTCACGCATGACGAAATGTCATGGATAGGTAGGTGATAAATGATGATGGGTAGGGTTAAAATCTGCATCGCTTAACAAATATAGTGAGTATACTAATAATTATTTGATAAATAAGCATTGACTTACCACTGCCCATGCGTGCTGTTACCCCCCTACAACTGCCTCTGCTCCCGCATCTGGTGCACTGGCATTAGCGTACAACAAAACAATCCATAAATAACTGATCATAAGAACCTAGCCAAGGAGAAATTGTGGGTTCACCAAAATGGTGTGAACCTCAACTGTCAGTTGAAAAGAAAGATTTCTTTTCTTGAGGCCCCTCACTCACCCTGAGTTGCCCTAGGTGACATGCTTCATGATTGGGGCCATCCCAAGCATCTACTGCTTAGGGCGTGCTGCGACTTGCGAAGTTACGTAGGAGCACTTGTTATGGGAATATATGTGTAGTGCAGTGTAGGGGGAGTGGTCTTTGTGCTAGTTAAAAATATACCCAACTAGTGAGCTAATGGTTTATTCCTGTTCCTAGTTGGTAAGGATAAAAAGGGGGGTTAATAAAAGGGAAAAATAAATGTTATGTGATTATAATCCCTAGTATTGTATTGACATGTCTCGAGGTGTCCCCTAAACCTCTTCTTCAGGACAGCATGGGGGCCAGCCCCATGTGTACCACTCCAATCAGAACCTAAATTAAGGTGCAAAAGAAAATGCTAAATGCACACCTAATGTGTGCGCATTGATAACATACATACGGTTAACGCTGAACACGTAGTATCTCTTACGAGGAAGAAAAATAGATTGCAAATTAGTACATACTGCCTGCCCCGATGGGCAGGTTATGGTCTTACGCAGTGCCTAATCAATGTTGTAAGTGCCTCTAAAAATAAACAATAATAATTAGTGCTCAGATCTTGTGCGGAAATCAATCTATCACACTCATTGTCTCTATATTGAGAAAGCGGAATTTGAAAAAAATATTTAGTACACTCATGTTTCTGGACATAGACTTGACAAACACAACATATAACATTTACAAAAAACCTGCCCTCTGTCTGTGTGATCTGTTAGTCCCAGGCTTGACCGCATCTTAGCTTGTCTGTGCCTCAGTGCTAATTCTTGCAGTTGGGTAAAACAGACGAGTCATGTCTTCGTGTTGTATAAGACTAACGAGTATCGCTAGTGAACTGTTTTACTTGGCATGATAGGGGTGCCATCTTGCTAATGTCCGTGGTATAGAATTCTGACTTTATCGGCTAAGGACTAATCCGTCATTTGTGACCTCCAGAAAAATAAGCACAAGAATCTGTGAACATTGTAGCAACATCCCGTGCCACAGAGCAAGCACCAGGATGACAGCATATTTCTTTTAATTTTTTTATTTTTTTTATTGAGAATTTTTCCCCCCCATTTTTTAGGGTAAAGGGCACAACACAACAAAAAAAGGCATTACAGATTCATACATAACCAGCAAAAAAGAAAAACCACAAATACAGTGACATCCACAAGAAAATTAAGCAACACATGGCAGATCTCAATGTATATTCTGCTTCCCTTATTATAGTTCAGACTCTATTATCTTCTCCTCAGCTGATGTTTTATTCATCCAAAAAAGAAAGAGAAAAGAATGGGTAGAAGAACGAGAGAGGGTAAAAAAAAACTAGATACCATTATCATCATTCTCTTCCTTCCATTTGGTTATGTGCTCCCAAATGGAAGGAAGAGAATGGTGATAAGGATGACAGCACATTTCAGTGAAAAACAGCACACCCCAAATGACATGAGAAGGGTAGTACTGGAAATCATTAAGCCATGTGAAAATTTAGAACAGATCATACTGGAGAAGGAACAGAGATGTGTGTTCAAATTACGTGCAGACACCGCAGGGTTGAACGATAATATACCATGGGGACAGTTCGTGAGGTGAACCAACCCCATTATCTGAAACTATGCGCTTATGCACAGAGAATGTAGTGTTGTAGAATTCTCTGTTTTCCGGTATCCCAAGGTAGTGAACATAATTTTTCTCTACCCATCCCACCTAACCAAAAGAAACCATGGGGGTCAGTAACTGACCACATAGGGATTTAGATACAACACCAGACTTTTGCTGTGTTGCCTTTATATGTTATTTATGTGTGTATGTTTACACTAGCCAGGTCACTCCAGAAAAGCCATCTGCCATAGATAGCCTACATAATTTGAAGGTTGTATTTATTTTTTCAAAGTAAACCTTTTTCCCGCTTGAGTAAAACACGGGCTTAATATTAACATTATTTTCAAACATTGGACCAATCCAAAATGGCCGCAAAAAAACCCCTCAGTAAAGGGTTCGATTCCCACAGTTTCAATAGTCAAGAAATGGCTTTCGCTCACATGACAATATATTACTAACATTGCCTCATCCGAATAACAAATTACGGATTAGTCTTTAGCCAATAAAGTCCCAATTCCATGTCACGGACATTAGCAGGATGACACCCCTATCATGCAAAGTAAAATGGTTCACTAGCAAAACGCTCTAGTCTTATGCAACACGAGGAAATGACTTGTCTGTTTTACCCGACTACAAGTATTAGCACAGAGGCACAGACACACTAAGATTCGGTCAAGCCTGGGACTTACAGGTCACACAGACGGAGGGCAACCAAGCACAGTAATATTTACCCTTCCTTTTTTCAACAGGAACCTGATATAGGCTTTCCCGCATTTCCAATCTACTTTTGAGTGATGCAAAAACCCTTGCAGTTCTACTTCACTTTACTTATTTTTCCTATTACCCCACAGGGTCCTACAGGCCCCTCCACCCAGACAGACCATGGGGCATATTACTGCTACTGAATAAGTACATTCCATCAGGTTTTGTGTAAATGTTATATGTAGTGTTTGTCAGAAACACGAGTGTACTAAAGAATTTTTTTTTTAATTCCTCTTTCTCAATATAGAAACAACGAGTGTGGTAGACTGATTTCCACACAAGATTTGAGCATTATTTATTGTTTATTTTTAGAAGCACCCACAACATTTATTAGGTCCTGCGTAAGACCATACCCTGCCCATCCTGGCCAGGAAGTATGTACTAATTTGCGATCTTTTTTTTTAACAGATAGTATGTGTTCAGCGTTAACTGTTTGCATGATATCAATGCGCACACAATAGGTGTGCATTAATTATTTTGTTTTTCATCTTAATTTAGGTTCTGCACGGAGTGGTACACATGGGGCTGGCCCCCATGCTGTCCCGAAGAAGAGGTTTAGGGGACACATCGAAACATGTTGACACAATACTAGGGATTATAATCACATAACAGTTATTTTTCCTTTTTATTAATCCCCTTTTTTATCCTTATGAACTAGGAGCAGGAATAAAGCATTAGCTCACTAGTTAGGTAGATTTATAACTAGCACAAACACCACTCCCCCTACACTGCACTACATATATATTCACATAACAAGTGCTCCTAAGTAACTTCGCAAGTCGCAGCACGCCCCAAGCAGTAGCTGCTTGGGATGGCCCCAATGATGAAGCATGTCACCTTGGGGCAACCCTGGGTGAGTGAGGGGACTCAAAAAAATAAATTTCTGTTTTCTACTGAGAGTTGCGGTTCACACCATTTTGGTGAACACACAATTTCTTCTTGCCTATGTTCTTATTATCCATTATTTATGGATTTTTTGTTGTACTCTGAACATACAGGAGGGTGAACCTAGCCCAATCCTCCTTCGCCCTCTGATTTTTGGTAAATATTTAATCGCGAGAGCTGCGGGAGTCTCTCCTACAAAAAAACATTTTTACACTCAGACTACTGGACACCACAATACAACATCATGACACAATAACTGGCCTTACATTTACTGAGGAGGAATTAGAAAGAATTATCTCCTGGATGACAGAATACCTTAGGATAAAGGCAGCTCCCAGGAGATTGATTGTGCAAAATGAGCAGTTCATTTTCCTGCAAGACAAAGCCTTCATAAAAGACTGGTCGCTAATCTCTTGGTATTGCACAAGAGACTGGCTTGTGTTTCTCATAAAAAATGCAAAACGCCTCTCATAAGCAATGAAAGAGGAAAAACACACCTTAGAGGTCAAATTGAAAACCTTCCATACACCAGCAGATTTGACAAAACGATTGGATGAACGCAACAAAACCATGCCAGAGTTTGAATTAACACTCAAGGAGACCAAGTATCAGAAGTTTAAAAAAGACGGAAAAAACTTCAGCCACAAGAAGGCCGACCCTATACTAGGGATGACTATCAACTAACAGGGAGGAATCCAGGATACAACATTGATACAGATGGATCGGATACTAGCTCAAATAACTCTGACAACAATTCCGGACAAAGAAGCAACACAAGGGGCCGCCGGAATATCAGAGGAAGGATGAGAAACAGAGGAGGCCAAGGGAGCTACAGTTGGCCACCTTACCAACCCCCTTTCCCAAATCCATAATTTTGTTTGCAGTCCACCATAATACCAACCACAACCATACTCCTATTGGGAGTCAACCCCTCAAGTGGAATATCAAATGGCTACTTTTTTAGGACAGGGCAGAGGGCCCCCAAGAGGCAAGACCAAAGGAGGACAACAGGTACAATGGGCACAACCACTGGAGTCAGCACAGAGACACACGAGGAATATGGTTCCACTGGAACAACCGAGCACCAGCAACAACCGAGTCTAGTTGTAAACTTATCTGGATCACCGTTATCCACAATACAACTAGCAGTTTTGGAAAAGGGTCTGGGCTTCATACCCACTTCAAAGCTAGACAAATTCCAACCTAGCTGCTAGTTAAATGAGTTCATCAGGAAAGTAAAATTGAGGGCATTTAAAAAAAAAAAGAAAGTATAGAGACTCTGAAAAGGAGACACTGATCTTCACCTGAAATTGACTTTTACACCCCTTCAGCCACCCTACCAGTAGAGTTACTGGCTTTTGAAAAGGCAGTTCTGAAAGAAGTGGGAGAAATGGATCCAACAACAATGAAGACTTTCCAAAATAAATCAAAATAAGAACACAAAGCCATCATGATCCTGGCCAATGACAAAAACATCACCATAAAACCAGCTGACAAAGGTAGGAGTATTGTTGTACAAGACTCAGAGGTATATCGCCAAGAATGCCTAAGACTACTGTCTGACGAAAGGAACTGCAGACACGTCAGAGAAAACCCCACTGAGAGGTTTAGGAACAGGATTACCATCATTAATCAAGTAGGGATTGGTAAAGCGCGCTACTCACCCGTGAGGGTCTCAAGGCGCTGTGGGAGGGAAAAAGCTGGGTTGCTCCAGTAAGTCGAAAAGCCAGGTCTTGAGAGCCCGTCTGACGGTCAGCAGGGTTGGTGAGCGTCTTATTTCTACTGGGATGGTGTTCCATGCTGTGGCTGCTGTGTAGGAGAAAGCTGTCCCTCCAGCTCTGCTTCGGTGGATACGGGTGACCTCTGCTAGGGTGAGGTCGGCTGAGCAGAGGTTTCTCTTGGGTGCGTGGAAGCTCATTCAGTCATTGAGGTACTTGGGTCCGTTGTTGTTGAGGGATTTGTAGGCGTGGTTGAGTAGTTTGTAGGTGACCCTCTTTTCAACGGGGAGCCAGTGGACTTCTCTCAGGTGTGGGGTCATGTCTTTGTGGTCTGGAACCCCTAGGATGAGTCTGGCAGCTGTGTTTTGGATGGTTTAGAATTTGTGCAGTAGGGATTTGTTGATTCCGGCGTAGAGGGCGTTGCTGTAGTCGAGCCTGCCGGTGATGAGTGCATGGGTGGCGGTCTTTCTGCAGTCTTGGGGGATCCACTTGAAAGTCTTGCGTAGGATCCGGAGGCAGCTGAAACTGGTGGAGGAGATGGCGTTGATCTGGTGGTTCATGGAGAGGGAGGATTTGAGGATTATGCCAAAATTCCGAGCGTGGTCCGTAGGAGTAGGTGGGGGTCCGAGGGCAGAAAGCCACCAGGAGTCGTTCCATGGAGAGTGGCGTGGTCCAAAGATGAGAACCTCGGTTTTGTGGGAGTTGAGTTTGACGCAGCTGTCTTTTGACCATGCAGCCACGTTTTTCATTCCTTCCTGGAATCTGAGTCTAGTGTCCTCTGGGTTGCTGGTGAGGGAGAGGATGAGCTGTGTGTCATCAGCGTAGGACACAATGCTGAGGCTGTGCTGCCTGACGATGGTGGCGATGGGGGCCATGTAAATGTTGATTAGAGTAGGGCTCAGAAAAGATCCTTGTGGGACTCCGCAGATGATGTTGGTGGGTTCAGAGAGGAAGGGGGTGCATGGCCCTCTGTGTTCTCTCAGAGAAGAAAGATCGGATCTAGTTGAGGGTGTCTCCCTAAATTCCTGAGTCGTGGAGCCTGGTGGTTAGTGTGTGGTGAGAGACGTGTCGAAGGCCGCGGAGAGGTCCAGGAGGATGAGGGCTGCGGTGTGGCCCTGGTCGAGCATTGTAGAACAAGCCCTCACTCATGATTGGATAACCAAAAAAGAAGGGGAATTCATGATCAACAAACAACCAACAGTACCCTACTTTTACACAATCCCTAATACGCAAATCAATAGGAAAACAACCAGGAAGACCAATTGACTCAGGAATAGGATCGATTCTGGAGCCACTCTCAAAATTTGAGTTTGCCTTCCTATGTCCACTGAAAAAACCACTAACACCTACTTGAAAGACACCAAAGTAGTACTCTGCTTACTGCGGGACCTCAAATTTGACCCTACATTTCACATCCTGATAGGCTTGAATGTGGAGAGCCTGTATACTAGCTTACCCCTCAATGAAACAATGGATATCCTGGAGGAAATCCTTTACGGATCAGCATAGCCCTACCATACACCAAAACATGTGGTTCTCGAATTCTGCAAATGGGCTCTGACGGAAAACTACTTCCGTTTTGAGGAGCTACTTTTTCAACAACAACATGGTACCATTATGGGCAGTACTTTCGCGCAGAGTGTGGGGGTCTGTATGTCAATCATCTAGAGGAAAAGAAAATTCTTTTAGACCATAATCCACATCGCTAGAAAATTTTGGAATGGAAGAGATATATTGATTACATTCTGGTGATATGGAAAGGCGACGAAACAGAAGCCCATACCTTCATTGAATGGCTCAACCTACAGGATCCCTTCCTAAAGTTCACCCAAACAATGACCAGGTCTAAGTTAGTCTTCCTAGATCTTAACATTTTTGCTGTAGAAGGTATGCTAAAATTTTGAAAGAAGGGGACCCCTACATAACCTATAGGCTCGCTATACATAGGGAACAAACAATATTAAGGTAAAAAGAGATATATAGCAAGCATCAATTGTATACTCCAGAGTTTTCTAGGTGAAATAATTCCATAGAAGTTACCACATGTGAGGCCAGATGTAGGTAATTTCAATTTACCGATTCATAAATACCGACTCATACCGAATCGGTATTCCTGAATCGGTAAATGGTATGTCGGTAAAAAATTGGTAAAAGATACCGAATCGGTATGACTCGGTAACCCAAATCGGTAATTACCGAATCGGAAAAATCCGAGTCGGTAACTACAGAGTCTGTGATACCCAAGCATCCCTATGGGCCTCATGGCCCATAGGAATGAATGGGATTCACTGAATCGGAAAAATCCGAATCGGATTTTACCAAATCGGAATTTACCGAATCGGTAATTACCGAATCGGGAGTTTGAAACACACCATGTGAGCCTGCCAACCAATCAGGGACAGCCTACACACCTCACAACCAAAGCACTGTGAATCCAACCAATCAGATTGAAGCACCCCACCCCACTACCTGGGAGTAGCCACACCCATGCAGGTGCAAACCAACAGAACAAACAAATCTGCAGAGGTGAGAGGAGCAGAGCATCCACAGGCAAGCAGTGTGACAGAATGGAGACACATGAAGGCCAAAAGGATAGTCAGGAGAGAAAAAGGAAGATCAAGTTTAGCCCAGAGGAACTACAGATGGCTGTAGAAGAAATAGTAAGCCACTACAGCCAAATGTTCGGGAGACAGTCTCTGCATGTTGCAGAGACTGTGAAGAGGAACATTTGGATTGCAATACAGGCCAAAGTCAATGCCATTGGTGTGACCCACCGGGAGATTGAGGACATAAAAAAGAGGTGGTATGACCTGCGCATCGTGACAAAAAAAAAATTGCTGGCCAGAAAAAGGATGCTGATGTGACTGGAGGAGCCAGGAGCAAAGCACCAAAGCTGACACCGATTGAGGAGCTAGTGGAAACCACCATGGAGCCAGAATGCATCCATGAGATTGGAGACCTGAATAGCACAGCAAAAGCTACCAAGAAACAAGGTAAGAGGCATGTACCCTTATCCACCCCCATCAACCTGATCCCGTACCCCACTGTGTTCAAACATCACACTGCATAACAGCTCAGACTTGCTGGCAGCAATGTATCATGGTAGACGTAGTAATGCATACATAGATGCAAAGTACACAACAAATGACTCAGCAAGGCATGCCACACACATCACCAAACAAGCAATGTGCACTGTGCAAAGGTGTGCAGACTATTTAATAAAGAACTACACACAGATGAACAACAACATTAACCCGATGTCAATTTCATTCCACAGGAGAGTCGTCACGCAGTTCAGCACCACCAAGGTAGGAGAGGGCACCAGCAACTAAGAGAGGGGAGAAAGAGAAGAGAAAAACTTGTCACAGCGCTGTAGAAGGAGGCAACAACACCACCCAGGAGGCCTCATCTCCAGACCGACCCACAACACCTGTCCCACTTTCCCCTCTGTTGTTTGGATCTCCTGACCTGTCAAACACACCCATTGCAATGTCCAGGCTGTCCATGCCGGGAGGGGCAAGTAGGCATGCGGAGCCCCCGCAGAGGATCCTGCAGACCTCTGAATCTGAGGATGAGGTTGATGTCCACCAAAAGAGTACACCAGTGGCTGATAGGCCAAGACCACAGATTGCAGCAAGCGCTGCATGCACCAGTGTCCTTGGCAGGAGGGCACGTGAGGGTGGGGAGGGGCAGGAAGGGGAGGGCGTCTTCTGTGGCCTGGAGGGAAAAATGGTGAAAGTACAGCACCAGCAGGCCAAAGCACTGTTAGCCATGCATAGGCAGGTTCGCTGCATGAACATCAAAATGTCCAACATGGACAAGGGCATAGGCCACATTGCATCGAGTCTGGAGCAAATTTCAAAGGGGATCACAGACATCTCCACATACATGGGAGTACTGTCGGATAAGTTAAACAGGGATCATCTACAGCGTGGCAGGGAACGACAGTATATGCGCCAACAAACAAAGGCCATGAACAGGTTTGCAACTAATACAGCACTACTGTGCAGACGTTCTATTTCCATGCAGGATGCAATAGTGCACTGCTGCACAGACTTGACACGGGGCATGGGAAGATTGACCTCTGCGATGGAGCAGATGCTCAACACCAACACAGGCAGTGCTGGTGATACGGGTGTGGAGGAGACAGAGGGGTCAACCAGCAGGAGTGGCTCCAGCACACCTGTACCGGAGGTGCGCAGGAGCGGCAGGCACAGCCATGCTGAGTCAGGCACCAGCAGGGAATCTGAAGGGCAGACACAAAAATCCCACAATGTAGTGCATGGACGCAAGCACTGACCTATGAGGCAAATTGACTCAACTGCACACAGTGACGGCAACTGAGCAGGAGCAGCCAGAGACATTGACTTAGAATCATGGATCCTCTTCAGATGTGACAATGATGATGTAGTGCTGATTAAACTACACTTGTCATAAAATACACCTGTGTATGTGTCATACATTACCTAGAAATATCGTCGTGTTATTTCTGTCCGTCTCAATCTACCATCTAGTGCTGCTGGTCCTGTTGCCTAGGGCTCTGCATGTTCTTGGTCGTCATCTATGTTCTTGTGATGTGCCAACTCCACCTCTGTGCCTTCCTTGGTAGCAAGATTGTGCAAAATGGCACAGGTCACTATTATCTTGCAACACAGGATGGGGGTGTACTGTCGTGCACCTCCACTTTTGTGGAGGCAGCGGAACCTGCTCTTGAGGAGTCCAAATGTTCGCTCCACTACTTTGCGAGTGGACCTGTGTGCCACATTGTATCGCCTTTCTGCTCTGTTGGTTGGGTTGAGGTACGGTGTGAGCACAAAGGAACGCAGGGCATATGCACTATCATCACCTGGGAGAGAATGAGAGGTACATGAGTTACATTCACATTGCACATTCAGCTGACATCCATTTCAGGGTGTGTAACACTTTTTTACCTAGCAGATATCCATCTCCAAAATCTCCATTAAGTAGCCGTGTGTATATTCCGCTGTTCTGGAATATGTAGGAGTCGTGCGTGCTCTCTGGGAATTTGGCAACTATGTCGGTGATGATGTTCCCTGCATTGCATATCACCTGCACATTGATGGAGTGCGTAGACATACGGTTTCTGTATATGTGTTCGGTGGCTGCAGGTGCCATCAATGCAGCCTATCACATGCGGGAAGTGTGCCAGTCCATAGAAGTCGGTTTTAGTTTTAGCAAGTTCCGCAGGTGTGTCAGGGAACTGGATGTAATGTCCCATTCTCTGTGTCATGACATCCAGGTACTTCCTGAAAAAACGGGACAGACAGCTCTGGGATACACCTCCTACTGCAGCTATCACACTCTGGTAGCTCCCAGAGGCCAGCAGGTGTATGCTACACAGCACCTGGACATGGGGTGGGATGGCGTGGGTCCTGGGTGTTGGGTGATCCAGGTATGAGTGGAGGTCCCTTATTAGGTCCATGATGGTTGTGGGGTGCAGCCTGTACCTCTGGAGTATCTCAGGCTGAGTCAATTGGAACAGAGTGATCCTCTACATGTACACCTGATCCTCCCTTTGCCATACCCTCAGACCTGCAGCCTGTAGTCTTCGCCTCCTCGCAATTACAGAGAGTGCCGCCCTTTTTGCAACACTGTTGCATTTTGGACCCTTTTTTATAGCATGCACATGGTTACCACCTGCTTTCAATCCATGGTAAATACCGACTCTTAAATACCGATTTTCATTAAATTGAGTATTATTTGGGCTTTCCTACCTCTCGATGGGCATTTTTTCCGATTTCTTATTTACCGATTTGGTGAATAAGGACTCGGTAAATAAGATATCGGTAAATAATGATTCGGTAAATATTTTACCGATTTTGGGCCTTTACCGACCAGTATTTGGCTACCTACATCTGGCCCGTGATGTTTCACAAATAGACCAAGACTGTCATATAGTTATAAAAATATATTTATGATTTTAATGATAGTTATAACTAATTTTCATTGATATATATATATATACATTTCGTTTTTTATATTATTTTAGCTCATTTCAATTTTTTTCTTTTTTTGAAAACAATACAGTGTTAATTTTTCAGTTTACTATAACACAGCAAAGGTAGCGGTGGTTTTGACAATAGCACTAACAATCCAACATGGAATGTCTAGATTGCAATAGTTATTTTACAAGTACATTTGTTATCTTAGAGTTCTGGTGCCCCTCAATGTAACATTGACATCCCTCGCAAGACCTCATGAGAGGTCTTGGGATGCTCCATCTCAAACAAATCGTGGTTGGTCCTACCCATAGATCAGGCCATTCGCTTGACCACTTTTTTACCAATCTTGATAATATCTGTTGGGAAGAGTCTGTTATCGTCCCTTGGTCGGACCATGCTCTTTTATCCTTTATCTGGTCGCCTTTTGACCAAAGTTATCCGATCAGAATAACCAGAAAATTGAGTCGGATATGGTCTAAGCTCTCTTTGGATAACTGGGTAGCTAATCTGAATAGGTCTCCTCCAGCCTTCTGTGCTAACCCCTTTATGGCGAATGCATCTTTTAACAGATGGTTAGAGTCCTTATTGGATCTCACTCTGCCTAAAACAGATTTTTGCCATCGCATTGGCTCCAATAAAAAAGCCTGGCACTCCCAAGAATTAAAACTGCTCAAACAAGTTTGCAAGCAGTCTGAAAGGTAATGGAGGTAGGATTTTTCTGAGGCTAGTAAGAGCAAATATAGATTGGCAATACGGATCTATAAAAATAAAATAAAAACTGCACAATCTTCTTATTATCAAGATAAGATTGCCTCTGCCTCCTATTCCCCTAGGGAAATTTTTTAATCATTGGTCACTCCGCCTAGTCCTCCAAATCAATTGTTGGACCCCCAGAAATGTTGTGATGAGTTGGCTAATTTCTTTGCTTCTAAGGTGGCGAATATCTACTCAACGTTTCATCAATTGGAGCTTAATCCCTTCTCCATTCGCTACCACAGTGCCTGTTGGTCTGGAGAAATTTCCTCTGCTTGATTTAGCTACTGTAGAAAGACTCCTTGGAAATCTTAAGTTGGGCTCCCCTGCGGATGTTGCACCACCATCTGTTCTAAAGTTGGTTTCTGCGACTGTTTCCCCAGTCATTAGGGATGTTATTAACTCTTCTCTTGTTGCTGGGTTGGTTCCGTCATTGTGCAAACAGGCCAGAGTGAAGGCACTCCTAAAAACACCTAATATAGACCCTGAGTATTGGGCAAATTATCGCCCCATCTTGTTGCTGCCTGGGTTAGGTAAACTCGCTGAGAAGCATGTTAACTCCACATTATCACTGTTTGTGGAGAATAATGAAGCCCTGCACCCCACTCAGACGGGTTTCAGAAGTAGGCAGGGCACAGAGACTGCCTTGGTTGTCGTGGTTGAGAAGCAAGGACAATTGTTGATGCTGGAGGCTGCGCTGCTGTTGCCTTTTGGACCTCAGCGCAGCCTTCGACACGTATAATCACCTGCTTATTATTCAGGGTCTGAGGGAGGTAGGAGTTACAGGGACTGCCTTCAAGTGGTTGCGGTCCTTTCTTGCTGATAGAACTTTTGCTGTGTTTGAAGATGAAGTAACTTCTAAACAGCTCCCCCTGCAGTATGGTGTTCCCCAGGGATCCTCCCTACCATGTTTAATATCTACATGAGGCCTTTGGCTGATGTGGTTCTTCCCTGGGAAGTTCAGTTGGTCACCTACGCAGATGATACACAGCTGGTGGTTTCTCTTTCACTGGATGATACAGCCGAGACAGTGGAGAAAAATCTTACCCTCTGTCTCAGTAAAGTTCTTGAATGGATGGACTCCTCCTTTCTCAAACTCAATGGCTCAAAAACCGAAATTATGATGTTAGGGTACAAGGCCCCTATCAATCTAGACCCTTGGTGGCCTGGGTGCCTCGGACCTCCTCATTCGCCAAAAAAACAAATTAAGAGTCTGGGCGTATGGCTAGATCCTAGTCTGGGTTTTCTAGTAAAAGCTCGTAAGGTCGCGGCTACGTGTTAAGGTCTGCTTAGACTGTTGAGGAAGGTCCTGGTTCTTCTTCCTCTTGAAGCCAGACCCCTTCTAGTTCAGGCACTTATTTTATCACGTTTGGACTATGCGAATGCGATCTATCTGGGTGCACCACAGGGAACCATCAAAATCTTACAGACTGTTCAGAACTGCGCTGCCCGACTTCTTATGGATGTCCCTAGACGAAGCTCTGCTAAGGCGGCGCTGCAACAACTACACTGGCTGCCTGTGCAGGAAAGGGTTTGGTTCAAGGCCATGTGTATTTTCCATAAGTCAACCCCTGATAACGGCCCGGCCCTGTTGTGTCCTATGTTTCATCACCAGCAGATTACTCGATCACTTAGATGGAATCACAAAAAATTTTGATTGTCCCTAGGATTAAACGGACATGCATGTGTGGCCGACGTTTTTCATTTCATGCACCAAAATTCTGGAATCAGCTCCCTGACTCTATTCGGTTGGAACCTAACCATCTCCCCTTCAGGAAACTGTTGAAGACCTTTCTTTTCCTTTGAGCAGTGAATACTGGTTTGGGTCTTAAATGCGCTGGGATGCCTCCGGGTAGCCATGCGCAATACAAATACGTATTCATTAATTCATTCATCCCACTACTATGGATGTTGGATCAACGGGAGTTCCAAAGGACTCGTCGTCAAGTGCTTCTACAACTAATTGTACCTTGGCACTCCAATGATTTGATATCAAAAGCATATGCAATTTGGGGGGGAATTCCCAGTCCTGACTCTGTTAGGGTGCCCTGACTAATTGTTTCAGATTAGAGCAATGCCACGATAATGTATTCAAGTTCCCAAGTGACCGGACGCTTAAGCCTTGATGAAGTTACATCCAGTAATGAAACACTTGTCGACTGCTTGCTTCAGCTATTCAGGACACAAGTGAAGTATTTAAAGAAAATCTATAAACTCATTGATGTCCTCTAAAATCTATGCATTGTATTTTGTTACCATCAAGAATTGTATTGGGATGAAGTTTATTTAGCATACACATTAAAAGTACAAAACAGACAAATGTTTTGATGTTCTCTTTCTGTACAAGTATAGAGGCATTGCTCTAATCTGAAACTATTTATCATTTTACTATTTGACCATGAGCAAGAAGAAGAAAGTCTTCTCAACAAACATACAAAGAGAAAACAAGCTTACTTGAGCCTACAATCTTCACAGTTTAGTAGCTAATATCTATTCTCTTAATTTTAAAGTACCAGTCTACAAGATATATTAGGGGGGAGGGGAAGTTCAATAACAAAGCAGAAGAAATCTACAAACTAGTACAGACAGGAGGAAGTCAGCTACTGAAATACAGGAAAAAGGGATTTATGCAGCGATAGTATAAAAATTTAAGAATCATTAGTGTTAGAAACGGGACCCCTAGCTGGCCAGGGCTCGCGCCAAAGTCAGTCAGAGATCACCATTCCTAATTCAGGGCAAGGAAGTTACACACCAAGATAACCCCTGCACACCCTCTAGGTAACGTGACGCGCGCAGCAAGGCTAATCTCGGAGGCGATGCGTAAAGCATTTCCGCGCGCACCCAGCAACAACACCCAAGGCAAACCACAAAGGAAACTCCACACAAGGTAAAAAATAGCCTTTGTATTATAGTAAAACACATTAGATAAAAACATACACTTTACAATGTGCCAACAGACACGGGCAGAATTTACAGGGGATTATGTACAGGACAGGGCCACATGGACCACTGTCAGGGGTATGCACTTTTAGAACTAGCACTTGTTGTAATTAGCACTTTGTAGGAATAATAATACTTGTAGGTATAACACTTAGCACATAGAACCTATAATAACTGTAGCATCAAAATAGTACATGTAGCACACAACCAGTAATTACTGGTAAAGGTAAGTACCTCCTACGCCACCCTAATCACCTTAAGAAAATCACGCAGGGACCTAGGACCTTACTGTCAGGACCTAAAGAAGGAAAAACAATCACCTAAGCATCCAACACATAGCAAAGGGAAAGAAGCAAAACACATGATGCATAAAAACATTCAGAGGTGTAAGTAATGACAATTGCGCAGAAATCACATTAGCAAGTAAATCACAAATTGCGCAAGGTGCACATGGCACAACACCAGAACTGTCCCTCAGGCCAACTGGCCTCGCAAGGGCTTAAATGCCCTTGGTCCAAAATGGCAGGGCAGGCTGCGCAGGCAGCCAAGAACACAAACCTAAACATGGCAACTGCCCACTATGTGCTGGGCAGCTGAAAGGCAATAATGGGGCCAACGTTGGAGCCTCGTGGGCTCAAGAACAATTATGGGGCCAAGCACAACATGGGAGCCTCGCAGGCTCTGACCAACTGACTGTCCCCTTGGGTGCCTCGCTGGGATCTAACTGAGCCGAATGGCACTCAAGAGCCTCGGGCTTTAAAACAACTGGGGGCGGCGAGTGGGAGCGGCACGCTGACTGCTGGGGCCACTCTACCACGCAAGGAAAATTCACAATGCCCCCAATTACGTTGGAGTCCTTCTCGGGGGACTCGAGAACAACTGGGGAGATGGGGAGCCTCTGAGGCTCTAAAACAAATATGCCCCACGAGCCTCCTGGGCTCTCAAGACAAATGTGGCGCCTTGAGCCTCTTGGGGCTCTAAATTACCAAATGCGGGTGTGGAGCCTCGTGGGCTCGAGAACGGAAATGCCCCCGGGGCCCTCTCAGCGCTCTACACAAAAATGCCCCACTCGTTGGAGCCTCTCGGGCTCGAAGGAAGAATGCCCCACTCGTTGGAGGGAAGGGGAGTGCACCGGCAATGCGCCCGACGCCCTCCTCCCGGATACTGCACACCGGGCCCCACTCACCAGGTCTCCGTGCAGCAATGACTTCCCTGTTGCTTGCGGGCAGTCTCGCTAGGGCCGCGGGTGGGGCTCCTCTTCCTCTGGACTGCGGGGCTCACCGGGGAGACTCTGCTAGCTTCCCCAGGCCAGGGGAAGGGGAGAAGGCGTCGGCTGGTCTCCTCACTCTGCGGCGGGGGCAGGCACACAGCAATACGCGTCGTGGGCAGCCACGCCAAGGGAATAAAAATGCAGGGTAGACCAATCACCACCGTGATGGGCTTCCCTGCTTGGGGCGATAAAACATGGACGCGGGCCCGCAACTGCAGGGACACCCTCCTGTTCTATGCCACGGTGAACCCCTGAGGTAACTTCTAAAACTACTATAGGGACTAACTGGGCTACCCCACTGGTACTCCCCAGCTGTCCTCGGCCAGGACCAGGCCCTAGGCCACCCAGGTGCCACTGGTTCCTGCCTAGTCCCAGAGTGGGGGGTAGTAACCCCTGGCACATAGTAGCCATTTTCCACTCTTCCTGTCTGTAAGACAGGGCTAGACTGCCACTGGTTCTCCAGCCTAGGGTCTACAACCTCAGGTGACCAGGAGTCTCAGGGAAGGCTCTCCTCCCCTTACCTCTTCTTCTAGGGTTCCTCCTCCTCCTGCGAGGGGTACCCTCAGAACGCCATTCTCCCAACCTAGGGTTTAACCCCTCAGGTTGCACCGGGGTCAGAGGTTGGCTCTCCCATCCTCTGCACCCCCTTCCAGAGTCCTGCTCCCTCCCAACCGGGGCGGTACCTCTGGAAAAAGAACTGGTCAGGACACTGATTACAGTCGTCCCACCCTTCAGGTCAGGCTGAACCTGATCAGCAGAGAGGTAACTAGAGGACTGGACGTACCCGTGGCTGCGCATCACAGCACAAGACCGAAGATTAAACTAGTGCTACTACACATCCCGTTACCATTATCCAGAGTGGAATGGGAGTGAAATAAAGAAAAGTAAACCACGGGAAGGAGGAAACCCCTGACCTTTGGAGGGGCTCCATTGGACTAAGCAATACAAGGAACACATGCAAATCCTATGATCCAGAAGGCCTGAAACAGCGCAAAAAATTCTAAAAAATTCTAGACAACGTTCCATCGAGAAGCAAGGAAAAGCTAAACTTCTTAAGATTTTACTCCTCAAAGATAAGATCAAGTATAATATCCAACTCTACGTGGATACGACTCTCATATTAGATATATGAGCCTTTCTAGTCAAGGAAGGATACCACATTTTAAACCCCTAGCCATCTTGAACTGTCCTGAAGAAGGTGTGCCAATATCCAAGGGCAATACACCGAAACGCGTCGACGCATTTCTTGTCTTGTAGAATTCAAGCCCAGGAAATTCCTAACATCAGGCGTACTGCAATATAGGATATATATGAATATGTAAATAGGGCTTTTTTGAATCTTATGATCATTAACAGATATAGATACTTTGCTTACATTAGGGGTTTCAGTTTCTGTTTTGGTTCATAGGAAACATCTCTTGCCTTAGATTAATATATTGTTCCCACTTATTATTGAATATGTTGACACTTTTGCATTTGTAAAAAATTGTTTCTCTCCCTGCCTCATCTGTATATGTTTATGAATACTTTTTAATGTTGCTTTTTATTGTGTGCACAAATTGATTTTATTCATGAATTGTATTGTGTAATGAATTTTCTCTATATGTATGTTTTTAATAAAAGTCTGTGAACGGTATAAAATAGTTTCTGACCAGTCACTTAGAATAGGGAGTGTGAGTGAATGGAACAGTTTTCCAGGGATTATCTTTAGACTTTTCAGGCTGAACCTGAACCTGGCCTCCCAACCTCCGGTCTAAAAACTTTGGTGGAATAAATGCCTGGCCCTCCAGGACTTCTGGGAACTCAAACACTATTCCCCAATCACTCCTTGCGCTGGACTCCTGTACCCTCCCTACCAGAGCGGTACTGCCAGACTCTAGAACCATAGAAGCTCCGCTTAAAGATGCTCCAGGTCCTTTACACACTAGCAGATCTCCCTCAAGTGGACTAACAGGAACGCCTAGGTCCCCAACCTGGTGTTCCCTAAAGAAACCATCCAGGCTCTGAGGGAGGGCTTCGGGCGTCTGGGGACTCTCTGTCACACGCTCACTCCCGCTCCACTGAGACAGGTAGTAAGCCCCTACACCCTCCTCACTATACTGGGACCTAGCTGGGCTACTCTGACCCTCCTCCACCACGTTGGGCTGGAGGACACCTGACCCTAATGACTCTAAAGACCCTCTGGCACTGTCCCAGCGGTCTGCTTCATCTGCAAGCGCACATGCCAAAGACCATCCACACCGCAACAGGTGTTGGCCAATCCTGGTGAACAACAACTGAGCAGGTGCTCCTTGACAATCATGTCGAACAAGACGTCAAAATTATCTTTCGTGTGAACTTTTACCCAATCAAACAGTGTCCCACAACATTCATCCTCAAAATCTTCTGAAGACTGGTGAGACAGTTTCCTACTGTCCCTGAATTTCAACCTTAACTCCTCTTCTGGGTAAACAGGAACCATACTTGGGGAACTGGGAGTGGGACTTCCTATAATGAAATCTAAATAGCTGCCACCACTGGACTCAACCCTCTCTGGGGAATACAGAAAATTGTAACTGCGCTCAGGGGATAACTTATCCTCTAGGGTTATCTTCTCCCTGAGCAAGGCCCTTTCAGCCTCTAGCTTGGCATGCTCTAACCTGAGCTGTTCCAACGCTAGCTGGTGCTCCCGCTCTTCCCTCCTATCTAACCACTCCTCTGGGGACAGGACAAGGGATGGGGTGCTGCACCTGATACTGGACCCATCAAGGGACTCACTATCTGCTGGTGCCCATTCACTGTCATCTTCATCAAATTTATATTCTTCAGGGCTCCCCTCAGACTCACCACCCGTGCGGCCCGGGCCCTATCTTCCTCGCTGCGCTCAAGATCCCACTGACCCTTTTGCCATTGGATCAGGCTGTCCCTAAGCTGGGACTGAGTATCCGACTCACTCACCTCCATGCCTCCCTTTTCACTGAATCTGACCAGCTCTAACCTACTGTATCTAAAAAGACCACAGAGATCAAAAGCAGGCTCCATTTTGGCGGACGTTCTCAAGAAAAGTTTGCACAGGGAACCTAGGGGCCTGAGCTAGAACAGGAGTACACAATTCTCAAAAATTCACCAAGCTCCCTATCTCAGGAACTCAAATTCACTTGTCCAGGGCAACACACCATTCATCCAACACCCCCCCCCCTCGGACTGGTAAGGCAGTTTCTACCACCCCTGACTTCTCAACCTGACCATAAGCGACACAGGTACCAAACTCTGGGAGCAGGGAGGGGAACAAATGTACTGTACACAATTACAAGATGACACATTTCAGGAGAAGAAATACTGGAACTTCACCAAAAAAACAATAATCCCCAAAATGTGGCTATCTAAAAATGTAGAGTCTTATAGTGCGGCCAGTTGCTACTGCGGTACAGCGAAAACGCAAGTCCAAATCCTCACTGCTTGCCACCAATGTTAGAAACGGGACCCCTGGCTGGCCAGGGCTCGCGCCAAAGTCAGTCAGAGATCACCATTCCTAAGTCAGGGCAAGAGAGTTTCACACCAAGATAACCCCTGCTCACCCTCTAGGTAACATGATGCGAGCAGCAAGCCTAATCTCGGAAGCGATGTGTAAAGAGTTTGTGCGCGCACCCAGCAACAACACCCAAGGCCCACCACAAAGGAAACTCCACACAAGGTTATATAAAAAATAGCCTTTGTATTATAGTAAAACACATTAGATAAAAACACACACTTTATAATGTGCCAACAGGCACAGGCAGAATTTATAGGGGATTATGTACAGGACAGGGCCACATGGACCACTGTCAAGAATATGCACTTTTAGAACTAGCACTTGTTGTAATTAGAACTTTGTAGGAATAATAAGACTTGTAGGTACAACACTTAGCACATAGAACCTATAATAACTGAAGCATCCAAATAGTACATGTAGCACACAACCAGTAATTACTGGTAAAGGTAAGTACCTCCTACGCCACCCTAATCACCTTAGGAAAATCACGCAGGGCCCTAGGACCTTACTGGCAGGACCTATAGAAGGAAAAACAATCACCTAAGCATCATACACATAGCAAAGGGAAAGAAGCAAAACACATGATGCATAAAAACATTCAGAGGTGTAAGTAATAACAAGTGCACAGAAATCACATTAGCAAGTAAATCACAAATTGCGCAAGGTGCACATGGCACAACACCAGAACTGTACCTCAGGCCAACTGAACTCGCAAGGGGCTGAAATGCCCTTAGTCCAAAATGTCAGGGCAGGCTACGCAGGCGGCAGCCAAGAACACAAACCTAAACGTAGCAACTGCCCACTAAGTGCTGGGCAGCTGAAAGGCAATGATGGGGCCAACGATGGAGCCTCGTGGGCTCAGGAACAACGATGGGGCCAAACACAACGTGTGAGCCTCGCAGGCTCTGACCAACTGACTGTGGCCCTCAGAGGATCGAGGAAGCTGGGTTGGGCCATCCATCTTACATCTTACATTTCTGTAACGCCTATTACGGACCTTAATGTAAGATTTGCTGCTGGGACTCTTATTATTATTGCTGTTTACTTTGCTGTATTTCCGGAGCCCTGTAGGAACTCTGTATCATAATGCCCACAAAATCTGGCTTACCTGGGAAAACATTGGGGGGAGGGCCAACTACCTCCTTCAGAGGGACCCTAGATAATTACATCACTAGGGCAGTTTCAGTTGTGGAGCATGAAATTAAAAGGCGTATTTCCTTTGAGTGGGTAAATAACTGCTTCTCCCTTGGCCTTACCCAGAAACCATCCCCTACTTCCGAGTTTTACTCTGACCCTGTCCCATCGCCTGACCCTGGTATTCCTAGTCTCTTACAAGATTTACCTGATCCCCCTTCCAGTCCGTTGCTTAATAATACTCTAACCCACATCATCACTGATTCCCAATGGACAGCTCTTTGGAAGAGCAGCTCCAAGTAAAATCTCCCAGTATTGTTAAGGCCGCGCCTACCCGTCAAACTAAAAGAAAGCGTGGCCGAACTACACACAAAGGTCCTAAAGCTAAAAATTTCAAAACTTTATTAGCCCCTACAGCGCCTTCTTATGATTATCAAAACCCAACTGATCATAATCCACAGTACCCATTTCCGCTAGATGACCTTATGAGTAAAATAGAGCACTTAATGAGATCCTTACTGCTCCCTCTTTTTGAGCAAGTTAAACAAATAGCAGCTCAACTCGGGGATGTTCAAGCAGCGAGTATTTCGAATATGAAGTTACTTAGTGAATTGACCACTAGCAGGCTTCCCTTGAAACCTACTCCCCATAGAGAAGAACCTAAATTGAGTAAGAGTCCACTTATGGCAAAGTCTATGTCTACGATGGCACTCCAAGTTAAGCCCCCCACAACCCAGCTCCTACTACTCATAAACCAAGAGACACTAAGAGATTAAACCAAAATATCACCCCTGAACAGGAGTTGGACAAACAGCTTGGGGGGAGGTCCTCTGTGACTAAAAATTCAAGAGGGAAGGTACTGCATGTTAACCTCCCGCCGGAATCAATACCCTATACAATAGTGCTAACGGGGGTTCCGGCGTTGAAGTTTGGCCAATTTGAAAACTACCAGACCCTGAAAAACAAGGTTGCGCATTGGCTAAGCATCATTAGGCCATTGCCCGCAAGTATAGACGGTAAAATCCTAAACGTGAGGAGGTTATCATGGCTGGGACCAAGACCCAAGGACATACAGGGGGATTGTATAATTATGAATTTAAAAGATTACAGGGCAACTAGTTTTATTAGGGACTGGTATAGTGACAGTTATGAGGGAGGCATATCTACGAAATCCTTAAGTTATTTTTACCCTAGACTTCTCGTAGAAAAACACCCACCAATGTACCTGACGAGCAACAAGGCCCCAGCCTTTAAAATTGCTACCTCCAATCCTTACGTGGCTCTATCTAGCTTAGAGGGGTGGATTGACATGTAAATAAGCATATGTTGACCCCGAAGCACAGAATGATTCAGAAGGTTAATTTAACCCCACATAATATAAACGCTGGACACTTAGAGGCGTCTGTCTTGGTATCTTCCCCATATAACCCTCCCCCTGTGAGGTCCGACAAAGTGCAGACAACATACAATTGCCACGTGGTGAATAGTCTTTCTAACCCCAGGCTTAATTTTCACTCCCCCGAACCTCTTTCTGGAATGGAAGCCATTCAACCACCTCCCTCTACCATAGTGAAATAACACATAATATAATTTACTGGAATATAGCAGGGTTACGCACCAAATTTGACCAAGTCACCTGGCTTGATTTAATCCGACAATATTCAGTAATCTGCCTCCAGGAAACTTGGCTGATATCTCCTATCCACATACAGGGTTATAAACCCTTTCATTCAAGTGCTCGCCCTTCTACCTCGGGTAGACCTAAAGGAGGCCTAATTATCTATTTATCTAATGACCTTCCGTTAAAGGGAATATCCGCATTGAAGTTAGCTGAGAACTATCAAATCTTAAAAATAACGGTCAATAAAGGGTCTATGTATTTTCTGTTCAACTTGTATAATAATTTGTCCTTATCTGACTTTGTTATAGTCTTTAATGAACTGCCACTTTTCTTAACGGAGCAACGGGCTAGACTTCCAGTTTCTTCTTTTAACTTGATTTGGGGTGGCGATTTTAATATTCCCTTGTGTGCATGTTCTGATTCTATTAAGTGCGGAATTACAGATGAAAGCGGGAACCCTACAACTCACTTCACTCATTCTATCCCAGGGAACCGCTTGAATGAGCTTCTATGTTCCCTAGATTTGGGTTTTGCAAATAACTTGGTTGATCCTCCTGTGGCTTTTTCTCCTACTTTCCATGGGAGGGGGCTTTTAAGTGTTATTGATTATATTCTAACCACCAATAACTCGCAACTGCACCTGTCAAAATTCATAACAGGTGCAGACGTCAGTAGCGACCATTATTCTAATAGCCTTACTGTGACAATCCAGGGCATTCCTCACCAAACCAGGACTGTTAGCCTACTGAACCAACAACATTTAGCACTAGCTAAGCCAAATGGTTATTCAGTTAAATGGTCAAGTGTAGACCCTAATGCTCTGTCAGCCAAGATAATTAAATGAGCACTACCCCTATTGGAAATTTGTGTAGATCTAAAATCCCCGCTGGTTCTCATTTTGACCAGTTTTGCAGAGATTACTAAAATAATAAGAGAGGAACTATTTCGTAATCATAAGTCTAATCGCGCCCAAGGGTTGGGCTGGTTTAATACCAAATGTCACAGGGCTCTTTCTTCTCTGAAGGAGGCCCTACGCAACCCTATTAGGGATGTACTTGCAGTGAGAAGCCTTAGAAAGGAGTATAACTTGGCCATTAACAACTGTAGACGCGAAATAAAAAAGGACTTATAGGAACAACTTCATGAGAGCTGCCGCACTAAAGACAGCTCTGCATTTTGGCGCGTAATAAAATCCCCCTTTCTCTCAGAGCCAAGTTCTGCACCCAGGTTAGAAGTAGCAGTCTCAGCTGAGGACTGGGTTATGCATTTTTCGAAAATCTTTTTTGAAGGAAAATGTTCACAGAATGATGGCAGGCAAGCGAGCGCGGTTGCTCTCCCCACTTCCCAAACGTACCCTATTCAGTTACATTTCGGTCACAGCGAAATCATCGCTGCACTCTCGGCCTCAAAGTCTGGCAAAGCTCCCGGCCCGGACGGGGTGCCATTGGACATCTTTACCCATCACCAGGAGCTTTGGTCCCCGATTCTGACTCGTGTTTTTGAAGCTGTTACAGCGGTGGGGTTAGTTGACTCTTGGTCAACGTCCACGTTACTCCCCATCTTTAAAAAGGGTGATCGTAATGACCCTGCATGATACAGGCCCACATCCCTCCTTGATTCCCTTGGCAAAGTGGCAGGTCGACTGGTTCTTTAGCGTTTACACGACTCGGCCGAAACCAACAAAATTCTGAACGACCTCCAGTATGGGTTTCGGGGGGGTTTGGGCACTGTAGAGCAGGCATTAAATCTCTCCCTTAATATTGGAAAATATGTGGGGGCCAAAAATGGTAATCTCCAATCCAATCCAAAAATTCTTTATTTCGGTCATATAGACCATAAAAGATGCAGTACAAAACACAATAAAAACATTACTTAATAAAAACACAATTCATACAATTCTTGCAGTTAATTTCCCACCTAATGGTATTCTTCATTTAGTATATGTAGACCTTTCCGCGGCATTTGACTGCGTGTCACACTCAAAATTGTGGTCAATCTTAACTGAATTGGGTGTTGATCACCCATTGGTCACATTTCGGCGTGAACGGTATTTCGACGCCTCGGCCAGGGTGAGATACGAGGTCCATGGCGATCTTGCTTCGCCATTTCCCATTACCAGGGGAGTCAGACAGGGCTGGGTACTGGCTCCCTTCCTTTTCAACCTCTATACTAATGGCCTAGAGTTGGCTATGATGGAAGGGAGCCAGGACCTCCCCAAAATAGCCCATCGCCCTATCCCTGCATTATTATATGCGGACGATTCTGTGATAATGGCAAGAACCCCTATCAAACTGCAGCACCTTCTTAATAACTATTGTAAGTTCATGTCTTCCCTGGACCTGACGGTCAATATTAAAAAGACTTTTGTTATGCATCTGGGCAAGAGGTTAAAGAAACCCAAACCAATTGTTATCGCCAACGCCAAGCTGGATTGTACTTTCACATATCCTTATTTAGGCATTCTTTTCGATAGCAAAATGTCTTGGAAGCAGGCTTTGTGCTCTAGGAAACTACTGTTTCTCCGGGCCACCACCGCCCTGATAGCTTTTTCAAGACAGCTTGGTAAGCCCCCGCCCGAAGAACTCTTAAAAATCTATGCTGCCAAATGCCAAAGTTTGGCAGTATATGGGGTTACGCTGCCGCAGAAGCACTTCAGGTTGTAGAAAATGATTTTATTAGATATGTGCTGGCAGTCCTCAAAAGTGCTCCAATTTATGGTAGCCATATCGAGTTGGGTATGGATTATATTGTGGATAACATCAAAATCCAGCCCATTCTCCTTTGGCACCGAGTGTGGACTACGGAGCAGTGTCATTTGACACGCACACTCATTAACGACTGCCTGGGCTTGGTACACTGGGCCAAAATTCCCTGGTTGGCCTATGTAAATAACTTCTTAGTGGTCTTAGACCTCTCTCTGTACTTCCATGAGCCATTAACCATGTTAAAATGTTATGTCTATCACATTTAAGGGAGTTGCGTTTGTCCCAAGAAATCAGCAAGCCCTCCAATATTCAGATCCTAACTGTCCAAACTACCCTAGGCATTCAACCTTATTTAAAATATCATTTGAATGCCTATGAAACATTTTCTCACTAGGTTTCGTTTTAATACTTTCTTTCATATGATTTCTTTCCCAAAGAAGCAGGATTGGTCAAAATCTATCATTAAATGCCCTTGTGACGATTTTTCGGATCAATCGACCCTTCACGTTGTATTATTTTGCAGGTTTTATGAATACCCCCGAAAGTTATGGATCATTCCTTTACTCTCATTCATGGGCTTGAGATCTTGTCGTCCTGCTCTTTTTGCTTTGCAACATTTGGACTCTGTATTTATTGCTAAATGTGTAGTTTGTTTTCTTGAAATGTGTACAATATATCGACGCAACTATGATTAACTGGCTTTTTAATGCACCTGCACTTTATTCTCCCTCCCCTGTTTCACCTCCCCTGTCTTTTTAACAATTTTTAACAATTGTAATTTCACTTAATTGTAACTATGTCACTGGGTAATATTTTTTTATAGCTGATTATTTTATTGAACTGTTTCTTGTAATGTTCTTTTTATGGTTCCTAAAAAATTATTGCAACCGAACAAAAGATTTATGACTGACTGACTGACTGTCCCCTTGGGAGCCTCTCTGGGCTCTAACTGAGCAGAATGGCACTCAAGAGCCTCGGGGCTCTAAAACAAGTGGGGGGGGGGGGAGGGCGGGAGCGGCCCGCTTATTGCTGGGGCCACTCTACCACGCAAGGAACATGCACAATGCCCCTGATTACGTTGGAGTCCTTCTCGGGGGACTCGAGAACAACTGGGGCGATGGGGAGCCTCTGAGGCTCTAAAACAAATATGCCCCACGAGCCTCGTGGGCTCTCAAGACAACTGTGGTGCCTTGAGCCTCTCAGGGCTCTAAATTACCAAATGCGGGCGTGGAGCCTCGTGGGTCCGAGAACGGAAATGCCCCCAGAGCCCTCTCAGGGCTCTACACAAGAATGCCCCACTTGTTGGAGCCTCTCGGGCTCGAAGGAAGAATGCCCCACTCGTTGGAGGGGCGGGCACCGGCAATGTGCCCCGACGCCCTCCTCCCCGATACTGCACACCGGGCCCCGCTCACCAGGTCTCCTTGCAGCGGTGGCTTCCCTGTTGCTTGCGGGTAGTCTCGCTAGGGCCGCGGGCAGGACTCCTTTTCCTCTGGACTGCGGGGCTCACCGGCGAGACTCTGCTGGCTTCCCTAAAAACAGGGGAAGCGGGGGAAGGCGTCCGCTGGTCTCCTCACTCTGCGGCGGGGCAGGCACACAGCAATACGCGGCGTGGGCAGCCACGCCAGGGGAATAAAAGCGCTCCCAACGCTAGTGAAAACTAAAGCGCTTTCAAGCGCTAGGGGCCAGAATAAAGCACTCCCAGTGCGAGGGGCAAAATGAAGCTCCAGCAAAGTTCTGGAGGCAGGCAGGGGGGCAAGGCTGAGCCCAGAGCCAGCTCACTGGGCCTCCAGGCAGGGAGGCAGTCCAAGTGGCGGTCCGCCTGGCGCCCAACACTAACAGCCCCCCTCAGATAGGATCCTGGAAGAGAACAAATTGTAAGGGGACACAGCCCCTTCTTATACTGTAAAATCCTTTGTCTTTGCTCAGGGTGAGGGGAAAAACTAGTCGCAGCTGGTTTGTGAGCACTCTTGATGTGCTCAGCCCCTTACTGTATTCACTGGCAGGGCTAGGGTCATTAGACGCACCACAGGGGGTGGAGCCAGCATTGTGTGGGGAAAGCCCAGCCCTATTTAGGAACCAGGTGCACCCCTCCCTCACATCACTCATGCTAATCTCTCCCCTCACCACCGGGCAGACCAATCCAGACTCCTGGAGCCAAGCTCACCAGCCAGCTTCAGCCAATCACACGCCAGCACCCTTACTGCACATGCACACCAATGTCTAGAAGTGGCACTTCCACACTAGACACATTCACGCCGCACACATAATTGCGCAGCATTCAATCTCACGAGTTCGCACATACCAAACTCGAGCCTGCACTCCCCACATATCAGGAATTAACATGGACACACACATTCCCCATGCATTCCTATGGGAGGGCAGGCCAGCCTCACTACATGCACGCACTTTACTCTGGGACACAGGGAAAAAGTGCGCAGAGACCAAAAATCACTAACACAGATCACAGACTAAAAGCAAAAAGATTAGGGGTGAACCTGCCAGAAGGGCCAAGTCCAACAATTAGGTAGAAGTAGAGTTAGTAAAAGTAGACAATGTAAAAAAAGAAACAAGGCAACCTTATTCTAAATAGGGAGAGAAATAATAATATTAACAGGACTTACTGAGACCAGTAGATGCCTCAGCAGCAGTACTGGTGGCGACAGTGGTAATTCCGTCTGCCAAAGGACTGGTGATGGCAGTTTGCTAAACTTAAACCACATTTGAAACTACTAATGCTTTGCAAAAAATTGTATTTCTTCTTTTCACCCCCCCCCCTTTGTAAGGTCAACTCAGTCTACCTTTTCAATGCATAGATACAAATTACACATCACTGAGAGATTGGAACTGTATGAGCTACATACAGAAAGGCAAAATGCTGCCTCACGTATATTTTTTACTACCACTAACTTAGTGACAGAGGAGTCTGCATGACTTCTTAAACTATCAGCCCAACTGAGCACAGATGAGTACGATTAGGTAGAGCCCAGCACCAGGCAACCTCATGTTGAATCAAATAATATTTTTGACTTTTCGAACACTTAACTTACCTCTGAGTGTAAGCAGTATTATATTTGAATTTTTCTTTTTGCATTTTAGCAAACAAACACTAAATATTTATTCACTCAGCCCTGCAACCTGAAACACCCAGCAGGTTGAGCAGTTCATGTTCATGGTTGTTGATTTCTGCCCTGTTGTGCATCAGCAACTCACTGTGGGCTGCACCCCAGTGTTCCGGTGCACACACCAGTACACTCTCCCCCTCAGCAGCCAACACTACTGCAGGGCATAACCTCTAGCAGGCCTGCACCTGCTGCCAAGATGGAGGGAGGTGGCGCTGCAGAAATAAAAATAATTCCGACCATCTCTACCTCAGAAAAAATGGGGTCTGCACCCCTTGGAGGCAGCTGTGACCGCACGATGTGTAGCTTGTACTAGTAGCTGCACTGTCTCTACTGCTTGCTCTCTGGTGCTCCTCAATCATGGCAATTGAGTGGATAAATAGAAAAGAAGAGAAAGAAGCAGAAAGGACGAACTAAAGGAAATAGAACAAAAAAATACAAAAAGTCACAGAAAAGTTAAAAAAAGACAACAACTTAAAATATACAAACACATAATCACACACTAATAAAATCATGGGTGTGATGGGGAGGATTAGTAAGATATTGCAGGGATACAAAAAATGCTGCCCAGCATCATGCAAAGAAGAGAAAGGCAAATCAAAATGGCCACACCCACGTGGACCGCATGGTGCCATTCAAGTTAATGTTTTTAGTGCTTATTGAACTACTTCTATGTAAAAAAGCATTTCCGACTGCTCACACAGTTTTTGGGTATCCTGTATAATTCAGCAGATAAAAACTCTGCAAGTTCTGCTGAAGTCTAAATATAATGAAACGGAGTGAGAGTAGGAAGAAATGTGGAGGAGCAGAAAATTGCTTTAGAGGAAATGAGAGAAGAAGAAGAATTTAGACTATCAGTTTCACATCCTTAATTGAAAATGGAACGGTAAACAAAAGATATGCCATAGAAAAGAACAAGGACATTTTTAGGTGAAAGTAAGTGTGACAGATATTTGAAGTTAGTGGACACCTTTTGTATGAAGGAGAGCCTGTTATGTGATTAATGTATTACAAGTGTAAAGACTGCTTATTTTCAAAAGCCGAGGAATTGTGAAGGTTGATGGTATTTAGCTTTAGTTTTCACTAGAGTTTATCATGTGAATTAACTTGATGATGAATATAATTTGCAGAGAAGGATTTAAGTTGTGGATAGGTAGTTTTAGATATATTAGGAGCTTCCTTCACTGGGAGTGGCAATGAATGATGGGAAAATTAGACTATTGTCTATGGTAAACACTGGCTTGCTGCAGGACATTTAAGTTAATAAATTGTAGCAAGTAGGGCTATGGTAATGCAAAATCATCTAACCTTGATATTATTTGGGCCAAATATGGCGAAGTCTGTAAGGTAGTTGAAGCTAAAACATGTTGCACATTTATTCTTGACGGTAGTGGTACTATAGATTCTTGCACTACTAACATGACTAATTTAACTAATGAGATTGATTAGGTAACATAGGTGGTGGTGTTCTTCAGTCAGTCCTTACTCCTATAATAATCATAATGATTTGTGCAATTGTTTTTTTCTCTAATTATAATTGTTGGAGTGTTCAATTAGCAGATATACTAATGGAACTAAAGGTAATAATAAATCAAGAAAGAGAAAATATTGATGGATTTGGAAATGGATGAATACAAAAAACAGTTCTTTCAAGCCAGCTGGTACACCACAGTGCTCAGAACCACAAAGCGCAACTGCCATCAACTCAAGCAGTGATTGCGTTTTACCAAGGACCCATCTGACAGAACCACCCACAAAGCAGCCCTCAACAACTATTACCTGCACATTGAGGAAGCCAAGATCTCAGCCATCATTGTTTGTATCTATGCCGCGTCCAACCACATGAAGGAACTCTTCAAAACATTCAGGGAATGCTACAACCCAACGGCCACAGAGAACACCATTCATTCCTCACAAGCACTCTGTGACTCCCTCTCAGATCACTTCCAAGCAAAAATTGCCATGATCTACAACAACTTTGAACCCCAACCCTCCACCCTAAACCTCGGCAACCTCACCCAACCAGCGAACATCAGCCATATGATCACCACCTGTTACCCACCCACCAATGCAGACCACCACAGCCATCATATTGTTTATCCACTCCGGGGTTCCAATGACCCCTGCCCTCACCATCTCTTCAACCTCAGAACCGAGCCAATCAGCACAGTACTCAGCAACATTCTAAATACTTCATCTCTACAGCAACTTTTCCGGACAATTTAAAACACGTAGAGGTCAGACCCTGCCTTCAGAAACCGTTGGCCGACCCCAGCAACCTTACAAATTACCAACCAATCTCCCTGCTTCCCTACCCAGCCAAAGTACTCGAGAGGCTATAAACCCACAACTCACCAAATACCTGGAACAGAACCTCTAACACTCTGGGACACCCACAGCAGAGACTGCACTGATTGCCGCCACAGATGCCACCAGAATTCTCCTCGACCATGGAGAAATGGCAGCCTTGATCGTCCGCTACCTCTCTGCTTCATTTGACACTGTCTCCCACCCCACCCTCATCAACAGACTCTACAACATCGGCAGATGACAAAACGCCCCTAAGTGAATCACGTCTTCCTAACAGGATGCACACAGAGCATCTGAGTGCCCCCTTCACCTCAGCACCCAAGGACATCATACTCGGCATATTGCATTGATCATCCCTACCTTGTTCAACATCTACTTAACGCCTCGCAGACATCATCATATCCAATGGACTCCACATCATCTCCCATACAGACAACACTCAATTCATCCTCTCACTCACCTACAACTCCACCAATGCCAAAACCAACTGCTGCAATGCCATTACCAATGTATCCAATTGAATGAGAGACAACTTTCTCAAACTCAACTCCAACAAAAGTGAAGTACTTATCTTTGGGAATAACAGCTCCGTGTGAGACCACAGCTGGTGGTCATAAGAACTTGGACCAACACCCAGGCTGCCAGACCATGCACACAACCTGGGCATCATCCTCAACATCCAAATGACAATTAAATGACAATTCAAAGCAGTCGCTTCCAACAGCTTCTACACCCATCGAATGCTTTGCAGAATCTCCAGATGGGTTCCTATTATTACTAGGAAGACCATCATGCAGGCCCTCATCACAAGCATCTTCGACTATGCCAACGCAATCTGCAGTGGAATCTCAGCAGACTTCAGGAAGAAGCTCAAGACCAGGCTTTTCGATGGAGACATGTCACCCTCAGCACCCTCATACCCACAAGGTTGATATTGTTGAGCTTCAGAGAGGCTGTTTGATTGATCAGCAATACAAAATGATGGCGGAAAAGACTCAACTACCTAAGATGATGAAAAAAATCTACTAGTTAATGGTTGAATAATTTTATTTCAAGTTTATCAGAGCAGGATTAGTGATTATTAAAAAATAATCAGAGGGGGTAGGTTGTTAAATTTTTTTAAAATGTACAATTTTGGGTGGCATATTTTGTGTGCTGATCAATAATTTAAATGTTGTATATAATCGTAACTAATGAACTAATGATGTTCCACTTGAAACAATATAATTATATGGTTTAGCAGAGTGATTATTAATGAATTTTAGATATGTTATATTTTCATGGAATACACAATTTTATTCAAATGGATGCAGTTTCTGGTTTTTCTACTCATCTTGCTCTTGCTCATCCCCTCCAAATCAGTGACCAACTGCAAGTCTTTTCTCGCCACAGTTTCCGCAGAGTACAAAGTGTTATATCGTAGATGAGAACTGTCTGAGACAGTCTGTATTGTGAATTAAACTTTCCAACGTGATGACAATGTACCATGTTGAAAGACTTCCACTGGAAGTTCCAATGTAGGCCGCAGAAGAGAATTTTCCATGACCCTTTGTCTGAGTAATGTTTAATATTGCATTCTACCTCTCCAGAGACAAGTTACTGTTACATAAAATGGAATATTTCTCTTATCTTAAGAAACTAGTTAGTGCTAAGGGTTACTAACTGTTTTTAATTTTGCTTTTGATTTGTCCTACATAAGCAAACCATAATCATGTCCTACTGAATCTGCCATTGACATTTCTTTATGCATAAATTGTGCATAAAACCCCTGAATGTTGAAGGTTTGGGGGAGACTTTTCATTTTTCCCTGAGAATCTGTCCGATTTACTTGACACATTCTTTTCTCCCTGAAAATGCTGTCAGTACTCTTTATGAGTTCGACACTTAGACTCTGGAGAGATTTTGCTGTCTAAATAGAGATTAGAATTTTTTTTCTGATTTCGTACTCAGTATCGAAGCCTCCATGGAAATTACTGCATTTTTCTGTATTATTTATATTAGGAATTAATTAAACCTTTTAAACTTATTTTTGATCTATAGTTCAGTTATTTAGTCGATTCTTACTCTGCTAGTTAATTATTTATGGATGTGGACAGTGGTTTCACTTACCACTCGATCAACTAAAACGAAAACGGTGGCAAATTCCTGGGTTACTAATCAGGGTATCTTCCTTATTGGGCTTTATTAAATTGTTGTTGTTCAGCTCCCACAGTGTAATGGTGTAATACTGAGAATTTAGCATAGCAAGCATAACCGTAAATTCACCAATGTGAATTACTCTGCCTAATTTAAATCTGTTCACGATGACTAGCAACTCAGAATCGATTGACTTCTTGGACCTTACATTTAAGGTTGAAAGTGGTCAATTATATACTGATCTGTTCCGCAAACCTATGGGAAGAAATACACTCCTGATGTATAGGTCACATCATCCCAGGAACTTAAGAGACAATTTACCCTATGGGCAGTATCTGAGGGTGAGAAGAAACTGTTACAGACGCCAGGACTTCTTCAAGGCTGCGGAAGAGCTGACATCGCGACTAAGGAGTCGCGGATATCCATCGAGCTTGCTAAAAAAAGCGAGAAAACGCGCATGGTACCAACCGCGTGAACAACTACTGGAACCAAAAGAGAAGACAGATGGCATGAAGAACCTGGTATGTGTAACCACATATAACACTAAAAGTGCGGATATCAAAAAAACGATAAAGAAGTACTGGAACCTGGTGGCGAGTGACCTACAAATGGAGGAACAGCCACTCTTCGCATTCAAACGAGGACGGAATATCAAGGACGTAGTGGTTAGCGCCTTTCTCAATCCACCCAAACAACAAGACTTAAGAAGTATGTTGAATTTGCCTCCGGTGGTTGGCAACCACAAATGTGGTAGTTGCAAGGTGTGCGATCTTTGCCAGGAAGGATCCAGCTTCACGCACAACTCCAGAACATACAAATTGGCACATTTCACGAATTGCAACAGTACACATGTGATATACACCATCACTTGCCCGTGTGGATTGCTTTACGTAGGACAAACTACACAAAAAGTCAAACAAAGAATTTTGCAGCATATGAGCCGAATTAGATGCAACACTATTGGGGCCCCATTAGTTGAGCATTATAACACCCTTAAACATAAGCATGACGAGATCAACTGGAGGGTGGTGGAAAAGGTAACCATAGGCCCAAGGGGAGGTTCCACAGCGAAGGCAATGAGCTATAAAGAGTGCAAATGGATACATTCTTTGAACAGTGTTTCACAAGGGCTTAATGAGAGAGAAGAAACAGCGAGGCAAATGGGACAATTGTGAATGTCTGGCTATGAATTTATCTGTTGCCTTACCTCTAACCTTGGAATATCTCGCTGTAATGTTTCGCAAACACAATGTACATGGATCATGTTTCGCAAACACAATGTACATGGATCAGGTTAGCGTTTTATGTTTTTCAAATACAATGTGCTTGGAACATGTTAACGTTAATTGTGACTTTGGCAGTGCTGTGACTTTGCCATTGTGATATGTTGATAACGCTCTGTGTCTCTTTTCCTTTAATCTGCTTAGAAATATAGGTAGCAGTCCTAACACTGTTATTCAATATCCCCGAGGTCAGTTTAGCCACCGCGTTCTGATCACCTAGCAACCAGTAACCATCTGTAACTGACTCGGGATACCTGCATCTTGTACGGACTGACGTCATTCTGACGCGTGCCGTGTCTTACGCGTGGTTGCTATGCAACCGCAACGCCAACGTCCTCGAGGCGAACGCGGAAGTAGATAACTACCGCCGTGTAGGACTCGCTTACAGCTATTCGGCACTGCTCTGCCGAGCGGACGAGTTCTGATTCCCGATCTGACGACAGGAAACCACAGATTTTAAGTAAGCACTGCAAAAGTAGAGACCTACACTATTTTTTAATTACGCTATTGAGGTCTGGGCAACTGACGGACTTTTCCTTTTCATTTTTACAGAAATCCTGCCCTGTAAGCAAGGGGGCTTAATTGATGGCAGCAAGCTATATGGCTACCTACATATGCGAATGGTGAGTGCTGCCCATTGAACTGAGTGGGGTGATTTATCATGAATAGACACTCCCAATGATCTTTTTTTCAAAACACTAATGTTTTGCAAACGACATTAATTTGCAGATTGTTGAAATTAATGCACAACGATCGAGGTGACTAGAGACAACAGTCAACCTACAAATAGAAACATCCTTAAATATGGCCACAAGATACACAGAATAGGTGAGTGTAACACACCCGTGAGGTCTAATCCAATTCCTATTATGGCCAATATTGAGCAATCAGTCCATTAATACTCATTTTTTGGATTATTCAGAATCAAGATTGCGGAAGACACCCACACAAAGTAAAATAGTTGGATGTCTGCTCGGTGAAGACCTGGTAATGATTTTAACCACCTTTTCCAATAAATGATTCCATGTGCAACACCCCAACCTGATGGTTTCAATCCTTTTAAACCAACAGGCGCAATAATCCTTTCCCAGTCCCCGTCCTGAAGAAGACCCGCCAGTGACCCACAAATTAGGTGTCCACAGGGTCGAAACGTCGACAGAACTATCAAAGGACCAACCTACCGAGTCCAACACATCACAGCTAAATTGAAATAGCGTGTTGGTCCTTGAGTACTATTGAGATAGGAATTGGCCTTTTCTAACCTCTCCCCCAGTCTTTATAATCACTTTTTCACTTGTATATAGATTTTCACTTTTATATGTCACAATGTCACTATATGTCACACTCAAGTCACTTCTTATATTGATTTGAATTGTTGCGCCGTATTTTGTATTTTAAGAAAAAGTAAAAATTTCTGCTCTTGATGTTCTAACGGAAGGCGTCAGTTGAAAAACTAAAAAGCAAAGAAAAAATAATTGTTTAATTAAAAATCATTCTGACCCTTCCTCTATTGTTTGGTGTTGCACTTTGAAGATGACTAATGTAGCATAGTTTTGAAACTATATCTTGTTTATTGCTGAAGGCATACGGATGATTTAAAGCAATTTTTCAGAAACCCGAAAGAACCACTGTTGATATTACTAATTTAAATCTGTGCCAGGCCTAGGTATTAGCTTTTTTTTCACTAAGGGGAATTTTTTCATTTGTTGAGAGTTAGTCCTAGTGTAATGGCCCAAGACAATATGTCCTGATTAAAAATAAATGGATATGTCAGATTTACTGTAGTTCATTGTGAGATTACAGGCCTCCTTCAGAGTTTGGTGGATATGGCAAATTAATAAAAGCCATGCATGCCCCAGCTGCCAAACTTGTGGTTTGCCAACCCATTTTAGAGGAAGGTGAAATACCAGATTCATGCCAGTCAAACCTCAGCTGCTCTGCCAATGGAAATGTTTGACCAACTGCGAGCCGACCAAAGAGCTGTCAGTCAGTGCGCACCATAGTATTCAACGTGTTTTAAATGGTCCTTCGGATTCCATTTTTTTCCAGTTTGGATCACCATGCAAAACCCTCCAGTCCCAAATGGGAAACAGCAACAAGACCACCGGGCAGTGGGAGAAACTCTCAGCAGGTTAGGGCCACTTGGCTTTTATTTTTCAATAACAGACTTGTGAGATTTAATAGTTTGTTAACGAAAAAAAGAACTTTGATGATCAGGTGCATAAAACATAGTTCCTGCTCAGCAGAGATTCTTTGCCTTCAGGTAGGTGACTTGGTGGTCGCTCCACTGATACATCATTCTTGTGGGTAAACTGGACAGGGACAGAGTGATACTTGCAAGCATGTAGGTTCCCAACAACAACCAGAATGCTAGAAATGGGCGTTGCACAATTCGCTCATTTAATATGGGAATGGGACCTTAACTGAGAGCTAAAAAGACACATTGACAGATCCCATCGACAATTACTGACGTCACCTGTAGTGGAAGAGGTAAGAGTGCCACTGTTACACCCTGATAGTAGAGGAGACTCATATTACTCCTGGGTTTTCAGGTATTCACATTCGACTAGACATCATACTCTGCTCACCGCAAATACTCACTATGGTCACTCAAGTACAGTACCTTGAATAAACAATAGCCAATCATGCCCATTGATAAAGACAGTCAGCTGGTTCAGGACTACAGCAGTCTTACAGATGTGGCACATTTAGGCACTGGAAGACTCAGCTTAGTGAGGTAAGATTAAAGAGTATATTCAACCCCATTTTGACACTAAGAAAGGCTTGGCTCAGAATTTAATTAGGGAGTGCGGACATTCAAAATGATAATTAAAGGCAATTGCATTACAGGGTCTTTTGGATTTGAACTAATAAGTCGAATGACCTTAAGATGACTCTAACACATTTGAAAAAATAGTCCCCCAAACCATAGTAGGGAATTAATACCTGCAGAGGGAAAAACAGATTGCATTTCTTTTCCCAATAGTAACCCAATTTGCATCACTGGCCACAGGTTGAGTGGCTGCTTTCAGATGCCATCACCAGACATGTTTCTGGACCCCTGGGTCGAGAGCATGCTGCTCTCTGGGGCCCGAAACTATGCACATCTTAGGACGAGTTGCCAAGCTTCCTCCCCCAGGATGGGCAGGGTTCACAAAGGGGAAGCTTCAAAAGCTTGCCGCCCTTATGAGCTTCCGTAGGCCACTGGCTGCTTTCAGCAACTGCTTCCCACTGGCTCTGACCCACACTTTGGGCGGGAGAACCAGCGGGAAAAATAACTGAAAAATATTGAGTTGGAACATTGCAGGCTTACAATCTAAAATGCTCATCCCTAATTGGCAATCCCTAATAAGTGTCTATAATATCATTATGCTGCAGGAAATCTGGGCCTCTGACCCCATTATGCTGGATGGGTACTTATGTTTTAATACACCTGCTATTCCATCGTGCTTGGGGAGGTAATGTGGAAGTGATAGATAGTGTAGGAAGTAACTTTCAGGCTCTGCTTTATAAGGGGAATCCTACATTGTATTTTGTCATATTTTTAAAACAAGTACTTTTTTAAGAATCCTAACTGCCGGTTATCCGAACTGTTCTGACCTTATGGGGTTAGTAACTGGTGAAGGGAACCCAGTTTACTTATGTTTAGCAGGGAAATTTAATGCTAAATTGGAATGCCCTGTGCAAGGTAATCATATTTTCATATGTTCTCTGGGCCCGACTAGAGGGGTAAAGACCTGGAGACCTTCCTAGCATCCCTGGATTTACATAATGGTCTTGAGGTGGTGATTGTGGGCAAAGCTGGCTAGCCAACATTTAGTGGCATGAATTGTTTGTCCATAATTGATTACATTTTTTTCCTCAATAATTTGTCTGATTGGATAATGACATGGGCATTTTTCCAAACAGAGTTTGGGGATCACAACCCCAATGCAACTGACCTGCTTATGGCACTAAGAGCAGACCCTAAAAGTCAACCAGAACTTTGTACCCGGCAAATGTCGGCAGATAACCTAAAAGTGTGAGGGAAACTTCCAAACAAATATGCTACCTTACTATGCATTCTTTTTGCCTGCATTCAATTACAATGCAGTTGTTAAAACCACTGTGTTGTAACAATGCATACCATTACTCCACAAGTCGTAACAATGACTTGCTCCGGGGGGGGGGGGTGCTGGATGTTGGAACAGTATAATTAACTATTGCAACTCCAGTATGTACAACAGTAGGGAAGGTGTTGGATTTTAAATCCAACACCTTCTGCCCCCTCCGTAAGTTATTGTTCTGACATGAGGAGTAATGATATGAGTTGTTACAACGCAGTTGTTGTACCAACCACATTCTAATTGCCGTTGAGTAGAATTTAGCTTTAATCTTGGGCTGTATATTTAACAATGTTAGACCTGACTTTTTCAGTGGCTTTATCCCCAGACTTTTTGCTTTTTGGCCTCCTGTTTTTGACCCTGTTTTGTTGATTGTATGACTCTGGGCACTTTACCACTGCTATTCAATGCTAAAGTGCATATTCTCTCTGTGCAAAATGTTACTATGGATTGGTGTTTCCATGATTGGCTTGTTTGAATTACAACTGAGTCCCTAGGACCGTGCACTGTATGTGCCTAGGACTTAGAAGTCAAATGCTGCTATTAGGCCTGCAGCACTGCTTGTGCCACCAATGCAAGCAGCCTTTCAAAGGGTTCTCAGACCTGCCACCGTAGTGTATGGGCGCAGTTTTTACTGCCATGTTGACCTGGCAAATACACCCACTTGCCAGGCCATAACCTTCCCTTTTCTTACAAGTGAGACACCCTTAGGTAGGTCCAAGTTACACCTGTGAGCAAGTTGCAGCGTATATGAAAGGTGGGACATGTACTGATGTGTAGCATATGTCCTGACTACAGTGAATTTCGGTTTTCACTATTGATAGGCTATCTGTCCCATAGGATAGAAAGGGAGTTTATTCATAACTTCTTATAAATATAACTTCCAATTGGGACCAGATAGGAAGATAAAGATTAATATGCCTGAACTCAGAATATAAATATGCATGTTTTAGTAAAGATGATTTTTATATTCTGTGTTTGAAAATACCACCTTTAGAAAGTGGGTATTTTCTTGCTTAGCCATCCTGTGTGCCTCTGCTGGGTTGTGTATTGACTGTCTGGCAATGGAGTGACAAGGGCTGGGGGTGTGCATTCACTGTAGACAGCCACTGGGGGGGGGGGTTGAGGTGTGTCCTGCCTTTCCTGGATGAGGCAGGGCTGAGCTGAATAGACCTGGGCTGCATTTAGAGTAGGGGGAGGATATGTGCTTGCTCCTGAAGGGCCTGGTCTGCCTAACACAATGCTGTCTCCATCTACTGTCAGGAAGCTAAACCAGAGAAGACAAAACTGTTTTTGCTAAGCACAGACACTCTCTACCACAAGGAAACAAACACATTTTGACTATAAAAAGAGGAACCCAGACCCCAGACTTTTAGAATACTTTGGGACTCAAGAGTAACCTCTGCCAAGGAGAAGAGCTGGGAAAACTGAAGGAGAAGTACTGCACTTTTGCTGTGTGCTGTCTGGGGTTGGCGTGCAGTGGTGATTTCTGCCAAGTAGAGGACCAAGATGATGTTGTGTGCTGTGTTCCCTGCTTGAAGAAAATCTCTAAGGGCTCGCTGTAGAGCTTGCCTCCTGCTCTGAAGTCTCAGAGACACAAATACTTCATTTCCTTTGTTCTTCTGCATGTGGAACTGTTGTTGCAGCTGCCACAAATGGAAATTGCAACACAGATACTGGCGAGTGATGCTGCGACCTGCAATGAAGTCGTGGGCACCGATCAAGAAGGCGACCATGATGCTCATGACGCACCGACCCACTCGCACCACAGCCCCGACTTCACCAACGCTGGTGTTTCATCATCGCAGAGCTGATATCTGCTGTGGTTGACTCCCTGAATCCATCAACACCATACTGTCGTAAAGAACTGATGCTTTGCCACCACTGTGGTATCATCTCCTCAGTAACAGTAAAGAACCGATGCCTCATCTCCCTGACACAGTAAGGAACTGAGGTCTCACCTAAGCATGGGCGGATTTCGCGGATCCACGATCCGCGGATTTGCGGATTCACGGGTTTTGCGGATTTTTTAAATGGGAGGGTCTTCTGTGCGAGTTCAAGTGCCTCTTGTGTGTATAAATGGTCAGAGACCGATCAGAGCAGCAGATGAAGAGAAAGAAGCTCCTGGTCACAGAAACCGCACGAGGATTGCGCTCGTGAAAGTCAAGGATACAAAGGCCTCTATCCAGCATCACAGCTGATTTTCGACGGTAGATTTAGGAAGAAGGCACACCTGCCCTGTTCGACGATGCTCACGATTGTTTTTGGGCTGATGAATGAGTCACTGAATTTGAGCTTCAACTAGTTCCAGCGACCATGTGTGTGTTACTATGCAATTGCACCGATGTGCGCAGGGGTCCCTTGAGTGAGCTGCCCATCATCCTGTAACTATTTTAGGATGGCGCCGGCAAGCTGCCAGCGCCATCCTAAAATAGTTACTAAATAAGCTTCATCAGGAAGCACTAATGGATGAAATAAAGCAGGTGCTCGAGCCCCTGCTTTATTTTATCTATTAGTGCTTCCTGTTGAAGCTAACTTAGTAACTATTTTAGGATGGCGCTGGCAGCTTGCCGGCGCCATCCTAAAATAGTTACAACAACTTCAAGCTTGAAGGCTTGAACTTTTGCCCCCCGGATCCGCCGCTCACGGATTTGCGCATTTTTGGTAAATTCGCGGGTGTTCGCTGATTGCGAATTTACTGAAAATCCGCAAAATCCGCGAGCGGAACGGATTTTGCGCTCACGCCTAGTCTCACCTCCCCTGCATCGCAGTAAGGAATCGAGGCCTTACCTACCCTGGGGTTGTAAGGAACCAATGCATCACCTCTCCGGTGGTCGTAAGGAATCAACACCACCCAGCACCAATGAAGCATTACCTCCCCTACGCCGTGCCCGTCTCTGCTAACATTTTTTGCAAGGTACTGCTCTTTGCAGGTCTGAATGACTCCTCGCTGGATGCCACACACCTCGACGTAGGCGTTGTACTTTCGATTTTCAACTGTCCTGACGTTGCAGACATTTGCTGCTGCAAGCTTGATTTGTGTGAGTAGCCTATGTTTGAGGATATCTTGGTATATGTAATTTGGATTTTTGTCATTTTGGCCTTGTTTGGTTAGGAAAATATTACCTATTTATCTAAACTGGTGTGGTGTCCATTTGTAGTGTTTTCACTGTATTACTGTATGTGTGCACAAATCCTTTACAAACTGTCTCTGAGAGAATCCTGTCTGCTCCTGCCAAGCTACCAGCGGGGTGAACAGGGTTTATTTTAGAAATGTATCCCCCTTATCCTGACTAGAAATAAGGGTCCCTACTTCGACAAAGATGCAAACATTTGCCAGCTAGTGACCCCAATTTCTAACAGACGATGATTGCAGTGGGAATGCGAACAAAGTCAGCTCATTCGTGGCTTTTTGCTCAAATATTATAATCCAACTTTCAAATTCGGTAAAACCCTAATTGACGAGTGCTCGGCTGCCAACCGAGCATCCGGAAAACCTTAACTGGTCACCCCAGGGATCCCACAGAGGTATTACGGTTGCTCAAAAGATATGAAGCAGCAACTAAAAAGAAAAAGGTGGAGTTTGATTGCTCAGCAGTGGGACAGCCTAGCACACTCAGCTAAGACTAAGAATATCAAGTCCTTTTGGAAATCTGTCTCAGCCCTGAGGTAGCTAACAGACAGGGGGTGCCAATTGGCTGCCACATCAGTAGTGAAGCATGGGAGGATCACTTTTCTGCAATTCATTCAATGGGGAATCCACCCACATGTGTAAGCAAGCGGGCCAAGTCAAACCCAATTGTGGCCTTGTTCCTATATGAAGTGACGATGGCAATACAGCAAGGTGCGAGGGCAAAGGCACCCGGCCCAAATGGTATCTCTGTTAACCAATGTTTACAACACTGTAAATTGTGTGTCTTTACCAGACTCATCCACAATTGTACCAATTTTTAAGAAGGACAACGGATCTTCACCCGAATGTTATCATCTAATCTCTCTCATAGACATTCCAGCTATCATTGAGTGAGAGAATGAAAATAAGATTTCCATTCTGGTATGGTTTTTGTAAACATATTGAAATACAGGAGCAGTATCAGAATTTTTTTTGGGGGGGGTAAAACATCCTGTAGCGATGCACTCCCCTAAGTATTTCGCATTTATGGACCTAACTATGGCATTTGATTCCTTAAATCAGTCAGGGCTCTGGCAATTATTACAAGAAATGGCGATGGAGGAACCAATAGTACACCTGTTGGCATCATTGTACATGAACACAAAGGCCAGAGTGAGGTTTGGTCAAAGTGAAGAGCTTACAAGAGAGATCCCTATGGGGCATGGGGTACAACAGGGGTGTGTGCTTGCTCCTTTGCTGTTCATCTGATATGTCAACAAACTTATCACTCACTCAACATCATGCATGCCAGTTGTCCCTCTTTGGGACATGGCACTCCATGCCCTGTTTTGTTGAATGCAGATGATGCAGTCTTACTGGGGAACTCTCCTAGAGCACTGAGGTAATAGGTCAAATCATTGGTGGAATTTATGGAAACTCTGGATTTATTGACCAACTTCTCTAAATCTTTTGGCATGGCTTGTGGTTCTGCTGGTATCCTCTGACGTATGGATGTCGACTTTCTGCGGTCCCGCCACAATGTCAGAGCAGACCGGCTATATTTCTGGATCCTAGAATTATGTATTCAGCCTTCAGCAGCTAGACCTTTGACTTACGCTCTGCTCATCCATGGGCCCCTTTTTTTAAATCAAAAATGTGTATCTAGTTCTGGTGCAGTATTTGGATCCCCTCTAGCCCAGACACCCTGATACTGTGGATTTCCTTACAGGAGCCTCAAGTAGGATAGGGAGACTGTTTTCTCCTCCAAAATGATCTTTTCCATCAAGCCACCTCTAGCCGACCAGTAATTGAAGACCAGACCAGATGGCAACTGCCACAGAATTATATAGATACACAGTACCCTGATGAAGGTCGCAACATCTGCTTTCACCTTCTTGTATCTTCCGAAACGAGTGTCAACGCACTTGTGGCTACACAACATTGTACCTTAGAGAATGTTTATACTGCACAGTTTCTGTTATTACTTTCGGCATTAAGATTCCATTATCTAGTTCTGGTGCAGTATTTGGATCCCCTCTAGCCCAGACACCCTGATACTGTGGATTTCCTTACAGGAGCCTCAAGTAGGATAGGGAGACTGTTTTCTCCTCCAAAATGATCTTTTCCATCAAGCCACCTCTAGCAGACCAGTAATTGAAGACCGGACCGGGTGGCAACTGCCACAGAATAATATAGATACACAGTGCCCTGATTAAGTTCGCAACATCTGCTTTCCCCTTCTTGTATCTTCCGAAACGAGCGTCAACGCACTTGTGGCTACACAACATTGTACCTTAGAGAATGTTTATACTGCACAGTTTCTGTTATTACTTTAGGCATTAAGATTCCATTATTTAGTTGCACTGCTTGTCCTGCTATATATATGTAGTTTTCAATGTATGTATGTGATTGTCTTGTCTGAACTTGTGATGTAGTATTTATTTATTGTTGTCTCTGTTTTCACTGTAATAATTTGGCTCATTTGTTATCTTTTATATATGTGGAGCTCACAGATTGTACATGTTCTAATCATTGCTAAATATTTTTATTACATATGTCTTTTCTAAAAAAAAAAACTCCATAAAAAGTCAAAATGTTTACAATCAAAAATCAATAAATTATTAACTATACTGGTCTGATGCATGGTACATTTATATCAGAAGTGTAGTGTTTTCATATTTATACTTTGAAGAAGTTTTTGTTTACGGATACTTGTGGTCCGAGGAGTAAAGCACTCTTAAGTATTTTGGTTGGAAAAATATCCTGGTTATCAGGGGATGGTTTTCAGCTCCAATGGCTCATCTATACCTAATATAATTGAAAGGTGAACCAAGCTTTCTAGGGCAACTTGTTCCCTTCTGTGTTTACCGTCCCATCGAGGCGGTCGAGCGTGTGTCCCCATGTTACAAATCTACTTTATGAAATGTGTAACAGTTGCCACCTACGGGGGGAGTATGGTGCATGAGGGCCTCATGAGTTATCCAAGCAGAAGAAAACAGCTTCTGTAGAAAGCTCTTATCTGTGCCCCCTTGCCTCATCTCCCCTTATTTGCCATAGTGAGTTGGGACTAAGCTAAATATGCGACCTAGTCCAGATCCCCCTGCCCCACTATAGCTTTCGATTTGGAAAAATCACGAAGCATCTCTAACGAGAGCCATAATAATAGATTGTTTAGCCTGTGATAAGGGTCTTGATAGTCCGTGGCTAGCATTTGTACAACACTTTTTGTTCCCATTGACCTTCCCCAAGCCTTTACTGAAGTTGAAATTTGTGCTACTTTGTGCAGGAAGCAAGTTACATTTTTATTGCTACATCTCGCCAGGGAGAAAAGGTCAAGCACGGAAATATCAAAAACCTCTATCTCAACTTATCTCTTAGTGAATCATGACAATACCCTCAGCAATTACTTGCATACTGGCAATGCTCTTTACTGTTCCGCATTCAGGCAGACACAATAAAATACCTACTTTGTCTTTCTTTAGAATTTCAGCACAATTTTAAATCGTCTCTTTGCCCATGCAATACTATTTTTAAACATCCAATGCTTCATTGTACTTTCTTCTGTGGTTTTTACCAGAAATATGCTAAAATGTTATTATTATCTTTTATGAATTCCAGAAATTTGACTCACTGTACTTAGTCATTTCTTTTCCTGAAACATATGCGCAATAATGAAACTAGTTTTTATATAAGCCTATTTTTAAGGGCTGCTGTGCGTTCTAGACACTCAATGCACCTTGATGAAGTTGCTGTTTTTTATTTCATTTATAAGGTGGGTTTATAATCTGTAAGAGTGAAAGTCTGATTAATGTTCTGTGTTTGTGTCTTAAAGCATATAGCACTTTAAGGTAGCCTTTTTATAATTATTTTAAGTAGGCCGTTTTGAATCATTATAACTGCATATGTATGAGTAATTTTATGTTTGGTCCCTGGTTTTACATTGTTTCATTGTTCTTATTTTGCACTTTTAATGCTGTATGCCAGTCGAGTAAAGCTGATTTGATTGATTGATTGAGAAACCGGAACTAAGGGGCATATTATCAAGGGGGTTTATCTCTGCTTTTTTGGCTTTAAAAGCCTAGAAAGCGGAGATAAAATTATCTCCCTATTACCAAGCTGTCGCTAACACCAGTTAGCGACAGCTAGTAGGAGATAGCGACCATCTTGGGCCCCACTTTGCATGTCAGTGATATTTATCACTAATGAGATGCAAAGTGGGCGTGCCAAGATGTTAGAGACTGAAAACAGTCGCTAACATCGCTATCTCCTATTACCAACGTTTGGAGATATTCGCGCTAAGCGGGAATATCTCCAAAAGCTAACACCTGCCCTGAGCAGTTCTTAGCCATGTTATCCAATGGGAGATAGATAACATGGCTAAGAGCATTTGCTCGATAATGCATGAATATCGCTGACTTTTCAGCGATATTCATGCATTTCGGCCGTTTTTTATCGCATTTGCGATAAACCTTGTTAATAGCAAGGTTTATCTGCGATAAAAATCGCCGATGTGCGGCGATAATTTTTGTCTCTAAACAAGTTAGAGACAAAAATTATCGCTAGTTGTTGGTAATATGCCCCTAAATCTCTTGGTGGCTATGGCAGCTAAATTTAGAGGCAATATGTAAAGTAGATATGCAGTACCACAACAGTAAAATAAAATCGAAAAACAGCACAGAATAAATGGCAAACCAATCGAGGAAAAAATACACTATTTTAATAAATTCAATGACACCAAAACACAAAAAACTCAATGTGGGAAACCAGAGTTATGAATTGTTAACATTTAAATATGAAAAATAGCACCAAAAAGCATTAAGCGCCAACCATGCTTATCTGCTTGTATTTAAACAGTACTCATGCACAAGTTAGCACTGAGCACAATGAAGTACGGGTTGGACACAGAAACAAGGGGGGACAAGGTCAGAAATGCTACCCATGGACATAACCCTCTGAACTGGAAATCCAAAAATCCTCAGCACAACAAGCCAGCCAGCTCTAGCCAAAGAGGACTCCATGACATCACATAGTTGCTGGATGAAGTCCTGCTTAAGCTATTGATTTTATTGGGAAACCTTTAAAAAACATTGAATCTCATGGTCAAGGTGCACCTCTATCCAGCCTGATAATTTTGGTACCTTCACCTGGAAAATATTTCTACCTTTGGACTTAGTCATCTTTTTGGAGCTCAAATTCTTCAGTGGGGCAACGTTCCAGGCTGTAGCGAAAGAGGGCTTCACAAGACTAGACTCCTTCTCCATCAGCTCTTGCTGAAACAGGTTTGCTGATGTGGAAATCTCCAACCTGAATCTGTGGCCCAGCGGCAACATACCTTCATTCAAATGGCTTTGCAGGTTGTCCTGGACTTCCAAAGGTTCTTGAAGCAAAAATGTTTTTAAGTCCCATGTTTCAACAGATGATAGGAGGGGTACATTTTGACACCAGCCAAGGGTCCAGGACCTTCAGGACAGCACTTGAGGGTCAGGACTCATTTCAGCAGGGGTCACAGTCTGAAGCCAAACACAGTTATATTTGTCCACAACTAAGCATGGGCGAATTTTGCGAATCTCGCGTTCGCGAATTTTGCGGATTTGCGAACTCGCAATCCGCAAAATCCGCGAATTCGCAGATTTTTTTTTTGTGTTCGCGCGGGTTTCTGCCAGTTCGCGAGGGTTTTGTACAATTTCGCAAACGCGAACTTACCTGTCGGGTCGCAAGTTTTGCGAACTTGTTGTTTCTACGTGTCCAGCCTGTTTGGGACACTCTTCTTCATCACTGCCACTCTCTGTCACCACTGCCACTCTCTGACTACTCATGCCACCCTCTGGCCCACCCATGCCACCCTCTGTTTCATCACCGCACCCTCTGGTTGTCCAGTGTACATTATTTTCGGCAAAGCAAAGCACACCTTCCCTGCCTCAAGTGACCTGAATTAATTTGGGGCTGATTAATGTGCCACAGAATATTTTTTTAGCTGGCACCTGCTTCCTTAGTGCTTCCTGATTAGTGATCTTTTGCACTTGCTAAGTGCTTTCATTGTTGCAAAATTAGTTACAACACCTGCCCTGCCCCAACTGACAATAATGAATTAGGGGCTGATTAATGTGTCACTGGATTTGAACTTCCAGCCTGGCTCCTGCTTGTCTGCCTTAGCTGTAATTCAGGACCTTTGTGTAACTATTCTGAGGGTCAGATTTGGGTCACATAATAGTTGCAAGTAGGCAACTGAACTCTGGAGGGGCCCCTCAGGAAGCACTACAGGAAATGGCTACTAATGATGAGCTTGAACTTTTGAACCTGGTAAGTAGTTTCAGTTTTGCTAAGATCGTATTTCTGCAATTTGGCGCTTATTCGCGGGGCGCGAAGTTGAACTGGGAAGCCGCGAACTCACGCGAACAGTGCGAGCAAGCCATAAAAGCCGCTGCTCGCGGATTTGCGGATTTTGCGGGAAATTCGCGAATCTCGCGGATTGCGAATTTACCGAAAATCCGCAAAATCCGAGAGCGTAACGGATTTTCCGCCCATGCTTATCCACAACGTCCTGCTAAATCGGAAATGCTCCTGTGGAGAAGCTCAGAGCAAGAGAAACCTGAATCTTCAGCCCAGCGGCAATGGACCCCAAGCGTATCATCTTGGCAAGTTTGTCCCAGTCTTCTGGAGGTCATAAAGTACAAAAGGTTTCTAAATTTCAGTTTCACAAGGATGGTAGGAGAAGTCCAACCAGACACAGCCAAGGGTTCGAGGACCTCAGGAACAGCACTTGGGGCTCAGGACGCCAGCAGAAGCCAGCAAAAGGGTTTAGAGCAAGTCCTGTTGGGAATGGTCAGCACGACAGTTGCACAAAAAACCCTCTTGTAAGATTTTATGTCACTATAGCTTGAACAGGAGGTCAATCTTAAGATCTCTGTAGTCCACCTTTGTGTTCTCAGTTTATTTATTTTATTTATTTATTTTTAAAATTTCTAAAGCGCGCAAATGCCTTGCGGCGTCTCGGCGCTAAAATTAGCATATTTCAGATTACGAGGGTTATAGGATGTTACTGGTTAAAGAGCCAGGTTTTAAGATGTTTTCGAAAGGAAAGCAGCGAAGTGTGTTCCTTAATCTGGGAGGGAACCTGATTCCATAATTTGGAGGCAGCCACTACAAAACGTCTGTCTCCCCATGTCACCTTTTTTGTTGGGGGGATTTGGAGCTGTTGGGCCGTAGATGAACGCAGTGTTCGGCTGGGTTTGTAGATTTTAAAAGCATTTTTGAAGAAGTCAGGCCCATTATTTTTCAGCGCCTTGTAGGTGATACACATAGCCTTAAACTTTATCCTGCTTCTTATGGGCAGCCAGTGAAGCTCTCGAATTGTGGGAGAGATAGAGGCATGTTTTGGAATCCCCATGAGGATCCTTGCAGCGGCATTTTGAACAAGCTGTAACTTGTTCACCACTTGTTCTTGTGCGTTGAGCAGAAGGCCATTGCAGTAATCCACCTTGGATAATACCAAGGAGGACATTAAAGTTTTGCCAGCAGTAGGGGGAAGAAAAGGGAGCAATTTCTTCACCATTCTCAGAGTGTAAAAGGAGGCCGAAACCACGGCATTGGCGTGGCTAAGGAATGTGAGCTTTCTGTCGAAAAGCACGCCCAAGTTTTTCACCTTGGCTACTGGCAATGGAGGTATACCCAGTTCCGAGGGCCACCAGACTGGAGACCAAGACAGGGTTAGTTCGCCAAAAACCAGTACCTCCGTCTTGTCGGAGTTTAGCATTAAGCAGTTCTGGTTCATCCAGGTACTGATGGCTTTCATGCCTGCCTGAAAATTCGCTGCCACAGCTTCTCCATTATTGTGAATTTCCAGGACCAGTTGTGTGTCATCGGCGTACGATGTTAGCCCTATGCCAAATGACTTAATTACCCTCGCTAAGTCCGAGAGAAAGTCCAATCTTCTAGGATACTCTCAGGTCACAGAGACCAGGTTTTGTCCTATTCTGTTCTTCAACAGGTCCAGAGAGTGTTCTGATGAGGGTACTAGGAACTCCAGATGTCTGCTTGGCACTGACTGTGGGTGGGGGAAAATCCGGCACACTTTCTAACAAATGGGGTAAAAGTTTCCAAGACTAACCCATCCACCTTTGCAACATTTTGAATGTGCCCTACTGTGCCTGACACTACATAAAACCAGGTTTCCAGAACATTTCTTCCCATGTGCAGAGCTCCTGTGCTCACCCAGGAGATGAGGCTATGGAAATAAGCAGCCTCTCCTATGGTCACACTATACCAGTCAGATGGCAGGTCCGTGCCACTTGGATTGATGCCTGCTGACTGGACAGTCAAAAGGAATAGAGGCAGGCCTCGGTATTAGCGACATCTGCCCGCAACAAGATAGGCCTTGTTGAAGTTAATCACTCTCCTGGGTCCAGCCTGGCTATCCTGTCAAGAGAACCACAACCCCTCCCCTCACCCACGAGCTTTTTCCCCGCTCTGGGAGCAAGCTAACTGCTCATAAAGGGGCCTACAGGAACTGGGAGCACTAAATAAGTCCGGTGACATTTGGCGCTCATGCAAATTCGCTTCCAGAGGCTTTGGGCAGGTAAAAGGTACCTTTCCAAAAGTACATTTTTTTCAATCATTATCATAAATTGGATTTTATCGCGAAATTGGATTTGAAATAAATGTTAAAGAGTCTTTGATTTGAATGATCTTTCGTATAGTTTTCTAACTAAAATAAGCTTTATTAAATGTATAATGTAACCCAGTGCTTTCCTACGGAACAGACAGCCTTGCTACAGTGAAAATAGCGTTTGTTTTTTCCCTGTAAGGACGTGTGGAGCAATAAACTTTGATATGCCCTACTTTCCACTACCATGCAATGTGACTTATGGCAATCAGACCTACTTATTAATAGTTAAAAAGAAAGTTCTGACGTGTGAAAAGGAGTTATATTGACAGGTCAAATTTGCAATTTAAAACTGCACAGCCAGGTTATAAATGGTAGGCCAGCAGTCCTGTTTGCACTGTTACGGCAGTGGGTGGCGCAATGGGTGCTATAGTCTATTAGTGACATTTAACTTAGGCCCTGGGTACACTTTGTACTACATACTAGGGACTTATAGGTAAGTTAAATATACCAATCAGGGGGTATCCCAATTTCATCATGTTGATAGGGGAACACAGACACTTTATCACCGGTTAGCAGAGGTGAAGAGCACAGAGTTCTACAGCCAGCAAAAATAGTCAAGGCAAAAATCTGTGGATACACCACACAAAATATGGCAATTTTCAACAATCATCAACATACATTTTGAAGTATAACCACTCATAGAATATGTTTGTCTTAACTGCTATTATGAGATTTTTGAATATAGAGATTCTTTTGAGCCGCTCTTCACAGGACCCACTGTAATCCTGTAAGGTAATACAGCTTGGGGAATACCAATACTGCAGGATTCAGGATGTTGCCAGTAAAGTTTTGTGCCCCAATTACATGTTCCAGATTTGGAATGGGAGACAAAATAGACAAATTGAATGTTTACACCATTCTGAGGTGCTAAACTCAATGTATTGCAGTGTTTTGCCACACCAATTTTACTTTGTTGTACCAGGTGAGTAGCGTGTAGGAAGAAACATCAAGTCAGCATGGTATTTGAGCACTGCTTGTATTCATTTGAGCCTAAATCGAGATTCCTGGAAATCCTGTTATGAGGGTTCTGGGATTTCATTATGTTTTGCTTTATTGAAGCACTTTTTCAATTGTGGCATTAGTATTTGCCTCAATTTGAGGTGCTTTAGGTAAATTACACCCTGAATGAGCGACTTGGTGCTCATAGGACCTGTCTAAAAGTGCTCCCACCTGGCTGACTAACCAACTTTATCTATACATCATACTGTGTCAATGCAATGTCTTGGTAGATTGTCATTTGAACTTGGGTTGATGTATTCATGGCTGAATCAATATTATATTTATCAAACCTAGTACAATTTGAGGAGCTTACAATAAATCTTACTTTCTGTATTGTTCTCTGCTTCCCTCTCTACCGTATGCTCTTTATTTGATATTCTACCCCTCCACCCATTACCCATCGGTAGCTCCCTGTGGTGACTTCACCCACAAGCGCTCCTCCTGTGCTCCACCACACTTCCCTTCATGATCTTATAAAATATGCTTATTTTTGAATGTTTTTTTGTGGAGGAAGCAGCAATCATTTGCGGCAGTGCTGCTGTTTTTTTTTTTAAATGAGCTTTTATGCACATTTATTTATCTTGTTTTTATTTACTGGTCCAAGATTGGAGTCTTCCATATTGGAAGAGTAAATATGAAAATAATACAATGGCAGCCATGCTATACTGTATGCACCTGTGGAAAAAAGGATAGGCATACATCATCACATTGGGCAGCTGAGCGTCATGACTCACATGTGCCCATCCCTGATGATGCATGCGCTCGTACAAGTCATTGAGGGGCTTATTTATGGGGTTTTAGCATAGGACAGCGCAGCAAGGCACCTTGATGTGCTGCCCTATGCCAAAGTGAAAGGGGAGGAATGCACCATATTTAAGTGGCCTGGGTGCCTGTGGAAGAGGTGTGGTGCAGCAGCCATGGTGCCTGACTCCGGACCACGGGGTTCACGATTTGATCAAGGGTGGCAGGTTAACCCGGCACCATGTGACTCTGGGCAATAGCTCGCTTAATCTTCCTGACGTCCTCCAGCGCTGGGACACCTCTTCAGAGGTAGCTGTGCACTTTACAAATGCTTGTATTCCATTAATTTATTATTTCATTCAAGCAACACAGTTCATTCCTGTCCTTTCTCTCGGTGCTGGTGCCGTTTTTGCAGCCTGTACAAAAGGGGGTGGTGATGGACGGAGCATCTGAATCAAACACTGACACCCAGTCAAAAGATCTGGGTTTAATCCATCACCGTTCTTTAGCCCACTCTGCCACCCCAGTTCAGACATGGCTATATACCGCTTTTGGCCACCATAAGTGTGGCAGGGTATGCTCAGACGTGAGTCCCTTGCTCACTTTGACACTGGATTCAAGCAAGCCGGGCTGAAGACGGCTGGAATGCCAGAAACCGGTCCTCGGAAGCTTGTTTCCGGTCCAGGGAAGGCATGGCTTGGCAGTTCGGGCTGGACTGTTCCCATGAGGCTCAGGGTCAGACTGATTTGCATATAGCCATGTCTGAACTGGGGTGGCAGAGTGGGCTAAAGAATGGTGATGGATTAAACCCAGATCTTTTGACTGGGTGTGAGTGTTTGATTGGTTCAGATGCTCCGTCCATTACCACCCCCTTTTGTACCGTTTTTGCAGCCTATCACCAATGTAGACACCTTTGTACAATGGTGCAAGGGTGCCTCCGTTGCATGCATGATAGTTTTTGCGCCAGAAAGGGCACCTTCCTGCACAAAAACAATCCTAAGCAGCATATTCCTCTTTATAAGAATGCTGCAGAATGCAGCACATATAGAAAGAGGAAAAAGCAAGGAGAAGTAAACATATTTCTGCTCATTACGCCTCACTTCAGGAGGCATATTGATTTGGTGCTTTCCCAGGTTTACATCACTTTGTAAATCTGGGACAGCATCAGATTCCATTGGTGTTGCTTGGGAAAGCCAACTGCAATGCCCATGGAACGCTTCCCAGGCACAGAGTAAGGTGACCATTGACTGAAAAGAAAAACAAGATATTATTTAATCAATCATCATGGTATATTGGCAAGTGAGTCCGCTCCAGGGACATTTTGCATATTGTGAAATGCAACATAGTGGCCCCTGAATTTGAAGTACAATTTGAATTAAACAAGGTAAAAAAAACAGAGTAGTTGACAAGAGTTACAATTAATGTGTAAAAGATTAAATAATAACTAAGACAAGACATATGATTTATCATTTCATGCACAAAAAACAAACAGCAATTGGTTTCATCAGAGCCAGACAGCCGTTGCTGTCCACTGCATGCCATCTTCTCAATTATTCATTACCTGTTCTACTTTTTGCCGCACCTTCTTCGGAAAGTGAGGGCCCACAGGGCAGCCTCTCCTGTCAATATCAGAAGTAACTCTGTCAGCAATCAGCAAGCATGTAGTCAGTCAGTAATTTCAGTCCCACTTGAGGGGACTCGTCGTCATCCATCCATCTGCCTTGAGGGAAATGGATAGGGGGAGTCTGGAGGAGGAGTATAGAGGAGCATGATTGAGTTGTGAACTTGTGACCCTCAGGAATGCAGACTGAGGCACCTTCAAATCAATAAGGAATATAAGATGAAGACAGTGCTGCTGATGGACTTGTTGTGATTAGGTGATTAGAGTTTTGTTGTGGTAAAAGTTGCAAAACAAAGAAAGACACACAGGAATAAAAGTGAATATGGACGAAAAAAGGAAGTCATTTTCAGGACTCGGTGTCAGGGAAGTAGAGCTCATCCTCAAACTCCATGAATTGAGACGGGAGTAGGTCAGCTAACAGAGAAGAACTTCCGTCACCTAAGTCGGTGTCCTCTTCTTCCTGCGTGCATTCACGTTCTTTGTAATCTGGTGGTATGAAGTGCTGATTCATCTTGATCAGTGTTAACCTCTCCACATTTTTGGCTGAGAGGCGGGTCCTTTTTGAAGTTACAATGGCACCAGCAGCACTGCAACCTCGTTCAGAAGACATGCTTGCAAGTGGGCTAGACAAATAATTTAGAGCCAGGTTGGTGATCAGTGGCCATAGAGGCATTTTCCTGTAACAATACAGCAATGGGTTCTTATCAACAAAGAACTCTGTTGGGCCATCCAGATAGGCCTGCACCATCGACTCAAGGTTCTCCACAGTTGCTCCACTTTGCGTACCATCTGTGGCCTTTGCAGCACTGGAACGAGCAAACCCTTGATGAGTTAGCCAATCCGCTTACGACAATATTATGGCTGGGCCTGGTGCAGGTGAGGATGATGATACGGTTGCTGCTGGTGTCTTTAACGGCTGTGAGGGAAAGTGACTCCCTTCGTCCACAGATTCAGAAGTGGAACTTGATGCCGGATGGCCTGCTGATTCAGTTGGACTTCTTCCGGCTCCTTGAATTTTCTGACGATCTTTTGTGAACCGAGTGGCTGACACAACTAGCCAATGTTTGTACTTTGAAACATCTACTTTATCAAAAGGAATACATGCTTTGCTGGTGACTGCCTTTTTGTACCGTGGATCCAGAATAGTGGCACAAATGTAATGTTGTTCTGTATGTATGTTTTTAAGCCTTTCATTGTCAACTAGGCGGCTTAATAACCTTTCCACCAACTGATATGCGTCTTGCTTTTCACCATCATCTCTGAACGTTGAAGACACTGCCTTCAGTTGGTGCTCTAGCAGGACCAACAATGGGATAGCTTTGCCCAAAGAACAGTCCTCCCTGCTGACTTCACGTGTGCAGACCTCAAAAGGACAAAGGATGTCTGTCAGGCTTTTAACTAGCTTCCATTCCTCCAAGTCTAGCCTCCTGTCTTTCATAGTAGAACCCCGTCGAAAGACATACTTATTGATTATCATGCACTGCTCAGACAGACGCTCACGCATGTAAAATGTTGAGTTCCAACGTGTTGCCACCTCCTGGATGAGTCCTTTGACTGGCAGTCTACGTTCATGTTGAATGCCCCTCAGCTGCTTCCGGGCCTTAAAAGAATAGCTGAAATGTGTGCAGATTCTTAGGCAGGTGGTCAGTAACTTGCTGACTGTGTTTTCATTTTTCAAGAAATCTTGCACCACAATGTTAATACTGTGCGCCAAACACAGAACTCTGAAATAGTCACCTTGCTACATGGCCTTAACTATATTACTGCCATTATCTGTGAAAACATAACCAACTATGCGATTTCTTGGATGCAGCCATTCAGAGACCTTACTGTTAAACTCCTCCAAAATGTTTACTGCAGTATGAGATTTCTCCACGGCAAACATGGCTAATGTTGCATGTTTACGAGTAGCTTGAGAAATTGTGTCCGGGTCAACACCTGCACTAATTCCTGCAAAAGAGACCCAGGGCCTTATTTATGAAGGTCTTGCGCGACTTTTACGTGACTTTTAAAATGGGAAAAAGACACGCACCGGTGGCGCAAGGCCTTCATAAATAAGGCCCCCAGTGTGCAGTGATGCACATGTAATCAAGGGCTTGGCAACTGGTCCACATGTCTGTTGTCAAGTGGATAGAGTGAACAGCACTCACCACCTGGATAGATAATAACTGCCTCCGTTTAAATGGTGACAAAACGGAGGTGCTAGTGGTAGGGAACAAAACCTCAATATGGTCCCAGGCTTGGTGGCCTACTACACTGGGTGAGTGCCCCCACCCAGTCGAAAAAGTCAAAAACCTAGGGATAATGATTGACTCGGATTTGTCGGGAAAATCACAAGTCAATAAAACAATAGGCAAATGTATGGGCACGTTAAAAATCTTGCGAAAAACTATCGATCTTATTCCCATTGAAGCAAGGAAAACTCTAGTGCATGCACTAATAACACCTCACTTGGATTACGGAAACGTTCTCCTATTAGGTGTGAACCAAAAACAACGGCACCAGCTTCAATGCATTCAAAATGCTGCCGCCCCCATGGTACTGGGTTTACCAAAAAGAACATCTGCCACAGCGGCCTTGTCTAAGCTACATTGGCTCCCAGTTAGAGAAAGAATTAGATTCAAGAGTCTCTGCTATGCCCATAAAATTGCACACAACAAAGGACCTACCTATTTGAGAAATCTTCTCACTATCCATCGTCCTACCAGAAACCTCAGATCCTCGGGTATGTCACAATTTAAACTTCCCCGGATCTATAGAGCAAAACTGGGTGGCCGCTCCTTTCGATTCCTTGGAGCAAAACATTGGAATGCCCTCCCAGTTCATCTGAGAATGGAACCGTCAGAAACCCTTTTTAGAGCTAAACTAAAAACTCATCTCTTCCCCCATTAATATTTTTCTGTACTCTGTTCCGGTGGGCCGTAGGGAGTTTTGTCAGCAATTAGCGCGGGGATACACAGTTGTGCAGCCATGCGCTTTATAAAACGCTTTATTATTATTATTATTATTCTGCAAAGCTGCACCAATCACCTTCAGCACATCTTGATGTAGTGCTGGAACTGCAACTCTGGCAAAATAGGACCGGCTAGGAACCTTCTATTTAGGGCAGGCTGTTGCCAATAATTCTAGAAACCCCACCCCTTCCATGAAAGAAAAAGGGAGAAGGGACAGTGCTAGCATTTTAGCCAGCTTTGCGTTATACAGACGTACCGTTGGGTGGGTGCGTTCAAATGGCGCCTCCGACCAGAACATTCCGCGAATGGTGGGCTGGATCATTTTACATGATGATGATGATGACTTCTTCAAACCAGTTAGGCCCAGTGATGTAGTTTTTCGCATTGGTGTCTCTCCCAGACTCTTAATGTGCCTCATACATGTTGCAGGGGTAGAGGGTATGGGCGATACCACTGCATTGCTGCTTCCAGGGGTACTGGGTGTACCAGAAAAAATGTCTGTCGCTTCTTCACTTCCCCCCTGCACGGTCAGCCTCTCGTCATCATCAGATGCAATATCAAGGGATACATTTGGATTTGTTTTTCTTTTGCCTTCCTCGATCTTCCTTATGTGTGCATCCCACATGATAGTGCGGTGTTTCTTGAGATGACCTCTCTGGCCTCCGGTACCATAGTTTGTACCAAGCTTACCTCGACTAACTAATGTTTTACAAATCAAACAAACAACCATATTTGCGCACTTTGGATAACAGTACAGAAGTCCCAAACTGGGGACTGGAAATGTCTGCTGGTGGTGGAGGTGCTACTTTGAGTTTCAATGCCGGATGAAGTGGAGGATGGGCGTGGCTGAATTCATTTCTGTTGTTCACTTACAGCATCATTACTTGAGGTTGAGCCGGATGATGGTCCCTGCCGGCCCTTCTGACTAAAAAATATGGAAGCTGTAGGTCGTGTTGGTGTTGTAGTTAACTGCGTTGGTGGTGGTACCAGTGCCACGCCACCCACATCCCGCTCAACAGCCATTTGGGATAGGGTGAAAATGTCTGTCTGCTGCATGCCCGCTGGGGCTGGAGTGACGACTGTGATGACTGGGTCATCGTCAGACTGTTTATCAGCAGCAGAAGACACCACTTCTTGTTCTGCGTCATCACCCATAAGTCGAAGCCTTGAGGGAGCCTTCCTTTTAGGCTTAGCTACCTTTGTCGGCTCATGGCGTGACTCACTCTCAGACTGCATTTGTGGTTTCCAATCAAGGTCATCAGAATGAAGAGGGCTTGAAGAAGAACTTGTAGTTGTAGTAGCCCTCCTTGACCTTTTTCTTGCTGGGGATCTGGAAGACAATGGATCATCATCAGGAGGAATGGCTTCCTCGGATGATACCTCCTCTTGAATATCAATTTCCTGATGTGCCCCTACTTCTAGAGGAACAAGCATTGTAGGCAGTTGTGCCACTCCATGAACCTCTAGTTGATGGCCCCAAAAACACCCCAAAAAGTCAAAGAACACAAACAAAATCACCACAATCCAATGCCATCCATGCCCTCAATGATGTTTAAATTCAAGACACCCCACAGAAAGACTAGGTGCATGCACCACTCACTACACCTGGGCATAATGGTTGAAAGCAAGGCAAACTGGGTGCATGCGTGAGCACACTGCCTGGCTTCAAAATGGACCCTTGTCCCCCACCACATGGCCTGGCCCTGCCTGTACCAGGCCTCAAAATGGCCCCCACCCACATGGCCAGGCCCCAACACCACCCCAAAAAGTCAAAACACACACAAAAATCACCACAATCCAATGCCATCCATGCCCTTAATTATGTTTAAATTCAAGACACCCCACAGGAGATCCATGAACCACTCACTACACCTGGGCCTAAGGGCTAGTGAGGCTTTACAGGCACCCCAAAATTAAAAAAAAATCAACATATAACAGTGAGCTAAAATTCCATGACATAAATGAGAATTAAGTTAAAAAAAATCACAGAAACAGTTGTATCATGCACCCATGACTAACCCTGGGCTTACGGGATACTGTGGCTACCCACAATATATATTTTTTTAAAGTTGTGAAAAAAGTTTTAAAACTGTAGTTGCCTCAACTGCAATGCCCAAAACAAACAACACCATCTTACTTGTAAAATCTCAAGTCCAAAAGTGATCCAAACTCCAAAGTCCAAAAAGTCTTCAAATACAAATATCCAGCAGCAGCCACAAAAAGTAATCCTTCCAGCTCCAGATCCAAATCAAAAGTGACCAGGACATGGACAAAGCACTGGGAGGAGCCTGCTGGACAGGAACAGGAAGTTGGAGACTCTGGGGCACTTTCCTCCTCCCACCCCCCACCCAAAAAATTGACTCCTTGCACCAAAAAGTGCAGCCAAATGTCAATCTGATGAGTTATTCGCATCAAAATCATCATTTTAAAAAGGTTTATGCTTCCTGCGGGTGATTTCTTGTGCAATTTTTGCAATTTCGGGAACGCGAGCTGTTCAAATCTCCCACCGGAAGTCAGCTGTGCGCCGCATCTACGTGTTCAAGCAGCACACAGTGCCCACACCACAATTACTCAATACGTATTTTGAAGGGTAAGAAACCAATTTATTGTCGCTTCCCTAGACCACATTACTTTGTGTTCATTATTTTATAGCTTTTTCAAGTTTTCAAAAAATTCATAGCAGAAAAAGACAATGAAGTCAAATATTTACAAAGCTAATTGAACTTTCTACAAACATTAACCCCTTCGCTGCGGCGGCTATTCCGCTGCAGCGCTAAGGGGATAGGGCGGCCCCGCGGCGGTCACATGCTTGTGACGGAACCCCTCCGTCACGGCTCGCGGGTGAGCTGTGCTTGTGACGGAACGGTTCCGTCAAGAACGCGCCCGCTCAATGGAACGCGCCGCTCAGGCGCGCCGAGCGGGCCATGACGGAACCGTTCCATCACAAGCACAGCTCACCCGTGGCTTGTGACGGAATGGTTCCGTTACAAGCATGCAAGGGGTTAAAAGACAAACATTATTTACACATTCGAAAACATTTTGACATCAAGCATTTACAACAAAATTTACAGAAAATGATAATGGGATTTTAACTCCCAAACAACTTTTTGGCAGTGTTGTTTGGGAGTTAAAAACCATCATTGTAAAAAACACTAGGACCGGCTGATCCAGTATTTAAAAAACTCATAAGCCATTGAGTTGCTTATATATTTTCCTCCCAACTCTAGTTTCTCTCATTTGTTGTTTGTAATAATTGTTGTTTGTGATGAGTAGTGAGTAATTGTGGTGTGGGCACTGTGTGCTGCTTGTTACTTATATAGGGTCTAGCCCCCACCACGTAAAGGACCTAACCCCTGTTGTTCACAACATCTACGTGTTTGGCATTGTTTACTCCCACAAAACGTGATCGCGGGCCCTTATGACGTACTCGCATTGTCAATCTATCGTTGTGCAAGAAAAAACAACTCAGCGGACTCAGAATCACGGTAAGTCAACGCCGCGTGCGCGATATTGTATTTTTCAAGCGCGACCAAGCAAAATAATTTGCAGCTTTCGAATTTGCGGATTTTTGGGCAAATTCTCACGATTTGTGGATCGCAAAATTGGCAAAAATCAACAAATTCACCCGCAAAACGGATATTACGCCCACGCTTACTTATAAGTCTTGATTATGTGAAGTGTAGGAGAGATTATGTGGGGAAAGGGTACGATGTTCTCTGGACCTATATTAGAGTACCTATATGAAACATAACACCCACTCCTCCTAATACTCACCCATAATAATACACAATTGAGATACACATTTTAACTAGGTGCCAGTGCATAAAATTATCAATGAGCATTTCAAATGTTTCTAAAAATGGAAAAAAAATATTTAAAAACAATTTAAAAAACAAGGAGAGAAATATGATTTCTGTTTCACAAATTCACCCGCAAAACGGATATTACGCCCACGCTTACTTATAAGTCTCGATTATGTGAAGTGTAGGAGAGATTATGTGGGGAAAGGGTACGATGTTCTCTGGACCTATATTAGAGTACCTATATGAAACATAACACCCACTCCTCCTAATACTCACCAATAATAATACACAATTGAGATACACATTTTAACTAGGTGTCAGTGCATAAAATTATCAATGAGCATTTCAAATGTTTCTAAAAATGGAAAAAAATTATTTAAAAACAATTTAAAAAATGAGGAGAGAAATATGATTTCTGTTTTAAAGTTCCGCAAATCACAGTCCTAAATGAGTTTGATCATACACATTGAACAACTATAAGCGCACTCAGAAGGTCATGTTTTGTTATTGAAAGTGTCATTTTGAGGAATTTTGTTGAAAGGAAAGGGGAAACACTCAATTCCTTCCCATCACATGATGAGCCAGATTTAGATTAAATGTACCTGCTGGGAGGTGCAACATTATCTCTGCATTCCGCGGCAGGGGACAAACATTGTAATACCTCGCTTAGCACATCCAGAGTGCATAGACTGTATTTGTCGGTGGAAACAATAATTGCATACAGCAATTAGCCCTGGTATTCACGGTGACCAGATAGGCAATGTTCGGAAGCATACCACTGCAACCTTGATCACTCAGCATCAAGTAATTTCCATTCAAAAGTAACTTGAATGCCAGTGTAATCACAGCAGCTGGAGTTCCTGTCATGTGGCAAGACAGATTAGCTATTGAACCATTGCATGCTCTGTGCAAAACAATATCTTGGCACATAAGAGAACCTCTTAAAGCGTTCTTGCAATTTGTACCACTAAGAAACACTTCTCGATCCCCACTCCGACATCGAAAACTATATGGTAAATCCCAGGATTTCTTAATGTATTCTTTACCCAATTTTTCATACCTGCCTGGCTGCCTTTGTTCAAGGCAACAGTGAAAGGTTGTGACCGGGAGAGTGACTTGGCCGTGAAGTAGCCATTCTGTTGATGGTAATTCCGCCACTGTGAATGGGAGCCTATCCAGTTTTTGAATTTGCAGCATTGTATATTTAGCTCCTCTTCGTGCCCTTTCTATCTGTGTATCGGTTAGATTGTATTCTGAAAACAGAGACGTACTGTTTATAAAACGCCAAGGCACAAGTCCTGCATGCAAAGATTGCAGTGTTCAGCTTAATAACATAATAGAAAGTAACTGAGATTGGCTGTGTTGTAATATGGCTAAATCCTGTTCCAATATGTTTAAAAAAAAAAAAAAACTTTATTTTTGAAATTTTGAGCGACGATACATCAAAAAAGGTGCATTCATGTGTACACATTTCAGTCTATAATCAAAACAATGCCTGTACAGAATCAGGGCAATTGAACACAAGTAGTCTCATCATAACAGCACTGTGCAATAAGCGGTTGGTCTCACACTTTACCCATCCTGCGGCCATTTCGTATCTCAAGCTGCCAGCAGCATCCGCCCATATTTACGAATAACAGTCTCTGCAGTATAATACCCACTAAGGAGAAGCAACAAGTACCCAAGTTCTGTCTATAAGCAACGGGAGTGCGATCCAGCTAGTACATGACTGCACAATAATACCACATCGTCCTCCAAAATAATTTATCACGCATTATTCTTTCCAGCACCCCAACTTCTAATTCACAATGCAGTGATCTCAGATGTGTGTCTAAAAGTATCTTAGAAAGGAGCTCCCAGTGTGCATCTAGGTGGACATCCCATCCTCAGCAGCTTCAACCCCTCCTAGTAGGTAGCAGTGCAACAGAGCCCAAATATCTGTGGGCCGTGAGGCTATCGGTAATACCTCAGAGTATATATTGATCTGTTCTTGTCAATAGGTAAGGTAATGCCCCATTCTCTTGGCAATTAGAAAGGCGAGCACGGTGAATTTACGGTGTGCCGCCTGTATGGGCTCTACTTATCCCAAGAGAGCCAGAATAGGGGAGGGTTCCACCTCAGTAATAATCATTTTGGACAACGCTGCAAACACCTGGCACCAGTACCTCTGGACTTCTTCACACGCCCACGCCAAGTGTAGGAAATCCGCCCCTGGGGCGTGACATCTATCACAATTGTCTGTGGCGCGAAGTTGAAATCTATACATCCGAGCTGGAGTGTAATACAGTCTATGGACACATTTATAATGTATTATTCTGAATCTGCTGCTGGAGGAGATGCGTTCTGTCTGTTGTAGACAAAATTCTCTTTGTTTGTCCGTTAGTGGCACCCCCAATTCCTGATCCCATTTTGCTCTAGCCGCTAACGGTGGGGCGTCTATCAGTGAGTGGACCGACCTGTAGATTGTCGATACCAGTTTGTTGGGCGTATCATCTTGGAGGATGCGTTGCAGCGGTGCAAAGGTCTGAGGCTCATGAGGGAAGTTCGGTGTAAGCACTCTAAGACCCCGACGTAACCTAATGTACAGAAAGACGTCGAGTGGAGATGGTTGTATGCCTTCATATAAATGCTCCATAGATCGGAACGTTCCCGCATGATACAGGTCTCCCCATGTCGTGACGTGGATGCTGTTGAGCAGCTTATGAAATCCTGCCTCTTGTAGTAGGGGCATGCTTGGATGATAAACGAGGGGCATGAGCGGCGCGTACAGCATGCTAATCTCCAATTTAGCAGCCAGTCGGGTCCACGCGGTCACCGTGCTCATCACCGTCGTGGGCTTCTAATCTCTACCTGGGACTAAGGCATATAGTGCGCCTTCTATGGGGATTGGATGAGCCAGCCAGTGCTCCGCCGCCAGCTGGTGCATGTACCTAGGCTGACTCACCCAGAAAAAGGCATAGTGAGCCTGGGCAGCTTGGTAATACAGTTCAAAATTGGGAACGCCAAACCCGCCCTGGCTATACGGCCTAGTGAGGATGTCCCATTTAAGCCGGGCGATTTTCCGCCCCATACTAATCTGATGAGCTCTTTTCGGAGTTGCTGAAAGAAAAACCTGCCCGGGTAGAAGGGAATGTTTTAAAACAGATATAATAATTGTGGCAGGATCACCACTTTAATCAAAGACGTTCTATTCGCCATGGACAGAGGCAGGGTGATCCAACGTGAAATATTATCTGTAATTCGAGTCATTGTTGTGCCATAATTGGCCCTCATTAGTTCATCCCGGTCTTTTTCTATGTGGATACCCAAGTACCTAAAGTCCCCCTCGCACCAAGCAATGGGGTAATCCAGCCCAAACTGTACAGTGGATGCCATGAGTGGAAATATACAGGACTTGCCCCAGTTGATCTGGACCCCTGAGTCTACCAAAGCGAATAAATTCTCTGAGAATTGGATTTATATTTTCACTGGGATCCCGCACATATAAAGTGATATCATCTGCGTACACTGATATTAATATTTGCCTTTGGAAACATCTCAGTGCTTTTTCCCTATGATGCTGCCTCAACTTTGCCGCAAGTGGTTTTGTAGCTATGGCAAACAGCAGCAGAGACAGGAGGCACCCCGGCCTGGTGCCTCTAGTGATAGAAAATTCTGAGGAAAGCCTGCCATTTATAAGCACTCTGGCCACTGGAGCCTTGTATAATAGCCTGATCCATGAAATAAATATGGCTGGGAAACCCATGCGCTCCATTACCTGGAACACATAATCCCATTCCAATGAGTCAAATGCCTTCGTGGCGTCAAGGAAAATAGCAGCCATCGGTTGGTGTTCGTGTACTGTGATTAGAACTGAAAAGAAGGTGCCAAAATTATGTGACATTGCTCTGCCAGGTACGTAACCTGATTGGTCGGGTAAAATCAGGTTAGGAAGTAGGAGATTGATATGGGTAGCAATCATTTTTGCGAGGATTTTCACGTCGCAGTTAAGCGATGAAAGGGGCCGGTAGGAATCGCATTTATTCGCCGGCTTCCCGGGTTTTAAGAGTGATGTGATTAGTGCTGCACGCATTGAGGGGGGCAAGTGGCCCACCTCAAGTGCGTCTTCGTAGACCTCCTGCAACACCGGTGCCATAAAGTCAATGTACGTTTTATAAAATTCTATTGGGATCCCATTGAGTCCCGCAGCCTTACCTGAGTGCATGGGGTGAATGTATGAAATTGTTCTGCATTCCGGTCCATGAAAGACATGGCTTGGCAGGGTTGAGGCTGATTTGCATATGGCTATGTCTGAGCTGGGGTGGTGTGGAGTGCAAAAAAAGGATGTATTTAGGCCCAGATCTCTGTACTGGGGTTAATGTATGACATTGTTCTGCATTCTGTCCATCAACTGTCATTTTTGCATTTGTCACCCGAGTGGGATGGATATGCTCAGATGTGAGTCCCATGCTCTCCACACCACTGAAATCAAGCTATCATGGCTGAAGATGGCTGATAGCCAGAAACCGGTCCTAGGATGCTTGATTAAAGGTCCAGGAAAGACATGGCTTGGCAGTTCGGGCTGGACTAATCCCATGAGGCACAGGGTCAAGGCTGATTTGCATATGGCCATGTCTGAGCTGGGGTTGGGTGGAGTGCAAAAAAACTATGGATTTAGGCCCAGATCTCTGTACTGGGGTGAATGTATGACATTGTTCTGCATTCTGTCCATCAACTGTTATTTTTGCATTTGTCACCACGAGTGGGATGGGTATGCTCAGATGTGAGTCCCATGCTCTCCACACCACTGGAGTCAAGCTATCCTGCTGAAGACGGCTGATAGACAGAAACTGGTCCTAGGATGCATGATTCCGGTCCAGGAAAGACATGGCTTGGCAGTTCGGGCTGTACTGTTCCCATGAGGCACAGGGTCAAGGCTGATTTGCATATGGCCATGTCTGAACTGGGGTGGGGTGGAGTGCAAAAAAACGATGGATTTGGGCCCATATCTCTGTACTGGGGTGAATGTATGACATTGTTCTGCATTCTGTCCATCAACTATTATTTTTGCAACCATCATTTTTAAGACCAGCCTTTCCTTAGCGATGACAAATTACCAATATTGAGATTTGCCGGCAGTTTTGGAAAAGTAGCGATGATTCTGAAAATCCTTGTACATATGGCAGTGTCAGTTTTGGGAGTCTTTTTAAGAGGAAAAGCCTACCTTGCATATCATTTTCAGAAAATGCCGTTAGCAGAATTGGCGTTGAAAAAATAGACACTAACGGTGTAAAAGTGATTTTAAAGGGCTCTAGCATCACTTTGTAAATATAGAGCAAAAAAGAAATGCTGTAGCATAAAAAAGTGATGCTACACCGTTACCTTCGTGTAAATATGCCTGCCTTTGTGACTGATAACAACATAGTCAGGCAAACGTTATCTGTAAAGCATGAATGAGCAAAGAAATAAAAGGCGCCTACTTCACGAGCCGCTCTTCTTGTCTTTGGGGATAAGATCAAGTCAAGTAAAAGGCAGTATAGAGTAGATTATATAGGACCCAATAAAATGTGCCTAAATTCAGGGTGCTACTTTCAATATTTGCTGTGCACTTACAAATTCTCATCGGGCTCACACTAATGTAGCATCACTATAGACAGAACAAGAGACAAAACTGGTATGCATTAGATGCTGGAGCTGCCTTTTTTCAGTGCCATTTTCACTTAAATGTAGAAAGACAAGAAGCTATATTTGCTATGTGCATGAGGTCCAAAGATTTAATTCGAAAGAGCGCTATGAATATTTTCTAAAACCCTGAATGAAAACCCTCAGTTCAAAGGAATCACGGTGCATGACTGCAGCAACCTGTGGAGATCCTGTGTCTAAACTGATGAGCATGCAGATTAACAAAGCACTAGCCATCACGTAATGGTTCTATAATACACTGCAAAACTAAAAGATTGTTTATTTCTGGATTTTAAAGAAATGAGCTCATTTATCGATAGGTGAGGTGACGCACTTAAGAATGTCATTGCAATTCCACAGTTCTGAAGTATTCAAAGGGACACTGAAATGCTCTATACAAGACTGTGTTCATGTTTTATCCCAGTCATCCCTAACTTGAATCGCTGACAGGTAGCTGATGTGTAGCTGGTTCTTACACTGTTGAGTAAGTATGGGCTGAAAATCCGTTCAGTTCGCAGAATTTTCAGATTTTTGGCAAATTCGCGGTCCACGAATCGTGCTAATTTGCCCAAAAATCCGCAATTCGCAAGCTGGAGAATTTTTTTTGCTTGGTCGCGCTTCAAAAATACAATATCGCTCATTGACTTACCGTGATTCTGAGTTCGCCGAGTAGTTTTTCCTTCAGGTTTGCGTGTGCTGTGCCATTTTCGACCGCCAGTACGTCATCGCGGCCCGCCATCTTGCACAGCGAGAGTTTGTCAACACGAGTACGTCATAGGGGCCCGCGATCACGCATCCCGGGAGTAAACAATTGCGAACACGTAGATGCAACACGCAGCTGACTTACGGCAGGAGAATTGAGCAGCTTGCTTTCCCGAACTTGCAAAAATTGCAATTCTGCACAAGAAATCCATCTCAGGCAGCGTAATTAAACCTTCTGAAAATGATGATTTTGATCAGAATAACTCCTCAGATTGACATTTGGCTGCACTTTTTTGTGCAAGGAGTCCATTTTTGAAGGGGGTGGGAAGAAGGAAGTGCCTCAGAGTCTCCAGCAGGCTCCTCCCAGTGATTTGTCCATGTCCTGGTCACTTTTCATTTGGATCTGGAGCTGGAAGGATTATTTTTTGTGGCTGCTGCTGTATTTGAAGACTTTTAGGACTTCGGATCACTTTTGGATTTGAGATTTTACCAGTAAGTTGTTGTTGTTTGTTTGGGGCACTGCAGTTGCTGCAACTACAATTTTAAAACTTTTTCACAACTTTAAAAAAAATATATTGTGGGTAGCCACAGTAACTATCCAGTAGGCCCAGGGTTAGTCATGGTTGCATGATACAACTGTTTCTGTGAGTTTTGTTAAACTTAAATCTCATTTATGTCATGGAATTTTAGCTCACTGTTATATGTGGAATTATTTTTTTAATTTTGGGGTGCCGGGAAAGCCACACTAGCAAGTAGGCCCAGGGGTAGTGAGTGGTGCATGGACCAAGTCTTTCTGTGGGGTGTCTTGAATTTAAACATAATTGAGGGCATGGATGGCATTAGTTCGTGGTGATTTTTGTGTGTTTTTCGACTTTTTGGGGTGTTGTTGGGGCCTGGCCATGAGGGTGGGGGTCAAGGGCTCATGTTGAAGCCAGGCAGTGTGCTCAGGCCTGCACCCAGTTTCCCTTGCTTTTATCCATTATGCCCAGGGGTACTCAGTGGTGCATGGACCAAATCTTTCTGTGGGGTGTCTTGAATTTAAAAATCATTGAGGCCATAGATGGCATTGGATTGTCGTGATTTTTGTGTGTTTTTCGACTTTTTGGGGTGTAGTTGGGGCCTGGCCATGTTGGTGGGGGCCATTTTGAGGCCTGGTTCAGGCAGGGCCTGGCCAAGTGGCTGGGGGTCAATTGGCCATTTTGAACCCAGGCAGTGTGCTAAGGCCTGCAACCAGTTTGACTTGCTTTCATCCATTATGCTAAGAGGTAGTGAGTGGTGCATGAAACAACTATCTCTGTGTGGTCTCTCTTCTATTAATGTTAACATCCATTTTTTATTAGAATTGCAATTTTTATTTTGGGTCTTTGGGTGTGTTGTAATAATAATAAATGCCTTGTTGCAAATATTAATTGAAGCACAACAAATGCAACATTTTTTTAATTGATGTTCCTCTGGCTTCCTTTGCTTTTAGGTGCACAAGAGAACCACATCAGTCATCATTCATCAGTGCCAGGAAGACGTCCTGCAGCGGTGTGTGCAGCACAACGTCACGTGATGTCACGTGTGGCCACAGACAACTCTGCAGCTCGTGCAACTGCGGCCTGCTGTTCTGACATCTGAAGAAGATGGGCCCAAAGAAAGGTGGCCGTAACTCCTCTACCAAGAAAGTTGCCAGTGCCACTGCCAGTAAGAAGGAGCAGAAGAAGCAAGTGGCGCCACTTACCAAGGAGACTGGTGTGCCCACAGACACTTTTTTTGGGAAAAAAAATTACGCCTGCAGCAGCGGGGACCACCAGGGACCAAGCTGGGAGCAGCAATTCTGCATCATTGGGCTCAGTGCCACCACACCAAGTTAGGTCCAAGACCATGAGTGCTGCAGAGGCAGCCATTTTCATTGCTCAATCAATATCAACCAGTGATGTTGGCTCATCGCAAAAACAAAGTAGCATCCAATCAACGCAGGGTATAACTCATCTTACGAGTGTGCAACAACTACAGGTGCAATGAAAACCACAGGTGCAACTAGTACAAGTGCAAGTACATGCGCAAGGAGAGGCGCAAGTAGAGAACAAGTAGAGGTGCAAGTAGAGGCGCAAGTAGAGGCGCAAGTAGAGGCGCAAGTAGAGGCGCATGGAAAGGTGCAAGGAGAGGCGCATGGAGAGGCGCAAGTAGAGGCGCATGGAGAGGCGCAACCAGAGGTGCATGGAGCGGCACAACTGCCCAAAATGCTTGTTCATCCAGAAGTAGGGGCACATCAGGAAATCGAGATTCAAGCGGAGGCATCATCCGAGGAAGCCACTCCTCCTGATGATGATCCATTGTCTTCCAGATCCCCAGCAAGAAAAAGGTCAAGGAGGGCTAATACAAGTTCTTCTTCAAGCCCCTTCCTTCTGATGATCTTGATGTTGATTGGAACCCACCAATGCAGTCTGAGAGTGAGGGACGCCATGAGCCGACAAAGGTAGCTAAGCCTAAAAGGAAGGTTCCCGCAAGGCTTTCACTTATGGATGATGACGATGAACAAGAAGTGGTGTATTCTGCTGCTGATGAACAGTCTGATGATCACAGTCATCACTCCAGCCCCAGCGGGCATGTAGCATACTGACATTTTGACCCTATCCCGAATTGCTGCTGAGCGGGATGTGGGCAGCGTGGCACTGGTACCACAACCAACGCAGTTAACTACTACACCAACATGACCCACAGCTTCCATATTTTCTCGTCAGAAGGGCTGGCAGGGACCTCCATCAAGCTCGACCTCCATTACCTCAAGTAGTGGTGCTGTAAGTGCACAACACAGACAAATTCAGCCACGCCCATCCTCCACTTTATTTGGCATTGAAAGTAGCACCTCCACCACCAGCAGACATCTTCAGTCCCCAGTTTGGAACTTCTTTAGTGTTAGCAAAAAGGCGGAAAGCATGGTCAATCGGTCGATTTGTAAAACTGTAGTTAGTCGGGGTAAGCTTGGTACCAACTATGGTATCGGAGGCCAGAGAGGTCATCTGCAAAAACACCACACTATCATTTGGGAGGCGCACCTAAGGAAGATCCGGGAAGCCAAAAGTACAACAAATCCAATTGTATCCATTCATATTGCATCTGATGATGATGACGAGGGGCTGATCGTGCAGGGGGAAAGTGAAGAAGCGACAGACATTTTTTCTGATACACCCAGTACCCCTGGCAGCAGCACTGCAGTGGTAGCACCCACATCTTCTACCCCAGCAACATGTATGAGGCACACTAAGAGTCTGGGAGAGACACCAATGCGAAAAAGTACAGCAATGAGCCTAACTGGGTTTAAGAAGTCTGCATCATCATCATCATCACGTATGAAAACAGTCCAGACCACCATTAAAAGCATGTTTGGGTCAGATGCGCCATTTGAAAGCAACCACCCTATGGCACGTCTTTATAATGCAATGCTGGCTAAAATGTTAGCGCTGGACCTTCTCCCTTTTTCTTTTGTGGAAGGGGTGGGATATCTAGAACTTGTGTCAACAGTCTGCCTTAAATGGAAGGTTCCTAGCCGGTCCTATTTTGCCAGAGTTGCGGTTCCAGCACTACATCAAGAAGTGCTGGAGGTGATTGGGGCAGCTTTGCAGAAGAGTGCTGTTCACACTATCCACCTGACAACAGACATGTGGACCAGTTGCCAGGCCCTTGATTACATTTGCACCACTCAACACTGGGCCTCTTTTGCAGGGGTTAGAGACAAGTTATATGCAGGTGTTGACCCGAGCACAGTTTTTCAAGCTACTCGGAAACATGCAACAGTAGCCGTGTTTGCCATGGAAAAAACTCATACTGCACTAAACCTTTTGGATGAGTTTCAGAGTAAGGTCTATAAATGGCTGCATCCAAGAAAGTTCATCACAGTGGGGGATGCACACCATTTTTAACCAACAATTGTAATTCATGTAGTTAATCCATCCTTCGTTTAAATTGCGTGCAGATGAAGTTTATAGGCATGCCCTACTGCCATCAGTTAAGAAACATATGAAAGGAGGGACTTCGCAGCCCCGTATCCAAATGCACAGCTATGTGCCGCTAAAATTGCGTGCACTTTGTATTCACACTCCTTAGTCCTTTGAAGTTTTAAACCTTTTTCTTCCATATGTTGATTCATTTATATGACGTTTTGATTAGTTGTTAAAATCCACCAATTGGGTCAGGTGCCAATTTTCAATTTTTAACATTCAAACTGTGCCATTCCGGGCCTTCATGAAAGAATGCGATGAATGCAAGAAGTCCTTCACAAATGGTCGTTTATTTTGTAGTTAAAAAACCCAATGCATTTTGGGCCTCCATGTGCCCTTCTTCGGGGGTCACTACAAATCAATCACAATACAAATGAATTAATCACATTATAGTATCTGAAATATTTTTTGTTACAATGCACTTATAACACTGCGTTTTGCTCACTGTAGTTGTAACCTTTTTCCTGATGCGCTGTGTTCCTGTGTATACCCTTCTTGTCCCTGGGTCATCAAGTACTAAGTTATCAATGTGCGGGGAGTGAAACCATATCTTCGCCATCAAAATTCTCCAGCCGGTTCTCCCAGTTCTTATCCCTCCCATCTGGCGTGCGTGTGAACTGAAACCCTCCTTTGCCCCTGTGCTCGCAAAAACAATTCCTTCACTAATGCAGCTTTACGCGTTGTTTAATGCCTGGATTTAAACTATTTAACGTGCGCTACGCTTCACTCTCAATGTCGTGATTAAAGTTATGAAGTCGAAGTTAACTCTTGCTTATTGCTGAGATTACCGCATGAGGCAGATACTCTTTCTTGCTGGCGCTTACCCGTTTCTACAAGCTGCTAACGTCTCCCGTCCTCATCCCGATTAGTCGAGCCGCTATGCCAGATTGTTTCCCACCCACGCTTATTAAAGGTTCTCCACCCCTGTGTTCACCCTCCTAGTTCCCCCGTGGTCCTAACGCCTTCCGTTGCGTGAAGACTACTTGCTCTCAGTAAACCACATTTCCCAAAGTGCACCATTTCTCTAATGAGCAAGGCTACATAAACATGCAAAATATAAAAGTCATTTAAATGTATGAGCTCAGTTATAAAAGCTTGTAAAGTCGATACATGTGATTATTTCTGTTGCGAAGGACTTCGATGTTAACTCCAATAGTGTGTTTCATCAAATTATGTTCCTCCATTCATCATGATTCCTTTGTGAGGGTGCAATCCCTTGTTTTTTGGGCTTCAGTTAAGACAGTTCATCACAGTGGGGGATGCACACCAGTTTTAACCAACAATTGTAATTCATCTAGTTAATCCATCCTTCGTTTAAATTGCGTGCAGATGAAGTTTATAGGCATGCCCTACTGCCATCAGTTAAGAAACATATGAAAGGAGGGACTTCGCAGCCCCGTATCCAAATGCACAGCTATGTGCTGCTAAATTTGTGTGCACTTTGTATTCACACTCCTTAGTCCTTTGAATTTTTAAACCTTTTTCTTCCATATCTTGATTCATTTAAATGACGTTTTGATTAGTTGTTAAAATCCACCAATTGGGTCAGGTGCCAATTTTCAATTTTTAACATTCAAACTGTGCCATTCCGGGCCTTCATGAAAGAATGCGATGAATGCAAGAAGTCCTTCACAAATGGTCGTTTATTTTGTAGTTAAAAAACCCAATGCATTTCGGGCCTCCATGTGCCCTTCTTCGGGGGTCACTACAAATTAATAACAATACAAATAAATTAATCACATTATAGTATCTGAAATATTTTTTGTTACAATGCACTTATAACACTGCGTTTTGCTCACGGTAGTTGTAACCTTTTTCCTGATGCGCTGTGTTCCTGTGTATACCCTTCCTGTCCCTGGGTCATCAAGTACTAAGTTATCAATGTGCGGGGAGTCAAACCATATCTTCGCCATCAAAATTCTCCAGCCGGTTCTCCCAGTTCTTATCCCTCCCATCTGGCGTGCGTGTGAACTGAAACCCTCCTTTGCCCCTGTGCTCGCAAAAACAATTCCTTCACTAATGCAGCTTTACGCGTTGTTTAATGCCTGGATTTAAACTATTTAACGTGTGGTACGCTTCACTCTCAATGTCGTGATTAAAGTTATGAAGTCGAAGTTAACTCTTGCTTATTGCTGCGATTACCGCATGAGGCAGATACTCTTTCTTGCTGGTGCTTACCCGTTTCTACAAGCTGCTAACGTCTCCCGTCCTCATCCCGATTAGTCGAGCCGCTATGCCAGATTGTTTCCCACCCACGCTTATTAAAGGTTCTCCACCCCTGTGTTCACCCTCCTAGTTCCCCCGTGGTCCTTACGCCTTCCGTTGCGTGAAGACTACTTGCTCTCAGTAAACCACATTTCCCAAAGTGCACCATTTCTCTAATGAGCAAGGCTACATAAACATGCAAAATATAAAAGTCATTTAAATGTATGAGCTCAGTTATAAAAGCTTGTAAAGTCGATACATGTGATTATTTCTGTTGCGAAGGACTTCGATGTTAACTCCAATAGTGTGTTTCATCAAATTATGTTCCTCCATTCGTCATGATTCCTTTGTGAGGGTGCAATCCCTTGTTTTTTGGGCTTCAGTTAAGACAGTTCATCACAGTGGGGGATGCACACCATTTTTAACCAACAATTGGAATTCATCTAGTTAATCCATCCTTCGTTTAAATTGCGTGCAGATGAAGTTTATAGGCATGCCCTACTGCCATCAGTTAAGAAACATATGAAAGGAGGGACTTCGCAGCCCCGTATCCAAATGCACAGCTATGTGCCGCTAAAATTGCGTGCACTTTGTATTCACACTCCTTAGTCCTTTGAATTTTTAAACCTTTTTCTTCCATATCTTGATTCATTTATATGACGTTTTGATTAGTTGTTAAAATCCACTAATTGGGTTTTTTAACTACAAAATAAACGACCATTTGTGAAGGACTTCTTGCATTCATCGCATTCTTTCATGAAGGCCCGGAATGGCACAGTTTGAATGTTAAAAATTGAAAATTGGCACCTGACCCAATTGGTGGATTTTAACAACTAATCAAAACGTCATATAAATGAATCAAGATATGGAAGAAAAAGGTTTAAAAATTCAAAGGACTAAGGAGTGTGAATACAAAGTGCACGCAATTTTAGCGGCACATAGCTGTGCATTTGGATACGGGGCTGCGAAGTCCCTCCTTTCATATGTTTCTTAACTGATGGCAGTAGGGCATGCCTATAAACTTCATCTGCACGCAATTTAAACGAAGGATGGATTAACTAGATGAATTACAATTGTTGGTTAAAAATGGTATGCATCCCCCACTGTGATGAACTGTCTTAACTGAAGCCCAAAAAACAAGGGATTGCACCCTCACAAAGGAATCATGACGAATGGAGGAACATAATTTGATGAAACACACTATTGGAGTTAACATCGAAGTCCTTCGCAACAGAAATAATCACATGTATCGACTTTACAAGCTTTTATAACTGAGCTCATACATTTAAATGACTTTTATATTTTGCATGTTTATGTAGCCTTGCTCATTAGAGAAATGGTGCACTTTGGGAAATGTGGTTTACTGAGAGCAAGTAGTCTTCACGCAACGGAAGGCGTTAGGACCACGGGGGAACTAGGAGGGTGAACACAGGGGTGGAGAACCTTTAATAAGCGTGGGTGGGAAACAATCTGGCATAGCGGCTCGACTAATCGGGATGAGGACGGGAGACGTTAGCAGCTTGCAGAAACGGGTAAGCGCCAGCAAGAAAGAGTATCTGCCTCATGCGGTGATCTCAGCAATAAGCAAGAGTTAACTTCGACTTCATAACTTTAATCACGACATTGAGAGTGAAGCGTAGCGCACGTTAAATAGTTTAAATCCAGGCATTAAACAACGCGTAAAGCTGCATTAGTGAAGGAATTGTTTTTGCGAGCACAGGGGCAAAGGAGGGTTTCAGTTCACACGCACGCCAGATGGGAGGGATAAGAACTGGGAGAACCGGCTGGAGAATTTTGATGGCGAAGATATGGTTTGACTCCCCGCACATTGATAACTTAGTACTTGATGACCCAGGGACAAGAAGGGTATACACAGGAACACAGCGCATCAGGAAAAAGGTTACAACTACCGTGAGCAAAACGCAGTGTTATAAGTGCATTGTAACAAAAAATATTTCAGATACTATAATGTGATTAATTTATTTGTATTGTTATTGATTTGTAGTGACCCCCGAAGAAGGGCACATGGAGGCCCGAAATGCATTGGGTTTTGTAACTACAAAATAAACGACCATTTGTGAAGGACTTCTTGCATTCATCGCATTCTTTCATGAAGGCCCGGAATGGCACAGTTTGAATGTTAAAAATTGAAAATTGGCACCTGACCCAATTGGTGGATTTTAACAACTAATCAAAACGTCATATAAATCAATCAAGATATGGAAGAAAAAGGTTTAAAAATTCAAAGGACTAAGGAGTGTGAATACAAAGTGCACGCAATTTTAGCGGCACATAGCTGTGCATTTGGATACGGGGCTGCGAAGTCCCTCCTTTCATATGCATCCAAGAAAGCACACGATTGGTTATGTTTCCACGGATAATGGCAGTAATATAGTTAAGGCCATGCATGATGGTGGCTATTTCAGAGTGCCATGTTCAGCGCACAGTATTAACATTGTTGTGCAAGAGTTCTTGAAAAAAGAAAACACAGTCAGCAAGTTACTGACCACCTGCCGAAGAATCTGTACACATTTCGGCCATTCTTTTAAGGCCCAGAAGCAGCTCAGGAACATGCAATGTGAACGTAGATTGCCAGTCAGAGTACTCATCCAGAAGGTGGTAACACGTTGGAACTCAACCTTCTACATGCTTGAGAGTCTGTCTGAGCAGTGCTTGGTAATCAATGAGTATGTCTTTGCACTGGGTTCTACTATGAAAAACATGAGGCTAGATTTGGAGGAACGGAAGCTAGTTAAAAGCCTGACAGATATGCTTCGTCCTTTTGAGGTCTTCACACGTGAAGTCAGCAGGGAGGACTGTACTTTGGGCAAAGCTATCCCATTGTTGCGCATGCTGGAGCACCAACTGAAGGCGGTGTCTTCAACATTCAAAGGTGATACTGCCAAGCAAGACGCATATCAGTTGGCTGTGAGCTTAGTAACCCGCCTAGTTGACAATGAAAGGCTTAAAAAATTACCTACAAAACAACATTATATTTGTGCCACTATTCTGGATCCACGGTGCACGGTACAGTGGCCAGCAAAGCATTCATTGCTTTTAATGCAGTAGTTGTTTCAAAGTACAAACATTGGCTAGCTCGGTCAGCCACTCGGTTTGAAAAAGAGCGGCAGGAAATTGAAGGAACTGGTAGAAGTACTACTGAATAAGAAGGCCATCCGACGTAAAGGCCCACTTTTCCTCAGAGCCGTTACAGACACCAGCAACTGGATCATCACCTGCACCAGGCCCAGCCAAAATATTGTCGGAAGCGGATTGGATAACTCATCAAGGGTTGTCTCATTCCAGTGTTGATGCAAAGGTACGCAAAGTGAAGCACCCCTGGAGGACCTTGAGCGGATGGTGCAGGCCTATCTGGAGGACCCAACAGAGGTCTTCATTGATCATAACCCATTGCTGTATTGGTATGGGAAAAGGCCTCAATGGCAACTGATCTCCAACCTGGCTCTAAATTATGTGTCTTGCCCATTCGCAAGTGTGTCTTCTGAACGTGTTTTCAGTGCTGCCGGTGCCATTGTAACTTCATAAACGTCCGGCCTCTCGCCCAAAAATGTGGAGAGGTTAACAATGATCAAGATGAATCAGCACTTCATACCACCAGATTACTAAATACATGAATGCACGCAGGAAGAAGAGGACACCGACTTAGGTGAAGGACGCTCTTCTCTGTTAGCTGACCTACTCCCGTCTCAATTCACAGAGTTTGAGGACGAGCTCTACTTCCCTGACACTGAGGCCTAAAAATGACTTCCTTTTTTTCTCGTCCTTATTCACTTTTATTCCTGTGTGCCTTTCTTTGTTTTGCAACTTTTACCACAACAAAACTCTAATCACCTAATCACAACAAATCCATCAGCAGCACTGTATTCATCTTATTTCCTTATTGATTTTAAGGTGCCGCTGTCTGCATTCCTGCACAAGTTCACAACTAAGTCATGCTATCCATTTCCCTCAAGGCAGATGGCTGGATTACGCAGAATCAAGAAACTTTGGCTTCGTAGACGAGTCCCCTCAAGTGGGACTGGAATTACTGCCTACATTCTGATTGCTGACAGTTACTTCTGAAATTGACAGGAGAGGCTGCTCTGTGGGCCTTAACTTTCTGAATAAGATGCGGACAAAAAGTGGAACAGGTAATTAATAATGAGAAGATGGCATGCAGTGGAAAGCAATTGCTGTTTGTTTGTTGTGCATGAAATAAATCATATGTCTTCTGTTATTATTTAATCTTTTACACACTAAATGTAACTCAAGTCTACTCTGTTTTTACCTTGTTTAATTCAAATTGTACTTTAACTGCAGGGGCCACTACGTTGCATTTTCTAATATGCAAAATGTCCTTGGACTTACTGTTTGCCAATATACCATGATGATGATGAGTGTTGATGATCAAAGTTAAATAATATATCTTTTTTCTTTACAGTCACTCACTGGGATGGATGGATCATCATCGTCGGTTTACGGAAGAACTATGGCCAATTTGTGAGTGGCAAACAGGTAAACCAGTCAACAACAACTGCTACAGCAGAACTACATGTCTGTCTAGTCGTGGTATGGAGAGGTCGTGCCAGTGTAGTGTTATGCCAGAGTCCAGACATTGGTTCATGTAAAATTGCAGCTATGTGGCTTGCTGTATAAAATTAGATCTGTTTTGTCTGTCTGTGTCAAAGAGGTATGCTACATGGAGGATGGTTCACTCAGTGCTGCCTGCCTTGACCGTCTGCATGGCCCTGGCCTGCTGTGTGCTAATTATTATCCTGGAAACAGAGACACTTCAGAAATGATGCATGTATGTAATATACTGTTACCTCTGAAAGTGAAAGTGTTATTTTTGCACTACACAGCGTACCTTAATTTTTTTTCGCCGTGGTGTTTTAATATCACTTCCTGTTTTTCCATCAACAATTACAGGCCGGCTTTTACCCTGTGCAATGGGAAAAACGATTAACTCAGTCTTACCATTAGCGATCCAATATTCCACATCCACCAGGTAGGCAGTGGACAGTGTGTCTGATCACCAAGATTGATCAACGGAGAGTCAAATGGAATGGAGGAGTACCGCGAATAGGAGGAATGGCTGGATGCATGCAACTCCCCAAATTCAACAGGACAACTACAACATACAGTTACAGGATCCTCTTCACTTCTCCTTATCTTTTAAATAATGTTATTGTTTTGAACTTCCATGAGTGAGCCTCTGTGCATTTGTTTGCTCTCTGCTTCAAATTCATCCCTCCAGCCATTGTATATGGTTTTCTTTGCTATTTTTAAAGCTAATTTAATGCACTAAGTGTTTATTCTCTCTGAGGGCAGATAGGCAAGTGAAATTGCGTAATTACTGCAGCCCTGTACTGTCACATTGTTTCTTCATAGTTAGTAAATTGTAAAAAGTACTACTTAGTTTTCAGTAACCTAACCATCCATTTAGCAAACAACTTCATGCATGCAGTAGTGCATGCACTTCATTTATGTCCCTTAAAAGATTTATAGATATCTTCTTATCCAAAGATTTGTTTATCTTCATTTGTTCTTTGTACATGCTTTGCTTTTTTTTCCGCTCCCCATAAAACGTTCCCAAAAACCCCCATTCCCATCCAATTTTCAAACCCTAACCCTCTTCGCCCGGGTTGTGTGGTTTTCATTGAGGTGTGACTAAATGACAACAATAATTCCACACACTTGCTGGGGAGGATAAGGTCAAAGCAACAGGAAAATCATTCAAATCAGAATTTCATGTGTGCCATCATGCATTGATCATCAACAACATCCTCTTCCTACAAGTGAATAATCAAATGCTTAATGCTTACGCTGCTGTGTCCTTCTCCTTCAATACTATTTCTTATAGTAGCCATTCTTCATGCAACTAGTACTTATATTTTGAATACTTTAGCACTGCTTAGGCTAAAATTTATAAAAAGGGGGTGGTGATGAACAGAGTGTCTGAGTTAAACAGACCACTCTTACCCAGTCCAAAGATCAGGGCTTGATCCATCACCGTTATTTATCTCACTGCCCCATCCCAGCTCAGAACCTGGCTATATGCAAATCAGTCTGTCCCTGGCCCAGTGTATCATGGGAACAGGGCAGACTAAACTACCAAGCCAATTCTTCACCAGAAAGGAGACAAGCTACCGGGGACCGGTTTCTGGCATTTCAGCCTTCTTCGGCCCGGCTTGCTTGAATCCTGATGGAGCTGTGAGAAAGGGACTCATGTCTGAGTATACCCTGCCACACCTATAGTGGCCAAAAATGATTTACAAAAAGGGGGTGGTGATGAACAGAGTGTCTGAGTTAAACAGACCACTCTTACCCAGTCCAAAGATCAGGGCTTGATCCATCACCGTTATTTATCTCACTGCCCCATCCCAGCTCAGAACCTGGCTATATGCAAATCAGTCTGTCCCTGGCCCAGTGTATCATGGGAACAGGGCAGACTAAACTACCAAGCCAATTCTTCACCAGAAAGGAGACAAGCTACCGGGGACCGGTTTCTGGCATTTCAGCCTTCTTCGGCCCGGCTTGCTTGAATCCTGATGGAGCAGTGAGAAAGGGACTCATGTCTGAGTATACCCTGCCACACCTATAGTGGCCAAAAACGATTTACAAAAAGGGGGTGGTGATGAACAGAGTGTCTGAGTTAAACAGACCACTCTTACCCAGTCCAAAGATCAGGGCTTGATCCATCACCGTTATTTATCTCACTGCCCCATCCCAGCTCAGAACCTGGCTATATGCAAATCAGTCTGTCCCTGGCCCAGTGTATCATGGGAACATGGCAGACTAAACTACCAAGCCAATTCTTCACCAGAAAGGAGACAAGCTACCGGGGACCGGTTTCTGGCATTTCAGCCTTCTTCGGCCCGGCTTGCTTGAATCCTGATGGAGCAGTGAGAAAGGGACTCATGTCTGAGTATACCCTGCCACACCTATAGTGGCCAAAAACGTTTTACAAAAAGGGGGTGGTGATGAACAGAGTGTCTGAGTTAAACAGACCACTCTTACCCAGTCCAAAGATCAGGGCTTGATCCATCACCGTTATTTATCTCACTGCCCCATCCCAGCTCAGAACCTGGCTATATGCAAATCAGTCTGTCCCTGGCCCAGTGTATCATGGGAACAGGGCAGACTAAACTACCAAGCCAATTCTTCACCAGAAAGGAGACAAGCTACCGGGGACCGGTTTCTGGCATTTCAGCCTTCTTCGGCCCGGCTTGATTGAATCCTGATGGAGCAGTGAGAAAGGGACTCATGTCTGAGTATACCCTGCCACACCTATAGTGGCCAAAAACGATTTACAAAAAGGGGGTGGTGATGAACAGAGTGTCTGAGTTAAACAGACCACTCTTACCCAGTCCAAAGATCAGGGCTTGATCCATCACCGTTCTTTATCTCACTGCCCCATCCCAGCTCAGAACCTGGCTATATGCAAATCAGTCTGTCCCTGGCCCAGTGTATCATGGGAACAGGGCAGACTAAACTACCAAGCCAATTCTTCACCAGAAAGGAGACAAGCTACCGAGGACCGGTTTCTGGCATTTCAGCCTTCTTCGGCCCGGCTTGCTTGAATCCTGATGGAGCAGTGAGAAAGGGACTCATGTCTGAGTATACCCTGCCACACCTATAGTGGCCAAAAACGATTTACAAAAAGGGGGTGGTGATGAACAGAGTGTCTGAGTTAAACAGACCACTCTTACCCAGTCCAAAGATCAGGGCTTGATCCATCACCGTTATTTATCTCACTGCCCCATCCCAGCTCAGAACCTGGCTATATGCAAATCAGTCTGTCCCTGGCCCAGTGTATCATGGGAACAGGGCAGACTAAACTACCAAGCCAATTCTTCACCAGAAAGGAGACAAGCTACCGGGGACCGGTTTCTGGCATTTCAGCCTTCTTCGGCCCGGCTTGCTTGAATCCTGATGGAGCAGTGAGAAAGGGACTCATGTCTAAGTATACCCTGCGACACCTATAGTGGCCAAAAACGATTTACAAAAAGGGGGTGGTGATGAACAGAGTGTCTGAGTTAAACAGACCACTCTTACCCAGTCCAAAGATCAGGGCTTGATCCATCACCGTTATTTATCTCACTGCCCCATCCCAGCTCAGAACCTGGCTATATGCAAATCAGTCTGTCCCTGGCCCAGTGTATCATGGGAACAGGGCAGACTAAACTACCAAGCCAATTCTTCACCAGAAAGGAGACAAGCTACCGGGGACCGGTTTCTGGCATTTCAGCCTTCTTCGGCCCGGCTTGCTTGAATCCTGATGGAGCAGTGAGAAAGGGACTCATGTCTGAGTATACCCTGCCATACCTATAGTGGCCAAAAACGATTTACAAAAAGGGGGTGGTGATGAACAGAGTGTCTGAGTTAAACAGACCACTCTTACCCAGTCCAAAGATCAGGGCTTGATCCATCACCGTTATTTATCTCACTGCCCCATCCCAGCTCAGAACCTGGCTATATGCAAATCAGTCTGTCCCTGGCCCAGTGTATCATGGGAACAGGGCAGACTAAACTACCAAGCCAATTCTTCACCAGAAAGGAGACAAGCTACCGAGGACCGGTTTCTGGCATTTCAGCCTTCTTCGGCCCGGCTTGCTTGAATCCTGATGGAGCAGTGAGAAAGGGACTCATGTCTGAGTATACCCTGCCACACCTATAGTGGCCAAAAACGATTTACAAAAAGGGGGTGGTGATGAACAGAGTGTCTGAGTTAAACAGACCACTCTTACCCAGTCCAAAGATCAGGGCTTGATCCATCACCGTTATTTATCTCACTGCCCCATCCCAGCTCAGAACCTGGCTATATGCAAATCAGTCTGTCCCTGGCCCAGTGTATCATGGGAACAGGGCAGACTAAACTACCAAGCCAATTCTTCACCAGAAAGGAGACAAGCTACCGGGGACCGGTTTCTGGCATTTCAGCCTTCTTCGGCCCGGCTTGCTTGAATCCTGATGGAGCAGTGAGAAAGGGACTCATGTCTGAGTATACCCTGCCACACCTATAGTGGCCAAAAACGATTTACAAAAAGGGGGTGGTGATGAACAGAGTGTCTGAGTTAAACAGACCACTCTTACCCAGTCCAAAGATCAGGGCTTGATCCATCACCGTTATTTATCTCACTGCCCCATCCCAGCTCAGAACCTGGCTATATGCAAATCAGTCTGTCCCTGGCCCTGTGTATCATGGGAACAGGGCAGACTAAACTACCAAGCCAATTCTTCACCAGAAAGGAGACAAGCTACCGGGGACCGGTTTCTGGCATTTCAGCCTTCTTTGGCCCGGCTTGCTTGAATCCTGATGGAGCAGTGAGAAAGGGACTCATGTCTGAGTATACCCTGCCACACCTATAGTGGCCAAAAACGATTTACAAAAAGGGGGTGGTGATGAACAGAGTGTCTGAGTTAAACAGACCACTCTTACCCAGTCCAAAGATCAGGGCTTGATCCATCACCGTTATTTATCTCACTGCCCCATCCCAGCTCAGAACCTGGCTATATGCAAATCAGTCTGTCCCTGGCCCAGTGTATCATGGGAACAGGGCAGACTAAACTACCAAGCCAATTCTTCACCAGAAAGGAGACAAGCTACCGGGGACCGGTTTCTGGCATTTCAGCCTTCTTCGGCCCGGCTTGCTTGAATCCTGATGGAGCAGTGAGAAAGGGACTCATGTCTGAGTATACCCTGCCACACCTATAGTGGCCAAAAACGATTTACAAAAAGGGGGTGGTGATGAACAGAGTGTCTGAGTTAAACAGACCACTCTTACCCAGTCCAAAGATCAGGGCTTGATCCATCACCGTTATTTATCTCACTGCCCCATCCCAGCTCAGAACCTGGCTATATGCAAATCAGTATGTCCCTGGCCCAGTGTATCATGGGAACAGGGCAGACTAAACTACCAAGCCAATTCTTCACCAGAAAGGAGACAAGCTACCGGGGACCGGTTTCTGGCATTTCAGCCTTCTTCGGCCCGGCTTGCTTGAATCCTGATGGAGCAGTGAGAAAGGGACTCATGTCTGAGTATACCCTGCCACACCTATAGTGGCCATAAACGATTTACAAAAAGGGGGTGGTGATGAACAGAGTGTCTGAGTTAAACAGACCACTCTTACCCAGTCCAAAGATCAGGGCTTGATCCATCACCGTTATTTATCTCACTGCCCCATCCCTGCTCAGAACCTGGCTATATGCAAATCAGTCTGTCCCTGGCCCAGTGTATCATGGGAACAGGGCAGACTAAACTACCAAGCCAATTCTTCACCAGAAAGGAGACAAGCTACCGGGGACCGGTTTCTGGCATTTCAGCCTTCTTCGGCCCGGCTTGCTTGAATCCTGATGGAGCAGTGAGAAAGGGACTCATGTCTGAGTATACCCTGCCACACCTATAGTGGCCAAAAACGATTTACAAAAAGGGGGTGGTGATGAACAGAGTGTCTGAGTTAAACAGACCACTCTTACCCAGTCCAAAGATCAGGGCTTGATCCATCACCGTTATTTATCTCACTGCCCCATCCCAGCTCAGAACCTGGCTATATGCAAATCAGTCTGTCCCTGGCCCAGTGTATCATGGGAACAGGGCAGACTAAACTACCAAGCCAATTCTTCACCAGAAAGGAGACAAGCTACCGGGGACCGGTTTCTGGCATTTCAGCCTTCTTCGGCCCGGCTTGCTTGAATCCTGATGGAGCAGTGAGAAAGGGACTCATGTCTGAGTATACCCTGCCACACCTATAGTGGCCAAAAACGATTTACAAAAAGGGGGTGGTGATGAACAGAGTGTCTGAGTTAAACAGACCACTCTTACCCAGTCCAAAGAACAGGGCTTGATCCATCACCGTTATTTATCTCACTGCCCCATCCCAGCTCAGAACCTGGCTATATGCAAATCAGTCTGTCCCTGGCCCAGTGTATCATGGGAACAGGGCAGACTAAACTACCAAGCCAATTCTTCACCAGAAAGGAGACAAGCTACCGGGGACCGGTTTCTGGCATTTCAGCCTTCTTCGGCCCGGCTTGCTTGAATCCTGATGGAGCAGTGAGAAAGGGACTCATGTCTGAGTATACCCTGCCACACCTATAGTGGCCAAAAACGATTTACAAAAAGGGGGTGGTGATGAACAGAGTGTCTGAGTTAAACAGACCACTCTTACCCAGTCCAAAGATCAGGGCTTGATCCATCACCGTTATTTATCTCACTGCCCCATCCCAGCTCAGAACCTGGCTATATGCAAATCAGTCTGTCCCTGGCCCAGTGTATCATGGGAACATGGCAGACTAAACTACCAAGCCAATTCTTCACCAGAAAGGAGACAAGCTACCGGGGACCGGTTTCTGGCATTTCAGCCTTCTTCGGCCCGGCTTGCTTGAATCCTGATGGAGCAGTGAGAAAGGGACTCATGTCTGAGTATACCCTGCCACACCTATAGTGGCCAAAAACGATTTACAAAAAGGGGGTGGTGATGAACAGAGTGTCTGAGTTAAACAGACCACTCTTACCCAGTCCAAAGATCAGGGCTTGATCCATCACCGTTATTTATCTCACTGCCCCATCCCAGCTCAGAACCTGGCTATATGCAAATCAGTCTGTCCCTGGCCCAGTGTATCATGGGAACAGGGCAGACTAAACTACCAAGCCAATTCTTCACCAGAAAGGAGACAAGCTACCGGGGACCGGTTTCTGGCATTTCAGCCTTCTTCGGCCCGGCTTGATTGAATCCTGATGGAGCAGTGAGAAAGGGACTCATGTCTGAGTATACCCTGCCACACCTATAGTGGCCAAAAACGATTTACAAAAAGGGGGTGGTGATGAACAGAGTGTCTGAGTTAAACAGACCACTCTTACCCAGTCCAAAGATCAGGGCTTGATCCATCACCGTTCTTTATCTCACTGCCCCATCCCAGCTCAGAACCTGGCTATATGCAAATCAGTCTGTCCCTGGCCCAGTGTATCATGGGAACAGGGCAGACTAAACTACCAAGCCAATTCTTCACCAGAAAGGAGACAAGCTACCGAGGACCGGTTTCTGGCATTTCAGCCTTCTTCGGCCCGGCTTGCTTGAATCCTGATGGAGCAGTGAGAAAGGGACTCATGTCTGAGTATACCCTGCCACACCTATAGTGGCCAAAAACGATTTACAAAAAGGGGGTGGTGATGAACAGAGTGTCTGAGTTAAACAGACCACTCTTACCCAGTCCAAAGATCAGGGCTTGATCCATCACCGTTATTTATCTCACTGCCCCATCCCAGCTCAGAACCTGGCTATATGCAAATCAGTCTGTCCCTGGCCCAGTGTATCATGGGAACAGGGCAGACTAAACTACCAAGCCAATTCTTCACCAGAAAGGAGACAAGCTACCGGGGACCGGTTTCTGGCATTTCAGCCTTCTTCGGCCCGGCTTGCTTGAATCCTGATGGAGCAGTGAGAAAGGGACTCATGTCTAAGTATACCCTGCGACACCTATAGTGGCCAAAAACGATTTACAAAAAGGGGGTGGTGATGAACAGAGTGTCTGAGTTAAACAGACCACTCTTACCCAGTCCAAAGATCAGGGCTTGATCCATCACCGTTATTTATCTCACTGCCCCATCCCAGCTCAGAACCTGGCTATATGCAAATCAGTCTGTCCCTGGCCCAGTGTATCATGGGAACAGGGCAGACTAAACTACCAAGCCAATTCTTCACCAGAAAGGAGACAAGCTACCGGGGACCGGTTTCTGGCATTTCAGCCTTCTTCGGCCCGGCTTGCTTGAATCCTGATGGAGCAGTGAGAAAGGGACTCATGTCTGAGTATACCCTGCCATACCTATAGTGGCCAAAAACGATTTACAAAAAGGGGGTGGTGATGAACAGAGTGTCTGAGTTAAACAGACCACTCTTACCCAGTCCAAAGATCAGGGCTTGATCCATCACCGTTATTTATCTCACTGCCCCATCCCAGCTCAGAACCTGGCTATATGCAAATCAGTCTGTCCCTGGCCCAGTGTATCATGGGAACAGGGCAGACTAAACTACCAAGCCAATTCTTCACCAGAAAGGAGACAAGCTACCGAGGACCGGTTTCTGGCATTTCAGCCTTCTTCGGCCCGGCTTGCTTGAATCCTGATGGAGCAGTGAGAAAGGGACTCATGTCTGAGTATACCCTGCCACACCTATAGTGGCCAAAAACGATTTACAAAAAGGGGGTGGTGATGAACAGAGTGTCTGAGTTAAACAGACCACTCTTACCCAGTCCAAAGATCAGGGCTTGATCCATCACCGTTATTTATCTCACTGCCCCATCCCAGCTCAGAACCTGGCTATATGCAAATCAGTCTGTCCCTGGCCCAGTGTATCATGGGAACAGGGCAGACTAAACTACCAAGCCAATTCTTCACCAGAAAGGAGACAAGCTACCGGGGACCGGTTTCTGGCATTTCAGCCTTCTTCGGCCCGGCTTGCTTGAATCCTGATGGAGCAGTGAGAAAGGGACTCATGTCTGAGTATACCCTGCCACACCTATAGTGGCCAAAAACGATTTACAAAAAGGGGGTGGTGATGAACAGAGTGTCTGAGTTAAACAGACCACTCTTACCCAGTCCAAAGATCAGGGCTTGATCCATCACCGTTATTTATCTCACTGCCCCATCCCAGCTCAGAACCTGGCTATATGCAAATCAGTCTGTCCCTGGCCCTGTGTATCATGGGAACAGGGCAGACTAAACTACCAAGCCAATTCTTCACCAGAAAGGAGACAAGCTACCGGGGACCGGTTTCTGGCATTTCAGCCTTCTTTGGCCCGGCTTGCTTGAATCCTGATGGAGCAGTGAGAAAGGGACTCATGTCTGAGTATACCCTGCCACACCTATAGTGGCCAAAAACGATTTACAAAAAGGGGGTGGTGATGAACAGAGTGTCTGAGTTAAACAGACCACTCTTACCCAGTCCAAAGATCAGGGCTTGATCCATCACCGTTATTTATCTCACTGCCCCATCCCAGCTCAGAACCTGGCTATATGCAAATCAGTCTGTCCCTGGCCCAGTGTATCATGGGAACAGGGCAGACTAAACTACCAAGCCAATTCTTCACCAGAAAGGAGACAAGCTACCGGGGACCGGTTTCTGGCATTTCAGCCTTCTTCGGCCCGGCTTGCTTGAATCCTGATGGAGCAGTGAGAAAGGGACTCATGTCTGAGTATACCCTGCCACACCTATAGTGGCCAAAAACGATTTACAAAAAGGGGGTGGTGATGAACAGAGTGTCTGAGTTAAACAGACCACTCTTACCCAGTCCAAAGATCAGGGCTTGATCCATCACCGTTATTTATCTCACTGCCCCATCCCAGCTCAGAACCTGGCTATATGCAAATCAGTATGTCCCTGGCCCAGTGTATCATGGGAACAGGGCAGACTAAACTACCAAGCCAATTCTTCACCAGAAAGGAGACAAGCTACCGGGGACCGGTTTCTGGCATTTCAGCCTTCTTCGGCCCGGCTTGCTTGAATCCTGATGGAGCAGTGAGAAAGGGACTCATGTCTGAGTATACCCTGCCACACCTATAGTGGCCAAAAACGATTTACAAAAAGGGGGTGGTGATGAACAGAGTGTCTGAGTTAAACAGACCACTCTTACCCAGTCCAAAGATCAGGGCTTGATCCATCACCGTTATTTATCTCACTGCCCCATCCCTGCTCAGAACCTGGCTATATGCAAATCAGTCTGTCCCTGGCCCAGTGTATCATGGGAACAGGGCAGACTAAACTACCAAGCCAATTCTTCACCAGAAAGGAGACAAGCTACCGGGGACCGGTTTCTGGCATTTCAGCCTTCTTCGGCCCGGCTTGCTTGAATCCTGATGGAGCAGTGAGAAAGGGACTCATGTCTGAGTATACCCTGCCACACCTATAGTGGCCAAAAACGATTTACAAAAAGGGGGTGGTGATGAACAGAGTGTCTGAGTTAAACAGACCACTCTTACCCAGTCCAAAGATCAGGGCTTGATCCATCACCGTTATTTATCTCACTGCCCCATCCCAGCTCAGAACCTGGCTATATGCAAATCAGTCTGTCCCTGGCCCAGTGTATCATGGGAACAGGGCAGACTAAACTACCAAGCCAATTCTTCACCAGAAAGGAGACAAGCTACCGGGGACCGGTTTCTGGCATTTCAGCCTTCTTCGGCCCGGCTTGCTTGAATCCTGATGGAGCAGTGAGAAAGGGACTCATGTCTGAGTATACCCTGCCACACCTATAGTGGCCAAAAACGATTTACAAAAAGGGGGTGGTGATGAACAGAGTGTCTGAGTTAAACAGACCACTCTTACCCAGTCCAAAGAACAGGGCTTGATCCATCACCGTTATTTATCTCACTGCCCCATCCCAGCTCAGAACCTGGCTATATGCAAATCAGTCTGTCCCTGGCCCAGTGTATCATGGGAACAGGGCAGACTAAACTACCAAGCCAATTCTTCACCAGAAAGGAGACAAGCTACCGGGGACCCGTTTCTGGCATTTCAGCCTTCTTCGGCCCGGCTTGCTTGAATCCTGATGGAGCAGTGAGAAAGGGACTCATGTCTGAGTATACCCTGCCACACCTATAGTGGCCAAAAACGATTTACAAAAAGGGGGTGGTGATGAACAGAGTGTCTGAGTTAAACAGACCACTCTTACCCAGTCCAAAGATCAGGGCTTGATCCATCACCGTTATTTATCTCACTGCCCCATCCCAGCTCAGAACCTGGCTATATGCAAATCAGTCTGTCCCTGGCCCAGTGTATCATGGGAACAGGGCAGACTGGGTGAGAGCTTTCTGCTTAATTCAGAGACTCTGTCCCTCACCACCCCTTGTTGTAAATATTTTTGTCCACCCTAAGCGTGGAAGGGTATTCTCAGATGTGAGACCCTTGCTCATTGCACCATCAGGATTCAAGCAAACCGGGCCGAAGACGGCTGTAATGCCAGAAACCGGTCCCCGGGAGCTTCTTTCCTTCCCAGTGTAAGAATTGGCTTTTGTAGTTTGGTTTGCCCTGTTCCCATCATGCACTGGGACAGGAACAGACTAATTTGCATACAGCCAGGTTCTGAAACTGGGATGGTGCAGTGAGCTAAAAAACGGTGTTGGATCTTGCCCCGATCTCTTGACTGGGTGAGAGCTTTCTGCTTAATTCAGAGACTCTGTCCCTCACCACCCCTTGTTGTAAATATTTCTGTCCACCCTAAGCGTGGAAGGGTATTCTCAGATGTGAGACCCTTGCTCATTGCACCATCAGGATTCAAGCAAACCGGGCCAAAGACGGCTGTAATGCCAGAAACCGGTCCCCGGGAGCTTGTTTCCTTCCCAGTGTAAGAATTGGCTTTTGTAGTTTGGTTTGCCCTGTTCCCATCATGCACTGGGACAGGAACAGACTAATTTGCATACAGCCAGGTTCTGAAACTGGGATGGTGCAGTGAGCTAAAAAACGGTGTTGGATCTAGCCCTGATCTCTTGACTGGGTGAGAGCTTTCTGCTTAATTCAGAGACTCTGTCCCTCACCACCCCTTGTTGTAAATATTTTTGTCCACCCTAAGCGTGGAAGGGTATTCTCAGATGTGAGACCCTTGCTCATTGCACCATCAGGATTCAAGCAAACCGGGCCGAAGACGGCTGTAATGCCAGAAACCGGTCCCCGGGAGCTTGTTTCCTTCCCAGTGTAAGAATTGGCTTTTGTAGTTTGGTTTGCCCTGTTCCCATCATGCACTGGGACAGGAACAGACTAATTTGCATACAGCCAGGTTCTGAAACTGGGATGGTGCAGTGAGCTAAAAAACGGTGTTGGATCTAGCCCTGATCTCTTGACTGGGTGAGAGCTTTCTGCTTAATTCAGAGACTCTGTCCCTCACCACCCCTTGTTGTAAATATTTTTGTCCACCCTAAGCGTGGAAGGGTATTCTCAGATGTGAGACCCTTGCTCATTGCACCATCAGGATTCAAGCAAACCGGGCCGAAGACGGCTGTAATGCCAGAAACCGGTCCCCGGGAGCTTGTTTCCTTCCCAGTGTAAGAATTGGCTTTTGTAGTTTGGTTTGCCCTGTTCCCATCATGCACTGGGACAGGAACAGACTAGTTTGCATACAGCCAGGTTCTGAAACTGGGATGGTGCAGTGAGCTAAAAAACGGTGTTGGATCTAGCCCTGATCTCTTGACTGGGTGAGAGCTTTCTGCTTAATTCAGAGACTCTGTCCCTCACCACCCCTTGTTGTAAATATTTTTGTCCACCCTAAGCGTGGAAGGGTATTCTCAGATGTGAGACCCTTGCTCATTGCACCATCAGGATTCAAGCAAACTGGGCCGAAGACGGCTGTAATGCCAGAAACCGGTCCCCAGGAGCTTGTTTCCTTCCCAGTGTAAGAATTGGCTTTTGTAGTTTGGTTTGCCCTGTTCCCATCAAGCACTGGGACAGGAACAGACTAATTTGCATACAGCCAGGTTCTGAAACTGGGATGGTGCAGTGAGCTAAAAAACGGTGTTGGATCTAGCCCTGATCTCTTGACTGGGTGAGAGCTTTCTGCTTAATTCAGAGACTCTGTCCCTCACCACCCCTTGTTGTAAATATTTTTGTCCACCCTAAGCGTGGAAGGGTATTCTCAGATGTGAGACCCTTGCTCATTGCACCATCAGGATTCAAGCAAACCGGGCCGAAGACGGCTGTAATGCCAGAAACCGGTCCCCGGGAGCTTGTTTCCTTCCCAGTGTAAGAATTGGCTTTTGTAGTTTGGTTTGCCCTGTTCCCATCATGCACTGGGACAGGAACAGACTAATTTGCATACAGCCAGGTTCTGAAACTGGGATGGTGCAGTGAGCTAAAAAACGGTGTTGGATCTAGCCCTGATCTCTTGACTGGGTGAGAGCTTTCTGCTTAATTCAGAGACTCTGTCCCTCACCACCCCTTGTTGTAAATAGGCTAAAATTTATGGCACTGTTCTCTACCGTACTATCTATCGTACTGTTCTAATGCTACGCTCAGGCAACTCAATGTTTCATTTCCTTTTTTTTCATATGCTGCTACTGCCAATGTGTACCACTACTACTACTAGCACATCAATGACATTTCATCCGTCCAGGATTCCATACCCAACCTTAATCGCCATTTGCCATGCAGCTAGCCCTGTGCCTAGCCCTATTCTCAAACACGAATCACAGGTAAGATAAGCATTTTGGGGAGGTAGAATAATGGGCTAGGAATCGGAGGAAAGCAGAGACTGACAGTAGTACTAGTAAAGTACTAGTAGGGCAATTGAATTCACTAACTCTGTTAGTGGCACTTTTGTAAATTTTTGGACGTTTAGATAATTCATGCTGGTAAGTTTGAGGAAACCAAATGTACAGTAACCCCCGCCCACCACCACACAAAATAATATGAACACGTATACTATGTTTAAGTATGTAAAATAAATAAATATATTTTCCCTAACAAAAATAAACTATTCAAAAGACCCAACTCACCCCCCTCCCTAACCCCAACCAATGTCCAAATGTCCTCCCTTTGAATCCCCAATGCCCAATTCCCACCCCCCTCAACAGTCTTTAAAAAAGGGGCAAGGGACAGTCACTTCTTCTGGCGGTGTCCTGTGGACAGGTGGTCCCGCATCTCTTTGCAGATGTCCCAGAGCTGGCGCTGGAGCTTCTCCACCATGTGCTCCAGGGAGTCCACTCTCCTGCAGAGGCGGCGCTGACATGCCATCCAGGCTCTGGGGGGGTAGCAGGTGTTTTTCTTGCTGCTGCGTGGTGTTGGGAGGCTGTCGGACCATGGCGTCGTACAACTGGGGGCTGCTGGCTGGTGGTTCAGGGAGCACTGGAGGAGGATGCAGTTGTTGCCGCCTCCTCCTCCTGCTCCCGAGCCCACAGCCACCGATATTCAGCACATATGGCCTCTAGCTTCTGGGCCCTGGCCCGGACAGCCATCTCCTTCCTGGTGAGCTCTTGTGGAGCATCTATATGAAGAAAGAAAGAAAAATACTGTAACAAATACTCCTTAACATTTACACAAAATAATTCAACAGAAAGTTGTCTCACAGTAACACTAGCAACTTGCAAGCACAGTATAACATTTTGGCATGTATCTTTCCGCCCTCTTTGTAGGCCTGTAACATTAGTGGGAGTTTCAGGAATTCTACTAGCAGCACTATGGACTCACTACATAGTCAGAGAGTCAGAGAGTACATCAGTCTTCTTATTTTTTTCTCTTGTTTTGCTAAAGAAATTACTTGTATGCGAACTTATGGTAGCCCGCATAATGCCAGCTCACTCAGCTTGCACCCAAGAAAAACAGACACAAGCCATGGTGACAAAGACTCTTCCTTTTCTATAGTGGTGGCACTGGCCATACTCGGTTACATCAAGGGCTACTGCTCAATGTAATTTATGTTTTGCACTGCCCCCGGACCTTGACTACTACAAAAGGAAAAATGAAGATTACTCATTTCTGATCATATATCCTGCTGATCAGATGATCTTTGCTTATAAGATGGATGACTTTAGGAGCTTTGTTTTTATAGATTGAGTGAACAACAGCGATAGTCCACCCATGACACAGCTGAAAGAAAATTATTAACATAGGGAGTGAGTGTGGTGCCCACAATTGCCGGAGGAAGGGACTTGACTTGATATAATGTCAACTATTCAATACATACACAATATATGCAGTGCTTGCAAAGTAAACTACTGTACTGTTAGTCAAGGGAGTATTTCTGAACAATCACAACTTCTAGTATTTGGAGTTCCTCTGCTTTGCTACTCTGGCACGGACATGCTGTTCAAAGTAACACTCTTCACCCACTGAGCGTCTGCTCTACACATACACCTCTGCTATCTATGAGGAAGAAGATACCATCCAGGTTTCCAAAGTAAACGTCTATCATTCTTCTTAATGCCACAACTGTACCAACTTTACTTTTTCTCAACAACCATCTAACCCCCTTTTCATTTTATTTGGTAAACCACCGTCTTGACTTGCATTTGAGTTTCACCCAAATGATATATTGCAATGCACACCACACATGCATTTTCTCATTCACCCACACAGGCAGTCATCTTTTCTTTCTCCTCCAACCATCCTTGCTTCAAGCAGCCATGCATCTGATTCCTTCCTATCAGCCACCTCTGCTTGCATTCAAAAACAAATATAATTCTTTACAGTCATAAATGTTACAACTCGCTCGTCCTTCCTTTCACCCTAAGTTCTTTCCCTTTCGTTCATCACATCCCTCAAGTTCATTTGATATGACTTGGCTTCACAATAAAAGTTTCCCAGCTGAGTTGAAGTCAAATAGAGGGGGCCATTGCTTACTCGAGAACTACCGCCGCTAATGCTATTGCTAAGTCAAGGGTGACTGTCTTCTCCGTGATTGGCAAAAAAATAGTTCTAAATTAGTAACTGTTCTTAACAGTACAGTGTACTGTCTACTGTACAGTACATCAAACACTCCTTTGCGAGCCTACTCTAAAATGTCAATAAGTAAAGAGTTTATTAACTTACCACCGTCGGCCGCTGCTGAGCCATCTCCCACAGCTCCTCCTGGTGGCACTTGTGGCACCGCCGCATCACCCTCTGGAGTAGTGGACGCGTCTGCGCTGCTGGCCCCGGCACTGGTGGTGGTAGGTGCTTCATCCGTTGTCGTGATGACGCCTAGAAAAAACATGTCATATTTTAGATGCCATACACCACCCCTATTTCGCCTCGTAATGGAACAAAATATTAATTTAAGAAATAATTTTTAATTATTGGGAATGAAAAAAAGTGACGGTTTTGGGGAGGGTGGTAACTTTTTATGTGCTTAGCCATTACATGTTACACTTTTTGGCACAACTGATGAATGCTTGCTTTTTAACGTGCACCATTTTTCTAATTACAGACAGAAGATTCCATTGCCCTTCTGCCAACAAGAGCTTTTCAATTCACCACCTACTCTTGTCCTCTTCACCACCAGTACTTGAAGTTCAAACAAGGTGAGGGCTCCTGCACAGTTGTTCTAATAATTAGATGTGTTAAGTTGAAGTATATTGATTCTAGGGAAGGGTGTTTAAACTTTAACGTCATCTATCACCACTGCTCGCTCGGAATACTGCGCTATTAAAAATAAAGAAATAGTTTTTTTATTTCTTATTTGAAAATAAAACTTTAAAACTAAAAAACACTGTGTGGTTTTTGTTCACGAGTGAGTGAGTGGAAGGGTTTGCACTACTGCACTTTGCAGGCATGCTTCGGTGACTCTGATAGATCGGGACTAGGCGGTAGTCTTCTTCTGTTCTTCTGGGTCGTATAATCATTGGTCAGACACACTAGATATGTGGTCAAGGGATTGGGGGTTCAACTTCTGTTTGGACTGAGGTATGTGGAAAGTCGAACTGCACCTATCATCAACAATGTCCTATTTCTCCTATCCATAATTCTGTATGTGCAGAATAGTCCCTGAAACACTAGCGGTATGGTATGTTCTCCTATTAAATAAAAAAAGCCAACTTCTAGCTTATTCTTGGTGGACACATTGACATTTTGTTGAAAATTGTCAAAGCACTTAAATTAAGAAGACTGGAATAGACAGCAAGGACAACCCAGAGGACTGCACTCAATGCCTAGAGCTATTTCTGGATCAGAGTTTTGTTTAACACTGTTTGCCGACTGGGCAAGCTTAGCTACCTACGCAGACCGAATCATAATATTAGTAAATAGTAATAGCACAGAGAGTGATAGTAGAGGCAGGATAAGAATGTAGAAACAGTCTACAAGAAGATCAAAGACTATTTTGTAAAAATAGAATTAGGAAAAAGTTTGAATTGAATAAGTGTAAATTTTTACATGCGAGCAACAGTCTGACATCAAAGTGGCAGTGGCAGAAATTTGGTTTTTGGTTGACTAGGGTATGAGTCCAAGTCAGGCAGCAACCACTATCCTAACCAGGATAAGTGTAAGGCAAATTCCTTTGCTCACCCTCGGGTGGCTTGGCACAGAGTAGTCCGGCTTATATTAGAGGCAATGTGTAAATTATTTGTGCAACACTTCAAACAGTAAAACAGTGAAAACACAACCCAAAAAGAATCCACACCAGGTTAGAAAATTAGAACTTAATTTAATAAATAAAACAAGACCAACATAACAAAAATCACAGAACTTTAAATATTAATTTGTAAAGAATACACTGTAAAATAGTGCTTAGAAGCAATAGGCGCCTATTTAGGATATCTGGTTGGCCTGTACCAGGGCAAAGCTAAAAGTTCAGACTGACCACAATGGAGAATGGGCTGGATACAGGGATCCACTTAGGACCACCGCACAAAAGTATTTTGATCCTGGTTTGTGTCGGCATAATGGAAGATGAGGGGATCGGTCAAAGTGTTGCGTCAATTCCAATAACGCAGCAGAGAAAGATGGATTGGTTTTACTTATGCAAAGGTAGCAATGCATCGTTTCTGAGGGTTATGCACTGGTTCCGATTGGGATTGGGTCTCCTCCTGTTGCAGAGGATGCATTGATTCTTAGGGTGATGTGCTGGTTCCGAGGGAGATGTTCAGGGTCCACTCCATGGAGTGACAAGGCAACATCAGTTTTGGTTCAAACAACCACAAAGATGCACTGGATCCAATGAGGATGCGTAGGTTTGCTGATGAAACACCTTAGGCCTCACTTCCAAGCATCCAGGACTGGGGTGGCACCACTTGGCACTGTTGACTCACAGATGGCAGAGTCCAGGTACAATTGAAATTATTTGGAAGTATTTTATGTCACTGAGACTTCAATCAGGAAGTAAGCCAGCAAGCCCTTGGAGTCAGTCTGTAATTCAGGTGATGCAGGTCCAGTCCATCCCCCTCAGGCAAGGGAACAGCAGGCAGCAATGCAGCACAGCAAAGCAGGAGTCCAGCAAAACAGCAGTCAAACAGATTGGCAATCATTCCACAGCACAGCAGTTCATCTTCTTGGCAGAGTCTTCACAGGTCCGGAAGTGTACTGAAATGGTGGTGTCAGATTACCAGTACCAGTGCCTTTAAAGTAGGGGAGACTCTAAAATGCACACAGGTCCCCCTTCCTGTCTAGGCCCGTGAATAACTACAGGGGTATATGCAGCCCTTTGTGTGGGGACAGGACACAGCCTATTCAGGTGTAAGTGTAAGGCTGTGGCCAGCTCCTCCCTCCCATCCTCCCATCCTCCCAGGATGACCCATTGAGTCAGGCCTAAGCTCCCATTGTGTGTGGCTGTCTAGGGGGAATACATAAATCCCAGCTGTTGAACTTCCCAGATGTATATCCGAGACAGGGAGTAGGCACAAATGGGCTAAAGTAAGACAACGACAACTTTCTAAAAGTAAATCTGACTTCAACATAAGTTGTGATTTTAAATTGTGAGTCCAGAGACAACAAACTTGATAAGTCTATCTCTTCACAATTGGGGATTACACTTCAAGAATGTAATAAGGTATTCCCAATGTTATTCTATGGGAGAGATATGCTGTGCAGTAGTGAAAAATGAATTTGAGAGTTTTTCACTACCAGGGTTTGCAAAACATAAACGTACATGCTCTACTTTTTAAATACATTTCACCCTGCCCTTTGAGTTGTCCAGGGCCTACCCTTAGGGGTGGCATGTATATATATATATAAATCTATACTACTATAATAAAGGAAGAACTTTGAGACTTTGAGGCGGGTAAACTCGGGAACCACAGTGCCAATCCACACACCCGATACACTGTTGTAATCGTCAGGGTGTGCAGATGGGGATAGGCTAAATAACTTAAAAATAAAAAACGTTGTTTAAAAAATGTACATAAAAAAAAGTAGTCCCTCCGAAGTAGCGCCGGCCGCGACGTGCGTGCTCACGTCAGGAGCGCGGGGAGGAGCGGTGTCCAGGAGCGCGACGGGGAGCAGCGGACATGGCGCGGGGGAGGAGCGGTGACGTGAGGAGCAGCGGACAGGCTGGAGGAGCAGTGACCAGTGGGGGTGAGGTGATGAGCAGCGGACAGGCGGGAGGAGCGGTGACCAGCGGCGGTGAGGAGCGAGGAGCGGTGGAGCGGTAAACTGAGGAGCGCGGGCGAGGAGCGGCAGCTGAGGTAAGGGGACCCACGGACAATGTCGGGGCATGCGGGGTTCCGGGCGTCTGGACAATCTAGGGGCGGGCAGGGGTCGGGGAAACCTGATTGCTCCCGGACAAGGTCGGGATGGGCTGCTAGTATATATATATATATAGGGAAGGTTTAGTCTTGGCAAGAGCTTTATCTTGCCAGGTCGAAATGGCAGTGAAACTGCACACAAAGGCTATGCACTTTATCCACTGAAATGTGTCAACGGCCCCTTGTTGTTGTTAAATTTGAGGAATGACAAAATATTTTACCAAAAAGAGTTTTCAGATATTTCAAACTGTTGATTCCTTCAAATTAACTAACATTTATATTGAGAAGATGTATGTCTTGTTTGTGATGTCTCACTTGATATAAGATTTTAACAATATTTGTGAAATTTATTTTTTATTATGTATTTGGTTTAAGATGATTTTACTATTGTATAATTGGTTTTATTGCATGTTTTATTAAAATAGATTTTGGATAATTGCCTCTTGGGTCCTTTTAAGACTGATAGTGAGAAGTATTTGGTTGTGAAGACAGTGGAGTGTGAGTTGTCTGATTGTTAATTCCGCCAACAAAATCTCTTCTTGTTGATACATTGAAGGCCTGAGCCAAGGTTAGAGGGCTATCTAAGTGGGCAGCACAATGAGCGCTACAGCCTACAGACCCACTAATATCTGATATACAAGCCCTCAGAATATTTAGTGCGCTTTACCAGGGACTCATAAGTAAATTAAGTATGCCTATTGGGTATGAACCAACGTTATCATATTTAGAGGAGAGAGTATATGCACTTTCACAAACCCCTCCATGGCATCCATGCTTTTTCCTTTGCTGAAAAAAGGGTTCCTTGCTGTCAGTAAAACATCTGTGCTTCAAAGTAGGCCAAATAAGTTCATATGAATATGAAAACGTAATTATTTCCATTAGGATTAGTCTGCATCCACTTAGCTTCCAGCACTCTAAGTATGTTAAACAATTTAAATTGTGTTAAGTACTGCATGGAACAATCCCATCAATCCTGAAGAGTTATCAGTAGTAGTTAGCTATAATTGCATTGATTACCCTGGGCAGGTTTGCTAAAATCACACCTTATTACACGCAGTAAAGGTATTTTAGATTGCTTCTTTTATTTCTGTCAATGTTTGAGCTGGTTTATTGCAGAAAAAATCACTATTCATGCATTGTCAATGTAAAAATGTGATTTTGTTGCTACAGAACATCAGTTAATGCTGCAAAAAGAAAATGGAGAATTGAACATACATTTGCCAGCTTAAATAACTCATTGTTTCAAATTAGGACCTTAAAAACAGGTCTTTCAGTTTCTATGCTTGCTACAGATTGGTGTTCTTTCAATTTTCATGAAAGGGTTATAGTAATTTAGAAGACTCAAAAAAGCAGTTTGCTGTTTGAAATGGTCAACATTAAACTTCACGGAAGGCATGTATTGATCACTGTGTAACCAAGTAATTCTGAGAGCGCTTCTGAAAAGGTCAGTAGCTTATTTTTTAAAAAGCGTCTGCTCGCTATAATTTAACAAACCCCAACAGAAATGCAATTTTAGGACTCACACTTAGAAAATCACGCTACTAAAATGCATCACTCTGTAAGGACTACTGGACCTTTTATGTAGACATATAATTGAAGCCAGCCCTTATATTCGTTCATTTAACTGCATTTCACAGCTTTCAATGACTTGATTCGTGCTTTATGAAACATTCTGTCTGTTTTCTGTGGCAAGCTTTAAATTTATTTTTGTAGATGAGTTCAATAAGTTAAAGAAGCTAAAACTTAGTTTATATGGAATTTGTGGTTATAGAACAGGGGTGTGATTAAATTGCTGATCTGAATGTACCAATGTATTTTACAATTTTGATGTTTTACAACAATTTTGTCTGTCCTCTGTTATTGTGCAGGTCACAATAATCAATATTAACTGTTAGTAAAAATTGTTTTAATATAGGCTATATGAATGTTTATTGTTTTTACTTGTGCTCTCTTAATAATAAAAACTTGTTGTACCGAATGCTTTGGATTGTATTTAGTTCATGATTCTGATCATATGATCTAGATCGTATTACTGTATGATTGTTTATGTTAATTTTATTGTCTTAAAGCTAAGTTTTAGCTTCTTCTTATAGTCAACAAGGGAATTTTTCTTTTCTTGGCTTAACACCCTAGTTCCCTTGTTCCACACAAGGGGTTCCTCTCTCTTTTATAATTATACATTTGCACAACCGGTTGGTTGGAGAGGCGTGTGTCTCTGTCACTCTGGTTCCCAGAGTGCTAGTGAGTTATTTTTTATAACCACGAGATAATATGGATAAACTTAAGACCTTTGGGTTTTCAGAGGATCAGTATACAAGACTTATGAACCTGAACCCTAAGGGGGGTAATACTAAAAACCTCAGCAACAGTAGCCATGAACAGCTAGTGAAGATTCTAAATACAAAAAAGAAACTAATTAGAACAGAACTTCACGCTGAATTCCTTATAGATTATCTTAAAGAAGGGGTGATACCAATAGGCCTACAAGTACGGAATGAGCCTGGCCTATTCGTTGAGCATCCCAAATTCATAGAGACCTGGACTATGATAGCCAATCGATGCAGTCGAGATTGGCTCATTTTAATCATAGAGACAGCCCAGGAAATCATAGAAATAGAGAGGAAGGAAATAGACAAAATGGAAGCTCAGTTGCTACAGTCTCCCGCCCTTGAAGACGCTAAAAACAAACTAGCCGAGATAAATCACGATGTAGATGGATATAGGGATTACCTAACCAATAAAAAACTTAGAAAATTCAAAAAAGACGTAGAGAAGTATTCAGAAGAGACAGTCTACCCTTATACCAACAAGGACTACTTTTTATCCAAAAATGAACCCCGATCAGATAGATCTTTTCAACAAAGACCCGTTTACTCTAGAGGAGGTGAAACTAGAAGGATCACATTCTCAGAAACGTCAGGATCAGGGAGTGAGGATGAACCTGAGAGGGTACAGGAGAACCGAACCGGCCGAAATTATGAACGTGAGCCTTTTTTAGGAAGACGCCCCTTTCGGGGCCAAAGGAACTTCAGGGGGTACAATCGGCAAGATCCTCCCCGCAACCATCCACCTCAAAACAACACAAGAGAGTATATTGCCACCAGAAGCAAACAATATTGGAGATAGGTGAACTTCCTATAATAAATCTCTCCAGTAGGGTACTAACTGAAATAGAAGAAGAAGTCCTACAAAAAGGGTTTAGTTTTGCACCCACTAATTTCTACCCACTTTTTAACTTAGAGAGTGATTTAAAAAACTTCTTTAGGAAAGTCAGGTTAAACAAATTTTTTGAAAATAAAGACTACACTCCCCCGGAGAGTATCACAGGTCTTAAACCGAAATCAACCTTTATCCCTAATCTCAACCAATTGGAGAAAAAAGTAGAGATTTTTGAACACATTGTAGAAATGGATATAAAAGCCCTATACAATAAATCTGCCAAAAATAGATTCAACAATAACCTCACACAAGAACAAAGAGTAGCCCTTAAGAATTTACAACAATGTGATGAGCTTACTATAAAGCCGGCAGATAAAGGTGGTGGAGTGGTAATTTTTAACACATCACACTATGATAGTAATATGAGAGAATTACTCAATGTGGAGGAACATTATAAAAAAGCCAAATTTACTGAACTCAAGACATTAAAATCAGAAGTCTTAGAACTTTTAAATAAAGGGAGAGAGGAAGGATGCATTTGTGACAGCGAATATAAATTCCTTCTCAACAACCATCCCGTCATCCCAGCGATGTACGGTCTCCCCAAAATTCACAAGCAGTTGGATAATCCCCCCATGAGACCCATTATCAGCGGAATTGGCTCCCAGTTAGAGCCTTTAAGCCGGTATGTGGATTTTTTCCTTCAACCCATAGTTAAGAAACAGAGATCTTATTTGAAACATACCACCCATGCCATCACGACATTCGAAGGTAGAGAGTTCAATAAGGCGACCCAATTATTGGTCGCCTTAGATATTGAAGCTCTCTACACTAATATTCCCCAAAATGATACCATACAGGTTATAGCTTCCATTTTAGAAAATGAAGATCTGAAGGGAGGTAACAACCATTTCATAATGTCATGTATTTATCTAATACTAAAGAGAAACTTTTTTCTTTTCAAAAATGACTTATTCCTACAAATCAAGGGGACCAGCATGGGGGCCACATGTGCCCCCAGCCTGGCTTGCTTGTACGTGAGCAGCTTCGAGGACAAGCATATATATAATGAGGTCGCCCCTTATTTTGAGAATATCACTTGCTGGCACCGCTACATCGATGATATCATCTTCATCTGGAGCGGTGCCAGTGAAACCCTTACCAACTTTTTAGAGTGGCTAAACTTGGGTGATCCTAACCTGAAATTTACGGGACACCACAGTAACCAAGAGGTTACCTTCCTCGATATTATTATTAAAGAAGACAACGGAAATTTGAAAGTGGAGCTTTATACTAAGCCCACTGATAAAAATACTCTCCTCCTCTATACAAGCAATCACCCCAAATCACAAAAAGATAACATACCATTTGGGGAATTCCTGTGGCTTCGCAGGAACTGCACAGACCTAAATGATTTCTACAATCATGCGGAAAATACTAGGTTAAAACTAGAAAACAGAGGTTATCCCAAAAAGCTGATTAAAAATGCACTTAAACGTGCCCGGTTTTACGACCGAGACAGTCTCTTGGACCCGCTAAGAAAAAGAAAAAACAATAACCTACCTATGGATAGGATTGTGTTTGTTACACAATATTCTCATTTGAGCAATCAGATCAAGAATATTGTTAATAAGCATTGGAAAATACTCAACCATGACAGTGAAAATCAACTAAATAGACCCCTTTTCTCATTCCGCCGTAACAAGACAATAAAGAACAGTCTTGTCCACACATATACTGTCCCCAAAGAAAACCAACTCACATTAACTGGACAGACGGCATCGGGTAATTTTAAATGTGGAACATGTTCGATCTGCCCTCACTGCATTGAGGGCACTTTCGTTGTTCATAACGGCCAAAAACTCCAACCGACCACATTTAATAATTGCCGTAGTAAGAATTTAGTGTACCTCCTCCTTTGCCCATGCAACCTCGGTTACGTGGGTGAAACCGGAAGGGAACTTAGAACCAGATTGCTAGAACACAAGTCGGCAATACGTACCTTGAAAGCTAATGCTCCTTTAACCGAACACTTCAAAAGTATGAACCATTCTTGTGATGACATCAGATGGTTCATACTAGAGAAGATCAAAATTAACAGAAGAGGGGGAGATGTGGATAGATCTAGAAAGATTAGAGAGCAATGGTACTTTTGCTATCTAAATACCATAGACAAAGGACTCAATACCAGGGAAGATTGGGCTAAATGTCTTTAAATATGTTTTTCGTACGTTCTCCCCACTACCCTCCAAGACACGGTTTCTGTTATGTTATCTCAACCTTTATTTGGTAGTTATGTAACAACTTTGACTACATAATTCAGGGTTTACACAGATATAAGTCCCAAGACCACGGGTTGTCAAGCTTAGTTGCCTGTCTGTCCCAGTTGCCCAGCTTGGTACATTAACAAGAAGTACAAACAAGAAATCTCAATAGCGGTTCGCTTCGCAACTAATACCCTATAAGCCTTAACCTCCATAACTAATGCTCTATAAGCCTGTACCCTAGAGGAAATGACATTTGCCTTTCTAGACCGGCAGTTCACAATTATTTCAACATGAACTACCTCAATTCCAATCAGGCGCATGATGCCGTTTTCCGATGTAAACAAACATAGACACGTGCGGGCAATAATCGGAACTTTATCTGGTAACTTCCGCATCCGTAGTTGAAATCCCTGGCTATTTCCGCCGTGGGAGGACGTTTTAGGAAACCACACCGACCCTCAGAAGCGGATATTAACCTAACCAACATACAACCAATGAGTGAATGCTTACTCCAGCGCGTCATGCTAATTTCAATATCTAGAAAGAAGCAGTGCTGATTGGTTGATACCGATCCAGGTTGGGACCAATCACCTCCAAGTCCACGACACATAAACAACAGACGTAGCGGACTGCTTCAGCATTTCGTGCAGAACCCCTGACACAGCGTGATTCATCCGCGGAAGCAGGTAACATTCCACCCGTTTCCACTGTGAGACCCGACCCCCGGGTCACTCGCGTCCATTTACCGTTTTCCGGCGAGCGCTCTAGTTTAATAGATACATCCCTATTTGTGCTCTCATTTTATCAGGGCCTGTTATATTCGACTTCGGGGAATCTCCAACGCCTGATTTTAGAGCGGTTTACCCTGCCCCAACCTGCAGTATCCAGCAGCTACGAGCAGCGAAGCAGCTGCACACAAACCAAACTACTGACAGTGGGAAGTAGGCTTTTCCTTCCTTATCCTGGAGAGAATCCTCTGTTATTTGAGGAGGTAGGTGTTCCACGATAAAATTCCATTAATAACTACTCTAAACCTATTGACTATTTCTTTATTAAATTACTCTTCTTTCCTTATTTCAGTGTTTAAATCGTCAATCCAGACAGGACCTTTTAATACAATTTTACCAATAACTCTGTATAAACGAGTCAATCAAATACACAGGAACATATTTATCTAATTTTTGCTTTTTTCTCCGTTGGCACATAAGACACCCCTGTGCCCAATGATCTGTCTAAATAATAGAATGTACAGTAGCACCATCCCCCAGATAATTAACCATAACAACTGTGTCCATAATATGTACAGAAGATTGATCCTCACAATCTCAAGTGTGGGATAAATACGTTGGCTCATAATAGTATCTCACTTCCACAGACTCCGCCCAGTATCTCTGGTCTATTCATAAGACCACAACAAATTTCCCTTGGAAAGTAAGAATCAAGATTTCCAACAGACTCCCAACTGGGAACTTAGAGAGGTAAGATATAAATCGACTGTTATACCCTAAAATAGAATCGAGGTCCTAGGAAGGCACCATAATGGTTAATAAACTCTCTCACCAATTGTGACCCGCTTTAGATGTTCATACTTTGATGACACAAATAGGAACAAAGATGAGGGTGAAGTTAACCCTGTATCATAACAATTATAACGAGCTAACTAGCCTTAGAAACACCAAGGAATACGTTATGGGACCCCACTTAGATCCCCCCAGAAGCTACCTATATACATAGTAACAAATACAAGGACGAAGTCAATACTTGTTCAGAATCTGTTAGGCAACAATTGGGAGCCAACATTTGAAAATATAAGACTATTTTGCCTATTGCTCTTGAAGTAATACTTCGCTTCCTTTATGCCCACCATGAGTAATATTACTCTCACAGATAAGAGACAGGACTTAAAATAAGAAAAAACTCACAAACTTTAGAGGTACTAATGTATATACCTTACCCATGTTTAGTTGTTATCAAGTGTTTAAGAAATGTCATGTACTAGCAAGTGTTTTAGAAATGCCATGTACTATCATTTTTACTGTGGAAACGATCTAAGTGAACGGACAATTAATTATATGTATATTTATCATAGGGTAATTCCTCAGAACCAGTAACCAGACAGACAACATATTTTAGTCTTGACAAAGGTGGAACATACCAGTGTCCAGTACCACCGAAACGCGTCGACGCACAACTTTCGTGTACAATTCAAGCCTCTTCCTCCCTTGTTTATATGGAATTTGTGGTTATAGAACAGAGGTGTGATTAAATTGCTGATCTGAATGTACCAATGTATTTTACAATTTTGATGTTTTACAACAATTTTGTCTGTCCTCTGTTATTGTGCAGGTCACAATAATCAATATTAACTGTTAGTAAAAATTGTTTTAATATAGGCTATATGAATGTTTATTGTTTTTACTTGTGCTCTCTTAATAATAAAAACTTGTTGTACCGAATGCTTTGGATTGTATTTAGTTCATGATTCTGATCATATGATCTAGATTGTATTACTGTATGATTGTTTATGTTAATTTTATTGTCTTAAAGCTAAGTTTTAGCTTCTTCTTATAGTCAACAAGGGAATTTTTCTTTTCTTGGCTTAACACCCTAGTTCCCTTGTTCCACACAAGGGGTTCCTCTCTCTTTTATAATTATTCAATAAGTTAAACACATCAAACTCACTATGACTTTTTTTGAAAAAGGTTTGTAAAGATACGTCAAACAGCACCAAATATATAGGTAAGTCAGAAATAATTTTTCTATGGAAACATGGTCCCAACTATAACTACCTACTGATGACCGCCAGTCGGTAATATATATGTACACACTGAAAAAAGAAAGGTTACATAGGCATTATAGGTTCACGTTTTACCCAGAAAAAACATGGAAATTCTGATGAAATATATATATATATATGGCAGACAGGCTCAGCAACATACTTCAATAAAGCACCCTGTTGTTTAGCACTGAAGTTGGGTTCAGCTCTTCGTTCTTTTTGACCGATTGATCTTAATAATTGGTGGCACAGGCTTGTGCCGGAACGAGTTTTGTTTCATATATATATATATATATATATATTACCTACTGGCGGTCGCCAGTAGGTAGTTATTTTTATAGTTAGGGGTTTTTTCAATGTTAAATCTCAAAATTCTATTTTGAATAACTTTGGCGCCGGTTGATGAATCTGCCTGAAAATTTCCACAAAATGGCCTTGCGGCGCCCCGGTCCTTCCCTGAAAGTTTAGGGGGGATTTGTCAAGCGGGGCCGAGATAAAATGGGGGTCCCAAAACGTGTTTTGCCCATGTTAATTTCCATAGGGCGGTCGACCTCACTTTTAGCCCGAACGGCTGAATGGATTCCCACCAAACTTGGCAAAATTGTAGGGACTGGTAGCCCGATGTTCCTTTGCTATGTCTCAAGATTTATGCTCAGTGGATTTTGAGTAATTTAGGTTAAAAAAAATATATATATCTATGGCAGCGCCCCGGTACGCGCACCAGGGCGCATACCGGGCGCGCTAAGTGACTTGCGTGCGGAGAGGTGATTGGTTCTCGGGTGTCTGTAAACATTCGAAACAGTCCGGAGCAGCCGCCATCTTGTGTCTCGGTAGGATCGAGACACAAGAGGTGGCTAAAACAAAGAGGGAATTGACCATAATGGGAAAGAGTAGACCTCCCTTTGACCCCCTAGGTTTGATGTGGGGGCCATAAAAAGGCCCTGCGTGTCACGGTCCAACGACTCCTCTGGATCGATTGATGCTATTTGGGTTCCACCTCCCGCTTTCTCCGTGCTCCGGAAAGAATATCTGACAGAGCACGATAGTAAGCAGGCGAGGGATAACTGGTCCGGAACTGGAAACGAGGGTAGATGCGGTCTCTGTAAGGATACAAAGAACACACAGTAAGACGAGAGTCCTATGCTTCCTGTTTCCTATGAACTCTCTTCTCCTCTGGCCTCTTTCCTACCTGATGCATCTCAGGCCCTCTCTCTTCTACCTGTGAGATACGGTCTCTCCACAAATACGTTTTCTGCAAAACACAAGAACACGCACACAGGTTATATACACTTCTCCCCCCGCTACGCTGACTACAAAGCTTGATGTGGTGTCCTATACCTACTTGTTAGTTCCCAGTCCCTTGCTTTAAAAGGTTCTACTCAGGCTTTAAGGTTATGGATACCAATGCCACAATTCCCACGGAAACCAAGAGAGGAAAATGTTCGATGGTTCTGGTTTGATACTGAGTACACTCTTCACCAGAAAATACGGATGGTAGGTTCTGCCCACACCCTAGCAAGTTGATGTCTCTTACCAGTACGGGATCCGAAGAAATGTTCCTCCGCAACCTACCATTACCCTTTGTCAAAATAGAGAGGGTGCAATCCTGCGTCTCTCACGGTAACGGATTCAAACGGGTTCCAGAACCGCTCAACCTCTTGTCAAATAGAGAGGGTGCAAATCCCGCGTCTCTCTCAAGAACCACAAACCCCCAACACCAGTGAACAAAATAATAATCCCAAAACAGTGTCGCACTCGGGAGGGTGAAATCCAACGTCTCCCCGAATGCACAAAAGAAACGTGTCCAAACAAAAGTTCCCGAAATTCACGAGAGGGTGCAATCCTGCGTCTCTCGGTTCGGGTAGATCCAATGTCCCTGACTAGGTAACCCCGCAGCCGCGGGTTACGGTAACACTCTATGGAGCACTAGTAATCCAGAATACAATTCCTGAAGCTCTCGACTCTGATCTCCGAAAAGACAAAATTACGTGCACCGCACTCCGGTTCTCACGGGTTTTTATGTTCTCATCCCGACTCGGTGCTCGCTGAGCTTTCTGGGAGTTGTAGTTCCACTATCACTGGGTAGGCACAGGTCGGATCCTGACAGTATGCCCCCCTCCACCGTGCCTCCTAGCGCCCGGCTTCCCCGGGTGTCTGCGATAGAAAGCACGGACTGCTCTTGGAGCATGAACCGCTGTACTCGGTTCCCACGAATCATCCTCAGGTTGGTATCCCTTCCATGAAATGAGGAACCACAGCTTGCCCTGGCGGAATCTCGAGTCCAGAATCCTCCGGACCTCGTACTCCAACTGCTCATCCCTCAAAACCGGAGGAGCCGCCGACCTTTTCGCCTTCCCAGCGGGTTTCAACAAGCTGCAATGGAATACTGGATGTATTCTTAAATGCCCCGGAAGTTTGAGTTTGAACGCCACCCGATTGACCTTCCGTAGTACAGTATAGGGCCCAATGAAGCGAGGATGGAACACACTGTGATAGCGGAACCGGATATTCTTAGTCGAGAGCCATACTCTGTCCCCGACTTTGTATTCTGGCCCATCCTGCCTATGTTTGTCCGTGCAAGCCTTATAAGTTGATTTCGATCTTTTCAAGGTGGTTCGGATGACTTTGTGGAGTTTGACCAACTCCTCCACATGGGCCGCCACAGAGGGATGATTCTGCACTTCACCCGGTATCACAATGGGCAAGGTCTTAGCATGAAACCCGTTGTTGGCCCTGAATGGTGTTTCCTGGATGGAACTGTGCCAGGTGTTATTATAAGACAGTTCCGCGAGCCACAACATAGAGACCCATGATTTTTCCGCCTCCTTTGCATAACACCTCAGGTATTTCTTGAGCGTTTGATTCATCCTCTCCGTCCGACCATCAGATTGAGGATGGAAGCTGGTGGACAATGCATCTTCCACCTGTAGGGCTGTGCACCACATGTGCCAGAACCGGGCGATGAACTGGGGCCCTCTGTCAGATATAATGACTCGAGGAATCCCGTGCAGACGCACCACCTGCGTCAACAGTAGCTGTGCTGTTTGTTTGGCGGTTGGAAGATTGTGGCATGGTATGAAATGCGCCATTTTTGTAAGGCTATCTACTACCACTAATATGGCGTTGCACTGTTGATCTGTTGGCAGCCCCACTATGAAGTCTACGCTGATGGTATGCCAGGGATGGGAAGGAGTTGGAAGTGGCATGAGTTTCCCTTTCGCCCTACATTGCTCCCCCTTAGCCCTTGCACACACCTCGCACTGTCCTACCCAGTTCTCCACATCTTTACCCATCCCTTCCCACCAAAAATGGAGTTGTATTAGGAGAAGGGTCTTCTTTATCCCTGTATGGCCTGCCACTATAGCATTATGACACCAATTAAAGGCTTGCAACCTGAGGGAATGCGTGGGCAGGTATAGCTTTCCGTTACATAAGGGCACCCCATGTGTCAAGGCTCGATTGGTATTCTGAGTCGCCCAAGTAGACCACTGTTGTGGGCTTTTCTGCTTCACCACTTGAGACACAAACTGTTCTATCGCATTCGCACACAACACTTTCTCTGCGGGTATGATGGCCTGTGCTTTTTGTATTGATGTTTCTTTTTCTGTCTGCCTTGACAGGGAGTCAGCCTTCTTATTGTCCGCCCCGGGACGGAACGTGACCACAAAGTCAAAACCCGCAAAAAACAACATCCATCTCATCTGTCTCTGTGATAGATGGCGAGCTGTTTTCATGTAGACCAAATTCCGGTGATCCGAATACACCGTGATGGAATGTCTCGCACCCCACAAATAATGCCTCCACTCCATGAAGGCCTTCTTTATGGCGAACAATTCCTTCTCCGCCACGGTATAATTGGCCTCAGCGGATGACAGCTTTTTCGATAGAAAAGCCACCGGGTGCAATTGTCCAGTGTGCTTGTCCCTTTGTGAGAGGATAGCTCCGACCGCGGCATCCGAGGCATCCGCCTCTACCACGAACGGAACATCCATTTGGGGATGTTTCAAAATGGGAGCCGTACAGAACGCTTCTTTCAATGTATTGAAGGCCACGTCCGCCTCATTCGTCCACTCAAATGTCGTTCCCTTTCTCAGCAATCGAGTAATCGGAGCCGCCACTGCTGAGAACTGTGCAATGAATCTTCGGTAGTAGTTGGAAAACCCCAAGAAACATTGCACTTCCTTCACACTCTTGGGAGTTGGCCACTGCTGAACTGCCTCCACCTTACGATCTGCCATGCGGAAACCCAAGGGGCTCAAGATAACACCCAGAAACTCCACCTCCTCCACTCCGAACTCGCACTTGCTAAGCTTGCAATACAAGCTGTTGTCCAGTAGTCTCTTCAGAACCAAAATGACGTGACTAGCATGTTGAGGAATAGACCTTGAATACACCAAGATGTCGTCGATGTATACGATGACAAACTGGTCTATATAATCCTTCAACACGTCATTTAAGAAGTATTGAAACGCCGCAGGGGCATTGCAAAGCCCGAACGGCATTACTAAGTACTCGAATAGCCCGTATCGAGTCTTGAAGGCCGTTTTCCACTCATCCCCACTGCGGATCCTCACCAGATGGTACGCACCCCGGAGGTCCAACCGAGTGTAAATGTTGGCCTCCCTTACTTGGTCCAACAGTACAGGGATGAGTGGTAACGGATACCGGTTCTTAATGGTCTGTCTATTCAACAGGCGGTAATCAATACAGGTATGTAGCTCCCCGTTGGCTTTGGCTATGAAGAACAGAGGTGAGGCCGCCGGGGATCGTGAGGGCCGAATAAACCCCATGGCACAAAACTCTCTCAAATACTCCTGCAGGTGTTTGGTTTCAGGCTCTGAAAGGGCGTATACTCTACATGAGGGTATGGCTGCTCCTTCCACCAGATCAATACGTCAGTCGTATTCTCTGTGAGGCGGTAAGGACGCAGCCTTGGTTTCACTAAACACCTCACTATACTCTTCGTACTCGGCGGGGAGGCTAACATCTTTCTCAACCGCTGTCGCTACTTGATACCCTTGTGATAGAGCAAGGAGATGATGGACCTTTTCCCTCATGCAGGTTGTTTGGCATTCTGTCGACTGAAAGCTGATGGTTTTCCGTTTCCAATCCATAGTAGGATTGTGCAGACCTAACCAAGGCATGCCTAGGATAACCTCATATTGAGGTGCTTCGATAATATGCAGCACAATGGTTTCTACGTGCTCCATAGGATCTCCCGGGAGGTGCAGCTCTACTTCCTCAGTGTGTTCAATGATAGGGCCGGACTTCAGCGGCGTGCCATCTACTGCCAGCACTCTCTCTGGTTTCTGCATCGCCACTCTCACCAACCCCAAACGTGCTACCAACCCTTCGTCGATGAAGTTACCCGTGGCTCCCGAGTCTACCATACTATGTACTGGGTATAGATTTCCTCGCACCCGCAACAACATAGACAACACAATGTGCGCTTCCGTGGTCGTGGCGGAACCCCCCGCCAGCGATGGCAACCGCCACCCTTGCTCCTCAGGGTTTTCCTCCATAACCAAGGATGCACTCTCTGAATCCCCCTTTACCACTGGAACAGCTTGGGTCCTTCCCATCGAATACGGACGGCCTTTCTTGGGTTTTACCGTACAATCCTTGACGTAATGGCCCTTTTTTCCGCAATACATGCAGAGGCCCAAGGTACGGCGGCTCTCTCTTTCTGCTCTCGATAAAGGAGCCCTAACCGCCCCCAACTCCATAGGTTCAGCTCCACCACCCTTCTCCGGGGGTATCCCACCTTCAACTTTCTTCTGACCCCCAAGGGGTTGATACCCACGTCTCCGTTCACCCACACGGTCCGCTCGACGATGGTCAAGCCTCAGCGGCAGGTTAATAAGATCGGTACAAGTAACAGGCTGCGGATCGATTTGCGCCAGAACATCCTTCAACTCGTCTGAAAGACCATGATAATATAAGGCCTTTCTCTTCTCCTCTGGCCAAGCTGTTTCTGCTACCAGACGGTTGAAGGCTGTCATGTACGTGATTAAATCATTCCGCCCTTGTTTCAAATCCAGGATATCCGTGTCTGCACTTAGGGTCGTAGCTCTTCTATCGAATACCCTTTCGAATTCTCTCCGAAAAGCCCCCCAATCCGATAGGAGAGGGTCATCATTTTTCACTAACGGCCCGGCCCAATTCGCCGCATCCCCTGTCAAATACGAGATAGCAAAGGCTACTCTTGACGTATTAGAGGGGAACGACGCAGGGCGACATGCAAAATGTAATGTAATTTGCGTCAAGAAATTTTGGACAGATGTGGGACTCCCCGAATATCTCTCGGGACTGGCCAATGGAATAGGCTGAGGGACGGTGACCTGAACCTGCTGCACACCTGCAGAAGCATTGAAGGGATTCCTGCCTTGTCTCTCTACCTGTTCCTTTAGAGCAGCTGCTTCTGCTCTTGAAGTGACTAGTTCTTGTTGTACCAGCAACAAGGCCGCCATTACATCTTCCAAGGTAGCCATCACTGCTCGATCAAGAGGAGGTTATTTCGTGGGCATGTAATTCTGTCACGGTCCAACGACTCCTCTGGATCGATTGATGCTATTTGGGTTCCACCTCCCGCTTTCTCCGTGCTCCGGAAAGAATATCTGACAGAGCACCATAGTAAGCAGGCGAGGGATAACTGGTCCGGAACTGGAAACGAGGGTAGATGCGGTCTCTGTAAGGATACAAAGAACACACAGTAAGACGAGAGTCCTATGCTTCCTGTTTCCTATGAACTCTCTTCTCCTCTGGCCTCTTTCCTACCTGATGCGTCTCAGGCCCTCTCTCTTCTACCTGTGAGATACGGTCTCTCCACAAATACGTTTTCTGCAAAACACAAGAACACGCACACAGGTTATATACACTTCTCCCCCCGCTACGCTGACTACAAAGCTTGATGTGGTGTCCTATACCTACTTGTTAGTTCCCAGTCCCTTGCTTTAAAAGGTTCTACTCAGGCTTTAAGGTTATGGATACCAATGCCACAATTCCCACGGAAACCAAGAGAGGAAAATGTTCGATGGTTCTGGTTTGATACTGAGTACACTCTTCACCAGAAAATACGGATGGTAGGTTCTGCCCACACCCTAGCAAGTTGATGTCTCTTACCAGTACGGGATCCGAAGAAATGTTCCTCCGCAACCTACCATTACCCTTTGTCAAAATAGAGAGGGTGCAATCCTGCGTCTCTCACGGTAATGGATTCAAACGGGTTCCAGAACCGCTCAACCTCTTGTCAAATAGAGAGGGTGCAAATCCCGCGTCTCTCTCAAGAACCACAAACCCCCAACACCAGTGAACAAAATAATAATCCCAAAACAGTGTCGCACTCGGGAGGGTGAAATCCAACGTCTCCCCGAATGCACAAAAGAAACGTGTCCAAACAAAAGTTCCCGAAATTCACGAGAGGGTGCAATCCTGCGTCTCTCGGTTCGGGTAGATCCAATGTCCCTGACTAGGTAACCCCGCAGCCGCGGGTTACGGTAACACTCTATGGAGCACTAGTAATCCAGAATACAATTCATGAAGCTCTCGACTCTGATCTCCGAAAAGACAAAATTACGTGCACCGCACTCCGGTTCTCACGGGTTTTTATGTTCTCATCCCGACTCGGTGCTCGCTGAGCTTTCTGGGAGTTGTAGTTCCACTATCACTGGGTAGGCACAGGTCGGATCCTGACACTGCGGGGTAAAAAAAAAAAAAATAATTTTTATTTTTGCGGGGGAAGCGCCCGGTATGCGCACCGGGGAGCGTACCGGGGAGCGTACCATAGGGAAATAAGAATGACAGACTTTTTAAAAATTGTATGTTTTTTAATTGTTCTTTTTGTTTTTGTTTTTTAATTAAGTACCAACATGTAGGTACCAATGCAGAGTCTAAAAGTTTCTATACACTGTTTCCTTTGTAGATATCTTGCATGTTGTTACAGAAGTTATTGTGGTATATGGAATTCATAGCATAGTCTGTCAGGAAAGCAGATACAACATGGAGGCAGGAGATGATAAAGAGATGTTAATTACACATTGGAGATAATATAGTGGGAGAAAGGAAGTAACTATGAGCAAACTTACTATGTAACACAAAAAAGTTGGATAGTATACTATAAGTCTCACTTTATATTATAAACATTTTGGAACTACTTGATGAATTACATATAAAAATGAATATTGGCTCGAACAATTTTTGATTATTAAATATAAATGTATTCTTCTGATTCTTTTTCATAATTTAATAAAACTTCTAACAATATATTATCTGGAATTTCCTCATTTTCATTCTGTGATTCCATTGATTCCACACACTGAACTAATTCATGGTCCAGAGACTCATCCATAAAATAACAGTTGTCATTGTCTGCAATTTTTTCTTCTGTGTTGTTGTCCAAAACAATTTCAAAAGAAATATCCTGTTCTCCTTCCATTTTGTTGCTGTAAATTGCATAAAAAATAACTATATCAGTAGCGATAGGGCACTATTGTGTTTAAGTTCAGACAGGTAGTTTGGATTTTTTAACAGTGAAGTTATCTTTGGGTAGTGTATGGTATCAGGCTGGAATTAGAAATATAAAAAAGTGTAAGTGAAAAAGCCTAAGTAAATTTATAATTATACAAGGGAAGTCTAACTCAATCCATAACTATAACAGAGAAGCCTTTCTCAATCTATAACTATTACAGAGGGATAGTATATAACTAACAGAATATATTTTCTCAAATTAACTTAAAGTGCACAGCATGCTTCACTTTCCAAAATAACAACTTACCTTTGAGAAAGCAGTTGAAGTTCTCAGTGTAATTTCTTTTCAAATGTACTTCAGGGAGTAGTAGTCAAAATGGCTATGTTTCCCTCTCTTTTTTTATATATATTCATGTACATAACATATCAAATGTCAGGAAATAATAGTAGAAAATGAAAGTAACTTTTTAATTGGTTGTAAATTCTAACACTTCATATGTGTTTTGGTCATGTAATTTACCTCAGGATATTTAGACAGGTCTACAGCCTAAATGTCTCAATGGAATTCTACAAAATGTGGGTAAATGGTAGGTACTCCTATGTAGTAGGGCCTATTCTATATTTGATGAAAGTGTCTCCAGTGGTTTTTCTGTTACTTTCCCACCTTTTTTTTGGGAGCGCTTACCGGTGCGCGACCCGGTACGAGCACCGGCAGCGTTACGGGAGTCCTCTATTTTGTGTTTCAGTAGAATTGAGACACAAGATGGAGGTCAAACAACGTTGGGAATGGGTAGGAGGGGGCACGGTAGACACTTCGTGACCCTCTAGGTTTTCTGAGGGGAAGTGAGGAGGGGCATATATGCCAAAAAATCTTTTAAAAAAATTGTACATTTCGCGAGGGGAGCGCCCGGTACGCGCACCGGGGAGCGTACCGGAGAGCGTACCCTGGTGAAAAATAGTGAAAAAAGTTAGAAAAAGATAATCGTTTTGAGTGATCAGAGGTAGGGTAGCTCTGAAAAGAGCTTTTGGGTTCTGTGGCTGATTTATGTACCTACAAGTAGGTTCCAATGCACAGTCTTAAATTCAGGAGGAATATTCTATTCCCCTCATCTGTGAAGTGCACACCATCTCCTCTGTATATGTCTTGCATGTTGTTACGCAAGTTATTATTGTATATTGAACCCCTTCCACAGTCTCTCATGTAAGCAGAAACAGATTTATTCACATGTTTCCATGCTTTCTCAAATTGTGGACAAAATTGGTTGGACCAGTTCCATTTCTGTCTTTGGCATATATTGGAATATACCAAGGCAGTTTGTGGAAAAAATGTCATCAATTGATCAAAGGTGTCCTTTAAAAGCATTTCCAGACCCACCCCAGTCAATGTGCCTAGATCGCTCCCACCACAGTGCACAATTATAAGGTCAGGTTCTGGCAGATGCATAAAAGTTTTCACCAATGGTATCAATTGGTGACATCTCAATCCTCTCTGGCAAATCCACTTGATTTCCACATTTGATAAATCAAGGTTGTGAAAATCTCTGCTAGCTGCATACCTTTGAGCCCAGTGGATGTAGCTATGTCCAATAATTCACACAGAATACATGCTGAGAGAAGGTTCTGGTGCAGTCAGATGAAGTGTGGGAATGAAATGGCAGTTGGAACAATAGGAGTTTTCCCCCCAAAAAATTGTGGAGTTTTCCTGCTCTTGAATCACAAGCAATGATTGGTGGATTCAGATAGTTGAAAACTGAAAGTTAGGGTGTATGGTTGTGTTGTGTGTAAGAAGGAAGTTGAATGGTTAAGAAAAAGTCACTAAATGCAATAATGCCCTGGATAAGCTCTTGTAATGAGAGGTCAAACAACTTTGCTGACTTAATTTGCAACATTGTAGAATAAACATTTGAACCTGAGAGTTCAGTTAGGAGGGAGTTGCTATGGTAACAGATAGAAAGGTATGAGAAGGGGAAGGGTGTTGGTTTGAAAATAGTGAGGGAAGACTTTTGATTGGTTGAAATAAGGCATATGTGTGCAAAATTAAAGATTTTCTATGCCAGTCTTGGTTTCAGTGTATTGAGTGCCCACCTTTTGCTCTGCTAAAGAAAAATTGGTGTGGAGGGAGATAAAGAAAGCGCAAATCTACAAGGGGGTACATCGATCCGAGCACACTCGGTGTGCTCAAAGGATGTGATAAACCTAGAAAATCAAACCCCTGAAAACGCCGAGATCAAGGAGACATCTGAGGAAGCGCCTACGCTGCACATAGATAACAGACATAAGGGCCCTGAGACTAGAGGGGCTAGAGCAAAAGAAAAAGACACAGCAAGAAACGAACCCCAAGAGAGAAGAAAAAATAAAGATAAAGATAAAAATGCAGAAAAAAAACTGGAGAAAGAAAGGGGAAAGGAAAAGCGCAAGGAGATAGAGAAAGAGAAAGAGAAAGAGAAAGGAAAAACGGCTGACAAAAAGAAGGATACAAAGGGAGGTACAGAAGAAACTGAGGAAAATGCTAAATTGGAGTTGGAGTTAATGGCCAAAAAAACAGAGGCTACAGATCATCAAAAATGTAAAAGCTGCTGCTAAGAATACCGGTCTATCGACTACTTCCCAACCAAGAATATCTAATATATTTAGCCCTCGCCCGAAGGAATGTCCGAAGGAAAGTCTGAGCGATGCATCGACAAATGAAAAAGTACAGAGTCAACTGCAGAACAAGAACTCTAAAGAGCTGAATGAAAACCGCATGGATGCTAAAAAAAATGGTTTCAGCTGAAACTAATATTGAAGGAAACAATACCACGAGGTCTGGCGAAGGAAATATGAAACATGACCCAAAAATAAATGTAATGTAATGTAAATGTATAGGCATTTATATAGCGCACTACTTACCCGGAGGGTCCCAAGGCGCTTCGACCGCTGCGAAACCCTTCCTGGCTTCCCTGAGAAATGGTCCCTTAATGGGTATCTCCAGGGTGAGACCAGGCATCCCCGGCGGTCTGTTGGGGCCGTTAGTGAAGATGAGGCAAGCTAATGCCCAGAGTTGCCGAGTGTGATCGCTGATCAGAGTGGGCACCGAGGCGAGAGAATTATCGAGTCCGCTGACCCTGGTCCAGAAACCCGTCCTCTGCTCTCGGGTCTGCCGCCTCTAACCAGTGAGCCACACTACTTCAATAAAATATAAGAAAATAAAGAACAACGAGACAAAGCCATCCATAAAAGAGGATACAGCGATATCTAAGCAGAGAGAGCAATCAGATCAAAAAGAGATGAATCAGAAACTTGAACATCTACACCCCTCTTTTAACACCCAAACGCCCCCAGATATGAAAGAATCATATGCAGCCACTCACTCACTTTCTGACGAAGACTCCGAATCAGAATCAGAAATATATGAAACAGGGATGTCTATCTCAAGTGACCTAAGTGAATCAAGCGACTTAAATAAATCAAATCCCAGTGCGCAAACTGGTTCTGTACCCCTGGAGATTTCGGGCTCCAATGACTCAAGATTATCCAGCGAAATTATTTTCAGGAAGAAAAGGAGCGGGGGAAAAAAAGGATGAAACATAAAAAAGGGGAAAATATGACGAACGAAGAGACAACAGATCCCGGTAACCACACAGATTATGCAAAAAGCAGACCTAATTCTACTCGAAAAAGCCGAATGACTAAATCACCGGGTGAAATGTCACGACAAAGAACAAATGAGCCCTCATTAAGCGAGGTACTAAGTTCAATAAAAAACTTCCATGAGGATTTGAAGAAAGACAGCCATAGAAATCGCATGGCTATTGAAAAACTGCAAAGTGCAGTGAAAAAAGTGGGTAACATTTGTTCTGAGATGTCTGAGAGGATGGTCATGATGGAAACCCGCACTGAGAATCTTGAAACAGATATCGTCAAACTCCAAAAAAACGAAAAGGAACAAGAAGGAGTAATAAAAGATCTCATGGCTAAAGTGGAAGATCATGAAAACCGATTTAGAAGAAACAATTTAAGATTCCTGGGAATCCCAGAAAACTTTGAGGGAAACGACGCTAGAGGAGCAATGATCAACATTCTTAAAACATCATTTCCGGAGCTGGAGGCCTGGGATATGGAAAGGGAGATACAACGGGCTCATCGTTTTCCCCTAATGCCATCAAAACATTCTAATAAACAAAATCAATATCCCAGGGCAATGTTGGTTTACTTCGGCAATTTCCTTCTCCGTGAAGCAATCTATGACCTTGCCAGACCGACTACTCAAAGAGAATATAAGGGATTCAAATTTTTTGCCAGACCGGATTTCGCTCACTCTACAGTTGAGCGAAGATGGAAAATGCGCCAGCTATTTGAACCATTTGGAAAAATTGGAGCAAAAGTATTTTTGCAAAATCCTGCACGCCTGAAAATCATATTCAAGGGAACAACAAAAATTTTTAACAGCAAAGTGCAGGCTGAGAACTATTTACGAGAGATCTCAGGGTCTGGACTATGAAACTCAGGGAAACAATGCAAACTGTAGGGGGGGGAAGTTAAGCTGAATTAACTACTCCATTATGTATTGTTTAGGAAATAAACTATGTTGAAGCACTGTGAACTAGTATAATGTATAAGCAGGCATGGAAACTTATTTAGTCTACAAAATTAAGTTTGACATTTTTTTTCATATTATCCGGGCTTTGGCCCATTAGGATTAGATACGTATATAACACGCACTATTAAACTAGTCCAGCCCGCAGGGGCCGCCTTCACGGATGTCACACCCCTGGTCCAGACAAGGTCAGGTAACCTTCGAAGATGGTGGTGGGTGGGGGGAGGGAAAGAGGGGGTATTGGAAGGGAGGGCAGGGCAGAGGGATCTCTGGGTGGGGAGGGGGTTCGGGGGACAGGTCAGACAGGAATTTTAAAAACTACAGGGAAAAGGAAAACTATAAAGTTATAGCTAACAGTCTTTTAATGGGAGAGTATCTTTCCAAGATAAGTAGCATAAACAAATGGGGGTATTGAAGATTATGTCACTTAACATCTGCGGCCTAAATGACATTAAGAAGAGACAAGCAGTTGCAGTGGGTCTACAAACTACAGGCCCCAACATAGTATGTTTGCAGGAGACGCATATTGAAGGCTCTCAATTACATCTTTTAAAAACTTTAGGGTACAAATTAGTCTGTGCTACTACCCAGGGAGCTCGTGTCAGAGGGGTGGCAATCTTAGCTAGAGGTGGCGGATTTAGTTTTAAACGATGCAAAGCAGACAAATCCGGGAGGCACGCAATCACAGAATGCCAGTTTGATCAAACGCAGTTAGTTACCATCTGCTCAATTTATGGGAGCAGCTGTGATGATCCTACTCTGATAAATGAGGTCTCTAGCGAATTAGCACATTGGCCATTACCATTTCTTATCTGTGGGGACTTCAATATTAATTTACCCCCAGACTGGTCAACAAATAATAACTGGGCGTATCAAGGGAGGAAACCTAAAGTGTTCAAGGCCCTAAAAAATCTATGTCAGATGCACAGACTTCTGGATGGGTGGCGGAACTCTAACCCTCAGGATCCTGGCTACACCTTTTTCTCAAATCCACACCGGGTGCATGCTAGGCTTGACTATTTTCTTATTTCACAGTTATTAAGCTCTTCCACACAAATAGAAAAACTGCCTCGAGTACTATCCGATCACAATCCTCTAGTATGCACCCTAGAGCTAACACAAATGGGCCAGAAGCCAAGATTTTGGACCTTCGAGAAATCCCTGCTTCTTGAAGAAGATTATTGTAATCATATGCGAGCATGGATACCCACCTTTTTAGAAAATAATATAGGGAGTACCTCTATAGAGATAGTGTGGGATGCTTTAAAAGCTGGAATCCGAGGGGAAACTACACAATACTCAATAAGGGTTAATAAATTGGCCAGAGACCAATATAAATTGTTATCGGAAAAACTACAGGGTTCTGAAGAAGAACTCATCAGGGCAACCCATAATTCTTTAACTGTAGAAGAGCTCACTAAAATTCAATATCAAGTAGCAATTGATAAGGCTGCTATTATGAATACATTTATTATCAAGGCAGTTAAAAAAGCCACTGCACATAGCGAGAAAATCTACGAAGTAAGCGAATCAGTTGGTCATCAACTCGCCATACGTATGAGGCAAGAAACATCTCAGAACTTCACACGTGAAATATCAGATCCAGTGGACGGCTTAATCTCAGAAAGTAACAAAATTAGAGAGGCATTTTGGCACTTCTATAGCACTTTATACAAAGAGGAAGGAGGTGCCGATATAGACAGTATAAGAGAATACTTAAATCAAGGAATACCCAGCCGACTCGCCGAAGAAGATCGAGATGATCTAGAGAAGATACCAGTCCTGGAAGAAATCCTAGAGACAGAGAAAACTTTACCTAGAGGAAAAGCAACTGGCTTAGACTCGATCCCCCTAGAGTTCTATATCACCTTCTTAGATCAAATCAAAGGGATTCTCTTGGAAGTATGTGTGCACATATTTAACGGGGGATTACCACCAAGATGATGGTCAAAAGCGAAAATAGTATTATTCCTGAAGAAAGATAAACCTCCTAATCAGATGGGCTCTTATCGCCCTATCACTTTAATTAATGTGGATTCAAAAATATCTTCCAAGTTAATAGCGAATCGTATGGCACCACTAATCCACAAACTTGTCTCACACTCCCAGCATGGGTTTATACCTGGAAGAGGAACCACAGATCATATCCATAGAGTGATCACCCTCTTTGACAGCACAGAGGTGACAGGAGACCCAATGGCGCTTATTCTTTTAGACGCTGAAAAAGCCTTTGATCGGGTCTCCTGGTCATTTCTGTGGTTGGCAATGGGTCACCTGGGATTTAAACAAGGATTCATTCAGGCAGTACAAAAACTATATACCAGCCCTAAAGCAGTAGTGATGATAAATGGGAATCTATCTAAAGAATTAACAATATCAAGGAGAACTCGACAGGGATGCCCATGCTCTCCATTACTGTTTGCCATCTACATTGATCCCTTTATTCGCAGTTTGGAATCTAATGCCAGTATTATCCCTATCTGGACCCAAGGCTATATAACAAAAACTCTTGCATATGCTGATGACATAGCCATAGTAACATCAGATCCAGTATTAGCCCTACCTATAATCGAAACCGAGGCCAAAAACTTTGGTAATATGGCCGGCTACATTCTCAATCAAAGTAAAACCCAAGAAGTCTTAAACGATAAATGATGATCCTCGAGTGACAATATAGGCGACCTACTTAGGGGTATGTATCTCCTCCAACCTCGATAAATTGGTCGCAATAAATTTGAGCCCTCTTCTAGATAAAATGCAGAAAGATCTTCATCGTTTAAATAACCTACACTTATCTTTGATTGGCCGTGTGAACGCCTTAAAAATGGTATACTTCCCTAAACTGCTTTATATGTTCAGAGCAATCAATCTGGAAATCTCTGAATATTGGTTCAAATTGATGGAGCGTACTTTCTCAAGTTTTATTTGGTCCTATTCACAACCACGTAGAGCCTATAAGCTCTTGACTCTTCCTAGAGAAAAAGGAGGCTTAGCCCTCCCTAATCTCAAATTATATTATTGGGCTTGTATGCTCTCATATAATCATGAACTCTTTTTTTTTTATTAGATAATAATGAGATAATCTTAGGGGAAGACCTACCATCAATCCATCAGCTGGTATTAGGTAATGGGAGCAAGGGTTATCTGTGGCGATTTCTTTATGATAGCTATCACAAAAAGGTCCGTCTAAAGACCTTACTCAGAGGGTTTAAAGCATGGAAAGCTGTGAGGAAATTATTGGGCATCGGACGACTCTCGCTCTATTCTCCACTAAGCAATAATCCAGCTCTACCTGAAATCTTTAGTGGAGCCTGCATTAAGAGATGGACCATGACTGGAATTACACACTTTGGATGTCTTTTCGTAAATGAGGGGTTACACTTGTTTGAAACCTTGAGGGAAACATATCATTTGGAATGGAGGGACTTTTTTAAATATCTACAAATTGGAGATTTTTTAACCCAAAGAATTAGAGAAAATACCTCGTTTAATAAAATACAGACAGCAGAAACATTAATAAAACCAAAAAAATTTACGATTGGTGAGATGTATTCTCACTTGGTATCCCTTCTTCCGAACAATCTCGAGAAGACATTTCAGAAGTGGCAGGGAAAATTAACAATGACTATGGAAGAATTCAATCATGCCTATGATTTATCCCAAACCATCCTTATGTCAACCAAATTGCAAACACAATTTTATAAAACATGCTTTTTCTTGTATTATACCCCAGATAGAATCGCTAAATGGGGATGCTGCTTTAGATGTACATTATCTGAGGCGGATAGCATACACGTATTTTCTTCCTGTGTAAATTTATCCCCCTTAAAACTGAGTATTGAACAGTTTTTAACTGAGATTCTAAAAACCAGAATAATCCTCTCTAATGAAATGATTTTGCTTGGAGTAACCAATCTCAATGAATCATCACTTGGACATGAACTAATATTTATCGCCATGGCGGTTCTAAGAATATGTATTGCTTCTGCCTGGCTAGACCCTAACCCACCATCCTTCCAACAATGGTTTTCTAGATTGCTAGCTATATTTAATTTGGAAATGGCTATACATAAAAGAACAGGCAGAAGAAGGAGGGTCAGGGGATTGAAAATTTGGAATCCTTTGATTGAGTGGTCCCAATCTCAAAGTAATTCTCTGTAACATAAAGCCATATTCTGCGGGATTTAAATACCACAAAAACTTAAATGGTTAAAGATGCTTATTATTTGAAATCTATAATTATCTAGATGTTATGTGTATCTCCTCAAAAAGAAGGGAAATGTTTTCTTGGTTGTTTGATTAATTTACTTAGCCATTATTGTAAATGTAAATGTATAGGCATTTATATAGCGCACTACCTACCCGTAGGGTCCCAAGGCGCTTCGACCGCTGCGAAACCCTTCCTGGCTTCCCTGAGAGATGGTCCCTTAATGGGTATCTCCAGGGTGAGACCAGGCATCCCCGGCGGTCTGGTGGGGCCGTTAGTGAAGATGAGGCAAGCTAATGCCCAGAGTTGCCGAGTGTGATCGCTGATCAGAGTGGGCACCGAGGCGAGAGAATTATCGAGTCCGCTGACCCTGGTCCAGAAACCTGCCGCGCCGGGAATCGAACCCTGGTCCCGGGCCGTCCTCTGCTCTCGGGTCTGCCGCCTCTAACCAGTGAGCCACACTACTTCACTACATTGTACAATGTACGAATTCTCTAATTTTTCTGTGTTTATATGTGAAATATTCTTTGCCGAACCTGTATGACCTGGGGGAGGGGGGGGGGGGGTAATATACACTGGAAAAAACTCAATAAAGATAACTTAAAAAAAAGAAAAATTGGTGTGTGTGTCTGACACTGTTCTCAATCTCCCAAAGCATTTGTAAAGGTAAGTAATGATTCATTTAATTTAGATAGAGACTTGTTTGCTCTATGGAGAATATTTGGAAGCAGATAGTGAAGTTTCAGTAGTGAAATTGATTGCTTGTAAATAGGACTTGTGCTGTGTTTGTAAAAAGTTATTTAAAAAACGATTTTGGAGTAAAAGAATGGCTTTTATATTTTTGAGAAGTAATTAATAGTGTTTGCCTCATTAAATAAATATATTTGAACCATTTAGAATAATGTCACTTGCAATACCTCAGATTTGGAAGCAGATTGAGATTCTTTTTTATTGGTTTGTGGCATCTTTTTTGGAAATGCTTGCTATGAACATTTGCAAGATAGGGGATTTGTATTTTGTGAAACAGTGAGGTTTCAAAAGTGACATTGAGTGGTTGTACATAGGCTCTGCGCAGTGTTTCTAAAATGTTCTTCCAAAAACGGTTTTGGTGGCAAATCAATGGTATTTACATTTGGCCCTTATTTATGATTGCCTTGTGGCGCCGGTACGTCACTTTTAACATGGGAAGAAAGTGACGCATTGGTGGCGCAAGGCCTTCATAAATAAGGCCCTGAGTTTTTTTGTTGTTGGTTTGTTTTTTGCTTTTTGATAATGCTTGATATCAACATTTGCAAGATAGAGGATTCGTATTTTGTGAAACACTGAGGGTTCAGTAGTGAAATTGAGTGCTTGTACATAGGATCTTCGCTGTGTTTCTAAAATGTTATTCAAAAATCGATTTTGTGGGCAAATCAATGGTATTTTCATTTGGCCCTTATTTATGATTGCCTTGTGGTGCCGGTACATCACTTTTAACATGGGAAGACAGTGACGCACTGGTGGCGCAAGGCCTTCATAAATAAGGCCTTGAGTTTGTTTGCTGTTGGTTTGTTTTTTGCTTTTTGATAATGCTTGCTATGAACATTTGCAAGATAGAGGATTTGTATTTTGGGCAACAGTGAGGTTTCAAAAGTGATATTGAGTGCTTGTACATAGGTTCTGCGCAGTGTTTCTTAAATGTCATTCAAAAAACGATTTTGTGGGCAAATCAATGGTATTTTCATTTGGCCCTTATTTATGATTGCCTTGTGGCTCCGGTACATCACTTTTAACATGGGAAGACAGTGACGCACTGGTGGCGCAAGGCCTTCATAAATAAGGCCTTGAGTTTGTTTGCTGTTGATTTGTTTTTTGCTTTTTGATAATGCTTGCTATGAACATTTGCAAGATAGAGGATTTGTATTTTGGGTAACAGTGAGGTTTCAAAAGTGATATTGAGTGCTTGTGCATAGGTTCTGCGCAGTGTTTCTTAAATGTTATTCAAAAAACGATTTTGGGGGCAAATCAATGGTATTTACATTTGGCCCTTATTTATGATTGCCTTGTGCCGCCGGTGCATCACTTTAAACATGGGAAATAAGTGACACTCTGGTGGCGGAAGGCCTTCATAAATAAGGCCCTCATAAATAAGGCCCTGAGTTTGTTTGCTGTTGGTTTGTTTTTTGCTTTTTGATAATGCTTGCTATGAACATTTGCAAGATAGAGGATTTGTATTTTGTGAAACACTGAGGGTTCAGTAGTGAAATTGAGTCCTTGTACATAGGATCTTCGCTGTGTTTCTAAAATGTTATTCAAAAAACGATTTTGGGGGCAAATCAATGGTATTTACATTTGGCCCTTAGTTATGATTGCCTTGTGCTGCTGGTGCATCACTTTAAACATGAGAAATAAGTGACACTCTGATGGCGCAAGGCCTTCAGAAATAAGGTCCTGAGTTTGTTTGCTGTTGATTTCTTTTTTGCTTTTTGATAATGCTTGCTATGAACATTTGCAAGATAGAGGATTTGTATTTTGGGAAACAGTGAGGTTTCAAAAGTGATATTGAGTGGTTGTACATAGGTTCTGCGCAGTGTTTCTAAAATGTTCTTCCAAAAACGATTTTGGGGGCAAATCAATGGTATTTACATTTGGCCCTTATTTATGATTGCCTTGTGGCGCCGGTACGTCACTTTTAACATGGGAAGAAAGTGACGCATTGGTGGTGCAAGGCCTTGATAAATAAGCCCCTGAGTTTGTTTGCTGTTGGTTTGTTTTTTGCTTTTTGATAATGCTTGATATCAACATTTGCAAGATAGAGGATTCGTATTTTGTGAAACACTGAGGGTTCAGTAGTGAAATTGAGTCCTTGTACATAGGATCTTCGCTGTGTTTCTAAAATGTTATTCAAAAAACGATTTTGGGGGCAAATCAATGGTATTTTCATGTGGCCCTTATTTATGATTGCCTTGTGCTGCCGGTGCATCACTTTAAACATGGGAAATAAGTGACGCTCTGGTGGGGCAAGGCCTTCATAAATAAGGTCCTGAGTTTGTTTGTTGTTGGTTTGTATTTTGCTTTTTGATAATGCTTGCTATGAAAATTTGCAAGATAGAGGATTTGTATTTTGGGAAACAGTGAGGTTTCAGTAGTGATATTGACTGGTTGTACATAGGTTCTGCGCAGTGTTTCTTAAATGTTATTCAAAAAACGATTTGGGGGGCAAATCAATGGTATTTACATTTGGCCCTTATTTATGATTGCCTTGTGGCGCCGGTACGTCACTTTTAACATGGGAAGAAAGTGACGCATTGGTGGCACAAGGCCTTCATTAATAAGGCCCTGAGTTTGTTTGCTGTTGGTTTGTTTTTTGCTTTTTGATAATGCTTGCTATGAACATTTGCAAGATAGAGGATTCGTATTTTGTGAACTAGTGAGGGTTCAGTAGTGAAATTGAGTGCATGTACATAGGATCTTCGCTGTGTTTCTAAAATGTTATTCAAAAAACGATTTTGGGGGCAAATCAATGGTATTTTCATTTGGCCCTTATTTATGTTTGCCTTGTGCCGCCGGTGCATCACTTTAAACATGGGAAATAAGTGACGCTCTGGTGGCGGAAGGCCTTCATAAATAAGACCTTGAGTTTGTTTGCTGTTGGTTTGTTTTTTGCTTTTTGATAATGCTTGCTATGACCATTTGCAAGATAGAGGATTTCAGTAGTGATATTGACTGGTTGTACATAGGTTCTGCGCAGTGCTTCTTAAATGTTATTCAAAAAACGATTTGGGGGGCAAATCAATAGTATTTACATTTGGCTCTTAGTTATGATTGCCTTGTGCCGCCGGTGTGTCTCTATTAACATGGGACGCACTGGTGGCGGAAGGCTTTCATAAATAAGGCCCTGGGTATAAACTTTAATATATTGCAAATTAGTGTTTATATCGTTTGATTTTAGTCATTACTTTGTTGTTTGCTAATAGTGGTCTTTAATGACACACAGATTGAAATCAACATTTTAAAAGCAAGCAAAAATGCCGTCAAGGCAAAGGAGTAGCAAAAATACCATACGTAAAAGAACAAAATCAGCAAAGGTATTAAAGGAATCCTCTACAACAAGTACTTCAAAAAACACCAGAAAAGGTCCTGGTAAGAAAATTAAGTCTTTTCTTCGCAACTTATGTAGATCAAAAAGAAATGTTAACGGTAATGTGAAGATCCAGAAGCAGAGAGCAAATCTAATAAGGAAGGAGAGGCCCTCAAAAAATGTCTCTATTGGAGCAGGAGAGAAGAGTATGGATAGCAATAGAAGGTTAAATCAATTTAGGGACATTCGTAGATGAATGTTTCGCAATAGGGTAGTTTTAAATTTGCTAAAAAATGAAAAGAAAGGTAAATAGAGAGCTGCTTTTTACAAGAAAAAGAAAAGTGTAGAGAAGATTGTTGATCAGGCTTTTGAAGTTAAGAAAAAATTATTTATTTTAGTAATCAATAGAATTAGGATACTTAATAAGGCAATTGATGTTTTCAAATCGAACAGTAGATGGAAAAGAATTATTAATCTGACTAATTTTTGTGAAGTATTTTCTGGAGAATGGATGCATATTTCAAGTTCTGAGCCATTTTTTAATGAGGAGAGTTACTTTCAGGAAAATGATTTGGTGCATGCAGTTGACACCAGTGGTCGAGCGTATGAGGTGAAAGATGGTTGTGTGATGGAAAAAGAGAAACTTATGTCTAGAGATGCAGAAGAGGTGTTAGGTGATGAAGTTTTAGGGAGACATACTAAGCGTCCAGTATACACATGGAAATGCAGTAGTATTTGTAGTGTGCGACAGGATTCAATCGATTTGCTTCGAAATTTCTTACGTACATATAGTAAGAAAAGTCTAAAACAAAACATGAAGATCTTGCAAGAGTTAGATCCTTGCAGAGTGAGAGAAAACACAGGTTTACATGGACATTCACTGGCTTGTCTTTCTAGAAAAGTATGTCAGAGTGTTTTTCATCATTTATTTATCATCATATCATAATAAGGTGAGAAAATTAGTGAGAAAGTTGTATTATGCAAAAAGTCCAGCACTTAAGCTTAAACAATTAAACAGTGCTCTTTTGCATGGATCTGAAGTAGATGTGAAGACTATTTGTGAAGAAATTGAGTTTTGCTATTTTGGGAACAAAGAGGACAGTGTAGAAATGGATATAGTAATGGATGTTAATGTGGAAGACAATGTACAGATTTCAAGTACAGAAAAATTTGATGAGGAAATTACCATGTTTAAGGTGAAATCTAGTGAAAGGCCTAATTTAACTTGTGTGTGTTGTCGACAGATTCATTATAAGATTCAGACTAGGTTAGTTGATTTATATGCAAAATGTGAATTGGAAAATAATAGTGAATGGAAGGATTTTGTAAGTAATTTGTTGGTGGAGAATTCTTTTGATTTGAGTTTTGATCAGCGTATTTGTAATAATTGTTTGAAAAAAATAAATGAAAATAGAATGCCTGCTAGAGCTGCTCATAATAATCTTCAGTTAATAGATATTCCTTCAGAATTGATGGATTTAAATACTTATGAATCAATTTTGATTCAATGTGTCCATCCTTTTCAAGCTATTGTTCGCATGGAGCCTAAGATAGGGAAATTACCTCCTACAGATTTACAAAGAGGATTAAAGGGAAGAGTTGTTTATTTGCCTCTAGATGTCAAGAAAAATATTGATACAATTGGTGTAGAAAGAGTAGAAGAGGATCCTCTGGTTATTCTAGTTAATGGGGTTCTGACAAAGAGTAAAAAATCTGGCAAGATTTAGTGGATGTTAGGAAAGTCAAAAAGGCAACGTTGTATTTGATCAAAAACAATGAGTACTATAAAGATGTAAGCTTTGGAGGAGAGGAAACAGCTGCAGAAGAAGACAGTGATTCTTCAGTTGGTCAAATTGAAAAAGTTGATGTGTCTAGAAGTGAAGAAATATATGAACATTATACTGTTCATCCTTTGCATTCCAAAGAAGTAATGGGGAATGCAAATGACTTGTTTCAAATGAAAGCAGCAAAAGGAAGTCCTATTAGGGTATGGGAAGAAAGTTTGGAAGCTCGTTGTTTTCCACAGTTATTTCCAAAAGGTCGAGGTAGACGATATGACTATCGACCAGTTCAAATTCCTGCAGCTGAATACCGGACTTTAAGATTATATGCTGAAGATCCAAGGTTTCGTCAATGCATTCCGTATTTATTTCATCTACTGTATGAAAGTGATTTGTCTGAACTTTACAATGTAGTTAATCATATATTGAAAAGTGGAGCTCATCTGCAAAATGTTTCAGCAAGGGACTTTATGGAGAAAGTCAATCTGCAAGACAGTATTTTGGAATCTCAGCTAATCAATATCATGGCATGTCAGCGTGGAACAAACCAGTATTGGTTCCGTCGTCATGGGGAATTGAATTGTATGCTAAGAAACTTAGGAACTCCTACATGGTTCCTCACTCTTAGCTGTGCTGAGTATGCATGGGACGAATTACTTCAATTTCTACGAGAGGCAAATGGAAACATACAAAATATAGAATTGGAAACACCTGGAGAACTGTGTTCTTTGGATCCAGTGAATGTTTGCAGATATTTTAATCATAGATTTGAAGCTATGATGTCTTTTATTACCAACAAAAAAAATCCTCCCCTTGGAGAGGTTTTGGATTTCTTTTGGAGGAAGGAATATCAAGCGAGAGGTGCTCCTTATATACATATGTTGTTATGGATTAAAGATGCACCCAAATTTGGATCAGATTCGGATGAAACAGTGATGAATTTCATTGAAGAGTATTCAACATGTGCTGTTCCAAAAACTACTATCTCATCGTTGTGGAAAGTACTGTCGTCGAAAATTCAAAACAAGGAAAAGTACTACACGAAATGTCGTTTTGTGTTTCCATGACCAGTGATTTCTAAGGGAAGAGTAAATAATTTGATGTCATCTCTATGACATACTGTGACAAGGAAATCACCCAAAAATACATATAACTTAAAAAGAAACAAAGATTCCAAGTACATCAATGACTGCAACCCAGTGATTTTGTCCAAGTGGAATGCTAACATGGATATTCAGTTCGTTGCTGACAACTCTATTGCTGTGGCTCGATATGTGACATCTTACATCACAAAAAAAGAAAAGACAGAACTGATGGAAATGTGGGAGGACATTTCACATGAAAAGAGTCTAAGCAAGAAATTATATAGTTTCAGTCTGAAGATGTTGTCGCATCAAGAAATTGGAGCATATGAATGTTCTGATCGGTTATCATCAGCAAGTCTCTATGCCAAATCAAGAACAATCATTTGGGTAAGTCTAGGTCTTGCTGCATCACAAAACCGAGTTTTGAAATCTGTACAAGAAATTGAATATTTGGCGGAGAAAGAACCAAACAGTACAGATATTTTGAAGACAAATATGTTGGATACATACTATCCAAATAGAAGTACTCACCTTGAGAACACTTGTTTGTACGAAGTTCTGCAAAACTACAGTTATAAGAGGAACATCACAGAAGATATCAATAATGGAAAATATGCTGTCATTGGGTATGAAGGATGTCTAGTGAAGCTGAGAAAAGGCCATTTAATTAATCATCGAAAATTGAGTTGCGAAGCTCCAGACAAAAGAGAATTTTACTATTTAGCTCTTTTGCAACTCTTTAAGCCATGGCGTACAGAAGAGGAACTACTTGGAGATTTTCTCTGTTATGAAGAGTCTTTTAATGCAACTCAGGATACCATAGAATGTCCTGTTTTTCCAAATTATCTGCAAATGTTGAACGAAGAAATAGAGCAAGAAACCACAATTGCTGAAGAGATTGCTAGAGACAGTTCTCAAGACAGTCAGAGTTCTACTTCATTGAGTCAGGATCCACTAGGAGGACCAATTATCCAAAATGAAGCTGTAACTGCCATGGATGAGGTGGAAAGAGCTATGGAACAAGCTCAAGAGGATGGAGTTAACTTAGAAGATTTGCTAAAGCATCTAAACGTTGAGCAGAAAAAGATATATGACGAAGTTACAGAACAGATTTAACATGTATTCAGACATGAGAAAAAAGTGTGCTCATGTACATCATTTAAGCCTGTTCGACTGTACGTAAGTGGAGAAGCGGGAACAGGAAAAAGTTTTCTGATTAAAGCTGTTGCAAGTTATCTGCAGAAAAGGACTGAATCACCGCTGTCTTGTGTTGTAACCGCTCCAACTGGACTGGCAGCACATAACATTAAAGGGATTACTCTACATCGTTTACTGATGCTGCCAGTTGAGCATGATAATAAATTGCATTACAACAAGTTATCTGGAGATGCATGTCCTGAAGTTTCCAGAGTCTTGAAGAAAATTAAACTTATCATTGATGAAGTAAGCATGGTCTCAAATCTAATGCTTGCTTTTGTGCATTTGAGAATGCAAGAAATTCTTAGAACAGAGAATGATGTGTTATTTGGAGGAAAACACATTATTGTTTTTGGAGATCTACTGCAGTTGACTCCAGTAAAAGGACAACCAGTGTTTAAAATGCTTACGCATGAAGATACCAGGAAGTCCCTTGGAAGCATTGGAAACGTTAATATATGGTTAAATATTAAATATGCTGAACTGCTTCAAAATATGCGACAGGCAAAGGATGAAGATTATAAAAATATTCTACAAGATGTAAGAATCGGAAAAGTAAGTGAGCTTGGGAAAGAAGCTTTACATGCTCGATTAATTTCAAATTTGTATCCAAATGAAAACATTCTTCCAGAGAATATTTTTAAAAAAATGACTGAGAAGAAATCTGGAATATGTTTGATGCCAACTCTGCAAGAATGTTCCATCTTCAACAACAAAATGTTAAAGTTAGAAAATGAAGAGATTGTGAAACTGGAAGCAATAGATAAAATAGAGCATATGGGAGCAACAATTGTTTTGTCAGAAAATTTGAAAACAAAATTGGATTCATTAGAGAAAAGTATTTCTAAAACAGCTGGTTTTGAAAAGACTCTGAATGTGTGTTTAAATTGTCGTATCATTTTGAGAAGAAATTTAAATGTTGAAAGAGGTCTGGTAAATGGAGCAATGGGTTATGTTGTTGATTTTGTGAATTAAAGAAATAGAGATGGGATTGAATTTTTAAAAATAAAATTTGATGGCATTGAGCAAGTACAACAAATCAGTCGTTGTTCTGCTATTTTTTTGCTTGTAAAAGACTTATATGTTCGCCAAAAACAGTTTCCTCTTTGTTTGGCATATGCGGTGACAATTCATAAATCTCAAGGTTTAAGTGTAGATAGTGCTATGGTGAACATTGGAAGATCTGTGTTTAAAGAGGGTATGGCATATGTGGCATTATCACGAGTCAGAGCTTTATCAGGATTGTACTTGATTGAGTATGATGAGACAAAGATTTGTGCAGATCTAGATTGTGTTAAAGAATACAATAGGTTCAGAAGAGAGTATGCTCCACATTTGCCTCAATATCCTCTGTTTGAAAAACGTGTGGTAGGCCGAAAAAGAAGAAATGAGAATAATTGCAGTGAGGTAGTAGCAAAAAGACAAAAAGTAGATGAAACAGTAATTCAAAAGAGGAAGAAAAAGGATCCTGATGAAAATGTTGTTGGATTTCAATTTGAAAACAGTTCTGGTGTCAACTGCTATGCTAATGTAGTGGTTAATGTTATTTTTTTCTTCAAACTTTACAAGAACAGATTGTTGAAAATCGGGATCAAAGATTGTGTGGTTTATTGAATTCTGTGTTTGAGAAATGTAGCAGTGATAGAGCAATAATAGAAACTGTAACAGAAATTCGAAATATTTTAGATATGTGTTCTGGTCAAGATAAATTTTCACAGAACATTCAGCAGGATTGTCAGGAATTTTTAATGTATATGTTTGGTGTTTTGGAAGATGAAGGTGTAGATGTAGATAATCTTTTTAGCCTTTCTTATCAATGGCAGCATGACTGCCATAACTGTAGTTCATCAAGTACTACTACAATAGACACTGAAAGATTTATATATTTGACTTTACCAGACTGTAAATCAGTGTCTATTAAAAATCTAGTTAAAGCAGCAGATCATAATATGGTGTATACCCAATGTAAGTGTCCAATGCTATCCACATTATTTATACAAAGTTATGGTCAGTATATCATTTTAGTTTTCCAATGATGTAGACCTGATGGAACTAAATTGACAACTTCTATCAAAAATGTTGTGGCTTTTCAGTTATCAATTTCAGGAAGAACCTTTACAACTGTAGCTATTATTTATCATGATGGTTCTTCAACAACATCAGGACATTATACATGCTACTTAAAATGTCAAAAAGGTTGGAGTTACTGCAATGATTCTCATTTGACTTATAAACAACGTTTGCCTTATGACTTTAAAAATTCTTACCTAGTGTTTTTAAACCAAAGTTTTAGTAAAGGTAATTGGCCTTTGAAGACGGGAGTAGTTAATAAAAGTTAGTTAGTTAATTAGTCTAATGTTTAAAATTATTTATCTCATATAGGTACTGTAAGTGGATCTCATAGTAAAAAATACTCATATATCTGACACGATTTGGCCGTAAGGAAAGTGTAAGGTATGATGTTCTTAGATCTTTTTTCATAGGAAGTCGATGAAATGGAAGTTATAGAAAACAGCAGACTTTTTTTAAACCAAAAGGACCTTCACTATCTTCTATTTGGCCTCACGGAAAAGTAAGTGAATCAAAGATTACTGTACATATATGATTTCGAAGTTTTTATGTTTTTTTTTAAACACAATCTTTTAGATTGTGTTTATTTTTTCCTGCTGTTATATGATTAAGAGTTTGAACTCACTAATTTAAGTGAAATTCAATATATTCTGAGAACAGCAAAAATAAACGATGTAACATATTGTATAAGTCATTCTATAGTTTGCATTGTGTAATTTATATTGTATTCCCTTTGTCTCACACTCATTTTCCTTTTTTCACCCTTATTTAGCTGTCTTTACTCACTTACACTGCCTTTTTTCACTTTGTTTCATCGCTGTTCCTATACTCCTCTCCTTTTCACTCATTTTCCTTTTACTTTCTTCTCTTTCCTAATTTCGTTTTGGTATCTCATATTCTTTTAGTATTTTACTTATCTTCAGTAATTTGTTCTCTTTCTATTTCTTTTTCCCTCTTTTTTGTCTTTCTACATTACTTTATTTCCGTTTTTGTATCCTTCAGTATTGCTTTATTTCTTAGTACACTTTTTTTGATTTTTTACCTCTTGACCTGTTTCTTCTATTTTAAAATATATATTTTACTAATTAAAACTTGTTTTTTCTTTTGTCATTCACAGATACAAAGTGTAGTTAAAAGATGCAAGTAAGTTTTCATTAATTATATGGTAAGTGAGCCTACAAAATTTAGTTTGTCATCACCCTTTGCTTTAACCTCACTACTTTTCTCTCACCCTACCTCACCCCTGTTTTCTTACTCTGCTTCCCTCACTTATTCTTATCCTCCATATTTACTTCTCTTTATCTTACTTTCCTACCACATTCAACTTCTTTTAGTGCCCCTGCTCACCCACACACCCTCTCTTTCCTTTTTTTTCTGCTTCACTTAGTCCCTTTCTGACACTCCTTCCTTTACTCTCTCTGTTCTTTTTTTCTGTCACTCCCCAGGTCTTACCCTTATTCATTTTTATCCACCCTCTTTCACTCCTCTTTACTTACACTCACTGCTATTTTCTTTCCCTCCGTCACCACTGTTCCTTTTCTCTGGTTCTGTCACTACCTGTCATTCCCCATCCTTTACTCTCCTTCCTTTTACTCTCATCACCCATTCACATTCTCCCAGAACATCTGCTTTAGTTTTCTTCCTCTTTCTTCTTTTCTTTTGCTTCCTTATTCATTTTCCTTTTCTCAGTTACTTCCTCTTATACCTTTTCTCTGTTTTACTATCTATTACACAGTCCCTCTGTGTTTCTCCCTCTAGCTCTCTTTCTCTTTACACCACTCTCTTTGTCCCCATTCCTTATGCTCACACATAGGTATGAGGCCCTATAAAAAGATAGAAATTAGCAGTTAAAAAACCTATGAAATTCACTGAAAAAACCATAGGTTTCACACCAGTTATAGTTAGGAATTAGCATTTAAAAAACCTATGAAATTCACTGAAAAAAACATAGGTTTCACGCCAGTTATAGTTAGGAATTAGCATTAAAAAAACCTTTGAAATTAACTGAAAAAACCTTATGTTTCACACCAGTTATAGTTAGGAATTAGCATTTAAAAAACCTATTAAATTCACTGAAAAAACCATAGGTTTCACACCAGTTATAGTTAGGAATTAGCATTTAAAAAAACTATTAAATTCACTGAAAAAACCATAGGTTTCACACCAGTTATAGTTAGCTGGAAATTTTACTGACATAAAACCAATGAAATTCCACGTTATAGTCAGTTGGACTCACTATAACTTGCGCGTGTAATGCACTGCTGATGACATCACATATTACATCACTCATGACATGGTCAGTGACATCACTCATGACATCACTGATGACACCATCCTTGTGACAGAGTGACATACCTCCTTTCACTGTAAAGTAACCCTTGTGAAACATATTCAAAAATAGAAACTAACATTTTCAAAAAAGTGGATATACCCAAACCAGTTACAACAACCAATTCAGTAATTCCACCATCTATATACACATCCACTCATTCACCAACAGTTCTATATAGTCACTCATACATATACTCACTCATCATATGTAGTGATACACCTATACATCCTATTACACACCGACAGTCATCAAAAAGGTACTCACACACATATTCACACATGCAAATAAACTAATAAACATCCATTTATTTACATATACAGATATACACACACTACCACCTTACTTCTAAGGAAACTTACACATACTTACTCTCTTAAACAATCACTTATAGAAACACATACTTATTTAAACAGGAACTCTTTCAATCTCTCACTCTCACATATACTGACTTATATATATCAATACTCACATAAACTAGATTAAAACATATGTAGTTGCTGATAAAGACACTAGTGAGGCAGTCATTCACTCACTAACACACACATATGCACACTCATCCACCCATACAGTCCTGCACATATGCTGTCTTCAAAAAACATATAAACAGTGAGTCAGTCATTGATGCATCTATATGCTAAGTAACACCCCCACCAAACCATACAGACACTCATACTGATACTAAAAAAAATCTAATAACCCATATTCACACACATGTAGCTACTCACCAACCCATGTAGCCATTTATACACAAAGTGAAACACTGATACAAACATTTAAATATTTAAACATTACTCGCCAATATATGTATTCACTAAGATACACTTAATAAGCCAGTTATGCAATCATTTTTTAAAAAAAAAACATTTATTAAGACAATAATTTAAACATTCATTTTTCCATCGACCTTTACATATACATATGTAAAACATATTTATTTTTCAGAAAGACACACATTCACTGGATGGTGTCATCAGTGATGTCATGAGTGATGTCACTGACCATGTCATGAGTGATGTAATATGTGATGTCATCAGCAGTGCATTACACTCGCAAGTTATAGTGAGACCAACTAACTATAACGTGGAATTTCCTTGGTTTTATGTCAGTAAAATTTCCAGCTAACTATAACTGGTGTGAAACCTATGGTTTTTTCAGTGAATTTAATTGGTTTTTTAAATGCTAATTCCTAACTATTACTGGTGTGAAACCTATGGTTTTTTCAGTGAATATATATATATATATTTATATATATATTGGTTACCAATCCGCATTCACTTCGATCAAGGATGGCACTGACACCGTGAATTCAACTCAAGAAAAAGTTTTAATCCATAAAGCTGCTACAGACGCATTTCAGCGGAAGCCTCTGCCTTGCTCACTTCATCTGCCATGAATGACGCTGTCAGTTAAGTACATTCTAGCACATGCACAGTTACCTCACTGTTAATGGTTTATCTTTAACTTGGTTACCAGTGATGTGACGGTATTCTAACAACAGACATAGAAGAGTTTAGCGCATAAGAATTGCAGAATGTAAACGTACATTCAACCAAATATTCCTTGAAGATTAATCCCAAGATTGTGCATGTACAATTCCGTGCATATTGCCCCATACCAATGGAAATTTAAAATACACTTGAATAACGTAGATGCCTACCGAGTGGTATTACTGGTTACAGGCACATTTTGAAAAAATGGTGTCTATGTCGGCTTTTTCTAACTAGGGAAAGGAACCCCAGATCCAAAACACGCGCTGTGGAAAAATGCACATTCGTGTTACTCCCTATGATATTGGTAAAACAAAACACACGCTTTTATAATTCATTATGTTTGATAGAGGGCTTAATTATTGTCTAAAAATAAGTTAACATACGGTGTATATATATGCATGATCAAACAATTCACATTACAATTGTAGATGAATACATATCTAGTGACCATGCCACATATCTCATCCTGCCCTCTATTTTAATATGTAAGAAGACACGTGTTTCAAATATAGAAATTGCACAAAAGGATACTCAAACGATATATATACACCAACAAGATAGTCCAAATAACAAAGGGTGAACAGATTAGCTTGTGCTTGCGGCAAGGCTGGACAAATCAGTGAACATATGTCTTCCACCAAAAGTATCACGCAGCACTCTCCAAATGTTTTTTTATCTTTTGTTTACTTAGCCATCCTTGCTCAACCTATATATATGTGTATATATATATATATATATATATATATATATATATATATATATATATATATAATATATCCACTCAAGCCTCCTCCTTGTATCAGCAGTTTTTTTGTCAAAAACCAGATGATAGCCAAGGGACGATTCCTCTCAGTGTATTTTTTTTTTGCAGCAAACGAAAACTTCCCAACGCGTTTCGAAGCTCAAGCTTCTTAGTCACGGGTCAATTAAGTTTACCATGATACATCATATGTACATGTGACTACACCATCACCATAGAAGTAGGACTACAACATGCACGTCTGACTTGGTGGCTATCTTACCTGATTATAAAAGTTACTTTTCTCGCCCAATATATTTGAAATCTGATAATCTCAGGCTTTCCGGTGCTAATATAGTCCAAAACTGATATTGCTGTCAGCATTATAAGGAATGAAGATATAAACACAGTATATTTATAGCATTATTGACCCTTACAATTCCACCCTAGTGGGTAATATACATAAATATTTGTCTGTAACAAAATCTCTAAAAGTTCTGTTACAGTTCCAAACCAGTGGGCAAATCAGGACCAGTTTGGAACCTTTTTGAAGTTTAATTCTGCCCCTTTCGACAATATCACAGCTCATACATCATAAGAACACATCACCGTCTTGTTCCACATAACTTAACTGTGAGATACTGTCCCCCAAGATATAGGCTCTTTTGCAATCTTCTTGCCCCTTGTTGCCTACGAAAATAAAAATCAGTGTCAGATCAAATTACCTAAAATTTTATTTTCTAAAACCAATAAACATATTTTCTCTTCAACTCATGTCTCATCTCTCTCTATTTTATAATTTCTAACGGTATCCTAAAAGGCTTTACCCCAAATGTAAGGCTAGTTCCTCATCCCTATTCAGTCAAGTCAAAAACATGGTTTCTTATTTAAATACTAACTTGGACTCTAATCTACGTTACATTTGGGTTCTATTGCCCCCTCTGTCAGGATTATATCCAGTACGCAAAACTTCAGCACACTTGTATTTTTTTATGTTTCTCTTTGAAATATCACCCTACTCAATATTGTTTATTCTCATTTACAAAAGCACTTAAATGCTCTAGAATTCTCTTTTTGGCTTTAGGGATTGTACTGCCAATATAATGGAGTGAACATGAACGTTTCAACAGTCAGAGTTTCATCTTAAATGTTTAATAATGACAAAAGCTTTTCTTCTCTGAGAAAGTTTCACCTCCTTACAGCTATTGCTATTTCTGCCAGCTCTGCATACACCACAGGTATGAAACCCTTGTATATTGCTCTTACTCTATTTCTCTTGTATGTTGCTACATAACACATCCTTCAGTGATGCACACCTCTTAAAGGTAACTACTGATTTTGATAGAGTTCCAAAATGTATTCTGACTTCTCTTTACTTCCAAGCTTGAGTACTCAACTCTATTATACATCTAACTAGCTGTTCTTCCTCTGTCTTTACCTTTGGTATTAAAAAGTCCACTCTTGTTGCATTCTTGGCCCTGTTGCACGCCTGCTCAATTACCTTAGGGGAGTAGCCAATTTCTGCGAATCTGCTTCTTATTTCTGACATTTCTTTTTCATATCCTTCCTCTGAGCTACAATTTCTCATAGCTCTAAGTAATTTTCCATATGGTATGCTCTAGATAAGGTTTTTCAGGTGACAACCATCTGCATTAATTATAGTATTAGCCACTGTTTTATTGCAGAAAGTTCACTTTCTAACTTGTCATTGAATACTTTTATTTTGATGCCTAGAAATTCAATCTTAGTTGGGTTTATGTGACTAATGCATTTCAAATTCAGATCATTAATATTGAGTAAATTAACCAAGTAATCTGCCTCTTCCCTTGTTCCATTCCAAATGCAGAATATGTCATCAATGTACCTCACCCAGAGGACTGCAAGCTCCTTGAACAGTCTGATGTTGCTGACTATTTGGTCTTCCTTATATATAAGGTTCAACCCTGCAAAACTGGGAGCAAAACAAGTTCCCATTGCAGTCCCCTCAGTTTGCCTATATATAACCTTATCAAAGAAGAAAAAGTTATTTGTTAGAAGTATGTAAATATTTCTGTATGTAACAGATACTGTAGTGACCGGGATCTTAAAAAACGTCTGCATGCCTTGATTCCGTGTTCGTGTGGTATACATGTGTATAGGCTGTTGATGTCCAATGTCATAAGTATAAAGTTATTTTCCCAAACAGTATTATTAATTTTGCACAAAAAGTCCCCTGTGTCTTTCATCTATGAAGGGAGTGTTTGTACATATGTTCTTAGGAAGTGGTCTACATTTTGGATGTGTTCTCATACGTGCTTTCCTTTGAGGACACTATCGGTCTACCTGGTGGATAACTGCTGTTTTTTATGTACTTGAGGTAGGATATAAAATATTGGTAGTTGACATGGGGGACTTTTAGCGCCAAATTAATGATATTGTTTGGAAAAATAACTTTACTGGTTATAGATAATAACATTGTGTGTTACTACTTCTATGATGATGGTGTAGTCACATGTATATATACGAGCTATTATGATAAACAAAATTGATCCTTGACCAAGAAGCGTGAGCTTCCTATTTCGCATCAGGACATTTTCTTTTGCGGCAAAAATAAACAGGATGAGAGGAATTGTACCCTGGCTGTCTTTTTGTTTTTATGACGAAAAAATCATCGATACAAGAAGGAGACTTGCGGGGAGTATTATTTAGGGGTGTGTCAGGGCCGCTGAAATAAGAGGGGAGGGAATCGGTATTCTTTGTATGAGATATATATATTACCTACTGGCGGGTGCCAGTAGGTATTTATAGTTAGGACCTAGTTCTCATCAGTAACCGAGGCACAAGAAAAGAGAAAAAGAAATGCGTAAAACAAGAAGAGAGGGCAGGGTAGAAACACCATCACCGCCTAGGCCTGCTCAGGGGGTCCCACAAGGACCCTCAGGGCCCAAAAAAGCATAAAAAAAAAATCTGCCAAATTCATGTTGAGTGCGCGAATCTAGCCAAACCGGTGGGCCAAGTTCCGGGGCATGCTGAAATAAAAAAGCCCCTGGAACCACCCCCCCTGGGGATTTGATAAAATATTTGTGGGGGCAGACGGCACCCCGCAACCCTGGGGACCGCGACCCCTCAGGGCTTTTTTTTTTAATGTTTGGGGGCCTCCAAGGCCCCCACAAGCCCCAGGGACTTCCACCCCTGGGGTTTTCATTAATTATTTGCAGGGGCGCAATGCCCCCCGCTGCCCCGGGGACAGCCACCCCCCGGGGCTTCTTTGTAAAAAAAATATACCTGTGTATGGTGCTCGAGCCCCCCCACATGCCCCGGGGACCACCACCTACCTGTGGCACTATAATGCATCTTTGGGGGTTTGTTAGGGACCCCATGGGGACCGCCACCTCCCCAGGGCTGTGCATTGGTTGGGAGGGGGCAGCGCGGCCCCCTTCCTGGAGGCTGTGATTGCCCTGGGGACCGCCACCCCCCAGGACAGGCTCCTGCAGTATCCCGAAGTGCCCACTCTGGGATACTGCTGTTTGCTATGGCAGGGCAAGAGCCGTGCAGCTCCCGCCCTGTCATAGCAAACACTGGTTTGGATTTTGGAAGAGAGAGCAGGAAACCTGCTCTCTCTTCCAAAATGCAAACCAGATTGCTTTTACACACATGGAGGTATATGTCAGCAGCTCCTAATGAGGAAAAGCAATGCCGACTCTCACAGGATGTGGGGAGCCGGCAGTGACCGTGGGGGTATTGGGGCTCCCCCATGGCCCCCAATGCGAGTACAGACCCCAGGGGATAGGCTCCCCAGGGCCATAAATGGCCTGAGAATGGGGGCCGCGCAGCCCCCCTCCAAATAATTTTGTTTTTTTAAAACACTGGCCATGCCCCGGGGGATGGGGTCCCCAGGGCCGAATAAGGCCTCTGGAGGAGGCCCTGTGGCCCCCTTCCATTTATTAAAAAAATAAACAAATATGGGTCTGGCCCTGGGAATGGGGTCCCCAAGGCCCATAAAATAGAAATGGAAGGGGGGACACACAGACCCCCTTCTTAAAAATAAATAAAATAAAAGACTGGCATCGCCAAAGTCCCACTCCCTCCCAGCAACGCTCTGGAAATGCGCCCACATTTTTAGTTGGGGAATTAATTCCCCTTCAATACTGGGAATCCAACACACACAGGCTAACTAGCCCACAAGGTACCTCCAGTAAGCGCCAGAGGGTCGCATTGCAGAGAGGTAGTCCAGGCTACGTCCCTTTTTACACTTCTCTGCATTGCAGCTCTGTGGCGCTTACTGGAGGTACCTGGCGGGTAAGTTGGACCCCAGGGACCCTCAGGATTCAAGGGGACTTTATCACCTAACTTAAAATGCGCCACAGGAACGTTTGCACAGTGGTGAAAGGAGGGGGCGGGGCCTGAGGGGACATGTAAGCAAGTTGGGGAATTAATTCCTCTTCAATCCTGAGGGTCCAAGGGGGCTAACAACCCCACAATGTACCTCCAGTAAGCGACACTGCACTGCATTGCAGAGAGGTGGGCCAGGCCAAGCCCCTTTTTACCCTCTCTGCAATGCAGCTCTGTGTCGCTTACTTTAGGTTCCTGGTGGGCTAGTTCGATCCCAGGGACCCACAGGATTGTAGGGGACTTAACCTCCCAACTTACAATGCACCAGGGGGTGCGTTTGCAGAGTGATTGAGGAAGGGGGCATGACCTTTGTCTACCTCTCACCAAATCCCACTGCGTGGATCTTACTGGAGGTAAAAGGTAGACTAGTTGGCCTTTAAAATACCCCCAGCTGTGAAGGGGACTTCAATCCCCATCCAAAAGCGTGCCAAGGAGCGAGTTTGTAGAGTGGTGAGCAAAGTGGGTGTGGCCTGGTACGAGTACTTACCAGTGCTGCTGTGTGAAACAGACTGGAGGTAATAGTTTAGGAAGTTGGCCCACAAGGATGTCCTTGGGGGCCAACTACCCCTCTTGTTTCCTCCAGTAAGTCACACTCAGTGGGATTGCTAAGACGTCTTCGGAGGCCAAGGCCCCCTTTCTCTACCACTCTGCAAACGTGCCTCGTGGCAGACTATGGGATGGGGAATTAAGTCAAATTTAGTCCTGAGGGAGTTTGGGGGCCCCCCTGTAAGTCCTATGCAGTGGTATTCCTGAGCGTTGGTTGGACGCCCAGCACCCTCTACAAATGCGACTACTAGTTAAAGTAGCATATTTCTGCCCCTCTGACATAGAGGTAGTTTTAATCCCCCTGCCCTATTATGTACTAGGGCCTTACAGAGGAGGTCATGCTAATCACAGGGGTACCCCAACGTATAGTGTTCCCTAGTGTATGTAGCTGTTTTAACTGTATTATAAGTGTCTTTTAGCATAGCTCTCGCTCTAGGCCTGGTTAGTTAGAGGCAGTTACCATCAGTACCCATCTGAAAAATGTGTAGTCACAGGCTAATTTTGCAACAAGGCCTCTTTCTGCTCCTCTGTTGCTTCTTTCTGCACATGTCTTGCTTCTTCTTGCACATTTCTTTATTTTTGTGGACTTCTGTTGCTTCTTTCTGCTTTTCTTTTACTTCTTTCTGTGCGTTTTTTCTTCTTTCTTCACATGTCCTATCTCTGTAGGCATAGTTAGAAACTAGCATTTAAAAAACCTTTGAAATTCACGTAAAACATAGGTTTCAGGCACGTATAATTAGAAATTAGCATTTAAAAAACCTTCGAAATTCACTGAAAAAACATGTTTCAGGCACGTTATAGTTAAATATTAGCATTTAAAAACCTTAGAAATTCACAAAAAAAACATAGGTTTCAGGGTTGTTATAGTTAGTTGCCTGTTTCACTCGTAAAAAAACATTGAAATGCACCGTTATACTTAGTTCTGCTAACTATAACTCGGAACGCCCGCAATGCACTGCTGATGACGCCACATATTACATCACTCATGACATGGTCAGTGACATAAATGATGATATCACTGATGACATCACTGATGACCTCCTCTCACCCTTTATAACCTTTGACACACACACTCAAAAATACAAACTGAAATTTTCAAAACAATGGACATACCAATACCAGTTACAACATACCCATTCAGTAATTCCAAGATCTACACACACATCCACTCATTCACCAACAGTCTGATACAGTCACTCATACATGCACTCACTCATCATATGTACTCATACACCTACACATAAAGTTACACACTGCCACTCATCCATAAAGTTACTCACACACAAAGTCACACATGCAAAGTATCAAACATCCTTTTACTTGCATATACAGTTATACATGCAACACGACACTTACTTCCTCAGAAACGTACCCATACTTACTCTCTTAAACAATCACATATAGAAACACATACTTATTCATACAGTAACTCTTCCAATCTCTCACTCTCATATAAGCTTACTTATATACACCAATACTCACATATACTAGTTAAAAACATATGTAGTTACTCACAAAGACACTATTAAGACATTCATTCACCCACCAACACACCCATACACACATCCATCCACCCATACAGTCCTGCACACATGCTGTCTTCATCACACACAAACAGTGAGTCACTCATTCATGCATCTATGCACTAAGTAACACCTCCCACCGAACCATACAGATACTCAGACACTCATGCTCATACTCAAAATACCAACTAATAACCCAGATAGACACTCATATACCTACTCACCAACCCATGCATCCACTTATACACAAAGTTAGAGACTGATACAGACATTTACATATTTAAACATTACTCACTAACCTATGTATTCGCTAAGATACACTTAATCAGTCAGTTATACAATCAATTTTACACAAACAAAATCATCCATTTAGACACTTATATACCCATTTATTCTTCCATCGACCTTGAGATATACATATATAAAACATATTTACTTTTCAGCAAAACATAATTTCATTGGATGATGTCCTCAGTGATGTCATTTGAGATGTCATTAGTGATGTCATGAGTGATGTCACTGACCATGTCATGAGTAATGTAATATGTGACATCCTCAGCAGTGCATTGTGGGAGCATGAATTATAGTTAGCTGAACTAACTATAACCGCGAATTTCATTGGTTTTGTACAAGTGAAACATTCAACTAACTATAACAACCCTGAAACCTATGTTTTTAGTGAAGATATATATATATATATATATATATATATTTCCTCCCCAATCCCGTGTCACCCACAGGATCCCAAATGAAGTTGCACTCTCACTTTCCGATTTTCAGCAGCAGTGTATTGATTTGTTGTTCCAATCAAAATCAAAATGAAGGTACAGGCGAACAACCAACGCGTTTCGGTATGCTTATACCTTGATCACGGTTGGTATGTTCACAACAAACAGCGTTTTTTATAATTTTCAAATCATTACATCATAACCTGTTACTTTGCATTTAGTCCAATAGTGCATTATGGGACATAGAGTTTCTATATTTACAATTTAAAATTTCGGAGTTATATGCATATGTATATGTGCATGTGTATATGTGTATGTATATATATGAATATGAATATGTATATGTGTATGTATATGTGTATGTATGTATATATATATATATATATATATATATATATATATATATATATATATATATATATATATATATTTTCACAGAAAAAACCATAGGTTATAGACCATATATAGTTAGGAATTTGCATTTACAAAACCTTGAAAATTCACTGAAAAAACCATAGGTTATAGACCATATATAGTTAGGGATTAGCATTTAAAAAACCTTATTTTATTTGCACAAAACCATTAAAATTCCATATATAGTTAGTTGCACTAACTATATATCGCGGACCCGCAATCCACTGCTAATGATGTCACATATTACATCATTCATGACATGGTCAGTGACATCACTGATGACATCACTGATGACATCTCAAATGACATCACTGATGACATCACTGATTACATCACTGATGACAACACCCAGTGAATGTATGTTTCTGTAAAGTTAAAATATGTCTTACATATTGAAGAATGAGTGGATGTATAAGTGTCTGGATGAAGGATTTAGTAGGTGCATGACTGACTGTATGAGAGAATGATTAAATGTGTCTCACTGAGTGTATGGGTTAGTGATTAAAGTGTCTTAATTTGGCAATCATTATTTATGTTGTTCTGTAAACTGCTGCATGTTTAAATCAGTAGCTATATCAGTAACTATATGGGTTATTGAATGGTTGCCCAAGTATTTGTATGGGAGACTGAGTATGTGTGTGGGTGGCTGGGAGGTGTATAACTCTGTGCATAGATGTGTGAGCAGTTGATTCCCTAGGTGTATGGGTTCAAAAGTGCATGTAGAAACAGCTGTATGGACAGTTGACTGTGTGCATGAGTATATTGGTGAGTGAATGGATATCTCAGTGCTACATGTCAAAGTAAGTACATATGTAAAACACACTCCATGTGAGAGTTGACATATATAAATAACTGAACATAAGAGCCAGTGAATGTGTGAGTGGCTGTATGAATCATTGTGAACTTGTATCAAGGATTGTATAAGAGAGTAAATATGTGTTACTATATGTTTGAATAAGTAAGGTGTGTATAACTGTATAGTTGAGGAAATGGAGATGTGATTGATTCTTTGCATGACTGACTAGGTGTGTGAGTAACTCCATGGATGTGTGACAGTCTGTGAGTGCCTGTTTACACTGAGTGTATCTAAGGTTATATTAGAGTCTGAAGATGTATTATCACATAAATGATATCATCAGTGATGTAATCAGTAATGTCAAATGAGATGTCAGTGATGTCATCAGTGATGTCATTTGAGATGTCATCAGTGATGTCATCAGTGATGTCATTTGAGATGTCATCAGTGATGTCATCAGTGATGTCACTGACCATGTCATGAATGATGTAATATGTGACATCATTAGCAGTGGATTGCGGGTCCGCGATATATAGTTAGTGCAACTAACTATATATGGAATTTCAATGGTTTTGTGCAAATAAAATAAGGTTTTTTAAATGCTAATCCCTATATGGTCTATAACCTATGGTTTTTTCAGTGCATTTTTAAGGTTTTGTAAATGCAAATTCCTAACTATATATGGTCTATAACCTATGGTTTTTTCTGTGAATTTCATTGGTTTTTTAAAAGCTAATATCTATAGCTGTAAAATATATTCTTTATTAAGTGACGTATCACGTAGCCCGTGAGACGCCTCATGATGCATCGCATAACCGTGACGTATCGTCTCTGCAGCGCAAACCAAACCCAAAACGTAAGCGCGCCAGAACACGCTTAAAGATATATACATATTTTTTTAACCTTAATTAGACAAAATCCACACGTGCACATATCACAAACGTTCAAAAAACACAATATGTCGGACTCCCGTTACGCTGCCGGTTAGCTGCCCGGTTAACGTACCAGGAAGCACCTTTACCGCGAAAAATCGCAATTTTTTTTTTCTTTTGCCCCGCAGGGAACTTTAATAGCCCCCTCATCAATCCTAGGGTTTCAGGAGGGGTCTGCCTTACCCCTTTCATTCATTTACACCTTTTTTTTTCCACCTCTTGTCTCTCGATCCTTCCGGGAGACAAGATGGCGGCCGCTCCGGACTGTTTACAATGTTGACAGCCAATCAGCTACTCCTCAGACTCCCGTTACACTGCCGGTTAGCTTCCCGGTTAGCTGCCCGGTTAGCTGCCCGGTTCGCGTACCAAGACGCGACTCTACAGCGAAAAAATCAGATTTTTTTTTTTTGGGGGGGCCCGCGTGGCTCTATAATATCCCCCTCATCAATCCTAGGGGGTCAGAAGTGGTCTACCTTGCCCTTTCCTTCATTTCCCCCTTTGTTTTGGCCTCCTCTTGTCTCTCGATCCTACAGAGAGACAAGATGGCGGCCGCTCCGGACTGTTTAGAATGTTGACAGACACCGGAGAGCCAATCAGCTTCGCTTCGCAAAGTTCCGATACGCGAAAAGTTCGCTAACCGGAGCGCTACCCGGAGCGCTGTTACAGATATATATCTTATTTTAAACGTTAATTTCTCAAAATCCACTGAAGCACATATATTGAGACCTAGCAAAGGCACATCGGGCTAACAGTCCCTACAATTTTGCCAAGTTTCGTGGAAATCCATTCAGCCGTTCGGGCTAAAAGTGAGGCCAACCGCCCCATGGAAATGAACATGGGAAAAACGCGTTTTGGGACCCCCCTTTTTTCTCGGCCCCCCCTTGACGAACCCCCCCAAATTTCCAGGAGCTGCTCAGAAACAAAATGTGCCATTTTCCTGAAGATTTCAGCCAATTCCGTCCACAAACGCCAATGTTATTAGGCATAGAATTTTCAAAAGTTCCATAGAGAAAAAATCCTAACTATATATACCTACTGGCTATCGCCAGTAGGTAATATATATATATATATATATATATATATATATATATATATATATATATATATATATATATATATATATATATATATATATATATATATATATTCACTGAAAAAAACATAGGTTTCACACACGTTATAGTTAGGAATTACCATTTAAAAAACCTCAGAAATTCACTGAAAAAACCATAGGTTTCACACATGCTATAGTTAGCTGGACATTTCACCCATACAAAACCATTGAAATTCCCCTGTTATAGTTAGTTTGGCTAACTATAACTCGCGCGCCGGCTATGCACTGCTGATGACGTCACATATTACATCACTCATGGCATGGTCAGTGACATCACTCATGACATCACTCATGACATCTGCAACAGTTGTAGTCTCTACGCATGCGCAGCCTCGTTTGCAACACCACACTTCTTTCTCTTTCTCCAATTTCGTAAAGCCACCCTGTCCTCATTTCAGGTATTAAACTGCCGCTTTGTTCTCCCTGGCTGTGTGCCTAATCCGCTTCTAGACTTTTCTAATATATTAATATTAATAATCATATTCTATCTATATTTTTTTGAAACGTGTTGCCTGCGGCGCCAAATCTTGATTACATACTCCGTCCTCCGCCATTTTAGTATTTTTCCTCCGTAATTTTTATTAAACCTGCCACTTTCATATTTATTTTACCTCCCGTCTGCCTTCTCTTTGAGTCCTGAGATTTTCTGCCACAGACACCACGTTGTTTGTCCTATGCCTCTGATCTTATCAGACTTGGTTACACACATGCCTAAAAACTAATTTGAAGCATGTAAGCCACAGCCATTACAACACATTACCGTCACCACAAAGCCATTACCAGGCTTATGCCTTTATCATGCGAGGTAAATGCATACTCGTTGTAAAAGCATGCATGGTAAAGGCATGCGTGGTAAAGACATGTGTGGTAAAGCCATATGCGAGCTAATGGTTTGATGTTGACAGTCACACGTGGTTATGACAGCGTTGTAATGGCAGTTTCCCTCCAGGACACTGCAGGAACCGGGTCTGGGCGTGACGGTTTCCAGGGCTCTCAAGGGCATCAGGCGGAGGAATAACCATCCCCCCTCACACAATATAGAAATCTCCGGGAGTGATTGTTTCCGGGGTTGGAGGGGCATCATTGAGGCCCACACACTTTTAATTTTGTAGGGGGGTGGCTTTGCACGGGAAAGTGGCGCAACGGGGTTGTAAATCTGGTACAGTGTTTTGTTTTAGTTTGCCTTCCTTTCTGTCTTGTAGAGGATCAAGAGTAAATATAACTTTTTGTACACCAGTACTTTTCAATCCTACTCTCAAACAGCTTACCATACTACTTCAAATTATAAATATTATTTCTATTGTGGACCGTCACCCCCCCCAAAAAAAAGACGTATATAGTTTTTTAATTAACTTTTATTAAAACAACAATAACTGGAAAGTAACTTAAAGACAACAATATAATAAAGAAATAGAAAAATAACTTTAATAAAACAATATTATAAACAAATTATGATATGGACTCCAATGGACGTACGATAGGTAATCTGCAAAACAAAAATGAAAATTAGTGTTTAAAATTACGTTGATGTGACTAAATGAGGTCAAACATTACAAGTCAAGGAAACACTAGGATTTTACGTGTGCAGTGTGCTTGGTACATTTCACTTCTGTTATACTCCCGCGTTCAAGTGGTGTATATATCGAAGTGCCTATTGGGTTAGTGACTCAAAAGTGGCGCAACAGGATTGTAGATACGCCGATTTTTTTCTAATGCATTTAATTGGAGGCATTGTATATCTAGGCCGCTGTGCTTACCTTGTGTAAACACTGACGCATACAGAATTCACAACTTGAATTTATCTCTGCATCTACATGTCTACAACTTTAAAAGAGAAAGAGAAATTAAGTCTCAGAGCGTGGGAGAGAGAAAGAGAGAGAAAACAACATTAAAACTGTGAGAGAAAGTTATAGATGGAGCAGTTAATACTGGAGAAAATACTCATAGCTCACCTTTAGCCTCCGTTGTGTGTCCACAGATGTGCTGCTTCAGAGTGCACCCTCAAGTTTACTGATCTGAAAGATAGTATAAAGAGTTATATAGCATAGTTCATACAACTGCACACAAATATTTTTGATTTATTTTTATATATACTCCGGATTCTATATTACAACATGTTCCACTGTAAGGAGATGTATATGTGTTGTTTTTCTTCAAAAGTAGTATATCCCATACACTCCCACTGCATAGTGGTGAGTTCTTAATATTGCGTACCTAGACTGTTTCCCATGTTAAAAGTGACACAAAAGTAGTGCAATACACTTGTAGATCTGTTCCTCAGATTGTTGTAACATATCTGTTGTCACTACTCGGAGGTAATGGTATATTTCTACACAGTCAAGCTGCTGAACACTACCCACTCTCTCCTTTCACAGATAACTTGTTGTTGTTTCGGAAACAAGATTCTTTGCTCACCTAATGCCATTGGTGTGATTCAAAGAGGGTGCACTACTTGTCAAAGCAGGCTTCACTGTGGCCAACAAAGTTCACTACTTGAACTCAGCTGAGGTTATACACGGCAGAGTGGACACCAGCGTCCATAACTTTAAAAGAGGTAGAGAAATGATGTGAGAGAGAGAGTGAGAGAGATAAAGAGAGAAAACAACGTTAAAACTGTGAGAGAAAGTTATAGATGCAGCAGTTAATACTGGAGAAAATACTCTAATATTTTAATATTTCCTCAGATTGTTGTAACCTATCTATTCTCACTGCTCAGAGGTAATTGTATATTTCTACACAGTCAAGCTGCTGCACACTACCCACTCTCTCCTTTCACAGATAATTTGTTGTTGTTTTCGAAACAAGTTTCTTCGTTCACCTAGTGCCATAGGCATGATTAAAAGAGGGTGGACTACATCTCGAAGCAGGCTTCACTGTAGCCAACAGAGCTCACCACTTAAACTGAGGTAAGGTTCCATACAGCACAGTGGCGACAGCAGCGTCTATAACTTTAAAAAAGAAAGAAAAACTATGTGAGACACAGTAAGAAAGAGAGATAAAAAAGGACAATAAACTGTGGAAGAGACACACATGACGGGTGGAGGCTGAACCCCTGTTAGCCTAATAGGTATTGCGCGCCTGCTGCATACTACATATTCTCTCCTTATACAGATAACTTGTTGTTGTTTCGGAAACAAGCATCGTTGCTCACCTTTTGCCATTGGCGTCATTCAAAGAGGGTGCACTATGTGTCGAAGCAGGTTTCTCAGTCGTTGTTACAGTGGCCACGCATCACCGCAGAATACACGAACATAGAGCTTTGTAGGATTTTTGGGGGAGGGGTAATGCCAATTTGTGAAACACAACCTATAGGATAAAAAGAAAGTTAACATTGTGAAACACTCTGGTGAAACTAAGTATGCACGATTGACTGAGTGAAATAGTTATCTATTGTTTTCACACGACTCTGGAGATATACTCCTTATTCTGGAGGGAGCAAAGTTGTCATGTTTATGCGGTTGTCAGAAGCTAATCCCTTCTTTTCTAATCAGGGAAGTTAACTCCTCCCTGTTCATTCAAGAAAGTTTCTAGTGACCTCTGAGCTAGCTGGCATACCTAATTAAGTCTAACATATTCAGTAGAGACCTAGTCGACCTCAGTCCTACGTCTAAACTGCCGTTTATGTTATTCCAATGCATAGAGCCTATTGGGAATATAGGACCGACACTACATGGCGCCCAACGTTTGGTAAGGCGATAATCTAACTCAAGATACTAGAGTAACTCAGTCGTGCTTTCTCACACAGACCCCTTTTTCCCGTTAAAACTTCAATAGACGTCTGGATTGGGGGAAAGGTTAATATCCGCCGAAACTTAGTAGGAAGATATTCCTATGTATTCGTTTTCGGTTTAGTCAAAGTTGAAGGATACAGTGTTCCAAAATATTGTGCACCTAATCTTTGTTTCCTCAAAACTTGCTCTGCAAGAAACTTTCATTAAACAATGTCAAATCACGGCGGCAACAACGAAACTGGTGGAGCCACAGTAGATGCAAATCAACCGGGTGCAGATCTTACAGGGTTTAATGAAGATAACGACCCGGATGCAATAATCATCCGGTCAATATAAGAAAAACCATAACTATAAAACTTATAGAAAATAGAGTAACATCAAGAGGTGGTACAGTCGTATTTGTGGTAGAGGCACATGAGTTTCAGCAGACAGAGGTATTCTATTCCTGGATAAATTTTCCAGTAGCACATGCTGTAACACATGAGTTCCACTACTACAAAATAGCGGAAGCTCCAGAGGAATACTCTCCTTTCGAGGAAGTTGAAATTCCACTAACATACCAAGAGCAGCTGCTCTGGTTTAATGGCGCCCTAAAACATCAAAATCCCATTATCAGGCTTGGTCCACTAGGTAGATCAGGAGCCACATGGCTGGTTCTAGCCAGCTACACACCACACCCAGACTTTGAAACAATGACAGACAGAGAACTTTTAGTTCAGTTAAAACAACTAATTAAAATACATAGACAATTGGTCCAATATGTCATGCGGACTTCAACAGTCCAACCTGTAATTAAACTTCCACAAAACACCCCTCACCGGGGGAACAAAAATAAAATTACACCACAGAATATATAATCATGTCTTGGTAAAACACCGGCAAAACGGGAACAAATTCCCTTCTGGTTAGCTCAAAAAATCACTCAGATAGAGGCAGTATTTCCTGATACTACCCCTCACGAAAAACACAGAATTCTGACTATCTGTTTCCCAATGGAGATCGCAACACATGTGGAGGACGTGACATTTGGGGCACAGTTTTTGCTTCTATCTATACAAAAACACATGGTGTTCCTGTTGTAAACGTACCTAGGACCCTAATTAAATATCCCCGATGTATGCCCTTATGTGGTTATAACAAATCATATCCATATAAAGGCATAAGAATCATATCCATATTCAGTAATAGCCAATACAGTCCAAATACGGCAAGGCTACTTCCTTAGACTCCTAGAAAGTACAACGAGTTCTTTAAACAAACCAAACCTCCAGCAACCTGGGAATTCCCCATACTTTTGTTTTGATTTGTCCTAGAACTCATGCGAGTCTGAAAGAACTGCCAGTTCCTAATGACGGTTCTTATTGACATCTTATGTCCAACCTTATGTCAAACACGGCCCCTTCCAGGTATAAATATACCAGCATTTGCCTTTAGCATACACACGGTGGTTTGGAGCAGAGCGGCTATCTACTTACCCAAAGCCCAGCTGATGCGAGTGCCGAAGGAAGCCGTCCCTCCCATTTGACTCACTGAGAAAGACAATGTCTTTTCTCCTGCCAAGAAAATCCAGCTCCAGTGTTTCCAGTCACCCTTGCGGGTTACTGGGAGATCGAGTCCTGAGAACGAGATACAAGACCTCCTTCATTCTAAAACCAAGATACGGAGCTGATTAGACCCTTAGAGAATTCTTGACTCAGATTCTTGGCAAAACTAACTTAACTTAAACTGCAACTCCCTGACTCCATTCCCACATACTAGGCTTAGGTTAGGTACACAGGGGTAGGCGTATTTAGAAGCACCAGTTGAGTACGTTTAGTCAACTTTTATCATTGTATGTAATTGTATATATTTTATCCGTTTTAATTATCATATGGCTCAGAAACCACATCAATGCTTTTACAGTATTTTTTCATAATACTCCTTTTACTGTACGCACTTTACTTTATGACAAGTATTGCAATTGTGGCAATTCACTTCTCTTGCATGAGAAAGAAGACTGCTCAATAAATGACACCTTTTATTGAAAACGCCCGTCCCTCTGTTTCTCTGCACTCTGGTGAAACTAAGTATGCATGATGGACTAAGTGAAATAGTTATCTATTGTTTTCACACGACTCTGGAGATATACTCGTTATTCTGAAGGGGGCAAAGTTGTCATGTTTATGCGGTTGTCAGAAGCTAATCCCTTCTTGTCTAATCAGGGAAGTTAACTCCTCCCTGTTCATTTTAGAAAGTTTCTAGTGACCTCTGAGCTAGCTGGCATACCTAATTAAGTCTAACATATTCAGTAGAGACCTAGTCGACCTCAGTCCTACGTCTAAACTGCCATTTATGTTATTCCAATGCGCAGAGCCTATTGGGAATATAGGAACTACACTACAATGGGAGCAAATCTAAAATGGCATACAGAATGTGCGCCCTGTCTTTTTTATTGGTAGGGTCAAGTGTGTTGTGATGTATGTGCTGGATGGGTGTGGTGTGGGTGTATACCAGCCATGAGGGAGTGTGCGTGCCGTTCTGACAACTAGACCTACACTCAATCACTACAATGGAAATCTGGGCAATGTAGGTTTGTATTTTCCTGGTAGCGTAAGCGGAGTGGGCTGTACTATCGTATTCAGTCTCGATTAATTTAACACCTCACCCCGGGGCGTTTAAATGTTGGGAGGGGGACCGCACGGCTCCGGGACACTGCAGGTGCTGTTCCTGGGGCATGGCAGTCTCCAGGACCTTCGGCATAGGGCCACACAGTCTGCCTCACACAATACACTAAAAAAGAAGTGAAAGTGATAAGAGATGATTTCTGACGTGTTTAGGCTTCAGAACCTGGATAATCATTAAATGGGGTCTTGCAGTGAAGTGCGTACTTATTCTGGAAGAAGTCTTTTGGGGTCTTCAAAGATATCTGTTTTGCTCGTATGTTAAAAACAGAAACTTTCAACACCTCTTTTTGATTGGTTGTGAAGCACTGTAAGAAGACGTATTAGCGACCAATCCCTTTCCTTGCACAGATTTTCATAAAAATGTCATTGGCTGCTCTCTACTTACGTCTACCTTCCTGATGCTAATTTTGATTGGCTTTCTTTATTGTATGTGACGTTACGATACACTCACCATGTATGTAGCCCATTTTGTGACGCACTTTATTTTACTATGCATTTCAAAAACTAGTTGTGGTAGAGTATTTTTAACTTAAACTGTGTACTCTGCTTACGAGTTTGTTGCCTGTAAAGGTATTTAAAAATATTATTATATTTTCTATTCTATCATAATTGTGCTGACTTTTCTCCGTTAGCGTGGAGTACTATGTTCTTTTAAAAAACTGTATAATTCTTCAAACCATCCTTGAAAGAAAAATGCTCATGTTTTCAAAATATTTTTATTGAGTCTTTTATATTCATCAGATGGGTGAAATGCAAAAATTATTTTACAATAATTGGAATCACGCGTTGGACCACATTTATTTTATTTTATCATAAGCAGTCATTCCTTATGTTTACATTATATACGTGTTGCCCCATCATCTTTTCATGAATGTTTGGGCATTTATTTACTTTCAGATAAAATAGAATAGAAGTGCTACGACAAACACTCCCTCACTACTTCATCTTTCTTTTGTTATGTACATTTCATGTCATTATTACATTTAACAATCACAACATTTCAAGCCACAATTATATTACTTTTTTTTAAAAAAAGTGCTTGCAATGATAATGAGAAATTTTCTAGTTATCACAAAGGAAAGTTTCAATTCTATTAAGGACGCGGAGGCGAGGATTTTGCTAGTCCTTTCTCCATTTTATTGGACAGCAAGTTAAAAGTAAGAAAAAACATTAAACCCATGGACTACCCAAACCAACATGGCAGCGGTAGTCATGGTAGCACATCAACCAATAAGAGTCCTTCAATCAGCATATAGGGATTCCCAGCCGGTAGTCCTTCCCTTTTCTTGGGTGCTGCCGCAGGAAAGAAGTCATCTATCCACTAGTCCACTTTCTGATCGGAGCCTAGGGAAGAGAAACAATAATAATATCTTGTCCAGAACAATGTAGAACGAAGTCAAGAACATTGCAATGGAGTAAATAAAACAATTTGCAGAAAGAAGAAAAAGCATAATTGAACAGTAATCCAATATGTACATTAAGACATAGGATAAAAAGGTACTTCCCTCAGACGAAGAAAAGATCATCAGAATCCAGTCTTCGGAGGGAAGGCTCGATAAAGCCTGGGTGGGAAAATCCTCGCCTCCACGTCCTTAGTAGAATTGAAACCTTCCTTTGTGATAACTAGGAAATTTTTCATTCTATGTCAGGAAGCGGAGGCGAGGATTTTGCTTGTTCAAAGCTTACTCACCACCAGCGATGCAGCCTCATGGATTGGTTTAAAGTAGAACTTTTTGAAAGTTGAATCCGAAGACCAATCCGCTGCATTCATAATATCTTCCAAGCGTCCCCCTACCTGTACAGCCTTGGAAGCCATTGCACCTCTAGTGGAATGAGCCCCAAAGTCAGAGATATTAATTCCAGCTTTGGACATAATCCACCTGACCCATCTGGCAATGGTGGGAGAGGAAACTGCTTTAAAAGGTTTTTTAACCGCAATAAGCAATTTTCTCTCGCCCGGAGGGCGGAATTCAAGAGTAACATCCTCATAAGTTTTGAGGCAACGAACCACATAGAGCTTTGGTGAATCTGGAAATGCTGCATAAGATACTGACCTGGTATTACATTTAGTTCTTCTTGAAACTGTAAACGTAACACCTTCCGGGGTAAACACCCTGGCTGAGATATCCAGAGCACGAACATCTGAAGCTCGCTTACAAGAAATCAGGCAGAGAAGAATTGCCAATTTAGCAGAAAGTTCCTTGCGCGAAAGGTACTGATTATCCTGCCAGGATTTAAGGAAAATCAAAACCACATTAACATCCCATAACCCAGAATAACGGGGTTCTGGGGACGCGAAAGGCAAATACCCTTGAGGAGTTTACAAACCCAAGGATGCTCACCCACCGGAGAGCCATCCACAAGAGCATGACCAGCAGAAATTGCCGACCTGAAAGAATTAATGGTGCTGTATGCCAATTTCTTTTGGAAAAGATCAGCGAGGAAGTTAATCACGTCAGTGACAGAGGAGCCCATGGGATCCAGGTGTTTTGCCACACACCAACGAACCCATCTGTTCCACGCTGATCTATAATGCTTAGTGGTGTTGGGGGCCCAGGCTCCCCTAATGAGGAGCTCAGCGTCTTTCGAAAGTGAGTCGCAAGACCAACGTCCCCTGAAATCCTCCAGGCCATGAGATGTAGATGGCCTTGGAGAACTAGAGGATGCGGGTGACCCAAAGGATCCGTCAGAATGTGATCGAACGATGGTAACCGAAGAGGTCTGTCCCAGGACAGCTCTAGAAGAGAAGGAAACCAGCATTGAGCTCTCCAGATTGGAGTGATCAAAATCAGAGATGCTCTCTGTCTGCGGACCTGAGCTGCCACCGTCTGAATGAAAAGGAAAGGAGGAAACGCATAAGCTGGAAACTGGGACCAGTCCTGTAGGAAGGCATCCACTGCTTCCGCACCCGGGTCTGGTTTCCAGCTGTAGAAGCGGGGAAGATGGGCGTTCCATCTGGACGCAAACAAGTCCATCAATGGTAGACCCCAAAGGTCCGAAATTCTCTGAAATACCGAATGATCCAGCCTCCAATCGCTGGCATCCCGAAAATTCCTGGACTGCCAATCCGCCACCATGTTCAGGTCGCCTGGGAGATACTCTGCCGTAACCGAAATCTGACGAAGAAGGCAGTAGTTCCAGAATTCCTTCGCAAGATCCGCTAGGACCTTGGAGTGAGTGCCGCCCAAACGATTGATATATCTGACCGCAGTCGTGTTGTCCATCCGGAGAAGAACACAGCACGAGACCTTGGTCATGGTAAAAGAGCGGATTACGAAAGAACCAGCGAGGAGCTCCAAGCAATTGATGTGGAGGTGAAGTTCTTCCTCCATCCACCTGCCGCCCACCGAGAGGGAGCCGCACCAGGCACCCCAACCCTGGCGACTGGCATCCGACTCGATCACAAGATCCGGACGGGAGCCGAAAATCGCCTTCCCGTTCCACGCATCCATGTGATCCAACCACCACAGAAGTTCTGACCGGGCTTCCAAATTTAAGGAAATCAGTTCCGAGTAAGTGAGACCCTTGCGAAGGTGAAATGCTTTTAGTCTCTGGAGAGCCCTGTAATGAAGAGGGCCTGGAAAAATGGCCTGGATCGATGAAGACAGTAAGCCCACAATCCTGGCCAATTGACGGAGGGATATTCGATCCCGACGGAGAACTTTGTGAATCTCCTTCTTGATCTTGGAGATCTTTTGAGAAGGAAGATGAAGAGTTGCATCCGTAGTTATGATCAGAAATCCAAGGAAAGTCATTTCCTGATGAGGAATTAAATCTGACTTCTGGGCATTGATGATGAAGCCCAGTGACTGAAGAAGGGAAATTGTAACCTGAAGGTGGTGAAGAAGGAGGTCCTTGGACTGATTCATTAAAAGAATGTCGTCCAGGTAAATTATTAGGCGAATCCCCAAGGTACTGAGATGTTATACCACGGGGCGCAGGAGTTTGGTAAAGCACCAAGGTGCTGAGGAAAGACCAAAGGGGAGCAAACAAAATTCGTAAACCTGATCCTTCCACAGAAACTGGAGGAACCGACAGTGAGGAGTGTAGATTGGAACCGAAAGATAAGCATCCTTCAGATCCAAGCAAACCAACCAACAGAAGGTCTCTCAAAAGATGGATGCCCTCCATCTTGAAATGTCTGTAAATCAGCCATTCGTTGAAGGAGCGAAGGTTGATTACTGGTCTGAACCCCTTGCCTGTCTTCTCCACTAGAAAGATATTGCTGAGGAAACCATTTGGGTGAAGAAAAGAGGGGATGATGGCGCCTTTTTGCAACATAGCCCGAACTTCCAAGTCTATAGGCTCCTGCTCTGTGACTGAAAAAACTAGAGGGCGAGGACGAGAGAGTTGAACAGGGGAACCGTAAAACTCGATGTGAAACCCCTGCACGGTCTCCAGAACCCAAGAATCTGATGTTATCGACGACCAGGCCTGGGGAAACAACGCTAACCTTCCCCCCATTCGAACCAGAGAAATGATGCAAAATCTTACCATTAAATCCTCTGGAGTTGGACTGGTTGCCACCACGTCCCCTGCCTTGGCCTCTGCCTCCTCTGGAAGGGTAAAAGGTACTCTGACGTCCATCATTCCAGCCGTTGTTTCTTCTGGATTGACCTCTATTGGAGCCTTGCTGGAATTGGCGGCCGGAAGAGCGACCCCTGCCTCTGCCGGCCCCGCCAAAAACCTTTTTGGGAAAAAACTTCTTCATAGAAGCTTGTGCTTTGTCTAGGGCAGAAAAAGTAGCAACAAACTTCCCTAACTCCTTCACAAAGGGGTCCCCAAACAAAGCACCCTGCGCAATCGGGCTTGCTTCTGATGACGACAACTGTCCCAGTTTTGGGTCAATTTTAAGTAACAAGGATCGTCAACGCTCCGCTGAAAGAGCACAGTTGGCATTGCCAAGAAGGCACATAGCCCTTTGCGACCAACCAGCAATGTCATCAACCGAAAGAGGCATGCCTGACTCTTTAGAACGTTGGGCTAATTCAATTATTTTCGTCAGAGGACCAACGACATCCAACTGTTTATCTTGACAGGCTTTCCAAGACCTATCTATACCCTTCTTAGGGTCTTTGATATACTTGGCAAAGAAGGTGCACAATTTCGGATCAATTTCAGGTCTGCATGCCACCCTAAAGGGAAGAGAAGGTCGTGGGCACTCAGAACGCAGGCGTAAACGTACATCGTGAGGTAAAGGCTGTCTAAGCTTAGCAGCGACATAATCAGCAGTAGACTGTTCAGGAAACCATTCTGATGACCTGGGTCTAAAAATAGTAGATGGGTCAAACATATCAGGAGGCACAAGTTCACCCTCTGAAAAACCAGGAGCACTAGGCTTTGGGCACCAAGATCTGCTCACATCCGAAAAATCCTCTGAGGAAGCATCCTCATCCTCATCTACACAATCGTCCTCTTCATCATCTCCCTCATTGGGAAACCCTTCCTCCGGGTCAAGGTCCTGGGTGGCAAAACCACCAGTCTCTCCCGGTGAGTCATCCCCCCGGTAGGGTGCACTTCTTAGCGTGCGCGCACTCTTACAAAAGACTTCAGTTAATTTGTTGAAGCCCTCCAGGTGCCCCGCGTCACGCTTCCTGGCCGTACGTGGTGGAACACAAGGAACACCACTGGGCCCTGCCCCGCTGCCCCCAAAAACACCCGAATCAGTCTTGAACACATGGGCTGACAACTTATTGACACTGTCCTGCAGAGGTGCCAGAGCTTGAGCTATCGCAGTAGAGAGAAGCCTGTCCACCTCTGCAGGAGGGCGCGAAAGGGGCAGTTGTGGCTGATCATTAGAATTCGCCACCTCAACATTGGAAGGACCGGACTGCATTTTAGCAGAAAAACTGGTACCCATAAAATAAACACCCCAACTATATACCAGGGGAAGCCCCTCACACAGGTACCACAACAGGCTAAAACCTTACACAAAGCCTTGAACTTAAATGAACTGACTGAAAATAAAGAACAATTTATTTAAAATTCCAGTCAGAAAATATATCGTGCCGTCAAAACACAGCGTCAGTGTGAGGGACTAGGCAGAAAAATAACAGAAGCGCAAAGCCTCAGCGCGTTTCTACACATGCGCGAAGAGCGCTGAGGAGAACAGCCGGTCGGCGTCAGAAGGAACACCAAGACCGCGCACGCGCGTAGAAGAAACGCTCGGGCTAAAAACCTACCGCGTTAAATATACATCAAATAAACAGCCTACAACAAAGGCGAAGTCAAAGACTAATCACACAATACTAAAACAAAGCTGTCTACAACCAATTTCAAAACTGCCACGACAAAGATCAAGCTGAAGTAAAAACGGTGACTTATCTTGCCGAGGCAGCAATGGAGAAAGAGGAAGGACTACCGCTGGGAATCCCTATATGCTGATTGATGGACTCTTATTGGTTGATGTGCTACCATGACTACCGCTGCCATGTTGGTTTGGGTAGTCCATGGGTTTAATGTTTTTTCTTACTTTTAACTTGCTGTCCAATAAAATGGAGAAAGGACTAGCAAAATCCTCGCCTCCGCTTCCTGATATAGAATCCTCCTATTCTTCACGAGTGAAAATTGGAAAGAGCACTACCTAATATAAATACTTTTAGTCCAATTTCACTCCTGAAGATAAAGAATTTTGTTCTTAGTAAATTTTTCAATCCTAAAGACATTTTTGCATACTAAAAAAATATCTTGGTTGAAAGGCATCCAACTCCAGTTGAAGGATCATAAAGTTATATATAAGTTAAAGTATACATTAACAGTATGATCCCTCTGTGGAAATGAAAGATAAATTAAAGATTATGACATCGCTCCTAATCAAAACTTTGCACGTACTAATTCGTTAAATAACCTATATTTCCATTCAGATAATTTACCTCTCTTCGATATTGTTTCCTTCCTTCGTTGAAATTCATCCAACTCCTCGCGAAAGTACATACTGTTTTATGTATTTTTAAATATACATTAACAATATGTACTCTCTGAGGAAATGAAAGATAATGTGAAGATGTTTCCGCAGTTCCGAATCATTCCTTTGCTCGTAATTTCTTCGACCGTATTGATTCTCTGAAACGAAACTAATCAGCCTACGGATGTGGTTTATATAATTTTTGGTTACATAACAGCATAGTGGATCAATTTATTGCTCCTCCAACTATTAACTCATGTTTTTCAGTTGACAGGTGTTCTCATTTCCACTGTTTTAGCGTGTCACGTGTTTATGTAAATGTGCCTCTTTCCAAAATATTTAACATTTGTATAATTTCTAAAATGCTTTATTTAAACTCGTTTTATTATTAAAGCATTTTTATAGGTTACTTATTTTAATAGGAGTATTAACATTAATTCCTCTTTTTATGACTTATTATTCTAGTTACTTCCCTTTTTTTTATTTCTGTTTATTACCATATATTAATGTAATCATTCACTGAGGCAGGCTTTAGGAAATGCAGTGATTCAAAGTACTATGCATTATGTCTGTAGTGGTGTAATAACCTTTACATTTATGCTTGAGGACTACAATTCCCCACTCTCTACATATACCAGGGCTCTCCAACTAGTAGCTTGGCAGCTACTGGTAGCTCACCAGCACCATGAAAGTAGCTCTCAGAAGTGAAGCCAAACCAAACCAATCTCAGAGATTCTGTGTATATTAAAGAATTTAGGGCCATAGTATCAAGAAAGGGCGATAAATTATCGCCTCTTTTATCGGCAGGAAACTGCCACTACAGCAGCGATAATGGGCTTGATAATATCTTTTGTGAATTCCCATAGAAGCCCAGGTTAACACCAGAACCTGGGCTTCTAGGGGAATTCACAAGGGCATATTATCAAGCCCATTATCGCCACTTTAGCGGCGGTTTCCTGCCGATAAAAGTGGTGATAATGTATCGCCCTTTCTTGATAATATGGCCCTTAGTACTTCTCATTTCACTACCTGGTCAGAGGAGTGGGCCCCCCTCTGGGCCCCCCATTATAATTAAAAACATTCCCCCTGGGATTTGGCCCCCAGGGGGACTAATAAACAATAAAGCCGGCTTCAGGTATTTTTGTCTTTTTCTCCATGTACGCGTACCCTACAAGTATACCGCAACAAAAAAAAATTGCCTTGGGGGTCCTTGAGGGATCCGCTGAGCAGGCCTAGGGGCTCAGGGTGTTTCTACCCTGCCCCCTTTGCGTGTTTTTTGCGTTTCTTTTGCTGCTTTCATGGCTGCCAACACTTCCTGGTTTGGAGTGTTGACAGACATTCGACAGCCAATTAGCATGCAGCTCGTGCTCGTAATGTTACGCATACTATCCTCGGTCAGTACATGTACGGTATTCCGTCTATAGATATATCTATGAATTTACTTTTGATTTTCTCAGAAACTACTGAACGAATTTACACCATTTAACAAAAAGCATAATCTGTGAACTAAACTCTACCTTTCTTCCAAATTTGGTGTTATTCCGTTTAGCAGTTTGGACTGTGGCCTCACTTAAAGAACACAATGGAAAATTGCCTGGGGAACACACGTTTTGGGACCCCCTTTTTTATCTCAGCCCCCGCTTCACTAATCACCCCGAAACTTTCAGGGAAGGAGCAGAACTCAGCGCTCCATCTTCTTTGAGAATTACGGGAAGATTCATCAACCGGCGCCAAAGTTATTCCAAATAGATTGTTGCAGATTTCCTATGGAAACGAGGCCCTATCTATAACTACCTAGTGGCGTCTTCAATTACGAAGACGCCGCACACCACTTCAAAGATTTATCTTAGTTTATTTCCTGTAGGTTCCCCACCTACGTGTTTCGGACATAGACTGTCCCTGGTCACGGATACAAACAATTGTCCATCCTTGGTGTTTGATATTTATACTAGAGTTACCATATGGCTGTTAATGATGCATTATGGGCTTAGTAGTTTAAAGCTTACTTGATAGCTTGTCCTGGTGTTGTATGAAGCCTGTGTGCAACAGACTGCGGCACAATTGGAAATTGATCAATTGCTAGTACCATGATTAAGGTTTTTAGTAATGTGCAGGGAAGGCACAATATATTAGTTGAGTGTCCTTGTCGCAAAATTGGCGAGATCATTCCCCAAGCACAAGTTATATAAGGGACTGAGTGTCCAGTGGTTAATTATGGCTGAGTGCCTTTAATCAACTAGAGTTCCAATTGGGTCGTTTGTGCCGCACCCACAGCTTGCCAACATCAGATAACAAATAATCATCAATTAAAAACAGTATCTCAATCACATGTCTTTCAGCAGAGGCAACCAAATGAGGTGTATAAGAGCAGTATTGTCTCAAAAAGAGGTCGCTCTTACATCTGCTAGAGAAACATTTGTCCTTCATGTAGAAAACACCCACACAGAAGTGCATGATCAGTGATGTCATTTGAGATGTCATGAGGGATGTCATGAGTGATGTCACTGACCATGTCATGAGTGATGTAATATGTGACGTCATCAGCAGTGGATTGCGGGCGCGCAAGTTATAGTTAGCTTAACTAACTATAACAGGGGAATTTCAATAGTTTTGTATGAGTGAAATGTCCAGCTAACTATAACATGTGTGAAACCTATGTTTTTTTCAGTGAATATATCTATATATACCTATATATCTATATATATATCTATATCTATCTATCTCTATCTATATATATATATATATATATATATATATATATATTACCTACTGGCTATCGCCAGTAGGTATATATAGTTAGGATTAATTCCCTATGGGACTTTTGAAAATTCTATGTCTAATAACTTTGGCGTTTGTGGATGGAATCGGCTGAAATTTTCAGGAAAATGGCACATTTTGTTTCTGAGCAGCTCCTGAAAATTTGGTGGGGTTTCGTCAAGGGGGGGCTGAGAAAAAAGGGGGGTCCCAAAACGTGTTTTTCCCATTCATTTTTCCATAGGGCGGTTGGACTCACTTTTAGCTCGAACGGCTGAATGGATTTGCACGAAACTTGGCAAAATTGTAGGGACTGTTAGCCCGATGTGCCTTTGCTAGGTCTCAATATATGTGCTCCAGTAGTTTTTGAGAAATTAACGTTTAAATCAAGATATATATCTGTAACAGCGCTCTGGGCAGCGATCCGGTCCGCTTACTTTTCGCTTATCGGAACTTTGCGCGCAGAAAGCTGATTGGCTCTCCGGTGTCTGTCAACATTCTAAACAGTCCGGAGCGGCCGCCATCTTGTCTCTCGGTAGGATCGAGAGAGAAGAAGAGGTGAAAAACGAAGGGTGAATTTAATGAAAGGGGGCAAGGTATCCCCCTCTTGACCCCCTAGGAATGCTGTTGGGGTTATTAAAGGGACCCGTGGGGAAAAGAAAAAAAAATGATTTTTCACGGTAGAAGCGCTTCACGGGCCGCGAACTGGGCCGCAAACTGGTAGCGAAACGGGAATTCGCCATTTTGTGCTTCGTAAATTAAATTACTAGTTATAAGTGGGTACGGGAGACGTATCCTAATCCCCTATGTTTCCTGAGGGTGGGTGAGGAGGCTGATATATGTTGATACATCTCTTCCAGCGGCTGTGCGTGAGCTTTTTTTTTTTTTTTGCTGCGTGACAGTCCGGAGCGGCCGCCATCTTGTCTCTCGGTAGGATCGAGAGAGAAGAAGAGGTGAAAAACGAAGGGTGAATTTAATGAAAGGGGGCAAGGTATCCCCCTCTTGACCCCCTAGGAATGTTGTTGGGGTTATTAAAGGGACCCGTGGGGAAAAGAAAAAAAAAATGATTTTTCACGGTAGAAGCGCTTCACGGGCCGCGAACTGGGCCGCAAACTGGTAGCGAAACGGGAATTCGCCATTTTGTGCTTCGTAAATTAAATTACTAGGTATAAGGGGGTGCGGGAGACGTATCCTAATCCCCTATGTTTCCTGAGGGTGGCTGAGGAGGCTGATATATGTTGATACATCTCTTCCAGCGGCTGCGCCATCTTGCCTTTTTTCGAATGCCACAATTTTGTCGTGCTCGGCAGCCATTTTAGATGCCAGGCTGGTCCCAGGCTATCACCTACCCCTGCGGATGTAGTTTATGGCCCCAGCTGTAGAGAATTCAGACATGCCAATCCTCCTGATTCAGGCGTGTGAGTACTGATTTCAGTGCTAGTCTCCCGCCTCCCGATTTCTGCAAGCAAAAACCCGGGGGCATATTACTAACAACTAGCGATAATTTTTGTCTATAACTTGTTTAGAGACAAAAATTATCGCCGCACATCGGCGATTTTTATCGCAGATAAACCTTGCTATTATCGCAGAAAAGTCAGCGATATTCATGTATTATCGACCTAATGCTCTTAGCCATGTTATCCACCTCCCATTGGATAACATGGCTAAAACCTGCTCAGGGCAGGTGTTAGCTTTTGGAGATATTCGCGCTTAGTGCGAATATCTCCAAAAGTTGGTAATAGAAGGTAGCGATGTTAGGGACTGTTTCCAGTCGCTAACATCTTGGCACGCCACTTTGCATGTCATTAGTGATAAGTATCACTGACATGCAAAGCCGGGCCCAAGATGGTCGCTATCTCCTTTTAGGTGTCACTAACTGGTGTTAGCGACAGCTTGATAATAGGGAAATAATTTTATCTCCGCTTTCATGGTTTTTAAAGCCAAAAAAGGGGAGATAAACCCCCTTGCTAATATGCCCCACGATTCCTTGGGGGTTTCAGCTGATAGGGCTTGGTATTGTGTTACATGGTAATTTTTCCATGAAACGTCAGAGGGTCGATGTAGGGGTTCTAGAAGAGGTGATAAACCATTTAAGCCTCATGAACAAGCGCATGGTCTTTTAAAGATTTCTGAAGTACTCGGGGCGGCGGTGTGTGTGTGCCCTCTTTCAGGAGCGGGCGGGGGGGCACTGCCAGCAACTTGCCAGGTCAGGTAGTGTTCAACACGTGCATCACCCTTTCTCTGCTTGCTATTGCGCTCCATGCTTCGGAAAGGTAAGAAAAAGAACGTGCATTTGAGTTTGAAATGTCCGATCCTGCAGCAGCACACTTCCAAAGCCCACACATGACAATAACCCGATTCAAGGCCCCATTCACCCGTTTTTCAAAAAATAGATAACACTCCAACAAAGTAAGATTATAAAACTTTATTAACTTTTAACGATAATGAACAGAACAAAAACTAAAAACATTTAAACATTTATTAACACAAAAAGCAACAATGGTTAGAAGCTGTCTTTTGTGCGAATAGTCCCAAGGCAGCACAACGTGCAGAGTTCTGGACGGCACCCAGGTGATGTCGCCTGGGTGCCGCACTGGTTTAGGGATCCTACAATGCTGCTCCGAAAATTGGCGTGGGGCGTCCCGGGTGGGGCGGGGGGAGGCCTCGTCAGTAGCGGTCTGTTGTGCGAATAGTCCCAAGGCAGCACAACGTGCAGAGTTCTGGACGGCACCCAGGTGATGTCGCCTGGGTGCCGCACTGGTTTAGGGATCCTACAATGCAGCACAGAAAAACAGCGTGGGGCGTCCCGGGTGGTGCGGGGGGAGGCCTCGTCAGTAGCGGTCTGTGTCCAGTGTCACATGGCTGACACAACATGTACGACAGGCACCCAGGTGATGTCCAGTAAACTGCCGCACTGGTTTTGGTATCCTACAATGCTGCTCCGAAAATTGGCGTGCGGCGGCCCGGGGGGGGGGAGGCGGCGTGAACGGGTCTCCCCAGGTGGCGGCCATCTAGCTGAGTTGCGCTCGCTCTTGCGGCCACAGCGTCTCGCTCACCATGTTGTGGAGTTGCTCCCACTCTTGCAGTGCAGCGATAGGCGGCTGCCACATGGCTGTCAAAATGGCGGACGGCTCTTCGGTTTTGGGCCTGGTCCACTGAAATGGCCCTGGGACACCTTGGAAGTCGGACGCTTGCCTGCTAGGGCTTGGGCTCCATTCTCGAAAAGCGTCCCCTCAGCCGTGAAGATTGTATAAAAGTCTTGGGGGCCCCCGACTCCCGCAGGCTTCCGGTGGGGAGCGGCTGCCATGATTGCTCGCGGAATGACCACGACGGAGCCACGAGATGGTGGTGCTCTCATGCTGACTCCAGCTTCAGTCTGAATGATCCAGAAACAAGGTGGGGCTTTCATCGTTTGGGAAAAAAAAATGTTCTAAACCAATGAAAAGTGTTATTTTTAGGTCATATGACCAAGCCTTCCATCTTTAGGAAACCAAAAGTAAAATGAACCAATGAAAAGTTTTATAAACAAGTCACATGACCTGTTATGCGACATAGGGCTACAAAAAGCGTAGAAAATCCGTTGGCACGTGAGGCGGCGTCAGTAGCGGACCGATGTGCGAATAGGCCGAAGGCAGCACAACGCGCCGAGATCCGGATGGCACCGAGGTGGTGTCCAGCAAATTGCCGCACTGGTGTGGCCATCCTACAATGCTGCGCCGAAAGACGGCGTGTCCAGCTGAATTGCGGTCACTGTTGCGGTACAGTGACTCGAACGCGCCGAGATCCGGATGGCGCCGAGGTGGTGTCCAGCAAATTGCCGTACTGGTGTGGCCATCCTACAATGCTGCGCCGAAAGACGGCGTGTTCAGCTGAGTTCCGGTTACTCTTCCGGCACAGTGACTCGAACGCGCTGAGATCCGGATGGCACCGAGGTGGTGTCCAGCAAGTGGCTGCACTGGTGTGGCCATCCTACAATGCTGCGCCGGAAGTCGGCGTGGGGTGCCCCGTTGGCTTATGAGGTGATGTCAGTAGCGGACTGATGTGTGAATAGGTCGGAACCAGCACAAGGCGCCAAGATCCGAATGGCAAGTCCTGGATGTTGAGTGCCTCAGTTGAGATTTCTGAGAAGTGCTTGTAGAACTGTCTGAAGCTTATTTGCACCTGCTGCAGCTTCACTAGGTCCGGCGGAACTTGTTGCCTTTTCCTTTGTGCTTCTTTTCCTACAATGCGTTTCTTCTGAAGACACGACCAGGTCCCTGAATGTGTGCAGGGGGACGCTATTGAATGAATGAACGCGCCGAGATCTGGATGGCACCGAGGTGGTGTCCAGCAAATTGCCGCACTGGTGTGGCCATCCTACAATGCTGCGCCGAAAGACGGCGTGTCCAGCTGAGTTGCGGTCACTGTCAGTAGCGGACCGATGTGCGAATAGGCCGAAGGCAGCACAACGCGTCGAGATGCGGATGGCACCGATGTGGTGTCCAGCAAATTGCCGCACTGGTGTGGCCATCCTACAATGCTGCGCCGAAAGACGGCGTGTCCAGCTGAGTTGCGGTCACTGTCAGTAGCGGACCGATGTGCCGAGATCTGGATGGCCAAGTTTCAAGTTTCATCTGGCAGTTTTTCTCCATCCCTCCTGGATCAAAGAAGGTGAATGCTAAATATGCCACCTGCCTCATCTGAACATATGAAGTTAACTTGTATACACTGTGGTGCTATGCTGTCCTATGGCAACATGAGCACCAACCTGATGAATACGGCATTCGAAAATCATAAATGCCCTAATGCACCCAAGAAGTAATTTTTTTTTTGCTCCAGTTGAGCCGTTTTCAATGCCTGTTTTTTGTTGTTTCCCCTCCATCAAGAACAAAACAAAAATACAAGGCGCTAAGATCCGAATGGCAAGTCCTGGATGTTGAGTGCCTCAGTTGAGAGTTCTGAGCAGTGCTTGTAAGGCTGTCTGAAGCTTATTTGCACCTGCTGCAGCTTCACTAGGTCCGGCGGAAATTTTTTCCTTTTCCTTTCTGCTTCTTTTCCTACAATGCGTTTCATCTAAAGACACGACCAGGTCCCTGAATGTGTGCAGGGGGACGCTATTGATTGAATGAAAATGGCGGCTTGACACAAAGCTGACTCTGTCGTATTTTAATTACAAAATGTACGTCCACCGATTCCGCAACTGTTAGACACCTTTGTTCTTGTCACCTAATGGCCCGCTCGTTACGTTCCTCTACAGTGTAAATGTCTCCTCATCATATACGATTTGAGTTTGCTCCGTGGCCGGCCCACGTGGTTATAGGCCCATATTTGTATACTGACATTTTCACAATAAAGGTTTTTAAAACAAAACACGGTAGTAGTATTTTCATTTGTAAAGTTTTTACTTTTAGTGACTGTTTTGGAATCAGTAAAAGGCAAGTGAAATAAAGCAGTCCAATTACATGACGGATAAAAGGTATAATATGTAGGAACGCAGTAAAGATAAATGGTCAAGGGCAGTTGTGTTTTTCATGTCTGCAACATAAAGTGATCGATAAGAATCTGATAATCAGGCGTATCGGCGACTAAGACAGCAGGCCGAATCTCTTTTACTCAACGGCTCCGTCATGGAAGGAAGAAACGCCCTTTTTCTCGAAAAAGGAATATATTTTACTTGCAAGACAGTTGTAAATTTTCCGGGAAAGTACATTAGCCTGGAATATTATAACATATGTTTGAAAAAAAAATATTGTTCGAAAATAATAAAAAGCGTAATTTTTAGGTCATATGACCAAGCTTTTCATCATTAAATTAACAAAAGTAAAATGAACCAATGAAAAGTTTTATTAACAAGTCACATGACCTGTTATGCTTACGTTACGCGCTGCGCGCCGCGCCTCGGATCACTTCCGGGTGCGCTAACGCGGCGTGTCATAAAACGCATTACGCGACAACGTAGGTCAAGAATATAGTCTAAATGTCTCCACCAACCACCGTTCAGAACACAACCCCTTTCAGCAGTCCAAAAAGTTCTGTTAAATGACAACAGAGGGGACAGGCAACAAGAACCATCAGTCAAAGAGGGGAGGGCAAGTTCTTCTCTTCCGGGTCATGTTGGGGCGCTACCGGAACTGATCGAATTGGTAGTCTACAGTGTTTCTGGATGTTTCAGACTAAAGCTGGCGTCAGCATGAGACCACTACCATCTCGTAGCTCCGTCGTGGCCATTCCACGAGCAATCATGGCAGCCGCTCCCCACCAGAAGCCTGCGGGAGTCGGAGGCCCCCAAGACTTTTGTAGAATCTTCACGGCTGAGGGGACGCTTTTCGAGAATGGGACCCAAGCCCTAGCAGACAAGCGTCCGAGTTCCAAGGTGTCCCAGGGCCATTTTAGTGGACCAGGCCCAAAACCGAAGAGCCGGCCGCCATTTTGAGAGTCGTGTGGCAGCCGCCTATCGCTGCACCGCAAGAGCGGGCGCATCTCAACTACATGGTGAGCGAGACGCTGTAGTCGCAAGAGCGGGCGGAAAACAGCTGAATGGCGGAAGAGGCACAGTGTAGCAAAAGCGGGCGGAATGGCAACTAAAACGATAAAGGGGCGCCCCACTACAGCTTGTCTTCAGGTCAAACGGATTTTGGGACAAGGTCCAGAATTGAAGAGTCATCAAAAGGCAAAAAGTTCCGCCGGACCCCGGGAGCCGGCCGCCTATGTCGGGGGCGATCTCAGGCTACACCAGTGCTATAAGACTTGGGGAGGGTGTCGGAGCCAAGCGTCTTCTCCGAGTCCATGGCCATCACACCGCCCCTCAGGGGCCTCCGTCAAGCTGTTTAGGAAGGTAACATATCACATTGTTTTCTAATGCAGTCAGGTCCACAAACGACACTCACTTACTTTGAGAATAGTGAAGCTGCAGTAGGTGGAAATAAGCTTCAGACAGTGTTACAAGCGCTGCTCAGAACTCTTAACTATGGCACCCAACATCCAGAACTTATGCTATTTGAGAATGGTAGTGACATCGAAGCATCTCAGGGACCAAAACCATTAACGTACTTTCACGTATGAAAATCTTACTTGGGGAGGGGGCAGGAGCGAAGCGCCCCCTCCCAGTTAGCGCCACCACACCGTATGTTGAAAATCTGAAGCCATCGTTCTACAAAGTCAACCAAACTTGGATTGAAAAATCTAGAAAAATGTACAAACTGAAAACCAGTTTTGGTCTGCATAGCATCAGTAACAACGCTTGAGTCAGCTTTGTGTCAAGCCGCCATTTTGATTCAACAAAGCACAGGCATTGAAAAAGGCTGAAATTCAGAACTCTAAACTATGGCACCCAACATCCAGGAGCTTGCTATCCGGATCTTGGAGCCTTGTGCTGTTTTCGATCTATTCACACATCGGTCCACTACTGATATCATCTTATAAACCAACGTTATGTAAATAGTTTTTTAATAAAATGTTTTACCCTGTTTCTTTGCTGGTGTGTTGTCTATATTTTTAATATTTGCATAGGGTTTGTCATTATTTTGTGCGGGATGGGTGATGGAGCCGAGCTGTCTTGCAGCCCTCATGGTGTGGAGCTCAGTTCATCTCACTATTTTCGTATTTCTCAAGAAGGGTTGTTCCTAATATTTCTATTTTAGCGAGGTCAAAAAGAGATCCAATTAGTGGCCTACTGATTTTGCTCGATTACTTTTATTTTTTTACACGATTTTTCACTATCTGCAAAGACTAAACAGAGTATTGCGACTTTGTGCTTGTTTGTAAATAGAGAATGATCCAAAGAGAACCAATTCTAAAACAGTAAATGCTTGGACAACAATCAATCAAATGGAGAGACAAGGAGGCACGACGGATTACAACGGGGGTAAAGGCCTGCGTTAACTACCCTTCAGTATCTGCAAAGAGAGAGTACTACTAAGGCAAAAGAGGGGAGGGGGGGGGGCAGCGTTCAAAGCACATCAGCGTGCATAAATACGAAAATGTTTTTATCTATCACGTACTTGACATTTTAAAGCTTTTCATATTTGCTATTAAAAAACCAATGAAATTCACAGAAAAAACCATAGGTTATAGTGGATATATAGTTAGGAATTTGCATTTACAAAACCTTGAAAATTCAATGAAAAAACCATAGGTTATAGGCCATATATAGTTAGGAATTAGCATTTACAAAACCTTATTTTACTCGCATAAAACCATTGAAATTCCATATATAGTTAGCTAACTATAAGCGCTAACTATATATCGCGCACCCGCAATCCACTGCTGATGATGTCACATATTACATCATTCATGACATGGTCAGTGACATCACTGATGACATCACTGATGACATCTCAAATGACATCACTGATGACAACTCAAATGATATCAATGATGACATCTCAAATGACATCACTGATGACATTACTGATGACAACTCAAATGACATCACTGATGACATCTCATTTGTCATCACTGATCACATCACTCATGTGATAATACAATGAACCTCTTCAGACTCTAATATAACCTTACATACACTCAGTATAAACAGACACTCACAGACTGTCACTCATCCATGGAGTTACTCACACACCTAGTCAGTCATGCAAAGAATCAATCACACCTCCATTTCCTCAACTATACAGTTATACACATCTTACTTATTCAAACATATAATAACACATATTTACTCTCTTATATAATCCCTGATACAAGCTCACAGTGATCGATACAGCCACTCACACATTCACTGGCTCTTATGTTCAGTTATTTATATATCTCAACTCTCACATGTATTGTGTTTTACATACGTACTTACTTGCACATGTAGCAATGAGAAATCCATTCACTCACCAACACACCCATGCACAGTCAACCGCCCATATAGCTGTTTCCACATGCACTTTTGAACTCATACTCCTAGTGAATCAACTGCTTACACATCTATGCACAGAGTCACGCACCTCCCAGCCACCCACACACACACTCAGCCTCCCATTCAAATATTTGGGCAACCAATCAATAACCCATATGGCCACTCTTATAGCTACTGATCAACACATGCAGCAGCTTACACAACATCAAACATACTGATGCACGAATTAAGACAGTTTAGTCACTAACCCATGTACTCAGTGAGACACATTTAATCACTCACTCATACAGTCAGTCATGCACCTACTAAATTCTTCATCCAGACACTTATACATCCACTCATTCTTCAATATGTAAAACATATTTAAACTTTACAGACACATACAATCACTGGATGTTGTGATCAGTGATGTCATCAGTGATGTCATTTGAGATGTCATCAGTGATGTCATCAGTGATGTCACTGACCATGTCATGAATGATGTAATATGTGACATCATCAGCAGTGGATTGCGGGTGCGCGATATATAGTTAGCGCTTATAGTTAGCTAACTATATATGGAATTTCAATGGTTTTATGCGAGTAAAATAAGGTTTTGTAAATGCTAATTCCTAACTATATATGGCCTATAACCTATGGTTTTTTCATTGAATATATATATATATATATATATATATATATATATATATATATATATATCGAATAAATGCAGTTCCCCGAGCTCCGACCACAGCGACCCAGGAAACCACGCGGATCCAGTAGTTATAAGCACAGTTTTTTTATTCAAAAGCTGAACCAAGCAATCTGACGCGTTTCGGGCATCCGCCCTTGCTCACAGACAATCAGAGTTGGTAATGCATGCGTTTTAAATAGTAATCACTGAGCAGTGAAAAAAAGTGCATTTTTTTCTCATTTTTTCTAATACACCACGTGATAATAAACAGTGAGGACAAACTACTGGTAAGTTGTAGTCTAGTCTGTTTTCCAAACAGTGTTTAAGAAATCAACAGTTCGAAAATTACATTTAACAGGTTAAAATCCAAGTGTTAAATTGACAAAGATAAAAAAACCCATGATACAAAAGTTAAAAAGATTTAGAATACTTTTTCTACAAAGCATAAAATGCAATAGTGCCTAAAAATTGTATATAACCAGCATTTGAATATACAGATAGCCCTAGCCAAACTTTGATATAGATAGTGCAGAACAGCATGTTAAAGTGCAAAGTGCATTTTTTTAAAAGTAATGGTTGTTTGTTATAACAGATGCAATTAAAAACCAATAATGATATTATCGGTTATGTGCAAAATACGCCTGAATGTAAACCATATTATATTGCATCTGTAACTATCAAAGTGCAAAACAGCAAAGTATGTAAACATAAGACTGTAGCAGCAAAATGGTAAGGCATGGGCTATATAGGCATCTAATCATGGGAATATCATAGTCAAAAGACGGACTGTTGTAAAGAAATCTTTTTACACGGATCACAGAAAAAAACGAATTATGTCTATGTCCTCAAATAAGTGTGCCTGAAAAGATAAATGCAAACACCTAAATAATCAATCACCGTGAAATAATATGTAAATGATACGTGCAACAACCCAACAAGGAGACAAATTGTGAAACACGTGGAGGGGGGGCGGGGGCATGAACTAACTGAACCCCACCACCCAAAGTAATACAAAGCGTAGTGAACAAAGCAGGGCTTGGATTACAAAAACACATGTAGGTCTTCCGTGTTGTTAAGACCATTTGGGGATCTACTGTCTAGCTCAAGAATGAAATGAGATTCCATTCTTCTCAGCATCTTTAACCTGTCCCCGCCTATATATATATATATATATATATATATATCCAATATGAAATGCCGGTAGTTAAGGGCTTAGCTTCTGCGGCAGTCCTTCTCAAAAATCGGCCCTTTTTTTGTATACTCGACAACCTTTTTAAATTAAAAAAAGGGTACTTAGGACACTCCAGGATGCTTTATTTAGTTTATTTGCAACAGCAAGTCACAAACCCGATGCGTTTCGCCGTGAGGCTTGGTCACGGTAAAGTTTGCACTCGTATACGTCCGTATTCATAGTTAGAGTCATTACAGTCGACATAGGACTAACTGATGCCTGGGAACATTTCAGTTTGGCGGCCATATTGTAGTGAATACCATCTAATTGCTATAGACAATGTTTACAAGCTTGCGCTATAAATCATATTATTCAAGCAATAACTGGATTTCATACTGTCAAAGTACTCCATTCTACAAATTTCATAGTATATTATTAGGAGCATACAATACAAAGAAGACCCTCATAGTCTCACCCTAGTGGGCAAACATATATAACTATTTGCAAAATTGTGCCCTAGTGGGCCGAATCCATATTATACACCTTTATTCCAAAGTTCATTTAGACATTGTTGTTACTTCAATGTGCGTTAAAATATTTTGATGGATGTAATGTAAGAAACTCTTGTAGATACTTTCTTCCATTCAATAACCCCAGAGTTGTACTCCTAACAAAAAATCACGAAAAACAAATACTCTGAATACTCGTGCAAAACAGGAAAGAAGGATTAAAAAAGCTATGTACATTTAAAAACATGTATCACAAATATTTACAGTAAGTTCATTCTATGGCTCACAGTCCTTTCTTGATATAATATATAATCTACCAGGAAATTCTATTGCAGCTCTTTTGATTATACTCAGGACTCGGCCATCACTTATTTCATCTCGCAGTGTCAACCCAAATGGACCGCCAGTTCCTCACTGGAGTTCAAACCTGAGGGCATTGATGTTTCAAAATCTATTATATACCTAGATTCCAAAACCCTCAATTGATGCTCTCTATCCCCCCCGTTTCTGTGGCTTGATAGCATTGAGGATGACAAAGGCTAGTAATTTCTCATTTTGGCCATGTGATGTTTTAAAGTGGCGGGCCACTGGGTACTGTTCGTTGTGGTTTTGTATTGCTCTTTTGTGTTCCAATACTCTTAATTTAGCTTTCTTCTTAGTACTCCCAATGCAATATATCTCAGATGCTCCGTCCATTACCACCCCCTTTTGTACCGCTTTTGGCCGCCATAAGTGTGGCAGGGTATGCTCAGACGTGAGTCCCTTGCTCACTTTGCCACTGGATTCAAGCAAGCCGGGCTGAAGACGACTGGAATGCCAGAAACCGGTCCTCGGAAGCTTGTTTCCGGTCCAGGGAAGGCGAGGCTTGGCAATTCGGGCTGGACTGTTCCCATGTGGCACAGGGTCAGACTGATTTGCATATAGCCATATCGGAACAGGGGTGGCAGAGTGGGCTAAAGAACGGTGATGGATTAAACCCAGATCTTTTGACTGGGTGTGAGTGTTTGATTGGTTCAGATGCTCCGTCCATTACCACCCCCTTTGGTACCGCTTTTGGCCGCCATAAGTGTGGCAGGGTATGCTCAGACATGAGTCCCTTGCTCACTTTGCCACTGGATTTAAGCAAGCCGGGCTGAGGAAGGCTGGAATGCCAGAAACCGGTCCTCGGAACCTTGTTTCCGGTCCAGGGAAGGCATGGCTTGGCAGTTCCGGCTGGACAATTCCCATGAGGCACAGGGTCAGACTGATTTGCATATAGCCATGTCGGAACTGGGGTGGCAGAGTGGGCTAAAGAACGGTGATGGATTAAACCCAGATTGTTTGACTTGGTGTGAGTGTTTGATTGGTTTAGATGCTCCGTCCATTTCCACTCCCTTTTGTACCGCTTTTGGCCACCATAAGTGTGGCAGGGTATGCTCCGACGTGAGACCCTTGCTCACTTTGCCACTGGATTCAAGCAAGCCGGGCTGAAAACGGCTGGAATGCCAGAAACCGGTCCTCGGAAGCTTGTTTCCGGTCCAGGGAAGGCATGGCTGGCAGCTCGGGCTGGACTGTTCCCATGAGGCACAGGGTCAGACTGATTTGCATATAGCCATGTCGGAACTGGGGTGGCAGAGTGGGCTAAAGAACGGTGATGAATTAAACCCAGATCTTTTGACTAGGTGTGAGTGTTTAATTGGTTCAAATGCTCCGTCCATTACCACCCTCTTTTGTACCGCTTTTGGCCGCCATAAGTGCGGCAGAGTATGCTCAGACGTGAGTCCCTTGCTCACTTTGCCACTGGATTCAAGCAAGCCGGGCTGAAGACGGCTGGAATGCCAGAAACCAGTCATCGGAAGCTTGTTTCCGGTCCAGGAAAGGCATGGCTTGGCAGTTAGGGCTGGACTGTTCCCATGAGGCACAGGGTCAGACTGATTTGCATATAGCCATGTCGGAACTGGGGTGGCAGAGTGGGCTAAAGAACGGTGATGGATTAAACCCAGATCTTTTGACTGGGTGTGAGTGTTTGATTGGTTCAGATGCTCCGTCCATTACCACTCCCTTTTGTACCACTTTTGGCCGCCATAAGTGTGGCAGTGTATGCTCAAACGTGAGTCCCTTGCTCAGTTTGCCTCTGGATTCAAGCAAGCCGGGCTGAAGACGGCTGGAATGCCAGAAACTGGTCCTCAGAAGCTTGTTTTTGGTCCAGGAAAGGCATGGCTTGGCAGTTCGGGCTGGAATATTCCCATGAGGCACAGGTTCAGACTGATTTGCATATAGCCATGTCGGAACTGGGGTGGCAGAGTGGGCTAAAGAACGGCTATGGATTAAACCAAGATCTTTTGACTGGGTGTGAGTGTTTGATTGGTTCAGATTCTCCGTCCATTACCACCCCCTTTCGTACCGCTTTTGGCCGCCATAAGTGTGGCAGGGTATGCTCAGACGTGAGTCCCTTGCTCACTTTGCCACTGGATTCAAGCAAGCCGGGCTGAAGACGGCTGGAATGCCAGAAACCGGTCCTCGGAAGCTTGTTTCCAGTCCAAGGAAGGCATGGCTTGGCAGTTCGGGCTGGACTGTTCCCATGAGGCACAGGGTCAGACTGATTTGCATATAGCCATGCCGGATCTGGGGTGGCAGAGTGGGCTAAAGAACGGTGATGGATTAAACCCAGATCTTTTGACTGGGTGTGAGTGTTTGATTGGTTCAGATGCTCCGTCCATTATCACCTCTTTTTGTACCACTTTTGGCTGCCATAAGTGTGGCAGGGTATGCTCAGACGTGAGTCCCTTGCTCACTTTGCCACTGGATTCAAGCAAGCCGGGCTGAAGACGGCTGGAATGCCAGAAACCGGTCCTCGGAAGCTTGTTTCCAGTCCAAGGAAGGCATGGCTTGGCAGTTCGGGCTGGACTGTTCCCATGAGGCACAGGGTCAGACTGATTTGCATATAGCCATGCCGGATCTGGGGTGGCAGAGTGGGCTATAGAACGGTGATGGATTAAACCCAGATCTTTTGACTGGGTGTGAGTGTTTGATTGGTTCAGATGCTCCGTCCATTACCACCCCCTTTTGTACCGCTTTTGGCTGCTATAAGTGTGGCAGGGTATGCTCAGACGTGAGTCCCTTGCTCACTTTGCCACTGGATTCGAGCAAGCCGGGCTGAAGACGGATGGAATGCCAGAAACTGGTCCTCGGAAGCTTGTTTTCGGTCCAGGGAAGGCATGGCTTGGCAGTTCGGGCTGGACTGTTCCCATGAGGCACAGGGTCAGACTGATTTGCATATAGCCATGTCGGAACTGGGGTGGCAGAGTGGGCTAAAGAACGGTGATGGATTAAACCCAGATCTTTTGACTGGGTGTGAGTGTTTGATTGGTTCAGATGCTCTGTCCATTACCACCCCCTTTTGTACCGCGTGTGATATACACACACCACCACACTTACTTCGACATTAACTTACACATACTTACTCTTTTGAGCAATCACTTATAAAAACACATACTTATTCACACAGGAACTCTTCCAATCTCTCACTCTCACATACACTCACTTATATACACCAATACTTACATATAATAGTTTAAAACATATGTAGTTACTTATAAAGACACTATTGAGACAGTCATTCACTCAGTAAAACACCCATACACATACTCATCCACCCATACAGTCCTGCACAAATATTGTCTTCAACACATACAAATAGTGACTCACTCATTGATGCATATATGCACTAAGTAATACCCCCACTGAACCATACAGACACTCAGACACTCATACTTATACTTGAAAAAACAAGTTATAACCCATATAGACACTCATGTAGTGACTCACCAACCCATGCAGCCACTTGTACACAAAGTGGTGAGAGACTGATACAGATATTTACATATTTAAACATTACTTACTAACACATGTATTCACTATGATACACTTAATCAGTCAGTTATAAAAATCGAATTTTCATTAAAAAATCATCCATTTAGACACTTACATACCCATTTATTCTTCTATCTACCTTGAGATATACATATATAAAACATATTTAATTTTCAGAAAAACACACAATCACTGGATGATGTTATCACTGATGTCATTTGAGATGTCATCAGTGATATCATGGGTGATGTCACTGACCATGCCATGAGAGATGTAATATGTGACTTTATCAGCAGTGCATTGCGGGCGTGCTATTTATAGTGAGCTGAACTAACTATAACAGGGGAATTTCAATGGTTTTGTACAAGTGCAATGTCCAGCTAACTATATTGTCCCTGAAACCTAAGTTTTTTTCTGTGAATTTCTAAGGTTTTTCAAATGCTAATTCCTAACTATAATGTGACTGAAACCTATAGTTTTCTCAGTGAATTTCAAAGTTTTTTTTAAAATGCTAATGCTCGGGGTTCATATCAAGTGCTGGCTGTGAAGAGTGGAGTGAGATGGTGTTTACTGAGGTTGACTATGGATACATTGGCACTGGACTGACAAGAGTCTTATGTCACATCATAATTGTGCGTACAGCGCCTATCCCGCACGGGCGGAAGCTCAGCGCTTTCATTTGGTCCTTGTTTGCACACATGCCTTGTAGACATCTGCCGCACTGCTTGAATCAACGCTCCGTCCGTTATTGGATTTGTATATATTGACTGATAATATCTGCTTTATAAAATGATTGTATATGAATCATAAATTGTTTACCTGATGAAAAACAACATAAAATATGAAATGCTATTGTTAGAACTGGGGGTCTCTAGTTGGCAGAGGTAGGTACCAATGTCCAAATAGGGACCCTTGCTTCTAGTCAGGACAAGGAGATAACCCTCTCAGATAACCCCTGCTCGCCCTCAAGGTAGCTTGGCCTGAGCAGTCTAGGCTAACCAGAGGCAATGCGTTAAGTATTTGTACCAACACTCACAGTAACCCAGTGAAAACACCACAAACTGATTCCACAACAGTTTAGGAAAATAAAGATATTTATTCTAAACTACACAAGACCAAAAACGTCATAAATCCAACATACGCAGTTCAAGGTTACGGTTTCAAATGAGTTCTTTAGGTTGTAATCAAAGTTCTTTACGTTGGGATCCAATGATCCACAGATGCGTGAAAAGTTCACAGTTGCGTCACGTTTACTCACAGTACCTTTTAGATGCAACAAAGTTCCACAAGTAGGAAGCTGGTGCGGTGGAAACAAGCGGTGCGTTACTCCTGAGACCCTGGGGAGGCGATGCGACAGCCCCGCTGCAGCAGCGGGCGTGCGGCGACGAATCCGGTCTGTAAGGGGAGGAAGGCAGCTTGCGTAGATTCCGGTGCGTAGGTTCCGTGGGAGGTCTGTTCTCGGCAAGGCACGATGCGATGATCTCGTAGGGGCTGTGACGATCTCCGGGGCGACGATGCGCAGACCAGCGGTGACCCTCTCTCTCGCAGCTCCTCGATGTGATGACTTTCTGCGACGATGTTCGCAGCGACGTGATGCAGACCGCAAGCAAGCGGTGCGGCGATCTCACCCAGACGACAGGCTCTGCGACGACACTCGCAGCGATGTTCGATCCTCCCGCACCGGTCTGGTGCGTCCCGCAAACGAAGGGTGCAACGGCCTCGGCAGCGATGTCGGGTGCTGCGCCGAACTCGACCTTCGTAGCGGCGGGAAACTTCTCGCACTGTCGGGGATGTGCTCCGCAAGCGAGCGATGCAACACTTCTCAAGCTTCACAAGGTTCTCAGCTTAGTCTCAAGCTTCCCAGCTCAGGTTCAACTTCTAGAGGCCCCACAACTGGATCAAGCGCTCTACGAAGGACAGAACTCTCTCAGCAGAGTTCAGGGAGACTGGGGTTGAAGTCCTTTTGTTCCTGGGACTTCGGAAACAGGGAGCCAGCTCTTCTCGGGCCCTTGGAGATTCCTTACAAGACAGGGGACACAGCTCACAGCAAAGTCCTTCCCCTCTCCTTGGCAGCAAAGCAACAGCAGGTCAGTCCAGCAGAGCAACTGCGGGACAATCTTCCTTCTTCCACGTCAGCTTTCTCCTTGGCAGAGGTTCCTTCTTGCTTTCCAGGATGATCTGATTTTCTGTTGTCAGGGGTCCTGTACTTATACCCCTAAAGTCTTTGTTCTCTCTGTGCATGTGGGCCCTGAGCCCAGTCTGAACCAGTTCTGGGTGGATCCTGAGCACCTTAATGTGTTGGCTGCGTCTTTCCTTTCAGAGTGAGGGGCAGAGTCCTCCGCCGCCCCGCAGGAGGTGGAGCCAGCATTGTGGCAGGCAGGCACAGCCCTATTCAGCCCAGGTGCCAACTCCTCCCACCACTCAGGTCGCAATCGTTCCATTCAGCCTAGCGCTGACTCATCCAGCCTCGGGGCTTTCCCCGGCTCCTGTCACTCGCAAACCAGACAGCCAATACACAAACAGTCTCAGGCACACAGAAGGGTCAGACAAGAGAACAGCAACTTTCTAAAAGTGCTGTCCTCAAACACAGGATCTAAAAACCACCTTTCCTAAAAGATGCGTTATTAAATTCTGAGTTCAGGGATACTAAATACTTATGTCCTATCTTGCTCCTATGGGAAGAAACGCCGTTGACCACTGTAGCCGGCATCCCCCATGTTAACCTATGGAGCGAGATAGCCTTACAATAGTGAATAACGAAAATGGCGGTAATTCACTACCAGAGCATGGTACCTGCACCCGTACATGCTCTACCTTTTACATACACGGCACCCTGCCCAGGGGGGTACCTTGGGCCTTCCATAGGAGTGACTGATGTGCACGAAAAGGGAAGGGTTGGCCTGGTCAGCGGGGACGCGGACCAGGAGGACATGGCAGTTCTAAACTGCCCGTAGGCGCTGCAGTGGCAGGCCCGAGACACCATTTTAGAGCTACTCCTGTGGGTGGCACAATCAGTGCTGCAGGCCCACTAGTAGCATTCGTCATCACCGGCCCTGGCACACCCTGTGCACTTTACAAGGGACTTCGTGGTGATACAAATATGCCAAACATGGATATCCAATCATGATAACAATTTACATAGGGAGCACTTACACTCTGGCACTGATCAGCAGCGGCAGAGTGTCCAAAGCATCTAAACCAGCAAAACGAATCCAGCACAGCGTCAAAAAATACAGGAGGCAGAGGCAGAAAGATAGGGGTAATCACGCCAAAAGATGTCAGGTCTAACACGTGTCCCCTCCAGCTGAAAGTGGGGAGAACTACCCACCCTCTTGGGAGTTCTCTTCACTAAGGCGGAAAAACCTGGACAGACCATCAGCGTTGGCGTGTTCTGTACCGGGGCGGTGTTCCACCGTAAAGTCCATTCCCTGTAGGGAGATGGACCACCTCAACAGTTTTGGATTTTCACCCCTCATGTGCATTAACCACCTGAGGGGCCTGTGGTCGGTCTGAACACGAAAGTGAGTCCCAAACAGGTAGGGCCTCAACTTTTTCAGAGCCCAGACCACAGCAAAAGCCTCCCTTTCAATCGCACTCCACTTCTGTTCCCTGGGGAGTAGCCTCCGACTAATGAAAGCTACTGGCTGGTCTCCATTCTCCTCAGTGGCTTGTGAGAGTACTGCTCCCACACCATGCTCTGAAGCGTCCGTCTGAACTATGAACTCACTGGAAAAGTCAGGTGCCTTGAGCACCGGTGCTGTGCACATCGCAGTCTTCAGGGCCTCAAAAGCAGTTTGGCAGGCGTCAGTCCAGTCAACTCTTTTGGGCAACTTCTTGGAAGTGAGTTCTGTCAAGGGGGCGACAATGGTGCCATATCCCTTGACAAACCGTCTGTAATACCCGGTGAGTCCTAAAAAGGCTCTCACCTCTGTCTGGGTCTTGGGGGGCTCCCAAGCCAGAATGGTATCGATCTTAGCCTGTAGGGGCGCCACCTGGCCGCTCCCCACCTGGTGTCCCAAATACACCACAGATCCCTGCCCTATCTGGCACTTGCTGGCCTTGATAGTGAGGCCTGCCTTTTGCAGAGCCTTCAACACTTCGCAGAGGTGTCGCAAGTGTTCTTCCCACGTGGAGCTGAACACAGCAATGTCATCCAGGTATGCGGCGCTGAATTCCTCCAGCCCGGACAGTACCTGGTTAACCAGTCTCTGGAACGTGGCAGGGGCATTCTTCAACCCAAAGGGCATGACACGGAACTGGAAGTGCCCCTCTGACGTTGAAAATGCCGACCTCTCTTTGGCCCCGTCAGTTAAGGCAATCTGCCAGTACCCCGAAGTCAAATCGAACGTACTGAGGTACTTGGCAGCTCCCAACCGATCCACGAGCTCATCAGCTCTGGGGATAGGGTGTGCGTCAGTCTTCGTGACCGCATTGAGCCCACGGTAGTCCACGCAAAACCGGAGTTCTGGCGGGCCACCGGGGGTAGCATCTTTCTTGGGGACCAAGACCACTGGGCTAGCCCAGGGGCTGCTGGAGGGCTCAATCACCCCTAGCGCCAACATCTTGGAAACCTCTTCCTTGATGCTGGCCCTGACCTTGTCGGCTACCCTGTAAAACTTCTGTTTTACCGGCAGACTGTCTCCAGTGTCCACATCATGGACGCACCAATTGGTGACTCCTGGGGTCAGGGAGAACAGAGAGGAGAACTGACCCAACACTTGGCGACAGTCATCCTGCTGTTCCGGGGTCAGGGTGGGCGAGAGGACCACACCCTCCACTGACCCATCGTGCTCCTTAACTGCCAGGAGGTCAGGGAGAGGATCGCTATCCTCTTCCATTCCTGCATCTGTAGCCATGAGCATGGTTACTTCAGACCTCTCAAAGTGGGGCTTGAGGCGATTCACGTGTAAAACTCTCAGGGGCTGCCTGGGAGTCTTCAGGTTAACCAGGTAGGTTACCTCACTCTTCCTTTCCACCACCTCGTATGGCCCAGACCACTTGTCTTGGAGCGCGCAAGGCTCCACTGGCGCCATCACCCACACTTTCTGCCCAGGTTGAAATTCGACCAGAGTGGTATTCTGGTCGTACCATCTTTTCATTTCTTCCTGGCTCGCTTCCAGGTTCGCCTGAGCGAGCTTCCTGAAGCGTTGTGTCTGGTTGCGGATGGCCAGCACATAGCTGAACACATCCTGGGGGGTTTTCCCACGGGACTTTTCCCAACCCTCCTTCACCAGCGAGAGAGGTCCTCTGACAGGGTGGCCATACAGGAGTTCGAAGGGACTGAACCCTAAGGACTTCTGAGGCACCTCCCTGTAGGCAAACAAAAGGCATGGTAACAAGACGTCCCACTTACGTCTCATGGGCTCCGCTAGGCCCATAATCATACCTTTCAGGGTCCGGTTGAATCTTTCAACCAGCCCATTTCCTTGAGGATGGTAAGGAGTGGTGAACTTATAAGTTACCCCACACTCCTCCCATAGAGACTTCATGTACCGAGAGATGAAGTTGGTACCCCGGTCGGAGACCACCTCTCTGGGGAACCCCACACGGGAAAAGATCCCCATCAATGCACGGCCCACCACGGGTGCTGTGATTGTCCTGAGAGGGACTGCTTCCGGGTACCGGGTGGCATGGTCCACCAAGACCAGGATGAACCTGTTGCCTAAGGCTGTCTTGGGGTCCAGGGGCCCTACGATATCTATGCCCACCCGCTCGAAAGGGGTGCTCACCACTGGGAAGGGTTGAAGGGGGGCCTTCAACTTCATTCCAGTCTTGCCACTAGCTTGACAGGTTTGGCAAGATCTGCAAAAGGAACCGACGTGCTTCCTCATCTGGGGCCAGTGGAAGTGGGTGACAAGCCGGTTTAGGGTCTTGTCTTGCCCCAGATGTCCTGCGAGAGGCACGTCATGAGCCAGACCCATTAGGAAGTTTCTGAAGCGCTCGGGTACCACCAGCACACGGGCTGCACCGGGCTCAGCAAACTTAGGCTCGCTATAAAGTAGGTCACCTTCCCAGTAGACATAGTGATCTTTGACTGCTCCACCTGCTGCCTGATCTACAGCCTGTTGCCGCAGACCAACGAGGGAAGGGCATTCCTTCTGCGCCTGGCAGAACTCCTCCCTGGAGGGACCCCCTTCTTGCTGCCAATGGGTCAGCTCAGGTAGGTCGCCCAGTTCGGCCACCTGTTCCCCTGTAGGTTCCAGGGCATCCCCCTCAGGTTCTGCTTCCTCCTGGACCGTGGGAACGGCTGGGGCTGGTTTCCCGCGCCCTCTGCCTCTTCCTCTCCTGGCAGGTCTCTGGGCCACTGTTTCAGGCTCCAGTTCTGCTGATTCACCCTTACTGGCTGCCATAGCACGCGTGGTCACGCAGATCCACGCAGGCAGACCCAACATCTCCAAGTGAGTTCGGTGTTCTATGTCTTTCCATGGAGAACTCTCCAGGTCGTTACCTAGCAGACAATCCACAGGCAAGGCATCACTGACAACTACCTCCAAAAGACCAGAGACTCCTCCCCATTCAAAGGAAACCTTCGCTAACTTGCAGAGGCGCACTGAGCTGTCAGCGGCCACTACAGGGCGGAGTACGCCAGGGATGATTTGCTCGTCCGACACCCACTGACACCTCACGGATGTCACACTGGCTCCGGTGTCTCTCAGAGCTTCAACCTCCCTCCCGTTGATGGTCACCTTCTGCCCATATTTCTTAGTGTTAGAGGGCAGTAAGGTTTCCGGGACCATCTCTCGGTCTCCTAGCGAGACAAGGGTCATGACTGCTAGCTCTCCCCAATCACTAGAAACCAAATCCCCACCCAAAGCTACACTAGCTAACGCTGGGGCGGGAGCACCAGTGGGTGCGGGCTTCTTTTTGGGACACTTCGGAGCAATATGGCCCACCTCGTTGCAGTGATAGCAGGTAGGGGGACCCTGGTTATTTCTCTTGTCCCGCCTACCCTTAGAGGGCCATGGCTGTTTAGGCTTGGGGGGTTGGGAATCCTTTTCCTGGGAACTATTTTGGGGCCCTTGTGAGAACTCCTTTTGGTTACCCTTGTCCCCCCCACTCTTCTGCTGGGGACCCTGCCCACCTTTGGCTGGGGTACCCACAATACCTTTGTGGACCCTGGTACTGGTCCAGCGGTCCGCCTCCTTAGCAAGCTCAATGGGGTCTGTCAGCTTGCTGTCTAAAAGATGCTGGCGCAGCTCTGGAACACAAAGACTACTCAAGTGCTCCCAACTGATTAAATGCAATAACCCCTTCAAATCAGTTACTTTACTGCCCTTCATCCAACCTTCCAGTGCACGCGAGTACCCATTCACACACTCCATCCAAGTCTCAGACTCTTTCTTCTTGGAGTTTCTAAACTGCAGTCTGTACTGCTCTGGAGTAAGGCCATACCTGAGACATAAGGCCTCCTTCATATTGGGGTAGGTCATGGCACCTGTCAACTCTAAGGGCTCTAGAGCACTCCTCCCAGACGCCTCAAAATGTTTCCACAGGCCCGCCCCCCAATACTTGTCAGGCACGTCATTCATCTTCAACGCAATTTCATACGAAGTGAACCAGGCATAAATATCCTCACTCCTATGGTAATTCTGCACCAGGTCTTTGGGAATATATACCTTACCCCCATGCACTGGCTGTGCGCTGCCACCATTAGAACTGGCATCCACCTCCTTGTTTTTCAGATCCAGCTCTTTTATTCTCAATTCATGAGCCAGAAGCAATTTCTTCTCTTCCAAGGCGCGGGCATCCTTGCTTTCCTCCGCCGCCTTCTCGACTTCCAATTGCCTCATTTTCATTTTCATGACCTCCAAGTCATATTCTCTTATTCTTTGATTTTCCTGTAACTCTTCTGGGGTGAGGCCCCTACTGGAGTGGTTGCTGCCAGCTCCTGAGCCTACTCTGCCCACTGGCAGATCTGTGCCTTGAAAAGCATTCTCTACATCCACATCGTCATCTCCTTCCTGTGCCTCCCAATGGGCTTTCAAGATTTTCTGCAGCTCCTCTTTCCTGTAGGTGCTTTTTATGGGGCACTCAAACTGCTGGCAGAATTTCTTCAGATGCTTTACGGAGTAGGAGTACAGATCTCCTATCGAGAATTCCAAATCTATCTCTGCCTCCTCACTGGGCGCCTTCCCATTCTGAGACATGATGCTTTTCGAAGAGTTACTCAACAACAGAATTCAAAAACTCAAAAAACCAGTAGTATGCGGTGGCGTAATGGTCTGCACTCACTAGTGATGTACACCAATTACTGTGGGTCAAGTACAAATACAAGTTCGAATCCCACCGCCTGACCACCAATGTTAGAACTGGGGGTCTCTAGTTGGCAGAGGTAGGTACCAATGTCCAAATAGGGACCCTTGCTTCTAGTCAGGACAAGGAGATAACCCTCTCAGATAACCCCTGCTCGCCCTCAAGGTAGCTTGGCCTGAGCAGTCTAGGCTAACCAGAGGCAATGCGTTAAGTATTTGTACCAACACTCACAGTAACCCAGTGAAAACACCACAAACTGATTCCACAACAGTTTAGGAAAATAAAGATATTTATTCTAAACTACACAAGACCAAAAACGTCATAAATCCAACATACGCAGTTCAAGGTTACGGTTTTAAATGAGTTCTTTAGGTTGTAATCAAAGTTCTTTACGTTGGGATCCAATGATCCACAGATGCGTGAAAAGTTCACAGTTGCGTCACGTTTACTCACAGTACCTTTTAGATGCAACAAAGTTCCACAAGTAGGAAGCTGGTGCGGTGGAAACAAGCGGTGCGTTACTCCTGAGACCCTGGGGAGGCGATGCGACAGCCCCGCTGCAGCAGCGGGCGTGCGGCGACGAATCCGGTCTGTAAGGGGAGGAAGGCAGCTTGCGTAGATTCCGGTGCGTAGGTTCCGTGGGAGGTCTGTTCTCGGCAAGGCACGATGCGATGATCTCGTAGGGGCTGCGACGATCTCCGGGGCGACGATGCGCAGACCAGCGGTGACCCTCTCTCTCGCAGCTCCTCGATGTGATGACTTTCTGCGACGATGTTCGCAGCGACGTGATGCAGACCGCAAGCAAGCGGTGCGGCGATCTCACCCAGACGACAGGCTCTGCGACGACACTCGCAGCGATGTTCGATCCTCCCGCACCGGTCTGGTGCGTCCCGCAAACGAAGGGTGCAACGGCCTCGGCAGCGATGTCGGGTGCTGCGCCGAACTCGACCTTCGTAGCGGCGGGAAACTTCTCGCACTGTCGGGGATGTGCTCCGCAAGCGAGCGATGCGACACTTCTCAAGCTTCACAAGGTTCTCAGCTTAGTCTCAAGCTTCCCAGCTCAGGTTCAACTTCTAGAGGCCCCACAACTGGATCAAGCGCTCTACGAAGGACAGAACTCTCTCAGCAGAGTTCAGGGAGACTGGGGTTGAAGTCCTTTTGTTCCTGGGACTTCGGAAACAGGGAGCCAGCTCTTCTCGGGCCCTTGGAGATTCCTTACAAGACAGGGGACACAGCTCACAGCAAAGTCCTTCCCCTCTCCTTGGCAGCAAAGCAACAGCAGGTCAGTCCAGCAGAGCAACTGCGGGACAATCTTCCTTCTTCCACGTCAGCTTTCTCCTTGGCAGAGGTTCCTTCTTGCTTTCCAGGATGATCTGATTTTCTGTTGTCAGGGGTCCTGTACTTATACCCCTAAAGTCTTTGTTCTCTCTGTGCATGTGGGCCCTGAGCCCGGTCTGAACCAGTTCTGGGTGGATCCTGAGCACCTTAATGTGTTGGCTGCGTCTTTCCTTTCAGAGTGAGGGGCAGAGTCCTCCGCCGCCCCGCAGGAGGTGGAGCCAGCATTGTGGCAGGCAGGCACAGCCCTATTCAGCCCAGGTGCCAACTCCTCCCACCACTCAGGTCGCAATCGTTCCATTCAGCCTAGCGCTGACTCATCCAGCCTCGGGGCTTTCCCCGGCTCCTGTCACTCGCAAACCAGACAGCCAATACACAAACAGTCTCAGGCACACAGAAGGGTCAGACAAGAGAACAGCAACTTTCTAAAAGTGCTGTCCTCAAACACAGGATCTAAAAACCACCTTTCCTAAAAGATGCGTTATTAAATTCTGAGTTCAGGGATACTAAATACTTATGTCCTATCTTGCTCCTATGGGAAGAAACGCCGTTGACCACTGTAGCCGGCATCCCCCATGTTAACCTATGGAGCGAGATAGCCTTACAATAGTGAATAACGAAAATGGCGGTAATTCACTACCAGAGCATGGTACCTGCACCCGTACATGCTCTACCTTTTACATACACGGCACCCTGCCCAGGGGGGTACCTTGGGCCTTCCATAGGAGTGACTGATGTGCACGAAAAGGGAAGGGTTGGCCTGGTCAGCGGGGACGCGGACCAGGAGGACATGGCAGTTCTAAACTGCCCGTAGGCGCTGCAGTGGCAGGCCCGAGACACCATTTTAGAGCTACTCCTGTGGGTGGCACAATCAGTGCTGCAGGCCCACTAGTAGCATTCGTCATCACCGGCCCTGGCACACCCTGTGCACTTTACAAGGGACTTCGTGGTGATACAAATATGCCAAACATGGATATCCAATCATGATAACAATTTACATAGGGAGCACTTACACTCTGGCACTGATCAGCAGCGGCAGAGTGTCCAAAGCATCTAAACCAGCAAAACGAATCCAGCACAGCGTCAAAAAATACAGGAGGCAGAGGCAGAAAGATAGGGGTAATCACGCCAAAAGATGTCAGGTCTAACAGCTATTCTTCTAAATTATTCAATAAATATATCACTATATCCTTACACAGTGTCCATATTGTGTTAATAGGGTGTCCCTTGTTTCTTATGAGAATTACTCAGTTTACTAGCAAGTTGGTATAGATATGTAGATAGATATCCTTTTCTAGCTATAATTTTCCTTACTTCAATTAATTTCCCTATGTTATAGCTAGCTATTTATATACGGGTCCCTTGTCTTCCTTAATAGTTGCACACATGCCTATTCAGCCAATCGATAGCTGGCTGTTACAAGGCACGACTCTGAACCAAGGTCTACCTTTCTGCCAAATTTGGTGTAATTCCGTTCAGCAGTTCGGGCTGTAGCTGCAGCTAAAGGCTCTTATGGAAAATTGCATGGGAAAAACAAATTTTGGGACCCTATATCCTGAAAGTTTGGGGGTGATTCATCAAGCGGGGGCCGCCCTTTGAGTGTCATCGGAACACTTTCAAGTAATCAACTCGGCTTACTAGTGGGTTTGGGGAGGAAGGAGTGATGCTGGCTGAAGAAATATTGTGTTTCATAGCTGTGTTGTTGTATTTTGTCTTTCTTCAATGTCCCATTGCACTCTAAAGTGTCACTAAGGCGAGTAGGCATCATATTCCCCTTCTGACACATCAAAATCAGCACCACTAGCACGTCATAAATACCCATTGTACTTCTATATAGACAGAAACAGCAGGCGCATTGAAATACTTGGGCTGTCTAAGAGGAACTGTAAAAACTTATGAGGGAGAACTTCTCTGCATGTTAGACGAGGTGGACAGGCCCTGATCTATGCAGGTTATATGGGTGAATGAATGTTTGAATTAACAGGTGAAATGATGGCGAGTTGAGTGGGTGAATCAATGATGATTTTGGATGATTGGGTAGAGAAGATCAATGGGAGCTCTTGCATAAAAAGTGCCTCAAGTACATCAGTCACCTGTAGGCACTTACTGGCCAAATATTGATTAGGAGTGAATCCTGGCAGCATGTGTCCAGTGGGTGAGTTGCCTTTCACTTTTTGAATATCCCTTTGTGGTGCATGTGTGATGGTTATGGCGTAGTGATGGCATATTTTTCACTAGTGACCAACACTGCGCCACTTGTGATTGACTTTGTCACGTGTATTAGGGTGGACAGGACTCCCTGCTGGGAGTGAGACCCCATTCGCAGTTACCGGAACCTGCCCTAGTTCACTTTTTGGCCAATAACTGGGGTGGCAGAGTGGGCTAAAGAACGGTGATGGATTAAACCCAGATTGTTTGACTTGGTGTGAGTGTTTGATTGGTTTAGATGCTCCGTCCATTTCCACTCCCTTTTGTACCGCTTTTGGCCACCATAAGTGTGGCAGGGTATGCTCCGACGTGAGTCCCTTGCTCACTTTGCCACTGGATTCAAGCAAGCCGGGCTGAAGACGGCTGGAATGCCAGAAACCGGTCCTCGGAAGCTCGTTTCCGGTCCAGGGAAGGCATGGCTGGCAGCTCGGGCTGGACTGTTCCCATGAGGCACAGGGTCAGACTGATTTGCATATAGCCATGTCGGAACTGGGGTGGCAGAGTGGGCTAAAGAACGGTGATGAATTAAACCCAGATCTTTTGACTAGGTGTGAGTGTTTAATTGGTTCAAATGCTCCGTCCATTACCACCCTCCTTTGTACCGCTTTTGGCCGCCATAAGTGCGGCAGAGTATGCTCAGACGTGAGTCCCTTGCTCACTTTGCCACTGGATTCAAGCAAGCCGGGCTGAAGACGGCTAGAATGTCAGAAACCAGTCATCGGAAGCTTGTTTCCGGTCCAGGAAAGGCATGGCTTGGCAGTTAGGGCTGGACTGTTCCCATGAGGCACAGGGTCAGACTGATTTGCATATAGCCATGTCGGAACTGGGGTGGCAGAGTGGGCTAAAGAACAGTGATGGATTAAACCCAGATCTTTTGACTGGGTGTGAGTGTTTGATTGGTTCAGATGCTCCGTCCATTACCACTCCCTTTTGTACCACTTTTGGCCGCCATAAGTGTGGCAGTGTATGCTCAAACGTGAGTCCCTTGCTCAGTTTGCCACTGGATTCAAGCAAGCCGGGCTGAAGACGGCTGGAATGCCAGAAACTGGTCCTCAGAAGCTTGTTTTTGGTCCAGGAAAGGCATGGCTTGGCAGTTCGGGCTGGACTATTCCCATGAGGCACGGGTTCAGACTGATTTGCATATAGCCATGTCGGAACTGGGGTGGCAGAGTGGGCTAAAGAACGGCTATGGATTAAACCAAGATCTTTTGACTGGGTGTGAGTGTTTGATTGGTTCAGATTCTCCGTCCATTACCACCCCCTTTCGTACCGCTTTTGGCCGCCATAAGTGTGGCAGGGTATGCTCAGACGTGAGTCCCTTGCTCACTTTGCCACTGGATTCAAGCAAGCCGGGCTGAAGACGGCTGGAATGCCAGAAACCGGTCCTCGGAAGCTTGTTTCCAGTCCAAGGAAGGCATGGCTTGGCAGTTCGGCCTGGACTGTTCCCATGAGGCACAGGGTCAGACTGATTTGCATATAGCCATGCCGGATCTGGGGTGGCAGAGTGGGCTAAAGAACGGTGATGGATTAAACCCAGATCTTTTGACTGGGTGTGAGTGGTTGATTGGTTCAGATGCTCCGTCCATTATCACTCCCTTTTGTACCACTTTTGGCCACCATAAGTGTGGCAGTGTATGCTCAAACGTGAGTCCCTTGCTCAGTTTGCCACTGGATTCAAGCAAGCCGGGCTGAAGACGGCTGGAATGCCAGAAACTGGTCCTCAGAAGCTTGTTTTTGGTCCAGGAAAGGCATGGCTTGGCAGTTCGGGCTGGACTATTCCCATGAGGCACGGGTTCAGACTGATTTGCATATAGCCATGTCGGAACTGGGGTGGCAGAGTGGGCTAAAGAACGGCTATGGATTAAACCAAGATCTTTTGACTGGGTGTGAGTGTTTGATTGGTTCAGATTCTCCGTCCATTACCACCCCCTTTCGTACCGCTTTTGGCCGCCATAAGTGTGGCAGGGTATGCTCAGACGTGAGTCCCTTGCTCACTCTGCCACTAGATTCAAGCAAGCCGGGCTGAAGACGGCTGGAATGCCAGAAACCGGTCCTCGGAAGCTTGTTTCCAGTCCAAGGAAGGCATGGCTTGGCAGTTCGGGCTGGACTGTTCCCATGAGGCACAGGGTCAGACTGATTTGCATATAGCCATGCCGGATCTGGGGTGGCAGAGTGGGCTAAAGAACGGTGATGGATTAAACCCAGATCTTTTGACTTGGAGTGAGAGTTTGATAGGTTCATATGCTCCATCCATTACCACCCCCTTTTTTACCGCTTTTGGCCGCTATAAGTGTGGCAGGGTATGCTCAGACGTGAGTCCCTTGCTCACTTTGCCACTGGATTCAAGCAAGCCGGGCTGAAGACGGCTGGAATGCTAGAAACCGGTCCTCTGAAGCTTTTTTTCCAGTCCAGGGAATGCATGGCTTGGCAGTTCAGGCTGGACTGTTCCCATGAGGCACAGGGTCAGACTGATTTGCATATAGCCATGTCGGAACTGGGGTGGCAGAGTGGGCTAAAGAATGGTTATGGATTAAACACAGATCTTTTGACTGGGTGTGAGTTTTTGATTGGTTCAGATGCTCCGTCCATTACCACCCCCTTTTGTACCGCTTTTGGCTGCTATAAGTGTGGCAGGGTATGCTCAGACGTGAGTCCCTTGCTCACTTTGCCACTGGATTCAAGGAAGCCGGGCTGAAGACGGCTGGAATGCCAGAAACCGGCCCTCGGAAGCTTGTTTCCGGTCCAGGGAAGGCATGGCTTGGCAGTTCGGGCTGGACTGTTCCCATGAGGCACAGGGTCAGACGGATTTGCATATAGCCATGTCAGAACTGGGGTGGCAGGGTGGCTAAGGAACGGTGATGGATTATACCCAGATCTTTTGACTGGGTGTGAGTGTTTGATTGGTTCAGATGCTCCGTCCATTACCACCCCCTTTTGTACCGCTTTTGGCCGCCATAAGTGTGGCAGGGTATGCTCAGACGTGAGTCCCTTGCTCACTTTGACACTGGATTCGAGCAAGCCGGGCTGAAGACGGATGGAATGCTAGAAACTGGTCCTCGGAAGCTTGTTTTCGGTCCAGGGAAGGCATGGCTTGGCAGTTCGGGCTGGACTGTTCCCATGAGGCACAGGGTCAGACTGATTTGCATATAGCCATGTCGGAACTGGGGTGGCAGAGTGGGCTAAAGAACGGTGATGGATTAAACCCAGATCTTTTGACTGGGTGTGAGTGTTTGATTGGTTCAGATGCTCTGTCCATTACCACCCCCTTTTGTACCACGTGTGATATACACACACCACCACACTTACTTCGACATTAACTTACACATACTTACTCTTTTGAGCAATCACTTATAAAAACACATACTTATTCACACAGGAACTCTTCCAATCTCTCACTCTCACATACACTCACTTATATACACCAATACTTACATATAATAGTTTAAAACATATGTAGTTACTTATAAAGACACTATTGAGACAGTCATTCACTCAGTAACACACCCATACACATACTCATCCACCCATACAGTCCTGCACAAATACTGTCTTCAACACATACAAATAGTGACTCACTCATTGATGCATATATGCACTAAGTAATACCCCCCACTGAACCATACAGACACTCAGACACTCATACTTATACTTGAAAACACAAGTTATAACCCATATAGACACTCATGTAGTGACTCACCAACCCATGCAGCCACTTGTACACAAAGTGGTGAGAGACTGATATAGATATTTACATATTTAAACATTACTTACTAACACATGTATTCACTATGATACACTTAATCAGTCAGTTATAAAAATCGAATTTTCATTAAAAAATCATCCATTTAGACACTTACATACCCATTTATTCTTCTATCTACCTTGAGATATACATATATAAAACATATTTAATTTTCAGAAAAACACACAATCACTGGATGATGTTATCACTGATGTCATTTGAGATGTCATCAGTGATATCATGGGTGATGTCACTGACCATGCCATGAGAGATGTAATATGTGACTTTATCAGCAGTGCATTGCGGGCGTGCTATTTATAGTGAGCTGAACTAACTATAACAGGGGAATTTCAATGGTTTTGTACAAGTGCAATGTCCAGCTAACTATATTGTCCCTGAAACCTAAGTTTTTTTCTGTGAATTTCTAAGGTTTTTCAAATGCTAATTCCTAACTATAATGTGACTGAAACCTATAGTTTTCTCAGTGAATTTCAAAGTTTTTTTTAAAATGCTAATGCTCGGGGTTCATATCAAGTGCTGGCTGTGAAGAGTGGAGTGAGATGGTGTTTACTGAGGTTGACTATGGATACATTGGCACTGGACTGACAAGAGTCTTATGTCACATCATAATTGTGCGTACAGCGCCTATCCCGCACGGGCGGAAGCTCAGCGCTTTCATTTGGTCCTTGTTTGCACACATGCCTAGTAGACATCTGCCGCACTGCTTGAATCAACGCTCCGTCCGTTATTGGATTTGTATATATTGACTGTTAATATCTGCTTTATAAAACGATTGTATATGAATCATAAATTGTTTACCTGATGAAAAACAACATAAAATATGAAATGCCATTCTTCTAAATTAATCAATAAATATATCACTATATCCTTACACAGTGTCCATATTGTGTTAATAGGGTGTCCCTTGTTTCTTATGAGAATTACTCAGTTTACTAGCAAGTTGGTATAGATATGTAGATAGATATCCTTTTCTAGCTATAATTTTCCTTACTTCAATTAATTTCCCTATGTTATAGCTAGCTATTTATATACGGGTCCCTTGTCTTCCTTAATAGTTGCACACATGCCTATTCAGCCAATCGATAGCTGGCTGTTACAAGGCACGACTCTGAACCAAGGTCTACCTTTCTGCCAAATTTGGTGTAATTCCGTTCAGCAGTTCGGGCTGTAGCTGCAGCTAAAGGCTCTTATGGAAAATTGCATGGGAAAAACAAATTTTGGGACCCTATATCCTGAAAGTTTGGGGGTGATTCATCAAGCGGGGGCCGCCCTTTGAGTGTCATCGGAACACTTTCAAGTAATCAACTCGGCTTACTAGTGGGTTTGGGGAGGAAGGAGTGATGCTGGCTGAGGAAATATTGTGTTTCATAGCTGTGTTGTTGTATTTTGTCTTTCTTCAATGTCCCATTGCACTCTAAAGTGTCACTAAGGCGAGTAGGCATCATATTCCCCTTCTGACACATCAAAATCAGCACCACTAGCACGTCATAAATACCCATTGTACTTCTATATAGACAGAAACAGCAGGCGCATTGAAATACTTGGGCTGTCTAAGAGGAACTGTAAAAACTTATGAGGGAGAACTTCTCTGCATGTTAGACGAGGTGGACAGGCCCTGATCTATGCACGTTATATGGGTGAATGAATGTTTGAATTAACAGGTGAAATGATGGCGAGTTGAATGGGTGAATCAATGATGATTTTGGATGATTGGGTAGAGAAGATCAATGGGAGCTCTTGCATAAAAAGTGCCTCAAGTACATCAGTCACCTGTAGGCGCTTACTGGCCAAATATTGATTAGGAGTGAATCCTGGCAGCATGTGTCCAGTGTGTGAGTTGCCTTTCACTTTTTGAATATCCCTTTGTGGTGCATGTGTGATGGTTATGGCGTAGTGATGGCATATTTTTCACTGGTGACCAACACTGCGCCACTTGTGATTGACTTTGTCACGAGTATTAGGGTGGACACATTCGCAGTTACCGGAACCTGCCCTAGTTCACTTTTTGGCCAATAATTATGTTGTGATCGATCAAGTGAATGGTTTGGGTTGGGAGATCCGCAGGTGCGAGACACCCGTGGCACAGACTGGGTGTTCACCCAGTGGTGTAACATTATCCCCGCAGCTACCAGGTTGTGGGGGGCCCGAGCTCCAAACCCCCCAAAACTGTGCTCGAGCGGCAGGGCCCTGGCATTAGAGTTCCTGACTGAGTTCAGAGCATGGGGGCCCCTCAAGTTTCATCGCTGGATGGTTCACATCTTCACCTCAGTGCCTGTTGATTCCCGCCAAAAGTACAGTTCTTGATGTGCCAGGGCTGCTCTGGAATGGCAGAAGATTTCCATTACAGTGCCGCCAACCACAGCTTCCCACTGTCCTAGCGCACCTGTATGTGTAGATCAATCAGTGTGCCTCAGTGCAGCACCCCGCCGCAGAGATAGAACACTCTCCCTCACCTCCCATCAAACTGTCCACCCTTCAACTCTTTACCTCGCTGGCTCGCTCCCTCTTTCTGCCTCCATTTCTCCAATCTTCATCGCTACCGCCGACCCCCACTACACTCTTCACGCCCACCCTGAGTCTGACTCTTAGGACCTTCCCCATGCCTGCGGCCCTTCCAGTCTGAAGCTCACACATGGCACAATAAAGGGCAGTGGCAGTGCACCTGAGAATAATTCATAGTACTGGAGCTCGGTTCTATTTTGCCAGTGCTTGAAATGGCCATAAATGCAGGAAAGTATAACCGAGTAAGTACCTTTCCCATTAAATGTAATGCACACGTGCTGTTACTCTCCTTTTAAAATTGAAGATGTGCAAGCACTCTGTACGTGACAGAAGCTACCAGTTGAAAGCGCTGCGTTTTTCACATAGCGCCTGTGATATCATATCTCAGTGTGTAAAGTGCAAAAGTTTCGTTTCGGCAGCAAGAGGGTAGACCCTGCTTGACACACATAGGTCTGGCTTTGGGAGTGCTTATTGAAATGTGCCACCCTTTGACGATAATCCATGGGGGTGCGTGGGGTGGTCTCCAGCACCTGTCTAGCGGTGTTTTTATTTCACAGCCCATGCTATGTTTACCACAAAGAAACCATTCCCTCACCTCATCTGCAGTGTAGGGTGAGCTTGCCTCAGTGCTGACAACTCGTGCGGGGCACAAGGAACTGGCAGGCTCAATTTCTGGGCAACGTGGAGCTCCCCAGTACCCAGTACTGCCCCAGGTCTTGTGCTCGGTACTTTACTCCTCTTGCTATGTGCAAGGCTCACCACAATGTGCTTCCCCAGTGAAACAGGTTGCCTTCGTGCTGCTTGCTTCAAGCAAACCACCCCCTCTCTTTGCAGTGTGGCACTTGGACAGAGGAACTCATCACTCTGTACGTCTCGAGCAACCCCCCTTGCAGTGCATTACCAACCACGTGGTAGTAAAAACACACCCTCCTCGCACCACACACCACAAGCAGATGGTCCCACTCGCTGTGCAGTGTGCGATTCACTCACACCAGGGAAACAGCTCAGCCCTCTTGCCACGTACCAGAAGCAGGCTGCTCCACCTGTACAGTTTACGTCTCACTGTGGTCCAGTACTACCTCAGCCCTCTGGCTGTGAGCCTCATACAGCTCACCTCCTCCACATGCAGTGTGCGGCTCACCACACACCGGCGGAACAGCCCACCCCTCATGCTGCGTGCCTTGAGCAGGGCGCCCCCTCTCTGTTTAATGTGGGTCTCACTATGGTCCAGTACAACCCCCCTCACCCTCGGTTGTGTGCCTTGAGTAACCTACCGCATCCCACGTGCAATGCTAGGCGCACCACGCCCTGGTTAAGCAGGTCACACCTCGTGCTGCACCCCCTCTTTTAGCAGTGTGAGGCTCACCACACACCAGTCATTCCACAGCCCTAGACTATATGCGCTGCCTCGATTGGCGATTTTCTAATTTCAGGCAGCCCTCTGTGGGTAAGTTTGAGGAGCACTGCTTGGTGGCATGCCTTGCGCACGTACCTTTGAAGCACATATGTGTATACCTCACTCTGTGCATGAAGCCCCACCAGGCGTTTAATAAGAGTCACTTGCGGTGTGTGTATTGCGCTGTCTGACTTTACTTCTGCGTGTGTGGGCGGGGTTGTCACTCCGAGGCCTCTCGGTGGGTTATGAAAGTATAGCGAAGTCCCTGCGGCTGGGGGAGCCTGAGAGCCCCCACACATAATTAAAAAAGCCCCGGGGTGGCGGTCCCCAGGTCTAGGGGGCCCCTCCGGGCCCCCCTTTACTTAATAAGTATTGCCCCCGGGATTTGGCTCCCCGGGTGCCAATTACCAAAGAAACGCGGGCGCCTGCACTTTGTTTTTTTTTATCAACACCTTTTAACCAAAAGGCACGACTGAACCAAGGGTTGCCTTTTTGCCAAATTTGGTGTAATTCCGTTCAGCAGTTCGGGCTGTAGCTGCGATTAAAGGTTCCTATGAAGTTCCTATGAGAAATTGCATGGGGAAAACACGCTTTGGGCCCCCCTTTTTTCTCAGCCCCCGTTTGATGAATCATTCAGAGATTTTCAGGATAGGAGCGGATAGGAGTGCCCCACCAATTTTGAATAATTTGAATAATAGGCCCTAACTATAACTACCTACTGACGATCGCCAGTAGGTAATATATATATATTAGTCATGTGATCAAGCCTCTGGAGAGAGGGGAAACGCGTCATGGCGGACTTGCTGGGCGATTTGTAATTTGCACGAATAAAGCACTGAATATCTGGCACCAGACATTGGGTTTACTCTTCGCCATTTATCTTGTAAGGTTGGATACGTGGATATGTGTGGCGAGAATTGTTCCATATATATATATATATATATATATATATATATATATATATATATATATATATATATATATATATATATATATATATATATATATACACACCAGCTGCAGTCTCCCACCACACCGCCGACGCGATAGTAGAAAAACCACGCAAATCCAGCGTTTCTTCTTAGGCACAGGTATTTATTGAAGTCGAGTTACCAAATCTGACGCGTTTCGGGCTGCCGCCCTTGCTCACAGATTGTCAGTCAATAAAGTGTTCACCATTTAAATACCAACTGTTCCATAGTTTTTTTCTACTCAGTATAAACTTACATAGTTTGTCTTAAATCACATTTTAAAACCCACATGTTGATGCCTTATGTAAAATGGATAAAAACAGATAAAAGTTTTGATACTTATTAACATTTATCTGAGCAATATATATACATTAAAAAATAAGCGTGCAAATGTATATATGTATCAAATATATAAAAGCATGAATGCCATGACCAAGAATCACTACTGTGTTTGCCATAATGGTTGCTTCTAGTGCAAATAACGCATTGAGATTAAATGTGCAAAATACCACATTAAAGTGCCACAATGTTCTGTGCAAAATGCAAAAAGACTGATGTGCAAAATCGCAATATGTGAACATCAATCAGATCTAGGAACCTATTTAGTATTGGGTATAAATACCAGGATAAAGTGCAAATCTTGTTGTGCAAATTACGCAATACTATATGGACGTAGGAATAAATGTACAAATATATAGAATATATAACTAAATTCCTATCAATCAAATTTGACTTAAAACAGTAGATCATTTAAGAATATCTGCATGAATGCAGTAATGGTCATATATAACAATTGGTACTCAGAATATTGATAAATAACAAGCACAACAAAGTGGGAAACATCAGATAATGGAAGTAAACCAAATGTACACAATGTTTTGTCTATGTCCTTCAATTCAAAGTGTAGAAAGAAGTGCATCCCATTGAGTAAAAAATGGGATATTACAAACCAACAAATATGAAACTAAATAAAAGGATGGAGGGGCAAAATTCTGAATGAGATTCAATAATTGTACTAAAAAAACCCGGATGAGCATAGCACTCCACTAAACCTAAATCATCAGAAAGTGAGTATCATGATCTCATAGAAACACATTCAAATCATCAGTGGTATTCAACCCATTAGGGAATTTGCTGTCCAGTTCTAAAATAAAGTGTGACTCTAGCCTCCTGAGCATCCTGTCTCTGTCATCCAACAGCGTATACATTCTAAAATATGTACGCTGTCCTCCATATATTAAATGTAATATTTATATACATGAATGTGTAGCACCACATATGAGCAAAATAGAATAAAACCAAAAGTACAAAGTAATACCAGCATAATGCTGATAATACAAACTTCTATCACTTCATGGCTTTCTATATGAGTCTTATATTCTACAAATCTCTGTATAAATACACATAGTTAAAATCATATGCATTTAATATAACGGTATAAATACCATTAAAAATACCTCAAAGGTTCCAAATGGGTCATCATGTCTTAAAGTGCCTATTGTGCAAAGTGCAAAACATATAAAATCCATAAATAAATAGATATTTGATGTATAAATATCTATTATCCTAATAAAGACACTTGTGAAATAAATATGGTGTTAAAATTGTGGGAACTATTTTAAAGGCTGGCTATATAGGGTCAGGGCAGCTGACTGAATCAATATCTTATCATAATACAAATTTATTTTGTTTCTAACACACCATAGATCTATCTATGCTCAAGCCTGAGCATAGAGATATTATGAGAAAATCAAGCTGAAATTATTTTGGGGCATATGAAGGCAAATAACAATAAAGATTGTCAAAGCCCCTGGGACCCGCCCTGCCTTAGCAACGCTGCAATTCAGGACGAACAGAAGAACAGAACATGGGAATCCTCAAAGAAGGGTTTTATTAGGCTCCAACTGCTTACATAGTTTTTCAAGCAATCATCTAGCAAAGTGCAAGGTACATGTATACCCCAAGTCAGAACTACGTGTTTCGGCCGCAGCCTTCTACTGGGTCATAGAGTTCAGTGTGTCATTTTAAAGGGACAGTTGTTCCCTTTCCAATCACCAATTAAAAACATTACATATGTCTTAATGGGGAAGGCCACATTTACAATTATTTCAAAATAAAGTATATCCTTACTGCAGTTGTTATAAAACAAAATCTCTGTTAGTACTCGATTAAATCACACAACTTGAATGTTTTAGCCATTAAGCAAATAGATTTGTACAACATATATATTAGACAGATATAATGAGCAGCTAGATATATGGATAAATATGCAATCCCTGATAATCTGACATTGTATTTCAAAGGTTGAGGTCATTTATAGCACATAGGGAAAGAGATAAAGGGAGATAAAGTGCAAGGTCTACCCTCTATATTGCACCTGAAACTGATGAAAGTGCATTGTGTTAACGCTATATTCACACAAATATATAAAGTGCAAGATGCTTTATTTGTGTTATCAAAGTTCCCAGAATTCATGCACACCTACAAATAATAGAAAAAGGGGAAAAACAATGTAAAAATGAATATAAAAATAACTATATGGGATGTCAAGCCTAGAAATATAACACGAGTGGAAAAGCCCTGTATAGCTTTAAAGTACATATATAGGTCTAGTTATAAAGTGCAATATGCTACTCCTGTAAAGTACAAGTGGTAAGAAGTGCTACATAAAGTTCCTATATTAAAATACTAAAATACAAAAACTCCAATATTGCACTAACTGATTTAAAGTGCATGGTGCTTTCCCCGTAAAAGAAACAAGAAACAAACCAAAAGTGTAAAAGCAAACAGAAACAAAAAGTGCCACATGCTTCTCCTACATACACTCCTCTATTGCACCTATAACAATAAAGTGCAACATGATATTTTTGTAAAGTACATAGAAAAGTGTCTTGTGCTTGTCCTCAAAAATACCAGAATAATTTAGGTAAGATTTAATCTTCTAAAAAACAATAACATCAATATCAACAATATCTAAAAAAGACATGACAGTCTCCTTCATATATAACTTGCAGCCTCCCATTCTCCTATTTAAAGTTCACAAAAATACTATGTTACAGAACCACAGTCCCCTGGCTCTAATACCTAAATTGAGGAAATCCCTGTTAGTATTCATCGCTTTGTCTGATATGTGGACACAATTATTTTTCCACACAATCATATTGCTTCCTAATCTCGATGACACGATAATACAATAGTTCAAAACAGGATTAAAAAGTTTAAAAAAGGTATCACAAATGTGAAAAAGGCAATCAATAGAAATACTATAGAAAAATGTACTGTTCAGCACCTGTATTCAGGCTCAATGGGATCTCGGTTCCCAGTGTGATTATCCACTTAGATTTGGCACTTCTTAGGGCTGCTTATCTGTCTCCTCCCCTGATTTTAATCAGAATATTTTCGATCCCGGAGAAAGAAAAATTATTCTCTAACTGGCCTTCATGATCTTTCCAGATGTGTTTCGCCCATTATGTATGTAAAGTCTTTATTGGCAATAGCCCTTATATATTGAAGAATGCACCGCTCAATTTTTTTCACAGAGCTGCCCACATATTGTTTGCCGCATCCGCATTCCAGGAGTAAAACTATGTGAGTAGTCTCACAAGTTATCTTTTCTTTGATGGCTTTTTTGTGCCTTGTATGGTTGTTATGTCCACCCTGTTGTGGCCATACAACATGCTTTACACTTTGGGCACTTGGAACACTATTGCCCATCAGATAATTGCCCTTTTGTGGGTCTTTGTTCGTAAAATAACTCTGCATTAGCAGGTTACACAGGGATGGCACCTTTCTATATGTGATGTTCACATGTTCCGATATGAGATGTGTAAGTTCATGATCTTTTTTAAGTGTATTCCAATGATTACCAATTGCATGTATGACAGTTTTGTTGGATCTTTTGAAGTCTGTGATGAATCTAATGACTTCTTTGTTTGGTTCAATCAATGTCTACATTTTCTTGGGCATTAATACATTTTCCCTCTTATAAATTTTTGGTCTTATTTGTGCATCCTCTAGAACAGCTGTTGGGTATCCTCGTCTCTTGAATCTATTGTACATCCCGTTGATCTGTTTCTCATACTAATTGTCCTCAGAGCGATTTCTGTGAGCTCTTAAAAATTCTCCCTACGGGATGCTCCTGGGTGTGCACTGTTGGCTGACAAAATGCTGTTACATGCTGTGGTCTTTCGGAATAGGGTGGCACATAGTTTTTCATTTTCGATGAAGATCCGGATATACAAGTACTCTGAACTCTTGCTGTATGCATGGGTGAATCGTAGGTTCAAAGAATTATTCATTAATGATGATAATAAATCTTTCAGATCACTTTCCTCAAGGTCATTGATATAGCAGACCCATAAATTCACCCTTTCCAAGTTCATTTTGTTGTTCTGAAATAATGAATGAATGCGATTCTTATATAGCGAAGACTGTCACCCTGCGGGTATACTGGCGCTTTAGACTGAAAAACAATGCCCAGAGTGTAGATAGTCAGTGTAACAGAAAAAGAAGCTCAGACCCTGGGAAAGAGCCAAGTTTTAAGACTATTTCAGATCTCAATCAGGGAGTTATTTTGTCTAATATTCTGGGGTAATACATACCATAGACGGGCACCAACCACATTAAGTGCCCTTCCTCCTATCCTAGAACGTTTGAATCTAGGAATCGACAGTAAGCTGGCACTGGGGGAGGTGCCAGGTACATTTTCCCTGTGTTGGGACCGGACCGAGCCTGTGCACTGCTTTGAACACCAGGCAAAGTGATTTAAAATGGACCCGTGCCCTGATAGGCAGCCAGTGTAAATCTCTCAAGGCCAGGGTAGTAGATGAACAACACTGCCTATTTAGCACCAGTTTTGCTGCTGCAGATTGGACCCTCTGCAAATCCTGAAAGATGTACTGTGGTGCTCCAAGATACAGGGAGTTGCAATAGTCCAGCCTGTTTATCACTGTGCTTCTCACTATCAGAGAGCCAGACTCTTCTGGTAATAGTGGAAGTATCTGGCGTAGCATGCGCATTAGGGAGAAGCACACACTGGTGGTCTTATTTGCCTGTGACTCCATCTGAAGATTGTCATCAATCAGAACCCTCAAGTTGCCACCTTGCTGACCGGAGTCAGCGGTTCCTCCTCTGGGGTAAGCCTAAACTCCACTGGTGAAGCTTTTGACATCCTGATAGAGGAGCAATACACCACCTCCGTCTTATCACCATTAAACTGTAGGGAATTTCTTCGGAGCCAGTCAGCCGTCCGACGCATACACTGCTGGAACATGTCCAAGGAGACTGCATGTTCTCCTTCAAAGGAGAACGCCAGCTGTGTATCATCAGCGTAATTGACCAGGTTGACCCCAAATGATTTAATGATGGGGAACAAGGGCTGCAGATAGACAATGAAGAGAACAGGGCTGATCGCAGAGCCTGGGGCACTCCATGAACTACCAGAGATTTTCTGCAGGAAAACAGTGCCAAGGTTACCAACTGCTGTCTCCCTGCTCGATAGGACTGTAGCCATTGCAGCGCCCGCCCCTTCACCCCTGTCTTCTCCAGTCTCTCAACTAAGATTGAATGGCTCACCACGTCGAACGCGGCCGACATATCGAGAAGCACTAAAACAGTGGCATTCCCATTGTCGGCTCGCATATGTAGCTTGTCCATCATGGTGGCCAAAGCTGTCTGAGTCACATGACCTGGACGGAACCCAAATTGATCTCTTTCAAGCAGATGATTATCCTCTAAAAAGCACAATAGAGTCCTGCTAACTGCCTTTTTCTCGATTTTAACCGGATATGGCAGAAGAGAGATGGATCTAAAGTTTGCAGGGATTTCCGGGTCCAGTGAGGGCTTTTTAATCTGTGGGGTCATCACCGCCTACTTCCAACCCTCCAGAAAAGTTCCCTCCTCTAAGGACTGATTACAAATCTGCCGCAGCCAGGGGAGAGTCTCTTGGCCAAAAGTCTTCCAGATTTTATTGGGTCCAGGGGGGAGCCTGAGGACACACTATGCGCCAGACTGTTAAAAGCGGCATCAGTGAGGGTCTGAAAAGTATCCAGAGTCACTGACTATCATAAGTGTTCATCCATCATCTGATCAGAATGATCTTGATCGATAATATTAGGATGGAGTGCACCGACAATTTTGGCATATCTTGCCTTGAAAATGAAAGGCAATCTCGTCACACAGTTTTTGCAAAGCCGCCACTACATTACTGGGACAAGTAGGGGAGGAGAGATCCTTGATTAAAAAGGGCTTTTGTCCCATTAGGCGCTTGTATATTAGATTTTGCATAGAAGTTCGCCTTAGACTTGAGGATGAGCTCCTTGTCTTTCAACTGTGCTAATCTCAGATCTTTCTTATCGGCCACAAGGTATCTCTTTCTCCACTTCCTCTCTGCCTTCTTGCAGAGCATGTGCAGCTGTTTCAATCCTCCGTTGTACCAGGGGACCATAGTTTGTTCCTATTTTTTAGCTCCTTTACCGGGACTACCTGATCCAGGAGCTCAGTTATATAGTTATAGTAGATTTTATAATTTTCCTCTGCTGTCGCAGTGAGTACAAAATGATTAGCATTTGGGAGGGTTACCTGGGTTCTAGTTTTCCCTAATTTTGCCCATTCCCTACCTCTCCGATAGGTCGCTACGTAACTGGTATAATCCTCTGGACTAGGTAACCTGATATTAAAGTGAATAAGATGATGATCAGTCCAGTTCTGTGATAATATATTTAACACTGTAGTTGTAGATTGATTAGCAAACAGCAAGTCAAGAATATGTCCCCCCTGATGGGCGGGATGTTTCACCAATTGTGATAGGTTAAGATTTGCACATGTGTTTCTCAAATCTCTCAGATGGCTACTTGAACTCCAATCCTCCCTCAAATTAAAGTCTCCCTAGATGGCGCTAGAAGTTGAATTGAGTGCTTTAAGCCCCACTCGAGCAGCGGGTGAAGAGCGTTTTATGGTGCAAGTAAGTGGATTTAAAGTGTACAATTAAAATCAATTAACAAGCAAACTCAGCAGAGATACAAAAAGTTTTAAAAGTACAAAGCAGTTCACGAGGCTATTATCACCAAACTAATCCCTGATATTCCTTCCTACGTGGCCAGTGTGGCCGCAGATCACTTTTTTAGTCTAGGTTATACTCGAGGTAACAGCGCGCTCACACTTCCCTGCTTAAATATGCAGGCAGCTGCAGTCAGCCAAACCCCTAGAGCGCCTCCCAATATGGCGCAGTTTATTCTGCCTCCCAGAAACCCATTATTAGATTTGCGTACGTTGGGACTAACAAGGTACCCATGGAAGTTCCTTGCTTTTGTTTATAAAATCTGCCACCAAAGACAAAAACATTGTTGGTAAGGAAAAAGGAAATACTCTCTAAGAGCATTTGCGTATGGCCAAGTAAGCTTAGTGACCGAGATCTCATAGCACTCACATGCCATTAGGCCATCATCTTGAACAAATGGGGTATAAAGTGAGACCACATCAACTGTGGCCATGATGCACCCAGATTTCTAGGGGATGCCGTTGATATGGTTGAGAAAGTCCATTGAATCACGTATGTATAAATAAATCAGAAAAAGTTGCGGTTTGTCGCATGTGTGCACCTAATCGCTGGTGGTGCATAGAAAGGTGCCCCCGTTGGCACCTATATAGTATTTGAAATGTCTCTCACACTCCATCAAAGAAATGCCTGCACTCAAAGAACAGGTAGACTTCAACCTGATTTACCTAATCATGCCACTCTAAACCCTAGGTCTCAAAGTCAAAGAAAAGATGTGTTTCTGCTTTGTCAATCTATATATATATATATTTATATACATATATATATTCACTGAAAAAACCATAGGTTTGACACCAGTTATAGTTAGCTGGAAATTTTACTGACATAAAACCATTGAAATTCCCACGTTATGGTTAGTTGGACTCACTATAACTTGCGCGTCTGCAATGCACTGCTGATGACGTCACATATTACATCACTCATGACATGGTCAGTGACATCACTCATGACATCACTGATGACACCATCCAGTTAATGTGTGTCTTTCTGAAATATCAATATGTTTTATATATGTAATTGTAAAGGTCGATGGAAGAATAAATGTTTAAATAAGTGTCTAAATGGATTTTTTTTAATTGATTGATTAACTGGCTTATTAAGTGTATCTTAGTGAATACATATGTACGTGAGTAATCTTTAAATATTTAAATATATGTATCAGTGTTTCACTTTGTTTATAAGTGGCTGCATGGGTTGGTGAGTAGCTACTTGTGTGTGTGTGTGGGTTATTAGATGTTTTTTTTTGTATCAGTATGAGTGTCTGTATGGTTTGGTGGGAGTGTTACTTAGCACATAGATGCATTAATGACTGACTCACTGTTTGTATGTGTTTTGAAGACAGCATATGTGAAGTACCTAAAATTCATCATACTGAAAACCATCATACTTCTTCTCAGGGATCTTACCAATCGGTACTTCATTCATAAGCAGCAAAGGAATCAACATAAAATCTGAAATATGGAAAGACATCTTTATTAATTGTGAAGCTACGTCGCCCAGCCACATTTGAATGTAACTGAATGAGGTAGTCTGTCTGCATGGCCTTCGCACAGACCTTTTATACGAATTATTATGCCATAGGCAAACATTCTTTGTTTCACAGTAAATACTTCACATATTTCCAACACAAAGAGGGAGCAAAGTTATGATGACAAGTCTATACTTCAGTTTGTCCAGTATATAATTAACTATCCGGCAAGGTCCAGTGTTTCCATCAGATATCGACGGACCCCTAATAAAGACGGGCACCTCCCCATCGTAAAGCAGATCATAAAGACAGAAACAGAGACAGGTGTGTGTAAGATTAGACATGGTTTGTGTGCGATGAAAGGCTTGTGGTATGTTGTGCCTTGATACAAATCTCTCTCAGCCAGTGAGTTGGGGACTGCCTGAACAGGTTGGCTTGAGGCAGTGGAGTCAGTTTTGCCCAGGTCACAGAGGAGTCAGGAAAGGTGTACGTGTCCTTTCAGCTCGAATTCAGCCTTGGTCAATTGACTATGTAGGGGCAATCACAAGATGGATGCCGCTCACAACATGGGACCCAAGGCTTCAAGACAGGAAGCACGATTTAGGGGTGTTCCCGTCACTCAATCGTGACTCAAATGCACAGTAATAATGTCTTAATTATTACCGGTCTGCCAATACCAAATTCGTCATGGTATGATGATATTTTATGCACAAGTGCAGAGCTTCGGTACCATACAATAGCAGGGTCCAGAATTTTCAGTACCACAGACGCCCCTTTTGCCCTTATATAGGCAATAACCTAAACCCATGTCAGTCTGAATCTAGGTCTATACTTATCAGATCATCAAGGGGTTGCTGTAGTATCATCTTACTACTTAGCAACTCTCTCGGGACAGGTCTTCTTACACATGTAGTGGTACAAAGGCCATATATGGCAGGACCAAATAGGGAACACCTCCATCTGTAGTATGTGGCATAAGACCACCCACCCAACAATTAGTGATGTTCACTACTAACTGGTGTTGATGTAGAAGCTGTACAGAAGGGTTTATCAGTAAACTCTGGCCTAACCAGTGTAGTGTAGTTCCTAGTTTCCCACTAGGCCCTGTGCATTGGAATAACATAAACAGTAGTATCGACGTAGAAGTGCGGATCTTCCAGGCCTCCACTGACTATGCTAAACTTAATTGGGTGTGTTACCAACTAGCTCAGAGGTCACTGGAAACTTTCTTCTCTGCATAGGAAGTGATCAGCTTCCCTGGCACAGACAAGAAGGGATTCAGTTTTCCAACAACCGTGCAACATGACAACTTTGCTCCTCAGATCAAGAGTCAATCTCTAGGGTCGTGTGAACAATAGACATGTATTTCACTCAGTCAGGTTAGTGCAGATTACTTTCACAATATGTAGAGAATAGAGAGACGGGCGTTTGTCAATAAAGGGTTAACATTTATTGAACAGTCTTTCTTCTCGTACAAGAGAAATGTATTGCCACAATTGCAAGACGTGTTATGATAAAAAGTACGTACAGTAAGATAAGTATTGCGAAATAATACTGTAAAAGCATTGATATGGTTTCTTAGCCATACAATGGTTTAAAAGTAATAAAACATATATACAGTCATATATACATTAGGCTAAAATACTCAACTGGTGCTTCTAACTAAGCCTACCCCAGTGTGCCTGACCTAAGCCTAACACGTGGAAGGGGAGTAAGTAAGTAGCTTTAAGTTTAGGTTGGTTTTGCCAAGGTTTGCTTCAAGAATTCTCATCTAAGGGTTTAGTCAACACCATACCTCTGAATAGAATGATGGAGGTCTGGTATCTCCTTCAGGAGGAACTCAGTATCCCAGTCACCCGCGAGGGCAGACTAGAAACGCTGGAGCTGGATTTTTCAGCAGAAGAAAGGCAGCGTCTCTCTTCAGAGCGTCGAGGAGGAGGAGGGGGGACAGCGTCCGCGGGCAGCTTGGCATCTGCTGGGCTCTTCGCAGAGGGACGGCTGTTCAGCTCCTAAGCTCACCACACCATCGTTCGCGCTTTAGCAGCGATAATGGTATCAGTAGCTTCACCAACAGCAGCAATGGGACACTGGCTGCAGCAGCAGGCTCGCTCGCAGACAGCATACAACAGCTAGCAACAGGCTATTGCTTAAGGCAACGTTGGTAATATTTATACCTGACAGGTGCCTGGTTTGACGCAAGTTTGCTGGACATAAGACGTCAATTAAAGATGTCACTAGGAAGTGATAGCTATCAGTTGCTCATTAGAGTTCCATTACTAATCAAAACACAGCCAGCGGGGATTTCCAGGTTTGCTGAGTTTTTATCTTGTTGAAGAACTCGGAGTGTTAATCTAGGAATATCAGATAGTGACTTCTGCTCTGTCATTGCACTAATTGGTTGCAAAGGAAGTGGCAGAAATTATTCTGGAATGTGGCTCTGTTCGTGTGAGGCCAGAGATGACTTTCTGAATATCGCACTTGAACGGTTATGCCAATATAGGGAATAAATGAATTTATAGCCGAATAGGGGCATAAGGTCGCAGTATCGATCAGGAACCTAGATAAACACGCAACACCCACTCCACGTTTTCATGTCCATCAAATTACTAAAACTAGAGCAATAGGATGCATGTGTAACATTGCCCACCCCAAAATACATAAATGCATTCGAAATAGGCGTATATTGTAATACGTGAAATTTAGGTACTGTACGTTTTTGAAGCATAGAAATCATTCAAAAATTATTGCATATGAAATCAATGAACGATTATGCAAAAAGAATTACACATGAAATATCTGAACAGAAGAAGGGCAAGATAAATCATCACATATAAATGCATTGCAATAAATGTGCTAGAGGCTGATGTAAGTTTGTTATGTCTCTAGATGTGTGTAGAAATAGAAGTTTGAAGATTCTGTTCTCTAAGAATAGTTTTTACGTTAAGCAAAGAATTATTTGTGCCAAAAAAAAAGGTCAATATTAAAAATGTCCAATTCAAAAGAATTAATGCTTGAACGGGGAAATAGAGTTCCAACGCTTTTAGCAGTTTTTGTTGATCAAAACTGAAGGCCGAATTCAGAGTTCATGGGAACGCTGTGTGTCGGAAAGCTTCTCCAAAGTTATTGTTTCTGTACGGGTGAGAACATCGTATCAGACAGGCTCTCAAAGAATTGGTCTACAAAATCAGGTGACAGTTCAACCAAATTCGATAGTGCTGTAACTTGGCAGGTGTGAGAATGATTGCTGTCATCATAGTCGGGAGCAGCAATGCTCACAGAAGGTCGTACCTGGGTGATGTTGCTTTTGTTACTCGCTCCACTGTTACCACCTAGTCGTAGTACAGGAGTCTCAACGAATGCCGTCATCAGGATTGGTAGCCGCTGGGGACAACACAATGCGTGAGCCGTTATTGGACTGAGCAAAGTATCGACGTCCATTGGTACTGCTGATGGAAGTGAAAGACAGATGTCCAACACGCATTCATCTCCGCATAGCATACATCGAAGTACCGGTAAGATACAGTTCTGCCATATAGGTCTGAATGAAAGGAACCAGGTCATGTTTAGATTTCGCAGCCTGGCCAATCCGAGGACGTTAGTTATCATGTCCCGGTAACGTATTGCTAGGATTGTCTCTTCCATTCCCATGGGAGCTATGTCTGAGCTTTGGCTTGCCATAACGAAGCAGGAGGGTCAAAAATAAAATCCCTGCAACGAGTCCCAAAAATAGTGGTATGCCGCCAAAAACAGAGTGAACAAAATTAGGAACGATTCCCAAAATTGCTTGAAACGGTGTTAGCAGTCCCGTAAAAATCGTCTTAAATATGCCTGGGATGCTTGTGGCACTAGACATGTTAAGGAGTTGGCTGAGCATTTCTACGAAATGCACGGGGCAATTTGTTGATAAAAGTTCATGAACTTCAGTAGCTGTCCTTGCAACTAGAAGATCATACGTCTCTTTTGATGACGTTATAGGCACTGTTGTCTGCAAAAGCACAGACTTAATTTTGCTTAAAGTATCAATTCGTATAGAATAGAGATTCAGACGAGGCCAGATGGGAGTCACTGTGTCTGCAGGCCCACTCGGGAACAATGCCTGCATACAGCATTTGACCATGGATGTTACGCTTACTAGATAACTTGTCCCTGGCACAAGGCCACAACATCTGTGATCCGTTCTAAGAATGTAACTCCCGTTTGCAAGTTGCATAAAGAAGGGCTCTATCTGAGTTGCAGGTGTGACTAGCTGGTGGCATGAAAGGTTGTTTGAATTTCCATCACATGCTCCGTGTAAATTAATACCCTGGCACAAAAGTATACCGCTTAGTGAATGTTTACAATTTTCACCACTAAGAAATAAATTTTTGTCGCTGTCACTATAGCAAGAATGTGTGTATGGTAATTTCCATTCTGATTTTACATATCCTTTACCCAATTGTTCATACTGGCCAGTAGGTATGCATTCAAGGCACTTTTTAAATCGGAAAGTTGTTATCAGAATAGTGATAATTCCGTGTATTATCCATTCAATGACAGGACTCTCTGACATTGTCAATGGTAATCTCTCAAGTTTTTCAATGCTCAGGATTGTATAGTCTGCTCCTTTCTGTGCCAAACTGATTTGTTTATCAGTAAGGTTAAAAATGGAAAATAATGACGTTGTGTTGATTAAACGCCAAGGCACATAGCCTGAACGAAGATTTTGCAGCGTCCAGCCCAATTGTATAATAGAACGTAATTGAGATTGGCCATGTTGTAACATTAGCAAGTCTCTATCTATCACATCAAAGGCAGAGGATACAATATTGTCCAACTAATATATTCTGGAAGACAGAGTCATTAACCCATTGTCCACTACAGAAAGTGATTTTTCCAAATTAATACGATCAATTTCTCGTATTTTTTCAGCTGTTTCAATTTGTGTGACTTTCCAAGCCTCGTTGTATGCAGCATAGATACTGGTCGCTATGAAACGCTTTTGACGCTGTTTGCGTGGTCCAAGAATGAAATAGCGCAAATCAGCACCATCTTTCAGTAAAGACAAGTGTTGCTTAATTTCAGCCAGTGTGGATGATGTTAGCCATTCAAGGCAGAGTTTCCCTACACTGTATGTCGTTATTATCCCTGGATGTTGTCTCTGGGAATATCTAGGGTCTAGTCTGGTCATTTTTAACCCCTGTGTTTTATTCAGGAATCTATCTTGACAGCTGTTTGTGTCAGTAGGCCAAATTAACCACTTTTTCCAATCAGGATGTGTTCTGTTGAAATGTAAAATTTGTTTAACGTCTAACTCAATATCTGCAGTTATATTTTCAGGTATTGGCTTTGGAATAGACAGTGTTTTAAGGTCTTTGATCTTAGCTAGGCCAAGACAGGATGTTTGGTGTATTGTGTCATTTAAAAACAACATTTTTCTGGTATCATGCAGGTTCTAAATAGTGCTTCAATGCCCTGTACCTGCCAATCTTTTGTACCCCAAATGGTTTTCGTTTCAATGTTATCTTTCCAATAATCAAAACCAAATGTCATCATTTTATCATAAAATGCTTTTGAATATATCAATTTAGAATTTGTCAGCATTGTTTTCATCCCTGTTTTATCTAACAGTTTGTAATAAAACGTTTCTGCATCACTGGTGTTAAACCCTGAGAAGTATTTGAATTTCTCAAAAAATGCTTTAGAACTGCTTTTAGGTGGTGTAGCACAATGTTCCCATTGATTATACATAAAAACATTTCTAGGTTGTGCAGATGTATGCAAATAGTGATCACCATAATGTGTGTAGCAGAATAACTGCTCATAAGTAGATGAACCTTGTAAATAATCATGATCTGTGAATCTAGCTGACATTACTAAATCAGACATCATTTCATTAATACTGTTAAAGTCCCAATCATCAGAGAATGTACTAGGTTTTACAAAGTCACTTAAGGAAACCTTCAGTTGATGAGGATACTTCAGGATTTCGACCGGACCATATATCTCATAGTCAGTTTTCTCCCATACTACCCCACCAGGTATTGGAATTGCTGTGACATTTACTGTTGACAGTTCTCTTTTCTTCACATGGGATGATCTGTGTGGTTTCAGGACTAGGTTGATGTTCTGACTTGCTGTGTCCATTGTAATATATTTTCCCAAACAAAGTACCATGATGAGCCAAAGCAGGAGGAAAAACACACCTAGACCAAAGCAGAACTCTAACCATGGGGAAATAAGATAGATTTCCTTTAGTTGAAGAAAGAGTTCAGTTGCTTTCTCTTTAAAAGTCTTTTTTGTTTCTGGCATCACTTCGGGGTCGTTTTGATCTTCAGAGAAGTTGTCGAAGTTGATGAAATAACCAGAGGCAGTTCTGTCAATTGATGGGATTGTTCTTTCAATCTGTCTCTCGGTAGCACTTTCTGATGCCACATTAGTGTAGACTGGTGTTGTTTCTTGACGAACTGTTTCAATCTGTGTCTCAAGAGGCACGAGTTCCATGGCATTATTGCATAGTCCTTCATTGTGCACTGCAGGCTGATCGAATGTGATTAGTCTTTCAGTTTGAACCTCTTGGATTGTTGCAAGTTTGGGTATTCTGTTGTTTCTTGGGAGTCCACTGGGCCTACTGTTGATTATAGGCCACATGCTTGTGGTTTTACCAGGTCGATAGACACAACTCTGTTCTCCTTTTTACCAGCAAGGGGCGGTAGTACAACTGATCTTGTTCCGGTGGTTGCCAAGACAGGTACTGCTTTTCTGTAAGAAGGCCCAAATTCCTTCTTCACCGCGATCTTTTCTCTGACTAGATCCCCAATCTTTGGAATTCAGACAGGCCTTGCTGGGGCTGTTGCTTGTGGTGCCTCGTCAGTGGTATCTGGCTGTTGCTTTACCTTTATGTTGCTTAAGGATTTTCTTGTTTCATTCAGTTCCTGTAAAACAGCCAAACGATCTTTGATGTCAAAGTCTGTTGTTTTTTCTTGTACCACTGACATCTGACTATCGAGGTCCTGAATGTTCATTCTAATTACGAACAATAGTTCGTATGGGCTGAAACCTTTTAGAGAATTTCTTGGCAAGTTATTAAGACTAGTCTGGACACTTATTAAATGTTTGACCCACCCAGCGCCTGAACCTAATACCTTCGCTGTTATAGATCGCTTTATGTCCCGTTTTTTTATTTCAACCACACTATTCCCTTCGGGGTGCAACGGACAAGAATACCGCAACCCAATTCCCATGCTGGCCATGGCCTCCCTATAAGCTCGAGAGCTAAAAGCAGGACCCTGGTCAAAATGGAACGTGGTAATTGCGTATATGCTTATATTGACTCGCAAATCTTTTATAACCGTTCTAGCGTCAGCCGAGCGCTGGGGCCACATCCATATGAACCTCGTACAGGAATCCACTGCTACTATGATATTCCTATAGTTGCCGTCCCTTTGTAGGGGACCACAGTGTTCCAGGTAAACACATGCAAATGGTTTATCCGAGATAAGAAGGGGTGTCTGTGCTGGTCGTTTTACTGTTGATACTTTTATCCTTTGGCATATATCGCATTCTAACACATACTTTTTAGTTTGTATTCCCAAGCGAGGCCACCAATATCTCTGTTTTAATAGTGATATGGTTGCAGAAACGCCAGCGTGTGCAGAGGCAAGCCCTTCGTGTGCCGCTTTGATTAGTCCTAACCTGTGTTCCCTGTAGGTAGACCAGGGGGAACGTGGCCGGTTCTAGCCAGCTACACACCACATCCTGACATTGTAAAAATGTCTAAAGAAGAGCTGTTAGTACAGCTAAAAACATTAATTAAAATACATAGGCAATTAGTCCAATATGTAATGCGGACTGCAACAGTCCAGCCAGCTGTTAATGTACCACAGCTGACCCCTCATCAGGGGAACACTAATAAAATTACACCACAGAACATACAGTCATGTCTTGGTAAAACACCCGTAAAACGGGAACAAATTCCTTTCTGGTTAGCACAGAAAATCACTCAAATAGAGGCAGTATTTCCTGATACTACCCCTATAGAGAAACACAGAATCTTGACAATCTGCCTTCCTATGGGAATCGCACCACACATAGAGGACTGCGACACTTGGGGTACAGTCTTTGCTTCCATTTACACAAAAACACACGGTGTTCCATCTATGGCGGTAATACCAGAAGTGCTAAAACAGATTCAAAATGAATACGGTCCAGAGCCCGCTTTAACTCTTGGTATGAAATTACTGAAAGACTTCAAGCAGGTCTCGGCTATATTATTAGCCAACATAAAGGGAGAAGCAGCATCTGTGGCGATTCGCCAGAAGTTGAAGGAAACAGATATAAAAGATCCTGTTGAGCTTGCCAAAATCATAGAAAAATGCTATGAAGAATTAGGTAGAGACAGCTTGGGTGGAAACCCGGTAAAGCCCCAACTGCTCGAAAATCCTGAAAAATTATTTATTAAAAATAATTTAAATACTCCTAAAAAGAGCTGGGATGGAAATAAACAATCCACTCCCAAGGAAAAAGTTTTCCAGTCCAGAGGAAGGTCTCCTCGACGGAGGGAAAGAACTCCGACTCGAGAACGCCAGTCTCCCCAGAGGGAGCCCTCTGAGAAAAGATATAACCTTAGAAATAGGGATAATCTGAAAAAACCTGATAGATATCAAAGTATTGATACACGTCCCTCTCGATCTTTTCCACAGAATTCGGAAAGAAGAGGACGGTCAGACCCAGGAGAGCACACCAAGTCCAAAGACAAGGAACCTGCTCAGAGTAAAAAATCTCAATTTCAGAAAAAGAAGGTAGCCAGTATTAGAGTAATCAACCATGCCGAGAATACTGAGGACACAGTTGAAAAATGGGGAGTGGGCATTGACAATGTTGGACAGTGCAGCAGAAATCAGTATAGCGCGCAAGATCTTGATGAGTCATCTGGAGACAGTGGACACGAATGAATACATTCAGGTTGAAACTGCCGACACCAGACTTAGCGAGCCCCATAAAATATACAAAATAACATTGCGTATAGAGGGTGATAAGACTAGGAAAATAAAGGGTCTATTTTGGGATAAACTCTCAAAAGGCTATGATATTCTGTTAGCTGAAAAAGATTGGCCCCCAGAGTTTGTCAGGGAGTGCCCTCGTGGCGAAGAAATGATTATGCCTGCCTTCTCGAATTACATTCCGATTCACAAAAAATATACTTATGCAAGGAAATGGGCAGTAGCCCAGGCACCTGCATTATATAAAAATCATGTAAGATGGGATGAGGACTCAACTCCTCATAAAATCCAATTAAAAAGTGAACCAACTGCCCTACGGCAGTATCCTATTAAGCAAGAAGCTAAAAAACAGGTCAGGGAGATCTTAGATCAACTTGAATACCAGGGGGTGATTGAAACATGCACCTCTCAAATGAACAATCCTTTGTTTCCTGTCTCCAAGCCAGACAATTCATATCGTCTAGTTTTGGACTACAGACACCTTAATGCATGTTGCAAAACTTTTGCAGTACAAAACTCGCATAGTGCAGCCCTAATGAATAACATAGTTAGGAAAAAATATAAAACGACATTAGACATATCTAATGGTTTCTTTTGTCAAAACATTGCACTGGAAAGCAGATATTTGACCGCTTTCTCAGCATTTGGGTCGCAGAAAAAATTCTGTCGACTCCCACAGGGGTTCAAGAACAGCCCAGGACTATTCTCAGCTAGAGTAACAGAGTTACTACAAATATATGATGATGAGGCATTATCTTACGTAGATGATATCTATCTCACAGACGACGACTTGGATACTGACTTGAAAAGAGTGAACACCATTATACTTGGGTTCGCAGCAGAGGGTTACAAATTCAACTTTAAAAAGTCTCGAATTACCCATCTGACGGTACTATTTTTAGGGTACAAATTATCAAGTGAAGGGAAAAGCCTAGCGGACAACTTCTTAGAGAAGTGCGCTGTACTCCAAGCTCCAAAAACGCTGAAGAATTTACAATCCATTCTAGGTTTTCTGAATTTCGGAAGAACTTACATACTAAATTACGCAGAGAGGGTTAAACCTCTCTACGAACTAATTAAACCTGATTTTAAACAAATCAATTGGACTCAAAAATACACAGCAATTTTGAGATCACTGCAAACAGACATGTTAGCAAAAACAAAATTAGATACACGTGACAGCACACGTGATCTTGTAATCCGAGTCATCCCAGGAAGATGCGGATTCACGTACCTAACCTCTAATGAGGGAGAAAAAGTACCAATAGCATACAAATCACATTTGTACACAAAGGCTGAAATAAAATTCAGTTCAACGGAGAAAATTCTAACTGCGGTTTAGACTGCTGTAGCAAAAGAAAGGCCCCTAGCACAAGGTAAACGAATAATAATCGTAACACCTATACCGGCTTTAGAAGCGGTAACTAAAGCAAGCATTCCTAATGCTAAGGCTTTGCATCCGAGATGGATCCAGTGGGTTAATTCTCTTGCTGCAACAGACGTAGTTTACGAATTTGATCCTAACTTAAAAACACAGGAATTTTTACAATATGAATATGAATGTCCTCTGCCAATTGAAATCCTGCCTCTCGAAGAATACGGAAGTATTATATATACTGACGGATCAGCACAACCCGCAGTTGGGGGTAAGCAAGCTTACAGTGCTGCGTGCGCGATTGTAAAAGGTCGCTGGCACAAAGGAAAATTTAGACCATTGGTCACTAAAACACAATCTCTAGGAGATTGCTCGGCTCAACGAGCTGAATTAGTAGCATTTAAGATGGCGCTAGAAAATACTGATCGCGAATTCCCCACACTAATAGTGTGCGATTCTTTTTATTGCGTACAATCTTATAATGAATACTTGCAGAATTGGCTGAAAAATGGTTTCAAAGATGCAAAAGGTGGCACAATAAAGCATAAAATGCTTTGGGAACAGGTAGTTCTTTTGCAAAAAGAACTACAAAAGACTCACGTGATACACACTCTGAGTCATCAACGTGATGGCGTTCACGTTGCAGGGAATTCATTGGCTGATGAAGCCGCGAAGGCAGCTGTGCAAACGGCTTCCGTAGCTGCGATAACTCGGTCACAAACAAAAATAGACAGCGATATTCTACAAGCTGTCAGTGCGTCAGTAAAAAATGATAAGAAAACACTCCCAAAAGGCTTTCCTGAAAAGTACTTGTACTAAACAGATACAAATAATGTTCCTTTTGCTCGAATCCCTGGAGTGGGGGATAGAGTAATTCCAAACAGGGAACACAGGTTAGGACTAATCAAAGCGGCACACGAAGGGCTTGCCTCTGCACACGCTGGCGTTTCTGCAACCATATCACTATTAAAACAGAGATATTGGTGGCCTCGCTTGGGAATACAAACTAAAAAGTATGTGTTAGAATGCGATATATGCCAAAGGATAAAAGTATCAACAGTAAAACGACCAGCACAGACACCCCTTCTTATCTCGGATAAACCATTTGCATGTGTTTACCTGGACCACTGTGGTCCCCTACAAAGGGACGGCAACTATAGGAATATCATGGTAGCAGTGGATTCCTGTACGAGGTTCATATGGATGTGGCCCCAGCGCTCGGCTGACGCTAGAACGGTTATAAAAGATTTGCGAGTCAATATAAGCATATACGCAATTACCACGTTCCATTCTGACCAGGGTCCTGCTTTTAGCTCTCGAGCTTATAGGGAGGCCATGGCCAGCATGGGAATTGGATTGCGGTATTCTTGTCCGTTGCACCCCGAAGGGAATAGTGTGGTTGAAATAAAAAACCGGGACATAAAGCGATCTATAACAGCGAAGGTATTAGGTTCAGGCGCTGGGTGGGTCAAACATTTAATAAGTGTCCAGACTAGTCTTAATAACTTGCCAAGAAATTCTCTAAAAGGTTTCAGCCCATACGAACTATTGTTCGGAATTAGAATGAACATTCAGGACCTCGATAGTCAGATGTCAGTGGTACAAGAAAAAACAACAGACTTTGACATCAAAGATCGTTTGGCTGTTTTACAGGAACTGAATGAAACAAGAAAATCCTTAAGCAACATAAAGGTAAAGCAACAGCCAGATGCCACTGACGAGGCACCACAAGCAACAGCCCCAGCAAGGCCTGTCTGAATTCCAAAGATTGGGGATCTAGTCAGAGAAAAGATCGCGGTGAAGAAGGAATTTGGGCCTTTTTACAGAAAAGCAGTACCTGTCTTGGCAACCACCGGAACAAGATCAGTTGTACTACCGCCCCTTGCTGGTAAAAAGGAGAACAGAGTTGTGTCTATCGACCTGGTAAAACCACAAGCATGTGGCCTATAATCAACAGTAGGCCCAGTGGACTCCCAAGAAACAACAGAATACCCAAACTTGCAACAATCCAAGAGGTTCAAACTGAAAGACTAATCACATTCGATCAGCCTGCAGTGCACAATGAAGGACTATGCAATAATGCCATGGAACTCGTGCCTCTTGAGACACAGATTGAAACAGTGCGTCAAGAAACAACACCAGTCTACACTAATGTGGCATCAGAAAGTGCTACCGAGAGACAGATTGAAAGAACAATCCCATCAATTGACAGAACTGCCTCTGGTTATTTCATCAACTTCGACAACTTCTCTGAAGATCAAAACGACCCCGAAGTGATGCCAGAAACAAAAAAGACTTTTAACCCCTTCGCTGCGGCGGCTATTCCGCCGCAGCGCTAAAGGGGCGGGGCGGCCGCGCGGCCGCCGCATGCTGGTGACAGAACCGCTCCGTCACCAGCTACAGTTGAGCTGTGCTGGTGACGGAGCGGTTCCGTCATGACCCGCCCCGCTCTTTAGAACGCCCGCGCAGGCGCGAAATCAGCGCCGCGCAGGCGCGGCGGCCGGGCCATGACGGAACCGCTCCGTCATCAGCACAGCTCAACTGTAGCTGATGACGGAGCGGCTCCGTCATCAGCATGGAAGGGGTTAAAGAGAAAGCAACGGAACTCTTTCTTCAACTAAAGGAAATCTATCTTATTTCCCCATGGTTAGAGTTCTGCTTTGGTCTAGGTGTGTTTTTCCTCCTGCTTTGGCTCATCATGGTACTTTGTTTGGGAAAATATATTACAATGGACACAGCAAGTCAGAACATCAACCTAGTCCTGAAACCACACAGATCATCCCATGTGAAGAAAAGAGAACTGTCAATCGAGTCGGAGTTCTTTCCCTCCGTCGAGGAGACCTTCCTCTGGACTGGAAAACTTTTTCCTTGGGAGTGGATTGTTTATTTCCATCTCAGCTCTTTTTAGGAGTATTTAAATTATTTTTAATAAATAATTTTTCAGGATTTTCGAGCAGTTGGGGCTTTACCGGTTTTCCACCCAAGCTGTCTCTACCTAATTCTTCATAGCATTTTTCTATGATTTTGGCAAGCTCAACAGGATCTTTTATATCTGTTTCCTTCAACTTCTGGCGAATCGCCACAGATGCTGCTTCTCCCTTTATGTTGGCTAATAATATAGCCGAGACCTGCTTGAAGTCTTTCAGTAATTTCATACCAAGAGTTAAAGCGGGCTCTGGACCGTATTCATTTTGAATCTGTTTTAGCACTTCTGGTATTACCGCCATAGATGGAACACCGTGTGTTTTTGTGTAAATGGAAGCAAAGACTGTACCCCAAGTGTCGCAGTCCTCTATGTGTGGTGTGATTCCCATAGGAAGGCAGATTGTCAAGATTTTGTGTTTCTCTATAGGGGTAGTATCAGGAAATACTGCCTCTATTTGAGTGATTTTCTGTGCTAACCAGAAAGGAATTTGTTCCCGTTTTACGGGTGTTTTACCAAGACATGACTGTATGTTCTGTGGTGTAATTTTATTAGTGTTCCCCTGATGAGGGGTCAGCTGTGGTACATTAACAGCTGGCTGGACTGTTGCAGTCCGCATTACATATTGGACTAATTGCCTATGTATTTTAATTAATGTTTTTAGCTGTACTAACAGCTCTTCTTTAGACATTTTTACAATGTCAGGATGTGGTGTGTAGCTGGCTAGAACCGGCCACGTTCCCCCTGGTCTACCTAGCGGACCGAGCCTGGTAATGTGATCATTGTGTTTTAGGGCGCCATTAAACCAGAGCAGGTGCTCTTGAAATTTAAGTGGAATTTCAATCTCCTCGAAAGGAGCGTACTCTTCCGGAATTTCCTCTATTTTGTAATAGTGAAACTCTTTTGTTGTAGCGTTTGCCGCTGGAAAGTTTATCCATGAATAGAATACCTCTGTCTGCCGATACTCGTGAGCCTCTATCACGAAAATTACTGTACCACCTTGAGGTGTCAGTCCGTTTTCTATAAGTTTTAACGTTATAGATTTTCTTAAGTGGACCGGGATGATAATTGCATCCGGGTCAGTCTGTAGGAGACTCGAGTCTTCCTCTTTTAGTTGGGTTGCCAGTCTAACTGCTTCCCTTTCTTCTTCACTGTCTGACATTATATAAATGCAGGCTTTGCAGAGTTGGTCTCCAAGGAGACAAAGATTAGGTGCACAATATTTTGGAACACTGTATCCTTCAACGTTGAATAAACCAGAGCTTTACATAGGAATCTCTTCCTACTGAGTTCGGGTGGATTTTAACCTTTCACCCACTCCAGACGTCTATTGGAGTATTTACGGGAGAAAGGGGTCTGTGTGAAATATGCACGACTGAGTTACTCTAACGTCTTGCGTTAGTTTATCGCCTTAGCAAACGTTTGGGCGTCATGTAGTGTAGTTCCTAGTTTCCCACTAGGCCCTGCGCATTGGAATAACATAAACAGTAGTATCGACGTAGAAGTGCGGATCTTCCAGGCCTCCACTGAATATGCTAAACTTAATTGGGTGTGTAACCAACTAGCTCAGAGGTCACTGGAAACTTTCTTCTCTGCATAGGAAGTGATCAGCTTCCCTGGCACAGACAAGAAGGGATTCAGTTTACCAACAACCGTGCAACATGACAACTTTGCTCCTCAGATCAAGAGTCAATCTCTAGGGTCGTGTGAACAATAGACATGTATTTCACTCAGTCAGGTTAGTGCAGATTACTTTCACAATATGTAGAGAATAGAGAGACGGGCGTTTGTCAATAAAGGGTTAACATTTATTGAACAGTCTTTCTTCTCGTACAAGAGAAATGTATTGCCACAATTGCAAGACTTGTTATGATAAAAAGTACGTACAGTAAGATAAGTATTGCGAAATAATACTGTAAAAGCATTGATATGGTTTCTTAGCCATACAATGGTTTAAAAGTAATAAAACATATATACAGTCATATATACATTAGGCTAAAATACTCAACTGGTGCTTCTAACTAAGCCTACCCCAGTGTGCCTGACCTAAGCCTAACACGTGGAAGTAGCTTTAAGTTTAAGTTGGTTTTGCCAAGGTTTGCTTCAAGAATTCTCATCTAAGGGTTTAGTCAACACCATACCTCTGAATAGAATGATGGAGGTCTGGTATCTCCTTCAGGAGGAACTCGGGGGCATATTATCAAGGGGGTTTATCTCCGCTTTTTTGGCTTTAAAAGCCAAGAAAGCGGAGATAAAATAATCTCCCTATTACCAAGCTGTCGCTAACACCAGTTAGCGACAGCTAATAGGAGATAGCGACCATCTTCGGCCCCGCTTTGCATGTCAGTGATATTTATCACTAATGACATGCAAAGTGGGCGTGCCAAGATGTTAGAGACTGGAAACAGTCGCTAACATCGCTATCTCCTATTACCAACTTTTGGAGATATTCGCGCTAAGCGCGAATATCTCCAAAAGCTAACACCTGCCCTGAGCAGTTCTTAGCCATGTTATCCAATGGGAGGTGGATAACATGGCTAAGAGCATTTGCTCGATAATGCATGAATATCGCTGACTTTTTAGCGATATTCATGCATTGCGGCCGTTTTTTATCGCATTTGCGATAAACCTTGCTAATAGCAAGGTTTATCTGCGATAAAAATCGCCGATGTGCGGCGATAATTTTTGTCTCTAAACAAGTTAGAGACAAAAATTATCGCTAGTTGTTGGTAATATGCCCCAAGGTATCCCAGTCACCCGCGAGGGCAGACTAGAAACGCTGGAGCTGGATTTCTCAGCAGAAGAAAGGCAGCGTCTCTTTTCAGCGCATCGAGGAGGAAGAGGGGGGACAGCGTCCGCGGGCAGCTTGGCATCTGCTGGGCTCTTCGCAGAGGGACGGCTGTTCAGCTCCTAAGCTCACCACACCATCGTTCGCGCTTTAGCAGCGATAATGGTATCAGTAGCTTCACCAACAGCAGCAATGGGACACTGGCTGCAGCAGCAGGCTCGCTCGCAAACAGCATACAACAGCTAGCAACAGGCTATTGCTTAAGGCAACGTTGGTAATATTTATACCTGACAGGTGCCTGGTTTGACGCAAGTTTGCTGGACATAAGCCGTCAATTAAAGATGTCACTAGGAAGTGATAGCTATCAGTTGCTCATTAGAGTTCCATTACTAATCAAAACACAGCAAGCGGGGATTTCCAGGTTTGCTGAGTTTTTATCTTGTTGAAGAACTCGGAGTGTTAATCTAGGAATATCAGATAGTGACTTCTGCTCTGGCATTGCACTAATTGGTTGCAAAGGAAGTGGCAGAAACTATTCTGGAATGTGGCTCTGTTCGTGTGAGGCCAGAGATGACTTTCTGAATATCGCACTTGAACGGTTATGCCAATATAGGGAATAAATGGATTTATAGCCGAATAGGGGCATAAGGTTGCAGTATCGATCAGGAACCTAGATAAACACGCAACACCAGTTCATGTTCAGAGTAGGTTGAGAAGTTGGTGCAGACGTCAATTGTGTAGGAGAAACAAACCAGAATATAGTAACTAATAGAATACATAAAAGTATTAAAATAGATAAAGCTATACCACACTTAGAGAACAACATTCTATAATTTCGGTTTTTCATCTCTTGTTCTTTATCGTCATTCCTCAATACAATCTACATTTTCTAATGTCGCTCACGCAATCTTGATAGAGTACTTCAGCTGTGATTATTAGCAGGTCATAGGGACACTGCAAGTCCTGCAGACCTACTGCCACTACTCAGGTCACAAACTGAACCGTTGGTACTCCTACGTGACCCTGCAATTGGCAAATGGTAACCAATCAAAAATCTAACAGAAAACCACAATACAATTTCAGGAAAAGCAAGAGAGAAAAGGAGAAACAAAGGTCAAATGCAAAGAGGTAATAGTAGGAAGAGACATAGGTTGGGAGGTGGGTACAGATGTCAATTGGGTAGCAACAAAACAATCCCACCCATAAAAGACAATGTCATTTTAGAATAACACTAGAAAACACGTTGTTGAGAACATATAGACCACGGGAGGAAGTAGTGACCAGTATTACGAATGAAATCATAATTTCCCACAATCCTAAGCAGAAGGCAAATCCTAGAATTATCTAATAACATTCTATATAGCTTCCTATGCATTTCAGTAATCTATTATATGTTCAAGTGAAACAGTGGCGTTCCTGATCAATGCTCTCAGATGAAAAAGGGATACTCTTCCACAGAGAGACTTCATTCTGCTTTTACTAAACAGAATAGTATTTTAAAACAAATGCCAGCAAAGCAGCAAAAATTAGTTTCCAAACTCCAATTCTATGCAAGTTCACAGAAAATACCCAGAGTCCGCCAAAGCCTCTCCTTGCAGGCTTCTATTGTCCATCAAATCCGCTTCCAGTGTCTTCTTCGCGTTGGGCCTCTTCAATTCAGGCTTTTTCATGAGAAGACAATACTGTTTAGTTGGAGTGCCCTCCGGGCAAAACACTCACAGCTCACTCGAAAGTCTCAATGTCTCAAAACAATGCACCAGTGTCTCTTCTTTGTGGCAGACACTACAAATGATGCGCTCTTCATTAATCGAGGGCACAAAGCATCTCGTGCAGATCCAAGCACTACTTAGAACAACCCAGCAAAATCAGCAGCACTTTCAGACTCCAACACTTATCATTTAGTGTCAGAGGACGCTCAAGCTGCTCTCTCATGGGCACCAAAAGGTAGTGCCTTTTTCCAAACGTGGATCCTTGGGTGCACTGCCATTCCGCTGGTGCAAAGCAAAAGAGGCGTGGGTGAGGCCAAAACTCGGGCCAAGGGCTCAAGGGAATGTACACTGACAGAGGTTTCCAGCACATAACAGGTACAGAGCCCAAATGAATAAACTCTAATTCTGTGGGAAACAAGGAACCGGCTCCTCCTTTTTTCTGCAACGCCTTTCAAGCAGATGCCTTGCTTTGGAGGTACCACTGATGTCGCGCTGATGATCGCTGTCCAGCTTCGCGACTTCCTTGTTGCAGGATTTGTAGAGCAATCTGTAGCGGTCACTGATGGGGAGTGGGCTTAGTGTTGATCACAGGTCTGCAGGGAATCACTCTTCCTTTGACTCTGGAGGATCCAGTAGGACCCTAGTGATATAGGATATGTAACACAATTGTTAGTTTCCTCCAAATCAAGATGTTCTTTTCATTATTCTCTGTCACCTATCCAAATGGATTTCCTCACACGGTGGCATTGTCTAATGAGGCAAATACATGTGTTCCCTCAATGACTAAGCCTAGATGTTCCTAAATCCCTTATCTAGAACATCTCAAATAGAGAAATAGCATGATTCAGATTATCAAGGACATGGAGAAAAGTCCCCTTTAAAAATGTGTATCAGGTGCACTATGCAATACAAAGGCTAATGATCAAATGTGCAGACAAAGGACAAGCACTAGAAAGTCCTTGTATTTGCATGATTAGAACACATCTGAAAATTCGTTATGTTCAAAAGGGTAAACTTAAGACATCTCCTATTGAGATGGAAAATATGTCTCACTGTAATATTGGGTCAGTTAACCAGCCTATTACTACCCTGACAGTCAGTCTGGAAAACATTTTACATAACATGGGGGGTCCCTAACACATCACTATAGTCTAGAAGTGTGCACATAAACAATACACCCATAATAAATGGGCTGACTGGTGAAAGGAACATGGGAAGGTGAAATGGAAGTAGGACACAATTAAAATCCCTAGTAACTAAGCATAACACGACATTGGTCAGGGGGGGGGCAACAAATAGAAATAGGAAGAACAAGAATTTGCTTGGGTGCCTCAGGCATGTGACACAGCACCAAGAGTACGGGGGATACACACAAGACCAAGGTACACACATTCTAATTCCACCATATACAGTAATCTAAGCTAATGTTCCAGTTCCTTCTTTAGGGAGAGAGAAATGAAACCTAGTTTCCTTTCAAGGGACAAAGCCATAAGCCATATGCTATTTGGGAAACAAAACATGATTAAGTAATGCAATATAGAAATTAGGTCACCTTGAGTCACAGATCTATAATTTTATCCGTAGGTCCAATCAAGGATACATAACAATTTAGGGCTGCCTATTCCTTTAAGGGGATGTGTAGTAAGTAACATCAGGTGATACACTTTTGAACCTGTATCTCTTTTTAGTTCTCTTCAATATCATTATAGCCAGATTCAGGCATGCACTGGTAAAAATGCTGCCTATCTTCCTCACAGTATGAAAACCACATCTGTGAAATTTATTTATATACCAAATTCATCCAACTGTTGTGGAACAATACATATTGTCATATGTGTCCCTTCACAACACAGGGGAACTGGTAATAATAATAACGCAAAACAAAACCTACAAAATGCACATGTCAAGCCATCAGATATATTTGCTGTATATCAATGCACAAAGCAGAACAATAACATATGTGAATAAGCGGTAACACACAACACCATGTCATGTACTTATATGCGCTGTAAACCTGCAGCCTAAACTTGCAGCCAAAAACCCAATATTTGGGCATGTACTACCCTCCTTTTGACAGTAGAACATAACACAGTTTTGAGTCTTCTGTCAAACATACTGTCTGTTCTTGTAACATACAGGACCAACCAAAATATTTCATGACAGGGCCAAATTACGCAAAAACCCATTTTCTTTCAATTAACTAAACTCACGTGTCTTGTCTGCCTTAGAACAATCCATTAATAATCTGTTGGCAAAAAGCAGAAAAATACACAACACAAAAAACATTGTAACATACACAAAAAATAACTGTTACTCTCCTGTCAGTTCAACTTGACACTCCATATTAATTTGGTACCTATAATGTGCACTGAAAAAATAATACCTAATGAGCAAATCTTTTTTGTACGTAGGCCTGTAACCTATAACCTTCAAAATTTGGAAAAGGGCTGCACGTTATTTTCTATCTAAGACTTAATGCAACACTCCATTTTCTGTAAAATAAACGCAGCTTTCAAACATCATTTTCCTTAGTGTGGAAAGACAAGTGTATTAGTTCTGCATATTATTTAGCACATGTTTGGGACCTTCAGAGAAACCCCTATTTTGTTCCCCTTTAAATTAAGTTTGTTCGTTTTATTGATGTTCTCACAGAGAAACCAGAAACCTCACTCTTAGCAGCCCGTTCAGAGAGGTCATTCTGCATTCCTTGGGAGCAAAGTCCTAATGAAAAGGTCGCAAATGTCAACATGACAGCCTTTTCCATTATTTACAGAAAACTAAAAGATAACATCTCGGCCACGCATGGAACCAGCCTTTCAAGTTTCTCAACCTCTGTCACACTGAAGCTGACAAAGCCAGAAGGCTTAATTCAATAATTCACTCTAAAATAATTTCCCTTTTTAGGCGCTAAAAAATGTACTTTCTGTTCCCATATTATTAACCTATATTAACTGTTAATAATTCACAACACACATACCAGTTTGTTTAGAATGAAAGCTTGTTACAATTCTATGCGATGGTACACATTTTCATCAACCTTAAATGAGCAAACTTTTTTGTAGGCCTAGCTGGAGCCAGAACCTTTAACTCAGATATTAAAACAAGCCTGTGTACTGGCATAGTAACCCACTGAATCATGAGAAAGCACAACCTTATATCAAAACCTAAATGCATGCATTTGCTTAAGGCTGAGACACTTTAAATAGTACTCTGAATGAAAGCAAAGTGCTTTTTAAACAGTGAATTTACTCAAAATCGACTTTTACATTTTGGGCATTTAAAAATCAATATCCTACAGTTTTCTTGCATAATATGGATTACTAGAATGTCTATTACATAACCCATGAGTCAGGTAGTTGAAAATAATAATTTATACTTTGTAAAATGAGCTTGCTTGCGCCTATGTCAAGGGCAAATTATACACACGAATACTTGTCATTTTAGTGATGCAACATAACTTAAATCACATTTTATTGCTAGGAAGTCATAGTATGAGTGTTAAGCTTTATAAATATTAGAAAACGATTTTTGTAGCACTTAGTTTTAATAATTATTTTTGATAATTAATAATTATTTTTTTAATAACACCAATTATTCCTTTTTTTGAGATTGTTCTATATATAAGAGCCCGTTGCATCCCTCGCCTCTCATTTTAGATGCATTAACTCACAAACCTAAGCGCATATGCCTAACTTAAAAAGCATCACATTTCTGCGTCACATTTCTGCGCCAGATTTCCTAAAGGAACTGTTATGCAAAATTCCACCCGTGTTTAACTAGAGAGGAGCTGGCTGAATGAACCTTCTTATTAAATATACTGCAGCTGAAAAACGTTTTGCCTATGAACATATAACACAGTGCATTTAAGGGAAAATGCTGCAAATTTATTTATTTTTGCAAAAACATGTAATTTCGTTTTTGTCTGGGGCCTTATTTATATCCATTAAATGTGACCCACACACATTGAGCTCATTTCAGACATAAACAGAAAGTGTTGAAAACATTTAGGACACACAATGCAGCGCGCTCTAACCATTTCTTGTAAATAGCGCTGTCGCAATTTACAACGAAACCCACAAACAAAATAGACATTTAAACACACATTTTAAACATACATTTAAACACATATTTAAACCCACAAATCAACACTCAGGACGAAAACAGGACAGTCCACACTGTACGTAGCTGTAAGTCATATTTACAAGAAACACTTCTCATAGAGTTCCAAAATACTACAGAAGCAGCCGAACAGTGCTAGCTGTAAATGCAGAAAAACGAAAATACACTCAACTCACTAGCTGTAGCTGGCAGAACACCAGGAATCGTTCTGCATATAAAAGTGCACAGAGCAAAGGATCCTTGTTATGTATTATGTCATATTTTAATTCCCTGGGGATACAAAATCACCAAGGAAGAAATATGTTTGCATATCTAACCTATTTAGATATTCCCTTTTAGGGGAAACCGACAAATCCAAACGTATACAAAGTTGGCCAACACAAATCTCCAAATTGCTAAGATCAGGCATCTTATAGCTCACTAATCTAGCTTCAAACTTCAAGGGGCTATCTCTAGCGATACACTTGTAAATATACAAACCCTCGGTAATTGAACATTGCAATCCTCAAATACAAACCAAGCATAAACAAAGGACTGGGAGCGACCCACTTATACTTCAAGTAAAACAAATGGCATTACCTGCCTACACAAATTGCAATTCGCATATACACCTACACAAATTGCAATTCGCATATACAAACCTATACAAACTTATCAAAGCTATACCAAACAAATAGTTGTTTCAAATTCTAACTGCCAAGTTCTAACTGCACTAACAGACTTTTTTGTTAAAAAACACTTACGACAAAAAGTGGGTTCCTCAGTCAGGAGTGACATCTTTTGGAGAGATTTAAATCAAAATATACTAGGCCGCAAAGACAGAGAATCCCCCAGAACCTCCGTGCACAGAGTACCTCTTTTAGTAGATTTCTGTCCTGCCTTCCCCAGTAGATTTCTGACAAGATTACTCCTCCAGATTGTCACTTCTTGATGAGGCCCCCTCGTTGGGCGACAACTGAAGTACCTAAAATTCATCATACTGAAAACCATCATACTTCTTCTCAGGGATCTTACCAATCGGTACTTCATTCATAAGCAGCAAAGGAATCAACAGAAAATCTGAAATATGGAAAGACATCTTTATTAATTGTGAGGCTACGTCGCCCAGCCACATTTGAATGTAACTGAATGAGGTAGTCTGTCTGCATGGCCTTCGCACAGACCTTTTATACGAATTATTATGCCCTAGGCAAACATTCTTTGTTTCACAGTAAATACTTCACATATTTCCAACACAAAGAGGGAGAAAAGTTATGATGACAAGTCTATACTTCAGTTTGTCCAGTATATAATTAACTATCCGGCAAGGTCCAGTGTTTCCATCAGATATCGACGGACCCCTAATAAAGACGGGCACCTCCCCATCGTAAAGCAGATCATAAAGACAGAAACAGAGACAGGTGTGTGTAAGATTAGACATGGTTTGTGTGCGATGAAATGCTTGTGGTATGTTGTGCCTTGATACAAATCTCGCTCGGCCAGTGGGTTGGGGACTGCCTGAACAGGTTTGGCTTGAGGCAGTGGAGTCAGCTTTGCCCAGGTCACAGAGGAGTCAGGAAAGGTCTACGTGTCCTTTCAGCTCGAATTCAGCCTTGGTCAATTGACTATGTATGGGCAATCACAAGATGGATGCCCCTCACAACATAGGACCCAAGGCTTCAAGACAGGAAGCACGATTTAGGGGTGTTCCTGTCACTCAATCGTGATGCAAATGCACAGTAATAACGTCTTAATTATTACCGGTCTGCCAATACCAAATTCGTCATGGTATGATGATATTTTATGCACAAGTGCAGAGCTTCGGTACCATACAATAGCAGGGTCCAGAATTTTCAGTACCACATATGTGCAGGACTGTATAGGTGGATGAGTGTGTATATGCGTGTGTTAGTGAGTGATGACTGTCTCACTAGTGTCTTTATCAGTAAATATGTTTTAATCTAGTATTTGTGAGTATTCATGTATATAAGTGAGTATATGTGAGAGTGAGAGATTGAAAGAGTTCCTGTTTAAATAAGTATGTGTTTCTATAAGTGATTGTTTAAGAGAGTAAGTATGTGTAAGTTTCCTTAGAAGTAAGGGGGTAGTGTGTGTATAGCTGTATATGCAAATAAATGGATGTTCAATAGTTTATTTGCATGTGTGAGTATGTGTGTGAGTAACTTTTGGATGACTGTCGGTGTGTAACAGGATGTATAGGTGTTTCACTACATATGATGAGTGAGTATATGTATGAGTGACTATATAGAACTGTTGGTGAATAAGTGGATGTGTATATAGATGGTGGAATTACTTAATTGGTTGTTGTAACTGGTATGGGTATCTCCATTTTTTTGTAAATGTTAGTTTCTATTTTTGAATATGTGTTTCAAGGGTTACATTACACTGAAAGGAGGTCTGTCACTCTGTCACAAGGATCGTGTCATCAGTGATGTCATGAGTGATGTCACTGACCATGTTATGAGTGATGTAATATGTGACGTCATCAGCAGTGCATTGCAGGTGCGCAAGTTATAGTGAGTCCAACTAACTATAACGTGGGAATTTCAATGGTTTTATGTCAGTAAAATTTCCAGCTAACTATAACTGGTGTCAAACCTATGGTTTTTTCAGTGAATTTAATAGGTTTTTTAAATGCTAATTTCTAACTATAACTGGTGTGAAACCTATGTTTTTTTCAGTGAATTTCATAGGTTTTTTAAATGCTAATTCCTAACTATATATAGGGCCTCAAACCTATTTTTTTCAGTTAATTTTCAAAGGTTTTTTAATAGCAAATTTCTATAGCTATGAAATATAATATTTTTTATAATGAATCCTATATTGTATATTTATGTAATATCATTTTTTTAATGTATATTATTCATGGTTTTTTTTGGTTTTTTTTGTTGCCATGGTGCGCTCCCGGTGTACCGGTGAGCGTCCCGTTAGCGCTATTCCCGTGAACGAAAACATCATTGTGACGTATCGCGTAGCCGCGTCCGCGTGATACGCACGGCGTAAGCGCACCTGGAAGCACCGGCGCGCATACGATCGCGCTACGAAAGCGCATCGGGTCATGTGACCTAATATAACTCTTTTTAATTTTTTCAGGACAGTTTTGCTTTCCAAATGATGAAAGCCCTGGTCATGTGACCTGAAAATAACACTTTTCATTGGTTCAGGACAGTTTTTTTTTCCAAATGATGAAAGCCCCCCCCTTTTTTCCTCATTCTCACTTTGTACTTTGAGTGAGGAAGACCTTTTTGCAGACCTCTGTGTACCTATTTTTACTGAGAAATGGCTACAGTAGCAGCAGCAGCAGGAGCATCTCCACCATCACCACCACAAGGACCACCACAACACCACAGTGGTGGAGAGTTTTTTAAAATCCCATAGGGCCTCAAGAAAGTTAATGCGCCAAAGGTTACTTGTATGATCGGTGGCACTGTACTTTCCAGGGGGAACCCTGCAAAAAAATATTCTTTTGGCAACAACACCATGATTCGCCACATGCAACTCCGGCACCCTAACAACTATGCTGCGGCAGAGGTCTGAGAAATGACCAGAAACCCTCCCCAATCTTCTACCAGCACCTCCCAAAGTACCCAACCCACTCCATCGGGACCAGAGACAAGGGAGATGGTCCCAAACATCCAAACCCAGTTTGGAGATTACAAAATAGTTTGCAAATTTTGTGGAAGGACAATTTGCTATGGTGAGCAAAGCATTAAACTCATCAACCGTGCTGGTGACAACCACAAGTGCCCAAAGAAACCTTAATTTTTTCCTGACTTTTTTTGATCCAGTTGAACCGTTTACAATTCCCTGTTTTTTGTTTGTCCCCATAAAAATAACAACAAAAATATGAAATTGTTCATAAAAGCCAAAAAAAGTAAAAAATCTTCCAAAAAAACAATAAAAAAATATAAAACAACAAAAAGAATGAAAAAAACAGTTCTTTTTAGAACTACCTCCAATTTATAAGAAAAATCCAAAATTTTTTTAAATCTCTGTCATTCTTTTTCCCCCATGGTACGCTCCCCGGTACGCTCTCCGGTGCGCGTACCGGGCGCTCCCCCCACCTTTTATGGCCCCCACATCAAACCAAGGAGGTCAGGGAGGGTCTACCCTGCCCCCTTTTGGTCATTTCCCCCTTTGTTTTTGCCACCTCTTGTGTCTCGATCCTACCGAGACACAAGATGGCGGCCGCTCCGGACTGTTTGGAATGTTGACAGACACCCGAGAGCCAATCAGCTTTCCGCTCGCGAACTCGTGTAGCGCTCTGGTACACGCCCCGGTGCGTGTACCAGGGCGCGCTTATAGATATATATATTTTTTTGAACCTAAATTACTCAAAATCCACTGGAGCACATATCTTGAGACATAGCAAAGGCACATCGGCCTACCAGTCCCTACAATTTTGCCAAGTTTGGTGGAAATCCATTCAGCCGTTCAGGCTAAAAGTGAGTCCAACCGTCCTATGGAAATTAACATGGGGAAAACACGTTTTGGGACCCCCCTTCTATCTCGGCCCCCGCTTGACGAATCCCCCCCAAACTCTCCGGGAAGGAGCGGAGCGAGGCAAATTTGAGGAAAATTACAGGCAGATCCCTCAATTGACGCCAAAGTTATTCCCAAAAGAATGTTGCGATTTCCCTATAGAAAATAATCCTAACTATAACTACCTACTGGCGACCACCAGTAGGTAATATATATATATATATATATATATATATATATATATATATATATATATATATATATATATATATATATATATATATATATACATACATACATACATATATATATATATATATATATATATATATATATATATATATTTTTTTTTTTTTTTTTTTGACACGAAAGATGCGGCACAACACAGTTCCAATTCAGTTTTCAAAATGATTTATTGCTCCAACTCAGACCAACGCGTTTCAGCCTAGGAACAGGCTTTGCTCACGGTATTCATCTCAATCATATGTATACCATAATATGACATGGCCCTCCAGTCGCTTTTTTGACAGGTAGCCATGTGTTTAGCAGTTGCATAGAACATGTCTTTATTTTTAACTGCTCTGATGTGCTCCAAAATCCGTTTTTTTAGGGCACAGGTCGTGCTTCCTATATATTTGGATCCGCATTTGCATTGTATGATGTATATCACATGTGTGGATGAACAGTTTATTTTTTCGGTGATTGGGAAACTTTTTCCATCAGTTTCTTCAAAGGTGGTTTTGTTCAGGCCAATTTTGCAAGCTTTGCAAGCATTACATTTTTTAAACCCTTTTCTTTGGTCTGTTAGCCAGTCACTTTGTTTTTTAGTCTTTTTTTCTTTGAAATGGCTCTGTACCAATTTATCTTTGAGTGAGGAAGTTTTTTTGTAGGTTATCGTTGGTTCGGTTCCTACGATCTTTCCAATATCAGGATCCCCTGATATCAGATGCCAATATTTTTTAATTTTGCTTTTTATGATGCCGCTTTCTTTGTTGTAAGTTGTTACAAAGCGTGGTGGTCCTTTGGGATCGTTAGTTTTCAATTGTGGAATGAGTATTGTTGTTCTATTTTGCTTGGCCGCTTTCTTTTTACATTTTTCCAAGGTTTGTTGGCTGTATCCTCGTGTTCTCAATCTTTCAGCTGTTTCCTCTATTTTGATTTCTGCATCTTCTTTTTTTGATCAGTTTCTTTTCATGCGAATAAATTTGCCGTAAGGGATGCTTGCTAGTAATGTTTGAGGGTGAAAGCTAGTCCCATGTAGGATACTATTCGTAGCAGTTTCCTTTTGGAATAGAGTCGTGTGTAGTTGCTCTTCTTGGTTCTTACTTTGCATTTCTGGAGTATTGACAATGAAATAAAAAGGATTGGGAAAGGAACGTTTGTGAGTGCTGACTTATTCCCTTCGTGGAAGAAGGGAGTTGTGAAATATATTGAAGCGGGGCTCTGCTTGGAAGTCATAGCACCGGTGAAAAGAGCGCCATTGGACCTCAGAATCGAGCCAAAGCTGTGGATATATATATATATATATATATATATATATATAATTATATATATATATATATATATATATATATATATATATATATATATATATATATATATATATATATATATATATATATATCAGTCAATGGGTAGAGCCACAAGACTGGTTTTACGTGATCAGCGGAGAACCGCAACCACTGTGAATTGATGAACACACCATCCCAATCCTGCAAGGAGTAAGTCACATATTAATTTATTTATTTATTTCTTAGATTTATATTGTGCATGGCTGCCCCAGCGACAGGGCGTTCCAGCGCAGACCAACAACTCCCATAAAAGAAACCGCAGCAAACAGAAATTAAGCCGGAAAGAGCCAGGTCTTAATGGCCTTCGGGAACTCTAGATGGTTTTGAATTGCTCTAATGGACCCAGGGAGAGAGTTCCACAGTTGCGCAGCCAGGCAGCGGAGGGAACGGCCACCAGCTCTGGCTCTCCAAACACGCGGGGTGCATGCCAGTGCTAAGATGGCAGATCTTAAAGGACGACAGGGTACGTAGGACTGCAGAAGTCCCATCAAACCAGCCGGCGCCTGCAGTGATAGGATCTTATGCGCCAAGCAAAGTGTCTTAAATTGAATACGCTTTGCTATCGGCAGCCAGTGAAGCTTCTGCAGGACATGGGAGACCGAGCAGGTGTACGGGAGGGCCAACAGTATGCGGGCAGTAGCGTTCTGTGCCCTTTGCAGACGCTTGACGCTAGCCTTGTTTGCGCCTAGATATAGGCAATTCCCGTAATCCAATCTTGACAAAATGGTCGCCTGGAGGATGAGTTGGCGGACTTTTGGGGAGAAAAAACCCGACAACGGTTTCAAGCCCCTCAGAACACCAAAACACATTCCAGCCACATCTTTAGATTGGGCGTCAAATGTTAGTTCACTGTGGAACCAGATGCCAAGATTTTCCACTGTCTCCTTAGGCAAAGGGGCAGGTTTCAGCTGGTCGGGCCAGTAACTCTCAGACCACATCCCCCGATCTTTCCCAAACAGCAGGATCTCGGACTTGCCAGCATTCAACTGCAAGCAGTTCGCTGCCATCCAGTCCGCAATCACAGCAAGATCCTCCTTAAACTTCAGCAGGTTTGTGACATTTTTTTGGGAGAAGGCGATCACCAACTGGGTGTCATCAGCGTCAGATACCAGTGCCAAGCCCCTATCCCTCGCCAACGCAGCCAAAGGCTGGACATAGATGTTGAACAATAGGGGACTTAACACTGACCCCTGCGGTACACCCTGGCACAAAGCAAACTCCTGTGACTGGAAAAGTGGAACATGGACTTGGAAGGACCTTTCTTCCAAAAAGGACCGAAGCCACTCCAAGGCCATGTGTCTAATTCCAATTTCCTGTAGGCGTTGCAAGAGAGTTACATGGGAGACAGTGTCGAAAGCGGCACTTAGGTCCAACAGGACCAAGGTCGCTGAGTCTCTAACGTCCAGGTTTGCCCAGATGGTCTCCTTGACCACCAATAACGCAGATTCAGTGCTGTGCCGGGCCCTGAAACCATGTTGGGATGAGTCAAAGATGTCATTCTGCTCCACAAACCTGGACAGTGTGGCATGCACATGCGATTCAGTCACCTTAGCCAGGAAAGGCAGTTGGGAAATTGGAGAGTAAGTGGCTTGCTCGGCAGGGTCAAGGGAGGGTTTTTTTAAGCAAAGGAATAACCTTGGCATGTTTTCAAGCCCTGGGGACAGACGCTGAGGTCAAGGAAAGGTTGACCAGATTGAAGTTTAGCGGAACTTACTCAAGGAAGTTTGTATTTGGCCTTCTTTATTCTCTGTGTCTCACTCAACCTCGAGCTAAAAAGAGACGCGTTTCGGCTTCACTGAAGCCTTTGTCAATCAATAGAGAATAAAGAAGGCCAAATACAAACTTCCTTGAGAACGTGCCTTATTCCTAGCTATCCTTGCTGAAGACGGCTGATAGCCCGAAACCGGTCCTAGGATGCTTGATTCCGGTCCAGGAAAGGCATGGCTTGGCAGTTCGGGCTAGACTGTTCCCATGAGGCACAGGGTCAAGACTGATTTGCATATGGCCATGTCTGAAATGGGGTGGCTTGGTGAGCAAAATAACGATGGATTAAACCCAGATCTGTGACTGGAGGTCAATTTTTTGCCATTGTGCAACATTCCATCTATCATCTTGTGTGTTTTCATCTTCCTTCCGGCAGCAGTGTTGGTAAGACCGCGATCCCGAACAGGCAGAAACTACAATCTGGCAAAGAATATCTCTCGAGCACCATAGAACCTTCTCGAACATTATAATTTTGCTCAGAAAAACCCCTCAGATTGTGATTTGGCTGTCGTTTTTTGTGCAAGGAGTCCTTTTCTTTTTTTACTCTTTTTTTCAAGAGGGAGGAAGTGCCCCTGAGTCTCCAACTTCCTGTTCCTGTCCAGCAGGCTCTTTCCAGTGCTTTGTCTATGTGCTGTTCACTTTCATTTGGATTTAGAGTTGGAAGGATCACTTTTTGTCTGTCTGTCTGCTGCATCATATCATTGGTTTGGATTTGAGGACGTTTGGATTTGAGATTTCATTTTACAAGTAAGTTGGAGAATTGTTGTACATGTTTGTTTGATTGGAGCTTGTTTGCACCTACATTTTTCTACGATTTTGCAACGTTTTTAAAATGTATTGTTGTGGGTGGCCTGTAGTTTCAGTAGGGGCCTAGTGGTTTTTCTTTGAAATTTCAGCCTGTAGGCCCAGAGGCACCCATGGGTGCATGTTTCTGTGGTGTCTGTTGAATTTCGAACGTCATGTAGGGCATGGATGGCATATGATTGAATTGCTAAATGCGGGTGTGGTGTATTTCATTTTTTGTGTGTGTGTGTTAAATACCTTTGTTGGATGTGTGTGTGTGCTTGATGTACAATTTTCCAACCTTTTGTAGCCCTGTTGATTTTCGTTTTTGCATTTTTGTATTAAAGCTGTGTTGTTTAGCAGGCTTCCTTTGTCTGTTCATATATAGGCCTGCTTCAGTTCATTGTTTTCCATGGCCTGTTGTGATTGTGAGTGACCATGTGGCTTGGGGCCATTTTGTGGTGGTAGTTTAGTAGTGTGCTTTTTTTCCATATAGGCCTGCCTGTCTTTTCTTTGTTCCCCTTGGCTTATGCTTGTTGTTTTGGTCTGGCCATGTGGGTGGCGGCTATTTTGGGAAGGCAGGCAGTGTGCTTTTGGCATTGGTTTGCATTGTCTGTCTGCCATTTCTTTTTGTTGTGGGTGGTTAGAGGCCATTTTGTGGAGCCATCCAGGCAGTGTTCTTGCTTTTGCCATAGGCTTCAGTTCCAATCGTGTGGCCTAGTCTGCCAGTAGGCACAGAGGTAGTCATCATAATGGGGGCATAAAAACTGTTTCTGTGTTGTCTGTTGATTTTTAACATCATGTTTGGCATGGATGGCATTGGGTTGAATTGCAAAATGTAGTTTTTGGAGTGGAATTTCAGTTTTTGGGTGTGTGCTGAGTAAATAGGGATTTTCAGCCAGTAGTTATCCCTAGGTGTTCAGCTTGCGTAGTTTTGGTAACTCTGCACAGCGCGACAACGTGGACTTACAGTTTTTATCTTCTTCGCACGCTCAATATGCATGTTCGCGTGCTCGATAATGACTTCATGTACTGATTGCGATGCCGAACATGCAGAATTTGCAATGTGGCGAAGAATATCTCTCAAGCAGTATAAAACCTCCTCAGGTTGTCATTTGGCTGTAGTTTTAAGAGCATGGAGGTATTTTTCATTTTTTATTTTTTTAAAAGAGGAAGGAAGTTCCCCAGAGACTCCAACTTCCTGTTCCTGTCCTTTATATTCACTTTCTTGTTATTTTGGAGGGCCTGACCATGTGGGTAGCGGCCACTTTGGGAAGCCAGGCATCGCTCTTTTGCCTTAGGCCTGCTTTGTCTGTCTTGTCTTCCTTTTCTTGTTTTTGTGGCTGGCATGGCCATGTGGTGGCGGCAATTTTGTGGGACCAGCCACTGTGCTTTTGCCATAGGCCTTCAAGCTTGTGGCCTAGTCTGCCAGTAGGCCCAGAGGTACCCTTCAATCATCATGGGTGCATGCAAGTTAAACAACTGTTTTTGTGTTGTCTGTTGAATTTTAACATCATGTATGGCATGGATGGCATTGGATTTAATTGCAAAATGTTTTTTTTTCTGGGGTATATTTCACTTTTTGGGTGTGTTAAATAAGTGCCTTTTTTGCATGTGTATGTGTTGTTGGCCCCTGATGCTGCATCCATCCCACGTGATGGACAGATTTAGGGCAAAAAGGCTCCACTACTTATGTTTTTATTCTTTGCTCTTCTTATTTATCCTGAGTGTGCGCAGTACAGTACACTAAGCCCTGGCCTTCTTGTCAAAGTCTCATAAATGGCTACACTGTTGTTGTTCACTGAGTTACTAAAATTTAATAATTGTGACCACTGCACACTAATAAGTTATATATTATCTTACTTTGATTGTACTATTGTTTGACTGATGTTCTTCTGGCTTTTTTTGCATTTAGGTGCACAAAAGACTGAGGAGGAGGTGTGTCATCATTGCCCGTTGTGGTGCCATACAGACGCCCTGCTGTTGTACACGACGTGACGTGTGAGTGACCTTGACAGACATCTCTGCAACTTGTGCAAATGAGTGCTGCTTACATCTGAAGAAGATGCCCCCAAAGAAAGCAGGTACCAGGTCCTCCAGTACCAAGAAAATTGCTATTGAGAAGAAGGAACAGAAGAAGGAAGTGTCACTTAAGTCTGGTGTGCCGCCCAAAACCATTTTTGGGAAACCAAAAATGACGCCTCCAGCAGCGTTGTCCGGGGGCCAAGCTGGGGGCAGCACTACTGCATCAGTGGGCCCAACCCACCAACCCATGCTGAAGCAGATGAGTGTGGAAGAGGTAGTCAGCCTAATAGTGGAAACCAGTGGTGCTGAGCCTGACCTAAACTTATTGCTATCTCAAAGTAGTACACACAATCAAGTCAGGAGGAAACACAGCAGGTAAGTGGTCAACAACAACAGCTGCAACCACCGCCCCCAATAGTAGTTGTTGTTTCTCCTAAAGTAGGGGCAGTTCAGGAATTTGAGCCTCATGCAGAGGAAGAAGAAGAGGAAGCCACTCATTCAGGAGATCCATTGTCTTCCAAATCCCCAGCAAGGAAAAGGAGGGTTAGTCCATCGAGTTCTTCACCAAGCATCCCTTCTGATGATCAAGATGTCACTTGGGAGCCAAAACAACCTGAGCATGAGTAGGAGACACATCCCAAGACCAGGCTAGGTAAAAGGAAGGTTCCAGAAAGCCTTATACTTATGGCGTTCGATGTAGAACAGCAGGATAATGATCATGAACATCACTCCTGGCCCTGAGGAGATGGATACCAACATTATTACCCTATCCAAAATGGCTGCGAGGGATGTAGCATGCATACCTCTAACACAGGTTACACCAACACAACCTCCAGCTTCCATATTTACATTAGCAAAGGCCCGGCAGTGTCCTACATCCAGCAAAAGCACCGCCTCAGTTGAAGTAGGTAGTGGTATTGCACAGAGTCCAATTCAACTCACACTCTCCAGTTCATCTGGCATTGGAAGTGGCACCTCCAGCAGGGCACACAATTTAAGATCCCCAGTGTTGGAGTTCTTTACGGTTAGCGAAAATGAGGAGAACATTGCTATATGCTCCATTTGTAATACCCTTGTTAGTTGGGGTAAGCTTGGTACAAACTCTGGTACCGGAGGCCAAATGACCCATCTGAAAATACACCACTCGATCAACTGGGAGGACCACCTTCACTGCATAAAACCTGGAACCATTGCTGTTGTTGGGGATAAACGAGTTGAAGGTCTGATCACAGTACAATAGGAAGAAGAGGGATTCATTCTCTCTGGTAGTGGTTCACAAAGTAGCCCTGTCCCCAGCACAGCAGTGGTACCACCCACATCCTCAGCAACATCTCAGTGGCACAAGAGTGAGAGTCAGCCTGAGACACCAAGGAGTACTGCAATGAAAAAAAGTATGCAGTTGAGCCGAACAGAAAGGAATACCTTGCTGCCTACCATTATTAGCATGTTTACTAGGGGCAGTACCAACACAACCACCCAATAGCACATTTGTACAATGCGAAGCTGGCTAAAATGTTAGCACTGGACCTTCTCCCTTTTTCTTTTGTTGAAGGGGTGGGTGGGTTTTCTGGAATTTGTGACAACCGTATGCCCAAAATGGAAGGTTCCCAGTCGCTACTATTTCGCCAGAGTTGCTGTTCCAGCACTACATCACGACATGATGGAATTGCTTGGAAAAGCCTTAAAACAGAGTGCTGTTCAGAGTATCCACCTGACAACAGACATATGGACCAGTTGCCAAGCCACTGATTACATGTGCATCACTGCACATTGGATCTCCTTTTTGTGTGTTAAAGAAAAGATATCTGCTTGTGTTGACACTGCTGAGATTTTTAATGACACTCGCAAACATGCAACTGTAGTCCGGTTTGCTTTGGAGAAATCTCATACTGCTGCAAACATTTTGGATGGGTTTAACAGCAAGGTCTTTGAGTGGTTGCGCCCTAGAGGGCTTAACATTGGTTTTATTGCCACAGACAATGGGAGTAATGTAGTTAGGGCCATGAAAGATTGTGGCTATTTCAGGGTCCCGTGTTTAGTACAGTGCATTACCATTGCTGTTCAAGACTTTCTGAAAAATTAATGCAAAGTCAGCAACTTACTGACCACCTGCAGAAGAATATGCAAACATTTAAACCATTCTTTTAAAGCCCGGTAGCAGACGAGGGTCATTCAAAGTGAGCATAAAGTGCCATTCAAGGCACTTATCCAAGAGGTGCCAATACGTTAGAACTCAAATTATTACATGCTTGATCGTCTGTTTGAGCAGTACATACCACTCAATACTTACGTCATGAAAAGATTAGGGGATCCTACTGTGAGTGGCATGACCGTTGAGATGGGCCAATGGGGCCTTGTTAGATACTTGACAGAGATGCTACTTCCTTTTGAGGTCTTCACACGTGAAGTCAGCAGGAAGGACTGTACTATGGGCCAAGGTTTCCCATTGTTGCACATGCTAGAGCAACAGCTGAAGGAGATGTCTGAAACGTACGCAGGTGTGGATGACAAAGTAGACGCATATTTTTGGGCAGACACCTTAGCCGTTCGCTTATCTGAAAATACAAGGATTCAAAATAACATTGTGTCACATCCACATTACATTACTGCCATAATTTTGGATCCACTGTACAAAGTATTTCTGGACAGTAATGCGGGAATTCTTTTTTCAGAAGTGGCTGTTGCCAAGTACTAACTTTGATAGCTGAGGAAGCCACTGACTTGTAAAACGAACGGCTCATAATTTGAGGCCCGCCACCTCAGGCCAGAACAAGTACTACAGGGCATCCAGAGTCAAGTTCTACTTCAGAGCCTGAGAACTCTGAGTGCTGGCTCCCAGCAGTCACCAACAATACGAATAACCTCAACAACAGCAACAACAGGATCATCAGCCATATCAAAATCGGCAACTGATTGGTTTCTATGGAAAGTGTATGGTAAATCCAATGCTGATGCAAAGGCAAAAGAGGCCAAGCAAATCGGAGTACTCCTGAACATTGAGCGGATGGTCCTGGCCTATCTAGGATGACACAACAGAGGTCTTCATGGATCAAAGCCCATTGGTCTTTTGGTATGGGAAAATAAGCCAATGGCCAGTGCTCAGCAGGTTGGCGATAAAGTATCTGGCTTGCCCTGTCGCAAGTGTCTCTTCTGAGCATGTTTTCAGTGCTACTGGTGCCATTGTAACTGTGAAAAGGACCAGTCTCTCTCCTAAAAGTGTGGAGAGCTTAACCATGATCAAAATGAATCAGCACTTTATACCACCGGAGTACAAAATACCTGAATCACAGCATGAAGAGGAGAGCGACTTAAGTGACATAGTGTGTTACTGTTAGATGACCTGCTACTTCTAGTTGAACCACTAGAGTTTGAGGGCGAGCTCCTCTTCCCTGACAACCAAGCTTTACAATTGTTACTTTCATCCTTACTTTATTTGTGTGTGTGTCTGTATTTCTGGTTCGAACCACAACAAACCCATTAAAACCGTCTTCTCTTGTTATTTGATTTCCATATTGGAGTTGCACCTCTGTGCATTTCACTGTCTGCTCCTCAGAGTCCTGCTCCATCTTCCTGACTCGCCCTAAATACATTTTTTTCCTCAAGCGAGACACTGGATGGAGAAAAGTACAAGAAATGTTGCCTCTAACAGTCCCTCCAGAACAAGTGGAACATGACTCTAGCTATCCGCCTTTTGATTCCGAGCCGAAACTCTTCACTGTCAGAACTAGGCTACTACCTCGGAGTCAGCAGGCATTCAAAAGCTCATCAATGTCAGAACTGTAAGGTACTTGGCAGAGAAAGACAAGACTCTTCAAAGAAACTTGCTGACCCCTGACATGTCACATTTCTGCAAACTCAATTGACCAATGACCGCTACCCAAGCCATGCCCATCTCACAGCACTGACCATGTGAACCAACTTCAACAGCAACAAAGTGCCACAGATGAATATGAAAACTGAAACAATGACTAACACTCAAAATGTATGTAGAGTAATAATGAGGCAACTGCCTCAGTAAAAAAACAAACACTCCTGTCTGAAGAACTATGCTGGCATCTGACGGCCAAAGTAAAGAGCAAGACAGGTAATGATGGCAAGTGTTGTTTGCAGACTCAGAGTGATTGCTGTTTTTGTGTTGATGAGTTTTACATGAATGAAGTCGAACTGTACTAGTAATTAATCAATCAACTCAAAGTGACTCAATTGACAGTCAATGTTATGTTTTCCTTCTTGTGTAATAACCAAATTGTACTCCTACTACTGTAGGCCAATATCTATTTCATTTTTTAATATGGAATGTGGACTTAGTCAGAGTTGTACTCGGTATACTACAGACTGAGTTGGACTTAGACAACAACACACGTACAACACCATGATGATGACCATACTATCTTCGCAGTCAGTCAGTAGGATCGGAGATTATTGATGGAATAACTGTGGTTCATGAAGTGGCATAAAAGGTAAACATAAGTCAACAAGAACCATACCAGACCTAGATGTCTGTGTAGTGGTGGAGTCGAGTGCAGTGGTATGACTGACAGGGGTGCATTGATTTAGTCACTTAATTTAGAAAACGATAGGTTGCTGTATGTGTGCTTTGTCTGGCTCTGTCAAAATGTAAGCTAAATAGAGGTTTGGTCACTCACGGCCCAGTGCCAACACCTGACCCACCCATCTCCCTAACCCCAACCAATGTCCAAAATGAAAAAGTCCAAAAAATCAAATGCCTAATTGTCCATAAAAACCCCAGCGCCCGATACCCACCCACCAAAAAAACCTATAAAAAAGGGGCAATTGAACAGGGTCTTTAGCGGCGGGCTCTTAGTCTTCTGATGTCTCTCCCTATGACCTTGAGCCTCTTCTTGACCTCCTCTAGCTCCTCCTCCAGTCGCGCATTTCGGAAGAGCATGCAGCGCACATATGCCCTGTAGTTGTATCCACGGGGGGGCAGCAGTAGTGCTGGATGTTGCTTGTGGCAGGCGTCGATGGGTGGCTGCGTGACCCCGGTGCCGAACAACTGGATGGGCCTGGCTAGGGACCGGGGCATTGGAGGAGGCTGCAGCTGCTGCCGCCTCCTCCTCCTTCCCCAGAGCAACCAGCCATCGGTACTAGGCAGAGTTGGCCTCCAGCTTCCGGCGCGGGCCATGACTACCAACTCCTTCCTCACTGGTTTTGGAGGAGCTATATCAAGAAAGAAAAAAATAATATTTACCAATAATCTTAGCAAAACAGTAACACAAAATTAATTCAAAACATGGTGGCATAGTAGCTGTAGCACTAGCAAGCACAGTATATAACATTTGTGGTATGTATCTGTCCTCCCACTTCTTCAGCCTCTAACATTTGTAGGAGTTGCAGGTATTATACTAGCACTATGGCACAGTACACCAGTCTTATTTTTCTCTTTAGTTTAGTGAAATTACATACCCTTGTTGTAGCCGGCATGTCAGCTCAGTCAGCTTGCGCCCACAACAAACATACTCGAGTCTGACTCATGATGCAGACTAACGCTAGCTATATTTACTACTGTCTGCAGGTGGGGAAGCTCGCAATTTTCTATTACGGGTGGCAATGTGGACATAGTCTCTCTGTTACATCAAGGGCAATTGCTCAATTTCACTTTCACCCTGCCCTGACTACCACAAAAAGGCAGATTATACATCTGATCCAATGAGCACTGCTTATATATGGGATGACATATGAGGTACTTTATTTTGATTGATTGTGTAACCACCAGATAGGCCACAACCCATAGCAGTCTGGCTGACAGTAAAATTAACATAGGTAGGGAGTGGTCCTCTGAGTCGGAGGAAGGTGCCGATACGTGATAACTACATACATACACAATATATTTATATATATATATGAGCCCGCCACCGAGACAAGGGGGAAGCAGTTCGGCAGGAGCGAGGTCACTCGGACCCCGCGTTGGGCGGCGGAAACAGCTCTGCAGCCCCTGTCACAGTCAACCCTTGACTCAAAGGAGGAGGCGGTACGGGGAGACGGAGGAGATTCTGTTGTGGACATTGGAGCCAGTCAATGCATCAGCACGAGGTTGGTGTGTCCCAGGGCGCACTTTGGCCATTCCTCTGCATGGACGCCCGGTGGGGTGTAAACAGCAATCCGACCCCCCAGTAACAACAGCCAGAGTCTCTCCACTAAGGGATTCTGGGATGTGTAGTTTTGCCGCAGCACAAGGGCTGCTACACAGGTGTTTGGAATTGAAGCACCGGGGGCGGGGTGGACTTGAAACCACAAGTTTTAAGAGAAGTGGAACATTGGCCAGAGCGCATACTTACCTGTGGGGGCTTTTTGGCGCTGAAGACGGCAAGACATCAGCCAGAAATGCATCCGCCATACATGTACACAATAAAAGCCTCCTGAAGTTTCCCCGAGGGTCTCTGCTCTTCTTTGCTTGAAGAAGGTTCTGCTCACGTATCTACGCGTCTGTCTGTGGCGCGCTTGCAGAGACCCCGCCTCACCATCTTGGGCTCGGAACACACAGGCACGAACTGCTAAGTTCTTCGCTCCCAAAGGTATTTGGATGTTCCTGAGCCCGCCACCGAGACAAGGGGGAAGCAGTCCGGCAGGAGCGAGGTCACTCGGACCCCGCGTTGGGCGGCGGACACAGCTCTGCAGCCCCTGTCACAGTCAACCCTTGACTCAAAGGAGGAGGCGGTACGGGGAGACGGAGGAGATTCTGTTGTGGACATTGGAGCCAGTCAACGCATCAGCACGAGGTTGGTGTGTCCCAGGGCGCACTTTGGCCATTCCTCTGCATGGACGCCCGGTGGGGTGTAAACAGCAATCCGACCCCCCAGTAACAACAGCCAGAGTCTCTCCACGAGGGATTCTGGGACGTGTAGTTTTGCCGCAGCACAAGGGCTGCTACACAGGTGTTTGGAATTGAAGCACCGGGGGCGGGGCGGACTTGAAACCACAAGTTTTAAGAGAAGTGGAACATTGGCCAGAGCGCATACTTACCTGTGGGGGCTTTTTGGCGCTGAAGACGGCAAGACATCAGCCAGAAATGCATCCGCCATAAATGTACACAATAAAAGCCTCCTGAAGTTTCCCCGAGGGTCTCTGCTCTTCTTTGCTTGAAGAAGGTTCTGCTCACGTATCTACGCGTCTGTCTGTGGCGCGCTTGCAGAGACCCCGCCTCACCATCTTGGGCTCGGAACACACAGGCACGAACTGCTAAGTTCTTCGCTCCCAAAGGTATTTGGATGTTCCAGAGCCCGCCACCGAGACAAGGGGGAAGCAGTCCGGCAGGAGCGAGGTCACTTGGACCCCGCGTTGGGCGGCGGACACAGCTCTGCAGCCCCTGTCACAGTTAACCCTTGACTCAAAGGAGGAGGCGGTACGGGGAGACGGAGGAGATTCTGTTGTGGACATTGGAGCCAGTCAACGCATCAGCACGAGGTTGGTGTGTCCCAGGGCGCACTTTGGCCATTCCTCTGCATGGACGCCCGGTGGGGTGTAAACAGCAATCCGACCCCCCAGTAACAACAGCCAGAGTCTCTCCACGAGGGATTCTGGGACGTGTAGTTTTGCCGCAGCACAAGGGCTGCTACACAGGTGTTTGGAATTGAAGCACCGGGGGCGGGGCGGACTTGAAACCACAAGTTTTAAGAGAAGTGGAACATTGGCCAGAGCGCATACTTACCTGTGGGGGCTTTTTGGCGCTGAAGACGGCAAGACATCAGCCAGAAATGCATCCGCCATACATGTACACAATAAAAGCCTCCTGAAGTTTCCCCGAGGGTCTCTGCTCTTCTTTGCTTGAAGAAGGTTCTGCTCACGTATCTACGCGTCTGTCTGTGGCGCGCTTGCAGAGACCCCGCCTCACCATCTTGGGCTCGGAACACACAGGCACGAACTGCTAAGTTCTTCGCTCCCAAAGGTATTTGGATGTTCCTGAGCCCGCCACCGAGACAAGGGGGAAGCAGTCCGGCAGGAGCGAGGTCACTCGGACCCCGCGTTGGGCGGCGGACACAGCTCTGCAGCCCCTGTCACAGTCAACCCTTGACTCAAAGGAGGAGGCGGTACGGGGAGACGGAGGAGATTCTGTTGTGGACATTGGAGCCAGTCAACGCATCAGCACGAGGTTGGTGTGTCCCAGGGCGCACTTTGGCCATTCCTCTGCATGGACGCCCGGTGGGGTGTAAACAGCAATCCGACCCCCCAGTAACAACAGCCAGAGTCTCTCCACGAGGGATTCTGGGACGTGTAGTTTTGCCGCAGCACAAGGGCTGCTACACAGGTGTTTGGAATTGAAGCACCGGGGGCGGGGCGGACTTGAAACCACAAGTTTTAAGAGAAGTGGAACATTGGCCAGAGCGCATACTTACCTGTGGGGGCTTTTTGGCGCTGAAGACGGCAAGACATCAGCCAGAAATGCATCCGCCATACATGTACACAATAAAAGCCTCCTGAAGTTTCCCCGAGGGTCTCTGCTCTTCTTTGCTTGAAGAAGGTTCTGCTCACGTATCTACGCGTCTGTCTGTGGCACGCTTGCAGAGACCCCGCCTCACCATCTTGGGCTCGGCACACACAGGCACGAACTGCTAAGTTCTTCGCTCCCAAAGGTATTTGGATGTTCCTGAGCCCGCCACCGAGACAAGGGGGAAGCAGTCCGGCAGGAGCGAGGTCACTCGGACCCCGCGTTGGGCGGCGGACACAGCTCTGCAGCCCCTGTCACAGTCAACCCTTGACTCAAAGGAGGAGGCGGTACGGGGAGACGGAGGAGATTCTGTTGTGGACATTGGAGCCAGTCAACGCATCAGCACGAGGTTGGTGTGTCCCAGGGCGCACTTTGGCCATTCCTCTGCATGGACGCCCGGTGGGGTGTAAACAGCAATCCGACCCCCCAGTAACAACAGCCAGAGTCTCTCCACGAGGGATTCTGGGACGTGTAGTTTTGCTGCAGCACAAGGGCTGCTACACAGGTGTTTGGAATTGAAGCACCAGGGGCGGGGCGGACTTGAAACCACAAGTTTTAAGAGAAGTGGAACATTGGCCAGAGCGCATACTTACCTGTGGGGGCTTTTTGGCGCTGAAGACGGCAAGACATCAGCCAGAAATGCATCCGCCATACATGTACACAATAAAAGCCTCCTGAAGTTTCCCCGAGGTTCTCTGCTCTTCTTTGCTTGAAGAAGGTTCTGCTCATATATATATACTATATATAGATACTTGTCGTTGATGGGGAGGGAAGCTGTTCAAAGTCCTAGACGGCACCTGAGCAATCTGACTGGGCAGCATGGTTGTAACTGGCTGTGCATTGATATCAGTAATGATATCCTGTACCTTCCGAAGAAAGAAAGTTTGGAAGGAATCACAGTCTGGTTGATCGCACATAGAAATTTTCCCTTCTCGTTGCGTGAGTTCCCTTAATATCATAAAGGTCTCTCGCTGTATGTTTATCGCCTCCCTAATTCTTCCCTCATAGAAAGCTGACTTTCTCTCCAGGATTTCAGCCTCTATTTGAGAGTAATGGAGTCTCCACCTTCTCTCTGCCTTACGAAGGGCTTGCTTCTTTTCTTTCAAAGAAGCATCAAACCATGGTGCTCCCTTCCCTTTGGATCTAGTCCTCTCTATCTGCTCAGGGACCAGTTTATCCAGAGCTGCGAGCATCAAGGTCTTTAGCACCCTAGCATCATGGTCAAAATTTGTGCCACTCATGTTAGGGGGGGTGGAGGAAAGCAGGGCCGCGATTAGAGGGTCGGCCTCAACCTTGTTCCAAGGTCGAACTTTCCGCCGTGAATTATTTGGGGCAGCCAGCACAGGCTCACCCGGAACCCAGCACTTTATCATGAAGTGGTCCGACCAAATGCAGGGACTAACCTCCGTTATTTCTGTGTTAGGCAAAAAGGACCAGACAAGGTCCAATGTGTATAATATGTGTCTATAAATGTGTCTATAACATAACAAATCAGTCTGACCCTGTGCCTCATGGGAACAGTCCAGCCCGAACTGCCAAGCCATGTCTTCCCTGGACCGGAAACAAGCTTCCGAGGACCGGTTTCTGGCATTCCTGCCATCTTCAGCCCGGCTTGCTTGAATCCAGTGGCAAAGTGAGCAAGGGACTCACGTCTGAGCATACCCTGCCACACTTATGGCGGCCAAAAGCGGTACAAAAGGGGGTGGTGATGAACGGAGCATCTAAATCAATCAAACACTCACACCCAGTCAAAAGATCTGGGTTTAATCGATCACCGTTCTTTAGCCCACTCTGCCACCCCAGTGGACTGGGTATGCTCAGACGTGAGTCCCAGGCTCTCCACATCACTGGAGTCAAGCTATCCAGGCTGAAGAAGGCTGATAGCGAGAAACCGGTCCTTGGATGCTTGATTCCGGTCTAGGAAAGACATGGATTGGTAGGTCGGGCTGGACTGTTCCCATGAGGCACAGGGTCAAGGCTGATTTGCATATAGCCAGTGTCTGACCTAGGGTGGTGTGGAGAGTAAAAAAACGATGGATTTAGGCCCAGATCTTTGTACTGGGTGAATGTAAGACATTGTTCTGCATTCTGTCCATCAACTGTGTTTTTTGCACCCTCTAGAATGGCAGCATCGCCGCTGGCCCCCGCACTGGTGGTGGTCGGTATTACGCCTAGAAAAAACATTACACATTTTTAGATGCCATATATACCTCCCCCTATTCATTCTTTTTCACTAGCAATATACATACATATACAACATACATCACTAGTCCAAATCGGATACTAGAGAGTAGAGTAGACACTAGTAGTGTTATGGTCCCTAGGGTCATTCTAGTCTACTCTACTCTTTGAAAAGTTAGCTAGAGCCATGTATTTTAGCTTCATGTATTTTGCTCATGTTACCTCAGAGCTTGTTGTGTAAGACGCCTTTGAGGCCACATGAGCTCATACAGCTACTGTGTGAGCGTTGCGTACAAGAGGTAAAAAATCAAGCCACCTTGTTATGGAGTTCTGGTCAGTCCGTATTGCTTAGCCATAATGCTACACTTTTTGGCTTGACTGAGAAAATGCTTGCATTATACTGTCTAAGGCGCACCATTTTTCTCATAACAGGCAGAAGATTTCCTTCTACGAATAAACCAGAGTTTTGCAGAGCTTATGATGTAACCAGTACTTCTACGTTCTAGGGTGAGGGGTCCCCCAGAGCTTATTTGTCTGACTCTTCTGTGGACGTGTAACACTGTTTATTGTTTTAATCTTATGCATTTTGCTTTTGTAGCTGGATCGTATTGTATAATGATTTGAATTGTAGAACAATGTAAAGAGCTTGTCAGTTCAAAATAAACCTTTTGAACTTAAAGTTACACAATGCCTCTGTCGTATTTGGTGTGGTGGACCTACACAAGTGAGTGAGCGAAATGGTGTTATTATGTTCTGGGTTGTGTAATCATTGGGTATCTTCAGGGATGTGCTGGGACCTAAAGGAGAGAGTATAGATAGACGGTCAGGGGATTGGGCGTTCTGACTGAAGTGTGAGGAAGGCCCAACCTACCATCACTAACATCCTATTTCTTTGCACCATTTGTATGTATGCGGCTGTGCAGAATCCCTGCAACAGTAGTAGTATATCCTATCAAAAATAGTCAAATATCTGGTTGGGCATTTTGTTGGTGGAATTGTCGAAAAACCTCAGGAAAGATTAGGAAGACCACAAAAGGACAATCCAAAGGACTGGAATCCGTTGCTAGAGCTATTGGTGAATCTGAGTTTTATTTAAAACCTTTTCAATAAAGAGTGGCCAACTGGGAAAGCTTAGCTACAGACAGACTAATAGTAGTAGTACAGAGATTCATAGGCTCAAAGCAGGGGCAGTTGGAGGCAGGGACAATGACAAGAATTTAAAAACAGTCTAGATTGAAGAAGAGTTGGAAAAAATAGAATTAGGAAACAGAAATAATAGTTCGGAAAAAATAAGGTGCAGCAAAAGGTAGGGAAATATAATTATTAATATAACCACTGGAGGACTTACGGGGGCCAGCAGCAGAGCCCTCGGTAGAGGAGCGGTCCTGGCCATGGGAGGCATCTTGATGTTCTTGTCCCACCGCCACCTGTGACCCAGTCGTCTTGCCCCTGGGTGCTGCTCATTTAAGATATAACAAAGATAGAGACAATCATTAATGATCGGTGTACTGTGAAACAAATAAAATATTTTTTAAAACACTCAATTAACATTTTAGGAAACAACAGTTGCAATAAAATTGACCTATCTCATCAGATCGACTTATTGCGGGACTCACAGACTGTCTACTTAATATTTATGAACACTAATCCAGTGTTCTATTCTGATTCCAGAATACTAACTAAGCCTATGTAACACCAGACCCAGGCCACATATTCCAGATGGGCCAATTGTTCAATAAGTCTACATTTAAATTTAGCCCTCAAAAATGCATAGGTGTAGGAAATATGCATACATTTGTGCATAGCGCAACTTGTTGGTCGGTGGTTGTATCTGATGTTATGCTAGTGACACTGCTAAGCCTTACCACTCACTAAACAAACTACAAAAGGTTCAACTAAGGATTGGGGTAAGCAGCACTCTCTAGCAATAGCATTACCTTACTTAAGTTCTCTAAGTAAACTCTTACATAATCAGCACAGCGAGCACAACGTTGCAAACAAGTAAGTGCAGCGCCTAGCACCTGTGTCCTAAAATCACAGAAGAATTTGAAACTTAATTTACCTGGAATGTAAGCAGCAGTATTCTTGCTATTCGGAAAATAATTATACACAATACTTATACTACTAGTATATTAGCTACTCACCAAGCCCACAACCTCAACACTTAGCAGGTCATACTCACGGTCCAAGATGGCTGACCACCGGTAGGCCAGCTGGTGATAGTTGCGCTGGACCCCTGATTGCCGAAACACAGCCCAGCGCACCTTCACCCACCGGCAGTGATGTTCTTGGGTCAGATACCCAGAGCCAGGCCTACCGCCTGCTGCCAAGGTCAAGGGGAGGTGGCGCTGCACAAAAAAAACATGGCGGCCACCTCCGCTTTGCCAAAAACCTTCAGGGCCTGCACTCCTGCAGGGCGCAGTCTGCCACAATGCAGGTGGATTTTGGGTGCAGGCGCCGTGCCCTCCTTGGAGCCGTTAGTGACCTTAGGCATTGTTCTGGGGTAAGCCGGAGGTGGAAAAGAACATTTAGAAGGGAAAAATAAAGTTAGGGGAAGAAGTAGGAGCTTAAAGAAGGAAGTAATATAAAACAGTAGAAAAGTGAAAAAAATGCAGTAAAAGTAGAAATAAAATACAAAATATAGACTTAGGGACAGAGAGGGATAGATAATAAATACAAAAGATCGGAAAAACTGTGTAAAAAACAGGATGGCAAAGATGGAGGGAGGATAGAAAAGCAGACCCAGAACCATAGCATAGAGTGATAAAACAAGATGGCCGCGCCCATCGTGACCACGTGGGTAAGTTCACGCAATATTTCCCCGCAAGCACGTAAACAGTGTCGCAAACATGTAAAACGTGTACCCGAACATGAAATGCATATCGCAAACATGCTATACGCGACCCGGAACAGGAAATAAGGCAACGCAAATGGGTGGGAGTAGTGAAAAACAAGATGGCCACGCTCATAGGCGACCGCATGGGTACGTTCGCGAGATAGTATCCCCGAGCACGCAAACTGACTCCCGAACATGCAATACGAGTTTGCAAACAAGAGAAAATGCTTCGCAAACGAGCGGGACAAGCAACTATGCATGGTCGCTTAGCTACACATAGTTCGTGAAGCGCAAGTGCAAGTTTGCGTAGCTACGTGTAGCACGACTATGCAAACTACGCCCAAGGTTAATTTAAAATCATTAGCCCCAGGAAGTTGGCAGTCCCCATACATATTTTTAAAGATTTAAGCCCCAGAGACAGGTGGCTCTCCCTGAGGTTGCAGGATCATGTAGCCCCCGCATTCTGTTTAAGCCCCAGGGAGGGTAGTGGTCCACGGGGCATGCGGGGGTCCACATAGGACCCTGCATCTTATTTTTAAATTGCCCCCAGGACCTTCACCTTCCAGGGGCTTAAAGGTAATGAAACACGGTAGCCCATGCTTCATTTAAAAAAAAGATTTGGCTGTATTAGCAGATACACCATGACTACTGCTGAAAATTACAAACAAAAAATGTGTTTTCTGGTTCTGGGGATCCCTGTTTGACACCCTAAGCAGGCCAGATTGCAGGCTCGAGATCAAGAGGTTTGTATAGCTGAGACATTTTTACATTTCTCAGGAACTACTGAATGGATTTTCACCATTTAACAAAAAGAGTGCACAATAACATGAAAAAAAGCATTTTGGGACACCTCCTTTTTATCGGCCCCCTCTTGACAAATCACCCCAAAACTTTTAACCGAGCAGCTAAAGTGAGTGACCCATTACTTTGGAAAATTTTGCAAATATTCGTTAAGCGGCGCCAAAGATTTTGGCAAAAGAATAAACTGTTTATGAATAGAAACAAAGTCCTAACTATAACTACCTACTGGTGACTGTTTGACGAATCTTGGAGATGTCATCAGTGATGTCATTTGAGATGTCATCAGTGATGTCACTGACCATGTAATGAGTGATGTAATGTGTGAGGTCATAAGCAGTGCAATGGGAGGGCTGAAGTAATAGTTAGCTCAGCTAACTATAACGGCTGAATTTCTCTGGTTTTGTACGAGTAAAATGTTAGACTAATTATAATGTCCCTCTAAACTTTGCCCCTCTAACCACATGACACTATATAAAAGGTTGGTGGCAGAACTGTTAGGCAGAGCAAGATAGGACAAATGTAGGTAAAAGTTTATGCAACTACCTATGTTCAGGTACAATGGGGCTCATAACAACCACTCCTCATCTGACTTGACGAAAGAACCAACAAATGCTAAAATATGGCTGTTTAAAAAGTATAAAAACATACCTAAAATATGAGAAAAAAAGTATCTAAAAAATTATGTAAAAGTTAAAAAAGCTCTATCAGTCCTCTAAAAAGTCACTATACTGTTAGACCAACTGAGCACGCTGAAACCCATGGTGCACAGTTTGAGAAAAAGAGGGAAAATAAAACAAAAATGATGTTTTCGAACTCCATTTCAGTTTGTTTTAGGAAAAAGGCTGATTTTTTCCCAGCACAGGGAGAGCCAAATGTTAATGTGTCCTGTGTGGGAGACATTACTGCTGCTTGATAATCTCTGTGACACCTCTTGGATCAGGTCAATGGAGCAAAGGTGATCTTCTCTGGTTCCCACAGCCTCCGCTGAGGACAAACACGGTGCCTGTAAGCCTAGTACAGAGCCGGTGTCCATTCCGGCAGGAGCTGAAGCTTCCTGTGGTCGCTCTGAGAAAGCCAACATCAGAATTGAAATAAGCCAAGGGCAATGCAATACATGGGCCTTTAAAGGTTCATGCAGTACATCCACATCTATAGGTGCAACCACTGGAAGCATTATACAGATGTCGAACATGCATTTGTGTCACAGAATAGGCAGCGGAGTACAGGCAAGACTCAGTTGATCCATACTGATCTGAATGACAGAAACCAATGCTCACTTAGCTCCCGAAGCCAAGGTGTGCCAAGATGGAGTACCATGCGTTCACGGCAAAGAGGGCCTATTCCATCTCTTTGGAATTTGGGACGTCCATTGCGTAGCAGGAAAATTAAAACCAGAATACCCACTACAAGTTGTAGGACCAGTGGAAGCCCTCCATACGGAGTGTATCAAAGATGAAATAACTCGGAGGATCATCTGTTTAATAGTCCAAAACCTATGCTCTTAAATAGGTGTACTATCCCAATCATATCAGACATGTTAAAGATACAATGTTCCATTTCCCCAAAATGGAACGTGAAAATGTTCAGACTAGTGCGTGTATCTCAGCGGAAGACCTTGCAACCAGGAGATCAAAAGTCTCTTAAGATGAGGCTAAGGCCACCTTGTTCTGTAAAAGTATGGCTTTCAGTCTGCTCAGAGAATCAAACCGTAAAAGGGAAACATTCAGCGTAGGACAAAGAGGCACCTTCCTGACTGTGAGGGTTGTGGAGACAATACTTGCATCCATCGGGTAATCCTGGAACTTCCTGTGACCAGATATGCGATGCCTGGAAGCATCCCACTACAACCTTGATCATTCAACATCAAATAACTCCTTTTCAAGAGTATGTTGAACACTGGATGAATCACAGCAGTGGGGAATCCTTACAAGAGACAAAACAGGTTTGCAACCAGAGTGTTTCCAGCCCTAAAGCACAATATCCTGAAACATTAGAGACCCACATTCTCACAGTCTGAACCACTCAGAAAGATTTCATTGTGCCCATTTCTGCATCTAAATCTGTAAGGTAATTTCCATGATTCATGGACGTATTCCCTACCATAGCTTCATACCTGCCTACTTGGTGGTATTGGAATGTTGTCACTGACAATTTTATATGGCCATGGATTAAACATTCTGTGGAAGGTGACCCAATTTTTCTATGAGCAGCATGGCATACTTTGCATCTCTTTTTGCCATTGTTGTCTGCCTTTCTGTTAGAGTATAAGCAGAGAACAGAGACGTACTGTTCCTATATCACCAGGGCACATGACCATAGCACAGTGATTGTAGCCTCCAGCATAATAACATAATGGATCTTAACTGTGCTTTCCCATACTGAAGAATGGACAGGTCCTATTCCTTTACATCTGTTGCAGAAGACATAATGTTGCCTTGTGAATAAATCCTGGATGTTAATGTGGTCATGCTATTGTCAACCACTGTCAAAGACTTTTCTAAGTTAACCCTTGTTCACGCAATCTGTCCACAGCTTCCTATGGAGATATCTTCGAAACTTTGTTGTAAATAGCATAAAAGAAGCATTTACAGCGTGATTTCCAGAGACCGAGCAAAATTCCCATAGATCACTGTCATCTGAAAGTAAGGACAAATGTTGTTTCAACTGGACAGTGTGAGGTTCTCAACCAATCTAGGCATAACTTCTGAATACGGTAGGCTGTCATCACTTCGGATGTTCTTGTTGTACATAGAGTTGTTCCGGCCTATGGATTCTATGCCCTTCGGTGGCCCCTTGAATCTTGATTGACACCCATTTGTGTTGATAGATCAAACTAACCATCCCTTCCAATTGAGGTCTGAAGAACTGTATAAACGCTCATGTATAATCATCTTCATCAACAATCTTTATTTCGGCAGCATTTGCCATAAAAGATAAAAACACACCTTTATACATATAAAACAATGCGTTACATCATGGGCAATCAATCAGGGCTCTTTAAATCCGCAAGGTAATTCCTTGGTACATAACATTGTACGTGCAGTTTAATTAGTCCACAAGAGAGATAACATTATTAAAATGTTGATTACATGTTAATATTTTTTTTTATTTAACATTTATTCTACAGCCCTAGATAGTAAGCGTCTTCTCTTCTGCCAAAAATATTCCAAATATTTAGCTATGGCAAACACGATCATACCTGAAAGATCTGTTTTAAAAACCCTATACGCCTGCAAACAATGGGTGAAACCCAAGTTTTTACAGGCCGGTACGATCCAGTGCCTCCTTGCCTGCGCATAAGCTCGGCAAAAAAACAATATATGCAGCTCTGTTTCCTGCTCATAATTACACCCAGGACAATGACTCATGGAGGGCTCAGTCCATTTACTAGTATAGGCTCGAATTGGTAGGCTTCCGTACCTCCACTGTAGGTACAATTTCCTGGTAATGGTTGGAAATATGATATCTAAGACTCCCTCCAACTTATAAATATCCTTAGTCTTTAAAAAAGAATCAGTCAGAGTGCCGGACTGTGTGCCTTGTATGTGTGCCGCGATTTTGCTTTCGTGGTACAGTGGAAGCAGTTGCATCCGAGAGACTGTAGGGCAAGCTATCACGGGGTCAGACCACAAAGTAGCTAATCCGAGGCGCCGAAGCTCATTTTTTATGTATTGGAACCAGGGGATTTTCCCCACATTCGGGTAAGTCAAAATTTCCTGCAGCTCGGACCTATAATTTACTAGCTCTGGTGTGGTCCAGACCCTGCGCCAAAAAGTTAAGGGCCTGGCACCCAGGTCTTCATCGAGTGGCCTCAGTCCCAGATCAAGCCTCATCGGCAGCAAGGGGGTACTACGGGGAAGTGATAGGAGCTGCCTGATGAATGTATTCTCAGTTGCCACCATCTCACGTTTACATATGTTGCCCCAGAGTTCACCTCCATATATGACCGCTCCCCTAGCCTGCACTCTATATATCTCTAATGAGGGACCAATCCCCTTGATAGTGGATTTATTTTTGTTTATAAGGCTAATGATTCCTCCCGCCAGTTGGGCCAGTTTAAGTTGGGATTTTGTTTGATGGTGACCCCAAGACATATTCTCATTTAGAGTGATCCCTGGATATTCAAAGGTTCGAACCCTTTCCAACTTATTTGCACCGATACACGGGTTAGGGCGTGTTTTTGTTGGGGGGTTGAAGATCATATATTTGGTTTTAAGAATGTTGATCTCAAGGCCATGCTCTTCACAGAATGCCTTGAATCCATTAAGCACTCGTTGGCTCCCCATAGGAGATTTGGACAGCAGCAGGGTGTCGTCCGCGAACATAATCGCCGGCACCCTGCTGCCAGCATGTCTGGGGGCATCACTATCCTCAACCCCATTTAGATGGGCAATTACCCCGTTGACATAGAGGCAGAACATAATTGGTGCCAAAACACAGCCCTGTCTTACCCCCCTGTCAACGGGGAATCTGTTCGATAGGAAACCATCCTGGCCACATCTAACCTGTGCATAGTTATCCGTGTGTAGTCGGACAACTATATTTAGAAGGTGGTGCGGTACCCCCATATTTGAAAGGACGGACCAGAGCTTTCTACGGGGTATTAGATCAAAAGCCGCCCGCAGATCTACGAAAATGGTATAGAGGCTGCCACCCTCCAACTTTACCGTTTTCCAATATATAAGAGCCAGGCGGAAGATTTGGTCTATAGTAGAAACCTTTTTCCTGAAACCGGCCTGATAGGGGCTCAGGACTGAGTGATCAAGCATCCACACTGATAGGCGGTCCAGAATCAGTCTCACGAAGACCTTTGTGGGACATCAATGAGGCTGATAGGCCTGTAGTTGGCTGGGAGCAGAGGAGTGCCCTTCTTAAAAATGGGTACAATCTCTGCCCCCAGCCAAGTACTAGGGACCGCCATCCCACCTAGGATTGAGTTAAATAGGACCTGTAAGTATGGGGCCCAAACAGTTGGTTCATGTTTGAACAGATCTCCCGGGAGTTTGTCCAAGCCTGGGGCTTTCTCCGCTGCAAGTTTGGAAATTGCAGGGCCAACCACCACCACAGTGAATTCATCCTGGTCCACTAGAGGGATAGAGTCTGCCACTAGATTACCTGTATCCTCTACCTAATCTATACTTGCATGTGCATATAGGGTGCGGAAGTGAACCTCCCAGACACTAGGAGCAATATTAGCTTCTACTGCTGGCGTTGGGTCCGCAGAGCCGGTTTTAACAATCTGCCAAAATTTTCGGGCATCTCTGAAATTAAGGGCATACACCATTTCAGTCCAATTTTCATTGCCCCACTCAATCTTGGCATTTTGGATTAGGTGTTTGTATTCATTCCTCTTAACTCTAATCAGCGCAGTATTACCCTTTTGCTTCATAGCCTCAAGGAGATCAGCTTTGGCCTTCCTACAGGCTGCATTGTACCATGAGGCTTTCATCCCCTTGCCTTTCTTTTTCACCGCTCGTGGGTTCAGTACCTCCGCTAGGTTGCTAGTAAGCTCCAAATGAAGGTCCCCAAGTTTAATATAATTCTCCGCAGACGGGGGTAGTAAAATAAGTTCTGCAACTCTTTGTAACACCGGAACTATCGTAGCGTAAAGCCGATAGATATCTTTGGGGTTCCCTATAACTTTAGCCCATCTGACTCTGCGTCTATCGTTAGATAGGATCACTCTAGAGTCCGGGGAGGCTTTGGCCATCTGGTTGTCAATACTAATACCGGGCACCGAAAATTTCAAGATCAGCGCATTATGGCCGCTTTCATCTCGTGAGATTACCTTGAAACTCCTGACCTTAGCCCAGTCACGCATCTCCACAAAAATGCAATCCAAGCATGACTCCTGCCTAGAGTTAATTGAAAGTGGGTTTCGGAGGAATATCCCCACTGACCCGCCCATTGCATGCCCTTATCGAGTTATTAAGAGTCAAGGCCATGATTTGGGTAGCTAGCGGCGTCCAGGACTTCACTGGTGGGCCCCCCACAGGTGGTATATCCCATTGATCGTCCTCCTCCATGGGAGCGCCCTCCAGAAAGGATGACAGCGGCTCGAATTGACAATTAAAGTCACCCCCTACCACGTATGAGGTGCCTTGCGGGATAGTACCCAGAAAGAGGGATAAATCCTCAATTGTTCCTGAGACATTAGTTACGCCCGTTGGTCTAGAATGTACGTTGACCAGTGCTAGTTTAGTCACATTTGGCCATTCCAATACCACACATTGGACATCCTCAGAATTTGTCTCGAGGGTCCTTGCATTACATCTTAAATGTGAGCCCACCCAGATGAGTAGTCCACCCGACGGGTGTCCCTTCCCCCCCCATTTTGCCGGGATTGAGAATGTGGCAAAACCAGTGCGCCAGTAATCCTCCCTAGCCCAGGTTTCCAGAAATATACAGACATCTTGCGTGTCTATAAATGACCCCCAATCAGGAGAGTCAAGTTTGTTTAGTATCCCTGCCAAATTCCAGGAAACAATAGACAGGGGGCCTTGTTCACCGTTTTCTCTTTGGCTGTTGTTCTTTAGCCCATTTACACCCAGAGCTGGTAAAGCCTGGGCTGTAGTTGGGCTAATTAGTCCGCTTGGGTGATTGGCACCCTCACTGTTACTGACAAAGGCACAATCCAATACCCCTGTTTGACTAGGCGGTTCGGGGTTAACTCCTCGAGACCTACCTACACTCAGGGCATTAGTGGGCACCCTAGGGTATGCGCTTCTGCTAGCTGGGGTGGGGACAGTGGATCGCTGGCCTACCCCTTGCCTGTTATAATATCAATCAACCATGTCCAGGCAACTGAACCGGTTGGGATGCGAAAAAGTGTTATACAGGTCGCGGGGAAAGAGCTTGTTCCAGTCGTCCATGCTAGGCCCTCTGAATAAAGGCCTGTGCCAGTCCTCTCTACGTTGTCCTCTGGGAGCTACCCAGGACCAGCCCTCATCCGCCCCCCCCAACCGCTCAAGTTTGTTGGGATAGAAGGCAGATAGAGGCAGGGTTTGTATGGAGGTGTCTGGGTTAGCCAGTAGCCAGTTACAATTATGAGCCACCGTCCTCGGGTCCCAGAAATGTATCAGGACACAATCACCAATGGTATTTTTCTTTGTAGTACCCACCCAGGGAACCCTTCTGACCAGCATAATTTCACTAGTAATCCTAGGGGGAAGAGGTCTAAATATATTAAGCCAGATTAAAACGTTATTTTTTAAGGATGTTAATGATTCATTATAAGAACCGTCAAGCTCAGGGACTCCGCTTAAGACAACCACAAATGGCGCTGCTTCAGAGGGTAAATGTACTACTCGCTTGTTACCCGGGGCTTTACTTTCCCAAGCTTTTTGTCCCTCTTTCTCCGTATTCTTGCTTAAACCCAAGGCAGGATTTAAGGGATGGTTAGCAGGGGGAGGGGGCTGAATGATTGGAGGTATAGTGCTCGGGGGTGGAAGAGGGGAAACTGATGGATGGGCTGGGCCCAATGCTGTAGCAGCCTTGAAATTATTTACCAACTGCCTCTGCTGAGGGTTAACTGTCTTAAGGTAGTCTGCAGTAGCCCCTATTGTCTGTTCTATCTTTGCTAGTCTAGCTTCCATTAGTGCTAGTCTGGCTTCTAGGGGATGAAGTAAAGATTTCAGCATACTACCCAAGATATTATAGTCTAGTCTTTCCCCACCCACCCCCCCCCGGATACCACAGACTGTCATTGAGCTGGCTGATAAAGCAGGCTGAGATTGGGCCGGAATAGTGGGTTGAGGGCTACTAACTATAGATGCGGGCTCTCTGTCATTTTCACCCAGGTTATTCCCTGGAAGGTTGCGATGTTTGGGAACCTTCGCTTTTTTACCCCCAAATGCATGTGCCCCACGCTTCCTTTTAGGGATTGCACCCTCCCTGTGGCCTGGGGGCTGCCTATTGCGTGATCTGTCATTATCGTCGACTGGTATGACTACAGTTGTGGTCGGAATTAAAGTCAGTTCAGGACTAGCAGCGATATTCGGCAGAGGGTCCCTTAATGGAGCAGCAACCCTCCCCTGGTTCGTCTGGGTACCAATTATCACATTAACGTTTAAAGGCACTGCCTGTCTGTTAGGAGTTAGGGCATTGGCTATATGCCCTAGAGAAGATCTTTTGGCATTCTCAATTCCCTGGGAAATTCTCATTTCGAAGGTGGTAATTTCGTGCGACAGGAGGAAGCTGGTTCTTACAATAAAATTATTCATAGCACCAAATGTGTGAGCAGCCGAGGTTATGGCTTTGCTCCTGGTTTCTCCCCCCGCCATAATGCAGTTAGTTTGTAACAATGTCCACACATAAACACCAGTCCAGTCTTACCCCAAGTTTTTAAGTAGTAGGTGTCCCAACACAGCAGCCAAGAGGGGTGACCCGGTGCAGTCTTGTCCAGTCTATAACGAGTCTAAAACAGGCCCGCCCTTGGCCCGGTCTTTGCCCGAGCACGTCCCGCGAATGCGGAAACAGGTGTGCTAAAGTAGAAGGAAGAGGCAGGGGCGGGAAGAGGACCAGCTGTGGCAGATGAGGGGCCGCTAGGCACGCTGGTCCTCGTAGTCCCGCAAGTACAGTCACCACAATGTCCAGCCCGGGAACAGCACAGGCACAGGTTCTGCCCTCCACACGATCAGGAATTCAAATCACCCGGTCTCTGTTCAGGCGTCCTCCAGTAACCACGATCTACCAACAGTGAGCAGCATGTATAATGTCATTCTGTATATCCTCACTATGCTGTGTATAGTTTTTCCATTCCTCAGAGTATGAAAGTGAGGGAATCCGAGGTGTGTCCAAGTCCTTGATATTGGCTAGTCCAAGACAGGAAGTCTGTTGCACTGTATTGTTCAGGAAGATTATCTACTTTGATATGAGACATGCTCTAAATAATACCTCTATTCCCTGAACTTCCAAATCTAAAGTCTCCCAGTCTATAGTGTCCCTACAAAAGTCAAAACACCCTAATGATAACTGGGAAGTAAAGCAAGCAGAGTATATCTGTTTTGTGTTGGTGAGCATACTTGTTTTTGCAGGTGTAGGTGCAACCCCGTAAGAATATGAGGTCGGGCCTGAGGTGTTAAACCCAGAAAAATAATCAAACTTGTGTGCAAACGTTTGTGAGCTACCTTTCGATGGTGTCAGACAATATTCACAGTTTCAAAGTCCCACTCTTCAGAGAATGTACTGGAGTTAAGATATCATTAAAAACACATTTTAAATACATATGGTATTTTCAAAAGTTCAGTAGGATCAAATGCATCATATGAAACCATATCCCAAACTAATTCTTCAGGAATCAGAACTGCTGTAATATTCACAAAGGACAGGACTATTCATTCCCGATAAGATGATGTATGTGGTTTAAGGACCAAGTTCACACGTTGTACTACGGGGCATTCTGAAAGATAATGTCCATTCAGAAGTAGGAAAAAGACAGCCACTATACCTATCTAGAGTACTAGGAACAGTAGACCAATTGTAATCGAGAACTGTAGCTAGGGAGAACAAAGTAAGTCTTTTTCAGCCAAAGGAAGATGTCATATATATTTTCTTTGCAGGAAACAGAAGCCGGCAGTGACTCAGGTTAACAGGGATCCAATGAGAAGGCCTCTAAGAACTTTCAAAGAACTGACATTCTTTGATGACGTTACTATGTCCACCTTTACGTCAAACTCGGTGCCTTCAAGGTATAAATATGCCCACACTTGCCAAAGCAAACACACAGTGGTTTGGAGCAGTTCAACTATCTACTTGCCCAACACATCCTGCTACAGCAAGTGCCGATGGAAGCCGACGCTCCAGCAGACGCACTGAGAGGGACGCTGTCTTTTCTCCTGACGAGAAATCCAGCTCCAATGTTTCCAAGATTCTCTTGTGTGTTGTTGGGAAATCGAGTCCTGCGCCTGACCTTCTTCATTCCAAATCAAGGAACGGAACTGATTAGACCCTAAAAGAAATCTTGGACAGATTCTTGGCAAAGAATAGTACTTTTATGCTACACCTCACTTACTTCTTCCCTCGTACTAAGCTTAGGTTAGGTACATCGGGGAAGGCGTATTTTAGAAGCACCAGTTGAGTACTTTTAGCCTCTGTTATTTATGTATGTATTTATCTATGGTTTAAGAACCATACAATGGTCTTACAGAATTTTTTTATTCTACTCTTTCTGCTGTATGCATTATATTTTGCAACCAGCTTTACGATTGTAGCAGTTCATTTCTTATGCTTGAGAAAGAAGACTGTTCAATAAATCCTTTTATTGAAAACGCCCGTCTATCTATTTCTCACCACCTCTGGTGAAATAAAGCATGCAAAGTGATTGAGTGAAATATCTATCTATTGTTTCCACAACTCTGAAGATCAGTTTTATTTTGGGGAAACAAAGTTGTCATGTTTATGTGGTTGTCAGAAACTAAATCCCTTCTTGTTTATTCCAGAAGGTTTCTAGTGATCTCTGAGCTAGCTGGCACTCATAATTAAGTCTAATATATTTAATAGAGACCCAGTAGACATTAGTCCTACGTCACAACTATAGGGTATGTTATTCCAATGCGCAGAGTTTATTGGGAATATAGGAACTACACTACATGGCGCCCAACGTTTGGAAAAGCACTAATTTAACGATAGAGTAACTCAGTTGTGCTTTTCACAGAGACCAATTTATACCGTAAAAAACTCCAGTAGACGTCTGGAGTGGGTTAAAGGAGGAAAAATCCGCCATAACTGAGTAGGACAAAAAATCCTATGTATTAGTTTTTGGTTAAATCAATGTTGAAGGATACAGTGTCCCAAAATATTGTGCATCTTATCTTTGTTTCCTTGAAACATGCTCTGCAACTTTCATTAAACAATGTCGCTTAACGGCAACAACAACGCAACCGGTAGAGCTGCAGTAAATGTTATGTTATGTTATGTTATGTTATGTTAGTGCTATTTGTATTGCGCACGGCTGCTCCAGCGAAGGAGCGTACCGGCGCACCGACAAGGTGGCGAACACATCACAACTGGGGAACAGAAATAATTATTAAGAAATTGGGGAGTGAAGGATTTAACAAAGCTCAGAAAATAAATGAGTTTTAGCGGCCTTGCGGAAGGAGAGCAGGTCACCAAAGGTCCGGAGTTTCAAAGGGAGAGCGTTCCAGAGTGCGGCTGCCCGCACCTTAAAAGAGCGACCCCCGACCTGACTGAGTTTGAACCGAGGGGCTACCGCTAATTCTTGGTCTAGCGAGCACAGAGTGCGGCCCGGAATGTAAGGGCGCAAAAGTTGGTGCAGTAAGGGAGGTAATAGGCCCTTCAGAATTTTGAAGGAAAGGCACAAAACTTTAAAGTGGATCCGCTGCCTAACGGGTAACCAATGCAAGGCTCGCAAAGATGGACCGGCCGAGCAAAACCTAGGAAGACCTCGCTCTCAACCCCGGTCCCCGATTGGCCCACACGGTTTCCCGACCTCTCGCGGGACTACGCGAGCTGCTGGCCAAGCCTCGCTCTCAACTCCGGTCCCCGATTGGCCCACACGCTTTGGATTCCAAGCCTCGCTTGGATCTCCGGTCCCCGATTGGCCCACGCCCAGCCACCGCTCCATTAACGCCGAGCTTGCCCTTCGCTAAGGATCCACGAGATCCAGCGAGGGTGCAGCTAGGTGCCGAGCGGGTGCTGAGCGTTGCGGGCGTAAGAAACCTTACTATGGGACACCTTTATATCAGATAAGTCGTGTGAATGGGATAATGCTAGTTCCTAAAACCTCCTCTGTGTGTATTTGTTTCTCTTCCCTTCATGAATAGGGTGTGCCATTGTCGCTCCCACCCCCCTCCTGAGTTCTATGGGGCGTGGTTCTATCCTTTTACAAGTGAGGATAATTTCCTTTATTACGTTCATAGTGTTGTGTGCCTAATCAAGTTACATGCCACAGCCAGCAGTGTTACAGCGCTTTGCACCGGAACCCTGCTTCTACGTTTTTTCACCTCGGGGATCATTCCCTGACACCCCACTATAGGTAGCTTCGTACTTACCTGGCCTACCTCACGGATAGACTTAGACACGATAAGTCTCCTTTCACTCTGCTGTTGTTATACCTTCCATACACAACAGACCGCGCTGAATATATTTCTTCAGCGCTAGTTGAGGCCCTTCCACCACGGATAATGGCACTACCTCAACTGCGCATCTCATGCATACCGGCCACGGCCTTTGATAGGTATGCAAGCACGTGTCATGCCACAAAGTCACCCTTTATGGCCACTGTATATGAGTACAAACCATTGATTTTATGTCTTTGTGTTTTTGTATCTGTTTGTCTGTTTGTCACTTTTCTTTTCACAGACTCCTAGGTTCCTCGCAAAAGAGGTAAAACCCCAAACTTATGAGTTTGTTTTTTTCTTTTTTTGCACCATTTTACACATAGTGCTATTTTTAACTTTCACGACCATTGGCAGGGCGGGCCTTAGCGTGCCCCTCCTGTCATTGGCACACTCGCTTACCGGTCCTGATGAAAGCCCAGTAAAATAACACATAGAACGGGCAGAAACATGTTGACCTTCTTCTTAGGGTAACACCAGTATATTGTAATTGGCTAGTTTCCCTACACATAATCAGTTTTTAACATGTCAGGTTGACCAACCAATAAAAGTCTTTTTGGTACAACCCATGACATTTTTAACCCTATTATTTTTCACTCTTCATCCTCACACAAAAAACCTGCTCCGCAGTCTCCTAGCGTCGCAGCACACCGGGGAGGTACTCGATCTCTCCCGGTGGACCCGATGATGAAGCATGTCACCACTAGGGTGAGTGAGGGTTTCCTGAAAAAGCAGTGTATTTTTTCATGAAATTGGTCTTACTATCTGACCACTTACAACTGGCCTCAGACTTCACGTGCGACAACCTCTTTTCTGTATATCCCTCCTTTTCGGACACTCTTTCTTTGATTACTTGTGATTTACTGGGGACCAAGAGTGCCCTTCAGCCCTTTCTCTCTTTTTGTTGATACAGATTCACATACCTAACCTTTAATGAAGGTGAAAAGGTACCAATAGCTTACAAGTCACACTTGTACACACAAGTTGAAATGAAATTCACTTCAACAGAAAAAATTCTGACAACGGTTCAAACTGCAGTATCAAAAGAGAGAGCCCTCGCACAGGGAAAATGCATAAAGGTCGTTACTCCTGTACCTGACTTGGAGGCAGTGACAAAAGCGAGCATTCCAAATGCAAAAGCTTTACATCCAAGATGGATTGAATGGGTTAATTCTCTTGCTGCGACAGACGTTGAATACGTTTTTGATCCTTACTTGAAGACACAAGAATTTCTCCAATACGAACAAGAATGTCCTCTGCCCACTGAAATTCTGCCTCTAGAACATTAAGGATGTATAATTAATACAGACGGATCAGCATAACCCGCAATTGGGGGAAAACAAGCTTATAGTGCTGCGAGCGCGATTGTTAAAGGTCACTGGCGCAATAGTAAATTCAGACCCATGGGCACAAAAACTCAATCCCTAAGAGACTGTACAGCTCAGCAAACTGAACTAATGGCTTTCAAGATGGTGCTTGAAAATACAGATTGCGAATTCCCCACACTCATAGTGTGCGATTCGTCCAGTCTTACAATGAATATCTACAGAACTGGGTTCAAAATGGTTTTAAAGACGCAAAAGGTGGCACAATCAAGCAATAAATTGCTATTAGAACCAGTAGTTCTTTTGCAGAAAGAACTACAAAAGACTCACGTAATCTATACACTGAGTCATCAGCGTGATGGCATTCATGTTGAAGGGAATTCTTTGGCTGATGAAGCCGCGAAGGCAGCTGTGCAAATGGCTTCCATAGCTGCAATCACTCGTTCAAAAAAAAAAATAGACGGTGAAACCATGCTCGCTGTCAATGCCACGAGCAAAGGCAGCGGAGCTGCGTTACCTCTAAATTATCCACTCGAATATACATGCATAATTGATGCAAACTCTGTTCCTTTTGCTCGAATCCGTGGAGTGGGGGATAGGTCAATTCCAAACAGGAACCGGAGAGGTGCTCTGATTCACAAAGCACATATGGGAGAGGGTCTGATACATCAAGGGATCTCAAAATCTCAATTAGAATTAGAAGAAATGCACTGGTGGCCAGGGATGAAAGCTCACATATCCAAATTTGAAATTAATTGCGATGACTGTTACAGACATCAAAGCTTGGAGCGCCACCAGATTCCTGACTACAGTGTAGCCAGCCCAGTACAGACACCATTGTTAGATAGCATTAGACTATCCACGCTCAGATGTTCCCATGGACAAAAGCGGTCCCACAAATATTAGGACGAGATTCATTTGGATGTGGCCTCAGTGCTCCGCCGACACCCGAACTGTTATGAAAGATTTGCGAGTCTTTATCGGCACATACGCAGTCGATACGCTACATTCTGACCAGGGTCCTGTGTTTAGCTCTAGGGCTTACAAAGAGGCCATGGCCAGTTTGGGCGTTGCATTGCGGTTTTCGAGTCCGTTCCATCCTGAGGGAAATTCAGTTGTGGAGAGACAAAACCGTGACATAAAGCAATCTATAACAGCTAGGGTATTAGGTTTGGGTGATGGGTGGGTCAAACATCTAATACATGTCCAACGTAGTCTCAATAGCCTGCCAAGAAAATCTCTGGGTGGAATCACTCCATATGAAATCCTTTTTGGTACTAGAATGATGGTTGAAGACCTCGATCATCATACTTCAGTGGTGGAACAAAAACCCTTTGATATCAAAGATCGTTATGGCTGTTTTACAGGACTTAAATGAAACAAGAAGTAGTCTAAGCAATACTATCGAAAAGCCAACGACCACTGAAGAAAAACCACCTGTCTCAGCAAGACCTGTCTGTATTCCAAAGATTGGGGATCTGGTCAGAGAGAACATAACAGGTAAGAAGGAATTTGGGCCTTCTTACAGAAAACCAGTACCTGTACTAGCAGTCCACGGATCAAGAACAGTGTTACTGCCGCCCCTTGCTGGAAGAAAGGAGAACTGGTCCGTATCAATTAACCTGGTAAAACTACATCTTGTGGCCGATAATAAGTGGTAGGCCCATTGGACTCCCAAGATGTAGCAGACAACCAAATCTTGCTACTATCCAAGAGGTTCAAACTGACAGACTCATCACCTTTGAAGATTCTGCAGTGAGAAAAGAAGGACTCTGCAATAAAGCCACGGATTTTGTGCCTCTTGAAACCCAAATAACAGTTTGGTAAGACACTCCCGTCTACAATGATGTAGCATCTGACTATATAAACATGTCAAGGGAACAAGCAGCTCCAGTGATTTCAAAGAATCTGGATGCAATACCAACTATTGACATAACTGCCTCTGGCTATTTCATCAACTTTGATAAGTTTTCTGAGGATCCAAGTGAGCTAGAAACAACACCAGCAAATAAAACTTTCAAGGAACAATTAACAGAACTTTGTCACCATCTTGCAACTACATATCTAGTTTCACCATGGGTTGAATTTTGTATTGTGTTAGATGTACTTTTTCTCCTGCTATGGCTCATTCTTGTTTTAAATTTGGGAAAGCTGATAGATGGAAAATATAGTAAAATGGCCACAGCAAGTAAGAACATCAACTTGCTTCTGAAACCACACAAATAATCTCATCGTGAACAACAAGACCTGTCATCAGTAAACATCACAGCCATTCCTCTACCTGGTGGTATAGCTTGGGATAGAACTGATTATGGCATTTTTAGCCCTGTTGAGCTGCTGAAGATTCCAAATCAATGTAAGGTTTCTTGCAAAGCATGAATACTCAGAAGGCTAATCAAATGATGAAGAAATGTATTGTTTTAAACATTTTGGTCATCATTATTTGCACAAATCTGCAAACCCTAGAAAGACTTATTATCAATGTGAACATTGTCCGACACCTCCAAAAGGTATTCTATAGAAAATTTCTGGCGATGTGCCTTGGTGTCTAATCAACACCACGCCATTGTTTTCTGTATTTAACCTTACAGATAAACAAATCTCTTTGGCACAGAGGGTAGCAGACTATAGGGTGCTGAGCATAGAAAAACTGGAGAGATTACCATTGACCGTTTCTGAGAAACCATCGGTTGAATGGATAATACATGGCACCATAATGATACCAGCGACAATTTTCCAGTTTCAATATTGCTTAAAAAACATACCAGCAGGCCTGTATGAAAGGTTGGGTAAGGAATACATAAAGTGGACCTGGGATTTACCATACACGAACAAATGTTGGAGTGGGGAAAAGGAGGTATTTCTTAGTGGTAGAAACTGTAAAACCACATTACGCGGTACACTTCTGTGTCAAGACATTAATTTACATGGAGCCTGCGAGGGTTCTTCAAACAACTTATCATGCCACCTGCAGGGTTCACAGGCAACGGTGATAGATCCAATTTTTAAGCAGCTTTCCAATGGTAGCTACATAATGTTGAATGATCACAGCTGTTGTGGAATGATGCCATGGACAGCCTATCTGGTTAGTGTGTCAGCCAGGGTCACTTGTTGTATGCAAGTATTGTTTCCAAAAACTAAGACAGACGGGGAGTCGCCACAATGGCCTTCACTGAACATCTCTTCTGTACGAATTGGTACTTTAAGCAGAATGAAAGCCATTATTTTACAAAAAACTGTGCCACTGACCTCGTCCATAGAGACTTTTGACCTGCAAGATGCAAGGTCCTCTGCAGAGATACATGCATTATTATCAACAAACTGCCCAATACATTTCGCAGAAATGTTAGGTCATATCTTAAACATGTCTGATACCAGCGGTATTGTACATGTATTTAAGACGATTTTTTCGGGACTGTGAGCACCCTTTGAAGCAGTCCTGGGTATTTTTCCAAACTTCGTGTGTTCGGCGGCCTGCCTCTCATCTTGGGACTCGTAGCAGGGATCCTATTTTTATTCCTCCTGATCCGTTGTGGCAAGTCCGGCCATCACCGATACCCAAATTAACATGGAGAATGCTCTCCTGTCCATGCAGTATCGTGAAAGAATAACACAGATCCTTGGCTTGGCTCGTTTAAGAGATCTGAATACCACATGGTTCCTGTCATTCAGACCCATCTGGCAAGATTGCATCTTACCTGTTCTAAGATGCCTGCTTTGTGGAGAGGAATTCGAGTTGGATATCTGTCTAACACTTCCATCGTCAATGCCAACAGATGTTGACACTTTACTGGGTCCGGTAACGGCTCATGTATTGTGTACCATCTCTACGAACATTGCTAACGCGGCTGTCGCTGACGGCGATGCTTCACATCTGTGTACAATTGATCTTCTTAATGAATGGTTCCACTCTCATCTACTGCGGTAGACGATTTCTTTGCCAGCCTTGACGACTTAATGTTTTCTCCAGACACAGAGAATAACTTTTGAAGTTAGCACACAGCGTTCTTTTGAAATCTGAAGTTCGACCTTCACTTTTTTCAACACAGAGAACTTCTGAACTCTATTTTTTTTCTCTCTCATTCTACGATTTGATTTGACTTTTTCCAAAATGAACTGTGGCACAAAGCAATCTGCTTAAAGTAGAACTATTCTTAGAGAACAAGAACTCTTTGAATACTTCCTAGGAACAATATTGACCTAGTACGCATACCAAAACCAAAACAGTTTGTATATTCTGCTATGGGATGGTCTCAACTTTTTCTTCTGTAACTAAGAGCCATTTCATAAATGTAATTTTCGTAATTCATTTGGTCAGCATTGCTAATATCATATCATATGCTTACAATTAAATCATTGCTTTTCAAAGCGTTCAGTACAAATGCTCATTTTTCGTGTACAACCATTTTCGAAATGCATTTCATGTAATTTTGGGTGGGATTGTAAACACATGCTCTAGATTATATGTTTTAGTGCTTGATCTTAGAAGAAAAGGATAACGTAGAGTGGGTGTTTTTTAAAACCCTATTGTAATTTTCCCGATTCATGCCCTTATATAGGTATAAATCACCATATCCTTATATAGGCATAGAAATCATAACCATATTTACACATAGCTCATGCAGTCCAAATACGGCAGGGTTACTTTCACTCGTTCCGAAAATCTACAATGATTTCTTGGAAAACTCAGCTTCAGCAGCTAGGGACTTCCCCCTGCTCGAAAACTGACTTGTCCAAGAACTCATGGAGTTTTCAAAGCACTGAGACTCTTTGATGACGTTATTATGTCCACCTTTACGTCAAACTCAGTGCCTGCAAGGTATACATATGCACAGACTTGCCATAGCAAACACGCAGTGGTTTGGAGCAGTTCGACTATCTACTTGCCGTACGCATCCTGCTACAGCAAGTGCCGAAGGAAGCAGACCCTCCAGCAGACACGCTGAGGGAGACGCTGTATGTATTTATCTATGGTTTAGGAACCATACAATGCTTTTACAGTATTGTTTTATTCTACTCTTTCTAACCAGTTTTACGATTGTAGAAGTTCATTTCTTATGCTTGAGAAAGAAGACTGTTCAATAAATCCTTTTATTGAAAACGCCCGTCTATCTATTTCTCTGCACCTCTGGTGAAACAAAGCATGCACGAGTGACTGAGTAAAATATCTTTCTATTGTTTCCACGACTCTGAAGATCAGTTTTATCTTGGGGAAACAAAGTTGTCATGTTTATGCAGTTGTCAGAAACTAAATCCCTTCTTGTTTATTCGATAAAGTTTCTAGTGACCTCTGAGCTAGCTGGCACTCACAATTAAGTCTAATATATTCAATAGAGACCTAGTAGAAATAAGTCCTACGTCACATTTATAGGATTTCTTATTCCAATGCGCAGAGCCTAATGGGAATATAGGAACTACACTACAGGATACAGTGCTTTAGTGTTAGGAACACTTGCTTTAGTAACTGCCTCTAAGGTTGGTACCGGAGTGACAACAATTATTCATTTCCCCGGGGCCATTTTTTTTCTCTCACTGCAGTAGTCTGTACTTCTGCCAGAATGTTTTCAGTGGATGCAAAACACATCTCAGCGTTTGTGTGCAAATGTGATTTGTATGAAATTGGTACAGTTTCACCTTCATTGAAGGTGAGGTAAGTGTACCCTGACTGCCCACGATTTTGCAGATGACGAAATTTGTGGTGTTTATACATGTGTTAAATGTTTGGAAGCTATCATGTATGTCAGCTTATAGGGAACAGAGAATTAATGTGTTCCTCTGTCCAATGACAAACTGTAAAACTAGGTCTAATTAAGTCATAAAATGTTTTTTTCTTTTTCTGCATAATCCAAAATGTATATTCTGCCAAGATTTAAGAATCCTAAAATGGATTGTACGTTTTTGGAGGTTGGAGCAGCCCGCACTTTTCTAAAAGAAATTAGCTGCTAGGTTTTCCCTTCACTTGAGAACTCATATTCCAAGAATAGGACATTGAGGAAGGCAATTTTTGATTTGTTAAATTTATAGCCCTCAAGAGGCAAATCCCAGAATTATGTTTTTCACCCTGTCCAAATATTCCACTAATTGATTGTCTGTCAGATAAATATCATCCACATAGGACAATGCCTCCTCATCAAAATTTTGAAGTAACTCTGATACTCCTTGTGAGAACAACCCAGGGCTATTTTATACCCTAGTGGCAATCTACAGAATTGACCTGAGAGCCATAGTTCAAAAATGATGTCAGATATCTGCTCTTAGTGTCTAAATTTGGCAAAAGAATCCATTTGAGATATCTAGAGTTGGTTTGTATTTCTTCTGCGCAATGTTATCCATTAATGTAACATTGTGTTTATTTTGTACTTCAAATGTTTTTGTGCATGTGTTCAAATGCCTATAGTCTAAAACTAGACAGTATGAATTGTTGGGTTTCATTACGGGAAACAAAGGATTATTCATGGAAGATTTGCAAGTCTCTATTACACCTTGGTATTCAAGTTGAGCTAAGATCCCTCAAACCTCGCTTTTTTGCATCAAGTTTTATTGGGTACAGTCTCAGTGGAGTTTGATTAGCTTTTAGTGGTATTACATGCTGAGGAGACTCAGCATCCTGCCCTAAATGATTGGGGTATAATGCAGGAGCTAGTGCTAATCCCCCACTCATGTGTGTGTATGAATGTTTTAGTGATTCTGGAACGAGGTTGGAGAAAGCTAGTAAAATTACTGTTTCTCCTTGTGGGCAGTCCATAACGAACTCAGGTGGCCAATCTTTTTCAGGCAAAAGAATATCATATCCATATGTCAGATTCTCCCAAAAGAGACCTTTCACTTTCCTGAGTATATCCCCTCCATATGGAGTGTAATTTCATATAACCAGTGTGGGACACTTACCCTAGTATCAGGCGTCTCCACTGTGATGTGTTCATTCAATGCTGCTGTCACCAGAAATTCCCTAAGGTTCTGGTGAGCTATTGTTACTTCTGCTGCGCTGTCCAGCATTGTCAGAGTCCATTCCCCGTTACCCTTTTTGAAAGACAGAAAGTGTTTGCGAACAATCTGCCATGCCAACTGGTAATTTGGTCTTCTCTCTACAAGGTCTAGGGCAAGAGCCTGTTTTCTTGAACTTGGTGCAGTCTCCAGACTGCAGTGGGCAGTTTTTGGACCATTTTTGGTTTCATTCTTGAAGAATTATTCTCTTGTTTATTTTTCCTTTTATTATTTAAATTGGTGTTATACTTGTCCGTTTGGGGACAGCGTGTGTGTCTTATATTAAAATGCCTTGTTTAAGTAAGTTAGGGTGTTTTGGATGTCAATGTTGTTCCACTGATTGGAAGAGAGCCAGCCTGCACTTCCGGAGGGCTCCACAAAACTTCGACGTATACGTCAAGCATGGTATTGGCTCAATTATGTTTAGCACGTTGTGGAATAAATATACGAAAGACAATGCTGAGCTACAATGGCAACTTACTGGTTGGTTTGATGAACAAAAATTGAATTTCTAGTAGGATACATTGTTTGCCAAAAAGAATAGGCAGACAATGTTTGATTCTCTAAGAGTATGGCAGAAAGAAGCAAAGCAACGGCGTATGATAGCAGAGAAAGTAGCCTGGAAGAGACAGATGCAAACTATAACACAGAAAGCAGTGGCATATGGAAGGGAAAAGATAGTGAAGGGCATAGAATGTGCAAATAGAAAGTTCCGATTACAGATTGATAAATGTTATGTTAATGGAGAGGAAGGTGATGATTTTGTTGAAGAGCTATTAGATCCTCATCCCCCCACCTCCTTATGCACCTGAAGGGATATATCCGACAGTTCCGACATCTCAGTCTTTGACCGTTAATGCTGCCCTCTCTAGTGTTTCTTCTGTTTCTAGCCCTTCTGCCTCAACCCTGGTCCCATTTGCTTATCCTCTACCTGTGCCAGCCATAGGGGCGGGAGCCATTAGCTCCTTTCCTGTCTACTGGTTTTGTTTCGACATGCTATGCTCCCTTTCACCACTACAACACTGTCCCCCTACATTATGGTACCAGTCTCTGCATCTGCTCTTTTCCCCTTGAGTGTGATACCTCAAACACTATCAAACGTCAAAACAGCTGTGCGTGGGATGCATGAAGTGAATCGGGCAGCAGCGCTAGACCGCATGGATAAAGTGTTGGTGGATTTTGCTGAAGCAAATGGCGGCGAATCAAGCAGCTCAGTCGGTTCGGAAGGCAATTTATAGTGTGGATGATGTGTGGAGTGTGATGAAAGATTATGAGCCATTCATACAGCAGCATGCTCTTAGGCACATGTCAGCCACGTTAATAGGACTGTGGGGACAGTTTGTTCAGGGTGTAGCACAGCAGATCATCTATGACATACGGGATAGGATATATGCTACAGGTATGGCTCCCAATGAGGTTTTTAGCAATGTAACAATATTAGTGGGTTACCAAGGCAGATTGCTGGAAAAGGTTCCAACAAGTGGGACCCGGCGCCTCATGAGGGAGTTCCATCCCATTTACCTACCTGAAATACCAGAACTGCGTGACTCCACGTACAACAAAATAAGACCATAGGCCAATGCTCGGTTTAAGGAACAGTGTATCTACACTCCTTTGGAAGAGGAGTGAGGTCCTATCCCTAAAGAGCCAGCTGCCAGACCCCCAGAAAAAAAACACTGTATATTATAAAGAATTGATGGAGGTGGCCTCCTCCACAGTGATGACGTTAGATGATATTGAATTGTTTGTTGGCCTGCTGGTATCGGTCGATACATAGCAACAGGTTAGTACGCAGTATCATGCACTAGAATTGGGTGGCACATGTTATAAGATCAAGGCATGGGAAAGGAGCGTACGCATGGTGACAAGCCAAAGGTGGAGTTCCTATCTTTGCTGGGGCGTATTATCACCTACATTCACTCCCTTATCCCGCCAAGTAGAGTGGATTGGGATAAGTTGACTGTGTGTCATCAGAAGAAGGATGAAAGTGTGTCTGATTTGGTTACTAGATTTGAAGGGGTGTTTTTAGACTTTAGTGGTCAGGACCTGTCACAGGAGGGTGGTGTTCTGTTGTTTGTTAATAGATTGGTCACTAACTTGCTTCCTGAGATTGCAACTAGGTTGTAGGCTTCGGAAAGTGCTTGGACGATCTCATCCCCATCAGTGATTTTGAATGTTGCACAGTACTACGAGCATAGGGAGAATGAGGACAAAGAAAAGGTGGAGAAAAAGTCAAAGGATTCGAAGACGAGGGTGTTGATGCAGCAAATTGTTAGGGGAAGAGGCAGAGGTTTGGGTTTGGCCCAGCGGTTACCCTGGTCTAATAGGGGTGGTGCTTCGAGTGTGCCCTTTGGGCTTAACCAATGTGCATATTGTAAGCAGGAGGGACATTGACGAAATGAGTGTCCGGAGTTCTTACAGAAAGGAAAGGTCCCAAGAGGTTGAGGTTTCAGAGTACGCAGAAGAGGAGGAGGAGGCCAAAGGGAGATGTGGTCGGAGAATGCATCACACAATCGAAAGAGCGGTAACTATTTGGATGACCTCCGAGGCCAGCAGTACTATCACAATGACAATGACATGGATGAGGTGAAGGGGTTGTCCCATAGCTAGGACAGCCAGGGACAGTAGGAGGGGCCTGTTCCGGTGCCTGTAGATCAACACAGACCCTATGTTTCAGCAGATTTGCAGGGTATAACCAAAAATGTTTTAGTTGATGCAGGGGCTATGAATAGCACTGTTTCCCGTTCACTGGTCCTGGGGGCAGCTCTGTCTGGCCAAAATAATGTGTTGGTAGGCTTTTCAGCAATGCCGGCTGTTAGCCCCATTTCCAAATTTCTTGCTTTGACTATTGGCCCCTTCACGGTTTATTCACCATTTTTATTAATGTCAAATTGTGGGGAGAATTTGTTGGGATTGGATTTGTTAAAAAGGTTAAATGTAACAATATTTTCTTCTCCTGATGGTGTATAGTATACATGACTATTGGACCAAAGGTGGCCCCTGCAAAGCAATGCCTCATAAAGGATTTCCCCCTCCCTGCTGAGTTTAAAGATGTGCTACATACCCTGTGGGCTACAGGAGACACAGATGTGGGATTGCTCTAGATCCCACCGGTCTCCATCCAGAAAAAGGATAACGCCAGATTGCCACGCATTCCCCAGTACAAGATCATGCACGCAGGAGAAAAGGCGTTGTTATAAATAATACAGGATTTGATTAAGTCTGGTGTGGTTAAAGAGACAGTGCTCAATATGTGTAATAGCCCGATTCTTCCTATTCTTAAAAAGACTCCCTTAGATTCTTCTGATGCCCAACCTGATGTTTACTGCTTTGTAATTGACCTTAGAGAGGTAAACAAAATCATGGCTTCCCAGTACCCTGTGATCCTAGACATTACAATGATCTTGATGATAATTTCCCCATCAGCACAATTCTTTTTCGTGATTGATTTAAAGAATACTTTCTTCAGCATACCAATCTATATGGATAGCAGATATCAGTTTGAATTAGCAATAGCCGGTTGGAGCTTTCGATTCTACTGTGCTCCAAAAGGCTATACCGAAAGTCCTAGAATTGATAGCCAAGCTTTGAAAGCTCAATTGGATTCTTTGGAGCTTTCCCCTGGTAATGTGCTGTTGCAGTACGTTGACGACCTCCTTGTGGTGTCGGATACTGAGGATGGTTGCAAAGAAGCCACAGTTAAATTATTGTTACATTTGGCACACCATGGACCCAAGGTGTCACTCTCAAAATTTCAATATTGTCGACAGGAGGTCACCTATTTAGATCACCTACTGTCAAAGGAGGGTCGCAGACCAATACCTAAACGTATAGCTGCTATTACTAATATGCCTGGTCGTAAAACCCAATGCAAGGTGCACGCTTTCATTGGTATGACTTTGTATTGTCGGCACTGGTTCTCTAACTATTCCTTACTAATGAAACCACTTCTTTATCTGACCACCAAAGAAGTGCATGAGCCCTTGCCTTGGACATCTGCGTGCCAGCAGGATTTTGATAAATTAAAGGTTGCGCTTTGATCTGCTCCTGTGCTTGGTTCTCCTGATTACCGGAAGCCTTTTGTGCTCTACCTACATGAGGTGGATGTTTGCGAGCTTTCTGTTCTAACATAGGGTTTTGGAGACCCTGCGCTTACTTCTCTGCTATTCTGGATAACGTCACCCGAGCTGCCTGAGAGCTGCTGTGGCGGTGTAAGTTTCTATCAGACAATCCGCAGGACTTGTCCGTGATACTGATCTCACAGTAATGGTACCTCATGCTGTGGATACGCTATTGAATAAGACGAAGATGCAACACCTTACTAGTGCGCGTCTGACTGGATATGAATTAACCTTGTTAGCTTCACACATTACCATCAAATGATGTGCCACTCTGAACCCAGCCACGTTACTACCCCACCCTTTGGAAGAAAAGGACAATGATGTCCATGATTGTTTATTTCAGACTGAGGAAGAAATGAAGAGGTGGGTAGACCTGACTGATGTTCCCTTATCTGACCCCAAAGGTGAACTATATGTTGATGGCACTTGTTTCAAAATACCAGATGGCACTACCACTGCAGCCTATCCAATCACAACGTTACACACTGTAGTTGAGACATCCTGTATCCCATACCAATCGGCTCAAGCAGCAGAGTTGGATGCCCTCCTTTGAGCTTGTGAGTTGTGTAAGGGACCGGCTGTTAATGTCTGAACCGACAGTCAGTACGCCTTTGGGGTGGCCCATCATTTTGTGCGCCTATGTGCGGAGAGATGGTTCTTGACTTCACATGTACTGCAAATACAGAACGGCCTATTGATACATAGATTGCTGTCTACATTGACACTTCCCCATAAGTTAACGATAATAAAATGTAGCGTTCACAAAGCCATCACAGATGTTGTTGGGTGGGGAAATGTGTTCACAGACCAGACAGCTAAGGAGACATCTCAATCAAAGATGAAAAAGATGTTTGGGCAGGTCCTGCCAGGTGGGGCACAGACAATGGCATGTTCCAGGACACATTGGAAAATGTTAAGGAAATTCAAGGTGAGGTGACCCAGATGAATTGGCAATATGGGAGGAGAGTACAGGGCATTTGGACGAGGATGGGTGCTGGACTGACTTGTCTGGGAAATAGCAATGGTTGTTGCCCAATGCTTACGTGCTCCCTGTGGTTACCATGGCCCACAGCCAAGCAAACATTACTGCCAAAGGAATATGTAAGCTACTGGACCCCGTATGGCAGAACTATAGGGTAGACTCTCTCCTAGTGCAGCATTGTGTCATTTGTTTGAAGCAGAATCCTGGAAAAGGTACTCCTACACCCGCAGGTAACTTTGCACTACCTTCCTTCCCTTTCGAGGTTCTCCAAATGGATTTCATTGAAATGGAATGAGTTAACAATTTGAAGTATGTGTTAGTAGTGATTTGCGCATTCAGTAAATGGATTGATTCTTACCCCACTAAAGAGAATACAGCTATGGAGATGGCAAAGAGACTCTTAAAAGAGTTCTTCCCGCACTATAGATTGCCACGTGTGATTTGGAGTGACAACGGAAGTCACTTCAATTCAAAAGTCATTGAATTGGTGGGCAAAGGCTTGCATATTAGGCAGAGTTTTCATGCAGCGAATCACCCCAGTCAGCAGGCCTGTTTGAGAAGTATATTGGTACTCTCAAACTGAAGCTAGCAAAGATTAAGGAGAGCACAGGATTGTGAAGGCCAGGTGTATTACCTTTGGCTTCATTATCTACCAGAACAACATCGCATTCTAGAACAGGGTTGTCCCCGTATGAGGTGGTCTTTGGGCACCCCACCAATTTTTGGGGCATGCCAAGGCCAAAGCGCTTTTCCAAGCTAAAGCACCCCTTGCTTTTGGACTATCTGTACGAGTTAACTAAAGATCTCCATTCTATCCACCAACAGATTCACGCCACGCTGCAACCAGTGCCAGAGGAGTCCGGGCATTTTGTTCTTGAAAATAACTTTCAGAATTGCAGAACTGCTGGAGCTGAGATGGAAGGGGCCACTGCTTGTCCTGCTCGCCACCCACACAGCTGTCAAGCTTGAAGGCCGAAATCCTTGGGTGCATGGCACTCATGTCAAAAAGATCCCTCTCCCACTTCCATATGACCGATGGGCCCTCGAAGGCATTGCTGACCACAAGGAAAAGCAGGTGCCACGCTTCGTTCCCTTCTCTGACACCCAATTGTGGTGGGCGCAGATGGACGAAGAATGTGACGCAGCCTTGATGGAGGCATTCCCACCAGAGATAAGGGCCAGCCTGGATAACCCTGTTTCCAATACACCAGAATCTGAGTCTCAATGTCCATCTGACCATGAGTTTCAACCCCTTTTTGTTGATGAGACAGTGCCTGGAGTCACCAGGTACAACCTGCAGCCCGAAAAAGGATGGTACACCAGCAGAACAGTAAAGGAAGGACTTGAGCTTAGGGTGCGGGTGCTGTGTCTAAGGTGCCTGTATTAGATTAGAGTGAGCTACACTGGTGCACTGCCCTGGACAGGATTGTTGAGGGTATTTGCCTAGGAGAGAGGGTGCCCTATCCTGAAAGAAGAAGATTTGTTTTTTCAGCAAGGGCTGCAAATGTGCAGCTCCCCAGTGGGAGTGCTTCATAGAACCATTGTTGATGAACAATAGGAGCATACCGGCGAGGTTCTAAACGGATGCTGGGTGACTTGTGCCCCTCTGGTCGGTTGTATTTTTTGTGGCTCCAATTCCTAAGGTTTCGTCCTTTGTACCCATTTGTCCGTGCAGTCATGAAGGAGGAAAGCCGCTGGTGGCCCTCCACTACAGCAGAATGGCCCTGTCTGGTCTAGTTGGTCTACTGGAAATAGGTTGGTAGTGGTGTTTTCACTGTAACAATTACACTATTCGGGATGGTGTGGTATTTAGAAGAACAGCACCCTGTGCACATTTTGATAGGGACTACCCCGGTTCCACCTGAGCACCTATTTGTTACACTGGCCACGCATAAAGAGAGATGTAGACAGACTTTATACCGAGAACGCTTTTCTGTAGATGCTTCATCAGGTACACAGTACCACTAATGCCAGTGTTGTTGGGTATATGGGTGAGTCCCCTCCGTTACGCACAAGAATGATTTGCTGGTTTCATTGCCCCTGTCCTTCTTAGGTAGCTGTGAGGCATGGCTCCAATTGCTTTCTATGGTATACATGCACTATCATGCTGACGCTATGAAAATGGTATGGACTGATTACGAAGCAGTGTTGGAGTATATAGTGGTACACCAGGGATATACACCTGGGGCAGATGGCAAGGAAGGCAGCCTGCAAACAGAAGCTTGTATGAACATTTTCAAAGCTAATGAGAATGTCACTTGGTTACAAAATGAAATGCTAGATTTCCAAGGATTTAATGTTACTGAATACTTCAAATATTTCCGGGAACAAAATATCACTGAAGACAAAGCCATGCACCGTCCCTGTGATCAATGCAACAGCTAGTTTCTGTGTTGAAGGTTCAGGTAACGTTCCTGTAGGACAGAGCAGTTGTAACTACACATACCGATTGAACACTAATAGTACCCCACCTTTGCTTACACCTCCAAATGTATACTTCATCTGTGGGGAACAGGCTTATACATGGCTTACCAGGGGATGGTCTGGCCGGTGTTATGTTTCTTTCCTCTTAACTCCCGTTTGCATTGCAATGTCTATTTATTACAAGGCTCACAGACTACAACGTAGGGATCTTCCTATTCATCAAGTTAAGAGAGTTTTTCATCCATATGATATTGATCAGACAGATACTTCCCTGCAGCTATTTACTGATGTAATGAAGGGCATTCTGCCATTCTGGGGTCCCATGTTCAATAGTCGTAATATTTATCACCTTGCCAGAGTAGTTGAGGGCGTTATTAATACTACTGCAGTTATACTGGGTAATATTACAGTTGAGCTTCAGGCTACAAGGCTAATTGCTCTTCAAAATCAGATGGTTTTAAATGTCATTCTGGCTGATATGGGTGGAGCCTGCTGCGTCATCGGCAGCAGCTGCTGCGTGTTCATTCCTGATAGCGCCCCTACTGTATACTCTGCAATACAGAAATTACACAGACTTGCTTCAGATATCCATCAGGATAAGGGTTCATGGTCCCTCACAGGGTGGCTCTGAAGTCTGCTGACATCATGGGGTTGGAAGATATTACTTGTCCTAGTAGCAATATCACGTGTCATCTTTACATGTTGCCTATGTATAAATTGCCTTCCAGCATGTTGCACCTATCGGGTGAGCACGCTCACTCCTTCCCCTTGATTGTCAGGATGTGATAACAAGGTCTCTACTATGATGATACAGGATATCCAGGATATGATGCTCATAGATGAGAGCATTTTTGAGTACTAAGTGGATTTTAATGCTAAGTGTGTTGCTTTTTTTATTCTCCTTTGTAACATGAGTGACTATGCAGTTTCTTTCTCACCACTTAAAATTTTAAAGACACTAAAGGATAGCCTCAATAAAGCATTTAGCCACCCATGCTAAAAGGAGGCTCTGTCAGGTTTGAAATTCCCATTCCTGCAATGCCATATTAGGTTAGCAGTGTGTGGCTAAATAGACTCCATTTGTATTCACGTTATGCAACCCACTGAGTTATCCCCATAATGTCCAGGCTTCAGTTAGTGAGTGTGACTTTACTTAGTATTTTGCAATTCCTATTAGACTGCTTAGACTGTGCCTGAACTAGGCCTCATTACTCATATTGCTCGCCTCAGCAGAACACTGTATTTTGTTCTTATTTTCTCTTCTGTTCAAGGCTGTTTCTTGACTTACTAATGAATAGGCCATTCTGCCCTCGCATACCTATCCAAGTGTGTAGTCCTGCTCCCATGTTATGAGACGCTGAGGCTCAGCACCATAACCTGGAGTTGCTGATAGCATGTACCCATCTGGCAGGTGGCAGCTCATCCCTCTGTGCCCTCTTTGATCATGTTAGGCCCAGGCCGGTAACTTTCTACTGTGGGCGTGGTTGGAGGTGCTTGGGAAGATTCATTACGTGTTGTAGACTGTTGGGGGGGGTCAGTCCCTCGGCAGACATCTTAGGGTGCAGGTCAGATTTGACTCCTCTGCCGAGTATTGCTAATAAATGTATGTTTGTATTCCCTATTTTCTGACCAATTCTTCATTAATTGGGAAGGCTTATCAGGCGGCTGTAAGTAACCCAGGTGGCCCCTAAGGGCCACTTCCTTCACTTTTAGGTATCCCTTTCAGGAATACCCATTACTTGGGGATTCGCAGGTCTGGCTCCCAACTTATCTGTACCTAATGAAGCATAGGTGTCTTCGATGATTTTAGGGAGGGTTGTCATGTTCGATAGTTGCCAAAAACAATGTGCTCCCTGGTAAGGTTGGGGGCTTTTAGTGGCACTGTGACCTAGCTGGTCTGCAGACTAACATATCCTTTGTGTGTGTCTGGAATCAGTCTGGACACCAATCTCCTAGCTTATGTTATGTTATGTAAATGCACAGATCCTATATAGATTTGTAGGAAATACACAACGCTACTATCATGGTTCGAATTAATTATATAGTTATAATTTTTTATATGGTGGTGTTTATTGAATTCCTGTTTTTGCTTTCCTCTTCAGCGAGTAGCCACAAGTTTACGATGACCAATGTCATTGCAATCTCCGGCCTCAACATGAAATGGAAATAGACCACACAATGATTTATGCTTATGTTAACAACTTCTAGAGTGCAGAAATACCCATGGGTGTCTCGGCGCTATGGACTGTAAGGATTTGCGGAGGGCTGGCCACTTATTGCACAGAGAGCCAAATGTTTACTTGTTTTCCGAATGATAGTAAGGTGGGACTGGTCTTAATTTCCAGTTGGCTTTCTTGGTTCTGGGGACGATCAGAAGGTTGGCATCTGCTGAGCGCAGGGCTCTCTGGTTGTGACTACCGAATGCTTTGCGTCATCCGCAGACATTACAAATTCTGGAAACAATATCAAAAAACATTTTGAAACTAAAAGGAATGTAAAACATAATAATTCTTTGTTTTTTAATATATGTAAATCTCAAATATTGCCAATGGCACGAGCATCGCAGATGCCAACGTCACTGCATCTACCTGCAAAACCGCAGAGGGAAAATAAATCAGGAACTCATTTGAAGCGAAAATCGTTAACATACACAATTTTATACGTTAACTACAAAACCTCAAGTGATTGTTACTGTGTCTAAAATTGCTAAATGTATGTTTTACAAGGTTTATACATTTTATACATTTCATGACGTTGCAGTGATGATGTTGAAAACTACTAATAGAAAAGAAATAAAAGAGGGTCATGGGTCAAATGACATCAGGGATTACATAGAAGTTATATTTAGGAAATGAAATGTAAAAAGCTTAAAAATTCAACAAGAAACAAAGATTATAGCAATGAAATATGTATGTTCTCCTCAATGCACTGCTTATGATCTCACATATTGCATCACTCATGACATGGTCAGTGACTTGACTGATGACATCAATGTAATATTGCCTGAAAAGGCCCTTAGGAACCCACCCTGGGGCTAATTATATTAAGGAGCCATCATGGGGTTCAGGGAGCCTATTCCCCTGGGCCTGGAATTGGCCTGGACGGGGGGGCATGTGCCCCTCTCCCACAAATAATCACTGAACTCCAGGGGATGGAGTCCCTGGGGCCAAAATAGGCCTGAAGAGGAGGGCTAGGGCCCACTCCCTATTAATGATGCCAGGGATGAGGTCCATGGGGCCGAAATTGGCCTGGGTGGGAGGCTGTAAGCCCCCTTCCCCCTTAACATATTGTCTAGGAAATGGGGGGATACCAATTTGCATCAGACCACCTATGATGGGGCCCCTGGGACCGTAATTGGCCCACAGAGTGGGGCTATGTACATCCTCTCCCCTTTATTTAAATGAGCAGCCCAAAGGGTGGGGTCCTGAGGGCCTAAGAGATGCTCGACAGGTAGGGTGACCAATCTCCCTCCCTCCCCTTTAATTAAAAAAACAAATAGCAGTGGGGGATGGGGTCCCCAGGACCAGGCCCTATGGTCAACCCCCCATCGCGCATGGCTAAAGGCCTTGTGCAGTGTGTGGTTGGCTGTATGGAGGGTATGTTAGGTGCAGGGCCTGAACGCATGCGTGGCCGGTGTTGCATTTATGCATAGTAATTTAGTATTGATTTACATTAAAAAACTGTAAATTCACTGAAAAAACAAAGGTTAAAATTACATCATAGTTAGGTTTAAAAAAAATTGTTTTTGGTTTTTACAAAACCTTAGAAATTCACTGAAAACAAAATAAAGGTTAAAGTATCATTATAGTTAGAAGAATATTTCAATGACACCATTAATGGTTTCAACTAAAAAAACATGAAAATTCACCAGTTAGCAGCACTAATCATAACTTGCGCCCACCATATACTGCTCATGACCTTACATATTACATCACTCATTACATGTTCTATGACATCATTTATGGTATCTATCCACTGTACACCACTCCACTCTACAACACACAACTCCCTTCTACGATAATCTACCCCACTGTATGACACTCCGCACCTCTCCACTCTGTGAGACACCACTAAACTCTATAAAACACCACTCCAATGTAATACATGTCACTCGACTATGTGACATACAACTCCACTTTGTACCACTGAACTCTATGCCAATGCACTCTACTGAACTCAACTCTACGCTATTCCAGTCTACGCAACTCCACTCTACGTAACTCCACTCTATGCTATTCCACTCTAAGCCATTCCACTGTACGCTGCTCCACTCTATGCTATTCCACTCTAAGGCACTCCACTCTATGCCACTGCAATCTTTGCCACTCCACTCTATGCTATTCCACTCAACGTCACTCCGCTGTATGCCACTAAACTGTACGCAAGACCACTCCCCACCACTTCACTCTGTGCTACTTCAGTCAATGCCACTCCACTTTAAGCCACTCCACTCTATGGTATTCCACACTACACTACTCCAGACAATGTCACTCTACTGTATGCAAATTCACTGTACGCCACTTTGCTGCATCACTCTCACTATACACTATTCCACTGTACACGACTCCATACTATGCCCATCAGGATTCCTGTCAGAGCTCACCTCTCTTGACTATGACAATACACCAATTTGATTAGGGTGAAGGGAAAAAAAGCAATGGTCCATTCGGCTTCCAAGCGTTAGTACAAAAAATCGTTAGGGCGGATCGGACCACTTGTCCTCCGTAACCAGGGTCTATTCAGTTGTGGATCCTTCTAAAAAAACTCTCATACATGTACACATGTGTCAGGTGGTATATTTTGATTTTCCGCCTTTCAGTACAGTGACAGTATCATCATAGGGTTTAGTTTGCTATGCTGACCTCCACCAGGAGGAAGACCGATTGGTGTTACAGTAGGGTCCAGAGACAAAAAGACGAGTGTTAGTGCTCTTAGTGAAGTGAGTTAAAATTCCTTCACCTGCACCTATTCCTTGCAATAAGCAATTACAACACAATCTTTGTGAACATTCTAAAACACCTCCTAGAAGACAGCCTCATAAAATTAATCATCTGCATGTCTTCATTGCTGTAGGCAAATAGAACGCTTCCTTTGTGAAAATTCTAAACCTTCTTCTAGAAGGCAGACTCAACAATTTAATTATCTGCACCTGTTCCTTGTTACAAACAATTAGAATGTGACCTTTATGAATGTTCTAAAGTATGCTTATTTAAAGGACGTCCCCACTCCTTCTCCTTGCTCAACCTCTTCGCCTGCCACTTATCTGTTTCCCGACTTCCAGAAATCTGTCTTGCCAGCTGCCTTGATCCTCCCACTTTGACCTCACCGCAAAGATCGTCTTATATTATTCTCGCACCTGGAAGGAAAAGAATAAGAAGAGAAGGATAGACGCGTTAACAGACTTGATTTTACTATCGACAATCTAAATGTAAACAAAACAACAAAATTAAGGTTGGTTGAGATTATAAAAACCTTCGAGATGATACCTTAAGGGATAGAGGTAACACTACAATAAAGCCATATTATTTATCTGCCAATACCATTCATCAGACTGATGTGAATGCCTGCTGCAGTGTTCCTGTTGAGTACACGAGCCACAGCATCTTTGACTCTACATGCTCTCTCCATTCCAACACTCTTCCCATTGGGTTTTGGCACTGTAGCAGTCTCTCTTCCTATAAACCAAGGGCAATTCACTTGAGGATTCGGGAAGTAGCATTGCCACCCCCTTTGGAATCATTTGAGATCCATGTAGGTGGATTAAGTCAACGCCTTTCCAGTGTATGCCACTCCACTAAACTCTATGCAGCTCCACTTTACTCTATTCCGCTGTATGTTACTCCAGTCTACACCAATCATCTATATGCCACTCCACTCTACACTGTTCCACCGTACGTTTGTTCTACACCAATCCAATTGATGCCACTCTACTCTACGCCACTCAATTCTATGATTTTCCACTCTATGCCACTCCACTTTACTGGAAGGAACACTACTCTACTCCAATTCACTTCAGTAGATGCTATTCCACTCTACGCTACTCCAGTCTGTGCCCCTCAATTCTACACTAATACACTATATGCCACTTCACTCTATTCTATTTAACTGTACACCACTCCACTCTATCCCACTTCTTTATACAATGCTCCACTCTATGCCACTCCATGCTATTCCACTCTAATCCACTCCACTCTTTCCAAATCCACTCCACACCAGTCAACTCTATGGCACTCCACTCTAAGCTATTCTACTGTATGTGACTCTATTCTATGCTATTCCACACAATGGCATTCCACTATACCACCCTCTTCAACAATCTACGCTACTGGATGCCACTTGAATCTGCAACACTCTACTGCACTGTATGGCACTCCACTATACTCTGCTCTACAGCACTTTCCAATACTCTATGACACGCAACCCCACTCAACTGTATGACACTGCACTCCAATGTATGAGACTTTATTAGACACTACGCTATTCCACTTCACTCTATTGCTTTCCACATCACTCTAAGACATGCCACTCCACTCTTTGACACTTTACTCTGCTCTCCACTATGCCAATCCACTCTACCCCACTCCACAACACTTTACCCAACTCTACACCACTGTACAATACTACCTCTCCACTGTATGATACTCTACTTTACCGTATGCAACTCTATTCTATGACACTCGACTCCACTCTACACCTATTCTCTCTAAGCCATTCTACTACACTGTATAAAAAGCCACTCAACTCCTCTCTGGGACATGCCACTCCCCTATATAACAAAGCACTCAATTTTACAACAGTCTCTTCCTCTGTACACTATGACAGTTTACTGGACGACCCTCCACTCTATTACACTCCTTCCACTCTACCCGATTCTGTACCACTCAACTGCACAACACTGTACTCCACTCTATGCCAGTATACAACACTACGAAATGACATTCCACTCAACAACACTCACCTGAACAACACACCAATGTACTACACTGGACTCTACAACATTCCACTCCACATCACTCTATGACATTCCACCATACTCTACAACGTACCATTTCACCCTACACCACTCCACTTTAAAATACCCTACTCTACCTCTATGCTCCTCAACTCTGCAACACTCTACTCTACTCTATTCCAGTCTATAGCACCCTACTCAATAGCACTCCACTCCAAACTTTTCTGAATGACATAACACTGTACAGCAATACACTGTAAAACACCCCACTCTACAACAGCCCATTCCAATCTATGGCACTCCTCTGTACTGGGCTACATGTCACTTCACTCTACGCCACTCCACTCTAGAAGAACCTACACTACTGTGTGTCCCTCCACTCTACAGCACTTTACTCCACTGTAGGACACTCCAGTCTACTCTATGACACTTTACTGTACTATACGACCACCACTTCACTCTACACCACTACACTCTAGAATACTCAACTCCACTGTATAACCCTCCCCTCTAAGCTACTCTACTCCACTGTATGACACACTACCATTCTCCCCTTCATGTCTCATCACGCGAAGACACCCACTCTTTACACTGTATGAAACTCTATGTCATTCTACTACTCAACACTCCAGTGGACAACACTTTGCTCTTTGACACTGTCCTCCACCCTAGGTTACTCTACTTTACAACACTCTAGAACACTTTATGCAGCTCTGCAACACTCTACTCGACGACATAAGACTCCATTCCACTTGACCCCACTCCAATGTATGACACTTGACTCTACTGTAAGACAAGCCAGTCCACTGTACAACATCCCGATCCACTCTATGATACTCAACTCCACTCTATGACACAATATGCCACTACAATGTATAAAACTTAGCTCCACTGTATGCTACACCACTCCTCTTTACGTCACTCTGCTCTACTCCACTCCACTCCATCCCACTCTGTGACACTACACTAGTCTAAACTCCAATCAATGACTCTCGACTAGAAATATATTTCTATTTTTTTTAAAAATTGTTATCATTATGACTGTACAATTTTTTTTATCTTTGTGTAGTTTAAGTTGGGTTTGTATAGAAAGAAGACATAACATGTTTCTAACTATAACTTATTGTTAAACTAACTATAGCTTATTGTTAAACTTTGTTTATTTCATTGATATCTATATTTTATATTATTGTAAAGAGATTTGGGTACAGAATGAGCATGAAGCATATTCTGCAAACTGGTACCCAACTGGCACGTTTCTCTATAAAATAATAAACTAATTCATCTTGGAAAATAATTCTATGTCCATCGAAGATGATCAATAGGTCATCAGATATGGAAACTTATTCCAATTTTCAACCAAATTATATAGCCTTCTATCTCTATGGACACATATATTCACAGAGTCCAAGTGTGGAATTTAAGAAGATGTACGATTACATCCAACATGTGTTTTGCAACACAGCCACTTCTTCAGGGCTACTGAAATACAGATGAAATGATTAAGAAATCCCATTATAATTCTAACCCAGTTAGGAGAGTCATTCAAATGATTGCAAATTATGGTATCTTTCAATCCTAAACAAAAACCGGCAAGCGATTTTCAGCAACCTCAAGCAATATTATGATGGTGTTTGAAATCACATAGTATACATATTCTCATCCTCAAGAACGGATAAATGATTTCATGAATAGGGAATCAAATGTCATTCGGAACACCAACAAAAACCCGTTCTCCCAGCACACCTCCAAAAGAAGACACACCGTGAGATCAGGTTTTCATTGGTTGAACCTTTGAATACATTTTTTTATATCAGGATCTATGTCTCAACTGTGATAGACATTGAGGGCCTCACTTACAAAACAATTATGTAAGTCATGTTTCTGTGCCGAGGTGTGTCATTTAAATATTACTGGGATGCGCCATATTAGCAACAGTATGACGCATTTGTGTGCTTTGCCCTGCACTGGTGAACAATTGGCTGCCATGCACCATCACAGGCACGATTGCAAGTAGTTGCACAGGTGCCTGCTTCGCGACAGCAATTGTTTTTTTGCAGGAAGGTGTCCCTGGAAGGGAAGGTATGCAGGGACGCCTTCCAGCACAAAAACAATCATTGATGGCATTTCCTCTGTAGCATGCATAGAAAGAGGAATGAAATTTGGAAAAATTAAAGTATTTCTCCTCATTGCACCACTCTGATGAATTCCTAACTTTACAAAACTTTGTAAATCAGGGAATGTGTCAGGTTCCATTGATGTTGGTGGGAAAACCCATAGCAACACCCATGGAATGCCCCTTTCATGCAGAGTAATGCATGAAAAGGGCCCATATTTACAAGGCAATGAAAAGTCACACTGGGTGTGTTTACGTGGCCTTGTAAATATGGGCAGGCAAACTGTGACTGCAGTGTGTAACAAAAAGATACGCACCATATATTAATTTACCCAGGATTTTTTGAAAATGTTCACTAATTTAGATGTGTTAAAAAGGTTCCTTTACTTTTCTACATATTTATATAGGTATTTATTGTCTCCAGTGTTTTCTATGATAGTGTGTTGCAGTATGAGTGGCTAGTGTGTAGTGTGATATGCCATGTGTAGTGCTGGTCCTACTCTAAACCTGGGCTGGAGTGCATTTACTTCTGTTTTACATTATTTTAGATTGTGGTGACTAGAAGTGCAGTGTGTGTACAACAAATATTTTGCTCTTCTGTGTGCGGGTACATGTTTCTCTCTAACCCCTTCCTAGCTCACCCTTGAATCTTATTTACTCCTCCCATAATCCCCTCCTATTTAGTATAAAAGTTTTCACATTTTCAAGTCACTCACCCCATTCCTCTCACATTTATTACAATAGCGTATGATTACATGTGATGAAATATCTGCTATTGTGGCAAAGCTTTCAATACATAAAAGGAAGGGGAAGTGGAGACGAAGACCTCAGCATGTAGGTTTGCAAATAGCATTTTGATGTTCTTGAGCAGTTCTATTGTAGTACTATGAAATACATGCTTGTTAGGTATAATTCCCAAAATTATGCTGTTATGCCACTTCACGTAATTATGCTCTATACACCATAAACTTTTACTGTGAATCTGCCATTTTCAGCAAAACATTTACTGTGAATGCACAGGAGCAACAGAACCCGAAGGGTGATTGGTTGCACTGCTTTTGCCGATTTGGTCTTTTTTCTTTTGCACATATTGTGTCCTTGCATCAAAAACTGATGCAAGGATATATCCTTGCACTAAAATACAGAGTGAAGTGAAAGGTTTGCATTTCGAGCAATTATGTGTCATTTTTGCTAACATGTCAAATAATTATCTATTGACAATTTACAAAAATATTGCAATCTCCTAGCAAAGGCCTAAAATTGATAAAAGTCAGATTCAGAATAGATCTAAAGAAAATCCTTTTCCCAGACCTCAGAGTAATTTTACTATGTTCCCTCCTTTCCTCTCTGTTGGATCTTCTAGAAGTCCCAGCAGGACTGTGGATGGAAATTCAAGACCAAGTGGTAGTATGTGCACTCAGTGGGCTACACTGTGTCTTTATCCTATTGGGTCATCTTCAGAATAGTGGTGGCCCTTTAGGGTTTACATAGGGGGACATCCCTTTTCCCTATTTTTTGAATAAATAATGTGAAACGGTCTACCTAGCAAGCAATCACCATGTTGAAGTCGGGCAGACAATTGCGTTACATGCAGTAACTCACAGTTCTCATGCAGGAAAGGTTTGCTAGGCTGAGGATTTTACAGCACTGAGGACTATGACTTTATCTGCTTGACAAAGCCCTGTGAGGATTCTCCTCCTGATGACTACAGCAAGTGTAACTAATAGAACAAGCACTGGGCTCTTTAGGTTTAAGACATGAAGAGTACAAAGCTGATTGTCAATCAATGAAGCCTCACACTGCCCTTTCCTAACTTGTCAAAGGGTGTCATGAGTTAGTTGAGTAATGTTGAATACTTGTTTAAAACACAGAACAATGTTCGAGAAATTATGTAGTTTTTGTGTTTTGAAAAAGTGACAATTGTTTTCAGTTTGAGAAACTTTGTAATGCATGTGTGCACCCTGAGAAACAGAGTAATTCACACAAAAAAACAGCACATTTCATACTCATCCTCATTTCAGATGCTCCTCTTCTCTCTTTCTCTCATTGTGTTCTCTTTAGGCGATTTCCATAGAAAGTTTTTAGATGGTACCACATTGATTTCGTCCCGCAAGAGTACTTTTCACTGCTGCCTCGAGTTGCATCACATGGTGTTCATTGCACAATTTTTTTCCTACTGTTTTTGACTCTCCTGATGGGATTCTAAAAAAAAGCCCAGGCAATGCTGGATTTCTTTTGGGGAGCATCCTCCTCTTCAGAGTCCCCTGAAGCACTCTCCTGAACTTCTTGATTCTTCTGCTTGACCACCTCTTCTCCCTCTCCAGGCTGAGTTAGAAATTAAAAAGTCTTTTTAACTGTTGGAGGGGAATTTATAAAACATTTCACGGTTACACTCTCTTTACTATAGATCAAAACAAATGGAGGTAAAATAATATCAGCAACGTTAAGTAGCATCTAAGAAGTCTCTTCACCATTAAACTTCTATGTAGTACTGTATGTTACATTAGTTGCAATGATGAACTATGCACATTTGTTTTTGTTTTATGCAATCCATTGATTATTTTTCCCCCCACTGTTGAAAGTGAAAAAGTATGAAAGCTGAAAATAGTGAAAACATTGTATTAAGGTTTTGGAGAAAACAATATTGTATCTTGTTTTGGTTGGTTGCCTAATGTTGAAAATGAAATCCTAATACATTTTTATCTGTTTCTATTTTGTCAAAGTGTTTGCAGATCAGTATATATTACTTGTGTCAAACACTAATCTAGTGATGGATTCATCAAGTCACTACTCATATACTCATCCTATCATCCAGAAACTGCACTTGCACTCATGCAATGTCCCAGGTAGTACCTATATACTCAACCAATCACCCACACACTACTTATGCATTTATCCAAACACTCATAAAATCGCTCAACACTACCAATGCACTCATCCAAACATCCATACACTACTCAGACACTCATCCATTTACTCAGTCACTACCCATGCAATCATGTAATCACCCAACCACTTCACTTGCACTCATCCAATCATACAGGCACTGCACTTGCCCTAATACAATCACACAGGCACTACGCCGGAGCCCCGGACAAACTCATCAGCAGACTCCAAAGAATCCAGAACGCCTCTGCACGCCGGGTCCCAGACGTCCCTCACAGAGACCATATCACCCCCCACCCGAGAGACCTGCATTGACTCCCCGACAAAAGAATCACCTTCAAACTTATGATCCACGCACACAAAGCACTCCACAAGACTTGCCCAGCCTACCTCAACAGCAGACTCTCCTTCTACGCACCCAACAGGAAACTCTACTCCGCCGACCTTTCCCTGGCCGCCGTCCCGCGCATCCACAGAACCACCTCCGGGGGCAGATCCTTCTCCCACCGCGCCGCCAATGTTATGTTATGCTATGTTAAAAAAAATTGTAAAGCGCAGCTAACACCTTAAGGTTTCTTGGCGCTTGTGCTGAGGACAGTGAAAGAAGCATGAGGGGGAGAACTAATTGTAGGTCTCAATGAAGAGGAAAGTCTTGAGAAGGGATCTGAACCTGGCGTGTGGGGAGGGCAACCTAAGAGGAAGGGGAAGGGTGTTCCAAAAAGAGGGAGCTAAAAATGAAAACCTGAGGCCGCCATGCTTCTTCCTCTTGAATCTTGGAACTGATAGCAGGGCCATCTGAGATGACCGGAGATTGCGAAGAGGAACATACGGGTGGAGAAGGGAAGAAATGAAAAGGGGACCGTGACCTGCAAGGGATTTAGAAATGATGCAGCCTAGCTTGAACTTACAGCGAGCAGAGACCGGAAGCCAATGGAGACTTTTTAAGAGAGGGCAAACATGTTGATCTCTAGGTTGGCGGTAAATCAGGCGAGCGGCCTGATTTTGGATCAACTGGAGTCTCTTGATTTGATAGTCAGGGATGCCTACATACAGTGCATTTGCGTAGTCGAGTCTGGAAATGACTAACGCAAGCAAAGCCAAGGTAAGAGCCTCGGTAGTGACCAAGACCTGGAAAGCCCTCCCCCTCCACCTACGACAGACTACTGACCTCCCGGCATTCAGAAGACTGCTCAAGACCTGGCTCTTCGACCACAGACTGCAGCTCCCCCTCCAGCGCCTTGAGACCCTAGCAGGTAGATAGAGTGCTTTATAAATTACTTGATTGATTGACTGATTGATTGATTGACCCATGCACTCCTTTATTCACCTAGTCACTGCACTTGTTTTCATCCATTCACCCAGGCACTAAACCTGCACTTATTATGTCACTCAAAAAATACTGAGGCACTCATCTAATCATCCTGGTTTAACCCATGCACTCATCTAATCACCAAGAAAGTAGAGTTGCACTCATGGAATGACGTAGGTTGCATCCATATACTCAATGACCAACACACTACTTATGCACTTATCCAAACAATCAGGCACTATAGATGCACTCATAAATCACCCAGCACCACCCATGCAATCATCCAAAGGCCCAGACACTACTCATGCACTAATTCTGTCACCCAGACAATACCCATGCACTTATCCAATCACCAAGGCAATAAACGTGCAATCAGACATTCACCCAGGTACTACACTTGCGCTCAACCATTCACCCATGCCTTACATTTGCATTCATACAATCACTCACACACTACCCACGCAGTCATGGAATCACCCTGCCACTGCAATTGCACTCATCCATTTACCCACGCACTGCACGTGCATGCACCCAGTCATCCAAACTTTACACTTGCACTCATAAAATCAACTAGGCACTACTCATGCATTTACTCAGGCACTACCCATGCACTCATGCAACCATGCAGACACTATGTATGCACTCATTCATTCACCCAGGCACTGCACTTGCACTCATCCACTCACGCAAGAGCTACCTCATCTCTTCATCCAGGCACTACGCTTGCACTTATCCTTTCAGCCAGATACTATCCATGTAATCATTCATTAACTCATGCACTGCACTTACAGTCATCCATTCACCCAGACACTACACTTTCACTCATTAAGTAACCCAGGCAATTCTGAGACAATCATTCTGGCACAACCCATGCACTCATCCAATCACCCAGGAACTACCCATGCAGTCGTGCAATTACCCAGGCACTGCACATTCACTCATTCATTCACACAGACACTGCACACTTGCACTCGTCCATTCACCAAGGCTCTACACCTGCACTCATCTATTCACTCAGGCACCACACTTGCACTCATCCAATTGCCCAGGCCCAACACAAGCTCTTATCCATTCTCCCAGGCATTAGACCTATACTCATCCATTCACCCAAGCATGGCACTTCCACTCATCCTAACTCACAGGCACTACACTTGCATTCATCTAATCTCCCTGGCACTACCTAGGCAGTCATCCAATCACCCATGTGTGATTCTGAGCAGCATTGCTGAGTACTGTGATAGACTGTTCTCCCACACTCAATACTGTTCTGCAGGCGATGCAGAAGGCTGCAACATTATTTAATTCAGGAACCATATCTTCGGCAGCAGTTGTGACATCAGAAGGAACTTGCTGGTTCAGTCTGCTTGGTGGAGATGGTGCTGAAGACGTTTCTCCTCCTCTCTTCTTCTCTTAGGGCTCTTTTCAGGCGATTTCTATAAAACCTTTTAAATGGAACAACATTGATTCTCTTGAAGGGATTCTAAAAAATACCAGGCAATGCTGATTTCCTTTGGAAGCTTCATCTCCTTCAGATGTCCATGAAGCAATCTCCTGAACTTCCTGCTCCTCCTGCTGGACCACCTCTTCTCCCTCTCCAGGCTGAGTTGCCATGTTTTCCTTGGATAGCAGAGCTAATGGCTGCCTGAACCCATCTCTCCGCCGAGCATGGAGTACAACAAGACTTTCTCGCCATAGATGAGCAGGATTTTTGGGAGCTACAACCAGATTATGGTTCAGTTACCCATGTGGTACCACTGACGCACATCAGAGTGTATTTCCGCTGGGTTAAAGCCTAAGAAAACCCTTTTGTAACCCCGAGCACCTTAATCACAAAATAGCAGAGGAGCCCTTCGGGGCTTACAGCTGAACCATTGGTACACGTGGACCCCGTCAGGCAGGTACGTATCAGCTATAGTGCTCTGCCAGAGGTCTGTCAGAGGGTCCTGTGAACATAAAGTACCTTCCCACTGCTCTATAACCTACCAAGTTTAAATCAGGACCAACCTCGCAGACCCCTTTCACTTCATTTTGTTTTGACTAAATGTGCAGTGCCTGTCCCAAAGATTGGGGAGTACCTTGTAGTAGGTTTCCTAAGCATCCCTTTTTTCGCAAATTGACTTTACTACCAGCAGTAAACCCTTTACTACAAGCATACCTCATAAATGCATGCTCTGTTGTTGTATAGAGTGGAATAACACTAGCCCTTTGAATACACAGAGGCTCAACAAAGCACAACACCTGAACTCAAAATGGAGGCTGCACAGAAAGCACTGTAGCCCTACTCCACTTTTCCATGCAACATACACATACTGTAAAGACATGCTAACAACGATTAGTTTCTGAGTATTGATGTCTGAAACTGAGACCCTCATCACCTTCAATGCCTGTCTACTAAATGCCGATATAGTGTTCCCTCAGTGCTATTTCAGCTGTTATGCCCCAACGCATCATACAGAATAACGACCATACGGTATGCTGCATAGATGATCACAAACCACTGAGCCTCTAAACACCACATGGTTTATTAAGGTTTAGAAGTGTCCCAGCACTGTATACTCCATAGGGCTGTCTAGGGGCAATTACGTCTAAAAGGGGCTTCATAACTCATACCGTCTGGTGTTAATAACATTTGCAGGACTAAGCTTTCTACTAACATAGTAGCACAGTAGCGCCATATCACTCTACCCACAAGCTTAGATGGGGTCACTGTATTCATACTTAATCAAACCAATTTGTATAGATGGCTCAACATCATTCGGACAACCCAATGTCTTCTACCTAAAAACGGTGCTTGCTAACTTCAACAAACAGCTCTGTGTGGACATAACTACTACACTAAACCAACCATTGTCAACCAATATAACTTAATAGTAATCACCAACCAAACTAACCTCTCTCCTGCCCCAAAACAACATGACAGAAAAAGAACCTAAACCACACTATAAACGCTCAAAGGCTGAGCCTTCTTCACCTGGCTCTCTTATTAAATCCAAGGCAGACATAAACAGTACAAAGATACTGAAGAAACTAGCTAATGTACATGACCTGGCAAAGTCAATTTAACAAAAAAACAGACTCTATGCAGCTGGAAATGACTGCCTTCCGGGCTCATATGTATAAAATCAACACAAAAATCTCAGATTCCACCACTCAATCCAACAAACACATAAAATCCCTGCTAAACGCCACCAATTGTATGATATTGTCACAGGGATTCTGCTCCTACACAGAACTGTGCACAGAGACCCAGGACCTCAGTGAATTGTGGTGTACCAAAAAACTCACCTTAGTGCCTAGAAACCCGAACCAGCTAGCATCAGTGTCACATTAGCTCTTTGTCCTATTGCAAAGGAACCAATGATTAGAGAACCCAGAACATGTGACTTAGGTTATACTCAGGAATTATGGGAAGTAAGAACACTCTTTCATTATACTCTCATACCAGTCCACAACAGGAGTACAAAAGAGACACGGGTAAGGTTACATATTTATTTTATTGATGTGCTCTAAGATGCAGAATCTTTGCTAACATAAGCAGGCATATGATTAGAAATATTATGATCAGCATTGTTACAATTCCATAAAACAGAAAAGGAGAAATCATATTACAATGATGGTGAAAATAGGTCCTAAAGCGCCTAGTGAATCACCCTCCCTAGCTAGGAACTATGTTTTATAAAATATAGAAGGTCTCTTAGACTTGTTTGGGGAACCCCTTACCTCCAAGATCAGCAGTTGTGAATCACATCAGGATCTGCAAAAGCTCTCTGTCTGTCTGGATAAACAGGCTTCTTCCAAGTGTGTGAAATCATGCTTACAGTGTAATATTAAAGGCGCCAGAATCATGTTGGCTTGCAGCTGCATATATGTTATGGCTAGAACGTGAGCCGTTCAGCTTGAACAGCAGCTACTTTGTTATGATGACCTGGTAGGCTTTAGAACTCAGTGTGCAGGCTAGAGTCATGATGTAAGTCTAGGGATGCTGAAAACAAGCCCTTCTCATGAGAAGGCGCCAGAATCACGTTGGCTTGTAGCTGCATATATGTTATGGCTAGAACGTGAGCCGATCAGCTCGAACAACAGCTACTTTGTTATGATAACCTTGTGGGCTTTAGAACTCAGTGTGCAGACTAGAGTCACAATGTAAGTCTAGGGAGGCTGAAAACAAGCCCTTCTCATGTAAAGCATTTCCCGCAGTCTAACTTACAACAACAATTATATGCACTGTTGTGTGCAAAAGCGGAAAAAGGTAAAATGGCGTTTAAACTTCTAATAAGACTATGCTAACTTAACATTGTGCGCAACAGGGCCCAGCCCCACACTACAAAAAGAGATATTTCTGAACACAAAGATCGCAATAGATGGTGCAATATAAGAATCTTTGGAGTGCCACAGGGCTTGGAGGATGCTGATAACTCCTGCATATCCTTCCTAGAAAACTGGATTCCTCAAATTACTGGCATAAAATTTAACAAAGACCTGGAACATGAACAGGCCCTTATGGTTCTGACATTCAAATCAACCTCAAAGAGTATGACAAGACCGATCGTCTGTAAATCACTAAGCTATCAACAAGCCAAAGCTATCGTCACCTGTGCTTGTAAAAAATGCCAGATCATATGTAACGGCCATAAAATAATATGTATGCTGGATTACTGAAAACCAACGGTCGAAAGCAGGAAGGGTTTCTTCTCACTCAGAAACAAACTCAGAGATATGAACATTGAATTCTCCTTCTCAGGCCATCCTAAGTTTAGAGTCACAGCAAAAGGGAAACAATACTTTGTTGACCCGTTTGACCTCTCAAGTTTCATAGATAAATTAAACCCACAAAAGATGGAACACTCTAACTCATTTTCTAACAAAAGGAAGTCATTAGGCCAATATTACCTTAATGTTACCTTTTTGTCATCATTAGGGTACTGTGATTCAGCCTTCTACAATAGTCTCTTTACTTACTAGTACACAACCCATTATCAGACAAGTTTTTTGCTCTACCTGTCTGTTTAGTTTGATCTCCTGTTAGAAGGTAAACATCCTCTCCATGTCGTTATGATCTGCAATCCTGTTACCTCTACCCAATATGTCCTGTTCATGATAAATACTCACTAATTCCTATTCAATGTGATTTGCAAATTCACAAAAATCATTTGGGTATATTTAACATGTTATAATATGTTACTACTAGCCAGCTAGGATTCACTCCATGCTGCTGGATGGATGCTCCGTAGTCCCATCCCCTGTCTTTTGTTTCTCTGGGGATTAGGGTGGGTGGGTGGGACAGGAGTTTGGGGCAGGGACTTTGTATGTGTACTTGTTTTTTTTACAGTGATATTTGCTCTTCCTTTTATCCTTGGTTCAGCTCTATGTTCAGTCATTGAATTGATGATTTCTCATTCTCAGGTTCATTACTCTTTCTTTCACTAACTAGTAGACTCTACTCTCCTGTTTCCCTCCTCATCCTAACACAACCAGCACCACTTCACCCACTTGGCAGAGTCAAATTGGCGCAACTCGCATATGCAAGAGAACTCAGAAGTTTACATACTTATATTTCATTGCGTAGAAAAATCTATTTAAGATAATACTCAAATGCTATCCATCAAGTACACTCTCAAGATTACGGTACATAACATTTCTGAAAATCTCAACATTATCTCCCTAAATGTGAAAGGTCTAAACCACCCAATCAAACAATTAAAAGTCATCGACTACTTGGCAAAAGCTAAAGGAGACATTATTCTCCTCGAAGAAACCAAATTAAGTAAGAAATACACTGTGTTTCTTAAAAATAATTGGAATTTGAATGTGTCATGCTCCCCAGCATATCATAAGAAAAGCGGAGTATTAACCTTGATCTAAAAAAAATCCAATATCACTCTTGAGTCATTCACTCCTCACGAGGGTGGTAGACTCCTGATCAGCAGGGGAGAAGACTAATTTCTCATCTTAAATATATATGACCCAAACACGAACAACACTTCTTTTTGGGAAAATGTATCTAATAAGATAGGCCACCTATCCGAAGACGATCTTATCATAGAAGGTGGAGTCCAGGGACTACACCTTTTATTCAGCCTGCATAAATCATACACAGGAATAGATTACAATCTAATCTCGGCAGCTAACACCCATTTGTTTGACCAAACGAACATACATCAGAAACTTGTCTCTGATCACTCCTGCATCAACACTCTCTTAGTAGGTAGCCATCCAAAACCAGCCACTAGAATATGGCGCTTCAATGCAGATTTCCCATCAAACCCTGAAGATAGAGAGAAAATTGAGGAAATTATCATGCACTATCTTAAAGATAATGACCATTCAGTAACTAACATACATACCCATTGTGACACCCTCAAAGCAACGCTGAGGAGTGTCCTTATAGAAATCAAACTACAGAATCAACAAAGCAAATAACGCTTTACTAGTATAGTTAAAACAAGAAGTAAAACAATTAGAATTAATACATACCAACTCTCTAGATAATAACACACTTTCCATGCTTACGCAGAAGAAATATGAATACAACAAGATCCTTAGCGAATGAGCAGGTGTGCCGATAAATACATTCAAAGGTCTCAAATTATGCAAGGCTAATAAGGCTGGAAAGATGATAGGATCCTACCTCAAACATGAACAAAATCAAAACAGAATCACAACAATTAAAGATTCCAGGAACACTTTGCACTGCTGTTGTGTCTCTTTTGTGATGCAACAGCTACGTAAAGAATATGGCCAACTTACAATGTGACACATCTAGGGAGATGAAACACTTTGTAAAGCCCTGCGTCACATTATATCTGCATCAGTTATAATGTACGCAGGGTAGGCATTCCCAGGGTTTCGCCGACTTGCGCAGGGAAACTGATGCATCTCTACAGATGTGTCAGTTTCTTGAAAATCTACCCCCCAAAAACCTATCCCAGTGAAGATATTAGATACCTTCAAGAACTTTTATGAATCCTTACACCGGAATGACCAATCCTTTGACAAAAGTCCTGCTTTGAAAAAATGAAAGTCCCACAACTCTCAGAAGCAGGTAAACTGGCTCTATGCAAACTTTATTCCTCCACCAAAAGTATAAAAAGCAATTTATACATTAAAAGATAATAAAGCCCCTTGACCAATTGGCTTTACCACCAAATTTTTTAAGTCTTTCTCAGACCAACTACAACCATCCATGCTATCCCTATTCAACCACATCACTAATTCAAGTAAGGTCACAGGCTCGATGGCTGAAGCTAACACCATTATGATTCCCAAAGACGGGACAGGCCCAAGTCTACCAAAAAAGAATAGGCCGTTAAACTTAGACTGCAAAATATATGTGAAGTTTTTTACAACAAGATTAATGAATCCCTCCCAGGCCAATAATCAACTCCCAGGTAGGCTTTCTCAAAAACCTTATGTCAAAAAATAACACACGTTGTTTATGCCACATCCTTGATAACCCTAACAAATTGCTCTTGACCTCGTTCGCAATAACTCTAGATGCAGAAAAACATTTGAAAGAGTATCTTAGACTTAGACAGGGTTCATATTGAATTTACCCCCCAAGTGACTACACTCCTGTGTTTGTTTTATTTTGTTGCGGCCTTTGTTCACAGTATATGACATGATTATATGATTTCATGTAGACTCATAGGTATGACATGATCCTTTGTATTATTTTTTATTATTTTATTCATGTCTCATGTTATTTATGATAAAACTCAATAAAAAGATTTGAAATCCGAAACCAAAACCACACCCAAAAATAACTCTCCTAAATACAGCCACGAGTTCTCTATCAGAAGTGCTATTAGAAAAATCAGGAGAGGTGAATTTGTATGTACTTCCTGTCCACAGACATGGAAAATGTAGTATCCAATAATATTCCTTTGTGATGCTGTCACATAATATTTACGAAGTCTGACATCATCGCGAACACCAGAAATTATAAAGAAAAAAGTTTTACTGTGAAATCAGTACAGAAAAATAAGTGTAAACAAGAAAGCAATAGACCCCCACTACTCAAAACTCAATATAAAATGTCCAAATATGCATTAAACACTTTCTCAAAAACACACCGTGGTTGTGACTACCAAATGCTTTGCGTCATCCGCAGACATCGCAAATTCTGGAAAAGATATTAAAAAGCATTTTGAAATTAAAAGGAATGTGAAACATAATAATTCTTTCTTTTTTAATATATGCAAATCTCAAATATTGACAATGTCACGAGCGTCGCGAATGACGACGTCACTGCATCTCCCTGCAAAACTGCAGAGGTAAAAATAATTAGGAACTCATTTGAAGCAAAAATCTTTAAGATACACAATTTTATAGGGTTAACTACAAAACCTTAAGTGATCGTTGCTGTGTCTAAAATTGCTAAATGCATGTTTTACACTGTTTATACATTTGCTACATTTCGCGACGTCTCAGCGACGGTATCGCAAATATATATATTTTTTAAAATATTTAAGAACAAATAGAAAAAACTACTTATACAAAAGAAATAAAGGAGGGTCATGGGTCAAATGACATCAGCAATTACATGGATGTTATATTTAGGAAATAACATTTAAAAAGCTAAAAAAACAAAGGTTATTGCGATGTCATAGTTATGTTCAGATTTTACACACAAAAAAACATAAAAAATATACAGTTTTAGGTACCTGAGCTAACTATAACTCATGGATCCCCAATGCACTGCTTACGATCTCACATATTACATCACTCATGACATGGTCAGTGACTTGACTGATGGCATTACTGTAATTTTGCCTGAAAAGGCCTGGGAATGGAGGCTGCATGCCCCCTTCCCCGTAAACATGTTGCCTGGGAAATGGGATAGAATACCAATTTACATCGGGTCGCATGGGATGGGGTCCCCGGGACCATAATTGGCCCAAATAGTGGGGCCACATACGCCCTCTCACCTTAATTTAAAGGAGCGGCCCCAGAGAGTGGGGTCCTGCGGGCTTAAGAGAGGCTCGAGAGGTAGGGTGAACACCATCCCTCCCCTTTAATTAATCAACAAATAGCAGTGGGTGATGGGGTCCCCAGGACCAGGCCCTATGGTCAAACCCCCACTGTGCATGGCTGAAAATCTTGTGCAGTGTGGCGTTGGATGTATGGTGGGTGTGTTAGGTGCAGGGCCTGGACGCGTGCATGGACTGGGTTGCATTTATGAATAGTAATTAAGTATTGCTTCACATTAAAAAAAACAAAGGTTAAAGTTACGTCCTAGTTAGGAGTGAAAAAAAGATCTGTTTTTGTTTTTTACACAACCTTAGAATGTCACTGAAAATAAAACAAAGGTTAAAGTATAATTATAGTTAGGAGAATATTTCAATGACAACTATTATAGTTTAAACTAAAAAAACATGAAAATTCACCAGTTATAGTCAGCAGCACTAATCATATCTTGCGCCCCCTTCATGTCATGCCTATGATTTGATTTGATTTGATTTGATTGTGAGATTTATATAGCGCTCGAATGCCCAGGGACGTCCAGGTGCTGCATCGGAGAAGTCTGTCAGGATTATGGAAAAAGAGGTAGGAATTTATTTGAGAAAAGCCTAGTTTTCAGTGCTTTTCTAAAAGAGGACAGTGTTGGGAAGTTTTTAATGACTAGAGGGAGCATGTTCCACAATTTTCCGGTGTTCAGGATGAAGCTGCTTCCTCCCCAGTGAACTTTCCTAAATTTGGTTATCTGGAGAAGTTTGCTCTGAGCTGAGCGTAGCATCCTACAAGCATGATACCATGAGAAGTGCTGTTTCAGTAACGCAGGTCCTGTCCCAGGCACAGCTTTTTACGCATTACATAGACATTTAAATGCTATCCTCTTTTTAAACCGGGAACCATTGGAATCTTTTTAGGCCTAGGGAAACAGACTGGAACTTGGGAATATTCAGCAACATTTAAGCATGTGCTGTTTCTGAAGGCCCAAGTAAAGGACATTTTCGTAGTCCAGTCTAGCCATTGCTAAGCTTGTCACCAGTGTTTTTCCTCCGTCTGGGGGGAGCAAGGCTCTCACTTCAGTGTTAGATAAACCTGAGAGGCGACCTTGTTGATTTGATGTTGAAAGGTAAGTCTGCCGTCAAAGATGATGCACAGATTCTAGACCTTATGCACTGGAGTAGGAAGAGTTCCCATGTCCAGAGGCCTCCAGTTCTGTGACCAAAAGGAGGTATCGGATCCGAACAATAGAACCTCTTTTTACTTTCATTAAGCTGATGACCTTACATATTACATCACTCATGGCATTTTCTATGACATCATTTACGACATCAATCCACTGTCCGCCACGCCACTCTAGAACACACCACTCCCCTCTACGATAATCTACCCCACTGTACTGTATAACACTCCGCACCATTCCACTCTGTGACACACCACTAAACTCTATAAAACACCACTCCAGTGCAATACATGTCTATCCTCTCTATGACATGCAACTCCACTCTATGCCAATGCACTCTACGCTACTCCACTCTACGCCATTCCACTCTAAGCCACTCAACTCTACGACACTTCACTCTATACTATTCCACTCTAAGGCACTCCACTCCATGCCACTGTACTCTTTGCCAGTCCAATCCATGCTTTTCCACTCAACCTCACTCCAATGTATGCCACTAAACTCTACGCTAGTCCACTCTCCACCAATCCACTTGTGCCACTTCAGTCTATGCTACTCCACTTTAAGCAACTCCACACTATGGTATTCCACTCTACTCTACTCCAGTCAATGCCACCCCACTCTATGCAACTCCATTGTGCACTCTATTCAACTCCACTGTACGCCACTCTGCTGCATCACACTCACTCTACACTATTCCACTGTACACAACTCTACACTATGCCCATCAGGATTCCTGTCGCAGCTCACCTCTCTTGACTATCACAATACGCTGGCATGACTCATATCTTTACTTCAAATAATTATGAATGAACAAACATCTTCTATCCTGACTTTTGATTATATTACATGCTGTTGGTAATATTTAGCTGCAGCTGGTATTTCCTGGTTTGTTTGAAAAGGCTTAATAGTTTTTATAAATGTTTTACCATGGATGTGCAAGGTCAGGTTTCAGGCACCAAAGAAAGATCCAGAAAATCATCCAGAATAAGCACCAAGCAACCAGCATAGATTACCTCAAAGTGAACATTCCAGAAGACAGCCTTATTGAATTAATCATCTGAATCTTTTCCTTGCAATAAGCAATTAGAACACAATCTTTGTGAACATTCTAAAAAACCTCCTAGAAGACAGCCTCAAAAAAATTAATCATCTGTACCTGTTCCTTGCTATAGGCAATTAGAATGCGCCCATTGTGAACATTCTAAACCTCCATCTAGAAGGCATCCTCAATAAGTTAATTATCTGCAACTGTTCTTTGTTACAAACAGTTAGAATGTGACCTTTATTATTGTTCTAAAGGAATCTTATTTAAAGGACGTCCACATTACTCCCCTTCGCTCAACATCTATGCCTGCGGAAATATCCACTTCCCGGCTTCCAGGAATCTGTCTTGCCAGTTCCCTAGATCCTCCAATTTTGACCTCAACGCAAAGATAGTCCTACATTAATCTCGCACCTGGAAGGAAAAAAGAATAAGAAGAGAAGCAGAGACGCGTTCACAGACAATCGACAATCTAAATTGAAATAAAACAACAACAAAACTAAAGGTTGGTTGAGATTTGAAAAGCCTTCGAGATAATACCTTAAGGTATAGAGGTACTACTAGAGTAAAGCCATATTAATTATCCACCGGTACCATTCATCAGACTGATGTGAATGCCTGCTGCAGTGTTGCTGTTCAGTAGACGAGCCAAATCATCTTTGTCTTTACATGGTCTCTACATTCCAACCCTCTTCCCAATGGGATTTAGCACTGTAGCAGTCTCTCCTTCTGTAAACCAAGAGCAAGTCACTGGAGGATTCGGCAACTAGCGTCGCTGCCCCATTGGAATCATTTGAGATCCATGTAGGTGGATTATGGCAATGCCTCTCCACTGTTTGTGACTCCACTAAACTCTATGCCACTCCACAGTACTCGATTCCACTGCATGTTACTCCACTCTACACCAATCATCTATATGGCACTCCACTCTATGCTGTTCCACCGTACTTGGCTCTGTTCTACACCACTCCAATCTTTTCCACTCTACTATACGCCACTCCATTTCATGATATTCCACTCTATGCCACTCCACATTACTGGAAGGTGCACTACTCTACTCTTCAACATGCTACTCCACTCTGCGCCACTTCAGTCTACCCCACTACAGTATATGCTATTCCACTCTATGCTACTTCAGTCTGTGCCACTCAATTCTACACTACAACACTCTATGCCACTACACTCTATTCTATTTAATTGTACATCACTCCACTCTACCCCACTTCATTATACACTACTCCACTCTATGCCACCCCAAACCACGCTACTCTAAGCTATCCACTCTACTCTTTCCAAATCCACTCCACACCACTCCACTCCAAGCTATTCTACTGTATGTGGCTCTCTTGTATGCTATTCCACTCTATGGCATTCCACTCTACCACACTCTTAAGCAGTCTACTCTACTGGATGCCACTTGACTCTACAATACTCTACTGCACTGTATGGCACTCTATTATACTCTGCTCTACAGCACTTTCCAACACTCTATGACACGCCACCCCACCCAACTTTATGACACTGCACTCCAATGTATGAGACTTTATTCGACTCTAAGCTATTCCACTTCACTCTATTGCACTTCACACCACTCTACGACATGCCACTCCACTCATTAACACTTTATTCTGCTCTACACTATGCCAATCCACTCTACTCCACTCAACAACACTTTACCCAACTCTACACCACTGTACAATACTACCTCTCCACTGTATGATACTCTACTTTACTGTATACAACTCTACTCTATGACACTCTACTCCATTCTACACCCATCCTCTCAAAATCATTCTACTGCACGTACAACACGCCACTCAACTTCTCTCTGAGACATGCCACTCCACTATATAACAAAACAGTCAATTTTACAACACTCTCCTCCATTGTACTCTATGAGACTTCACTGGATGACACACCACTCTATGACACTCCATTCCACTCTACGCAATTCTGTGCCACTAAACTGCACAACACTGTTCTCCATTCTATGCCAGTCTACACCACTACTCAATGACATTCCACTCAAAGACACTCACCTGAACAACACACCACTGTATGTCACTGGACGCTACAACATTCCATTCCACTCCACACTATGACATTCGACTGTACTCTAAGACATACCACTTCACACTACGCCACTCCACTTTAAAATACCCTACTATACCTCTGTGCTCCTCAACTCTGCAACACTCAACTCCATTCTATGCCAGTCTACAGCACTTTACTCAACAGCACTCCACTCCACACTTCTCTGAATGACATACCACTTATGACAATACACTGTACACCACTCCACTCTACAACAGTCCATTCTAATCAATTCCACTCCTCTGTACTGGGCTACATGTCACTTCAATCTACGCCACTCCACTCTAGAAGAACCTACACTACTGTGTGTGCCTCCACCCTACAGCACTCTAGTCCACTGTAGGACACTCCAGTCTCATCTATGACACTTTAGTGTGCTCTACGACACACCACTTCACTCTACAGCACTCCACTCTAGAATACTCAACTCCACTGTATAACCCTCCTCTCTACGCTACTCTACTCCACTCTACTCCACTGTATGACACTCTACCATACTCCACTTCATGTCAAATCATGCTACGACACCCCACTCTATGGCTTTACACTGTATGAAATTCTATGTCACTCTACTACTCGACACTCCTTTGGACAACACTCTTCTCTTTGACACTGTACTCCACCCTATGTTACTCCATTCTACAACACTCTACTACACTCTATACAGTTCTGCAACACTCTACTCGACGACACAAGACTCCAGTCCACTTGGCCACACTCCAATGTATGACACTTGACTGTACTGTATGACAAGCCAATCCACTGCACAACATACCAATCCACTTTATAATAATACTGCACACCACTCTACGTCACTCTGCTCTACTCCACTCCACTCTATTCCAGTCTATGAAACTCCACTCTACGACACTCCAACCAATGACCATCAACTTGAAATATATATATATATATAAAGGTTATAATTATAACTTTCACATTTTTAACCTTTGTGTAGTTTAAGTTGGATTTGTATAGAAAGAATAAATAAAGTGTTCCTAACTACAATTTATTGTTAAACTAACTATAGCTTATTGTTAAACTTTGTTTATTTCATTGATATACATATATATTTATATTATTGTAAAGAGATTTGGGTACAGAATGAGCATGGAATATATTCTTGAAACTGGTACCTAACTGGCATGTTACTCTATAAAATAATAAACCTATTGATCTTGGAGAAGAACTCTATTTCCATCAAACTTGATCCGAAGGTCATCAGATATGGAGACTTATTCCAATTGTCAACCAATTAATATAGCCTTCAGTCTCTAAGGACACATATAATCACAGAATCCAAGTGTGGAATTTAATAAGATGTAAGAATACATTCAACACGTGTTTTGAAACACAGCCACTTCTTCAGGGCTACTGAAATACAGATGAAATGCTTAAACAATCCCATTATAATTCTAATCCGGGGAGGAGAGTCATTCAAATGATTGCAAATGATGGTACCATTCAATCGTATACAAAAACTGGAAAGCAAATTCAGCAATCTCTAGCAATATTTTGATGGTGTTTTAAATCACAAAGTATACATATTCTCATCCTCAAGAAAGGATAAAGGATTGCATGATAAGGGAATCAAACGTCATTCGGAACACCAACGAAAACCAAATCTCACAGCACACCTCCAAAAGAAGACATCCTGTGAGATCAGGTTGTTGTCAGTTGATAATTTGAATACATTTCCTTATCTGAGGACCTAAGTCTCAACTGTGATGGACATTGAGGGCCTCACTTACAAAAAGATTATGCAGCATGGCACTGCAAGCCATGTTGCTGCGCCAAGATGTGTCATTTAAAAAGCACCAGGATGCGCCATGTTAACAAGAGTATAACACATCTGTGTGCTTTGCCCTGCACTGGTGCACAATTGGCTGCCATGCACCATCACAGGCACCATTGCATCAAGTTGCACGGGTGCCTGGTTTGCGACAACAAATGTTTTTGTTCAGGAAGGTGTCCCTAGAAGGGAAGTTGTGCATTGACACCTTCCTGCACAAAAGCCATCATTGATGGCATTTTCCTCTGTAGCATGCATAGAAACAGGAAAGACATTAGGAAAAAAACAAATATTTCTCTTTGTTGCACCACTCTGATGCTTTTCTAACTTTACAAAACTTTGTAAATCAGGGAATGTGTCAGGTTCCATTGATGTTGTGTGAGAAAACCCATAGCAACATCCATGGAATGCCCCTTTCATGCCGAGTATTGCATGAAGAGGGCCCATATTTACAAGGCCATGAAGACACACACTGGGTGTCTTTACGTGGCCTTGTAAATATGGGTAGACACACTGTGCCTGGGGTGTGTCACCAAATGATACACACCATATATAAACGTACCCAGGATTTCGTGAGCATGTTCACTGATTTAGATATGTTAAAAAGGTTCCTATATTTTCCTACATATTTATATAGTTTTTTGTTTACTTAAGTGTTTCAATGGTAGTGTGTTGCAGTATCAGTGGCTGGTGTGTAATGTGATATGCCATGTGTAGTACTGGTCTTACTCTAAAGCTGAGCTGGAGTGCATTTACTATTATTTTGCTTTCATTTAGACTGTGGTGACTTTAGAAGTGCAGTGTGTGAACAACAAATATCTTACTCTTTTGTGTGTGGGTTCATGTTTCTCCCTAACCCCTTTCCAGCTCAACCTTGATTCTTATTTACTCCTCCCATAATCCCCTCCTGTATAGTATAAAGGTTTTCACATTTTCAAATCACTCACTCCATTTCTCTCACATTAATTACAATAACGTATGATTACATTTGAGGATATATCTGCAGTTGTGGCATAGATTTCAATAAATAAAAGGCAGAGAAGGTGGAGGCGAAGACCTCAACATGAAGGTTTGTAAATAGCATGTTTTTGTTCTTGAGCAGTTCTATTGTAGAACCATGAAATACAGTTTGTGAAAAGGTCCCTAAAACTGCTAGTTCTTATATACATATGTCATCATTCAGAAAGCCATCTAAGAGACAGCAATCTATGGATTGTGAGAGCAGATCTCAAGGAAAGTTTGGGTTGCTACTCCTGCAAACAAAAACAGGAAACTTCAAACAAGAATCATTGCATATCAATGTCCTTAGATTTGGGTAGGAAACAACCCCAAGTTCCCATCAGGGGATTACAATCAGCAGTTTCTGAACATGTGAGTAAGATCAACTTCAGATGCCTTTGTGTTGGAAGTAATCCAGGTAGGCTACCCAATAGACTTTATAAATAATTATACATATGCCTTGGTGAAAAAGGCCAACAAATGGGTGGCTAAAATACCATTCTAGATGATGATTCTGGAAAGAGGTATCTCTCTGATACCAAAGTATCACTTTTAGTGACTATCAATTAGGGGATGCTGTTCTGACCTGTGTGTTGGAGGAGACTTGAGACGCTGCCCTTTTCGCTGCTCCAGCGCAGCGCCTCGCGGAACCCGCTTCGCGGGTCCCACTTCGAGTGCTGTTCATCGCGGGATATTGGACCTTTGCTGCTACTTTGTCCGGGATCAACGGAGCTTGCTGTGGGTGAGGAAGTGCGTGGGCAGGGCTGCGAGCTGCGGGACTACCTCTCCCAGGAGGCCTCGCCAGACCCAATCACCATCAGCTGGGCCGCTCTCCCTGCCTGCCTGACACGCCCCCCACCACCTGGATTTAATTCTTGGCGTCCTTACTGCTCCTTGGGATGCTGTTCTGACCTGTGTGTTGGAGGAGACTTGAGACGCTGCCCTTTTCGCTGCTCCAGCGCAGCGCCTCGCGGAACCCGCATCGCGGGTCCCGCTTCGAGTGCTGTTCACCACGGGATATTGGACCTTTGCTGTTACTTTGTCCGGGACCAACGGAGCTTGCTCTGGGTGAGGAAGTGCGTGGGCAGGGCTGCGAGCTGCGGGACTACCTCTCCCAGGAGGCCTCACCAGACCCAATCACCATCCCTGCCTGCCTGACACGCCCCCCACTAACGGGATTAATTATAAAAATACCTCGCGTCCCCGGCTGCGCGGGAGCACGGGGGAGAGCGCCGGGAGAAGCCCGGGACAAGGGCGGGACCGTCTGTGGCCATCAGGGGCCGAAGGAGGCCGGGCTGGGCCTACTCTCTTTCGCCTGCACTTCTTTTTTTTGTTCGTGGACCTTGATATAGGTATTGGACATGCCATCACCGGCTATGGAGGGAACACCAGCGAAGTTGGGAGGAGTTAGAAATGGGACTCTGGATGACTATTTTACACGGGCACAGGGTGATGGGGATAAAGAAACCTCTTTGGCGGAACACAGGGCGGAGCGCCGCCGCTCTATTGAGAATAAGAAAAATAGGCCTCTTAGTGATATCATTCCTTATCCTATCTCCCAAGAGGGAGGCTCCTTTAACATTAGCCAGGATCTATTATCCCAAGAAGGGGTCCCTCTCCTATTGCGGGACGGCATTCCTAACCTTTCCTTATCCACTGAGCAGACTTCTGATGTCATCCCCCCCTCCAGTCTCAGCAGTATGGCTGTTGACTAAGTCACTCAAACTCCCCCAGTAGCTAAAATAAGGAAAACTAAGCCGAAGCAAATAGTTGTGGCAGAGGTGCATGGCCCACCACCAAACAAGCGTAGAAGGAAGTTGAGGGGAGGGCAGGGCAAGGCCAAAATCCCCCATTCTGACTTCTGAAAAGCACCTAAGCTCCCTTCCATTTCTGATGGGTTAATACTGGATGTGCATAATGCTGCTCCTGTTAAAGGTACTAATATCATTGATCCTGTTAGCTTCCCAGGGGATAATCCACCTAATATATCACCCCCCGTTACCTCTATGGGGAATATAGAATTTTTACTTAGATCACTGCTTCTGCCCATCAGTGAGAGCTTGAAGAAAGTGGAGATCAGACTCACTATCTTGGAGGCAACTATAAGTAGCCGGAAAACCTCGGCTATTAAACAGGGCAGACCCCTTGAGTCTAATCCCCCTCCTAAATGTCCCCCTAACACTCAAAACCTTTCAGTTAATGCGGGACCTCCCTTGGTTATTGCTGCTGCCCCCCTTCCGCAACCACTCATGGCCAACTTAGCTCCAACACCACTTAGCAAACCTAATATTCCATCTCTACAACCAGTAGGCCCAGTTCCCCCTGTGACTACCTTTGGGGCTATACCAAATGATAGCATTGCTCCCCTACTCCCTGAGAAGCCTGCCCCCAGACCACGGAGACCCGACTTGCCGCCTGAGGCTAATAGCTTCACGGTGGTTATGGCAGGTGCTCTTCCTCTTGAAGTGGGCGAAGGTGAGAACTTTCACTCACTTAAAAGAAAAATTATCAAATGGTTGAACTGGAACAGACCCCTTCCGGCCCATCTCAACAATGAAATTATCATGGTGAGAAGGGTACCTTGGCTGGGGAAAACTAGAAAATCAATAATAGGGGACTGTATCATGGTGACTTTTCGAGATCCTAGGACAGTTTCACACATATGTGCTGGATCAAACAGATCTCCTGACTCTACCATACAGACTTGGCCAGTGTCCTTTTTCTTCCCCCCTACCCGTATGCATCATGATGTATCACAAGGCAATTGGACAAGGGTTGAACGGAGAGCTAGATACCGGGGGTATGCTGCACATCCGGTTTACCGACCTCCGGAGACACCTTTTTATGACTACAACCGATTTAACTGTCTCAATGGACTGGACGGGGTTGATTGACTGCCCTCAGCCCTTGATTCAAACTCAGTCACTTTTGACAATGGACTTGGTGTATCATCTGATTCAAACCCAGTCACTTCTGACAATGGTATTGGTGTAACATCTGGCATCAGTTCTCCTCTGATTCCCACTCTTGTAATCCCCCCCACTGTTGCCCCGGCGTATCCATCCTCCCAGGGAATGGGAACCATTATTATTAATAACCCAGTTGTAGATATGGGCCAATGCTTAGCAGTGAATTCACTAAACAGGGAAACTGTTAGCATAATGTTCTGGAATATGGCAGGGCTCAAGTCCAAATCATCGAATCCCATCTGGTTAAAAACAATAGAAGAGATTGGGATTCTCTGTCTACAGGAAACTTGGACCTTAGAACCCCTCCATCTTCCAGGCTATAAAACACTGTTTACATCTGCAGTAGAGGTTCACCACGGTAGGGCTAAAGGGGGACTAACGACGTTTGTATCTAACACCTTAAATTGCAAGAAGATCCACTTTTCTGCCTACAACCCATATTACCAGCTAGTGCAGATTGATGTAAGCAAGGAACTGTGTCTTTTAATTATACATTTTTATAATAATATCCCTCCCGCTGACCTGGAACCGACTCTTAAGATGCTAGGTAATGATCTAGGTAAAGAAACAGATAAAAATGCTAGGGATGTTTGGGTTGTTTGGGGGGGTGATTTTAACTGTACCATATGTAAAAGAAGCCAGAAAGGAGTATGTGGGCTTATGTTGGACCCGGATACTGACTTAACACACTTTAAACATTCCATCTGTGGAGACCTATTAAATGAGATTCTTCACTCTGAAGATCTAGGGTACGCAAATGAAATTGGCCAAACAGAGCTCCCCTTTGTCCCTACGTTTAATGGCAGGGGTGTTTTGTCTATAATAGATTTTGTAATAACTTCCGTTAGGCACAGACATATGGTCAAAAGGTGTTGGACCCTTGATACCCCTCTTAGCGATCACTACCCGATAATTATGGAGATTATAAATCCCTTTCAGGCAGTGGCTATAGAGGGGAGATCCGTGCAGAACATCTCTGATATTAGTATGGCAAAACAAAATGGATACGCATTAAAGTGGGACAGGGTGGTCCCAAGTGATTTTCTGCGCAACCTGGTAACTGAATGTTTGCCTAGCTTCTTGACCATTCTGGATGAAAATGCGACTAGTCAGGAGATCCTTAAACAGTTTGAGGTTATTTCTTCTCAAATTAAGGGTAACCTCTGGGTGGTTTCTAAATCAAGTAAGGAAAAGACGAGAAAATGGTTTGACCACACGTGTACAAAGGCCCACTCTGAGCTTAAGAGAGCTTTACATGCTGTCCCCCGTAATCCTTTAAGGGTTAGGGTGGCGCTTAATTCTTATCAGAATGCATTGAAAAGAAGGAAGTTGGCAATTAAAACTGAAGCCTGGGAGAAGCTCTGTGAGGCCTCATTGAGTAAGGATGTCTGTGCTTTTTGGAAAGCAGTAAATGCCCCCTTCTTTGATTCAGGAAAAGCACGTATTGAAATTGCCATTACTGAGGACTCTTGGGTGGGCCATTATTCCAGCCTGTATAGTACCTCCACCGATGAGCAGATTCCTCCGGTGCAATTACCAATACTTGATCAGGGGGAAATGAGAACGAATGGTTTGGAATTAAAATTTACCCCAGAAGAAATAACTGAGAGCTTCAAAGCAACACGGGGCGGCAAAGCCCCAGGTCCTGATGGCATACCTCCAGACCTGTTTAAAAATAATATTGACCTGTGGGGCCCACTCTTAGTGCAACTTTTTAATGCATCCTTAAAGATAAGCCTACTCCCATCATGGTTTATGTCTGTTATTGTTCCAATTTTTTAAAAAGGGACAGGCAAAACCCTATGTGCTATCGCCCTATCTCCTTATTGGACAGCACTGTAAAGATATTAGGAAGAGTAATACTAGGTAGGCTACAAAAATGGTCGGAAGACAACTCTATAATCAGTGACCTTCAATACAGGTTTCAAAAGGGGCAGGGGACAGTAGATCAGGGCCTAAACTTATTTATCCTCCAGCAGAAATATACCAAGGCACGACGTGAGCCCATTTACTTCACCTTCGTTGACTTGACGTCAGCGTTTGACTGTGTCTCACACAGCAAATTATGGGACATTATGGAATCTCTTGGTGTAGAAGGAAATATAATTGCCTTTCTTAAGGACTTGTATTCAGGTGCCATCGCAACAGTGCGTTATGACAAAAAAGGTGAATGCACTAGATCTTTTGATATTGGACGTGGGATACGCCAGGGTTGCGTTTTAGCACCTTTCCTATTCCTGGTATATATAAATGGAATAGAGAACGCTCTAGTGGAAACAGCTTGTGATATGCCTAGGGTAGCTAAAAGACCAATTCCTGCATTACTATACGCAGATGATGCGGTCTTAATGGCTCGTACCCCGGTGGCTCTGCAATGTCTTGTAACATCTTTTAATGCATTCATGACTAATCTGGATTTGAAAATCAACTGCTCCAAGACATTCTCTATGAACTGTGGCCCTGGAGCTAGCAGAAGAAGGAGGCGGATGTTTATTAATGCAACCCCTATAGACTATACTGCCACCTTTTCTTACCTTGGTATTCTATTTCACGAAGCAGGGAACTGGACAGAAGCGATAAAAGTAAGGAAAGCCCTGTTCTGCAAATCTATCACTGCCCTTAAGAATTTCGCAAAAAAGATGGGGAAAAAACCAACTGTAGAACTTTAAAAAATTTACAATGCCACCTGTGTCTCTATCGCGGTCTATGGTGCTGGATTGTGGGGGTATGAAAATGCCAAATCTATACAAGTGGCCGAAAACAAATTTCTGAGACACATCTTAGCTGTACCTGAGAGTGCCTCTAGTTACATTTGTCATACAAAATTGGGCCAATGTTATATTGAAGACATTCTCAGAATCCAACCAATACTGCTGTGGCATAGGGCCTGGACTAGTGATGGATGTGTATTGAACCGAGCTATCCTAACTGATGGACTGAGTTTGGATTATGCTGGGAGGATAAGGTGGTTCATATACATTAGGGACTTCCTTGGAGGTATTGGCTGTATGGGCTATTATGACAATCCCTTGTCCATGTGTAACATCACGCGAAAGGCACTAAAAAGAAAGTGTATGAAACACCTGGAAGAACGTAGGATGACAGTGGAACATGAGAAGAAAACTGTCTTAGCCCATCTATCTGTATCAACACAAGGAAAAATCCAACCATACTTAACCCTTTCCTTCACAGAATTTTTGCTGTTCATTTTGACCCGATTTAGGTTAGGCATCCTCTTTAGGGCCCTAAGCTTCCCCGCAATGAATTGTTGGTCCTGCAATCTCACCAAATGCCCATGTGATGACCAAATCGGAACAGTCTGACATCCATGTCACTTTTTTCTGTAAATATTATACGTTACCCAGGAAAAGATTGATTATTCCAATTCTAAGGGAAATGGGCGTGAGACGTTGTAGGGTTGCCTTCCTGGAACTCCAGAAATTAGATGTTATTTTTAATGTTGCCTGTATCTCGGAGTTTTTTAGCAATGTTTTTAGATTACGTAAATCAATTTGCACTTAAATTTAATTCATGTTTAACTTGTATATTTCTACCTGCTTGTATGATGTATTGAGTATGACACTGTATTATTATGAACAGTTTTTTTATGTACTTTTATGGTTATTATTCTTTTAACCGAATAAAGTCAAATGGAATTGAATTGAATTGACTATCAATTAGATGGATGCTTACTTTCAAATCCCAATTGCAGTCAGCCTTCAAAGATTTCTGAAGTTGTGCCTCACAGATAATTCTTCCTTTTGGTCTCCCTCAACTCCAACAGTATACACAAAAGTAATATTAATAATAATAATAATAATAATAATAATAATAATAATAATAATAATAATAATAATAATAAATGAGTTTCTAAAGCGCATGGTTATACTACACAGTATGTCCCCACGTGGCCGCTCTTATTGTGATATTTCTTCTGGATCCAAGTCCCATCGATATCCAGAACATTATAATGCCTGAAAACAAAAGTCAATGGCCAACATCTTCATGGATTTATGATTCAGCCTGCCAATGTTAACTGCAGTCTGTCAAAGACTATGCCTGAATGAAATTTAAATTATGTCAGTGTATTTGGTGTCATTTGGGGAATTTTGCATGATGCTTGTTAGGTACAATTCCCAAAATTATGCTGTTATGCCACTTCACGTGATTATGCTCTATTCGCCATAAACCTGTACTGTGAATCTTACATTTTCATCAAAACATTTACTGTGAATGCACAGGATCAAGAAAACCTATGCTCCTGTCTTAAAGACATCACAAAGTGACGCATCTGCTTAGATGCGTCACTTTGTAAATAGTGACGCATCAGAAGTGCAAAACTGATGCAAGGCATCACAAATGAGGCCCCAAATTTCTTTCTGAATCACAAAAGTTGTTTTGGTTAGGGGCATGAAAGGGAGTCCCTTCCAAATTACAAATCTCACTTATTATGTAGCCTCAAACCAATGATAAGTTGCAGACTCCTGAAAGGAGGTGGTAGCCCCTTTACAAGATGAAAAGCTGCCCCTTTGGAAATTGCCTGGGGTGGCCTTGAGGAGCGAGCACAGTGCAACCACTATTTGTGACCTGTCTTTTACACTCCTGGACCAGAATTCCATAACTGGGTTGTTTAAAATTTTACCAGTGAAACCTGAATTTAAATCATATATTGTGTTAAATTAACCTGCATAGTAAGTTATTACTATCGCACAATCCTATTGCACATTAGGATTCTCAATTAGCAATCAGTCATGCTGGTTGAATCGATATTTCATTTAAATACAGCATTCATTCAGAAAAGCCACCGTTTCTATTTTCAGTTGGTATACAACATGAACATAAAACTGAGCTAAATTGATCTGGTAGTTTAACACGTTAACCTATTCTCACATCTACAAAAGATATTTTTTTCATGATATTTGAATGAATTTACAGTCTAAGGTGATGGAATTTAGACTGAAGTGGGTGACTTCTCCTTGTTGTCTGAATTATAACCTAAAGGCAATGAAAGCCATGGATTAAATTCACAGAGGAACTGCTTCTCGCCGTGATCTCTGTGACTCCTTTGAATTAGTCATCTTTCCTTATTATTAAGTTCTGTTCCGAGTTAGTCACAACTGCTGAAATGGTTTTCATGCAACGCTGCAAAAAATAAACAGGACAGAATCCGTTTTGGTCTATATAACAGTGAATTAACAGTTCTGTATATCATCTCTCAATGTCCCTTAGCACGAAAGACAAAGTGCGATTTTGAATTGTGTCACCTGTGTTCTCAACTCCCTGAACAGAGGAGATGGGATTTAAGGGCTGAATTTTACAAAGGTTTGTTTTATTAGCTTGGTGTCAAATTTGTACTACCAAATATACACTTTCACACTGCTTCTAAATGTAACTAACACAAATGAGTGAATGTGGCTGAAAAGCTATTAGGGTAATTTGTATTTTGCAAAAGGTTAAGATGCATATTCATGGCACTGAGATAACGAAACGACATCTTGAATCAATGTACTGAAAAAAACGAAGAAATAGGTGCATAATCAGGTGTAAGATTAGACAGCACTAAAATGGTATACTGTAATATCCTGAATGTATTTTTAAAAAATCAATCTCATCCTTTATTTCAATGGTTTGAATATGAAAATGTCTTATAATACAGTATTTACCTATGAGTAATTCAAGACTTTGGTGCTATTCACTAACAGCAATCTGATAAAACATGTTTGTACTTGTAATTGCAGAACACCAGAGGACTTATTATTAAAAATTCCCCATAACATAAAGGGAGTAGCTGCTTTTTCAACCTGGGGCACTTTGATTTCACATAAGGGAGCATCGACACTTGTGGCGCCATTTCTGTAATGCAGGTCACTCTGGCACATCTTCAAAACTGGGGGATCTCAAGGGGGAATTGCACCATTTGCATGCAGCATAACCCCATCAAACGAGGAAACACGTTGCCTCTGTACTCGCAACATATTGCAACGTGGGCACGGAGAAAAATAGCTAAGGAGCATGTAGAGGTGGCACATAGTCAATGCACCCCTCAAAGGCACACCTAGGGAGGGGGAAAGGGATCTCATGAACCCCTCAGGCCAGGCGTTTACAGCTGATGAAGTCACTAACTTCCCTCACCTCCAGTGCAATCTCTGCCCCCTTTCATAAAAGTGTAATCTGCAATGTGACAGAAGGACCAGTGCTTGCAAACAGCCTGTCTGCCTTTCATTAATTAGCTGCCTTCAGGGCAGATTGAGTTCATGGCTGCACTGGAGGCCAGCTCATTAATTGTGATAAGGTTTACTGACCTGTTGTTCACCTGTGGCACCTAGTTAAAGTTGCAGAACAGACCAGGGCAGATGTGCGCCCTATCTATTAAATAGTACAAGGATGTTAAAACGGGGTGAGAGAGGCCACAGTATTGTTGTGAAATGAGACAGATCCCCCAAAGCCTATTTTGGCTTGTATTTGGTGAGTAGGTTTCTCTGAGAGATATCAGGCTCGCTCCTGATAGATGAAATAAGAAGGAAGGATTAGTCGAGAAGAAAAGCATATTATGCTGCATGCATGACAACGGACACAAGCTGCAGTACAGTTAAGAACACGATGGAACATAAATGGCTCAAATCAAGTTAGTTAAGTAAACAGAGAAATTTGCTAAATAAAAAGGCTGTAAATAATTTAACAATGAAGACCCAAGATGGTAAGGATGAATTACCACCATATTTATTCATTTCATCTTTGGGTGGTATAAAATAATATGCCAGTGATAAACGGGTCTTTTCCCATTACAATTCTAATAGCCTTTTGTAGTCCAAAAATGTTTTGTCTCTGTTTGAAAGTGGATTATTAGTAGGGAAAAGTAGGGACTTACAACTAGCTATAAGGCCACAATAAAAGGTCCAGTTCAGGGCTCAATCTGTTATTCCCTTGCTCATCCCTTGGTAGCTGGCAAATGGCAGGCAGGCTTAACTTAGGAGACAAGTGTGTTAAGCTTTTTTTTTAAAAACATCAATACATTAAATAGTTTGGCACAACAAACAATAAAAATCCAACACCAATTTATAACAAAAAGATATATTTCAATCTTTAAAATGACACCAAAACATCAAACATCCAATGTAGGAAACCAGAGATATGAATTTCTATAGCAAAAACACTTTTCTAGCGCTTTAAAACCTAAAGCATCAACTTGGGACACCTGGTTGTGCTTGACCGGGACAAAGTCAAAGTTTGAGGCCAATTGTGATGGATCCTGGGTCGGGAACACTAAGTGAGAGGCCTTGGTAAAATAGTCACCTTTGCATTTAATCATTTTTCTGGAGCTTTTTCTCTCAAAGTCAAGCGAGGCTCAACGTCAGGCCGGGTTTCAAGTCAAGGGTGGCAACTTGGCTCAGTGCGAGGCCTCAGTGAAATCCTGGAAGTCTTGAGCTCTAGAGCATTCAGCATGACGAACCTGAAATCCAGGTTAGGTTGAGGTTCTATGGCGGCTGCTTGACTCTCGTCAACGGGTCAGTCACTTTGTAGAGTTTTTCTCAAAAATTCTCCAATCTTTTCCAAACTTCTGGATCTCCTTCCAGAAGGTCCTTTTGGGATACTAAATTGTCCACAATACAAATTTGAGGGACTAGAAGCTCTGAAATGATCCTTGGGATGTTGGGACTACGTTTCCCACAATGCACCCGTTTAAATCCTTAAAAGTCCACTAGTCACACTCCAGACTTAGGACTACTTGAAGAAGATGGTGCAGATTAGCTCTGTTAACCTCTTGATGTCTGGGAGTCCACTCCTTAATCCTTGTCAAGCCAGACAAAGTCCTTAGGGCTGTAGTTCTAGATTATGAAGCAGGTGCAGTCCTTCAGAGTACAATCCTTTGTGTGCAGATCAGGGTTCCAGCAAGACCGTACTTCTTTTCCTTTCTGTTTCACGCAGGGGATCTGAGCTGCCATGCAGCTCTCTCATATGTATTTAGTGTTTCTGGGCATCAAGTAGGAGGGCACCCCTGACCAATTGGATGCAGGCTGCCACTTTCAGGTAGGACTACTTCCTCCAAAGCATGGCATATTCTTTCCCCAGAAAGCGTAATTCTTCCAAAGCCCAAAACGGAGAAACCCTCTCCTGGAGATATAGATCTGGCTATGCCATCCTACTGGTAAGGCTAAGATTCCCTAACACTATCCTTTCAGCTCTTCAATATTTTAATTACCGGGGCTCCTGTCTGTCTGAGGGTGCAGGATGTGGAGTTGAGCCTGTGCTGACCTAAACTGTCATTCTTTCTTAGAAGATCAGTTTGGCTACTCCACCCCATCCTGCCTTGTGTTATGCAGCTTTTAGTTCTCCTCCCATAGGGAATCCTTTGTCTCTAATCAGTCCACTTCACATCTCATTAAGACAGCTTAGGTCAGCCTGGCAGAGGCTGCCCAACCAGGAGAGGGAATCTAGAAGGCTAGATTTCAACTCACAGAAAAGAAAGTGCTAGAACATATTTTCTGTAATAGTTATGGTAAATCTAACAATGACAGGTTGTTGGATATATTCTAACTACCATGCTGATACTGTGAAGTATCTTTTTAGCTGCTTTCTTTCCATAGTTATCTTTCAATAAAGGAGTCCCATGTTAGCCTATGGAGCCATTGTGCTACAATGGGAAAAAATGAAATTTGCAGTTTTTCCCTCACCAAGGCATATAAAACATATTTTGTACTGTCTCTGCTTATAGAAACAAAGCACCCTATCCCTGAGGGACCTAGGGGAAGTCTTATGGGTGATGTATATGTAAAAATAGGATCGTTTGGGAATTTTGAAGCAGCTTTACTTCCAAACTTGAATTTGCATATAGATTTATTTATAGGTAGCCAGAAAGGCAGGGCTGCCTTTAAAATGACAACAGACAACACAGTAGTGCACACATAAGTACATTAAACCTACTGGGCCTCTAAACCTACATGCCCTATTATATACTATGGTCTTACATATAGGCTATCAGTAGCAATTGTAATTAAACCTAATTACCATACACCGCATGGTCTGAGCACTGGCCCTGGGTCTCGTAAGCAGAGTCTAGAGCACAATCAGGGTAGGTTACCATCAGTATCAGTGAAGAAAAATGAGAGTGATCAGGACAAAAAGGATGATATTCTCACGGGGTCCTTTCCCAAAAAAAATCTGAGTTTACTCCCACCATCTAGGGGCAACAGGCTTATACTTCATACCAGGGTTTACTCTCACTTCTTTAGAAGGAGGAGGAAATGTTTGCATGGGTCCCACTTTTTAGCACGTCCTCCTTCCTCATACCCTGTTCACCAGCACCACTGTTTCCCTCCACTCAACTAACTTAACTCCAAGGAAGGAAGGAAGAGGAGGAGGCTTCAGTATTATGTCACAATTCTCATTTTTTTGTTGAGCAGTACAAGAAGGATGAAATTCTAATAATCAGATACATATAAATCACAAAAAATACATAAAAACTGATTTAAAATACACATGGACAACATTTCTTTTTTCCTAATTTAAATTGATACAGTAGATGTTTAGAAAGAGAACACATTTCATATGTGATTTCATAAAACAGGTTCTGTTTATGAACTGACCCACAGTCCTTGCCCATATTACTTTAACTTTCAGTTTAGTACTATTTTAGCTCAAATCTCTCCTTGATTTCCACGTGGCTATAGAATCTTCTGGGTTTCTAAAGTGCAAAAGTGTAGAAGTGCAGAAATATGAAAAGAGCTGATATGCTAAAGTTCAAGATTGCAAAAAGTGCAAGACAATACCCTGATTCATATTTCTATAGCAGATAAATATTGCCAAGTCACTGTAAACGTTTTAATTGCCCCCACACGTACTGCAAAAGCCTCTTCAAAAGTCCTGGTACGCTTCATCTTATTTAGCCATTTCCCATATGAAGGAGCTTCTGTCAATCTCCATTTCTGTGGAACTAGGGAGCGAGCGACCAACATCGAGATAACTAGAAAGGTCTCTTTGGACTTTGACACAATAGCTTCTCTACTCATTATACCAAAGAGAACTACCTCTGCTGTGGGACAAGTGATTTTTGGAAGACCCGGCTAAAGGCTGCAAAAATCTTTTCCCAGAACGTCCCTAGTTTTGTAAAGGTAAAGAATGCATGCCTCCATCCTCCTTCACCTTCTGCCATGCAATGAAAGCACTTATTCTCCACCTCAGGGTAGATTTTGTTCAATGCCTTAGGGGTGTAATAGGCCAGCCAATGGGACCGAAATGCCATTCTTTCAAAATTGGCTGCTCTTAAGGACTTGCTGCCTGCCAAAGATATAGCCTGCCACTCCAAACTAGAGAAGGAGCATTGGGTTTCCTGAGTTACTTTCTCTAAAAACTTCTCTAGCAAAGGTGTTTCGTTTTGGGTGCGCAATAGCCGGTACCAATTGCCCACCCCTCTAATATTGGCAACAAATAGCGCATTTGCTAATTTGGTTGGAGTATCACAGAATATATGGTTGGTATTTTTTTTCACTAAATTTACTATTTGTAAATATTATTTTTGAAAACAGGTTTATAACTGTCCCGGGATCTATTCTGTACTTCCTGCCAAGTAATCACTCCTTCCTGAATAATAAAGTGTCCTAATACTTAAAAAGCGCAATCTTTCCAAATCTTTAAATGACTGGAGTGAATATAAAGGCCAAGACTTTTACGCTCGCTTAATTTTAAAGTGTGAAACCCAGAAGAACCATTTTGTTTAAAAAAACTGTAATCTACTATAAAACTCCAAAAGAGTTTGGTATCTATTTTTTTTGGGAAGCTTTGAGGTTTTGAGGAATGTTGGGGTCCGTGAGCCAGCTTTTTGTATCATCCTGTCTATGAAAAACGTATCTAATCGGGCTGTCCTGGACAATAAACATGCAGTTAAGTCCAACATTGCTGCCTCATAATATTTTTTATTGTGCTGTAAGGCCAGCCCTCCTAATTTTATATCGAGTTGCAACACTGATAGTTTGACTCTGGAAGATTTCTTATTCCAAACAAATGATCTGATCAATGATTCAAGCTCTTTAAAATAGCTGGTCTTAATCTTTATAGGTACATTAGAGAATAGAAAAATTAAAAGAGTGAGTATGGACATTTTAATAAGTGCGACATGCTCAATCAGAGTTAACGGGAGTCGAGACCAATTTTCTACTAATTTCTCAATCTTTCTGCTTGTTGCCTCATAATTTAATTTGAATAACTGCCCATACTGGCTTGTAACAAAGATCCCTAGGTACGGTATGGGATCTGATTAAAGAGCTTGTTGTTTTAAGTTTGCCGGAAGAAAACCTGTGTCTGAGTTAAGCATTAAAATCTTTGTTTTATTTTGATAAATTTTATATCCCCCAATAAATTCAAATTGATTGAATTCAGATAATGTCCGGTCAACATTATGTCTTTCAGGGTTAAGATATAATATGGCATTGTCAGCAAACATTTTTAATTTAGCAATGCCCTGAACTGGGAATTGGATATCAATATTGGCTTGTTTTTTTGGCAGCTAGAGGTTCTATAAAGAATGTAAAAAGTAGGGGTGAAAGCGGGCACCCTTGTCTGGTCCCTCAATTGATGTCTACTAACGCTACTTGAGTTGCATTAATTACCAGCTACGCCTGGACCCCCTGATTGATGTTCAGAAGATTGGTAGTAATTTGAGAGGGGCCCCGAATCTCTCTAGTCCAAAAAAAAGAGTGTCCCAGTTAACTGGATCGAATGCTTTTTCAGAATCAAGCATCATAATGCATGTCAGTATTTTATTAATATTAAAATAGTTGAGCACTTCGATCAAAAACCCTGTCTTGGATGACATAGTTCTCCCGGCAACAAACCCCGACTGGTCCTCCTGAATCACTTCTTGGGCTAATGGGGTGAAACGCTGTGCCCATATTTTCATAAAAATCTTGTAATCAGCATTCAACAAGCTAATAGGTCTATATGAATTTACATTGTTGGGTTTCTTATCTTTTTTCACAAAGCTCACCACTGTCGCCCTCTTAAATTCAGAAGGTACCAGGCCTCCAAGCGTTCGCATGATTAAACAGCTTTGTTAAGAAAGGAGTCAGCTCATTAGCGAACAACGCGGAATAACTAATGACAGGTCCAAGCTGATATGCGTATACGGACCAAGATTCATAATTGATACCCTGAATATGAGCAAATATACTAATCGAAACTGACAGAGTGAATTACTTACTCGCTGACAATTACATGAATTTGAGCTTATCAAGCGATACGTTGATTTAACGACAAAGATACCCTTAGACTCGTGCTACGTGACTTATAGATTCTTTTGTTGAAAGACTCGGAGATTTATTTACTGTGGCTATTAAGAAGAACTGGAAGCTCTAGGGCCCTGAAGAAGTCTAAATGTCAAAGACTGACAGGACGAAACACGTGTTGGCTGTGTTTTGAGAATTACATTCACATTGGATGAAGGAATAAAGAGAAGAAAACTTTGAAGAAATTGACTTTACTATTGTGGACTTTGATTCAATATATTGAGTGCTTGGCGGAATTTTGGTAACCCCTATTAACCCCTTCCTTCTTCCCCACTACATCCCAGCGCAAATGGGAGCCGCTTCTTTACGTCACCCGATAACTTCGCAGTCTCCTGCCCTTGCACCGCTTGCAGAACTGCCTCCTGCCAAAGGGCTACAGAAAAAAAAGCGGAGATGGACCGCCAGTGCGCAGTGCCTCGGCTCCTGCCACACCAAACCTTTGCAGCCTGCATTAGCCGGTGAGCCGCTCTCGAGCCGTTGTTGATTTTCAGCAAGTAAAATGCCAGTGGCTTCGTGCTGCTGATTTTCCACACATTAGAGCAGCACGACGGGCTCAGAGCTCTCCTCTCAGCCTTGCTCTCCAGTGTGCCCCGTAAGGAAGGGGTGGGGCTACAGTCACTTGGGGCTAGGGAGAGGCAGGGAGCTCCACCGCTGTAGCCCTCTCTCGACTTTGGGATGGTTATGTCACAATTATCAGCAGGTGCTCCAAAAACTGGAACACTATCCCTTATATGGGGGAAGTGCTCCTACACGCCCATGCTTTATTTCCCTCTTGGTTTGAGGATTGGAGAATAAAAAACTTGGCCTCTTGGAGTCCTTGACCTCTGTCACTATATTGGCTGACACTGTAGTCTGATCCAAACCCCATTTAAAAAGCTTTTTTATCCCTTCCTCATTGGTCGGAGTCCGACATAGCGGAACCTTCACCTGCTCCATCATATTTCCTTTTCACTGCACACTTTGGGTGCTAGAGCTGCTCTCCTCTTCTCTTCATGACACCTCCATTGTAATCAGTATATTTGGATTGGGAAAGCCACATTTTCTGCCTCTGCCAATTTCCTATACGGAAACGTGGCCTACTCCCTGACCATTATATGTCAACCTACTCTCTGTGAAGGCTATCCATCGTGACTCACTTGGTGCACAATTATGCAATATGGGTTTCCCACTAGTACCTAAAAATCTTTCTTCCAACAGTACTAATTCCAAGAATCCGAGTGATATCTCTCATAGCAGGCCTGACAAGTGAGCAGGGCAAGTGATTGCATGTAAGGCAAAAAGCCCTGCAGATACAAAAATAGCTCTTAGAAGGCGAGACACAAAAACAGAAAGAATCTATAACACCAGGAACCATCTGAGAGCCCTTGGGTTGGAATCCTGACGTTTGGCAGAATATGACAATTATAGAGCACCATCCATGACTACTGAAAACTGACTCCAAATAGATAATACCGAAAGGCATGTACTGCCTAACAAATCACCAAACATGTTTTCTATATCACTGCATAAGCTATTTCATGACAGAGGAATTAATGGTTATTGAGCAAAAAAAGGTGCAGCCCATCTTCAAATCCCTAAGCTGGCACTGCCTTTCAACCAGAACTAGAAACATCTGTTTGAGGTACGAAAAACAAGCGAAAGCTAAGACAGTGAGTTACTAGTGTAGAAGTTAGACTTGCACACAGCTTTTCCTGTGCAAATCCCCATGAAAATCAGTGTGGTGCTGTTTTTTTTAAAGATCTGTGAGTGGGTATTCTAGGGTAGGTACGTTTGAAACATATTAGCCAAAGAAACCTATGAAATGACAAACTGCCTTCTTTTTGTGAAGCCCCTTGTGTTATTCAAAGCTTCAAACCTTTGTAGCTATGGCCAAACCATGCCATTCTGCTCTCCTCTCCACATGTTTCTCTTCAAGACACCTCAATTTTAACCAGTATGTTCTGAATACAAAAGCCACCTTTGCCATCTCTGCACATTTCCTATACCAGAACGTGTCCTTCTACCTGACCATTATGTGACACCCTACTGTCTGTGAATGCCATCCATTGTGACTCACTTGGTGCACAATGATGCAATATGGACGACGCACTAGTGCCTAAAAAGCTTTCTATCAACAGTACCATTTCCCAAAATCATAGTGAATTGTTCACATATCTCCCCTAACAACCCTGCCACGAGGCCAGGGCAAGTGAATGCAAGAAAGGCAAAAGGCCTGCAGATCCGAAAATAGCTCCTAGAATGTGAGTCGCAGAAACAGGACATGTTTGTAATACCAGGAACCATCTGAGAGCCCTTAGGCTGATATCCTAATGCTTGGCCAAATATGTCAATGGAGCATTATCCACGACTACTGAAAACTGACTCCAAATAGATAATTCCGAATGGCAGGTACTGTCTAACAAATCACCAAACTGTGTTGCATAAGCTAGTTCATGAAAGAAGAATTAATTGCTAATGAGCAAAATAAGGTGCAGCCCTTTTTCAAATACCTAAGCTGACATTGCCTTTGAACCAGAGCCCTTAGCATCTAATAGAGAGACGAATGACAAGGAAAAGCTAGGACAGTGAGGGACTGGTGTAAAAGTCAGAACTGCGCACAGCTTTTCCGGTGCAAATCCTCATGTAAATTAGTTTGGTATTGTCTGTGAGGGGGTATGCTACGGTAGAAATAGTGTGAAATACATTTGCCAATGAAACCTAAGAAAGAGCAAACTGCTTTCTTTTTGTGAGGCACCTTATGTTATTCAAAGCTTAAAACGTTTGTTGCTCTGGCCAAACCAAGCCATTCCCACTTGTAAAACCAAATTATTGTTCTTGAGTGGGTTCCTGGGAGCATTTGGCTGGGTTGGCATTGAGACAAGCCCATTTCAGAGCTCCTGAACAGACTGCATGTGCCGCCACTACAATGACCAATCTGAACTATAATTCTGTATAATCTTGGGTGTTTCTTGAGGAAAAAGTCTAGTGATTACCTTACCCCTTTTATTATTTGTCACACTTATTCTGATAAAACGGTCCTCTTTGGCAGAGTGCTTAATTTGAGCCCGTGGTTTCCGGTGCTCGGCACCACTACTTAATTGTAAGCACCGGGGCCTGTGACAGTCAGTCACAAGATGGCGCTGTCTGGCTAACTTAGAGATGAGGACAACAGCAGTTAATTATTAACTCAATATACATGAAAAATGCATGTCACCTGCCATCCAAGCCATTGTTATAGCACTGGGGGCTTAAAATTGTCCAAACTGTCACACTTGTAGGGCTGTTAATGTTAGTACCTGTGTTGTTACAATTATTGGCGGCCCCGGCAGGGGCATTGTGTGATACAACATACAGAGGCCTCCTGAGGCGAGCCCTGACACTTATTTTTTTTCCAAATTAAGCACTGCTTGGGAGACAGAAAAGCACATCTAACATGCACAACTAATAGGCCATAAATACCACTAGAAGACCCAATTATGGGGCTTATTACGGCTTTTACCGGTGGTAGCAGGACATCCTGCTCCTGCACCCCCAAACCTATGTAAGAACTGCCCATCAGATAAGGAGATTTCTCTTGCCTGGTGGGCGGTTCTTTGATGTTCCCAGGGCGGTGCCTCTGAAATAAGCACCGCAATGAGAACCTCAAAGGCGGTACCTGCACGGCATGGACTGCTGCAGTACATGTTGTGCAGGCACTGGTGTGCATGCATACAGGGGGGCACATGTTACTTTCATTTTAATTTTATACTGATTTACTTATCATTATCCTGTGATGTTGTTTTACTGTCCAGGGCATAATCTGCCCTGCAATAGGCTTTGGGTGTATTTTAAGGGCCAGATTACGATGTTGGGCGGAAGTACTTCTGTGGTCTTTTCGGGGTCGGTTGGCTGCCCAATGTTGCGTTAGAAGCGGTTTCTCCAACTGAAGGATTATGATGCATTGGAATACATGGTTTACAATCCAACGTTTTCCTTCTGACTACAACAGGAAATTCCGACCATGTAGCTCTAGGATATGACCAATGGAGATGATCGAAGATCAGTTCGACCCTGGAAAGGTCACCCAATTACGATGCGTATTTCTGGCGTGCCGTCTGTGTCGGTCCAACCATCTCATCAGAGCTGGCAGCAGGGGAGGCTTATAAGGCCGAAACTTACCACTACACACTTTCACACTTCCTGTGTAGCTATGGAGCCCATTTTGCACGTCATACTGCTTTTGTACCTACTCAATGACCAGCAAAATCAGAACCTTCGCAGACGTCACCACCGGAAAGTGACACACCTACCCATACCCATTAAAGTGACCAACCATGTCCAGTGATGAGGATAGTGGGGAGGAAGAAGGTGTGGACCAGAGGCGTCAGCTCATTGACCGCTACATTCCTTGAATGTGAGTAACTACGTCTTGTGCTGCTGTTAAATGCGTGATGTATGTTTGCTGGTGATGGGTGGATGTGGTGTGTGAATGCTGCCGGTTCTGGTATGTTCTGTTTGCACATGGGTGTGGAACATGGTGTACAAGCAATGCTCCCTGATGTGTGTCCTGTGATCCACTTAATTTGTGATGATTGTGGTTTGTGGGAGGTTGCAGTTGGGTGTGGTGTGATGGGTGTGATTCAGTTTCCTGACCTGTGCTTGCTGTTGATTATCCCTAGGTCACTCACACAGAGACATGATTCCAAACAACAATGATCCCTGCACCTGGTAATGACAACAACTAAGACAAACCTGTGTTTAAACATGGAGGTCACACAGCCTTGAGTGTTTCCGTGATTTTTATTTACAGGGTGTGGATTTGTGTTAGTACATATTTACAAAATGGTGGTGGAGGGGAAGTGTGAGTTGAAGGTCATGTCAGATGATACCACCGTGTGGACACCACATTGTGTGGTGTACACCTAGTCCAACAGATGTGTGCCAATGCTTGGCAGTGTGGGGCAAGATAGTTCACAGAGTGAATGCCAGGCTCAAGGAAGGGTGAAGTCAGTGCCGGCCCCTCTTCTGGCGGGTGGCTGATGCATTGCCACTGCTCTGTCCTGGACCCAGCTGTGGGGGCAGGTTGTTTGGGGGACACCTCCCTTTCAGTGCCCTCTGGTGATGGTGGTGGTGTCCTGTCCCGCTGGCCACTTGGGGGAGGGGGAGGTGGTATGTTGCGGGATAACCACTCCCTCCAAACAGATGTTTGCTGCTCCATGAGGTTCACCATTTGTCCCATACTGTTGTCCATGGACCTCAACAGCTGGCGGGTCTCAAGTGAGTCTTGATGCGCCCGATCCGTCTGTGCTTGCGACTGCTCGTATGATGCATGCACTCTTGAAATGGCATCCAGGGTCTCGGTCCCAGGATTGGGTGGGTCTTGTCCCCCACCTCGCCTTGCACCTGCCCTCCTGTTCGTAAGCTGTGGCCTCACCTGTGCCCTCACCTGTCCACTCTCCCTGCTAGCCTGTGATGTTGATGGTTTACCATCGTCCAATGGGTTAGGGAGGGTGGCAAAGGCAGGAGTGGTGGTGGTGGTAGCTGCACAGGTCACAATGGCAGTAGTTGCTGTGGTTCCACTGGCCAAGGTGGTGGAGGCAGTGATATCCTGGGAGCCTGATGGCCCTGGGAGTGTAGGCGGACCAGCATCGCCCTCCGCACCCGAGGTGTCCAGGGAATCATCACCGGAGTGTCCATGCTGTGAGGGGGGCGACTGGTGCTGGCGGATACTGCTTTCTCCTGCCAGTTCTCGGTCACCTGACGGACAAGAATTTAAGAATCAATGCTGTTGACATGACAGGTTTGTTGTTGTTACATTTCAATTTTCTAGGGATTCAGGACATGGTTGTTGATGTCATCACATTGGTGTGGTACACAGTACTGGGTATTATGGTGGTGTGGATGCGGGGAGACAATACTTGGATATGCATGGTGCTGTTCTGCTATTGGATGGTGCCCCTGGAATCTGTGTAGTTTGGTAGTCATTTTGACATTGTTGCTGTGGCTCTGCAATGTGGACTAGGCCATGTTCACCAGGGTTGTGGACAACCTACCTTGCTACTGTACTTGGTCTAGTCATTGTCAAAAGAGGCATATGTAGATGTTTCATGTGGATGGTATACCTTGTGTTGTGGACAGGGGTTGGACATTGCATCCATGTGCCTTGTGTCAGGAAACACATTGTACTTGCTGTTCTGGGTATGTCAAGTCTCACATCATGCCCAGACTGCCTACTACATGGATTGTGTGGGCTGCCACCATGTCCAAGTTTCCCCTTGCTGGTTCTTTGATGCGTGCAGATGTGACGCTTCTCTTACATGTGTCCAAGGGTCTGTTATTTGTGGGTCCTTGTGTGGACATATGGTACTTGTTTGTTGTTCGACGAATGCAGTATGCAGGCACTGCGTACTCACCTGTCCCATGTTTAATTTCAGATTTTAACCATGGAGTTCCTACGAAGCCATGTGTTGTGTTGCTCCTCGCTGCAATCATGAGGGTGGAGGGTGCACATTGGAATTTGGAGTACAGACTTCCCCCTCACACCCACCCCTCCCTGTGAAGATGGCTACCTGCCTGTAAGTTTGAAGAGGGAGATGCACTTGTCAGCACATGGTGAGGGACTCCATCTTGCTCTGGGATGGGACATGGGGGCCTGTTGGGAGTTGTAGTGCTGGCCTCTCACCAACCCCCACTCCCACCCTCCCTGTGAACATGGGGGTCTGTTGGGAGTTGTGGTGCTGGCCTCTCACCCACCCCCACCCCACCCTCCCTGAAGACATGGGGGCCTGTTGGGAGTTGTAGGGCTGGCCTCTCACCCACCCCCACCCCACCCTCCCTGTAGACATGGGGGCCAGTTGGGAGTTGTAGTGCTGGACTCTCACCCACCCCCACTCTCCCTGTAGAAATTGGGGCCTGTTGGGAGTTGTAGTGCTGGACCATCACCCACCCACCCTCCCTGTAGACATGGGGGCCTGTTGGGAGTTGTAGTGCTGGACTCTCACCCACCCCCACCCTCCCTGTAGACATGGGGGCCTGTTGGGATTTGTAGTGCTGGCCTCTCACCCAACCCCACCCCCACCCTCCCTGTAGACATGGGGGCCTGTTGGGAGTTGTAGTGTTGGCCTCTCACCCACCCCACCCTCCCTTTGAACATGGGGGACTGTTGGGAGTTGTGGTGCTGGCCTCTTACCCACCCCACCCTCCCTGTAGACATGGGGGCCTGTTGGAAGTTGTAGTGATGGACTCTCACCCACCCCCACCCCCACCCCCACCCTCCCTGTAGACATAGGGGCCTGTTGGGAGTTGTAGTGCTGGCCTCTCATCCACCCCCACCCTCCCTGTAGACATGGTGGCCTATTGGGAGTTGTAGTGCTGGACTCTCATCCACCCCCACCCTCCCTGTAAACATGGGGGCCTGTTGGGAGTTGTAGTGCTGGTCTCTCACCCACCCCCACCCCCTTCCTCCCTGTAGACATGGGGGCCTGTTGGGAGTTGTAGTGCTGGACTCTCACCCACCCCCACCCTCCCTGTAGACATGGGGGCCTGTTGGGAGTTGTAGTGCTGGCCTCTCACCCAGCCTCACCCTCCCTGTAGACATGGGGGACTGTTGGGAGTTGTGGCGTTAGCTGCTTGACCACATACAAGCCTGGGAACGTAGGAGACTACATTTGTGGTTGATCATGGTGGGTGCATTTGAGCCCTGGGCTTCACAATTTGGGTGACTGTGTGGTCCACATGCATGGATTGGAGCCTGGGAGATGTGTCTTAGCAGTTGTGCAAGGCAGAACATAACAGTGTGATAGTAGTCATTGGTTTGTACTTACCAGCCTCCACTCCCTCATCTATTCCTTCCAGGCTCTCAGGGTGCAGTGTGCCTAGCACCTTCTCCTCCCATTCGGTGTATGGTATTTGATCCATGGGAGTGCCACCGCCAGTGTTGTGTGCCCGCAGGTGGTTCTTTGACCTGATGCCTTTCACCCTTGCCTTGAGGTCGTGCAACATTACATGCATTAGCGCGTAACTATGAAAACATTATGGATTTTTAATTACGGGCATCATGTATTGTACCAGGAGTAGAATTAAGTAGCGACAATGTAAACAATATGCTGCCGTACTGGGTCCACTAGGGTTTAACATCTATTCAAATATGGCACCAGCCATTACTTTTAGTTCTTAACTGAGCAATTCTACAACACATCATTCGGGATTATGTTGCGGTGATGTTATGACGTAGATCACGTACCGGAACCAGAAAATAAAATGCTATACCTATGGCGGGCATTCCAGCTGTGAGGCGTGACAAAGGCACCTGATGCAGAGCACTCGATGAGAGCGCCGGCAGGTAAGCTCAGTGATAGCTGTAGATTTATTGGGGCCTGACATTGTGAAAGTCTTTTTAATCAGAGGCAAAGCATTGGGCACTTTGAACTATTGTGATTAGGTCCTCGAGTATGTATCTATCAAGAATGGCGTGGGGTCATAACCCCTTTTCCTAAATGTGGGGCCCTCGTGGTCATTCGCAATAGTAACAGAAACACTTTCCAAACGATATCTACCAGCATACCAAGAGTGGAGGGAGTCATGACCCTACAACTTGTCAGACGGTTGAACAAAGTTATCCAATGTCTTGTTCTACATTAGGTCCTAGTTTAGATATGGGTGGGTCGACCATTACTATGTCACGCAAGAGGGGCAAATGCAAGCAATGAAGTTCCTGTTTTTATAACTATTTATGTTTTTATAACTATTTATGTGCCTTTCTGAACATCACAAACATATGCAGCATGCTTTGCCTAAACTGTTGCACTTTGAGACACTTGTACTATGTTGACAAATGTAAGCATGACGTATGTGTAAGTGTAAGTGTGTTTTAAAAATGAAAAGGTTTGTGACTTCATGTAACACTCATAGACAAAACTAATCTTGACATTGACATCTAGCCAAAGTAGCCATAACAATATAGGATACATTCTGACAATGTACTTGCACCCCTTGGACCATATGCAAAATGATAAACAATCTAAAATATCGATTTTTTTATTTAGAAGTACAAGAATATCGAGTTGGAAATATCGTAGGGACAGAATATCGAAATCAAGAATATCGATGACCAGAATATCGACCTGAAGGTAAGAAATATTGTCTTTGTTAATATTGAAGTTAGTAATATCGATAGCAAAAATATTGATGTTACTGATATCGATATTAATATTAGTGTTATGTATTTTATTATGTAATTTATGTGTTTGTGTTTATATTTTATGTTAATTATCGTACTAGTTTTAGAATATATGTATTAAATTTGTAGAAGTTAGTAATATATTTTTTAAGTAAAATATGCGTTTTATTACAGTAGCGGGTTGTGGGTTTATAGGGGAATAGGGGGGAACTAATTTAATTACAGTAAATTAATAAAAAACAATAGGAACTAGTAATTATTTTTAAATACATTTTGGGGCCGATTCCGAGTCGGTAAAATCCAGTCCGAATCGCCGTACGGAGCATTTTTTCCATACGATTCGTATGCAGAACCGTACCCATACGTACAATGTAGAAGAATGTGCACTCAATGCAGTTCTCCTTACGAATCGTACAAAAGACCGCACGATTCAAGAAATGGTACGGATCGCACTCGGAACACACTGTACGGGATGTTCGTACGGATTGCAGCAGCCTTCTACGACCCAGCAAGTACGATTCGTGTGGATACCACTCCGTACGACTCTTTTTTTTACGGGAGCTGAAAACGTCTGGAAAGGCTGATTTTGCCTCATAATGCGTACGGAACGGACCCCCCGGGTACGGTGCGTACACCCCATCATTGCAGGGGTACGGTGCTTCGGTGTAGGGTGTGTACACCCCTGGATTTCAGGAGTACAGTGCGTATATGCCTGTGCGTACAACCCATGAATGTCAGTGTACGGTGCTTAGGGGTACGGTCCGTACCCCCCAAGGACGTAGGTGTACGGTGCGTACACCCCTTTAATTAAGGGGTACCGGTGCGTATGTTATTGTGTGACTCTCCTTACGTTTACCGTACAAATCGCGTACACAGTCCCCGGTCCAGATGGTACTTGGCCGCTCGTACGGCATGTTTACGAATCGTACGGTTTATTGTACGGGTGTATGTCGTACGGATTTTCCCTTGTCTTTCTTACGGTTCGCAAGGATTCGGACGGAGTTTTGACCTACGGATCGTACTATGCGATTCGGACGGATTACTACTAAGTATGGGCTAAATCTGCAAATTCGCGGTCTGCGAATTCACGCGAAAGCAAATTCGCGGTCCGTAAAATTCACGCATTTTAGCAAACTTGCAAAAAATTTTATTTTGGCGTGTTTGCAGTTTTTTTTTCAGCACGGCTACTGCGAACTTACCTATGTGGTCGTTTTTGGGCCTGCCATCTTGTTCGCGGGAGGGAAACAACTCGGCAAACTCAGAATCAAGGTAAGTCAATGCAGTGCGCGCAAGATTTTTAAAGCGTGAACAAGCAAAAAAAATTGCGAACTTGCGAATTGCGGATTGTTTGGCAATTTCATGCGATTCACGGATTGCAAAATTAGCTCATTTTGCGAGCGGAACAAATTTTCTGCCCATGTTTAATTACTACGATTCGAATGGAAACGGCTACCAATACGAATCGTCGTACAGATTTGTTTCCCGAATCGGAATCGACCCCTTTGTGTTTTAGTTCTGTAGTGAGTTGTGGGTTTATAGGGGAATAGGGTGGGAAGTAATTTGATTGTAATTAAGTAATTATTTATTTGTCTATATTGGTATTGATAATTAATTTTATGTTAAATAAATATTAATTTGTTATTAATTTGTATTTATTGATTAAGTGGTAATTATATTAAGTGTATTAATTTAATATTGAAGTGTGTTGTGAGGTTATAGGGCAATAGGGTGGGAAGTAATTTAACTGTAATTAAGTAATTATTTTATTGTTGAGTATTGATAATTAATTTATTGTTAATTAATTAGTAATTGCTAATAACTTTTTAATATTAAATATTTTTTGGGGAAATTAATGTATTCTTCTTTAATTAATATTTTGTAATTAAATTTGATTAATTATAATTAATTGGTATTCATCAATAATTTATTGTTAATTAATTATGAATTGCTAATTATTTCTATAATTATTGTTTTGGGGTTTTGAAAATTATTTATTTTTTATTTCATTCTTATTTGGTAATTATTTTTCATAATTATTATTTAATTGTGTTTAACATGAATTTAATTGTTAATTAATTATTAATTGGTAATTATTTTTAAGTAATTATTTATTGGGATTGGTATTTAATTTATTGTTATTTAATAATTAAATTATAACTGATTTAAAACCTTTTTTTTTATTAGTATTAGTAAGTTATTTTAACCCCTACGGTATCCAATACTTTCCCTACTCTTGCACCCTCTGGAGCTGGAATAATACATTTTTACCCCTACGCTATCCCACACTTTCCCTACTATTGCACCCTCTGGAGTTGGAATAGTAATATTAACCCCTACGCTATCAAACACTTTCCCTACTCTTGCACCCTCTGGATTTGGAATAGTAATTTTTAACCCTACCCTATCGAACACATTCCCTACTGTTGCCCTCTCTGGAGTTTTAATAGTAATTTTTACCCTGACGCTATCCAACACTTTCCCTACTTTTGCACTTTCTGGAGTAGATAGGATAATATAATATTTCATTGTAAATAGTATTAAGTAGGTATGTATATTATATTTTATATGTATATGTTTAATTATTTTTTGTACATTATATGTAGTTACTTATAATTTTAAACATATTTTTAACTATGTTTATTTTAAATATATGTATTATTTATTTTATTTTGCATTATTTTTAAACATTAAAAAAACAATATTTTTAACAACAATGTTTTTGACAATATTTTTTTTCGCTATTTTTTTACTTACCATGATGTAGATAGGATTTCGATATTCTTGTCATCGATATTCTGCCTCCGATATTTTTGACGTCGATATTCTGTCAGTAATTCATGCAAAACACACCATACCAACATCATTGGATACTTACACCACATATTACGCATGAGTAACAGTTAATCAAAAAATCCAATTTGAGGACTCAGAAAGATGAAAAAAATAGTAAATACTTTATTGAGCCAAACAATAACTGTAACGGTGTTGCTAAAAAGACCATTAGCCAGTTCAGTATGAGTCAATGCCTTTGAAGGACACACATGTCTTGGCCTTCACTGCTTACATGTATTTCTCCAACACAGGGGCACTTCCCCTTGGAGATGCATGCCAGGCACCAAAGGGGACAAACTAAAGGGGATTGGGTTGGGTTGTGGGAGGGATGGGATCAGGAGTGGTGTTAGGGTCCATTACAGTGATAGATTCTGAGGGAGTGGGCTGGAACTCTACTGCGGTGGTTGGCTCTAATTGTTAGGGGGGACAGCTGTAGTAGGATGGGCAGATGGAGCTGAGGATGGGTTGATCTGAACTAATTCTTAGATTCAAAATTTTTTGAGGGGTGTGTCAGAAATGGGAATCAGAGAGGTTTTTTGTAGTGGGTTTTCTGGAGATAGCGGTACTGGGCATGTCTGGGGAGCTATGGGTTGCAAGAGTGGATGTTTTTGTGTTTGACCGGGGGATTGTGGGGGACAGATGCTGATGCAGGTGGCAGGAACTTTCTCTTCTTGGCTGGGTGTATGTTTGGGGAGTGAAGAATTCTATGGAAACAATGGTGTGTGCCTGGGCTAAGGGGGGGGAACAGAGGCGGAAAGGGTAGGGGTTGTGGAGGCAGAGGGTTGTGAGGTATGCAGAGTGTCTCTGGATACATGTGTGTTATTTGTTGCCTCGTCCCTGGTGCAGACTGTGATATCTGTGTCCTGAGTGTCCGTGTGTGTGGTTTGCAACTACTGTCTGTGTGTTTGTGTCCGGCGTGTGGATGTTGAGGTGTGTGCATGTGTGTGTTTGCATATTTTGGGTCAGGGAGGGTAGTTTGAGCAGTGGATAAAGAAGAGGTTGGAGGGGGGAGGTACTGCTAGAGAAGGAACAGTGCTGCCGTCAGTGTAGAGGCCATAGCCTGATTTGATCTCTGCAGTCATCCATATGTCCTTGACACAGTTAACATCACAGATTTTACAGATCCAAAAAAGAATTAACATTGAGTTGTGCTCTTAGCTCATGCTACATTAACATACATGCGTGCAACTGTAAAGGGTTTGGACCCTAATCGGTAAAACTGAGCTCCAATATATCAATGAACAAACAAGTGCCAGTAATGATAAGTTATTCACCTCCCACAACTGGAACATCGGAAAAGACAATGTCACCACAGAAACTTAGAGCGTCATTAGAATAGCGGGCGGATCGCCAAAAACCACCGCCTGCATAGACATTTCCCCCCGCCACATTATCATGGCGGGGGGGACCCCGGCGGACGGAAAAGACTGTCTGCCGGTTTTCCGCCCGGTCTAAGAGTCGACCGGGCGGAAAAGCTGTCTGGGAGACACCGCCAACCATATTAGCATATCTGCAGGATTATGCCACGGAAAGGCAGGCAGTTCTCGCAATTGGGGGCCAATAGCGGGCCCCCAGGGATTCTGTGGGGTGGGGGTGCACATGCCTGCCACGTTGTGCAAGGAACTGCACAACATGCCTTCTTGGCATTGCGGCGGGCAGTGCTGAGAGCATCACCCGCCACAATGTCAAGAATGCAGGATGCGCCCGCCAGTGTGGCAGGTGCATCCTAATATCACCATAGGGACCATAGGGACCCCTGCACCAATGGCGGATGGTCCCATCCATGAAAGGATGGCGGGCGGGCAAAGTCCGCCCACCATCCTAATGACCACCTTAATTTCCATTTGAATTAATCAAGTTTTATTTTGCCTTAGACAAACCTAAATTCAAATATCACAATCCCATATCATGAAAAACTTTTTTCATATATACATATCATTGTCATATCTTCACTAGACCACTCTTCATCTTTCCATGACCATATTTCACACAGTCAAATCACTTCCCGCACCCATTCATAACTGCTTCTTTGCCACACTTTACTAACTAAACTCAGACTCAAACTTCCGGAACATTCACAACAGTCCACACCCAGCCCACTTTCCAGAACAATTTTTTCTTTTAAAACAGGTTTCATGTATCAGATCACAAAACCGGACCAAAAACCAAACATATTACAACAGTTTCTAAACCTTTTGATTCCTTGAATAATATGCAAAACATTATTTGCAACAAATCAAAAGCAAAATCAGCCGATTCATGTATCATAAAAAACAAATAATAAAAAAATTGCCAAAAATTGCTAATTGGGCACACGCTTAATAAATATAAAACTGGATAAGCAACCCGTTTTAAAGTTCTTTTTTAACTACTGAGACCCAGCAGAACCCACCCTACTTAAAGTACTAGGCAGACATCAATGGTACAAACGTACTGCCGAGAAAACTAACAGCAGTTATGTAAGTTTTTGACAACACAGAAGTGGGTGTTACAGGGGGGCATTGGTGAGGCATGTGGTGCCTGTGGGGGGTCAAACCTTGACTTGCGGATGTCAGTTTGATGACGCACACAAAAATCGCATGCAGGCCAAGAGAACACACAGGCTCAGTGATAAATATGTCTCTTTTATTTACCTACTTTGTGCTCTTTAATATATATCAAGAGTGTGAGCGGAACTTCCTGGTAAACGTATGCGTCGTAGTCCACTAAATATACATGTATCTGGAACAGCAGGATGTATTCAATCAAAAATTAGATGTCAGGTGTTCCATCTATGTGTTCTTCTGGAGCAGGTAGACACACACTGAAGGATCTTATGTCCACAGAAATGCTGAGATTGAGAAATACAATAGTAACATACACCCTGATGTATGCATGCATAGCAGCGGCAGTATCAATAAATGCAATACCAATATATCCTGTAATCTATGCATTCGCAGTGATCTGAACACCAGTAAATCCAAAGTCAATGTACAATGTAACTTATGTACGGATAACAACATCATTATCAGTGAATGCAATGTCGATGTACAATGTAACAACGGTATGTATAATAATGAGAATATCGGTAAATACGTTCTCAATGACAAACTCTTCTGACTGCTGATGGATTAATCTGAGATGAACTTCCCATTAACCCTGAGTCAGAGATGTGTGGTTAGTAGACCTGGGCAGTAAATTCCGTTCCGCTCGTGGAATTTGCAGAATTTGGGTAATTTTGCATTCCGCAGAGAATGCGGAATTGCCAAAAATTCTGTGATTCGCAGATTCAAGGAATATTTTGCTTTCCAAAAGCATTTTCGCAAGATATTTCTCCCTGAGCACGCAAACAGCGTTCACGAACAGGAAAAAAACACTGCGAACAGGCTGAAGAAGCAATGCCGCGTGTTTGCGGAACTCTGCGCATGCTTGCGGGGATTTTTTACCATTTCGCCGAGCTTTGCGTAGCGCGACTACGCATATTCCGCCCACCCCCAGTGGTTAGAAAGGACCTGTGACTCAAACTCAAGCCTACCAATTAACAGGTTACAGATGGGGTTGCAAATAGCCCAAAGACAAACGTGCATCCAGGGAAACCCTGATCGATCCGATAGATCCGTAATCACACCACACAGGACCATGGAGATTTTCCCCAAAAAAACACATTTGGCTAAAGCTACATGTTCCCAAAATACCATAAAGTTAGATGTTGCATGTAGTTAGGAACACTCAGCCAATCAAGACACATGAACACTGCAAAAGTTCATCACGCACTCCCCACACCGAACATCAGGACACGCACATACTGCCCACACTAGCTCTTCCCGAGGTTGAGAGCCATCTGTGTCCCCCTTTTCAGATTTTTTTGTTGTTATTTATTACTATGATGCTTTTCAAAGAATCTCAAAGTGTTTTATTCTACCCATAACATGTATATATAATATGCTGCCAAAACATTTGTACTCTGAGACCGTCTTCAGACATTCCTCTGTCAATACTCTCCTAGATGCTATGTTTAATTAAATCAATTTATTCCTATTTTGCCAAAAATCTCTTCTCTTTTAATTTATTTAAGAAATTCATATACAATTAACAGATCTACCGAACTATTAGAGAAATACTGCACACTCAGAGTATGTGGTATCCAAATCAATACAGTAAAGGGTTAGTTTCACCAGCCTTGCGGCTGACACTGAAGCTTCTGAAGGATAATTGCACTCTGGGACAATGAGCTGTCACAAGATTATTTACTAAACTGATTAATAGGGTCCTGAATTAGAGCATGTTGTGCTTATCAATAACTTAAGAATGTAAATTCAAGATGTGTTGAATAAATTAAACAAAATGAAGAAGAGGATGGTGGAATCGGACCATTGTGTAAAAGCTATTTCTTCAATTCTGTATATGCTATCTTATTACCTGTTTCAATGGTAAATATACGGTGAGTGAAAATGGAAGTATTGTACTGCTGTGTAAAGTCTTACATTAGTTTTTATGTGCAGCTAAGGATTTTATGTGTATGAATAGAAGATCAAAGACAAGGCCAGTGCTTAACTAGTGCAGGTGAAAGGAAACAAAAGCAAAATAGTATGCTCGTCTGGCATTTGTACCCTATTGTTATGAGTCGAAATCTGTATAAGTTGAAGGCACACACACAGCAAGGCTGGTACATGCCGAAACTTTGGAGGCTGGATTAATGAAAATTCGAACTGTCCACGCTGATGGAAAAGGGTGCACCCTTGTGTCTCAACCCCGTAGGGCCTCTTTGGCTTTGACAAGTACAAGAAGGATAAACTTGAAACTTCTAACTTTATGTATTGTATGTTGAACACTTATTTTTGTGAAATGGAAACTAAATCTTTGATAATAATGCCAGTATGTTAATTATTGATGGCACGGTAATGTAATAATTTTTGTGAAGTCAAAATTGTATTGTGATTATTTTTGTGGAGTCAATAAGTTTCTTTTCAAAAACGTTCTACCATTAGTCAATCATATTATGCACTATGGGGCATATTATCAAGGATGGGCGATACATTATCGCCGCTTTTATCGGCAGGAAACTGCCGATAAAGTGGCAAAAATGGGCTTGATAATATGCTCTACGGAATTCCAATCGAAGCCCATGTTAGATGTTTTCACATCTAACATGGGCTTCGATTGGAATTCCATAGAGCATATTATCAAGCCCATTATCGCCGCTTTTATCAGCAGTTTCCTGCCGATAAAAGCGGCGATAATGTATCGCCCGTCCTTGATAATATGGAGCTATATGTCTAATATTTATGCTTTGTGCCCTAATTAATGTCTTGTGATGCTCTCTAGTAACCATTTGTCATGATGTGCTCTGTTCACAATGTTCTAATTGGTTTTGTTTATTAATAAATGTCATTAACCCCTTCGATGCTCATGACGGAACGGTTCCGTCATGAGCATCGGTTGAGCTGTGCTTATGACGGAACCATTCCATCGAGCCCGTTGGCTCATTAGAACCTTCAGCACAGTGCGAGAATTCGCGCCGCGCTGAAGGTGTTAATATATGTTTTTGATGAATACAGAACATGTTGAACGTTGAATAGTCAAGTTTGGAAGAATTACGAGGCCTTGTGAAAATAATTAAATGATTTATGGTTTAGGGGGTTATTTATTTGTAGTGAACCTTCAAAAGTGGCATTACCATTAACAAGGGTTTTAAAATTACAATTTCTCAGACACCACACATAGGTTTACCTGTTCCTAAACAAAGTTAGTTCTTATTAAATGCAATAAGGGAACCCAATGGTAACCTATGGGAGAGATAGGCCTCACAGTACCAGTTTCTCACTGCCAGAGCATGTAAACCTTAAAAGAACATCTGTAACCTTTTCAATTACAATGCACCAAGAAAGAGCCCGGATAGTGCTGGCCCATTCACCACTTATCCTATCCTGAGGGAAGGTCAGTGAATGATGGGTGAGATCAGGAACAATACAGAGTATCCTATGCCACACTGGACGAAGCGATAGGCATGCTGAGGGCTATAGGCAAGGAAGCCCTAATTGCAAAGGTGGATATAGAGTTAGCCTTTAGTCTACAGCCAGAGCATTCAGAGAGTGATCGTCTCCTGGGCTTTCAGTTAGGTGGAGCGTTCTACTACGATAAATGCCTAACTACGGACCATGCAATATCATGTGTATACTTTGAAGCCTTTAGCACGTTCCTAAAATAGGCATTGGGTAAAAGGTGCCCTGAAGGGGGAAGACTGCACTACCTGGATGATTTCCTTTTGTGGGCACACCAGACACAGAGCAATGCAGTGCGATGTTGGAACACTTCAAATCCCTACCAGAGCAACTTGGTGTGCCACTGGAGCACAAGAAGACAGAGGACTCCATGACACGCCTTAGATTCCTGGGGATATAGCTAGATTCCAAGGAAGGAGTAAGCAGGCTGCCAGTGCAGAAAGTGACAGACTTGAAACAGAATATCAAGGGTCTGCTGGCTCAGAAAAAGGCTACTTTAGGGGAAGTGCAGCTGCTTCTGGGGAAGTTCAACTTTGCCCTCAGAGTTATCCTGGCAAGGCGCATATTTGAGAGGCGTGGATGACAATGGGCATAACGCAGAATCATCACTGGGTAAGGTTGACAGCGGGAGTAAATAGAGATTTGCTCGTGTGGCAGTCCTTCCTGGGCAACTTTAATGGGATCCTGGTATAGCAGGAACCCTTGGTAACGACAGAGCAATTGAACCTATACACTGATGTGGCCAGAAGTGAAGATTTCAGCACTGACTTGGGAACAGCCTGGTGCATCGCAAAGTGGCCTGAGGAATGGCACAAAGCAGGGCTGATAAACAATTTGGCACTGCTGGAACTGTCCTCTATCATGGTGGCATTCTCAGTATGGCACAAAAGCCTGGCAAACAGACAGGTGACTCTCTGGTCTGACAATCAAGCCATAGGGCAGGTAATAAACCTGGGTACTTCAGGCTGCCCTAAAGTGTTGGGGTTGCTCCAGGGCCTCATGGGATGCCACCTGCAGTTTAATATAGCGATCAAACCAAGGCATGTGCCAGGATGTGACAACCCATTTCTGACACTCTCTTGATTTCAGTGGAAGAGGCTCCACCAGCTTACCCCATGGTTTTAAAGACAGATGATGCCACCACCTACCGACCTATGGAACACTGTGGAACAGACTTAGCGGTATTCATTGACAAGGACCTGGCACCAAAACCAGCTGCCAATTTTCTTAAGTGTCTGGAGTGTTTCACATACATAAAGGGGGTGATGGATGCACCTGTAACAATGGCATAGTCGATTAGTTCATACAGTGGTCTTTCACAAAGGGGAGGCCCAGAGCATGCATGCAATCTCACATAAGCACAGTAGCAAACCTCTCAAAGCTATACAGGGGGGTAGATCCAACACACACATTCTAATGCTAGACCGCATTGAAGGGATAGGGCTGCATACAGTCCAAAATCAACGACACCAGATTACACCGCATTGAAGGGATGGGGGTACATACAGTCCAAAATCAATGACACCAGATTACCAATTGACTACAAGCAATGCTATGTGTCCTCCCAGACATATGCAAGTCTGACAAAGAGCCGCACCTGTTCAGGGCAACATTTACCCTGGCATTCTTCAGGGCCTACAGGATTAGTGAGCTGATAGCACCATCCAGGGTGAACCCAGGGTGGCTTGTCCTCACTAGGAGAACTTACACATGGGGGAAACCTACCTAGTGTTTCACTTAAGAAGGCCAAGAATTGACCAACAGGGAAAGGGAAAACACACATGTCTAGACTGCCCCACAGCAAGCGAGCCTTGCCCAGTGTTCTTAACACAAAACTACCTGCAATTCAGGGCCTACTCATGCACAAGGACGAGAGCTATCTCAGCAGAATACAATTTATTGCAGTGCAATGCCTACCTCTGGCAATGGCAGAACACACACCAGCAGTCTTCAGTTCATACTCTTTCCATAAGCGGGAAGCCACAACTACTGCAGCACATGGCATTGTACAGGATAGAATCAAGCGCATAGCTAGATTGAAGTGTACGCCCTTTAAGAAATACATTAGGCTGGCAATGTGCTAATTCAGAGCTGCTCTCTTGCTGCAGATAATGGAGATGGGAAGCAGAAAGTTTGGATTGCAGGTCACTAATACATCAGTAGTGGAGTGGTGTGGTCACTGGCTAGAGGCAGCAGACCCGGGAGCAGAAATCGACCGGGACCAGGGTTCAATTCCCGACGCGGCAGGGTCGTGGACTTTGGTCAGCGGACTCGATAATTCTCGCTTCCGTGCCTACTCTAATCAGGGGTCCCACTCGGCAACTCTGGGCATTAGCTTGCCTAATCTCCACAACGGCCCCTCCAACGCCGGGGATGCTTGGCTCCACCTTGGGGACTCCCAGCAGGGACCATCCCACAGGGAAAGCCAGGACGGGTTCCCCAGCGTTACACAGCGCCAGGAAACCTCCGGGTAACAGTGCGCTTTACAAGCTCAAACATAATAATAATAATAATCACACATGCACATCAGTGGGCTAGCCCACAGGAGCTGTATGGAGGCATATGGCTATGTGGCACCAACGTGGTATGGTGCGGTAAGTCTGGTATTAAGTGGAACCAGTTTCCCTCAACAGTGTGGGACTTGCAGAAGGCACACAGAAACCCCAGCGCCATAGTGGTTCACTTAGGATGTAATGACCTCACCACACAGTGGCAAAAAAACCCTGTTAAAATCCATGTAGGTGGACCTGATAGCCTTCTCCTGACTACTACAACCTTCCCAAACGGAATCTCCGGTCCAAGGGGCAACATTTAGCCATGATACCCCACACAAAGTTCTGCCGCATCGGAGGGCGTTCCTTCAAACTACTGGGGGCCAAATTATGGAACTCCCTTCCCCTCCACATCCGATGCATCGACAATATGCTAGCTTTCCGCAGAGCGACCAAAACCCATCTCTTTCCATCCCTGTAGGTCTTGTCTCTCGTCTCAGTCGGTTGTGTTATGGTTCTAGCGCCGGGACGCCCCGTTGCTGGGGCAGCTGTTTGCGCTTTACAAAACAGATAACATAACATAGTGATAGCATGATATGAGTGGAGGGGACACTGAGCCATGGGGCAGTAGTATAATCCAGAAAAAAGCTGTACATTGTGATGAGCGAATTCTGTAAGGGTATGAACTGGAAATTTGTCATGCATTGCCTTATCAGCCTTTGAATAACGGGCTATTACGTAGCAGACAATCTGCACCTCTCTAACATAGGTTTAGACATGTTTCTCTTAAATATTGTGGGAACACTTGAGCTCCTGGGTTTCTCATAACTGATGGGGGAGCTATCAGTCTTCGGAAAACCAGCACCAGCATGGCACTGGAGATTCAAGGAGTTTAAAATAAATATCATCATGCATGAACATAAAAGAACATTTGCCTGAACAAGGTCCTTGAGATTAACCCTGGGTATAGTTCGCAAAGTAGCTCTACACGTAGCTACGCGAAGTGCACATCGCACTATGCGAGCTACGCTTATCACCTAGTAGTACCCTGTTCGCGATGATTACACAGTGCCGGATGCTTGTCCGCACTGTGCCATCATTGAAAACGGCATCTTGCACAGTGCCGCTCGAGTAGATTTTTACTTGAGCGGCAGATTTCTCAACGTGGACTGGTAGTTTCTCATCGCGAGAGGTCGCGAGCATACACGACCACTTGCAATGAGAAACCTGACCTCCCCGCTTTGAGAATCTCGCCGGGAGGTTTATTTTCCACGCTCGCGATCAGCAACTTGATGGTGCTGATCGCGAACGAGGAAAAAGTATCGCCGGGATGTCATTTTGCTTGCTCGCGGTCGCCAACTTAACGCTAAGGACCGCGAGCAAGCAAAAAATTACCTCTGCACTACACTACGTTAGGCGTGTTTTCACTGTGCTATGTGCAGTTCACGTAGTGCGAAGTAGCGCAAACTTCGCAAACTACGCAAGCGTAGGGTAGTGCTTTGCCCAGGGTTACTTGAGATACCTCATGGCAGGGAGGGACACTTGAGGGCAAACACAGGGCAAAGAAATAGTCAATGCAGAGTGGATGTGGCACTTGCAGCGCAGGTATGGTCACGGGGCTGCAAACGACAGACATCGAGTAGCAAGGAAAGCCTAAAAGTCGTCACCTGCTGTATCATGGAAATGGCTAAATGAGCTGCCACAGCTGTTGATAAAAAGTGATTCATGGTACCCAGCAAAACATTTTGTTAATGTGATAATGATGCATGGCAAGTGATGAAATATGAATATGTAATAAAGAATGTGTTGGACAGGGCCCTTTTTGCAGGTTTATCCCCTGACTTTCTATCCTTTTCCTATTGTTTTTCTGACTCTGTTTTTCTAGGCTTTAGGACTCTGGGCACTTTAGCACTGCTAATCAGTACTAAAATGCATATGCTTTCTGTATAAATTGTAATTCTGATTGGTTATCCAGGATTCACATATTTAATTTACTGGTAACTCCCTAGTAAAATGCACTATGGGGGCCCGGGGCCTGTAAATCAAATGATACTAGGGGGCCTGCAGCACTGGGTGTGACACCCACATGAGTAGCCCCATAAGCTTGTCTCAGGATTGCCATCGTAGTGTCTGTGAGTGCAGTTTAAAACGGCCATGTTGATCTGGCAGGTGGACCCACTTGCCGTGCCCAAACCTTCCCTTTTACTACATGTAAGGCACCCCAAAGGTAGGCCCAAGGTACACCCCTGGATAGGGTGTATTAAATCTGAAAGTAAGGACATGTACAAGTGTTTTTTACATGTCCTGATGAAACTGCCACTTTGTGTTTGTGCATTCTCTCTAGACATTCACACAAAGGGAGTTGAGGTGTGCCATGCATATCATGATAGCCCATCTCCAGACTGATGGGCTTTCCTGACCTAGAGTGATAGGAGGAGCTGTCACCTGCATCTGTCACAATCCTGTCTCCACCACCCTGGAGTGTGTCTGGAGAAATACCAGGCAGGACAAGAGCTTGTGCTCAACAAAGAAAATCCTTTTGAAGTATCCCTTCTTCAAAGGCCAAAAGCGGTAATAGTATTGGAACTAAACCCCAGACTATTAGAATACTTCTGTATCAAGAGGGACCTTTGCCAAGGAAAAGAGCTGAAGAGCTGTGAGGAGGAGTACTGCCCCATTGCTCTGTGTTGCTTGGCTCAGTTGGTCTGCAGTTACTACTTTTGCTTTGCAGAGGAAAGGGACTGGTCTGTGCTTTGTATACTGCTTTGGAAGCTTTACCAAGGACTTGTGTGTGTGAGCCTCCTGTTGGAAGTCTCCAGGCCATCAAAGAATTAATCTGCAGCATCCCTGAACTCCACTGCTGGGAGTTCTGACGTGCCTTGTGGTGCGAAATCCACTTCTTTGCTCTTTGAGTTTGTTCCTTTTACAAAGACCTGCTTAAAACCATCAAAATCAACACATCGACGCAGAGCCTGTTTTTCTGACACAGCATCACTGTGCAGGAGAAATTTCCAGGCACTGCTGCTGATGAAATTGACAAATCGTCAGTCAGCGGTCGAAGAAAGCGCTGCAGCCCAAGTTCAGCGTAGGGTGTCTCCGAATTCCGAGACCACCGCACTGACTCTGACACAATCCCTGCTGTACGGCTGAAAGAATCAACACAGCACCTGTTTCCGCCACCGCATCGATCTCCAGCGCATCTGGATTTCCACATATTGCACCTGTGTGCCAAGTTTTTGCGACGCATTACCTGCAGACCAGAACCATCTTGGATTTCAACGCATAACAGTACCAATTTAATGCAACACTTCTCCTACGTGCATCAGTACTCATGCATCGCCTTTTCGTGGACTCAGGAACTGACGCATCACTGTGTTTTCTGTTTTGCCTTGTGGATATTGATGCATCCTAGGTACTTTGTCTAAAATCACAGCACACATAGAGTTCTATGGACAGCATTGCTTGAAACCTTTTAAAAGTCATAATTTAAGTTTTGTATGTTGCATTTTTTGTCATTTTGATCTTGTTTGGTTTAGCTAAAGATACTTTTATTTTTCTAGATTAGTGTGGTGTCCATTTGTAGTGTTCTCACTGGGTTACTGTATGTGTTATGTACAAACACTTTTCACATTGCCTCTGAGAGAGGCCTGACTGTTCGTGTTGGGTGACCAAGGGGGAGAACAGGGGTTTTCTTGGGTGTGTATCCCCTTGATGGAGCAGGGTTTTTTGCTAAATGAGGCCTGCTCGAAATGAACCCTCAGTAACACTTGCTAATTGTGTGTTGTGAAAAATCGCATGCGGAAAAGGGTTTAACATGAGGGAAAATGCTACTGCGCAAGTGCAAAATTAAAGCACTGAAGTAGGTCGCAAAGGCTTTTCTAGGCCGCAATGGCTTTTGGCTAATAAAAGGACTAATGCTGTTCTATTTCACTCACTAATGTATGTTAGGAAAATAATATTAACTCGAGTGGCGCATTGGTAGATGCAACACAGGGTGGGTGCGTAAATGGAAAACATTATAACTGATTAATCATGTCTGTGTTTGTTTTCTGTAGAAGTATGGGTTTCTGCTCTGCAGGAAACGTTTGGGTTAATGAAAGAAATAAAGTTGTTTCATTCTGAGCGAAAAGGGGAAGGCGGAAGACAAATGTCCTTCACTGGTCCTATGTGCCTGCCAAGAGTCCACATGAAGAAACAGTTTTGTTTATTGAGAGAAGCAACACTGCCTTTAGGTAACAGTGCAAATGGACAATGTGACACAGAGTTTGTTATATGAACAAGTTGGAGGGAATGTGTACTATGACAGGGATTCAAAATTGTATTTCATGGGATGGAAGTTGATAAGATAACTGAATTAACAATAAGTTGCTGAGCTATTGGACATGACAAGAGTGGTATGACAGTACACCCCCTTCCTTAACCAATCTAATGTTAAAAATTGTCTGTTCCAACACAAGTGTGGGTTTGACTATTGGGTTTTAGGGTATCATTGAAGTATCTGGTGGGAGGGGTTAGAAGAGAGATTGCGATTTCCTGCCTGTGTGAGAAGAGGCCCATGTTGCTGTCTCCTATTCTTGAGCTTGCTGTTCCTGTCTGCTGATTTCTGACTTAGTCTTTGCCTCTTCAAATCTGCTTAAGGGGCCTTGCTGCTCTCATGGCCAGAGAGTTGTTTTCCTTTTTCCTATTGGGTTAGTATAGACAGAAAACTGAATTTGCATAATCATTTGCAAATGTATTTTGTCTCTGAACCTTTTATCACATCCCCTTGCTACTCATTTATGCACTTTCAATGTGATATTATTTTGTCAATTTCTCTATCATTGTTTCTTGTGATGGTCTATGATTCATACTGTATTTGGTATTGATGAGCATCTTCACATTATTTAGATAAAGCATTATAAATATACAAATGAGTTTGTCTTTATTAGAAGTGTTTATTCGTGATATGATTTATAGGAACAATAGAATCAGGTATTCGTTTGCCAAACCCTGTCAACTTAAATAAAGGATGCATTGCTGCAAGTTGTATGCAGACAATGATACAAATTGGATTTTGGTAAGTTCGGTATTTTACTCACCCAGGGTGAAAGGACTTGTTGGGTAATGAATTTGGGCCTTGTCTGTGAAAACGTATTAGTCCCAGATCGCTGGATCACCCTTATCCTGACTAGAATGAAGGGCCCCTACTTGGGCAGGGTGTATACCACTGACAACTAGAGACTCCCATTTCTAACATTGGTGGTCAGCGGTAAGGATTTGGACTTATGTTAGTACTTGACACACTACTGCATGTTCAGATCATTATGCAACCACACACTTCTTTTTCCTTTGTTTGCCGTCTGGATCTTGATATTGATGCAAGGAACTTTGGTTGGTAGTTGTACACATGAGGTCTTGACAAAATAGAAGTTAACTTTTGGCACTTAGCGAGCTACACTTTGAAGGAGCTAAGGTTTTGTTGTAAGGAAAGGTGGCTGGCTGGGAAGAGCAGATCCACAAGGCCAATTCTTGAAACAGTCCTGTTTTGTTATCAGGAAGCATGCTGGGAAGCAACACTTCCAGATGACTTTTTTTTATTTATTTTTTAAAATCTGTTTATTAGGCAGCTTGTAGTACAGATAAATAACAGTCCAACCCAGGACTACAATGTACATTACACATTAGGGGATATATAAGCCCTTTTTCTGTTTGTTTCGTTGGATATGAAACAGCAGTTTACATATACATAGATACGTGGATCAGAGTTACTGCCAAGAACAATATACAGTCTAAACTCCCGTCACTGGAAAAAACCCATCCCCACCCAACCTCCCTCAACAAGTGGCTTGTAGTACCTTGCACATTAATGACTCAGCATGCAACAAATAGTCCTCTAGTGAGCAACATATAACACTGATAGCATGGTCTGTGTTTTCCAAAGAAAGAACAAACTCGCAATGCATATTAATAGTGCACTATAAAGTTATAGTAAATCAGGTCGAGTAAGTAGATACCCCGTAAATGGTGCCCAGAAGTCTTTGGGGAAAGAGGTGTCAGGTAGTTCCTCAGCATATATCTCCAAGTGATCCCTGCAATAAGTTAAATCCCTTATCCAGCCTTTGACAGTGGGAGTAGTTTTCACCCCCCAAGAAAGTGCTATAGCCCTCTTTGCAAGCAGCGTGGACACAGCAACTATCCGTCTGTTGCATGGTTTCAACTGCTTTACAAATCCCAACAGACAAAGTTCTGGCTCACACCCGACCTGTTCCAACACAACCTCTGTGAGAATATGTACAACCCTGGACCAAAAGGCGGAGATCCCAGGACAGGCCCAGGACATGTGGAGAAAATCAGCATCAGCTTGCCCACCCTTCCTGCAATTAGCATGCTCACGTAAACCGTACCTGTAAAGTGGCAATGGGGTACAATAGAATTGGTGCAAATATTTGAAATGGATCAATCTTAAGTTACAGTTTGCCGTGAGACAACCTGTCAATGCACAACAATCTTTCCATACTTCAAGTGTGAGTGCCGCCCCCAGTGCCCGCTGCCATCTACAATAGGATGGATGTTCCTCAATCTCCCTCTCCCGCAATGAGGCATTATATAATTTAGTAATAAGGCCTTTCCGTTCCTCCCCTCCCAGCAGACTCTGCAGAGCCTGCAGTGGAACCTGCACAGTTGGATAGTCTGGATAGACAGATTTTACAGCCTGTCGCACTCTGACATAGGTGAAGCCTAACATAAACCCTCGATCCGTGGAGCCCTGTATTTCTCTAAGTGTCTTGAACCGACCATGCGTGTACAAATCTCCTAGCCTGGTTATGCCCACAGATGCCAATGCCCTCAGCACCGGTGCCTCTCTTGCCGCTGAGATGTCCGGGTGGGACGCCAGGGGTAACTTCTGTGCATAAATATAAGAAAGGCCTGCCCGCCGAGCTAGCATTTTCCAGGCCCAAGCAGTGCATAACACTGGATTAATTTCAGTCGTAGGACCTCCCAACCCGCCACAGAGGGTCTTAGCCTGTAAGGACATGGGCCAGATTGCCTCTGCTTAAATCGCAAGATGTGGTAGAAATCGCGCCGGGTAGTGCCAATAATGCGCAAATTGTGCCTGAGCGCATAAATAATAAAGATAAAAATCTGGAGCTTCAAACCCGCCCCGCTCAAATGGTTGCCCCTCCCAAACTGCATCTGGGTTTTTTCCCGGCCCATACAAAGGTAAGGAGTGCTGATTGTAGCGTCTGAAATAATGCTACATTCAATTTGATAGGTATATTAACTAAATAATAAAACAGTTTAGGCAGGAAGGTCATCTTAACGACTGCTAGTCTATCTGCAAGGGACAGCGGAAAATGCGCCCACCTCTCTGCTTTCTCAGTTACATGTGTGATGGTCCGACCATAATTCTCTGTAATCAGCCTGTCAGGATCCCTGTGCAGCCAGACCCCAAGATACTTTGCCGGTTCCTGAGCCCACGTCAGTGGGAAATCCATATCTATTTCTTTGGTATTAGCTGTCAATGGAAACACTACAGACGTTGACCAGTTGATTCCCAGGCCTGAGTGACGCTCAAATTTCACATATTCTCTCAAAATAGCCGGTAAGAAAGTGGCAGGTTCCCGGACATGTAGCATCATATCATCAGCGTATAACGAAACCACATGTGGTCGTTGTCTGAATCGTAGCGCAGCGTGCGCATGTAGCTGTCTGATTTTACATGCTAAAGGTTCCAAGGCCAGCGAGAAGAGCATCGGTGACAAGGGGCAGCCCTGCCTCGTGCCTCACTCTATAGGTAGTGTCGAGGACACCCATCCATTGACCCGCACCCTCGCAGCTGGATTTGTATATAAGACCTAGAGCCATTTAAGGAAAAAAGGAGGAAAGCCCATGCGTTTTAAAACCGTAAACATGAAATCCCAACAGAGAGAATCAAAAGCCTTTGCGGCATCAAACAGCACGGCCACCGCCTGAAAGTCGGGTTCAAAGTAATGCAACGTATCGAATACGGTACGCAAATTGTGTGTTGTGGATCGAGCAGTCACAAGTCCAAACTGGTCTGGTAAGACCAAGAGAGGAATCAATGGCTGCAGACTGGTAGCAACCATCGTTGCCAAAATGTTGGTGTCAATATTTATAAGTGAAAGGGGCCTATATGATTCACATCTGTTGGGGGGCTTGTCGGGCTTCAGTAGAGTTACTATTAGAGCCTCCCATAATGTAGGTGGGAGTTGCCCTGTATCATATGCTTCTGCAAACACTGCCAAAAGACAAGGCGCTACCTCATCTGCTTACGTTTTATAGAATTCACTGGGGTATCTATCCATACCAGCCGCTTTGCAATTGGGCAACGCCATGATAGCGAGTTTAACTTCTTCCACATCAAAAGGTTGTACTAAATACTCCCTGTGCACATTGGAAAGCCACCCTAACGCCACATCATCGAGATAAGAGTCTATTTCCTCTGGCGGTGGACCTTCTTTAGCAGCGTATAGTGTAGTGTAAAATTGTAGCATAGTGTCAGTAAGCCCAGTGGTCAAATAATGAGTCTCCCCATCATCATCTACCAGTTCCTTTATGTGGTCCTGGCTACGCGGCTCCGACAATTTCTGTGCTAACGAGCGCCTCACCGCAATATTGCGCTTTCGCGAACGACGAGAAAGATGTTGCACCTCCTGGTGAAGTGTTTCATTATATTCGGAAACCAGGTCTCTAATTTTAGCCAGTAAATGAGAGGAGGGGTCTGACTCATATTCATGTTCAAGTGCAGATATCTCAAGTGCCAACTTTTGAATGCTACGTCGAGTATCTTTCAATACCCCTGCTTGCGCTCCAATACACACTCCCCGCACTGTCTCTTTGAAAGCCTCCCATAACAACCCGATTCAGAAAAGGGGGTGGTGATGAACAGAGTGTCTGAATTAAGCAGACCACTCTTACCCAGTCCAAATATCAGGGCTTGATCCATCACCGTTATTTAGCTCACTGCACCATCCCAGCTCAGAACCTGGCTATATGCAAATCAGTCTGTCCCTGGCCCAGTGCATCATGGGAACAGGGCAGACTAAACTACCAAGCCAATTCTTCACCAGAAAGGAGACAAGCTACCGGGGACCGGTTTCTGGCATTTCAGCCGTCGTCAGCCCGGCTTGCTTGAATCCTGATGGTGCAGTGAGCAAGGGACTCATGTCTGAGTATACCCTGCCACACCTATAGTGGCCAAAAACGATTCAGAAAAGGGGGTGGTGATGAACAGAGTGTCTTAATTAAGCAGACCACTCTTACCCAGTCCAAAGATCAGGGCTTGATCCATCACCGTTATTTAGCTCACTGCACCATCCCAGCTCAGAACCTGGCTATATGCAAATCAGTCTGTCCCTGGCCCAGTGCATCATGGGAACAGGGCAGACTAAACTACCAAGCCAATTCTTTACCAGAAAGGAGACAAGCTACCGGGGACCGGTTTCTGGCATTTCAGCCGTCGTCAGCCCGGCTTGATTGAATCCTGATGGTGCAGTGAGCAAGGGACTCATGTCTGAGTATACCCTGCCTCACCACCCCCTTTTCTGAATCATTTTTGTCCACCATAAGCGTGGAAGGGTATACTCAGATGTGAGTCCCTAGCTCATTGCACCATCAGGATTCAAGCAAGCCGGGCCGAAGACGGCTGAAATGCCAGAAACCGGTCCCCGGTAACTTGTTTCCTTCCCAGTATAGGAATTGGTTTGGTAGTTTGGTCTGCCCTGTTCCCATGATGCCCTGGGCCAGGGTCAGACTAATTTGCATATAGCCAAGTTCTAAGCTGGGATGGTGCAGTGAGCTAAAAAACGGTGATGGATCAAGCCCTGATCTTTGGACTGGGTAAGAGTGGTCTGCTTAATTCAGACACTCTGTTCATCACCACCCCCTTTTCTGAATCATTTTTGTCCACCATAAGCGTGGAAGGGTATACTCAGATGTGAGTCCCTAGCTCATTGCACCATCAGGATTCAAGCAAGCCGGGCCGAAGACGGCTGAAATGCCAGAAACCGGTCCCCGGTAGCTTGTTTCCTTCCCAGTATAAGAATTGGCTTGGTAGTTTGGTCTGCCCTGTTCCCATGATGCACTGGGCCAGGGTCAGACTAATTTGCATATAGCCAAGTTCTGAGCTGGGATGGTGCAGTGAGCTAAAAAACGGTGATGGATCAAGCCCTGATCTTTGGACTGGGTAAGAGTGGTCTGCTTAATTCAGACACTCTGTTCATCACCACCCCCTTTTCTGAATCATTTTTTTCCACCATAAGCGTGGAAGGGTATACTCATATGTGAGTCCCTAGCTCATTGCACCATCAGGATTCAAGCAAGCCGGGCCGAAGACGGCTGAAATGCCAGAAACCGGTCCCCGGTAGCTTGTTTCCTTCCCAGTATAAGAATTGGCTTGGTAGTTTGGTCTGCCCTGTTCCCATGATGCACTGGGCCAGGGTCAGACTAATTTGCATATAGCCAAGTTCTGAGCTGGGATGGTGCAGTGAGCTAAAAAACGGTGATGGATCAAGCCCTGATCTTTGGACTGGGTAAGAGTGGTCTGCTTAATTCAGACACTCTGTTCATCACCACCCCCTTTTCTGAATCATTTTTTTCCACCATAAGCGTGGAAGGGTATACTCAGATGTGAGTCCCTAGCTCATTGCACCATCAGGATTCAAGCAAGCCGGGCCGAAGACGGCTGAAATGCCAGAAACCGGTCCCCGGTAGCTTGTTTCCTTCCCAGTATAAGAATTGGCTTGGTAGTTTGGTCTGCCCTGTTCCCATGATGCACTGGGCCAGGATCAGACTAATTTGCATATAGCCAAATTCTGAGCTGGGATGGTGCAGTGAGCTAAAAAACGGTGATGGATCAAGCCCTGATCTTTGGACTGGGTAAGAGTGGTCTGCTTAATTCAGACACTCTGTTCATCACCACCCCCTTTTCTGAATCATTTTTGTTCACCATAAGCATGGAAGGGTATACTCAGATGTGAGTCCCTAGCTCATTGCACCATCAGGATTCAAGCAAGCCGGGCCGAAGTTGGCTGAAATGCCAGAAACCGGTCCCCGGTAGCTTGTTTCCTTCCCAGTATAAGAATTGGCTTGGTAGTTTGGTCTGCCCTGTTCCCATGATGCACTGGGCCAGGGTCAGGCTAATTTGCATATAGCCAAGTTCTGAGCTGGGATGGTGCAGTGAGCTAAAAAACGGTGATGGATCAAGCCCTGATCTTTGGACTGGGTAAGAGTGGTCTGCTTAATTCAGACACTCTGTTCATCACCACCCCCTTTTCTGAATCCCATAACAACCCAGCGCTGTCAACCATTCCCTCATTTTCTCTGAAAAAATCTGGAATAGTTTCCCCAATAGTCTGCTTAAAGACTGGATCAGCAAGCTCAGCTGGTTGTAGTCTCCATGCAAATGGCGGCCTTTCACATAGAGGTATCCACAGTTCCAGAACCACTGGAGAGTGATCGGATAGTGTGCGCGGCTCGTGCCCTATCTTAACAGTCCAGGTCCCTACCATCTCGGACACAAGCCAATAATCAAGAAGGGACCATGTCCAATGCACGAAGAGACAAACGTGCTTTCTTGGCGTCCGCCGCTTATCTACTTCTACCTGCAATATTCCCCATTCTATCTATAGATGCATCCAAACAGACATTAAAATCCCCTCCCCAGATTATTTCCACTGATGGAAAATTCAGGATACAATGCCATACATCAGAAAAAAATGAAGGGTCATCTATATTTGGCCCATAAATATTTACCAACAAAACCACCCAATTTCCCAATCTGACATATATAATCGCCACTTGCCCCTGGTCATCCACATCAGTCTTGGGTATTGGGTCACCTTTGTGAGCCCCTGTATAGTGTACCCCAGGTACCCAGGGCATAGGTGCATCCAAGGCCTACCAGGGGCTGCAGCATGTATTATGCCACCCTTGGCTGGCCATCCAAACTGACACCACAGGCTGATCACTCAGCTTGGGTAAGGTGGTGTAATCACCCCTTACTTAGATATAGTATACCTACATCTACCCATATATATATATATTCACAGAAAAAAACATAGGTTATAGACCATATATAGTTAGGAATTTGCATTTACAAAACCTTATTTTATTTGCACAAAACCATTGAAATTCCATATATAGTTAGTTGCACTAACTATATATCGCGGACCCGCAATCCACTGCTAATGATGTCACATATTACATCATTCATGACATGGTCAGTGACATCACTGATGACATCACTGATGACATCTCAAATGACATCACTGATGACATCACTGATGACATCTGAAATGACATCACTGATGACATCACTGACATCTCATTTGACATTACTGATGATATCATTTATGTGATAATACATCTTCAGACTCTAATATAACCTTAGATACACTCAGTGTAAACAGGCACTCACAGACTGTCACACATCCATGGAGTTACTCACACACCTAGTCAGTCATGCAAAGAATCAATCACATCTCCATTTCCTCAACTATACAGTTATACACACCTTACTTATTCAAACATATACTAACACATATTTACTCTCTTATACAAACCCTGATACAAGTTCACAATGATTCATACACCCACTCTCACATTCACTGGCTCTTATGTTCAGTTATTTATATATGTCAACTCTCACATGGACTGTGTTTTACATATGTACTTACTTTGACATGTAGCACTGAGATATCCATTCAGTCGCCAATACACTCATGCACACAGTCAACTGTCCATACAGCTGTTTCTACATGCACTTTTGAACCCATACACCTAGGGAATCAACTGCGCACACATCTATGCACAGAGTTATACACCTCCCAGCCACCCACACACATACTCAGTCTCCCATACAAATACTTGGGCAACCATTCAATAACCCATATAGTTACTGATATAGCTACTGATTTAAACATGCAGCAGTTTACAGAACAACATATATAATGATTGCCAAATTAAGACACTTTAATCACTAACCCATGCACTCAGTGAGACACATTTAATCATTCTCTCATACAGTCAGTCATGCACCTACTAAATCCTTCATCCAGACACTTATACATCCACTCATTCTTTAATATGTAAGACATATTTTAACTTTACAGAAACATACAGTCACTGGGTGTTGTCATCAGTGATGTCATTTGAGATGTCATCAGTGATGTAATCAGTGATGTCACTGACCATGTCATGAATGATGTAATATGTGACATCATTAGCAGTGGATTGCGGGTCCGCGATATATAGTTAGTGCAACTAACTATATATGGAATTTCAATGGTTTTGTGCAAATAAAATAAGGTTTTGTAAATGCTAATCCCTAACTATATATGGTCTATAACCTATGGTTTTTTCAGTGAATTTTCAAGGTTTTGTAAATGCAAATTCCTAACTATATATGGTCTATAACCTATGGTTTTTTCTGTGAATTTCATTGGTTTTTTAAAAGCTAATATCTATAGCTGTAAAATATATTCTTTATTAAGTGACGTATCACGTAGCCCGTGAGACGCCTCATGATGCATCGCATAACCGTGACGTATTGTCTCTGCAGCGCAAACCAAACCCAAAACGTAAGCGCGCCAGAGCACGCTTAAAGATATATATATATTTTTTTAACCTTAATTAGACAAAATCCACACGTGCACATATCACAAACGTTCAAAAAACACAATATGTCGGACTCCCGTTACGCTGCCGGTTAGCTGCCCGGTTAACGTACCGGGAAGCACCTTTACTGCGAAAAATCGCAATTTTTTTTTCTTTTGCCCCGCAGGGAATTTTAATAGCCCCCTCATCAATCCTAGGGGTTCAGGAGGGGTCTGCCTTACCCCTTTCATTCATTTACACCTTTTTTTTCCACCTCTTGTCTCTCGATCCCACAGAGAGACAAGATGGCGGCCGCTCCAGACTGTTTACAATGTTAAGAGCCAATCAGCTTCTCCTCAGACTCCTGTTACACTGCCGGTTAGCTTCCCGGTTAGCTGCCCGGTTAGCTGCCCGGTTCGCGTACCAAGACGCGTCTCTACGGCGAAAAAATCGGATTTTTTTTTTTTTGGGCCCCGCGTGGCTTTATAATATCCCGCTCATCAATCCTAGGGGGTCAGAAGGGGTCTACCTTGCCCTCTTTCCTTCATTTCCCCCTTTGTTTTGGCCTCCTCTTGTCTCTCGATCCTACCGAGAGACAAGATGGCGGCCGCTCCGGACTGTTTACAATGTTGACAGCCAATCAGCTACTCCTCAGACTCCCGTTACACTGCCGGTTAGCTTCCCGGTTAGCTGCCCGGTTCGCGTAGCAAGACGCGTCTCTACGCCGAAAAATCGGAATTTTTTTTTGGGCCCCGCGTGGCTCTATAATATCCCCCTCATCAATCCTAGGGGGTCAGAAGGGGTCTACCTTGCCCCCTTTCCTTCATTTCCCCCTTTGTTTTGGCCTCCTCTTGTCTCTCGATCCTACCGAGAGACAAGATGGCGGCCGCTCCGGACTGTTTAGAATGTTGACAGACACCGGAGAGCCAATCAGCTTCGCATCGCAAAGTTCCGTTACGCAAAAAGTACGCGAACCGGAGCGCTGCCCGCAGCGCTGTTACAGATATATATCTTATTTTAAACGTTAATTTCTCAAAATCCACTAAAGCACATATATTGAGACCTAGCAAAGGCACATCGGGCTAACAGTACCTACAATTTTGCCAAGTTTCGTGCAAATACATTCAGCCGTTCGAGCTAAAAGTGAGGCCAACCGCCCTATGGAAAAATGAATGGGAAAAACGCGTTTTGGGACCCCCCTTTTTTCTCGGCCCCCCCTTGATGACCCCCCCAAATTTTCAGGGGCTGCTCAGAAACAAAATGTGCCATTTTCCTGAAAATTACAGCCAATTCCGTCCACAAACGCCAAAGTTATTAGACATAGAATTTTCAAAAGTTCCATAGAGAAAAAATCCTAACTATATATACCTACTGGCTATCGCCAGTAGGTAATATAGACACATATGCACCTATAAGTCACTCCTATAGTAGGCCTTGACTATCCTGGAGGCAGAGTGCTTGGTTTTATGTGAGAGGGTGCCCTAGCATGAGATGAGCCCCCCTGCAGCTTTCGGAACCATCTCCTTATAGCTGTTCTATGATATAGCCATACCATATACTCTTAAGTGCGTTAATGCTAACTTTGGTTTGGCTTTATCAAAACATGTCGTGTAAGGTGTCAAACACTTTGGAATACTACATCCCCCGCCAATTCTGGCGGCAGAGGTATCATTCCACCCTTCTAGAGGGAAAATACATGTATGTTACTGCTTTGCCCGGTTAAAGTTAAACAGAACCCCAGCATCACAAAATGGATGCCGCTGCAAAAGACACAAGTCTGACCTCCTGCTGCTGGACAAAACTCCGGCAGGGGAGGCCTGGACAATAGGTTTCCTGTCCAGGGAGGTGCCAGCACCTCCCCAGACAGGCGGATGTGTATTGGGACAGGGAGGGCTGCATCAGCAGATGCTTTTTGAGACACTGCCTGGGGCACACAAGGTGCTCCATGCATAGACCGGTTCAAACCAGTTGCAGGGGCTTTCTGGCCCCGCTCTGACAGGAAACTGGACAAAGGGAAAGGGGTGTAACCACCCCCTTCCCAGGTCCAACCATAGGAGGGACCTTTTCTTAGTATAAGTATTGGAGCTGTGTCCCCAGGACTTTAGATTATCCTGGAACGAAACTTTGATACAGAACTCTTGGACCTTAGACATTCTATTTTGACTAGAAGACTGAAGACATCTCCCTTGTGGTCAAGGAGTGACCACCCTGTGCAAACAGGCACCATCAGTAACTTGCTGGTCTGCTTTGTCGATGCTCCCGCCAGAACCCGAAGACTCAGCGACACAGGAACTGGACTTCCAGACTTCTCTGTCTCCGACCCATATTCATAGCAAAGCTGAGACCCGTGGCGGACACAAGAGACGTGGGACCAGACACCCTGGACATCTTGCATTTTGCTAACTGCTCGACTACAGAGGTACCCTTGCAGTTGTGCATTGGAGTCCAAGAAGCCCCAAACACAAGCACCATATGCACCGAAGCTCAGCCCTCCACACTCCACGAGTGTTGCGTGGGGCCTGCTCTTGCATTTCAGCTTGACGCGTCTTCCTGGTTGCTAGCCTGTTGGCTAGTACGCCTCCTGAAGACAACCCTTTGAAACCAAACTGCTTTCCTGGTTGCTCCAGGCTTGCTCCAGCTTCCCTGCAAAGGAGAAGCTCCTCAGACCTTGCTAGTCTGACCCGAAGCCCATCTTCACTTCCTGCGTGGATTGCATTTGCCAAGGCTTGTTGGGTCCAGTTCGGATACCGACACCGCAGTCAACTAGATCCATTGTGGGACAGCTCAAATCCAGCTCCTGGTTGTCGTCAATGCCTCCTGTCCTCGTGGCTGCAGAGACAAGCTTCACCTCTTCACCTGAGATAATCGCAACATCGCCTGTTTCCTTCCTGGTTCCTTCCTGGTCACTGGCTAGTCCCCTCTGCTTTCAGGTTCTTCACATCTTCGATCCACCCAGACACTCTTCCTCTGGCCGCCTGCAGCACTTCTTTGCAGATCTCCATTTAAAGCACTGACGTTACCCGACACCAAAAGGCCCCTATGCACCCGGCTTACCTGGGTGAGGTAACACGAGTACTCCATGGGTCTTGACTCTCGAAGTGTCCTAGTCTAAAGGGGTTTTGTCGTAGTCTTTCCAGAAGTGCCCTTAAACAGTAACTTTGTAACTCTTATGTTCTCCATTATAAGTCAATGATAATTCACAACTGTGTTTAGACAGTGCACGCGTCTCCCGTGGGCCTCCTACTTCCTAACCTTTGGTTGTTTAGTGTAGCCCCAGCGATTCCCTAGGCCCTAGGCCTACTCACCATTTTTGTCGTGGTTCTTATACCACTTACTTAGTATATGGTTTGTGAGGCCCCTAGGGCATAACTGTATTTGTGCAACTTATCGTATGCTAATTGAGTACCTTGTGATGTACTTCGATCTCTGACCTCATAAAGAGTGCAGAGGGGTTGTGTTAGAAATAAATACATATATATTTGATATATACCTTGTGTGGTGTCCTTTCATTTGGTACTCAAGGGATTATAATTGGTAAAACAGCTTGCTTCCCATGCTCTCTGAAGTCTTAGCCTAAGACTGCTGGTCCATGCTACCACGAGGATAGCTTGTCTATAAGGTTGACTTTACAACCACCATCAATGAGAGTCATTTAGACTGGTGCAAGGTGCCCACTAGAATATTGGACATCATATGCCAGGCTAACTTCTCACATTGGTGTGCAGCGGGTGGGATAGGAGCTTGCTGTTGTTTTATCATATAATCTTAAGATATAATTTGAAAGATCACTTTAAGGTACCTGTAGGTACATATAAATCAAGTTCTTATAATACTTAAATTTTTACTGAACTTAGCAGTTGTAGGTGGAAGGGCTTAGCACACCCTGACTACAGCTCCTAGAGAGGGTCTAGTAGAAAACATTTAATGTACGTAGGTGCACACACCACACCTCTCTAGAAAATGTCCTTGGAAACAGGGTCTAGTGCGCCTCTGCAAGAAGTGGACCCTCCCAGGATCCCTTCTAAATATGATACATTTACTTTTCATGAGCTGAGAAGCCTGTGTGCAGCTAGAAAGGTGAGACAAGGACAGAGTCCAACCTTTAACCACCTGGTAGATATTTTAGTGGCGTATGATGTAGAAAACGCATCTACCCCAGATCAAACAGGTAGTACAGAGGGGGGCATCCCTCAACAGAAGATCCCACTGATGAGAACCAAGGGGATGATGATGATGATGTGGATGCTAACCAGGTAGAAGTCAGGGAACTGAACCAGGTTAACCTAGGACTATTTGGGACTGGAGGAGGAAGAATCCAATCCAGACCCCTAAGTAGGCCTAACCCTGAGCATAGAGGAGGAAGGTCACTCTCCAGTGAGTCCAACCACTCTGATGACTCAGTAGGGTCCCATGCCTCAGCTCTGGCAAGAATGTCTTCACACCTGAGAAGAGAGCATAAGGCTAGGATGAGGGAATCCAAACTTAGAATCAAAAGGCAAGAATTTGCCCTTGCAAAAGAGACCCTGGCTCTTGAGAGAGAGAGGAAATTGTCTTGGCTAGAGCCCACTGGTGGCAGCACAGTACCTAGAGATAGGGAAAGGTCTCATGACCATAAAAACATAACTAAGATTGTCCCTCCCTACAAGTGTGGGGATGACATCCACAAGTGGATAACTGCTTTGGAGAGGGCCTGCAGAGTACAGCAGGTACCCCAGAGTCAGTGGGCAGCAATCCTATGGCTCTCCTTATTAGATAAAGGCAGGGACAAGCTCCTGGTAGTTAATGAACAGGATGCTGACAACTACTATGTCCTGAAGAGGGCTCTGATAGATAGGTTTGCCTTAACCACTGAGCAGTATAGGTTGCTGTTCAGAGAGACCCAAGAGATACAGACTCAGGACTGAACTGACTTTGTAGATTGTGCTACTAAGGCTCTGGAAGGCTGGTTACTGAGCAGTAAGGTCAATGACTATACAGGATTGTATAATTTGTTTATGAGAGAACAGATTCTTAATAATTGTCAGAAGCAGTTATTGCATCAACACCTGATTGACTCCGATCTGACCTCTCCCCAAGAATTGGGTAAGAAGGCTGACAAATGGGTCAGAAACAGGGTGAAGCAGAAGGTACAAAACCAAGGTGGTGATCAGAAGAACAAGACCAAAAGGGTGGGGAGAAAGCAAAAGACCAGAAGTCTTCACCAGGTCCCCAAAAAGTTTCTAATGAGGGGGCTCTAAGAAATCCAAAAAGAAAGAAGGTCCAAAGAAACAATGGTGCAACTTTTTGTAAGGTTAATACTCACTGGAGCAGTGATTGCACCAAAAAGGAGGCAGCTCCAACCACCATTGCCCCTAAGGCAACTGTTCCCCCTGGGTGCAGCTAATAGTGGTGGTTCTCAACCAAAGGCTTTTGTAGCGTTAACCCTGGGAACTGAGGTGGATTCTGGCCTAGTCAGAATACCAACTCAAGCTGTTCTTTTCTGTGATGTGGACATGGCTATGTCCTCTACTGTGAGCCCCAGTAACTTGGGCAAGTACATACAGACACCTTTACTTAATAAGAAAGTGGCTGAGGCCTACAGGGACACATGTGCTAGTGTCACAATGGTGACACCCAGCTTTGTGGACCCTGGACAGATAATACTAGGTGACAATTACCTAGTGACCAATGCAAGCAATGTCACTACCACCCATAGTATGGCAATTGTTAATTTCTCCTTGGGAGGAGTAACTGGCCTCAGAAGAGTTGTTGATGGTTCAGACCTCCCTGTAGAATGTTTGCTTGGCAATGATCTAGAATCTTCAGTCTGGTCTGAAGTGGAGTATAGGACTCATGCAGAGATGTTAGGTATATCAGCACATGTACTTGCTGTGACCAGGTCACAGGTCAAAAATTGCAACATTGAACAGGCCCTGGATCCTGAAATAATGGACCAGTTGCCAAACCAGGAGGAAAAGCAGTAGGGTTAAGGCAGCGCTTTCCCCCCTGCCTCAGAATGAGGATCAGCCTTCTAAGGAAGCTGATAGTGAGACCCCAGAAGGAACAGTCCTAGAAGAGCTTGTGCCTGATCATTGTGAGTTTCTTGGGACAGGGGGACCTTCAAGGGCAGGTCTGAGGCAGGCACAGTTGGACTGCCATTCTCTTGAACCCCTCAGACAGCAAGCTGCTGCTGAGGCTGCTGGGAGTGCTAATGGAACCCATAGAGTGTTTTGGGATGAAGGGCTCCTGTATTCAGAGGGTAGAGACCCCAAGCCTGGTGCTTCCAGGAGGTTGGTCATACCTTTGGCATTCAGGGGCTTCCTTCTTACATTAGCCCATGATAATCCCCTTGCAGGACATCTTGGCCAGAACAAGACTTGGGACAGGCTGGTCCCTCGCTTTCACTGGCCCCACATATCAGAAGACACCAAGGAGTTTTGTCGCACCTGTGTCACCTGCCAAGCCAGTGGCAAATCAGGTGGCACCACAAAGGCCCCCCTAATACCACTACCTGTTGTGGGTGTTCCCTTTAAAAGAGTAGGGATTGACATTGTTGGACCAATGGATCCCCAAACAGCCTCTGGGCACAGGTTTATTCTGATGGTAGTGGATCATGCCACCAGATACCCAGAAGCTATTCCCCTAAGGACCACAACAGAACCTGTTGTGGCAAGAGCCCTCCTGGGAGTTTTCTCAAGAGTCCGTTTTTCAAAGGAGGTTGTCTCAGACAGACGTAACAGGAGAGCACACGAAGAAAATAGCGAAGGTCAGTTAAACAAGATAAAGTCAAGAAGAATGGTGGGACCCGAACAGTGGAGTAAGACATGGATTAATCAGTCTAGACATGGATTTACAAAACTCGGGAGACCCTGACATCGGTTTTATAAACATGGGCAGGAGTTACTCTTTAACGGGAAAGACACGTAGCAGCTGAAAAGGCAAAAACATCGCGTTCACCACGTCCGCCTTGCTGCCTGAGTGATGCAACACAAAATGGCGGTTAAATACAAAATGGCGGCTAGATACGAAGCAAAGTCAGAAACCAAGTAACCTCACAGCCCCTGGTAGGCCTTGGATGCACCTAAGCCCTGGTACCTATGGTACACTATAAAGGGGCTCACAAAGGTGACCCAATACCAAATCAGGTATATACCTAAAGTACATGATATCAATTCAGAGAGAGAACAGCTGGGCTGTGGGTCTGATTAGTAGGCCCACAGCCACACTAAAGTCGAAAAAAAAGAAAATCACAGCAAAAAGTGGCGGTGACCATAGGAAGCAAACCCTACTCTCCTACACCCCCCCACCCCCAAACGTAGGGACTTTAAACTAACCTTGACCAGTTCAGTTTTGATGTTCTAAGTGGAAATATCTGGAGAGTCCATCTGCATTGGCATGGTCAGTCCCAGGTCTATGTTCCACTGTAAAGTCCATCCCCTGTAGGGAAATGGACCACCTAAGCAGTTTGGGATTTTCATCCTTCATCTCATTTAGCCACAAGAGGGGCTTATGGTCTGTCTGAATCTTGAAGTGAGTACCAAACATGTATGGCCTCAGATTCTTCAGGGCCAAACCACAGCAAAGTCCTCCCTCTCAATAGCTGACCAACATTTCTCTCTAGGGGTCAGCCTTCTGCTAATAAAAGCTATTGGCTGGTCTTGACCATCTTTATTCAATTGTGAAAGAACAGCACCCACGCCCAATTCAGAAGCATCTGTTTGAACAATGAATTCTTTGGAGTAGTCTGGACTTTGCAGAATAGGTGCAGTGCACATGGCCTGCTTCAGGTCATTAAATGCCTTTTGACAGCTTACTGTCCACTGAACTTTCTTTGGCAGTTTCTTTGAAGTTAAGTTCAAAGAACTGCTGTTCGTGTGTTCTCCTGTTACATAGACTGTCCTTTGAAGCATTCAAACATGTTGCAAACTTTATGTCTGGATATTTGACTGCTATGTGGAAGAAGTGTGGAGTGAACTAGAAGTTCACCACACCCTATCATTCACAATGCAATGGTCTGGTGCAGAGATTCCACAAGACCTTAAAGGGCATGATTAAGGGTTTACCTGAAAAGCTTAGGCGGAGATGGGACACCCTACTGCCCTGCCTTTTGTTTGCTTACAGAGAGGTCCCACAGAATGGGGTTGGCTACAACCCTTTTGAACTTCTGTTTGGGCAACCTGTAAGAGGACCCCTTTCTCTGATGAAGGAAGGATGGGAGTTATCTCTCAAAGCTCCAAAACAAGACATTGTCGATTATGTACTTTGTCTCCCCTCCAGGATGGCTGAGTATATGAAAAAGGCATCCAAAAACCTTGAGGCTAGTTAGGAACTCCAAAAAGCCTGACATGACCAAAAGGCTGTGCTGACTGTTTACCAGCCAGGGCAGAACATGTGGGTGTTGGAGCCAGTGGCCCCAGCAGCACTCCAAAACAAATGGTCTTGATCCCACACTATTGTTGAACAGAAGGGAGAGGTAACCTATTTGGTTGATCTTGGAACTCCCAGGAGCCCCACAGGGTGCTTCATGTCAACAGATTGAAACCATATGTTGACAGGGAAGACATGGGCTTGCTCATGGCTACAGATGAGGGACATGAGGAGGATAGTGACCCTCTTCCAGACCTGCTTTCTCAGAACCCTGATGATGGTTCAGTTGATGGTGTAGCCTTGGCATGCAGCCTCACTGACCAACAGCAACAGGACTGCAGACAAGTTCTACAGTCCTACAGACATATGTTTTCTCTGACTCCAAGTCAGACTACCTGGTGCACTCATGGAGTGGACACTGGGGACAGTCTGCCTGTTAAAAGTAAGATTTACAGGCAACTTGATAATGTCAGGGACTGTATCAGGACAGAGGTCCAAAAGATGTTGGAGTTGGGAGTCATTGAGCCCTCAGAGAGCCCTTGGGCCAGTCCTGTAGTCCTAGTGCCTAAACCTCACACAAAAGATGGTAAGAGAGAAATGAGGTTTTGCGTGGATTACAGAGGCCTCAATGCTGTCACTAGGACAGTTACCCACCCAATACCAAGAGCAGATAAGCTCATTGACAGATTGGCTTCTTCCAAGTGTTTGAGTACATTTGACTTGACAGCTGGCTACTGGCAGATCAGACTAGCTGATGATGCAAAAGCCAAAACAGCATGTCCAACTCCAGGAGGTCATTATCAATTTGTGGTAATACCCTTTGGTCTGACGAATGCACCTGCCACATTCCAAATGCTGGTGAACCAAGTCCTCTCACGTCTGTATGACTACTGTGCAGCTTATCTTGATGATATTGCTGTCTTTAGCTCTACTTGGGAAGATCACCTGATCCACCTGAAGAATGTTTTGGAGGCCCTTCAAAAGGCAGGCCTAACTATCAAGGCTACCAGGTGCCAGATAGGGCGGAGCAATGTTGTATACCGGGGCCACCTGGTAGGTGGAGGTCAGGTTCAACCATTGGAGAGCAAGATCCAGACCATAAAGGACTGGACTGCTCCCACCACCCAGACACAGGTCAGAGCTTTCTTGGGCCTGACTGGATACTACAGAAAGTTTGTCAAAAGTTATGGGTCCATTGTGACACCTCTCAATGACTTAACTTCAAAGAAACTGCCAAAGAAAGTTCAGTGGACAGTAAGCTGTCAAAAGGCATTTAATGACCTGAAGCAGGTCATGTGCACTGCACCTATTCTGCAAAGTCCAGACTACTCCAAAGAATTCATTGTTCAAACAGATGCTTCTGAATTGGGCGTGGGTGCTGTTCTTTCACAATTGAATAAAGATGGTCAAGACCAGCCAATAGCTTTTATTAGCAGAAGGCTGACCCCTAGAGAGAAATGTTGGTCAGCTATTGAGAGGGAGGACTTTGCTGTGGTTTGGCCCTGAAGAATCTGAGGCCATACATGTTTGGTACTCACTTCAAGATTCAGACAGACCATAAGCCCCTCTTGTGGCTAAATGAGATGAAGGATGAAAATCCCAAACTGCTTAGGTGGTCCATTTCCCTACAGGGGATGGACTTTACAGTGGAACATAGACCTGGGACTGACCATGCCAATGCAGATGGACTCTCCAGATATTTCCACTTAGAACATCAAAACTGAACTGGTCAAGGTTAGTTTAAAGTCCCTACGTTTGGGGGTGGGGGGGTGTAGGAGAGTAGGGTTTGCTTCCTATGGTCACCGCCACTTTTTGCTGTGATTTTCTTTTTTTTCGACTTTATTGTGGCTGTGGGCCTACTAATCAGACCCACAGCCCAGCTGTTCTCTCTCTGAATTGATATCATGTACTTTAGGTATACACCTGATTTGGTATTGGGTCACCTTTGTGAGCCCCTTTATAGTGTACCATAGGTACCAGGGCATAGGTGCATCCAAGGCCTACCAGGGGCTGTGAGGTTACTTGGTTTCTGACTTTGCTTCGTATCTAGCCGCCATTTTGTATTTAACCGCCATTTTGTGTTGCATCACTCAGGCAGCAAGGAGGACGTGGTGAACGCGATGTTTTTGCCTTTTCAGCTGCTACGTGTCTTTCCCGTTAAAGAGTAACTCCTGCCCATGTTTATAAAACCGATGTCAGGGTCTCCCGAGTTTTGTAAATCCATGTCTAGACTGATTAATCCATGTCTTACTCCACTGTTCGGGTCCCACCATTCTTCTTGACTTTATCTTGTTTAACTGACCTTCGCTATTTTCTTCGTGTGTTCTCCTGTTACATAGACTGTCCTTTAAAGCATTCAAACATGTTCTACCACCTGCAAATTGAATTACGGGCACTAGTGTTGATTAACTTGCGGGGAGGAGAGCACACAGGGTCTGAAAGGAGGGTGTGTTTTAGACATTCGATAGCTTGTTTTCAAACTATTCCTATTCGACAGTTGTGTTTGCTTTGGCAGTTGGCATTGTAAACTTGTGTAGTATAATAGACTGTGTGCCACGGAATAAAGTGGCAGTCTCCTGATAACCTACCAGTTGGTGTACTTACAGGACCACTGTGCTTAGCTGCAGCTAATAAATCTGCTTTTCTACGCCTAACAGAGTGTCACGTGTCTCTGTCTGCCAAAGCAGGTGAACCCAGAGATCTTAGGCGTGCCCTGCGCCGCCTGGCCCATAAGGTCAGGTTCTTCAATAGGCAGCCCAACGTGTGGGCGACTTCAGTGGTAGTAGTTTTGCCCGAGGGTAGTGAGGAGCTTCACAAGAAAATTCCGGAGGATTTCGCGAGCCACGTGAGCGACCCCTGTATACCGAAGTGGACCGAAGGTCTTTTGAAGCGCGGCTACTCCTTCCCGACGGCTACTGACGACTGCTGCCCTGACTGTCGCACTGCTTTGGCCCCTGGTGATGATTAGTATCGCAAGACGTTAGACGGACATCTGTTGGCGTGAGAAAACATTTAGTTAAGTATTCGTGGGTAGCGCCGACTTTTTGTTTTTTGGTTTTTGTTATTCGATTAGTGCACTAACCGAAGCCAAGGGGTAAGTAGGTTTGTGCTGTGACTATATTGTCTAAAATCCCTTGGTGTTTGTAAGTAGTCCAGTTCGTTACGAAATGCCTGGATTTAGTAAGTTTAAGAAATGTTGTTGTTTTGGTTGTTTTAGGGATTCCCGGCTAGAGGATTCTTGTCCGATTCCTCCGGTTGGAACTCCCACTTATGAGCTCTATTCGAAACATGGTTTAGGTCCTATTATTTTTAATGAAACATGGATTCGATATACTAAAAAAGATGGTGTTTTACGGTGGCCACAAAATGGCACCTTTGAGCCTGCTATACTAGATAATTTGGAAGCGATTTTATTTAAGAGAAAAGCCCGGCCGGCAATGTTTGACTCTTTCCGCCTCTGGTGTAAAGAAGCCAAACAGAAAGTAATTAAGCAAAAGAAGAAAGATAAGAAAGAGCAGAATATGATCATCTTGCAGGCTGCCCAACAGTTTAAAAATGACAAAGCTAATCAGATTGTTGCGGTTTCGGAAAGACAGCATCGTATGGCAATAGATAGATGTTATCCTGTGTTACCTACTGCCTCAAAGAGTAAGGGTTCTGACGAAGATCCTTTCATGTCCCATCTCTTGACGTTACCTCCACCTTATGTGTTAGGCGCTAATGCACCTCCATTACAACCTGTTGTTAATCCAGCTGTTCTGGTTCCTGCACAGTTGCCTCTTCCTGTGATTCCACCTCTACCCCCTCTGCCACCGACTTCTGTACCCCAAACTCCTGTGCCTCAGTCTCCTTTACCTTCTTTTGCTACTGGTTCTTCTCCTATTTTACAGAATACGTTGTCTCCTTTTCTAGTGTCAGATTCCTCTACAGCTCGACACCATTTAGTTGAAACTGTTTCTGGTCTTCTGTCACCGTTTCTTGGATCTCTTTTCTTTTCTCCTGCTTCATCTCGAAGACAATCTTGTAGCCATATTCCGGATTTGGAAGAATGGACTAAGTTAGATTCTCTTGCTTGTAATTGGATCACAAGTAGTTTACAGTATAGTGTGCGTGATATTTTAGACACCTTTCTGCAATGGAACGCGCCTACGCAGAGGTATGTCTTTAATACTATGTGCAACACTCTTATCAAAGGGTGGGTAGATATGGATTTGGATTCACCTCCCCAGGGTTTGTTCGAAATACGGGATCAATTTGATAAGGGACTTATTGTGGGTCCTGATGTAGAGCCTGCTGTTCAGAAGCTTGTTACTTTCCGATCTTCCTTTTTCTCTCAAAATTCTCTTGAGCCTGATCCTGCGGTTTGTCGTAAAATGGCACAATATCCTATGCGAGAAGTTCCTCCAGTATCGAGAGAGGCAGACCCAAACGCTCAACCGCCTGTCCTTGCTCATTTCAGCGCATATGTGTACATGATACTTGGAAGAGATCAGAAGTGTTGGCACTTAAACAGTCCTTACCAGACCCTCGTAAGAATCCTGCTGAATATTAGAAAGAATTGTCTCAGCCTGTTAATGCATGTATTATGAATTTGGCAGATATTGATTTACTTATGGGAAATTTAGTCCCACAAGCTTTATGGGCTAAAATTCGTAGACAAGTCCATGATCAAGCTTTAATTGGTAATTGGGCTGCTATTATGGCCGCAGATGCAGGACAAGTAGGTGGTGCCAAACCTGATGATCTGATTACGGAGTTGCCCGGTAGAATAATAGATCTTATGAAAACGATGATGCCTGCTGTACGTGTTAACTGGGATAAGTTGGCAGCGTGCAAACAAAAGATTGATGAAAGCGTCTCTGATTTCTTTACTCGTTTTGAAGAGACTTTCATCGACCATAGTGGTCAAGATATGAGTACTGAAGGTGGACAGCGATTATTTGTAGATAAATTCGTTTTTAATTTACTTCCAGAATTATCGCATAAATTTAAACAATCTGAGAGTGCATGGGCTGTTTCTTCAACTGCCCAGATATTAGCTACTGCTCAATATTATGAGAATTGGGATAAGGAAGATAAGGAAAAAGCGGAGAAGAAAACGAAAGAATTGAAAACGAAGGTTCTTCTGCAACAGGCTTATCCTCCTCGTTCTATTCAGCCACAATTTCAACAGCCCCCACAGTTTCAGAAGCTGTTGCAAAAACCTGTATCTCCAGCTCCGCGATTTCCGTTGGGTCCTAATCAATGCGCCTATTGTAAAGAGGAAGGTCATTTTAAGAATAGTTGTCCGATTTTGTTGCAGAGTTATGTCGGATCACAGCCACGGGGTCGTGGAGATTCTCGGTCAGTGTCCAGAGGTAGAGGACGTGGTGCGTCGTCTCAGGAACGACGTCCCTCTCCCCCTCAGGACTCTGCAAATTATTTTGACCAGCGGAATTTTCAGTCTGCACAATATTACAATAATGATTATTGCACAGATGGTGAGAAAGCTGATTTCCTCACTTGCTAGGACAGCCATAGACAGAGTAAGGGAGTCGTATCAGTTCCAGTTTATCAGGATGGACCTTATGTTAATGTTGTAGCATTGGGTGCTACAGAACCATTTCTTTTGGATACTGGTGCAATGAGAAGTTCTATTATGCATTCCAAACTCCCTGGGGCACCTTTGTCTGGCTTGACAAATGTTTCTGTAGGATTCTCTGGCGCCCCAGTTCGCAATCCTGTTTCTTGTCCTTTGACTATTTCCATTGGTCCGTACGATTTAGAAGCTCCACTTCTTTTGACGACGGGTTGCGGAGAGAATTTATTGGGTTTGGACTTATTGAAATGTCTGCATGCCACATTGTATTGCTCACCCTCTGGTGTACATCTTACTTTAGGTGCTAAGTTGACTTCTCCGATGAACGTATCTAAAGACCAACTGCCACTTGAACTGCGTTCGCTTCCTGCTACGCTTTGGGCTACGGGTCCGAATGATGTTGGTTTGCTTCAAATTCCACCTGATGTGATTACTGTGAAACCTGATGTTAAGTTACCATGCATTCCACAATACAAAATCTCTAACAATGGTGAGAGAGATCTGTTGGCTATTGTTCATGACTTGGTTCAGAAGGGTGTGGTCGAGGAGACCAGAGGAAATGTTTGTAATAGTCCTGTTCTGCCTGTTCTAAAGCGTACTTATCCTTCTCAGCCACCTGTGTATCGTTTTGTGATAGATCTCCGAGAGGTCAACAAAATTGTTGTCCCTCAGTTTCCTGTTGTTCCAGATATTACTGCTTTGCTTACTATGATTCCTGCTTCGGCAGCTTGGTTTTCAGTTATTGATCTCAAAAATACTTTCCTTAGCATTCCCATTGCTGAGGAGAGTAGGGATCTCTTTGGTTTCTCTAAAGGAGGCCGAAGTTTTCGATTTAAGCGTGCACCTCAAGGCTATTGTGAGAGTCCCTCCATCTATAGTCAAGCTTTGAAGTCTCAGCTTGACACTTTTTCTTTGCCATCAGGTGCTACTCTTATCCAATATGTGGATGATTTGTTAGTGGCTGCCGATTCGGAAGATGTCTGTAAGAATGCGACTGTGTCACTTTTGCGACATTTGTCTGATCTACACCACAAAGTATCACTTTCTAAGTTGCAATATTGCAGCCAAGAGGTTACCTATTTAGGTCATCTCTTGTCAAAGGAGAGAAGGCGATTGACCCCAGAACGTATCAAAGAAATTGCGCAAATGTCTGTACCATCCACCCAAAGAGAGGTGCGTGATTTCTTAGGCATTACCTCTTATTGTAGACAGTGGATTCTGAACTTTTCCTTACTAGCTAAACCCTTGTTGGCACTCACTCTGAAAGATACGCCCCAACCTTTTCCTTGGACTGATGAATGTCAAAAGAGTTTTTCTGACTTACGTACTGCTTTGTGCTTGGCTCCTGTGTTGGGTACTCCAGATTACAGTAAACCTTTTACACTCTATGTTCATGAAAGAGAAGGTTGTGCATTATCAGTCTTGACACAACAATTTGGAGATAAACAAAGGCCATGTGCCTTTTTCTCGGCTACATTAGATCCAGTAGCTAAAGCATTACCCAGTTGTTTTAGAGCACCAGCGGCAGCAGCGATTTCCATTTGTCAATCTGCTGGGTTGGTGTTGGATCATACTCTTAATGTTATGGTGCCACACGCAGTAGATACTCTCTTGAATAGGACAAAAACCCAGGACTTAACGAGTGCCCGTTTGTCTGGATATGAGTTGACGCTTTTAGCTAGTCAAATACATATCAGGAGATGTAATGTTCTGAATCCAGCAACATTGTTGCCTATTTTGGATGAGAAAAATGTACAAGATCAGCTTGATTGTTTTCTTTGTATGGAAGAAGAAACTAAAGGTCGAGTTGATTTGAAAGATACACCACTTACGGATCTGGATGGGATCCTGTGGGTAGATGGGTCTTGTTTCAAGCTTCCTAATGGCAAGACAACAGCAGCTTATGCTGTTACAACTCTACATACGATAGTGGAAACTGCATGCATTTCACAGAATTCAGCGCAAGCTGCAGAGTTGATTGCGTTGACGAGAGCATGTGTGTTGGCAAAAGGAAAGAGAGTGACTGTTTACACAGATAGTCAATACGCGTTTGGCGTTGCCCATAGCTTCGGCCGTTTGCGGAGAGAAAGAGGATTCTTTACCTCCCACAGCACTAAAATACAGCATGGTCAATTGGTGACTGACCTTCTTGAATCACTTGCTTTGCCTACTCAAATAGCGATTGTGAAGTGTAGTGCGCATAAAAAGATTACTGATGACGTAGGTCGAGGAAATGCATTTGCGGATGAAATAGCGAGGGAAACGGCACAAAATGTTGAAAGTCGCATTTATGTTGCAGGACCGGCAAGTAGGGACCCAGATTCTGGTATGTGTGAAGACACAGTAGAAAGCGTGAAAATTATTCAGAAGGAGGCAACTGAGAAAGAATTGAGTAAGTGGAAAGAGAGTACGGGAATGTTGGATACGATGGGATGTTGGACGGAATTGTCAGAGCATCAGCGATGGTTGTTACCAGATGCGTATGTATTACCTGTGGTCACTATGGCTCATGGACCAGCCCATATTAATGCAAGGGGTATATGTAAACTCCTAGCTCCAGTATGGCAGAACGAAAATATTCCTAAATGTGCAGAAAATGTAGTGAAGCATTGTATTGTTTGCTTGATGCATAATCCAGGAAAGGGAACTCCAACTCCAGCAGGTCACTTTGCTCCCCCTACGTATCCTTTTGATGTACTGCAAATAGATTACATCCATATAGAACGTTTCAACAATCTTAATTATGTCCTGGTGGTGGTTTGCGCCTTTTCCAGATGGATAGAGGCTTACCCCCTAAAGGACAATACTGTCTTGTCTACTGCCAAAGTCCTTCTGAAGGAATTCTTCCCGAGGTTTGGTTTGCCGCTGTTAGACCCGGGATCCCGGCTGGCCAAGGCTCACGCCAAAGTCAGTCAGAGATCACCATGTCTAAGGTCAGGGCAAGGGAGTTACACACCAAGATAACCCCTGCTCACCCTCTAGGTAACGTGACGCGAGCAGCAAGGCCAATCTCGGAGGCGATGTGTAAAGCGTTTGCGCGCGCACCCAGCAACAACACCCAAGGCCCACCACAAAGGAAACTCCTCACAAGGTTATATTAAAAATAGCCTTTGTATTATAGCAAAAACACATTAGATAACACCACACACTTTACAATGTGCCAACAGGCACGGGCAGAATTTACAAGGGATTATGTACAGGACAGGGCCACCTGGACCACTGTCAGGGGTATGCACTTTTGAGAAATAATAATTGTAGGTATAACACTTAGCACATAAACATATAATGCATGTAGCACCAAAATAGTAAATGTAGCACACAACCAGTAATCACTGGTAAGGGGTAAATACCTCCTACGCAACCCTAAACACTGTAGGAAAATCACGCAGGGAACTAGGACCTTATTATCAGGACCTATAGGAACATAAACAATCACCTTAGCAGGTCACTTTTAGCAAAGGTAATAACATAAACAATCCTCTAAGCAGGTAACGTTTAGCAAAGGGGATAAAACATAAACAATCACCTAAGCAGGTCACTTTTAGCAAAGGTAATAACATAAACAATCCTCTAAGCAGGTCACTTTTAGCAAAGGGGAAGGGACATAAACAATCACCTAAGCAGGTCACATTTAGCAAAGGTAATAAACATAAAACAATCCTCTAAGCAGGTCACTTTTAGCAAAGGGGATAAAACATAAACAATTGCACATGAGGCATTAAAACACATTCAGAGGTGCAGGTAGAACATTTGCGCAGGAATCAAATAAGCAAGTAAACCATAAATGCACAGGGTGCATGTAGCACAACACTAGAACTGTCCCCCAGGCCAACTGGCCTCGCAAGGGCTGAAATGCCCTGAGTCCAAATGTCAGGGAGGCTGCGCAGGCAGCCAAGAACACCTAAACATGGCAACTGCCCACAAAGTGCTGGGCAGTTGTAAATACTGATGAGCCAACGTTGGAGCCTCGCAGGCTCTAGAACAATGGTGGGGAGAAACACAGCGTGGGAGCCACGGGGCTCTAACCAACTGCCTGTGTCCCCCAAGAGCCTCTCAGGACTCGCAAACAAATATGGCACTTAAGAGCTTCTGCGCTCTAGAACAACTGTGGGCTGGAGGCTCTCTGGCTCTGAACAAGTGTGCCCTTCGTTGGAGTCCCCCCTCTGGGGACTCGAAATCGATAATGGCCACTGGGAGCCTCGGGGCTCTTAATCACAAATGCCCGCGGAGCCCGCTTAATGCAGAATGGCCCCCACGAGCCTCTCCGGAGCCAAAACCAAATGCAGGGTCATTGGGGTCCCTCGCGGGGGACTCGGGAACAAGGCGGCACCCCAGAGCCTCTCTGGGCTCGAAACAACTATGACCCCGGAGCCCTTGTGGGCTTCAATCGCCTCTCGCAGGCACCGGAGTACACAGGGAGCTTCTCTCCCTCGCGGCACTCACCGGCTGCTGGGACAAGCTGCTCCTCGGGAGGTGCTTCTCCTGGGCTGCGGCGGGGGCAGGCACGGCACTGTGTCTAGCTCCCCAACTCTCTTCTCCTCGTTTCGCCTGGCTTCCTGCCTCGGACTGCGGGGCGGTACTTCCGCTCCTTCTCCCAGGGCCGCGCTACCATTGGGCGGCCAGTTAGCTGCTTCAGGGTCGTCGCAGGCAGCGCAGCGGCCCGGCGGGGGAAAACAAAGAAGCAAATGCCAGGTGGGCACCGGCTCGGGCCACAAAGATAGCGGCGAGGTCCTTGGCGGGGTGGGCACCTGCCAGGAGACTAACTGGCAAGAAAAGCGGGCAAATACGGCGTGGGTAGCCGCTAGAGTCAAAATAAAGCGCTCGGAGCGCTAGGGCAAATAAAGCGCTCCCAGCGCCGAAGGTCAAGAAAAAGCTCCCTCCAGCGCTAGAAGGCAAAATAAAGCGCTCCCAGGCGCTATCAGCAAGTAGGGCTTCAGCAAAGTCCTTTTAGGCAGGCAGGGTGGCAAGGCTGGGCCCAGAGCCAGCTCACTGAGTCTCCAGGCAGGGAGACAATCCAAGTGGCCCCAGCAACAGCAGCAGCCCCCTCAGCTAGGATCCAAAAGCAGATCAATTTCTGTGGGGACACAGCCCCTTCTTATACTGTGAAATCCTTTGTCTGTAGGTGCAGGGTGGGGGAGAAAAGTCGCAGCTGGTTTTGGAGCACCCTTGATGCCTCAACCACCCATTTCATTCACGGGGAGGCTAGGGTCATTAGACGCACCACCGGGGGCGGAGCCAGCATTGTGTGGGGAAAGTCCAGGCCCATTAGGAACCAAGTGCAGCCCTCCCCAGCCATCAACATGCTAATCTCACACTCACCACCGGGCAGACCCATCCAGCCTTCCTGGAGCCAGGCTCACCAGCCATCTCCAGCCAATCACACGCCAGGCATATTTTACATTAATATGCCAACTCCTAGAAGTGGCATTTCTACACAAGACACAATCATGCCACATACATCATTGCAAAGCATTTAATCACACGAGTTCGCATATACCAAATTCGAGTCTGCACTCCCCACGCATCAGGAACTACCAGGGACACAGACATTCCCCATGCATTCCTATGGGAGAGCAGGCCAGCCTTACCACATGCACGCACTTTACTCTGGGACACAGGGAAAAAGTGCGCAGAGACCAAAAATCATCAACACAGATCACAGATTAAAAGCAAAAAGATTAGGGGTGAACCTGCCATAAGGGCCAAGTCCAACAGCCGCGCATTGTCTGGAGTGACAATGGGAGTGAATTTGTAGGTCAGATTATGCAGAAAGTGTGTGTGGGTCTTGGAATTAGACAGAAATTTCATGTGGCAAACCACCCTCAGTCAGCGGGTTTGGTAGAGTGTTACAATGGCACGCTCAAACTTAAGTTAGCAAAGATCCAGACCAGTACAGGCCTTTCCTGGCCTGATGCCTTGCCTTTGGCACTTCTCTCAACAAGAACGACTGTCCATTCTCATTTGGGGCTTAGCCCATACAAGATTGTTTTCGGACGCCCAGCCAATGTCTGGGGAGTCCCTCGCCCCAAAAAGTATTCAGACATTCCGTATCCATTGTTGGTTGATTAGTTGCACGACCTCACCACTAAATTGCGTGTTATTCGTCAACAGGTCCAAAACGCTTTGCCGGAGGCCACCTCAGATCCAGGACACTCCATCCAACCTTGAGACAGGGTTTGTGTTCGAAGAATTTCCAGAGGAAAAAGAATCTGGAACCTCGTTGGGGGCCGCCGAGACAAGTTCTACTGACGACTCGTACAGCAGTGAAAGTCGTCGGTAAAAGAAACTGGATTCACGGCGTGCATTGCAAAAGGGTACCATTGCCTTTACCTTATGACCTGTGGGTCCAAGAAGGTGTTGGTGATAGTGAATGTGAAAAGGTACCCAGATTTATACCATTCAGCAGTGCACGCCTGGATTGGACTAGTTCTGAGAAAGAGGACGACAACGTTTTGCAGGAAGCTGTACCTCCGCACCTACAACTAAACACATCGGATCCAGAGACTTTGTTCAAGGACCAGACTATACCTGGCAAGACACGATACAACCTGAGAGAAAGGTTGCCTAAAGACAATTAAAATTCTGTGTTTTATAATTTTGTCTTTGTTAAAAAGAGAAACATTCCTTTTCCATTATCCATCAAGTTGCAGGGTCACGGTAGGAGTCTTAGGCTGTGACCTGAATAGTGACTAGGTCAACAGGACTTGTAGTGTCATAGGACGGCTAACAATCACAGCCAAGGGATTAAAGAAGATTATCGTGAGCAACGCCTTTAAAGTAATGGATAGCGCAGATAAAGAAAATGATGTTAAGATAATGAAGAGAAATCAGAATAAGAAATTATTATTCAGTTGTTGTGGCGTAGCATTATGTATTTCAGTATGTTTATGCAGTTTATTAGCATTTGTAGGATGGATCGTACTCAGTATGCAGCTGACACCTGTCCCTACTTCTACGTCTTTGATTTCCTCTACTACTATTTCTCCACACAAATTTTACGCACTCCCAGACCATGAGCAGATGAAAAGAATGGAATATTTCAATAATTCATTTATCCAATTGTTACATCAGCATCAATTGGTAGTAAATACTACTGATTGTTAGATTTGTGGGCTCATACCACATAACACAGAGAGAGGGATGCCGTATTTAGTCCTTCCATTTACGTATGAAGTAGGCATGGGCGGAAAATCCGTTCCGCTCGCGGATTTTGCGGATTTTCGGGAAATCCGCAATCCGCGAGATTCGCGAATCTCCCGCAAAATCCGCAAATCCGCGAGCAGCGGATTTTGCTCGCACTGCTCGCACTGTTCGCATGAGTTCGCGTGAGTTCGCGCCCCGCGAATAAGTGCAAAATTGCAGAAATACGATCTTAGCAAAACTGAAAGTAACTACTTACCAGGTTCAAAAGTTCAGGCTCATCATTAGTAGCCATTTCCTGTAGTGCTTCCTGAGGGGCCCCTCCAGAGTTCAGTTGCCAGTTGAAACTATTATGTGACCCTGCTCTGAACCTCAGAATAGTTACACATATGCCACAAAGGTCCTGAATTACAGCTAAGGGAGACAAGCAGGAGCCAGGCTGGAAGTTAAAATCCATTAATCAGCCCCTAATTCATTATTGTCAGTTGGGGCAGGGCAGGTGTTGTAACTAATTTTGCAACAATGAAAGCACTTAGCAAGTGCAAAAGATCACTAATCAGGGCGCACTAAGGAAGCAGGTGCCAGCTAAAAAAATATTCTGTGACACATTAATCAGCCCCAAATTAATTCAGGTCACTTGAGGCAGGGAAGGTGTGCTTTGCTTTGCCGAAAATAATGTACACTGGACAACCAGAGGGTGTGGTGATGAAACAGAGGGTGGCATGGGTGGGCCAGAGGGTGGCATGAGTAGTCAGAGAGTGGCAGTGGTGACAGAGAGTGGCAGTGATGAAGAAGAGTGTCCCAAACAGGCTGGACACGTAGAAACAACAAGTTCGCAAAACTTGCGACCCGACAGGTAAGTTCGCAAATTGCGAAATTGTGAAAAACCCTCGCGAAATGGCAGAAACACGGGCGAACACAAAAAAAAAAAAATCCGCAAATTCGCGGGAATTCGCGGATTTTGCGGATTGCGAATCCGCAAATCCGCAAAATTCGCGAACGCGAGATCCGCAAAATTCGCTCATGCTTAGTATGAAGGTTCTGCTTGGGCTTATCTGGCTATGTTTTCTAATGCATACCAGAACCTACTCCGATATCCTCCTGGTGGGTCCTATAATGGTGGAGTGGATTTCAGTCACAGCTCTTTGATAAAAGGAATAGTGACCATGACGAAAATTGCTGATATTATTAAAATTCCCAAGGATGAGAAGAGAGCATATGATGGATGGAACGTGATTCGGTATGTCACTAGTCTTACTGACAAAGTTAAACAGAAGAGATTTGCACCAATTTGGATTTTACCCCAGAGAGGTAATTTATGTTTACAAATAAATGGCCAGAAAGGAGTAATTGTTCTCACATATATGTCTATACACCCTTGACTCCTTCACCGTTAGTGCCATCTCAAGGTACATATTTTATCTGTCACGACAAAGCTTATACATGGCTTCCCACACATTTTTCGGGAACATGTTATATAGCTTTTCTTCTTCCTCCGACATATACTGCTCCTGCAGATCACCATAGAAAGAGATTTGGTAGAGGAGTTATTGATGCGGAAGACACAGCCGGACAAGAAGGAGGAGATTTTCTGTAAGGGTTTCTTCCTTTTTGGGGTCAAATGGCAAATAGTAGAAACATCAGACGCCTAGTTCGTGTGGTCGATGCTACCATAAATGTAACTTCTGGAGCATTGAATAATTTGACAGCTGAACTTCAGGCGGATCGCCTTATGACTTTGCAGAACCGAATGGTTCTAGACATTGTCCTTGCAGATAGAGGAAGAGTCTGTAAACGGATTGGGTCCAGTTGCTGCGTTTACGTTCCGGATAATGCCCCTACAGTATACCAAGCCATTTCCAAGCTACATGTCATCTCTGAGTCCATTCATCAGGACACTGGAGACGGGTCTGTGATGGGATGGTTTTGGGGACTACTGTCCACATGGGGATGGAAAGTGTTAACTTTCCTTGGAGCGATTCTAGCAATCATCTTTTCTTGTTGTCTTTGTTTACAGTGTGGTCCATCTATTGCGGACTTTGTGCCACTGTGTGTGTTTCTAAGCCAGTCACACAGGAAACAGAGAACATTAGAATGATGTTGCAGCAACCCCTCAATGACCTCATGACCATCGATATCGACTCAGACTAACATGAGTTTTTTGTGCTTTGCCTGAGTATGGCAAAAGGAGGGTCCAAGGTTACGTGGTTTCTGACTTCGCTTCGTATCTAGCCGTCATTTTGTATTTAACCATCATTTTGTGTTGCCTCACTCAGGCAGCACGGCGGTCGTGGTGAAAGCGATGTTTTTGCCTTTTCAGCTGCTACGTGTCTTTCCCGTTAAAGAGTAACTCCTGCCCATGTTTATGAAACCGATGTCAGGGTCTCCCGAGTTTTGTAAATCCATGTCTAGACTGATTAATCCATGTCTTACTCCACTGTTCGGGTCCCACCATTCTTCTTGACTTTATCTTGTTTAACCTTCGCTATTCTCTTCGTGTGTTCTCCTGTTACATAGACTGTCCTTTGAAGCATTCAAACATGTTCAACCACCTGCAAATTGAATTACGGGCACTAGTGTTGATTAACTTGAGGGGAGGAGAGCACACATGGTCTGAAAGGAGGGTGTGTTTTAGAGATTCGATAGCTTGTTTTCAAACTATTCCTATTTGTCAGTTTTGTATGTTTTGGGAGTTGGCATTGTAAACTTGTGTAGTATAATAGACGGTGCGCCACGGAATGAAGTGGCAGTCTCCTGATAACATACCAGTTGGTGTACTTGCAGGACCACTGTGCTTAGCTGCAGCTAATAAATCTGCTTTTCTACGCCTAACAGAGTGTCACGTGTCTCTCTCTGCGAAAGCAGGTGAACCCGGAGATCTTAGGCGTGCCCTGCACCGCCTGGCCCATAAGGTCAGGTTCTTCAGCTGCAGCATGTATTATGCCTACTCTGGCTGGCCATCCAAACTGACACCACAGGCTGATCACTCAGCTTGGGTAATGTGGTGTAATCACCCCTTACTTAGATATAGTATACCTATATCTACCCATATATATAGACACATATGCACCTATAAGTCACTCCTATGGTAGGCCTCGACAATCCTGGAGGCAGAGTGCTTGGTTTTATGTGAGAGGGTGCCCTAGCATGAGCTGAGTCCCTCTGAAGAATTTGGAACCATCTCCGTATAGCTGTTTATGATATAGCCATACCATATACTCTTAAGAGCATTATAATCCTCGCGGTTAATGCTAACTTTAGTTTGGCTTTATCAAAACATGTTGTGTAAGGTGTCAAACCCTTTGGAATACTACCCCCCCCCCTGCCAATTCTGGTGGCGGGGGTAGCATTCCACTCTTCTAGAGGGAAAATACATTTATGTTACTGCTTTACCCAGTTAAAGTTAAACAGAGCCCCAGCATCACAAAATGGATGCTGCTGCCACAGACACAAGTCTTATCTACTGCTGCTGGATGAAATTCCGGCAGGGGAGGCCTATACAATAGGTTTCCTGTCCAGGGAAGTGCCAGCACCTCCCCTGACAGGCAGATGTTTATTGGGACAGGGAGGGCTGCGTCAGCAGATGCTTTTTGGGACACTGCCTGGGGCACTCAAGGTGCTCCATGCATAGCCGGGTTCAAACCAGTTGCTGGGGCACTCCATCCCCACTCTGGCGCGAAACTGGACAAAGGGAAAGGGGTGTAACCACCCTCTTCCCAGCTCCACCCATAGGAGGGACCTAGCAGGTAATCCAGCCGCTTTTATTAGTATAAGTATAGGAGCTGTGTCCCCAGAACTTTAGATTATCCTGGAACAAAACCTTGATACATAACTCTTGGACCTTCGACGTTCTATTTTGACTAGAAGACTAAAGACATCTCCCTTGTGGTCAAGGAGTGACCACCCTGTGCAAACAGGCACCATCAATAACTTGCCGGTCAGCTTTATCGATGATCCCGCCGGAACCCGAAGACTCAGCGACACAGGAACTAGACTTCCAGACTTCTCTGACTCTGACCCACATCCACAGCAGAGCTGAGACCCGTGTTGGACACGAGAGACGTGGGACCGGACACCTTGGACATCCTGCATTTTGCTAACAGCTCCACTACCAAGGTACCCTCGTAGTTGTGCATTGGGGTACAAGAAGCCCTAGACCCGAGCACCATTTGCTCCGAAGCTCAGCCCTCCACACTCCATGAGTGCTGCGTGGGGCCCACTCTTGCATTGCAGATCGACACGTCCTCCCGGTTGCTATCCCGTTGGCTAGTACCCCTCCTGAAGACAACCCTATGAAACCAAACTGCTTTCCTGGTTGCTCCAGGCTTGCTCCAGCTTCCCTGCAAAAGAGAACCTTCTCAGACCTTGCTGGTCTGACCCGAAGCCCATCTTCACTTCCTGCGTAGATTGTGTTTGCCAACGCTTGTTGGGTCCAGTCCGGATACCGATAACGCAGTTAACTAGATCCTTTGTGGGACATTTCGAATCCAGTTCCTGGTTGTCGTCGACGCCTCCTGGTCCTCGTGGCTGCAGATACAAGCATTTACCTCTTCACCTGAGATCATTGCGACATCGCCTGGTTCCTTCCTGGTTCCTTCCTAGTCACTGGCTAGTGACCCAGACTCTGTCCCCTCTGCTTTCAGGATCTTCACATCTTCGATCCACCCTTGGATCCACCCGGACACTCTTCCTCTGGCCGCCTGCAGCACTTCTTTGCCGATCTCCATTGAAAGCACCAGCGAAACCCGACACCAAAAGCGCACCTATGCACCCGGCTTCCCTGGGTGAGGTAACACGAGTACTCCGGTGCTCCCGTGGGTCTTGACTCTCGAAGTGTCCTAATCTAAAGGGGTTTTGTCGTAGTCCATCCAGAAGTGCCCTTAAACAGTAACTTTGTAACTTTTGCGTTCACTATTATAAGTCAATGGTAACTCACGACTGTGTTTAGACACTGCATGCGTCTCCCGTGGGCCTCCTACTTCCTAACCTTTGGTTGTTTAGTGTAGCCCCAGCGATTCTCTAGGCCCTAGGTCTACTCACCGTTTCTGTCATGGTTCTTATACCACTTACTTAGTATGTGGTTTGTGAGGTCCCTAGGGCATAACTGTATTTGTGCAACTTATCATATGCTAATTGAATAACTTGTGATGTACTTCAATCTCTGACCTCATAAAGAGTGCAGAGGGGTTGTGTTAGAAATAAATACATATATATTTTATATATACCCTGTGTGGTGTCCTTTCATTTGGTACTCAAGGGATTATAATTGGTAAAACAGCTTGCTTCACATGCTCTCTGAAGTCTTAGCCTAAGACTGCTGGTCCATGCTACCACGAGGGTAGCTTGTCTATAAGGTTGACTTTACAACCACCATCAATGAGGGTCGTTTAGACTGGTGCAAAGTGCCCACTAGAATAGTGGACATCATATGCCAGGCTAACTTCTCACAACTCATACTATGCATTTACCATTTGGACAATGTCTGCACACAATGTCACCAATGAACATACAATTGCAATATTCTTAAGTACTACACAGTCCCATCCAACCCATCCCCCCTCTTCCCCATACGTGCCCCCCACCCACTTCGGCTGCACCAACTCGCCAAAGCCATCTGAAATATGAGCAACCAAACCCTATAAATTGTTCCAGAAAACAGCAAGATGTGGGGTACTCCCATATGGGGGCATCAGAGTGCTACTGTCCTCCCACAACGTAGGAGGTGGCTGATCAGGTCTATTACCTGTGTTACAGTATACAGTCGGATACTCTAGTTTTAAGGCATCAACAACCTCTGGTAATCTAACATATAGCACATCCAGGAGGTACCGGCCCCAGTAGAAATAATAACAGTGCACACATAGAGTTAACGAATCGTAAGGCAACATTTCCACCCAGCACATTATAAGTACATCTCAATTTCTAGGGTATTATGATCATTCATCATCTCCCTGCTCCGCATCTGCCTCTCAGCGATGTTTTTTCAGGCGCTTCACATGTTCCATCGCCGCCTTGGGGGTGGAAAAAATCTTGAAATTCCCCTCCGTTCCCACACGTAGCCTTGCAGGATACAACATAGCATAAAGGATATTTTCAGATTGCAGGAGTTTTTTAACCGCCCCATACTCTCGTCTCGCAGCTTGCACCGCAACAGTAAAATCCGGAAAGAAGGACAGATCGGTAGTGTATTGCACCTTCCTCTCTAGCTAACCGCAGTACAGTGTCCCGGTCTTGGTAATTCAATAACCAAGCTAATATGGGGCGGGGAGGAGCCCCAGGAACAGGGCGCGCCGCCATGGAGCGGTGAACGCACTCTACAACAAACATGGATGACAAATGCTCATGCCCAAAAATGTTTTTAATCAGCGTTTCTATGAATTGTTCCATCATCCCAGTATTTGTCGATTCAGGCAGGCCCGTAATGCGAAGATTGTTCCTCCACAACTGTGCCACCAAATCCTCATTTTTTGGCCTATATGAGGGACAGTACCTTTTCCATATTCAGAGTTTGGTTGGTCACCTCCCCCAAACCGTCCTCTGCATTCGAGATCCGCTGTTCTACCTCCCCCAATCTCGTCGATTGTTTTTCCAACTGCGAGGACATGTGGTCTAGTCGATGATTTATCGTAGACATGCTCCCTTCTATAGCCTGCAGGCTTTTTTGCATAGCCGGGAGTGTGGATTCCAGAGTTGGGGGCCATCTCCTTGCCCGTCAGCCTCTGAATTCAAAGCTGCCCTCTGCTGGGCCCTGCCCGATTTTCACGCTTCAAAGGTGAGACTGGGGTGTGACTTGTCTGACTTGCCCATAGTGAACAGCAGGAAATACGAAACACTCTTGTCAATCTGATTTCTACAAGCTACTAGTATTAAACAGATGGGAGGATCCTATTCTGCGCTCCGCAATCTTGTGTCAGTCTTTATCCAGCAGTAATTTCCACCCCTTATAAACAAAGTCCAATATGCAGCCAGAATATAAAGCAGGTAGCTCTAGCACAATTGCACGCTTTCACAGTTTTCAACTTCAATAGTAATGCCAAGCCTACAGACAGGCAGGAGTCACTAGCAGCCAGTTACACCCACATGCTGAAGGTTATTTTGTCAAATGCCTCAGCCCCTGGGAATTAAGCAATCTCCTCAGTGCAGGTTGTTGAGCCCCAGCACATATAATACCAGCTTCCAGCCGGTTTCACAAGGCGGCTGTGGGTATCTGAATCGCAGTCCATAGTGCCCACACCGCCATCGCTCGCTCCACTTGTACCCAATACATTCACAACCAAGAAGACTCATGAGACATAATTGTGGGAAAACGGTGGTGCAGGTTTATTTGCATACAAATAGCAGATAGGTGGGTCATCTTACAGGCGTTCCAAGACGGCAGCCCCTCGCTGACCCGCCTGCCTAATTAGCCAATTTGCACGGTAAGTCGATGCTCTTGACGGTGCAATACTTTTAATAGTTATCTCGTTTACTCCCGCCCCCCCTGTCGGGGCAGAGCGATGAGGCACACCCCCGGTCGGTTTAGGCCCCCCGACCGCCCGAAGGACTAACGGGGCGCCGACGTTGTTTCCTGGAACCCCCTCGGCTCCAGGTTCTTGGCTCGGGCACCCCTACTGTGCCAGGCAGAGGTATTGCTGTCTCCTTCTGCCGCAGAGGTACCCTTACTGTCCATCTGCTTCCAGATCGCCCTGTGACTCCGCCTGCAACACAAAACAGACCATTAATTGTTCACACCAACCTGCTGCTCTGCCGCTGGGTCTGGGCCAGGGCGGGAACAGCGCAGAGTAGCCGAGACGAAACGCGGTGGAAAGAGGAAGTACTGAACCAGGCTGGCCTAGATAAAGGCCCTAAGACCGCCCACCACCTTAATGCTCGCCCTGCATTGGCCACCTCCTAAAGGGGGCGGCACCCTGACTGTCGCGCTGATGACGTTTTGTTCGCGAGGCATGTGTCACTAAGACGCTGTCTCGCGTTATCTCCCCTTCGCGTCGCGCGGCCAGCGGCATAGTGCCCACACCGCCATCGCTCGCTCCACTTGTACCCAATACATTCACAACCAAGAAGACTCATGAGACATAATTGTGGGAAAACGGTGGTGCAGGTTTATTTGCATACAAATAGCAGATAGGTGGGTCATCTTACAGGCGATCCAAGACGGCAGCCCCTCGCTGACCCGCCTGCCTAATTAGCCAATTTGCACGGTAAGTCGATGCTCTTGACGGTGCAATACTTTTAATAGTTATCTCGTTTACTCCCGCCTTCTTAACCCCTCGACCGTGGCCCGTGGACCACCACCCAAGCAATTTCTATGACTTGCACCTCGAAAATAACCCATCTAACATCTTCCTGCTCATACCGTTCATGAGCAGGGTGGAACATTGTTGTGCACCGGCTCGACGTTCACTTTGTAGTATTAAGTGCTTATAACAGCTGTTTAATAACGAGACCCTTATTTCAAGCGGCGATCAAAGTAAAATAAATTATCCCGCTTTCGGCGGAGATGAGAAGCCCGACGAACTAAGTGGCCGCATCCCGCACAATCCCCGCCCAAAGCAATCAGACTCTGCCCTAAAACAGCGGGACACTCATCCTGTACCGACGCTACTAGCAGAAACACACGTCGCTAAACAGAGGAAAACCTGTTCTCTAAACTCGGAGCTCCTCAAGCGCCAAACGCCGCCGCGCAAAGCATTGCCGGCACACTCTCCCTCGGCCCCATATAACATTCAACCACCGCTCTGCAACGGGGACACAAACGCAGGCCCCGATCACCGGCACTCACCGCACGCCCGACGAGGCAACAACCCGCCGTAATACCAGCGAGCAGGCAGGCACAGGACGGCTAAACAGAGGCCGGAACAGCGCCTGAAATAACAGCGCAGAGTAGCCGAGACGAAACGCGGTGGAAAGAGGAAGTACTGAACCAGGCTGGCCTAGATAAAGGCCCTAAGACCGCCCACCACCTTAATGCTCGCCCTGCATTGGCCACCTCCTAAAGGGGGCGGCACCCTGACTGTCGCGCTGATGACGTTTTGTTCGCGAGGCATGTGTCACTAAGACGCTGTCTCGCGTTATCTCCCCTTCGCGTCGCGCGGCCAGCGGCAAAGATGACCTTTAATGCAGCAAAAGCGGGAGAGGCATTACAATCACAGCGCACGGGGGCCCAGATCACCTCCTCAATGCCTGCTATCAAGTCTCAGTGACATTCGTGCCTACACAATCTGCCCGCACTCCGAGTCAGGGAGCTCGGCAACCAGGCTCACAGCGCAGTCCCCCGGAGCAAACCGCCACCTTCAGGGCCCCCAAGCAGCCGCACACGGGCCGCGCGCGCAGACCTCCGGCAGCAGGCTGTGGCCCGAATCCCAGGCCCACACCCACCTCCGCAGCCACAGGCCAAGTACCGGGCCACACCCACCTACCTCCGCTGCCGCACCTCTGCCTCCGGTGCCCAGCGCAGTCCTCCAAACGTCCCCGACCTGCCTCCACTATGGAAACGTCAGGTCACCACACCGGAGTCTTCAAGAAGGCCGCAGCAGAGCGCTGTCACACCGTCCAAACTCCTCTGCTGGTCAGTGCTGACAATCCCGGGTCAATACTGCAGTCAGTGCCGATCGCCCACCACTCAGCACATCTCAGGGTGCCCGAGCTCCTCCCTCTAGTCTCTCACGCCACCATTTCGCTGCCACTCGAGCGAGGATTACGATGTCCACCCGCAGCTCTCCACAGCAGTGTGCAGACTTGATTTACACTCCATACACCTCTGGGGCACCTCCACTTCCCGAACGCCAAGAGAGGAGGCTGGATGCCTCGTTATAGCGCAAATACTTGGCGGATTACAGATCAGCCGGGCAGAGCTGCACTAAAGCGCTCCCATCTTGCCTAGTGCCCTCTAGCGCCCCCCACTTCCAGATGACTTTGAGGAGAAATCTGAGGGGGTTTATCCCTAGCCAGAGTACCAAGAGGGCAGTGGCCCTGAGAAGGGATAATTGTGGATAGAGACCAGCATTTCTATCAGTAATCAATGTCCTCTATATGACCAGTAATAAGCAGAATGTATTCCAGGGAAATTCAAGATATCCGCAGAGCTGAGCATATTAATGACCAGTGCTATCATGCTGACTTATGGACTAGCTGGGATTTTCAATGTTAATAAACTGCAGCCATTCTCACAATAAAAAAGTGTTGGTGTCAATTTCTGACAACGGATAGGGAATGGGGGAATGCCCGTGGGAAACTCGCACAGCTGTGTGGGAATGGCAGAGGGTTGTTTCAGTGGACTGGAAGGTGGTAGCCGATCCTAGAGGGATGGTGGCGAACCTCCCCATGGGCGACAATTAAGAGCCCAGCAGCTATGGGGGGGAGTTAGGAAACAGGCAAATTTCTCCCAGTAATTAATGTAACAAAGCAACAAAATCCCAGCATTGATTTCTGAATGAAGAACTTAACGCAATTACAAAGTCACTTGGTTGCAACTTGAGGACCAAAAACAGCATGAAAAATCAATCAAAGATGTTAGAAAATATTCTCCATCCTCTCTTTCTAAACGAAAAATGGTCCCACTTTCTACAGTATTTTGAAGTGGGGAGAGAAAAGATTTGTAATAAATTTGATTATCTCTTGGTGTTGTTCTTGTTGACAGATCATTCTTTAGGTCGAGCATTCGAGACCTTTGTATGTACTTAAGTATATACTTTAGAATATACTTATATGTGTATGTAATTTGTGGGCTCGGTAGATCAGCCCTAGGACTTGTCTCCTTCCGCTTAGGGACTTTTTTTCTATTCAACTGCCTCTATTTAACTGTTTTGATAGAAAATGACCAGCGGGGGTCAGTAAAATACCAGAATTGCTTTCTGCTGAGGGACACTATTTCTCTCCATGTGTTCCCATACCTGGCGTGTTATGCCATTTGGTGCTTACTTTCCCTCCATGGTAAAGAACAGTAGATGTTTCAGCACCCCGGCTAATGTGCTGCATAGCTAAATACATATAAGGTCCCAAAGGCGAGATCGATTTGTTATCATTAGTCGCACACTGCAGATGCACAGCTGTTACTTGCCTCAGATGAGGGTATTCACAAATAAATGCCTGCCAGGAAGCACTCTGAGCAAAACCCAGCTGCAGCCTACCTAGTAGAAAAGATTGAAAGGTCATAGACTTTATTTCAAAATATGCCTCATAACCACAAAACATCGTTGTTCTAAGTGGATTTAGGGGCCTCACGACACAGCTATAATTTGAATTGCGTTCCCCGACCTTGCCCCGAAAAATGTTTATTGTATTGCATTGCAAACAAGCTTTCTAGTGCACATAGATGCTAACAGCAGTAGCACAGAGAAACACGCCGAAACAATCGTTGAGCGGTCCAACCTATATATTGTAAATATGTGGATCTCAAGACCCACAGTCATCACGCACGTGGTAGGTTTCGCTCCCACTCACAGACAATTCTTTTTTTCCTGGTGCTTCGAGTGACCTCTGTTTCAGGTGTCTTGTCCCACAGACCACACTGTTGTCTTGTTCCAAAAAGGAATGGCCTTACAGTTAAACGTTTAGTTAAAGTAAATCTTAGATTACAGAAATAATGGTGTTTTGACAGAGGCTATCAATTGTCATATGAAGTAAGTAAGCTTCGATAAATTTCTGAACAGACTGATCCTCACAGGTTCTGAAGAATAGCATTAATTAAAATAGCTGTGCTGCCGAGATGGTCGTACATTTTCCTATTCCGGAAATTGGACAGCATATTGAAAGAGTTGATATGGGCAGGAGCCTGCACAAAGGTGAAACGGGACAAATTAAAGCTCCATTACAAGAAAGGAGGTCTGGCTGTTGTACCGGACAAGGAATGTTATTATCTGGCGTCTCAGCTCCAAAATCTTCTTGGGTTGTTGGGGAAACTCCAGGCTGACATGCCTTGTAAAATTCAGCTACTTTCTCTTCACTCCCACTTTAGTACGTCTGCTGTCCTAGATTTAGGAATGTGCTACTAAAAAGAGAGTAATAAAGAGACCCTTGAGAGAGCAGGCTCCCCTATAGCATCTCCAGAAGTTCTGTGATCTGTGCAGCATTCCGAGAGTGTCGGATACACAGGGCGAGGTTGGAAACTGATGGGAGACATATAATAAGGCAAGAGGTTTCACACCTTTAATGTGGCTTAAGCAAAGTTGGGAGTCAGGCAAGGGCATGTCTTGCTATATGTCAGGGTATCCAAGACAGCTCTAGAAAACTGTGCAGGGTTCCCAGGAAGACCCTCTAAGTCTAGTGCGTTAGATGAGCTGCAATCTTTCACAGAGAGAGGCAGGCTAGTGTCATACTTGAATAGAGAATTATGAAAGAAAGAAAGTCAGGATGAAGGCCTTCAGATAAGAGGCAAGTGGTCACAGATTGCAGAATACAGCTATCAGCTGAAGGGTGGGCGGCAGTATCCAGTAATATGAAGAGAGCTTCCAGGAGAGCCAAATCCAGATATTTGTACTGGACCTGTCTTATCCGTAGCATATAGAAACAAACCACATGACGCGAAAGAGTACCCAAGATGTCAGGTTGAACTGCAAGGCATCAAGAAAGGCGTTGAGAAAGTAGATGGTGAGAGTCGTCCATCTGCTTGACTCCAAGTCACCAGCTGTTTGTCCGTCTTTGGCAACCATGTCCCTGATGGCAGTGCATGACTATGGTCCAATCAAGACATTTCCTCCCTATGACGGTGGTGCATTCCAGAAGGCCAGTGGAAACCCTTGTGTAGTCGCTTTTTGATTCTTATAATCGCCACCTCGCTCCATCCCACCTTATGTTTCTAGCCTCAGTCTTTCTTTCACTTTGAGTCTGATCTTTCTGTCTTTCTATGCCTTTTTCCCACACTAACTTCTCCTTTCTGTTTTTCTAAGTTTAGCCCCCTGCTGTTGTGAACCAAAAACTTGTCCCAGTGCCCATCCACCAAGTAAGTTCACTTCTAACTCGTAACATCTGGATGAGTTTCTTCTAGATTTTTCTAATCTCACGGGATATGGTAAGATTGATAGAAAGTAGTAGAACCCAACCCTCAAGGGGTTGTGGTCACTCGGGTCCCCTGGCTTGAGAATCAAATCCTTCATTAAGTGCCAAGGCTTAATATCAGTCATCGTTACATATCTGCCACCCTTGAGCTCCGTCTGTTGAATTAAGTCATATTCTTAAACTAACCTACGATCGCAGGCCAGGATAACCATTTTCAGGGCATGAAAAATCAGCCTGCAGTTAGCACAGTTGATTTTTTTCCCTTGCAAAAAGTTCTGCCACCCCCCAGTTAGCATCCTCTTCAGGCAGCCCTGTCTCGTTATCTTGAGAAGTCAAATTGGGTATTGGGGTCTCCTCCAATAAACGACAAATCACGGAGTCCCCCTACAGCTCAATGTTTGTCTACAGATTATAAAAAGTATTCTACATTTTCAATAGTTTTGGAGACCCTGTGCGGGTCATTGCCACGGTTATATACATTAAACAGATCCTCTTGCCCACCTATGTAGAATCGTTCGCATCTTGTGTAGACTCTAAAATGATTGATTTGGGAAATTCAGTGAAAGGTCCAACTCCTCTTCCGAAGCAGAGTTTATGGATTTCACACATAGTCATTAAATGGAGTATCTCTTTCAGAGGCAAACTGTTGTCTATGCCAGATAGATGAATAGATTGGTTGTGGATTGAGGCAGTCGAATGTATAGCATAGAAATTATAAAATTACATAATACATTGATAGTATGACGAACATGTTTTCATGTAGGTCAAGGGGATTTGAGTTGGTATAAGTAACACAGAAACGTACAAGTAAATAATTCCACATTGGTTTAATTTTATTGTAATTCATTTGCACTCTTTTAATTTGCTGTACAGCCTTTAGCGCATTTTAATTGTACATCATGAAATTGCTTGGCAAAGTCTTTGAAGACATTTTTGCATGTGATCAGGCAATGGGCCCTGCTGTCATTGGCAAACATCCAGCTCATTCCCTTTAGGGGTTGGGAGCGCAAAATTGCAAGATGAAGTATTAAAGAAATGAAACTAGTTAAAACAACTTGTTTTAAAGAATCTATGGGTACATTTATCGACAGAAGCTTATTACAACAGCCCAAGACTAATTATTGCACAATGTCACTGATCCTACAAAGGAAGAGACATCTTTATATCGAGTGCCACTGGTCATCATTTGTGTCACCGTCTGTCCACTTGTTCCAGGTGTAGTGAACCCACAAATGACAGTAGTAGAAGACTTGACAGTGTTGGAAAATAAGAAAGGCTTTGTGGAACCAATTAACGAGAGTGACAGATAAACCATGTTTTGGGAAAATATTTGAGATACTGGTTTATGGTAGGCACATTTTTCAGCTGCTTTACAATTTTTAATGTTCGTATTTGGTTTATCTATCCCTGTTAGCTGAAAATGTGTCATTTTTAAAAGGAGTGTTTTCTACGTGTGTTCTGAAGTTTTTTAGATTATAATTGTCAGACGTTGAAGACCTGTGCGAGGACTTTTAGAATTATTTAGATTGTGGCCCTTTCCCTATAGCAAAGGTGGGGAGATAATAATTCGGTACTGGTGGACAAGACTAGCAAAGAAATAAATGAAAAGTTAAATTCGAAGAGCAAGGGGGATGTTCCCTATTGTGCTCATTATAAGGTGATAGATACTAGAATATACTTAAGTGCCAGGGGGCAGATTTACAAGCCCCTTGCGCCACTTTTGCGTCACTTTCCCCATGTTAAAAGTGACGCAAAAGTGGCGCAAGGGGCTTGTAAATCTGCCCCAGGTACAAAGTCCAAAGCCAATATGAACTCGGCGCTGGTCCTATACTGCTCCTCGTTAAATATTATTTTATAACTGGACTTTTGTATCATTTTTATTGTTTAAGGTGCATGAAGAACTAGGGGGCATATTACCAACAACTAGCGATAATTTTTGTCTCTAACTTGTTTAGAGACAAAACTTATCGCCGCACATCGGCGATTTTTATCGCAGATAAACCATGCTATTAGCAAGGTTTATCGCAAATGCGATAAAAAACGGCCGCAATGCATGAATATCGCTGAAAAGTCAGTGATATTCATGCATTATCGAGCAAATGCTCTTAGCCATGTTATCCACCTCCCATTGGATAACATGGCTAAGAACTGCTCAGGGCAGGTGTTAGCTTTTGGAGATATTCGCGCTTAGCGCGAATATCTCCAAAAGTTGGTAATAGGAGATAGCGATGTTAGGGACTGTTTCCAGTCGCTAACATCTTGGCACGCCCACTTTGCATGTCATTAGTGATAAATATCACTGACATGCAAAGCGGGGCCCAAGATGGTCGCTATCTCCTATTAGCTGTCACTAACTGGTGTTAGCGACAGCTTGGTAATAGGGAGATAATTTTATCTCCGCTTTCTTGGCTTTTAAAGCCAAAAAAGCGGAGATAAACCCCCTTGATAATATGCCCCTATAACTTTTGATAACTCAATTCGTAACAATGCATATTAAATGTCACAGTTATTTAGTCTCGGAGACATGTTACGCAGTTTGCAGTGGTGCCAGGAAACTCGGCATCAGACGTTCTGTGATATTCCATTGTCATTTATACAAATCATATACAATATTTGACGCAAAAGGTCTGTGCAAAACATAATATTTGTACTGTCTGAGCTGTGCAAAAACGCTTTCATCTCCTGGTCTTTGCACTGTCGTTTTTGCAATCATCTTTTGAGACTAATCACTGTATAAATTACTCACCACTCGTGCAATCTATGTTAATTGGTGCTGGAGCAAACAAGACAACATTAAGGACAGTTAATTATCACTTTCAAAGCAATATTAGAAACTCCTTCACTAATTATAGATTAGCGTAACTGTTCTCAGTGAGATATCCTTCTAAGAAAGGCATCATTCCAAAATCGTAAAACTGACGGTAATTGCAAAGTAAAACATTTGACACAACAATCAATTTTAGTGATGATAGGAATAGAGGCGTAATCGGCGTTATGAGGGCATTAACAACATTTTTGGCAGACTTAATTTACATGCCCGTGAAATGTGACACATTCAAAAGCTTAAGCTATTCTTCTATCGTTTATCACAACGAATGAACCAAGTAAACACAGTACAAATAGACAAGTGAGCAGCAGTGGCGTGCCAAAACCTTAGCAAGGAATGGTGAGTGGGGCCTCCTACAATGCCAAACCCCCCAGTCACCCACCACCCTGTAAAAGGTCTTCACCTGTGCCACCTGCATCCACATGACATTAGCAGGAGTTTCCATGATACTTTCAATACCAAAGAGAAAAACGTTATTCTTGTGGGATGAGCATGCTCTACGTATACACACACTGAAAACGGAGCTGTGTTCATACTTTTTATTCTAATATTAATATTATTTTTAATAACAAAATGTAACTTTAGGGGCTGAGTGAATACCTAAATAGAGGAATAGGTTTGTAAGGGATGTGTGGATGAAAATTAAATCTAGCCACCAAAAGGTGAAGATTAAATAAGCTAATTCAATTTTGGCAGAGCAAGTTGATCTACCATCAATTTGTAGAGCTGAGCTCCCTTTCTATGAGGCGGACAGTTCCTCTTTCTAGTTAATGTCTTATTCTGAGTGCCTAGGTGTAGCACCAGTTTATCTGTGGCTTAATGTGTGCCCCTGCTCCAATTGTTCACTCCTAGGGACACCAATGCTAGTCTGGCTGGTGGTATTTGCTGTTTTGAGTAAAATACAGGAAGGACCACTGGAATTATTCGATTCTGTGGCTATGTCATTTCTGCATTATTATGCATTTGCTACATAACTCATCATCTGATGCATAAGTTACAAAATTTGTTTCTAACTCAAACGGATCAAAGGTTACTAAAATCTGAGGGGCATATTATCAAGGGGGTTTATCTCCATTTTTTGGGCTTTAAAAGCCAAGAAAGCGGAGATAAAATTATCTCCCTATTACCTAGCTGTCGCTAACGTGACGTTAGCGACAGCTAGTAGGAGATAGCGACCATTTTGGGCCCCACTTTGCATGTCAGTGATATTTATCACTAATGACATGCAAAGTGGGCGTGCCAAGATGTTAGCGAGTGAAAACAGTCGCTAACATCGCTATCTCCTATTACCAACTTTTGGAGATATTCGCGCTAAGCGCGAATATCTCCAAAAGTTAACACCTGCCCTGAGCAGTTCTTAGCCATGTTATCCAATGGGAGGCGGATAACATGGCTAAGAGCATTAGCTCGGTAATGCATGAATATCGCTGACTTTTCAGCGATATTCATGCATTGCGGCGATGTTTATCGCATTTGCGATAAACCTTGGTAATACCAAGGTTTATTTGCGGTAAAAATCGCCGCAACTCAGCGGTAAATGTTTGTCTCTAACCAAGCAATAGCGATAATTATCGCTATTGCTTGGTAATATGCCCCTAAGTGACGTGTTGCCGTGCGGTAGAAGACCTGATGCAAAAGATGGCCAGCCACATTTCTATTGCTTTTTACTATATTTGTATGTTTAAACTGGTACAAATGAGGTCAATCTTTTGCCCAGGAAGTGTAACTTGTTAAAAAAACGGCTGAATAATGAAGTAATACTTTCACAAAATGTGACAAACTACGCAAAATATTTTGCCTTGTCTTGCTGCATAATTTAGTTCAATGCATCTCCTTGGATTACAATAATTCACATGTCCCTACAGAACTCCTCCCCTCAGTTTATAACATATGCAGGTGGCACCATGCCTTTATTTAAATATGTGAAACAGGGCAACTAGGTTTAAGTCAGCTTATGTGTGACATTTCATTGTTTACAGCAGCGAAAGTTTGACATTTTCAGGCCTCACATGTGACACTCTGAGACCTTAGGGAAAACCTTTCTGCCCACGTAGCAGGAATTTTCCCTGATTCACGTTCAGGCAACTTATCATAATGGTGTCAGGAATTTCGTCTACTAATACAAATTGACCTCATTTGAACATCTCACAATATCACAAATTCACTTTCAGGAATAACTCCCTCATGGCCGCCTGCCACTATAATCACCTGCCCAATAAAATCATGTGCTTGGTCCCCTTCCTCGCAGCACCTTGGACACTTACTTGGTATCAATGACTGCCGTGTTATACATAAAAATAGATTTTATTTTGGAAACTAAACAAACAATGCTGCTGTACAATTCTGCAATGTGTGCAACCAGTCTGAAAACATAAATTCACTTTGTGAAAAAAATAAAGGAAAAAACTTACAAGCTCCTTCAGTTTGCAATAAACTATTAATTAGACCTTATACAGTGACTTCACATTTTTCCCTTTCAGCTATGAGCAGTTAATGCATTGCATTCTGGCACTTGCAGTCCTGTCTATAATGGGACAAGTAAAATAACAAGAGCAAGGTTTAAAAAACAAGATACATGAGGTTAGAGAGAGGTTGAGATCTCTGCTTTAGAATCCTGCAACCTAATGTAGTTATTTAACATTGAATTCAATGATTTTTTTATGTAGCGCAGAGGCTTTACTTTGGTTGAAAATAAATGCATGAAGCACTTGCAAATAATTTCAGTAAAGCTGGTCACTTTAGTTTTTCAATGCCATGCTTTTATTTGTTTATATTTGTCAATTATTTATAAACACTATATATTACATATCGCTTATAACTCTGGCCCGGCACATTATTCAAAGTTATTTAAAGTCTGCCTGAAGGAAGCAGGAACTCTGGGTTCCCATCAGATCCTTGATTGACAACATTGTAAAATCACTCCCAATGACTATCATTTACTGTACTAACCATATGTTACTGTAATTTCAGCAGAAAACACTTTAGAATGTTTTACAGCAGTCCTAATGCCCCCTTACCAATACCTTATGCAATAAAGACATGAAGGAAATTTTAAAATGAATACAGATTATATCATATATTGTTTTAGTTCATAGTTGTGGGTAGGCCTTTGCAGAATCTTAAAACGTGAAGAGCGGGCTGGCATTTTTCCCTGGGACAGGAGGCAACCTGTACTCCAGTGAGTTCTGTGCTGTCTCTTCACTCTGAAATGTGCAGTGCTCTGTGGAGGGCGCTCTCTCTCAGGGGCCCCCTACCCACTCCAGGAAGGTGTCTGGCAGGCTTTAGACTGAAAAAAACCAAACATGTTGTTTTGTTTCTTTTCAGTCCAGCGCCAGCGCTGTTTCAGCTCAAAGCAAGCAGCACACTGCAGCAGGTTTAGAGAGAGACACAGTGCACAGACAAGCTGAGGGCCCCCTACATGTAGAGAAGACGGGGGGAGGGGGGAGGGGTTGTTACACCCCTGGTGAGCACAGATTCTGGCTCAGAAACTTTACTGAAACATAGATCCTGGGTCAGTAACTTTACCCCAGCATTGCACAAGGAGCAGTAGTTATGAATGCAGATTTTGATTTCAGAATAAGTCCCTTAGTGCACTTCAGTATTAGAAGCAGAGGACAGCCTGAGAGTTGCTGCTTGAAATATTCATCACAAAACAAGGGATAACCCAGAAATAATTTGAAGGACTCGGGTAGTTTATGATACACAACAACAATGGTCACAATGGTCACAACGGAACAGTGCACTATTTTAGTAAGGTTCAAATGAGTCAACTTGTGAACAATTTCTCAATAAGCCCAAACCGTATAATTCAAGGATGGGAGTAAATACTTTTCAAAACAATGAGGAGAATGGGATGTATTATTGTAAAAAAAAATCATCACACTCCAAGGAAAAAGCACATTTGAATGTTACAAGTTTATATTCTAAAAAATAATAAATATGAACACTTTATATACTTTATATACATATTTGGATGCTACAAAGAAATACGTGAAACTGAGCCCAAGAAAAAAGTGCTTGCATATAGTGATTTAGATAAGAAAGAGGAAAAGGGATATAAGCAATACAAAGGTCATTTTAAATCTACCGTAGCCTGTTCATATATATTTATTATACAGCATAAGTATAGTTTCATTTATATGGAGGTAATTGTATTATTCTGAATTGCCTCATTGTATAACCAAATGACAATCCAGGCTGTAGAAACTGTTGACGTTTCGACCCGGTGGAGTGTGGGTGGATAGTCAAGCAAAAATTGGTGGACTAACAGGCATTCCCTTCTGATTAGGTAAGACAAGTAATTGTTTACTAGATGCATTACGCTATCTCCCAAATGCTTATGTGAACTGCGCACCAGGCCCTATTCGCAAAGCCATTTTGGCTATAAACCTATATTTATGGCTGACAATGTCTCTATTTACTTCTGTCAGGGATCCATGAAGAACAGATTTCAGACGTAAGTGGTTTTAATACTGTCTAATTGTACACCACTGCAGTATATAACTTAGCAGTATTAAATTCCAAGCAGAAGATGGAGAGTGTGACATTCAGGACGTAGTTTGTGAACCACTACAATTGGGTGTTTGTGGTCATTCACAAACTATTCCTCGTCCTTTTGCGACCTTAATTATGGTCACAGAGTAGTCTAACATAGTGCTGAAGAAACTCTCCGTCCAGGGTGTGAAGGGAATGAAAAAACACAAAATGTCATAGGCCATAGAGATGTACTGTCTGTACTACTGTGTCTGTATACCTCTGCATGGGGGAATAGAAAATATCACATGACATTCTAGTAGTACGCCTAAAATGCTGTGACTAGTGTAATAGTTGGCGGTCTAGTGGTCGCCCTCCACACACCCATCACATCTGCAGGCCAGGCGTGGCCTGTGGGGAATCAATAAAGGGAAGGTGGCCGCTCTGGGCTTGACTTCCGACTACGACACTGTGTAGTCCCTCTGTGTCCGCTGCGCGCACCGACCCCCGCGCTATCCCCTTCGGGTCCAGCGAAGGCCTGTGCATAACTTGAGGGGCCGACACCACACTGGCGATGAGCGAAGGGGGCCCAACCCTTGCTCGCACCCTGTACTGCCCCGTGGTGGGGCTGTCTGCTGCACGTGGCAGCGCTGCTGTGTGCTGCAGGGTGCCGAAGCTGCCGCGTGTTCGTGGTGTGCATGTGCGCCGCCCTCAGCTCCGTGGCGGCTGTGTGTGAAGTGGCGCACCTCCTCACTGCCTGGAGCGTCTCTGGCACCCAGCACCATCAGGCCCAGACTGGACTGCCAGCGCAACCGCGCCCTCCCCGATCTGCAGCTCCCAGAGTGAGGCCGGGAGTCTGACCTGCCCGAGGCCTCACTGGTCCTGTGCGCGCCTGCCAGAGGAAGCAGCCCAGCCCCCAGCTGGTACCCTACTTATCAAGAATTGGCAGCTGTAAGTAGTCGAGCAGTGGCTGAAGAAATAGCAAACAAGAAAGACAAGGTGGTCTCCTGATCAGCAAGCATTGGCAGCTGCAACCAAGCATTGACAGCTGAAAACAGAAGAGGGAGAAGGATACAGAAGGAATGAGAGCCTACAAAAAGGCGCACTAAGCATCCTACACACCAAGTAAGGAGAAAGCGGGGAGACCTAGCGCTAGAGTGCCCAGCCAGTGGGAGAACAGCACGCCACTTCACCACGTGGGGCACCCAATGCCATTTTGTCTGTTGACCCGACCAGACCATCCAAGAACACTCACCGCCAGGCGCCATGGTTGACAACAACGACGCTGCTACCCCAGCCTGCATCCCATTCCAGCACGCAGCATCTGGGGTCTTGCCCCCTTTCCGTGAGCTGGAATATCCCGCGACAGCCTCCCCCGATGGAGGACATGGATCGACCACCTCAATAACTACTTTGTCGCAACCAGGGAAACAGACGAGGAGATAAAGAGATCCCTGCTACTACACTATGCCAGTGATGAGATTTTCAAACTTTTCAAGCACCTGCCCAACACAGGGGCTACGGATGACTACAATGCGGCAGTGACAGAGCTAAACGGCCATTTTGACCCACGACTAAATCCGTATTTCGGAGTCTTCAAACTCGGACAAGCCCACCAGAGGGAAGGAGAATCCATGGACTCGTTCTACGCACGCATCCGGGAGCTGGCCAGCACATGTCCCGACGAAGACCCGCCAAAAGAAATCAGGAAACATCTAATCCAGCGGTGCCGCGACAAGACCCTAAGAGGACTCATACTGCGCAAACCAAGAATTTCACTGGAGGACATACTAATACTATCCAGATCACATGACTTGTCCGCAGCTAGAGCAAATGAAATGGATCAAGCCCTAACTAAGCCCCATGCAAAGCAAGTCCCCATCAAGACAGAGCGAGCCAATGCTGTAAGGACCAAGCCCAGGGGAGACATGTACAGAGGACCTAAAGGAGATGCCTCTAGATCAAGATGTGGGTATACTGTGGCCATAATCCGCATGCGGCTAAATACTGTCCCACCCAAAGGGAAAACCTGCACCAATTGCGGATTACCCAATCACTTCGCATCTGTCTGTAGGAGGCGGAACAGAAACCGGGAAGTCCAAGGTCAAAATCCCCCAACGCGAGCCATTCGACAGCTGTCGGTAACAGACACCGCGCCACCTGACCACGCACAGGGAATACCAGTGAAACACCTACCAACCGTCGAGGACTCCTCAGAGGACGACGACGAAGAAGTATACATCATCTTCTTCGCAAGGGAGCTCAAGCAACTCCGCCGACCACAGCCCACATGCATAGTGCAGGTCGCGGGAACCGAGGTGAAAGCGGTCATCGACACAGAAGCGGTGGTGAACGTCATGGGCCTACAACAATACCGAAGCCTATGCCCTCGCCCTCCTGTCGTACCATCCAAAACAAGGATCTACGCATATGGAGCAGACACGCCCCTGCCGCTGAAAGGAAACTATCTTGGTGCCTATCAAGGCAGACGATCTTGAGGTGATGGCCACAATCCACGTCATCGACAGGGAAGCGGACACCCTCCTGAGCAGCCACACTGCCGAAGATCTAAAGCTAATCGCTTTTGCAAGACGAATCCGGGCGCACCAGGTGGAAGAGCTCCTTGGGCAATTCCCCGAGCTATTCAAAGGCCTCGGGTGCATCAAATCTGCCCCCATCAAGGTACACATTGACAAGACAGTCACCCTGCGACACAGGAGAGTTCCTTTTCACCTGCGACCACTCATCGAGAGGGAACTGGAAGCCTTAGCAGAACAAGGGGTCATTGAAAAAATGACTGGCCCCACGCCATGGGTATCCCCGACGGTCATCACGGAAAAACCCAAGTAGCCAGGAGCCATACGCCTGTGTATCGATATGCGGTTACCCAATAAAGCAATTAAAGAAAACCACATAACACCAACAATGGATGTCAACGGATCCAAGTGGTTTTCAAAAATCAACTTGAACACAGGGTATCAACCACTACCCATGTCAGAGGAGAGTAGATTCATCACCACTTTCAGCACCCGGCTCATGCTCAGGAGGCACAAACGTTTGAACTTTGGGATATTCTCGGCAGCCGAGGTTTTCCAAAACACAATACGAGAGCTACTGTCAGGGTTGCCAGGAGTATTGAACGTGAGTGATGATATCCTCATTCACTCCGCAACAGCCGCGGACCATGACAAACACCTCCGTGACACACTAAAACGCCTCAGCGAACATGGAGCCACCCTACATAAGGACAAGTGCCAGTTCTTCCAGCCGTCCCTCCAGTTTTATTACTATGTATTCAACCAGAAAGGCATACAGGGAGACCCGAGGAAATCGCAAGCCATCAAGGACACCCCCGCACTGACGACACCAACAGAAGTACGGAGCTTCCTGGGAATGGCCACATACTGTGGGCAGTTTATACCAGGCATGCCACCCGGAGCGAGCCGCTGTGGGCGCTCACGAAAGCCAATGCAACCTGGTACTGGGGCCCATAGGAGGAAGAAGCCTACCAAGGAATAAAAGACGCCCTCCTAAAGGAAGTCACGCTCGCATACTTCGATCCCGTGAGGCGAACGGAAGTGCTGGTCGATGCAAACCCAGTAGGACTTGGTGCAGTGTTGGCCCAGAAGCAATAACCAGGCCAGTGGGCCGCCCTGTCGTTCACTAGCAAATCACTCACCTCCACAGAAGCAAGTTACGCCCAGATCGAGCGTGAAGCACTCACCAGCAAGTGGGCCTGTATTCATTTCCATCTGTACCTCCACGGACAGCCGTTCACCATGGACACCGACTATCGGCCTCTGGCCCCCCTCTTCAAAGGAACAGCACTGCATCGACCCTAACGTATCGAACGCTGGGCCGTCCAGCTACAACTGTATGAGATGGAGGTGGTGTACAACCCAGGGTCCAAGAACCCAGCAGATTTTGTGTCAAGACACCCAGTTCAGTCCGAGAAGTGGGAGGAAGATGAAAATGTCGAAGACTATACCCACCTGGTAGCTCTGGCATCATGCCCCCAGATCATGTCTCTAGACAATGTACGAGAGGCGGCTGCCACTGAAGCCGTCTATACCAAGACACTGGTCGCCGTGCAACAAGGTTCGTGGATAGACTACCTCCGCCAGTCCAATTCGTGGACCCCGGAAGATCGCGAAACCCTAACAAAAATGTGGCCGGTCCGTCATGAACTAAGTGCCACCAGCAGTGGCATCCTGCTGTGAGGACCCCGACTAGTGATCCCGCAAAGTCTCAAACACCGGGCGTCCAACTAGCCCACGGAGGACACCAGGGAATAACAAAAATGAAGGTACGGATGCGAGAAAAAGGTCTGGTTCCCAGAACTTGAAGACATGGTAGAAGAATATGTTTGACGGTGCTCACTGTGCCAATTGACAAGCGGCCCGGAGAGACCTCTCCAGGTTATCATTGAAGAAGCCTGCACTGTCCCATGGTCCAAAGTAAGTGTGGATTTTGGAAGCTTCCTAGGAAGAAAGCACACCCTTGTCATTGTAGATGCATAATATAAATATCCTGTAGTGGAACCCGTCACATCGACAGCATTCAACCACGTCAGACCGGTATTAGGAAAAATATTAGCAGTGACATTGGTCCCTCGTTCCAAGGGGCCGAGTTTGCCACATTCCTCCAACAACGAGGCATATCGCATTGCAGCATCACCCACAATGGCCCCAAGCTAACGGGGACATCGAACACTTCATGAAAACTCTGAACAAGATGTTCCGCATAGCGGTGGTGGAACAAGTAGACTCAGAACGAAGGCTCCATGAGCTCTTGAGGGAAAACTGAATCACCCCTCGCTGTACCACTCAGCGAAGCCCGTGGGCCTCAGGCCCCATGGCCCCCGCCGTGACCTATTCCCCACCTGTTCAGGATGGTTACCACCTCAACTGGACGTCGAGGAAGTGCAAGAGAGAAGAGTGCAACAGAACCAAGATGCAAGTGTTTGACGCCGAGCCACCCCAAGGAGGCTTTGCCAGGGGACGACAGTCATCCTGCGGAGCCTGCGCCAGGGAGGAAAGTTCCAAACAGCCTATGAGCCAGGCAAGATGCAAGTGTCCGACGCCGAGCCACCCCAAGGAGGCTTAGCCAGGGGGCGACAGTCATCCTGCGGAGCCGGCGCCAGGGTGGAAAGTTCCAAACAGCCTATGAGCCGGGCACCTGGACAGTCGCCTCCAACCATGGCTCCATGTTAACGGCGCGTTGAGGAGTGGAGGAAGTGTCCCAAAACATTTTGTGGTTCAAGGAAGGCCCACCAGAACAACACCAGGAGATTGCCAGCAACCCCCCAAGTCCCATGGCCACTGGCGAGCCCGAAGAACAGGCTGACAACTCGGCGAGTGGCCAAGTTGATGAAACCCTAAACTAAAACCCTCCCCACAATAACATGGACTCCGGCCGGAGCGGAACGGGGCGGCGTACCGGCACCCAAAGATACTGTCTGAGGACCAACCCACACCCGAGCCAGTGGATGAGAGACTATGCCTGCTGAAGACCTGGAGCTCCCCAACAGGTACTCACGCAAGTACCGCAGTCATGTGTTGGACTGAACGCTGATATGTGATTTTGTATAACTATTTTGAGTAAATGTTTTGACAATAGAACTGAGTTGGATCTAGATGTAATAGTTGGCTTTCTGTTGGTCATCCTCCACACACCAATCACATCCGCAGGCCAGGCGTGGCCTGCGGGGAATCAATAAAGGAATCAATAAAGGGAAGGCGGCCGCTCGGGGCTTGACTTCCGACTACAACACTGTGTAGTCCCTCTGTGTCCGCTGCACGCTTCGACCCCCGCGCTATCCCCTTCGAGCCCAGCAAAGGCCTGTGCATAATTTGAGGGGCCGACACCACAACTAGCACACCTTAACAGGTAAACCACTGGGATTCTTTTAATGAATTTCCTAAGTGGTCCAGGATTCCATGGACGTGAATGCATGCTTTTTGTTTGAATTGGGTCCAATAAAAAATATGGGAAAGTATAAAATGGCACTGAATATTTACCCTAACATTCTTGCAGCCTGCATACATTGTTAAAGCATGTTACAATAAATTTTGGGGACTAGGTTCCCCATGCATAGCTAGTCTACTACGTTTCTGCTGTCTTAGAGCTTAGTCCCTGAAAAGCACAACTACACTAGCAGTATACTCGATGTTTATTGTAAAAAATATTGCAGACTATTAATTAATGGGCTCATATACGCCACTATAAAACTGTTTAGTGAAGAACAATATTTGCACTTCTTTGCAGATTAGTGCCCTACTCGAATACATCTAGAGCAATCAAGTCAGATTTGAAAAACATGAATAGCATCATAGTATTAATCTGTGTGAAACAAGGCAAAATAAAAGGTAATGCAAAATGGAACCAAACCATTTTAAGGCAAGAAGAAAATCTAGAGAAAACAGTTGTCCTGATTCACAGTCAGTATGTGCACATGGATGGTTTCACTATTGTAAATGTTTCACCACGAAAGAGTACGATTACGGCATAGTAAACCCCACTCTTGGCGTGGGTAGTATGATGATCAAGAAGATGTGGTTTGCTGGAGGTTTTATAAATGCCCATAAACTTGAGCGCTTGTTGGCATTCAGAAACTCCTTTCCAGTCTCATGAGAATGGTCATATATTTACTCAAGCAACGAGCTGCAGTAACTCGGCTTCCAGGGTGCAAAGGGGAACGGAACACTTCCAAACCTGGAGAGGGTGTAGGGGAAGCCATTTCCTCAGTGGATAAATAGTTACAAAAGAAACAGAAAACAATGGGCACCCATTCCCCATTATGAAGTTATGTTCTCAACACAACTCTGCACTGAGGAAATAGCAAATGTTTGTATGACATTGCTGGTATTATGCCTTGAAATCTGTGATCGACACAGCTTTTCAAGCGTGCTAAAGTGAATGTTGTCAACAGCCACGGGCGTCTGTTTGGGATGAGGAGCCACACCCTTAACGTTTTCCAGATAAGGGTAATGTCTGTCAGGCTTAACAAAGGTCAGCCTGACAGACAATCTTCTTATTCAGGTAAGGCAGCCAGGAGCTAGACGTGTGCTGAATGTGCAGGCTCTGTCTGTCTGAACTGAACTTTGTTAGCCTGAAGATTTCAAAGCTCTATGGGAATGATCTCTTCAGCCTGGTAAAAGTGCCTCGAGGCCCTCTCTTCATGACGAGGGGAAGCATCACTGATAGCCTCAGACCTGGCGCTTCTGTTTTAAGCCCTGAGGTGCCCAGGGCCAAGTGTCAGTCAATGACACCTTGTCACACATGGGTGTGGGGTTAGCAGTCTCACTAACCACATCTCACTCTGTGACGAGTGAGGGACTGATGCCTTCGCTCGTTGACTGAACTAAGGTCAGCCAAAGAAGGAAGGCAGCAATCCTAAACATCCTGGGACCTCCAAGACCTCCCTTCAGGCGATGTGCAGTAAAGGTAAATTTTATGTTTTTTTTAATGTTTGCTGAGTGTGTGTATGTATGTATAAATGTATGTAAGCATTTGGATTCGTGAGTGAGTGTTGTGAATGTACGTGTGTGTGTGTGTGCGCAACTGCATGGATGTGAGTGAGTGTGTATGTTTGCATGTGTGGGCCCCTTCTCTCCTAAAATTACCAGCCACCACTGTTTTTTAATTCCCTAATGCCATAGATTTAGAGGCACCTATAAGAGTATGTGCACAATTGTAAATGCATGACATTTAGTGAATTTGGAACAATGTTTGGGGATCAGCCCTGACTAAAAAACGGAACATAGTAGGGCTGCATCATTAGACATGATATTACTGAAGGAAGTGTTCAAGTTATATTAAAAGTAGGGCATAAGCTAGAGAACTACATTGCACCACACCATTCTGGTGCAGAACTGAAAGAAAGCCTAATCACAAATAAATGGAAGATGGGATTTCTTATGAAATAAAGTGTTATGCTCACTATTATGAACAGTGACGTTGTACAGAAACAAAATAAAACCCAAAAGCTGTGAGACTTCGCTTTTGCACACATCGTACACATTTGTTATTTTTTGGGGAAAAGTACACAAACTTCATGAAATATCATGAAATCTGCATATTTTTATTAAATAAATGGTCACCAATACAACTGCGAAAATATGTTTGTGGAGAAAAAGTAGTGAATTACGATTTTGCAGATTTATTTTTCAGCAAAATAAATGTAAAATTTCGGTAGGGCTTTTTGTACTTTTTTTTGTATTTTTTAAATTTGGCCTGTCAGGGAGCATAATATAAATTCCTTCCCAAGATGAAACCATCACCAATTCTGGCTAGAATATCGAAACTGAAAAAGAAAGTAAACTATAAAATGCTTGTTCCTGAGTTAAGATGCACTGCATATAAATTAAGGGGCAGATTTACATGCCCCTTGCGCCACTTTTATGTCACTTTCCCCATGTTAAAAATGACGTAAAAGTGGTGCAAGGGGCTTGTAAATCTGCCTCTAAGTATTTATTTTTATATATATTTATATATTTCAGTTAGTTTTACTTATATAAGGTAATTGTATGCTACGGAACTTGCCTTGAGAGGCAAAAGAGAGGAATTGTTGTACAGTGGAGTGAAATTCTGCTTTCATACTGCATAATTAGAGGGGTAACAAATTGAGCTTTCAGAAATTTACAAGGCTCATTGCAGGGCTGTTCTACTACAATACAGACTATCAGTCTGCACTTCAATAGACTCCACAGTTTCGACTTGCAAAATATTGTCAATGTACGTATATTTGAAACTAAGGGTCATATGTACAAAGAAGTGGCGGAGTGAGGCGTTAGCCATTATGTTTTAACGCCTCATTCCGCCACTACAGAAACGCAAGGCTGCACCATATTTACAAGAATATGGTGCAGCCTTGCGTTTCCCCCGTGCTGGCGCTACACTTGCCTAGCACCAATTCAGGGACCCTTGCACCAAAGTGCAAGGGTGTCTGCGTGCAGGGGATGATTGTTTTTGCGCCGGAAGGTGTACATTCCTGCACATAAACAATCTTTAAATGCCGTTTTGTCACCTCTATGTGTGCTGCTTAGTGCAGCACACATGGAAGTTACAAACAGGTACATGCATCAAACTCGGCATTTGCGATTCCTTAATTGCGATTTTTAAGGAATCGCAATTAAGGAATTGCAAATGCCTATGCATTAAGAAATTGCTAAATAAATTGCGATTTCTTAGAATTCCTCAATTGCGATTAGCATTTAGTGAATCGCAATTAAGGAATCCCTTCCCATTCATTCCTATGGGCCTAGAGGCCCATACGAATGAATGGGAACACAATCTCAATTTGCAATTCGCAATTAGCTAATCGCAAATTGAGATTGCGATTTCAAGGGTGCAGGGGTGTCCAAAGGACACCGTGTTGCACCCCTGAAATCAAACAATGCACATATGTTGTATACACACATGCCCTAAGGGCATGTGTGTGCATAACACGAAAGTTAAAAAAATGCAAAAAATTGCATTTTTCTAACATTTCGCAAAATTACATGAGGTCCAACCTCATGGTAACTTTTTCCTCTCTAATTGCGATTTTTCAGTTTCATGCATTGCTTTTAAGGAGTCGCAAAATTGCGATTCCTTAAAAGCAATTGCACTTTAAAAAATCGCAAAAATAGCGATTTCTTCACTTGTTGCTTAATGCATCCCAAATAGTGATTTGGGAATCGCAAACGGCCGAATTTTGCGATTCGCACCGTTTGCCATTCCTAAATCGCTTAATGCATGTGCCTGAAAATGTCTTATTTTTAAAAAAGATTGTTTACGTGCAGGAAGGGTCACCTCCCTGGACATACACAATCAAAGGTATTTTGCTTTTTCCATGTGTGCGCCAAGTTAAGACCAGGCTATCCCTGGTCTTAATTTTGGCGTTACCTCCTATTTACGCCACCATTGTACATAGTGAGCAGCGTCAAAATCAAGGGGTGCTGCGGTGGAATTCCCACTGCAATACCCACTGCCCTCTCCTTTCACACTAAGCATAGCGTGAAAGGGGGTCTTATTTACAAGGCAGTGTTAAAGCCGCCTTGTAAAGAAGCCAAAGCCCCAGGGCCACAGGAACGTCAGAAAAAAGTGACGTTGCCCTGGCGATAGGGATTTGTACATGTGCTGCTAAGAATAGGTAATCTGTACTTCCCTATATGTGATTAATGTTTACAATATGTTGGTAGTTCATACTGTGGAGTTGATATATGCTCAGATTGATACTTTTTACCCTAATGCTGCTGTATCTAATCTTAGAAAGAGGGGGATGCCAGTACAATGTGAAACAGAACAACAAGGTTGCAGATTAAGCCAGATTACACACTCAGTCATATCATTGAAGTGCAATGAATTACAAGTAGAGGCAATTTCCCACACAAAAAATTCAAGAGAAATGATAGAAAATGGTAGGTTGACGATGTCACAGCTAGTATTTGGCGCTACATCAGTTTTACTGGCAGGACAATGCAATATACGTATTTGAAGAAGTGAAATGTGGTATTTCCTTGTTGTTATCCATGGCACGTATGGATTGGTTTTAATCATTCACCTTCATCACCTTGGATATCCTATTTCCCAACATTAGTGTCTCCACTAGCTGCGGGTGTGATTGTGGTATGTAGTAAATATTCAACAGAGGTACCCTCTAACGAGAAGGAGGAAAAAGGGAGAGAAATTATATTGCCTTGCAGAAAAACAACTGAAAAGAAATTCTTTTCTTTTTCATAAAACCCCCGCCCAACCGGGTTTCCCCTTGGTGGCATGCCTCATCATTGGGTCTATCCCTGCCCTCTACGGACTGGGTGTGCTACTACCTACGAATATGCAGGAACACTCAGTTTTGTAAAAATTGGGGGTGTCCTTATACACCTAACCACTTAGGGTGAATCATAAGGGAGTGGGTTTTTTTCAAAAAGTAGAAAGAAAAGGAAATTTTAAAATACCAGATTAGTGGGTCTAAAAAACAATTTGCATACAACCGTGGTGGACAGGTCCCTATTGTTTCCTACCTCTACTCTCCCTTTTGTGTTTTTGATATGTAAGCAGTAAGTAGCCCATTCCTGAACATGGGTGTGACACAGAGTGAGAGGGATGACACATACAGCTAAATGCATCATCACACAGTTGTGTGGATGACAGGCTGCGATTATTTGATGGCCTCCGCCCAGTCACTATGGTTGTGTGGAAGTATGCGTTCAGAAAGGTATAGTAACCAACAAAGGTGATAAATAGGATGAAGGAAAATATTAGGTTAGTAATCAAGACAGTTTTTACTGCTCTACTTCAAAATTGCAATTCCCTCTCTCTGTCCCTCGGTTACACTTAGCTAGAAATAACATTAATATCATACACTGTTCATCTAATACATGTTCATATATTGTGATGGCAAAAAGGCTAGCATGAGAATATGTCCATGACATTCAGGGGCTTCAGGGTGCAGTGAGCAAGAAGGGTTGGGTCTGAGCTCAACATCCATGAAACTGTAACTTATGATATGCTCGCAGAGAAGATAGACTTAACTGAACTGATTTTGTGAGTTACTATAGAATAATTTTCACTTGTAAATGTATGCAATCCCGTCTTTTACTTTGAGTTAAAACTACTCAAGCATGGTGTCGTTTTACACAAGTAAATCTTCACACAGAGGAAGAGTGAGGGTGTATCGTTGTGGCAACACCTGAATAATGTGGCAAACACTAACACATCTGCTAGTTTATGGCCATTCACAAAATGTTTGCATATAGCTTCTCTCCATGAAAAATGGTTGCAAATGTTCTCATCTGAAGAAGTAAATCAATGTTCACGGAGTGCAAAGGTAGGGGTACACTTCTAAAATGGGAGAGGGTGTAGGTCACATACATTTCCATTACAAAGTATATTTTGATTCCGAGGATAATAGCAATAACAATTCTGCATTGAAAATGCTATGATGTGTTATATTTCAACATGCCATAATATACATTTCCCACATTTCCATATAGGCAAATAATTATAAATGTGAGTTCTTAAAAAATCTCACAAATGTATACAAATGGGGGTTTTAATCTTCAATAAAGAGCTGAGATTCATATATTCAGTAACGTGCTGAGAATTGTCATTGATGAATAAAAGAGAGACCGAAAGATTGAAGATATTTTGCAGCACACATTAGTTATAACTGATATATTATAGACTGTCTCTGTGGGATATTTCTGTAGATTGGATTTCTAGAATTTAAGGTAACTGAAATTCAATTAGCCCCCCCCCCCCCCAAGCTCCAATGTAGAATTGGTAACAGTCTCTGCCAGCAAAAGATGGATAAAATAATTTTGGAAATTTGCCGTTTCTGCTGGGCCACCCAGAATTTTCTGCCTTTCTGCTGAACCCTTATTCTGATGTCTGTACAACTGTGTACACTCTTAATAAAAGGGCCGGTCAATTAAATGTCACAAGTGGACTGCAGAACCCATTATGACATCTAATGCAGTAATATTGTGAATATGACTTCAGGCCTGCTATCTGTAACCTGGCTATCCAAGTTTAAGTTGCAAATTCAACATTTCAAAATAACTGTTAGACCTGTCAGCCTTAGGGTGGACTTTCCCTCAACTTTTTGCCCTTTGCATCTCATTTTTGCTGATTCTTTTGTTGGCTTTAAAGCTCTAAGCACTTTACCACTGCTAACCAGTGCAAAAGGGAATGTGCTTCTCCCTTAAACACGATGACATTGGTGTATACCTGATCGGCATATTTTATATACTGGTAAGTTCCTTGTAAAGTGACATACCATATACCCAGGGCCTGTACTTCAAATGCTATTAGTGGTCCAGCACTCATTGTGCCACCCACTTGAGTAGCCTTTCAAACCGGTCTCATGCCTGCCACTGCAGTGCCTGTGTGTGCGGTTTAATACCACTTCAACTTGGCATTTAAAACTACTTGTCAAGCCTTATACTCCCCTTTTATTACATATATATGTCACCCCCAAGGTAGGCCCTAAGTAACTGTAAGGGCAGGATGCTATGTAAGTAAAAGGTACAACATGTGCCTTTATGTTTTGCATGCTCTGGTAATGACAGACAGCCTATTTTGTTTCTCACTGCTGTGAGGCCTACCATTCCCATAAGCCAGAATGGGAAATTACTTAACACCATCAATGCTGATGGTATTCCCCTCCTGCTGATCCCGATTTATTCCCATTGTTCATGACGAGCTCAGCTCGTCATGAGTGTACGAGAGGTGTACCTCATGACGAGCTGAGCTCGTCATGAGCATCGAAGGGGTTAATATAATTTTAAGCTGCAATTCCTGATCAGAGAGGAGGGCTTTTTCATGTTTTTGATATGTTGGGAATGATAATAATAAATCCTCCTTACTGGTGAAGTTGGATTTAATAATACTGTTTTAGAAATGTCACTTTTAGAAATGACTTCCTGCAATTCTGCTGTGCTGCTGGACTCTGCTGTCTGTGAGTCCTGCCCTTGTCTGAGGTACCACCTCTATGTTCTGGGCCACAGAAGTGATTTCTGCAGCTGCTGTCTACAAAAGATGTCCAACTCATCACTTACTGCTGTTAGGCTCATCTTCAACTCGCTCCTGACCCCCAAGAGGCCCCTCTGCAGAAGTGAGTGCTTGAAATTGGTGTCTGGGCCACTGAAATCGAGCTTTTGAGTTGTTTTCAACAGAGAACAGGGCAGTTTGCACTTGGACTGACCACTTGCTCGAAGGATCAGCACCAGACTCAGCAGCCTCATCTCCTCACAAACCAAACATTGCTACCCATGATCACAAGGCCTTGTCTGCCATCCACGATGACTGTCCGTCTCTTCGCACCTTCAGGATCATCGCTAGCAATGGTCTTCTTGCTACCGGCAACCATTTCCCCATGAACTGGGTTCTTGGCTCAGCTTGATAGGGTAAAACTTCAGTGGGATCTGTTTGGAACTGTATCTGACCCGCGCTCCATCGCAGTCGGCCTGAACTTTGGATTGACTCTAAACACTGTTTTTGCATTTAATAGTTAAAAGTTCATATCTGAACTTCTACTGGTTGGATTTTTGCCAATTTGGTCTCATTTTGCTTAGATAAATATGCTCTATTTATCCAAACCTGTCTGGCGTCTTTTTCGGTGTATACATTGTGTTACAGTCTGTGTATGTGTGTGTGTGTGTGTGTATTGCACAAACACCTTACACATTGCCTTTGTAGATAAGCCTGACTGCTCTGTGCAAAGCTACTAAAGAGTAAGCACAGGTTATCTTATTGTGTATATAGCATACCCAGTCTAGAGTAGTGGTTCCTGCCTGGCCTGGGTGCATGACTCAGACAACCAGGAATCCCTTTTCTAACATTGGTGATCAGCAATGAGGATAGAACTTTTGTTTGTGCAATCCCATAAAGTAACTCATTGTTCACTACAATTCTATACTGAGACTAATTCAAGCTTTTTTTCAAATCCCTGAGCTGACATCTTTTGATTTCTTTCAAAGTCCTGTTGCCAAAGCCCTATTTTTCTCTGCACCGTTTGTGGTCTTTTCTGGGAAAATGGATTTTTTTGCTGGCCAACCTGGAATCATACCCAGTGGCTCAGCTCAAGGGGTTCTGTCAGGAGAGAAGGGTGTTTCACAAGGGAAGTGCCAAGAAGGCAGAGCTTCAAAAAGCCTTGAACGAGGCTGCTCACCCAGAAGGAGAAATGTGAAAGGAGAGGTCTGTGTCTGAGGAAGGATCAAAGCAGAACTTGACAGAGGGTCTTGAATTGCAGCCTATAGAGGAGAGAGCAATTTTCTCCAAGGACCGACAGTCCACTCCAAATCAGGCAGTAGTGTATCTTCAAGAAGCTTGACCCCAGAGGATCTAGAGTACAGGAGGGAGGAGAGGAAACTCAAAATAGAGCTTGCCAATATTGACAGGGATCAAGCACTTGCTAAGCTTGAGTATTGTGTAGTTCCCCCTAATCCATAGGATCTGCGCGCTTATTGAACAATATAAACTTTGTTTGGGTGCCTAGACTGATTCCAAGCACCCCTGCAGGAGATGTTGGCCTAAAGGCCAGCTCGCTCACAGTGCCACCATAAGCCCTCGAGCCTTACCAGGGAGTGAATGGTTTCTAGCAACCACTGAACATGACAACCCTGACCCCTCAGGGATCGTGGTAACAGATCAGAACCTTTAACTCAATCACTCGTGCTTTTGGCGCTCAGAGAGATATACAGAGAATACGCAGTGGGACATTTTCAATATATTTATTGAACCAACATTATTCTTGCATGGGAAGCAACCTTTACAACGCAGTCATTACATCGCACAACCTTTACATAGCAGTCATTAAATCGCAGCATCCTTTACATTGCATATCATTACAACGCAGCCATTACATTGCATGTCAGTACAACAAATGTCATTACAATGAATGTCACCACAACAATGGGATTACATTGCAAGTCATTACAACGCATACCATTACAAAGCATAGTACCCTTACACTATCCAACACTTACCCTACTGTTGCACTCACTGGAGTTAGAATAGTAATTTTTACCTCTACACTATCCAACACTTACCCTACTGATGCACTCACTGGAGTTAGAATAGTAATTTTTACCCCTACACTATCCAACACTTACCCTACTATTGCACTCACTGGAGTTAGAATAGTAATTATTACCCCTATACTATCCAATACTTACCTTAAATGCAATGTAATGGTATGAATTGTAATGGTATGCATTGTAAGGGTATAATGCGATGTAATAGAATTCGTTGTAAAGGTAGTTTCTGAAAATGCGATGTAATGGCATGCTATGTAAAAGAATGCATTGTAAAGGACCTTGCAATTCAAAAACTGTGTTGTAAAGGCATGCTTTGTAAATGTGTTGTAACGTCATACATTCCTATATCTACTTTGAATGTATGATGTTACAACGCATACATGTTGCCAAAACAGTGTATATATGCAGGCATAAAAGACAAGGTAGTAATCAAGTATACTCTCATTATGCAAACCCTACTCAGTGTGTTCCTAGAGTGAGTGTAGGTGAAAAGCCAAGAATTCCCCCAAGGCATGATCCAACCCAATTACCTGGTGGGAGAGACTGTAGGACCCTGTCTTGGTCATCAACTGAACACCCTTCATGAAAATGTCAGACCGCTGCGTGGTGAAGTGTCAGCATGCAAGGACCCTCGGTGTCGGACGAAATGCCTCCTCTGCTAATTCTTTGAGATGCTGATTATTTATAATAAAATGCATCCTTGTGATATACGTATAGATTAGCAATGAATAAATATGTAGATAGCCTTGTCGCCCCATGGATGAAGATATTATTATTATTACACTCATTTGTAAGGCGCATAAATCATCCCCAAGGGATCTCTCGGCTTCCGAAAGAAGGTCAGATGGAAAAAAACTCGCTTAGAATAACCATGTCTTAAGCATCTTCTTAAATTGTGGCAGGTTGGGGCAGGAACAGATTTGTTCCGGAAGCTCATTCCTGTTTTTTGGGGCCAGATAGGAAAAAGCACTGCCACCCATTTTGACGTTCCTGATCTTCAGGCTGCGAAAAAGAGACCAGTTACTAGATCTCAGACAAAGTCAAGGTTGGTAGCGTCCTATTTTGTTTGTCAGGTAAACCAGCCCCAAACCATGCAGGGATTTAAAAAACATGCACAGCAGCTTGAACAGGGCTTGTTTCCTGATAGGGGAGACAATAAAGTTGACGTAGGAGAGGCAGGGAAGGAGTTAATGCAGGCTTATTGAGGGCAAGCCGCGCTGCTGTATTCTGTACTACCTACAATCTAGATAGCTGGTCTTCCATAATTCCTAACAACAAAGCATTCCATAGTCAAGATGACTAACTAGAAGAAACTGGATGAGGGTCTTTCTAGCGTTTAGCGGGATCCAGGGGAAGATCTTTCTCAGCATCTGCATGGTCCCAAAGCAGGTGCCTGTAAGGGTTTTCACCTGTTCTTCCATGGAAAGCTTGTTGTCGATTCTTACTCCTAGGTTCTTGGCCCATCCTTTAGGCGAGTGTGCTTCTCTCAATTCTGGTGGCAACCACTTCATGGTCCACAGTTGTTCTGCCTTGCCAAACAGCAGTATCTCGGTTATGGAATAATTCATTTGTAGGAAGTTCTTCCTCATCCAACTTGCAATGTCAGTCATACAATTTAGAAACCTGGCTTTTGTCACTTCAGGGTCATTTTCTATGTGTATGATCAGCTGCATATTGTCAGCATAGGACATGGTTTCAAACCCATGGTTTCTGACGATGGAGGCTAAGGGGGCTACATATAGATTAAACAGTGATGGACTCAAAATAGAGGCTTGTGGAACCCCCTTGTCAACTGCAGCCCTATGAGACACAAAAGAGTCCAACTGGATGCATTTTATTCTGTCGGACAGATAATTCTGGATCCATTAAATGCCAGACCTCTGACACGGATCTCTCGGAACCTATTCAATAGGGTACGGTGAGAGATGGTGTCAAAGGCTGCCGACAGATCTAACATCAGGTATCCCTGTCAAGTGACATTCTTAGCGTATCGTAACCTCCAGTAGGGCTGCCTGGGAAGGGTCCAAAATCTCATTCTGTTCTAAATAGCGGGACAACTGTCGATTGATTAGAGTCTAAATCACCTTAGAAAAGCAAGGGAGAATAGAGAAGGGAGATTGGCATGTAGTTCTGTAATTCAGAAGGATCCACCTGGGCTTTCTAGAGGAGGGGCTAAATGTAGCTAGAAATATTACAGATGTCAGCAAGACTCTCCTCTAAGACCGGGGTTAGCTCGGACATAATTGCCGGAGGGAATGGGTCCAGGGTAGAGACTGATTTAGTCTGCAATAATAGGGCACCCACCTGCTCATTGGTAATGGTGGAAAAACAGCCCAAGCTCTGGGAGCAGGGAGTTTCCTGGAAAGGGGCACTGTGCTCATCATCCTCCATAGACCCGAAAGAACTATATATTATATCAATCTAGTTAGGGAAGTTGGTTGCAAGGAGATCACATACTTTCTGTGTAGGAGGCGGGAGTGGGTTATTCGCCATTGGGTTAGTAAACTCCTGCAAGATAGCAAAGAGCTGTAGTAATTTGACAGCGATTAGATTAAGCATTAGCAGAAGACATCTTAGTTCTGGACGTTATCTTGACATTTAGCGGACTCCATTTTGTATTTACGGCAGCCATCTTGTCTGCTACATGCTGCCTCGTGCCGACCATGTGATTTGTCCTATCTTCCTGTCCACGGCGCTTGAAATCTGCCCGGCAACAAGTTATATTTAGCATCCCTCACTTTTGCGCATGTCAAGTAGGGTCCACATCTGTTAGTGATTAGTTCCAGATAGGAATGTGATTGTCGACCCCCAAAACTGTTAGCTCCTCCCACTGATCGATTGTGCCTCTCGATATTACCTTATATGTACATAAGTTGTACTCTTGTGTTTGTACCACCTTCTTTTGAGTCCATGTGCGGGTATAAATAAACCATGCTTTCTTGGCTCGTGGTGCTACTTCTTGCAATACCGAAGGGTGCTGTTTGAACCGTAGCACCACCTCACGAGGTGTAATAAATGTTACTTTTTCTATTCCAGTTCCTGTGCCAACTTCTTCCTATTGGTCTGAGTACTTTCTGCAGAGAAAGGCGAACCCCTTGCACTAGTGGGTCTGGCTGAGGCCTGCTACTACAAATTGGCACCCGACACGTGGGGCTCATCGGCGACTCGGATGCCCAAAGGAGTGGTCGCGAGGAAGGATTGGGAACTCTCCGTGGACGATCATTGCCCGAGGAGACACGAGTCTTGGCAAACCAAGGCATTTTTCCCTTCTTTCTGATCTGACCATCCAGGTGGCGCCGGTCTTCAACTGAGATCTCTTCTGTCGATTCGCTGTGCAGTGACCGTTTGGTCGAATTTAGAACTTGGAAGTTGGAACCTCGACCCCCTATGGTTGGTAAGGGCCGTTCTACGGCACATACTACGTGTTTTGGAAGCCCTTGTATGGTAAGGTAGTTTTAGGAACACTTACTGTGGCATATTTGTATTTGGTAAAGACTAGTCTTATTTGTATGAGTATTTGTATCATTTGATATATGTGTTATAACACAAATAGGCAGGCAATGTGGAGATTTTTCTTCAATGAGTCAAATTTGAACCTTAAGTGCCACTTGGTGTATAATACTGCACATTTTGCATTTTTTTTGTTGGCATGCCTGTTTTTGGCGCACTTCGAAGGATGTGCTGCTTTTGTAATGGGACCGACTTAGACTCGAAGAATCGCAACCGGCTCCCCCAGAGGGGACGCCTAATAGGGATATGTATATAAAATGTGGTCTTTCTTCCATAATGTACAGCACGTTATGGAATAAATACACTCCTAAGGATCCTGAGTTACGTTGGTCTATGCATGGGTCATTTGATATACGAAAGATTGAGTATGTGGAGCGATGTATGTTTGAGCGGAAGTCTAGACATGATATGTTTGAATGTATGTGTATGTGGGAGAAAGAGTTGCGTGAACGAGCGAGACGTGAGCAAGCCTTGATTGAGAGAGAGCAGCGGAAGAATGTGTATGAGAAAGCGCTGGAGTTGAGACAGAAAGAAGTAAAAGAGCTGAAAGAGAGAGAGTAGAAAGAACACAGATTGCAGGTATCTGTCCAATACCCTGTCCGACAACCTCTCTATCCTGTCCTTAATAAACCTCAAGATGATTTTTTGTTATTAGATCGACCTCCACCTCCGTATGCCGTTCCGTCCGCTCCGTCCGAAGGTGGTGAGGATTCAGATTCAGATCAACGAAAGGCGGGGGACACTCGTTCTATGCTGTCTGCACAACCTGCAGCCAATATCAAACAAGCTGCTCGTAAAGCATTACGTAGCACTGATCCTGCTTCCGATCTCTTAGCTAGTATACAGGGATGGTCGGAAAGGGAGCAGATATATTTCACTGAGATGTTTGCTTCAGAAGTCGTTGAATTATTTCGGAAATTCTCTCCAGATTTAGAACCTGATGATGTAGCAGTTGATTGTAAGAACTTGCGTGATGGTATTTTTGTTTTCCCTCAGGTGGCTGACACGATTAGACGGTTGGTTAAATTACGAACTGATGCGGTTCACTTGAAGGAGAAGAAAAAGCTTGCAGATGAAGCTGCGCAGACATCTCAGACCGGAGGGTCGCAGTCTTCTATCTTCGGAACAGATAAGCTAATGGCGGTTTATATGAAGCCCATGCAGGAAGCCGCGCCCTTGTATGTTCCCCCTAAAGGAGTGGGTGACAATGATGATAAAAATTCTGTTAATGCTAAAGGTTATTTTATTTATAATTGGGTCTATACTCCTTGGAATAGGGCAGATATATTGGCGCTTAAAGCAGCATTACCCGATCCACGTAAAAATCCAGCCGCTTTCTATGAGGAAGTTGAAGGCGCTATAAATTCCTGCACCATGACTTTGTTTGATATTGATTTATTTTTCGGATTAATATTACCACCGGATATGTGGAGGACCGTTCGTAAAATTAATGATCGTCCTACTTTTGGCGCGGAATGGAAAGAGCTAGAACAGTTGGATGTGGATAGGGAACCCGCTCAAAAGCCACATAAGTTAATATTAGATCTCCCTGCAACTATATTAACTAGGCTTAAAACAGTTATACCCCCTAAAAAGATAGATTGGACTGTTTTAGCATTGTGCAAACAAAAGGTAGATGAATCGGTTTTTGATTCCTTTACGCTTTTTGAGGAAGCTTTTCACGATTTTAGCAGTCAGTCCTTGACAGATGATACAGGCAGACATCTTTTTGTCGATAAATATGTTGCAAATCTGTTACCAGGGATAGCTAGCCGTTTAAAAGCCAGTGAAAGTTTTTGGACTACACCTTCTCCAGCATCTGTTTTAACAATGGCTCAATATTATGAGCGTCAAGAATTAGAAGCGAAAGGTAATGAAGACAAGAAATCTAAAGATCTGAAAACGAAGCTTATGTTAGCTCAAGTTTATGGTCCGCCCTCTAGGGGCTGTAATAGAGGCGAACGTGGATCTTTTAATTCCACCTACACTCGTTCGAATTTGTCTATCAATCAATGTGCGTATTGTAAGCAATTTGGCCACTGGATGGCCGATTGTCCAGTGTTGCGTGCTCAACATGGTTCGCGAGGTCGGGGACAAATGAGAAATCAGTCTGGTTATTCAGGGCCTAGAGGGAATGCGAATGATTGTGCTCGATTTGACACCAATGTACGAACACAGGATAGGTTTAACACCTTTGATAGACAAAATCAGTATCAAATGTTTGATTATGTGCAGACTGACCTTTACGATTCTGTTCATGGATAGGATTGCCTAGGATGGGGTAAGGAATCAGTTGAAGTTCCAGTAGATCAGAGGGGTCCTTATGTTACAGCACATGTTTTGGGTTCTACTGATCGGTTTCTGGTTGATACACTAGCTACTTGTAGCGCTTTGTCTAAACAATTGGTTCCAAGGGCTCCCCTGTCTGGTGTAACCATTACTTTGATAGGTTTCGATGGAACACCTTACCTTAGCCCACTGTCACAACCACTTGCATTTCATGTTGACACATTTAGTGCTCCTTGTCCGTTTTTGCTTTCTCCAAATACACCAGACAATATTGTGGGTCTTGATATGCTCAGGTATTTCAGAGCCACAATACGATGCTCTCCTGATGGAGTGTGTGTCATGCTGAATGATAATCACTCTGTAACTGAAAGAGCTTGTCTTGTTAAAGAGGATATTGCATTAGCTTCACTCCCTGAAACTTTGTGGACTACCTCAGTTACTGATGTGGGCCAAATGGTTATCCCACTGGTACACATTAGAGTCAAGGAGGGAGCTGTGTTGCCACGTTTGCCTCAATACAGAATTTCACAGGTGGGTGAGAAAGCACTCATACGAATTGTACACGATCTCATTCAAGTTGGAGTTGTTGAGGAAGTTCCATTTAACGTTTGTATGAGCCCGATTCTTCTGATTCTGAATAAAGATAATAATACTAGAGTTTACAGGTTCATTATAGACCTTAGAGAGGTGTACAAGATCGTAGTGCCACAGTACCCTGTGGTTTCTGATATTAAGACACTCCTTACTTTGGTCCCTCCAACAGCGACCACGTTCTCTGTTATAGACTTGAAGAACGCTTTCTTTTCGATTGCAAAAACCACAGTTGATGGACAGAATGCAGAACAATGTCATGCATTCACCCCAGTACAGAGATCTGGGCCTAAATCCATCGTTTTTTTGCACTCCTTTCCACCCCAGTTCAGACATGGCCATATGCAAATCAGTCTGACCTTGTGCCTCATGGGAACAGTCCAGTCCGAACTGCCAAGCCATGCCTTCCCTGGACCGGAAACAAGCTTCGAGGACCGGTTTCTGGCATTTAAGCCGTCTTCAGCCCGGCTTGCTTGAATCCAGTGTTGTGGAGAGCATGGGACTCACGTCCGAGCATACCCATCCCACTCGGGGTGGCAAATGCAAAAACCACAGTTGATGTTATGTTATGTTATGTTAATTCTGTTTATATAGCGCATGGCTACCCCAGCGACGGGGCGTCCCAGCACTTGTGGACATGCCAGAAGGTACAACAGCGCTGCCAGTGAAAGTACGTTAAATGGAAGAGAACAAACAGGTTTTAATCTGTTTTCGAAAGAGCATATGGTTAGCGGTGGCACGAGCCATTAGGGGCATCGAATTCCAAAGCTTCGGGGCCAGATACCTGAAGGAACGGCCACCGGCTCTGCTCCTCCGGATCTTAATTGTGCGGGCTAGAGATTGGTCCGCCGAACGAAGGGCGCGCGTGGGGGCATATAAGGAACAGAGTCCCTGCAGAATTTGGCGACCAGCGCCATACAGAATTCTATGGGTTAAACATAGAGTTTTAAATTGAATGCGTTGTTTGATCGGCTGCCAATGCAGGCGTTCAGGAATCGGGGAAGTATGGCAGGTTTTTGGTAGTGCAAACAAAATACGAGCAGCAGCGTTCTGAGCTCTTTGTAGCCTGTTTATCACTGTCAGGTTAGAGCCAAGCATAATGGCATTACAGTAGTCTAGATGGGATAAGACTAGAGCCTTGACTATGATCTGACGAGTGGGAGGCTCAAAGAAGCCAAGAATGGGTTTAAGGGAGCGTAGGCGACCATAACAGGTGCCTGCCAGTCTTTTGGCATGAGTCTCTAGAGAAAGTGAGTTGTCCAACGTCACGCCCAGATTTTTAACTACCTCCTTAGGGGTGGGGGGAGGTCCTAGTGTGGGGGGCCACCAGTGTTTGTCCCATTTCTGAGTTTCATTGCCTATTAAGAGTACCTCAGTTTTGGAAGAATTTAACTGAAGACAGTTCTGAGACAACCAGTTTGATATGGCCAGAATATCTTCTTGGAATTTGATTTGGTCTACCACAGTGTTTTTTGGAGAAAGTAAAAATGAGTTGTGTATCGTCCGCGTAAGATATTAATTTAATCTTACGTTCTCGGGCTCACATGGCCTGTGGGCGGACATACACATTGAATAATGTGGGGCTAAGCGCAGAACCCTGCGGAACCCCACATTCCAGAGGGTGCCTGCCGGACGAGTACGGCGGGGCGTGCACCTGGAAGGAGCGGTCAGATAGAAATGAACCGAACCAATCCAAGGCACTCTCCCTGACTCCGATCTCCCACAGTCTCTTAAGCAAGATCCTGTGGGAGACCATGTCAAAGGCCGCGCTCAAGTCCAGCAGAATCAGAAACGAGGTGTTGCCCTGGTCCTGCACCTCCCTTAGGTGTTCCGTGATGGCCAATAGGGCAGACTCTGTGCTATGTTTGGCACGGAATCCGTTTTGGGACTCGTCCAGAATTCCGTTGGACTCCAGGTAGGTGGTCAAGATGGAATTCACATGAGCTTCCGCCACCTTAGCAAGGTATGGAAGTAGAGAGATAGGTCTGAAGCTATCCGGCCTGGCAGGGTCCAACGTGTTTTTTTTTAGAAGGGGGACTACTTTAGCATGTTTCCAGGATTTAGGGATGGCTGCTAGCTGAAGTGAGTTGATGGACAGAATGCAGAACAATGTCATACATTCACCACAGTACAGAGATCTGGGCCTAAATCCATCGTTTTTTTGCACTCCACACCACCCCAGTTCAGACATAGCCATATGCAAATCAGTCTGACCCTGTGCCTCATGGGAACAGTCGAGCCCGAACTGCCAAGCCATGCCTTCCCTGGACCGGAAACAAGCTTCCGAGGACCGGTTTCAGGCATTCCAGCCGTCTTCCGCCCGGCTTGCTTGAACCTAGTGGTGTGGAGAGCATGGGACTCACGTCTGAGCATACCCATCCCACTCGGGGTGACAAATTCAAAAACCACAGTTGAAGGACAGAATGCAGAACAATGTCATACATTCACCCCAGTACTGAGATCTGGGCCTCAATCCATCGTTTTTTGGCACTCCACACCACCCCAGTTCAGACATGGCCATATGCAAATCAGTCTGACCCTGTGCCTCATGGGAACAGTCCAGCCCGAACTGCCAAGCCATGCCTTCCCTGGACCGGTTTCTGGCATTCCAGCCGTCTTTAGCCCGGCTTGCTTAAATCCAGTGGTGTGGAGAGCATGGGACACACGTCTGAGCATACCCATCCCACTCGGGGTGACAAATGCAAAAACCACAGATCTCTGCACTGGGGTGAATGTATGACATTGTTTTGCATTCTGTCCATCAACTGTGGTTTTTGCATTTGTCACCCCGAGTGGGATAGGTATGCTCAGACGTGAGTCCCAAGCTCTCCACACCGCTGGATTCAAGCAAGCTGGGCTAAAGACGGCTGGAATGCCAGAAACCGGTCCTCGGAAGCTTGTTTCCGGACCAGGGAAGGCATGGCTTGGCAAAGAAGCACTACTTCTATGTATTTAGTGAAGTCACAAGCTAAGCGTTGGCATGATGCTAGGCAGGAAGTACGAGAGATACAGAAATCTGCTTCTGTAAAGGAACGTGAACAATGGTCTGAAGAAGGAGAGTTGGATGATGAGGGTTGTTGGCGGAATAAGCAGATGGATAGATGGAAGCTGCCTATAGCCTTTGTACAACCTATGGTTCAGATGGCACATGGACTAGCACATGTTGGAGCTTCAGCAATAACAAGATTGCTTACGCAAGTTTGGGAGCATGCAGAAATTGCTAGCACAGCCAAGAGAGTAGTACAGTCTTGTTTGATCTGTTTACAATATAATCCTGGAAAAGGGGCGCAAACTTCAGCTGGAGGATTTGCTACATCAACTGCACCTTTCGAAGTCTTGCAAATGGATTATATCCAACTTGAGCGTTGTAATAACTTGAAGTATGTATTAGTGGTGGTTTGTGCCTTCAGTAAATGGATCGAGGCGTACCCCATGAAGGATAATACTGCTATTACTACTGCAAAAGTGCGGTTGAAGGAATTCTTCCCGAGATTTGATGTTTGCAAATTCTTATGGAATGATAACCGACCTCATTTTGTTGGGGTGGTTATCAAACATGTCCTGAAAGGATTAGGAATTAAACAGAAGTTCCATGCAGTGCTCCATCCACAATCAGCAGGATTGGTGGAAAGGTATAATGCTACTCTGAAGTTGAAAATAGCGAAAATTAAGGCTTCCACATCTTTGACTTGGCCAGATGTGTTGCCTCTGGCATTGTTGTCTATTAGATCAGTACCGCATTCTCGAACAGGCCTCACTCCCTATGAGGTGGTATTTGGGAGGCCTATGAATATTTGGGGAGTTCCAAAACTGAGTTCTGTGTATAATGTACCTTGTGTCTTGATGAATGACTATTTGGCACAGTTAACTGACAGCTTGGTTTCTATTCATCAACAGGTTCGAGAAGCACTTCCCGACAGATCTACAGGTGAAGGCCATGCACTCCAACCTGGTGATCAGGTTATGATCAAGGTATTTGAGAGGTCAAGCAGCTTTGAGCCGAGGTGGCGCTGACCAGAACAGGCGCTCCTTGCCACAAGAACAGCGGTTCGAGTCACAAACAAGACAAATTGAGTGCATAGTACCCATTGTCGCAAGGTATTGTCGACCTTGGTGGAACCTGCTGTATTGACCGATCATCGAGAGATCTTGACTACGGAGAAAGGCCACGCTGTATCACCTGACAGTTCTTCCCGGACCAGACGATCCCTGGAGCATCGCGATACAACTTGAGGTCGAGAAAAAAATCTACAATTTTGAAAGAGACAGGTTGAGCAACCGCCCTGGGTAGTGGAAACGGAATGCCGATATGACAAGGGGGGGGAGATCAGCCCTGCGTAGTGTAGTGACACCTGTCTTGATCTTCGGTGAAGAAACCAACGTCTACCCACGGGAGAAGAGCTCCTACGATTATTATTTTTTTTAGAGAGAGTTGATTTTGTTGCTGAAATGAATAAACAAAAGGAAAATATTAGGTGTTATAAGAGTTTTTGCTACTTTGACAATTATAGCAGTAATTACTTGGTCTGTTGAAGTGATGATTCCTGCTCGTGAGTTGTTTGTTGTTTCTACTCCAGTCCCAGAGGAGCACCAGCATTTTACTCTTCCGTATCATGAGCAGAAACACCGTCAATCGTATCTTAATAACACTTTTGTTCAGATGCTTCAACACACCCATAACGCTATGAACATCACTAACTGTTGGGTATGTGGAATGATTCCAGGGCATCAAAAGAAAGGAGGAAATCCTTTTATTCCGCTTCCTTTCTCGCACAATGGCTCTTGTCGAGCCGGGTACACTCTTTTGTTCGCAACTGGGAAACCTGCAGTAGGTGGACTTCTTTTCCATTTGAATAAAGAGTGTTATCAGGACAAATATGGGTATCCCCAAGCCAATGGAACTATATGGGAATTTGAGGAATATCGACCGGACAATTTCTCTACGCCATATGTCTTCACCCACACAAGAGACTTTGCCAAAAGTGAACAATTTGTGATTACTGTTACAAAGACTAAAGCAGATTTATGTGTACAAAGCATTGGACATATCCCAGTTGGAGTCAGTGAATGTATTACAGTATTGAATATAGATGGAATAAATAATAGTTCTTTTTTAGTTTCTCATAACACATATCTAGTATGTGGCAGTAATGGATACTATCGACTACCAGTTGGGTGGTCAGGTGTATGTTATGTATCTTTCTTGTTACCTCCTGTTTTCTTGGCACCTGCATCGTATCATCGAGATTTTAAACTGTACAAAAATGTTTTACCAAATAGAAGCAAGAGGACCATAAGCACTGATGAAGTAGATCGGACAGATACTAGTCTACAGCAATATGTTGATTTTAATTTGGGTCTGTTTTCTTTTGTGGGCGCTGCACTGAATAGCAGGAAAGTGAGACAGTTAACAAGAGTTGTTGAAGCTGTTACTAATCAGACTGCTATAGCGCTAGGAAATATCACTGAAGAACTGCAAGTTGCCAGAATTGTAGCGCTCCAGAACAGAATGGTTCTAGATGTGATGCTAGCAGATCGAGGAGGAGCATGTAAAATTATCGGTAGTAGTTGTTGTGTGTTCATCCCAGATAATTCACCCTCAGTGTATGATGCAATTTTTAAACTGCATAAGATAGCTACAGACATTCACACAAAGAATGGCACTAGGTCTTTTACTGGAGGGTTTTGAGTTCTAGTCTCTGCTTGGGGGTAGAAACTACTGACTGTTCAATGTATCGTTATTGCAGTGATTTTCGCCTGTTGAATGTGTATCCATTGTGGCCCAATGCTATGTTCCATGTGCATTACTGCTTGTATGCCAACCAGGAAGAATATTGTGAAAACGAAAGTACAACACATGTTAGATAAAGAAGTAGCTGACATGATGCGAACAGATATACAGGATGAATATTTAGACTACCCTAGAAAAGCGAATGTCTTCAGCTAATGCTGAAAGGGTCATCTGTAGTAATTTGACAGCGATTAGATTAAGCATTAGCAGAAGGCATCTTAGTTCTGACCGTTATCTTGACATTTAGCGGACTCCATTTTGTATTTACGGCAGCATCTTGTCTGCTACATGCTGCCTTGTGTTGACCATGTACTTTGTCCTATCTTCCTGTCCACAGCACTTGAAATCTGCCCGGCAACAAGTTATATTTAGTATCCCTCACTTTCGCGCATGTCAAGTAGGGTCCACATCTGTTAGTGAATAGTTCCAGATAGGAATGTGTTTGTCGACCCCCAAAACTGTTAGCTCCTCCCACTGATCGATTGTGCCTCTCGATATTACCTTATATGTACATAAGTTGTACTCTTGTGTTTGTACCGCCTTCTTTTGAGCCCCTGTGCTGGTATAAATAAACCGTGCTTTCTTGGCTCGTGGTGCTACTTCTCGCAATACCGAAGGGTGCTGTTTGAACCGTAGCACCACCTCATGAGGTGTAATAAATGTTACCTTTTCTATTCCAGTTTCTGTGCCAACTTCTTCCTATTGGTCTGAGTAATTTGTGCAGAGAAGGGCGAACCCCTTGCACTAGCGGGTCTGGCTGAGGCCTGCTACCACAGAGCTCCCTCAAGGAGTCCCTGGCCTCCAGTGTGCAAGCGCCTAAATGAGGTCTCCTAGCAGCATTACAGCTATTTAGGTAGGTTCTATGGGCCTCTCGATAGCCTTGTTCATCTTGGTCAGATTTGGATTTTGTTGGACCCGGCCCATTTGGCAGGTACCTGGCCCTTTTGGCAGGTTCACCCCAAGACTTTTTGCTTTTTTCTAGCCTGTTTCTGTGACCTGGTGTTGGTGATTTTAGGCCTCTGTGCACTTTTTCACTGTGGTACAGTGTAAAGTGCTTGAGCTCTCTGTGTATGTGTGGTGAGTGACCTGCCCTCCCATAGGAATGAATGAAGAATATGTATGCCCATGGTAGTTCCTGATGTGTGGGGAGTGCAGGGTCGAGTTTGATATGTACGAACTCGTGAGATTGAATGCTGCGTAATGATATGTGCGGCATGACTGTGTCTAGTGTGGAATTGCCACTTGTAGAAGTTGGCATATTTGTGTAATTTGTGTCTGGCGTGTGATTGGCTGGTGAGCCTGGTCCAGGAGTGCCTGGGCCTGCTTGTGGATTGACTGTCTGGTTTGAGGGTGACAGGGGCTGGGGAGCCCCAGGAGGTTGTCTGAGTCAGGGAAATCAAAAAGAGGGAAGGAAGAGGTGGTGCTGGGTGGCACCGAGGTGGGCACGTCCTCCTCTTGCAAAAGTACTGTTAATCAAAAAGGTCCACCTTAGAAAAGGTCAGTGTATAACGTGTTGTTGTTGGAATACACAAGATGTGTTAAAATACCCCTCACACTCCAAAAGGGCCCTTGGTGTCATGCTTCATCATCGGGGTCTTCCCGCCCGGCTGCCGGACGGGGCAGTGCTGAGACAAGCGACTACGCTGGAGCACTTTTTAAATGTGGGTGCTATGTGAGTGAATTGGAGTGAGTATCAGTAGGGTCAGGGGTGATATAGAAGTGATGTTAAAAAATACCTGGTCTAGTGATAGAAAAATCTATTTAATAAAGACTGGCTGGTATTGTTAAAAAAAGTGGTATCGGAAAGGGTAAGCGGGTTAATGGGCTTACTTTCCTGTGCGGGTCAACATGTTTTGGGGCACCATGCCCCTTCGTCAGGACCGGGGTCAGATCCCCCTGTCACTCACTAATGTTTTGCCACAATAAAGGGTGTATGTACAAAGTGGTGTGATGGTAATCTTATTTGTCAATGTGTATAGATATATATTCAATATTTATACAATTCCCTTGCTAATGCTGAAATACAGATGTAGTATGCTTAGGAAGGTAGGGAACAATGCCCCATGAGCCAACTCTGGACAAAAGGGTATTTGAGGGTCCAATCAACCCCCAGCCTTGTTGTGCTTCCTCCTCCGTCCGTGGCTTCCGTGATTGTCAAATCACTTCTATATCAACCCTGACCCTACTGACACTCACTTCAATTCACTAACATAGCACCCACATTTAAAAGGTGCTCCAGCGTAGTCGCTTGTCGCAGCACTGCCCCGTCCGGCAGCCGGGCGGGAGGATCCCGATGATGAAGCATGACACCAAGGGCCCTTTTGATGTGTGAGGGGTATTTTAACACATCTTGTGTATTCCAACAACAACAAGTTATACACTGACCTTTTCTGAGGTGGACCTTTTTGATTAACAGTAGGTTGTCTGAGTTAGCCTGTGGATGAAAGGCTGCATCTGCTGCCAGGGAAGTGGGAGGAGATAGCACCTAGGAGTGGAGAGGGATGTGCTTGCCTGCTACAATGCTGGCTCCACCTCCTGCTGGGCGACTGTCGCCTCTGCCCCTCACCCTGAAAGGAGTTCCCTATAACCAGTTCTAGCTGGTTCTCAAACTGCCTGCACCCTTTAGACAAAGGATTCCCATGTATAAAAAGGGTGCTGTGACACTCTAAAAATGTTCTTGTTTTCAACTTGAATCCTGCCAGGGGCGTGCTGCTGCTTGGGCCCAGGGGAATCCCTGGGTCCTGCCCAGCCCCTGGGTATCTGATGGACTTTCCTGTTCTGGGAGATGCTGGGCTCCACCTTATGTCCTAGACTGCTGAGGTCCTGGACTCCTGAAGGACTTTGCTGGACTTTGGATGTCCTTTAGCGCTGGGAGCGCTTTATTCCTGCCCTAAGCGCCTGGGAGCGCTTTTATTTTCACTAGGACCTTGTGGGTCCTCTAGCGCTTGGTAGAGCTGTTATTCCCCGTTTATTTAGTTGATTCACGGGTGCCACCCCGTTTTTATTTAATTATTTTAAAGAAGCCGGTGCCCACCCGGCATTTGCCCCCTTCACCGACGCTGCCCGGGACGAAGCACTGAAGGGGCCGCGCTGGGATTGGGCCGCTGTGGGGGCTCATCCCAGTGGGCCGCGCTGCCACTGGCTGGCCGAGGAAGAAGTTGCTGCGCTGCCATTGGCCGGCCTGGGATTCCTTGGTGATGTTTCCCCGGGTCGCGCCGTGATTGGCTGCCGGCCCGGGGAAGGGGGAAGAATAATGGCGGCCAGTCTACAGGGCTCCCGTGAGCGGAGGGAGCCCTGCAGCGAGAGGAGTGGCATGAGGAGAAGAGCGGAGGGGGCGCAAGGCACATTGCCTGTGCCTGCCCCCACCGCGAGCACAGAAGAGCCCCGCTGCCCAGAGAGCCAGTGAGTGTGTGCCGAAGGAGGGGGGGTTTCGGGGCACATTGCCGGTGCCCGCCTCTCCCCTCCGGTGTGCAGAGCATGTGGAGGCCGTTTCTGAGTCCACAAGGGACTCCCACGAGAGGGGCAATTCTCTGTTTAAGAGCCTGTGAGGCTCAGAGGGGCGTTACTTGTCTTTTAGCCTAGTGAAAGGCTCCGGGGGCATTCTTGCTAATTCTAGCCCCCCCTGCGAGGGACTTCCACGAGGCCCCAGAGTTATGTGTCGAGCCTAGAGAGGCTCAGGGGGCCATTATTGTTTTGTTAAAGCCCAGAGAGGCTCCACAGTGCCACAGTTGATTTACGAGCCCAGCGAGGCTCGAGGTGCCACTGTTTGCCGAGCCTGAGGGCTCCATTGGCCGTAATTGTTCAGAGCCTGTGTGGCTCCAACGTTCTGCACAGTGTTGTGGCAGAGCCTATGTGGCTCCAACAGTTGGCGCAGTTCTGTTCAAGGGTCAGTGAGGACCCTGTCGTAGTTTGTTTCCCAGCTGCCCAACAATTAGTGGGCAGCTGCACCGTTTAGGTCTTGTAAGTGGCCCAGGTGCCCAGCAAGTAGTGGGCACCTGCTACGTTTAGGTTTTGCGCCAGTGGTGCACCCCTGACTGGCGCTGCATGGCAGCGCGCCCTGACATTCTGGACACAGGGCTCTTTAGTCCCTTTATTAGATGGGGGCTGGTATGTGATTTCTGCGCAATGTGATTTCTATGTTTTAATTAGTAATTGCTAAGGTGTTTTTGCGCTATTGACTTATGTTCTGGCACCTCTGAATGTTTTTATGCATCATGTGTCCTCCTTGATTTTACACCTCTGAATGTTTTTATGCATCATGTGTCTTTCTTTTCCTGCGCTGCACCTCTGAATGTTTTAGGCGTCATGTGTCTCCAAGCGCTGCACCTCTGAATGTGTTTGTGATGCATCATGTGCCTTGTTCTTAACACCACTGAATGTGTAGGTTTATGCATCATCTGTTTTCCTTTACTACTCTTCTGAATGTGTTTCATGCATCATGGGTAATGTGTTCTTGTTTATACCCCTAAATGTATTTTATTCTTAGGTGGTTGTTCTTTCTAATACAGGTGGTCCTAGTGAGGTCCTGGTTCCCTGCGTGACATTCTCCTAAGGTGTTTAGGGTTGCGTAGGGGGTACTTACCTGTTACCAGTAGTTACTGGATGTGATTTATAACTGTTATTTTGTGCTATACTTATTCTAAGTTCTAAAAGTGATTTTATATCCTATATTCTAATTTCTACTAAGTGCTGATTCTGACAGGCGCCCATGTGGCCCTGTTCTGGTGTACATAATCCCTTGTGAATATTGCCCGTGCCAGTTGGCACCATGTATATTGTGTGACGTCTATCTGATGTGTTTTTACAATACAAAAGTTATTTTTATATAACCTCGTGTGGAGTTCCTTTTGTGGTGTGCCTAGTATGTTGTTGCTGTTGTGTGCTGGCGCAAATGCTTTACACATTGCCTCCGAGTTTAGCCTTACTGCTCGTGCCAAGCTACCAGGGGGTGAGCAGGGGTTATCTTGGCGTGTGACTCCCTTGCCCTGACTAGAATGGTGGTTTCTGCCTAGCTTTGGCGTCAGCCTTAGCCAACCAAAAATAGCCAGTTCTAACAGATTTCCTCAATTTTCTTTCTTTAACCCTGCAAAGGGCTTTCCCCCTTCTGAGTGTGTCTGTATACCATGGGGCGGGGGATGCCCTAGTCTGAATTTTTACCAACTTTCGTGGTGAGATTGAGTCAAGAGCATATATTATAGAGGCCTCAAAGGCATCTAGTGCCATGTCACAATCCAGACGATTCATAAAAGCTAGGAGAGTATAGACACTTCTGAAAGCAGAGGCTGTCACCTTTTTCCAGGCTCTGTGAAGTTCTTTCCGCAGTTGCACAGGGCCTCGCAGGTTTAGTGGGGCCAAAGAGAAACTTAATGCCGAGTGGTCCGTCCAGCATACCTTCACTGGGAAATCTACCCTTAATTCTACCATGTTGGAGAAAATAGTATCCAGTATATGCCCTGCCCGATGACTTGGGCTAGCCACACTGGCAGAGCAACCAAGAGACTCCATCGCTGCAAGCACAGAAGTAGTATCCATATTGACAGAAGCCTCCAGATGGTGATTGAAGTCACCTACCAGCAGGAACTTATCAGTCTGCAATGAGAAAGGGGCCAATCTTTCCAATAATGCTGTACAAAATGTTCTCCTATTTCCACCCGGGGATGATACACTAGAGCTCCTGTCCATTCTACTATATGGGCACGCAGTACTCTAAAGATCAGCAGCTCTAAATTTGGGAAGGAGACTGTATCCAGAGTCTTGATGTGGAAGGGCTGTCGCGTGGCAATTTCCAGGCCCCCACCCCTCTTCCCCACTCTGTCTAAACGCACTACTGAGTAATCCCCTGGAAATGCCATTGCCAGAACTGGTGTGGCATCTTCATTCAGCTAGTTCTCAGTAAAGAGATAGATTTCTAGATTTGCGACATCTAATAAGTCCCAAATTTCAGAAAATGTTTTGTTTTGGGATAGATTTGACATTAAGATAATGTCCCTGAAAGGGAACTGTCAGTTCTGTCTCAATCTGCTTTCTCCCCACAGATTGTCCTCTATTCAAAAGGGCTCCACTCAAGTCAGTGGGAGGGGTACCACAAAGGCGTACAGAGTCTATTAATGCCCAACGACAGTAAGGCAAGGGGGACTCTGCTACAATGGGAGTATCCCTCCTCCCAGGGCAAGAAATTGTCTCTCCTATTTGTGTCAGCCTCTCTCTTGAGAAGCATATCCTAGACCCAGGACCTACCTGTTGGAAAAAGGGCAGCATCTCCTGGCAGCCGGCAGCATCCAGGCACGAACAGGCGCAGACGGCCCGCCTACTGCACGCAGCCGCAGCACGGCCGCAAACATGGTGCTTATATGCCCCCGGAAGCATCAGCTGCTAGAGCGCTAACCGCTGCTAATGGCGGCGCACTAGTGTCAGGAAGAAAGTGGGCAGGTTCTCTCCACTCAAACAACCAACTACCTGGTTGCGGTGGACCGGAGAGCTGCCAGAGTCAACACAAACAGTGCGGTAAAAACAAGATATTCCCAGGTATTCCCAATATGTGCCCTTTTAAAATAATGCAAAGAGACAATAACCTACTGCTCAAGTTTAAAAACAGAGACAGAACGACATTTGTACATTCGTGTGTAGAGGCCTTGTACTTGGTGTTCGAGGCATTATGATAATGTTATGCGAAGCCAGATGTGTACAAAGAGTAGTTTCATAAAAACTAATCCAACATTGTCACAAACGCGAATATGTGCAAAAGGTCACAGCAGAAATGTAATTGTGAAAAAGTGGATAATGTAAGAAAAGAACAGCTTCGATATATGGGCCTAACCCGGGCACATAACACCCACTCCTCATATAAGGGTCAATATATAAAAGCTATCTAAAAGCCTGCATGCCATAAATAAATTCAAACTAAAAAGGTCTAAAACCAATCATCTAAAAGCAAGTTTACCTCTAAAACATTTATAAAAGCTTTAAAAAGTCATTATACTGTTTAAAATCCTAAGCAACCAGAATATCACAGTGCCTAGAAAAACAAAAAAAATATATATTGTTTTTAGTCATTTTGTTGAAAAAAATAGGCCAAATCGTTCCCACCACACGGAAAAGCCAATTGTTTATCTCTTCAAAATGAAATTGCTGTCGGTGGCAAACAGAGACGATGTTGCCAGGGGTGCTCCTCGAAGCAGGTTTATGGAGCAACGGTATTTTTAGTTTTAGTTTCCACGTATAACAAAAACTCCCCCCACTCCTATTTGTCTCTTAATCCTATATAAAAAACATCTACAAATGCTCCCATGTAACCTGTAGGTTGTAGAATGCCCCATTCTGCAGCGGAACAGGGAGAACGGGTAGGTAAAAATTACTATTCCCACTCCATTGAGTGCAACAGTAGGGAAAGCGTTGGATAGCGGAAGGGTAGAAATTACTATTCCCACTCAAGTGAGTGCAACAGTAGGATAGTGGGAGGCTAAAAATTACTATTCCCACTCCACTTAGTGCAACATTAGGGAAAGTGTTGGATAGCGGGTTAGAATAAGTTAATATTCACATTCCATCAAATGTAACAGTAGGGAAAGTATTGAATAGCGTAGGGGAATAACTATGTATACCCACTCCTGCAATATAAATAACATTAATTAACAAATAAATATTGTAAAATATTAATAAATGAACATAATTAATTAAAAGTTAATTAATTACCTCATTAGAATTAACAATAAAATCAATAACCATCAAATCTAAATTAATCCACAAAATTAACAGTATAAAATAACTTTTAATAAATATAATATAAAAGTAAATACTAATTCATTAAAAAAATAACACAATGAACATAATTACCAATTAATTATTAATTGTTATTAATCAATACATAGGGAATTAATAATACATTAATCAACTTAATTAAGAATATAATTATGTTATACAATGTATCGCTGCATTGAATGCAGCGCGGTCCCCAGCCTTTGAAGACTTCAAACTCTACTCAGAGGTTTTCTCGAATGCTGCCATCTGCAAGCTACACGAGAGCAGTTTCTAATAATTAAGATTTGGGAAAGGAGCACAAATCAGATGAATAAGGCTAAATGTCTTTGAACTTCTTTGTTGAGCGTCGGAGCAAGGCTTTCTACACTTAAGCTTTTGGGTCCTGATGAGAACTCCATACCAGATAGGAGTTCGAAACGCGAAGACCAGTGTTTTGTTGAGCCATAACATTTCTCAAATTCCAACAAACTTCGCTCCAAACATAAGGAAATAAAAATAACTTTATGCTATGGTTCTTGTACTAAATTAAAATGTATATTGAAATGTATATATAAGGTTTTGGATGCATGTGGATGATAAAAGTTGTGTGAGCATGATTGGGAGAAAAATGTATGTGTGTGAATATGTATAAAGGAATGGTTTATTAAATGTGGTGCTTTTTGTATTGTAGATGTTGATTTTGTAAATCTGGTGAAATTTAACCAACAAATGTTTGCAAAGTATCAATAAATAAGTGATTAATTCAGAGTGAAGTTGGAATCTCACATTCACTTTTAGTTTAAATCAAATGTGCTTTAAATTAGAGGAAAGATTCCGTAGAACAGTATTGGCATTTGTTCAGTTTTGGGTTCATTTACTCAACGAAATCAGAAACTATGAACCACTCTCCAGACAACCCACGAATCACCAAGAGTATGCATAACAAGTATGACAGAGTGACTGAATGTCTGGGTATCCCGGAAAGAAAGCGATTTTCTAATCAACAAATCTCCAATCACTTCTTTTATTATAACAACCCTAAAATACATTAGAATCTAGCCAACCCACCTGGTCGACCCATACTATCAGGGATAGAGTCAATACTGGAACATTTGTCCAAATTTGCAGATACCTTCCTTAAACCAATCATACAGACCACACACACTTACCTCAAAGACATCAAGGATGTACTGAGACTATTACAGGACAGGCCCTTCAACCCAGACAAAGCCCTACTAATGGGTTTAGACACTGAAAGCCTTCACACCAGACTGCCTCACACTGAGACACTCAACATCATTGAAGATGTATTGTTTGAAGTGGATTTCGAATAACAAACCCCTAGAAACATAGTCATGGAGTGCTGCATATGGGCACTAACAGAGAATTTCTTCCAATTTGAAGAAACCCTCAATCTACGGAAAGTCCGGACCAGTATGGGAAGCACTTTTGTGCAGAGCATAGCAGGTTTCTATGTTCACCATCGAGAGAAACACCAAATGCTATGCTCCCATAACCTGTACCTCGCTCACATCAATATGTGGAAGCGCTACGTTGATGATATTCTAATAATTTGGAAGGACAACAATACCACTACTTTGGAATTCCAATGGGGGCTTAACAGAAAGAACGAGTTCCTGAGATTCACACATACCATATTTAAAACAGAACTTGTCTTTTTAGACTTAAGCATAATCTCAGATGACGGTTTTCTCAAAACAACAAACCACATTAAACCCACAGTGAAGAATTGTCTGCTCCTTTTTGACAGCTTCCACCCTAGACACCTCATGGAGAACCTGCCCTTAGGCCAATTTCTAAGACTGAGTTGTAAATAATCCAGACTGAGTGAGTATAAGAGTAAAACTGAAGGTTTGGTTTCCAAACTACAAGATAGACACTCCCCACAAAAGATGATCTTGCACGCCATGAAGAGAGACTGGAATAACCACAGAGAGGCATTCCAAGAAACACCACACGCAGTCTCAGGAATATGCTAGTCCACACAGGACCACGGAAAATTATTGACTCATGATAGAACCAGGGTTTTATCAACTCAATACGGGGAAATCACCAATGTGGCAATTGCAGTGTCTGTCACCTCAAAGACAAAAACGCTAAAATGATCACATTCAACAACAACCACACCACCTGGGAACTGAGGCATTTCAGAAATTGTAACTCCCAAGGAGTAATCTATATGATAAGTGCCCCTTTCCTTTGCATTATATAGGGATGACCACTCGCAAAATCAAGACCTGAATCTGTGAACACCACTGCAATCTCAGATGTGGGCGAGAAACCACAAAAATATCAGTTCATTACATTGAACACAAACACATGGTGAAAGACTATCATTGGGTCATCCTTCAACAAATAAATCAGGAATCACAAATTTTTGAAAAAGAACAATGATGAGTTTTCAGATTGAAAACACACTCCAAAGATCTCTAAGAAAATATACCTTGGGGTCAATTTACTAAATGAATTCATGATTGAGTATATATTATACCTATAGAGGAAACTTTTTTTATATTTCATTCTCTCTCTGCCAGCCCTATATGTTTTTTAGCAATATATGTTTTTCAACAGAACATGAGTAATAAAACTGATTATAATGTCATCTCCATTGTTTTTTAGCACAACATGAACAATGAGACTAAATATAATCTCTCTAACAAATAAATATCTTAAAAAGAAATAAATAATCACTTCCCTTTTCACCACCTTTTCACCACCTCATTATCACTGAGATAATGCTACAAAAACTCCTGGTCTGTCCCCTCTAGATTATGGAGTCCTATGGCAGATATTTTCTCAATGAGAGAAAGAACCAGGAAGTGGTTCCAACACCCGTCGGCCATTTTGAAAGTCAGCGGTGCAGTCTTTTTCAACAACAAGGATGCAGACATCCATCCGATCATGTCTCTGTGAAATATAGAGCCAGCCCGGCATGCCTGCAACCTCGGGGTGAAACATCTTTCGGCAGGTGTGTAGAATTGCAAGCAGCATTGACGGTCACCATGATGTCTCTGTCTAATCTTGTGCTAGAACGAGAGAGTGCAGGAATGGCAGCAGTGCAAACTGTTGCCTTAGTGGCTCTATCAGCCATTGGATTTCCTTCAACGTGAACATGAACACGTTGATGACTCAATGTGTGGATAACAAGAGCCCATGGCAAGCAATATTTCAGCTTCTTCACCTGTTTCCATAGCAGCTTGTGCATAGTTGTGCATCCCATAGAATCTTGAAATCCATTCTGGCCCCAATAGTGAAGGTATTCATTACAGGACTGGACACAGTAATAATAGTCACACACTATAAATGTGTGGAATCCATTACTTGTATTTTTTAGTGCCAGTATCAGGGTTATGAGTTATGCCAGCTATGCTGTACAGTCCGCTTTTTGGTCTGCACATGTGTTTTTTCAGGACAGAACTTTCCGTCATGCCTGCTCCCCTTTACAATTACACATGCTGCAGAATATTTGTGACTTAGCCCTATGGCAGACTGAGCAGATCCATTAGTATAAATGATATAGTCATATCATTCTAGAGGTTTTATTTCAGTCAGCAGAGGATATTCTTGTTCGTACTCCAAATATGCTTGTGTCTGTAATGTACAGTCAAATCTGTAATCTACATCTGTTGCAGTTAGAGAGATAGCCCATTGTATCCAACATAGATGTAATGCTTTGGCATTTGGAATGCTTGCTTTAGTAATGACCTTTAAGTTCGGTACAGGAGTAACAACAATTATGCGTTTTCCCTGAGCTAGTGCTCTCTTTCTCACTTCAGCAGTGTGTACTGCTGTGCGAATTTTCTTAGTGGGTGCAAGCACATGACAGTGTTTGTGTACCAATGTTATTTGTATGCAATTTGTAATGTATCATCTTCATTGAATGTGATGTAGGTGTACCCGTTGGGCCAGCGACTACGTGGATCACCAGGTTAGTTGTGTTTAAACATGTCTGTAAATGTTTGGAACCTTATACAGAACGTAAAATGTTTGTATGTTTCTGTGTCCAATGGTAGATTGGCAAATCAGGTCTTATTAAATCATAGAATGGTTTTACCCATTTTGCGTAATCCAAAATGTATGTCCTGCCAACTTTTTTAAATCAAAAAAATGGTTGAAGTCTTTCAAAGTCATTGGAGTTTGGAGCAAAACGTATTTTTCTAAACAATGTGCCACCAGACTTTTGCCTTCATTTGACAGCTCGTATCGCAGAAACAGGACATTGAAATGGGTAATTTTTGATTTTTTTAATTAAATTTGTAGCCCAAGTGAGCAAACCCCAGAATTATGCAGTCTGCTGTGGCCAAGTGTTCCATTAATTCATGATCTGTTATACGGATATCATCTACATATGATAATTGCTCCTCCTCTATATTTTGAAGTAACTCTGTCACTCTGGCTGAAAACAGCCCAGGGCTATTCTTATACATTGAGGTAAATGGCAAAATTGCCTTTGCAAGCCCAGCGCTGAACATGCTGTGAAATATCTGCTTTCAGACAATATATTTTTGCAAAAAATCCATTTGAGATATCTAGTGTTGTTTTGTATTTCTTCCGCACAATGTTATTCATTAGTGTGGCACTATGTGCATTTTGTACTGCTAATGTGCGAATAGCTGTGTTTAAATTTAAATGCCTGTAGTATAAAACTAAATGGTAAGAATTGTCTGGTTTCATTATGCAAAACAAGGGATTATTCATTGAATAGGTGCAAAATTCTATTACACCCTGGTATTCAAGTTGTTCTAGGACATCCCTAACTTGCTTTTTAGCTCCATGATTTGTTGGGTACTGTTTCTGGTGTTGTGAATTGATTTTAATGGGATTTTGTGATGCGGTAACTCATCATCTCACTCAACATGATTGAGATTTAATGCAGGAGCTAGCGCTAATGCTCACTCTTTGGAGTAGGAGTGATTAAATGATTCTGGGACAAGGTCAGAAAAAGCAGGTCAAATGAACATTTCTCCATGTGGCATTCCATTATGAACGCAGGTGGCCAGTCTTTTTAAGCCAAAAGATTATCGTAACTATATGCCAGTTTCTCTCCATATCTCTGAGTATGTCCCCCTCCAATTGGAGTGTAACTTCATATAAATGATGAGGGACACTTACCCTAGTATCAGGTATGTCCACCATGATATGCTCACTCAGTGCTACTACCACCAGATAATCCATCAGATTTCAGCGAACTATTGTGTCTTTTGTCCAGCATCGCCCCTCCCCATTCCTCCTTCGGACGCAGAGTCCTTAGTATCCTGGGCATGTCTTATTTTAAACCCAGCTACCTTCTTTTTGAATTGAGGTTTAGTGTTCTTTGGTTTAATGATATGTCTGATGAGCACTGTGATTCCTTCTTTGTTTTCATGAGCTTGTCTGAGCTGCGCTCTGACCGGCTGTCCCTCTCCAAGCGTGTATTGCATGACTCCTGAAAAGAACAAGAAGAATGTGTATCAATATCCTGATATCTGTCATGCTTTCTAATATTATCACTGTTCCTAATATTTGTTCCTAAAATTGTATTTCGCATCACCGGACTCTCAGATCTAACCATAAAAAACTTCTGACAGTCCCTAGGATTAAACTGGCTTGGGTGGGTGGCCGACGTTTTTCACTTCATGCCGCAAAATTTTGGAACCAGCTCCCAGACGCTATTCATCTTGAACCTAATTATCTCCTTTTCAGTAAATTGTTGAAAACCCTTCTTTTTCCGTGATCAGTGAGGAATGATTAAGTGTCACCAATGCGCTGGGATGCCCTTGGGTAGCCATGCGTAATATAAATGCGTATTCATTCATTCATTCATTCATCAGTGTTCTCCTGTTGAGGAGACCCACCCCGTGATTGTCTTTTGTTTTGTTTCTTTTTTGTTCATTGTCCCATTTCTTGTTGGAAGAATTGGGTGCTTACTGAGAGTTATCCTTTTCAGAATTACTCTTAACTTGTCGTTTCCAAGGTCTGGCTCCCAAATTATCTCTACCTAGCATAGGTTTCTTCAATAGTGTTTGACAATTACCTCTCTCAGCTGTGTAGGAGTGAACTCCCCCAGGGGTTGGTGTATAGCTAATGCTGCCTCTCTCTGTTATGTTACTTAACATAATGGGTGATATTGTGGCAAATTTGCCCATCAGTTCCATTCCCAAGTCTAGGGCAGGTGCTGCCCTGCACTCATTGTGTACCTGTTTCAGTACCTCAGGCAAGACAGCCAGTGAAGGGGTACCATGCATTATGGTATAAAGGGCAGCAAAGACTGTACTCCAAGCTGCGCAATATTCCACTGGGGGATCCACACCCACTAGCATGCAAATAGTCAGTATAGTGTCTGTTCCAGTGTTTAGTGCTCTCATTTCTCTTCACCGCCCAGTCAAAACATGAAACGCGAGGGGTGTAGCGAGTCAAGGCAAGGAGGAAGACAAGCGGCTTGATGTTCTCCCCTTCCCCCTAAGTTCTGAGTACCAAGCCCTGTTACTGGCCCATGGTTCCCGGGTCGCACTGCACCCACTTGTGGCTCACCACAACTCCTGTGTTCTACTGCGGTGGCTAATCTACGGGGGAGTGTGGCTGCTGGTAGTTGGTGGCCACAGAGTGAGGGCCACAGGCTGGTCACGGGGGTGGCCCGACTAGGTTCGGGTGCGGCCTGCGGTTTTGCCTGGGGGGCCCCCACTCATCCATGTTGTTGCAACGGTGCAGGAGGAGTGAAGCTCCTACTGTGGGGGAGAAAGAAGCTTCAACCTGTTGTGTAGAGAAAAAGGAAAGGACAGCTTTAGAGCAGCTCAAGCTTATGCATACACCCCTTTTTTTCCTGTTATATTCCAGCTACTCATCCTGCACTCCTATATTTAAGCAAACGGCAATACTCGAGGATACATGATAAAAGACCCTAAGTACCTCATCGAGCTGGAAGGAAAGAAGGGAGGTAAGGAGGCCTTTGGTACACTCTTATCATTATCACTTTGTGACAGCCTACTAATTACCAAACCAGCATGCTCTCAGCAGCAGAATCCCAAAGCTTTCACCTTTATAATCTTCAGTTATGCCCTCAGGGAGAACAAGAGGTGCACCAGTGGTTGCTTAGTAGAGACAGATGCATCTTAATGGGTAAACCTCAAAAAATTTCTTTCATGGGGATGCTGACGTAGTCAGGCACGGTAGAACAAGATGAAGGACCTGCACTTCCTCAATCCAAGGTTCCAGCATCCAATTACAAACATCAAAGTAAAGCGCATAGGAAGTCTGACTTTTTAAAGAACCCAGTCGATACCCAACTCACATACCACAAGGATTTTCACATTAGTGGGCTACAAAGCCCAATACAGCTGCTCTTGGTAAATAGCTCTAAATTTAGACATTAATGTGGCTCTCGACGAAAAGGAGGACTCTAATTCGTCTGTCCCCTTCAAGGGTCTGAAAGCAAAATATTGCTCTTATCAATAGAAAACCTGGCCTACAAAAAGTATCTTTGTACGTGAACCAAAGATAAGCAGTGAGTCAGGCGCCTTGCAAATGGAGATGGCTAAAATCCAGGATACAGGATCTAACACTACACCTGCTATTGAAAACTCCAAAAGGGGTAGGGAGTCAGCTATATCTGTTAATTCAGGCAAGGACATTCAAGTCACAGCTGACGTGCATCATCATACCTGCGTCAATACTACCAGCTCTAAGTTCAATATGGAAGGCCTGGACAGAAAGGCCTCTACTCGGGAAATAGATCTGGAAATAGTTAGAGTGGACCTTCTTGTAAGCCATCCTATCAATTCATCATCGCCGGAGAAAGAAGCCCAATCAGACAAGGTCTTCTTAATGCCCCAGGGAGAGTCTCAGGTTGAGGAAGCAGTATCACCGGGCGCATATCCTTTCATAGTCAGTTCCCACCTATTGGGAACCCCTGCCACCTGTATACAGGCCGACATCCCACACAGTCAAACCCCTAGGGAACAATGATCTGAAAGCAACACTTAGGAGATTTTGCTTCATTCATTCCAATCAGTAGTTAATGCCCTGACATATCAGTCAAGCAAGCTAGATGTTCAGGTGGACCTCCTAAATACAATGGCTCTATATATCATTGCAATTGACTCTAAAATTGGAGCACTCAACTTGCTTATTCAAATGGCACAGTCCGATGCACAGTTTACTCCTGCCTGTGTATCTAGCCCAGTTATGGACAAACTGTCATCCCTGGGATGCTGTAATCAGTCCTTACAGAGATTAAGGGGCACTTAAAAACTGTCATGGTCACAACAACCCCTTCAGGGTGAAATAATTCCGATAGGAGGGGGCCTTGAAAAGAAAGTGCACCTTAGAAAACTACCTGAAGCAGGATAGGCCTTGGGGGAAACTACTAGTTTAGACGACGTACAGCAGGGGAAGGAAGTTGAAGGGTTGCCACAAAGTAGCCTGGTTGCAAACCTGGACGCCAGTGCTCATCTCTCACCTCATCCATTCGACCTTAGCCCACTGGGTAGGAGAGCCTCAGACATAGATGCAGTACCAAGACGTGTTTCACAAGGGAGACCTGCCAAGTTTTCAAAATGACAGTGTAAAAGAACTCATAATAAAAAGGTTAATCCATTCTCAGTGCAACTTCCCATTGGTCACCCAGGGCAGGTGTGCCCTATTTTTCTAGCAAGAGCTATAAAGTCAGTGGCTTCTCTAGAAATAAGCGAGAAGATCTTGTAGAGGAGGCACTGAAGAAAAGAGGGTTCATTTGAATTTTACTCAAGCGAAGGCACAATTAACGAGGAAGGCAAAGGACCAACAAGTGGACCAAAACCGATGGCAGCCGGAACACCCCTGAGTCGGTAAAACGGAGCCAGATATAAAAGGAGTCAATCAAGTTAGCTACACCCCTGGCCAAAAGATATTCAGGAGGTCGCAAAAGAAACAAGCATTGGAAATGCAATAGGTCTCGCCTTTGTAAGTTAAAGCTATTTGCTTTTGTAATGGTTTGTATTTTAGTGTATGTGATATGTTGTGCCTTTATGTTGGTTGAATTGTAATTGTTGTGTGTAGTAGTTTAACGCATATTGTTAGAAGGAGAAGAGCAGTGTTTAAGATTTGGGATGGAGAGTATAGTATAAGGGTAGTGAAGTATAGTGAGGTGGAGTGTAGCATGAGGCAGAAGAAAGGGGAGTGGGGAGAGTAGTATGAGGGAGGAGGAAGAAAGCATGGGTGCTTTTACACTTTCACGTTCATGACGAGCTAAGGTCGTCATGAGGCACAGTGTAGCTGTGCTCATGACGAGCTGAGCTCGTCATAACTGCAGCGGAACACCCACACAGGGATAATTCCCCTCCTGTGCGGGGCGTTCCATTGAGTGGGCAGAGTCGTGACGAGCTCAGCTCATCATGAGCAAAGCTCTGCTGTGCAGCGTGATGAGCTGAGCTCGTCACGAGCACCGCAGCGCTGCGTGCGGTCCTCCCTCCCCCCGCACGCGGGGGAATTAGCCCCGTGGGGAAGGGGTTAATCCACTGAGCGATTAGACATGCCTTGCTCCACTGCTACACCACCCTAGTGAGCTCCACAGGCACCTATCTTGGTTGGATCTATACTGCTGCTGTGGTCTGTTCCTCTCCTCTTGCACAACACCTATATCTGCAGTGATGGTGATCTCACATCTATATGTACATTGATAGTGCTTTGACACCTATATGTGAAGTAATGGTGATCTTACACGTATATATGTAGTGATACTGATTTTACACCAATATCTCCAGTGATAGAGATTGCACACCTATATCTGCAGTGATAGTGATATCACACCAATATCTGCAGTGATGGAGAGGTCACAGTAATTTTTACAGTGATAGAGATCTCACGCCTATATGTGCAGTGATAGTGATGTCACACCTATATCTGTAGTGATGGTGATCTTACACATATATTTGCATTAATAATGATGTAACACCTATATCCGCAGTGTTAGTGATCTCACAGTTATATCTGCAGTGATAGTGATTTCACGCCTATTTCTGCAGTGATAGAGATCTTACACCAATGTCTGCAGTGATAGTTATCTCACACCTATATCTACAGTTATGGTGATTTCACACTAATATGTACAATGATAAAAATCTCACACCTATATCTACAGTGATAGTGATCTCACGCCTATATCTGTAGTGATGGTGATCTCATATGTATATCTGCAGTGACATTGATCTCACACAAATATCTACTGTGATAATGATTTCACACCTATATCTGCAGTGATCGAAAACTCACACCTATATTTGCACTAATAGTGATTTTACACCTATATCTGTTGTAATACTGATCTCACACCTATACCTACATCGAAAGTGATTTCATATCAATATCTGCAGCGATGGTGTACACTGTATGCCCTTATGAAACACCTATTTCATGAGCGAGAAATGTCAAGCTAAGTGCCCCTCTAATGTTTATAGAAGGTCTGCACAAATGTTGGAACAATTGTCTCACAGAAATGCACAGACATGCATGCCATCAAGGGGGTCAACTTCCATCGAACCTTAGTATTTCGAATTAAGCAAATATAGAATAACCTATTTAATTTAGTGTTCTCACACCATACCACACCATACATTTTATAACAAAGTAAATAACACTGGTACCTGTTAGTCAACTCAGTGACACCAATGTTATCAGTCACTGGTTTGAAGTGGTGAGAGGTCGATGTTGGTTTTCATACCTGTGCCCAGTAGGTGGCATGATACTGGCACATACACCCACCTGCATCAAGTGAATGATTTTTAGTGATCCATAGAAGGTTTGTTATTAAAGCCAATATTCAGGAAGCGACTTTGGTTTTGTTGTTTTTTATGTTCACTGTATTTTTTATGTAGTGCTGTGAGGGACGAATTACTTTACATCCAGCAGGAAGAAACTGAAACAAACTACTACTAAGAAAAAAGTTCTGATATAACTTTTGTTTACTTTTCCTGGGAAAACATGATTATTTTGAGGTCTTTTTGTAATCTTAATGTCTTTAACTCTTAATTACCTTTTGACAGGACCTTGCATTTACTTTTGTTGTAGTGGGAAGCAACAGGATACACTGCTATTCATTATTGAAAAGTGATTTAGTGGTATCACCTTCAATCCCTCATGACTTTCCACACAACCATACAGGAAATATAGCCCAAGTAATTAAATGTGGTATGCAAGTCAAATACAATAACTTGGTTAAGTGTGTGGGCCTCCCTTGCACATATAAAATAGTTAATAAACAAGTTAAAAAACAAACAAAATGAAATTTAAAGCAGCTACCAAAATGTGTAAATTAAAACAAACTGCACCTGGCCAACTGATAAACTAGTCAATTTTGCAATCAGAAAGTCCTGCCAATACCACGTACTGCCATCATTAATCTTAATGTTTACGCTGTAGTGCGGCGTCTGGCGAGTTAATTTTTTTTGAAATGCAGATTTCTATAGTGCAAACTCGACCCGAAGGTATTGGAGCGCTTTACATGAGCACCGGTTACGTTACACAAGGACACATTCAGACACAGGGAAAAGATGTGATTTGCCCAGAATCACAGGATGTGGCCGCGACCCCGATTCTTGAACCTTGGTTTCCAGCAGCAAAGTTGGCAGTCTAGCCAGTGCACCACATCTAACTAATACCAGACCCCCCTTCGGCTGGAGGTGAAATGTCAGAAAGGCTTCGGGCCCGGTCTTTCTCTGGACAGTGAGACGCCCGACCCTCCCGACACTCACCTCTCTGAACAGCAATACACTCACAATCACACCCCTGCAGAGCCTTACTTATATACAGATAAATAAACACACACATCTGCACACCATTACTACACACACGCTTGTTACATACACACTCACGTATCTTTGCGAAGCATTTCACAGAACATGCCGCTGCATATAGCAGTAATTATAGTACACAAACACGTAAAGTCATACACGGCGTTCCACAGCCCCTTTGAACCTTCTCAACTCGGAATTATCGAAGCACACCTCTAAGCACATATTATCACAAACACACACCTCACTCTTGTAGTCATTTGCTCCCCCACCCCGCGGTAACACAAAATTTCGGATTGCAAACCGAGTTTAACTTTATAATATATTCCAGATGAACCGATCAACAAGGAAACTTCAGTGGAGTGAAGTGGTATGTGGCTGAGAAATTGAATTTCTTTTCTCCGTCTGTACAGGTTTGACTGACAAAAATGTGCGGGTGGCTGTATCTTTCTGTTCTCTCAGTGTTTAAAGCTGTGAGGTCCTTCGATGTGGGACATGCTATTTTTACCCCATTCCACAACTCTGGCCTGGGGGAGGCCTGTGCTCTTCGGCGCCTGCCTGCAGAGAGTGAATGGGGGCTAGGTGTGCAGCTCACATCTCCAGACACTGCGATGCGACCCCCCCCCCTTAGGTCGGAGGCTGAGCTGATGCCCTTTGATCCCCAGATGCCAGAGAAGGGGGCATTGCAGAAAGGAAGGGGTGGGGTAAGAGACAGACGCTACAGGAATACTGCCAAACTGTTCAGCCAACTAAGGGGCAGATTTACAATAAGTGGCGCATCCCTGCATATCAGCAGGGATGCGTCACTTATTGTGCGCCATGCCTCCGCCACCATGGATGCGCCGCATTTACAATGCAGCGCACCATGGGGCAAAAACGGCACAGATGCGTGCCGTAAAAGTGGTGCATTGCTGGAGTTGCATCGCAAGTGCGACGCAGGTCCAGCAATGCTCTAGGGGGGCCTATTCTTACAATGCTGTGTCAATCCTTACGCCTGCTTCAAGCAGGCGCAGGGTTTTGACGCAGCATGGGCCCCAAAGTGACTGAGTGAAATCTTGTAGAACCCCTCCTTCTGACGCAGGGCTTTACAACGTGACGCATTTCCCAGATGCGCCATGTTGAAAGTATCCCGCACCATGGCGCATCTTTTGCGCCGCCGCTGCATCACAAAAGTGACGCAACGGCGACGTAAAAGAGGCGCAAGGGGCTTGTAAATCTGCCCCTTTATGTTAAACAAGCATTAGTAAGGTTGCTCAGTAGATTGAGCACATTCTGCAAAGACATGGTTGCAATGTCAATGATTGTACTTTATTTGCTCAATAGGCTCCATTCCGGGATTTATAAGTCACATAAAAGCTCCTTCCGCAATGTGGATGCAAAATAAGCAGTAAGAATCCGGCGGAACGCACGTTTGTGCAAAAAGTTTAATGTACCCTTAAACATTGGAGATTTCAATACGGTGTGGAGTTTCATAATAAAACCCGTAGTTGTATTACTGGCTCATGTAGCTGAATTAATAAATCCTACATTATTGACATTGGTTTTGTAGGCAGTAACAGAGCCTAAAAGTCTACCATAGTGTTAAAAATCACAGAACCAAGGACTCAAGGAAACCAAGACGAGTTAATTATCTGGGAATAAGCCTCCCCATTGTAAAGATTGAAATCTTTCCGTCAGCAGCATGTGTGAAATGCAAATCGGTAACTTTAGAAAAAGAAACAGCAGGATGCCCAAGTACCAAAACCAACTGTAGGTTGCATCTAGAAAGTAAAATAAGAATTTAAACTCACTGTTTGATTAACTATAGTTAGACAGTGCAAGAAAGGATTTGAAGACCGCATCGTGAGTTAACGCAAAAGCAGTATAAACCGCTTTTCTGAAGTGAAGTTTATTGTTCAGTTTTTGCACACCGCATCGGTAGAACTCAAATTAAATCTAATTGTTTTAAAAATTGTATTTCCTACAAAGTATTTCCACACCGCATCCGTTTTTATCGCATAAGCATTTACAGAACGAATTGTTATTGTGAAGTTTGTTATTCACAATTTCCACCCCACCTGGGGAACAGCCATATTTCTCACATGAAATTTGTCGTTCAGTATTTCCACACCGCAAGCAGGTCTCAATTTTCAGACGAGTACTGATTATACAAGTAAAAGGTCTTTAGCAACCAGTTCCCCCAAAAATGTTGCGACACTGATGCAACACTAAACTGTGTAGCAATACAGGCTGACTGCTACAAATGTATCTACAAATAATTTTGCAACTTAAGAATTGTTATAGTTTTAAATACTTGTTGGAACAATATTGCATGGCTTTAAATAGGATGTATAAGTGAAGATGATCACTTCACAATATTGAAGCACTGTTACTTTTACACTTTTCATGTAAAAGCACTGGCAAATCAATACTAGGTTGTACTATGCTCATAACATATGGTACCACCATTTCCCATCTATTTGACAATACTGTTTCTATGCAGGCATTTAAACGCCGCAACAGGAGAACATAAATAAAAGCAATATAGCATTTTCACACCGCAGCATTGAATCGAGTGTTTTCAAAGAAGCATTGAAACGAAGCACCCATATTCAGAACGCATCGGGGGGGAGTGGCGGGGGCGGTGGGTAGCGCTGAAGTTAATTGTTCTACATTTAAACACCGCATCCAGAGAGTAAGTGACAAAACAAATAATAAACATGGTAGCACAATACACATACATTTGAAACAGTAATGAAGAAACAGCTACCAGTGGAATACCCCTAAACATAATGCATCAAAAAATCGGTTAAACATAACAACAATGGGAGCACAAAAACAGGTTCAATAAACACTGTAATAAAAGACCTGGTAACGAGCAAACAACCAAAAAAAGTAGGTGCATCAAACACGGCAATCCAAAGTATGCAAGACGCGGGGAAAAAAAAGAAGTTCCAAGGGAAACACTTCATTCCACGTGCAGCATGTTTACTGTACTTAGTCAGTGCTGCATAGGCGTTCCCTCAAAAATAGAGGCTGATCTACAAAGCACATTAGCCTGTCACAACGAAAAACTGCAAACAGACAAGCCAATAAACCAATTACACGCAAGGAGGTAGAGTAAGTGGAGTTTGCTTAGATATACAGATTACTTTAAGTCTCGGAGAGACAGAGCATGCGCTGCTTAGGCGAGACCTAAAAACACAAAAATTCAATCTTGAAAAAGACACTTCAGCATTACAACAGAGTTCGCAAAAATCAGAGCAGGTACTCAATATCCAGCATGTAGTAGTTCGTATATCCCAGCCAGGAACAAGAGAATCGTCAGCCCATTCACACCCGTTGCAAAGTGATTTTTTTTCAAAATACAAATCTAGGGGGTATTTTAATAGAATAGACAGAGCGACAATAATATGTATGGCCAAAGAAATTCCAGTGTTAAACCATATTGAGTCTTCTGATATCCGCTCAGTGACATTTTGAAGAGTTCCAACATCGAGCGGTGATGAACCGACACAGATCACTTGGACAACATATGCATTAGTAAATCAAGTGTGGGCAGAAAAGGAGTTATTTGCAAAATGAAATGGGGAATAGACATGTCGAGGGAATAGGAGGAAGTCTGCCCACAGTTTGTCCATCTGGAAGGTTACAAAGCTAGTATTAAGGTAGAAGCAGAGGGGGGAAAGGGCTTTCAAGGAAAGTTTAAACAATGTCAAAAGCCTATAAAAAGCCAACAACATTTTAGGAATAACTTACAACTAGCAGCAACTTCAATTTTAATAAGTGCAATCAATCTCAATGCATAATGCCATTACAGCCACCCAGGAAGAAAATCGCTATAAGGAAGTCAGTTTAAGCCAAGTCAACATCAAAACTATGACTGGTCTTGAATTCCTGGCGCACTGCTTTCTGGACCATACGAAGAAGTAAGCAAATGACAGGACAATGGTTCAACAGCTGGCCAAAAAGAGACCAAGGTGTACGTTTGTGCTTAAAATGCTTAGGGACTTCTTACAAAGGTAGATGATAAGGAGTTCCTATCCTTTATTAGAGTATTTCAGATAGTTCTCCTTAAAGAGATATGAGCGGAAGAAGAAATCAAGCTCCCGGCATACTTATGCTACAGCAAACCAGCAATTAAAACAAAATCAATGGGGTGCATTGCTGCGGACTTATCGTTGTATGTGTCAGTGGATTTTATTTATTTATTTATTTATTTATGCCGGCCGCCTTGGCCATAAAAGACACATACATAAAAACACAAGATCATAACAATATACACGTTCAGGTCTTTAAAAAAAGAAGTTAAAAAAGATTATATCTTTAGGTACGAAATTCATTATGAACATCCTCCTAAAAACATTAACAAAGACACCAAAGCTTCATCTCAGTTATTGTCTAGTTGCTAGACATGTACCAGGTTAGGAGGGATATTTCGAGGAACAGCAAAGATTTAACTGCTCAGAGTAATTGGCCAAACTTCCTGCGAACAATGTACACAGAATGAAGAAATCTACTAATGCTAAATACATTGGATTGGGAAGTATTGGTTTTAATAATTCTATACATGATACAAGATCTTGTTCCTAAGAGGGTGCACAAGGGTTTGATCCACCTTTTTCTTGCTTTGGAGTATGCTTGGCAAATAAACAGTATGTGGACCTCATCCTCCGTGCAAGAACCTAAGCACATTGAACACTTCCCATGTGTGACATTTGGACATTCTGGTTTTCCCTTAGACCAACGTTCCAGATTGGAATTTAGCATGAGATTCCCATACCTGAATTTCAGAAATAGAGACTTCGCAAGGGGAGGCTCTATTTCATCTAAAAAAACCTCAAAAGAGGGTTCATCTTTAAAGTTTAAGAACTTTTGGGTTAGATACCCCATTCTATTTTCATTCACTAACTGATTATTTATGAAGGACCAGAAGGCTCGTTTCACCATGGACTTTGCAAAGGGTGGTTGATTTTCCGGACTCTCCCATAACTGAGAAAAGCCCAGAATTGAGAACCATTTTTTAATGTGTCTGAGCCATAAAACAGAATGAAGAGAATCTAGACCCAATATCTCCTGGAGACCTTTCCTATAGTCGATCAATTCTGGGGTAGACCATATCCTTACCCAGAACATTAGTGGTCTAATGGTTATATGGTTGTCAGTTCTCTTAAGGTTCAGATCAAATTGAAGAGGAATCAGCGGTGTACTAGTGGGTACTCTTACAATTGATCTCATAAATTTATTGTCCAGACCATGGAAACTATCCCTTGCCCAGGGTCCCCATATCTCAGCCCCATAAAGGGCAGCAGATTGAATTTTAAATTTAAAAAGCTCAAGCACAGGGGTCACACTTTTACTTGTACTGGCATTAAGTTTGCTGATAACTGGCTTGACATTATGGGCATAAGACACCTTGTTTTTCTCAATTTGGGCCTTCCATGTCAGGTTTGAATCTAGCACCACCCCCAAATAGGAAAAGTTATCAACGGTTTCTAAAACTTGTCCATTCAGATTTAGAGTCCCCCTCTCCGGCTTACAGGGATTCAGTGCCATACACTTAGTTTTGTCAACGTTTATCTCTAATCCTTTCTTCACACAATAAATACTAAAGGAGTTCAGGAGCGCCTGGAGGCCTTTCTTGGTTTGGGATATTAAGATGGTGTCATCCGCGAAAAGCAACGCAGGCACCCTTTCTCCATTTAGTTGTGGTGAGTCATTGGCACAGCCGTTCAAATGATCAGGGATATCGTTAACAAATAATGAAAATAAGGTGGGGGCCAAAACGCATCCTTGGCGGACACCACGTTCTATTGGGATATTACGCGTCAGTTCACCATTTGGACCCCACCTGATGTTGGCATGATTCCTGACGTGCAACTCAACTATTTGAACCAGGAGGCACCCTGGCAATCCAGCTTCACTTAGGGATCTCCAGAGTAAGTTGCGGGGGACAAGGTCAAATGCTGCTCTCAAATCTACGAAAGTCACATACAAGTGACCTTTCCTAATGTGGACATATTTCCAGTATATGCAACAGAATCTAAAGACCTGGTCTATGGTGCTGATCTTACCCCTAAACCCAGATTGAAATTTGGTAAGTATTGCTTTTTCTTCCAGCCAGTCATTTATCCGAAATAGTAAATGCTTGGTGTAGAGTTTTTGCAGGGTGTCCATTAAACTAATTGGTCTATAGTTTGATGGAACAGACCTAATTCCCTTTTTGAAAATTAAAACAACTTCTACTGCATGCCAGTTATCTGGGAATTGACAGTTGCTAGATAAAGCATTAAACAAGCGGTTTATGTATGGAGCCCAGACTTCCATCTCATGGTTATACAGGTCACCCGGTATTTTATCGGGACCAGGAGCTTTATTGTTTTTTAGTTCAGTGATTGCCCTTTTCGTTTCACCTAATGTGAAGTCAAGACAATCTATCGGGGGTGGAAACCATAACGTCTCATCAGAGCCACTATCATATTGTTTATAGAGAGTTGTGAAGTGTGTCACCCAGGTCAGTTCGTCTAAGAAGGTATCCTTCACAGCTCTACCTGCATGGCCCTCATTTGCAACCAGCCTCCAGAACCCAACGTTGTCCTTAGATTTGGCGGCAACCAACATATCCGCCCAATTCGACTCCTCCCATAACTTTTTTGAAGTCCTTTGGGTCTGCTTGTATGTTTCCCTTGCGACTCTGACATCATCTTTCGATTTGTTTTTGATAGCAAGCAGGAGCTCCCTCTTAGCCAACCTACATGAATGGTCATACCATAGCTTACCATGACACCCAACTCTTACATTTTGCTGCTTTTTTTTGACATTTTGGTCAAACATGTTTTTAGCTCCTCAAAGAACGTCTTATGTAGTGCAATGAATTGGTCATAGTGGTCGGATGAAAAGGAATGTCCAGCTATGGGCCTGAACATTGTGTCAAAAAGTGAATATACCGTTGCTAGGGCATTTCCTTGTGCAAGGACGTGCGACCATTTTAATGCACGCCTGTTGTTACTGACATGTACCTGATCACACAAATTGGGGTTGGAAGTCTCAGTGGAAAGTAAAAAAGAGGGGTCGCTAAACATAGTTGCGTCAATATAAAGTTCTAGGGGATAGTTGTCACTCTCATCCCTATTTGCCACCTTGAGATCAACCATAAAGTGCCAGATACTCAATGAGACGAGTATAAAATCCAGGTTACTTTCGGACTTCATGAAAGTGGGATGTTTTGTTAGGTCAGAAGGGAGTCGGCCGTTACATGCTCTAAGACCATAATCTGCAGTTAACCTCATTAGTTGCACAACCAAAGCCGAACATTTAACACAATTTGAAGTCTCAAGCTGAGGGATGTTATAAGCTTGGTCTTCATCCTCAAAGACATCAGCAAGCCCTAGAACAGGTTCAAAGTTGCAATTTAGGTCGCCGCCCAGAATCACTGGGGCATCACCAACCACCCTTTTCAAAAAGCTATCCAAAGTTTGGAGAGTGGGAGAAACTTTGAAGTGTGCAAGGGGTCTATTATAGACATTATTAATATAGCATTCTACCCCATTCAGATTTATAAGTTTTAAAGCCAAAATATCAGGCGAGCCTGTTTCTATTAGTTCGACCTTAATCTTCAGTGTGATTTTAGCCCATATGATGAGTCCCCCCGAGGGCCTTCCCCTATTAGACTGTACTGCCCCAGTGCCGAAAGTTTTGTACCCTATCCTGTGGGGAATGTCTATTGCCCATGTTTCTTGCAGTAGGCAAAAGTCGCTAGAGTCAATATAATCAGCCCAGTCTGGGTCCCTCAGATTTTTGTTGACCCCTGCAATATTCCAGGACAATATGAGCAATAATGGATTTGTCCCACTACCAGAACTGGTGGACTTAGTAGTGTCCAATACTGGTGCCACTGGTAGTGTCACACTATCTTGCAGCGTGACACCTACAGAGTGTCGTTCTGATTGAGTAACCAGACCCCCTGCTACATTGTTGGCTTCATCACCATGACAACCCTCTTCCTCTCCAAAACACGCTAAGTTCGCTACTAAAATGCATTTCTTGTTCGGGAAGTCCCCCGGTTTTACAGTAATTATTGCCTCCCTCTTCCCCTACCCTTGATACCTCACTGTTTTCATATTTGGTAAGGATGTTCTCGTCACCGGGTGAGTGGTAAGTACCATAGGAATTAATGGTGCGATTTGGTGAGGTCTCAAGTCAATCAACTCCATCTAAGCTACTAAACCTGTTAAAAGTAGGGACTCCATTCCACACATTTCGAATACCCTGCCTACCCAATTCGGGGCCAAATCTGGAATGGTGATTGATCGTGGTCCAGTTACCCCCATAGTTAGGGCGCCTCAGTGGGGGGAAAAAGAAAGTTAGGGGCCTAGCTTCAATAGATGATGTGCCTGCATACGTTTTCCATGTACATATCTGTTGGGCACTATGGGGTTCCTTAAATGAGATAACAATACAGTCACCCGGAATTGATTTGGCTATAGGACCAATCCAAGGTACCCTGTGAACCATGAGAATTCTACTTTTCATGTGGTTGGGAACAGGTTTATTTAAGTTTAGCCAGTGGATCACCTTGTTTTTTAAGGACAAAAAAGTTTCTTCATGTTGGTTATCTAGTTCAGGGACCCCAGTAAGTACAACTACAAAAGGACTTGCATCAGGGGGCAGATCTATATATCCTCCCTTAAAATTGTCACAAGCATAAGGTGTTTGAAGGTTGTGATTGTAAGTTTTATTTACGGAGGATCTGTAGACCGAGGACTTATTTGGACCAGAAGCAGTGTGTACAGGAGGAAGTGTATCGGCAGAGGACTTATTTGGGCCAGAAGCAGTATGTGCAGGAGGATGTGTATCGGCAACACTCACTATCTGAGGTTTCTTATTTGGTACAGGACCCTTCAGAAGTGGTTTGCTAGCGGAATTACCTTTAGGAGGATTTAAGGGGGTTGCAATAGAATTATCTGCAACACTCACAATCTGATTTGTGTTATTTGCTACATCCTTCTTCGAATGCTGTGTATTAGAGGGATTTATTTTCAAAGGTACCAAAGGGGCCGTAGTGGGGGCCAATGTGGGAAATGTAGATACATCACTGCCATTAAGACTTAAACTGGACAGGGTGATAATGCTTTTTTCCACCTCAAGGAGCTGATTTTCAATGCAAGTTAACTTAACTTCTAACGGCCTAAGAAGTTTCTTTAGTGTCTCCCACACGTTTCAAAAACTCTTCTTTGCCCCCCTCTGACTCGACCATGGATGTGGTAATTTTCTCATCCCCGACAACAGGGGATACTACTGTATCTAGGTTTAAAACTTCCATTTTATCACTACTGTTGGGCGTTTGCATAGTTGGGAGCGTCTGATGTGGCATGCTATTTACAATAACTGGTTGAGTGCCCCCCCCCCTGTGAAACACTGACTTGTGGCTACTTTAGCCTTTTTCCAAGCATACACAGACATGTTTTTTCATTTTCTCTTTTGTTTGGGTTTTGCCTTGTTATCGCCCTGGTTACTCTTGGACGGTATACACCTGTTACAACGCAACTTTTACAACTACCTACCATTACAACGCAACTTTTACAACGCATACCATTACAACGCATTGCGCTGGGGGGCGCTCTAGGATAAGGAATAAGTTTAATTTACTATCCAACACCTTCCCTAGTGTCCACGGGGACTGGAGTTGGAATAGTAAATTATACTTACCACTATCCAGCACCTCTAAGCGCTATGCGTTGTAATGGTATGCGTTGTAATGGTCGCGTTGTAATAGTAGGTAGTTGTAATGGTATGCGTTGTAACATCATACATCCCTCTTGGACTCTTCTTTCCCTGAGGCTTTCTCCCCCGTAGCAACCTCCAACAGTGTGTCCACTTTGGTTATATTTTCAGATAGATTACTATTAACTGGTTTGTGTATGGGGTCTGAGCTAAGATCATCAGAGGTAGCTATTTCCTCAGGAACAGAATGCACCTCGGCCAATATAATAATGGGTGTAGGGCCAGTAGTGCGCTCAGGAGTTTTCGATGAGGCAATGCTACCTAAGGAAGATTTTTTCCTTAGTGCTATGACTAAGGACTGTCTTATAGCTGCCTCCAACTCCAGGGACACTCTGTGCTGCAGTTTAGTGATCTCAATGTTGATGTTTGTATTAGTCCTTGTGATAAAATCATCCAGGGTCCCTGTAGCCTTTTTCACAGATTTTGCAGTCCTGCTCCGACTTTCACGCAAAGACGTAATTTTACGATAGCCCAGGGCTGGAGAGAACACAAACCAAGCTTGTTAACGTAGCTATGTCACACAGCCAAACAACCAAGAGGGGTGGCCCGGTCCGGTCTTGCTCGGTCTGTAACGGGCTAGAACGGGCCCGCCCTTGTCCCGGGCTTCTCCCGGTCGCGCTCCCAGCGGGTATACTGTAGTCTTTTACTAGCGTGGGAGGTGATTGGTGGGGGGGCGGGGCCGGCAGGGAGATCAGCCCAGCTGATGATTATCAGGCACGCAGGGACTCCTGGTCCACGGAGTACCTGCCTTGTGCTCGCAGCCCTGCCGGTCGATTGAAAACAAAGAAGCCCCACCTGCAGCAGCTCCCGCGGTTAGAACCGCGCTGCAGGACCCGCAAAGCGGGTCCGGCGAGTTGCTGTCGTCAGCCCCAGTGATGGAAGCACGTAAGATGTGGCAGGAGCAGGCGGGTAGGTATGTTGGCAGAGTCCTGGTCAAAAGAGTCCCGCTAGCAGATTTCCCGGGCCCCAGTTTAACTCCGTGGGCGGGGGGCGGGGCCGGCAGGGAGAGCAGCCCAGCTGATGATTATCAGGCACCCAGGGACTCCTGGTCCACGGAGTCCCTGCCTTGTGCTCGCTGCCGGTCGATTGAAAACAAAGAAGCCCCACCTGCAGCAGCTCCCGCGGTTATAACCGCGCTGCAGGACCCGCGAAGCGGGTCCGCCGAGTTGCTGTTGTCAGCCCCGGTGATGGAAGCACGTAAGATGTGGCAGGAGCAGGCGGGTAGGTTTGATGGCAGAATCCTGGTCAAAAGAGTCCCGCTAGCAGATTTCCCGGGCCCCCGTTTAACTCCGTGGGCGGGGTGGCGGGGCCGGCAGGGAGAGCAGCCCAGCCGATGATTATCAGGCACGCAGGGACTCCTGGTCCACGGAGTCCCTGCCTTGTGCTCGCAGCCCTGCCGGTCGATTGAAAACAAAGAAGCCCCACCTGCAGCAGCTCTCGCGGTTAGAACCGCGCTGCGGGACCAGCGAAGCGGGTCCGGCGAGTTGCTGTCGTCAGCCCCGGTGATGGAAGCACGTAAGATGTGGCAGGAGCAGGCGGGTAGGTTTGATGGCAGAGTCCTGGTCAAAAGAGTTAAATTAAAATTGTAGAGGCTAGGATGGATTATCCATATATACAGGCAATTAAGGTTTGGGCTAAGCCCCTACTCAGCGTGACTCCTTTGTTGAGAATAAATGCTTACATTCATCCCAGTGAAATCAGGAAAAAAAATCTATTGAAAATATACGGAGTTTCATATCATCACAATGTGCTAATAACCGAGCATTTTTGATTTTCTTGTCTGGAGATTTTAACACTAATCTTTTTCAAGCAATGCCAAGAGACCAAATAATGTATATTATTACCCATAATTGACATATTCTGCCTACTCAAGTGTTTAAACAATGATTCAACAGAACGGTGAAGGATGTGGTGCGTAACCAAGAGCACTAGGGTTTACAAGTATTAAATAGCCGGGTATCTCCGGACATACTGGCACACCCATCTCACCCCTGAGTAAAATCCCATGCAGTCATAGATTATTCCATAGTATCACTTACTCTAGTTCATATGATTATAAGCTATAGTTTGGGTACCAGGCTGGAAAGTGATCACCAGCCGCAAATGACTACTTTTAATCTAAACATTACATTTCACGACCAATCTGCCCCAAAAATAGGCTATGCTACGGTACAAGCCTACAAAAAACTACAGTGCTTGGTAGCCTGCATGGACAAAGTTGAACACCAAGCTAGAAAGATGTGGAACAATCTTCATGACACAATTCAAAATCCTTAATTCATTGGGATCAATTTTCAATGCTCCTATCAGAGAAAAACACCTTCCGACCTACAGCCAGAACTACAATAGTGAATTCCTTCCCAAAATGATTCTCAGAGCGACTAATAATAGCTAAAAAGAAATTGAACCAGGCTCTGAGGGTCCTAAGGAACAACCTATCTTCTAGCGTATGGTGTGAGATTTTACCAAAATTAAGGATGCAGTACAAAAAAGCAGTTTGGTCCCAAACAAAAACTGAACTTCATGAGTACTGGTGTATAATTCTCTACGCCTCAAAACGTGAAGCTGCAATAGAATTCTGAAAATTAGTAAACCAATCTATCAGTTGGAAACTCAAACATGTAATGTCAAATATATATGAAACAGCTTGGGGTAAACACCTGGGCATTATGTACTGGGATACAGATACAGTAATCAGCTCTTTAAAACAGCCATCTAAAATAATTCTAAGGAAAAACTGCCTATTGTGATCCAATCTAGAACAGTGGAGATAATCATCAGCAATAGCCATCGGGATGGTGCCCCAGGGCCGAACGTCCTACCTCAAACACTTTATAAGGTAATCCTACAACACTGGGCAAAGGATCTGACAACTTTTTTTAATCACATCCTGGTGAGCGAAGAAATACCAGATAACTGGAGGGGATCTATCCTTGCCCCAATCTACGAAGCTAGACAAACCACGGACCCCACCAATTATCGGCTAATAGCAAATATGCATTGTGCGGCCAAGTTTTTCGCCAAATGTTTGCTGGCAGACTTAACAACTTGGGTGGCCTCAAAATATCTGTTGTCGAGAAATCAGACTGGGTTTATAAAAGGTCTAGATACATCCAATCACATCCAAATGCTAGCACTTAAAATTGAACTAGCCAGGCGTTGCTCACTGAACTTTCATTTGTGTTTTATTGATTTTTGATCTGCTCTTGATAGGGTGAAGAGGAACATCCTCTGGGATAAGTTATCTAAATTGGGCATATCACCTAATCTCCAGGGAGCGATTCAATTATTGTACACGGATACATGGACATGAGTAAGGTTTGGCCAAGGCGCAAACATTAAAAAAACAATACCAACTAAGAATGGCCTAAAACAAGGCAGTGTCTTTGCCCCCCTCCTGTTGAATTTGTATCTTGCTGATATTTCTTCTGGTTTGAATAACACTAATTCGCACTCTCTGTCAGTGGCCTGTTTTAAGGTCCCTCATCTTTTGTACACTGACGCTTTTGTCCGGGTGAGCTACGTAAAGGTGGGGCTGCAGTGCGTATTTAGTAAAACTACTTTGTATGCCTCGTCCCATGAATTAAAGGTCAACTTTAGTAAAACAACAGCCTTGCTAGTGGCAAAGGGCATAGCAACACTCCCAAAATTCAGTATAGAAGAGACCGGTCTGGAGACAGTTTTAGAGTACAAATATTTGGGGGTACTATTAGATGCAAGGGCCTCATTTATGGACCAGTGAACTGCACTACAAAGACGGAATAGCCATTTTTTGATTTCAAGTCGTTTTTATAAATTTTCAAGAAATGAACAGAATACAAAAGCAAAACAATTTAACAATCACATGAATGAAAACGATAGGTGCCAGTGAACCATACAGATGACAAAAATGATGGCAACAAAAATTTGGAGTCATGAGAAGTACAAAATAAATAAACATGTTGTTCAGGTGCCTAGCCATGGAAAATGCAGTGAGTTCACCGTGACGTATAGGTGGTTAAACATGCACAGATTGCCAAAGAGAGATCAGAACATGTACAATACAGTGTAAATAGCAAGTGTGTTAAGCAGGTACATTTATGCAGCGTGGAGTTAGGAAGTAATACAGTACAGGATTGTCCTTGCAGATGTCCTTTACAAAACTCACCATAGTCTGGGGGGCCCAGGTTGAAATTCACTGAGGTTCATACAAGAAGCATGAGGCATCAAGGGACTTCCACAATTTTCTCAGTGAATTACGCCAGGGAGAGGAATGAAGCACAACATCTGCTCCTCTGAGGAAAGATAACAATTCTTGCCAGATTTTAAATGACACTTAAAATGACACTTTAATTATAGCATTTGTCTCCCTGCCAAACAGCTTAAAAGGTCTGCCCCTCAAGCCATTGCTACAAGTTATGACAGCCAAGCATGTTCCATCTTTGACATATGGTGTGGAGATCTTAAGAGGGAAGGCTGATAGTATCATAGATAAGCTTGTGACAGGGACTTACTGTCGCCTGTTCAATCTCCTACAGCAGGCTTCTCCGGCACAATTACGATTAGAGTTTGACCCGAGAAGACAATCAATTCAATTCAAAAATACTTTATTCGGATTTCAACAAATCCATAAAAGTGACACAATTAAAAGTACGTTAAAAAATGATTACACAAACTCTTACAGGTAGTTGAAAACTGCAGAAAGAGCATACATGAATAATTGTAAACAATCAGTGTAATCCAGTTACTAAAGTGCAGTCCAATTTACTAAAGTGCAAAGGCATTGGGAACTGTGCAGCGCATAACATTTCAAGGAGATTCCATCGATTTACGTGTAGAAGAAATAACTTTCAGAAATGAACTTACACGGAAGATCAATTCATCGTTTTCTAGTTTTAAAAGCATAGAGTAGGATTGGGTCAGGGAAACTGGTCTGTGTTTTTTACAATATGGGGCTAGAAACCATCTAATGTATTTCATATAAAATTTACAGTTAAAAAAGAAATGCAATTCATTTTGTCTACTGAATCCATCGCAGGGACAGGGGCATGGCGTGTTTCCAGAGTTCATTATACTATGGCCCATAGGAAAACAAAGTGAGTATTTTATAGTCCCAGCTCTCAAGCGATATAGTAACGATCTTTCCCAATTAGTCAATGGAAGTCTTAGGTATAAGGGAATTTGTTGTGGAGATGAGTCATTGTTTACATTGTTCACATATGACTTAACAGTTTGTTTTTTCAGTTCTTCCTCCAACCTCTTTTCCCTATAAAGAGCGTAAAGTTCAAATTTTACATCCTTTTTATCAGTGCTCTTGATCTGAAGGGGGTCGTTAAAAAGATGGATTTTGCCTATGCTGTTTAGGCTTTCCTGTGTTGCCCGAAGCCACGGGATGCTCATGCCTTCATCACAAGCTAAACACTCCATCACAATTTCCTGAGTTAAGGTAGCGCGATCATTAGTCCAGATGGCCAACCAGAATAATTCAGGCCGTGTAGCAATGAAATCAGTTATTAAAGGCAAGTTAAGTTCAGCATGGCAGATGTACCCGGATGAGGAGATTGGGGCTCCAAGTAGTTTCCTGCATAACCGGTTCTCTTCTGTCTGCAGGCTGGGTGTTTTCACTATCCCCCAAATCTCAGCGCCATAGGTTGCTACCGGGACACATTGCAGTCTGTATATTTTCACAATTGCGTTAGTTGTTTCAGTCCTCTTTGGCCTTGGCAGGGAAAGGATTGAGTTTATGGCCTTTGAGAACTTGCCCGTGGCGTGGGCGAGATGCCCACTCCACAGGCCGTTCGCAGCAAAGACCATACCTAAGTAAGGAAAGGATTTTGTGGAGTTCAACTTATCTTGTCCTATAGAAATAGAATTAAGATGTTTGGCCCCTGGCCCGCAAGTCATAATAAACGATTTTTTAAAATTCACTTTCAAATCCAAATTCCCCATAAAATGTGCAAAGTTCTTGACCAGAGTACGTAGGGCATTTGGTGTTAGGCCCATAATCACCGCGTCATCGGCGTACAGAAGTGCGGGTAACAATCTCCCTTGGATTCTCGGGGCGTCAATGGTAGTTTTTTTCAAAGAATCGCTCAGTCCGTTTATATAGATAATAAACAGCAGGGGTGCTAAAACGCACCCCTGTCGGACGCCTCTTTCAACCATGATTGCCCCTGAGATTTCACCTTCCATACCAATCCGTACCTGTGCTTTAGTGTCCGCATGTAGATAATATTTACAACAAGGGGTGGTGAGGGACAGAGTCTCTGAATTAAACAGAAAGCTCTCACCCAGTCAAAAGATCAGGGCTAGATCCAACACCGTTTTTTAGCTCACTGCACCATCCCAGTTTCAGAACCTGGCTGTATGCAAATTAGTCTGTTCCTGTCCCAGTGCATGATGGGAACAGGGCAAACCAAACTACAAAAGCCAATTCTTACACTGGGAAGGAAACAAGCTCCCGGGGACCGGTTTCTGGCATTACAGCCGTCTTCGGCCCGGTTTGCTTGAATCCTGATGGTGCAATGAGCAAGGGTCTCACATCTGAGAATACCCTTCCACGCTTAGGGTGGACAAAAATATTTACAACAAGGGGTGGTGAGGGACAGAGTCTCTGAATTAAACAGAAAGCTCTCACCCAGTCAAAAGATCAGGGCTAGATCCAACACCGTTTTTTAGCTCACTGCACCATCCCAGTTTCAGAACCTGGCTGTATGCAAATTAGTCTGTTCCTGTCCCAGTGCATGATGGGAACAGGGCAAACCAAACTACAAAAGCCAATTCTTACACTGGGAAGGAAACAAGCTCCCGGGGACCGGTTTCTGGCATTACAGCCGTCTTCGGCCCGGTTTGCTTGAATCCTGATGGTGCAATGAGCAAGGGTCTCACATCTGAGAATACCCTTCCACGCTTAGGGTGGACAAAAATATTTACAACAAGGGGTGATGAGGGACAGAGTCTCTGAATTAAACAGAAAGCTCTCACCCAGTCAAAAGATCAGGGCTAGATCCAACACCGTTTTTTAGCTCACTGCACCATCCCAGTTTCAGAACCTGGCTGTATGCAAATTAGTCTGTTCCTGTCCCAGTGCATGATGGGAACAGGGCAAACCAAACTACAAAAGCCAATTCTTACACTGGGAAGGAAACAAGCTCCCGGGGACCGGTTTCTGGCATTACAGCCGTCTTCGGCCCGGTTTGCTTGAATCCTGATGGTGCAATGAGCAAGGGTCTCACATCTGAGAATACCCTTCCACGCTTAGGGTGGACAAAAATATTTACAACAAGGGGTGGTGAGGGACAGAGTCTCTGAATTAAACAGAAAGCTCTCACCCAGTCAAAAGATCAGGGCTAGATCCAACACCGTTTTTTAGCTCACTGCACCATCCCAGTTTCAGAACCTGGCTGTATGCAAATTAGTCTGTTCCTGTCCCAGTGCATGATGGGAACAGGGCAAACCAAACTACAAAAGCCAATTCTTACACTGGGAAGGAAACAAGCTCCCGGGGACCGGTTTCTGGCATTACAGCCGTCTTCGGCCCGGTTTGCTTGAATCCTGATGGTGCAATGAGCAAGGGTCTCACATCTGAGAATACCCTTCCACGCTTAGGGTGGACAAAAATATTTACAACAAGGGGTGGTGAGGGACAGAGTCTCTGAATTAAACAGAAAGCTCTCACCCAGTCAAAAGATCAGGGCTAGATCCAACACCGTTTTTTAGCTCACTGCACCATCCCAGTTTCAGAACCTGGCTGTATGCAAATTAGTCTGTTCCTGTCCCAGTGCATGATGGGAACAGGGCAAACCAAACTACAAAAGCCAATTCTTACACTGGGAAGGAAACAAGCTCCCGGGGACCGGTTTCTGGCATTACAGCCGTCTTCGGCCCGGTTTGCTTGAATCCTGATGGTGCAATGAGCAAGGGTCTCACATCTGAGAATACCCTTCCACGCTTAGGGTGGACAAAAATATTTACAACAAGGGGTGGTGAGGGACAGAGTCTCTGAATTAAACAGAAAGCTCTCACCCAGTCAAAAGATCAGGGCTAGATCCAACACCGTTTTTTAGCTCACTGCACCATCCCAGTTTCAGAACCTGGCTGTATGCAAATTAGTCTGTTCCTGTCCCAGTGCATGATGGGAACAGGGCAAACCAAACTACAAAAGCCAATTCTTACACTGGGAAGGAAACAAGCTCCCGGGGACCGGTTTCTGGCATTACAGCCGTCTTCGGCCCGGTTTGCTTGAATCCTGATGGTGCAATGAGCAAGGGTCTCACATCTGAGAATACCCTTCCACGCTTAGGGTGGACAAAAATATTTACAACAAGGGGTGGTGAGGGACAGAGTCTCTGAATTAAACAGAAAGCTCTCACCCAGTCAAAAGATCAGGGCTAGATCCAACACCGTTTTTTAGCTCACTGCACCATCCCAGTTTCAGAACCTGGCTGTATGCAAATTAGTCTGTTCCTGTCCCAGTGCATGATGGGAACAGGGCAAACCAAACTACAAAAGCCAATTCTTACACTGGGAAGGAAACAAGCTCCCGGGGACCGGTTTCTGGCATTACAGCCGTCTTCGGCCCGGTTTGCTTGAATCCTGATGGTGCAATGAGCAAGGGTCTCACATCTGAGAATACCCTTCCACGCTTAGGGTGGACAAAAATATTTACATTGCAAGCCGGGCCGAAGAGGCTGAAATGCCAGAAACCGGTCCTCGGTAGCTTGTCTCCTTTCTGGTAAAGAATTGGCTTGGTAGTTTAGTCTGCCCTGTTCCCATGATGCACTGGGCCAGGGACAGACTGATTTGCATATAGCCAGGTTCTGAGCTGGGATGGGGCAGTGAGATAAATAACGGTGATGGATCAAGCCCTGATCTTTGGACTGGGTAAGAGTGGTCTGCTCAATTCAGACACTCTGTTCATCACCACCCCCTTTTGTAAATCGATTTTGGCCACTATAGGTGTGGCAGGGTATACTCAGACATGAGTCCCTTTCTCACTGCTCCATCAGGATTCAAGCAAGCCGGGCCGAAGAGGCTGAAATGCCAGAAACCGGTCCCCGGTAGCTTGTCTCCTTTCTGGTAAAGAATTGGCTTGGTAGTTTAGTCTGCCCTGTTCCCATGATGCACTGGGCCAGGGACAGACTGATTTGCATATAGCCAGGTTCTGAGCTGGGATGGGGCAGTGAGATAAATAACGGTGATGGATCAAGCCCTGATCTTTGGACTGGGTAAGAGTGGTCTGCTCAATTCAGACACTCTGTTCATCACCACCCCCTTTTGTAAATCGATTTTGGCCACTATAGGTGTGGCAGGGTATACTCAGACATGAGTCCCTTTCTCACTGCTCCATCAGGATTCAAGCAAGCCGGGCCGAAGAGGCTGAAATGCCAGAAACCGGTCCCCGATAGCTTGTCTCCTTTCTGGTAAAGAATTGGATTGGTAGTTTAGTCTGCCCTGTTCCCATGATGCACTGGGCCAGGGACAGACTGATTTGCATATAGCCAGGTTCTGAGCTGGGATGGGGCAGTGAGATAAATAACGGTGATGGATCAAGCCCTGATCTTTGGACTGGGTAAGAGTGGTCTGCTCAATTCAGACACTCTGTTCATCACCACCCCCTTTTGTAAATCGATTTTGGCCACTATAGGTGTGGCAGGGTATACTCAGACATGAGTCCCTTTCTCACTGCTCCATCAGGATTCAAGCAAGCCGGGCCGAAGAGGCTGAAATGCCAGAAACCGGTCCCCGGTAGCTTGTCTCCTTTCTGGTAAAGAATTGGCTTGGTAGTTTAGTCTGCCCTGTTCCCATGATGCACTGGGCCAGGGACAGACTGATTTGCATATAGCCAGGTTCTGAGCTGGGATGGGGCAGTGAGATAAATAACGGTGATGGATCAAGCCCTGATCTTTGGACTGGGTAAGAGTGGTCTGCTCAATTCAGACACTCTGTTCATCACCACCCCCTTTTGTAAATCGATTTTGGCCACTATAGGTGTGGCAGGGTATACTCAGACATGAGTCCCTTTCTCACTGCTCCATCAGGATTCAAGCAAGCCGGGCCGAAGAGGCTGAAATGCCAGAAACCGGTCCCCGGTAGCTTGTCTCCTTTCTGGTAAAGAATTGGCTTGGTAGTTTAGTCTGCCCTGTTCCCATGATGCACTGGGCCAGGGACAGACTGATTTGCATATAGCCAGGTTCTGAGCTGGGATGGGGCAGTGAGATAAATAACGGTGATGGATCAAGCCCTGATCTTTGGACTGGGTAAGAGTGGTCTGCTCAATTCAGACACTCTGTTCATCACCACCCCCTTTTGTAAATCGATTTTGGCCACTATAGGTGTGGCAGGGTATACTCAGACATGAGTCCCTTTCTCACTGCTCCATCAGGATTCAAGCAAGCCGGGCCGAAGAGGCTGAAATGCCAGAAACCGGTCCCCGGTAGCTTGTCTCCTTTCTGGTAAAGAATTGGCTTGGTAGTTTAGTCTGCCCTGTTCCCATGATGCACTGGGCCAGGGACAGACTGATTTGCATATAGCCAGGTTCTGAGCTGGGATGGGGCAGTGAGATAAATAACGGTGATGGATCAAGCCCTGATCTTTGGACTGGGTAAGAGTGGTCTGCTCAATTCAGACACTCTGTTCATCACCACCCCCTTTTGTAAATCAATTTTGGCCACTATAGGTGTGGCAGGGTATACTCAGACATGAGTCCCTTTCTCACTGCTCCATCAGGATTCAAGCAAGCCGGGCCGAAGAGGCTGAAATGCCAGAAACCGGTCCCCGGTAGCTTGTCTCCTTTCTGGTAAAGAATTGGCTTGGTAGTTTAGTCTGCCCTGTTCCCATGATGCACTGGGCCAGGGACAGACTGATTTGCATATAGCCAGGTTCTGAGCTGGGATGGGGCAGTGAGATAAATAACGGTGATGGATCAAGCCCTGATCTTTGGACTGGGTAAGAGTGGTCTGCTCAATTCAGACACTCTGTTCATCACCACCCCCTTTTGTAAATCGATTTTGGCCACTATAGGTGTGGCAGGGTATACTCAGACATGAGTCCCTTTCTCACTGCTCCATCAGGATTCAAGCAAGCCGGGCCGAAGAGGCTGAAATGCCAGAAACCGGTCCCCGGTAGCTTGTCTCCTTTCTGGTAAAGAATTGGCTTGGTAGTTTAGTCTGCCCTGTTCCCATGATGCACTGGGCCAGGGACAGACTGATTTGCATATAGCCAGGTTCTGAGCTGGGATGGGGCAGTGAGATAAATAACGGTGATGGATCAAGCCCTGATCTTTGGACTGGGTAAGAGTGGTCTGCTCAATTCAGACACTCTGTTCATCACCACCCCCTTTTGTAAATCGATTTTGGCCACTATAGGTGTGGCAGGGTATACTCAGACATGAGTCCCTTTCTCACTGCTCCATCAGGATTCAAGCAAGCCGGGCCGAAGAGGCTGAAATGCCAGAAACCGGTCCCCGGTAGCTTGTCTCCTTTCTGGTAAAGAATTGGCTTGGTAGTTTAGTCTGCCCTGTTCCCATGATGCACTGGGCCAGGGACAGACTGATTTGCATATAGCCAGGTTCTGAGCTGGGATGGGGCAGTGAGATAAATAACGGTGATGGATCAAGCCCTGATCTTTGGACTGGGTAAGAGTGGTCTGCTCAATTCAGACACTCTGTTCATCACCACCCCCTTTTGTAAATCGATTTTGGCCACTATAGGTGTGGCAGGGTATACTCAGACATGAGTCCCTTTCTCACTGCTCCATCAGGATTCAAGCAAGCCGGGCCGAAGAGGCTGAAATGCCAGAAACCGGTCCCCGGTAGCTTGTCTCCTTTCTGGTAAAGAATTGGCTTGGTAGTTTAGTCTGCCCTGTTCCCATGATGCACTGGGCCAGGGACAGACTGATTTGCATATAGCCAGGTTCTGAGCTGGGATGGGGCAGTGAGATAAATAACGGTGATGGATCAAGCCCTGATCTTTGGACTGGGTAAGAGTGGTCTGCTCAATTCAGACACTCTGTTCATCACCACCCCCTTTTGTAAATCGATTTTGGCCACTATAGGTGTGGCAGGGTATACTCAGACATGAGTCCCTTTCTCACTGCTCCATCAGGATTCAAGCAAGCCGGGCCGAAGAGGCTGAAATGCCAGAAACCGGTCCCCGGTAGCTTGTCTCCTTTCTGGTAAAGAATTGGCTTGGTAGTTTAGTCTGCCCTGTTCCCATGATGCACTGGGCCAGGGACAGACTGATTTGCATATAGCCAGGTGCTGAGCTGGGATGGGGCAGTGAGATAAATAACGGTGATGGATCAAGCCCTGATCTTTGGACTGGGTAAGAGTGGTCTGCTCAATTCAGACACTCTGTTCATCACCACCCCCTTTTGTAAATCGATTTTGGCCACTATAGGTGTGGCAGGGTATACTCAGACATGAGTCCCTTTCTCACTGCTCCATCAGGATTCAAGCAAGCCGGGCCGAAGAGGCTGAAATGCCAGAAACCGGTCCCCGGTAGCTTGTCTCCTTTCTGGTAAAGAATTGGCTTGGTAGTTTAGTCTGCCCTGTTCCCATGATGCACTGGGCCAGGGACAGACTGATTTGCATATAGCCAGGTTCTGAGCTGGGATGGGGCAGTGAGATAAATAACGGTGATGGATCAAGCCCTGATCTTTGGACTGGGTAAGAGTGGTCTGCTCAATTCAGACACTCTGTTCATCACCACCCCCTTTTGTAAATCGCATGTAGATAAGCCAGGAAATGTACCAAGGGTTCGTCAAGGCCATAGGAGAGGAGGGTCGCCCACAATTTTGACCTGTTCACTAAGTCAAATGCGGACGACAAATCCATAAATGCTAGGTAAATAGGTGAGGCCCTAGCTTTGGTGTATTTGCCAATTATGAGGTTGAGGTTCAGGCATTGTTCGATTGTCCCAACCTTGCTTCTGAAGCCCATTTGGCATCTGTCCATCACCCCTGCATCTTCGGCCCAGTCATTCACTCTATTGTACAACACCCGGCCCAAGATTTTTAAAGTGTTGTCTAAGAGCGAAATGGGCCTGTAATTTGCAGGGTCGGATCTTTCCCCTTTTTTGTAGATGGGGACTATTATGCTTGTTGACCAGGTGTCTGGAATGGGGACCAAGGGCAAGCAATTGAAAACTTTAACCAGGATGGGTCCCCAAAATTCCGGCTTATGTTTAATTAAGTCGATTGGAAAGCCATCCGGCACAGGCGCCTTATTCCCGAGGCTTTGATTAATAGCCAAGATGACCTCTCCCTGGGTTATGTCTAGTGGGGTCAGTTTGCCAGGACTATGATCATATGTAGAAGCAGTAGGATTGGCGTATATTTCAGAAAAGTGTTGTTCCCATTGCTGGCTTGAAATGGTACAGCTAATTGGTGATAACTGTTTTCCCATGTCCCGCATCTTCCTTACAGCGGGCCAGAAGGTAGCGCTATTTCCCAAAGCAGCTGAAGCAGTTAATTCCTTCCAATGTTCTTCCACAATGGCGGCCTTCCTTATCCCTATGGTTGTTTTGTAGGTTTGTCTGGCGGTCCGCACATCTGTTTGGCTCCTGGGTTTGGAATTTAGAGCCCTGCGGAGGGCCTTATTTGCCTCTGAGCAGTGACTGTCAAACCATCTAGGCTCATCATTGTGTTTTTTGTTGGGAACAGTTAGGAGAGTCTTTATGACATTACAGAGGTTTACAAAGTTTTTGACTATCCTTTGGTGATTCCCATCGGTAAGTGAACATGAATCAACTAGTGGTTGGTGGTTACTTATAATTGTATTCATAATGCGACCGCTGTCCACCCCTTTCCATTTCAGCCTTAGGTTGTTAGTTGAAGGCGTGATATCCCTAGCTCCCAGAGTGCGAGCAGGTGCTTGGGATGATCCTAGTCTTAAGGTTACTTCCAGTGCGTTATGGTCTCCAAAGGCTGTTTCTAGGACTCTTGCCTGGGTGACTCTATCTAATAGTTCTGCAGACATAAAGATATAATCCACCGTACTAGAAAAGTCTCTGCCTCTAAAGGTTGGAATATATGCAGATTCACTGGTTTTACAAGCGTCCATAATATCCAACAGGGTATGCGCATTTATGAAACTTTCCAGTTCTTTTCCGCGTTTAGTGGCCCTGTCTGATTGAGTATCACCTTCTTTGGTTTTGGCCAGTTTAGCATTGAAATCCCCAGCTAGGATGATCCTATTGTTCGCACAGTTGTCGAGGGCTTCAGTTATTTTCGCTAGGTTCTCAAATAATTCTATGTAGTTCCTGTTTGGAATTGAATGGAAATCATTGTTATAGAAGTTAAGCAGATATAACAGGGACCTACGTGTGAACTCAATTATTTGGATGTTCGGGCTTTTGGTTGTTATTAATTTGACAGCCCCCCCTAAAGTTATCCTGAATCCAATCAAGAGGCCTCCCATAGGACGTCCAAAAACTGGCTTCTGTGCGATGACACTGTGACATTCGAAGCCTTCTATAGCTGTTTCAGAGGTAGCCCATGTCTCTTGTAGCATTATTATGTCTTTATCGGATATGAATTTTAACCATTCCAGGTCCGACACCCGCTGTTGGAGTCCGGCAACGTTCCAGCTAATGATCCTTAGTTCGCTGTTAGATTGTTTATGTGGGTGTGGTTTCCCGTGGATCATATGCGTATCAGAGGTTTTTTGGGGGCTACGCGGAACTCGGGGTTCAGATATTGCGGGCCCGTTAGGATTACCACCTGCTTGCTCTTCTCTTACCGGTGACATCCTCAAACTAATTTGAGATGAGTATGTACTGGGGTTCTCCTTATCATGCACTTCTGTAATTTTTGTGATCTCAATGGGGCAACCCTGTTTGGTTCCCTCCGGTTCAGTGTTCTGCGGCCAGAATGGTGATAGGAGTCAGTCAACCATTTCTAGGCTGCTGAATCTATTTAAAACTGGAATTCCCCAGTATGCATCCCTACTTGTTATATTTCTCTGAGGGTATCTGTAGTTATCCCGCCCCCACTCACCCCAATTGTTCCTCACATCTCTTTGCCCCGCCTGACACCAGCCTCCATCGAAGGCCTGGTCGTGGTTGTCAAGCCTACGACCTGAGAAGACAATACTTAAATAGCTAAGGGGCATATTTGAGATTTTGTTACAAGCTTAGAAACAATTATAATTCCACTCTTATGTCAGTTGTTTGGGAGGCAATAAGCAATTGTAAACTCAAGAAGGCTCATGAATATTTCAATTTTGGCTATATCCACGATTAAGGCAGAATGATTATGGGTATTATCCTTCCCACAGTCTGCATTTAAAAGAGTTAAAAAATGGGAGTGGTAAAACAATCTCATCATTATTGGATAGAGAGACACTGGAGAAAAGATCCCACTCATCAATAGTAATTGCAACGTCATATGGCCAGCTGAAACCCCAGAATTATCTGGGGGGGGGCAGGGGGGGTCTGAATGGATTAAATGCTAAGCTAAAGCTTTTGAGACTCTGGCTTGCCAACTTTCAATTTCGCAGTGACACTCCTGCCTAGAATAAAATGAGCAGCATAAAATCATGTTGTTTCTGCAATTATAAGAAAGAAGACATTTGCCATATAGTTTGGAGTTGTCCAGCTTTCTAGCTGAACGTAAAAGTCTGTTAAAACAGGATTTTAATTATTATGCTATACGTACATGCCGCCAAGCAGTAATAGCTGGCCTGCAGGAAGAAGACTTACAATACTGGAAGATTATTAAATTTAGTATTATAGCTAAATGTGCTCAGTAAAAAGCTTTCACTTCTTATCATCCTATTAATTCAGGAACGAACCGTCTGGAAGGACAGATACAAATTGTAAGAGTTGAGCTGCATCATCATTACATGAGCCTCTGGAACAACGTGTAATAATTTAGGGCTAAGCAATGTCAAGCCTTGAAATTATTTTACAAAATGCACTTTGCACTTTAAAACTTTAGATGCGGTAAGCTCACCTTCTTTAATACCAGAGTCTAATAATAAGATGGCTAAGACTCTCTGTAGGTCATACCATAGAACTGAATAGGATTACTCATAGCCTGATTAGTAATCAACAGAGGAAACAAGGCACTTCAGGCAAAGCGGAAGTAATTGTAAATGTGTTTGTATTTATATAGCGCCTTCTACCCAGAGGTCTCGTAGCGCTGTATTCCTACCGCTGTAGAACCCTTCCTGGCTTTCCTGTGAGATGTCCACTCCTGGGCACCCCCAAGGTGAAGCCCGGCATCCAAGCGCTGCTGGGGCCATTGTGGAGATTAAGCAAGCTATTGCCCAGAGTCACAGAGTGGGACCCATGATTAGACTAGGCACAGAGGTGAGAATTATCAGGTCCGGGGAGATTGAGTCCAAGAGCCGCCGCGGCGGGAATTAAACCCTGGTCCCGGGCCAGACCTCTGCATCAGGGTCTGCCGCTCTAACCATTGAGCCGCCCTTTTTCACAGTAGGAAGGTGGAAGTAGTAGGTGGATCATGTTTTTTGTACATTTACTTTACCAGTGGGTTTTTAGGTGGTTTTTAACTAGACGAATTAAGCATTTTTATCATGGGAATAACCCTTATTTGAATTGTGCATTTACAGAGTTGTCCAAGAGTTATATTACATTTGAAATGTGTACAAATGCGTCATATTGTAAAAAAAAAATTAAACTGAACAATACATTTCATTCATTCAGTATTCTGTGTTTTTCCTGTGAACCCATATGGAGAATTACTGCTTCAAGCTGGCTTGTTTTTTGTACAATACAGAATGGAATTTACTATATAATGCCCGCAATTCTGCTGCTGTTAAGTTAGCAGTGTTAGGATGTGGGGTATTTGCAGCTAAGACCGGCCATGTCGCTCCGTCTCTACTTAGCAGACTGAGTCTCACATTTTCTGTAGTGTGTGGGAGGGCATCTTTAAACCAATTAATATGTTCTTGATAATATAATAGAATTTCTATGTTCAACTATGGAATCTATTCCTGTGGTGTTTTATCTTTAATGTATGTGTGAAACAATTGTGTGTTACCATTTGCAGCTGAGAATTTAAACCAAGAATAAAATATGTCTATTCTAAATGCTTTTTGTGACTCAACCATGAAGGTAACATCTCCACTCGCTGCTTGGAGGCCATATTGTAACAATTGTATATTAACGGCATGTCTGCAGTTTTCTGTAATGTTTAAAGTTTCTACTTCTTCTCCATTGTTTCATCTGACAGCTCCATTTATGGACATTGTTTTAAAGAGGAAGGAAACTAAAAGATGAATTTATGGAGATAGGATATGCACAATGCAGGAGGATTTATCATACAAGCTTAAATAACCTACAGCCAATACATAAGAGATACCTACTCAGCTAAAGGGGATTTCCCTACCACCATGGACATCTCCAGTTTGGAGGTGAGTAGGGGTCTCTGAGAAAGCACAGCTGAACTACTCAAATAGACTATTAAATAAGACCCCAACCAGCGTTGGAGGCATTATCAGGTACATGCATCAAACTCGGCATTTGCGATTCCTTAATTGCGATTTTTAAGGAATCGCAATTAAGGAATTGCAAATGCCTATGCATCAAGAAATCGCTAAATAAATTGCGATTTCTTAGAATTCGTTAATTGCGATTAGCATTTTGCGAATCGCAATTAAGGAATCCCTTCCCATTCATTCCTATGGGCCTAGAGGCCCATAGGAATGAATGGGAAGACAATCTCAATTTGCGAATCGCAATTAGCTAATCGCAAATTGAGATTGCGATTTCAAGGGTGCAGGGGTGTCCAAAGGACACCCTGTTGCACCCCTGAAATCAAACAATGCACATATGTTGTGTACACACATGCCCCAAGGGCATGTGTGTGCACAACATGAAAGTTAAAAAAATGCAAAAAAAAGCATTTTTCTAACATTTCGCAAAATTACCATGAGGTCCAACCTCATGGTAATTTTTTCTCTCTAAATGCAAATTCGCAATTTTTTTTAGGTTCATGCATTGCTTTTGAGGAATTGCAAATTTGCGATTCCTTAAAAGTAATCGCACTTGAAAAAAATCGCTAAAATAGCGATTTATTCACTTTTAGGTTGATGCATCCCAAATAGTGATTTGGGAATCGCAAACGGCCGAATTTTGCGATTCGCACCGTTTGCGATTCCCAAATCGCTTGATGCATGTGCCTGTAAGTTCTGTATTTCCCACTAATACATGGGATCTGTACATTTGTGGGACAACATAAACTTTGGGTTAGGTGCCTAGACTGATTCCAAGCACCCCCGCAGGATATATTGGCCTACTGACCAGCTAGTTCGCAGTGCCACCATAAGGCCTCTTAACCTTACCAGGGTTTTAAGCAAACTCTGAACCCGACATCGTTGTAACAGATAAGAACCTTTCGCTCAGTCACTCGTGCTCTTTGCTCTCAGAGAAATATGCAGAGAATACACAGTGAGATGCTTGCAATATATTTATTGAACCAATGTTATTCTTGTATAAAGTACATGTGCTGCGATAATCAGTAGACAGAAGCAGATGAAAGTCATTACAAGCACCAAAAGAGTAAATAGTAGATATAGTTCTACCATTGTGCCAAAACAGTGTATATATGCAGGCATATAAAACATGGTAGTGATCAGGCATACTCCTACTATGCAACCCCTATTCTGCGTGTACCTAGAGTGTGTACAGGTGTTTAGCCATGAATCCCCCAAGGGACGATTCAACCCTATTACCTGATGGAAGAGAATGTAGGTGCCCATCTTGGTCACAAACTTGGACACCCTTCACGGAGATGTCAGACCGCTGTGTGGTAAAGTCTCAGCATTCAGGGACCCTCTGTGTCAGCTGAAGTGCCTACTCTGTTAATTCTATGAGATGCTGATTACTTATAATAAAAAGCATCCTTGCAATGGACATATAGATTAGCAATGCTATGGATATGTAGCTAGACTTGTCGTACAGTTGATGAAGATTTAACGACATTAGTACATTCGTGCTTAGAGGTTGTGTACTTGGTGTTTCAAGGCATCGTGATAATGTTATGCATAGCCAGATGTGTAAACAGAAGTAGTTTCAGAGAAAATAACCCAACATTGTCACACACATGACTATATGCAAAAGGTCACAGAAGACATTTTCTGAAAAAGAGGACTATGTAAGAAATGAGCAGCTTCACTACATGAGCCTAACCTGGGCACATAACATGAGAAGGAACAGGCTCTAGAGAAAAGGAGGCTGGCCGCGGAATAAAGAAGATGGCCCATGAGCTAAGCCTCAGAGAGCTGGATCTAATAGTCCTCCAAGTTTGGGCCAGCAACAACAGTAATGGTGCCAGCATACCTGTAGTGTCTCCACGTGAGTCCAGATTCCATATCCCCAAAAATATGGTACCCAGTTACAATGTGGGGGATGACATAGATCAATGGCTGTCAGCCTATGAAGTGGCTTAGAAAGTGCACAGGGTACCTGATAAGCTCTGAGGGTAGTCTTTGGTGGTACATGCCCACCGGTTGCAAGGGACATACTCCTTACACTAGAGGTGGGGGACCAGGCCAACTACACTTCCATGAAGGCAATTTTAATCAACACATTTGGGTTGAAACCTGAGAGGTACTGACAATGGTTCAGGACTAGTCACAAACTCTCTACACAAACATAGGTGGATTTTCTGGATTATGCTGATAAGGCACTAAAGGGCAAGGTGAGGGGCAGCAAAGTTAATGATCACGAATGGTTGTATCACTTGTTTATGATGGAGCACATTCCTGATACTTGTTTTCAAGAGCAACACCAATACCTGGTTGATAGCATGCTGACAGATGCCAGTAAGCTTGCTGAGGATCCGGGCCTCTTGGTCAGCATCAGAGTATCCAAAAAGGTGTCTGGGGGGAACTCCCAAAAGGGTTGTCAGTGTTCTTACCAGAAGAAGGAGGGGGAGATAAAACACAAAGTTCTCTAAAGGCCCGCTAAACAATACACAGGAGAAGGGGAAGGGTTCACAACCCCAATCTGGCCACCAGAAGAAAACTTACCCTGACAGAGGGCAGCAGCCCAAGACCATCAAAAGAAATGAGTGCTGCGAGTATGAACACTAGAAAGGGGATCCCAAGTGTACATAAAGAGCATTAACTCCCACAGGAGGAAAAATTCCAGGGGTGGCTAGTATAGAGCTTGGTGAGGTGTTTGTCCCGGTTAATGGGGGAGTGTTTAAAGGGGTTACCCTGATGTCCCTGGGGGACAGTGAGATGGTTCCTAAGATCCATATATCCACAAATGCTAGAAAGTGTAGGCAATGGGTCACATCAATGGGTAAGATGTTCAGGATTGGAGGGCTACAGGAGTAAGGAGTCAGCTGGTTTCCCCAGAGAAGGCACTTCTTAATGCATTTCCCCAGGTTTTGGATGCTGACAACAGAGAGGGTCACTATCCTGTGGCCCTGGTTCCATTTGAGTGGCGAGGTCTTTCAGGTCTTCTGAAAGTTGCAATGAGCTCTGTCATGCCTGTGGACTAGTTGTTGGGTAATGACCTGGAGCATACAACCAGGAGGGAAGCGGATCTCAAGGCTCATGTAGAGATGTAAGGGTTGTCTGAGTGGATCTGTGCCACAACAAAGAGGGCATGAGAATCCAGCCCTTGAAGGTACTTTCAGTGAGATGGATGGGGCACCTGCAGTGGCTACCCTGGAGTCCACTGAGGAGGACATTGCTTCACTTGGTGATGTGCTTGAGCTTGCTGTATGGCATGTGGAAGTAGCACCCATGACGGAGGAGTTCGGTGGGGCGCAAAGGGAGTGCCCAACCCTTGTGGGCATGAGACAACAGGCTCAAGCCCAAGCAGCAGGGGATTCTTCCTGTAGTGACTACATTTACTGGGAGGACAACCTCCTGTAAAGTGAGCCATAGACTCCTGGGCATGAAACATCAATGACCCTAGTGGCCCCCCAATGCTACAAGGCCTTCCTACTGGAGTTGGATTATGCGATTTCATAGGAAGGACACCTAGGCCAAGATATGACCTTTGAAAGGCTTGTCCCTCACTTTTATTGGCATAGGATCAAGAATTCCTCAGATGCATTCTGTAGGGCTTCAGTGACCTGCCCGGCTAGTGGGAAGACATGGCAGAGGCTGATATGGATCCCCAGACTACATTGGACAACAGGTTCATCCTGGTTCTAGTGGATCATGCCACAAGGTCCCCAAAGACAATTTTTCTGATGTCTTCTACCGCACCTGCAAAGGCAATGCGCATGATGGTAATATGGTTGAGAGGGGCACAAACTTCATGTATGCTTATATGAAGTCAATGTGGATGTGTGGGGTAACATAGAGGTTCTACACCCCTTACCATATACAAACCAATAGGCTTGTTGAGAGGTTCAACAAGACCCTGGAAGGCATGATCGGAGGTCTCCCTGAGGCACTGAGGATAAAGTGGGATATCTTCCTATCATGCCTGTTGTTTGCTTACTGTGAGGTGCCACAGAGAGGAGTGAATTTCGTCCCATTTGAGTTGTTGTATGAGCACATAGTAGGAGGGCCCCTGAGTCTGGTGAAGGAAGGGTGGGAGCAAGCTCCCAGAAACGTACCTCGGGATATAGTGAGCTACACTCTGGCATTCAGAAGCAAGATGGCTAAGTTATGGAAGAACACCTCCAGGAAACTTGAAGTCAACTCGGAAGTCATGAAGGAATGGTATGACAAGAATTCTACCACTGTGGAGTTTCACCCTGTTCAGAAAGTGTTGGTGATGGAGCCGGTAGAGCAAAGGGCCCTTCAGGACCACTGGAATGGTTATTGAAAGAAAGGGTGAGGCAACATACCTAGTGGACCTCAAGACCCCAAGGCAACCCCACAGGGAGCTGCATGTACATCGCCTCAAACCATGCTTTGAGCAGTCTGAGCTCACCATGCTGTTGGTGACTGATGGAGAAGAGGATGAGTAGAGAGTGAACCTCTCCCTGACCTCAAGGACTCCAGGAGACGGATAGGTCTGTGGAAGAAGTACTCCTTTTCCCCCCTCTAACTCCTGAACAACAGGGAGACTGCTATCAAGTATTCTTCCTTATCCCCAGGTCTATGACCGCCTTGTTAATAATAGATCAAACAGGTTGTCACATAAAGTGAGGTCCAGAAGTAAGGCTGGACCAGTTGGGGGTGATAGAAGCTTCCAGTAGCCCCTGGTCTCGTCCTGTGGGTCTGGTACCAAAAGCTGCCCCAGTGGGAACCACACCTGAACTGAGGTTCAGGTGTGTCCGCAGCAAGACTCGTACTCGGAACACCACGCCACAAACTCATGACCCAACACCTACGAGACCTCCACTGGCTCCCCGTAAAGAAGAGGGTCACCTTCAAGCTCCTCACCCATGCCTTCAAATCCCTCAACAATATTGGACCCAAATAACTCAACAAGAGAGTCTCCTCGCCCTGGCAGAGTTCCCCCGCATCCTCAGAAACAGAGCAGGCAGGAGTTATTTCTCCTACATCGTAGCCAAGACCTGGAACGTGCTCCCTGTGATCATCTGACGCTCCCAGATCCTGCACACGTTGAGGAAAGACCTCAAGACCTGGCTCTTCTACTGATCCAGAGCAGCTCCCCCCTCCCCCTTGCGCCTTGAGAACGTCACGGGTGAGTAGCACGCTTTATAAGCCCCTGATTGATTGATTAATTGATTGATCGATAGATTGAATGAGGTTCTGTGTAGGCCTGGGCAGAGTACTTCACACTACTCGCAGAGTTTGCAGAATTCGGGAACTCCGTGTTATTGCTGGAATGAGGAGTTCCTGATAAATTTCTTCTTCTGCTGCTTAGTGGAGTTTTTTCCGTGGGTGCACACAAGACTTGATTTGGCACGTGCTCTGGTGAGTGCGATGAGACGTGGCAGGCGCCGGCGAGGACGTGCACGACTTGGAAGCTGCTAGTGCGGCTTCTTACACTTTCCTTGATATTGGGGTGCACGAGCAACCACGGCCGCACCTCGAGCAGATTCTCTACATGGGAAGCAGTTAAATCTACTCAAAAAGACATTTTTGAGTTGCTGTTCTGCTCCAACAGACCATTCAGGTTGTTTTTAGTGCATATCACACATAGCAACTGCTGCCTAGAAGTTCTCCAATGGAACTCTGGGCTTCCTATTCGGTCAGGATGTTGTATTTTTCCTCTGCTCTATCCTGAAAGATGGGGGTATCCAATGATATTGGAGTAGATGACACACTCACTTATCATGACATGCTTCATCATTGGAACTTATCGACACCCGGGTAAGGTGATACTACCCGGGCGGACTCAACCATTAATTGAATGGGAGTTCTTAGATAAAGCAAAACTGGATAATCAGGGATCCAGATAAATGATATTTAACAATACCTCAAGGTATACCCAAAGTCTATGCTTTATTCAGAGGGTACCTGGGGTATGGATAAAAAATGTGAACTTGTTGGGTTTTACTGGATTCAATCGTTCAGTTGTACCCCTGTTTTTTAGTGCAAGCAGCTTTTTATTTTTTCCAACAAGAAGGAAGTGTCCCAAAGACTCTAACTTCCTGTTCCCAATGCTTTGTCCATCTCCTGGTCACTTTTTATTTGGGTTTGGAACTGAAAGGATCATAAAGCAATAAAATAACAGGTCCTGAAGAAGATGCTTTTTAAACAATTATACCATTGAAACGTACGTCGACCGGAGAGAGTGTGACACCCCAGCTACCAGCATAGCAATCAAGGGCTGATTGTATTACCCGTTGTTTTCCATCTCTGCATGCAGGGTTGTTCTGGGGTGTAGAGTGTGAATGTATTGAATGCCAGGGACATGGATGTAGAGTTGAGAGAGGTGTGTGCATGTGTGGGGATGAATTGAATTTATGTTTTGTCATTTTACTGAGTATGATTTGTATGGTATTTTAAAATTAATTGCATATTTGGTACAGCACTATTTGAAAAATGATACTAGTTATATGTTTCTAATGGAAAAGAACATCATAAGATATAAAATATAAAGAAAAAAGAAAAAAATTAAAGAAAATATGTAAAGAAAAAATAATCAGATTGTGTGGAGAACATAATTGTGCCCCATGTTTGAGCTCTTAGAGGCCTGGTTAAAGAAATATAGGTCATGAGGGACTGTTTCTTCTGTAACTTCGATTGATTGTTTTTCTCCCCCTACTCCCTGACCTTTTTTTAGGGGGGTGCCTTGCTATTTACAGTTATACGATATGACCACACGATAAAAATCCAACATATAAGAATGGGTAGTATTCTTTCAAGTGAGTTGCTGGGTTCTAATCCCAACCATCACTTCTAACCAACAGTTAAACTCACTTCTAACCATTTCCAAAAGGTTAGGCCAGTCATATGTTGCAAAAGAAATCAAATACTGCAATGCATAACAATATTTTCTTTTACTGTGCAACAGAGAAACAATGCCATACGTACCACCACAGTCATGTAATTTGCAATCGAAGGAATAATGCAATGCATATCACTACCAGCATGCCCAGTACCAGCAAGAAACAAAGCAACACATCACGCTTAGGCGTGGGCGGAAAATCCGTTCCGCTCGCGGATTTTGCGGATTTTCGGGAAATCCGCAATCCGCGAGATTTGCGAATTTCCCGCAAAATCCGCAAATCCGCGAGCAGCGGATTTTGCTCGCACTGCTCGCACTGTTCGCGTGAGTTCGCGCCCCGCGAATAAGTGCAAAATTGCAGAAATACGATCTTAGCAAAACTGAAAGTAACTACTTACCAGGTTCAAAACTTCAGGCTCATCATTAGTAGCCATTTCCTGGAGTGCTTCCTGAGGGGCCCCTCCAGAGTTCAGTTGCCAGTTGAAACTATTATGTGACCCTGCTCTGAACCTCAGAATAGTTACACATATGCCACAAAGGTCCTGAATTACAGCTAAGGGAGACAAGCAGGAGCCAGGCTGGAAGTTAAAATCCATTAATCAGCCCCTAATTCATTATTGTCAGTTGGGGCAGGGCAGGTGTTGTAACTAATTTTGCAACAATGAAAGCACTTAGCAAGTGCAAAAGATCACTAATCAGGGCGCACTAAGGAAGCAGGTGCCAGCTAAAAAAATATTCTGTGACACATGAATCAGCCCCAAATTAATTCAGGTCACTTGAGGCAGGGAAGGTGTGCTTTGCTTTGCCGAAAATAATGTACACTGGACAACCAGAGGGTGTGGTGATGAAACAGAGGGTGGCATGGGTGGGCCAGAGGGTGGCATGAGTAGTCAGAGAGTGGCAGTGGTGACAGAGAGTGGCAGTGATGAAGAAGAGTGTCCCAAACAGGCTGGACACGTAGAAACAACAAGTTCGCGAAACTTGCGACCCGACAGGTAAGTTCGCAATTTGCGAAAGTGTACAAAACCCTCGCGAACTGGCAGAAACACGGGCGAACACAAAAAAAAAAAATCCGCAAATTCGCGGGAATTCGCGGATTTTGCGGATTGCGAATCCGCAAATCCGCAAAATTCGCGAACGCGAGATCCGCAAAATTCGCTCATGCTTAATCACGCTACAATCCTGTACTGTGCAAGGAAGATATAATGCACTGCGCCACGTTATAATCAGACACTGTGCAAGGGAGAAATAATGCAATGAACTACGTTACAATCAGGTAATCTGCAAGGGAAAAATTATGCAGTGCGTAGCACACCAAGCATGTAGTTTGTCAGGCACAAATGTGGTCAGGCATCATACGACAGTTCGATAGTTCGTTAGCAGCAATAATGCAAAGTGTAATACGAGAGTTTAGGTGCTCCATTAACAGTGCCCCCAATATAGATCAATAATGACACAAAAGTACTGCTTCTTACTCCTGCCCCAATACTGCCCCTCCTTGGGTCAGCACGGGCCGAGATCTGAGCCGAAGAAACAGGCTTGCGCAGCTGACAGAAGAGAGAGGCTGAGAGAGAATCCCTCCGGGACTGCACCCTACCCCAGGTGGTGATCCACATTACCTGGGGGGCGCGACCCCAATCTCCTATCTCACCTCAGCGACTTGGGCCTTGATCCAGAACTCTGTCACAGAGTGCAGTGAGCTCAGGCCGGAGTCTCAGAGCCTCCAGGGATGCCGGTCCAGGCTGCTTCTGTTTTACTCTGAGGGCCCAATGACTTGGCCCTCCTTCTGGCGGTCTCAGTAACACAGAGACCCGCCTCGGACCCTTGTGGCTACAAGACATATCACAAAGCACAGTCTTCTTCAAGCAGGGGGACCCAGTACCTCCAAGCACAGTCCGACAGCCTCTCCCTAGGTTAGAACAGCAAAATGCAGACCAGCCCCAGATCAGGAAGCAAGGATTGGTCTTTCCACAGCAGTCTCTTCAGTTGCTCCTTCTTTAGCAGAGGTTCCTCTTGACCACAGAATGGGCCCAAGCCTTTTCAGTCTCAATTGTTTCTGTTTCATTCCAACGTTCAGGGGTATCAGCTCTCATAGTTATACCCCTAATGTATTTGAAGTTTGTTTGTGCTCAGGGGTCCCTGACCCCTCGCTAAATCAGTTCTGGATATCTCCCTCTCAGTGTCACCTCTCTCCCTTTGATACTGGGGGTCTGGATCCTTAATCACTCAGCAGGAGATGGGTCAATTGGTTTATAGCACCAGCCCAGGCCTTTCCACCTCCTGGGCTTCTCCTCACCCTATTCTCTAGAAGCAGGGCAGTCTGGTGCCATTTCAACTCCTCCCTGGGCCAATACCTATCTCAGCTCCTCTCACCTTTCAGATTCAGACAGACAAAGCACATTTTGGCAGAGACATGCAGAAATGCCTAAAACAAATAACTCAGCCACTTTCTAAAAGAGTGGTTTCTGAACACACAGTGACAAAACCACCTTCACAGAAATATGTGTTATGACACTGTGAGTTCATACATACTAAACCTCACCTCTCCATTATTAACTTACAGGAAAGTAGGCTAACAAACACAAATCCCAGCCTCCTCCATTTTGTCCTATGGGCAGGATGGCTTTTCAGCAGTGGAAAAATCATGTCAGGGCATAACACACACCTTAGTATATATCCTGCCTTTTACCTACACTGCACACTGGCCATGCCTTACCCAAGACCTACCACAGGGGTGCCCAATGTGTATGTAAAAGGGAAAGTCAGGCCTGACAAGTGGTTGCACTTGTCAAGACAACATGCTAACTTAGCAAACAGTGCACAGGCCCTACACTGCAGGCCTGAGTTCCCTTTTCCGCGTGCCTTTGAATTACCAGCCTTGGCACACACAGTGCATATAACTAGGGACTCTATTAGTAAAGCAAACATACCAATCATGGCCAAGCAATTACCATTACATTTTACATATTGAACACTTGTACTTTGACACTGATCAGCAGTGGCAAAGGACCCAAAGCATCTAGATTGCAAAGGAGGCAGAGGCAAAAATGTCAAGGGTAATCACTCCAAGATATGCTAGGTCTATTGGATTTAAGGACATTGTTTTGGATATTTCACAAGCAAGTTTCAAAACTCTTCTTTAGCTACGTTGTTTGTTTGAGAGAGGACATCATGTACCAGTATTTATTTTTACTTTTACTTGATTTTAAAAAAGTATTGTGGTGGGTGGCCTCCAGTTTCAGTAGGGGCCTAGTTTATTTTTGCTTTCATTTATTTTTCTTTTTGAAAGGAACAATGTTGCACAGAACAGTACATTTTCTCTATGTTTGTTAAATTTGGAATATTTGTTTGTTTTATTATGGGGTCTACACTGCCAACGTGCCATCCAGTCAGTAGGCCCTGCCCAGTACAAGCCATGGGTACATGAAACAACTGTTTATGTGGTTTTAGAACATAATTTCATCTGGGATACCATTGGATTAAATTATAAATGTGGTGTTTTCTTTTTGTATTTCACTTTTTTTGTGTTCAAAAAGTGTATATGTCTGGTAATATTTAATGTTGTGGGAAGTTGTGTGGTGACATGTAACATTTTTATTTCTCAGTTCATTTTATTTTTTGATATTGCAAAATTACTGGCAGTATTTTCTTCAGTGTTCTCAATGCATCCTTTGTCTGGCCAGTGTGTGTGTGTGTGTGTGTGTGTGTGTGTGTGTCTGTTTCCCATAAGCCACCATTTGTCTTTGTACTGCATGCCTTTTGGCCAGTCAATGTCAATTTACCTGCTTGTGTTCTATGTTTTCTATGGATCCTTGCTTGTTGTTGTTTGACCATGTGACTGGTGTCCATTTTGTGTAGCCAGCCAGTGAATTTTTGCCATAGGCCTGCATGTGTTCTTTGTTGTTGCCATGCTCCCCTGCTTGTTGTTGTTGTACCACTATGTGGTTGGTGGCCATTTTATATAGTCAGCCAGTATGCCTTTGCCATAGGCCTACATTTGTTTATTGTAGTGGCCATGCCTCCTTGCTTGCTGCTTGACCATGTGGTCGGTGGCCATTTTGAGTAGCCAGTGAGTGTGGTTTTGCCATAGGCCTGCATATGTTCTTTGTTGTGGTTATGCCTCAATGCTTACTGCTTAACCATGTGGTTATGGTCATTTTGTCTGACCAGCCAGTGTGCTTTTGCCTTACGCCTGCATGTGTTCTTTGTTGTGGCCATGCCTCCTTGCTTACTAATGTTTGACAATGCGGACGGTGACCTTTTTGTGTAGCCAGCCAGTGTGCTTGTGCGATAGGCCTGCATGTGTTCTTTATTATGGCCATACCTCCTTGCTTGCTGTTGTTGGCTGACCATGTGCCCAATGGCCATTTTGTGAAGCCACCCATTTTTCCAACCTTCTAAGGGATATTGAGAGGAGAGGGCTATGCCTTTTTGTACTTGTTCATTGTTTTAGTTTTCCCTGATATCAGTTTAATGTTATGCTTGAGGATCATTGTAGCATTTGTAGAGTAACAGTATTCTATTATATGCATTGTTTGCATTTTTCACCTGCACCCCCCTACCTCCCATTGGTTTTCTCATAATCCCTTTGTATCCTCTAGTACACCAACATATTTATTTATTCATTTTTCTTTTACATTTTTTCTTTAACTTTTTTCTTATAATTGTTTTTTTCTTTTCTTTGCTTTCTTTATTTTTTTAACTCTTTCCCACACTCCATCCATCACATGCCTGCATTCATTTAAGTATTATTATTTCATTTTCCCCTACACGCCCTTCAAACAATAGATGCACAACACACATCAGCATACATTTTTTAAGGATTATTTAATTTTCCCCTGTACCCCCTGCCTGCCGTAGGTGCTCAACACACACCAGCATAGATTTTTTTGGGAATATTCCATTTCCCCCTGGACCCTCTTGCCTGCAATAGGCGCATACCAGCATTCAGTTTTTTAAGCATTCTTCAATTTTCCCCTGGACCTCCCTCACTGCCACAGATGGCTCCCTTAGGTGCACACAAAGCAAACTGTTACATCTGTGTGTTGTTACCCTGACTGGAAACAAAATATTATGTTCTGGTGCTGTGGCTTGACTTTGGAATGCATTGTTGTTGTTAAATATTTAGGATTAATACCATAACTTAAGTAACCACACTAAATTTTATGATCTGCACTAATTCAAACAGCAACAATGCTATCTTTTCACTAAATGTTTTTCTTGCTTGTTTTCTTTTAGGTGCAAGTGGAACATCCTCCCTAGTACTGTCAGAGAGTCGTGTGAGTCTGTCAATCTCTTCTGGTTGTGAAGCTAAGTGCACTGTAAACTGACAGCTTCAAGATGGCCCAAAAGAAAGGTGCTGCCATGAAAGTGGCTAGTGGGGAGGAGAAGGTGTGCTGACCAGAACTTTTTTGGGCGAACTTGTGCCTGCCGCACCAGCCTCCGGGGAGCAAGCTGGGAGTAGCACCCCTGCATCAATTACACCACCCCACCCTAAGCTCAAGGCCAAGTCTCTCAGTGAGGCAGTCACTGCAATCATGTCTATGCTAACGAGCAGTAACTTTGAATTGGATTTGTCTCTTTCGTGAAGTAGTATCAAATTGTCACAGGAAAGTAGACAACAGACGCAACCGGAAGTGGATGTTACTGAAGTAGGGGCATGACAGGAGGTTAAGCTTACTGCTGAGCAATAATCTCCTCTTCTACAACCATTGGCTTCCAGATAGCCAGCAACAAAAATATAGGGTACTCTCACATCTTCTCCAAGCCCCCCTTCTGATGATCTGGACATGGATTGGATCCCGGCTGAGTCCAAGGCGCACCAGGAGAGGCTAAGGAAAAATACACTTCCTGAAAGCCTTTCAATTATGGGAGGGGATGAAGACGACAAGCTAGTCGTTGTAGAAGCTGTCCCAGAGGAGACCAACATTACCCCTCCTTGTATTTAACCTGCTCCAAGGGATATGGCACCACCACTGCAGCCAGCACCAGCTTCCATATTTGTTATCATGAAGAAATCTGCATCCAGCCACGACTAGCTCAGTAGAGATATGCACTTCAGAGAGCCAATCATCTACACTCCCGCCTATCTCAACTTCTTTGGGCATTGGCAGTAGCACCAGTGCCCCACTAAGAAGGTATACCTCCCCAGTTTGGGACTTCTTTATGGTTAGCAAGCAGGAGGACAACATTGCAATATGCTTCATTTACAACGCTAGTATTCTTCGAAGTAAACTAGGTACACACTATGGTACTGGAGGCTAACCAACCCATTTAAAAAACACATCACACACTCCACTGGGAAGCACAAATCAACTTTCTGCACATGGTGGTGGTCAAGGTGTTGTGAGATTGGAATCAGTTCTGGAGCCTCCAATCAGAGTGGGAGGTGTAGGTGATGAGGAAAAACAGGGTGAGATATTTATGCAAAGCACTCATGTTTGACATGGCCCTTCTTAGGGAATTTCCCTAAAACTTTTAGCTTTTCTAACTCCCGGTTTCTACTGATTCTCTTTTTATTACCTTAGGACTCTGGGTACTTTCCCACTGTAAAGCAGTGTGAAAGCACACGAGCCTTTCCTACACATGCTAGGAAATGGTACTTACTGCATTGGTTTAGGTGTTGTACTTGTGAGAGCCCAGTAAAAAGGTACACCACATACCCAGAGCAGGAACCGCACTGGCTAATAGTGGATAATAGTGGGACGCAGCACTGATTCTGGAGAAACAGCCATTACAACGTGTTCATAACCATGCATGACTGTCACCACGAAGCCATAACCACGCATATGCCTTTACCACGCATGCTTTTACCACGAGTATGCATGTACCACGCATGATAAAGGCAAATGCGTGGTAATGGCTTTGTGGTGACGATCAGGCGTGGTTACTGTCACACGTTGTCATGGCTGTGGCTTAAGAGATTTAAATTAGTTTTTAGGGCTTAGTGTTAGTGTTGTAGGGTTGTGACCAAGTCTGCAAAGATTTGAGGCCTCATTAAAACTAACTGTGGTCTTCAAGGACGCACACAAGGGTGGCTGTGGCTGGGTTCTCCTGTCTATAGGGGGTGTGTGGCAGGTAAATTAAGATTGATGGTAGTAAACTACTAAAATGGCGGCAGTCTGCGTTTGCACTCCTGGTGTGGTGCCCCAGCCAACACAAAGCAAATACGCTGAAAAAGGTTGAACATAGAGGGCAGACTACAGTAATCGCCTGTGTTGCAGCTGATGTGCCCCACAGTCTGGGGGAACAAAGCTGCACGACAAAACCAAGAAATTTAGTACCTGAAAGGAGGAGAGGGTGGCTTGGCGAACTTGCAGCTCCATTGAGTAGCGTGGTCTCGGGAATGAGGCTGCGCTTGCGTGGACACTACAATTGCAGAAACTCAACCGGAAATTAATGATCTCAGAGGTGTGGCCATGGCCCATAGTGAAGAAAATCAGGAAATGCTGGGTATGCCAATGTGCTGGCTAAGTGGTGGGTGCATCGGCATGAGAAGGGTGTTCGGGGGCGAGAGTGCATGTTTGCTGCCTAAACTGCAACTTTTGTACCGTAAACTGCAACTTTGGCACGGAGCCGATGAGCTGCCCTGAGTGCAACTTTCAGAGCTATAGGTAGTATTGCATAAAAGCGGTATGCGTGGTTAGTGTATGCATTGTAATGGCACTTTCAAAGTGTCCTGAAACTTGTGTGATGAAATGGTATGCGTGGTAATCGGATGCATGGTAGTGGGTCATGCCTGGTAGTGGATGCGTTGTAAAGGCATGCATGATGAATATGTGTGTTGTTCTAACATACATCATTGATTCTGCCACCCACCAGAAAAGCCTGTCAAATGTGTATCAGGCCTGCCATTGCAGGCCTGTAGGTGTGCATTTGTGCCTATGCTCAGGTTGGCATTTCTCACTCAGTTGCAAACCCTGAGTGGGCCTTTCACTACCACTAGAGCAACCCTAGGACAAGCCCTGAGGAGCAGAGCATGTGGTAGGGAAAAGGCAGGGCAGGTACACATGGGTGTTCATGTCCAGGTAGTGAAGAACCCCCAAGCGGGTGTTTTCCTACCTAGGAGGTCAGCTTTTCCCATGGGACACCACCCGAGTTTCGAAGATTCTCTGCGTGTGGCTCTAGGGCTCTGGGCAGTTTCCCACTGTAAATGCAGTGGGAAAGTGCACGTGCCCTTCCTACACATGTTAAGAAGTAGTGCTTATGTGATGTTTTTAAACAAGTCTCAAGCCTACCATTGCAGGATTGTGGGTGCACACTTATACATATGATGTTTTAAAACATGTCTCAAGCCTGCCATTGCAGGCGTGTCTTTGCACAATAGCACTTATGCTAAGGTTGACCTTTCTAAACCACTGGCCAATCCATAGGGGAACTTTCATTACCATTAGTGCACCCCTGGGGTAAGTTATAAAGGATGAAGCAAGTGGTAGGTGAAAGACAGGGCAGGTGCAGATGTGTGTTCCCTGCCCAGGTAGTGAAGAATTCCTGTGTGTGTTTTCACTACTTATGACGTTTGCTCTTGCCCAAGGTTAACATGGGGGATTGCTTGAAATTACTTTAGGCTGCAATTGTGGTTTGCAGCGGAGAGGCTCCATAATGATTCCTATCATTGGATTCCAAATGGTAAACTCTCTCCTGCAGTAAAGGGGGATTTGTCATTAATAGCTTAGAAAAGCCACTACTAGAAAGTGAAAGACACACAGATGATGGACAGAATGCAGAGGAAATCAAACATTCACCCTAGTCAATAGATCTGGGTTAAATCCATTGTTCTTTTGCTCACCATGCCACCCCAGTTTAGACCCATCCCTATGCAAATCAGTCTTCACCCTGTGCCTCATGGGAACAGTCCAGACCTGTCAGAACTGGTTAAATTCCATTGGGTTCCTCAGGAGCAGTACCCTCAAGAAGCCCAGCCTTGACTCAAGCTTAACTGCACTGAGTATCAAAGTGGCTTGACGGGGGGAAGGGAATTAGGGTGGGTACTACGGGGAGGAAGACCTGGAACGAGACGCTGTCCTTGATTACCTTTCCTTTTGTGCTTCATAAACTCTTTGACTATATTTAACATGGGTTAAGCAATGACAGTTGTTGTGTACATTTTCGAAGGCTTCACTGACAATTTCTGTTCCTATAATTCTCAAGGATACAATGTTATGGCTAAACAGCCATGTTTCGAAATGAAGCACACATTAATACAAAGAGCCACTTGGCTTTTCGACACGTTTCCGTAATGATGTGCTTTAACCACTTTTAAATATCACAGTGGTACTTCCAACAACCTTTTTGCAATACACAACATGTTACATATGCTAATGAGGAAGATTATTATTCAAACACCCAAGGGAGCACTTCAGTGCTATGTCTGAGTTCAAAATATGCAAATGTTCAGGAAGCGCTTCAGCGCAATGTGACACAATGCCAAAGTCATCGGGTATGCAAATGCCTCCAAGAGCGCTTCCGCTCGATGTGCCCAAAATGCCAGTCATCAATATGTAAATGTCCAAAGAGCGCTTCAGCCTGTTGTGCCAAGTTGCCAAAATCACAAAACATGTAGATGACCAAAGAGCGCTTCAGCGCAATGTACAAAAATGCCAAATCACCAAACATGTAAAACATTGCCAATATTACCAAACATGTAAATGACTAAAGAGCGCTTCAGCGTGATGTACAATAGTGCAAGAATGACCAAACATGTAAACGCTCAAAAGCAAATCAGTGCGATACACAACTTTCTTTCAAAATGCAAAATAACAAAAACAGCATGAAGTTCTTTTCACAATGCTGTTGGTTAGGAAAGGAACAAACCTACCTGATTGTAAGTGAGAGAGGGTCTACAACCTGGGAATAGAAACAGAAGTCTTCTTGCTGCAACCAAAATCTTCATTAATGAGACCAGGATGTGGCCCCTATTTAATGGGCACAGAAAGAAGCTTCTAGAATAGGGTGTGGTCCCTATTAGCTTCTTGATTCTAGCTCACAGGTAAACTACTGGAGCTGAGAAGGGACAAAAGGCCTTGATAACATCATAGTCTGAAACAAGACAAGCATTGGAACAGATAAGTGGCAAAGTCACAACAAGCATTGACAAAGACAATGGAAAACAGTAAACAGGTGCCAGACAAGATGCACCAGGAAACTGACGTGGCAGAATCATGACAAGACCATACTGCCAAGCCAGGTACTCCCTGGACCGGGAGAAAGCATCCTTGGACCAGTTTCAGGGCATCACTCCTCATCAGCCATGCTAGCTTGAATCCAGTGGCACAGTGAGCATGGGATCCATGATTGGGCATACCCGGCACACTTAGGGAAAGAAAGCAAAAGACACACAGACCATGGACGGAATGCAAAGCAAATCAAAGATTCACCACAGTCAATAGATCAGGGTTAAATCCATTGTTCTTTTGCTCAGCATGCTACCTCAGTTTAGACCCAGCCATATGCAAATCAGTCTTGACCTGGTGCATCATGGGAACAGCCAGACCAAATTGCCAAGCCAGGTCCTCCCTGGACTGGAAACATGCATCCTGGGACCAGTTTCAGGGTATCACCACCACATCAGCCAGGCTAGCTGGAGTCTAGTGGCACAGTAAGCACAGGAGACACATCTGGGCACACCAAGTGCACTTAGGGCAAGAAAGCAAAAGACACACAAATGATGGACAAAATGCAGAGCAAATCAAACATTCACCCTTGTTATGTTTTGTAACGTACCTCAATATAGGCCTGGGTAGTCACCTAACCTTTCACCTATATTATCTTGCCATTGTACTACTTAACGGTTTTTGGTATTGACCTTTTTCCTAGTTAAGTGCTGCATAAATGTTGTGTCCTTTTTTTCCAGAATACTTGCCTCATTTATTATGCATGAGGATCCTCAGAATCACAGCAAGATGACCATCTTAGGCATAATAATTATGTATATGGGTCATCCCTTCTGTCATCCTTTGTTGACATGACACAGCAAGGTAGAAACCCTGAGGGTTATCTTTTGGGTATATATACACCATATCTTTGCTGGGACAGGCAGAAGAGAAATACTTCCATGCTGACACACTGACGCGAGACGCTGAGGTTCCTGCATGCAGACACTCCGGCACGCAGTGGTCTAACATCCCTTGTGGGGTGTCCATCTCGAGACCAAGACGGGTCCTTCATTCTCTCACACCAGGTAATGGGGTTGGCTTCATCCTAGGGGGATTCTTGGCTAAACACCTACATACATGCTAGGTACCATGTAGGTACATCTAGTTAGGGTTGCATCGTAGTAGTACGCATTATTACTGTCATGTATTTATATACCTGCATATATTCATTGTTTTCGCCCTATGGTAGAAATCCACCTCCAATTTACTCTGTTAGTGCTTATAATCATATATAATCATATATATCTGTTGCTGTCTTACGGTTGTTCAGCCCCTATTTTATACTAGAATGATGCTGGTTCAATAAATGCTTATTGAAAATGTCCCCACCATTTATTCTGTGTAACTCTCTGAGAGAAAGTGAGCACGAGTGACTGAGTGAAAAGTACTGTACTGTTTCCATGAACTCTGATGGGACAGGGTTGTCATGTTCGATAGTTGCCTCCTTGGTAAGAGGAGTTTACAGGGGCACTGTTAGCTAGCTGGTAGAGAGGCAAACATATCCGGTGGGGGTGTCTGGAATCAGTGTGGACACCAAGCCCACAGTTTATGTTGTCTACACGCACAGATCCTATATAGATTTGTAGCAACTACATGACACCCCCAGTCAATAGATCTCGGTTAAATCTGTTGTTCCTTTGCCCACCATGCCACCCCGGGTTAGACCCAGCCATATGCAAATCAGGGTCAAGACTGATTTGCATATGGCTGGTCTAAACTGGAGTGGCAAGGTGAGCAAAAGCACAATAAATTTAATCTAGATCGTTTGACTGGGGGTGAATTTTTGAATTGCTCTGCATTCCGTCCATCATCTATGTGTCTGTTGCTTTCTCGCCCTTAGTGTGCCTGGTATGCCCAGACATGGGTCCCGGGCTCACTGTGCCACTGGATTTGAGCTAGCCTGACGATGAAGGTGGATGCCCCGAAACCGGTCACAGGATTCTTGTTTCTGGTCCATGGAGGACTAGGCCTGGTTGGTAAATTCCGTTCCGCTCACGTAATTTGCGTAATTTGGGTAATTTTGCGTTCTGCGGAGAACACGAAATTGCACAAAATTCTGAGTTCCGCGACTTCATGACCTTTTTTGCTTGTTCGCATTCTCAAAATGCGTGTTTGCGAGATATTTGCCCCCGAGCATGAAAACAGTGATCGCGGACAGGAAAAAAGCATCTTGAACAAGAAATTCTGCGTGTTTGCTGAATTTCCACGTGTTTGTGGAGATTTTTTACCGTTTCGCGGAGATTTGCGTAACGCAATTACGAAATTACGCAAATTCCGGCCACCTCTGGGGAGGACCTGGCTTGGCAGTTCAGTCTGGACTGATCCCATGAGGCACAGGGTCAATATAGATTTGCATATGGCTAGGTCTCAACTGAGGTTGTGAAGTGAGCTAAAGAATGATGATGATGCAACCCACATCCTGACTGGGAGTGAGTGCCTGAAAAGTGTCTGCACTCTGTCCATCATCTAGGGTATGCCAAGATGTGGGTCCCTTGCTCACTTTGACACTGGACTTAAGCTATCCTGGCTGATGAGGGGTGTTACCTCGAACTGGTCTCAGGATGTTTGGCAGTTCGGGATGGACTGTTCCCATGAGGCACAGGACTCAGACTGATTTGCATATGGCTGGGTCTTAACTAGGGTGGTGAAGTGAGCTAAAGAACGATGATAGATTCAACCCAGATCTGTGACTGAGGGTGAGTGCCTGAAAGGTTTCAGTGCTCCACCCATCATCTCTTTGTGACTACTAGAAAGTGGGCATTTCTCTGCTCTAAAACTCTTTGTGTGCCTTTTAGCTTGACTCCAGTCCACACTGGAGGTTGGGAGAGCACATCTGTGCATCCCGCAGTGACAGCTATAAACATTGGGCATGCAACTGGAACAACAGACATTTGAGGGCCTGGCTAGATAGGTTGAAGGGAGAGATTTTGACACTTGGCCTCTGGCAACCCAGATCATGGCCCCACAAAAGATTGAGACCTGCACTCCTTTACCTCATGGCAGGCAAGACTGAAATTTAGGGGAGACATCTGTGCTTCAAAGGGAAACCCTCTGAAGCACCTCCAACTTCAAAGGCACACTGCAGTATAACTACTGGGGTCATACTTTAGCAGAGCAGAGATACACTTGTGGGGACCAGACTTCTTGAACCTGCGCGGTACTCAGTGCCAGAGGAATTTGTTGTGGACAATGAGAATTACTGCCATTGGAAGGTTACGTGCACCCTTCTTGAATAGTGATTGTACTGGGCTGACTACCTGCTGCTGTGTGGCACCCCGAAGTGTGTTCCACCAAGGGATTGTTGGCTTGCCCCCAGTTTTCTTGTGGAGGTCTAAGGGACATCAACGACATCCTGCGAGGGACCCACACCATCTACGAGTAACACCTGGGGAGCTGTGCCCTCTTAAGTTCCCACATTGTCTGCTGGATCCCAACAGGTACCACTGTGTGAGCGTGAACCTAAGTATTGTGTCTGGAGACAGGATTGCCTTGGGGGGCCCCAAAAATACTTCCTGCATATAAGGAGTGTGACCCCTACATCATGGGCAACTCAACATGCATAAGTGTCTTCTTGGTGGAGAGTGGATTCATAGGTTGTGGCATTCAGCAAGGCCCACTTTCCTCATCGTGCAGTTTAAATTGTTAATTTGCTTTCAAAACAAATACATTTTGCTACATGAAAATTCCCCTACATATGATCATTATACCTGTGTGAAATGTGCATTATGCTGATGTCATTTCAATTATCTCCAGATTTTCAGTTGAGCGTGGATGTGCATAGTTATCATTCCACGTAAAGCATAGTTCTGCATGGCTTCTGGCTGCAGGAGACTTCTTGGTGTTGAAAATGTCTGTCTTATGACTACAAGATTTGTTGCAAATTTCACACACCACCAGTGATGAGGGCAGCAGGCTCCTTAGAAAATCGTGGGTCCGTGCACACATTTTGCAAATTAAATAGTGAGAAGGCGAATACAATAAATACACTGGAATCGTTTTGGGGTGCCTGCACTTAATATTTTTATGGATTGAAATCGAAGAAGTTGAATTGAGTCAATATGTCCTTAAAATATATTGACTGAATTCAGTTTTTCAGTGCTTAATATAAGAGCAGGAATCCACTTTTGTTCTTTGGAACCCAAAGCCAACACTGAACACTGCAGAATGCTAAGATTGTTGAATACCAAAGGCTGCCTATACTTGCCTATTCTTGGATCAACCTCATGTTTCTTACTTGTACCACTCTGCAGTGCCTCTCTATTTACCAAGCTGTTTAAGATTCTTTTCTTCCCAGCTCTCTCCCTTTGTCACAGCTTTTCGACTTTACTCTACCTCCTCTCTTAATATTATGTCTTTTTCTCTCTTACTCTGGGTCAAAGTATGATGATGAAAAATAAGTTCTATTCACCCCTAAAAAACGAGTGCTTGTGTACTCCACTGACAGTCAAATGCACAAATCAGGCACTCCAGTTTCCCAATGATGTCTTCAATGTAAGCTGAGAGCAGAATGGCCTAATCTTCTTTCCCAGCTTCATAAACCAGCAAAACTGTTGCATTTCATTTCGTAATCTGTAAACAATCTTAAGCACTGCTGCCCATGATAGTCACCTACGGGCATATTTATCAGGGGTTCTGCATCGTCATTGTGCCATGCAAGGCGATGCAGGGTGATGCAAAACCTATAGTGAGAGTTACCAGGCCACACAAGGCACCTTGTGTGTCCCTGTGAGTCTTTGTAAATCTGAAGTAATTTAACCCCTTCACTGCGGCGGATATTCCGCCGCAGTGCTAAGGGGGTGGGGGAGCCGCGCGGCGGTCCCGTGCTCGTGGCGGAACCGCTCCGTCACGGCACGCGGGTGAGCTGTGCTTGTGATGGAACGGTTCCGTCACGGCCCCGCTCGCGCTAGAGAATGTTTGCACAGGCGCAGAACTCGCGCCACGCAGGCGCGGCGAGAGGGCCGTGACGGAACCGTTCCGTCACCAGCACAGCCCATCCGAGGCTCATGACGGAACGGTTTCGTCACTAGCATGGGAAGGGTTAAGGCTGCACAAGCCTTGGCCTTATGTTACTCTGCCTCAGGGAGGCATTCCAGGTGTGGAGCGTGGGTTTACCACACGCCCACCCATAGATTCTAATGGATTCCCAATTATTATGAGTGGTTGACCTGGGTATGCGATGGAAACCTATGCCTTCCCAGGGGAGGAGTAATGAGGAGAAATATCTTTATTTTTCCTTGTTTTTTCCTCTTCCACTTTTGCTGCATTCTGCAACACATGTTGAAAGAGGAACAAGCCTTAGAGGGTTGTTTTTGTGCAGGAAGGCTTTGTTCCTGCACAAACAAATCCTGCCTGTAATTCAGGCGCAGTGCAAGGGTTCCTGCTGTGGCTGTAGGCAGATGTTTGTGAGCCAGCACAAAGGGAGAGCAGGAATGAGCCATTTCTTGAAAGATATAGTTCTTGATGTGTTGTGTGAAATAATGATAAATATGGTCCAACGTTTCTGTGTGAAACAGCAAGCAATGCATAATTGTCATTTCTTATTTCAACACATGGAGAAGCAAAGGGAAGTCTAGGTTGTAAATAGATGTAATTAAAACTTTTAACAGCAGCATTGCAGATATCTGTATGTTCACTCTACGTTTCTACTTGTGAGGGCTTTGTTTTGTGTTGCACAATGTGTTCAAGCGCCATGAGGAGTAACTGTAAAGACGTCCAATCCACCCTTTCTTCACACTTGAACAACCCATCAGATATGCTGATTCAACATAGGCTCCAGTCATTAAACTGCAGAGATGTGGGAAATTACCTAGAGTATCACACAACTCTCATTCAGATGTTCTGTTCTACAGTGGCTTTTAAAACGGAAAATCCTGCAGCATTGTCAGTTTATAATACCACCAGACATGGGCAAATAAATGAGCGTCCCTTGATGTCAGTCGCCGCATTCAATTGCTGTTGAGCCATCAACTGTCAGGTTTGCAGACATATCAGAGATGCAACAACGATTGGGATGCCAAAGGCCAGAAGTATTTTTAACTGCTCTGCTACACTGTACGAACTCATTGTCCTGCACATGTCAAATTCTGTTAATAGAACCTGGCTGTTTCTGATGGATTCAATTCGGTATGTACCACTTATTGAAACTCTGAGCGCTCTTTCTGGTGTGGGGGCTACATTTTTCTCTTGGTTGCTTACTTATGTGCTATATATTATAATGTACTGTAAAATCCCAATAACAACAATTATAAAAATAAAAAAATAAAAAAGAAAACTTGCCAGCAAAAAACAACACTCTCTTGCCTAGCAGAGATCTATGTTTCATTGTTAAATGCCATCTTACTTTAGTTGCTTTGAGCATATAATTTGCTAAATGTACTTCACTCACCGCAGATTGAAGTCTAAGTACTCTGCTATAAACAAGAGTGAATCCAAAATGAAATATATGCACCTTAAAAAATTTCCTTGCGATAAATACTATTAATAGGAAGCCATTGGCACAAAAACTAGTTTTGAGAACCGGTTATTTTTTTAGCTGACTTTAGAGCAGAAAGAAAAACATATTTTCACTGCAGGGACATTAGAGCATTGAAGTACGGGGCCCAAAGCATGTGCTTTGTCTGGTAGCAATTCACCGCCTTTCCTAGGTCTCTAGACCTTGAGGGAGGGGAAGAATTATGGATGGCGCTCCTGAGTGACCACCCACCTCTTTCTCAGCAGATCCAAGCAAGGCTCGCAGGGACGGCACCTACGCTAAGACGGAGGAGCGTCGCCCCTCCGCCTTTCAGCACTACAAAAAAGAAAAAATACAATGATGGTAATGCATGGTTATTATCATTTTATGTTTCTATGCTGAGACAGTTGTATGGGGCAGATCTAGGCTGGGCAGCGCAGGGGGAGGAGTGTTGACACTCTCTAAGTGCCCATGACTGTTTGGCTGGCTGTCTTGGGCCACCTAAATGGTCATGCACACTTTGCATGTAATACAGCCTGGGTGGAGAACGTGCCCAGGCTTCCATTCCCTGACCAATTGGGTGGAGAACGTGCCCAGTCTCCCATTCCCTAACCAATCACAATGCTGCATTGAAGTGTTGTGATTTGCTTAGGGAGCATGGGTCCTTCCTGTTTTTTTAAATTTGGTCGCCATAAGGAAGGGTAATGCTGAGGATGTTGGAGGTGGATGTCAGGAGAGCAGATATTTGATAAATTTTGGAGGTTAGAGAACACAAGGTTGTGTTTTGATGAGTGAAAATACATCAGGGGCCGTATTACATAAGTGCACAGGGGGCGCAACGGGCGTTTGCATTAGTTTTGAACATCCCCGGGGCACTTTTGTATTACAAAAGGGGCCTCAGAAGCTTGTGTGTCCCCTTCTGTAATACCGAAAGCGCTAGTGCACCTACAGCACCAGCGCTTTCACAAGACGGCATTCTCTAGTTTGCATGGGGATGGGGCCCCAATCAAATGAGGGAATCCCTTTGCCTCTGTGCCTGCGCCATATTACTGACACGGGCACTGAAGCAAAGAAGCTCTCAGTCCACCCCCTGATTGCAGCCCTCTGGCGGGGAAAAAAGGGGTCCCATGGGGATGCCCTAGACGTCCCCATGAGGTGGGTGCAGTCACTTATTGCTCCCTCCTGCAAGGGTATCTCTTATCGACTTTAAAGGTGCAGGTGGTTGCCGTCTCAACTGTGAAAGCACAGAGCGGCTTCAAAGCAGCCACTCCATTTTTAACATGAATGTGCTGCCCTGGGGGCAGCTCATTCACCCTAATATGGTGCCTTTTTTCTTGATTGTGCTGGGCGCACATTTTTAAAAGTGTCCTTGGCGCAATCAAGGAAAATGCGCCACATGTATATTATGGCCCACAGTATTTTCTTTCTAAACTGGCTGGGACATGAAGTAGCATGCTACTCACCAAAACAAACATGTCAACTTTACATTAAGGGTAGTGGGCACTATATAAATGGAAAAATAATACAATACACAATTGTTCATCACATCAGTGGCTGAGAAGCCAATATGGTTTGAGCAGTTAAGAGAGGATGAATGAGAGGGGAAAGTGAGGCCTTCTCTGGCTGTCCTGCATTTTATGATGTAAGAGATTACAATGTGTAAGTACCCTCAAAGCTGTGGCAAACGCACACAGCTCTACAGCAGTTATGCCACCGCTTTAGAGGTTCAATTAATGAATTTATAATGCTGCCCCATATCTACTGAAACATCGTATAGAGTTGTGAAGTGCATCCGTTTTTTTTCATTGACACTAAAAGAACAAAGGTGAGCCATAGGGTCTATCCTAATTTGACATGTCTACTCCTGGGAAATCACTTATTCTGTTAAATGGTGAGCACTTTCTAAGGTAGGTAGAGGCTGACATTACCTCTCACAAGACCAACACTATATTCTTATGTCCCACTATTTAAGCCTCCTGAAATCAGCAACACTGCACTGGTAGGCCCCTGTAATCACAGACAAACTGCCATATTATATCGTTTATTAATCAGGGGTGCATTACTCACTCCATTGCCAAATGAGAAGGTGGAAACTCCTACAACTCAAATTATGAGGGTAAATTTACTACTAGAAACGTTTCCCTTTTTAGTAGAGCTCTCCGTTATTGGGGTAGAAAATTAAACCCTTAAGGACAATATAAGGAAGTGTATAAAGTTTATTATTTTTCTTTAAATAAATAAATACAATTAATTTAATGCAAAAAATTTCGAGCAAATAACATTAAAATCTCCCACCCTCATTAACATCTTTATTTTTATCAAATGTGTAACAATCTCATTTATAAGTTATGTTTCTAATTAATTTAAATTGTATTTGTTTTAATATTTAAAACTTTAAAGTTAAAACATATTTATTTGATTTATATTTCAAATTGAGTGCAGGGGCACAATGCTCGGCGTGCACATCTCAAATCTGTGTGCAGTGAGGATTCATCATCTGGAAGAGGTGAAGGAGGGAGTTGGATGCTGAGTGTGGCCGCAGGCTATGTCCTGCACTCCTTCTTCGCTGTATATTTCCTTCGGCGGGTGAGTCCCTTCTCCAAACATCGAAGCAAACAGTCAAGGGCCCTATGGGGCGTGGGTTGGAAATTAAGTGCATCATAAAAGAACCAGTGAAATCTTCTGAAAAATCTACAGTTACAAACTGAGTTATGGTAAAAGTTTGTAAAACCACTAAAATTGACTTAATTGAATTATGAATGGAAATAGCCCCTAACAATAACTTGTGGAATTTCCCTTACTCAATGATAAAGTCAATGATGAATCTGGCTCAACCTAATCAAACCACTTGAATTGGTAAGTAATACATTTAACACATGCCATAACTCTGAACACCATTTATGGTGCAATGTTAATGTGTTGATCGCTCTTTTGTTTTGCTCCATACATTTGCCAAATTGATGTTTTAACCATGATGAGTGGCATGAGGTATGTATTATGTGCCTTACTAACCATAACAGCCAACATGTAAGTGGGTCGACAAGATAAGGCCCGAACCATAACTCACTTTTTAATAGATTTTTTTCCAGTGCACCTCATGATTTGCTAAATTTTGAATCCCTGCTGTACATGGTGTTTGGCCTGGCACAAAAGGGTCAGTTGCTAGACGCTGCTGCAACCCTTTCTGGACAAGGCCTTTGACTGTGTGCTTTGGATGTTGGCTGCTGGACCAGGCCTTGTGACTTACCTGCTGTGGCCAACGAAAAAAAACTGTGCATGGCCTGCATTTACCCATTCTGGGCTGTACACAGCCTTCAGTCAAACCCTGCTCCAAGCCATCTTCATCTGTGTGCACAGGAATTTGGTTGCAGGGCTAGCCTGGCCTTGCTTTGGGCCTAGTCTGCTAGAAACCACATTTCATACAGAATAATAAAACAGCACCAAAGTTATTAGTGAATAAACGTCTAATTCCTCTCTCATTTCTCCCCTCCACCGATAAATCTCCTCAAAATATGCCATACCAACAGTAACCCATGAAAAGTCTAACAAAAAATTGTGTTCATTAAACAATGCTAAATTCATTAGCTGATGAAAATGTCTTTCATCCAACCCTTGAGATCCATGCACCTTGATGGGCCTGCATAAAATGGTCCCAAAACGTGTTTTTCCCATGCAATTTTCAATAGGACCTTTAGCCAGGGCTACAGCCCGAATGGCTGAACGGAATTACACCAAATTTGGCAAAAAGGTAGAGTTCTGTTTGCAGATCATGCTTTTTGTTGAATGGTGTGAGTCCGTTCAGTAGTTCCTGAGAAAATCATAGGTAAATTCATAAGTATATCTATAGGAGGTTACTGTAAGCTTACTGTACTCTGTACCTTCCCGAGCACGAGCTGCATGCTGATTGGATGTCAACTGTCTGTCAACACTCCAAACCAGGAAGTGTTGGCAGCCATCTTGTGCCTCGAGGCACAAGAAACTGAAAACAAACAAGCAAAACACGCAAAGGGGGCAGGATAGACACACCCGGACCCCCTAGGCCAGCTCAAGGGGGTCCCACAAGGACCCCCGAGGCCCTTTTTTTTAAAAATTGCGGGGTACGCGTATGTACACGTACCCCGTGAAAAAAAAACCTGGTCTGCTTTTTTTAAAATTAGCCCAGGGGGCATATTTTAAAAAAAGTGTGTGGGGGGGCCCCAATCCCCCCTACACTGCCCCGGGGACCGTCAACCCCCGGAGCAAAGTTATTATGCTAGCGGGGGTGCACGGCCCTCCCACAGCCCCGGTGCCCGCCACCCCCGGGGCAAAGACATTAATGATGGGGGGCCTCTAAGGCCCCCCGAGCCCCGGGGACCGCCACCCCCGGGGCTTTGTTAGGAAGTAGGCGGGGGCTCACGGCCCCCCGAAGACTCGGGGACCGCGACCCCCCGGGTCTTTGTTTTTAAAAAAAAAACCTGTGTGAGGGGCTCAAGCCCCCCCACACGCCCCGAGGACCACCACCTCCCCGTGGCTCTAATATGCAAAATAGGGGGGTCCGTGACAGACCCCCCAGCCCCGGGGACCACCACCCCTGGGGCTTCGTAGATGTTGGTAAGGGGGCCGGGCGGTCCCCCTCCTGGAGCCCTTGATGGCCCTGGGGACCGCCACCCCCGAGGGCCAGCTCCTGCAGTGTCCCGGGGTGCCCACCTCCGGGACACTGCTGTTTGCTGTGGTAGTGCAGGAGCTTCGCGGCTCCCACCCTACCACAGCAAACTGCTTTGATTTTTGAAAGAGAGAGCAGAAATCCTGCTCTCTCTTTCAAAAATCAAAGCTGATTCCTTTTCTGTATGGGGAGCAGCATGTTAGCTGCTCCCCATACAGAAAAGCAATGCCGGCTCCCGCAGGATGCGGGGAGACGGCAGGGACTGTGGGGGGCTTGGGGACCCCCCACGTCGCTCAATGAGGAAGGCCAGACCCCTCCAAAAAATATAAAAATTATGTTGGCCATGCCCGGGGGATGGGGTCCCAGGACTGAAATAGGCCACGGGAGGGGGGCCACGCGGCCCCCTTCCTGATTTTAAAAAAATACATAAAATAAATTGGGAGCAGGCCCTGGGGGATGGGGTCCCCTGGGCCAAAAAAAGGGAAAAAAAAGGCGGGCTACACAACCCCCTTTCTTTAAAGTTGGTAAAAAAAAAAAAAAACGGGATCGGGGGGAGGCCATGCCCCCTCCCTGCACTTCTCTGCAAACGCGCCCCCTAGCGCGTTTGCAGAGGGGGAAGTAATTCCCCTCGCATACTGGGGGTCCATGGGGGCCTACTAGCCCACCAGGAGCCTCCAGTATGGGCCAGGGAGCTCCCTTGCAGAGATGTGTAAAGAGGCCACGCCCCTTTTTACACCTCTCTGCAATGGAGCCCCCTAGCGCATACTGGAGGTTGCTGGTGGGCTAGTTAGCCCCCTGGGACCCCCAGTATGCAAGGGGAATTAGTTCCCCCTCTGAAAAAGCGCCAGGGGGCTGCGTTGCAAAGAGGTGTAAAAAGGGGCGTGACCTCTTTACACCTGTCTGCAGCGCAACCCCCTGGCGCACACTGGAGGTTCCTGGTGGGCTAGTTGGCCACCAGGGACCCCATGTATGCAAGGGGAATTAGTTTCCCCTCTGAAAAAGCACCACGGGGCTGCGTTGCAGAGAGGTGTAAAAAGGGGCATGGCCTCTTTACACCTCTCTGCAATCGCAAGCCCCCTGGCGCACGCTGGAGGTTCCTGGTGGGCTAGTTGGCCCCCAGGGACCTCCAGTATGCAAGCGGAATTAGTTCCCCCTCTGGAAACGCGCCAGGGGGCTACTTTGCAGAGAGGTGTAGTGAGGCAACGCCCCTTTTAACACCTCTCTGCAACGCAGCCCCCTGGCGCATACTGTAGGTTCCTGGTGTGCTAGGTGGCCCCCAGGGACCCCCAGTATGCAAGGGGACCTAATCCCCTAACTTAGAACGCGTTACGGGGCATGTTTGCACATTGGTGAAGGTAGGGTGGCGGGGCTTGAGGTGACATGTGTGCAAACAGGCCCTGTGGCGCGTTTTAGGTTGGGGAACATATTCCTCTTCAATCCAGAGTTCCCCTAGGGGCCAACTAGTCCAATGGATACCTCTAGTAAGTGCTATGGAGCAGAGTGTTGTAAAAAGGGGGCGTGCCCTCTGAACACCTCTCTGCAACGCAGCTCCCTGGCGCAAACTGGAGGAACCGGATGGGTTAGTTGGCTTACAGGTGACCTCAGGATTGAAGAGGAATATATTCCCCAACCTAAAACGCGCCACAGGGGGTGTTTGCACATATGTGTTCTCAAGCCCGCCCCCTTCCTTCACTATTGAGCGAAATATTCATCTAAAATCAGCCGAAGTACAAATTCCGATTTACTTAACTGTTATCACGAGAGACGTCAGTGCTGCATGTCTGAGCCCAGGACCGACCATGAAAAGTAAATGTAACCATACTTACAGTAACTTGAATTTCCTTCCATAGGCAAACATTGACTGGCTTCACATGGAAACTTTTCTAAGTGTGGAGTTTTGGAAGTTTAAAAAATTCTTGTAAAATCAGCCGAACTACGAATTCCGATTTACTCACCTGTTATCACGAGAGACGTCAGTGCTGCATCTTTGAGCCCAGGACAGACCCTGAAAAGTAAAGGTAACCATACTTACAGTAACTTGAATTTCCTTCCATAGGCTAACATTGACATGTATTACTTGGAAATTCTTCTAAGTATTGGAGTTTTGGAACTTTAAAAAATTCCTCTAAAATCAGACGAACTACAAATTCCGATTTACTCACCTGTTATCAAGAGAGACCTCAGTGCTGCATCTTTCAGCCCACTACTGATCCTGAAAAGTAATTCTAATCATAGTTACATTAACTTGAATTTACTTCCACAGGCTAACATTGACAAGTTTTACTTGGAAATTCTTCTAAGTGTGGAGTTTTGAAACTTTAAAAATTCCACTAAAATCAGTTGAACTACGAATTGCGATTTACTCACCTGTTATCAAGCGAGACCTCAGTGCTGCATCTTTCAGCCCACTACTGATCCTGAAAAAAGATTCTAATTGTAGTTACAGTAACTTGAATTTCCTTCCATAGGCTAACATTGACTAGTTTCACATGGACATTTTTCTAGTGTGGAGTTTTGGAAGTTAAAAAAATTCCTATAAAATCAGCCGAACTACGAATTCCGATTTACTCACCTGTTATCACGAGAGACGTCAGTGCTGCATCTTTGAGCCCAGGACGGACCCTGAAAAGTAAATGTAGCTATACTTACAGTAACTTGAATTTCCTTCCATAGGCTAACATTGACATGTTTTACTTGGAAATTCTTCTAAGTGTGGAGTTTTGTAACTTTAACAAAAATTCCTCTAAAATCAGCCGAACTACGAATTCCGATTTACTCACCTGTTATCAAGAGAGACCTCTGTGCTACATCTTTCAGCCCACTACTGATCCTGAAAAGTAATTCTAATCATAGTTACAGTAACTTGAATTTCCGTCCACAGGCAAACATTGACATGTTTTAATTGGAAATTCTTTTTAGTGTAGAGTTTTGGAACTTTAAAAAATTCTTCTAATATCAGTCAAACTACGAATTGCGATTTACTCACCTGTTATCTGGAGAGACCTCAGTGCTGCATCTTTTAGCCCACTACTGATCCTGAAAAACGATTCTAATCGTAGTTACAGTAACTTGAATTTCCTTCCATAGGCTAACATTGACTAGTTTCACTTGGAACTTTTTCTAAGTGTGGAGTTTGGAACTTTAAATATTTCCTCTAAAATCAACCGAAGTACGAATTCTGATTTACTCAACTGTTATCAGGAGACACCTCATTGCTGCATCATTTGGCCAACTACTGATCCTGAAAAATAAATTTAACTGTACTTACCAGTAATTTGAATTTTCTTCTATAGGATATCATTGCCTGCTATATAAAATATATATAAATTAAAAAATATTTAAAAAAATACAATTTCAATATTTTAAAAAACATTTATTTTTCAATTATTATAAAAAATATGTAACGTAATTTAAAAAATAAAATATCTAAAAATTAATAATTTAAAATAATGTAGTAAATCAGTATAAGAAATATAACAATTAATACATTTAAAAATTATCATTTACAAAACCTTTGAAATTCACTGAAAAAACCATAGGTTTCAGCCACGTTATAGTTAAAAATTAGCATTTCAAAAACCTTAGAAATTCACAGAAAAAACCATAGGTTTCACCTGCGTTATATTTAAAAATTAGCATTTAAAAAACCTTAGAAATTCACTGAAAAAACCATAGGTTTCACACGCGTTATAGTTAAAAATTAGCATTTAAAAAACCTTCGAAATGCACAGAAAAACCATAGGTTTCACACATGTTATAGTTAGCTGGACATTTCACTCATACAAAACCATTGAAATTCCCCCGTTATAGTTAACTATAACTTGCGCACCCGCAATGCACTGCTGATGAAGTCACATATTACATCACTCATGACATGGTCAGTGACATCACTCATGACATCACGGAAGACATCTCAAATGAGATCACTGATGACATCATCCTTGTTAAAGAGTGACAGACCTCCTCTCAGCGTAATAGTGTAATATAACCCTTGATACACACATTCAAAAATAGAAACTAACATTTTCAAAAAAATGGAAATACCAATTCAAGTTAGAACAACCTATTCAGTAATTCTAAAATCTACATACACATCCAGTCATTCACTAACAGTTCTATATAGGCACTCATACATGTACTCACTCATCATATGTACTCATACACCTATACATCTTATTACACACCGTCACTCATCTATAGAGTTACTCACACACAAACTCACACATGCAAATAAACTATCAAACATCCATGTACTTGCATATACAGCTATACACCCACCACTACACTTACTTCTACAGAATCGTACACATACTTACTCGCTTAAACAATCACTTAAAGAAACACATACTTATTTATACAGGAACTCTTACAATCTCTTGCTCTCACATAAACTCACTTATATACATCAATACTCACATATACCAGTTTAAAACATATGTAGTTACTCATAAAGATACTATTGAGACAGTGATTCACTCACTAACACACCCATATACACACTCATCCACTCATACAGTCCTGCACACATGCTGTCTTCAAAACACATACAAGCAGTGAGTCACCCATTCATGCATCTATACGGTAAGTAATACCCCCACCAAACCATACAGACACTCATACTGATACTCTAAAAACCAACTAATAACCCATATCGACACTCATGTAGCTAATCACCAACCCATGCAGCCACTTATACACAAAGTGAGACACTGATACAGATATTTACATATTTAAACATTACCACCTAATACATGTATTGACTAAGATACACTTAATAAGTCAGTTACACAATCATTTTTACAAAAAAACCATCCATTTAGACACTTATTTACACATTTATTCTTCCATCGACCTTTATATATACATATATAAAACATAATTTTTTTTTCAGAAAGACACACATTCACAGGATGATGTCATCGGTGATGTCAGTTGAGATGTCACTCACCATGTCATGAGTGATGTAATATGTGACGTCATCAGCAGTGCATTGCGGGCGCGCAAGTTATAGTTAACTATAACGGGGGGAATTTCAATGGTTTTGTATGAGTGAAATGTCCAGCTAACTATAACATGTGTGAAACCTATGGTTTTTCAGAGAATTTCTAAGGTTTTTTAAATGCTAATTTTTAACTATAACATGTGCGTAAACCTATGGTTTTTTCAGTGAATTTCTAAGGTTTTTTTAAATGCTAATTTTTAACTATAACGCAGGTGAAACCTATGGTTTTTTCAGTGAATATATATATATATATATATATATATATATATATATATATATATATATATATATATATATATATTGTTAGACCTGACATCATTGGCTTGAGTCTCTCCTCCTTTTTTCTGTTTGCCTCTACTGTTTTACGATGTTTTGCTGGTATATGCTTTGGGCGCAGTGTCACTGCTGATCAGTGCCATAGCGCAAGTGCTCCCTCTGTTAAAATGATGTATCTATTGTATCCATGTTTGGCTTATTTGGTTTACTGTCAGTCCCTAGTCTAGTGCACCAGGAGTGCCGGGGCTTGTAAATACAAATGCCGCTCGTGGGCTTGCAGCACGTGTTGTGCCACCCACAGGAGCGGCCTTGTAAAAGAATGTCTACGGGTCGGTCATTGCGAGACCCACGTGCAGTCTTGCACTGTCACGTCGGCTGCGCAGGTATACCTACTTGCCAGCCCCTCCAACCTTCCCTTAACTTCATGTTAGTCACCCCTATGGTAGGCCCATGGGCAGGGTGCATTGTAAGTGTAAGGTAGGACAAGCCTGACCAAGTTGGCATGTCCTGATAGTGAAGTACCGCCATCTTAGGGCTTCACTATTGCGAGGTAGCCTGCTCTCCGTTGGATAGAATGGGCCGCCAGGATTATTAATGCGATGATCCTAGCTGGCTCGGAGAGTACGGTGCAATGTCGAGTTTGGTATCCCTGAACTCGTGGTTTAATTACGCATCCGTTGGTGTGGATGGTTTTTGGACTCTGGGTTCGAAAGTAGTACTTTTAGAAAGTGTCTATTTTCTTGTCTAACCATATCTGGTCTCTGCTGGTCTTACGTGTGTGTGACAGGAGCTGGGTGGCTCCAAGAGGTCTGGATGAGTCAGTGTGGGATGAGTGGGACATTTACGTTGAGAGTAGGGGGAGAGTAGTTGTTGATAGCCTGCCTTGCCTGATACAATGCTGGCTCCACCTCCTGCCAAGCGACTGATGGCTCTGTGCCTGCCATGGACGATCCTAGCCCCACCTCCTGCCAGGAGGGCGATAGCTCTGCTCCTGCCAGTATCAATGCTGGCTCCACCTCCTGCGGGGCGTCTGAGGACCCGGCCCGGCTCAATGAATAGGCCAGGTGCTACTGCCTAGCTCCACCCACCGCAGACCCAGGGTGTTGGGAAACCCCCGGCCTAGACAAAAGGGATCAAAGACGAAAAGGGGTATAAGAGAAGGACCCCTGAACTAGGAAATCAGATCACTTCTGACAAGGAACCCTGTAACCAAGGACAAGAAGCCTGCTGATCTAAAGGACTGCCTACCCCTTCTGCCCGTGTGCTGTTGTTGGGGGAATCCTGCGGTGCTTCTTTATTTTTGCCAAGGAACCAGGAGAGAGGAACTGTGTGTGTACTCTCACGCTTGCTAAGAAAATCTCCAAGGACTGGAAGAGTGCCAGTCTCCTGCCGAAGTCACAGGGCTAAAGGACTTCACCTGCTAAAAAGTGCTATTTGCTGGAAGTGTGAATCCAGCACCTCTAAAAGAACCAGCAATCACGACGATCGGACGCTGGGCCCGACCGACGCCAGCAGCAACGCCAGTGAGTAGGAGTACGGCTCTAACTCCAGAGGACCTCGTGTCTGCCCCGCTGCTGATTGCATCAACCGTGTGCCCTTCGACGCCGTGAGCGCTGCTCACTCTGTGCAACTGCATCATCGACAACGCCTGCTGAGGCCTGATCGACACCGAGACGCGACGCCGGATTGCTCGACGCCGCTGATCATCGTGTGCTTCATTTTCCTAAGGTACTGTGTTGTTGGGGGTCCGTGTGACTCCAGGCCCGACGTAGCGCTCCTCGCGGTCGACGCCATACCTGTGGATTAACTTTGCCTCGACGTTGTGTAGCTCCCGTGTGAGTTACCCTGTTGCTAAGAACTGTGTTTCCAAGAAGAAGATTTGCTTGATACTAAAAGACTCTTGTGCTAAAGAAGAAACTACCTTTGAACTATCCTTTTTCCTTCCCGAACGTATTTATTCCGATTGTGTACAGTTTGCCGTTATTTTGGTCTTGTGCTAAGCCTTATATAAAAATACTTATTTTTATAATACTACTGTGTCGTGTCCATTTGTAGTGTATTCACTTTATTACTGTATGTGGTCATAATTGCTTAACACACAGCCTCTGAGATAAGCCTGTTCTGCTCTGCCAAGCTACCAAGGGGGTGAGCAGGGGTTATCGAAGGGTGTGATCCCCTTGCCCTGACTAGAAAAGGAGTGTCCCTATTTGTCAGAAGTGTATACCTCTGCCAACTAGAGACAGCCGGTTCTAACATATATATATATATATATATATATATATACAAACATATATAGTATTTAGCTTGCTTTGTAATTGACTCGGTTCACAAGAAAAGACACAAGGGGGGAATCGTGAGGGAAGGTTGAGGCAATTGGAGTCCCGCTATATATTAATATTTGACTCAAAAACTCAGAATAGTCTAAACTCAGAGGAAGATTTATTTTTCCATTTGCGGTAAAGAGTACAATGAGTTTAGCATAATTTGACCTATCGTCCTCACACATGAGATCCTCAAGTAGTCAACAATGCAAATAACAACTAAGAAAATGTGTCTGTGATACACTTTTAATGGTTTTTTTAAGATTGTACATAATATAAATAGACATCTGTGTGTACCAATTGTATGTAAGAATGTGCCCGGTGGTGTTAACCTTTTAACATAACATTTTCCACTGCTTTTTTCTCTAGGAAATGGGAGTAATACGATGTTTTTAATAAGCAATCAATTTTAAGACCACAGACTGAATTTTTTATATTTGACAATGTAGGTTTTGGCTTTTATACATGGTCTTTGCTTGGAGATTTTGCACAGAAGCACATGCGCTTCATGGGAATTGGTCTTGGTAGCTGCTATTGCAACTTTGCATATAATTGGTAGCTGCTATTGTACCTTTTCTCACATTTGGGATCTGCTATTGCAAATTTGCACACATAGAGTCGAGATAAATACCCGTAAGCAATATGCTGCTACATGAAGTAATGCACTAGCACTTTTCAGCACTTTTTAGCAGTTGTTTGCACTGCAACATCAGCAATATCCATGATAAACACAGGGATAAACAAAGAGGCAATACTGTGGTTTTGTTTCCATTTGCTCATTAAGAACATTCGTGTACACCCTCCTGATGTAAGACATTGCACGGCATTAAGTAACCAGGAATTATAGTTGAGATGAAGGGATAAGTGCATATACTAAATACAGCATCTGCTCTGGTGGAATTGTGACATCTACTAGCACTTGCGGTTTAGAATACAAAGATTTCACTCACACTTTGTTCATAAGAAGCGATGACACAACACAAGCCCTTGTTTCCGTACAGGATAGCGGAATAATTAGCACTTGCACTTTTCATTATGCCAAGCATGTAATTCTGACTGATCATTTGATTATGGCACAGGCAGAAATCCAAACACAATGTATCATACCTGATAAAAACCAATTTGTGTGCGCAGGGAGGATTTTGTGATGCTATGCTAGTTTCACTAAAAGTAATGCACAGACCGGAAGAGACACACACAGGCTCGTGGTTGTGTCTGTTTGCGGCGCAATAAAGTTAATTTGAAATAGTGAAAGAAAAGCCAATTGCTAACAAAGTAAAACTGAAAAAAGCGCCAAAATAGAAAAAGCACTAAAAATGACAACATAACAATTCCTTTGCAATTTACAAAAATACTGTGTAAGAAATTAACTCTGTGACACTATGAAGTATGTTGTTTATGTCCATGGGGTCATGTGATGTCAACTGTGCATTTAAATGAAATTTGTAACTTTGGACTCTGTATTTGATCAAGGCAGGGGATCATAGCCCATGAAGAATAAAATAAGTATCAAACCTGAAGTTGGAGACTGCAGTGTATATGCTGTGGCCTGACGGAGGCCCCTCTGTCTTGACACAGCATCAGCAGTTTGGAAACTTCACATGAAGAGTAGCCTGCATCAATTCCCTCTCCAATGTGATGCAACACTTATCTCATGTATTATATCTATTTTAATTTCATTTAATTAGAGTACTGGGCAACATGATGTTCTCGATATGCCTAAATATAAACTTTACGCTAAACCTATGAGGGAAGTGATAAATCAGATCGAAAATACATGAGTAATCTGTTGAGGACCAGTCAATCTGCCCACCCCTTGCTCTCCCATGTTGTGCCCTTAATGTATTTTGCACCTTTCACCCACCTATCACTGTGTTTGTAGTGAGGTTCCCCTGTATATAACCCCCCTCACTGTTTGAGCTTATAAAATCATACTTAGGGTAGTTAATTTGGGATGCACATATGACATCCTATAAGAGTCTTAGTAGGATTGCCCCATATCACTCATTATCAGGGACCAAAATATAGATCAGATCCATACAACTACATAATTGGCCACTTGGCCATGATTGTATAACGTATAGGAGCATACACCAGAACATATATTGAAATTTGAAAGTTGACTGTTTTCCTTGATTATCGTTTTTAAATTGGATGCACTAGTGTGAAATATCATATTGTGTCAAAAAACGTATATAATATTTAAAACGTGTTTTGAAATCAACTTCATTTGTAAATATGAAATATATATATTTGCGCAAGGTTTAATAATGATCTGGTTCATGGGTCTAGATTTATATGTAGAACGTATAATAATCTGTTTTCATTTTCCATGCAATAATCAGTGCGCATTGGTCCTTTATCGATGTCTTGTAAATACACAATAAAATGGTGGATTTGTTTGTTGCAAAACTGGCTTGTGAAAAAGACCGTTCCGGTCGCAACGCGTCACCAATAACATCTAATCTTTGCTAACATGAACCCTGGTGTGCGAGTCTTATTCTATGTGCGAACAAGCCCACGGAATTTCAAAACAATTACAAGCCGGGCTTCGACACCCAGAGCTCACACCGACCCCGAGAGAAGTGAAGCTGGTATGTGTCGGATGTTTTCTTTCTGTATATATATATATATATATATATATATATATATATATATATATATATATATATATATATATATATATATATATATATATATATATATGGTGAGCTGGTGTTTGAACAACAATTTCTTTATGTTCAGTAAGGACATGTCTCCACATGTCCTTACCGAACATAAAGAAATTGTGGCGATGGGATCCTGCTTCTCCCCTAGCTATGCATGTTTGCATGTTGGCTGGTGGGAGGAGCGGGATCTCATGGTCACCCCTGGTTTTAATCATGTTCGTCATTGGTTTAGTTTCATTGACAATGTTTTTTGTGTGTGGGAGGGAGATGAAGTCAGTGCACTGAAATTTGTGGAGTCACTGAATGAAAACCAACAAAACCTCTTTTTTACATCAAATGTCAGTAGAGTAAAATCTGAATTTGTGGATGTAAAAATTGAAATAAAAAACCACACAATAGAAACATCCTTGTTCCGCAAAGCCATAACTGGCAACAGTATTCTACATGCCAGCAGTTGCCATCCAAGACACCTGATTGAAAGCATCCCTTATGGGGAGCTTTTACGATTAAAGAGAATCTGCAGCTCCCGTGAGAGTTTTGAAGAGGTTGCGAAAGAAATGGTAGGGCGCTTTAAAACAAGAGGTTACAGTGATGTGACTCTATCAAGGGCATTATCCAAGACACAAGAACAATCCAGGGAATCTTTGTTAGTATCCAAAGAACCTAATGAAACAGAAGATAATGATACTCCTCGCTTGATAATGACATTCAGCAAGCAGGAGAGAAAGATTAGATCTATCATTAAGAAAAACTGACCCATCATTCTTACTGATGGGGTTTTGGGAAATAGATTGCCCGGCATACCCCCCATTACCTATAGAAAACCAATGTCCATACGCAACAAACTGGTGAAAACAAGTCCTGAAATAGGTAGTGGCAGTACCTGGTTGAAACCTAAGGACGTTTTTTTAGATGCTCGGCGTGTCAAGCTTGGAAATTTGGGACAAACACTACCCATTATGACACTCCTTTCTCCAAATACCAGACAGCGATCAAGGGCAATTATGGTTGCCGGACGGAGTTTGCTGTTTATGTTCTGACGTGCACCTGTGGCTTACGTTATGTGGGCAGCACTAAGCTGCAGGTGCACGTCAGAATATTGCAGCACCTCAGGGCCATCGTTAATAACGACAATGCTTACCCGGTGGCCCGGCATTTAAAGGCTATGCATGATAACAACTTGGCATGCCTCACATATTTTTTGATCGATTCTGTGGCCCCCCTAAGAAGAGGTGGGGATAGAGAAAAATTGTTGAGGAGAAAGGATACAGGGTACATAGTAACACTAGATAGTAAGTATCCTAATGGGTTAAATACAACAGAAGACTTGCACAACTTTTTATGATCTTTTAAAAATTCAGTAACTTTGGAAAATTGTGCATAACTGTGAAACGTAAGTCACTCTGAGAGTAAGATGTGTGTATATGTCAAGTTCATGTTACAACAACCTCACTCAGTACACTGAAACTGTTAAAACTCTAATAATACAGACTTTTTTTTACTTATGTAGTATTGTCAGTATTAGCACTTTTCTTAATAGTGAGGGTCTTGGGTAAAGGCTTTTTTTCCTTTAATTGAAAAGATTTTTTTAAATAGTTTATCAGTATGATAAAGCACTGTTATGCACATAAAAAAGCACTTTATAAAAACAAACAAAAAACAAGTAAGACAAACCCACACTCATTTCTAAATAAATACTGTGCACAATCTCTGGCAAGGTCAGATACAAGAGGAGACAAAATTGCTGATAGTACAAGTTTGTTCAGGTAGGCGCCTGCACGCGGCCACAAAAGACAAGTTTGAAATATCAACTAAAGTTAAGGCAAACATAAGATATGTGATGTACAGGCTTTGATTACATGTAAACAAAAAATGCAGAATTTTGTACATATTGCTATGATTTGCACATTGGCAATAGTTGTGCACATTTGTTGATTAAATATATCAACTGTTGAATAAGCATTTGGCACTTTATAATGTTTACAAAGATGTATATATGGATGAAATACAAAGCCCAAACATGCATTAAAGCAGTTAGAGGTGAGCTGAGGTTTTAAAATATGCAATATGTATTTTAAGTGTATTTATTTACTTATTTATAAATGTTTTATATAGTGGACATTATAAATTATTTAATGCACTTGCCACTTTAAATTACAAACTTGAATGCATTTATGCAGTATAGAATATGTACAAATCACAAGATGTAATTATATAAAACTACGCAATTATAGCCTCTGTAGCAACTGTCAATAAGCAAGCCTTTTTTTCAACATGGCCAGCATTGTTATTGTGAAACATCGAAAATGTAACAGTATGTTGTCTATGTCTATGAGTGTGTTCACATGACTCACTAAGGGAGGTGTGTTACTCGCAATTATGTTTAAAAGGCATAGGCTGACGCAGTGACTGTTGTGTGAACAAGAGCACTTGATGCTCGAAACGAGTCAACGTGAAAGGTACAATTAAATAAACAATATCGACTTGCCTGAAGCTGTTGGGTCTGCTTCTTCATTTCGCCCTCGAGGAGGTTATGAGGATGGCTGTGCTATATATATATATATATATATATATATTCACTAAAAAAACATAGGTTTCACACCAGTTATAATTAGCTGGACATTTTACTGACATAAAACCATTGAAATTCCACGTTATAGTTAGTTGGACTCACTATAACTTGCGCGTGTAATGCACTGCTGATGACGTCAAATATTACATCACTCATGACATGGTCAGTGACATCACTCATGACATCACTGATGACACCATCCAGTGAATGTGTGTCTTTGTGAAAAATAAATATGTTTTATATATGTATATGTAAAGGTAGATGGAAGAATAAATATTTAAATAAGTGTCTAAATGGATGTTTAAAAAACAAAATTGATTGGTTAACTGGCTTATTAAGTGTATCTTAGTGAATACATATATTAGCTAGTAATGTTTAAATATTTAAATATATGTATCAGTTTTTCACTTAGTGTATAAGTGGCTGCATGGGTTGGTGAGTACCTACATGTGTGTGTATATAGGTTATTAGATGTTTCTTTTAGTATCAGTATGAGTGTCTGTATGGTTTGGTGGTGGTATTACTTAGCACATAGATGCATCAATGACTGACTCACTGTTTGTATGTGTTTTGAAGACAGCATATGTGTAGGATTGTAAGGGTGGATGAGTGACTATATGTGTGTGTTAGTGAGTGAATGACTGTCTCACTAGTGTCTTTATCAGTAACAACATATGTTTTAATCTAGTATATGTGAGTTTTGATGTTTATAAGTGAGTATATGTGAGAGTGAGAGATTGTAAGAGTTCCTGTTTAAATAAGTATGTGTTTCTATAAGTGTTTGTTTAAGAGAGTAAGTATGTGTAAGTTTCCTTAGAAGTAAGGTGGTAGTGTGTGTATAGTTGTATATGCAAATAAATGGATGTTCAATAGTTTATTTGCATGTGTGAGTATGTGTGTGAGTAACTTTTGGATGACTGTCGATGTGTTACAGGATGTATAGGTGTATCACTACATATGATGAGTGAGTATATGTATGAGTGACTACATAGAACTGTTGGTGAATTAGTGGATGTGTATATAAATAGTGGAATTACTGAATTGGTTGTTGTAACTGGTATGGGTATCTCCATTTTTTTGAAAATGTTAGTTTCTATTTTTGAATATGTGTTGCAAGGGTTATATTACACTGAAAGGAGGTCTGTCACTCTGTCACAAGGATGGTGTCATCAGTGATGTCATGAGTGATGTCACTGACCATGTCATGAGTGATGTAATATGTGACGTCATCAGCAGTACATTGCAGGCGCGCAAGTTATAGTGAGTCCAACTAACTATAACGTGGGAATTTCAATGGTTTTATGTCAGTAAAATTTCCAGCTAACTATAACTGGTGTGAAACCTATGGTTTTTTTCAGTGAATATATATATATATATATATCTGCTCCGTTACACCTTAGCGGGTGCACTCTCGAACGGGTGCTTGAGTCACGGTGGTGCATCCGCATAAATTATCAACACTCCATTTTCTCGCCCATATATCTCCGAGAAAGAAAAGCCCTCTTAGAACATAAAAGTAATATTAAACTGAAGAAGAACACAACTAAACTTTGTACCCATTTTGTCGAATCCGGCCACAATGCAGAAGAACTTAAGTGGACTGTGATCGAAATGTTGGAAGAGAAAAACACCAATGCAGAAAAGACTCTGTATGAAAAGGAACAAAGATGGGTGGACAGACGGAAAACCCATCAATTTGGCCTTAACGATAACATTCTGTGGCATCATTTTGCATAACCACATAGCCATTAATACGATCACCAGTCATTCCAGGGGTAATGAACACTATATGTATGCCATGGAAAGAGCTTGTATATAGAGACATTGAATACCACTGCTAATCCTATCTCTATATCTATGATGAAAATTATGCTTTGCAAAAACGTTAAACATACAGGGAACCCGGATAAATGATCAAAAGCACTTATGTAACATTATGGAGTTCTTTTTAACAAAGAAAACAGCTCCTGAAGTAAATTATGAATTTAGCAAGCCTTCGCCGTCATGACGGATATAGACAAGAAAATATCGAGAAAACCTACTAATGAAGATAGTATATGTCTGGAGTGTGTTAAAATAATGAGATACCTGGAAGTTTTATAATATTGGCATTTACGCCCAAGAAAATAAAAATAGACGTAATCTGTCCCCTTTCTATTACTAACATCACGAAGACTCAAAAGCAGGATTATGACGACAATTCCGCGTCCAGGGGCAGAGCTAGCACTAGACACAGAATTCGCCTTTCCTTGCGGGTGAAAATGGCGGCATTCAGTCTACACGGACATCGTGGCGTCCATATGGTAATGTTAATGGAAGTTTGTTTCTTGCCTCTTCTCCTCGCAGCCTGGGACCTTGAGTCCAGCTCCCCTGAGGACGAGCAAAATTCATGCTATTAAGGTAACAAATTGAACGGGTTTGCAGGGGGCACGAAGTAAAATGCACTAACGCTTTCTTGATAGACAACGTACTAACGAATAATCAATTGTGGTAACAACCGATATACATTTTTGTGTGTAAAAATGAAAGGTGCAATTTAAATGTTTATAAACAATAACAATGGGGTTCTTCTCGTCTTGTTAAAAAACAGCCCAGTAATACAGACTCTCCGTACTCTAATAGATACGTTATAAGAGTATCAACATCATAGTCGCGTTCGAAATAGGTTAATGAAACAGAGACCTTATGTGAAAGCGGCCTAACATAATGTAGCTTGATAAGAGCATGTAAATATGGGCAAAGTCGATATGTGATGAAAAATCCATTTGATGACAATAGAGGGGGTGACAACATTTAGAAACTACTTGTCCCGCCACCTCCTCTTTTCTTTTCAAGTAAATACCTGCCAAAAGGAGTGTTTGATCTCGCTCTTGAAAGCTCCTTTTGTGACTCGCCATGATGGTCCCCATAGAGACTTAAAATGTGAATAAAATACGCATAAATTAATGCATAATGTTCTAAAAAGGAATATATATAAAATATGCTAAGGTATACCCCCGCTATTGAGAAAATGTTTTATATCTGATTTTTATTACAGGATAATCGAACAATTTTGAACCAAAGTGGGTAACAAAAAAGACAACTGAATACTACACAAAAGGTGTGAGTAGAATTTTATTGTGTTGTGTCTGTCCTGACGAATGCTCCATAGACCTGGCTGGGCAATAAGGAGCAGAAACATGTTGACTTTGTGAGTGAAGTGATCTGCGAAGGTCCAGTAACTTGATCTAAGAGCATACCCATCTATTTTAATAACAGACCGCATCCTATTATAATTAAAGTAGTTTTTGGATGTAGGTTTGTTTTTTAAGTACAACCTTCACTGTGGGGGTATCTGCGCACATCTCTGGACACTACCACGCCACACCAGAGGTTGCCTCAGGCTTGAGGCTGGCATATAGCACGCTAGATGACCCAATGATAAAAGCCACAACGCTTATGTGGGGCGGAAAAACGATATAAACCGCAACAAAAACTAACATAGCATTTATGAGGGTTATCTAAGAAACCTAATGTAACGTAGTTACAAGTGTCCTGTCCTGCATTTGATTTAGATATATATATATATATACACATTTATCAAAAACCGAAAAAACCTGGTCTACAGTCAAGTAGGCACGGCCCATGCCGGGCGTTATACTAGGGCGGTGACGTCAGACAGGGGAGGATCAGGGTGGGGGGATGTAAAATACGGGATAAGGACCATTAGAGGTAAGTATCAAAAATAACAAATAAAACAAATTTCGTCGCCCACTCTGCATCGCCAAATGTGATGCAGCGTGGGCAACTAAATTCTTTTTATTTATTATTTTCGATACTTACCTCTAATGGTCCTTATCCCGTATTTTACATCCCCCCACCCTGACCCTCCCCTGCCTGACGTCACCGCCCCAGTATAACGCCCGGCACGGGCCGTGCCTGCAGTCAAGAACAGGATCTATTCTCGGAAATCCCACTGCACAAGTTTATTCAGACAAGGTTAGCCAAACTAGGATGTGTTTCAGCTGTGAAACTTGCCTTTACAAAAGGGGATGATGGACGGAGCGTTTGAGCAAATCAAACACTCACCACCAGTCAACTGATCTGGGTTTAATCCATCACCATTCTTTAGCTCACTCAGCCACCCCAGTTCAGACATGGCCATATGCAAATCAGTCTGACCCTGTGCCTCATGGGAACAGTCCAGCCCGAAATGCCAAGCCATGTCTTCCCTGGACCGGAAACAAGCATCGTGGGACCGGTTTCGGATTCATAATCCTCATCAGCCAGGCTATCTTGAATCCAGTGGCCAAGTGAGCAAGGGACTCACGTCTGAGCATACCCTGCCAACTTAGGGCGAACAAAGCGATACAAAAGGGGATGATGGACGGAGCGTTTGAGCAAATCAAACACTTACCCCCCAGTCAACTTATCTGGGTTTAATCCATCACCATTCTTTAGCTCACTCAGCCACCCCAGTTCAGACATGGCCATATGCAACTCAGTCTGACCCTGTGCCTCATGAGAACAGTCCAGCCCGAACTGCCAAGCCATGTCTTCCCTGGACCGGACACAAGCATCCTGGCACCGGTTACGGATTCATAATCCTCCTCAGCCAGGCTATCTTGAATCCAGTGGCCAAGTGAGCAAGGGACTCACATCTGAGCATACCCTGCCAACTTAGGGCGAACAAAGCAATACAAAAGGGGATGATGGACGGAGCGTTTGAGCAAATCAAACACTCCCCCCCAGTCAACTGATCTGGGTTTAATCCATCACCATTCTTTAGCTCAATCAGCCACCTCAGTTCAGACATGGCCATATGCAAATCAGTCTGACCCTGTGCCTCATGGGAACAGTCCAGCCTGAATTGCCAAGCCATGTCTTCCCTGGACCGGAAACAAGCATCCTGGGACCGGTTTCGGATTCATAATCCTCATCAGCCAGGCTATCTTGAATCCAGTGGCCAAGTGAGCAAGGGACTCACATCTGAGCATACCCTGTCAACTTAGGGCGAACAAAGCGATACAAAAGGGGAAGATGGACAAGCATTTTGAGCAAATCAAACACTCACTCCCAGTCAACTGATCTGGGTTTATTCCATCACCATTCTTTAGCTCACTCAGCCACCCCAGTTCAGACATGGCCATATGCAAATCAGTCTGACCCTGTGCCTCATGGGAACAGTCCAGCCCGAACTGCCAAGCCATGTCTTGCCTTTGAGATGTCATTGGTGATGTCATCCTTAATATCACTGACCATGTCTTGAGTGATGTAATATTTGAGGTAATAATTGGTGCAGTGCGGGGCGTAAGTTATAGTTAGCTCAGTTAAATATAACTGCTGAGTTTCACTGGTTTTGTACAAGTGATATCTGAGCCTAACTATAACACCCCTGTAACCTTTGTTTTCTAAAGGGAATTTCTACGTTTTTTTTTAAATTCTATTTCCTAAATATAATGTCCCTGTAACCTTTGGTGTCTTAAGTGAATTTCTATGGTTTTGCAAATTCTATTTGGTAGCTATAACGTTGCGTTAAAGTTTAGTTTTTTAAGTGATTTCTATGTTTTTTTAAACTAGTAGTCAGTGGTGGAGAAAGTGGGGGGGGGCCTCCAAACTCCTCTCAGCAAATCTGGTGTGTGGGACTTACTGCAGGTAACAGGAGGGCGTGTTGGCCCTAAAGGACAATCTAGAACCATGAGGACTTCATCCCCCAATCAGCATTGGAGTAGGAGGTGTGTTTGCACAGTGGTGGAGAAAGAGGGTGTGACCTCTGAAGTTCTCTAAGATATTGTGATCTGTGGGACTTACTGGAGGTAATAGGAGGGCTTGTTGGCCCCCAAGGATCCCCTGGAACCAAGGGCACTTCATTCCCACAGCCAGCAGTGCACCAGGAGTCGCATTTGCAGAGTGGTGGAGAAAGGGGGCGTGGCCCCCAACAACCTCTCAGCAATCTCAAGGGGCCCCATCATTTATTTATATTTTTATAAAAAAGGGGAGGGGTCTACCAAGCCTTCATCACCGGCCCAGTTTCGGCCCCGGGGTCCACCATCCTCTGGGGCCAATCCTCTCCATTGGGGACTTCAGGGGGAGCCTCATGGTCCCTGCTGGATCCCAGCCTCTGGTGGAAGTCGGTGTTGCTTTGAAACCCAGGGGGATGCTAAACATGCATCTCCCTGGATTTCAAATACATTTGCTTGACAGCTGGGTAGTACAAGCAGCCCCACAATTATTTGTATTAAAGACCTGGGGCAGCCGCGGTCCCCGGAGCTACTATAAGCCCTAGGAGGGTGGCCCATGCACCCCCTCCTTTTCCGGCCCCTAGTTCCCCTGGGCCCTGGCCCACCGGCAGCCAAATAAAGTGAACGCATGAGTGACCAAGTTTTTATTTGTTTTAACTCTCAGAAAAATTCACTGATCCGGCCATGGAGATTTCTGAGATTGTTTTCAAATAAATGCTTTTTAGCCATGGCAGGGTCTCTGGGAGACCCCAGCACCACCACCAGGGGCTCATGTTGTCGCTACCCTGGGCTCTTTTCTTTTTTTCATCTTTTTTTTGTGGGACTTGACTTGAAGCCAAGTCCCAAGATGGCTGCCAACACTTCCTAGTTGAAGTATTGGTAGACAAGAGGATGTGGGAGCACACCGCTGACCTCTCAGGTAAGATTCGCCCCAGGCATTCTGGGAAATGCAGTCTCTTGTAGCTCGCTCTGATATTTCTGAGTATTTCGCCAAGGTTGGTGCAGATAGTGCTGATCTCTAGACAGTATTGGTAGTCAATCAGATTTCAGCAGGGATATGCGTATTCTCTTGAAGAATCTGCTGCCAACGATATCTCTATTTTTTGCCTTTTAATAGCTCTAAAGCTTCTGACCAGATTTACACCAAATCACCAAAAAAGGTGGTCTGCGTAGCCGTGTCCACCTTTTTGCTAATTTGGTCTAATTCCATGCAGCGGTTCTATCTGTAGTCCTGTTTAAAGTTCATATGGGAATTAAGATTTTTCTAAGTCCCCACTTGACGGATCACCTTGAAACTTTTAACACTTCAGCTGGACCTACTATAGTATAAAGAGTGAAGATTCATCAAGCAGCACCAAAGTTATTGGTAAAAAAAAAGTAGAAATCTTGTGGGCCCTGACTTAACCATTCCTGTAGTCCGTAGGCCACCACTGAATCATTATTGGAATCCGGGGACCCCCAATGAGTGATTATTGGAATACCAAGACCACGGCACAAGCAATTTTGATGACTTGAAATGCAAAAAAACACACAAAAAACATCCATCATCCATACTATATTCTGTTCAATATACTTACATTGCTCAGACAAATCAGTTGCAAATACCAACTTTATTTTAGCCTTCAATTTTAAAATCCTTCACATTTTTAGAAGATTTAAAAACTTTTAAATGTTACATTTTACTAGTCTTTTTATCCACACTCAAGCAGTCTGCTAATTTTATTACATATTTTACCAGCTGCAGACTCCCTGAGTAGGTGTTGCAGACCACCCCGGATCCCTGGACCACAGGTTGCAAACCACTGTTCTATGACATCATTTACGGCATCACTGATGGCATCATAGGTGGCGTCTAGGGGTGAATGGTGAACGCTACTCTGCCGGCAGAGTTAATGGAGTTTTGTCTACTCTATGCTCCTCCTGGAGCACGGAGTTTGGCAAAAAGTCTGCCAACCATCACGTAATGGAGTTTACTGTCCACCCCAGCACTGTTTGCTTTAAATGAGCATGTTTTTTTTATAATCCACAAGTGTTTGTTGGTATAGCAATTTCACTTTAATGCTAATCAGTAAATGTGCTGCATAGTTTCTAATCTGATCAATATCAAGCAGCTGTGTTTTCAATCGTCCCCTATAATTCTGCCAAAGTATAATGGCACTACGTGCTGCTTGTTGTGGACGGCACATGTCTGGCACCTGTGTCGACTCTGTGATGCCAATGGAAGTGGGGAGTCTGGTGTACTGATTGGCCCCGTTGCAGAGTAGATTCAAATGACCTGATTAAGGCAGCCTTACCTTGTCACTGACCTGGTCTGGAGAGAGTGAGAGATGCGGCCATGGAGCTTGACCTGTCCTGGGGGAATGTGATGCCTCCGAAGTGGTACATTCTCAGGTTAGGGGATACTATAAGCCCTTTTTGGAGGGGAACGGCCACACCTAGCCACAAGACCCAGCTGCCCTGAGAGAGTGAGTGAGCAGCTATGGAGCTGAACGTTTCCAGGCATGGTTCCTGCCCGCCATGCAGCAGTGTACGAACCATGCTGGACTCTTACTTCAGGAAGAAACACAGACCTGAATGGCTGTCTCCCACCGCTGGACTCGGTTCTGCAGCACCAGCCCCTCCGTGTGGGCCGTGAGGAGCAGGAGTGTTTGCAGCAGGAGGATCAGGACAGCAGTGTGACTTGCAGCTCTACTCATCATCCGCTGCATCATGCACCCCTTTAATGACAAGCAGTCCACCGACATGGCTTGGTGGCAGCAGAAGGTAGGTGAGGGGTAAGGAGTTTTTTGATGATTCAGCGAAATTCAGCAGAGTACAACTCCATGAGCTGCGCCCAACTCTAGTGACGTCACCACTAGGTAGTTATGGTTATGTTCAAGCTTACATTCAACGAGAATGTATTAAGCATATTTTTGTTTTTGATAATAACTAGGCACTGTTCAAAAGATATTCCCAAAAAAGGTAATCTACCGCAATTTCTTCCTGGAGTGTCTTAGGGTACTTTGTCAAATGGGGACCAAGAAAAAGGGAGTGTTCTAAAATATTTATTTTGCGGGTTAATTCGCATAGGAAACTTCTGTTGCAGGTCCAGAAAAAATGGCTGAAAGGATTTAATCAATCAATCAATCAACCAAAATATGCTTTATTCGATTTTTGTAAAAATATAAAATCATAAAAGCCCAAATAAAAAAGAATTGCAATTGAATTCATACATATTTTCCTTTACAGTTCATCAATCATAAATGTCAGCAATTTTTAAAAAGGGGAATGGATATATCATTACGACACTATTTACAACAGGATATAGAATTCCTTTTCTTCAATATGCTCTTTAAAAAACCGGTCATAAGCAAGGTGCAATATTCGTCATTCAGTTGTTGTAAGAACAAATATGCTGGGCGATATTGCCGCCAAGATCCCTGTTTCAAACATTGCTTTATCCACTTGGCACGTTCTTGGGTGTAGTATTTACAAAATAATACCGTGTGGATTGTTGTATGTTGGGAGGCATTATCACAAGGGCAAAGTGCCATTCCCTCGCACAGTCATTTTTATTTGGGAATGTCACCAGCCGATGAAAAGATTGGAATCTGAACCTTGTTAAAATGTATCTGTCAAAACCTTTGAGACAAAGACATAGGTACGGTTGAATCCTATAACAGGTCAGGGTCATCTGATGTTGGATGACTGTTCTTTTATCAATCTCCCCTGTTAATCTTATCTGCTCAAGGTGAATCATACATATTAATTTCAATGCATTCCTCGATATAGTGCAGGCCAACTCGGGTTCTTCATAAAACTTCGGTCTGTTAAGATCATTAAAAAATGTCTTATATAGTTCAGGCAGGGGATATTTCTTGACTGGTCCAGACTCATTCCATCCCCAATAATTTCTCTATTTAGGCACAGTGCCTGGGAGGACGAGACTCTGTGCCATAATAGAACTGGCTGTAACTTGATAAGGTCAGTAATATACTCGATGCCCAATTCGGCATGACAATTAAAAACAGACGTACTCTGTGGAACTGCAAGAATGTATCTAAGGAAAAGATTTTCAACAATTTGATTTGACGCCACGTTGTTAAAACCCCAGATGCCCGCCCCGTAAATTGCAATACTCCTACACTTTACTATATATATTTTTAACAAAATGTCAGGGAGTCTTTTGCCCAGTTTATATGCAAAGTTCATTAGTGCCGCTGTAGATCTTCTAAATAAGAAGGTTCTGCTTCTAATTGCCGGGGCCCAAGAACCTGCTCCCTCTAGGAGTAGACCTAGATAAGAGAATGCTTTAGTGTGTTCGATGATTACATCGCCCACCATCAGGTTCTTGACTTTGCGCTGATCTTTCCCGCACATCATGTCAAAGGTTTTCTTGGCATTAAGTTTTAGCCCTCTTTTGCCCATAAACTCTGTATAAGTGGTGAGTGCTCGCTAGATCCCTATCTTTGTTCTGGCCATTAAAACCGCATCATCCGCGTAGAGAAGGGAGACGACCTGCTTGTTGTTATATCTAGGACAATCGATGACATTGGCCCTCAACTCCTCCTCCAAAGAGTTGGTATATATGGAGAAGAGGAGAGGGGCCAGGACGTAGCCTTGCCTTACTCCCTTCTCTACACGGAATGATTTAGTGCACTCACCCTTGGGGCCATATCTAACTTTGGCTGAGGCTCCTGTGTACAATTGGCTTACAAATTGCACTATCGCTGGATCGACCTGTATATCCTCCAGGATGCTCCACAACTTATTATGATCCACGCAATCAAAGGCGGCCATAAGGTCTGCAAAGATTACATACAGCCGTCCCTTTTTTGCTTGGGTGTACTTCCCTTGGAGTATAATAAAATGTAAAACCTGCTCCACCGTACCCATCCCTTCCCTAAAACCGTATTGGACCGGGCTCAGAATACTGTTATCTTCAGCCCAGGTCTGAAGTTTGTTTAATATCACCCTTCCTGCCACTTTCATTAGCGAGTCCAATAACGAGATTGGTCTATAGCTAGATGGACTTTCCCGGTCCCCTTTTTTATAAATGGGGACGATTACTGACTCAGACCAAGAGCTTATAAAACCTTCAGAGCAACAGGCCTCTAAAACTTGTGTTAAAAGCGGGGCCCAGAGATCTACTGTAGATTTAAATAAATCGATTGGGATCCCGTCGGGCCCTGGGGCCTTATTGCTCTTACTTTGATTTATTGCCAACAAAACTTCCCCCTGAGTGATCTCAATTATGATTGGCGAATTCGCAGAGTTAAGTCCTTCAGCCTCTTCCATCTCAGAAGTGGTTGTTTCGCTATTCTTTTCCTGCCTATAGACTTTTGAGAAGAATTCAATCCAATTATTCTCGTCAATGGCAATTTCTAGCCTAGCACATTCTTTATTTGCCAAAAACGGGGCATTCACAGCCTGCCAAAATAGCCAAGAATCTCTACACTGGGCAGCCTGGTATAGGTTTGCCCACGCCTGCTCCTTAATCTCCTTTTTCCGATTATTTCTTGCCAAATTATATGCCTTTCTACAGGCTCTAACTTCATCCCTGTCCCTCGTTGAAGAGCTTAGTGCCATCTTAAGGAGTTTATATGTTTTGGTGCATTGTCTATCAAACCATCCATCCACTTTCGCTTGCTTCCTGTTTCCAGGAATACTCATAATCTCCTGGATGATTTGGGTAATCTGTGTGAAGGCTTCTAATACATCTCTATGAGATGTGTCCTCATTTAGACACATCATAATTGATGTTAAGTCCTTTGTGATAATATTTTTGTTGGTGAGTGCCGTATTTTTTCCTCCCCATCTTACTGTAAAAGTATTTTGGTGGGACAACACTAGGTCTTGGACCCATGTCAAACGCTCTATTGTAGACCTACTGTTATAGCCAGACACCAGTATATCCACACTGAGAGGTAGATGGTCACTTAATCCCACTGGGTGAATTCCAAAATTTCTCACCATGTTTACATAGCGCGCTGGCATAATAATATAGTCAATCACAGTTCTAAAATCCCATACAATATAGGTAGTTTCAAGGTTATTAATTGGGGAACAGGGTGTATTAACAAATTCAAAATAAAATATTGCCATCATTTCATTTAGATTTTCTCCCCTGGCCGTATGTACAAAATGTTTGGTAGGTCCCAATTCATCCTTACAATTCTTTCCTGATATACATGCATTTAGGTTACAGGTACTAATATTGAAATCCCCCCCCAGACCATAATTACATCCTTTGCAATGCTATTCACTTGGACAGTTAGATCCTCACTAAGGTTTGTTAACACTGTTGTATACTTATCATTGTCAATGTTATTATAAAAATTAACAATTAATAATTTGGTGCAAGGCGACAGAACAATAGAAACCATTTGGTAGTAGGGGGTATTCTTTATCAGTTTGGTGCTCTGTACCCTCATCCTATTTCACACGTAAATGCAAATGCCTCCCTTGTTTCTCCCATGGATGGACTGTATTGCAGGAACATGAAAGGTTTTATACCCATCCAGGTGTTGCTCTAATAAAGACCATGTCTCTTGTAGACATAAAATATCATAATTTTGAACAAAATCTCCCCATATACTATTTGTGGTCTTTGACTTAATACCACAGATATTCCATGATAGAATTTTTATTATTCCCTGCATTGGTGTTTGGGTGGGTAATGTATCAGATGTATCCTCGGTTTGTTCCCTCCTCCCTTCCGCCCGGGGTTCACTGGCGGTTGATGTTATGACTACCATAGGCTTGTTAGGGTGGGGCTCAACTCCGTTTGTGTTGGATTTCCCCCTAGTTGTACCTGGGGTTATAGTTTGCGAGGAATTGCTTTCCCTGCTGAACTTATGTTCATCTGCAAGTGACTGTGTCCGGGTGAAGGGTAATTTCTGGGAGCATGAGGCTCGTTTCCCATCCTGGGCCTCATACAAATCGTTATTTATATGATAATTACTATCTATATCCTCACGTGAACTGCAGCTGGGTCTCCCATTTGGGCGTTCGTTAAGTCAATCCACATGCTCTAGAAACTGTAGAGAGTCAAACCTATTGTTTACTGGGACATTATACATCTGTCTATCTATGGGGTGATGCCTCTCCTGGTGGTGATTACCCGGGTAGAAATTTTTTCTCCCTTCCATGTGGGGCCGATAGAAGAAGCCTAGGGGGAGGACATTTATACATTCCTGATTCAATGCATAAAAACTGGTACGAGTCAGAATTTCACGGACCAGAGCCGGTGAACTCAACGTTAAAACTACACAGTCCCCCAAAAATCTTTCTGCCCGTACCCACCCAGGAAATTCGTCTCAACGTTTTAAATGCCCCGAACATTTCCTTTGTTAAGCTGCTCTTATTGCCCAAATGTTGTATGGTCTTATTCCTTAGCATAGCCCAGGATTCCTTGTCATGCTCTTTTAATACGGGGACATTTGCTAAAATGATGGTGTATGGAACCACAGCAGGCGGGAGGTTTAGGATATTCCATTCTCCATAGGCACTATGCTTTTTTAATTCTTCTTGGCTTCATGAACTTCTCAGGCCACCCCCTTCTCCCTGATGGCCTTGTCCGTTATTCCCTGGGTGAGTATCCTCCCTACTTGGATGTATAGTGGTTTTATAGTCGTTATTATGACCCTTTGCTCCTTTAAATGTAGTTTGCGTGATGGCCTTACTTTTACTCTTCCTTGTTAACAAAACATCATGTACCCCTTCTGGCACAGAGACACTAGGGGCTAGTTCGCTTACTTTTGTCAGAAGGATCGTTTGATTTAACTCGATCTGTGTTAGCCTATTTTCTATGGGATCTAAAAGTGCCCTCAACCTAATATTAAGGTCCGCAAAGAAGCTCTCCAGTTCGGTCGGATTAATAGCACATCTTTGGCCCTTATTGATATTTTTGCTGTTATTACTAGTTTTTGCCTGGCTTGTCTTATTTTTCACCTTATGACCCCCAGTACATGGAGTTGTCTTTTTTCGCATTACATCTATTACCGTGGACAAAGTTTTGTCAGGAACATTATGAACCAGAGGTGAAAGGTTCGTAGGCAGAGCTTTCTTAGCCCTAATACATGCTTTTTTTGGAGGTGGGCGCGTCGGTACATCTGAATCGTCTGATGAAATCTCATCTCCGCCCACAAAAACACAACCGTTGCTAACATCCTGTGGTAATGTTGGGGATCTAAGCAACTCCGGGGACAAGTCCCCTACTTGACTTGGTGCCCTGCTATATTCTGCTGATTTTAAGATAAAGCACCCTCCAAACTGGAAATTTGTTTTTCGATCGCTCCCACTGCCCCAGTTAGGTATTTCATGAGAGACATGCTATCTGGTTTCAGGGCTAGGGGGGCTTTTCCCACGATCGATTTGTTTACTTCCCTTTTCCCCATGTTGCTCTAAAATTAGGCTCTTCCACAGGTCAAAAGAAAAAATGCCCGTCCTATGTTAATGATATGATGCTAGTAGCGATAATGTTAACACTCTATTCTATGTATGGACCTGGTTAATGATAACAAGGAGAACAAATATAGATCAGTTCAAATAGCAAGAATGTGCAACCAGTGTTCACCCGAGGCATCTAGTTAGTTCCTTGTTATTATAGCGAGATAGGCTATCAGTCTTACTTGATAGCCAGCTCCCAGATGAAGCGAAGGAAACTCAAAAGAGTAAGCCCGGCCCGGCCTCCTCCAGCCTTCGACGGGCAAGGACGGGCCCGCCGCGTCCTGCGCCGCGGGGGCTCCCTGCTACTTTTGAGGGCTTGGGGCTGGCTCACGCGGCCCCTCTAGCGAGACTGCACTGCCTTCCGGGGATTGTAGTGCCCGGGCAGTCGGCAATCCGCGGGAGGAACAAGGCAGCAGGCAAGCGTGAGTCCAGACTCTGCAGGCAAGATGTCCCGGTCCAGGAGGGAGGAGAGCACAAGTAAGACAGCAAAAAGCGGTAAAGCCCAGGTCCCAAGGATGCGTCCCGCGCCGCGGGGGCTCCCAGCTACTTTTTAGGGCTTGGGGCTGGCTCATGCGGCCCCTCTGGCGAGACTGCACTGCCTTCCGGGGGTTGTGGTGCCCCGGCAGTCGGCAATCCGCGAGAGGAACAAGGCAGCAGGCAAGCGTGAGTCCAGACTCTGCAGGCAAGATGTCCCGGTCCAGGAGGGAGGAGAGCACAAGTAAGACAGCAAAAAGCGGTAAAGCCCAGGTCCCAAGGAGCGCATCCCGTGCCGCGGGGGCTCCATCTACTTTTGAGGATTCAAACAAAACTAACCATGAAACTGCAATTTTTGAAAATTTTTGAACTTTACTCAGGAAGCGTGCTTTTTGTGATTTGGTGCAAATCCACTCCACCACAATCAGATGATTAGCATTTAAAGAGTGCTTTTGGTAGTCATAATAAATTAAAAGTAGGTATAGATTGACTGTTGTTGTCCAGAGATGCTCTGACTGGCCATTGTAAAGGAAACTAGTCAATCTTTATTGGCTGTATTCAACGTGAAAAACATATTGTGGCAGTCATTGCAGGACTCTGAAACATGGTTCCTGTGTCCTGAAAAATATATGGGGCTAGGTTGAGCACACCCTGACACACATGAGCATATGGGAGGCCTCACCCCCCACCCCCTCACACAACATGGGCACAACATGGGCAACATATTGTGGCTGCCATTAGAGGACTTGAGCACAGGGTCCCATTTAAAGTTCATTGTAGTGCATGCCAGGTTCTGAAGGTAAGAAAACGGAGCACTTATAAAGGGTCATGTCAGGTTTTAGTCTAAATATCAATCAATGGTCGGTGCTGTTATACTCACTTTAGGATATCTGGTGAGTTCTCTGCTGATGTTTCCTTGTGAACAATGTTGACCCTCTGCTCGGATTTGATGAACCATGCTTCAGATGCTACAACTGATGTTGGTCCTAGCTAAGTGCAGAGTGGCTATCTCTTGGATGGGGCAGAGAGGCCCGGACATAACAGCATGGCTTAGGAACTTACGCAAGTGGATTTTAGCAGAAGAAGTCCATTTGAAACTAAACCGTAGGGATGACAAACTGCAGGCAGACCTAACTCAGTGGCAGGAATTGTGTCATGCTGCTCTGAACTCAGACCCAGACTGGGACGACCAGCATGAGTCAGAAGCGAATGGGGGCACATCTGGCGACGACAGAAATGAGAGCAGTGAAAAGTGATAGATAGTTGGAAGACATACCCCTGATTCCAAACGTACAATTAATTACTACCTCATTGTTGCTGGTATTCTGTATATGTGGGATGGAGTCCCATAGTTTTGCTGGCACTGTACGTCTGTTTGCTGTATTTGAATGATTTCTGCAACATCTGTAAAAATAAAAGTTTTAAAAAAACATGCTTCAGATAAAAACTGCTTTCTCTCATGATTTTCGTCAGAGGGTATAGAAGGTTATAGAAGTTAAAATGAGGGCACATTTTCTATAATGTCACACTATTGTTAGCCTGGATCTTTTAAGCTGCAATAGAACTTCGTCCCATTGTTATAAAGAGTACCCCAAGCACAAATATGTTGGATTTATGACAAAAGTATGGCCCACCTAAATGCCATATTTGGGTATCAAATCTCTAAAACCTAAAGCATAACCTTTAAAAATGAACTAAATAAGTAGATTCCTTTTGTCTTAGAAATTATGATTAGTGCTCTAAAGCTAAAATAATGACACTTTTTCTCTGAGCTCTCAAATATGCTCCTCATCTATGTCAGTTATACAATTTAACATATAGAGTAAAACATACACTTTTAACATCAGCAGCAATCTGTCAGTTAACTCCCTTGTTATCAACTTCCGCTTTACCATAAAGTTCTACCAACCAGAGTGCTAACTTTTAGCAATTGTAATGAGAATGTACCAAACTGAATGCCATCTTGATAGAATCAAAGCTCTAAAATTTAAAGCATTTCCTACAGATGAGACTGTGGTAAAGTTACAAAGTGATCAGGTTATTTATGTTATAGAAATTATAGTTAGTGCTCTAGAAACTTAAATTGAGTTCACATTTTCTGTGAGTTTTAAATTAACTTCTTCATCCATTTCAGTCAAACATTCTAACATACAGAGTGAAACATACTTTCAGTACCAGCAACAGTCTGTCAGTTAACTCCATAGTGATCATCACAGGCGTCTAATTACGAACTAGATTCCAAGACAAGCGTGGGGTACTCCAGTCCTATACACAGTTGTAAAAACGTAACTTCTTCATCCACCACACAGAACTCTGGATTTGTAAATAATGCTGTGAGTGCCCAAGACATAGTTGTTACAATACTACATAAAAGTATGTAGGTGCAAGGAACCGTTAAAAAAATCGATAGTGTCACAATCCAAGCAAATATATGTAAATTACCCTTGCTAATCACCAACCTGATGATTTTAGAGGCAGAGCTGGAACAGGTCCAAGAGTTCCAAGGACGCAAGGATATTCTCTGAAGAGTTTCAAGTAGTCGAGGAAATTTGTTGAAGTGACAATGCTATAGAAGTATGAAGATGCACTACAAATAGAAGTCTTCTCTGAAGATAACCCAGGATATGAGAACATTATTTGAAGTGATGTTGCAGGACTAGGTCCAAGATGTGATACAAGCAGAATACTTCTGAGAAAATGAATTCAGGATCTAGCTTGAAGGTTGTCTAAGCTGCAGAGATAGGAATACCAGTGAAGAACACAAACTAAGCAGAAGAACACAAGTAAAGAGCAGATGCGGCCAAAGATTTCTCTCATCAACAGGAAGAAATTCAAGCACCTCTTCACACCCTGGATATTGCTTTTGCAGACTGCAGGATTCTTGAATCCTGCAGAAAATTCATGAATCCCATGACCCTTGAATCCCGGAGTCAGTCTTCAAACACTGCTGTAGCCTGCCTCAGAGAAATACCTTACTTTTAAAGCTTTTGGGATGCCCACATATGGATAGATTTGGCTGTGCTGGTGATGAAAGAGGGCCACAACTGAGCAGCACAAAATGGCAGAGATAATCTTGTGAGGCATTGTTTATGTCACTTTAGCACACAGATAATATCATGAGTGGCAATACAATGAAAAAGGGTAGAAAGGAGCACCCAATAATGATTTGTCTCACAATGCTGTGCAAGGGAATTGGACAATGAATGTGATACTCTGTGGAAGTGCAAATCCAGGGAGAAGGAGGGATGTGCCATCTCTGCATTGGGCAGGGGTTCCCACTTATTAGATACATTTAAACTTGTGCAGAGAAAAAAGCCTTAGAGAAGAAGAGGAGAAACAGAAGTTTAAGGACGGACCTACTCCCTTGATGAGTTCCTGTCAGGAGTATGATAATAATCTGAATGTATACTTCTGGGACTTCTGTCTCAGAGCTAATGGCACAAGCCCCCATATCCTCTCAGAGCCAGTTGAGGGTGGCCTTGCAGGAACCCCTGAAGTCTCATAGCATGTCTGTGGACTGTTTCTAGTTGAGTATACTTAAGGAGTGGGTACACCACGCTCCTTCTGGAAGCAAAGCATTCTACAACTGGAAACAACTGCAAAGGGAGGGTCTGCTTCGTTGACTCTGCTGTGCTGCTGCAGGAAGACCTTCGAACGGGGTACTACCAAGGCCTGGACAGGAGAGCAGGGACTAGACCCTACTGACAAGTTGGCGGGAGGAGAAGAAAGCAGAATAACCAAATGTGGTAGAATGCATGAAGATTCACCAAAGACCAAGAGTGAAAAAATGGGACCCCATAACACTCCTAATGGCTAAAGGGTGCCACTAGGAGCAACTTGAAGAAAATCATGTCTAAAGATCAAATCAGGGCCAACGATATCCTAAATACAGCTGCTTGTATGCAGTCTTAAGGTCTGTGTGGAAGGAGACCTGAGTGACAAAGGCACTCCCTGTGTCATCAGATCCCAAGCAGGATCAGTGAATCACTCCTGGGAAGCCTAAGTAAGTTAAGGTCCCTTGAAAGCCAGGAGTACCACTGTGTACTTCTGGAATATGAACCGAATAAGTTAGAGGTGGGGGAGTGCAATTCTATCATCCATGTCCGCTTCTCAGCCCCTGGGCTCAGGTGCAGGTAAGAAGGAGCAGTAGAGGCATTGGATCAGCTGTGCAGCACTGAAAAAACAAATTGTGCATTAAGTGATGCTCTCACTTTGAATGTGCATTTCAGGAGCCTTCCCTAGGCCCATCTGAGCTTTGTGCATGTGCCCCAGAGAGGAGCCAGGGCACTTTCATCTAGAAACACACCACTGGCAGTGAATACATCCAGTTTAAAAAAACGAAGGGCTTTACCAGCAACATATTGAAATGTTAATGCGTAAGACTTTACATGTTGCCGTTGTTGGGACGTGCATGGGACCAATTGAGGCCTAAGTCCTGGAATGTTATTAGCTGCCCTGGTACATCAGAAATATAGTTTTCACTTAAAATGTCGCTGCTTTGTCATGTTTAGGATCTGACATCCTTGGCATGGCATTGCCAAAACATTTTGACTTCACTCCTGTTGTTCTGAATCCTGTTTTGTTGGCATGAGGAATCTGTGTACTTTACCACTGCTACCCAGTGCTCAAGTGCTTTTTCCCTCTTTCAATACTGGACTGCCTCTAATTGACACTTTTAAATTAATTGTAAGCCACCTACTAAAGTAGCCTTTAAAAATATGTCTCAGGCCTGCCACAGCAGCCTGCAGTGAGTTTTAAACTGCTCTTTTGATCTGGCAAAACAAACCTTTTGTCAGCCCTAAACGTTCCTTTTCAATACCTATACATCCTCCCTAAAGTAGGCCCTAAATGGGCAAAAGAACGGTGATGGATTAAACCCAGATCTTTTGACTGGGTGTGAGTGTTTGATTGATTCAGATGCTCCGTCCATCACCACCCCCTTTTGTACGCTAAAGGCTTATAGGGCAGGATTCTTTGTATTTAAAAAGTAGGACATTTGTACTTCAGTTTTACAGGTCCTGGCAGGGCAAAACTCTTAAAGTCACTTTTCACTGTTGCAAGGCCTATCTCTCCCGTTGACTTACACTGGGTTACAATGTTACATTTAATAAGTGAAAACTTTGGGTTGGGAGCAGGCAGGGATATGCTTGTTGCACTCAACTTAATTGTAAATGAAACCCATCCTTAATGATCAATTCAGTTACAATTCTGAGCATGCCATTTTTAGAAAGTTGGCATTTTTTTGCCCTAACCTTCTGTGCCTTCTGCTAGTGTCCTGTATCATATTACTGTGAAAGGACCTGCTGTTGGGGGTTTTGTGCTCCTTTCAGACAGTGACACACAGGTGGCTTAGGTGTGGACAGGTTGGCTGATCCTGGCAGGATGACTGTGAAAGACCTTGCCTGACGCACATATAAAAGGAACCTGACACTAGGCCTGCCTTATCCTTTGCCACCCCAACAGTTTGGAGCCTTGAGAGAGGAAGAACTTTATAGGACCAGATGTGTGGGTAGCACAGGGAATCCCCCCACCAGTTACAAATATTGGACCTTCAGAACCACTTAACAGAACACTCTTGGACCAGTTGACATTACAGAAGGATTGCCCTGCTGATTGAGGACAGCTTTGCTATCTGAGAAGAACAGCTAGGCCAATTTCCAATTCCAATTTAAAACATTTATAGAGCGCAACGTGCACCTTACGGTTTCTTGGCGCTAGTGGAGGGTTTGGCAACAGAGGCAAAGCAGGAACCTGTCGTAGAGCAGGAAGGGGAAGTTACACGGAGAAGGCCTGTTTGAAAAGGAACGTTTTTAGTTCTTTGCGGAAGGAAACATAATGAGTAGCCGAACGAAGGTGGTCGGGGAGGGAGTTCCAGAAAGTGGGGGCTAAGGTAGAAAAGTTGGTCCCACCCCACTTTTTACGTCTGAAACGTGGGATTTGAAGGCCTGAGTACCATTCAATATTCCAGGCTAACCTGAGTGACACCAAGGGTCATCTGGCTGACTCTGAGCTACAGGGACACAACAAGCTCCAAAGGCCTCCCTTCAACTAACCAGCTGACCTGCAGCAACTATACTGGTCTGGACCATCAACTGGACCTGCCTGAGCCTGGCTGGTGTCTGCTGGAGCTAGTTCCTCATCCCCAAGAGGTGGTACTATGTTCTGGACCAATGAAAGGAATCAATTTGAGCTCCTTCAAAGAAGAATAGGTGAAATCCTGAGGTTTGGGCTACTCCCAATCGCAAATGAGAGTCTGCTGCCTGCAATGACCACCAATGCAAAGCTCTACTGAAATCTGCTCTTCATACTACAGCAACCTGTTAGAATAGAAATATTCATGTTTGTGCATTGCCTTATGTAAGTTAGCATTCGCAGCACCATTTTCTTACTAGGCGCCATTTTGAATCATGAATGAAACTAATCCTTTGCTATTTCCGAGAAAAGGCCCCTGTTATGTTTTGTTTCTGCAATATTGGGTTTTGCTTCAATAATGAATAGACTATTCCTATTAGTGCATATCTTTCTTACTAGATAGAGGCCCTCTCCCACTTGTCTGGTGGTAGGTGCAGGGTGAAACAACCTTGTGTTGTATTAGCTAGTGTGAGATATGAACACCGAAACGTATGTTTTTTTTGTATTTCACAGTCTAGCTGCATCTTCTTGGAACACTTGACTGTGGGCGTGCCTTCGCCCGGCCATGAAATGTATCTAATGAATCTTTATGCCTTTTGATTTCAGTCTTCTATGCAGCACTCCTAGCGACTGAGAAGACTGGGCTCGGCTCTGAGCGTATATTGAGTAAACAGTTATTGGTTTGTATTCTCTGCTGTCTGACCGACTCTTCATTTGGTGCAGAAGGCTGAGAGGTGGTCACAGGACCCGATTGGCCCTAAATGGGTAAATGCCTTCAGTTGGCGCACGAACAGGAACTCCTTCGGGTGAATGGCCCATCCCCTTCCGTAGACGGGGGGAGGTTGACGCTATTTTTGGGTCGGGCTAACGGTTCAGAGAACCCTGCATGAGGAGTATCAATTGCTCGCAGCTGCCCCTTCTGTCCTGGCGGATGGCGCCTCACCCAGTGGTCATCCCGACTGGAGTCCTAAATTTCAAAACTCTTGGATCTGACCATTTGGCCTGAAGAGTCTGCAGTGGAGAACAAGTTTGTTTGTACTGTGCTACTGATATCAGGTGAGTTTGTTTTGGTTCTTTGGGTTTGGGGCACCATTGCTTTGAGTTTGGTAAGGCCTGAGGGCTATTTTGTTAAAAGGTACTTGCAATCACCCCTTACCCGGTAAAATAATGAATTTGTTTTTCTCTTGAAATGCCTGGCCATAGCAAAGTATCGAATTTGTGTTGTCATTGTTTTACTGCAGATGCTCGATTGGAAGAAGCTCAGCTGGTGCCTCCTGAAGGCGGCTCTAACTTTGATATGTATGTGAAGGACAGTCTTGGCCCTATTATGTTTAGTACATTATGGCACAATTATACAAGGGACAATAGCGAGTTACAGTGGCCATTGACGGGCACTTTTGATGGGCAAAGGATTGGGTTTTTACAGGAACAGTTGTTTAAAAAAATAAGTAGGCAGTTGATGTTTGATTCTCTTCGAACTTGGCAGAAGGAGGCTAGGCAGAGACGATTAAAAAAGGAAATGGACGCACCAAAAGTTAAAATGGAAACATTGACCCAAAAAGCTGTAACATATGATAGAGAAAAATAGGAGACAGATGTTGAATGTGAAGATAGAAGGTTTCAGTCATATATTGATAAATCTTATTTGGCCAGAGAGGAAAATTATACTTTTGTGGAGGAGCTGTTAGATTCTCGGCCCCCACCTCCTTATGCCCCACAGATGATATACCCTGCTGTTCCCTTACAGACACAGCAGTCTGTTTTAGCTGTTCCTATGTCCCAGCTGCTGTTTCTTTGGCTTCAGCTACTGCCCCTCCTGCCCCTTCTTTGTCCTCGCCATCTTTGACGACTGTGATACATAGTGATTCTATTGCTCCTACTCCTGTATCTTCTGTTCTTTGTCCTCCGGTGCATGAGTTGATAATAATAGTGCCTGATACCTCTGTTGCTTCTCCTTCTATGGTTTTCCATCCTCCGACACTTTTAACAGCTGAAAAACCAGTGCATGGGTTTGAGGCAGAGATTGGACAAAATTTAGGGAGTGAATGGGTCCGTTGGTACTTTCTGATGTAGGAGTAGAAGAGAAGGATGTGTTAGCAAAGCAGGCTACGCATTGGGTTAATTACTAATCACTTTATAGCGCCGAGGACATTTGGCAAGTTGTGAGCGATTTTGAGCCTTTCTTACAGCAGCATGTTCTTCAACACATGTCCACCACGCTAATTGATCTTTGGCGTACCCATATTAAAATGGAGGCCCCACAAGTGTTGTTTGATATTAAGGACTGTGTTTATTCAGCTAATTTGGCTCCTGGGCTTTGGAAACATTGCTACTATTGTTGCTTATCAACTCCAATTATTTGAAAAAAGTCCCTCAAAAATTGTTCAGTCCCAGTTTCCTATGCGTGAAGTTCACCTGATTTATCATCCAGAGATATCTGAGTTTACGGATCAGCTTTGTAATCTCACTAGAGCAGCCATACCTGCCCGTTTTCAGGAGCAATGGGTTTATACTCCATGGAGAAGGAGTGAGGTTTTATCCCTTAAGACTATATTGCCTGATCCTAGGAAAAATCCCACAGCTTAATATAGGGAGTTAACAGAGACTGCTACTTCAACTGTAAAGACTCTTGCTGACACCGAGACAATTTTTTTGGTCTTCTTGTTCCAGTCGATATCTGGCAACAGGTGCATTCTCAAGAGCATGTTGCAGAATTGGGTGGTACATGGAATGTGATTAGAAGATGGGATCAGGAGAGGAAGCCAGGCGATAAGCCCCGCACCGAGATACTTGCTTTGCCCGGTCGTTTTGTTACGTAATGCACACTCTTATTCTGCCTAAGAAGGTAAGTTGGGATAGGTTGACAGCTTGTAGGCAAAAGAAGTATGAGAGTGTATCAGATTTCTTTACTCGGTTCGAAGACACGTTTTTTGATTATAGTGAGCAGGATATGTTCACTGAGGGAGGAGTCCGGCTATTTGTTGATAGGTTTGTTTCTAATCTTCTTCCAAAATAATGACTCATTTGCAAGCGTCTGAGAGTACTTGGCCTACATCGTCCCCCTCTGTTATATTGAATATGGTTCAATACTATGAACATCCTGATCAGGAAGAGAACGATAAGAGGGATAAAAAAAAATAAAGATTTATTTATTTATTTATTTATTTAGAGAATCTTATATAGCGCACAGATACCCCAACGGGGTGTCCCGGCGCTCCTATGAGTACTGAAGCTATATCTAATTCAAATGGAGCTTAACAGAAGAGAAAGGTTTTTAAAGGGGAGTTCTTCCTGTATGGACCGGATGGACATGGGAAGCTTGTTCCAGTGGGTAGAGGCACAGACTTGGAATGTTTTACCCCCAGAGCGTACTTTTTTAAATCTGGGGGTGGAAAGAAGATGTTTAGAGCTGGAACGAAGAAGTCTGGTGTTGCTGTAGGGACGGAGGCAGGAGGAGAGGTATACAGAGCCCTTTCCCCTGACTGCCCGGTGGGCCAGAGTAAGCGCTTTAAATTCCGCCCTTTTGTGAACGGGAAGCCAATGAAGCTTTCGCCGGTGAGGTGTAATATGTTCACGAAGGGGGAGGCCGCAGACCAGACGAACAACAGCATTCTGGACTGTCTGGAGACGCCAGTGAAGACCCAGGGATAGACCTAGGTACAGGCCGTTGGCATAATCCAGATGGGAGGTGATCAATGCCTGAACAATTGTTTTCCTAGTGTGACTAGGGAGGAAATTGATGAACCTTTTCACCATCCTAATCTTGGAAAAGCAGGCAGTGGATACCGTCTGGACTTGTTTTTGGAATGAAAGGTTGGTATCCCAAATTACCCTGAGGTTTTTAACTGAATCTTTAGGTAAAGGGGGCACACTCAGTTCGAGGGGCCACCACAAGTTGGAGTCCAGGGGCGCGGGCTGATGGAAAAATAGGACCTCGGTTTTACCGGCATTAAGCCGGAGGGAGTTGTGATCCATCCAACTTGCGATGTTGCGAAGGCAGTCTTTTAGAGGGTCAAAGGTAGGTTGAGATGGGGAGTCGTACGGAAACAATAGCTGGATGTCGTCAGCGTATGAAGTGGCCTTGATTCCTGATTGAGCAATGATCTCGGCCAGAGGGGAGAAATAGACGTTGAACAGGAGGGGGCTTAGTGAGGAGACTTGAGGGACTCCTCACCTAAGCGGGTGGCTGTCATAGGTAAATGGGGGTGTGAATACTGCCTGTGTCCGATTGGACAGAAAAGAGGCAAACCATTCCAAGGCCTTGCCTTGTATGCCTTTTGCCTGCAGACGGTCAAGGAGGACGGGGTGAGAGACGGTGTCGAATGCTGCCGATAAATCGAGCAGCACCAACACCGCTCTCGATCCCTCATCCAGCTTCCATCGAATGGCTTCGGCCATCTCAATAAGTGCGAACTCGGTGCTGTATCCGGGTCTAAATCCGTGCTGAGAGTTATGAAAGGCACAGTGGGTTTCCAAAAAGCTGGCCAGTTGCTGTTGTGCAAGTTTCTCAAGTACCTTGGCTGGTGCAGGAAGCAGGGAGATGGGTCTGTAGTTAGCTGGTTCGTTAAGGTCTGCATTAGCTTTTTTAAGAATGGGAACCAGTCTGGCGTGGTTCCAGGAATCAGGGTAAATGCCTGTCTGGAGAGAATCATTCCATATACCATTTAAGGTGGGGTTGAGCAGGGACGCCAAGGATTTGTACTGTTTAGCCCGCCAGGGGTCCATGGGAGAGCCAGATTTACATTTTAATAATTCTGCCAGGGAGTGCTCTGGGGTAATCACCTCAAAGTTGGAGAAAACATGGGCGGGATTAGAGCTGGCTATGCATGTTTCGTTATTGCCCGAACTGGTCATCCTAGGGAAGGAATTTTGTATGGTGGCAATTTTGTCTTCAAAATAGTTAGAGAGGTGATTGCAGAGGGTCTGGGACACCGGGCTTTGAGGTTTGAGGGCCAGTGGATCAGTGAAGGTTCTAACAGTATTAAAAATCTCTCTTGATGAGCCTTGTGCTCGTATGATTTTCTCCTCTAGGTGTGTTCTTTTGTGGTCAATGATCTTCTTCCTGTAATCTTTAAGGGCGGATTTATATTTAAGTTTGCTGTCCGGAGAATATGATTGTCTCCAGCGCCTCTCTAGCTATTTACAGGCCGATTTACATTTGCAGAGTTCATCCGAGTACCAGGGTCCGGAAGGGGTGGCTCGGAAGGATTTAATAGGCCTGATAGGGGCAAGTAGATCGATAGCAGAGTTGATCCAACAATTAAAGTTGGACAATCTGGTGTCTAAATCTATGGCTTCCTCAGGAGCAGCCGAGGAAAGATGGGTAGCTAAATTATCTGGCGAAATCATGCTCCAGTTACGGCCTACTGGTTTGGTCGGAAGTCCAGATCGATCTTGGTGGCAAAAGGAGATGGAAAAAGGGATCACATAGTGGTCAGACCAGGTTACAGGGATAGGATCACTCGAGGAAATATCAGTTAAGTTGGTGCAGATAAGGTCCAAGGTGTGTCCAGCCTTATGGGTCGGGCCAGAAATAATTTGGTTTAGCCCCCCATCCAATAGTGTGGAAAGAAAGTTTACAATGGTGGGATCATTGGTCAAGGAGAGCCGGAAGATGGGCAGGTTTGGATTTGGGGGGGCGGTATACTAATAAGTCTGAGCATGTACAATTAGCTGCAAGTTTAATACAAAAGGGTAGTGCTTCAATACATTCTATTTGGGAGTAGGAAAAGGAGGAGATGGACCATTGTGATCTGTAAATTATGGCCACTCCTCCACCGGGATGGATGTTCTGTCTATTGGCGCACAAGATGTTGTATTCTGGCGGAATGGCTAGGCAAAGTGCGGGGTTGGTTTCATTCCCTAACCAGGTTTCGGTGAGAAAGAGGAGGTCCCACTTGTTGTCCTCTAATGACTGAGCAATATCTAGTGAGTGTTTCACAAGTGAGCGGCAATAGATCAGTCCTGCATTAATGATAATTTTTTTAGGAGCAGGAGGGTGTCCAGTGGAAGCCTGTAGGAAATGACATTGTGTCAAAGAGTTGTTATCTCCGTTTTGTGCACTACAGGGTTTATAGGGTAGTGACGAGGGATCGGAAGAGGAAGTATGAGCAAAGGAAGAGTTTTTTAAGTCGAGGTGTAAAAGAGCTTCCCTACCATAAGAGATGATAGGAGGAGAGCACGGTAGGGCAGAGTTATAACTTGCGGCTGAGGCATCCTGGTCGCGGACGGGCGCAGACGGGCAGGACTCTGGCACGACTCCGGCGCGGTTCCGGCGCAACCGCCATGCGCGTCTGCTGCACGGAGGCATGACCGTTCCTCAATATGCGGCAACTAGACCGCGTCAGAACACTTCCCCCTGTCCAATATGGCCGCAAAGTTACTTTGCCTGCCCGGGACCTGCCGACTCAGTGTCAATGCTCAGCTGAGGGTGGCCCGCGTAGCGAAGGAAGTGGGGGCGAAGGTGACAGGCTTAGCGAGTCAAGCTGGAGCACCGGGGTACCATGGAAGAAGGTCGGAGTGATGCGGTACAGTAAGGTAAAATGCGGGGAGAATCACACGATAATGGGGGGTAGGGTACACACAGGTTAAAAGCTTATTAAATCAAGCTGACAATTCTTAAAAGCTTAGTGAATCAAGCGGTTAAAAACACAGAGGTATACAAAACAGCAACCTCCCGGCTTCCTCCTCAGGAGGGAAATCAATCACTCAGCATTTGAAGACTAATGTGTTATTGCAGCAAGCGTTTAGGGGAAATAATAGGGGACAGTAGGCAGCTGTCAACAACACCTTTGGGGCCAGATCAGTGCGGTAAGGAGGAAGGTTATTGGTGTAGCGAGTGTCCTGTGCTCTTACAGAGGGTTGCGGCTCCTAGTTGACTGAAAGAGTTCAGAATGCTGTAGTTTGACAGGGTCGTTCTGATAACAATTATTTTGATGACCCTCTTGATGGACAGTATTGTCATGATGACTATGATACAGATGAGGTGACAGGGATGTCTAATAGCTAGGACAGCAAGGGACAGGGTGAGGGACCATTCCAGATTCCTGTTGATCAGCGTGATCCTTATGTCACAGTGGATTTGCAAGGTTTGACTAAGGAACTTTTGGTGAACACAGGTGCAACAAAGAATTCTGTTTCTCGACATATGGTCCCTGGGGTGGCTCTGTCTGGTCATGAAAATATTTCTGTATATTTTTCAGATGTAGTGGTCTTAAGCCCCAATTCACATCCCCTTGCACTGACTTTTGGTCCTTTTACTGTGGAGACCCCGTTTTTGCTGACATCTAATTGTGGCGACAATTTGATGGGTTTGAATTTGCTGAAGAAATTGCACGCTACTATTTATTGCTCTCCGGCGAGTATTTATCTTCCCATGGGTCCAGATATAGGTATTACACAATGTTTGTCTCAAGATGTGCCTCTTTCCACCGAATTTGCCAAAGTGCCATCCCACCTATGGGCAACAGGTGACACAGATGTAGGGCTGTTGCATATACCACCAGTTTCGATCATGCCATTTTGCCTCGTATTCCTCATAAAATACCTCAGGCGGGAGAACGGCCCTTCTCCAGATTATTCAGGATTTAATACAAAAGGGAGTAGTTCAGGAGGCGTCTGCTAATATTTGTAACAGTCCTATTCTTCTGATTCATAAAAGGACAGCCTCAGGCTCCTCAGAGGACCAGGAGGATGTTTATCGTTTTGTGACAGATTTGCGCAAGGTTAATAAAATTGCAGTTCCAAAGTTCCCTGTGGTTCCTGATATCACCACACTTTTGATGATGATTCATTCTACTGCTGAATTATTTTCTGTTATTGATTTGAAAAATGTTTTCTTTAGTATTCCTATCCATCCAGACAGCAGATATTTGTTTGGATAGACACTGGCTGGTAAGAGCTTTAGATTCTGTTGCGCTCCTTAGGGCTCTACAGACAGTCCTAGTATCTACAGTCAAGCATTAAAAGGTCAGTTGGATTCCTAGTCGCTCCCCTCAGGTAATGTATTGGTGCAATATGTTGTCCATCTCCTCATAGCTTCTGATGTAGAAATTGGTTGCAGAGATAGTACTGTTAAACTATTGTTGCATTTGGCCCATCATTGACATAAGGTTTCCCTTTCTAAATTTCAGTATTGTCAACAGCAGGTCACCTACTTAGGTCACCTGCTGTCAAAGGAGGGTAGGAATTTGACCCCTGAGCGCATCAGTAGTATTGTTAAAATGCCCATTCCACAAACTCAAAAAGATGCGCGCGCTTTCATAGGTATTACTTCCTACTGTCACCAGTGGATACCTATCTACTCATTACTAATCAAACCTCTGCATTAAAACCGAAAGAAGTGAATGAGACTTTGCCTTGGACGCCCGAATGTCAGCAGTCTTTTGAGCAATCGAAAACTGCAGTTTGTTTGGCTCCAGTACTTGGCATCCCTAATTACAACAAGCTGTTTGTGCTCTATGTACTTGAGATGGTTGGTTGAGCACCAACCATCTCAAGTACATATTTGAAACAATTATTTAAAAACATGAAAAATATTTGTTCTTGATATATGAAAACAAAAGACATTGACATAAACAACTGAGCGCTTATATTGAAAAGTGAGACAAGTCACATCAAAAAATTCCTCACAACTAGTGTCTTTAATGTAGCTGGTAATTTTGGGGATATGAGGGTGTAAATAATGATCAACAAACTTAGATAAAGGCTCAGTAACAGTGCCAATAAAAAACTTCTGCATGGCCCAATTAAAAACGTTTGGCTTTTCAGATGAAGAGTTTGCACTGTTGGTGGGTACCAGTAATTCCTTCGCTAACAGTAGCAATACTTCCAATCCAAGTTCATCAATGTGAGGGAAGAGGAATAGCTGTCCTATCTGTTCCCCAGAACTAGGTAGAATTTATCAGAAGTGGATAGGACACTTGTAACCACTTATACCAAGAGAAGTATTGAAAAACCCTCATAAACGTTGTGTATAACGAGAAGCGGTATATCTTATTCTCCGCCCCACACAGACGTTATGGCAACAATCATTGGGTTTAACAATTTGTATCTTGCCAGCCTCACCCGAGGCGATCTCTAGTTTTTTCGTGGCAGTCTCCAGAGAATTCTGAGTCACCCCACTGAAAGTGCACAAAATGTATAAAATAGTTTCCAGACGATTTGGGTACTCTTTATTAGTATCGCTGGACTACTAAGTTAAAAAGGTCGGTGTAGGAAGGTACATCCTGACTATGGTTGCCCCCAACTTTTTGCCCTGTGTTTTAGCTGGTTTTGGGCATAGTCGACCTGGGATCCTGCCAATCAGGACCCCAGGCCTACTGCTCTCTCTTTAAAATGGATTCCATGTACCCTAGGTACATTTCCAATTGGTACTGGGCCACCCTATCAGACCCTGTAACTCAGGGCATGGGTGTACCCAGGGCTGCCAGGGGCTGCAGCATGTATTATGCCACCCCTGGCTGGCCTCCTAAATTTGACACAACTGGCTGCACGACAGCTGGGGCAAAGGCGTGTTTCCACCCTTTGCTGTAGGTGTAGTATACCTATACCTAACCCTAAAATGGACACACGAATTCCTATCAGTCACTCCTATGGCAGGCCTTGACAATCCTGAAGGCAGAGTGCTTGGAATCGTGTGAGATGGTGCTCTGGCATGAGCTGAGCCTGTCTGCAGCTTGCGGAACCAAGTCCTAATAGCTGTTCCATGATAACGCATACCATATACTCTTAAGTGCATTATAATCCTCGCGGTTAAATGCTAACTTTGGTATTGCTTTATCAAAACATGTCGAGTAAGGTGTCATACGAATTGGAATACTAACCCCTCACCAATTCTGGCGACGGGGTTAGCATTCCACCCTTCTAGAGGGACACGACATGTATGTAACTGTGAACCCCGGTTAAAGTTAAACGAAGCCTCAGCTCCACAAAATGGATGCTGCCACCACAGACACGAGTCTGACCCCGTGCAGCTAGGAGTCCTTCCAGCGAGGGGAGCCTGGACAAAGGGTTTCCTGTCAGGGGCGGTGCTAGCACCGTCCCAGACATGGTTTTGTGTATCCTGGGTAGGCAGGGCTTTTCAGGAAGGTGACTGCTGAGTGGCACCCCGGTGCTCACTACGCATAGGCCGGTCTGAACCAGTTCCAGGGGCACACCAGCCCCTGGCCTGGGGAAGTCCGGCATGGCTGAGGAGTGTAACCACCCCCCACCTAGTCCCACCCATAGGCAGGACCTAGTCACCGGGTCAGCCCCCTTTTTAGGTTTCGCCTAGCGGAAGCTGCGCTCTGCGCAGCTTTTCCGCGCAGGCGAAATCCTGTTGAGAACCGTAGGGTGCTTTGGTTCGGCCCTCGTCGTTGATTGGCTGGCTCCGTAAACGGAGCCTTGCCATTGGACGAGGGGCCTGTCTGTCAATGCCGGACCAGACACGGGGGCGTTCCCGACATTCTTTGGCTTTTGCCGACGTCACGGGACGCCGGGAACGCCCCCGTGTCTGGTCCGGCATTGCCGGGACCTGCCTTTGGTGACGTGTCGGGTTTCAGTGTCTGTGGCGGAACAAATTGCAGGTAAGCGATGATGTCTTTTCTAATCTAAATAAGTGTCTCTTTTGAATGCCCCAGCCGAAATGTTAAAACGTATTTTTTTGTTTTTCTCTGCAGGTTGCCGGGACCTGCCTTTGCTGACGTGTCGGGTTTCTTTGTCTGTGGCGGAACAAATTGCAGGTAAGCGATGGTGTCTTTTGTAATATAAATGACTGTATTTTTTGAAAGCACCATCCGAAATGTTTAATCGCGTTTTTTTTTTTGTTTTTCTCTGCAGGTTGCGACGGCCCGGCGGGGGGAACAATTTCCGGTCGGGATCATTGGCTCGCTGTCTGTCTCCGTCTCCGTGCTCCAAGGGATTTCTTGCAGGTAAGCGATGGTGTCTTTTGTTTTCTCTGCAGGTTGCGACGGCCCGGCGGGGGGAACAATTTCTGGTCGGGATCCTTGGCTCGCTTTCTGTCTCCGTCTCCGTGCTCCAAGGGATTTCTTGCAGGTAAGCGATGGTGTCTTTTGTAATATAAATGACTGTATTTTTTGAATGCCTCATCCGAAATGTTTAATCGCGTATTTTTTGTTTGTTTTTCTCTGCAGGTTGCGACGGCCCGTTGGGGGGAACAATTTCCGGTCGGGATCCTTGGCTCGCTGTCTGTCTCCGTCTCCGTGCTCCAAGGGATTTCTTGCAGGTAAGCGATGGTGTCTTTTGTTTTCTCTGCAGGTTGCGACGGCCCGTTGGGGGGAACAATTTCCGGTCGGGATCCTTGGCTCGCTGTCTGTCTCCGTCTTCGTGCTCCAAGGGATTTCTTGCAGGTAAGCGATGGAGTCTTTTGTAATATAAATGACTGTATTTTTTGAATGCCCCATCCGAAATGTTTAATCGCGTTTTTTTTTGTTTTTCTCTGCAGGTTGCGACGGCCCGGCGGGGGGAACAATTTCCGGTCGGGATCCTTGGCTCGCTGTAAGGTAAGCGATGGTGTGTGTTGTAATTAATAAATGACTGTCTCTTTTTAATGACTGAGTTTTTGTAACTTTGTAAAGCTTTTTTTAGAATTAATTTATCTCACTTCTTTTGCAGGTTTTTTTTTGCGTCGCTGCGTGGTCCCGGGATGTGGGCGTGGTCGCGGTTTCCGGTCGCCATTTTGGACAAGGTGTCTGGCTTCGTGGGACGATGGATTTCAGGTACGCGATTTAAATTTGTATGTTATTGTAATTTGTTTTATATGTATTCTGTCTTTTTGGTTTATATTGTAATGTATATTTATTTTTGGGGTCTGTTCTCTCTAATGTTTCTGTGTCGGGTCTCCTTCGTGGCGTGACGACTTGCAGGTAAGCGATGGTGTGTGTTGTAATTAATAAATGACTGTCTCTTTTTAATGACTGTGACTTTTTGTAACTTTGTAAAGCTTTTTTTAGAATTAATTTATCTCACTTCTTTTGCAGGTTTTTTTTTGCGTCGCTGCGTGGTCCCGGGATCTGGCCGTGGTCGCGGTTTCCGGTCGCCATTTTGGACAAGGTGTCTGGCTTCGTGGGACGATGGATTTCAGGTACGCGGTTTAAATTTGTATATTATTGTAATTTGTTTTATATGTATTCTGTCTTTTTGGTTTATATTGTAATGTATATTTATTTTTGGGGCCTGTTCTCTCTAATTTTTTTGTGTCGGGTCTCCTTCGTGGTGTGACGACTTGCAGGTAAGCGATGGTGTGTGTTGTAATTAATAAATGACTGTCTCTTTTTAATGACTGTGACTTTTTGTAACTTTGTAAAGCTTTTTTTAGAATTAATTTATCTCACTTCTTTTGCAGGTTTTTTTCTGCGTCGCTGCGTGGTCCCGGGATCCGGGCGTGGTCGCGGTTTCCGGTCGCCATTTTGCGCTCGCTGTCTGGCTTCGTGGGACGATGGATTTCAGGTACGCGATTTAAATTTGTATATTATTGTAATTTGTTTTATATGTATTCTGTCTTTTTGGTTTATATTGTAATGTATATTTATTTTTGGGGCCTGTTCTCTCTAATTTTTCTGTGTCGGGTCTCCTTCGTGGTGTGACGACTTGCAGGTAAGCGATGGTGTGTGTTGTAATTAATAAATGACTGTCTCTTTTCTTTTTAATGACTGAGTTTTTGTAACTTTGTAAAGCTTTTTTTAGAATTAATTTATCTCACTTCTTTTGCAGGTTTTTTTTTGCGTCGCTGCGTGGTCCCGGGATGTGGGCGTGGTCGCTGTTTCCGGTCGCCATTTTGGACAAGGTGTCTGGCTTCGTGGGACGATGGATTTCAGGTACGCGATTTAAATTTGTATGTTATTGTAATTTGTTTTATATGTATTCTGTCTTTTTGGTTTATATTGTAATGTATATTTATTTTTGGGGTCTGTTCTCTCTAATCTTTCTGTGTCGGGTCTCCTTCGTGGCGTGACGACTTGCAGGTAAGCGATGGTGTGTGTTGTAATTAATAAATGACTGTCTCTTTTTAATGACTGTGACTTTTTGTAACTTTGTAAAGCTTTTTTTAGAATTAATTTATCTCACTTCTTTTGCAGGTTTTTTTTTGCGTCGCTGCGTGGTCCCGGGATGTGGGCGTGGTCGCTGTTTCCGGTCGCCATTTTGGACAAGGTGTCTGGCTTCGTGGGACGATGGATTTCAGGTACGCGGTTTAAATTTGTATATTATTGTAATTTGTTTTATATGTATTCTGTCTTTTTGGTTTATATTGTAATGTATATTTATTTTTGGGGCCTGTTCTCTCTAATTTTTCTGTGTCGGGTCTCCTTCGTGGTGTGACGACTTGCAGGTAAGCGATGGTGTGTGTTGTAATTAATAAATGACTGTCTCTTTTTAATGACTGTGACTTTTTGTAACTTTGTAAAGCTTTTTTTAGAATTAATTTATCTCACTTCTTTTGCAGGTTTTTTTCTGCGTCGCTGCGTGGTCCCGGGATCTGGGCGTGGTCGCGGTTTCCGGTCGCCATTTTGCGCTCGGTGTCTGGCTTCGTGGGACGATGGATTTCAGGTACGCGATTTAAATTTGTATATTATTGTAATTTGTTTTATATGTATTCTGTCTTTTTGGTTTATATTGTAATGTATATTTATTTTTGGGGCCTGTTCTCTCTAATTTTTCTGTGTCGGGTCTCCTTCGTGGTGTGACGACTTGCAGGTAAGCGATGGTGTGTGTTGTAATTAATAAATGACTGTTTTTTTTTAATGACTGTGACTTTTTGTAACTTTGTAAAGCTTTTTTTAGAATTAATTTATCTCACTTCTTTTGCAGGTTTTTTTCTGCGTCGCTGCGTGGTCCCGGGATCTGGGCGTGGTCGCGGTTTCCGGTCGCCATTTTGCGCTCGGTGTCTGGCTTCGTGGGACGATGGATTTCAGGTACGCGATTTAAATTTGTATGTAATTGTAATTTTTTTTATATGTATTCTGTCTTTTTGGTTTATATTGTAATGTATTTATTTTTGGGGCCTGTTCTCTCTAATGTTTCTGTGTCGGGTCTCCTTCGTGGCGTGACGACTTGCAGGTAAGCGATGGTGTGTGTTGTAATTAATAAATGACTGTCTCTTTTTAATGACTGTGAGTTTTTGTAACTTTGTAAAGCTTTTTTTAGAATTAATTTATCTCACTTCTTTTGCAGGTTTTTTTTTTGCGTCGCTGCGTGGTCCCGGGATCTGGGCGTGGTCGCGGTTTCCGGTCGCCATTTTGCGCTCGGTGTCTGGCTTCGTGGGACGATGGATTTCAGGTACGCGGTTTAAATTTGTATGTAATTGCAATTTGTTTTATATGTATTCTGTCTTTTTGGTTTATATTGTAATGTATTTATTTTTGGGGCCTGTTCTCTCTAATGTTTCTGTGTCGGGTCTCCTTCGTGGCGTGACGACTTGCAGGTAAGCGATGGTGTGTGTTGTAAATAATAAATGGCTGTCTCTTTTTAATGACTGTGAGTTTTTGTAACTTTGTAAAGCTTTTTTTAGAATTAATTTATCTCACTTTCGTTGCAGGTTTTTTTCCGCGTCGCTGCGTGGTCCCGGGATGTGGGCGTGGTCGCGGTTTCCGGTCGCCATTTTGCGCTCGGTGTCTGGCTTCGTGGGACGATGGATTTCAGGTACGCGATTTAAATTTGTATGTAATTGTAATTTGTTTTATGTGTTTTACAGTCTTTAGCCTATTTGTTTTATATATTTTGCGCTTGTTCTCTCTAATGTTTCCGTGTCGGGTCTCCTCCGTGGCGTGACGACTTGCAGGTAAGCGATGGTGTGTTTTTTAATTTACATTTTTATGTCGCTGTAATTTCTTTTATGTGTTCAGCCTATTATGTTTTTATTGTAATGTATTTATTTTTGGGGCCTGTTCTCTATACTGTTTCCGGGTTGGGTCGCCTTCGTGGCGTGACGACTTGCAGGTAAGCGATGGTGTGTGTTGTAATTAATAAATGGCTGTCTCTTTTTAATGACTGTGAGTTTTTGTAACTTTGTAAAGCTTTTTTTAGAATTAATTTATCTCACTTTCGTTGCAGGTTTTTTTCCGCGTCGCTGCGTGGTCCCGGGATGTGGGCGTGGTCGCGGTTTCCGGTCGCCATTTTGCGCTCGGTGTCTGGCTTCGTGGTACGATGGATTTCAGGTACGCCATTTAAATTTGTATGTCATTGTAATTTCTTTTATGTGTTCAGCCTGTTTTGTTTATATTGTAATGTATTTCTTTTTTGGGACTGTTCTCTTTTGTGTTTTTGTGTAGGGGCTCATTCGTGGCATGACGACTTGCAGGTAAGCCATGTTGTGTTTTGTAACAAATGACTGTCCCTTTTCAATGCCCGTGAGTTTTTTAACATGGAAAAGGTATTTTTGAGTTTATGTATATTCCTTTCTTTGCAGGAATTGAACGGCGGCGGCGTGCGAACGATTTCCGGTCGCCATTTTGTCATGGGATCTTTGGCTGTCTGTCTCCGTCTCCTTGGTCCAAGGAATTTCAGGTACGCGATTTAAATTGTAATGTAATTAGTATTTCTTTTACAGGTGTTCAGCCTTTTTGGTTTATATTCTTTTAATGTTTCTTTTTTGGGCTGTTCTCTCTAGTGTTTCCGTGTAGCCTGCCGTGACGTGTCGGGTTTCCTTCCCCGTGGACGAACAACTTTAAGGTAAGCGCTGTTGTCATGTCTTAGTGCGACTCGGTGTAGATAGATTCAAATGTAATTTGTATTTTCTTACAGGTGTTGTAGATTTAACGTAACAGGTGTTCGGGCTATTTTGTTTATGTTCTTCTGATGTTTCTTTTTTGGCCTGTTCTCTCTAGTGTTTCCGTGTCGGGTCTCATCCGTGGCGTGACGACTTGCAGGTAAGCGATGTTTTTGGTAACTAAACAATTACTGTCACTTTCGAATACCCGGAGTGTTTTGTTACGTTTCAAAAGTAATTTCTAACTTCATTTCTTTCCCTTTATTTGCAGGAATATGTCGGCGGCGTGGTGTCGTAATTCTATTATGCTTACTTTAATAGTTATTTTATATCGTGTGCTTTCTGTGTAGGGAATTATTGGAAAGAGCTATCGTGTTTTTCTACTTTAACAAAATGATATTCACCAGCACTTCTTTTTGTATTTGCAGGCAGCGTGGCGCCAACTCGTCTACCACTAAGCTTTGATATTCAAGATCGGCAAAAGTCGCACATAGCCACTAAGTACTCTAACGAGTCACAGCATCCACGACCTTTTCATTCGGCCAGACAGCCTCCTATCGGCAATTTACATATGTCGAGACAGCAACATCCTAAACAACATCTCACCTACATGTTCTTAACAACAAACTTTGCAAGTCTTTTGTTATTTAATGAACTAACTGCGTTTTTTTTTGTCTTCCACAGTATGTAAAGGACTACAGCCACGGAAAGAAACATTTCTTCGAGCGAGCTCAGAAGGTATACTTCGTGACAGTGGACTGGAGCCTCTCGATTTCTCGACCGATCTCAGGAGGTATACTTCGAGACAGCGGACTGGAGCCTTTCGACATAAACTGTAAGTTCCTTCCTGTCTGTGAAAGTAATTTGTCCTTTTGAGCTGCGGTATTACGACCACAATTTTCAGTTTTACACGCGCAACAAAGTAGTAATAATATGAATCACTTTAGAATTAAATTTTGTTGCCTGTACGTTTGTCCAATTTCACCATGTTTTTGTTTCATGCGTTTGAGTTCTTTTTGGTACATTGGCAATAGGTACATTTACGATATAAATGTTGTCGCATGTCTCCTTTATTCATGAACTTTTAAAATTCAAACAAATGCTTACATTGTAAGGACCTCTGTTTATTCAAATTCGCCATTATGTACATTTTGGATGCCTTGTTTGTGCGATGCCACATTTTATTTAATATGCATAAATCGTGGGGCTGAGTTAGCTGACCACAAGCATGTATTTGTCGCAACACTAGATTTAGTCAAAGCATGAAGGCCTGTTACATTTACTGAGAGCATAAAGAACAGTTAGGATAAGGTGAGACCGACGACTTTCAGTGCAAAGTTATACATCGGCAAACTGTGCATGTAGGAGGAAAATGTAGGTAGATTTACGATATAAATGTTTGCGCATGTCTACTTTATTGATGGCCTTTGAAAATTCGAACACATGCTTACTTTGTAAGGCCTTGCTGTTTAATGCAATTCGTCATTATGTACATTTGGGATGCCTTCTTTGTGCGATGCCAGATTTTATTTCATATGCTCAAATTGTAGAGCTGAGTTAACTGAACACAAGCATGTGTTTGTCGCAACACTCGATTTAGTCACAGCATGAAGGCCCGTTACATTTACTGAGAGCATAAAGAACAGTTAGGATAAGGTGAGACACGACGACTTTCAGGGCTAACTAATACATCGGCAAACTGCATTTAGGAGGAAAATGTTTGCGCAGGTAACTTTAGCCCTTTCTGTGAAAATAATTTGTCCCCTTTTTTAGTTCATATGCTCAAATCGTAGGGCTGAGAGTTAGATGAGCACAAGCATGTGTTTGTCGCAACACTAGATTTAGTCAGAGCATGAAGGCCTGTTACATTTACTGAGAGCATAAAGAACAGTTAGGATAAGGTGAGACACGACGACTTTCAGTGCAAAGTTATACATCGGCAAACTGCATTTAGGAGGAAAATGTTTGCGCATGTAAGTTTCTCCCTTTCTGTGAAAGTCATTTGTCCCAGATTTTATACTGAGAGCATAAAGAAGTTAGGATAAGGTGAGACCGACGAGTTTCAATGCAAAGTTATACATCGGAAAACTGCATTTAGGAGAAAAATGTAGGTAGATTTACGATTTAAATGTTTGCGCATGTCTACTTTATTCATGGCCTTTGAAAATTCGAACACATGCTTACTTTGTAAGGCCTTGCTGTTTAATGCAATTCGTCATTATGTACATTTTGGGTGCCTTGTTTGTGCGATGCCAGATTTTATTTCATATGCTCAAATCGTAAGGCTGAGAGTTAGATGGGCACAAGCATGTGTTTGTCGCAACACTAAATTTAGTCATTGCATGAAGGCCCGTTACATTTACTGAGAGCATAAAGAACAGTTAGGATAAGGTGAGACACGACGACTTTCAGTGCAAAGTTATACATCGGCAAACTGCATAAAGGAGGAAAATGTTTGCGCATGTAAGTTTAGCCCTTTCTGTGAAAGTAATTTGTCCCCTTTTTTTATTTAATATGCTCAAATCGTAGGGCTGAGAGTTAGATGAGCACAAGCATGTGTTTGTCGCAACACTAGATTTAGTCAGAGCATGAAGGCCCGTTACATTTACTTAGAGCATAAAGAACAGTTAGGATAAGGTGAGACACGACGACTTTCAGTACAAAGTTATACATCGGCAAACTGCATTTAGGAGGAAAATGTTTGCGCATGTAAGTTCAGGCCTTTCTGTGAAAGTAATCTGTTCTTTTGAGCAGCGGTATTACGAGCACATTTTACAGTTTTTATACGCGCAAACAAATCAGTAATAATACGTATTACTTTAGATTTAAATTGTCTTGCATATACATATTCCCAATTTCCCCATGTTTTTGTTTAATGCCTTTGAGTTCTTTTTCATACATCGCCAATAGGTACATTTACGATATAAATGTTTGCAAACTGTGCATTTAGGATGAAAATGTTTGCGCATGTAAGTATGCCTTTCTGTAAAACTAATTTGCAGTAAGAATACGTATCACTTTACAATTCAATTGTGTTGTATATACATTTGGCCAATTTCACCATGTTTTTTGTTAATCCATTTCAGTGATTTAGGTAAGACTAATCTTTCACACACACATATATATATATGTTCAGTTACAACTTTAGTTCACAAACTGCTTTGCACGATGCGAGAAATTAAATAAAACACTGACAACATTCCTTCTTTTTTTTTTCACAACGTGCATGCGCGGATTTCTATATTTTTAAAGGCACATACAAACCAGTAACGTGACGCAAATAATTGCCATACTATTACATTAGAACGCATTAATTGCTAATACGCAAAGCTTTGGCTAAGATTCAATTTGCACAGTTTGAATGAGAAAATCACTGCTTTTTTTGCCTGCACTCATAATATTTTGCTAATGCTATTTTTGTTTTGTAGGGTAAAAAAGTACACGTTTGTTGCAACTGACCCATCGACTACACAATTTGAAATTCGTTATATAAACACGGTATGTTAATACTTTATTTATTTTACTTAATACATTTCGTTTTTTAATAATTGCTGTTTGTACTAAGCATTCTTTGCTGTATACTTATACACAAAATTTCGCTCATAAAGCACATCTTATGCTTTTGTACAAGAGCGCCACTGGTAAAGTTGGAATCAACAGAGAAGTAAAACTTATAACAAACACTTTTTTGAAAGGTCCCTGTAGGGAATGCTTTGACTCATTTACCACACGCAATATACATAGATCTCTTTATTTCCTGCCTTCCCTTTCAATTTCTTTCTTGCCTTTCCTTATGTCTCTCTTCTGCATTTACTCTGCATCTCCTTCACAATTTTACATTCAATGTCCTTTCTTTCACTCTCGCATTATTCTTCTCTCCTTTTCTCCGACTTTCTCTTTCTTTTGCTCTCCTTCTCTCTCCTGCATCCTCACTCTTCTGCCCTCACCCTATATATTCATCCCCACCTTCTTTACAGGTCCCGGCAGCAAATGCTTACATACTAAGCTAGCACATGCAACATACATACATTTCACTCTCTTGACTTCCAATTCAATTTTGCATTTTTGCCTTTATCTCTTTTGCATTTACTCTGCATCTCCTTTCCCATTTTGCCATCAGTCTTTCTCTTTAATTTACTCCTGCTCTATTCTTCCCTCACTATTACACCTACTTTCTTTCTTCTTCTCTTTTCCCTCTTTTTTTCATGCCCTCTCTTATACCTTCTCTCTCCTGTTTTAATCTTCTTCCCTTCTATCATGCACACTTTCTTTTACTCCATCTCTATTCAGCTCTCACTTTTACCCATCCTTTTCTTCTCTCTCGTGCTCTCTATTTTTTGCGTCCTCCCCCTTCTGCTTGCTATCTCCCGACTTATCTATTATGCTTATCTCTTTTACCTTCTCTTTTCCTATTCCTTCTATCTTTATTTCTCTCACTCTCTTGATATCTTAACCTTTTGCCCCTCTCTTCTTCCAGACACTTTCCACCACTCCTTCTTTCTCTCCTCCTTATATCTCGCTCTTTTGTATTCCTTCTTTATTTCTCTCAATTTTGCACACTCTACCTATCTTACTTTCACACTCTTGTGGTTTTCTTCTTTATATACCCTTTTTCACATTCTTTTGTAGAAAAAAGTTCCTCACGTTCTCTCTTGCACTCTCTCTTCCTTTTTTCAATTACCAGCTGCTCTCTCCTTCCTTCTTGCTCCCTCTCTATTATGCTTCACTCTTTATCTATCATACTTCGATTTCCTGCACTCTTACTTCTTTATTTTTGTCTTTATTTTTGTCGTCTTTTCACTTCTTTGCGTTCTCTCCATATCAAGCTTCTTTTTAACTTGCACGGTTCATCATCCTTCTCCTTTTTTATTTTCACTCCTTTTCTTTTTGCCTATCTTCCCCTCTTTCTATCCATCTCTCTCTTCTTCCTGACCTCTATCTCTTTCCACCTTGCTATTTTATAGTCTTTACTACTATACTAGTTACTCTATAATACATACTGCTTCTAATTCTCTATTTACAACTTCTAATATACTTCACACAAATGTCCTCACTCTTCTCAAACTTTTGCTAACGGTATATTTTGCTTTTACAGGACTAAAAATTTGCCATTTGGTGCAACTGCCCCATCGAGGACACATCTTTCAAATTCGTTCATTCAACACGGTACGTTAATACTTAAAACTTATTTTACTTTAGACATTTTTGGGTAGTACTTCCTGTCTGTACTGGGCATTCTTTGCTAGATAGTTATACACAAAAGTTTGCCTCATAAACAACATTTAATTTACTTTGGAGATGAAAGCAGCACTGGTGAGGTCGTAATCAGGAGAGAGGTCAAAGGTAAAGGAAAACTTATAACTAAGACTTTGTTCTTTCTGTCTGTACTGGGCATTCTTTGCTGGATATACACAAAAGTTTGCCTCATAAACAACATTTGATTTAGTTTGGAGATGAGCAAATGATTAGATACTGAGACAGCACATGCAACATATATACATCTCTTTCTCTTGCCTTCCCTTTCAATTTTGCATTCTTGCCTTTCCTCTCTCTTGCATTTACTCTGCATCTCCTTCATGATTTTGCCAGCAGTCTTTCTATTTTATTTACTCCTGCTCTATTCTTTCCTCACTTTCTCCTACTTTCCTTCTTTTTTTTCCTCTCCCTCTTTTGCATCCTTTCTCTTCTACACTCTCTCCTGTATTCCCCTCTTCTCTTTCTTTCTATCATGCACTTTCTTTTACTCACTCTATTCTGCTCTCACTTTTACTCCTCCTTACCTTCTCTCTGATGCTCTTTCTAGCTTGCGTCTCAGCTTGCTCTCTCTACTTATGCTTGCTCTCTCCCTACTTATCTATTATGCTTATCTCTCCTTCCCTCTCTTTTCCTATTCCTTCTATCTTTATCTCTCTTCCTCTTGCTCTCTTATCTTTTGACCCTCTTCTTCTTGCATACCCTTTCCATCTCTCTCCTTTCTTTCTCTACTTCCTAAATGTAGCTGTCTCTTGAATTTATTCTTTATCTCTCTATTTCCTGCGTCCTTTCTCCTTTCTGCTTCCTCTCTCCCTTTTCTATCATGCTTATCTCTCATGCCATCTCTTTTCCTATTCCTATCTTTATCTCTCTTTGCATGCTCTTACCTTTTGCCCCTCTCTTCTTCTTGCATACTCTTTCCATCTCTCTCCTTTCTTTCTCTCCTCCTTATGTTGCTATCTTGTATTCCTTCTTTATTTCTCTTTATTTTGCCCACTCCATCTTACATTCACAATCTTGTGCTTTTTTCATCTATACTCACCTTCTTTCTTCCATCACAATCTGTTCCCTCCTGCTCTCTTTATTGCTCTCCTATATATATCTATCCTTTCTGCTCTCTCCTTCTCCCTACTACCCCCTATTTCAACTGCTCTCTCTTTCCTTCTTGCTCCCACTCTATTATGCTTCTCTTTTTATCTCCCTCCTTTCTGCTCTTTTCTCTTTGTCATCAATCTCCCTCTTGCACCCTCTTCCAACTGCTCCATACTTACTTATTTCTTGCTCATGCCCTCCTTCCCACCCTCTCTTTACCTCATGCATTTTCTCTCTCCTTTGCTCTCCCTTTTGCCCTCTCTTTTACTTTCACTTTCTATCTCCTTCCCTATGTTGTTCTCCATTTCCATCTTGCACTCCTTCTCCTTTTTGTCCTCTGACTCCATTCTGCACTCTCTTATCTCTCCTTTTTGCTCTTTTTTCTCTCTCCTGCACCCTATTCCATCTCCTCTCTCTCCTTCCTTCTTCCTCCCTCTCTATCATGATTATTTTTGTATCTCCCTTCTGCTATTTTCCCTTTGCCATCACTCTCCCTCTTGCCCCCTCTTCCAACTGCTCCCTTCTTAATTCTTTCTTGCTCATGCACACCCTGCTTTCTCTCTTCCTTGCTCTTCCTTTTGCACTCTGTGACTTTCACTTTCTATCTCCTTTCCTATCTTGTTCTGGCTTTCCATCTTGCACCCCTTCTATTTTTTGCCCTATGCCTCCATTCTGCAGTCTTTTCCCCTTTCTACGTTCTCTCTCATGATTTCCATTATCTTGCGTCCTCTTTACTTCCTTATCGATCATACTTCTATCTCCTGCACCCTCTTCCTCTTTCTCTATCTTCTTTTTACCTCCTCTCTGCGTACTCCGTTCTTTTTTTGCACTCTCTCTTCTTTTTTAAAATTACTTCTTTATTCTTTCTTCTCTATCTCCTTTCTGCTCTCTTCCTTCTTCTTCCTGCCCCCTATTCCATCTGCTCTCTCCTTTCTTCTTGCTCCTTTTCTATCTATCATGCTTCTCTGTCCTGCACTCTCCTTCTTTTCTAATACTCTCCGTGTTCCTCTTCCTCCCTATCTTTCATTCTTCTCTCTATCTCTTTTATGCTTTCTTTTCTCTCTACCATACCTCTCTCCTGCACCCTCTTCCATCTGCTCTCTCTCCCTCCCTCCTTGCTCATGCCCTACTTCTTACTCTTCCTTTACTTTCTGCCTTTCTTCTTACTCCTGCGTATTATCTCCTTCCTGCCTTCACTCTCCATCTCTGTCCTTAAAAGATACCATCTCTTACCTGCAAGAAATCCCTTCTACCATGGAGACAGAGACAGACAGCGAGCCAAGGATACAGACCGTAAATTGTTACCCCCACTGTGCCGTCGCCAAATACCTGCAGAGAACAACAAAAAAAAATACGTCATTAAACATTTCAGCTGGGGCATTCAAAAGAGACAGTCATTTATATTACAAAAGACACCATCGCTTACCTGCAATTTTTTCCGCCACAGACAAAGAAACCTGATACGTCATCAAAGGCAGGTCCCGGCAATGCCGGGCTAGAATCGGGGGCGTCCTGGCGTCGTTTTGTCGGCAAAAGCCAAAGAATCTTGAACGCCCCTGAGTCTGCTTTAAATTGACGGACAGGCCCCTCGTCCAATGGCTAGGCTCAATTTATGGAGCCAGACAATGAATGACGAGGGCCGACCCAAACTCACACTACAGTTCTCATTAGCTTTTGGCCTGCGCAAAAAAGCTGCTCCCTTTGCGCCCTGCGTCCTTTCTCCTTTCTGCTTGCTCTCTCCATCCTTTTCTATCATGCTTATCTCTCCTGCCCTCTCTTCCTATTCCTTCGATCTTTATCTCTCTCCCTGTTGCTCTTACCTTTTGCCCCTCTCTTCTTCTTGCATACCCTTTCCATCTCTCTCCTTTCTTTCTCTGCTCCTTATGTCGCTATCTTGTATTCCTTCTTTATTTCTCTTTATTTTGGCCACTCCATCTTATATTCACACTCTTGTGCTTTTCTTCATCTACCCTCTCACCTTCTTTCTTCCATCCCTCTCTTTACATCATGCTTTTTCTCTCTCTCCCTTGCTCTCCCTTTTGCCCTCTCTCTTACTTTAACTTTCTATCTCCTTCCCCATATTGTGCTACATTTCCATCTTGCACTCCTTCTCTTTCTTGCCCTCTGACTCCATTCTGCACTCTCTTCTCTTTTCTCTCTCCTTTTTGCTCTCTTTCTTCTTACTCTTGACTCTTATTCCATCTGCTCTCTCTCCTTCCTTCTTCCTCCCTCTCTATCATCATTCTTTTTTTATCTCCCTTCTGCTATTTTCCCTTTGCCATCACTCTCCCTCTTGCCCCCTCTTCCAACTGCTCCCTTCTTAATTCTTTCTTGCTCATGGACACCCTCCCTTTAACTCCTGCTTTCTCTCTTTCTTGCTCTTCCTTTTGCACTCTGTGACTTTCACTCTCTATATCCTTCCCTATGTTGTTCTGCCTTTCCATCTGGCACTCCTTATATTTTTGGACCTCTGCCTCCATTCTGCAGTCTTTTGCCCCTTTTACGTTCTCTCTCAAGATCTCCATTTATCTTGCATCCTCTCTACTTTCTTATCTATCATACTTCTATCTCCGGCACTCTCTTCCTCTTTCTTACTTATCTTTCTTTAACTTCTTTTCACCTCCTCTCTGCATACTCCGTTCTTTCTTGGCACTCTCTCTTCCTTTTTTTAATTACTTCTTTATTCATTCTTCTCTATATATCTCTCCTTTATGCTCTCTTCCTTCTTCCTGCCCCCTATTACATCTGCTCTTTCCTTTCTTCTAGCTCCTTTTCTATCTATCATGCTTCTCTGTCCTGCACTCTCCTTTTTCTTTTCTTTTTCTCTTTCTAATACTCTCCGTGTTCCTCTTCCTCCCTATCTATCATTCTTCTCTCTATCTCCTTTATGCTTTCTTTTCTCTCTACCATCCCTCTCTCCTGCACCCTCTTCCATCTGCTCTCTCTCCCTCCCTCTTGCTCATGCCCTACTTCTTACTCTTACTTAACATTCTGTCTTTCTTCTTACTCCTGCGTTTTATCTCCTTCCTGCCTTCACTCTCCATCTCTGTCCTCATCTTGTATTCACTTTCTATTTTGCACTCTTTGGCTCACTGTCTCAGTCTCCATGGTGCAAGGACCCCCATAGAGAGAGATGTAGATGGAGGGCAGTAAGAAGAGAGCAGTTGGAAGAGGGGGCAAGAGGAAGAGTGATGGCAAAGGGAAAAAAAATAAAAAGGAGAGGGAGATAAAGAATAAGGATAGATAAGGCAAGAGAGAGAGTATGCAGAGAGTGAGCAATAGAAAAAACAGATAAAAAAGAGAAAGTTAAAAGGATAAAAGAGGGAGCAAGTGCAAGAAAAAAATAGTACATAGGGAGGAAGAGAAAAAAAAGACAAAAACAAACGTAAGGGTAGAATGAAGTCAAAAAATCCTTTTCAAACTTAAAAAAAAACCAGTCATTCAAAAGAGACAGTCATTTATTTGTTACAAAACACATCGCTTACCTGAAAGTTGTTACGCCAAGGAGGAGACCCAACACGGAAACACTAGAGAGAACAGCCCAAAAAAAAAACATAAGAATATAAACAAAATAGTTAAACACCTGTAAGAGAAATACTAATTACATTACAATTTAAAACGCATACCTGAAATCCCTTGTGCCATGGAGACAGCGAGCCATGGATCCCAAGACAAAATGCCGACCAGAAATAGTTACTATCTTGCACTCTTTGTTTCCTATCTTCTCACACAATTGTACACTTACTTTTCGTCTTCCCTCTCTCTTCCTCCCTCTCTTCCTCCCTATCTACTATTCTTCTCTCTTGCACATTCTCCCTGTTTTGCCTTTAACTTTCTCTCTTTTCTATCTTTTATCTGTTTTTTCCTCTGGCTCACTCTCTGCATCCACTCTTTCTCTCCTTTCTTATCTATCATTATTCTCTTTATCTCCCTCTCCGCTTTTTCCCCCTTTGCTATCACTCTTCCTCTTGTTTCCCCTTTGCTATCACTCTTCCTCTTGCCCACTCTTCCAACTGCTCTCTTCTTTACTCCCCTCCATCTACATCTATCTCTATAGGGGTCCTTGCACCATGGACACTGACAGCGAGCCAAAGATCTCAAGACAAAATGGCAACAAGAAATACTTGCCCAACCCTGCTGTCAAATACTGCAACAAAAGAAAAATAAATTTAGTCACATTCGGCGCATTCAAAGTGACAGTATTATCAGCTTTACAAAACACAACATTGCTTACCTGAAAGTCTTTACACCACTGAGCTGGCCCTCTTGCTCCTGCACTTTCTTCCATCCATTCCTCCTTCTTGCTCATGCCCTACATCCTACCCTCCCTTTTTCTCTCTCTCTTGTCCTCTCTCCTTCCTGTCTTCACTCTCTATCTACGTCTCCATCTTGTCTTCACTTTCTATCTTGCACTTTTTTTACTTGCTATCTTCTCACTCCATTCTGCACTTACTTCTCTTCTTGCTTTCTAGCTCTCTTGATCTCTTATGTGTCTCCTCTGTTCATCAACACTTTCTAGCTACTTTGTGTGCTTTACACACTTTTCCACTTCACTTTACTAAGTTAGTGTGAGCATCCCTATAAGGCTATATAGAGGATGTTAACTATAGTGTTTATTTAGGAACACTATGCAACAACTATAGAACACCCTGGACAAACGCAATGACTTATATTTACAACTAATTGTGTGAAACTTTTATATGTTTGTCTGTTATTTCTTTTACAGGTGCACAAACACTCCGCAATTAGGAGTATTTTTGGAATGAGCAATTGCTCTTCCCCCTTTTTTTTATGCACTAAATCATTTTTTTGATATTTTCACTTTCACGCCCCCAGGTCAGGGTGGGCGATTAGAGAGTCCATACCGCCGGGGTATAATTCTGTCATTATAAATGCCTAAGGAAATGTAAACAACTGTAAAACATGAAACATGTTGACTGACTAATTAGTATTTTAAATTAACAAATCCATTACCTTGGGCATTAAATTCAGACACATAACTCTTTCATTTGTGTACTAAGCATCAAGAATTATAGATTTTTACTTACACATTAGGCAGTTTTAATTATAAAACTCACAACATGCCTTTTTCACAAAACCTGCTCCGCAGTCTTCTGGCGTCGTAGCACACCAAAGAGGCATTCGGCCTCTTTGGTGGGGCCCAATGATGAAGCATGACACTGACTAGGTCGGTGTGTGAGGGCTTTCTTTTCCACCTAAAGTGAGTGTGCAATTCCCCAGTTGCATCACTCAGTATCTGTGGCAAATTCAGATGTATTTAACGTCTCTTCTATTGTTTATTTAGATTTAACAAGGGATTAAGTGTTCCTTAATCTCACTACCTCTCCTATTCCTTTGTACTTGCTTAAAATTACAAACAATGCATCTAATACACTATTTACAACTTCTCATAAAAATAACTTCATGTAATTTACATTTCTATTTTTTTGTAGCTTACATTCTACACCTCTATATCCTCTCTTCCTTATCAGACTTCTCTCTTTTCCTTATCTTTCTCTTCATCTTTCCACTACTCTCAATATTGCCTAACCACCCCTCTTTATTAACATCTCTTCGTCCTGCCCTACATCTCTCTCTATCTTGCTCACTTTATCCTCCTTACTACTATACATTACTAGTTACTCTATACTACATACACTTCTAAAACTCGATTTACGACTACTAATATGCTTCACTCAGTCCACACACATACTACACATACAACTTCTACACATAGTCTGGAGTATCGAGCCACTTTTATTATATTAATATGTCAACTCAATATTAATGCTTGTTTCATTCTTCCTTAGATTGCCAATTGATTGAATAACATCAGACGTTCAGAATTGTTTGACACAACATCAGTGAAAACATCATCACGGTAAAAGTATCTATTTTGCTTCTGTATTGACTTGTAAGTATAGAAATAGCAAGGGAAAAAGCAAGACACATATCAACACACACCCATATATATATATATATATATATATATATATATATATATATATATATATATATATATATATATAGTATATACTTAGAATTCGAAAAGATCATATAGAAGATTTCCATAGGTAACATTAATCTTAAGAAAAAAAAATAGTTAACAAAAAAGTAAAAGTAATTGCTTTTTCTTTTGCTACCAGCTCCAACTATAAAACAAGTCCAAAACAACAATAGAGTGGATTTAGAGAAAAAAAACTAGACAAAATCAGATATATAATTAGTTATTAAAAAAAATATATATATATTTATATACTTAACATTGAAAATTATTTCTTTTATAAAGACAATTGCTAATTGTTTGGAAATATATACAATTAGAAGTATGTTTTTTAAATAAGCTATCAACCTGTAACTTGGAATATATTTAACAGTAAAATAACTATATATATATACATATAAATATATCCAAATATATATATATATATATATATATATGCTAATAGTATAACTTATAGCTAGTACATCACTAAAATTGTAAACAAAATACATCTAAATCTGCTACCTTAAATACAAAGCAAAAAAATAGTGTTCAATTAATTGCCTTGCATTATAGTTAACTACAAAATAAAATATAAATTAGCAATAGATATATAGATATATATATATATATATATATATATATAGATTAAATAAGAGAACGAAAATAGACTCGCGTATAACAAAAAAATCTAGCAATACTGTAGCGATATCAAATTATTTCATAAATTAGATTAGCTAAGATGCAAATACTAGCAGCAGATTATCATCAAGGTCATGACAAATTTACATGCAATTCGAGAGGTTATCAATGCTTGCCAAATAGTACTTTTGCAATTATACACAACTATTACAAAGATGCACATACATGGACTAAAGAAGACTTGCATTACATTATGAAATTAGGTGATGCTTTATATATAGATATGCATTTACTTAATAGCGAACAACTTAGGCATCCAGATGAGTTACCAAATTTTATTGAACACAATACTACTATCTATTCTCTTAAACTTAAAGAACCTTATTATGGAGACATATTACAACAATGTGACCCTTCGTTTCCAAATCTCAACAAAATATTAAAACCTGCACTGGATTCCAACTCCGGTGTTATACTTTGCATGGAAATTTATGTTATTTCCATTTTTAAGAAAAATGATTCGTACTTTGTATTTGACTCACATAGTCGTGATAAGACTGGAATGCCTCATCCAAATGGAACATGTATTACTATACAGTTCACATTTGAAAAACTTCTAGAGTACATCACTAATCTGGCACACTATCTTAAGAAACCAAACCTGAATTGTGTGCCGTATGAATTAACTCCAATACAAATAAGTACGATTACAAAAGAATCACTTCAAAAAGCAATGGTGCGTCATGAAAAAAATAAGAATGCAGTAGCACCGAAAATTTTTTATGTGTATTCTACTAAAGGTAGTGAAAATTTTTTCACACAAGCATTTGAAATGCGTATAGAAAATGCCAAAAAAATCATTCAGAGATGTCAATCTAAAAAAAATACTTTTTGGAATAAGGAACAGCCATTAGCATTTTTAGATAATACTCCTAGTACTAGTACGTATTCCTGTGCAATTCTCACTACAACAGGGCCTAATAATCAATCGAAAAAGAACAGCAAGCAGATCAGCACAACACAATATACTAATACACCAGAAGAGACTACTCCTACTGACACATATGCAAGTATACTTAAGAAAACACTTAAGAGCAACACAGAAAGACAACATATTAATAGCACACACATAAATGTACAACAAACAATACCAGCAAGTAAGTTAAATACCAACACATATTCTACTAATGTAATTAATAACACACACATAAATGTACAACAAACAATAAACACAAGTAATGTACATACAAACACATATTCAAGTGATTACTATAATACATATAAACTTATTACTGGAAGTAATGACAGTTTACTTCATGATAATATACACAATAGCACATTGCAGAACAAGGAAAGTAGCACAAATAATACCAATATAGATTCACATATTTTAACACAAACACCACAAGAAATTCCCTTTTTACATAACACACATCCACAGGAAAAAAATACACATAGTGATAAAACTAGTCACTATACACATTGTCTTCAAAATAGTATATTTGCTATTCTAAAGAACTACTGTAAACCAGCATATATTTGGGATAGTGTAGACTTGCACTGTATTATGAATCTTGGAGATGCTTTGTACACTGAAATGCACTCTGTCGGTGAACAAGATTGTATGCAACCTCTAAAGTTACCAAATTACATAGTTAGCAATGACAAAATCTATTCTACAAAGCTCAAAAAATGCTTTAGCGAAGAACTAACAAAATCAGCACAAACTTTACATAGTAAATTTATATCTGCACTAACTTCTACAATTAATTCACAAACTGGTATATTGATCTCTATAGGTAGATATATAATTTCAGTCTTCAAAACTCTACATACATACTCTCTATTTGATTCACATAGCCAAAATGAAAATGCAATACAACATCCTAATGGAACATGTATTGCTATCAACCTTGACTCTATTAATCTTATTATAGAATACATCCTAAAGTTAGGCAATAGAGAACAAATTACTAATTCTGAGAGTATTACTTTAGATTTAACTACAGTGAACATAACAACAATTAGCAAAAAAGGTTTACACCAAACACAACGGAATCATAGACAAGGAAATGTAAAGTCGAGAAAAAGCATATATGTTCATACGACACATATATCTATAAATGCATTAGGGGAAATTCCTTCGAATAACTTACAAGTAGAAAATACAATACTAAACACACAAAAAAGCAATAGTCAGGACAATAGACTGCATGTAACAGAAGACAGTTATTTAGCTTCACACATAGCTCTTAACAATACTGAGATAATAAACACATTAACAGCTAATGTTGAATCACTAATTCAACCAACCAATATAGAAATTCTAGAAGTAAACAGTAATAGAAAAAGAAAACAGACACAAAACAAAGAGAATGAACCTAATCATAGACATATAGCAGGTCAAACAACAAATGAGATAATTAGGATATTTCAGGAAGAAATAAGATATGGACCCGAGTACACTTGCACTATTTGCAATCAACTCTGGCATAAGCAAAGTCTTCAAAATACACACAGTATTAGTAAGAGAGCTAAATTCATAGAATGTAATATTAGCAAATACAGAACAAATGAAATATGCAGAACATGTTACACATATATATCAAAAGACAAAATACCTCCATGTTCAGTATATAATGGGATGACATTTCCTGATATCCCAGCAGTCTTACAGTTGCATAACTTAGAAGAAAGATTAGTATCGCCAAGAATACCTTTTTTACAAATTAGAACATTACCACGTGGATTCCAAAAATCTCTATCAGGTGCAGTAGTAAATGTCCCTGCAGACGTTATGACAACAGTAACTGTTTTACCAAGGCAAATTAATGATAACATGACAATTCCAATAAAATTAAAAAGGAAATTAAGTTATAAATCTTATACCCATTATGAAAATGTTAGACCAAACAAAGTTAAACGTGCAGCTTTATATTTAGCCACTACAAGCACTTTGTTTCAAGAATATGGAATCACTATTAATGAAGATTGGGATTATACAACACAAGATATACATTCTTGTGATGAGACTTCAGATACAAGTAATACGTCAGATTCCTCAGACAACATTCCAGCAGGAAATTTAGATACTATGTTAGATAATGAAACTATTACTACAGAAACAAATAATATTTTAAGTTTAGCACCTGCAGAATATAACACACCAAGAGGCCTGTATGAAGACAAAGATTCTGAATATTTGGCATTCCCAACTATATTTGGCGGGAAACGAAGGCCGACTAATGAAGAAAGGCATGTCCCAATACATTACAGCACAATCTGTCAATCAGAAGTAAGAAGTAATGATCTAAGAGTAGCAAAGTGTGTTACTAATCTTTTCTTTAAATTAAAAACATTACACATTAAACAATTACAGAGCAAAATATTTATATCTCTTAGGAAATACTTTAATAATGGAAACATTATAACTGCCAAAGACATAAAGAATAAATTAGATACAATTTTGCAGTATAATGAAGGATACAAAATACTTAAAACTATCCGTAGTTCACCACCATATTGGGAGCAATGCAAAAAAGACCTCTTTGCTATGATTAGACAATTAGGATTACCAACATTTTTTTTAACTTTATCTGCTGCAGAAACGAAATGGTATCACTTAATTAACATATTATTACGTACAGAAAAGAGACCAGAATGCACAAAAGAAGAATTTAACAATATGTCATGGGAAACAAAATGCAAATTAATACAGCAGAATCCCATTACATGTGCAAGACATTTTGACTTTCAAGTTCGGAAATTATTTAATTCTGTTTTATTGCATGAAAGTAATCCAATTGGCAAAATTATTGATTACTTTTATAGAGTGGAATTCCAACAACGGGGATCGCCACATATACATGCTATAATATGGATAGAAAATGCTCCACTATATGAAACTTCTGATAGAGATGAAGTCACTACTTTCATAAATAAGTATGTTACATGTGCAAAAACAGAAGAACCAGATATAGAGTCTTTACTACCTCTACAAAGACACGGCCATACCAAAAACTGCCGTATCAAACATAAAAGAACATGCAAATATCATTATCCCAGATATCCAATGCCTGAAACTTTTATACTAGAACCAATAGAGCTAGACAAAACAAATAACGAGCTCTTACAGCAAATTGAACTAATACATCTAACTATAAATAGCCAAGAATTTTCAAATTATACTTTTGAACAGTTTTTGCATTCAATGAACATAGATCTAAAACAATATACTTTATGTATACAATCTATTATACAAAAAAATACTATTTTCTTGAAAAGAACACCAGCTGAATGCTTTATAAATAACTACAATCCAACTATTTTGAAAGCATGGCAAGCAAACATAGATATACAATACATCTTAGATGCATATGCATGTGCTGTGTATATTGTTTCATACATTAGTAAATCACAGCGAGGAATGAGCAAACTAATTGCCCAAGCTGCTAAAGAAGTACATGCCAATCCAAGTATTAAGGAACAACTTAAGCATATAGGGAACAAATTCTTAAACTGTACAGAAATAAGTGCACAAGAAGCAGCATATCTAATACTACAAATTCCTTTACGGAAAAGTTCAAGATCTTTTGTATTTATCAATACAAGTCCTAATGAAAAGCGTACATACTTATTAAAAGACATCGAAACTATCAATTCTTTACCAGATGAGTCTTGTAAAATACAATATGATAATATTATAGTCAGGTATAGTAAACGCCCTGTAAAATTAGAAACATGTACATTAGCTGACTATGCATCTATGTATAATGAAAAGAAAAAATGTAAAGGAAAAGAAGAAACAGGCCATGACAATTTCCTTATTGAAAATAACTTTCATAGCTCAGATGACGAAGAACTTGAGATAAATTTAGTAGACGAAACAAACTGCATAAAAAGAAAAAAAGCAAGAGTAATTCGCTATTGCAGATTTAACATCAAAAATGACTCAGAAAATTACTATAGAGAATTGCTCATGCTTTTTTACCCATGGCGAAATGAACATAATATAATTAATAACAAGGGAACTTATTATGAACGCTATCTAGAACTTAAAAATGCAGTTGATTCAAACCATAACAAATATAATAAACATAATAAACAACTAACAACTAATAGCAATGAAACTAGTATATTAGATACATTGCTACCACCAATAGATACAGAAGAAGATAACACCATATGCCATGAAGTGCAAAATAATGAAAACCCATTGTATGACCTATCATTTGATTTAGGGATTAGAAGTACAAGTAGAGAAGAATCAATAAGCAATAACATAATGCCAAAAGAACAATATGATAGTATAATGCAAAATCTAACAGAAGAACAACTTAACTTTATATATCATCATTTGCATTGGGTTAAAACTAAAGAAACACCATGCTACACATTTTGTACAGGTGGTGCAGGAGTAGGCAAAAGTTTCCTTATAACAGCACTTTACCAAACATTAGTACGTTATTACAATACAAAAGCAGGAGAAAACCCAGATAACATATATGTATTGCTTACAGCTCCAACTGGCAAAGCAGCACATAACATTCAAGGACAAACACTACATAGTACTTTTAAAATACCTATTTCACAAACACTAACTCATAGACAGCTAACTCATGAGAATAGAAGCACACTACAAGGTCAGCTAATGCATCTTAAATTGCTAATAATTGATGAAATATCAATGGTAGGGGCTAATGTATTCAACTTTATACATAATAGATTGCAAGAGATAAAAATGTCTGATCTCCCTTTTGGCGGTATATCTATTTTAGCAATTGGAGACTTTTACCAATTGAAGCCAGTTTTTGACCCATACATATTTGACAACCCAAAACATTCATATAGGCCAGTAAGTACTAATTTATGGCAGACACATTTCAAGTTATTTGAGTTGACTAAAATAATGAGACAACAAAATGACTTGCCATTTGCTCAACTACTAAACAGATTAAGAGAAGGGAAACAAACAAATGAGGATATTATACAGATAAAAACACGAGAAATAGAGCCACCTGAAAACATTAGCAAAACGATCCCTTACATTATGGGAACTAACAATGAAGTCAATAGCGTAAATAATGCAGTTTTATTAGAACATATAACCCATTACCCAGTTTACACAGCTACAGCAATAGATACAGTTGCAGCAGACTTAAGTGAAGCAGTAAAAAAAAAAATACTAAAACAGTTGCCCACAGATTCTACTAAAACAATGAGCCTGCCATCAATATTACATATTGCATTGCAATTAAGATATGATTTAACTAACAATATAAATGTCAATGATGGTTTAACAAATGGTGCAACAGGTATAGTAGAATTTGTGGAAACTATCAATAACAGCCCAAATGTAATTTGGATTAATTATGATAAAGAAACAGTAGGCAAATTAACAAGACAAGAAAACAAACACATATATCACAGTAATATTTTGCCTCATTGGACACCCATTCATGCTATTACACGGCATTTCCAATATACACAGAAATTTATAACTATTATACGCAAACAATTCCCATTGAGACAATCATCTGCAAGAACTATACATAGAACACAAGGAGAAACAATTGAGCCCATTTACATTCACTTTAACAACAGTAAAGTACATCATCTACATTATGTAGCTTTAAGCAGAGCTAAATCTTTAGACAACATATACATTAGAAACTTTCAGCAAGACAAAATAGCTGTACATCCAAAAGTGCATGAAGAAATGACACGTTTAAGAACACACATGCTATTACAAATATCAGTACCACAATTACATAGCTATAGACAACAGTGTAATATAATTGTCCATAACATACGGTCCTTGCAAAGAAATTACACTGCTATGAAATCAGACAAAAATATCATGAACAGTGATATTATATGCCTTACTGAAATCAACACAACTAGAAAAGCAGATAAGAATACGTTCTTAATAGAACAATATCACCTAGTATTATTTGATAAATTTCACAACCAGCACACTAAGCATGGTATTGCCATTTACTACAAAAAAAACATGCTTTTATCGCCAATATATCAAACACAACACGAAATTGACTTTTTAATTTTCACTCTGCATCTTAATGATTCTGAATACTTATTTATTATACTGTACAAACCACCACATGTACTTTTGCAGACATTATTACAAGCTTTAAGTAGCATAATTTACTTGTATCCAAATTCAAAATATGTCATCATGGGAGACTTCAATATAGATTTAACACAAATGTCACCAAACAGAACTTTGCTATTAGAATATATGCTGCAGCAATTTCAATGCCAGCAAAAAATACAACAATACACAACAGACTACAATTCTACACTAGATCACATCTATACTAATGACAACATCATGCACTACGGTACATTAGAATCATATTATAGTGATCACAAAGCATTATGGGTGGCAGTTTAAAATGCAACCACTTCATTAACATGCTATTTTATTACAGGTAATAGCAAAAGGGGAAAAATGTATGCTCAGAATGTGTACTAACATTTTCTCTCATTTCAGATGATTTCCATAGAAGACCTCAAAAAAATGAAACATGAAGACAACAAACCTTACCAAAAAACAATCCGAGCCAACGTAATAAAATGTTCGACAAAAACAAACTATACAAATGCTAAACAAGAGCACAAAGTCATGTATCATCTAGCTCTAGCTGATGAAAGTAGTTGCATTAAAGCAACGTGCTACAATGAGCCATTTTACCAGCAAACTAAAGAAGGGAATGCTATTATGATTCGCAATTTCTTAGCCAAAAACAATGTGATTATCATCACGAAACAAACGAAACTATCACGCATGATGCCCTTATCTATACCTCAAGAAATAATACAGGAGGCACAATATATCCTACAACCCCCTGCTCCACCAATATCACCGATACAAACAGTAAAAGCAGCTTCACTACGCTCATTAATGAGCATTTCTGGGACTATTGCTGAGGTAAGCTTATAAAAAAAAAAACTCACCCTTTTACACACACACTATGTACCAAAAAGTCTTGCACACAATACTTACACCTTTGACAAACTCTCACTCTTTGACAAACTCTCGCTCTTTGACAGACTCTCTCTCTCTTTGACAGACTCTCTCTCTCTTTGACAGACTCTCTTTGACAGACTCTCTCTCTTTGACAGACTCTCTCTTTCACTCCCTCTCTCTCTCTTTAACAGACTCTCTCTCTCTTTAACAGACTCTCTCTCTCTTTGACAGACTCTCTCTCTCTCTTTGACTCTCTCTTTGACTCTCTCTTTGACTCTCTCTTTAACTCTCTCTTTGACTCTCTCTTTGACTCTCTTTGACTCCCTCTCTCTCTCTTTGACAGAGTCTCTCTCTCTTTGACAGACTCTCTCTCTTTGACAGACTCTCTCTCTTTGACAGACTCTCTCTCTTTGACAGACTCTCTCTCTCTTTGACAGACTCTCTCTCTCTTTGACAGACTCTCTCTCTCTCTTTGACAGACTCGCTCTCTCTTTGACAGACTCTCTCTCTCTTTGACAGACTCTCTCTCTCTTTGACAGACTCTCTCTCTCTTTGACAGACTCTCTCTCTCTTTGACAGACTCTCTCTCTCTTTGACAGACTCTCTCTCTCTTTGACAGACTCAATCTCTCTTTGACAGACTCTCTCTGTCTTTGACAGACTCTCTCTGTCTTTGACAGACTCTCTCTCTTTGACAGACTCTCTCTATCTTTGACTGACTCTCTCTCATTGACTATCTCTCTTTGACTCTCTCTTTGACAGACTCTCTCTTTGACAGACTTTCTTCAACAGACTGTCTCTCTTTGACAGACTGTCTCTCTTTCACAGACTGTCTCTCTGACAAACTCTCTCTTCTCTCATTGACTATCTCTCTTTGACTCTCTCTTTGACAGACTCTCTCTTTGACAGACTTTCTTCAACAGACTGTCTCTCTTTGACAGACTGTCTCTCTTTCACAGACTGTCTCTCTGACAAACTCTCTCTTTCTTTGACAGACTCTCTCTCTCTTTGTCAAAGAGAGAGAGAGTCTGTCAAAGAGAGAGAGTCTGTCAAAGAGCGAGAGTCTGTCAAAGAGCGAGAGTCTGTCAAAGAGCAAGAGTCTGTCAAAGAGCGAGAGTCTGTCAAAGAGCGAGAGTCTGTCAAAGAGCGAGAGTCTGTCAAAGAGAGAGAGTCTGTCAAAGAGAGAGAGTCTGTCAAAAAGAGAGAGTCTGTCAAAGAGAGAGAGAGTCTGTCAAAGAGAGAGAGAGTCTGTCAAAGAGAGAGTCTGTCAAAGAGAGAGAGTCTGTCAAAGAGAGACAGTCTGTCAAAGAGGGAGAGAGTCTGTCAAAGAGAGAGAGAGTCTGTCAAAGAGAGAGAGAGTCTGTCAAAGAGAGAGAGAGTCTGTCAGACTGTCTCTCTTTGACAGACTGTCTCTCTTTGACAGACTCTCTCTCTCTTTGACAGACTCTCTCTCTCTTTGACAGACTCTCCCTCTTTGACAGACTCTCCCTCTTTGACAGACTCTCTCTCTCTCTTTGACAGACTCTCTCTATTTGACAGACTCTCTCTATTTGACAGACTCTCTCTTTCACAGACTCTCTATCTCTTTGACAGACTCTCTATCTCTTTGACAGACTCTCTATCTCTTTGACAGACTCTCTCTCTCTTTGATAGACTATCTCTTTGACAGACTCTCTTTAATTTCTATTACCAATTTTGTCTTACAGGAAGAAGAAATAAAAACAATTGTTATTGCCGGACAAGATACAAAACTTAAATCAATAACTGTGAAAGACACAACGGACTCAGTAAAAATAACTCTTTGGAGAGATGCCACAGACTTTCCCATTGAAATTGGATCCTACATTAAGATGACGCACTTGACAGTGCATGAATTTAACAACAATAAAATGTTAAACACAACAAGGAATACACAATTTCAAGTAAGTACAAATTATGAAAATATTAATAACTTGCTCTACTACTCAATCTATACTATCTACTTCTTAAAACACCATCAAACTCTATATTCACTAATTAAAATTCACTCAAACTATCGCTTCTAATACTCTCTATCTAAATGCATTAAGCTACACTATGTATTATACTAATCACTACTATAAAACTAACTTATACTCTCCACTTTATTAAAACGTATTTTTACTAAAGTATCTATAACATTACAAAACAGTCTATAATCCTCTATTATACCTTTTCACTATACGTACTCACAATCTATCCTTTCTTAAACTATCTTCACTACTTATTAACATTATTTAAGACTGCATATATCAAGAAATTTGTCCGTAGGTCAACACAAGAAAAGAAATAAAATAACTTCATAAATATGAAATTAACTAAATTCTTTTTCCTTCACAGAAAATAGAACCGCCAGAAGAAGAAATAAATATGACTATATATAGCCTCGAAAATGCGAATCAGGAACACAGTACACTAAATGTACATATTGATAATGCAGAAAATTTACAATCAGTCGAAATAGATAACAATATTCTACTGGACTACTTCCAAATACCACCGGACATTGACGACATTCAAGAAGCACTAATGCCAATCTTGCCCAAAAATGTCAATGTAATATTACAAAATGGATACATACGGAAAATACATGAGTTGTGAAAAACAACACAATACTTGACTGTAAATAAATGTACAAAATGGGAGATATTCAAATTATGTTTCAGTAAAAAGGCTAAAAATACAGTATTTTAATTAAAGTTTCATTTGCTTGCAAACAATAACACTAAATATATATTTACTTAAATAAAAATTTTTAAAGGTTTTTATCTTGTATTCTCTTTGACAGACTGTCTCTCTTTGACAGACTGTCTCTCTTTGACAGACTCTCTCTTTGACAGACTCTCTCTCTCTTTGACAGACTCTCCCTCTTTGACAGACTCTCCCTCTTTGACAGACTCTCCCTCTTTGACAGACTCTCCCCCTTTGACAGACTCTCCCCCTTTGACAGACTCTCCCTCTTTGACAGACTCTCCCTCTTTGACAGACTCTCCCTCTTTGACAGACTCTCCCTCTTTGACAGACTCTCTCTCTTTGACAGACTCTCCCTCTTTAACAGACTCTCTCTTTGACAGACTCTCTCTCTCTTTGACAGACTCTCTCTCTCTTTGACAGACTCTCTATTTGACAGACTCTCTCTTTGACAGACTCTCTATTTGACAGACTCTCTCTTTGACAGACTCTCTCTTTGACAGACTCTCTCTCTCTTTGACAGACTCTCTCTCTCTTTGACAGACTCTCTCTCTTTGACAGACTCTCTCTCTCAGACTCTCTCTCTCTTTGACAGACTCTCTCTCTATTTGACAGACTCTCTATTTGACAGACTCTCTCTTTGACAGACTCTCTCTTTGACAGACTCTCTCTCTCTTTGACAGACTCTCTCTCTCTTTGACAGACTCTCTCTCTTTGACAGACTCTCTCTCTCTTTGATAGACTATCTCTTTGACAGACTCTCTTTAATTAAAAATGGGAGATATTCAAATTATGTTTCAGTAAAAAGGCTAAAAATACAGTATTTTAATTAAAGTTTAATTTGCTTGCAAACAATAATACTAAATATATATTTACTTAAATAAAACTTTTTAAAGCTTTTTATCTTGTATTTGCATTATTATTACAGAGTACATAAGATATGTTAATGGACAATTTTACTTGAAAAAGACTACAACAAATGTAATTATTCTATAGCAAATTGAGCTACATGCAAAAATGATAATGTGTAAAATTTTTTTTACAGAAGCTACACCACATGTGCACTCTTTCGATGTTATGTAGCAAATTCATCTGGCTTATACATTGTGAAAAAATGGTAACATAAAAACATATCCAACGTTCATTAAAAATGCTACTCCCATGATAATGCTCATACGCCCACATTTTCATCCATCCACCCATCATTCATCCCACCACCTTTTCATACATCATTCATACACGCAACATTTTCTCCATCCAAACATCCATCTAAAATTTCAGTCTCCCAAATATACATCCATCCACACACCCTTTCATCATCCATCATTCATCCACTTACCTTTTCACACATCCATCCATGCAACTTTTCATTTAGCCTTTCATCCTCCTATCCATACATCATTCATCCATCCACGCTATCATCTATACATCCATACGCCCACCCTTTCTCCATCCACACATCATTCATCACATCCACCCATCATTCACCACAGCACCTTTTCACACATACATCCAGCCATCTTTTCTTACATCCATACTTCATCCGTCCACCCTTTTATCCTTTCATGCATCCTTTCATCCACACTTTTATTCATCCATCAACACTTGCATCTTTTCACATCCACCCTTCAATTCATACACCCACCTACATTTGCACACATCCATCATTCATGCAACATTTTTATTAATACATCCATCTACCATTTATTATACTAACAATACATCCATCCACACTTTCAGTTTCCCATACATACATCCATCTTTACACATACACACTTCTATCCATCCACTCATCATTTGTCCAACAGCATTTTCACCGATCCATCAATCATTCGTCCATGCAACATTTTTGACATCTATCTTAAAAATTAATTCCCCAATCTATACACACATCAACGCATCCATCAAGCCACACAATACTTATCCACCTACATTTTCACTCATACATCATACATCCATGCAACATTTTAACTATCCATCCTTTCATTTTTCCATCCATCCATCATGCTTCATCCATTCAATCTTTCAGCTATACATCTATACATCAATACACACACTTTCATCCATCCACCCATCATTCATCACACCACCTTTTCACACCTCCATACATAATTCATTCAACATTTTATACATCCACCTTTTATTACATCCAGCCTTCTTCCGTCCACCCTTTCATCATTCCACGCATCCTTTCATCCATTCACACATTCAACACTACATCCTGCATCCAACCACACTTTCATCCTTCCATCCATACATCCATCCTTTACACATCCACACACCTTTTCACACATCCATCATTCATCCATGCAACATTTCATACATCAATCTTCTAATTATTCGAAAGTTATGGAATTGTTCAAACTAGTAAAGTCACTATGCAATATAGTTCCTATGCATAGTTCAGTGGCATCCTAAAATGCCTTATTGATGTTTTACAACAAAACGTGAAAACACTTTCTAATACCTTGACTTCATTGTATATGTTGTTTGAAGAACTTTCAAAGCAACTGCCTGCATCCATCTAACAGTGCCATGCATCCTTTCATACACACTTTTATTCATCCATCCTTCATCCAGCCACACTTCCACATTTCCATACATCCATCCTTTACTCATCCACCCTTCAATCTATACACCCATCATACAGCCACATAAATTTCAACACATCCATCCATCACATTCATTTACCATTTCATTCTACTAACAATACATCCATCCACTTTCAGCTTTCCATCCATACATCATTTACACATCCACCCTTCTATCCATTCACTCATCATTTTTCCAACAACTCTCTCAACTATCAATCAATCATTCATCCATGCAACATTTTCTACATTAATCTTAAAAATTCATTCCACAATCTAGACACACATCACATCCTTCCAGCCACACATTATCTATCCACATAGCTTTTCACACATGCATCATACATCCATGCAACTTTAACTATCCATCCTTTCATTCTTCCACCCATCCTTCATACATCCTTCATACATCCATCATTTTATCTATACATCAATTCACCCACACTTTCATCCATCCACCCATCATTCATCACACCACCTTTTCACACATCCATCAATTCACCCACACTTTCATCCATCCACCCATCATTCATCACACCACCTTTTCACACATCCATACATCATTCATCCATGCAACATTTTATACATCCATCCACCTACATTTTCTTTTATCCGTCCTTCCGTCCAACATTTCATCCATTCACACTTTCAACAATCCAACCTGCATCCATCCACACTTTCATCCTTCCATACATCCATCCATCCTTTACACATACACACACGTTTTCACACATCCATCAGTCATCCATGCAACATTTAACATCAATCTATGGATTCTTCAGAACTTATGGTTTTTTCAAACTAGTAAAGTCACTGTGCAATATTGTACTTATGCATGGTTCGGTGTGACATCCCTGTTGCCTGCTTGTGCCTCCGTGTGCCCCTGTTGCCTGTTTGTGCCTCCGTGTGCCCCTGTCGCCTGCTTGTGCCTCAGTTTTCGTGCACCTGTTGCCTGCTTGTGCGCCCCTGTTGCCTGCTTGTGCCTCCGTGTGCCCCTGTTGCCTGCTTGTGCCTCCGTGTGCCCTTGTTGCCTGCTTGTGCCCCTGTTGCCTGCTTGTGCCCCTGTTGCCTGCTTGTGCCTCCGTGTGCCCCTGTTGCCTGCTTGTGCCTCAGTGTGCCCCTGTTGCCTGCTTGTGCGTCCGTGTGCCCCTGTTGCCTGCTTGTGCCTCAGTGTGCCCCTGTTGCCTGCTTGTGCCATGTGGGTGTGTGTGGAGGGCTCTGTGTGGCTGTGTGTGTGGGGAGGTTTGTGTGGCTGTGTGTGTGGGGAGCTTTGTGTGGCTGTGTGTGTGGGGAGCTTTGTGTGGCTGTGTGTGTGGGGAGCTTTGTGCGGCTGTGTGTGTGGGGAGCTTTGTGCGGCTGTGTGTGTGGGGAGCTTTGTGTGGCTGTGTGTGTGGGGGGGGCTCTGTGTGTCATTTGCGAGAGATAAAGCTAGTGGCATTGTAAATGACAATGCCATTTATTTATGTTAAAAAATACATAAATAAAAATAATGTCAAGAGCAATGCCAATAGCTCTAACTTTAACAAAGGCGAAACCATTGCATTGTAAATGCTTGTTAGGTTTTGCCTAGCGGAAGCTGCGCTCTGCGCAGCTTTTCCGCGCAGGCGAAATCCTGTTGAGAACCGTAGGGTGCTTTGGTTCGGCCCTCGTCCTTGATTGGCTGGCTCCGTCAACGGAGCCTTGCCATTGGACGAGGGGCCTGTCTGTCAATGCCGGACCAGACACGGGGGCGTTCCCGACATTCTTTGGCTTTTGCCGACGTCACGGGACGCCGGGAACGCCCCCGTGTCTGGTCCGGCATTGCCGGCACTACTGCGTCTCTTCTCCTCCGTCGCCGGCCTCCAGTCTCCTCCTCCCCGATTGCATTGCCCCGTGACTGGCCGGCCGGCCAATCCTAGCACGGCCGGCCGGAAGTGCCCGCCCCCCGCAGCCCGGGAAGAAGGAGAGCAAGACGGCAAGCACTATGGCGGCGCACGCGGGGCTCCCGTGGCCTGGAGGGAACCCCGGGAGATACAGGTAAGTGTTTTTTTTCCTTATTTGTAATGCTGATAAAAAATGTTAACATATTTAGAGGCACTGTATATACCATGTGTAACTACAATAGTAGACACGGATATGTGGGAAGGTAATAGACGCAACCCCGCCGGGTCAGAGATCGCAACATCTCGGCGCACGGTCTGTGGTCAGCATAGCCCATTGTGTGCCTACGGACGCATCTCACTGCTGGACTTAACCCCCTCCCTCCCGTTAGAGTCAGCAGTCTACAACACAACGCACAGAGGGAGAGACGGTGGTAGAGTCCAGGGTATGACACATTTAGCAATCCTCGTCCTCTTCATCACTCGATATAGCTGCCACCATGCTGTTCCCGCCCCTTACCGCTGCCTCGGCTCCCGTTCCCGCCCCCCTACCGCTGCCTGGGCCGCCCTGTTCCCGCAGTGCCGTTCTCAGCTGCAGACATGGTGAAAGTGTCCTTCAACTCGGCTCTCGGCCAGAAAGACCCGCCAAAGGAGGAGAACAGCGAGGTGCTCATCATCCCCGAGCCCAAGGTGAGCCCCCGGGAGGCTCGCCAGTTTATCAGCCTGTATATTGTGTTTGTTTGTCATTCGAAGGATCACACGCTGTGCTGCTCAAATACTCCGGTTTGTGTTTTCAAAACACTTGCAACCTTTTTATTCTCTCTTCTGCTGGATCAAGGTCTGTTTGGTTCGCATTTCCAGTTTTTGGGCTCTGAGTATCGGCTTTTGTTTTTCGTTGGAGACAGCCTCGCGTCTTTGGGATATTAATCTTGTTTTTGTTGTGAAAGCCGCCCATATATTGTGACTGCAGCCTCTGGATCGTGGGAGGGAGAGCGTGTTTGCTGGAGGATTACGGGTACACAAGATAGAGGAGGCAGGCAGGGAAGCTGAGGGGAATCATCAAGCGAAGCCTGAGCCCAACAGACACCATACCCACCTCTGCCCCCACAGCGAGACTGAGTCCAAAGCTGCCAAAGAGCCCCAGGAGGAAGAGAAGGAAAGGTAACAGCGCAGATTTATTAAATCCCATCCTCTCTTTTGACCAGTGCCGTAGCTATTGGAAAGTAGAGCCAGCAGTGAATCCCCTATGCCACGAGGAAGCTCCAGTTACATGTCAAAGTCCTGCGTATTTCAGACACGTTAAGCACGCACCCACGGGGATCGTGGCTCAGCCTGTTAACAGCATGCTTTCTCTGCTACTAGGAGCAGCTTTATGCCCTCTGGCACAAAGCTCCGTTAACACACCTTTTGTTCACCGGTGCTGTTAAGACGCCACACACTTATAACTCTTGTCATTAAGACTGGTATCCTCCTGTGTCCCACATCGGCACGCCTTGTGGATTCCTGTGCTTTGGCACAGTGCCCCACTGTAACCTTAGTGCCCTTCGCAAATAACTCTTTCAGTGGTTTAATCTACACCTCCTTGGTGCCTTTGCTACTCTTTTGACTGTGTGCTATGGATAAAATTGACCTCTCCTCCTGCCCTTGCATATACTGATTTAGTAAAACCATCTTGTGACAACCACTTTGTTGGATTATGCTACACTCTTCAGGAGACCTCTGTCTCTCATGAACCCTTGTGCCCTGGAAACCGTTATAGTTCTATGTACCATAATATTAAATGGTACTCCTTTCCATATCTCTGTCGTGTGGATCCGACCACCATGTTTTGCCCTAAATCAATCTAAGGGTGTTTCAGTCAATTCTCTAATTGACACCCACCGCTCCCCCTTTATTCCACCGCTAATAGTGGAAATATGATTTAACGAGTTAATATTTGCTTCTGACGTCTGTGACTCCTGCATGTTACTGGGTCAAATACTGCCAAGCCCACTCAACCTTTAAAGAGGATATCGTTGAATTGGGTAACTAATGATTAGCGTGTTATTTAACGTGTGTAGTTGGTGCTCAGGAAATATTATTTTGACAATGATCCCTGGGGCTTTGGCTGTGATTTTTGAACAAGTGGCTGGATATAGGACCGAGATGAACGGATAGAGTATGGGCATCTTCGGAATTTATATGGCATGTTAGTTGGTGTCCTTGGTCTGAGTGTGCGAAAACAAGATTTTTTAGTAGAGAAAGAATACAAGTTATACTCTCTAAACACGCACCCCTTATTTACCTTAAAGAACTCAACATCATTAGGATACAAATATAGAATTACTTTGTGCTTGTGTGTAAACTCGGTTACATTGCATACAATGTGTGTTTTCTTATCATAATTTGAATTACGACCCCACTCAAAGATAGACTAACTCGCTCATTTAGAGCTTTGTCAAAATCTCCAGATAATACCCTGTTGACTTAATGTTTCTGCTCAGGCGTCCACCTTGGTCAGATAAAGGGTGAATAGCACAGAGCACCATGTTCCTGCACGTTTCTCACGTTTGTTGAGGCTTTGGTTACACCAGCTTTTTGCAGGTGCAAACTGTTTACTGTATTTTGTACAATTAAAGTGGTAATACAACTACTGTACTGATTTTTTTTATATAGTATTGATAGTGCATATTATATGCATAACTAAAGAAGACTTGATACTGTGTATCTGGCAGTTTTTCTCACCGAGTCCTAATGTGTAACTTAATGGTAATAGATCAATGTTTGATTACCAGGACACACAGCTAAATTTCAAATGAGTGCCTGCCACGCTGGTGCACAGCTGGGATGGATGGATGGAAGGGTGGGTGTCTGACATAGAACAGTCTGGCACGCGGGGTGAACAGCTGGAGTGAGTGGGTGGGTGTCTGGTGTGGTGTACATCAGGCTGTTTGACTCACAGCTAACCCTGGGGTGGGTGTGTCCCCGGTGTAGAGCCAGCGAGAAGCCGGGTCCACAGCTGGGGTCGTGTGTGTCTAGCTTAGAGCAGTTTGAAAGAGAAGCCGGACGAACAGCTGGGAAGGGTGGGTCTCTAGTGTAGAACAGTTTGAAGGAGAGGTTGGGTGTACTCCTAGGGTGGGTGGGTGTCTGGTGTAGAGCGGGTTGTAAGAAAGGCTGGGTGCACAGTTGGGGTGGATGTCTGGTGTGGAACAGTTTGAAGGAGAGGTTGGGTGCACACCTAGGGTGGGTGGGTGTCTGGTGTAGAGCGGGTTGTAAGAAAGGCTGGGTGCACAGTTGGGGTGGATGTCTGGTGTGGAACAGTTTGAAGGAGAGGTTGGGTGCACACCTAGGGTGGGTGGGTGTCTGGGGTAGAGCGGGTTGTAAGAAAGGCTGGGTGCACAGTTGGGGAGGATGTCTGGCGTAGAACAGTTTGGAAGAGAGGTTGGGTGCAAAGATACAGTGGTTCGTGGTTGGGTGACTGGTGTAGAGCAGTCTTGTTTGACAGGTGTCTAGTGTAGGGCAAGATGGGTGCACAGCGGATGGGGGAGGTCTGTTGTAGTTCTGCCTGTATGAGAGGCTGGGTGCTCAGCACCCTTGCCGTGTAATGCCTTGTACTACATCTGTGTTAGCAGTCGCCTCAGGCTGTTTTTTTATGCAGGGGACGGGATTTGATCATGCCCATTACGCCGTATTGCTTCTCAAAGGCAACTGTTGCAGAGCCAAGTGGGCTGTTGAAAATTGTGTTTTCTCCACCTGCCCCTGTTGCCTGCTTGTGCCTCCGTTTTCGTGCCTCCGTTTTCATGCCCCTGTTGCCTGCTTGTGTCCCTGTTGCCCGCTTGTGCCTCCTTGTGCCCCTGTTGTCTGCTTGTGCCTCTGTGTGCCCCTGTTGTCTGCTTGTGCCTCTGTGTGCCCCTGTTGCCTGCTTGTGCCTCTGTGTGCCCCTGTTGCCTGCTTGTGCCTCTGTGTGCCCCTGCTTGTGCCTCTGTGTGCCCCTGTTGTCTGCTTGTGCCTCTGTGTGCCCCTGTTGTCTGCTTGTGCCTCTGTGTGCCCCTGTTGCCTGCTTGTGCCTCTGTGTGCCCCTGTTGCCTGCTTGTGCCTCTGTGTGCCCCTGTTGCCTGCTTGTGCCTCTGTGTGCCCCTGTTGCCTGCTTGTGCTCTGCTTGTGCCTCTGTGTGCCCCTGTTGCCTGCTTGTGCCTCTGTGTGCCCCTGTTGCCTGCTTGTGCCTCTGTGTGCCCCTGTTGCCTGCTTGTGCCTCTGTGTGCCCCTGTTGCCTGCTTGTGCCTCTGTGTGCCCCTGTTGCCTGCTTGTGCCTCTGTGTGCCCCTGTTGCCTGCTTGTGCCTCCGTCTGCCCCTGTTGCCTGCTTGTGCCTCCGTCTGCCCCTGTTGCCTGCTTGTGCTGTGTTGGTGTGTGTGGAGGGCTCTGTGTGGCTGTGTGTGCAGGAAGCTTTGTGTGGCTGTGTGTGTGGAGGGCTCTGTGTGGCTGTGTGTGTGGGGGGCTCTGTGTGGCTGTGTGTGTGGGGGGCTCTGTGTGGCTGTGTGTGCGGGGCTCTGTGTGGGGGTGTGTGTGGGGCGGCTCTGTGTGTGAGAGAGAGAGATTTGTTTAAATACCAGGATAATTGCTGGCAGCAGCACCCTTGCCGTGTAATGCCTTGTACTACATCTGTGTTAGCAGTCGCCTCGGGCTGTTGTTTTTTTTTATGCAGGGGACGGGATTTGATCATGCCCATTACGCCGTATTGCTTTTCAAAGGCAACTGTTGCAGAGCCAAGTGGGCTGTTGAAAATTGTGTTTTCTACACCTGCCCCTGTTGCCTGCTTGTGCCTCCGTTTTCGTGCCCCTGTTGCCTGCTTGTGCCCCTGTTGCCCGCTTGTGCCTCCTTGTGCCCCTGTTGCCCGCTTGTGCCTCTGTGTGCCCCTGTTGCCCGCTTGTGCCTCTGTGTGCCCCTGTTGTCTGCTTGTGCCTCTGTGGGCCCCTGTTGCCTGCTTGTGCCTCTGTGGGCCCCTGTTGCCTGCTTGTGCCCCTGTTGCCTGCTTGTGCCTCCGTCTGCCCCTGTTGCCTGCTTGTGCTGTGTTGGTGTGTGTGGAGGGCTCTGTGTGGCTGTGTGTGTAGGAAGCTTTGTGTGGCTGTGTGTGTGGAGGGCTCTGTGTGGCTGTGTGTGTGGGGGGCTCTGTGTGGCTGTGTGTGTGGGGGTCTGTGTGTGCGGGGCTCTGTGTGTGTTTGTGTGGGTCATTTGCGATAGATAAAGCTAGTGGCATTGTAAATGACAATGCCATTTATTTATGTTAAAAAAACATAAATAAAAATAATGTCAAGAGCAATGCCAATAGCTCAAACTTTAACAAAGGCAAAACCATTGCATTGTAAATGCTTGTTTAGTATAAAGATGGGAGCGGGCCCCCTGTTAAAATTAGATCATCTTTGGAATCAAGACACGACTTTCTGCGAAAGGACTTCACGATTTCTTCATCAAGATTCTCCCTTGTGGCTAAGGAGTAGTCACCCTGCATCCGCAGGCACCATCCTAAAGAACACTGCGGTCTGCTGCAAGTCCTTCATCACCAATCCGACGACCCAGCTCGACGAGACCCGGCTTCCCTGGCACCTCTGACCTCTACTCACCTCTACAGCCAAGCTGAGAACCGTGAGTGCGACGAGACCTCGAGGGACCGACGATCGCCAAGACTGCACAACATCTTTACTGCAAGCCCACCGTGTCCTCCACGGGTGAGTGCTTTGGGGTCCGAGAAGCCCCGACCCTGCGCAGCTCCAGCACCCAAGATCAGCCTCCCTGCATCTCCACGATCTGCGTGGGGCCCTTCTGCTGTTTGCTGTGCACCGCGTTGTTTGGCTACTAGCCGGCTGGCTTGTGGCCTTCTGAACGACGCCCGACGACATCACTGCTGCTGGTCTGGTTGCTCCAGACTGGCCCTTGCTTCCTTCTTGAAGAGAGGCACCCCGGACCCTCTTGGTCCACTCCAGACGCCATTTTAGGTCCACCGCGTGGGCTTGAGTTTGCCAAGGCTTTGTTGCCCAATCCTGGGGCCAGCGACGCCGACAGCTTCTATCTTCGTGGGACAGCTCGATCCTCCTTCCTGGTCGCCGACAACGCCTCCTGGTCCGTGAGATCTCCGAGCCCAGCGTCACCCACACGCCTTGTCGAGGTGGCTACCATCCGGTGCCCTCCTGGTGCCCACTGACTACTGGCTAGTAGTCTCGAACTTGGTCCCCTCTGCTTTCAGGTGTCATCTTCCATCGATCCAGGCTTGGATCCACCGAACTTTCTTCACTGGTCGCCTGCCAGGAACTTCTTTCTTCCAGGCTCCTGGTCCGTCAACGAGGATTCCCGACGTCTTTTGAGTCCTATGCAGCTGAAGCCCCTGGGCTAGGTAACTTCGGCATTTCGGTGCCCCAGCATAGCCTCACTATCCAAGGGTCAGAATCTACTTTCGTTTTCTCCCTACCAGGTCGGGTTCGCCCGAGAACACTAACTTTGCAAATTCTAGCTACCATAGACTTTGTCCCGCATCTCGCGTGAGAGTGCACACACTGCACCCGAGTCCCCTGGGTCTCCTAGAAGTAATCTAACGATTCTATAGTCAAGTCCTAGCGATTCCAAAGCCTATTAGTACTGTACTTACCTGCTAGTAATTTCGCATTCCACTTTTCTAGTATATGGTTTTCCGTGCCCCTCGGGCATTTGTATATACTGTGCTAACTTAAGTATTTTTGTAAGAGTTTTGGTTTGTGCTTAGTACCCTGTCCTCATAAAGAGTACAGGGCTGTTGTGATCTTTAATAAATAACTGTTTATTTTCATAACACTTGTGTGGTGTCCTTTCACTTGGTGTTCAAGGGGTATATGTGGTATAACAGCTGGCTTAACACGCCCTCTCGAGTCTTTAGCCTTAGACTGCTCGTATCCACGCTACTAGGATAGCTGGTCTATAAGGTTGACTTACAACCAATCATCAATAAGGGTTGCTGGACTGATACATAGTGTTCACTAGAATAGTGAGCACTGCATATCAGGCCACCTTCTCACATTGGTGAGCAGAGGTTGGGATTTGAGCTTGCTGTTGTTTTACCACACGTATCCTAAGAATATCTTGTTGAAAGATCACATAAGTACTGTTAGTACATATAACTAAGCTTAGAATACTCTGAGTTCTACTGAACCAGCTGTTGCAGCTCCTCAAGGCTTAGCACACCTTGGCTGCAACTCTTAGCAAGGGATCAGTAGGTAAACACATAGTGTAGGTAGGTGCATCACTTACACCACACTAGAATCAGCATGTCAGACAAAGGAGGAAACTCTGAGTATCCCCTTGTGTCAGTGGACCCTCCACAGGTCCTTACTTCAAAATATGCTGCTCTTAGCTTCCATGAGATGAGACAAGTGTGTACTCTCAGGAAACTAAAACAGGGGTCTAACCCCACCACTTCCTTTCTGATTGGTCTCTTAGAGGCTTATGATGCCAGTAGGGCTGGTAACCCAGACCCTTCTAATCCAGAAGGAAGTTTGCCCTCCTTACAGGGACCCTTTGATAGCCAGGACCATCCCCTCCAGGAAGCAGATGATGCTGAGGATGAGGATGATGACCAGTTGTCAGGGGATGAGGCAGATAAAGGACAGGTAGAAGTCATTAGACTAACCAGGTCCAACTTAAGCAGACATGAGCTTGGTACTGGGGGACTCCTGGGCCCACTCTCAGGTCAGCTTAACATTGGGAATGGACGAGTTAGGTCTCTATCAAGAGGCTCTAACAGATCCTTTCGAACCAATGGCTCTCTCAACTCTTCTCACAGAGGGATGTCTTCCCCTAAGAGGAGAGTGTATGAAGCTGAAGAAAGGGCAATCAAACTGAGGATTGAAAGGGAAGAACTTGCCCTGGCCAAAGAGAGACTTGCCCTTGCTAGAGAGCAAGAATTATGTGGGCTACAGCCCACTGGTGGCAGCAATATACCTAGCAATAGGGAAAGGAGTTTTGATACAAAGCACCTGAATAAGATAGTGCCCCCCTTTAAACAAGGGGATGACATCCACAAATGGATTACTGCTTTGGAGAGGGCCTGCACTGTGCAGGGTGTTTCCCAAAGTCAGTGGGCAGCTATCTTGTGGCTCTCCTTTGAAGGTAAAGGTAGAGATAAGCTCCTCACTACTAGAGTGGAGGATGCTAACAATTACCAAATCTTGAAAAATACACTGTTTGATGGGTTTGGTTTAACCACTGAGCAGTACAGGATGCTGTTCAGAGACACCCAGAAAACTCAGTCTCAAGATTGGTCTGACTTTGTTGATTGTGCCACTAAGGCTTTTGAAGGCTGGCTACTGGGTAGTAAGGTTACTGATTTTAAAGGATTGTATAATCTAATTATGAGGGAGCAAATCTTAAATAATTGTCAGAACCAGTTATTACATCAGCACCTGGTAGACTCTGATCTGACCTCCCCACAGGAATTGGGTAAGAGGGCAGACAAATGGGTCAGAACCAGGGTTAGGCCTAAAAACCAGGGTGGTGACCAGAAAAAGGAATCAACCAAGCCTCAAGAGAAGGGTGGGGATAAATCCACAGAGAAGACTTCCCAAGGGCCCCAAAACTCCAACAAGGGTGGTGGGTCCCAGAACACTCCTTCAGAACAGAAGAAACCTTATTGCCATACCTGTAAACAGGTGGGTCATTACAAAAGTGATGCCAGTTGCCCTAAAAATGGTAAAAAGGGAAATGTACCCCCAGGTAATACTCCTAAACCTCCTGTTACCACTAGTGGTAATCCCCCAGGTGGTGGGAGTGCCCCCAAGAATGTGGTGGGCAATACTTTGGGCAATCAGGAGGACTATGGCTTAGCCAGGTTCCCTGACCACACTCTTGTCTGTGAGACTGGCATGGGGTTTGCCAACTTCACTACTGGACCCCACATTTTGGGCAAGTATAGACAAGAAGTTTTAGTGAATGGTCAGAAAGTTGAGGCATTCAGAGACACAAGGGCCAGCCTCACCATGGTGAGTGACCATCTGGTCCCCTCTGCTCAACTGACCCCTGGTTTTACTTATCAGGTGACAGACATTCATGGAGTGAAGAGAAGGCATCCCATGGCAGTAGTCAAGCTCAGCTGGGGTAATGTCACAGGGCCCATGAGAGTGGCAGTGACAGATAACCTACCTGTAGATTGCTTACTGGGGAATGACCTGGAACTCTCAGCATGGGCTGAGGTGGAGCAAGAAACTCACTCCAGAATGATAGGCCTATCCAGACAGGGTAGTGGGGCAGTAATAGCTACAGCCCCAGTCCAAGCACCATTCCTCCCTGAAAAGGTTGGAAGGGCAGTGGTAGCCATTGCCCAGGCTCAGACAGACTTTCCAGAACAGGATAGGAGGGCTGTGACAGTCACAGCCCAAACACAAACTGAGTGCCCTCCTGAAAAGGTTGGCAAGGTTGAAATGGTCTCAGCCTCTACTCAAACAGATAGTGAGGTTGTGAAGCCTGAAACAATGGATCACTCCACTCAAACAGAGAGCATTGAGGAGGAAGAAGAGTCTTCCCCCTCCCAGACACTAGGTGAGAGCCAGCCTCCTCAGGGAACTGACTCTACCCCTGTTGAAGGAACTGCCCCAGAGGTAGTCAGGCCTAGCCTGGCAGAGCCCCTGATGGCAGTGGACCCTTCCCAGGTGGGACCCAGTCTGGAGCAGGTAACCTGCACCTCTCTACCCTGTCTCAGTCAGCCCAGGGCTGAAGAGATCAGGGAGGCCAGTGGTGGACCCCAAAGGGCCCCCTGTCCAAAAGAACCCCTTAATCAACAGATTAGGATCACTGAAGCTGGTAAACCTAGCCAAGTGAAAATAAGTCAGACTCCTGAGGGATCCCCCTTAAAAGTAGTTAGGGAACTCCCACAGCTGGACACTGTTGGGCACAGCCAAACCTGGGGCCTAACAACCCCAGACCTGACCTGTCCCTCCAGTAAGCCAAACAGAGGGACTCAGCCTCCAGCTTTAGGTAGCCAGAGGCTGACCCTGAGAGCTCAGTGCATCTCAGCTAAAGAAAGGCACACATGATGAATGGTGATTGGAGGAAGTTGAGCCCAAAGGTAGAGGAGCCTCACTTCAGTACTCCATCCCAGCATCAGCCTTCTACTTTCCCAAGACACACCAGAGACAGAGATTCCCTATGGTGGAGACCCTCAGATACCCTTAGGGTGAGGGGTTGCCTAGTGGACCATGACACAGGGGGAAACCAAGCCAGAGCTGGTCCTTCCTTATATGGCCACTTAGGTAATAGAGGCTTACCTGGACAAGGATAGCCTTATCTCCTTTCGTTTGGGGGGGGGGTTGTGTAGGAAGGTACATCCTGACTATGGTTGCCCCCAAATTTTTGCCCTGTGTTTTAGCTGGTTTTGGGCATAGTCGACCTGGGATCCTGCCAATCAGGACCCCAGGCCTACTGCTCTCTCTTTAAAATGGATTCCATGTACCCTAGGTACATTTCCAATTGGTACTGGGCCACCCTATCAGACCCTGTAACTCAGGGCATGGGTGTACCCAGGGCTGCCAGGGGCTGCAGCATGTATTATGCCACCCCTGGCTGGCCTCCTAAGTTTGACACAACTGGCTGCACGACAGCTGGGGCAAAGGCGTGTAACCACCCTTTGCTGTAGGTGTAGTATACCTATACCTAACCCTAAAATGGACACACGAATTCCTATCAGTCACTCCTATGGCAGGCCTTGACAATCCTGAAGGCAGAGTGCTTGGAATCGTGTGAGATGGTGCTCTGGCATGAGCTGAGCCTGTCTGCAGCTTGCGGAACCAAGTCCTAATAGCTGTTCCATGATAACGCATACCATATACTCTTAAGTGCATTATAATCCTCGCGGTTAAATGCTAACTTTGGTATTGCTTTATCAAAACATGTCGAGTAAGGTGTCATACGAATTGGAATACTAACCCCTCACCAATTCTGGCGACGGGGTTAGCATTCCACCCTTCTAGAGGGACACGACATGTATGTAACTGTGAACCCCGGTTAAAGTTAAACGAAGCCTCAGCTCCACAAAATGGATGCTGCCACCACAGACACGAGTCTGACCCCCTGCAGCTGGGAGTCCTTCCAGCGAGGGGAGCCTGGACAAAGGGTTTCCTGTCAGGGGCGGTGCTAGCACCGTCCCAGACATGGTTTTGTGTATCCTGGGTAGGCAGGGCTTTTCAGGAAGGTGACTGCTGAGTGGCACCCCGGTGCTCACTACGCATAGGCCGGTCTGAACCAGTTCCAGGGGCACACCAGCCCCTGGCCTGGGGAAATCCGGCATGGCTGAGGGGTGTAACCACCCCCCACCTAGTCCCACCCATAGGCAGGACCTAGTCGCCGGGTCAGCCCCCTTTTTTAGTATAAAGATGGGAGCGGGCCCCCTGTTAAAATTAGATCATCTTTGGAATCAAGACACGACTTTCTGCGAAAGGACTTCACGATTTTTTCATCAAGATTCTCTCTTGTGGCTAAGGAGTAGTCACCCTGCATCCGCAGGCACCATCCTAAAGAACACTGCGGTCTGCTGCAATTCCTTCATCACGAATCCGACGACCCAGCTCGACGAGACCCGGCTTCCCTGGCACCTCTGACCTCTACTCACCTCTACAGCCAAGCTGAGAACCGTGAGTGCGACGAGACCTCGAGGGATCGACGATCGCCAAGACTGCACAACATCTTTACTGCAAGCCCACCGTGTCCTCCACGGGTGAGTGCTTTGGGGTCCGAGAAGCCCTGACCCTGCGCAGCTCCAGCACCCAAGATCAGCCTCCCTGCATCTCCACGATCTGCGTGGGGCCCTTCTGCTGTTTGCTGTGCACCGCGTTGTTTGGCTACTAGCCGGCTGGCTTGTGGCCTTCTGAACGACGCCCGACGACATCACTGCTGCTGGTCTGGTTGCTCCAGACTGGCCCTTGCTTCCTTCTTGAAGAGAGGCACCCCGGACCCTCCTGGTCCACTCCAGACGCCATTTTAGGTCCACCGCGTGGGCTTGAATTTGCCAAGGCTTTGTTGCCCAATCCTGGGGCCAGCGACGCCGACAGCTTCTATCTTCGTGGGACAGCTCGATCCTCCTTCCTGGTCGCCGACAACGCCTCCTGGTCCGTGAGATCTCCGAGCCCAGCGTCACCCACACGCCTTGTCGAGGTGGCTACCATCCGGTGCCCTCCTGGTGCCCACTGACTACTGGCTAGTAGTCTCGAACTTGGTCCCCTCTGCTTTCAGGTGTCATCTTCCATCGATCCAGGCTTGGATCCACCGAACTTTCTTCACTGGTCGCCTGCCAGGAACTTCTTTCTTCCAGGCTCCTGGTCCGTCAACGAGGATTCCCGACGTCTTTTGAGTCCTATGCAGCTGCAGCCCCTGGGCTAGGTAACTTCGGCATTTTGGTGCCCCAGCATAGCCTCACTATCCAAGGGTCAGAATCTACTTTCGTTTTCTCCCTACCAGGTCGGGTTCGCCCGAGAACACTAACTTTGCAAATTCTAGCTACCATAGACTTTGTCCCGCATCTCGCGTGAGAGTGCACACACTGCACCCGAGTCCCCTGGGTCTCCTAGAAGTAATCTAACGATTCTATAGTCAAGTCCTAGCGATTCCAAAGCCTATTAGTACTGTACTTACCTGCTAGTAATTTCGCATTTCACTTTTCTAGTATATGGTTTTCCGTGCCCCTCGGGCATTTGTATATACTGTGCTAACTTAAGTATTTTTGTAAGAGTTTTGGTTTGTGCTTAGTACCCTGTCCTCATAAAGAGTACAGGGCTGTTGTGATCTTTAATAAATAACTGTTTATTTTCATAACACTTGTGTGGTGTCCTTTCACTTGGTGTTCAAGGGGTATATGTGGTATAACAGCTGGCTTAACACGCCCTCTCGAGTCTTTAGCCTTAGACTGCTCGTATCCACGCTACTAGGATAGCTGGTCTATAAGGTTGACTTACAACCAATCATCAATAAGGGTTGCTGGACTGATACATAGTGTTCACTAGAATAGTGAGCACTGCATATCAGGCCACCTTCTCACAGTCGGTATGCTCACAGGAAGTTTAGGAATCCATTGCATATATTAATGGGACTGAAAGAACGTCGACATGTTTCTGCTCTCTTGGCCCGTGGGTCTAAGAGCATTCGTCAGGACAAATACAACACTTAACACAGATAAAACTACATGTCACTATTTGTGATGTAGAAGGGTAGATTTTTAAACTTAATAGTCTTACCCTTTTGAGGTTCTATGGAGTCACCTAAAAAAATTATTAGAGAAAAAGGTGGGGTCACTGGTGGCATTTAACCAATGTTCAGGAAATGGTTAACAAAGAAAACATTGTACTGTTATCATAAAAGCTCAATTTGAGACCTTATTTATCAATTTTGGAAAACAAGAGCAATGGTGACATTAAAGGCGAGTAATTGGTGGCGACATATTGACAGACTAGCATTTGTATGGCAAGTTATGCAACTGTGATTTACCCAAAATGAAGTTTGACATACCTCTAAGTTGGGTGAACTTTGAATGAACCTGATAGAAGAAACGGGAATAGTGAATATTTAACCATGTTAGTTGAGGAGAAATGTCCAATTACCTCAGGTGAGGTCTTACCTTAAGGGTGATTATATAAGGTTCCCTCAGGAGGTATGGACAATTGTCCCAGGCTATAACGACATCAAGGGAGAGTTAGTAACAATGATGCCGTGTCGTGGCGATTGAACGCGGGCAAAGAGTGGGAAACTTACCCGCAACGGAAGCGTGTTCCGCGTCTTGTGCTGACTCTGCCTCCTGGACGCCGGGAGCACGCTTCTAATGGCGTTTTAACAGCGCTTGTCAAAGAAATAGAAATAGGACGTTTTGCACAGAAACGAAGATCAAGTTGGACTGGTTAAATAACAAATTCAGAATCATTTTGTGCGCTTAAATGTAATTATATGTTATCTACGATGTAATATTATAATTATCATGGCACTGCCGAAAAAATTGAGATTATAATTTTTCTGAACTGTGGAACATTCACAGACTCAACCCTAATCTCGGAAAAATTCACACTGCAAAAAATTGAGGTTATCTCGATTGTCTTTTTGCAAAAATCAGCGTGCAAAGTGGTGCCAGGAGATGTCATCATTCAGACCGTACTTATTGGTCTTAAGGCGGTCCACCCAACGTTGTTCTTTTTCGTATAGTACTTTTTCAACATTGGGTATTGTGTCTGGTACTCTTTCTATACCTGTCCACTTTAGATCCTCAATGCTGTGTTTTTGTTCGATAAAGTGTGCACAGAGCTTGGTTGTGTTCTTTTGTAGGCGAATATTGCTTTTATGTTCCCCTATGGGCAATTTCACCTTTCTGCAGGTCATACCGATGTATTTCTTATCACATGGACATGTGATCATATAGATCACATGGGAAGAATTACAATTACTATGTTGCCGTTGGGTCCATGTGAATGTTGTAGACAGTTGTAAAGTCTTGGAAATGGACGTGGATTTACAGGCCGTGCAGGAGCCACATGGATAGTGGCCTGTCACTGGTGTCATATTGATGTTTCTGATTGGGTTTATTGGGTTTGTTTGTTTTGGACGAGTATGTACCAGCATGTCACGTAAATTTTTTGTTCGCCTGTTCGCAAAGCGAGGTTTTGGCGAGTTGAATGTTCCCGTATTTACAATGTGCCAATTCTTACTGATTAGTTTGTTAACCTGATATGATGCAGGACCAAATGTGGTCACACAGGTCATGAGGTCCTCATTTTCAGCTTTTTCAAAAGTTGTTAGGAGGTTTTCCCTAGGTTGGTTTAGGGCTCTTTTTTGGCATTTCGATATTGTGGTTTTTTTGTAATGTCTTTGTTGGAGTCTGATACTGAGAGCTTTCGATTGTATTTGGTAATCCTTTTTTTGACTACAGTTCCTTTTGAGACGCAAAAACTGACTGTAAGGTAAGTTGTCTCTTAACGGTTGTGGGTGATAGCTCTTATAAGACAACAAACTGTTTTTGGCAGTGGGTTTTCTGAATGTTTTTGTCTCAATTCGGTTTTCCTCTGAAAAGATCGTTAGGTCTAAAAAATCAAAGCTCTCCTTGTCAGCTGTGTACGTGAATCTGAGCCAAGGTTCACGTGTATTCAGCCAGTCAACAAAAGTTTTGAGGTCTTGTTTGTTGAGCCAAATCAAGAGGACGTCATCAATTTAGCGTTTCCAGTAAAGGATACTGGAAACGTAAGGGTTGGCGGTTGTTAGTACATGTTGGGTTTCAAAGTTGCTTACGTAGAGGCCTGCCACCGATGGAGCAAATGCACTGCCCATAGAGGTCCCATGGCTCTGTAGAAACAGTTGGTTTTCAAATTCAAAATAATTTTCGGTAAGTGCCATCCGGCAACATTCCAGGACAAAGTGTCTCAGTGTTCTGAAATCCCAATTTTCTGTAAAGAGAACGTCTTCCAACATTTCCAGCGTCTCTTTTTGTGGCAGACTGGTATATAGGGATTCCACGTCTAGTCCCACTAAGAGCATACTAGTGGGGTCAAAGGGTTGATCTTTTAGTTGGTTCAACAGATCTCGGGTGTCTTGTAAATAGGCAGGTGTTTTTTTAACAAGTGGTTGAAGGAATTGATCCGCAAATTTTGAGAGGGGTTCCAACACTGATCCTATACCCGAAACAATTGGGCGGCCTGGTGGAGGTATTCTGTTTTTGTGTGTTTTGGGTAAGGAGTAGAAATACGGGGTCTTTGGGTTTTCAGTCGTTAGGAAATCTGCTTATTTTTTGCTTACCCAGCCATTTGTTTCTGCTTCATGAACCATAATTGCAATGGTTGTTTTTAATCTTGATGTTGGGTCCGTGGTGATTTTGGTGTAGAATTTTTCGTCCGCCAGTAGTTCTAGACATTGGTTTCTATAACCTTCTTTTCCCAGGATAACTATTCCTCCACCCTTATCCGTGGGTTTTATGACAATATTTTCATTTGTCTGAAGTTCTTCCAAGGCAATTCTTTCTGATCTAGTTAGATTTTGGAAGGGTCTTCTGACATTGGTTGCCATGTTGTCAATTCCAGTTAGGACGGCTTGTTCGAAGGTTAGTATTTCTACTGGTACCATATTTGTTGGTGGGGTGAAGTTGGATTTTTTACGAAGATTGGTGTCTCCAAGATCAGTGGTTGGTGTGGACTCCCAAAAGTATGCTTTTAACTTGAGAGAGCGACAGAATTCCGATAGTTCACACTTGAGTCGGAACAGGTCGAGGTTAGGAGTAGGGACGTAGCCAAGTCCTTTGTTTAGGACATTTTCTTGTTCTTTCGAAAGAATCATAGGGCTTAGGTTCATTATCAGTGACTCGTTTTGCTGGTCCCTGGCTTTGTCGAGGTCATACTCCTTGTTTGAACATTCGGCTGTTGGTCTTGCCATGATATGTTTCTTCTCCTTCCTCTTTGGTTTTGGCCCCTCAATAAAAAAGGATCTTGATTCTGGTTGTTTATCCCTTGTTGTGGTATACCCATGATGTTTTGCATTTGTTGGGGTCCTTGATTATACGGGTTCATCCAGCCCGTGTATGATTGCATATACGGCTGGAAAAATGGCATTGGGGGGCCCATGAAGTGTTGTCTTGGCCATCTATTGCCTCTTCTCTGTGGTCTGGACCGGTATTGTCCTCGGCCCCATCGGTGGCCAGAATCTTTGGACCCTGTATCTGATCCTCCTGAGGAATCCCAGCCGTCGGAATCATTGTCTGTTTTCGAATCCGATGATTTATAATCCTTTTTTGGTGTAGGGATGCATTTTCTCATGACTGAATTTTTTAATATCTTTACTTAATTTTTGTAATTTGCTTTGAATCAGGAAATCCTCACTCTCTGATATCTCTTTATTTAGCTCTTCCAGTCTTTTTTTAAAAACTGCCGGTTGTATGCCTTTCTTTAATTCAGTTTCACAAGCTTCTATCTGGGTTAATAATTCATCAGAAAGTCTTTTGGCAGTTTTGACTATTAACACTAAGTAGTCAAGAGTGCATTTCCAGGAAATTGCAGACCAATCGCGTCTGAAAGCCAGGTTATGTAGAAAAATTCTTGGTGCGTTGGTGATCCACAACCCTCGTGGTGCTATCTTTGAGCGTAAGTATTCAGTCATAATTATTCCGTGGATGGCAACCCTTATTTGCTCCTGTTTTTTTGCTGTTAGGTTGTCCCAATCATCGGTCTGGGCTAGTACTTGAACAAAGTCTGGGTTTTGAATTAGCGTTTGGGCCGCTAGTATCTCGCTTATGTCGCTCCCCGAAAAACTCAAGCCATTCATATCTTCCATGTTAAGTTTCCAAGGAAAGTCTTGTTATTCGTAAACAAGAGTCTAAAGACAGATTTTCCGCAGCTGCACGCTGCTTGATACGAGTTCATCAATGTGAGGGAAGAGGAATAGCTGTCCTATCTGTTCCCCAGAACTAGGTAGAATTTATCAGAAGTGGATAGGACACTTGTAACCACTTATACCAAGAGAAGTATTGAAAAACCCTCATAAACGTTGTGTATAACGAGAAGCGGTATATCTTATTCTCCACCCCACACAGACTTTATGGCAACAGTCATTGGGTTTAACAATTTGTATCTTGCCAGCCTCACCCGAGGCGATCTCTGGTTTTTCGTGGCAGTCTCCAGAGAATTCTGAGTCACCCCACTGAAAGTGCACAAAATGTATAAAATAGTTTCCAGACGATTTGGGTACTCTTTATTAGTATCGCTGGACTACTAAGTTAAAAAGGTCGGTATGCTCACAGGAAGTTTAGGAATCCATAGCATATATTAATGGGACTGAAAGAACGTCGACATGTTTCTGCTCTCTTGGCCCGTGGGTCTAAGAGCATTCGTCAGGACAAATACAACACTTAACACAGATAAAACTACATGTCACTATTTGTGATGTAGAAGGGTAGATTTTTAAACTTAATAGTCTTACCCTTTTGAGGTTCTATGGAGTCACCTAAAAAAATTATTAGAGAAAAAGGTGGGGTCACTGGTGGCATTTAACCAATGTTCAGGAAATGGTTAACAAAGAAAACATTGTACTGTTATCATAAAAGCTCAATTTGAGACCTTATTTATCAATTTTGGAAAACAAGAGCAATGGTGACATTAAAGGCGAGTAATTGGTGGCGACATATTGACAGACTAGCATTTGTATGGCAAGTTATGCAACTGTGATTTACCCAAAATGAAGTTTGACATACCTCTAAGTTGGGTGAACTTTGAATGAACCTGATAGAAGAAACGGGAATAGTGAATATTTAACCATGTTAGTTGAGGAGAAATGTCCAATTACCTCAGGTGAGGTCTTACCTTAAGGGTGATTATATAAGGTTCCCTCAGGAGGTATGGACAATTGTCCCAGGCTATAACGACATCAAGGGAGAGTTAGTAACAATGATGCCGTGTCGTGGCGATTGAACGCGGGCAAAGAGTGGGAAACTTACCCGCAACGGAAGCGTGTTCCGCGTCTTGTGCTGACTCTGCCTCCTGGACGCCGGGAGCACGCTTCTAATGGCGTTTTAACAGCGCTTGTCAAAGAAATAGAAATAGGACGTTTTGCACAGAAACGAAGATCAAGTTGGACTGGTTAAATAACAAATTCAGAATCATTTTGTGCGCTTAAATGTAATTATATGTTATCTACGATGTAATATTATAATTATCATGGCACTGCCGAAAAAATTGAGATTATAATTTTTCTGAACTGTGGAACATTCACAGACTCAACCCTAATCTCGGAAAAATTCACACTGCAAAAAATTGAGGTTATCTCGATTGTCTTTTTGCAAAAATCAGCGTGCAAAGTGGTGCCAGGAGATGTCATCATTCAGACCGTACTTATTGGTCTTAAGGCGGTCCACCCAACGTTGTTCTTTTTCGTATAGTACTTTTTCAACATTGGGTATTGTGTCTGGTACTCTTTCTATACCTGTCCACTTTAGATCCTCAATGCTGTGTTTTTGTTCGATAAAGTGTGCACAGAGCTTGGTTGTGTTCTTTTGTAGGCGAATATTGCTTTTATGTTCCCCTATGGGCAATTTCACCTTTCTGCAGGTCATACCGATGTATTTCTTATCACATGGACATGTGATCATATAGATCACATGGGAAGAATTACAATTACTATGTTGCCGTTGGGTCCATGTGAATGTTGTAGACAGTTGTAAAGTCTTGGAAATGGACGTGGATTTACAGGCCGTGCAGGAGCCACATGGATAGTGGCCTGTCACTGGTGTCATATTGATGTTTCTGATTGGGTTTATTGGGTTTGTTTGTTTTGGACGAGTATGTACCAGCATGTCACGTAAATTTTTTGTTCGCCTGTTCGCAAAGCGAGGTTTTGGCGAGTTGAATGTTCCCGTATTTACAATGTGCCAATTCTTACTGATTAGTTTGTTAACCTGATATGATGCAGGACCAAATGTGGTCACACAGGTCATGAGGTCCTCATTTTCAGCTTTTTCAAAAGTTGTTAGGAGGTTTTCCCTAGGTTGGTTTAGGGCTCTTTTTTGGCATTTCGATATTGTGGTTTTTTTGTAATGTCTTTGTTGGAGTCTGATACTGAGAGCTTTCGATTGTATTTGGTAATCCTTTTTTTGACTACAGTTCCTTTTGAGACGCAAAAACTGACTGTAAGGTAAGTTGTCTCTTAACGGTTGTGGGTGATAGCTCTTATAAGACAACAAACTGTTTTTGGCAGTGGGTTTTCTGAATGTTTTTGTCTCAATTCGGTTTTCCTCTGAAAAGATCGTTAGGTCTAAAAAATCAAAGCTCTCCTTGTCAGCTGTGTACGTGAATCTGAGCCAAGGTTCACTTGTATTCAGCCAGTCAACAAAAGTTTTGAGGTCTTGGTTGTTGAGCCAAATCAAGAGGACGTCATCAATTTAGCGTTTCCAGTAAAGGATACTGGAAACGTAAGGGTTGGCGGTTGTTAGTACATGTTGGGTTTCAAAGTTGCTTACGTAGAGGCCTGCCACCGATGGAGCAAATGCACTGCCCATAGAGGTCCCATGGCTCTGTAGAAACAGTTGGTTTTCAAATTCAAAATAATTTTCGGTAAGTGCCATCCGGCAACATTCCAGGACAAAGTGTCTCGGTGTTCTGAAATCCCAATTTTCTGTAAAGAGAACGTCTTCCAACATTTCCAGCGTCTCTTTTTGTGGCAGACTGGTATATAGGGATTCCACGTCTAGTCCCACTAAGAGCATACTAGTGGGGTCAAAGGGTTGATCTTTTAGTTGGTTCAACAGATCTCGGGTGTCTTGTAAATAGGCAGGTGTTTTTTTAACAAGTGGTTGAAGGAATTGATCCGCAAATTTTGAGAGGGGTTCCAACACTGATCCTATACCCGAAACAATTGGGCGGCCTGGTGGAGGTATTCTGTTTTTGTGTGTTTTGGGTAAGGAGTAGAAATACGGGGTCTTTGGGTTTTCAGTCGTTAGGAAATCTGCTTATTTTTTGCTTACCCAGCCATTTGTTTCTGCTTCATGAACCATAATTGCAATGGTTGTTTTTAATCTTGATGTTGGGTCCGTGGTGATTTTGGTGTAGAATTTTTCGTCCGCCAGTAGTTCTAGACATTGGTTTCTATAACCTTCTTTTCCCAGGATAACTATTCCTCCACCCTTATCCGTGGGTTTTATGACAATATTTTCATTTGTCTGAAGTTCTTCCAAGGCAATTCTTTCTGATCTAGTTAGATTTTGGAAGGGTCTTCTGACATTGGTTGCCATGTTGTCAATTCCAGTTAGGACGGCTTGTTCGAAGGTTAGTATTTCTACTGGTACCATATTTGTTGGTGGGGTGAAGTTGGATTTTTTACGAAGATTGGTGTCTCCAAGATCAGTGGTTGGTGTGGACTCCCAAAAGTATGCTTTTAACTTGAGAGAGCGACAGAATTCCGATAGTTCACACTTGAGTCGGAACAGGTCGAGGTTAGGAGTAGGGACGTAGCCAAGTCCTTTGTTTAGGACATTTTCTTGTTCTTTCGAAAGAATCATAGGGCTTAGGTTCACTATCAGTGACTCGTTTTGCTGGTCCCTGGCTTTGTCGAGGTCATACTCCTTGTTTGAACATTCGGCTGTTGGTCTTGCCATGATATGTTTCTTCTCCTTCCTCTTTGGTTTTGGCCCCTCAATAAAAAAGGATCTTGATTCTGGTTGTTTATCCCTTGTTGTGGTATACCCATGAAGTTTTGCATTTGTTGGGGTCCTTGATTATACGGGTTCATCCAGCCCGTGTATGATTGCATATACGGCTGGAAAAATGGCATTGGGGGGCCCATGAAGTGTTGTCTTGGCCATCTATTGCCTCTTCTCTGTGGTCTGGACCGGTATTGTCCTCGGCCCCATCGGTGGCCAGAATCTTTGGACCCTGTATCTGATCCTCCTGAGGAATCCCAGCCGTCGGAATCATTGTCTGTTTTCGAATCCGATGATTTATAATCCTTTTTTGGTGTAGGGATGCATTTTCTCATGACTGAATTTTTTAATATCTTTACTTAATTTTTGTAATTTGCTTTGAATCAGGAAATCCTCACTCTCTGATATCTCTTTATTTAGCTCTTCCAGTCTTTTTTTAAAAACTGCCGGTTGTATGCCTTTCTTTAATTCAGTTTCACAAGCTTCTATCTGGGTTAATAATTCATCAGAAAGTCTTTTGGCAGTTTTGACTATTAACACTAAGTAGTCAAGAGTGCATTTCCAGGAAATTGCAGACCAATCGCGTCTGAAAGCCAGGTTATGTAGAAAAATTCTTGGTGCGTTGGTGATCCACAACCCTCGTGGTGCTATCTTTGAGCGTAAGTATTCAGTCATAATTATTCCGTGGATGGCAACCCTTATTTGCTCCTGTTTTTTTGCTGTTAGGTTGTCCCAATCATCGGTCTGGGCTAGTACTTGAACAAAGTCTGGGTTTTGAATTAGCGTTTGGGCCGCTAGTATCTCGCTTATGTCGCTCCCCGAAAAACTCAAGCCATTCATATCTTCCATGTTAAGTTTCCAAGGAAAGTCTTGTTATTCGTAAACAAGAGTCTAAAGACAGATTTTCCGCAGCTGCACGCTGCTTGATACGAGTTCATCAATGTGAGGGAAGAGGAATAGCTGTCCTATCTGTTCCCCAGAACTAGGTAGAATTTATCAGAAGTGGATAGGACACTTGTAACCACTTATACCAAGAGAAGTATTGAAAAACCCTCATAAACGTTGTGTATAACGAGAAGCGGTATATCTTATTCTCCACCCCACACAGACTTTATGGCAACAGTCATTGGGTTTAACAATTTGTATCTTGCCAGCCTCACCCGAGGCGATCTCTGGTTTTTTCGTGGCAGTCTCCAGAGAATTCTGAGTCACCCCACTGAAAGTGCACAAAATGTATAAAATAGTTTCCAGACGATTTGGGTACTCTTTATTAGTATCGCTGGACTACTAAGTTAAAAAGGTCGGTATGCTCACAGGAAGTTTAGGAATCCATAGCATATATTAATGGGACTGAAAGAACGTCGACATGTTTCTGCTCTCTTGGCCCGTGGGTCTAAGAGCATTCGTCAGGACAAATACAACACTTAACACAGATAAAACTACATGTCACTATTTGTGATGTAGAAGGGTAGATTTTTAAACTTAATAGTCTTACCCTTTTGAGGTTCTATGGAGTCACCTAAAAAAATTATTAGAGAAAAAGGTGGGGTCACTGGTGGCATTTAACAAATGTTCAGGAAATGGTTAACAAAGAAAACATTGTACTGTTATCATAAAAGCTCAATTTGAGACCTTATTTATCAATTTTGGAAAACAAGAACAATGGTGACATTAAAGGCGAGTAATTGGTGGCGACATATTGACAGACTAGCGTTTGTATGGCAAGTTATGCAACTGTGATTTACCCAAAATGAAGTTTGACATACCTCTAAGTTGGGTGAACTTTGAATGAACCTGATAGAAGAAACGGGAATAGTGAATATTTAACCATGTTAGTTGAGGAGAAATGTCCAATTACCTAAGGTGAGGTCTTACCTTAAGGGTGATTATATAAGGTTCCTTCAGGAGGTATGGACAATTGTCCCAGGCTATAACGACATCAAGGGGGAGTTAGTAACAATGATGCCGTGTCGTGGCGATTGAACGCGGGCAAAGAGTGGGAAACTTACCCGCAACGGAAGCGTGTTCCGCGTCTTGTGCTGACTCTGCCTCCTGGACGCCGGGAGCACGCTTCCAATGGCGTTTTAACAGCGCTTGTCAAAGAAATAGAAATAGGACGTTTTGCACAGAAACGAAGATCAAGTTGGACTGGTTAAATAACAAATTCAGAATCATTTTGTGCGCTTAAATGTAATTATATGTTATCTACGATGTAATATTATAATTATCATGGCACTGCCGAAAAAATTTAGATTATAATTTTTCTGAACTGTGGAACATTCACAGACTCAACCCTAATCTCGGAAAAATTCACACTGCAAAAAATTGAGGTTATCTCGATTGTCTTTTTGCAAAAATCAGCGTGCAAAGTGGTGCCAGGAGATGTCATCATTCAGACCGTACTTATTGGTCTTAAGGCAGTCCACCCAACGTTGTTCTTTTTCGTATAGTACTTTTTCAACATTGGGTATTGTGTCTGGTACTCTTTCTATAACTGTCCACTTTAGATCCTCAATGCTGTGTTTTTGTTCGATAAAGTGTGCACAGAGCTTGGTTGTGTTCTTTTGTAGGCGAATATTGCTTTTATGTTCCCCTATGCTCAATTTCACCTTTCTGCAGGTCATACCGATGTATTTCTTATCACATGGACATGTGATCATATAGATCACATGGGAAGAATTACAATTACTATGTTGCCGTTGGGTCCATGTGAATGTTGTAGACAGTTGTAAAGTCTTGGAAATGGACGTGGATTTACAGGCCGTGCAGGAGCCACATGGATAGTGGCCTGTCACTGGTGTCATATTGATGTTTCTGATTGGGTTTATTGGGTTTGTTTGTTTTGGACGAGTATGTACCAGCATGTCACGTAAATTTTTTGTTCGTCTGTTCGCAAAGCGAGGTTTTGGCCAGTTGAATTTTCCCGTATTTACAATGTGCCAATTCTTACTGATTAGTTTGTTAACCTGATATGATGCAGGACCATATGTGGTCACACAGGTCATGAGGTCCTCATTTTCAGCTTTTTCAAAAGTTGTTAGGAGGTTTTCCCTAGGTTGGTTTAGGGCTCTTTTTTGGCATTTCGATATTGTGTTTTTTTTGTAATGTCTTTGTTGGAGTCTGATACTGAGAGCTTTCGATTGTATTTGGTAATCCTTTTTTTGACTACAGTTCCTTTTGAGACGCAAATACTGACTGTAAGGTAAGTTGTCTCTTAACGGTTGTGGGTGATAGCTCTTATAAGATAACAAACTGTTTTTGGCAGTGGGTTTTCTGAATGTTTTTGTCTCATTTCGGTTTTCCTCTGAAAAGATCGTCAGGTCTAAAAAATCAATGCTTTCCTTGTCAGCTGTGTACGTGAATCTGAGCCAAGGATCACGTGTATTCAGCCAGTCAACAAAAGTTTTGAGGTCTTGGTTGTTGAGCCAAATCAAGAGGACGTCATCAATATAGCATTTCCAGTAAAGGATACTGGAAACGTAAGGGTTGGCGGTTGTTAGTACATGTTGGGTTTCAAAGTTGCTTACGTAGAGGCCTGCCACCGATGGAGCAAATGCACTGCCCATAGAGGTCCCATGGCTCTGTAGAAACAGTTGTTTTTCAAATTCAAAATAATTTTCGGTAAGTACCATCCGGCAACATTCCAGGACAAAGTGTTTCGGTGTTCTGAAATCCCAATTTTCTGTAAAGAGAACGTCTTCCAACATTTCCAGCGTCTCTTTTTGTGGCAGACTGGTATATAGGGATTCCACGTCTAGTCCCACTAAGAGCATACTAGTGGGGTCAAAGGGTTGATCTTTTAGTTGGTTCAACAGATCTCGGGTGTCTTGTAAATAGGCAGGTGTTTTTTTAACAAGTGGTTGAAGGAATTGATCCGCAAATTTTGAGAGGGGTTCCAACACTGATCCTATACCCGAAACAATTGGGCGGCCTGGTGGAGGTATTCTGTTTTTGTGTGTTTTGGGTAAGGAGTAGAAATACGGGGTCTTTGGGTTTTCAGTCGTTAGGAAATCTGCTTCTTTTTTGCTTACCCAGCCATTTGTTTCTGCTTCATGGACCATAATTGCATTGGTTGTTTTTAATCTTGATGTTGGGTCCGTGGTGATTTTGGTGTAGAATTTTTCGTCCGCCAGTAGTTCTAGACATTGGTTTCTATAACCTTCTTTTCCCAGGATAACTATTCCTCCACCCTTATCCGCGGGTTTTATGACAATATTTTCATTTGTCTGAAGTTCTTCCAAGGCAATTCTTTCTGATCTAGTTAGATTTTGAAAGGGTCTTCTGACATTGGTTGCCATGTTGTCAATTCCATTTAGGACGGCTTGTTCGAAGGTAAGTATTTCTACTGGTACCATATTTGTTGGTGGGGTGAAGTTGGATTTTTTTACGAAGATTGGTGTCTCCAGGATCAGTGGTTGGTGTGGACTCCCAAAAGTATGCTTTTAACTTGAGAGAGCTTGGAAGAACTTCAGACAAATGAAAATATTGTCATAAAACCAGCTGATAAGGGTGGAGGAATAGTTATCCTGGGAAAAGAAGGTTATAGAAACCAAAGTCTAGAACTACTGGCGGACGAAAAATTCTACACCAAAATCACCACGGACCCAACATCAAGATTAAAAACAACCATTGCAATTATTTTCCATGAAGCAGAAACAAATGGCTGGGTAAGCAAAAAAGAAGCAGATTTCCTAACGACTGAAAACCCAAAGACCCCGTATTTCTACTCCTTACCCAAAACACACAAAAACAGAATACCTCCACCAGGCCGCCCAATTGTTTCGGGTATAGGATCAGTGTTGGAACCCCTCTCAAAATTTGCGGATCAATTCCTTCAACCACTTGTTAAAAAAACACCTGCCTATTTACAAGACACCCGAGATCTGTTGAACCAACTAAAAGATCAACCCTTTGACCCCATTAGTATGCTCTTAGTGGGACTAGACGTGGAATCCCTATATACCAGTCTGCCACAAAAAGAGACGCTGGAAATGTTGGAAGACGTTCTCTTTACAGAAAATTGGGATTTCAGAACACCGAGACACTTTGTCCTGGAATGTTGCCGGATGGCACTTACCGAAAATTATTTTGAATTTGAAAACCAACTGTTTCTACAGAACCATGGGACCTCTATGGGCAGTGCATTTGCTCCATCGGTGGCAGGCCTCTACGTAAGCAACTTTGAAACCCAACATGTACTAACAACCGCCAACCCTTACGTTTCCAGTATCCTTTACTGGAAACGCTATATTGATGACGTCCTCTTGATTTGGCTCAACAACCAAGACCTCAAAACTTTTGTTGACTGGCTGAATACACGTGATCCTTGGCTCAGATTCACGTACACAGCTGACAAGGAGAGCATTGATTTTTTAGACCTGACGATCTTTTCAGAGGAAAACCGAATTGAGACAAAAACATTCAGAAAACCCACTGCCAAAAACAGTTTGTTGTCTTATAAGAGCTATCACCCACAACCGTTAAGAGACAACTTACCTTACAGTCAGTTTTTGCGTCTCAAAAGGAACTGTAGTCAAAAAAAGGATTACCAAATACAATCGAAAGCTCTCAGTATCAGACTCCAACAAAGACATTACAAAAAAACCACAATATCGAAATGCCAAAAAAGAGCCCTAAACAAACCTAGGGAAAACCTCCTAACAACTTTTGAAAAAGCTGAAAATGAGGACCTCATGACCTGTGTGACCACATTTGGTCCTGCATCATATCAGGTTAACAAACTAATCAGTAAGAATTGGCACATTGTAAATACGGGAAAATTCAACTGGCCAAAACCTCGCTTTGCGAACAGACGAACAACAAATTTACGTGACATGCTGGTACATACTCGTCCAAAACAAACAAACCCAATAAACCCAATCAGAAACATCAATATGACACCAGTGACAGGCCACTATCCATGTGGCTCCTGCACGGCCTGTAAATCCACGTCCATTTCCAAGACTTTACAACTGTCTACAACATTCACATGGACCCAACGGCAACATAGTAATTGTAATTCTTCCCATGTGATCTATATGATCACATGTCCGTGTGATAAGAAATACATCGGTATGACCTGCAGAAAGGTGAAATTGCGCATAGGGGAACATAAAAGCAATATTCGCCTACAAAAGAACACAACCAAGCTCTGTGCACACTTTATCGAACAAAAACACAGCATTGAGGATCTAAAGTGGACAGTTATAGAAAGAGTACCAGACACAATACCCAATGTTGAAAAAGTACTATACGAAAAAGAATAACGTTGGGTGGACCGCCTTAAGACCAATAAGTACGGTCTGAATGATGACATCTCCTGGCACCACTTTGCACGCTGATTTTTGCAAAAAGACAATCGAGATAACCTCAATTTTTTGCAGTGTGAATTTTTCCGAGATTAGGGTTGAGTCTGTGAATGTTCCACAGTTCAGAAAAATTATAATCTCAATTTTTTCGGCAGTGCCATGATAATTATAATATTACATCGTAGATAACATATTATTACATTTAAGCGCACAAAATGATTCTGAATTTGTTATTTAACCAGTCCAACTTGATCTTCGTTTCTGTGCAAAATGTCCTATTTCTATTTCTTTGACAAGCGCTGTTAAAACGCCATTGGAAGCGTGCTCCCGGCGTCCAGGAGGCAGAGTCAGCACAAGACGCGGAACACGCTTCCGTTGCGGGTAAGTTTCCCACTCTTTGCCCGCGTTCAATCGCCACGACACGGCATCATTGTTACTAACTCCCCCTTGATGTCGTTATAGCCTGGGACAATTGTCCATACCTCCTGAGGGAACCTTATATAATCACCCTTAAGGTAAGACCTCACCTGAGGTAATTGGACATTTCTCCTCAACTAACATGGTTAAATATTCACTATTCCCGTTTCTTCTATCAGGTTCATTCAAAGTTCACCCAACTTAGAGGTATGTCAAACTTCATTTTGGGTAAGTCACAGTTGCATAACTTGCCATACAAACGCTAGTCTGTCAATATGTCGCCACCAATTACTCGCCTTTAATGTCACCATTGTTCTTGTTTTCAAAAATTGATAAATAAGGTCTCAAATTGAGCTTTTATGATAACAGTACAATGTTTTCTTTGTTAACCATTTCCTGAACATTGGTTAAATGCCACCAGTGACCCCACCTTTTTCTCTAATAATTTTTTTAGGTGACTCCGTAGAACCTCAAAAGGGTAAGACTATTAAGATTAAAAATCTACCCTTCTACATCACAAATAGTGACATGTAGTTTTATCTGTGTTAAGTGTTGTATTTGTCCTGACGAATGCTCTTAGACCCACGGGCCAAGAGAGCAGAAACATGTCGACGTTCTTTCAGTCCCATTAATATATGCTATGGATTCCTAAACTTCCTGTGAGCATACCGACCTTTTTAACTTAGTAGTCCAGCGATACTAATAAAGAGTACCCAAATCGTCTGGAAACTATTTTATACATTTTGTGCACTTTCAGTGGGGTGACTCAGAATTCTCTGGAGACTGCCACGAAAAAACCAGAGATCGCCTCGGGTGAGGCTGGCAAGATACAAATTGTTAAACCCAATGATTGTTGCCATAACGTCTGTGTGGGGCGGAGAATAAGATATACCGCTTCTCGTTATACACAACGTTTATGAGGGTTTTTCAATACTTCTCTTGGTATAAGTGGTTACAAGTGTCCTATCCACTTCTGAAAAATTATACTTCCAATCCATCCAATGATGACACTAGAAAATTACTTGAACTAAAGAAAAAACTTAAATGCATGGAAGCCCATGGGGAATTTATGTTAGCTTACCTTAGGTCAGAGATTATCCCCATGGGTCTTCGTGTGCGCAACATACCTGGTTTATTTGTACATCATAAGCAATTCCTCAAAAAGTGGAGCATGATCACCAGTAGGTGCTCCAGGGATCTTATGATCCTAATCGTCGAAACAGCAAAAGAATTATCCGATTCAATTAAAACTGAAGTAGATGAATTGGGATAAAAAATAAAACAAGCCAACAGCATAGAAAAAACTTTAAAAAATTAGAAGAATCAAACAAGGAGTTGGAATCCTTTTCCAACTACTTAAATAAATGCAAGAACGACAAACTAACTAAGGATAAAAGATTCTGTACCATGGAAAACACATGTCCATATTTAGGTTCTGATTTCTATAAACAGAATCACTATGCAGATGAAACTAGAACCAAACCACAGAGAGTAAATACCTTTTCAGATACCTCTGACTCAGAAATCGAGACTCCGGGTACTTATTATAAAGCAGAAGGCACATTCAACTCCTTCCAGAATAAACGACAAAATCCGCCTTTTTTAGCCAACCGAGGGACACGGAGGGGACGCCCCAGAGTTCAATTTCAAAGACAGAACAGAGGGAACTATCAAACACACCGTCATCATCACATGCAGGACCCCCAATATATGCTGGAAACAAGAAACCGGCAATACTGGAAACCAGGAATGTAATTCCCATTTGTAATCTTTCCTCGGTTTCGCTAGATCCTCATAGTGTTAGTCTGTTATCGAAAGGACTTTAATATGTCCCTCATGCTCATGTGAACACTTTTGAACTTTATCAAGACATGATATCCTTTTTTAGAAGAATCAGATTAAATAAGTTCTTCAAGGACCAAGTCGAAAAAGAAGAAGATAGTCATAGTAATATTCTTAAACAGTTAGCTTTACCTTCCACCTTCTGCCCGTCCCTTGAACAACTAGGTCCCGAGGTAGCTACCTTCAAATTAGTAGTACTACAAAAACTACAACAAGAGGTACGCTTTATCCCAAAACCCCTATATAATTTCAAGAGAGAATAATTTACAGCCCTCCAAGATTTAACTCATAACAAAGAGTTAGTTATTAAAATCTGCGATAAAGGAGGAGTCGTAGTCATTGTTAACACTACTGACTATGAATAAAAGATGAACATGATGCTGAACAATGAGTCTTTTTATTCTAGAATAGGGGTTAATCCTATCCAAAAAATTTCCAAGCATGTTCAAACCCTGAGACTAGAAGCATTGAATGCTAAGGAAATAACCAGTAAGGAATATGAATTTTTGAACAACAACAAAGGCAAAACAGCATGCATATATGGAATGCCAAAGATACATAAAAATACAACATATCCTCCTCACAGGCCGATAGTTTCCACTATTGGCACTGTTACTGAGCCTTTATCTAAGTTTGTTGATCATTATTTACTCCCTCACATCCCCAAAATTACCAGCCACATTAAAGACACTGGGGATATGATCAACAAGGTGGAAAATATGAAATTCAACCCCCTTACTGACATACTAGTGACATTGGATGTTGAATCACTGTATAGTAACATCCCTCTGATGGAGGCCATGGAAGCAACAGATTAGTTCATTGACAAACATAGTATTATATGCCCTAAAACGTTCCTTCTATCACGTTTACGCATTGTATTAACACAAAATATCTTTGAATTTGGTTCCACCTTTTATCGTCAGACGAAAGGTGTAAGCATGGGCACGTCGGTGGCACCTTCTGTTGCCAATATATACATGGCATCATTCGAGGATCAATTTATTTACAATGAGATTGCCCCGTTTTCTGAATCTATCTCCCATTGGTCCAGATATATAGATGATATCTTCTTTATCTGGACCAATGGGAGTGATTCATTAAAGGAATTTCTAACGTGGCTGAACCTCACCAATGAAACCCTCACGTTTACGGCATACATAAGAACGGACCAAGTGGAATTTTTAGATATTATTATTAAACATCATGCTGGACTATTAGAAGTGGATCTTTTTATTAAGTCCACGGCAAGGAACACCCTGCTCCACTTCAATAGTTTCCACCCTAGGAACCAAAAACAAGGCATCCCTTTTTCCCAATTTCTTCGAGTCTGGAGAAATTGCACAAATCTTAGTGACTATGATAGACAAGCTGCCATCATGAGAAAATATATTTTAGAGAGAGGATATCCTCACCGGCTGGTGAGGGACTCGTACAAAAGAGCAAGGTTCTTTGATCGTCACCATCTACTGAAATCTAAAACTAAGAAGGAGAACTCCCAACTAGTATGTGTAATTAAACATTCTACACTAGATATGAAAATTAAACAAATAATTAATGCCAATTGGCACATTCTAAACAGCAACCAAACCCAAGGCCCGAAATTACCTAAACCTCTTTTCGCCTATCAGCGTAACAAGAATATTAAAGATCTTGTTGTCCATTCACCGTTTAACTATACCAACAGCCCTAGTTTCATACAAAAAACTATAGATAAGAGCATACCGATCAAAGGCACTACCAAATGTTCTAGCTTCAAATCCTGTGACACGATCATAGGAAGGAGAAACTTTTTCACACAATGGTCAGGTCATAAAGGCCACAGAAATGTGGAATTGTAAAACCAAAAACACTGTTTACCTTGTTTTATGCCCCTGTTCCCTTGGATATGTAGGGGAAACCTCTAGAATGATTCAAACTAGGATGACCGAACACCGTTCAGCCATCCAAACTAAAAAAATGCAGGCCCCTATGGTGAAGCATTTTTTGGAACACAATCATAAACCAGATGAATTCCGCTGGAGAATCCTAGAGAGAATAAGAATGCCAGATAACCAGGGAGGCATTAGCATACGCAAAAAACGCGACCTTTTTTTGATATTCTTTCTTGATACATTCAACAGAGGTCTCAATAGTGAGATCCCCTGGGAGAATGCTATTACATAAATGTTTGATGCTATTTATAACAAAACATGACTGTCTAGATAAATAATAACTTTAAAAAGTGTTTCATGGTATACGGATATTCTACATACTCCGTGATGAATCTAATGTGACACACATGCTAGGAACTAATCTTAAAGAAATCTTGACCCTGAGATAGGATTAAAATATGGGATGTCTACTATTAGTGCCTTTTCTGCCACTTATAGTTTTTTAAAAAATCGTTTGATTATTAATCTTATCACTGTGTTTGTTTTTATTTTTAATTAACAATAATCCTCAGTCACCGGTTGCATCAGATTTCAACCTTTCAATAGTCCTTCTTTATTGTCTGGTTTTGCACATTCTTCAACTTCAAAGTAATAGCGTGACTATTTTAGTGAAATCAAGGTCAAGTCCGTTTTTCATTCCTAGTAACATGTGATCGCTACATCATGATGTTTCCTCCTTTTAGATTAAGTATCTCCTGTTGCCGCTACCTATACAGGGGGCACAAGTTGTATATATGAGACGTGACAAGTTGGACATAGATGACGCTAGCTACTTTCTGTTCATTTGCTCATTTAGTCACGTGATCATAAGAATATCACAGGCGGGAGATTTAAAAGTGGCGCGAGTTTGCTATTACCTGTTATATTGAAACCCCCTATCCCGGAGGCCGCTAACGTGTGGACGCTAAGATAGCGAAGACCTGTCTATGTGAGTAATTCTAGTGAGCCATCGCACTTCTTTATTTTTGTACCCTTGCAAGATATTAACATTAGTAATACCTACAGCTTTGTTTCCTTTTGAACAAACAACCGCCGCTGCCCGCATTTCAAGTAGCACCGCTACGGCAAGATTATTCTCTGACCGTACCTTCTACGTTACTAGTTATAGGATCACAAGACATCACAAGGCACCATGTAAGTAATTCTAGCGAGCCATCTCACCGCTTTATTTCTGTACTTTTTGCGAGATGTCAATAGTAGTAATACTTACGGCATTGTTTCTTTCCTAATTAACAGCCGCTGCTGCCTGCATTTCAAGTAGCACCACTACGGCAAGATTATCTTCTGACCGTACAGTCTACAATATTAGTTTTAGGACCACAAGGCACCATAATCGCCACAATCGGTAATTTTGGTATATTTATACCTCAAATAAGCAAACACTTTAAAACTATTTTATCATTAATTCTCTTCATATCCGTGTCGTGTTTTTGTATTGTTTTAGTTATCAGATGCTGGAAGTCACAAGACTTCGAACTTAATTATTGCCTGGAATAATTCTTCCTCTATCGTTAAAGGAAATTATCGCCTCTTCTTCCATTAAGGCTATGGACAGGTATTTACTTGGTAAATGTACATGAAGGGTATTGACATCTAGGTTGTCCATCTCTATACTTGCATCATATAAGTTAATATCATTTTGCTCTAGGCCCTAATTACCGGAGAACTGTGCCATGAAGTTACGTGTAGAACTGACTACCGATATATGAACTGACAGTAGCGATTTGGAATACATGACCATTGAAACCTATCTATGTAAGTTTATATCCCCGTACATAGATGAATATATCCAATAAGTAATATTAGTCCATACAGTGACCCGTTGGATTCTAAATCTGTTAACTGATTATTTCCATCTTAGATATTAATTAAGGACACCGTGCACTAATCTTTTAGTGCTCTGGTCAAGAAAAGAATTCCAGCAGAATTCTAAGATTAGGTCAGAGTATTGGTACATAAGTGGTCTCCTATGTACCATCACTAAATAGGAACACAGCTCCTCCCTCCTACCTTGTATATAACTCTATTTTTCTCCTTTCTCTCTTTACATTCTATATGTAAGGAATTAGCTATATTCTAGTTGTGAGGAATTTTTTGATGTGAATTGTCTCAACTTTTCAATATAAGCGCTCAGTTGTTTATGTCAATGTCTTTTGTTTTCATATATCAAGAAAAAATAATTTTCATGTTTTTAAATAATTGTTTCAAACATAAGTGCAGACTGGAAATCATGTAAAGTTATGCTTTGTGGTGTTGACAACAAGGACCCCCCTGATGCGGAATGATAATTCCTTGGGACAGGGATAGAGAAAATGTGTATATTTTGGCAACAATTTCTAAAGTAAGAGGGAGGGTGGTGCTGACAAGGAATCACTAGTACAATCCAATATAAAAAACTTAGTTATGTTTAATAGATATTCATCTTAAAAACAACATGTATTACTTTATCGACATGACATAACAATCAATAACATATACATAAATATACATAAATTTCACAGAATTTATAAAATTAATCACAGAATTAAAAAGGAACAAAAAGTGGCAAACAGTATATTTCCGACGCGCGTTTCGGCGTTTCAAAGACGCCTTCTTCAGGAGCCACAAGTATGTCTGTAGAGATGTATAGAAAACAACATATACATGTAATCAATAACATATAATGAAAAACTTTTTTGTAAAAATTTAATTTTTATATCACATTTAAATCAAAATGATGTTAAAACTTTATTAACACAACCAATACCAGGCACAAAACATTGGCTGGCTGCTTTGTCTCCTTTTACAAAAAAAAAGGTTACGTTACAGAATGGATGTCATAGAGTATGACCAATTGTATGTTGAAATGAACCAATATGGTGACAAAACAGATGTGTCTTTATTCAAATTATTAGTTCCTAGAAAACAAATTAAAATACAAATGTATAATGTTAGAGATTTATGGGACACCAATATTGATCAGCTGGTTTCTTCTGTCTTTTTTTATTGTATCTTTTTGGTTAAATCGGTGGCTTTTTTCCTAAAGAAGGTGTTTTCTTAGCTTAGAGCTTGCTGCCCTTATTCGAGCTTGTGAGTTGAGGGAAGGAATTACTGTCAATATCTATACTGACAGCCAGTATGCCTTTGGGGTCACGCATAATTTTGGCCAACTCTGGGCTGAGAGAGGGTTCCTTAATTCTCATGGGCCCAAAATTCAGCATGGGCAACTTATACTGAGGCTTTTGTCTGCTTCAACGATCCCCAATAAATTAGCTATAGTTAAGTGTAGCGCCCACAGGAAGGACACTGATTATCTAGGTGGGGGACATGCTTTTGCTGATCAGACAGCTAAGGAAACGACTCCAACAAAGATAAAAATATTTTTTGTAGCAGATCCAGCTAGGTGGGTTCCTGAAGTTGTCATGTTTGAGATACCCTTGAAAGTGTAAAGGATTTACAGAGTGAAGCCAAGAAAGAAGAATTAGCAGAATGGCAGGAAAGTACAGCACAGTTGAATGAAGAAGGATGTTGGATTGATAAATCAGGGAAGTAGAGATGGATGTTACAGGATGCATATGTTCTCCCTGTGGTGACTATGACACATGATCCAGCTCATATCAGTGCCAACTGCATTTGTAAATTGTTAGACCCTGTATGCCAAAATGACAATATCCCTAAGACAGCCGTGCATTTGGTAAGTATTGCATGGTTTGCATGATGCATAATCCTGAGAAGGTGCCCCTACACCACCTGGTAATTTCACATTGCCTACATTTCCTTTTAAAGTCCTTCAAATGGACTATATTGAATTGGAAAGATGCAATACTCTGAAGTATGTTTTAGTGGTTGTATGTGCATTCAGTAAATGGGTTGAAGCTCATCCCACTAAAGATAATATAGCCATTACGGCTGCAAAGGTACTCCTTAACCGCATCGCTGCGGCGGCTTTTCCCGCTGTGCGCGGCAAATTCAAAATTACCGCGTTACGTGACGAGCTGGCCTTGTCATCCGTGCAGGACAGGTAAGCGCGATGACGAGCCCAGCTCGTCAATAGCCTCAAAGGGGTTAAGGAGTTCTTTCCTCGTTTCGGCTTGCCCCGAGTTATCTGGAGTGACAACGGAAGTCATTTTAATGCAAAAGTGATTCAATTGATTTGTGAGTGTCTTCATGTGAAGCAGACATTTCATGCTGCTAATCATCCACTGCCAGCAGGTTTGGTTGAGAAGTACAATGGTACTCTCAAACTGAAATTATCAAAGAGGCTACAGGGTGTAAGTGGCCTGCTGCTTTACTGTTAGCTCTTTTGTCTACAAGAATGACAGCTCATTCTAAGACAGGATTGTCTCCTTATGAGGTTGTGTTTGGGCACCCAGTAAATGTCTGGGTCGTCCCGTGTCCTTGTAAATTTTCTGATATTGAGTACCCTGTATTACTTGATTATCTTGGCCAGTTAACAGAATGTTTGTGCTCTATTCACCAACAAATACAGTACTCTCTACCTCCTATACCAGAGGGGCATGACATCCAGCCTGGAGACTACATCTTAATCAAGAATTTTCAGAGGAAGAAAAGTTTGGGGCCACGCTGGAAGGGACATGAAAAGGTTCTATTGGTGACACGGCCTGCTGTGAAGGTTGCTGCCCATAAGAACTGGGTTCATGCAACTCACTGTCAGAGGGTTCCTTTACCTCTACCCTACGGTCAGTGGGTTAAGGACAGCATTGGGTACTCAGAGTGCGATCAGGTTTCTTGGTTTGTCCCATTCAGTGATGCCCAGCTAATGTGGATGCTGACGAACAAAGAGAATACAGATGTGTTTAACAAGGCTGTTCCTCCGACAATACGAGCTATCCAAGAGCCTTTGTTCACTGATCACACAGTGCCTAGGGCTACCAGGTACAATTTGCCCCCTCGACTGGGAGATACGGACTCCAAGGAGAAAAGGGATGGACTGCATAAGATAGGTTGTACTGAATTGTGATACTAACGGAATTAACTGAAAATAGTGTTGAACATTTTGCTTACTTTATCTTAGTTGCTTAAACATTAGTTAGGACAGATTGAAGTATACCCTGAAGGTATACCATCCTGATTGATGTGGGATACGAGCTTAGGAAGAGAGCAAGCTCCATCGCCGGTGCTCAAGCGAGCCAACGTATTGATGGACAATAGGAGCCTCTACCAGTGAGGCTCTGATGGACACTGGGAACTTTTGTATCTTTTGCATCTCGGTCCCTTTTATCATACGTTACGTATCCTTTGATAGAAAGGTGGCTAATGCAAAGCAGCCAAAGGTTATTGTTGCTCAACATGGTATGGTGTGGACCCAAAAGAGGAAAATAGCATGTGCTATTCTGTTGATCCTGCTGATCATAATATTGTGTGTGTTGTCATGGATTTTAGAAAATGATTACAATGTGCCTTTGCGCAGCAAGGGTAAAGATATTTCCCTGAAAAGAAGTAAAATAAACGTCCCAAGTAATGTATTCCTAGATTTTTCGGAGAAGGAACAGCTTGTTATATCACTGAATCTGTCACTAGTTTATGGACTGCATACCTGTTGTCACTTGTCAATTACACTATACTCGTCCACCGCAATTTACTGAAGTAAAGGGAGTTTTTGGTTTTGGCTATCCAGGTCCTTGTCTATATTATAGAAAACCATTGGAAATGGGTTATCCAGGTTGTGATAACAATACCTATTGTGATAATCTTTAAATAGAGAAGCAGAATGTCACATTGGTGGGTTGATTTTGTAAAGAACTGGTAGTCACTCGGGAGGTTGGTTAATATCCTCCTTGTTGCCCCATCGTGAATGGTACTTCCTTGTATATTAACTGTTCTGGAATAATGCTGTACAAAAATTCAATGCCTTTGGTGAATGATAAAGATCTGACTAATTTGGGGATGAACACCAGATATGCTGCAGTAGATTATGAAGGGACGATTTATGCACACTTGTGTTTTACTTTTTGTCTAATGGTGCCTATTCCATTGTTCATTATGGTACAGACAATGTCGCTCTTTGGATGGTGTTGCCTTTAGGCGTGGATTGTAAATATGCTAAGCCTAATATTCGTTGGGTTAAAAGAACTCTGATCAAAGAATTCTGTGCAGGAGTGAATGATATAGAGGTTAATAATTATAGTAATGGGATCAATTTTGGATAAATTCTTTCTTCCTTGTTTACATTTGGTGGTACTGTCAGTCAGTCAGTCAAATTTGCTTTATTCAAGATAAAACTCATAAAAGCATGGTACATAGTTAAAAAGAACAGATTTGTTCAATATACAAATATATTTACGAACTCCAATAGTTATCATTTCACTTTGTTAATATAATTAAAAAGAGCGATTGTTTTACTAAAAATAGTTAGAAAAAAGCATTTTGACAGCAATACTTATAAAATAAATCAATCAGAATCAAAGTACACATAATCACAGGATGGTTCAAACAGTTACCCAAATCACATAATCTAGGCATTCCGGTTTGGTGTGTAAATGGGAGCTAGGAAGCAAAAAGCAATCAGTTCAAATGTTTTTCACAATAGAAACTTCTTTCTAACGGACCAAGACCAACCCAAAAATTTAGCAACCGCCACAGAGATGACCGGCAAAGTGCTAGTGCAAATTAATCTTAGAGCCACCTTACAATCCCTCGTGCCTAGTGATTTACACATCGTTCTTAGCCAAACACGTCGGGAAATTGAGTAGGCGCTACAGACAAAAAGGAGATGGGGAATATTCTCAATTCCGTTTTTACAAGCCGGACAAACAACAGAGTGGTCTTCAGCCCATCTGCCTGTTAATGATCTAATTGGGAGCGAGCCTGCTCTAAGCTGGAAATAGAGTTTCCAGGCCCCAGGCTTAGTGATACCATCCCAGTAGGGCTCTAGACTGGGCAAGACTTTCGCTTCCAGATAGCAACCTTCCATGGAAGAAAGGTCGGCATCATTCCAATTCCGACGAGCTACCATTTACCAATATTTTTCTTTAAGAGAGTCTTTAGATGGAAACTGAGCTAGCTCTGGGTTCTCCCACAGCCCCATCATGCCCATATTCCCCAGAATTTGGGACAATTCCTTTAGCCAGTCTATCTTATGGAATTTATCAATTTTAATCACATCCATGAAACCCCGGGCATAGTGCGCTACTTCAGGGGTAGCCCAGATACGGCGCAAATATAAAATTGGTCGTAATCTGGCCATATCTGATAGGGCTTTCCTACCTAATTCATAGCGTAATGGTTTCATGGGTGTATTTTTAGGAAGGGCAGTAAGATTTTGCAAAAAGTTGTTTTCAGCAAGTGTAAGTGGGGCTAGGTTATCAAAGCCCCAAATTTCAGCACCATACAGTGCCGAACTAAGGGCTTTCATCTCATATACTTGGAGTGCTGGCTGTATCATCTTGGTCTTGGCTGCCACACGCATGCGCATCATCGCGGCACTATCCTGAGCTACAGCGCATGCGCACACATCACTAATCCCGCATGCATGCGCAGGGCTACAGTTGACTCAGCGCTCCTAGCGCGACCGCACCTTCTTCTATCTTCACTCTTGCTCCAGGTGCTGCGAATCATACGGGCTACTTAAACCCGACCTGGGGCTCCTCTCATTTACCCGGGACACCGCAGCAGGACAACAGGTCTAAGGAGCACGCAGATCAGCAATTCCATGAGTAAACACGCTGTTCTACCGCTACGATCTAGGTAAGCAGCAGCAGTTTTCTCCCTACAGGTTTGGCGCTAATCTCTGCCTTTTTACAATATCTACGGTCTTTTCTCCCTGCCCCTGTGACCCAAGGAAGCTTTAACAGCAAACAGCAAGTGTGAGGATAATTTATTATACTTACCTGTACCTCACCCTGCACTTACCCCGTTGTTTAGCCCACCACCCCCACTCCGGTTTTACGCTTAAAACCACACTAGCCATGCAACCAGCATGGCCACGTTTTTCTGCCTGTTTTAGGTCGTTCACACACCTTAGTAGCCGGCAATACGTTGTGTTCTTAAATTATCATACTTATTGACTCTACCTTGCACGTCTGTCTGTGTCATTTATGTTATATGTACAGTAAAGCAGAGGGAATCCCCCTCTAACACATAACGCACCTTAGCGAGTGCGACACTTTTAACTACAACACAATCACTTAAAATATTTACTTGCACCTTCACATACTCATTGGTCCTGAGGAAAGCCAAAATAAAAGGCCTGGCTGAAACATGTAGACCACACAGGACGAAGGAGGTCCTAATTCACTCCAACGCGTCCGTTTGCCTTTTTAGTTGCTAACAGGGGCCCAGTAATTTAAGTTTATCCATACACCCTCTGGTACTGGGACCCACTGTATAGCTTTTAATCATTACCTTCACACTCACCAACACTGCACACTCAGCAAGTATACCAGCTCCTCAGTAATCTGGAGTCGAAGCACACCCGGGACACATTCGTTGTCACTGTGGTGGGCCCGATGATGAAGCATGCCACCAACTAGATTGGTGGGTGAGGGCTTCATGACCAAACTAAATGGTTTGCCAACACACGCACCCATTGAGTCTCTTCACACAACTTAGCTAGCTTTTAAGTCTTGCCAGTGCTGTTCGTCCCATTGTTTCTTGGCCATAACTATACTGTTCTTGTATTCATGTCTGGCTTCTCTAACAGCAATAGGGTATCTTCTTTTAATTGCCATTCCTAAGGATGTTCTGGCAAGTCTGCAAGCCTCGTTATACCACCCCGCTCTTTTTGGGCATTTGTTAATAGCTAAGAGTTTAGATACTGCCCTATAGAAGTGCCCCTTTAGGGTTCCAAAAAAGTTGCCATGCAGGTTTATAATTTCTTCCAGGTCTTTAACATTCGTGTTTCCTGACACCATTATAGTGTCTATAGCAAAGATGGTGTTATCTAGTTCATCACTAATGCTCTCTAGCACCTCACTCTTCATCTCAATTTGGTCCCACCTCACCCGCCTCATATCGTTTGTTGGGACGATCTCAGATAAGGCCTCGTCTTCAATACTTAACCCCTCTAGGTCCCCACCTCATAAAAGGTGGGTGATACACAGGGGGTTATGGTCACTCTCTTGCCTGCTGACTACCTTCATACCCTTTATCAAATGCCAGACTGCCAGATTACAGAAAATATATTCGATCCTACTTTGGGAGCGACCGTTATCAAAAGTGTTTTCACCTTGCCCATCACTCATAGTTCTTCCATTCAATGCTCTTAGCCCTCTTTCACTGCATATTCCATTAATCTGGATAATGCTAGCTGGCCATCTATTGATAGGTTTCAGGTCCAATTTAGGGATCCCCCAGTGGGAATCCTCTTCTTCCCCTACATGCCAATCACTCACTATAAGAGGCTCAAAAGTCATATTCAAATCACCTGCAATTATTATATTATTATCACACGTCTGTGAGCCTATCAGATGATCTAGGGCTACCAGGACCTGAGATTTTCCGCCTCCTGACCCTCTGGCATACACATTATATATATCTAAGGTTTCCCCTGATCCCAAGGTTAACCTGATCAGCTGGATATCACTATTGGCAGTTGGGAGCTCTAGCACTCTATCAAATAGTGCATGTCGTGCCCAGATAGTTAGCCCCTCTTTCGGCCGGCCCTTAGGGCCTTTAATTGCCGGCACGAAAAAATTGAGGTATCCCAAAAGAAATAAGGGCTCACTGGCCCAGGTCTCTTGGAAGAAGCATACATCAAAGCCGTTGATAAAAGAAACCCATTCTGGTGATTGCAATGTAGAGCCCAATCCGGCTATATTCCAGGATACCATCCTTCCCTCAGCCATACTAGGTTCACACAACAAAGCTGGGGTGGCTAGATCGCAAGTGCTCAAACTGTTCATTCTTGGAGATTCCAGTCTTCCAAGAGCTACTGGGTCAGAGTCACCAGGTGGCACTCCCCCAATGTCCATAGACACAACATCAGTTGCTAGGAAAGCTCTTGTCAGGCCCATACGCTCTGTCCCCTCAACCATACTACAGTTTAATTGGTGGTCACTATGTATAGACCCCTGGTGCTCAATATTGGTTTCACCTGACCCATTACTTGATAGTCAGTCTATGGAGTCAAGCCTAGAGCTGGTGATCCTGGGCCTATTTAGGCCAGTAGACATGACGGGGATAGACTGGAATGGAGGGGGAGGTATCTTCCTCATCTGGATACCAGAGTGGGTAGGTGGACTAGATCTAAATTCTAGTTGGAATAAATTCTCAGCCAGATCTTCAGAGGACAAGGTTAATTCGATGACATCGTGTGTAGCCCCAGGGTAGCTCATTCTTCTTGCTCTGACTATGTCGTCCCTTATAACCGACCCACACCCTCTGACGTACCGTAGCCAATGTATGGCCTTGTTCGTCAGGGAATCTACCCCTTCCCTGGTGTGATCAGCTCCCATTTCTAACTTGAGGACATTATTCATAAATATTTTATTTGTAGCAAAATTACCCTTTATATGTGCCTGGCCTCTGTTTGGCTCTGAGCTAGAATTTACAAGCCCTTGATTGTAGTTATTAAGGGTGTCTCGACGCTGTACCCCTACCATCATTCTTGCATACTTTACATGAGGAGTTCCTGACAATCCCCTATCCCCGCGAAGGCCCTTCTGTGTCCTCTGCTCACCAGCACTAGGCTGCTTTGCTAACTTATATTCCCTCATGGAATGATGTGCTCTATTGCTGGTAGTGTTTTGGATATTTGCAGAGCCATTCGCATTTCCCTCTGCAGAACGTGACAGGGATGTTTTCTTGTTCGTAGAGTCACTTTTGTCTTCTAGTGAGGGGGTACCTTGTGTGGGTTTTGTTGGATAAGCCATGGCTATCCTTTGGGGAACCCCCGATTGGTATCGGTTGTCATCCAAAGTTGGTTTTGCAGCTACAGTTAAGTTAATAATACATTTTTTCATGGCCTCAATCTCGTCCCTCAGTAAAGAGACTAGATTGACTAAATCGTTAAGAGTTCCTGAATTGTCTTGGGAGCTTATGGAATCACGTCCCTCACCTACAGCTATACTAAAGGGGTGTTGTTTTCACCACTAGGGCCAGTATTTACCTCCTTGTGCTGTATCTCAGCTAGCACCGTAAATATATTAGAGCACAGGATGGGGCCATTGTCAATTACAGTTAAGGCCAAGGGGTTTCCAACACTTTCGTTACTCTCATTATCCGGAAGGCCAGCTATCCTTTCCTCACCCAGGCGACCTTTTTGCCCTTTTTTCAGAAATGTAGTCCAGAGTGGTTTAGACTGGGGATGAATAATTTCGGGGATTATAATTTCTGGGCCTTCTATCTCTTGACTAGCAGTGTTCGGGCCCCCTATCCCCTCAAATAGACCTGACACCTCGGCGGACCCCAAATCTTATGACAAAATTTCCTGGCAATCGTCGACAATAGAGTCAATTCTGTCCATAATACAGTTCATGGCAGCGTGTTTTAGGCACTCTCTTGGCTTTCCTCTTTCTGCTCTGCTTTGGGCGGTTGGCCGCCTCAATAGCCCCCCCCTCCTTCCATAGATTTAGGTTTGCCCATTCCTTGTCTGAGCTTTTTGAAAGGAAATGAGCTTATATAGCCCACAGACCACAGTAAATGTCAACAGGGTGCGCTCTGTACCTTTTCCTGTGACTTTTGCTCCTCTAAAGGCCATACAGTGTGGTGAGCAGTTGAAAATGTTAGTGGGGTAGCCCGGCCCATCCTCGATCATCCACGGATGGCCACAGACGGCCCGCCCTTTGCCCGGGCTTCGCCCGGCACATCCCGCGCGCGTCCCGCGCGGCGTGCTTGGTCTTCCCCTCAACAAAAGGCAGCAAGTCCGTCGGCGTTGAACCCCTCCGGGGGTGACAGGCAGCTCAGTTGACGGCGAGCTGTGAGCAGCGAAGCGGGACCCACGCCAGCGGGTTCCGCAAGCAGTTATGACAGGAGCTGGTGAGCAGGTGGGCGGGCCTCTGCACAGATGTTGTCACGTACGGGCTCCTGGGCAATGGAGTCCCGTGCGGCGTGCTTGGTCTTCCCCTCAACAAAAGGCAGCAAGTCTGTTGGCGTTGAACACCTCCGGGTGTGGCAGGCAGCTCAGTTGACGGCGAGCTGCAATGCTCTGTCTTCTAACCTCCAGGGCTCCATCAGTGGTCTTCATCTGGTTAGCTGATTTGGTGTACGGCCCCTCATCGTTCACGGTGACATAATCACCCAGGTCTTCCTCTGGTGGGTGGGGCAGTAGCAGGGGCGTAACGCAGGCTCCCTCAATTTTGGGGGTGGGGGCATCCCACCCTGCAGATGCTATCTTGCGTTGTTAGCAAATGTGTTCTCTCAGTGAGAGATTCTCTCGGGGCTCAAGTGCCTGCGTGGATTCAGCAAGATGCGCAGAACGTGAACAGGTGGTACTGCCATGGCCAGGGTTGAGAAAGCTAGAGAATATTTTGGATGCAAGCTGCAAATTCTGACTAATGCCACCATAGCAGCTTTATTTGACATCACCACCCAATTGGAGAGTATGCTAGTATATTCAGATCAGACCAGGTATGCAGTGGACTTTATTCAAGCTAAGACTGGTGGTGTATGTGTGGTAGGATACGATCAGTGTGCCGTCAGGATCAAGAATATGGAAAAAATATTACTAAACACATAATGGACATTCTCGAAAATGTCAAGGAAATGGAAAGTGGGAATTGAAGTTGGTCTCTATTTAGCAGCTGGGGCTGATTCTCAAAAAGGTAATATATCTTGTTGTGGTATTGGTCCTTAGCTGTGTTCTTGTTCAGTGTTTTCCCTTTTGTTGTTCCTATTGCACGACTATTCTTACCCCTAGTAGGAGAATATCAATTCATGATACCAATGCTGCACTTATGGTACAGAAAGAAATAGACGACCTCAAGAACATAGATGAGGGCGTTTTTGAGACTTTTTCCCTCCTTACAGTCTCCTTTCCTGATACTGAGAATATGGAAGGCTCATAAGGAGTTTTATTCATTGTTTCCTGTTTTCCTGGTTTTATATTTTTTCCTGTTGCTGTCAGAAAATGTTTTAGCTCATGCTAAAAGGAGGGTCTGTTAGAATAGAAATATTCATGGGCGTGGCTTGGACGCCGGAGAAGATGGCAGCCTGTGCCCTTTCTCCTCCCGTGGCGCCAAGTTAATGAGGATTATTTGGTGTCTCCCTGCTACTGCTGTCTTTCCCGATGATGCGGTAAAGCGGCGGAATTCACCAGGAATCTAAAGGCGATACTCCGATCATCGGGGGAAATTGTTTACCCACCGAATCAGACCTCCGATGTATTGACCGCATGTGAGCACTAGCCGTGCCCTGCCCGCCATCTACAGGCATTGGGCGTATGTCCTCACCTGCAGAAGGCTCCCGCAGCTTCCGATGTCAGCCGCACCGGCCCGCTCAATCGGACCCCTATAATCTGCAGATGTCATCAGCCTGAAGCTTGCCACAGTCTTGGCCTGAACGGCCTCTCCATCAAGGTACCGCGCAATGCAGCCCATAAAATGGTGGCCGCTGGACCCTTAACCAGCTCGGCCCCGCGCGGGGCCTTTGTATGTGCTCTCTGCTGAACCGGTCGCTAAATCAGGTTTGTGCTCGTTTACTGCAGCATCTCCAATTGGTGCCCACGAGTTGTTAAGTTGCCTGGCACTAACAGCAACAAAAGAAGGTGACACTCAAATTTCAGCGTGCCTGTCCCTAAAATGTCCGACGTCTGGGACAAGTTCTATGAAGCATTGATGAAAGCTATCTATTGCTGAATGTTGGGCTGATTATAGTTGAGCCTTTGTTTGGAAGGGCAAATCGCAGACCTGTGCCTCACTAATAGAAGCCTTGCCATGGAGTCCATAACTACCTAATAATCTTAACTGATTGCCTTGCCTGCCTGACTCTAAGATGGCCGACGGTTGGGACACTGTCATTTAAAATTGATTGCTGATGTCCTCGTGGCTGTATTCACTTGATTCTTTTACTGGAAGAACAAACTGCAATCACCTACAGAAGGAGCCTGATAGATGCACTTCCCGGATGGTGTGTTGTGTATCTTCGATACTGTGATGCTGTGATGTTTTAGTGACAACCACAAACCACACCAAACCACAAACCACACGGTCACTAAGGCATCAACACTACTACTACTTCAATTTCCAGTCAGCTATACAAGGTCTACCACACTTGCTGATACTGTGACTGTACCAACAATCATACCTTTGCGCTACCACAGTTCTACGCCATTTCTGGATACCGGAGGCAACTGCGGATCTCAATCTCTAAGCATGGGAGAGAAGGAAGCTAAAAATCTTAAAAGGCTGAAGGCCGAACCGCCGAACCCACTTTCACCAACAAAAGGTGCGCGTGACATAAATGCGACGCTGGACACAATACTTCTCAAACTCCACGAAATCATGAAGTCCACCAGAGAGGAAATTGCGGCGGTGAGACAAGACATTAAGGATACTAATGTACTAATGTAAGACTCTCTGAGACTGAATGCAGGATCGGCCAACTTCAAGACTCAGAGGTGAAGGTGACCAAATCCCTCAAATAACTCTCACTATGTACAGCTTTCATGTCACAGCACCTTTCAGAATTGGAGGACAGAAACCGAAGGGGGAACTTGCACATTTGTGGTATTCCGGAGGGAGCTGAAGATAAAGATGGATCGTGCATAACCTTCCTGGAGTCCTGGTTCCCTAAGGCCACCAACCTCTCCTTCAGCACCCCCCTGGAGTTTGATCGAGCACATAGGGTTCCAGCCCGTATCACGCCTCAACAAAGGGGTCCTAGACCGATTGTCTGTAAACCTCTCAGGTACCAACACGTGGAGCAAATTCTAGCATTCATGTGCAAACATAACCACATCCTATGGAAGACCAACAAAGTATACATTTCCCAGGATTATTACAAAGAGACTGTCAATTTGAGAAAAAACTTCCTAGCTGTTCACCCAAGACTCCGTTCACTTGAATATCAATATGGCTTTGTAGGCCCGGCGCGTTTTCGAGTCACGATTCAAGGTGTAGCGCAAATATTCACGGATCCTCCGCATCTGAAGAAATTTCTTGACGGTCCTGAGGACTCAACAATGGAAACTGCTGCTTCGGCGAATGCTCATGGGGATGGCACCTAGTACATGTGGCCCAAGCTGTGGCCCAAGCTGTGACAATGTGTTCCAACTACAATCAGCCTGACAGCTCTTTTTGCCTGAATAGACCTTCGCAAGATGACTGCTGATCTCTGTCTGATCTCACGATATCTATGTTGATCGCTGCATGTTCATGGCTCAAGGAGCATGCTCATCTTCATTGACTTCACTGTCTTAGGCCGCAAACATGGCTGATGAAGTGGTAGGACGCATGTTTTCTTCCATTATTATGTGTCTACGTACCTGTGAAGCTATTCTGAACTGTTTGCGAGTGCGAGATTTAGCTGCCAGCTGTGTTATTATCTACCAGATGGCTATGTGAAAAGACGGACGCTTAAATATATGGGGTTGTAGTGTTGCTGTACACAGTGCCGTACGCCATACATTCATTATCTCTCGATTGATGTAGAGGTGGTTTGCTCTCTGGATGATATACTGTTTGCCTGGACTCAACACTTCCTGTTTATTACACAAGTCAAGCTCAATGTTTTAGCTATGACTTCACATTTAACTTAAATGGTCACCATGCTATATATCATTTTACACCAGTGCTGACTGGGGCCTGGGGTTGTTGACTCAAGTACCTTATGTATGTTCTGATGCAAATATGACTGATTTGCTAGTTATGTTCACCATTTTGGACCAATGTACTTATGACATGTTCCCGATGTTCCTATTGCCTGTTTAAGGTCAAGTTGTAATTTCTACGAATGTGAGCAGGTTATTTTGTAATCGCCATGGGGGAGGGAAACTCATGCGGTTGCTTCTCCCTGGTCGCCATGTTCTTAGTGTACTTTTTGGGTGGGGTAGGTGGGTATGGGTTGTGGGTGGGTTGGGGAGGGTTCCTGACTACATTGCTACTTATTGTTTCTTCTTCTTTGTTCTTGCTTTTGCTTTTGCATCCCCTTCTGTCTCTGTATTCCCACAGCAACGCTCTATTCGTCAGTAGCGAGGACAGTGCTTAATTTGTGTGCATTTGCATTTGCTTATACATATTGTGGTCCCTTGGCTTCACCTCTGTTAGGAACATAATGCCCCGCACTTCTTGTGCTGTGCAGGACAAGATGATTCACATACCACACTCATTCTCCTGTCATGGCAACAAATAGACAGACTATTAAAATAGTATCACTCAACGTTAAGGGTATCAACCACCCGATTAAAAAGAGGAAAATTCTAGACTACCTACACAAGCAGAAGGGTGACATTATACTGTTACAGGAAAGTAAAATTCACTCGCCACAATTTAACTCTATGAAAAATAAATGGTACAGCGAGGCAATTGAGTCTGATGCCTTGGGAAACGAGAATGGGGTTCTAACACTTATTGCGAAAAAAGCCAACATTGATGTTCTACATAACATTGCTGATACTAAGGGTAGATGGGTGTCTACTAAACTGTCAAAGGACGGTAGAGAATTTTATATAACCAACGTATATGCACCCAATAAGGACGAGCAAAGTTTTGGAAGGAACTCTGTGAACATACGGGCACGATACCAGACACTGTAACACATATCCTGGGTGGTGATCTAAATCTACCTATGGACCCTCTCTTAGACAGGGATTCCTGTGTGCCCTCCGATCAAACAACTCACACAAAGCTCTCCTCAATCTCTGCTCCCGCTTCAACTTGGTTGACTTATGGAGATAGATGAATCCAACAGGTAGAGAATATACTTTTTATTCTCCACCCCATGGCTCATATTCCCGCATAGATTACTTACTTACATCTGCTCCCTCCACTGCGGACATTGAAGCCACTTCCATTGAATGCGTGTAATTTCTGACCACTAATGCATCACGATGACTCTGGCGGTACACAATGTGGTAAAAAAATCTTCTTTATGGAGATTCAATAATACGGTGCTAAAAAAAGAAGCAAATAGGGCGGCTATAGAAACAGCCATTACAGAATATCTTTATCACAACAAAAAAGGGGACACTACGGATCTTATAAGATGGGAGGCCCTTAAAACGACAGTCAGAGGAGTGGTAATTAAAATACGTGCAGCCATGAATAAAGATGCCAACGCAACCTTAACGAGGTTAGAGGAGGAGATATCAGAACTAGAAAAATGGCACATAACCTCTAAAGACCCCTTGGTCCTCAATGATCTGATGAACAAAAAATACAAATATAACAAAATAATCAGCTAAAGAGCAGGAAGCTGGCTTCAACATCATAAAAACTTCAGGCTGTGCCATACTAATAAGGCGGGTAAGAGCCTTGCTTCGTATCTTAAATTCAAATTACAGAAAACAGCTATCAAGAGCATTGTTGATAAATTAGGGAAGCCACACTCGGACCCTAACAAAATTGCTGACATCTTTAAAGATTTCTACAATGACCTTTACAGTAAAAACCTAGAAATCGATGGCTCCAAAGTAGGGAAGGATCTAGATAACTGCAAGCTCCCCTCTCTATCGCCACACAACGAAACCAAACTCAATTGTCCCATATCCTCAGAAGACATTGTCAAGGCCATTAAATCCCTCAAAACTGGGAAAGCCCCGGGCCCTGATGGGTTCAACTCCACGCAGTGTAGGAGCTTCTCGTCTACCCTGACAGAACCACTCAAGGACTTATACGACCATTTTGCCACAAGTGGTCAAGTTCACGGTACCCCTGCAGAGGCCATAATTGCGGTTATCCCAAAAGAGGGGAAGGACCCGACATCACCGAAGAATTACAGACCGATATCCTTGATTAACCTCGATTGTAAGATCTATGCCATGATTTTGGCCAAAAGGATTGGAAAGGTCTTGCCCCAGCTGGTCCAAACATCACAAGAAGGGTTTCTCAAAAACAGACTATCTAGCGATCATACACGGACCCTTGTGCACATATTAGAAAGAGCAAAATTGATTACCTCCCCCACGGTGGCTGTGACCTTGGATGCCGAGATGGCCTTTGACAAGGTCGACTGGGCTTACTTGGAGGCATCTCTTCATAAATTTAATCTGGGACCCAATTTAATCCGTATGGTGATGGCCTTATACTCTAATCCTTCAGCGAGAGTAAGAGCGGGTGGATGCCTGTCAAATTCATTCGATCTAAAACAAGGCACAAGACAAGGCTGCCCCCTTTCTCCTTCACTCTTTCTTTTAGCGATCGAGCCCTTTCTTTATTCCCTGCGGAACAACGAACTTATTAAAGGAATAGACTTTGAAGGCTTCACAGTCAAAATATTCGGCTTACGCAGACGATGTTCTGATAGTTTCCGAGAACACAGAAGTGGCAATTCCGGCTTTGATGTCCTCTATTGCAGACTTTACGGAGGTGTCAGGATATAAACTTAATAAGGATAAGACGTAGGTAAAACTGCTTAATAATATAGGCGATAAAAGCATTTTGTGTGGCTCCGGTCTCTGCTGGCAACCGAAGAGCTTTAAATACCTAGGCATTGAATTCGAGAAAGACTTAATCAGTACTCTTAATATCAATGAGCTTTCACTATATAAAAAGGTATCCTCACTGCTGGAAGGCTGGTCCCCAACATTTTTGTCCTGGTGGGGCAGAGTAGAAACCCTGAAAATGATGATCACGCCCCTCGTCAGTTATTTAATAAGCATGTTACCCATGTTACTCTCTATTGACTTCCTCACCAAGATACATAAGCTTTTTAATCTTTTTTTGTGACAAGAAAAGAAACCAAGAACTGCCAAAAGATAAAGGGGAATAGGCTTACCAAATTTTAGATGCTACCAGACGGCCTATTTATGCAAACAAGGAGCGAATTGGTTTCATGTCCAACAGGATTATACTCCTATATGGGTCCAAGTTGAAAAGTCTATTATCAACAACTTACCACTCTCCCCCATAATGACTATGGACTTCACAGCCTTTCCCCATTCCAAGTACATATTTCTTAATACTAAAAGGGCTCTTCTTAATCTAGAGAGACACTGTAAGGTTAAAGTAAAATTCTCCAAATCAAACTTAACCTCGTTCTGGTTCAACCCAGCCTTTAAAGATGAAGGCAAATACCTTTTTGGGGAACACTGGTCTACGAAGGGTCTGAACTCACTGCAAGATATTTATGAAGTGTCTACACCTCTAGCTTTTGCCACCTTACAAACACGATTTGATCTCCAACCACTTGATTTTTACAGGTTCCTATGCCTTAAAACCTTTGTCTCTGCCAGAGCCATCCAACCACACGTATCTACACTTTACAACAAATTATTCCAACTCATGTCAATGGGTCATATGGTGTCAAAAGTTTACAAAATAATCTCCCCTATGCATCAGAAAGCCCCAGAAAGTGCAAACGGGACTGGGAATCTGAACCTAACTCCTCCACTTTAGTATTCGACTGGGATAAGATCCACCAGACTCCTTTCTACAATAAAATATCACCGATACTTTCTCAGACCAAGTTTATGTTAATAAACAGATCGTACTGGACACCAGAATAACTCTTCAAGCTCAAGCTCCTTGATAATCCCCTCAGCTGGAACTGCAAATCCCACGTAGGTGACCTGGCACATATGCTCTATCATTGCCCGCTACTCCAAACGTTCTGGAATAAAATTTATAATTACATTCAAAGAACCTCTCATTTTCAACCACCCAGAGACTTCGTGTATGTCCTACTAGGGGCAATTGACCCAAGAATAGCGAATGACCACGACAGACATCTACTGGACCTCATGCTCAACCTTGCATGTAAGATCGTCCTTAGTAAATGGAAAAGTGCTTCCGACGTTTCTTTCAAACTTTGGCAGGAATGGCTGTCTTCACTGAGGGGAGCTGATAATGACGTCCTTCATTCATCTCCTTGGCGAAAACCTCATACCAAACTCTGGAGCTTACTTGATTCACTTGAGCTTTGTTATGACCCACCTTAGGCTAACTTGGTTGATATAAACCTTGTTCCACGCCCCATCTTTGGTATCACAATGGACATTTATTCCGGAACTGAGACCTTGCTGTCCTGGTCTAAGCTTATTGATTTATGTCATGTTGCTGCTGTCTAGTCTTTCTTCCTTATTTCCCCTCTGTTCCCTCCCTCAGCTCCTCCCTTGTCTTTTCCTATCCCCCTGCCTCTTTTCCCTTTCTTTCCTTTCTCTCCCTTTCTTTCATTGCATCTGATCCACAGGGCCAGTATATCATGCATGGCTGTTATGTACAATGCCTTTCAACTGAAAACTACCCGTCAACGATATGCTGCATCTCTCCCCTATGTGTCATGTACTCTGGACATATTATTTTCATGTCAGTACCTAATGTAACCACCCATGCATTACTCTCTGTCTCCTCTTTTTCTTTTACACTTCTTGTACTTCTATATTGTTTGTATTATTTGTATTCTCTAATAAAAAATATTTGAAATTAAAAAAAAGAATAGAAACATTCATGTTTGAACATTGCCCTATGTAAGTTAGCATTCGCTGCACCATTTTCGTTCTATGCACCATTTTGAATCATGATCTAAACTAATCCTTTGGTATTTCCGAGAAAAGACCCCTGTTATGTTTCATTGCTGCAAAGTTGGGTTTTGCTTCAATAATGAATAGACTGCTCATATTAGTGCATACTTACTTACTAGATAGAGGCTCTCTCCCACTTGTTTGGTGGCAGGTGCAGGGTGATACGATCTTGGGTTGTATTAGGTAGTGTGACATATGAGAACCAAAACTTACTTTTGTTTGTATTTCACTGTCCAGCTGCATCAGATTAGAAAATTCGACTGTGGACATACCTTCCCCCGGTCATGAAATGTACATAATGTATCTTTATGCTTGCTGATTTCAGTCACCTCTGCAGCACTCCTAGCGACTGGGCAGACTGGGCTCGGCTCTGAGTGTATATTGAATTAACAGTTATTGGTTTGTTTTCTCTACAGTCTGACCGACTCTTCATTGGGTACGTAAGGCCGAGAAGCTGTCACAGGACCCGGGTGACTCTAAACTGGTCACTTTCTTCAAACCACAAGCGAACACCAGGTAAACAAGATGTGCACTCAGTGCTACAGCAACAACAGCCCCCAGTGACCACGAAAACGAATCTCCAGAAACGCCTTCTTCAGTGTCTGACAGGCTCTTCATGCTACCTAAATGACAGCAGGCACTGCTCTCCACGCTCCACAATGCTCTTCTTGCTCCTCGCAGCCTCCTCCACTGCAAACAGAACTCTTTATAGCTGCGTTTGAGAAAGTAACTTTATCAGCTGGACTAACCTGGCCCCTGTTTTGGACCTGTGCATCTTATCGGTCACCCTGAACTTGTAAATTTCCCCTGCTCTAGCATGATCAGATGTCTATAAGTGGCGCTTTGTGCTTTTTAGGCACTATTTTCACATAAAACCTTAAAATTGAATATCTCTAGTTCTAGTGATTGGATTTTTGCCTTTCTGGAATAGTTTTATTTCTAAAATGTACTCTATTTTTCTAAATTGGTTTGGAATTTTTCATGTGTTGTGCTTTAACTTTACTACTGTTTGTGGCATATTCTCAAGGAGCTATCATCGAGTAACGGCACTTTATCGCAGCCAAAGTCGCAATAAATGTATCACCCCAACACAAGCTGGTAGTAACAGCCCATAGCACCAGTTTAACTGCTATAGTGGCCGCAACAAACATCACTACAGATGACCCCCGCCACTCTCGCTAATGAGATGCAGAGTAAGCGTTCCCGTGCAAAAAGCTGCAAAAACACCACTCCGCAACATTCTCAATGACCAGCCAGATCGGCGATACACCACAGAACATGCGATAAGGTGTGTTAGCAGAAAGAAATTAACACCTGCTCTGACCTGGTGTAAAGTCGGACTGCAGCCGGCACCAGAAAATGTAGCCACGCCCCGAGCCACACCTGAAGAACAACAGATGCCATGGAAGTACTGATCATGCAGTTTGGAGCCCCAATAGGCCCACAACACCTGCTGCCACCACCGCCAGGCCCGCCACCACCCCCCTTGACTCCAACGCACGACCCCCCTGGACCACCACAGAGGCATCGCAGACACAGACCGAGGACCTTCAGCAAACACAACAGCCTCACAGACTTGACACCGGAGTATGTCATTGCCCACTACAGGCTCAAAAGGACAACCATCCTCCACATCCTTAACATCATTGCCCATAAGCTGATGGTACTGATACAGCGGACAACCAACATCCCACCTCAGATAAAGCTGCTGGCTGTGCTGCACCTGGTAGCCTCTCAACCTTCCAACCAACAACCACCAGAGTCTGAGGAGTCTCACAGCTAGCTTTGGACCCCAGTACCTATACTTTCCCCACACTGCACAGGAACATCTGGAGACCAAGCAAGGCTTCTACTCCATAGCTGGATTCCGGCATGTTTTGGGATCAATAGACTGCACACATGTCCTATATGTGCACCCTGCCGACACTGCACACAATTACCGCAACAGAAAGCACACACATTCCATCAATGTGCAGGCAATAGTGGACCACCAGGGACTCTTCACCAATGTCAAAGCCAACTACCCAGGCAGTGTAAATGATTCCTTCATCTTCCGACAGTCCATCATCAACTGGCGCTTCCAGGATGGCACCTATGCAAATGCTCTGCTCGTTGGTAAGTACCAAATGAACACACCACCCAACTCAACTTCACAATCATACAACTCACAACTCTGGGAAGGCACACGTTACAAACTTACATACAATATGCCAAATAACATGCCCGCCCACAAGACACGACAGCACAACTTACTGTGGGAACCAGGGATAACTATGTACACAAGCCATCAACGGCATGGCACCTCAGCCACACAATAGCAGATTGTGGGGAAAGTTGGGAACCAGGCATATGCAAAGGAGGCAAGTGACCCATGAATAAGCATGTACACAATGCCCAGTGTGGCATGGATGGGCTGGCCAGACTGCAGTATGCAGACCACACACATATCCATGTCAACACATATAGCTGGTGTTTGGAGTGAAGTGGACAGTGGACGCAACCATGTTACTCCAGCCAGCGGGGGAGATCAAGGAAATGTAGCTTGTCACGTCTCCTCGTAAGCATGATTGGAGGGGATGGCCCGGTGTACACCAGACCAGCGAAAGGGTGTGGATAAAAGGCACGTAGCATTGGGCGTGGTCCACTTCCGGAATGCCCAACGTATCTGCCAGGGCGGCGCCTCTCACCCCGCCACGAGGCCGACGCAGTCACCATGAGTGGGGTTGCCTGCGATCCTGTGTGCCTGCTGTACCCCGGGCCGCTGGTCCCCGAACCCGTCTTGCCCGCCCCGTACACGCAGACCTTAATGCCAAACTGCTGACACCGGCGTGTGTTGAAGAGGGCCCACCATGTGCTGGTGCAAGCTCCAGGCCCGAGGCCCACGACCTTTGACAGCCTCCTCAGACCATCACGACCACCGCAATACAGGCCCGCTGAACTCCATTCTCATTGACGTACTCCACTGGCATACACAGTGGACAAGTAGGACACACATTTGGAACTGAGTCTTGATTACACCATGGCAGAGTACAATTTTCAAGGCTGTGGTTATGTCACTATACTCCCTTCAATGCAGTGCCACCAAGAATGTGCATAGGACTTGCACCAAACATGTCTGTGGGAACTTGCTGACTAGGCCTTCGGCCTACACTGGGTCCTGCAGGCCTCACACCAATCCAATGCAGTCCATCACAGGCAGGACACGGCATCGTCGCTGGCTAAACACACGCTCAGCATTGGTGCCACTACCTATGTCACCCACAAATCTAAAACAAATGCCATTTCAATGTCTTGTGTGAGAGATCCAGGAGGAGATGGCTGGACAGCCGTTAACCCGCGCTGACCGCAGTCTCCGTCTGACAGTGCGGCCAACTAGGTCACATTTTTGGTACAGAGTTGTGATATCTATGGAAGTGTACATGTCACAGTACGCAAGGAGATGAGTAAGGGGAAGACGCGCTTCAGTCCGGAGGCTCACCTTTACGGAGGTGATGGGACACTACCAAACACTGCACTGGTGCCACTGACTCTGTGCAGCGCATGCCTACCACACGTGGCTGTAGGCCCCTGATGACCGCTGGCTCCGGCACACACTGCGGTGGAGTAGATCACACATTTTTAACTGCGTCTTGCCCTCTACATGGCAGAGTCGATGTAATTGTACAGGTCTCATCGCAGACTGCATCCCCTTCCAGCTCTGGTGCCCCTGAGTGTGTGCCCTGAAATTTATGGTCGAGCTTTGTTTGTACAGTGGTGGCGTCGGTGCCCATGGGCTGGAGGTTGTCTTTCTCTACAGGTAGCTGATACTGACAAGGTTGAAAAGTGGAGTCTGTAGCATTCAACTCCGCCAACTGCCTGTTCCTGCTTGCTTCTGCCCTCTGCATCATGCCCTGGAGGGACACCTTCAACTGTCCTCCGCAACCCTCCACGACATTCCCCTTGAACATTGACGAGTACACGCTCGGCTCTCGTGATCCTACCTCAGTGCACCGCAAGTCTGGGTGGCGGTGTGCCTGTGCCGGCCGCTGTGCATCCGGGCTACAAACTCTGTATTGCTCAAGTCAGGGACCCATGATGTCTGTACCTTGTACTGCTGATTGTCTGCTCACTGTTGTGGTTTTTGCCAGCACCGCAAAACCCCTAAGTGGTGGCTTACACTACCCAACACCTATCCAGCACAGGCGTCACTGGAGATGTAACCCTGACAATAAAAGGGGCCAGGCACACATGCCCGTAGCCAGTTCCACGAAATCACTCAGTGTGTCCGTGTGATCATTATGAATGCATGTGGAATCAGGGCCATTCCACATTACATTTGCTGTGCACAGCGTGCGCAACCATGTCACCGCAGGCAGTGGTGTAGACCTGGGACATGTAACCGTGTCGTATCTTTATGTGAGCATAAGCGGGATGAACAGGCATATGACTGTACTGCATAGGGGTGTGGCTTCTCCACACGTGTATCTGGGAATGGGTCAGTGTGGGCATTGTCAAGGATGTGGCTGATGCGTGTGTCTCTGTTGTAGTGTCTGCGCCACCCATCCCGCAATGGACAATGTTGCTATTTGGCATACCCCCGGTGTGTGTGGTCGGCCAAAGGGGTACATGGGGGAGGGCATGCCCGCTTGGGGTCAGGGATCATACATGCCAAAGATGTACCCTCAACTGCATGTCGAGTTCAGACAGGTAGATGCTCCACATTTGTGTCAGACCTGTCCTTACAATGGACCTACACACACATGGCCGGCCACATTCTGCACAGCATCATCACTGTGTTGTACTCAGGGTTGTAGACATGCACATACAGGCATGTCAATGGTTTGCCGTAGGGGTGCATGTGATGTAATTGCGCAGCGCACACTAGTGAATATGCTCGGGGGAGGTGCAGCAGTTAGGCTACATAGCACACAGTGATGCAGCTCATGTGCAACATGCAGTACATGTCATTCAGGAATCACTAAGTCAGACATATCACACACTAATGAACCAGTGAGCCTGCCAACACATTATGCAGTACGTAGCCGTGAGTCATGTCTCTCTGCACTGTCACAGGTGACCAAGGAAATGCACTCTGCACTTGGATGATGACATCCCTCTTAGCGCTGGACACACAGGCCCAGAGGCAGTACAATGTGGCCCGCAAACGCACCAGGGGCATCGTGGAGCGCACATTTGGCGTGTTGAAGTCACATTTCAGGTGCCTGGACATCACAGGTGGTAAGCTACTGTACAGCCCAGACCTCGTGTGCAAGATGATAGTTGCATGTTGTGTGTTGCACAACATATGTGTGCGCAGAAGGGCCCCATGGATACGAGTGCCAGATGCACCGGACGATGATGATGAAGATGAGGCAGGTGGGCCACACCCCACTGCAGCCGCAGCAGGAATAGCCCATAGGGACTACATCATTGACAATATCTTCTTTGGATGCCGTTACATTGTGTGTGGAGGTCCTTAGCAGTCATGGCACAGTACATTGAGTGACCACAGGCATTGCATGTGCTAATAAAAGCATTCCGATACACATTCCCTGCATGCATGTCACTCATCTGTACAGGCACTTCACTCAGACAAGTGTGGGTGAGACATGTTGTGCTGTCAATTGAGGGATTTGTTAATGGATGATGGGTGTGTTACCTCTGTGCAGTGAGGCTGTTTATGGTGTCATGTATTCGAACTGCCAGTTCTGTGTATCACAGTTGTTACGGTATCCCACTCTTTTGCGTTTCACATGTCTCCCAAATCATTCCATTTTGGTTGTCATTTGTGGCCTACAAGTGACAACAGGGATTTTTTGTGCTCTGATATGTGCCGCCATGAAGCAGGGATGCACCATGTGTCTCAAGTCCCACGACATGGGCAACATGTATGTAAGAGGGAGTCACTGCCCCTACATTAGTCTGTGCTTGTTATTCTTGTTTGATCATGGCCATGACACGTCGGTGTGCAGGGGGTTTTGTTTGTCCCTTTGCAATGTGAAGGGGAGATGCGGTTTCACAGTGTGTACCATGTTTGTTTCCGCATTGGTGCAGGTTACATACTGAATGCATGTTGATATACATTGTGGCTGTTTGTGGGGCATTGCCTATCTGATTTGGACAATGTTCATTTGTTCTGCGTCACAGCGGTGGGGTTGTGCTTACACATTGTCAACTCACCATTAATTTGCTCTGCTTTTATGGAGCTTTTACCCGCCAGACGTAGGGGATTTGCAAGATGGTCGCTGGTTTTCGGTGCTTTTATGTTCTCCGATTGGCCTCATCGCAAGATTTTTTGTGTTCACGTGTCGCATTTTTCCTGAATGGCATTGATTTTAAGGCAGACATTTGACACGTTATCTGGAGACAATTGCATGGTACTGCAGTGTTGAGAATGCTTCTTTAATGCGGCGTAATTCTCCCACGATTGACTGCGATGTTGGAAATTGCGTTACGTTACTTTTGAGATGGTTATCACATGTTCTTCAGAATATGCCCCACAGTGTGCTGCATAACTACATTACACATTGCCTCTAAGTTAAGCCTGACTGATTTGTGCCAAGCTCTGAAAGAGTTAAGCACAGGTGAATTTAGTGTATTTTGCAGTGCACCCTGACCAGGACTGTGATTGTTGCCAGAGTGGGCTTCTACCCCCTCTCAACCAATAACCCAATTTCTTACAGTGGTAATGCCAAAATATAATTTTTTTATAGAGAAAGGTGAAAGATGTTTATATTTGTAATACCTTCTTAAAATGTATATGCATAAAAATTCTCATTCTTGAATATACAGTGAGAAACCAGTGACAAAACTAAAATATTGACTTTTTATTTATTATTTTCATTATATGTGTGGATATAAGGTTTAGAGGAACTGTTAAAGGTCCCTCAGACCTGTGAAGTTTAGTTTGCATTTATGTTATGTTATGTGAATTTGTAGATTGCAGCTAATCACACGTAAGGATATCCAGGCACTAAGGAGATCATGCTTGTTTTGTCTAACAGAGCTAAGTCTGGAGGTTTCTCTGGAAGTCCATGAGAGAGGGGGATGTTCTGAGGTGTTTCGGGAGGTCATGCCACATCTTGGCTGCAAGGTATGAGAAGGAGCATCATCTCTGGTGGACTGGTAGAATTTGAGGTGGTGGTTGGGTTAAGCTGGACCAGGGTTGTCGAGAGCTTTTTAGGCATGTGTGAGTAGCTTGAAATTACATCTTTCCTGGACTGGGAGCCAGTGGAGATTGTTGTGATGTGGCGAAAAGTGGTTATTTTGTGGGATGATTAAGATGAGTCTGGAAGCAGAGTTCTGGGAGGTTTGGAGTCAGTGTAGGATGTGGGTTACAATTCCGATGTAGAAGTTGTTTCTGTAATCAAGTGTACTTGTGATAAGAACCTTGGTAAACATTCATCTGTTGTTCAGTGGGATCCATTTGAAAATCATGCGTAGCGTTCACAGGATGTGGATGCATGATGAGGAAACAGCATTGATCTGTCTGCTCATAGAGAGGTTATTGTCCAGGATGATCCTGAGGTTATTTGCATGGTCCACAGAGGTTAGTGTGGGACCAAGTTCAGGAGGGAACCAAGAGGCATCAACAAGGGAATGACTGTTGCCAAAGATTAGGGCTTTGGTTTTGTCTGTGTTGAGCTGGAGGCAATGTCTTTCATCCAAGCAGTGACGTTGCTCATGCAGTTGGTGAAATTTGTTTTGGCAGTGCTGATCGTGTTGGTAAGAGAGAAGAAGAGTCATATGTCATCGGCGTAGGATACTATGTTGATGCTGTGGGCTCTGATGATATCAATGAGGTGCATAGTGTAGACATTGAGAGTGTTGGGCTAAGTGACGATCCTTGAGGAACTCCGCAGATGAGTTTCTTGGTCCTGAGGTGTAGGGGAGAGTCTATCCCATTGACCATTGTCTTCTGTCCATGGAGACGGAAGATATCAACTTGAGGGCCGGTCTGCAGATACCCAAGTGCTAAAGCTTCCTGATGAATGGCTTGCATGAGTCAGGATCACAGAGGTACAGGAGGATGAGTACGGCTGTTTCTCCTCAGAGGAGGATGCTTCTGTTGTCACAGGTGGCCACAATGAGGGCTGTCTCCGTATTGTTGTTGGTGTGAAATCCTGATTGAGATCTGTCTAGATGTTGATTAATTTGTAGGTGGTCTGTGTGCTGGGTGTTGTTGGCATCCTCCATGACTTTAGCTGGAAAAGGAAGGCGTGAGATGGGTCTGTAGCGACAGTTGGTTTCTTCAAAGGGAAGTTGACTTCTGCATTTTTAAAGGAAGACAGGAAGGTGGCGTGGTTATAGAGATGCTGATGATAGTGGTGTGCAAGGGTGTGATGAAGGCTCTTCCAAGGTTGTATATAAAGTGGCGGCAGAGGTAGGAGGGGGATTCTGAGTGGTTGATATTCATCAGGGCAGTTGTTTCTTTATTCAAGAGGGACTTCCAGTGTTTAGCTGCTGTTTGACAAGGAAGGAGATGTTTGGTTGGTCAGCGGAGTTTTGCATTATATGCCGTAGGTTGAATGTGTTGTAGACCTTGGCAATGTTCTGTTCGAAAACGTTTGAGTGGTCATTGCTGAGTGCTTGGGATGGGATAATTTCATTGTTGGTGGCTGTGGGATTGGAGAATTCCTTGATGATTGTGAAGAGTTCTTTGCCATTATGGAAGCTAGCTTTGAGTCTGAGACCTAGGGTCTTTATCTTTGTGTCTCGTAGTTGTTGGTGGTAGAAGTTAAAGATGGCTTTGTATGAGTATCTTGCTGTGGTGTTTTCGTCAAATCGCCATTTTATCTCAAGTTGTTTGTAGTGGGGCTTGGACTCCCTAAGATGTTAGCGTACCAGCTGGGTCATTTGTTGTTTTTGTAGGTCTTGTTTCTGGTGGGAGGGGTCCGGTTTCTGCAGTAGGTGAGACATTTGTTGAAGTGCTTGGTGTTGACATCGACATTTCTGGCGTGGTTTGAGTGGGCCTTCCTGTAGGGTCTTGGTCCTTTAACCCCTTCCATGCTCATGACGAGCTCAGCTCGTCATGCAGCACAGTGCTCGTGTGCTCATGACGAGCTGAGCTCGTCATGACCACACCCCTTTCTATTGTGGTCCAGCACAGTAGAAAAATAACTCAAGCATCCAAGGGGTTAAGGGCGATAGTGCCATGCAGTTTTCACCCTGTGGTAGGAACTGCACTTTTGTGGATAGCATAACTATTGGGATGGCACCAGACAAACTCTACGCACCCCCTCAGGATAAATTGTCCTACATGCCAGCTAGCTCTCAGTGCCACCACGAGTACCCCTAAACCTAGGCAGGTAGCAAATGGTTTTGACAACCACTAAACATGACAACCCTAATCCCCCAGGGATCTTGATAGAAGATCTAAAACCCTTTTGTTCAGTCACTTGTGCTCGCTTATTCTCAGAGAACTATACAAGGAATACACAGTGGGAGGTTTTCAATGTTTGTTGAACCACCATGATTCTTGTATAGAATATATGTGCAATGACCAATAAACAGATAAAAGTTATGAGAAGTATCAGGACAGTGAACAGAATAAAAAGCTCCACCACTGTCCTGAAGCAATTTATACATGCACGCATATAAACCAATATAGAAAGCCTAATTTACTCCTACTATGCAGCCCCTAACCTAAGTATCTAGGGTATGTGTGTTCTGGCAAGAATCCCCATACTGGATGATCAAACCTCAATTACCTGAAGGGAAAGAATGTAAGTCCCTGTCTTGGTCACAAGCTGGACACCCTTCGCAGATGTATCAGCAAGCTGCTGGGCAGAGGCTTCAGCATGTATAGACCTTGCCAATGAAAGCAAAACGCTCCCATACCTAAACCAGGAAATGCTTGTTTATTTATCATAAAAAGCATCCTTGTGAGTCCTGGGCAAGCCATCGTTGTTATGGTCTATAGATAGCCATGTAGTTTCTTGGATGAAAAATAGAATGACTTTTGCACAATGTGTGTCGAGGTCTTGTACCTGGTGTTCAAGGAGTGATGATAATGGTCTTGCAAAGTGGAACCTGTAAGCGAAGCAGTTTCAGAGAAACTAGTCAAGCATTATCACGCACACAACTGTGTATAAAAAGTTATTTGTGAGAAAGGGAAGGCAACTTAAGAAACATGTTCATGGTGAAAGATGGCATCATTTCTTTGTGGGCCTAAGACACATGAAAATAGCTGTCTTTTCTTTAGTGTGCAACCTATGTGAATCCCCTGTAGTTTTCAAGGCCTTATTGGATGGTGTTTTCATTACTTTTTTCCACTTGCCATTTTATGTAATTCGTAATATTATGCATAGTGTGCAGTTTTGCTTATATTAACCCCTTGCATGCGGCCGCGATTCTGCTCCTGTGCGGTAAAATCACAAGTGAGCGGGTTTATGACGGCCCCCAGCCGTCATCAGCACACGAGCGCCGTAGTGCATGACGGCTGGGGACCGTCATCAGCATGCAAGGGGTTAAACGTGTTTCCTTTTTTAAATGGAAAGCACTAACTGGGCATTCAGTTATTGACTGTTTTTTGTTGTATTACTGAGTTCTGAATGTCTAACCTGGAGCCCTTCCTTAAGAAAGATTGTTCCATTCTGCCTTGCAGAGTGAAAAGAGGGCATTGGAACTAATGGGCTCATTAGGATGGCAGTCGGAAAATCACCCCGACGGCCTTGGAAGCGGAAAATAAACGCCCGCCGGGACCATGAAAAAAACGGCGGTCAAATTAGGATCAACCACCAAAAAAGACCGACCATGGTGGAACCGGCCTTAGGAAATCCGCCCTTCGCGGGCAGTGATGGCCAAGTTTCAAACGCGGCGGTCGGAAACGCAGTGGAAAATCAACAATCCGCTGCAAGCATAGCAGAAACCCCGCACAGGAAATTAAGATATCCCCGATGATCCCGCGGTACGATCTTCTGTTTCCAGCCGCCGCGGTCACACACTGGAATGATTGGGAGCACCACCGGAAGAGCTGCAGCATACCCACTGCTGCGGACGAACAGTGGAAAATATGGCAGACGATACAGAAACCCACAATAAGGCCAAACATCAAACTATTCAAAGAAGCCATGCCCCTCAACTACACAAAATCACATCCCAATGAAACAAACACATGCCAAACACAAGCAAACAATTCTCAGGGCAACACCCACAGCACACCTGACAGGAATACCCCATTTGGACACACCCACAGAGCTGAGTATAAAACCAGCCCCTACCATGACCACAATCCTTTGCAACACTCCAGAATAGAAGGGCATTCAACACATCTGAGAGGAGAGGCAAAAGAACACAGCACACACACATCACCACCACCACCACCAGCACAGCAAGCCCCCAGCACATAACACACCTCACACACCACCCACACCCCTGCACCCACAATCACTTTGCACACCACACACCATGTCCACACATAAAATGCCCAAATTCACAGAGAGTGAGTTGATAGTCATGGTAAATGATATAGTCATAGTGGAACCACAACTGTTTGGTAGCCTGGTCCAACAGACACCATTAGCCACAAGGAGTCAAATGTGGGAAAGGATAGTACAAAGGGTCAATGTAGTAGGGACAACCCCGCGATCAAAGAAGGAGATCATGAAGCTGTGGCATGACCTGAAGTTGTCAAAGAGAGGAGTAGAAAGAACAACGACTTGCGTTGGGGGTGCTGGATAGTGAATAGTTTGATTTACTATTCCAACTCCAGTCCCCGTGGATAGTAGGGAAGGTGTTGGATAGTAAATTAAACTATTACCTATCCTAGAGCGCCCCCCAGCGCAAGTCGTTGTAATGACTTGAGTAGAAAAACCTGCGTTGTAAAGGTACTGCATGGTAAAAGTTGCGTCGTAAAGGATGTTTCCCACAGGTACAGCACCAGAAAAACGTGTAAGGCAGGGTCCATGGCGGTCGTGACTGAGTGGTGTGGACCAGGATTCTGGTTGCGCACTCCGCTGTCGAGCTTCCGTCATCTCTGGTTGGGCGGTGTCTCCGCTGCGGTGCGTCTGCTTGTTTGGGGCATCCTAATTTGTGGAGCGGGGTGGATGTCATTCCGCACGGCGCAGAGTCTCCATTGGATCCCACCGCCGGGTTGGTGGGCGCACTTTGATTGTGGTGCGTGTCGCTCCGCGGTGGACAGGAATTGGCCTATGTTTGGCCATACTAATATGGCGGACGTGAGTTCTGCTGCTCGCGGGCAGAAAAATTCATTTTTCCGCACCACCAGCACCGCGGTGGTGCCACCACCCGACATCCTAATGGACCCCTAAGAATCAGCTTAATGGTGTGTGATATAGGACCCATGACACCAGAAGTGAGAAACTCGAGTTCTCATTGATTTTTGTTCAGTCCCTTCTAATTGCTCTGGGCCTCTCTGACCCACAATTCTCACACAGCTAAATGCAATATAATAATGTGTGTCTGACTTTATGACTCATGCCAAGTCAGAGCATGGGCAGTTTTAGGACTTGCTTTTGTTGCTTCAGGTCCATTGGTTGTATTGTGTAAATTCCCAAACAGAAAGAACTAAAAACTGTATGTTTTAAAAATGAAACTCCACAGCTTTACATTTGTTTAATCGATTTCCTACACTGCATAAAAGTTTTATTCTTAGCATTGGTTTCGCAGAAATTAAAACATTAGATGTGTGATTCTATTTCAGTCACCGAGAATAACAAATACAAATTCATAGTGATCACAGTTCTTCATGGCTCACTGCAAGCACATTCGTGTTTTCCCTGATGATTGTCAGTACATCCAAATATTTGCATCAATAATACTCAAATGTAAAGTTACATTCATTTAAATTAAAAAAAGTCATGTAAAATTATGCATCAGAACAAAAATCAATATTTTAGTGATGAAATATGTAAAATATGTTTACTCTTATTGAAGTTCTGAGCATGGTATGACTCATTCCACCCAATGCTACTTCATTTGGAGAAATAAGTTCCATAATCTCTTTACACAGTACGGGGCGGGAGAAAACCTCTTAAAGTTTCTTAAATAGCTTTCTGTTCTTGTTTTCTTTTTGTCACACTCTTTTCTATATGTCCATATCCTATCACTTGAGACTAAATCTAACAAAGATTTTGTTAAAGTACTAATGACATGCTAAAATCTGTTTTCTTAACCCACGTCAGTGTTGTGATTACTGCTTTTGACACTCTCTACCAGAATCCACAATGTATTCTGGTCAAGTTGCTGCTCTGATATGGGCATTTTTATTCCTTGGCCATCTAGGACTTACTTTGAAAAAAATATAAAAATAAGTGACAGCACCCACTTTCACCAATATTAGGCTGTTCCCATGTGGAGCAGGGTCAAAACTGATTCGCACATGGCCGACTTTAAGCGGGAATGGCATGGTGAACAAAAAAACAAAACAGATCTTTGTACTGGGGGTGAATGTTTGACATTGTTCACATTCCGTCCATCAATTGTTCTTTTTGCATTTGTTGCCCCAAGTGTAACAGGTATGCCCAGACATTGGTCCGTGCTCTCCGTGCCACTGGAGTCAAGCTAGTCTGACTGATGAGGGGTGATACCCCTAAAGTGGTCCCAGGATGCTTGTTTCTGGTTTAGGGAGGACCTGTCCTGGCAGTTCGAGCTGGATTGTTCCCATGGAGAGCAGGGTCAAGCCTGCTTTGCCTATGGCTGAGGTCAAGCTGGAATGGGGTGATGGGCAAAAAAACATGGATTTAGGCCTATATCTCTGTACTGAGGTGAATGTTTGACATGGTTCAGCATTCTGTCCATCAATTATTCTTTTTGCATTTGTCATACTGATGGGGGCCGGTATGCCCAGGCGTGGGCTCTGTCCTCTCCATGCCACTGGAGTCAAGCTAACCAGGCTGATGAGTGGTGATAGCCCAAAAACAGTACCAGGATGCTTGTTTCTGGTCCAGGGAGGGCCTGGTCTAGCCACTCCGGATGGAATATTGCCATGGGGACCGGGTCAAGACTGATTTGCATATGGCTGTGCTCAAGCTGGACTGGCACGGTGAGCAAAAAAGCAATGGATTTAGGCCCAGATCTCTTTAATGGGGTTGAATGTTTAACATTGTTGGGTATTCCGTCCATCAATTGTTCTTTTTGCATTTTTTACCCGGAGTGGGACGGGACTGTCCAGACATGGATCCTGGAATCAAGCCAGCGTGAGTGATGAGGGGTGATACCCCACAACTGGTACCAGGATGCTTGTATCTTGTCTAGTGAGGACCTGGCTTTACAGTTAGGGCTGGACTGTTCCCATGGCCCAGATCTCTGTACTGGGGCATGGGACATTGCTCATCATTCCGTCCATCAATTGTTCTTTTTGCTATGTTTACCAATAGCATTTTCCACTTCCACCACAAGCCCCTCTAGTAGTACTAGAATGGAGATGTTGATTTTAGTAAGACAAAATGAGTGTCAGCACAGAGCGAGCATAACATTTAACTAAGAAGGAAACACAGTGTCAGTGTAATAGGAATAACAGGATGTGAGTACTGGAGAAAAAGAGAAGGAGGAAGAAGTTCATTGAATGACATTTGAGTTTTCTGGCGTGGGAGAGAATAGTGAATAGACCACGGCATCAATTCACTAAAATGCAAGGGGTAGCGGAAGTGACATCATGTGCCATTTGACCTTTACTTTAACTCGCATGCTTACACACATGCACACACACTCTCATGAAAGCACTCTCACTCGCAACCATGAATACAACATACATTTAGAAGCACTTTCAATAATCTTAGCTGTCAGATAGTACCTTAGTCGAGCTAATTTTACTTGATTTTTAATATACTAGTAGTGAATAATATTATTCATTATTTGTGTAATAAAATAATTGACAGAAAAGTGGAGCCGCAGCCAATGTCTCTTAGGATGAGCTGCCCCTGTGTTCCAGGCACTGATCCTGCCAAATCTGAGGCCAGGGGTCACAAAGGCAGTGCCAAGGGTTGTCAGGGGCAGGTCAGGGGTGGCAACTGTGACCCTGGCGACCCCTAAATGACATCCATGGAGTAGAGATACTGGATTACAGCAGCAAAACGAAAAGCTGGGGGTGGATGAGTGGAAGCCAGAAAAGATAGTGTGTTTGCAGGAGAGAAGAGAGGAAAATGGTCATTCGGAGTGCTCATGCAAAACGTGTGGTTATGAGTGCAGGAGTATGAAGTGATTGAGTCTAGGAGTCTGAAGACAGTAAGTGCATGCAGGGGAAGAGAGAGAAATAGGGATTATGTTTAAAGCAAGAGAGAAGGAGGAGTGAATGGTGCAAGTTGAAGAAGATAATGACAGCACAGGAGGAAGAGAGTTGAAGGGCTAAAGAAAAAAGAAAAAGATGTAAGTAAAGTAATGGAGTTAAAGTAAGTAGAATACAGGAACAATATGAGTGCAGCAGGACTAAGATAGATGTATAGCATAGAAAGAAGAGGGTGGGAGGATTATCCTGGTTTCTCTTATGTCTCATTCCGCAGATTTAAAATGAATAGGTGGTTGGGCCCAGATTTACAATGATTTTACTTCAGGCTGCATCACGTTCGTGGAGCCACCCGACAGAAAATCATTTTTGCCATTCATTAGACTATGCAAAGCCACTTTGCATGGTTTAGTAAATCCAAAGTAAATCGACATTACTTTGTGTTAGGTAGGTATTTCATGAGTGGAGCATTGGCATTCCCATGCATCCACCAATGTATTTTGACGCAAACAAAGATTGACAAAGTATTGTAAAGCTAAATTTGTACCAAAATGGGGCACCTACCTGACAGAGGGATAACACAGAGAAATATTTCTCCTCATTACTTCCTCTTTCCATGTGTCCTGCATTTTGTAGCACACATAGAAAAAGGAATATGCCTCTAAGGATTGTTTGTGTGCAGGAAGGTGTCCCAATCTGCACAAAACAATCCTGACAATAATGCAGGTCCCCTTGCAATACGGTGCAACTTTGCTTACATTGGCGTTAGGCAGCACACAGTGCACCAGCACAAGGAGGGAGAAGAAACTCTCCATATCTTTGTAAATATGGAGCATTTTTGTTTTCTCCCTTTCATTTCCCTTGCTAAGTTAACACAAATTTACATATATACAATTTTGTGCAAGGGCGGGGGTTGGAAATTAAGTGCATCACAAAAAGAAACAATGAAATGTGGTGAAAACTAGTTAATAAGGGAGTTAGGGTACTGACTAAAGTGTCTAAAACCTCTGAAATTCCCCAGTTATAGATGCAAATAGTACACACCATAACCTGTGGCACCTGCCATGCTCTATAATACAGTGACTGATGGTTCTGGCTCAAACTTGAATTGGTTAGCAATAACTCACAAAACTCTTCATTGTGCTATGTTTTTCTGTTGATCGCTCTTTTGTTGGTTTCTGTACCTTTGTCAAATTGATGTTTTGACCATGGGATGTGTTGTGCTTTGTTTAATGCATTGTGTGCATTGCTAACCGTAAAGGGCAAATTTCAAGTGCAAGGGCTTCAATTGCATTATCTGGGTATTGTGTGAAGGGCCAGGCCTTGTGCCTAGCCTGCTGTGGCCAACGGAAAATCACTGTGCATGGCCTGCCATGTACGCTTTCTGGGCTGTTCAAAGCCTTCGGCCAGGTCCCCTGTCAGCCACCTTCATCTATGTGCAATGAGGTTTGGTTGCAGGGCTAGTCTGGCCTTGCCTTGAGCTTAATTTGTGAGATAACACACCGATTATTAAAACAGCACCAACATTATTAGGGAATGAAAATGTAATTCCTCTCCCATATATTTTTGCCTCTGCTGAATCTGCTAAAAACTTGCCATACCAATCATTAAGCTACACCCGCGAAACGTCTAACAAAAATGTGTGGATTCGTCAAACAGTGCCAAATTTACAAGCAGATAAAACTTCTTTCACACCACTTTTGAGATCCACCCACCCTGATGGGCCTCCTTGAAGTTGAGAAAATCAAGAGTAGGCTATACATGCAAAGTCTCTACAAAATTGTTCTGCAGATCTATTAAAAGTTATCAGTAAAGCAAAAATGTTCTGACAGCTCCCATAATGGATTTGCACAAACCCTAAAATACCTGCACGGGGGTGCAACTTGCTAACTGCCATCCACATTTGAAGCAGAAACTTCAAACAGTACCGGAGTTATAAACAATTGAAAATTGTATTGCCTCCCTTAACTTAGTCTCCCATTGATGGATTGACACAAATATTGGCATAGTAATTATAAAGCAAACCTTCCTAGCATCTGCCAAAATGTTGTGCAGATTTATCACACAGTACCAAAGTTATTAGTAAATTAACAATTTTTTGCCCTCTGCATTTTTACTCAGGCCTCAGTTTGTGGAATTGCAAGAACCCAAAAATGCCAAACAAGTGAAACGAGCTAAGCCCCCGCCAAATTTCAAGCAGATCCTTCAAACGGTGGAACATATATTAGTAAATCAACTGTAATTTACACCTTCCCCTTTATATTTACCCACCTGCACTGAGTATCCTGGCTAACTACTCACCTCACCAAAGTTCTAAGCAAATGAAAACGGTATTGAGCCCCACTGTGAACTATGGCCGTGCATAGGGTGGGGTTGGCCACCGGCCCAACCGCACGCTGAAGTATGCAACTTAAAACTGTTTGTGATGAAGAAGCATGTGCAGCTCCTATTTCTGATTCATTGTAGAAATGTAACAAGGCCCACCAGAGTTGATGGCATGCTCAGATTTCTCATATTCTATGACCTGCTACTTTGACTGCAGCTAGGCACTGATCCAGCCAAACCTCGGCTTAAGGTCTATTCCATTTATTTTCAGTGTTCACTCATGATAGATCATGCTAGTCTTAGCTCTCTTGCAGAACTCATGTCAATAGTATGTTGTATCGTGAGAAAGAGGGCTTTGGGTCAGCACTTTCAGTCTTAGACTTTCACATAGATTACAAATTCTATCTTTGAGATGCACACTTTCCAGTCTAGTCTACTAGGTAAAAGAATTGCCCTCTAATGTGCCTGCAGTCAAAATGGCTTTCCCCTCTTTTTCCACATAACCACCCTCATGGAGTACTGGAGACGGAAGTTATCTATTCAACTGTTTATAATAGGGCTTGAGCAATAAAACATAAAAGCAGGACATCCGGGGAGACTCTCAGGCAGAACTAACTTAGCTGACATTGGGTTATTCATATGTTATGTGCAGGGCCACTGTAATTATGCAACAGAGGAGAGACAAGTTATGTGACAGTGTTGAGTAAATTATGCGGCAAGAGAATGCAAATTATGTTGCATATTGCGTCACATTTTGTGAAAGCGTTACTTGATTATTTTGTCTTTTTTACATTTGCAAACTCTTTCTGAGCATTGGTTCCACCTCATTAGTACCAGTTTAACACCCACATATTGAAACAAGCAACAGAAAGTTAACCAATAAGCCTTTGAATAGGGTCTTTCACTCGACGGCAGCACGTTGCTGCATTTCTAGTAACTTTTGACCCATTTGAGCTAGAATTTAATTTAATTTAATTTAATTTAATTTAATTTTTTAATTTAATTTAATTTAAAAAGCATTTGTACAGCGCTCGCATACCCAGCGGTTTCATGGCGCTAGTGATGAACAGTGGAAGCAGCAACTAAGCGATTAGGTCAGGTAGGCTTGTGTGAAAAGGAAGGTTTTAAGATTCTTCCGGAACAGAAGGTAAGAAGGGGAGGTACGTAGGGTAACTGGAAGGGAATTCCAAAAAGTTGGAGCCAGGACAGCGAATCTCGCTCCGCCCGCCTTCTGCTTTTTAAAGAGAGGGATGATGAGAAGGGCCAAATTGGCCGAGCGGAGTTCTCTGCCAGGACAATATGGCTTGATAAGGGAACAGATGAACTCGGGAGCAGTGCCCGATCTGGCCTGATATGTGAGGCAACCGAGTTTAAACAGGGCACGCTCTCTCACAGGAAGCCAGTGCAGTGTTTTGAGTAATGGAGTGACCCGATGAAATTTGGGTAGGCCATGGATCAGGCGGGCCGCCTGGTTCTGCACCAGTTGTAATCGATGGATCAAGTATGCAGGGGCCCCATTATAGACTATGTTGCCGTAGTCTATGCGGGACAGTACCATGGCCAACATAATAATTTTTAAAGCTGAGGGAGAAAAGAAACAGGACACTTTCCTAATTACTCTAAGGGAAAAGAAACATGAGGAAACCACGGAACTGACTTGGGGGGTGAACAGTGAGCTGGGGATTCAGAAGGATTCCCAGGGTTTTTACTTTGGATACCGGAAGTGGAGGGGCACCAAGGGAAGGGGGCCAGAAAGAAGGGGACCACGGACTGCAACCACCTCCGGTCAGGACAAGCTCGGTCTTGTCCGGATTAAGTTTGAGGTGGTTGCAGTTCATCCAATCTTGAATGAACGTCATTACTGTTTGGACGTTCAGGGCAGATGAAGATGAGTGAGACAGATTGAAGATTAACTGGAGGTCATCCGCGTAATTGAACACGGTGACCTCCAGTTGCTGTAACATAAAAATGAGGGGAAAATATAGAGGTTAAACAAAAGAGGGGAAAGTGATGAGGCCTGAGGGACCCCGCACTCTACCTTGCGAGAGGCCGCCGCAAAGCCAGTCAATCGGGCTGCTTGAGTTCTCCCAGCAAGAAAGGACTCAAGCCAAGAGAAGGCTAGGCCTTCTATACCCGCTGCCCTGACACGGTTTAGGAGGATGGAATGGTCCACCGTGTCAAAAGCGGCGGATAAGTCTAGGAGAATCAAGGCTTGCGGAAGGTTGATGTCAATACCTTCGCGCAGCTTGTCCATGACTGAAATGACCACTTTCTCTGTAGAGTGCAGGGGACGAAAGCCGGCTTGGCAGGGGGAGAGGCAATGATTTGCCTCAACATGAGTGCTCAAAGTGGAGGTGATGTGAGTTTCAAGAACTTTTGCAAGGTAAGGGAGGAGTGAAATGGGGCGATAGTTGGAGGGAGAGGAAGGGTCGGCGTCCAATTTTTTTAGGATTGGGATGACAACCGCCGATTTGTGAGAACTGGGAACAGAACCATGTACAAGTGAATCATTGAGGAGGGTCAAAGGGGGGACGGGACAGGCTGAGTAAACTTCTCTGAGGATACAGGCAGGGGCAAAGTCCAGGGGAGAGCCTGATTTGACCCGATGAAGCAGAGGAAGGAGGGTGTCGGTGGTTAGTAGCGGGAAGTTAGTCAGTTTAACAGTGGCGGGGGGAGGGGAAGGGTCAACAAAAAAGGAGGAGGGCGGAGGAATGTTGTGTTTAATTTTGACAACTTTGTCTATAAAGAACTCATTGAGCGAGTCACAGATGGATTGGGAAGGGGGGATGGTAACTGTGGCTCTAGTGGATGAGGCAAGTTCATGGACAGTGCAAAAAATTTCCTTCGACTGGGACTCAGCGATCATTACTCTGTTGGTGTAGTATTCGGCTTTTGCTTCCAGAATGCTTTTTTTTATAGGTTTGCAGAACAGCCAAATAGATAGTCTTTTGGGCAGGGTCGTAAGTTCTTCTCCAGACTCGTTCAGCCCTCCTTGCAGCTAGTTTTTTTCTTTAAGGTCGGAAGTAAACCAACGGTTACCTGCATGGGCCCGTTTAACTGAAAGCCGCTTTAGGGGGGCAAATTCATCACCCGCCTCCGTGAGCCAGTTATTAATGGTGGCCAACTGAGGGGTGGCTGCCAAGCCGGATAGATCAGGGCTGGACTTAGCCAGGGCTGAGCAGAATGAAGGCATGTCTACCTTACCCCATTTCCGAACCCAGGTGTTTTTGGGAAGGGGAGGTTTGACCGGAGGCGTTAGGGCAAGGGAAAACGCGATGATGGAATGATCTGACCATGGACATGGGGATATAATGGGGGGTGTGGATGGGACGTTCAGTGTCCAGATTTGGTCTAGCATATGACCATGTAGGTGGGTAGGACTGTGGACGAGCGGTACAAAATTCAAACTGTGCATAAGGCCAGCAAATTCCTTAGATTGAGGGCTTTCGGCAGGGTCATTGGGCCAAAAATTAAGATCCCCTAGAACTAATACAGATGCATTATTAATTACCAGAGTGGCCAAGAGGGTCTGGATATTAGGAAGGAATGAGGGAGTGGGCTGGGGAGGGCGATAGATAAGGACAAAAGTGAGGGGGGCTTGGTGAGAAGTGGAACGGGCTACAAGATAGTCAACATCAGGAATAGAAGGGGAAGAAAGAACTTGAAAATTGAGATCAGTACAAGCTATTAAAGCCACTCCTCCACCCCGTTTGCATTCTGGACGGTTCGCACGAATGGCGGAATATGTCGATGGTAAGGCGGCAAGCACATTGGGCAGGGAGTCGGTCTTGAACCAGGTCTCGGTTAAGAAAAGGAGATCTGGTTCGTTGGAGTCGATATAGTCAAATAGTTCGTATTGATGACTTACTGCGGACCTAGTGTTTAGGAGAGTAGCCGAGGTGGTAAACAGCGGGGCAGGGGGGGCTAGGAGTGAAGGGGAGGTAGGGGGGGGTGCGAAGACTGGTGATGCTAGATGAGATACTAGCAAGGGGGGGGAGAGTGGAGGGGAACTGTATAGGCCAAGATGTTGTAAATAGGTAGTGGTAAAGGGGTTAATGCTGCCGGGGACCCAATAAAGGCAAAGTTGCGACGGAGAATAGGAGATACAACCAACAGCGTCTCGTGCCCCTAGCCCCAGCCGGCCGCGGACGGGCGCAGACGAGCTTAACTCAGGCGCAACTCCGGCGCGCCTCCGTCGCGCCCGCTGTGCTCGTCCGCTGCGCTGCCTCATACTGACTGTTTAAATAGGGGCGGAGCGGTGGGGGAGTGGCAGGGCTGTGATGGGACGTTCAGCCCAAACTAAGATGGCGCCCGCTGCCGCTGGGAGCCCGAAGGACACGATCAGCCCCAGCCGGCAGCTCACCCCTGAAAACAGAAGAAATGTCAGGACCTGCACAATTTTAAAAGCAAGTTAGTGGCACCTATTTAAAAACAAATATTTCTTCAGAATATCGCCTCCGCTCGTAACCAGCGGGGCGGGATGCGTAGGAAGCTGCAAACCTCTCCAAATATTGACCGATCAGCCCACTGCCACCGGGCCACTGGACAGTTACGAAGGAAGAGTGAAAGCGCGTGCCTAAATAGGGGCGGAGCGGCGGGGGAGTGGCAGGGCTGTGATGGAACGTTCAGCCCAAACTAAGATGGCGCCCGCTGCCGCTGGGAGCCCGCAAGGACACGATCAGCCCCAGCCGGCAGCTCACCCCTGAAAACAGAAGAAATGTCAGGACCTGCACAATTTTAAAAGCAAGTTAGTGGCACGTATTTAAAAACAAATATTTCTTCAGAATATCGCCTCCGCTCGTAATCAGCGGGGCGGGATGCGTAGGAAGCTGCAAACCTCTCCAAATGCTGACCGATAAGCCCACTGCCACCGGGCCACTGGACAGTCACCAGAAACAAATGTTCTTTTGTTAAAATCTGTAGGTTATGCAGAAGATGATGGATTATTTGGCAAATTAGACAAATCTATAATTATGCAAAAAACTCCACTGCTACACAATACATAGAGCCAGTGGACTTGGTTATATGGCACAGGGATGTAAAAAGCATGTTAGAAACCATCTAGGCACTTGTAACTGCAGGTGATTGGTGACTAACCAAACACAATCTCCAGGTTGGTATTGATGTGCCGGTTGTCTATGTTTCTTTGATTGCTTTTGGTAAGCAATATTGGACAACTGAAGAGTCTTTTTAGTTTATTCATAAATGTCTTGGAGATGCTAATAGTATTGTTTTAAAGATAGCACCCGATTTTTCCCTATACTTGCAATAAAATGTAATTTGGATGATATCCCCTAAATATTCAAGGATGAAATCCTTGAAGGAGAATGAACTAAGTCATTGTAAGCAAACCCAGCAAGAATAAGGACAACTCCACAGTTGGTGTTACAGGTGGTCAGCAAACATCATAGGAATTGTTGCATGGAAGGTGCGCTGAGGAGAATGAGACATCTATGAAGATACACATGCAGAAACTTAGGCCCCAGATCAGAGATAACGACAGCAGAAACCCCATAAAGGGCAAAAGAACAATGGATTTAACTCAGATCTATTGACTGGGGTGAATGTTTGAATTGCTATGCATTCTGTCCATCATCTGTATGTCTTTTGCATTCTCGTCCTAAATGCGCCGGGTATGCCCGAACTTGGGTCCAGCAATCACTGTGTCACTGGATTCAAGCTAACCTGGCTGATGCCCCAAAACCAGTCCCAGGATGCAAATTTCTTGTTTGGCAGTTTGGGCAGGACTGTTCCCATGAGGCACAGGGTCAAGACTTATTTGCATATGGCTGGATCTAAACCGGGGTGGCATGGTGAGTAAAAGAACAATGGATTTAACTCAGATCTATTGACTTGGGGTAAATGTTTGATTTGCTATGCATTCCGTCCATCATCTGTGTATCGTTTGCTTTTTCACCCTAACTGCTCTGGGTATGCCCAATTGTGGATCCCGGGCTCACTGTGACACTGGATTCAAGCTAGCCTGGCTGATGGGGGGTGATGCTCAAAACTGGTCCCAGGATGCCGGTTCCCGGTCAAGGGAGGACCTGGCTTGGCAGTTTGGGATGGACTTTTCCCATGAGGCACAGAGTCAAGACTCATTTGCATTTGGATGTGTCTAAACTGAGGTGGTATGGGGAGCAAAGGAACAACATTTTATTTTCTCTGCATTTCGTTCATCATCGGAGATGGCTGCTCCTTCAAAGCAGTCAAGTCTTCCCTCGCTCCCTGAGGACAGAGGATCCTGACCACCCCTCCCGCAGCCACAATGACAACTACTGCAGCAATGACAGGTGCGGGGGGGCACGAAGGGGGGTTCATCCCACAATAGTCCCCACCAACGCTAAATTGATCACTGAGGGCGGTAAGCTAGTGCTCATTCCCACACAGTTACAGAATAATTGGAAAAGGTACAGGAGGAGGAAGATAATCCTAGCAGTACCCTTGTAACCAACAATGCGCCCACAGTGCCTATAACAAAAGGTAGCAGGAGAGGCAAGAAACGTGGTGGTGGGACGCAGTGGGTGGCAAAAGTAAAGTCTGATAGTAAAAATACTAAATAATCCCTGGGATGGAAAATCTAGTATAAGTGACAGTATAAGTCAGGTGAAGGAGAGGAAGGTTTGTGTGACCCCAGTTACAGAGGTTGACAGTAGCTGCTCAACTTTTCAGCATTGCAAGGTTAAAGGCAGAAGCATTAAAACAGGGAGATCTAAAAGTTAAACTCTGGACTCGAGTATTAAGATTATGCCTTCCTTGCGGTCATATTTTAAAGTGCAACCATTAGTGTTGGACGTGGTTAAACAAGGGGAGGCTTTAAGGAAGTGTTCAAAAGAGCAGTTGGAGTTAACTCCCTCTTTTGACAGGATGGAAGTGGTGGGTAGCCCCCTCCCGGTCCTACAGACTTCACCCGAAACTGAAATTGTTTCTGCAATTTCTGGACTGTCCCAAATTAAGGCTTTGGACACAAACAGTGTCTCTCTGCAAGAAGCAATCTCAGGTTGTCAAATTACTGTGAATAATGACACCACAGAGAGAGGCAATGTTTCCAAGGAGCAGGGAATTGGCGGGTCCTCAGCGGCTTCTCTGGAGGCACTCTTCTCTTCCCTTTCGGTAGATATTAAGAAGGTTTTTTCTGTCTCTGAGGCAATCCAAGGGGAGATCCCACTTTTCTGCGAATCGTTGGAGAAGAAAATCGATCTCCTAAATTCTAGGACAGTGATTTTGTAAAATTCAATGTGAGAAATTAGAGATGACCTGTGAGCGGCCAGATCAGATATTGCATAGCTCACGAGAGAGGAGGTGATTCTCCGTGACAGGCTTGAGACGCTGGAAAATAATTCACGGGGAACAAACTGCGTCTTTTGAATGTTCCTGAAGGAAGGGAGGGGGAAGAACTCAGGTCTTTCATTGTTACCCTTATAAAAGAATCAGTTCAGATTGAAGAATCGGAGGAGGACCTGAAGGAGGCTATACAGAGGATCTACAGGGACAGCTTCAGGAAACATCCTAATCGGACAGGAAGACGATTTTAAGAAACTTGGTGCGGTTGCCCAGCTGAAATTTCCTGCACTCCGGAAAGTAATGCATAATAACAAGATGTATAATTTAAAATTGGTGCAGGAGGCGGGCGAGCTTTTAGATAGTCTTGGCAAAGCTACAAAATAGAATACTCATGGAGTCCCACGCATGTAACTCGTATTAGGCTCCCGGGGCAGGGTCCAATCTTACCCGAGGCCTTGCTTTAAAAAGACGATAGAGAGCGAAGCATGATATACTAGCTTGTCAGTTAATTCAAGTTTATGGGGTCACATATAGAGAAGCAGAGTTATGGGGAATTGGAGACAGGGTCCCAAGGCCTCCATCTCTTGCCTTGTTGTAGTACTTGAGCATATAGGGATATGGTAGGTTGCCCCGGTGGGAAGCATCTGGACTAGTAGTCCAGGTAACTGCATAGGGTTCTCCAGGAGGGAGGTTGGGGTAGGGGTGTGGTAGGGAAGGGGGGAGCATGGGGTGGGGAGATTTGGGGTAAAAAAGAAAACATTTCCTCATTCGCCTTTCAGTTTGATTTTGTCATGTTTGTTCTTGGATCGGTTATCTGGGGGACTCAGCACACTTAAGGTTCTGATGTTTAAACCCCCATGAGTATTATCCAGTGTTTATCTTGAAACATTAATGGCCTGAAAGTTAAAACCAGGAGAGCGAAAATTTTGCAATATCTTAAAGACTCTCCAGCGCAGATCATTATCCATCAGGAACCCCATTTATTGAAAGAGGAAATGTCTGCAATTTTTAGAAAGGCAAAATGGGTGGAAAACCTCATTAGTACTGATCAGAGTGCTAACATCAGGGGTGTATCTATTTTGATCAAAAAACAAGCAAACGCTTGTATATTAAATTCAACGGTAAACCCATGTGACAGGTGGGTCATCGCTAAATTATCTATTCAAGGCTTCTTGCTGATGGTGGTGGGCTACTATAGACCCAACCAAGTTGAGCCCTCCTCTCTGAAAACAACCTTCTTAAATATCTTGGAATTTCCAGAACCAATTATTATGGTGGGGGACTTTAATATAGTTCCTAATCCTAAGCTAGATAAGCCCCCAAGTAGTAGCGCAAATGTACTGTCCAAGTCCCGGGCATACAATCAAATGATAATGGCAAAGACCGGACTCTGTGACATTTTGAGAGATAGAGTGGGCTCCCAACTAGTAGTTTCTTTTTACAAGAGAAAGTATGGCCCTAAGTCAAGGATCGATTACATTCTGGTGCTCCATGACCTTAGGGGTAAAATCAAGGATATTGGCTATCTGACTTCCCATCTGTCAGACCATGCAGGCTTATAGATGGACCTAGTTTTGGCAGAGAAAGAACATTCAAGGGTGTGTACGTTTGATTGTGCTTTACTCCTTGATGACTCTGAAGTTAAGTATTTATCTCATGAAACAGAGGGTTTTCTAAACACAAACATTGGTTTGGCTGAGATTCCAGTGGTGTGGGATGCTTGAAAGGCCTTTCTAAGAGGCATGGTCATAAGCAGGGTGTGCTATAAGGAAAGGCAGTACATGGAGGAGGTGGCTCATATGGAGTCCAAGATGAAGGTAGTAGAGCTGAGCTTGAACAGGAAGACTGCCCCTGCAAGGCGGCAAGAACATCTGGTGAAATTAGGCAGTCTAAAGGATCAGTTGGATACCAATATCCAGACGAGGATCACAAAAAGATGGGAGGCCAGTAAGCTTGCCCATTTTGAGTATGGAGAGGGGGCTGACAAACTCTTAGGATGGAAATCTAAGCCTGATAGGACGCGAAATCTGATACAGCAAATCGACAGCGAGGATAAGACCATCACGGTATCCACTGATAAAGAGATTGGGAAGTTTTTTTTTGCTTTCTTTCAGGAGCTATATGAAGATAATGTAGTGGATAGAACTCTTGATAGGGAGTGGTTAAGTGGAAGTATGCTTGCCTCCCTAAACTCCTCTCAGCGAGAAAACCTGGAACTAAATATATCCCAGCAAGAGGTCAGGAAGGCCATCTCTGCCTGCAAGGGAAGAAAGCCTGCAGGGCCCGATGGGCTCCGAGCTGAATTGTATAGATCTTTGGGGGGGGGCAATAATTCCGACCATGACAGTACTTTTTAATCAGATACTATCGGAGGGTGCCAGGCTGCCTGTTTCATGGGGAGAAGCCACTATCTCATCGATCCTGAAAGCAGGGAAAAATCTGGTGAACTTTTGGTCTTATGGACCCATTTTGCCATAGAATACAGATTATAAAGTCTTTGCAAGGATACTGGCAGACAGGCTGGGAGCAGTAGCGGGCGGTCTGTTGCATCTTGATCAGAAGGGTTTTGTGAGAGGCAGGAACCTATCTGATCTTACTAATAATTTTATCGGTGCAATAAACTTGGCTTCCTCCTTTACACTTCTCCTTGCAGCAATGACACTAGATGCTGCCAAGGCCTGTAATAGAGTCAATTGGGTATGTCTCTCGGCAGTAATGGAAAAATGTATTTTCGGTGAGAAATTCTGTCAAGCTATTCAGCTTATATACCGTGATCCCTCGGCGAGACTCCTGGTAAAGGGTAAATTGACCAACCCTTTTAAGATCACTAGGGGAACCAGAAAGGGCTGCCCCTCTCCCTGCTGCTCTTTGACCTGTATATTGAGCCTTTTGCTCAGCGTTTGAGAGACGAGTCTTGTATCTCACCATTCAAGTTTGGGGTGTGGGAGAGGCAGGTAGCTCTGTGTGCTGATGATGTTCTGATCCTCTCATCTGACTTGAAGGTGTCTTTTCCTCAGGTTATTAGGTTGGCACAAAACTTTGGGCAGGTGTCTGGCTATGAGGGTAATGCTGAAAAAACAGAAATCATGTCTTGTAACCCACCAGAGTGCTGGTACCAGACCAAGAGTAACAAAAGGTATTTGCGGTTTAGGATTGTCCACAACATAGATAAGATCACAGGGACTAACTTGGCAAATGTTTCAAGGGAATGCCAGAAACTTATGAAATCCCGGGCAAATCTCCCGCTGACCATTTTGGGGAGGATCAATTTGATTAAAATGGTCATATTAACGAAAATTGCTTTCCTTTTTAAGACTATTCCTTTACATTTTGAAAAACTGGATATTGACAAGCTTCAGCAAGCAATCAATGCATTTGTATGGGCTTATAGGGCCACGAGGATAGCTGGGAAGAAGGTAAGGCGTAGGAGGGAGAAAGGGGGCCTCACTCTCCCCGACCTACAGTGCTATGCCTGGGCTTTCAAATTGTCGCACTAGAGAATGCTGTTGAAATCCCCAGATCACACGGGGATGGGGGTCATGTTCTCCGCTATGTTAAAGGGTGTGGGGCTGTCACAGGAGGGATTCGTCTTCAAATATGGAGATCAGAAGTTCTTTAAAAAGATCAGGCTTTAAAAACTGCTGGGGATTGCTCGGGCATGGGCCAGAATTAAACAATGCACTGGCCTAAATTACTTCTCAAGTTTGGCTCCCCTGTGGGATTCTCCAAGGGGTCTGGACTGCCTGAAAGACAAACTAGCTACATCACTTAGAACAGCGGAACAAAAGGTGTGGAGTGATTTGGCGTCTGACCTTTCACTTATATCATGGTCATCACTCCACAACGGGCTAGCGGAGGGTATGTCTAGGTTTAAGTATCTTCAACTGCAGAGTTGGTCCCAGAACTTATAAAAACCTAAAGGTATAGGAAATACCCTGGAGGAGCAGTTAGTGTTAAAGCCGGTGGGAAAGAAAGAGGTTTTCTTCTTTTATTGGTTCATAGAGGAAGCTATTGATGGAGATTTTAAATTAGCCGAAGAACTGTGGGGAGCCTCTATGCCGGATAAACAATAGGAAGAATTGTGACAAACTTCCTGGAACACCTTTTTTGTTACTGTAAAACCAGCCTGGCTTAGGAGGAATCATTACTTTACTACCCACAGGGCCTACTTATCTCCATTAGGATTTTCCAAAATATCAGAGGGCCCCCCAGTCAGCTGCAAACAGTGTGATTTAGTAAATGCCTCAGACATTCACAGGTTTAAAGATTGCTCAGTGATAACAGAATACTGGGGGAAAGTAGGGGCAACTATAGCTGATATTTTGGGATCCCCAGTCCAAATTTCTCTCACCTTGATCATCTTTGGCATAGCTAACGAGGTTTCAGGCCCTGCTAGGGGGTTCCTCTTCTATGCAATTGTGCTGGCCAGGAGCGAATTTTGTAAGAGATGGGTAGAAGTCACCCCCCCCCCCACACATACGGAATGGCTGTCTTTCCTATGTAAAACATAAAAGACTGACTTGGATAGAATGCAGAACAGCAGGAAGAAAGCATCATGGGGTTGTTTATTAAACTGGTCTCAGCGCTAGTTTTTGGGGGAGTATAATTTAGGGGCTTGAGTGGTTATGTTAGCACATTTGAAATAATTTTGGCTCCTATGATTAGGCCTCTCTGGAAACTCTCTGACTGTGTTGGGCCTCTTCCTCAGATTTCCATCCTCAGCAGGCCAACATAAACAATCTTCGACTACAGTTAATCGGAAGAGAGTTAGATCACCACTTCCCAAAAAGGGGCCAGTGACACTCTGTGGGATTGTCGTATATCGGTAGGCGGGCATTGCTCCCTGGTACATATTGATTACCTACGTTCTCCTTAAAACCGAGCAACGGTAACAACATCCTATTCTCTTGTCAACTGAGGTCTGAGGCGAATGCGGATTGAAATAAAAAAAAAGAGTCAGTCCGATCAACTACCTGTCCTGCACCAGGACATTTTGTAAATGGTCGTAAAGGTCCCAATAAAAGAAGAAGAATGTTTCTTTCAAGCCAGTTTATTCCTGCAATAAGTTAACTTAATGTCGTTAGATTAGAAATGAGATCCTTATTTCGTTGCTTTAGATTAAGTTACTCATTATTCACCACCTGCATATACCTATGTTTAGCAGCTAACTTCCTCATAACCACCTTGCAAGTGACAAAATGTCATCTCACTTAACCAAGGGTACTGATTAAGTCGCAATGTTGCCTCCTAAATATGACAGTATAAACCTACCTTGAGTAAGTCATCGGGAAAAGCAGCTGATTGACACAAAAGCTGTAAGTTAAATTGATTCATGAAAATAGTGTATTCAGACTATTGTAGCGAGACTTGGCTCAGAATGTGTTGGCAGGTGGAAAGCTAATTAAAAGAGGGTCTGGGGAGAAGCCAAGATGCAGCTGACTTCGGCAAATATCATGGTTCGCCCCTCGGGCAGTACCTTTCTAGGTCTGCCCTTAGAAAATTATTGTCTACATGGATGGTCTGCAACTCTGCCTGAGTCCTAGCTAGAATAACCACAGCACACATCTTTTGATTCTTGCCCTGAAAGCCCAAAACCTGGTCAGAAGGTCCAGGGTCCATGTCATTTTGGCAGTAAAATTATGTGAGTCTGGCCTTCTGTCAGACTCAAGTTACATGTAAACCATAGATCTAATTGTTGGTGCAGGACCACCAAGGAACATCTCTTTCAATGCCAACAGTGGCGAACTCACCCGAGACTCTGCTGAAAACTGATGGTGTAGAAGGAGACATGAGGATGCGGATATGACAGAATACAGACAAGAGATGTTGTCAGGTTGTAGTTAAACAGATCATCTCACCAAATGGAGGCTATTTTGGGTATTCTGCAGTCTCTCACAAGTGAAGGTTAATTTATACTAAAGAGAATGCAAACTAATGTTAATCTCTGTTCTTACATCAATTTAAGTTGGCTGTTGTTTTTGATTTACATGTATTTCACATAAATGGTATCATTCTGTCATGTCGTCATGCCTGACCTCTGTCCAGGGACAGGGCAGGCGAGTGGGAAGGGGAGGGACAGGAAACGGGAACCGGAATGAGAGGAAGTCTGTTAGCCAGTTGAATGCTGGCAGGCATTGGATAAAGGTGCATTCACAAGAGCTCCGACTCCCGTGTCTCCTTACTAAGGGCAGATGCGACAATGGCGACGAGGGTGGGATCCACACACTCCCACCGATAAAGGTACGCAGCCCAGCCGTTTACACCCAGCCCGACCAGCGAGTCTGCAGTCCATCCCACCGGCAGCGCAAAGAGCGCGCGAAACGTAGAACGGCGTCGGGAGCTGCCAAGAGCGAGCACCCCGAGGAGACAGCGCCGCTTACCCAGGAACAGCGGCGCAGGCAAGAAGCTCGTGCCCCGCCGTGAAGGTAACCACGAGGGAGCCCCAGACACCGAGCAGTGCCGCAGCGGACGTGAGATGCACGCCAAACTGCGAAGACGCATAGGAGCCGACAAAGCATGGGTGAATCCCGCTTCCATAACGGGGAGAGAGCGTGATTGTGGCAGCCGGTCAGAGCGAGAGAGACGAGCAAGCAAGCAAGAGTCTGGAGTAGCCAAGGCCCAAAAGTACAGCATCCCACACGGCGGCCATTTTGAGGGCAGGCGCTGGCCATTGGATAGCCCACGACCTGAACACGGCAGCCATTTTGAAGTCAGGCGCCCTCCACTATAACTCACGAACTGCAACATTAAAAAGAGCGGGAAGCTCCTATTGGCCAATTCAAGCCACTGAGACCCACAAATGTCCGATACTGAACCCACCAGCACTTCTGGAGGAACCATTACAGCAGGCCCGGCAACACAAGCCAACGCAGCCATGATGCCTCACGCGCCCATGGGGGCGCCCTTCTTGCGACAGCCAGAGCCGCTGGCGCTGACGCCAGGCAACAGTATGGGGCCCGCGTGGAAGAGCTGGAGCGAAGACTTCGAGGACTACATGGCTGGGTCCCTGGTACAAGACCCCAAACAGAAACTCGTAGCTCTAAGAAACCTAATAGGCAAAGAAATAGCACAGATCATCAAGGAACTGCCAAATGCAGCGACTGCTACATATGAGGAGATAAAGGATGCCCTCGACAGACGATTCCTCCACAAGCGCAACGTGGACTACAAACGGTACACGTTTAATCTAGCCAACCAAGAAAAGGAAGAGTGCATGAGTGACTTCATCATGCGTATCAAAAGGATGGCACGTCACTGCGAATTTGACAACTTCAAGACAGAGGACGCGCTGCGACACCGCATTATTGATGGATGCCAATCCGAATCCTTACGCCGGCGACTCCTGAAGAAACAATACAGTCTTGAAGAAATCGAGGAACTCACAAGAATCAACGACCAGGCAGAGGAACATGCAAAACAGATGGAGACCCACAAGTCCGACCGAAAAGAACACGCCGTCCGGATGCAGGCACACAAAGTCACCAGACACGCGACAAACTCCCACAGATCAAGCAAGCCAATCCACACCTCCTGAAGAACACCCTCCAGACGAGAATCGCGACACAACAGGTCCGGCAAATCAGCACCCGCATGCTACAGGTGTGGACAGGACTACCCCCACTCAGGACAATGTCCAGCGATTGGTCAGCGATGTCACCGCTGTGGAAGGGACAATCACTTTGAGATAGCGTGTCAGGCCAAACAGTCAACACGCAGGCCATCAATCTCTCGGCACGGCGCACGACACCACGCACCTGCTATAAAGGGGAGAGAAGGACGCTCATCCAGTTCATCGAAATCCAGCACTCAATCAACAAGCCCATATCAATCACGAGGCCGATCCACGAGTGCCCACCGCTCCCGACACCAAATAGTGGACTCCTATCGGTCACGCAGACCCACATCCAGCGAATCATCATCACTCACACCTGTGTCACAAGACAGTGACGAATACATCTGCATGGTGTCAGACCCTGACCGTTTGAAACGATACCCTAAACTTGACATCAAGGTTGGAGACCACCCGGCAAAGTTTGTCCTTGACTCGGGAGCGTCACTGAACTATATCTGCGCACTTGAATACTACAACATGAAACAGCGACCCAAACTAGAGCCAGCAGCGGTTCGCATATTTACATGGATGTCACGAAAGCCTTTGCCATGCCTGGGTCGTTTTCACACAACACTTGCATTTAAAGACAGAAAAATCCCGGCCTACATCAACGTGGTAGAAGGACTGGATGTGGCTGATTGTCTGCTCAGCCTACCGACAGCAGAAAGACTAAAACTAGTGGAACTCCTTTATATGACCGAAGATGCCCCTGACATCGTGGCAAAATTTCCAAACCTCTTCAAGGGCCTGGGGAAACTGAATCACTTCAAGGTGAAATTGCACATTGACGAACGTGTGACACCCATCGCTCAACACCACAGGAAGGTGCCCTTCCACTTACAGCAAGCCGTCGACGATGAGCTCCAAGATCTTTTACAAACGGATATCATTGAGCGAACGTCAGGACCCACACTGTGGGTATCACCAGTCGTGGTAGTCCCCAAAAAGGGGCAAGATAACAAGGTCAGGCTGTGCGTGGACATGCCCGCACCCAACACTGCCATCGAGCGAGAACGCCACCCGGGCCCCCATATAAGTGACATGACCACGAGACTCAATGGTGCCACCGTGTTCTCCAAACTCGACCTTAACAAAGGTTATCACCAGTTGGAGCTTCATGACAAGTCGAGATATATCACGACATTCACCACGCACCAAGGCCTCTTCCGCTACAAGCGCTTGAACTTCGGCATTTCATCAGCTGCCGAAATTTTCCTGGAGGCCATCCGGCGAGTCATACAAGGAATTCCCAACGCATTCAATTACAGTGACGATTTACTAGTCTTCGGAAAAGACCAGACGGAACACGACACTGCTCTGGACAGAGTATATCACGTTTTGCTGAATGCCAACCTGACACTTAATGCCAACAAATGTGAATTTCACAAAGACACCCTGAAATTCTATGGACACATTTTCTCCAGGGAAGGAATGAAGCCGGACCCGGAAAAGGTAGCTGCACTTGCCGACACCCCGACACCCCGGGATGTGAGTGATCTCCGCTCGTTACTTGGAATGGCGAGCTACTGCACGTGCTACATCCGCGACTACGCTACAATCAGCTACACGCTACGAGAACTCACATGTCAGGGCCAGCCCTTCGAATGGTCCAACGCATGTGAACAGGCATTCGCTGAAATCAAACAGACTGTTGGCTCGGCCATCAATCTCGCCGACTTCGACACGAAAAAAAGAACAGAAATCACAGTTGACGCCAGCCCGGTGGGCCTGGGCGCAATCCTGGCCCAGTACCGCGAGGACTCTGACCAGTGCCACATCATTGCGTATGCGAGCCGCAGCCTCACGGACACTGAAAAAGCATACTCCCAGCCGGAGAAGGAAAGCCTGGCTGTGGTGTGGGCGTGCGAGCACTTCCACCTGTTCGTATATGGCAAGCATTTTACAATTGTCACGGACCACCAGGCACTCATCACCATCTTCGGCAATCCCAACGCCAAGATGCCGCCGCGCATTGAGCGGTGGGGATTGTGCCTCCAGGACTACATAAATACCATTGTCCACAAGCCAGGGAAAGCTGAGAATCCAGCTGACTACATGTCTTGACATCATCTGACCATCACTAATGTCGCCCACTCCCTGGCCGATGACTACATCCACTTTGTCATTGATGCGGTCTGCCCTCCTACAGTCCCACTGGAAGCCATTCAAGAGGCGTCGGCACATGACCCGCTCGTGCAAGCTGTCATTGCCCGCATCCACACAAATTCCTGGCGCCATGTGAAAGACACGCCTCAGGACTCGGAACAATCCCTCTGCGAACTCGTAGCCTTCCAACACGTACAAGATGAACTCTCCATCAGTGACAACGGACTACTTCTGAGAGGGGGGAGGATTGTAATTCCGCACAAGCTACGCCAAGGGGTCATCAACCTAGCCCATGAAGGCCATAGAGGCATAAGGGCTACAAAGAAGACCATAAGAGAACGCATCTGGTTCCCCACGCTAGATCAGATAGTGGAGTCAAGCTTAAAAGACTGCATGACGTGCCAGCTGGTAAGTCGCGAGGAACCACCTGCCCCGCTTCAAATGTCAGAACTGCCAGACGGGGTGTGGCAGCAGGTCGCAGTCGACTTCTTCGGACCACTGAAATCAGGACAATATATCATAGTCGTCATGGACGAGTATTCACGGTTCCCGTTTGCACACATGGTGTCATCTACTAGAGCAACGGCGGTCATTCCAATACTGGACGAGATCTTCGCAGCCTGGGGCATTCCCCTACGAGTCAAATCTGATAATGGACCCCCATTCAACGGCCGCGAATTCACAGACTTTGCGGAACACCTCAATTTTAAACACCCGAAAATCACACCACTATGGCCACACGCCAACGGCATGGTGGAACGTTTTATGGGGACACTAAAAAAGGCAATTCAGCAAGCGGAGCTAATGCACCGAGACATTCAGCAAACCTTGAACGAAGTACTGAGGGCGTACTGTACCACCCCGCATAACACCACCAATCAGTGCCCAGCCACCGTGATGCTAGGGAGAGCACCCCACACTCGACTACCCATGATGAGCAACACACCTCAACCACGGACCGTAAAAGTGGATCATAACACTCTAGTTGAAATTGATCACGAAAGAAAACTCAAGAGGAAAACATACGCTGATCGGCGCAGGTGCACCAAGGACGTTGACATTCAGGAAGGAGACTGGGTGATAGTCTGGGGTGACGGGCGAGCAAAGGCGGACAGCCGATATCTTGACCACCCTCTCCAAGTTAGCAAACGGAAAGGAACCATGATCACGGCGAAGGCTAACCACAAGCAGATAACAAGAAATATATCACACTTCAAGAAATGCAATCCCAGCAATCGCCATGGAGCCTCCTCGAGTCAAACTTCAAGTGACTCAGCAAGCCACAGCGACAGTGGTGACCAAGATCATCACAGCCCTAGGAGACTCAACGATGACGCGAGTCATCATGTCCGAACACCAGAACAAGAGAGCCGTCCAAAGCGCCAGATAAGAAAGCCAAGGCGACTCGTTGAAGAAATGTGAGAGACGGTGAGACTTTTGTACAAAAGGGGGCGATGTCATGTCGTCATGCCTGACCTCTGTCCAGGGACAGGGCAGGCGAGGGGGAAGGGGAGGGACAGGAAACGGGAACCGGAATGAGAGGAAGTCTGTTAGCCAGTTGAATGCTGGCAGGCATTGAATAAAGGTGCATTCACAAGAGCTCCGACTCCCGTGTCTCCTTACTAAGGGCAGATGCGACACATTCTATAGAAAATGACAAAAATACTTCTGAATCACGCTCGCTGCCGGGATATTATCATCACTCAGCGTTTCAACAACATTCCCTTTAAGTTGTTAGATTCAAGGGCATAGTTATGAAACTGGTCCTCTTCTGATGTCCTATACACAGTATCAGAAGCTTCACAATTTGAGGCACTAAACAGAAACAAAGGTTCACTCGCAATTTGTAGATAACGTTCTCAGGGACCACGGGATAGTTGTTGCAGCACAACTAAAAATGTGGGGAAGTGTTCCAGTATATAAGTGCAAGAATCCAACAATAGTTTCTGAATTAAAACTAATTGAATCTAACTCTCTGTCGCTAATCACTAACTTGAGACATTTGAAGACAACACTGGAGTGAGTCTTTTCACTGCCATGCGTGGCAAAGGCTCTAAATATCATTGTGCCTTTGAAATCCCACGCCTCAAAGTGGCTAAAACCCTCCGTGCCTTGGTCCCTCAAAGCAGAGAAATCTGTAGGCAAAAGGTTAGAAATACAATGGAGTGCCAACTATAACAAAGATGCTAAAGCAAGTTACCAGCCGCTCTTAAAAAATACCATGCAGCTACTCAGATGGCCCAAAAAACCTGTATTGCTTCTTCCATCTCCGAGGCAGCATCCAAACCCAGAGAGATATTTAAACTTGTCAGCGCCGTTCTCTCTTCCATTGCTACAAAAATCACCCTCTCTTTCTAGATTTGTCCCTCATAACCCTAAAGGGGTTCAGCTGCAGGAGTCGAAATGTGCAAGCCTGTCTCCTCCCTGGATCCCTTTCTCCCGTCCATCCTTAATCTTTCTGTCTGGTGGTTAATCCTATCCCAAACTGACTGCTAAATTAATCCTTGGAGCAGTTTCTGGTTTCAACCAGTTGGAAACAAGCTTTATGGCTCGATATCCCCCTTGCGTAAGAAGCGTTCATTAGATTCTAAGGTTCTTAGCAACTTTCCACCAATTTCACTTCTTCCTTTGGTTGCTAATTTGTTTGAGAAAAATGTCCACAGGCAGATATCTCACTTTCTTGAGACTAATTATCTGCTCTACAACTCCCAATCGAGAGTTTGTGCTGGATACAGCACAGATATGGCCCTGCTTGTAGTCGCCTTAGAGTATATGAAAGAAAATTCTGATTTAACCACTCCAGTTATGATTATGCTTTTGGACCTCTCTTCGGCATTTGATAAGGTCTCTTACGATATCTTGCTTGAAGGACTTGCATATGGCCATGTCTGAACTGGGGTGGTGTGGAGAGCAAAAAAACGATGGATTTAGGCCAAGATCTCTGTACTGGGGTGAATGTATGACATTGTTCTGCATTCTGTCCATCAACTGTGGTTTTTGCATTTGTCACCCCGAGTGGGATGGGTATGCTCAGACTTGAGTCCCATGCACTCCACACCACTAGATTCAAGCAAGCCCGGCTGAAGATGGCTGGAATGCCAGAAACCTGTCACTGATTTACGTGTGCTAGCTTTTAAAGACTCACCACAGCATCCTGCAACTGCTAACAATCGAGCACTTCACCCAGCTCAGGTAGCGGACTCTAACGCTGCCGGCTGACTCCTAATTGCTCCACTCCTCTGATGCTCGCAGCGCGAGGACTCAGGCCACGCCCACTTGTTTGGCCACGCCCTCCGAGACGACTACTTAAACGCTGAGTAAAAGCGCCAGGTAGCCATTGATCACACTCCTGAGGCGGAAGCCGGGAGAGCGCGCAGCGCATTGCATTTGCTTTTTTAAAATTGAAAACTGTCACTGATTTACGTGTGCTAGCTTTTAAAGACTCCCCACAGCATCCTGCAACTGCTAACAATCGAGCACTTCACCAAGCTCAGGTAGCGGACTCTAACGCTGCCGGCTGACTCCTAATTGCTCCACTCCTCTGACGCTCGCAGCGCGAGGACTCAGGCCACGCCCACTTGTTTGGCCACGCCCCCCGAGACGACTACTTAAACGCTGAGTAAAAGCGCCAGGTAGCCATTGATCACACTCCTGAGGCGGAAGCCGGGAGAGCGCGCAGCACATTGCATTTGCTTTTTTAAAATTGAAAACTGTCACTGATTTACGTGTGCTAGCTTTTAAAGACTCACCACAGCATCCTGCAACTGCTAACAATCGAGCACTTTACCCAGCTCAGGTAGCGGACTCTAACGCTGCCGGCTGACTCCTAATTGCTCCACTCCTCTAACGCTCGCAGCGCGAGGACTCAGGCCACGTCCACTTGTTTGGCCACGCCCCCCTGTCCCCTCCCTCAATCAACCACCATAAAATGTGTCTATGGCGGAAGCGCAGCGGACGAGCGCAGCGGGAGCGCCGTTTGCACGCCGAAGGCGCGCCTAAGGCAAGCCCGTCTGCGCCCGTCTGCGCCCGTCTGCGCCCGTCTGCGCCAGACCGAGCCCAGAGCCTATACTCCTGGCCGGTCCCGAAACCCCCCGTATCAAATACTCACAGGAAACTCTGTACCAACTCAGAGTACCGTTAAACACTAGATGCATCGGACCCATCAGCCCGCAAGACGAGCATCCCAGGTGTCCGAACTGCGCCTTAAGGTTTACGCCCTCCCACCCTCCCGAACCAGCTTGCCTGGAGATGGCCCTGCTGAACTGCAGATCACTCCCAAAGCACCAGACAGATATGAACCTACTACTAACAGAGTCGGACATTGACGTTCTCTTTTGAACAGAAACTTGGCTATCCACGAGCTCCGACCCGGACATTGTCCAAGCTCTACCTCCCGGGTACCTCATTAAAACTCTCAACAGACCGACGGGTACCGGAGGGGGCATAACGATTATCTATCGAGATAACCTTGCTTGTCAGTTTAAAGACAGCCCCATCCTAGATAGTGAAAATGTTCTTTTCTCTTAACACCTGCCGCCATCTTCCACACTATCTGGGGTCCTAATCTACCGCCCCCCTGGTCAGGTAGGGCGCTTCATAAACTCACTTATGGATGCCATCTCCTCTCTGGCCTGTGTGACTCCCAACTTTACAATCCTCGGAGACTTAAATCTCCACTTCGATGATCAAGACAACAAACTCGCCGCAGATTTAAAAACCGATTTAATTTCCCTTAACCTACAACTTCTCAGGAATGATCCCACTCATACGAAAGGACATTTACTGGATCCCATTTTCTCTAATCTTTCCAAACTATCTGTTCAAACTCCCCTGCCCCTTCCCTGGTCAGACCACTTCTTGGTTCCTTTTAAACTCCAACTTCCAGGGAAGATGGTGGATATTCCTCGCCCCCAGGCCCCGTCATGCCCATGGAAAAAACTAGACACAATCCTATAGGAACGCTTTCTGTCCTCCACTCTACCTACAGTAGACCCAGATCCGTCTAAAGCTGAAATCCAATTACATAAATGGATTAGCGACTCCCTTAATACAGTCCTGCCACTCAAAACTCTCCCTTCCTCCAGGAAATCCTCCAAACTACCGTGGTTCACCGACGAATTACGCGAACTAAGAAAGAAAGGCAAAAGGCTAGAGCGCCAATGGAGAAAGAACTGGAACCCAGAAGACAGAAGTGAATATAAAATCCATATCAGGCTCTATAAAAACGCACTCAAAACAGCCCAGGCCTCCCATTTCGAAGAGCAAATAGCCTCAGCGGCGAATTCCGCAAAAGAGACCTATCGGATAGTTAAGCTCCTCACCAAAATTCAGGACCCAACGTCACCACCAGACCTGGACGGCGCAAAATGTAATCAGATGGCCGAATTCTTCGCGAAAAAAATCGAAAAAATCCTGATTTCCCTCCCGCCTGCTCCGATCGCATTAGGACGCCCTAACCACCTCCCCCGCCAAGACACCCCGAGGCTATCCTCCTTCCCCCAAATCACCACCAAAACGTATCTTAACGTCCTACATAAAGTCAAAAGCGGCGCTCCATCAGACCCAACCCCGATCAGTAAACTGAAGCTAGTTGCTTCCACCATAGCCCCCCTCTCACCAACTTGATCAACGCCTCCTTCAAAAACGGCACAGTCCCGGCAAACTGGAAAAAAGCCATAAAAAAAACGCATCTAGACCCCACAGACCCATCTAATTTTAGACCGATCTCACTGCTACCGGCTATCAGCAAAATCGCCGAGCGCGTTGCAAACCAACATCTCTCTGAGTTCCTAGAAACCAATCACCTCCTCCGCTAGTCCTAGACAGGCTTTAGACCAGGACAAGGGACCGACACCGCACTGTTAGCCGTAGTCGAAGAAGCCAGGGGCATATTGGACGCAGGAGGATCAGTGGCAGTGATCCTCCTCGACCTGAGTGCCGCCTTCGACACGGTGGACCACGCAACCCTTGTTCACCGTCTTGGGCTGATAGGAGTGGAGGATTCCGCATTAGCCTGGATCTCATCCTTCCTTGAAGACAGGTCTTTTTAAGCAGCAGATGGTTATTCCACCTCCAAGGCTCAAGCACTCAATTGTGGGGTGCCTCAGGGATCCTCCCTGAGCCCCACACTTTTTAATGTGTACATGGAACCACTCGAGGATGTTGTCAAGCCTTTTGGCATTAAATCAATAATGTATGCTGACGACACCCAGCTCGTCGTTTCCCTCAACCAATCAGACAACGCCCTCCCTAATCTATTCAGTTGTCTGGAAAATGTACACCAGTGGATGTGCGATTCCCGATTAAAACTGAACGGGGAGAAATCAGAAATACTCCTCCTGGGAAACCCTAAGAAAATCCCCACTCCCCTTCCCTGGCCACCATGCATGGGAACCCCGCCATCCCCCAAACCCGAAGTAAAGAGCCTTGGGATATGGCTGGACCAGGAGCTCAGTTTTAGGACTCAAGCTAGGAAAACCGCGGGAACCTGCTTCGGCCTTATAAAGATGGCACAAAAGATTCTACATCTACTCCCCCTCCAATCCAGGAAGCTCCTAATGCAGGGGCTTGTGAACTCCAGATTGGATTATGGCAATGTCCTTTATCTGGGGGCCCCAGCCTCTGTAGTCCACAGACTTCAATGTGCACAAAATGCGGCCGTAGAATCCTCACAGGAACCGCAGCAAGGAACTCGGCCAAGCCAGCCCTTAGAAGCTTGCACTGGTTGCCAGTAAAGGAACGGGTCAACTTCAAATCCCTGTGCATAGCGCATAGAATTATGCACAACGAAGGCCCTCCCATCCTTAGGCCACTTGTGACAAAACATCAGTCTAGTAGACAATTAAGATCAAACTCCCTTTCCCTTGCAAACGTTCCCAAAATTAGGAAGTCCAGAACAGGCGGTCGCCTGTTCTCGTACAATGCCCCCAGACTATGGAATGCCCTTCCTCTCTCCCTGAGGCAAGAACACAATCACCTCAGGTTCAGGAAACGACTAAAGACCCTACTCTTCCCCTGAGCCCTCCCCCCATGTTTCCTCACCCCACAGGACAGTGGTCACTAGCGCTGGGATGCCCTAGGGTAGCTATGCGCTCTATAAAACCCAAAATCAAATCAAATCAATCAAATCAAACCGGTCCTCGGAAGCTTGTTTCCGGTCCAGGGAAGGCATGGCTTGGCAGTTCGGGCTGGACTGTTCCCATGAGGTACTGGGTCAGACTGATTTCCATATGGCCATGTCTGAACTGGGGTGGTGTGGAGTGCAAAAAACGATGGATTTAGGCCCAGATCTCTGTACTGGGGTGAATGTATGACAGTGTTCTGCATTCTGTCCATCAACTGTGGTTTTTGTATTTGTCACCCCGAGTGGGATGGGTATGCTCAGAAGTGAGTCCCATGCACTCCACACCACTGGATTTAAGCAAGTCGGGCTGAAGACGGCTGCAATGCCGGAAACCGGTCTTCGGAAGATTGTTTCCGGTCCAGGGAAGGCATGGCTTGGCAGTTCGGCTGGACTGTTCCCATGAGGCACAGGGTCAGACTGATTTGCATATGGCCATGTCTGAACTGGGGTGGTGTGGAGTGCAAAAAAACGATGGATTTAGGCCCAGATCTCTGTACTGGGGTAAATGTATGACATTGTTCTGCATTCTGTCCATCAACTGTGGTTTTTGCATTTGTCACCCCGAGAGGGATGGATATGCTCAGACGTGAGTCCCATGCACTCCACACCACTGGATTCAAGCAAGCCGGGCTAAAGACGGCTGGAATGCCTGAAACCGGTCCTCAGAAGCTTGTTTCCGGTCCAGGGAAGGCATGGCTTGGCATTTGGGCTGGACTGTTCCCATGAGGCACAGGGTCAGACTGATTTGCATATGGCCATGTCTGAACTGGGGTGGTGTGGAGTGCAAAAAAACGATGGATTTAGGCCCAGATCTCTGTACTGGGGTAAATGTATGACATTGTTCTGCATTCTGTCCATCAACTGTGGTTTTTGCATTTGTCACCCTGAGAGGGATGGATATGCTCAGACGTGAGTCCCATGCACTCCACACCACTGGATTCAAGCAAGCTGTGCTAAAGACGGCTGGAATGCCTGAAACCGGTCCTCAGAAGCTTGTTTCCGGTCCAGGGAAGGCATGGCTTGGCAGTTCGGGATGGACTGTTCCCATGAGGCACAGGGTCAGACTGATTTGAATATGGCCATGTCTGAACTGGGGTGGTGTGGAGTGCAAAAAAATGATGGATTTAGGCCCAGATCTCTGTACTGGGGTGAATGTATGACAGTGTTCTGAATTCTGTCCATCAACTGTGGTTTTTGCATTTGTCACCCGGGGTGGGATGGCTATGCTCAGAAGTGAGTCCCATGCACTCCACACCACTGGATTTAAGCAAGTCGGGCTGAAGACGGCTGGAATGCCGGAAACCGGTCCTCGGAAGATTGTTTCCGGTCCAGGGAAGGCATGGCTTGGCAGTTCGGGCTGGACTGTTCCCATGAGGCACAGGGTCAGACTGATTTGCATATGGCCATGTCTGAACTGAGGTGGTGTGGAGGGCAAAAAAACGATGGATTTAGGCCCAATTCTCTGTACTGGGGTGAATGTATGAGATTGTTCTGCATTATGTCCATCAACTGTGGTTTTTGCATTTGTCACCCCGAGTGGGATGGGTATGCTCAGACGTGAGTCCGATGCACTCCACATCACTGGATTCAAGCAAGCTGGGCTAAAGACGGCTGGAATGCCTGAAACCGGTCCTCAGAAGCTTGTTTCCGGTCCAGGGAAGGCATGGCTTGGCATTTGGGCTGGACTGTTCCCATGAGGCACAGGGTCAGACTGATTTGCATATGGCCATGTCTGAACTGGGGTGGTGTGGAGTGCAAAAAAACGATGGATTTAGGCCCAGATCTCTGTACTGGGGTAAATGTATGACATTGTTCTGCATTCTGTCCATCAACTGTGGTTTTTGCATTTGTCACCCTGAGAGGGATGGATATGCTCAGACGTGAGTCCCATGCACTCCACACCACTGGATTCAAGCAAGCTGGGCTAAAGACGGCTGGAATGCCTGAAACCGGTCCTCAGAAGCTTGTTTCCGGTCCAGGGAAGGCATGGCTTGGCAGTTCGGGATGGACTGTTCCCATGAGGCACAGGGTCAGACTGATTTGAATATGGCCATGTCTGAACTGGGGTGGTGTGGAGTGCAAAAAAATTATGGATTTAGGCCCAGATCTCTGTACTGGGGTGAATGTATGACAGTGTTCTGAATTCTGTCCATCAACTGTGGTTTTTGCATTTGTCACCCGGGGTGGGATGGCTATGCTCAGAAGTGAGTCCCATGCACTCCACACCACTGGATTTAAGCAAGTCGGGCTGAAGACGGCTGGAATGCCGGAAACCGGTCCTCGGAAGATTGTTTCCGGTCCAGGGAAGGCATGGCTTGGCAGTTCGGGCTGGACTGTTCCCATGAGGCACAGGGTCAGACTGATTTGCATATGGCCATGTCTGAACTGAGGTGGTGTGGAGGGCAAAAAAACGATGGATTTAGGCCCAATTCTCTGTACTGGGGTGAATGTATGAGATTGTTCTGCATTATGTCCATCAACTGTGGTTTTTGCATTTGTCACCCCGAGTGGGATGGGTATGCTCAGACGTGAGTCCGATGCACTCCACATCACTGGATTCAAGCAAGCTGGGCTAAAGACGGCTTGAATGCCAGAAACCGGTCCTTGGAAGCTTGTTTCCGGTCCAGGGAAGGCATGGCTTGGCAGTTCAGGCTGGACTGTTCCCATGAGGCACAGGGTCAGACTGATTTGCATATGGCCATGTCTGAACTGGGGTGGTGCAGAGTGCAAAAAAAACGATGGATTTAGGCCCAGATCTCTGTACTGGGGTGAATGTATGACATTGATCTGCATTTTGTCCATCAACTGCGGTTTTTGCATTTGTCACCCCGAGTGGGATGGGTATGCTCAGACGTGAGTCCCATGCACTTCACACCACTGGATTCAAGCAAGCTGGGCTGAAGACGGCTGGAATGCCAGAAACCGGTCCTCAGAAGTTTGTTTCCGGTCCAGGGAAGGCATGGCTTGGCAGTTCGGGCTGGACTGTTCCCAGGAGGCACAGGGTCAGACTGATTTGCATATGGCCATGTCTGAACTGGGGTGGTGTGGAGTGCAAAAAATCGATGGATTTAGGCCCAGATCTCTGTACTGGGGTGAATGTATGACATTGTTCTGCATTCTGTCCATCAACTGTGGTTTTTGCATTTGTCACCCCGAGTGGGATAGGTATGCTCAGAAGTGAGTCCCATGCACTCCACACCACTGGATTCAAGCAAGCCGGGCTGAAGACGGCTGGAATGCCAGAAACCAGTCCTCGGAAGCTTGTTTCCGGTTCAGGGAAGGCATGGCTTGGCAGTTCGGGCTGAACTATTCCCATGAGGCACAGGGTCAGACTGATTTGCAAATGGCCATGTCTGAACTGGGGTGGTGTGGAGTGCAAAAAAAAGATGGATTTAGGCCCAGATCTCTGTACTGGGGTGAATGTATGACATTCTTCTGCATTCTGTCTATCAACTGTGGTTTTTTCATTTGTCACCCCGAGTGGGATGGGTATGCTGAGACGGGAGTCCCATGCACTCAACACCACTGGATTCAAGCAAGCAGAGCTGAAGACGGCTGGAATGCCAGAAACCGGTCCTCGGAAGCTTGTTTCCGGTCCAGGGAAGGCATGGCTTGGCAGTTCGGGCTGGACTGTTCCCATGAGGCACAGGGTCAGACTGATTTGCATATGGCCATGTCTGAACTGGGGTGGTGTGGAGTGCAAAAAAACGATGGATTTAGGCCCAGATCTCTGTACTGGGGTGAATGTATGACAGTGTTCTGCATTCTGTCCATCAACTATGGTTTTTGCATTTGTCACCCCGAGTGGGATGGGCATGATCAGAAGTGAGTCCCATGCACTCCACACCACTGGATTCAAGCAAGCCGGCTGAAGACGGCTGGAATGCCAGAAACCGGTCCTCTGAAGATTGTTTCCGGTCCAGGGAAGGCATGGCTTGGCAGTTCGGGCTGGACTGTTCCCATGAGGCACAGGGTCAGACTGATTTGCATATGGCCATGTCTGAATTGGGGTGGTGTGGAGTGCAAAAAAATGATGGATTTAGCCCCAGATCTCTGTACTGGGGTGAATGTATGACATTGTTCTGCATTCTGTCCATCAACTGTGGTTTTTGCATTTGTCACCCCGATTGGGATGGGTATGCTCAGACGTGAGTCCCATGCACTCCACACCACTGGATTCAAGCAAGCCGGGCTGAAGACGGCTGGAATGCCAGAACCGGTCCTCGGAAGCTTGTTTCCGGTCCAGGGAAGGCATGGCTCGGCAGTTCGGGCTGGACTGTTCCCATGAGGCACAGGGTCAGACTGATTTGCATCTGGCCATGTCTGAACTGGGGTGGTGTGGAGCGCAAAAAAAACGATGGATTTAGGCCCAGATCTCTGTACTGGGGTGAATGTATGACATTGTTCTGCATTCTGTCCATCAACTGTGGTTTTTGCATTTGTCACCCCGAGTGGGATGGGTATGCTCAGACGTGAGTCCCATGCACTTCACACCACTGGAATTAAGGAAGCCGAGCTGAAGACGGCCGGAATGCCAGAAACCGGTCCTCTGAAGCTTGTTTCCGGTCCAGGGAAGGCATTGCTCGGCAGTTCGGGCTGGACTGTTCCCATGAGGCACAGGGTCAGACTGATTTGCATATGGCCATGTCTGAGCTGGGGTGGTGTGGAGTGCAAAAAAAACGCTAGATTTAGGCCCAGATCTCTGTGCTGGGGTGAATGTATGACATTGTTCTGCATTCTGTCCATCAACTGTGGTTTTTGCATTTGTCACCCCGAGTGGGATGGGTATGCTCAGACGTGAGTCCGATGCACTCCACACCACTGGATTCAAGCAAGCCGGGATGAAGACGGCTGGAATGCCAGAAACCGGTCCTCGGAACCTTGTTTCCGGTCCAGGGAAGGCATGGCTTGGCAGTTCAGGCTGGACTGTTCCCATGAGGCACAGGGTCAGACTGATTTGCATATGGCCATATCTGAACTGGGGTGGTGTGGAGTGCAAAAAAACGATGGATTTAGGCCCAGATCTCTGTACTGGGGTGAATGTATGACATTGTTCTGCATTCTGTCCATCAACTGTGGTTTTTGCATTTGTCACCCCAAGTGGGATGGGTATGCTCAAACGTGAGTCCCATGCACTCCACACCACTGGATTCAAGCAAGCTGGCCGGAAGACGGCTGGAATGCCAGAAACCGGTCCTCGGAAGCTTGTTTCCGGTCCAGGGAAGGCATGGCTTGGCAGTTCAGGCTGGACTGTTCCCATGAGGCACAGGGTCAGACTGATTTGCATATGGCCATGTCTGAACTGGGGTGGTGTGGAGTGCAAAAAAACGATGGATTTAGGCCCAGATCTCTGTACTGGGGTGAATGTATGACATTGTTCTGCATTCTGTCCATCAACTGTGGTTTTTGCATTTGTCACCCCGAGTGGGATGGGTATGCTCAGACGTGAGTCCCATGCACTCCACACCACTGGATTCAAGCAAGCCGGGCTGAAGACGGCTGGAATGCCAGAAACCAGCCCTTGGAAGCTTGTTTCCCGTCCAGGGAAGGCATGGCTTGGCAGTTCGGGCTGGACTGTTCCCATGAGGCACAGGGTCAGACTGATTTGCATATGGCCATGTCTGAACTGGGGTGGTGTGGAGTGCAAAAAAACGATGGATTTAGGCCCAGATCTCTGTACTGGGGTGAATGTATGACATTGTTCTGCATTCTGATCATCAACTGTGGTTTATGCAGGTGCCCTTGAAAGAAACATGTAGACCAAGGAACTGTTTTGGAAAAAAACATGTCAACCCAGGAACTACCTTCTAACCACTAGGGATATATTGTGACTTAATCCATAATTACAAGGGAATCAATAATAATGGATTAGGAATCAGTGGATCATGTATTCTCTGGTGTCCTGGAGAGTACCCAAGTTGGTGGGCACCTGGCATAGGGCAAGTTGGTAGGAAGCTGGCCTATGACATACTGGGGGGGTTTTATGAAATTTGTCGGTCTCAGTCTTACTTGTGTAGCACCCACCTACTTAATGGCTACTACTAAAGATAGATTTAGGCGCGAACTGCTGGACCCACATGATTGTGTGAGGGATATTCATGGTTGCTTACAATAGAGCGTGAGGTAATGTTCAATTTGTCAGTTCTACCCTAGGTATCTCATTGTTTAAACCTGAGGAATTGCTTTTTAGACGAAACATCCAGCATTGTTCCTGTCTGAAGAGTGTGTTGTTGGTCTAGCCAGGATTGGCTTCAAGGATGGTCCATCTCAGGCTGTCTGGGGTGTGATCCATTTCAAGGAAATGACTCAATAGTTTTGTGTGTGTGCCAAGCTTTAATTTTCTGGTACAGAGTACCTCCCTAAGTAAGCCTCGTACTGCTCTGCCTTGCAGCTCTAGTAGAGCTACTAGGCTCTCAGTTTGATGGATGGTGGTACAGGGCCCAGGACACCAGAAGTGCAAATTCACAGTTCTCACAGGTAAACCCAGCATTAACCTCTAACTGCCCGAGGCCCCTTGCACCCAGATTTCTCACGCATGCTAACTACAGTTTACCAATGTGTGATTCGCCTTACAACTCCCCCAAATTAAAGCTTAGGCTGTTTTAGGGTTTGCTTTTATCGCTTCAGATCCACTAGTAGGGGCAAATTTACAAGCCCCCTGTGCCTCTTTTACGCCGCTGTTGCATCACTTTTGTGACGCAGCGGCGGCGCAAGAGATGCGCCATGCTGCGGGGTATTTACAACGTGACGCAGCTGGGAGATGCGTCACGTTATAAAGCCCTGCTCCAAAAGTAGGCCTTCCTGCACCAGTGGGGTTGGGAGGGGGTGTTCTGGCGCAGGAACGCCTTCCAAAAGTGGCTGAGTGAAATCTACAAGATTTCCTTCAGTCACTTTTGATCCCATGCTGCGTCAAAACCCTGATCTTGCTTGAATCAGGCGTAAGGATTGATGCAGCATTGTAAAGACAGGGCCCCCAGAGCATTGCTGGAGCTGTGTCGTGCTTGCGACGCAACTCCAGCAATGCGCCGCCTTTACGGCACAGATGCATCACGCATCTGTGCTGTTTTTGCCCCATGGTGCACTGCCTTGTAAATGCGGCGCATCAATGGTGGTGGAGCCGTGGCGCACAATAACTGGCGCATCCCTGCTGATATGCAGGGATGCGCTAGTTATCTTAAATCTGCCCCGTAGTATTTTGTTTAAAGCCTCCCAACAGAAAGAACACAAGTGTATGTTTCAAAAAGGAAACCCAACTGCTTTGCATTCGTTTATTCAATTCTCTAAGCTGCATAATAGTTTTAATATTGGCATTGGATTTACAAATATTAAAACGCTAGATATGTGAGTCTATTTAAGTCTTAGAGTCTTGAGAAAACAACTATAAGAAATTCATAGTGATCACACTTCCTCCCAGCCCACTGAAAGAACATTCTTGTTTACGCTGATGATTGGCAATATATTCCAATCCTTGTGGCAATAACACCGAACCCAAATGTAGATTGCTGTACGGTTAAGGTCAAACAAATCTAAAAAAAATTACACATCAGAAAAATAGCCCTCCTTAAGTGCTGCTGTATGAAAAAAGTTTTCACTTCGTGAACTGCTGAACATGGCATGAATCATTCCACTCAATGCCATTTCAATGAGAGAAAAACATTTCCATATCCCCTGGGTATAGGGCAGGGAAAGGTGACATTCTATTATAGGTTCTCTTCTTACTTTCTCTGTACCACGCTCTCTTTTCAATATACCGCTATCCTATCATTCCAAATATGATCAAACAAAGATAATGTTCACACAGCCTTACAATACAGTCACTACTGTGGTTTACCTGTGACAACGCCCTTTCTTTACAAATAAATCGATCACTGTTTATAACTCCTCTTGAACCTTTGTTCTTCCTTTCCCATGGATGTCTCCGTCTTTCTTCTTACAGCATTATATAATCTGTTTTTCTGAAACCATTTCAATGTTGAATCACCACTGCTTCGAATCTCTAAGAGTAAATATTATTCATTCTGGTTAAATTGCTGCTCTGATCTTAGATGATTGACAATGTCAGCCATCAGGTATTTAATTTGTTTCTTTCAAGACATTAACATTTTCCTTTATGTCAATTCAGAGATTGCTATATTATAGCATGTAAATATCATGTTGTGTACATACCAGTCTACTACAATTTTGGACCGAAATTTCAGACAAACCTGCAGCAGTTTTCAATTTGTGAAAAAAAAAGTGGCGGGGCTCTTGTCTGATGGCCACTACCGCTTGCACCATCCACTGCTCTTGCCAGCATTGTTAAGAACAGTTCCAACACAACTACTAACTATAACACTCCTCAATTTAGACTATTCCGTGCCCTCAAAGCTGGAACACTGACTTGGAAGGATGGTATTAGTCATTTTAGGGTATACTGAATTAAGAAACAACTGCTAGTGAGCTTGCCTCTAAATTAGAAAATGCCACCATGTGGCAGACTATCATATGGTCCCAATGGGAGGAGACAAACACATGGTTTGAACTTTTGGAAGGCGGGGGGGAGTTACCCCCCCCGGCCGTATTTATTAAAATATGAAACAAAATTTAAAACATAAAATAAAAGTTTCATGAATTATGTACAATTTTACTTTTATTACATTTTGATGAAGACATGTTCTTTGGCTAACCTTAACAGATCTCTAATACAAAGGTTTCCTAGCCGAGTCTAGCATCCTGAAAATGCATACATTCTAAATTAAAATTGTACATCCTAGCATTAAGGGCCAACGGCAAGGTCTTAACTGGTGTCAGATCCCTACTACCAAAATCCCGCCCTCACGGTGTGAGTGGCGCATGCGCAGAGGACTTTACCCTCATTGCCAACTGCAACTTCCCTTGTCATGGGGGCCCACTTTCACTCGACGCCATCTTAGAGGTCGTCCGAGTTCCCATGTGAGGTATCTGTAGGAAGGACAGCGTGGACTCCCCCCATCCCCACACTCTCTTCCGCTGGAGCGGATATCCGGCCCCCGGGAAATTCGTAGGAGGGGCATCTAGCCGCCTCCCCCCTGGGAGGGGCCTATGGCCGTATTCCCCTTGGGGGCGACACATCTTTAGTGGGTGCCGCCTCCCCGTGGAAGGGGCCAATGGCCGCCTCCCCCCGGGCGCTCCCATCCATTCTGGGTGGCGCCCCCCTCTAGGGACTTTGAAATTACTGCTCAACGATCATGACCTTACCGCCCGACCAAAAAATAAATACGACAGTTGTTTTATCTACTAAGGGAAGAAAAAATTCTGACATAGCCTTGACAAGTCATCAACTTTTACCTTTCTACAAAGAAAATGTCCTAAAAGCAGAAGCAACATCATTATATGAATCACTCCCTTACTTTTCTACAAAGGAAAAAAGGCCTATACACATTTTTAATCCAAGGCATATATAATTACTGAAGATGAGACTGCATCACTTTGATACGATCAGATATCATCCACAACTTTATTCAGACAAACATTGCATTAGGGGCTGGTGGGTGGGTCAAAATTGCCGCTTGTTCCGTCAAGGGCTCACGAGCAATCGAGTGGTGCAGCCTTCAGAGCACAGGAACAAGAGGACGCTTCTTCGGATTCCCGCTCTATTTATCCGTCTGTGGGAGGGCGGGGACCCTCCTCAGGTACGCCCACTGGGCGCGGTCTTCTGCGCGGGTGTCTAGGACAACCCCTCCTGGGCGGGAAAGGGCGTGCCCCGGCTACGCCACTTTGGGCATACCAGCCGAGCCACGCCTCCCGCCCAAAATGGTTTCCCGGGGGGATCGGGGCACCCGTCCATACGTTCGGGCGGACCGAATGGTCGCCCCTTTCCATATGGCCGGGATGCCCGCCACCCCCTCCCAACACCAATTCCCAATGGGAGGAGACAGACACATGGTTTGAACTTTTGGAAGGCGGGGGGAGTTACCCTCCCGGCCGTATTTATTAAAATATGAAACAAAATTTAAAACATTAAATAAAAGTTTCATGAATTATGTACAATTTTACTTTTATTACATTTTGATGAAGACATGTTCTTTGGCTAACCTTAACAGATCTCTAATACAAAGGTTTCCTAGCCGAGTCTAGCATCCTGAAAATGCATACATTCTAAATTAAAATTGTACATCCTAGCATTAAGGGCCAACGGCAAGGTCTTAACCGGTGTCAGATCCCTACTACCAAAATCCCGCCCTCACGGTGTGAGTGGCGCATGCGCAGAGGACTTTACCCTCATTGCCAACTGCAACTTCCCTTGTCGTGGGGGCCCCCTTTCACTCGACGCCATCTTAGAGGTCGTCCGAGTTCCCGTGTGAGGTATTTATAGGAAGGACAGCGTGGACTCCCCCCCATCCCCACACTCTCTTCCGCCGGAGCGGATATCCGGCCCCCGGGAAATTCATAGTAGGGGCATCTAGCCGCCTCTCCCCTGGGAGGGGCCTATGGCCGTCTCCCCCTAGGCGACCCATCTTTAGTGGGTGCCGCCTCCCCGTGGAAGGGGCCAATGGCCGCCTCCCCCCGGGCGCTCCCATCCATTCTGGGTGGCGCCCCCCTCTAGGGACCTTGAAATTACTGCTCACGGATCATGACCTTACCGCCACAGGCCGGATAGTTGACCGACTATCCGGACCCCCCACTCCTCCTATAGGTCATGCCTTCTCAAACCCCTCAACCATGCTATGAAGTCTCCTATGAGTAAATCATTCCCCTCCCTGGACAGGTGAACCCCATCATTCAGATATATGTGATCACCCCGAATACACCCATGAGGAATGCTATGCAACTGCGCGGAGCGAAACAATTTCCCAATTTTATTGTTAACCCTCTTCACCAAGTGGTTCAACGCTGGCACTGAAAGACCCCCCCGCCAAATCTTCCTGGTGATCATGTGGGACCAGGCAATCGTGCACCCCGGGAGTTTCTTAGCCAACCAGCTAACTGCCGACAGGATGCGTTCTAATAACACTCGCCTTCCCAGCTTCACTAAGTCATTGCCCCCAGGTGTACTATGAATACAGATGGCGGTGACCTTTGCCACCCTAAAAGACCCTCAAAAAACGATTGAAATTGGTCAAAACAGAGGCCGCCCTTCCCATGGAAGGTCACTCTGTACCCGTATTCCCCAGATGCGTGAATCGCGTCACCTGCCTTGAATACGTCCCCGGCGCGCCTCACATAGGAGTGGCCCACGACCCATACCACTCTCTCTCCAGTCGGTGATCCTCGACCGCTGGTCTCCTGATGCTGGGTCGACTTCCAATTCCGCCCCGCGTGACAGGCTTGCGAAACTGTAATTCAAACAAAAGACAAGAAGCGTGAGTGCATGTCAATTGACTTTTACAACATGTGCAGTCGCACATACCTTTTGAAACAGTTCGAGGACCAACGGCCCAGCTGTTTCACTTCCTCCGCACTCTGACCCCGGGCCGTAGCTTCAGTAGCAGCCCCTATCCTAAATGAATGGGTCCCAAAATCGCACGGGTCCATGCCTGCGGCAGCGATTGTCAGTGCCAGCACCCTCTGAAACTGAAATCTCGTCAATGGGGTGCCATCATTGTGCCTAAGCAGCCCCCCCCCCCCATGTAGCCTTCCTCTGTGTCAAGTATTCCTCTACACACTTTATCGGACAGGCGGGGGACCCTCGTGCGCGCTGTACGACAACACTGTCTCCCATAGCTTCCTGGTCTGTCTTGGACCTGGCTATTGAGATTACCATCGAATCACCCCTTATTTGTACGTGATCCCTGCACAAGCCTCCCTCCATATCCTTCTTGTTCCTTGCCACAAGTTCGCTTACCCCCATAGCCCCATGGAATGCCAAGGCGAAAGCTGCCCGGAACAGAACTGCTTCGAAAGGGGAGGAGCACGTCTCATCCAGCTTTGCTAAAAGCAGAGACAATCTGTCTAAGCCAATCGGGCGCCTCGTATCCTGCTTGCGATCCTCGAGGCGTTGCCAGCCGCGGAGTGCCTTTCTTACCAAAAAGGAACCCGTCGGGTCACTTATGCCTTGCAGCTGTGCCATGAACGAAATGGCCGCCCTATGTCTATTGGCCATTGCCGCTGATCGGCCTTCTCTGTGCAGTGCTACCAAGAACCCCAGGAAGGATTCCTCCTGACCCCAGCTCTGTCTCCCTGTCGGACCCAAAAATGTGCAGTAGGAACGAAACGCTCCTTCGTAAGCCTTCCTTGTCCTGGGCACTAAGCTGGCTGCCACGAGGTCTTGTAATCCGGGGCACCGATTAGCCATAGCGATTCGGGGAACGGTGCCGCCACTAGGTCCGCTGTGGGTAGATAGCCCCTGAAAGCCTGCATGTGTGAATGAGAGAGTGCATCAGCTGCATTGTTCAGTACACCTGGCACATGTTTTGCCCTGAACTGTACATTCAATTTCATGCAACGTAAAACAATTTCTTTTAACAATCTCAAGATCCACTTGCAGCGGGCTGCCTGCTGATTAATGCACTCAACCACAGTCATATTGTCAGACCAAAACACCACCGAGCGGTCCCTAAAGTCGTCTGGCCATGCCATCAGAGCAACCCAAATGGGAAACCGCTCCAAGAACCCAATGTTACCTGTCAGACCACTGGAGTGCCACCACGTCGGCCATACTTGCGCCGACCATAGGTTACCAAAGATGGCGCCAAATCCCACGCTCCCAGCTCAATCGGTCCACAAACCTAGTTCATCCAATGATGCTGGTGGTTTGTTCCACACAACTCGACCGTTGAAGTCCGCCAGAAATGCCAACCAAATGCGCATATCCTGGCAAACCTCTGCCGACAGTCTCGTACGGTGGTGTCCCTCCTTGAGGCCAACCATAGCTTGCGCAATAGAGCGTGAGAAGGGGCGGGCCATCGGTATCACTCTTAAGGCAAAATTAAGCTGACCCACTGTTTGCTGTAACTGGTGCAGGGTCACTTTCTCCTTGCCCAGGCATTGCGCCAAGGAAGCCCTAAACTTGGCCACCTTTTCCATTGGTAAACGGAAACATCCTTCCACAGAATCGAGCTCAATTCCAAGAAACTCCAGTGTAGTAGATGGTCCAACCGTCCTACCTGGTGCCAATGGGACTCCGAACTCCCGCATGAGGATGCAGAAGTCCTGCAGCGCCTGCGCACATTTCGTAGTGCCGGCCGCTCCCAAGAACAGGAAGTCATCTAGATAGTGCATAACGTGCCCATGCCCTGTGGTTTCGGTGAATGCCCACTCTAAAAAACAGCTGAACATTTCAAAATCGGCACAAGAAATGGAGCAACCCATAGGCATGCATTTATCCATGTAATAACTCCCTTGAAACGCAAAACCTAGCAAGCGCTGGTCCCGTGGGTGTACCGGGAGCAACCTGAATGCCGATTCGATGTCTGATTTCGCCATCAGCGCTCCGGGGCCCAGATGATTTAATATGACAACAGCATCGTCGAACGATGCGTACCGAACCGAACAAATATCCGGGTCAATGGCATCGTTCACCGAAGAACCCCTTGGGGCAGATAAGTTGTGAATGAGTCTATACTCCCCTGGGTCTTTCTTTGGGACCACTACTAGCGGTGAACACACGAAATCCGCCACCGGCGGGCATTGAAAAGGCCCCGCCACCCGCCCCAGGCTGACTTCTTTGGAGATTTTCTTTGCTGCTACGCTTGGGTTATGTTGGACTGATAACTGATTTCTACAAAAGGAGCCCCCCCCGAAAATCCCCTGCCGGGATGTTGAAGCCATATAGGAATCCATTCCTCAAAACCCCTGCGGATACATGATCAGGGTATTTGTTCAGCCAAGGAGTCAGAGCCATGATATCTACAGGTGTAGGCAATCGATTCCCAAGCATCACCTCACTCTGGCTTAGACCCCCCTTTTCCTCCTGTTCCGCTGTTCTTTGATCTACAGCTACTCTCCGGGTGAGAGGAGTTCCCACAGCCCGCACACGCATGCCTGAACCTACATGTCCCCTGGGGCCTGTTACAGTTGCCTCTATTGAAGCCCCAACAAACCCCCCGCTTGCCGCCATTTCCGCCGGTCTTGGGCTGAAAGTCCCCAGCGGCGCTTGTTCGAAAGGGCAACGCAGGCTTTTGGCGAACTGACCCCCGCCCGCTCCCGCCCGGCGAGGACGTACCCGCCGCACCAGGCAAGAGCTGCTTGTGCCATGACACCAAGTCGAGGCAATCCCAGGTCAAAGTTGCATCAAACTCTTTCGCTTTTCGGAATTTCATGTCATATCCTTTCCACTCGTCCCCCCCATACATGGTATAAAAATCCATAATCCTATTCTGATAACAGGACAACTCGGTCATCACTTCCGGCTTTAGTTCACCCATGACTGCCGTAAATATCGAAAAGGCTTTTACCCAGTTCGCCACGGTCTCATCGACCCTAAATTCCGCCATCTTGGCCCGCCATACACTGGGGTGCCATAAATCTTTCTGGGATTTTGCATATTCCATCTCTTGATGGTCAGTCAACAACGAAAACATATTCAAATATTTTTCCCCCCATATCATTTCTTTTGTGGCCGCAGGGATGTGCTGGGCCACCCTTTCGCGCCTTGAAGGTAATGAACCCTCCCCTGCCATTGGCAATGGTTGCTTACCGGGTTCAATCGTCGTGTCTGCTGCCCTTTCCCGGCTAACCGTAGGTACTCCTGGCGCCACCTGTGGGGGAACAAAAGGAACATTCGCCGTCCCGGCTTCTCTCGACTGCCGTAACTGCTCGATTATAAGCCTAGCCTCCTCGGCCGGGTCCCCCGCGGCCACTGCCCCCCCGCTTTCTTCTTGAGCCAGGGTAACACTGCCGCTAACTGGATGGCCAGTTCCGGAGGCATCTCCTCCTCATTAACAGGGGTAATTACAACCGGGATTGGTAGGCCTATATCTGGGTTTGGTACCGGGGTGTCTGCTGGTGCGATGGGGGTGACTGGGGGTGCCTCGGGAACCGGATCCTCCCCGGAAACCGCCCTCTTCTTAATACGCTTTCCCCTACCCTCAGGGACGACTCCCGGCAAGGCTGGGCCTATTACCTTCTTAGGACGGCCTGAGGGGTTGTTGTGGGCCGCTAACTGCTTTTTGACTTCGGCCAGACCTCGACCGATCGAATCAACTTTACCGAGTTTTCGGTCCATAATCGCCATTCGGTTCGACAAGGTGCGCAGTACCTTCTCCAGCTCGGAGCTCTTTCCCGCTTTTTTGCCAGCCAGAGCTTAGATTATCCCGCTCTAGTCGATCAACGAGGACCCAGATCCTTCGTCCTCTGGATAACTGAAAGAGAAGCAACAAGATTACAAGTTCTCAAAATTGCCGCTTGTTCCGTCGGTACACAGACAAAATATCGATTTTTAAATATCGATATGCAAAAATATTGAAGTTTAAATATCGAAATACAAAAATATCGGAGGTAAGTAATATCGACAGTCTAAATATCGATAATGGTATGATATCAGTAATATCGAAGTTGTAAATATCGATATTAATAATATCGAAATTAATAACTTTGATGTTACTAATATCAATTTTGAAATAAATTTAGTGTATATTATATTGTATTTATTATGTTTTATTATTTATTTTTAATGTTATTTTATTAAATATTGTCTTTTACTACTGTAGCGGGTTGTGGGTTTATAGGGGAATAGGGTGGGAAGTAATTTAATTATGTTAAATTAATTATGAATTAGTAGGAATTATTAATTAATTATTTGAGAATTAATTTTTAATTATTTTTAATTAATTTATTAATTGATAAATATGTTCTGTAGCGGGTTATGGGTTTATAGGGGAATAGGGTGGGAAGTAATTTAATAATAATTAATTAATTGATATATGTTTGTACATATTTTAAGTAATAATTAATTGGTAATTAATTTCTATTAATTAGTTAATTAATTATTATAATGTTTTACATATTTATAATTATTAATTAGTTGGTAATTAATTATTATTAATTATTTAATTACATTAATTATAGTAATTTTTTTATATATAATTTATTGTTATTCTTAATTAATTAATTGTGCAAAATAATATTAATTATTAAATTAAATTAATTACAGCAAATGTGCTAATATATTTACTTTATTGTTATTGTTAATTAATAATTAATTGGTACTTAAATAATATTAATTAATTTTGGGTACAGGGGTATTTTTAGGGTTCAGGGTCAGTTTTCAGTTCATGGGTACAGGGGTATTTTTAGGGTTCAGGGTCAGTTTTCAGTTCATGGGTAAAGGGGTATTTTTAGGGTTCAGGGTCAGTTTTCAGTTTTTGGGTAAAGGGGTATTTTTAGGGTTCAGGGTCAGTTTTCAGTTCATGGGTACAGGGGTATTTTTAGGGTTCAGGGTCAGTTTTCAGTTCATGGGTAAAGGGGTATTTTTAGGGTTCAGGGTCAGTTTTCAGTTTTTGGGTAAAGGGGTATTTTTAGGGTTCAGGGTCAGTTTTCAGTTTTTGGGTAAAGGGGTATTTTTAGGGTTTAGGGTCAGTTTTGGGTTTTTGGGGTACAGGGATATTTTTAGGGTTCAGGGTCCGTTTTGGGTTTTTGGGTAAAGGGGTATTTTTAGGGTTCAGGGTCAGTTTTGGGTTTTTGGGGTACAGTCGTACAGGGTAAAAATAAAATAAATTTAAATTAAATCAATTAAATGAAATAAAAAAATATAAAATTACATTAAATTATTAAGTTTTTAATTTATTTTAAATGTATATGTATTAGTTTTAATTTTTTAATTATGTTTTAATATTTTTATTTAATATTTGTAACATTATATGTATTTTATAATTATTTTAACATTATTATTAATACATTTAAAAAAACGATATTTTTAATTTCGATATTTTTGTACTACGATATTATTTTTTCAATATTTTTGTACTTACCTTGTTAGGGATAGGATTCCTATATTTTTGACTTCGATATTTTTGTTCCGATATTTTTGTATTTCGATATTTTTGATTTCGATATTTTGTCAGACATTCGTTCCGTCGAGGGCTCACGAGCAATCGAGTGGTGCAGCCTTCAGAGCACAGGAAAAAGAGGACGTTTCTTCCGATTCCCGCTCTATTTATCCGTCTGTGGGAGGGCGGGGACCCTCCTCAGGTACGTCCACTGGGCGTGATCTTCCGTGCGGGTGTCTAGGACAACCCCTCCTGGGCGGGAAAGGGCGCGCCCCGGCTACGCCACTTTGGGCATACCAGCCGAGCCGCGCCTCCCGCCCAAAATGGTTTCCCGGGGGCATCGGGGCACCCGTCCATACGTTCGGGGGGACCGAATGGTCACCCCTTTCCATAAACCATGGAGGTGGCAATTAAGTACTATGCCTAGCACCGGAAACCACCAGCTCAAAATAACACTGACCTACAGTCTAGCATTTCCCAATACGCCAGCTAGTAAGTGCTAGTGTGTGGGCCTTTTTGTTCCTGTGGGCTATATCGGAGCCCAAAAAAATCCACACTCTTGCCATTTTTAACTGGTCCATCTGGCAGCATCAGACCGTCACACTTCCGAAATTTCAGTCCAACACTGCTCTACCAATCCGAACATGTAACGTGGCATCTAGAGAATAAAGTGATTTGCTCAAAGTCACAAAGTTTGAGGAAAATGAGGACTAGGATTGAATATTATTGGCTGCAGTGGCACATGACATAACCACATATCTTCCTAATGTTGTGGTAGTCTCAAGGGATGGTCGTACGGTTTTAATGACAACAAGAAATGATTCTTCTCAATACCACTCTCCAATTGTGAGATTTGCGGTCTGTCAACAGACCCCTAAATAGGTACTGATGCAGCCAAACCTCAGATAAAGGTCTATTCCATTTCTATTCAGAATTAATTCATAGACTATTAGATCTTACTACACCGGATCTGGAAAACCACATGCCAATACCATGTAGTACAGAGAGAAAAGGGGCTTTTGGTCAGCCTCCTTCATTCATTGACTTCCATGTTGTTTTCAAGTTTGAACATTGGTTGGATAAAATGTCTTCCAAGTTTATGGGAAGAGGCGTGCACACGCACTCCCTTTTTAATGGCATTTGGCCCTGTGGGATTGGGACCCCTGGGACTATTAAGGCTCAGGGAGGAGGTTCGCATTGTTCCCTCTTGGTTTTTTGATTTCGTTCTGCCCCAGAGGATGGTGTCCCTGATACTGCCCCCTTCAACTTTTTGTGTTTTTGTGCCCTGAGGTTTGGGGTTCTTCAGGGACTATTAAGGCTCGGGAAGGGAGATCAAGTGGCCCCCTCCCATTATTTTAATGTTTTCAGCCCAAGGGGGAATGAAGTCCCCAGGACCATTAAGGCTCAGGGTGGGAGAGTCACACAGCTCCCCTCCCATTTTATATGCCCATTGACCCCAGGAAATAGGGGTTTCCGTTGACAAATAAGGCTCGAGAAGGGAAACTGCACGCCCTGTCTACTTTTTTGTAATACATTTGGCTCATTAATGATGTCTTTTGAAGTGGTAGGAGCAACTAATGGGGTGGTAGTCTTAGGTAGGTGGGTTTCCTGTAGGAAAGCAACATCTACCTGGTGGCGTTGTAAATAATTTGTCACCAGTTTACATTTGCGAGCATTATTAAGACCTCGAACATTCCAAGATATCAGAGACACATCAGCCTCTGCCAAAACTTTACTAGCCATAATCAAATGTAAAGAAAATAATTGTCATTCCTATTCACACAGTAGATATGCTAAACCACAAAACTTACACAACATCGCATGTAGGATACAAATTCGACCAACTGTCCCAACCCCCACCCACCCCCACCCATCCGCCCCACCAAGCGAAGGGGAAAACCCTGTCCCACATCACAATCCCAGACGTGCCTTCAAACTGGAAACCCAAACAATGAGCCCCCAATCGAACAAACAAATGTGCGTCCGCACAAAGGAGGTGGCAACACTCCGCCATAGCCCCATGCCATGTCATAACAAAACTACATCTTTACACCTCTGTGGCGGCAAGCCTGCGGTGTCATCAGGGCGCCACTGTGAGGCACTGATACAATGAAAAAACTATAATGTGGTGATCAGTGTCTACAATCACAACAAAGGAGCACAACCCATGAAACTAGCCGGTACCAAACAGTTCTGCACTCACTCCTGAATCAGGAATGTCCTGAGTGTGTAACGTAGATGCACCAGAGTTCTTTTTCGCAGCGCTGGAGTAAGGATGGCAAAACTCCTGAGCTTCATGGAGGGTGTCAAAAACCCGGGACCGTCCATCCACATCCACCCTCAGACACGCAGGGTACAGCATTCCATATCGCAAGCCAAGTTTCCGTAGTGCAGCCTTAACCCCCCAAATTTCCTACGAGCCTCCTGCACCATCGCCGTGAAATCCTGATAGAGGGAGATGTTGGAACCATGCCAATTCAGTTGCACCTTATCTCTTACCAACCGCAGAGCAGCATCACTATCCCTGAAATTCAAAATGCGAACTATAATCTGGCGTGGAGGACACCCCGGGTTCGGTCGAGGCCCCTGGATGAGGTGCACCCGCTCGACAACAAAAGTGTCAGTAAATGAGTCCCTGCCATAGAGGTCTGTGAGGAGCTTTTCAACAAAAAGATCCAACATGCCAGTGTTGGTCGACTGGGCCACTCCCGTAATACGGATATTATTTCTGTGCCCCCGGGCCTCCAATTCCTCATTCTTCGTTGCTACTGTTTTATGGAGCCTCTCCATCCTCTCATACCTTTTGGCCGTTTGAGCTGCACCATCCCCTAGGTCTGAGATTGTGCTTTCTGCCCTGTCAGACGCCCCTCATGCTTGTCCAACCGGGCCCCCATCGCATCCAGACGCTGGTCAAGGGCATCAAATCTGGTGTCCAGGGCCTTGAAACCTGCCCGCAGCTCAGCCAGAAGGCCCTCCATCCCTGCCCCCATTGTTGCAGGAACCTTGCCGCCCTCTGCCATGTTAGATTGCTACGCCGCTGTGCCAGGCCCCTGAAAGGAAGTGTACCCTGGTGGGGGTAATTACCACCCATATCTTCTGTGCTGGCTGCACAGTGTGAGTGATGGTGGCTAGAAGCAGTGCATCGAAACAGTAATCATATGTAGCCCCTGGTCGCAGCAGTCCCAAAGATGCAAGGTCAAGGGTGAGGTTGGGCTGTCGCCCCCGGGGCAACTAGTGAGCAACAGCCCCGAAGCACTCAGAGCAGCCACCAGCAGGGGAGGATAAAGGTCCAGATTGTGTGTTGCATGCAGGTGGCACCCCCAGACAGACACAAGCGCCACAGGAAGCGAAGACGCAGTGCGACAGGGCAAGGAACAAGCAATCCTGACTTCCAGCAGCAGTGGAGGAGGGTGCTGATGGGGGCCTCAGCGGGGGACTCCTCAAGAGGGACTCATATTCCACTCAGGGTGACACGCAGGCAGGAGCCAGGCATTCGATTCAGGGTCGGGGGGCGCTCCAGGCACATCCGCAGGGTCAGGCTCCCACTGGTGTCGGTACGCCGACACTCCAGCCTCTACAACCGCGAGGCCTCCCCACACGCCCGCACACAGCCCTTAAAATTAGGGAGTCGCTGACCCCTCCCCCCCCCCCTGAGTTGCAAAAACCTTTTGAAAGTCATTTTTCTTAATACTTTTATACTGGATTTTTGTTGTTTTCGTCTTGTTAAGTTTAGATAAAGATACTTTACTTTTCTAAACCAGTGTGGTGTCCATTTCTGGTGTTATCACTGTGTTACTGTGAGTGTTGGTACAAATACTGTATACATTGCCTTTGGGATAAACCTGTCTACTTATGCCAAGCTTCTAAGGGGGTGAGCAGGGGTTATCTAAAGTGTGTATCCTCCTTACCCTGATTAGAAGCAAGGGTTCCTATTTGGAAAGGAACCTACCTCTGCCAAAGAGAGACCCCCATTTCTAACAGTTGTGAAATCAATTTGTGTGCATTGGTGTGTACTACATCACTGCCATGCAGTCAACATCCATATGTTTCCAGGTGAATAGTTGAGACATGCGCCTTTCTGAACATCACAAACATATGCAGCATGATTTACCTAAACTGTTGCACTATGAGACACTTGTACTATGTTGGCAAATGTAAGCATGACGTAAGGAGAGAAAAAAGAGAATCCAGTTGAGGACTTTGTTTCGGATTCCCGAGTTGTGGAGTCTGCAATATAGGGTTCGGTAGGAGACTGTGTCGAAGGCTGTGGAGTGGTCAGGGAGGATGAGGATGAGGGCCACAGTCTCTCCTCTGTTGAGGAGGGCACGGATGACATCTGTTGCTACGAGGAGTGTGGTTTCGGTGCTGTGGTTTTTCCTGAAGCCAGATTGGGAGGGGTCAAGGATGTTGTCCTCTTCGATGAAGGCGGCGTGATGGCTGTTGACTGACTGTGTCCACCCTGGCTGTCCAGAAGGGACAGGTTGTTCCTCCAAGTGCGAATGTCGGGGAGATTCGGCATCTGAGAGTTCATGATCCAGGGTTGGAGACTGTTTTTTCTCCGTCGTTGGAGTCACAGCTGCTGTTGATTGAGATCCGCCTGTTGGAATATATGATGTTACAATGCATGCACATACAACGCATGCTTTTACAACACAGTCTTTACATCGCAACTACCATTACATTGTATGATTTTAGAACATATGCCATTACAATGCATTTTTGAAAACTACCATTACAACGCTTTCCATTACAACACATACTATTATTTACAACGCATACCATTACAAAGCATTATACTTTTAGGGCAACAGTAGGGTAAGTGTTGGATAGTGTAGGGGTAAAAATTACTATTCCCAGTCCAGTGAGTGCAACAGTAGGGTAAATGATGGATATTGTAGGGGTAATAATTACTATTCCCACTCCAGCGAGTGCAACAGTAGGGTAAGTGTCGGATAGTGTAGGGGTAAAAATTGCTATTCCTGTGTACCCGAAAACCCATACCCACCCTAATACTTAAAAATGTCCATTACTTACCTTTTAATGGGTTTTGTGAACTGCCTTGGATATAATGAGTATTGTACATCTTAATATTGCCTGTTTCAATAGACATGTCAATACCTACCAACTTGATGCTCAGAAACTGTAGCTTTGGCATGTGTATTGTTCAGTTTGCAATATCATGTTTTCAGTATGCAGGCATAGTTCAATTTGTGTTGTCCATTTTGCAGTGCTCATCAAATGTGCTGTGTTATTTAATTGAGGGTCCATGCATGTTTTGTGGCAATATCACCTTCATGCTTTCCATCCTTTGTGTTTACACATATCATTGTGCACATCTTGACATTACTTTCCTGGAGCCTTGGTGATTGAAAGTGTGATTAGTAAGACCTGTATATGAGCATAGCTATGTGTGCAGTTGATGTACCATATGGAGCAGTGTAGACATGGCTGCCAAATGCGGAATGTTGTGAGAGCAGTGTTACATCCTGTTCAGGAGTGAAGCAACAGGGCCTGGTGGGAGTTGTAGTGGTGTTCCCGTGTCCCAGCCCCCCTAGTAAGATGGCTACCTACCTGTAAGGTAAATCAGAGGAGTGCAATGGCTGACAAGTGATGATGGGGTGGAAGGCATGTTCCATGCTGTTCAGGGATGAGGCAAGAGAGCATACAATGGCTACCTACCTGTAATGTGGAACAGAGGAGTGAAATGGCTGCCAAATGGCTCTGGGGTGGGAGGGTTGTTACATCCTGCTCAGCACCTTGAGACCCTCATGGGTGAGTAGTGCGCTCTATAAATCCCTGATTGATTAATTGATTGATTGAGGGGTGAGGAAAGAGGGCCTTGTGGGAGTTGTAGTGGTGTTCTCCTGTCCCAACTCCCTAGTAAGATGGCTTCCTACCTGTAAGGAGGAACAGAGGAATGAAATTGCTACCAAGTGAGGAATGGGGTTGGAGCAGTGGGTACTACATTTCTGAGCATTGGACATGATAGTCTATGTATATGGGTGTGCACAACAGAACCTGACAGTGTGGTGGCACTTTTGTATATCGTATTTACCAGTCTGCACCCCCCAGCTATTCCTGTGAAACTCTCTGGAAGCAGGATGGTAAGCATCTTTTCCTCCCATTCTGTGAATGCTATTAGAGAAACAGGAGTACCCCCCACCAGTCCTCTGCGTTGCCTCATATTTCCTGCTGGTCCGGTCTTTTGCACGGATCTTGAGGTCATGCCACCTCTTTTTGATGTCATGCAGTGTGCGCAGGGTGGAACCTGCTGCATTGACTTTGTTAACTATCCTGACCCACATTTGATTCTTCCTTGCAAGTGGGGTCTGTTGGACTAGTGTTCCAAACAAATGAGGTACAACTCTAATGATCTCATCTACCATCAAAGACAACTCATTGTCAGAAAATGTGGGCATTTTCTTTGTGACATGGTGTACGGTGTGAAAAAGGGATATTAGTGATAATCAGAATGTGGTGGTGAAAGTGTAAAAGGTGTGTCAGGCGTGTTGTTGAGAAGGGTTGGTGTGTGGAGATGGGTGGGTGAGATGATGTGTAGGGTGATATGTCTCCTCTCCTAACAGTTGTGATGTGTGGACCTTCAATGATGACATTTTGCAAAGAATGCTGGTCAGGGAAGGGGTGTATTTTATACTCTAAAATGTGGGTGTGTCCACCTGAGGAATGACCATCAGCTGTTTTTTTCCTTGCTGACTTTGCTATGGACATTTTTTTATGTTGGTTTAGCAGGACAGCGACGGTCGGAATAGAGTGTTCATTGTGACAGGAAAGCAGCCTCATCATAATTTCCTCAGTGGTCATGCCACTGTGGCACTTTAGCAGCCCCGCCCCCATTATCGCCTTCTGCCCACCGCCCTCTCAGCAGTCTCGTTTCCCCTCCTATGCCACCCACACCTCTCTGTAGTGCAATATGAAGCACGCCCCCCTGTGCCCACCACACCCCTTCTGCACTCTGTGGTCTGTATGTGCGCCCACCTGCTCCACAGAATCCCCCCCCCCCTGAATAAACCTAAATTAAATTAAATGTCACCTTGTTAGTAACATTAACCTAAAAAAAAGGTACATTTTGGTTCCGGAGTCGCTGTACTTTGGCCCTTGCAAACTTGTAATACTGATTGTAAACGTTAATGATCAATGATCATTTGTAAAAAAGCACTTAGATTGTCACACCATTAAGCAAAGCGCTACCATAAGAAAACACAATAAAGCAATTTGTCCCTTTTAAATGATTTCCTGCAGGCTGGGGTTCCCTATTAGAGTACTTGCCGCACAGATAGCACGGTGGGTTGTGCGCTTACTGCACAGATCTACTGTCTGCCCCCATTGCACCGACTGAGCCGGCTACCCTCCCAGTGCTTGAATAACTAACGACATTCAGTTGCGTATTAACAACGCGCACTAGTGAAGCACGCTCGGGCAATTGTGCATGTGGTGTCACTGCGTAAAATACCCCCATTTTTATTATGACACTGATCAGACGAGTTATTTTGGGGGTACATTTTGCTGCAAAGTAAGAATAGCTCAATGGTGTGGTGTCTGGGGGGGAAGGGGCATTCAGTTAAAACCAAACTAAAGGGAACATGTACTTGGCACAGTTCTCCTCAGCAGGCTGCAAAGTTGGAGGGCGCACATTTACATATATTTAGAATCGTACACATATTACTTTGGACAATGCACAATCATTTGGGACACCAGTGTGCACTAGGCAGAATGATCCCTGTTTTTTTTAAAAATCCGTTCAAGGTTTGGCCCCAATTGCCACCTGATTCCCAAGTTTTCTCTCATTGGCCCTGGTAAACGACCTAAACATGAAGACCCTCAAGCACGGTGAGGGGCGGGCAATCGGGGGCAGTAAGTTGAGGTGTAAAAGGGGCGAGACACTAAACACACATATTAATGCATGTGAAAACTCCGGGGAGAGAGGTGGACGGTCCAATGGATGGTCAGTATGTCTGATCACCATCCCAAGTGGATCAATTGCCTCTTGGGTGCAAGGAGAGACAGAGGAAAATGGTGCGTGCCCCCGGGGCCCTGTTTTTTTTTTTTCAACATATGGGGGGAGGGGGGTTTCTGCATTTTACGTTACCAGGAGCACCTCTGTAGTATGTAAGCAGCGCTTTTGAAAACAGCGACCACTTGCCTAAGCTGACCGGCGTCTGGAAATAAGGGGTTTCTTTAAACCCAGGGTGATATGTTTCTTTACTGGCCTAACTCGCGTGGCTTCACTGTCACTCTATAAAGGACACAACACAAATGGACATATGCATTTTAAGCGCAAGGTGCTGCTAGGATCGCCTTTTACGATGGTACTCCTTTTATCAACATTCGCAAAGTTTTCACACCTGTGAATTGCTTGCTTTGGTGCAGCGATGGGTGGCTTTGGCGACAAACGGTCCGTGCCTGTGCACCATCCGACTCTGGCTCATCCCACTCCTAAATAAATGCAGAGAGTGAGAGAGAGACCTAAAAACCGCTATGACAACGGGGGCGGGGATTCCAACCCAACGTGTTTATCCCTAAACACTTCCACACCAGCCAATCCTGAAGGTGTTTTGTTCTTCCTTTAATTTTTTGTGCCCCGATGTGATTGGCTGTTTGATTTTCTCTACGATTTGGAAAGCGTGTTCACACAATAGCAAAATATGGGGGGGAAATAGGCAGGGTTGTGGGAGGGGGCCAACCGCCCCATGATCCGTGGGTTTCCCTGGCTGCGCACCTCAATGCCCTGTGGGCTCCTCTCACGGAGGGCTGTGCCCTGAACGCGGCTCAGGTGCGACCAGAGCAGACAGACACCACCCCCAGGGCCGGGGACTGAGGGCAGGAAGTGGGTTAGTACTTGGGGAGGGGGGGGGATGTCAGGGGATTCTCAGCGGGAAATCTGTCTGCAGCCCAGGTTGGGGCCTAATCTAATCTGCACTCTTCATTGTGAAACAGCTCACAACAGTATCCGATTACGGCGCAGACACGCACGGGAGGGGCTGGCAGGGTCCTCTTTCTGCCCCCAGTCCTAGGGTCTTCGTGTTCTGCTGCTTGGCGTGGGTTCCTTTATACACGCTATACTTCCAAGAGGTTTTACACAAATAAATACAGGCTTCAACCTAGGTGCAAATTCCCCCTTTAAAATGTAATTGGACAATAATCATAGCAGAGTCAGAGACATAGAATCGACTGTGTCACCCCATGTGAGGGTGTCACCCGGTGCGGTCCGCACCCTCCACACCCCCCTAGTGACGCCCCTGAATTATCGTAATGGGACTGCGGGATATTGCCCAGGCCAGGTGTGCGGTCTTTTTCCGAAATCACGACGGTCTGATGGCTTTTCCGACCACCATAGTAATGAATCCCATAGTACCATACATAATACTTTATCTCATGATGTCAAATAAACATATGCCATAGGATTATGGACCATACCAGCATCCGTTGGCCTGCTGGTTTACCAGAATCGCAAAGAACAGTGATGAATCACATAAAATGTACTTATGTATTTTTGCAGATAGAATATTACACTAGTGAGTAATAACATTTGCAGTACTTTGGTTACTCATTTAAACTACAGAAGAGAAAATAAAGACAATTTACTAGTAATTACTATTTTATATTTAAAAAATAACTTGAGATGGTGTGGTGCATTGAGCACATCGGTACAGAGTCGCTTTTCGATTAATCAGGTGCATTGTTAAGTACTATGTGGCATAGTGGGTTGTTTATACTGTTGCTTTTCTAGGGCAACAATATTATGTTTTTAAAAGTTTATTATAGTTTTCCCTATTTCTTTCTTGCTATTTTTGGCATTGAATTCGTTTTCCCTTTCTCTATTGTGTCTTCTTGAAACTCACAACGTGCCAGTTTAACCGGCAAGCATACGACAGAACTGCTGATTTATAGAATTAAACTTTTCATACAACTCTTTTGGACAAAATCTGCCTGTTGTGTTATCTTTCCATATCAATCGCCTTGACAGAGACATTATTGTGGCAGAAGAAGTACTCAATATGCCATTGGGAGGTCACAGTGATTTTGGCAGCATGTTGGATGAATATTTTTAAGAGCATGATACAATTCTAAAGACGCTTGCCAACATTTTCACAGTCCAATGGAAGTTTCCGCAAGACTGGACAGAACACCTTTTAAAACCAGTTGGTGTTTGTCGCTTTTGCAAAACATCAACTGTGAGGCGGTTTTAACTTAGTATCCCTGCAATACAATGACTCTCACCTCCCATGCACTCTCTGAACTAATAGTCACCACATATAATGTTGTACATTTCAAGAAAGCGCATCAGAGGAGCAGTGGTGTGGCCAGTGTGTTGTGGGCCCCAGTGCAAGGAAGGAAATGGCAGCAATAATCGTGGTTCATTGGAGCCCTCAGACCACTTGGTCCTGGTGCCACTGCACCTGCTGTACCAATGGACGCTACGTTCCTGCAGGCGAGCACAAATAACACTGATTAACGCCTATTGATTTCAGTTAAAAGCCATGCCAATGCAGGATTTAGTAGTCTAATGGTTTTTCCTTACCAATAAAAACGTATTTCTGTTTAGAATAGTATGTTCTTGTACTGAATTATTTGTCACATTCTGTAGCTCATCATTGTGTGGCAAGGTCCATTGCATTGCATGGATAAGGGCATTACTTAAGTTACAAGGTTATACTGTGAGAACTTCACCCACCCTCTGACAGCGCTTCGAAAAACTGCTAAACATTTTCAATATGAACTTTTTCATAGCTTCCTAAATAGCTGTACGTTATGAATGGTGTTGCAACTTCTCTTAATTACTATGCATTCTCCATATGTCTAAGTTCCTTGCAGCTAAGCCAGAATGTGAGTTCATTGGAATGATGATTAGTGTTTGTGCTTGGAGGGAGTCAGTTGCTGAGAGTTCAAGTTCAAGTTCAGTAATTTGTATAGCGCACTACTCACTAAGAGGGTCTCAAGGCGCTTGGGGGAGGGTGGGTGCATTACTTATTGAATAGCCAGGTTTTTAGCTGCTTTCTAAAGGAGAGGTGGTTCTGTGTAAGGCAGAGGTGAGTGGGGAGGGAATTCCAGGTTTTGGCCGCTAAGCAGGAGAAAGATCTTCCTCCCATGGTGGATCTATTGATGCGTGGAATTGCAGCAGGGGCTTGATAAGATGAGCGTAGTTGGCGGGTGGGTGTGTAGAAGGACAGTCGTTTGTTGAGGCCTTCTGGTCCTAGGTCGTAGAGGGCCTTGTGTGCGTGGGTGAGGAGACGGAACGTTACTCTCTTGTTGACGGGAAGCCAGTGGAGTCTTTTAGGTGACTGGAAATGTGGGCTTGACGGGGGATGTCTAGTATGAGTCTGGCTGAGGCGTTTTGGATGCGTTGGAGTTTTTTCTGTAGTTTGGCTGTGGTTCTGGCGTAAAGGGTGTTTCCATAATCTAGTCGGCTAGTGACTAGTGCATGGGTGACTGTTTTTCTTGTTTCGGTGGGGATCCAGCGGAAGATTTTTTTGAGCATGCGTAGGATGTTGAAGCATGATGATGAGACGGCGTTGACTTGTCTGGTCATCGAGAGGGAGGAGTCTAGGATGAAGCCCAGGTTATGTGCGTGGTCCGTTGTTATGGGTGCTGTGCCCAGGGCCGGTGGCCACCATGAGTTGTCCCATGCAGAGGGAGACGATCCTAAGATGAGGACTTCCGTTTTGTCAGAATTTAGTTTTAAACGGATGTTCTTCATCCATTCGGCTACTTCTTTCATTCCTTCGTGTAGATTGGTTTTGGCGGTGTTGGGGTCTTTGGTGAGGGAGAGGATTAGTTGGGTGTCGTCAGCGTAGGAGATGATGTTGAGGTCGTGTTGTCGCGCGATGGTTGCGAGGGGACTCATGTACACGTTGAAGAGGGTGGGACTGAGTGATGATCCTTGTGGTACGCCGCAGATGACTTCGGTGGCCTCTGATTTGAATGGGGGGTGGCGGACTCTCTGAGCTCTTCCGGCGAGGAACGAGATGATCCAGTCCAACGCTTTTCCTTGTATTCCGACATTGCTGAGGCGTTGTATGAGGGTGTTATGACAGACTGTGTCGAAGGCGGCGGAGAGGTCAAGTAGGATGAGGGCAACTGATTCTCCGTTGTCCAGTAGCGTTCGGATGTCATTCGTAGCAGCGATGAGTGCAGTCTTGGTGCTGTGTTTGGCTCGAAAGCCGGACTGTGAGGGGTCGAGTGAATTGTTGGATTCAAGGAAGGCGGCGAGCTGGCTATTGAAGGCTTTCTCGATGACTTTGGCCGGGAAGGGGAGGAGAGAGATGGGGCGGTAGTTCTTAAGCTCAGAGGGGTCCGCTGTGGGTTTCTTCAGAAGGGCGCTGAGTTCGGCATGTTTCCAGCTATCTGGGAAGGTAGCGGAATTGAGGGAGCAGCTGATGACATCGCGGAAATGAGGTGCGATGATGGAGTTTGCTTTGTTGAAGATGTGGTTGGGGCATGGGTCAGTTGGTGAACCTGAGTGGATGGAGTTCATCAGACGGATGGTGTCTTCAGTGGTGATTGGGTTCCAGGCGCAAAGGTTGTGAGAGTGCTGTTTTGGTTCTGAGGTGGGTGGAGTGGGTTGTTCTTCGGACAGGTTTTTAAAGCTGTTATGAATGTCTGCGATTTTGTTGTGGAAGAAAGAGGATAGAGAGTCGCAGAGGTCTTGGGAGGGAGTGATGTCGTTGGTGCCGGCGGTGGGGTTGGTGAATTCTTTGACGATGTTGAATAGTTCCTTGCTGTTTTGGGCGTTGTTGTCGAGACGATCCTTGAATGCTGATTTCTTGGTGGATCGGATCAATTGTTGGTGTTTGCGGGTTGCGTCTTTGAAGGTGGTCAGGTTGTCAGTGGTTGGGTTTTTTCTCCATGTTTTCTCGAGGGTTCGACATAACTTCTTGGATTTCTTAAGGTCATCGTTGAACCAGGGGGCCTTTTTGTTACCTTGTTTGATCAGGTGGTTTTTCAAGGGTGCTAATTCGTCAGCGCTGTGGGTGATCCATTGTGTGAATTTGGTTGCAGCTTGGTTTGGGTTCGATGATAAGGTGGGGGGGTTTTGGTTAAGCGATGTGAAGAGCTGGTCGGTGGTGATTTTGTTCCAGTTTCTTCGAGGAATAGGTTGTGGTGGGATGTGGGTCGTGGTCTTTTTGTAGCTGAAGTGAATGCAGCTGTGGTCCGTCCAATGGAGAGCTGCGGTGTGATCAAAGGAGATGTATTTGCTGGATGTGAAGATAGGGTCGAGCGTGTGTCCGGCTAAGTGGGTGGGGTGTCAACAAGTTGTTTGAGTCCGAGATTGGCCAGGTTGTCCAGAAGGGTGGTGGTGTTGCTGTTGTTATTCTTTTCCAGGTGGAAGTTGAGGTCTCCCAGTAAAATGTAGTTCTCGGAGGTGAGGGCATGTGGGCTGATGAAGTCAGTGATGTCTTCGTTGAATTGTTTGAGGGTCCCTGGTGGTCTGTAGATGAGGGTGCCTCTAAGTGTGGTCCTGGGGTCGGTGTGGATCTGGAAGTGAAGGTGTTCGGCGGTCGCAAAGTTATCGTCGGAGTTGGTCGCGATTCGGATGGTGTTCTTGTGGACGATGGCGATGCGTCCTCCTGTTTGGTTGATGCGGCCTTTTGGGATGATCTTGTAGGTGTCCGGGATGGCTATGGCGATGTCGGGCGCTGATGAGGCGTTCATCCAGGTTTCTGTAAGGAAGGCGACGTCCGGTGATGTAGTGTCGAGTAGGTCCCAGAGTTCAGTGGCAAGTTTGTGGATCGATCGGGTGTTCAGCAGGATACACATCAGGTGGTTGGAGTCGGAGTTGTGTTTGGAGGGGGGGGATTTGGCATGGGTCCTGATGCAGGCGAACTTGCAGGAGTGGCAGGCGAATGGTCCGTGGGTGTGTCCTGGGGTAGCTACGCAGCATTGTGGGGTGCGTCCGGGGTTAAGGGCAAGGAGAGTAGCGGCGTCATATGTTATGCGGGAGGAGTGGGTTTTGCGAGGACCAGGGGGTCTGGCGCTGGGCGCGGTCCAGGCGCGGACGGGCGTAGACGGGCTTACCTTAGGCGCACCTTCGGCTCGCATAGGGCGCGACCGCTGCGCGTGAACGCTGCGCGCAAAAGCATCTGTCATATGCGGAAAGTGGAGGGGAGGGGCGAGGGAGGAGCAGCTGGGAGGCGGGAGGCGGGGTGGAGAGTCGGGGAGGGAAGGCAAAACAACAACAACAATCTAAACAAAATGGCAGTCAGCCAAAAGTGATACCGGGTTGGGGAACAAAAAGAGTGAAAACGCGATGATAATGACACAATCAGGCACAAAGTTCAATACAGGCAGCACAAATAGCAAGAGCGTTGCAGCGCGCTATGGGAGACTAGCGCTACCGTAATATGCTAATTAGTATAAGCGACCTGGCGCACGAGGGTGATTAATAAATAAATATTCTATGCGTGTTTAATGCAGTGGTCTTGTGGTAACGATACCCGTATGGCATGTAGGTCAGGGAGCAGCGTGAGGAGGAGCGACCGCTTCTGAGGAATCAGGACGGTCTGCTCATGGTGGGTCGTTATTTGTAACCTGTAACTAAGCCAAATAAATTCTATAAAATATAACTCTGAGGATCTGTCTTTAGTTACAACAAATGCATATCGGTTTCTGGTGTATTCAATGTTGGTCCTGCTAGCAGGAATCTACAGGCTGCATTGGGCTCAGTGCAGTCTTTAGAATATTAGAGATAAAGCTACTGTCTACAAGACATATTGTTACCAATGCTTGAAAATGTACAAAGACTGGGCCATAGCTTCTCTCAGAACAATACAACTGCTTCACTTATTGCTATTGGTGGTTTGGTGTATCTCTCTGCCTCTTAATGCATTCTTGCATTGTAATGAATGAGGGAAAGCAAATGGTCTATGTGTTTTTTTCTACTGCTCCAAATTGTTTGCTTTCTACTGTATTGTAGTGCACACCAAGCCAATACATTGTCCATTATTTTCTGGATTATGATCCTATATTTGGAATGTTCCTGTCAGTTGCGTAGCAAAAGTTTGACTTCTTTGTAAAGACAGCTGATTCCCTTTGGAGGTTCAGAAATAGAGAACTACAGTAATACATATAGCTCCAAGAGTTATTAAGATCTTTGTCTGGAATTAATATATAAAGTTTCATATTGTACTTTTGCCGATTCTAAGTCTTTTAAATAATAGGCATTGCTGTTTGTCAATTTCATTTTAATGATTTTACTGACCACGGAAAGATGGAAGGCTGAATGGACTTTATTGATATTCAGACTCAAAATCCACAGATGATGGCAGTTATCGGTGAACCATCTTGCAGACTTCAAGGTAGAATATCTTTTAGAATCACTGTTTGGAGTTGATTTCAGGACTGTTAGAAATGGGGTTTCTGGATGGCTAGTGCATGCACCTAAGCCAGGTAGAACTCATCACACTAGTCAGAGCAAGTAAGTTACACACCAAAGATAACCCGTGGTCACTCTCTGGTAGCTTGGTGCAGAGCAGTCAGGATTATCATCAAAGGCAATGTGTAAAGTGTTTGCACAACACACTAATGCAGAAACATAATAAATACACCACAAAAGAGCCTCTACAAAAGACTATATAAAAACTGATGGGGGATATTGGATATAAAACATAGACAAAAAGGACATGAATTATAAATACTGCTCGTATTATGCAAATCCTGAGCCACTACTCATTATCCTGACAATTCCAGAATCACAATGACATTCATCATGACATCAGGGCATGAAATTCCGCAGTTATGTTAAAGCAAGAAAACATATGAATCACCCTATATCACCCTAAGTACATAAATACTTTGTAGGCCAGGCAGACTGGTTTAGAGCACTTGAATCATTCATATAACCCAAAAAACATAATACCTAGTGCATTTGCACTCCTACCATTGGGGCTACAGTGAATCCTTGTGCATCTAAATGAAACCAGTGTGTCATGAGCAGGACGCAGGAGCACCTGTATGCCTACTCGTCATGGTATGGTCATTTCTGTAAATTCCCTATTCCACGAAGCAGGTACCTCTGTTAAGATCTCACCTGTCATGCAGAAATCTAGCCAAGAACAAATATCCCCAGGCACATCTACACAAAGGGGGGGGCACCTTCACACCAGGATGGCTCGTGGCGCATCCTTGCGATTGTCAGGCCAAATAGTGCCACCCACGAAGACAGGTCAGGATGGTGATACAACTCCCCCAAGCGGGGAGTAAATTCCCAAGTCCCACAATGAGTCCAACTCCACAACAAATGGAGGGCGGGACCAAGTCCTCCATGCCCTAGTGGCCTACAACGTGAGTAGCCCACCTGGCTACCCTCACTCAGTGTAACTTCACTATTGAAGACTGCGGGGTCGGTGGTGACCTCTAGCCATGGTGCACGGTGTGGTGCTCAGGCCTCTCGGGCTGGGGCGGGGAGCAAGCACCAACTCACTCTGTAGCTCTCCTGCGCATTCACTCAAGAGAAATGGTCACAATGGAGGTGTTCTCATCAGGCCTCTTAGGCTGACCGGGCCTTGGTGAGGGGGATTCAGCATTACGGGGGCAATCAGACCCAGAGGCAGGATGGCTTGCTAAGTCCAGAGCGAAAAGTCCCTTCACATTAAGAGGAGTTGCAAACTCTCAGGCAGGATCAGCACAAGAGCCAGCCCACGCATGCCGCTGGTGAGTGCTTGCAAGAAAGGGAAGAGCTCGGCTCCTCCGTCCCTCTGCCAATGTCCAAGCTTTGCTAAACTGTAATCCGGGAGCGGCGGTAAACAGCTGATTTCCTTGCAGCGTGGTTGAGCACTGCTCCTCGGGTTGGAATGCTGGATTGGAAGCACTTGGCTTGAAACAAAAAGTGCTTCACTTGAAGTTGTTTGGAGAACACTTGGGGTTCTAGCACAATGGTAGACAGTTCTCAGCAGGCCAGCAACACAAGGCAGACAGCAGAGTAGTAGTTCCTCCTGCGACACAGCACATAGCAAGAAGCAGGTCAACACAGAAAAGCAGTTAGCCAAGTAGCAGTCCCTGCTGGCAGCACAACAGTTCCTTCTGGCAAGGTGCAGATGTAGAGCCAGAAGCGGCTAGCTACAAGTCCATGCAGTGTCTAAATTCATGGAGTTTCGAGTGCACAACTCAGTCCTGGCCCCAGACATCGAAATGGCGTAAATCAGTCCTTTGTGTGAGGGCAGAACATAGCCTGTACAATTGGAAAGGGTGAATGCTCTCCCTCTCCAAACCCAGGAATACCATCAATATTCAGATGTAATCCCTGTCACACCCAGCCCTTCCTGTGTGGTGGCTGTCCTGGAAGCATGCAGCAAGGGTAGCTTTTACCCTGTTTAGAAGTAAACTAGGGTCAGGCTGTCAAGCACAAACAGTCATGCACACAGAGAATGTGAAAGAGAAAAGTGTAATTTCTAAAATGGTAATGTAACATCCGACTACACCAGTAAATGGGATTTATCACTACCATTCTCAACATACCACACATGCCAACGCTACTCCTTTCAGATCAGAATTTACCATTTAAGTATATATAACGGAATTCCCGCTGCTAGTCGATGAGAGGAGCAGGCCTCATTGTAGTGAGAAATAGGCCGTTTGTCCTACTTTTTACTTACACAGCAACCTGCCCTTAGGGCAACCTAGGGCCTACCTTAGTGGGGGCTATGTGTAATAAAAGGGAAATTTTAGACTGGGCAAGCAGCTGTAAATGCCAGGTTAATGTGGCAGTAAACTGTACACACAGGCCCTGCAGTGGCAGGCCGGAGGCAGGTTTGAAAGGCTAGTTCAGTGGTTGGTACAGCAGTGCTGCAGGTCCACTATCAGCATTTAACTAACAGGCACTGAGTACATGAGATAGCACTTTACAAGGGACCTACAAGTAAATTAAATATGCAAAACCGGTTTAAACCAATCATACCATGTGTTAGTAGGCAGAGCACATACACTTTACCACTGATTAGCAGTGGTAACGTGCCCAGAGTCCTAAAGCCAACAAAAAGGTCAGAAAATAGGAAGAGAAAGGATAAAATGTTGTGGGTAACTCTGCAAAAAAGTCCCGGCCCAACAAGGCCGCAATATATATTTTTCCAGTTTCCTATGTAAATGTTAACATCAAAGAATATCTCAAAATCTTTGACCGATTTCCTAGTTTAAGTGACATTTCATAACATATAGTAGGCAGCAGATGGGGATGACCATTGCACCAATGCATTCAGTGAACGCATCAGGATCTTGGGGGCTCATTATGATGCTGCCACCATTATGGTGATGGGACCGACCGCCAGATGTGCGGCTGTCTCTATTAGGATGCACCTGCTATACTGGCAGGCGCATCCTGCCCTTTTACTATTGCGGCTGGTGCTGCTGGCTGCAGCTCTGTCCGCATTGGTAAAAGGACTTGCACCGCATTTCCCTGCATCACGTGGCAGGCACCGCGCGGTGCCTGCCACTTGGTGCAGGGAACTGCATGGCAGGCCTCCCACCCCCGGGGGCCTGCAACGTGTCCCCAAAGCCAAATACTGCCAGCCTTTCCATGGCTGCATCGCCGCCATGGAAAGACCTTTCACCACACACATCCTAATATGCCGCCACCATATTAGTGGCCCAAATCCACCAAGTCGGCAATCGTAACTATTGCCGACCGGCGGAAAGGCAGCGGATGGACTTTGCGCCCACCGCAATACGCATCGCCATCGTAATATGGCGGGGGTATTTCACGTTACGATGGTGTAATGGTCGCCACAATCTATTATGGAAATATTGCAAGATGTGTTCCATAAAATCATTAATGATATCCTATTTCGTTTTGATAAACAGTCATTTTTGGTCTGTAATTTCTTCTAGAGTAGCCCCATATTTACAGATTATTTGCGGTAAGGAGGTGATTGCACATGCTGAACAATAGTACAAATATAAAGAAATCTGACACCCACATCACTCTGTGTACAATTACATATGTCTTGAAAGCAAGCAACAGCTAGTGAAAGGAGATAGTGCTGTATGTAGTACCAGTTTGTAGACCTGTTAATCAGATAAACTACTCAGTTGCAAACTATTTGAAGTTTGACAATGAGTCTGTAAGACAATGGTAGACATTCTGAGTTACATTAGTTAAATAAGGAACGGAAAAAGATACACCTCAACAATGCAATTGTATTAATATCCATTCTAAAAGTCCTCCATAAATTATTGTATTTTGATTGGGGCTGGATAAGGATTTGAATGTTCGCTTAGCTATATTTTGTTGGCCGTCAAACAGGCTAAAAATAAAATATGCTTCTAAGGTTCTGAGAGGCAAATCCTCACCTGTCAATATAAGAGTTTGGGGAACCGTGGTCGCCTTCTCTCGTTCAGATATTCACATTTGTGGTGAACTGTCTACAGAGCACTATAATCAAGTTGACATAGCCACCATTCAAGAGAGGCCGATGTCACAATGTAATCACTCTGAGGGGATCATTAGATTTCGAAAAACTAATGGCTATATCTTCAAAGTTTTGGATGCATTATGGAGATGCTGAGTTCCACAGGAGGAAGTGCTGATTTTAAAATATTTTAAACCTAAAGGCCCAACTAACAAAAAAGGAGAACGTCTAGTATTGTAGACTATGATTTATTTGCCCAGTACTCTTTTTTGGGGAGGGGAGTTCACAATATTTGAAAGAGTACAAATCAGAAATTTCTGCATTCCCCAATTTCCCTATCCTTATTTGAGGGGAAGATAACCCACAGGAGAATGTATGGAAGAAATGTTAATTTGCACATTTTCATTTTTGTTGTTTTTGTTTAATAAAAGAACCTTCTCCATGTGCAGAACAGTCTTTTTTTATGCCATGAAAATATGGAGGTGATTGCATTACTCAATCAATCAATCAATCAAAAAATCTTTATTTCGGCCGCTAGGGCCATAAACGCACATAAAAAAATGCATTATATACAATTTACATCAGCATTCTTTGAGAAATCTATAATTAGATAGCACTTTTTTGAATAGATATGCAAGTCTATCTGAGATCTTAAATTACCAAAGACATCTCTTCTAGACATCCTCGGACAAAGTGGGTAAGCAGTGTACATGCAATAAATGGCCTTTACAGTTGTTACAAAGTAAAGGACAATAAAGTGCATGTGCATTAACAAGAAACTGATTTTGGGCTCAAAATGAATTTCATTCAGACATAATATCTTAGAGAGACACATAAGTAATACATTATATAGCAAACCGTCCAGATGTAGAGCAGTAGCAATTTCATTTAGAAAGACAATAACAATATAAAAAAAAAATGTAGGAATAAAAATGTTTTAACATTTTTTTAAAACTCCTATGAAGACTAATTATATACAAAGTAGTGGTATACCGGAGGGGCAATGTTTAGGCATATTCAGTTTAAAAGGGGAGAGTACATATTCAAAAAGGCATAAAAGCTAATGTTGGACTCAAATTGGCCTATGGGCTCTTCTTTATAATGGCACGACAAGTATATCACGTAGAATACAAGAAATGCGAGATAGGAAACACAGTGGGTATATCAGTGTCATACTTGAGTAACCTAAAAACCTCAGAGCAATGTCTGGACCCCAGATTACTGCACAGCTGTACCAGCCAGCGGGACCTGGAGCTCTTGTAAGCAAGGCATTACAGTTTCCTCTACATTCTCGCATGCCGGACAATCCAGACGGCGGGCACCCGAGCACTTAATGGTAAAAGATTGGAGCTGGAGTACACCATGTCTGAATTGGAGGAATGGCGTCTTTGCAAGAAGCGGCTGGATGTCATCTAGTGCAGATTCTAGCCTACATTGCATTTTTACTTCCATGAACCTAAGGGATAAGCACCCAGGCGAATTCCTCCATAGCTGGAGCATTTTATATTCTATATAGGTCTCAAGGAGTACCTTTTTGGGGGTCACAAGGCAAGTTTCTTCAGCAGAACTACACAAGTTTGCCCTTCCCAGGGCCTGTCTGGTGTCCCCTAATATGTGCCAACCATGGGAGTTTTCTGGTGTCTTGAAGGCTCATACCTTCTCTCAACTCATCCCTATATGAGGCTAGTTCGGGAGTACTCCAAAGGCGTCACCAAAATAAGAGAGGCCTTAAAGATACTTCCTCTATGATAGGGCTAATCCAAAGATCCATTCTAAGCAGAATTAAAGGGGAACTAGAGCGGAGACCCAGAAGTTGCCTAGCAAAGGAGTTCTCTATAAGCAATAAGGGGGTGGTTGGACAATGACCCCACAATTCTGCTCCGTACAAGGCAGCGCCCCTTGCCTGTACCTTGTAGAGTTCAGCCACGGGGCCTATCACTTCATGTGTGCACTTATTATATGCCTTTGAGATACCCCCCGAGGATTGGGCCAACTTTAAGCTAGCTTACTTTATTTGATCCCCCCCTTCCATTTTCTCAGTTAGTGTGATCCCCAAGTACTCAAAAATAGACACCCTCTCTAGATCCCTTCCATCTAGACAGGGGTTTGGGCGAGTGCTGTTATTTGCGTTAAAGAAATGTACTTAGTTTTCCGAAGATTGATCTCCAGACCCCTGTTATTAAAAAAGACACTGAATGCATCGAGAACCCTTTGCATACCCATAGGAGATGTCGAAAGCAAGAGGGTGTCATCTGCGAACATCAGGACAGGTATTTTGCGGTTCGCTAGCCTAGCGGCATCAATATTTTTTCCAGCCAACAATGACTCTATTGAGCAATTAATACAAAGGGAAAAATAAGTCAGAGCCAAGACGCAGCTTTGGCTTACACCTTTCTCTACCGGGAAGGGAGCTGAAAGTTCTCAATGTTTGCTACACCTTATTGGTGCACAATTGCCTTGACGTAGGCATTTCATCTCATGGCAAAGGTATCTGGAGCTCCCATATCCAATAATATTCCATACAATTTATCCCTCGGAACTAGATCAAATGTGGATTTAAGGTCCACAAATATAAGATAGAGGCTGCCACCCTCTATAGTCACAGTTTTCAAGTAAAGGAGCTGTAATCTAAAAATGTGATCAATAGTGGAGATCTTAGCCCTAAACCCAGCTTGGAGGGGTGTGAGTGCATTACACTCTTCTATCCAGGACTGAATTTGCCCCAGAAGTGCACATGCATATATTTCTGGCTTACGTCTAGGAGGCTAATGGGGGTATAATTGGCAGGACTAAGCGGTGAACCCTTTTTGAATATTGGAAGGATTTCTGCCCAGGCCCAAGTGGTGGGAGTCGCCATACTCTGAAGGATGACGTTAAACAGGGACCACTAGCAGGGAGCCCAAACAGAAGGCTTGGAGCGGAAAAGGTCGCCAGGAATCTTGTCCAACCATGTCGCCTTTTCTGGTAATATCTTGCCCAGTGCTTCTGTGATCTCCATTAGGGAGAACAGGGGCGTGTCTCAGTAGGTTATCTCTAGGTGGGGGCTCACTGCCACCTACCTGACTTCCTCCTCTGCCATTGCATATAGGGATTTAAAACAGGTTCTCCAAACTTCCTCCCCTATTTTTGCTCATATCGCCGATTTACCTTCAATGGATCCTCTGTTAATCAGGTTCCAGAATGCCCTCATATCATGGTTAGCCAACGCAGTTCTAAGTGTATCACATTTTTCACATTCCCAGATGCTTTTTGCCTTAGCTATGGCTGTTTTTTCTAGGTTGCCCTAGTTTCCTTAATTTGTGGCCTATTGTTTGTTTCAATGGCAACTAAGAGGGCTGACTTGGCTGCCCTACTGTGCTCATTGTACCATGAATGTTGTGGTTTGTTTTCTAGCCAGCCTAATCTTCCTGCTAGTGTAGAAGGAAGATGCCAAGATGGAAAGCAAGTCTTGATGGTTAATAGCGTACTCTCCTCCCTCTGTTGGCCAATATTAGACTGGAATCAGGTTGTGATGATATTCTGGGAGAACATCCGACATGTTGTGGAGTTATATATAAGACAATTCTTTTAACAACCTCTGCTGCCACTCCAGTAAGAAGAATTATCAACAATTACTTCACTATCGGAAAATATTTCCAGAAGAACTCAAAAAATCACACATACGCCCTTTACTGAAGAAAACAAACTTGAATCCGCTGAACCCTGACAACTACAGATCCATTACAAATGGACCTTTCCTCTGCAAACTGATAGAAAGAGCAGTGTTTGCTCATATGGCTGGGATGCCCGTCACCCCCTCCCAACACAATCCCCAAAGGATGGGAAGTCGGACGCAGTCTTGAACTTTTGGAAGGCGGGAGGGAGTCACCCCCCCGGCCGTATTTATTAAAATATGAAACAAAATTTAAAACATTAAATAAAAGTTTCATAATCATGTACAATTTTACATTTATTACATTTCGATGAAGACATGTTCTTTGGCTAACCTTAACAGATCTCTAATACAAAGGTTTCCTAGCCGAGTCTAACATCCTGCAAATGCATACATTCTAAATTAAAATTGTACATCCTAGCATTAAGGGCCAACGGCAAGGTCTTAACCGGTGTCAGATCCCTACTACCAAAACTCTCGCCCTCACGGTGTGAGTGGCGCATGCGCAGAGGACTGTACCCTCATTGCCAACTGTAATTTCCCTTGTCTTGGTGGGGGCCCCCCTTTCCACTCGACGCCATCTTAAAGGTCGTCCGAGTTCCCGTGTGAGGTATCTGTAGGAAGGACAGCGTGGACTCCCCCCCCATCCCCACACTCTCTATCCGCCGTCGTGGATATCCGGCCCCGGGAAATTAGTAGGAGGGGCATATAGCCGCCTCCTCCCCTGGAAGGGGCCTATGGCCGTCTCCCCTTAGGCGACCCATCCTTATTGGGTGCCGCCTCCCCGTGGGAGGGGCCAATGGCCGCCTCCCCCTAGGCGCTCCCATCCATAGTGGGTGGCGCCCCCCTCTAGGGACCTTGAAATTACTGCTCACCGATCATGACCTTACCGCCCGACCAAAAAATAAATACGACAGTTGTTCACCTACTAAGGAAGGAAAATATTCAGCATGTCTAGGTTTATCACGACTGTTTACTCCTAAAAGAAAAAACAGTATCCTACAGACAGAAGGCACATCCTCACCCTAAACATTCATTTACTTTTATGCAGAGGAAAAAGGGCCTAACACAGCAAAACTTTATTTCAAAACAAATATTGCCATAAGGGGCTGGTGGGTGGGTCAAAATTGCTGCTTGTTCCGTCGAGGGCTCACGAGCAACGAGTGGGTGCAGCCTTCAGAGCACAGGAACAAGAGGACGCTTCTTCGGATTCCCGCTCTATTTATTCTTCTGTGGGAGGGCGTGTACCCTCCTCCGGTACGCCTACTGGGCGTGGCCATCGGTGTAGGTGTCTAGGACAACCCCTCTTGGGCGGGAAAAGGCGCGCCCCGGCTATGCCGGTTCGGGCATACCAGCCGAGACACGCCCCCCGCCCAAAATGGTTTCCCGGGAGGATCGGGGCACCCAACCATACATTCGGGGGGACCGAGTGGTCGCCCCTTTCCATATGGCCGGGATGCCCGTCACCCCCTCCCAACACAATCCCCAAAGGATGGGAAGTCGGACGCAGTCTTGAACTTTTGGAAGGCGGGAGGGAGTCAACCCCCCGGCCGTATTTATTAAAATATGAAACAAAATTTAAAACATTAAATAAAAGTTTCATAATCATGTACAATTTTACATTTATTACATTTTGATGAAGACATGTTCTTTGGCTAACCTTAACAGATCTCTAATACAAAGGTTTCCTAGCCGAGTCTAACATCCTGCAAATGCATACATTCTAAATTAAAATTGTACATCCTAGCATTAAGGGCCAACAGCAAGGTCTTAACCGGTGTCAGATCCCTACTACCAAAACTCTCGCCCTCACGGTGTGAGTGGCGCATGCGCAGAGGACTGTACCCTCATTGCCAACTGTAATTTCCCTTGTCTTGGTGGGGGCCCCCCTTTCCACTCGACGCCATCTTGAAGGTCATCCGAGTTCCCGTGTGAGGTATCTGTAGGAAGGACAACGTGGACTCCACCCCATCCCCACACTCTCTATCCGCTGTCGCGGATATCCGGCCCCCGGAAAATTAGTAGGAGGGGCATATAGCCGCCTCCTCCCCTGGAAGGGGCCTATGGCCGTCTCCCCTTAGGCGACCCATCCTTATTGGGTGCCGCCTCCCTGTGGGAGGGGCCAATGGCCGCCTCCCCCGGGCGCTCCCATCCATAGTGGGTGGCGCCCCCCTCTAGGGACCTTGAAATTACTGCTCACCGATCATGACCTTACCGCCACAGGCCGGATAGTTGACCGGCTATCCGGCCCCCCCAAACTCCTCCTAAAGGTCATGCTTCCTCAAACCCCTTAGCCATGCTATGAAGTCTCCTATGAGTAAAACATTCCCCTTCCGGGACAGGTGAACCCCATCATTCAGATACATGTGATCACCCCGAATACACCCATGAGGGATGCTATGCAACTGCGCAGAGCGAAACAATCTACCAATTTTATTGTTTACCTTCTTCACCGAATGGTTCAGTGTTGACACCGAAAGGCCCCCCCGCCATACTTTCCTGGGAATCATGTGGGACCAGGCAATCGTGCACCCCGGGATTCTTTTTGCCAACCAGCTAACAGCAGACAAAACTTGCTCAAACAACACTCGTCTACCCAGTGTCACCAAGTCATTGCCCCCCAGGTGTACTATGACTACAGATGGCGGTGACCTTTGCCGCCCTAAGAGACCCTCAACAAAAAACTCGAATTGGTCAAAACAGAGCCCACCCTTCCCATGGAAGGTCACTCTGTACCCGTATTCCCCAGCTGTGCGAGTCGCGTCACCTGCTTTGAATACGTCCCCGGCGCGCCTCACGTATGAGTGGCCCACGACCCACACCACTCTCTCTTTAGATGGTGATCCATGACCGCTGGTCTCCTGGTACTGAGTCGACTGCAAATTCCGCTTGCGAAACTGTAATTCAAACAAAAGACAAGAAGCGTGAGTGCGTGTCAATTGACTTACAACATGTGCAATCGCACATACCTTCTGAAGCAATTCGAGGACCATCGTCCCAACTGTTTCACTTCGTCCGCACTCTGACCCCTGGCTGTAGCCTCAGTAGCAGCCCCTATCCTAAAAGAGTGGGTCCCAAAATCGCTCGGGTCCATGCCTGCGGCAGCGATTGTCAGTGCTAGCACCCTCTGGAACTGAAACCTCGTCAGTGGGGTGCCATCCTTGTGCCTCAGCAAACTCCCCCCCCATGTAGCAGCCCTCAGTGCCAAGTATTCCTCTATACACATTCTCGGGCACGTGGGGGACCCCCGCTCGCGCTGCACAATAACACTATTTCCCGTAGCCCCCTGGTCGGTCTTGGACCTGGCTATCGTGACTACCATCGAATCACCCCTAATTAGGACGTGATCCCTGCACAAGCCTCCCTCAACGTCTTTCTCATTCCTTGCGACCAGTTCGCTCACCCGCATAGCCCCATGGAACGCTAATGCGAAAGCTGCCCGGAACAGAACTGCTTCGAAGTGGGAGGAGCATGTCTCGACTAGTTTCGCCATGAGTAGGGACAACCTTTCTAAGCCAATCGGGCGCCTCTCATCTTGCTTGCGACCCTCAAGGAGCTGCCAGCCGCGAAGGGCTTTTTTCGCCAAAAAGGAACTTGTTGGGTCTTTTATGATATGCACCTGCGCCATAAATGAAATGGCCGCCCTGTGCCTATTGGCCGTTGCCGCTGATCGGCCTTCTCGGTGTAGAGCTACCAAGAACCCCAGGAAGGATTCCTCCTGACCCCAGTTCTGACTCCCTGTCTGGCCCAAAAATGTGCAATAGGAACGAAACGCTCCTTCGTATGCTTTCCTCGTTCTAGGGGCTAAGCTTGCTGCCACGATGTCTTGTATCCGGGGCACCGATTAGCCAAAGTGCTTCGGGGAATGGTGCCGCCACTAGGTCCGCTGTAGGTAGATAACCCCTGAACGCCTGCATATGTGAACGAGAGAGTGCATCAGCCGCATGATTCAGTACACTTGGCACATGTTTCGCCCTGAACTGTACATTCAGTCTCATGCAAAGCAGCACAACTTCTTTCAACAATCTCAAGATCCATTTGCAGCGTGCTGCCTGTTGGTTAATGCATTCGACAACAGTCATATTATCAGACCAAAATACCACAGCGCGGTCTCTGAAATCGTCTGGCCATGCCATCATAGCAACGAAAATGGGGAAGAGCTCCAGCAACCCAATGTTACTTGTGAGACCGCTGGAGTGCCACCACGCCGGCCATGTTTGTGCCGACCATCGGTTACCAAAAATGGCGCCAAATCCCACGCTCCCCGCCGAGTCAGTCCACAAACCTATCTCGTCTGAAGACGCTGGCGGCTTGCTCCACACTACTCGACCGTTGAAGTCCGCCAGAAATGCCAACCAAATGCGCATATCCTGGCGCACCTCTGCAGACAGTCTTGTACGGTGGTGTCCTTCTTTGAGGCCAACCATAGCTTGTGCAATAGAGCGTGAGAAGGGGCGGGCCATTGGTATAACTCTCAAGGCAAAGTTAAGCTGACCCACTGTTTGCTGTAACTGGTGCAGGGTCACTTTCTCCTTACTAAGGCATAGCTTCAGGGAAGCCCTAAATTTGGCTACCTTTCCCACCGGCAAACGGAAACATCCCTCCACAGAATCGAGCTCAATTCCCAGAAACTCCAGTGAAGTAGATGGTCCAACTGTCTTACCTGGTGCCAATGGGACTTCAAACTCCCTCATGAGGATGCAGAAGTCATGTGGCGCCTGCGCACATTTTGTGTCGCCGGCTGCTCCCAAGAACAGGAAGTCATCTAGATAGTGCATAACATGTCTATGCCCTGTGGCCTCGGTGAACGCCCACTCTAAATAACAGCTGAACTTTTCAAAATAGGCACAAGAAATGGAGCAACCCATCGGCATGCATTTATCCATGTAATAACTCACTTGGAATGCAAAACCTAGCAAGCGCTGAACCTGTGGGTGTACCAGGAGCAACCGGAACGCCGATTCGATATCTGATTTTGCCATCAGCGCTCCTGGGCCCAGGCGATTTAACATGGCCACGGCATCATCGAAGGATGCGTACCGCACCGAACAGACTTCTGGATCAATGGCCTCGTTCACAGAGGAACCCCTTGGGGCAGACAGGTTATGGATAAGCCTAAACTCCCCTGGGTCTTTCTTCGGGACTACCCCTAACGGGGAACAGATGAAATCCGCCACCGGTGGGCGATGAAAAGGCCCTGCCACTCGGCCTAACCTGACTTCTTTTGCGATTTTCCTCTCGTCCACACTTGGATTATGTTGCGCCGATAACTGGTTTTTACAAAAGGAGTTCCCTCAAAAATCCCCCACCGGGATCTGGAAGCCGTGCAAGAATCCCTTCCTCAACACCCCAGCGGAGACATGATCAGGGTATTTGTTTAACCAAGGAGTCATAGCCATGAGATCAACGGGTGTAGGCAATTGGTCACAACGTTCTACCCCACTCCTGCTTGGACCCTCACTTTCCTCCCGCCCCGTTATTTTTCGATCTACATGAACTCTCCGGGTGTGAGGAATTCCCACAGCCCGCACACACATGCTTGAACCTACATGTTCCTTGCGGTCTGTTACAGTTGCCTCGATTGAAGCCCCAACAGACCCCCCGCTTTCCGCCATTCCCGCCGGTTTTCGGCTGGTGATCGCCACCGGCGCCTGCTCGAAAGAGCACTGCGGGTCTTTGGCGGGAGACCCCTGACCCACTCCCGCCCGGCGAGGATGTACCTGCCGCCCCCGGCAGGAGCTGCTTAAGCCATGAGACTGAGTCGAGGCAGTCCCATGTCAGAGAGGCGTCATATTCTTTCGCTTTTCGGAATTTCATGTCATAACCTTTCCATTCCTCTCCCTCATACATTGCATAGAAATCCATAATACGAGTTTGATAGCAAGACAGTTCAGTTAATACCTCGGGTTTACGTTCCCCCATAACTGCATTAAATATTGCAAAGGCCTTCGCCCAATTCGTTATCGTTTCATCCACCCTGAACTCCGCCATCTTGACGCGCCACACGCTCGGGTGCCACAAATCTTTCTGGGTTTTAGCATATTCCATCTCGCGATGGTCAGTTAATAACGAAAACATATTGACATACTTGTCTCCCCATATTAACACTTTTGTGGCCATAGGGATGTGCTGTGCCACCCTCTCCCGCCTTGAGGGTAATGAGCCCTCCCCCGCCATTGGCAAAGCGAGCTTACCGGGTTCGGTCGTTGTTCCCGCCGTTTTCTCGATACCAACTGCCGGTCCTACCGGTGTCACCAGTGGGGAAACAAGAGGAAGATTCGCCTTCGCGGCATCTTGCGACTGCCGCAACTGCTGGATTAGTAACTCGGCCTCTTCGGCCGTGTCTCCGGGCGCCTTGGCACCCCCTGCCTTCTTATTGAGCCATGCGGCCAACTGGGTGGCCAATTCAGGAGGCATATCCTACTCGTTAGCGGGGGTAATCACAACCGGGATCGGTTGACCCGCGTCTGGGATTGGTACCGGGTCGTCAGCTGGTGTAACAGGGATTGCCGGGGGCACCTCAGGGACCGGAACGTCCCCTGAAACCGCCCTTCTCTTGACCCGCTTCCCTCTACCCTCGGGGACGATTCCCGGCAAGGCCGGGCCTATTACCTTCTTAGGGTTACCAGGATTGCTCAGTGCAGCCAGTTGCTTTTTGACGTCCGCCAAACCTCGACCGATCGATGGGACTTGTCCGAGTTTCCGCTCCATGCCAGCCATTCGGTTCATCAACATGCGTAGCACCTTATCCGTCTCGGTACCCTTTCCTGCTTTCTTGCCAGCCATGGTTTCGATTATCGGCTCCTTAGACGAGCAACGAGATCCTGGACTCTTCGCCTTTGAGTAACTGAAAGAAAAACAACAAGATTACAAGTTCTCAAAATTGCTGCTTGTTCCGTCGAGGGCTCACGAGCAACGAGTGGGTGCAGCCTTCAGAGCACAGGAACAAGAGGACGCTTCTTCGGATTCCCGCTCTATTTATTCTTCTGTGGGAGGGCGTGTACCCTCCTCCGGTACGCCTACTGGGCGTGGCCATCGGTGTAGGTGTCTAGGACAACCCCTCTTGGCCGGGAAAAGGCGCGCCCCGGCTACGCCGCTTCGGGCATACCAGCCGAGACACGCCCCCCGCCCAAAATGGTTTCCCGGGAGGATAGGGGCACCCAACCATACGTTCGGGGGGACCGAGTGGTCGCCCCTTTCCAGATGTCACAAGTCTTTGAAGAGAATGACATACTTTCAGATTTCCAAACAGGATTCCTTCCGCGGAGGGGCACTGAATCTGCCCTCCTTGCCATCTGGGATGACCTGAAGAATACAGTTGACCGCAACGGGGTTGCTGCGCTACTCCTCTTGGACCTCTCAGCTGCCTTAGACACGGTTGACAATGACACTCTGAAAACAAAGACTCTATGAAGCCGGCATAGAGGGAACTGCTCTAGACTGGATCGCGTCCTACCTTCGAAACAGAACTAATGTCATCCATACAACACCGTTCTCATCCAAACCGTACTGCACAAAAGCAGGGATTCCTCAAGGTTCTATCATCTTGCCCATGCTTTTCAACATCTACATGAAGTCATTACCAGTACTGATCCATACATTTCACCTCACATGCTATAACTATGCAGATGACACTCAAATACTCCTGCAACTGGAATGCCTCAAAGACTTTGGAAAATCACCAATTTTCAGCTGTCTCAGAGCCGTGGATCAGTGGTTGACTTGGAGCCATCCCAAATTTAATGCTTCAAAAACTGAAATACTCATGTGTGGCGATTGGAAACATTACAACTCGCTTGCCGCATGGCCTAATGAACTGGGGTCACCACGTAAAGTATCGAAGGAAGTAAGAAACCTCGGAATGACCATGGACTCAAAGCTGTTGATGAATGCCCAAGAGGACCAACTAGCAAGATCAAGCTTTGTCACTATAAAAACGCTGCAACAATTTTTCCATTATTTGGGATTTCCACACAAGGTCCAAGCTACCATCTCCCATGTTCTGTCCAAACTCAATTATGCCAATAGCCTCTACCACGGATCCCCTTTAACGACCATGAAAAAACTACAACGGATTCAGAACTCGGCTGCCAGACTACTCTTGTATATCAAACCGCGAGACCACATCTCCCCTGCCTTGAAAGCCCTGCATTGGTTACCGGTTGCCAGAAGATCCACGTTCAAGCTGCTTTGCATCACCCACAAAGCAATACATGACATGGGATTGCTCTTTATCAGGAATAAAATCACCAAACACATTTGACAAAGAAACCTCTCAAAATCCCAAGATACACGATAAAAACCACGGGTTGCACATCCTTCTCTGTTCAAGCAGCCAAACTATGAAACTCTTTACCCCCAACATAAGGTCCACCGACAACCACCTTATTTTCAGAAAACTACTCAAGAATTGGCTCTTCCCCACATAAGCACCATACGCAAACAGAAATTTACAGCTTATCCCTCTGTATATAAGCATTTGATTTCCCTATAAATATGTACCTATCTTTGTGTATTGCTTTTTATAAACATGTAAAATAATGATGTTGTTGAGAGGAAAACATTTTTTATATTAATAATACATAAATAAATAAATAAATAAAAATAATCTTTGGTCTACATGTACATACTTCCATTGTGCATCTGTGTACCTTCCATGTACTTGGATCTGTGTGTCTGTTAGTTTTCTCCTGAAAAAGCATATCCAATGCACTACCCTATTTCTCAACCGGTGCCTCTATCAATATCATGAATCTACATATACTTGCCTCCTTTATGTATCTATATACTTTCAATGTACTTATGGATCTATATATTTATCACTTTCTTCTAATTTAGCATTTCCAATGCACTGCCCTATTTCTCAGCCTATACGTCTCTCAATATATCTTCTAGCCCAACCTCTGACTCATCTCAAACTTCTTTCTACTGCCTTTCCAATGCACTACCCTATCTCTCATCCTATACATCTATCAATATATCCTCTACATCCACTCTCTCATTTATCCCAAACCCCAACCACTACTATTATCCCCCCAAAAAAACTTTCTAGACTCTCTCCTACTCTACCCCTCCTTGCATCATCTGACACCTCTTTTACTATACCAATCCCCTGAAACAAACCTTTCTAAACTCTTCCCTGAGACTACTTCCCTTCAAAACTACGTTTGACTCATCCAAAAGCCTCCTCCTACTGCTAGGACCTAAAAAAAAAAAATCATCCTTCACTCTTTTATCCCTCAACAATTTTTTTCAATCAAAATTAACAGACTAACATGTTCACTTCCCAAATTCCATATTCAAATATACTAATTCATCACTAATACTTTATGGGTTACAGAGTAGTGTGCTACTCGCCAATAAAGCGTCTCAACACCCCATCAGGGTTACAAGCGCTATATATATGCAAACCTTTTTCCTTTTCTATCCCTCCCTATCCCTTCTCAATCCAAATAAAGACTAACATATCCACCACTAAAATTACTTTCATGTTTCACTATACTAATTCAACACTAAACCTTATGGGTTCCAGATTAGCGTGCTACTTGCGCTTCAAAACCCCATCAGTTGTAGTAATCGCTTTATAAATACAAACCATTTTCCCACTTCTATCCCGCCACCTACCCTTCTCTACCCAAATAACTGAATAACATATCCACTACTCAAATTACTTCATATTTTACTATACTATTTTCAACACTAATCCTTTATGGGTTCCAGAGTAGCGTGCTACTCGCCAGAAAACATCCATCAGGGGTAACGAGTGCTATATGAATGCAAACCTTTCTTCACCTTTTATCCCACCGCTATTCTTCTCACTACAAAAAATTGATTAATATCCACCACTGAAATTACTTTCAGATTTCTCCATATTAATTCACCACTAATCCTTTATGGGCTTGAATAACGTGCTTCAACACCCCATCAGGGATGACAAGCGCTATATAAATACAAACCTTTTTTCCTCCTCTATCCTTCTGCTATCACTCCAAATCCAAATAACTGACTAACATATCCACCACTTAAAATGTACTTGCATATTTCACTATACTAATTCAACACTAATATTCTATGGGTCCCGGAGTAGCGTGTTACTCGCCAGAAAAGCGATTTGATGCCTCGTCAGGGGTAGTAAGCGCTATATAAATGCAATTAAAATACAATACAATATCTAGCTCAAGACAATTATGATCACTCTTGTGATGAGGGGTGATCTTAAACTCATGGACCCTATACCACGATTTAGTGTCAACTAAGATGTAATCTATAATCAATGCCTGCCCTGGTCTATTAAAGGTGGGCTTCCCAGGGCTATCCGATGCCAAGCAGCCATTACATGTCCTTAATGAGAAACTCAGTGTAAGTGCATGCATCTGTAGGGCTAGCGGAGTCCAAGCCCAAATGGGCGGAATGTTAGGCTCTGGAATGGCCCGGAGTGAATCCTCCTCACTTGAAATACTTGTGGCCAGACCGTTCAGAGGCTCAAACTGGCAATTAAAATCCCCACTTCTAATTACCCAATAGTTAATCTGGATTGTTAAAAGAAAAGTAGTCAATTGGTCAAGGATAGGGAAGCTTGGCCATGACAGACCGGCTGTGAGTAGATGTTAATCTGAGCAATTCTAACTTTTGTAGTAAAGGATAAAATGATATGAAGAATGGCTTGTTTATGATGTGATGATGTCTCTATCAGGATAGCTTGACTGGCTGAAGACGGCTGATAGCCAGAAACCGGTCTTAGGATGCTTGATTCCGGTCCAGGAAAGACATGACTTGGCAGTTCAGGCTGGACTGTTCCCATGAGGCACAGGGTCAAGGCTGATTTGCATATGGCCATGTCTGAACTGGGGTGGTGTGGAGTGCAAGAAATCGATGAATTTAGGCCCAGATCTCTGTACTGGGGTGAATGTATGACATTGTTCTGCATTCTGTCCATCAACTGTTGTTTTGCATTTGTCACCCCGAGTGGGATGGGTATGCTCAGACGTGAGTCCCATGCTCTCCACACCACTGGAGTCAAGCTATCCTGGCTGAAGACGGTGATAGCCAGAAACCGGTCCTAGGATGCTTGATTCCGGTCCAGGAAAGACATGGCTTGGGAGTTCGGGCTGGACTGTTACCATGAGGCACAGGGTCAAGGCTTATTTGCATATGGCCATGTCTAAACTGGGGTGGTGTGGCGTGCAAAAAAACAATGGATTGAGGCCCAGATCTCTGTACTGGGGTGAATGTCTGACATTGTTTTGCATTCAGTCCATCAACTGTTGTTTTGCATTTGTCACCCCGAGTGGGATGGGTATGCTCAGACGTGAGTCCCATGCTCTCCACACCACTGGAGTCAAGCCATCCTGGCTAAAGATGGGTGATAGCCAGAAACCGGTCCTAGGATGCTTGATTCCGGTCCAGGAAAGACATGGCTTGGCAGTTCGGGCTGGACTGTTCCCATGAGGCACAGGGTCAAGGCTGATATGCATATGGCCATGTCTGAACTGGGGTGGTGTGGAGTGCTAAAAAACGATGGGTTTAGGCCCAGATCTCTGTACTTGGGTGAATGTATGACATTGTTCTGCATTCTGTCCATCAACTGTTGTTTTGCATTTGCCACCCCGAGTGGGATGGGTATGCTCAGACGTGAGCCCCATGCTCTTCACACCACTGGAGCCAAGCTATCCTGGCTGAAGACGGGTGATAGCCAGAAACCGGTCCTAGGATGCTTGATTCCGGTCCAGGAAAGACATGGCTTGGGAGTTTGGGCTGGACTGTTACCATGAGGCACAGGGTCAAGGCTGATTTGCATATGGCCATGTCTGAACTGGGGTGGTGTGGAGTGCAAAAAAACAATGGATTTAGGCCCAGATCTCTGTACTGGGGTGAATGTCTGACATTGTTCTGCATTCAGTCCATCAACTGTTGTTTTGCATTTGTCACCCCGAGTGGGATGGGTATGCTCAGACGTGATTCCCATGCTCTCCACACCACTGGAGTAAAGCTATCCTGGCTAAAGACGGGTGATAGCCAGAAACCGGTCCTAGGATGCTTGATTCCGGTCCTGGAAAGACATGGCTTGGCAGTTCGGGCTGGACTGTTCCCATGAGGCATAAGGTCAAGGCTGATATGCGTATGGCAATGTCTGCACTGGGATGGTGTGGAGTGCAAAAAAACGATGGATTTAGGCCCAGATCTCTGTACTGGGGTGAATCTATGACTTTGTTCTGCATTCTGTCCATCAACTGTTGTTTTGCATTTGTCACCCCGAGTGGGATGGGTATGCTCAGACGGGAGTCCCATGATCTCCACACCACTGGAGTCAAGCTATCCTGGCTGAAGACGGCTGGAAGCCAGAAACCGGTCCTAGGATGCTTGATTCCGGTCCAGGAAAGACATGGCTTGGCAGTTCGGGCTGGACTGTTCCCATGAGGCACAGGGTCAAGGCTGATATGCATATGGCCATGTCTGAACTGGGGTGGTGTGGAGTGCTAAAAAACGATGGGTTTAGGCCCAGATCTCTGTACTGGGGTGAATGTATGACATTGTTCGACATTCTGTCCATCAACTGCTGTTTTGCATTTGTCACCCCGAGTGGGATGGGTATGCTCAGACGTTAGTCCCATGCTCTCCACACCACTGGAGTCAAGCTATCCTGGCTGAAGACGGCTGATAGCCAGAAACCGGTCCTAGGAATGGGAAGGAGGAGTTGTGCCTAGTTCCACCCACACTTGAGGCTGTGTCAAGTCTCCACCCAAAGGGCTGCATAACCCCTATAGTTAGCCTGGAGCCATCTGAAGGAACTTCAGCTCTGTTGTTCCAACCTGTTCCCTGCTGCTTTCTTGGCTGGTGAGGAAGAACTGGACCTGCAACCTCATCCTATACTCAGGACACCCGAGTGACTCAAAGGGCTAGTCTTTTGACCTCCTGATCTGAGCTTCTGGAACCTAAAAGGCTCCCCAACGTCCTGCACTAGCTCCTGGACACAGTTGAAGTAAGTTCCTGACCCCCAAATCGTGAGCCTGAGCTCCTGGACCCTTGGAGTGTCTCAGCGCTCTGAAATCCAGATTGTGAGCTCTTTGTGACCACTAATAGGCCTTTTTGCTCCAAGACCATCACTCGCCCTGTGATTCCGTCTCTTCACACTGCAACATCAACCACTAACGGGGGCTGCCAACAGGAAGGTCCAACAATGCCCACCCACAAGGCTTGTCCTGTTGGTCATGCTATGCCTGCAGCCTCCCACAATGCTCTCCCTGCTCCTCATGACCCCCTCTAATGTGGGCAGGACTCTTGGCATTGTAAATGTTAGCAGGCCTAACCTGGTGACTGTATCCGACCTTCGCTCCATCCTGGTCGGGCTGAAAGTTTGACTTTGACAAAGGCCAGCACGACCAAACATCCCGGGTTTGCCCCTTATCTATTTGATGCAATTTTCATCTAAAATCTTAAAAAATTCATAACTTGAGTTTTACTGATTGGATTTTTTTGTTTTGGTCTTTTTTAATATTTAAAAATTACTCTATTTTTCTTAGTTAGTGTGGGATCCTTTTTGTGTGGTGGTTTCACTGCATTGCTGTTTGAAGTGTTGCACACATACTTTACCCATTGCCTCTAAGTTAAGCTTGACTGTTCTTTGCCAAGATACCATAGGTTTGAGCACAGGTTAATTTAGGGTTGGCTTGTGCCTCACCCTGACAAGGATTGTGCTCACCTCCTGACCAGGGCTCACATGCCAGTCAACCAACATCCCAGTTTCTTACAGGGTGTAAAGCAGAGCCTCCTTGTCATTTTTTAACCCTCTGCGCAAAAAGATTTATTCTTTCCCTATCTTGCACTCACATGATATAGTTTTAGACAACATTGTGCCTACATTCACAAAAGTAAGGGACTATATATGTTCACCATCCAGTCAGTTGGGTCAATGTAAATTGCCAATTTACATAAGTCACAGATTTTAGCATAATAATAATCTGTGAGAAATTGGGTCTCTAGTTGGCAGAGGTTTGCACACTATCCTAGTAGGGACCACAATCCTAATCAGGCTACACTAGATACACACTTTAAATTATGCTCTGCTCACCGTCTGGTAGCTTGGCACAAGCATGCAGGCTTAACTTGAGCGGCAACTTGTAATATATTTGTGCAACACACACACACAGAGTAAAACAATGAAATTCCTCAAAAAGACTCCACACAGGTTTTGAAAAATGCTGGAGTTATGCATTTTTAAAGAAGTCAATAGCGCTAAAAGGTTACTTTAGGTCGTGCTTGACCATTGTAAATCCAAAGTTCAGGCGATGGAGGGCAGGCCAGCTACTGTACTCAGACAGGTCCCGCTCACAAAGTACCTTAGATTTAACAAAGTGTTGGCATCGAGGACTCGACGAGTCATGGAGGTGCCACGTCTTTGTTGAACCTGTAGATTGAGGCAAGCGTCAGCCCTAATCTGAGCTATCAATGAAAGCTTCAATGACGAACCCGCGTATGATGAATCTAGCTGAGCTGTGCGTCGTCATTGAGACGTGCCAACTGTAGAGTCGTGGTTGTCAAGCAGCCGCTGCGTTGGCGTTGAAGTGCGATACATCGGTTCCGGTCGGCACAAGGTTGCTGCTGTGTCAATGTTGATGTAGGAAAAGGAAACAGAAATCCACTTCTGAAGTCAGGACTGGAGGGGGCACCTCGGTAAGGGTAGGACTCTTAGATGGCAGAGATTAGCAGCACAAGTAGATTTGTAAGAAGTCGTGTATGACCCTTAGACTTCAGAAAACAGGAGGCAAGCCAGTAAAGTCTTGGAGTCACTCTGGGTTCAAGTGAGATGGGTCCAGTCCTTGTCCTCAGCAGGGCATAGATCAGCAGGCATCAGGGCAGTCACGGCCATCAGTGAAACAGTACCCCTAGAACTGTCAGTCAAGCAGAGTTGCAATCCTGGTAGCACAGCAGTCCTTACTCCTGGCAGAGTTCTTTACAGGTCTAATGGTTTACTGTCTTGGTAGGGTTCAGATTCCAGGTATGTATACCAAAATGTGCCTATAAAGTGTGGTGTGACTTCAAAGGAGCTCCTTAAAGGCACAGGTCCCCTTTCATCCCTGCCCTGTCTGTCAGGTTATCTGTTGGAGGGTAATCAGACATTTGTGTTGGGGCAGAACACAGCCTATTCAGATGTTTCAACTCCCTCTCCCCCTTCCTGCTCAGGAAAGATATCAGAATGTAAATGAATGAAGATGAGTCCTCTGCCACACCTACCCTTCCTGTGTTTGTGGCTGTCTAGACAAAGTGCAGCTGTCACCTACCCCACACATGTATTGGAGAAAGGCAACAGGCACACAGAGATACGTTAAGAGCAGAGGAATGCCCACTGTTCAAAAAGTGGCATTTCTAAAATAGTAAAGTGAAGTCCAACTTTACTCCTAGAGTATTTATCAGTACCATTCCAAAGATATGAAACATGATTGAAATTCTCCTTTCTGATTAGGAATTACAATTTAAAAGTGTTTTAACGAATCCCCAATGTTAGCCTATGAGAGGAGCGGGCCTCAAAGTAGTGAAAAACAAATGTCGCTGTTTGTCACTACCAGGACATGTCCTACCTTTAACTTACACAGCAACCTGCCCTTAGGGCTTTCTAGGGCCTCCCACATTGGTGGCTTATGTGTAAGAAAAGGTGAGTTTAAGGCCTGTCATGTGGTTTTAAATGTTAAGTTGAAGTGGCAGTAAACTGCACACACAGGCATTTCAATGGCAGGCCTGAGACCGGCTAGAAAGGCTACTTATGTGGGTGGCACAATCAGTGCGGCAGGCCCATTAGTAGCATTTAGATTACAGGCCCTGTGTATATGATATACCACTTTGCAAGGAACTTATAGGTAAACTATATATGGCAATCAGATATATGCCAATATTACCATGTTTAAGGGAAAAGAACATGCGGTTTAGCACTAGTCAGTAGTAGTAAAGTGCTCAGAGTTCCATGGCCAACAAAAAGAGTTCGGAAAAAAAAGAGATGGAGGAAGGCAAAATGTCTGCAGAGAGGACCATTTTCCAACACAATCCATTTACTATTATTACTTTATCTTATTCTTCACAAGCACTCTGCACTTTTTCAAGGAAAATCCAAGGTATTAGTTGAACAAGAAATTGTTTTGTAATTCATTTTGCTGCTCCGTTAGAGCACAACTGACACCAAAATATGTTTAGTGAATTCATACTTTTTTTCACAGGAGTTTACACTTCGTACAAAAATACTTGTGATTAAAAATGCGTTGAATTACAGTGTACTAAATTAATTTAATGATACAGCGTCTAGTTTTGCTATTGGGGCATAGGCATGTTTGTAAAAAAAATAATGCTCACTTCGTGACCTCTTTTAGCAACCACTTAAACAGTAATTATGGCCCTGGGCTAGTAAAAGTCTGAAAACCGTGTCTACATGCATAGTTTAATAAGATACCATGCCACTAGTTACAGTAATAGTTGATCGTAAATCATCTCAGTTGTACGAGCAAATTTGACAGAACAGGTGGTTGATTTAGACAATAGTGATCTTTGAATCTGCAAAACTCGTTCGTAATTTACTGATAATTGTTTCACGGTAAAGAAATGAAAACTGAAAAATGATTCGGTGTTTAGGAGTAAATAAGATGGCATCGAAACATATTATTGTAATCAACAAAAGTTCAAAGCCTAATATCTGAAATCTATTAGAATGTTGTGGGATTTCATTGATAGTAGGACTGCATTAACTTCGATAAAGTGACGCGCTGAGACAAGAGTAGACATTTAAGAAGCATGCTGTTACCATAGACTTTGATTCTAGGGTTCAAGTTCATCTACCTTGGAGAACCACCTGGTTGTATTTTCTCCAGGGCTACCTGAAGTTCAGGGGAGACCCGTTTTGAAAGCTGTTCCACTGTCAAAGACAGCTACACAGCAAAAATGCTGTGAGACGAGACAGGAGTTCTTCTAATATTCTTTAATAGCTAGGTACCGTTTATACAAGGCATCAAGTATATTTTATACACAAAAATGAATAACTGCTTAGGTCAGTGTCTAAGATTAAAACATTTACCAAGCCATTTGTTAGGATATTTTGGATAGTTGAGATTAGGGGGGGGTCCTCATACATGACAAATGACACGTGTTCTAGTCCTATCCATTGCAATAATAAGCCAATCATCACATTTGAGTACATATTGCTTCAGCCCACTTACAAATACTTTGAACAATGAGGGACATTGTCCCTGTTTTCACCACCTGTTTACCTCTTATACCACTCTGAGTCAGTAGCTCTCAAATCATACTCCCATGCAATATCTTACAATGCATAGTTTGTGTGCTGTCCACAAAATGCTGAGGAGGCGCTTGGCTCGTCCCTGTGAAGTTCTTGAAGGCCTACCGACCCTGTACATATCTGGCCCTGATGTGGGGTGTCTTGCTGCCCCTCCATATTTGGGATCCTATCCTGCAGTAACTTTGCACAGCATGCATCACTAATAAGGGGAACTCTGCTGGTTTGGGACTGCACACTAGGTTCCGAAAGCATCGTGCTCCTCCAAATTTGACTAATCCGGTGCTGTTTATCCCTTGATATAACCTAAGACAGATCTTGCAATGCATGCCCGATCCCCCTCTACAGGCAACATTGGGTGTTGATGTCCAGTGATTGCTCACCACTTCATTGCTATACTCCATAATGGAGGCCTCTTCTTATCACCTGTCTAGCAGTTGCTAGGCAACTTCTCAGATTGCCCTCAATCAGATACTGGTAGAATTAATTTACTGTTGCTGCCATTGCCATACCTTGTGGCAGAGTCTCTCTTCCCCATCCTCTTGGAGTACATAAGGACCTAGATGTTGTGGTTTTGTGCTGGAACCCACTACACATTCTATCGGGGGCATTTTGTATTAGGGGCCATCTTGGATGAGGCATGCAATTCCACACATGGTTGCTTTCTCTCTATAACTGTTTAGTGTATATTGTTATGTTTTGGAACACCTTAACTGCCTTCACATTTGAGGCCCTGGGGAAATAGGGTTTCTGACTAGACTGTTTATTATTCTATTCATGACCATAGCCAAGTTTTCCCACTAGTTTGGAAGCCAATTTTCTTTTGCTGAGAAAGTTGGTCAGCACTTTTATGTCTCCCTCCCTGATGCAAACAAAGTACCACTACTGCAGACTGTCCCAATTGTGACATCTTTCATGTCTGCATTATCCTATGTTACTGCATTGCCTCTTCTGCCACTCTATTCGCCACTGGTGCCAATGACTTTCTGTTTATTGTCTTTCACTTCAACTGGGGAATGTGGAATACTACCCTATTCATCTGATATCATGCATGACATCAGGCATTGTGACATCATAGTAAATTTTCTTTTCTAGGTTAACTGGTCCCAAATGCACTAGTGCCATAAACACTGGCAATATTACAGCAGTTACTCTAGATGCTGTAATGAAGTGCATCTTGGCAATAAGACTGTGAGCCACTTCCACGAATGATAATACAGTAGAAGTGTCAAACTAAATAAAATCCAAAAATGCTGACCTACCATCAAATACTTTAGAGCAGTGCCTCCAATACTTATTCGAGCCCTCTAGTTTTAATGGACATAAGGCTGGTGATATTTAAATATAACTACAGCATTGTGTGGTAGCGCATTGTCATTTAGAAACAGCACATTTCCCCTTGAAATAGACAATACATTTGCACAGACATACAGTTTTACTGGTAAAACTATATTGCACACAAATGATAACAAACCTGATTCACAAAAGCAAAACTTACACTTTTGTGTAAATTTACTCTTTTTATGTATTCACAAACAAACAATTTAATAGTAACTTTACGACAACGCTAGGCAATTTCTAGAGCAAAATGGATCTTCTGCTCCATTTTGGATGTAAGGGGGCATTTTTGAGCTACGAAATAATGCTAAAAGCAGAATACATTTTCTTGCGTAACTTTGCATAATCTCATAGAATCCCAGGATAATTCTGTTGGGGGAATATCTCAGATACTATTTTATTTGGGCTTGTCTGACTTTGCTTGGAAATCCTAAAAGCATCCCAAAAAACCATGGAGAACATTTTGATTTGCCATGAGCAGTACTTAATTTGAGCCCGTGTTTTCCGGTGCTCAGCACCAGCACTTATTTGCAAACAAAGTCAATTATGATGCTGTTTGTGTAATTTAAAGATGAGCAGAACAACACTTATTTTTTGTAGGGACCGCTTCTTCTTATAACCAGAGGGTTGGGAATCCTTACCTGGGGACTGTCTCTTGGGACCTTGAGAGACGTCCTTACTTTTATTCCTGTCCCAAACATTCTTCTTCTTTGGGGGACCAAGTCCATCCTTGGGGGGATCTCCCTAGACATCTTCTTGTAGACCCGGGTGTTAACACAGTAGTCTGCCTCAGCAGCAACCTCTCTGGAATAAGAAAGCTCCTTATAAATCAAGTGCTGGAGCAGCTCCTTAGAACAAAGGCTAAGCATGTGCTCCTGTGCAATCAAATTGTATAACCCCTTTAAGTCCACCACCTTACTGCCCTTCACCCAACTATCCAATGCCTATCAAAACGAATCCACACAAACTACCCAGGTCTTGGGTCATCAGTTTCACATTGCCCCTAAACTTCTGCCTGTACGTCTCCAGGGTCAGCCCATATTTCTTGACCTGGGCCTCCTTAAGGGTGGAATACTTCACCTGGTCACACTCCTCAAGGGCCATCAAAGTGTTCCTTCCCCCAGGTGTAAATATGCTTTCACAAACTCGCCCCCAATCTCCCTCTGGGATCCTGTGCATCTGTAAAGCTATTTTATAGGCCCCAAACACCCTGGCTATGTCATCCCCCACTTCATAATCAGGAACCAGACACTTAGGTACATCAACTCTATTGTCCGAAGACACAGATGAAATGATGCTACCATCTGGGCCTGACTCAGCCCTCCTGGCTTTCAAGTTGAGCTCTCTATTGCTCAATGCTTAAGCCAACATCATTTACTTTTCTTCCTTTGCCACCTTGGCCTTCTCACTCTCCCACTTAAGTTTCACCAGCTCCCACGTGAGCTTCTTTTCCTCCCACCTGTCCCCCAGCTCTTCTGGGTACAGACCCTTGGAGGAATCACTGACCCAGAGATGGTTCTACACTACCATTTTGCAGTGCTTGATCCTAAACATCTACTGCATCACCCTCCCTGGGATTCTAGACCTTACCTCTAACCTCCAGCCAGTCCCTAAATGCCTTTTGCAGCTCCTCCTTTCTACTGAGACCTTTAAAAGAACATTTTGGGTCTCTGCAAAAAACTTGAGCTAGGCTACCATATAGGTCTCCAACTTATCCTGTTCAAACTCCACTACTGCAGGTACCTCCGCTGGCTCTCCAGCCTTAGACATGACTGTTGTGAACACAGAAAGTTTTCCAAATTAGAATGGCAGACTACAGAGACAAACAAGACCCAAGGCAAGAAAACAATAGTGTACACCAGAGTCGTAGTGAACCATTGTGTTGCTAGGGCTTGCATCAACACATGTCATATCCACACAGCTGATCACCAAATGTTATACCGAGCATGTTCCGGCCCGCTGGGGCGGCGCATCAAAGCCAGTCCAAATCCACGGTCCTAGATAGGATGAGTACAATACACATGTTTGATAACCTATGTCCACCCTTAGGTATCTTGGCAACTGAGCAGCCGGGTTTATCCTCAGGGCCCCAGTGTAAGTTGCTGACACAACACCACCCTCGCTTCACCACCCTTGCGTACGCTACCAAAAAGACTCCACACTGTATGTATAAAACACAGATCTTTGTATTGCACACTCATTGAAATCAAAATGAAATACACATGGAAATCAAAAAAATATACACATTGAATATCCACTTTACAGTTACATGCACTTATGGGACTTTCCCATTAGTAGCTGAATGGAATGCCCTATTTATATATTCAGAAGTATTCATCAACCACAACATTCCCCAATATTGCATACCCCAACAGTTGCAATGGTCAAGAAATCACTAGTCTTTGACTACGCTTCGTGACCTAGCCCCTCAGTCACTCAACTGCACCAGCCAACAATACACGTTGCCCCTGCTGGCGTCGCATTGACTAGAATATTGGAACCACCTAAAGAGGAAGGAAACAGTTACTTACTTGTGTCTATCCGAATAGACCTCCTGGCACCCAGCAGCACCGCCAAGTGTGCAGAATCGCTGTCATCCCATAGTCAAAAGTTTGTGACCCAGGAGGCTGGCACACTTCCAAGTCTTGAGAAATGTTTCCCCTCAAGTGGAGGTGTGAACTGCCATAACCCGGTACCAAGGTATAGGTTCCCATAAAGCACAACAAAACCCCTCAAGTCCCATCATGATGATCTCCACAGGAAAATACCTTGTGGTGTGAGTTGGGGGTAGGAGCCAACAACCTCTGACAGAGGCTGCGATGTCAGGCACTGACCTTCCAATCTGGAGATCGATGACAGTCTCGGCTGCCAGCTCAGGTCCCCCAACACCCCTCGCACACCACATGCTCTGGAGCACAAGCTTGCACAGGTACCCTGGTTGCATGCATGGGTCTGTCAGACTCTGCAAGTTTCTCTGGCACTCCTTGAGCTCCTCATGTCCTGGCATTTGAGCTGGGCTGCTGATCTTTATGAGCACACTCCTCTCCAAATGCTGTGATGACGGTGTACCTCAGGATGGTCCTTGTCCCAACAAATGATCACTTCCACCAGTTTCTGCCGCACTCTGTGCAGTCCTTATGATCTTGTGGAAATATGGATATCCCTTGTCTTCCTGGAATCTTGTGGACAGAAGTCCAGCCACCCGGCCCTTGGAGAGTACTTAGGGAGCTGGGCCACAGCAGTTGGCACTAGCTACAGGCCAGCAACTTACAGGCAAAATCCACCAAGTGATAGTCTCCTTCCTGGAGCACAGCAAGCTCCAGGCCACCACAAGTTTGCAGATAGTCCAGTTGCAGTTCTTCCGGCCCTAATGGATCCTCTTGTTGATGTCTCAGCATCAAATTAGTGTAGCATTGTTCCAAATTCAAAAGTTTCCATAACTTCTGAGGCCATAGCGCCTGTAGTTATATCCACAATGGCCATTGAAGATACAATCAAGTCAAAAGGCTACCTTGGAAATGCACAGGCCCTCGCTAAATTATGTCCTGTCTGCCATCCTACCCCCGAAGATTTGATCACTATCTTTAGTGTGGCCAAAACCCTGTCCCGTGATATGCAGGTGCCAATTCCACCCACACAAAACCATCCCAGACAGGCCCCATAGAGTCAGAGGTCTACAGTTTACCTTGAGCCCCTAGTTTATGGCCTTTTATCATGAATGCACAGATGAAGCTGCCTGCCCAGCACCCCAATTTTAAGTGGAGACAGGCCAACAGGCACACAGAGCAGCGAGCATCGAAATGCCCACTTTTACAAAGGGACATTTCCACACACTGATCCCAAATACACTCGTACTACAGGAGAGGATTCTCCATTATGAACTTATCGATACTAAACAATATACAGCTACTATTCTGCATGTAGGAAATACTGCTCAATAGCCTTTCCCTATATTTCCCCATGCTACTCTAATGCCAGAAGCAGGCCCCTTTGTACCGAACATTTAAGACCCTTGCATCACACGCACACATGCATATGCCCTGCCTCTGCCCAAACCGTACCCTGTCCCTAGGGAGAACTTTGATATAGCAAGAGACATGCAAAATCTTGGCACATAGCTTTTTGAATGCCAAGCCAGGTAATAGTAACCTGTGCACACAGGCCCCACCAGTGCAAACCTGTGACACAATCCATGAGCTACTTCTGTAAGTTATAAAACCAGTGCTGCAGGCCCACGGAGGGGCATTTGAGTTACATGCCAAGGGTGCATGTCTTACCCCTAGACAACAGACTTATAGCTAACTTGAATCAGCAAATCATGTATACACTAATCACCAGTAAGTATTTGAAAAGTACAGCACTTCGGCACTGAATGGCAGTGTTAAACGCACTTAAAGTCCTAATCCAGAAAAACAAGTTCCAAACAGGAGGTCAATATGCAAGAAGGTCAGGGGAGACCATGCCAAAAGATGCTCGGTCTAACATTTATTAATTCGATGTACATTTAAAAACCCTAATATTTGCCTACCACATCATTCTTATAGCTTTTGGGGCCTTGAACAGTCCGAATTGCCACACTTGTAGCGGTGTGATGAATAGTAGTTTTGTAAGTACTGTCATTGACAGTGCTGGCAGTGGTAATATGTGGTGCAAGCTGTGGTTGCCTCCTGATCAGGGCCCTGGCACTTCTTTCTTTTTCACAAATTAAGCAGTGGTCATGAGTTTTCTGGGCCTGGGGGAGTGGTGAGCTTTTTTCAATGGACAATGACAGCTTGCAAAGTTGGCATATTTTATTTTGCAATATTTGTCAAGCAAGCTTTGGTCTCCATTTCAAAACCCCATGTAACCAAGTAGAATGCTCACTTTCTATTCTATACTCTAGGGAGAGATATTTCACACAAAAGAGCTTTACAAGACCAATAGCTCAAACTTTCCTAATGCGAGACCTATTGCATTGCAAATGCTTGTTTTTATATCTGTCAGTGCTTCCTGTTGAGGTTTTAATTTTCGTGACATGCGCCTCATTGCCTACTTGTAACTATTCTCTGACCCTGCTTCAAGGGTCAGAGAATAGTTGCAAGTAGGCAACGAGGCGCCAGGAAGCACTGACAGGCTTACAGTAGCAGGTGCCCAAGTTGAAGTTAATTTCTTTGTAACCCTTTTGTGAAAGGTTACAAAAAATTAGCTTCAACTTTTGCACCTGCTGCTGTAACCCTGTAAGTGCTTGGCTGAAAATTCGTCCCCTCTGATTCGCGGAATTTACAGCGATTTCGCGAGATTCGCGGATCGCGAAATTACGAAAAATCCGCGAGCGGAACGAATTTTCAGCCCATGATTAATATTCTCAAGAACGTGTGATAACTATTGCTAAATTAGCTTAACGCAACTTTGCGCATCACAGTCTATGTGGGAAAATAACGCTGTGATAACGTTGTATTCTCAACCCGTTGGCACCGTGCGATAGTCTTACGTAACGCACCAAATGACTGTGTTAAAACAAATGCAATGCTTAAAAAACACAAATGCAAAAAAAGTTGCGATGTAGCCAATCGCATTACAAAAATCAGCGATAACCAGCTACAGGCCTGCAATTCCTGTGCGCAACGGGCGAAAATGCACTATAAAAGAAAAACAAAAAAAAAGGCTAAAGAAAATAAACTGCGTAGCACCATGGATGCACCGGGACCGAGTGCAGAGGACAACGTGAACCCCACAAGCCCCACAGACGATCAGCAAGGAACCCCTGGCTCCGTAAAGGCCAAAGAGAAGAGGAAGACGCGGTTCAGTCCACAGGAAAACAGGATCATCGTTACGAAGGTGATAGGACACTACTAACAACTGCTCGGCACAGCAAACGTGTCAATGGCAACACAAACAGAAATATGGCAGTCCAAAGTGAAAAACGTGAATGCAGTTGCAGTGTTGAGGAGGTCAAGAGGGGCTGGCATGACATGAAAAGCCAAACAAAGCAGAAAGTCGCTGCCAACATGAAGGCAGCTACGGCAACTGGAGGTGGGAGTCCTGCGCCACTGGAGGAGCAGGATGATCTGGTGGAAATGGTGGCCACAGTCATCAGTGTGGAGACGGTGGGAGGAGCTGGGGGACATATTGAGGGACACGATTTGTCATTCTAATCAACACTCATCACAGATGAACACTAGTGAGGTTGCGTAGACTTTATTGCCATGTGCATGTCAGTACATGCATGACAAGGGCCACAACATTCAGACAATGTTTCCTATACCAACAGGCAGCATAGGAACATGTAGAGATGCAAGAAATGGGGAGGCAGAAATGAACATCAATCAGTACGGATGGCAACGGTCTCAGCCCACCTTGCCTTGGTGAGCGGGTCATGTGATGTTTGGCGTATGCTCATTGCTCTGTGTCAGGAGACATGACTCACAGCCCATGGGATCTGCATAGTGCTGTACCACCGGACTGTGCATGTGCAATCAGTTCCAAGAGTACATTGTTGTTGAGTTCAACAAACATGAGCGCGACACAATTCATTAACTGGTACGGACAGGTGTGCTCCATCAACACAGTTTCACCAATCCGCAACACAGACCAATAGGGGAGCGCCTCGATGTGGTCACTGCACATGAGGATTTGTGCAATCTCCCGTGCCCAAGTGCCAGCACATACGCCAGATATCAAGTCATCCCAAGCACAGCTATCACAGTTACACTCCTGTTCGTGGGCCAACAGGGGGAACACACACAAGTCATCTTCCAGTTCAGCTACAGTTGTATTGGATAGGCAGACATCCATGGGCCACTCAAATGTGCATGATCGACAGTGGAACCAGGGCTGGACACAGGTGACGTACGCAAGTCGGAAGCTCAGACGGTAGCTGATGCGCAACACTGCCAGAGGCAATACACTCAACAAATGCAGCATTCGGTCAAAATACAGTCCCACGTGACAGGAATTGTGCATGTGCCCGGGATGTCCTGCCATTGCGTTTGTGGCTCTTGTAGTACCTGCACTCTTCTGAACTGCGGTAATTATGTGGATGACATGCCACAGCTCAGAGCAATGAGTTGTATGTGTGTGCAACATTTGGAAGTGTGGGTTTTTATGTACATAAGTGTCAAGGGCATTCCATGCAGAAGTACCTCAAGCAAGGAATTTTGTGTGTGGGTTGTAGATACGTTGGTCTTTTAATGACGCTGTGTGTGGTGTGGGAGTCATCAGCATTTGCAATGGTATCTCTCTAAGGGGGTGCCCGCCGCAGGCCAGACCAAGGTCAGAGGAACAGATGTCCTGTTGCTTTATGTATTGTGACAATGGACCTTTCATCCCTAATGTTAGTCTGACTACTATTTGAATTTTGGGAATCTGATATGGCTTTTGCACTGGAATTGATGCTGGGCCTTCGGCTCATGATGCACCAATGGCGATACACACACAAAAGTTGGCATGTATGATGCAAGTGCCCGGGCAGCATTGCACTACTTGTACTATCTCTCTCCCTCTCTCTCTTTCTCTTTCTCTTTCTCTCTCTCCCTCTTTCCCTCTCTTCCTTTCACTCTCTCTCTCCCTCTCTCACTCACTCTCTCTCTCGCTCTCTCTCTCTCTCTCTTTCTCTCTCTCTCTGTCTTTTGATGACAACACACCTTCTCATCTTGAATTCTGTCTTGCAGGCTGTGACTTACAGATTGTCCATGGCAGACCTGCCATGACTCTTCCACATAGTTGTTTTGATCTATCTTTGAGTCTAATATTCGGTTTGGAAATTCTTAGATGAATGAATGATTCTCCTTTTTCTCGCCACACATGAATGTTAATTGTTGTGATTGTGTGAAATCAGGCGAATTGTATTGTTCATGATTCCATACATTTGATGTGCAGTATCTTTGTCCAGTGGGGGTGCCCCGGGTAGGGCCCGGGGGGTGGGGGGTCCTGGGTGTGGAGGCAGTGGGTGTTATGGGCCTCTTGGGGCTCCAAGCTGCATGATCAGTTGCTCCATGGCATCTGTTGTTATTCAGGTGTGGCTCTGGTCTGGGCTCCCTTTTCATGGTGCAGGTTGTCGTCTGACTTTACACCAGGTCAGAGCAGTTGGTAAATACCTGCTGCTAATGCGCCTTATCGCCTTTTTTGTGATCTTATCACTGATCTTGCTGGTTGTTGTGAATGTTGCAATGTGGTGTTGCAGCTTCTTCCACGGGAATGCCTACTCTGCATCTCATTGCCGGGGTCATCTGTGGTGATTTTTTTTGCGGCTTCTATCACAGGAAAACTGGTGGTATGGGCTGTTAGCACCAGATTGTGAATAGGGAGAAACATTTATCACCACTTCGGTGGCGATAAAGTGCCGGTAACTCAGCTTTAGGTCCTTGAGAATGTGCCCCTAAGGGAGGGCGAGATGGCCCCTGACAGGCCGAATGGAGCAGTTGCTCTTCTCTTTGCTCCTGCTGTTTGGACTTTACGGAAAATGCCACTGATCGATGCTGCTATACATGAAGAAGTAATATACTATATCCGCTGAATCTGTTACAGCGCCTGCTTCTTTGGGTTGCGAAAAACAGACCAAGAGTGCTTTGCTGGGTTAAAAGGCTGAAAGAGGACATCCCACCCCCGTGGCAGACTGCGATGCAAGGTATGGCCCCTCGAGGCCCAAAACCCCAGAAAGAGCCACAGAAGGAGAAATAAAGGGACAAGGCTGTCTCTAGTGATCCTGGCACGGCTACAATGAATACCAATTTAAGGTCGATGACCCATACTCGAAGGAACGTGAGAAAAGACAATCTGGAAGATGCAGAGAATGGCGAGAAGCCAAAAGAAAAGGAAAAGGAGAAGAAAGTGCAGATAAACAAAAAAGGAGCTAAGCGCCATAATAGCGAAGACACGGGCAAGGAGGCAAATCTGCGGCAACCTACCCTCCATGAGTCCTTTGCAGTCCCAGTGTCGGGTCCTGTGCTCTCCCCTTCATGGTTGGCTCCTGTAATGAGCAGGGACACAGACAGCCTGGGAGAGCCGAGCCGAGGCGTGGCGGATGACAGGATGGGGACGGGAGCCGCAGGCAGTAAGACCGACGTACAGATGGCAGATGAGGCGCTGCGATTGACGTCTCTCCCCAGGGCTTCACTGAAACACGCTCTGGCAGTTCAGAGGGAGCAGAGTGAGCAGACTCTGGATCGAGAAAGACAGGCTGCTTCTACGTGTGAAAGGGAGAGCTCGGTTGCGGATGCTGATGGAATACAGCAGCAAGTTGACATCTCTGATCTCTGCTGGGGGCGGAACATTACCCTTGGTTGGGCGTGAGGATAAGAATGGGCACAACTTAGGCAAAGAAGCGCTGGCAGGGAATGACATTAATGCACTCGCTATTACAGAGATCATTACTGATGACGAGGCCGCGTGTGTATTACCCAGGCCACAGAATAATCCGCTAATCAAAGAGTGTACAGAAGCTCCCGCCACGCAGCCTAAGAGGGCTCCTGAGGTCACTACGGGCCCATGTTCAGGCACGGAGCAGGTAATACGCCCTAAGGTTATCACCCCTGAAGAGTATAATCGTGATCTTGAGCTAAAAGAACACAATAATCGCTCCGTTCCTACGCAAGGTACAGGTGGTGTATCTATGAACTCAGGATCTCCCAGTGATGACTGTTTCTTCTCCGTGAATGATGACGAGGATGATGAGGATAATGAGGCTTCTGACTCTATAACAGAAAGTGATATTGGCAGTTCGGAAGTAGAGTTGGAGTCAGAGTCAGTAGTATCAAGACCTGAAAGTGAAGAAGCACATAAGGCATGCACCAAACGGAGAGTTAAGAGCTTGAAGAGTAGATCCCATAACAGGTCAAAAGCTAATGTAAGTCCATCACATCCGGAAGTGTGTAAAAAATTGGATTGGGACTATTCGGCCACTTCCCAGCTTTATCAAGAGGGAGGAAATAACTCGTCCCATACCCAGTCTAATACACCAGGTCAAGCGACTACCATGGACATGTTATATGCTACACTGAAACAAATGCAGGGGGAGGCCAGGAGTGAATCCCGGAGGGCAAAGCAGGCCAACCAAAAAATACAGGGATCACTACGGAAAGTGAATAAACTTTACGAGGATATGGCAACAAGGGTCACTAAAGTAGAAGCAAGAACTGAGAGATTGGAAGAAGATGTTGGGAAGTGGAACGAGTTTAAAAATGACCAGGAAAATATGGCGGCGGATGTACATTGGAAACTTGAGGATTATGAGAATCGCCAACGACGGAACAATTTCAGATTACTTGGGGTGGCGGAAGGAAAAAAAGGGCATGATGTGCAGGCATTTGTTATTAACTTGCTTAAGGGGGCCTTCCCAGGGTTGTCTGCCTGGAATTGGGAGAATGAGGTACAAAGAGCTAATAGGTTTCCCCCGGTACAAAAGGAAGGGGTCGGCTACCGATAAACCAAGGGCAATCTAGATATATGTGGGAAACTTCCTACTGAGGCAGGAAATTATAGATAAGGCCAAACCTGAGTCTAGGCGCTCTTACAATGGTACGACGTTCTTTGCCCGCCCAGATTTCTGTCATGCGACAGTGGAAAGGAGGTGGCGGATGAGGCAAATAATAACCCCTTTTCAAAATATGGGCTGCGAGGCCTATCTGATGTTCCCATGTCGCCTCAAGGTAGTGGATAGCGGGCAGATTAAGATTTTTTTTTCCAAAATGAGATTAAAAAAAGGAAAGGAGGCCCAAAAACTATGACGGTGGCCCTGAGACAGTGGAAGTAAGAAGGCTTAATACTGGAAAAGGATATGGCTAAATATATTTATTAAGGGTAGCAGCAGCACCAAACATATCAGATATGGCATAGGCATATGGCAGAGGCATGGGATGGCATTAACAGGAGCAGGGGCAGGGGGGGAGAGGCGGGTGGCATTCAGGGGTACAGCTGTCACGCACAGGTCAGTACTGACCTATTTGCCCATAAGGGGGAGGGCTGGGGGTAGGGGGCTGATGGGGGAGAGGGAGGGGTACAGGGCACGCTGTATTGTGGTTCGGTATTGACATGCAGGGAAGCACTGGTAAAGCTTGGGCGTTTGAGGTGGTGATGGTATTGCAACAAGGGGGAAAAGGCAACATATTGTTTGGTATTGATGAAACTTGGCTGGGACAATTATCTGGTGTTCATTAATGTACACTCGTATAATTACGATAAATGTCTGTGGGCTAAACGATCGCACTAAGAGACAGCGGGTTGCAACATGGTTAAGATCTTTGAATGTGGGCCTTGTGTGCCTCCAGGAAACCCATATAGAGGGAGAACAAGGTTATTTGTTAGATGTGCTGGGGTACTGTGTACTTGCATACTCTAAACAGGGGGCTAGAAACAGAGGAGAGGCAATCCTGTTGAAATGCAGGGATGTTATAATAAGGAGAAAGCTGGAAGATCAATGGGGGAGATGGGTCCTCATAGAATATAAAGTTAATGAGGAGTGGGTTACCTTAGGTTGTATATATGGCTCGACGGAAGATGACCCGGACATTTTTCACTTTTTGGATTTGGAGCTAGCCACCTGGTCCTCAACTATTATTTTGACTGCGGATTTCAACATCGATGGGACAGGGGGCTTGGGAATGGTCCCTAGTGGGGGATACCAGGGTAGGAAAAAGAGAGTCTGGCGGTCATTATGCAATCTCACAAGGAACAATGGTTTATTGGATGTATGGGGGACCCTAAAGCCTGGTGAACAGAGATTTACTTAATATTCAGCTCCACACAAGTTATGTGCTAGATTAGATTATTTTTTTGTCTCTAACTCTTTACAATCTAAAATCAAAATTGAGAGACTTGCTCGGATAATCTCTGATCATAACCCTTTGATTTTAACAGTAAATTTTGGAGCAACTAAAGGGCCGGATCGGGTATGGACATTTGAGAGAGGGTTGCTAAAAGATGATGCTTATATCCAAGCATATGACTGAATGGATCAGGAGCTTTCTGAATATCAATAGGGGTAGCACGGCGACTGGGAATATGTGGGATGCTTTTAAGGCGGCTGTACGAGGGGAGACAATAAGCTTCAGCGTAGCAAGTCAGAGAAGGGAAAGACAAAGGGAGGCAGAGCTGGTTAAGGCTGTGGCAGACGCAGAGGACAAATTAACTCAGAGTGTTGTACAGGGGCATCTTTAGATCAGGTATTAATTAAAATAGCGAAGGCAAAGATGGAGGCAGAGGAGAGTATAGCGAACAAGGCGCTAAAACATATCTAGTAAATAGAGAGAGGTGTTATGAATTTAATGAATCTGTTGGTCGTACCCTTGCTATCCGCACGAGACAGAATGTATCCACGGGACAAGTGAGGGAGAACCAGGACGATGCAGGAAAAATATTTTCAGATCCGGAGGGGATATGAGAAGTTTTTAGGAAATTTTATATTGCATTGTATGATCAAGCGCACCCAAGCGAGCTATCTAAAATATGTGATTACCTGTGGGATATCCCAGTAGCTACTCTAGCTGAGGTTGAGGCGAGGAAGTTGGAGGCACCGTTTACCTCAGAAGAGATCTTGACCGCTATACCTAGTCTCCCTTCTGGTAAGGCTGCAGGCCTGATCAAATCCCAATGGAAGTTTTTTAAAACTTTCTGGGATGTAATTAAACAGGACCTGACTACTACACTGCAGCAGGCGCAGGCAGGGGCATCCATTCCGAGCTGCTGGGCGGGGGCAGACATTGTAATGATTTTTAAAAAGGGCAAATCACCTAATCAACCTGGATCATATAGGCCAATAACCCTAATGAATGCGGACACAAAAATGTATTCCAAGGCCCTTGCACTTAGAATTGCGAAAGCAATAGATACCCTTGTGAGTATTAGGCAGCACAGGCTTATACCAGGGAGAGGTACCACACATCATACCCGAAAAGTCATTACCCTTTTTGATGCCACAGAGGTTGCAGGAGACCCGATGGCGGTGATGTTATTAGACGCAGAAAAAACTTTCGATCGGGTCTCCTGGGACTTCCTGTGGTTTATCTTGAGGAGGGCTGGTTTGGGGGGGGGGGCTTGGTGAAAGCTCTGCAAGTACTATATGCAGCTCCATCTGCTCGTATACGAGTAAACGCAGGGTACACGCTCCCATTCCAGATTAAGAGGGGTACACGTCAGGAGTGCCCGTGCTCCCCGCTTCTTTTCGGTCTTTATATGGACCTATATATACGGCGTATAGATTTAAATGATAACATCTGTCCAGTAGATACCCATAGGGGGCAGTGTAAAATCTTGGCCTACGCCGATGATGTGGCGGTTGTCACTCCCGACCCCACAGAAGCTATAGGTCTGGTTGAGGTAGAAGTGCGACAGTTTGGAGAGGTGTCTGGATACGCTCTGAATACTGCTGTTTCCTTTATGTTTATGTATTGTATGCTTTGCCATATTCTTGCATTTCATCTTTGAATGAATAGTTGTGCCCTATATAACAAAAAGAGGGGGGGAATCTGAATAAAAATATTTTTTTTTAAAAGAGAGAATGTGCCCCTAAGTCTTTCCGGAGCTTTTATTTTCTCTTGCCTCTCCTGTTGTCTCCTAGTCTCTGCTGATATCCACTCCAAGTCCCTATCATCATCAGAAGTGAGGCTGCTTAAAGAAGATGGTGCTGCAGTATCCTTCCTTTTCCTTGCCGGAGATGTGGGAGCCAATGATTCTAAAAGAGGAGATTCAACGACTTGCTCTGAAGGAAGCTCAGCCTCCTGTTCCTCTCCGACATCAGAAAAATCCATGGCTGGCTTCAGCTGCTGTCCACTGTGCTGTGTTTCCTGAAAAAATATTGTCTACTACTTTGTGAAAGGGACAGATCCAATTCAACATCACTAATAAACGGCGCTGACTCACTGACAGACATGGTTTGGGCTTAGGTTGTGGAGGTGGTGTGAAAGGGACACATTCAATTCAACATCACTAATAATCGGCGCTGACTCACTGACAGACATGGTTTGGGCTTAGGTTGGGGAGGTGGTGCTGTTGATGGAGGAGTGCTGCTCTCAGTTTGCTCCCCGAAGGCCGGTGTAGCAGGCACAACTTTCCTGAAAAAGGTGGCGGGCAGCACATCATGGGTGGAAATCTACTTCTTCTTCTTCCCGGCAGCCACTTTCTTGGCAGCACCTTTCTATGGGGCCATCTTGAAACTGTTAGTTTGTAGTGGCACTTAGCTTCACAACAAGCTGAAGAGATGACTGTGTTGTGTTGTCAGTCACGTGTCACATTGTGCACAGAACTTCTGTCTAGCAGTTCTGTGGGTGATGTCTCTTCTCTTGTGAACCTTAAAGCAAAAAAGCAAGAAAAATGCCAGTGAAACATGGCATTGTTGCAGTTCAACTAGTAGTACAAACAAACACATTCAGTCTGGTTACTTAAGTTATTATAAATAATTCACAATAGTATAAAGTGTTTATTTCTAAAATGGAAAACTACACCAAAATAATCTTTCATGGTGACTGTACACTCAGAATGTCTGACAAAGAGCAACAACAACAAAACAATACAGCTGTAACTGTTTGCTTTATGTGCAATGCAACACATGAGATATGGCATGCAGGAAGGTGCAGCTGACAAATGCATTGACAATTGAATAATCCTCACAAAAGGTTTGCTGTTGGGCACTTATAGCAGACATGGGGTTGATTCATTGATGCCAGAGGCTATGAAAATAGTAAAATAAATCCCAGCGTTTTTAATACTATAAAAAAGGATAACATTGAAAAAAACTAAAATTAAGAACATTTTGAACAAGTGACATTATCTTTAAGCATATCATTTGTTTTTATGTATTAAACTGCTATCTCATTGCTCAACTACCAAAGCAAGCATATGACAAAGGGCCAAACTGGCTGGACAAACACAATGGCTGCCTATCATTGACACATGGTGAACCAGAAAGCAAGGAGGTATGGCTGCGACATAATGATAGAAGAACAACACATGCAAATCAATGGCAAAAGCACACTGGATGTCTATGCAAAATAACCACCAGCCACATGTTCAGACAACAAATCAGCAAGGGGGCATGGCCAAAAACAAAGAAGAAATGCAGGCCTATGGGAAAGCACACTGGCTGGCTACACAAAATAGCCACCAGCCACATAGTCATAATAACAAGCAGGAGGCCTGAAAAACAGAAACACATGCAGGCCTAGGGCGGAGATTGAATATAAAAAATGTCCCCTGCCACATGGCAAACTGATTCTTGAACAACAAAGGCAAGTGGTGGACTATGCCAAACACACATATATACACACACACACAGGCCAGACAAAAGAGGCATGGTAACACAGAGAACATAGCCTTATTTCAGTAATTTCAAAAACAAAAATTAACAGGGGTAAAAATGTTCACAACAACACACATCCTCCAAGTGCATTACCCCACCTAACACTGTTTGCGTGGAAAAAATATGACAAACAATACACAATCCACCTTTTGTATTTTAATCCATCACCATCCATGGCCGAAATGATGTTTCAATTCTGCAGACACCACAGAAACACTTTTTTCATGCACCCATAAATAGTACAGGGCCTACTGAAGGCTCATTGGTATACTAGGCCACATAGTGAATTAATTAAATCAATCAATATTGTAAACTTTAAGAAATAAATAGGAAAGAAAAAAATGTACTTAACTGTGCAACATTTTTCCTTTACAAAAGAAGATGAATTTCATGCACATAAAAGCACACCTGCTAGCTATACAAAATTACAGCCAGCCACATGATCTGACAACAACAACCAGAAGGGGGTCATGGCCACAAACAAAGAAGAAATTCAGGCCCATGGAGAAAGTAAAGAACATTGGCTGGCTACACAAAATAGGCACCATCCACATGGCCAAAACAACAGCAAGCAAGAGGCCCGGAAAACAAAAATCACATGCAGGCCTAGGGTAGACATTGACTATACAAAATGGTCCCTGGCCACATGGCATGCTGATTCTTGAACAAGAAAGGCGAATGGTGGCCTATTCCAAGCACACATACACACACACATACACACAGTCGCTAGACAAAAGAGGCATGGTAAAACAGAGAAGACAGCATTAATTTGGCAATGCCAAAAAAGAAAATTAACAGGGCTAAAAATGTTCACATAAATACACATCCTCCAAATGATTACCCCACCTAAACACTGCTTGCATAGAAAAAACTTGAAAAACCACAAACATATCCACATTTTGTATTTAAATTTAATGCCATCCATGGCCTAAATGATGTTTAAATTCTATAGACATAACAGAAACAGTTGTTTCGTGCGCACATGAATAGTACAGTGCCTACTGGCTGGGAGGATAATTAGAAAACTAGGTCACGTAGTTAATTAATTAAATCAATCAATATTGCAAACTTATTAAAAGACATGGAGAAGAAAAAGGAAAATGTACTGAACTAAGCAACATTTTTCCTTTACAAAAGAAGATAAATGTCATGCACAAAAAAACTTGGCCTCTACTAAAACTATAGGACACCAACCACTATAAATTAAACAATTTATAAAAGTATAAATAAATCCAGGTGCATGCCCCCAGTCAAACAAGCAACACCATTATACACCAGTTTTTTAACTTCCTTATGATATCTCTAAAACATAGGGGCCCATTTCGTTGCTGGACAGAAGGTCATCAGTGCTGGTGGCGGTGGCAGAAAACCATCATGTCTTCTGCCCCAGGTGCGGTCATTGGGGCCAACAAATCACAATGGACCCTCAGAGGCGATTTTACGTCCACCGCCGTCTGTCAGGCGCCGTACATTTTTTGCGTACTCGCCAAAGACCAGCCATGGATCCTGCACCACACGCCTTCCTTCTGTACCACCTGCTGCACCTCTGGAAGCCAAGATGCCACTGTGCCCAACAGCAGAGGTACGTGCCAGACTTCTCGATGCATGCAACGCCTGAACAACTACAATCCCCAGCAAGCTTGGCTGCACCAGGATGAATGTGGCAACCTGCCAAATACAAAGTGTGATGCCCACCCAATCCCCATGAGTGACCCTCGGTGCCCCCGAAGGCAATAGGAACCAATGACGAGCCCCGCAGTTGCTAAGCACACACACCGCAACATCTAAACATGGATGTGTGCCACACCCTGGCAGCCCGTATGCTGCGACCACAACCCTGAAATCTTCAAGTGGGGCCAATGTGTCTCAACAGCACGAATTCTAGCCACTGCGCATGCAAACACATACATCTTTTGCATTGGTACCCTGACTATGACATCACAACTCATCTGCCAAAAGTGATTGGTGTACCCATGTGTAATGTTGTGTGGCACGAAGTCCACATGCATTCCCAGTAACCACACAGACACTGTACATGCATAGGCGGACTGGACCAGGGCACGTGCGTCCTGGCCTGTTTGTTGGCAGCGTCACATGTCCAGTCATACCTGTGCTGGGTGGCCATGTGGTGGGCATAAGCCAGGCCTCTGGGAGTGGTTGCTTTATCAGAACAACTACAACTGTGAACAGCTGCTCACTACACTGCGAAGGGATGAGAGAGCGTGAACCGTGAGCCAAGTCTACACACACATGGAATGTCCCAGGAAAGGAGAGTGAATTGTGAAGTTACTTTTAAAATTGACTACCTTTCGTGATACGGCAATTCTAATTCAAGATTAGGAATTTTCTCTTCTGTTTCTTAGGAACTTAGAAAAATAAACATTTAGTTCCACGGCATTCTACATTGCTGATATAAGGAACCTGGCTTATTCAGGCTAGTGTCTCGTTGGAAGATTTTCACTCTGAGTCGGGGATGTTGGGCATTTTCGGGGGGCATGGTAAAGATGGATGAGGGGTGCAAGGTGCAAGGTAATGGTGGAGAGATGTGTAGTGTGTGCGGTGTGTGGGTGTGAGTTGTGTTGTGTGTTGATAGGTGGGTGTGATGTTGTGCAGTGTGAGTCAAAGGTGTTCTGTTTCTCTGTCTCGGCTTGTGGTGTGCAAAGGCTGCTGGTGCTTTTCCAAACATGGTGGACGGTGTTTTGTTACATCCGCCCGCCGCGGTCTGATTTTGCACACGTTGATTCGTAATTTCACTGATGGAAATGCCGTGGCCCATGTGGGGGATTTTTAATGACACCATAGTGGTCGGAAAGCTTTTCCGTACAGTATCGGAATGGGCCCCATAGTCTATAAATCCCATAATATATATGTAGCAGACAAGGAGAGTGATCTGTGCAGCTCCAAATCCCACTAAAAAGTGAACAGGAGAGGGATAAAGCACTGGGCGGAGCCTGCTGGACAAGAACAGGAAGTTGGAGTCTCTGGGGCACTTCCTTCTGTTTTTTTAAATAGCTTCTTGCACAAAAAGCCAACTAATGGCCAGTTTGAGAAGAAAATCCTTTTCAAATCCCTCTCAACTGCATTCTCAAGCAGAAAAGCTGCTCGACTGCTCCACATATGATCGCGATCAGCTCTTATAATGCTAGATTGGAAGTAATGCGAGTGAGTGTTATGTCTCGTGGGAGCTCTCTAGCAGTGTGAGAAGTCTTGCATAACCTTGCAAGCGGCCTGAGATTCTTGCGGCTTGAGCGCACAAACAAACAAAAAAACTCCGCTCCGCGCCTGAATGGCGGAATTTAGAAATTCTGCGTTCATCTGTGGAGGACAGAGTGTCTGAATTCCACAAACTCAGTGAGCATAGCGGAGTTTACCACATGGGGTTAATTCTGAGTTGGTTCCTTAGCAATTCACGGAGTATTGTGTCAGTCGGAACAGCATCGTACACCCCTATGGACAGCGTGTTTCGCCCTCAGGATTACAATATTGAATTCCAACAACCTTTCTGTGTCGGCCTGTCTGATACAAAAAGTCTGTTGGAAAGTAACTTTGGGGGGCCCTGACATGGTCTACAATACCCCACAGCCTGCGGTTGATGGCTGAGGGGGTACTTAAGGGACCCCCCCTGTAAAACCTGGCACAGTGTGGCAGGCACTGTGGGGTGCCTGCCACAGTGTGCAAAGTTTTCCGCAAACTTCCCATCTCCCCATAGAAGCCAGTGTTACGGCCGGTTGTCGGGCGTAACATGAGTTCCCACAGTAAACAATAGGACTCCAACTGAACAGTGTTTGGTCGCATAGTAATTCGGCTATCAGAACCGCTGACCCCAGGTCGGTTGGTCCCAATTCCAAGTCAGTGTCAGGAGGAAGCTTTCCGTCCGACATCATAATGAGCCCCTAAGTCTCGAATATGATGCAAACAGATAAGCTGCCTTTGAAATAAAATAAATATTAGCACTACCCCATGTTCCTGATACAGAGGTAACTAACATCTACAATGGACTAATGAAAAGTCCATTCTAACAACAAAACAAAGACAAACTAAGACCCAATATGCATTATTTTGGAGACACTTGAGTTGGCAGAATTCATCTCACAGGACAGGCTCCAATCCTAATTCCAAATACCATGGTAGAATGTCTATGAATTCCCCTTGGCACAGGAAGCCGAAACAAACAACACAGTGGGAAGATGCCTTCCAATCCACATTAGGCAGAGCCCGACCTACACTCTATAAATGTATAAAAGCATTGCAAAAAGAGCAAAGCTACCAACAACTACGAATGGAGCAATCTGTTAGCCAAATTGCAACTATACTAAGCAAAGTAAACAAAAGAATGTACGACATGCTGCAATTTAACGGCAAACTCTTCATAAACAACAAAGGAGTAGATTACTTGCAAATAATAGCCAAACACATATTATAAATATATAGTAGCCTACAGACGTCCCAAATAAGTGTCACAAAATCTAAACCGAACTGACAAATCATTTTTCTTTATAAATGATAAACATAATATTTTATTACATCAGCTGAAACATTAAATAACATTCCAATGTTAAATAAGACTGAGATAATAAAATAATATATAAATGATTTAGATGAAAAATGTGAACCTCACCAACTTAAAAGCTTAAAATCAATCTATCAGGTAAAATAAATACAAAACATTATCCACACATTTTCAAATAGTCATGACAGAATATTTACACAGACAATAAAATATAACCTTTCCCACCATCAACAAATAAAAAAAGTATGACTTACTGTTCTGTACCTGCAGATCTTCCTCAATATCCATGTAATCAAAAATAATAATCTACCAAAAAGCTGAAAAAAGACTTTAAAAAAAGCCCAAAACAATGCAACCAAAATATGGATACAATAGATAGCCATCGAAACAATCCAAAGTATTAAAGCACCATAAACACATCCTAAAATAATAAATCACTCCTAGGAACATGTAAAAAAGAAAATCAAAGTTTCAAATATTGGTTTCTTCTAAACTGCAATTAATTTCCTTAAACAAAAAAATAAGGTAACTCCGTAGACCATTGCCTGTTCACAGACAATGTAAACTCGATAACCCACCCACAAAAGCATGTTACAATCCCAAAAATACATATACATTACATTTTATCATCCAGTAGTACAACAAAATGTACAAAAACCCCATAAACAACACTTTATCTAATCTCTAAACATCCCCGCAACATTTTCCTACCCTCAAAACCCTTAAAATTAACTTATAAAAAGGACTTACCTGTTGTGACGAAGAGCAGCAACTTACCACAACCTGGATTCTAGAAAATAGGCTAAAAATGACATGAATAGACTGCAAAATAGAAGGTAGTGGTAAAACAACATGGCTGCTAAATGAAATGAATAAAAAGACAATCTGCCAATAAAAATTTGAATACATTTATTAAGAACTGATCAAACATAAAAACATGTCAAAACATTTTGTGTTTTTTTTGTAAATTGTACAGTATAAATTATATAATAGTATAAAATATACATAAATATTTGATATATACCGAACAATAGTATGTTAAAATGCTGCTCGAAATGTGTATATAAAACAAATCAAGAAATGTTAAAAAAAATGGTCATGTAAACAAAAGTGAAAAATGTACAACATACAATACTATTAAAACATGATGTACATTTTTTAATTAATATTAAAAAGGTACCAAAAATCTTTATATATAAATGTTTATTTTTAATTTGAAATACAAATACATAAATATGTAAAAACATAAATAACATTTGAAAATGTGTTACATATCTTTACTATATAAAATTATTTAATTAGCAATCTTATTTACTGCAAATGTACAGCTATTCGATTTATTATATTTCTAAACATCAACAATTCAATACCATAAACTATCTCTATAACATACAAATATAATTTAAACAAATGATTTCACACTAAAATTATAAAATTAAATATTCACACTCCAGCATTAGCCATTTTTAAGAAAGCGTTGGACACTTAAGGAGTGAAATCTACTATTGCTGCTCCAATCGAATCCCATTTAGGAAAGGCGTTGAACACTAAATGGGTGACATTTACTATTCCTCTTCCATTCTAAACTAATTTGGAAAAGGTGTTGAAAACTATAAAAGGGTAACATTAACTTTTTCCACTCGAATCTATGCCAATTTGAAGATGGTGTTGGACACAAAAGAGGTGACATTTACTATTCCCACTTCAGTCTAAACAAAAGGTGTTTAACACTAAAGCAGTGACACTAAGGCAGTCATTAGGATGACGGGCGGACTTAGTCCGCCCGCTATCCTATCGGTTATTGGGACCGCCCGCCATAAGGGCACTGTGGTGGGCGTATCCTGCATTTTTAGCATTGTGGCAGGCGGTGCTCTCAACACCGCCCACCACAATGCTAATATGCACGTATGCATTTGCATAAACAAAGCGGCAGGCACCGCTTTGTTTATGCAAATGCTGGGGGATACCACAGGTACCCCCCGTGTGCACCCCCACCTCTCCTTCACTCTGGGGGCCAACAGGGGGCCCCCAAAGTGAAGACCGCATGCCGCCACAAAAAGGCATCTACAAAAGCCCATGTTAATATGGCTGGCAGTGTCTATTAGATACCGCCACCATATTGGACCTTTTCTGCCCCGGTCGTAAGGCGACCGGGGTGTAAAAGCGGTGGACGGTCTTTCTGTCCGCCGCTGTCCACCCCGCCATACTAATATGGCGGGGGGTCATTTAGGTGAGGATGGCGGGCGGATTGCCCCTGCCAGGCCGGCGGTGGCAGGGGCAATCCTAATGGGCCTATTATTCTCCAATCCAAACCAGTTTGGGGAAGGAATTGGACACGAAAAGATGACATTTACTCCTCCCACTCCAATATTAACCAATTTGGAGAGGGTGTCATTCAAATTTTAAGAGGCATTCAGCTAATTAATCTTGCCAACTTCTAGAATATTCGCCATTCGAAATCTCGCTCCAGCAAATGTGGGCCAACGTGCCCTCATCGGATCGAGATAATGCCAATAATGTTTTTTTTTAAAGTTGCTTGACGCACCAAGAGCTGATTCCTTAAGCCTAATTCCAATCTTAAATTAGCACGTGGAATCTGTCTAGGAATCCTAAAAACTGATTTATATGTCCTTGCCACTATACCCTCCAGCACTTTCACATCTTTACCCTTAAAAATTATGGACCCATAGTTCAGGGAGGGAATACGTTTTGCTTTCATAACTTTAAGCAAGTGGTCATAATTAGGACATAATAACTTATCCCTTAGTTTTCGAAAAGCGAAGACAAGTGAGGAGCCTTTAGCTTCTAAGTTATTGAAATGCCGCCTAAATGACAGTCCGTCATCAAATGTAATTCCCAAATATTTGTAAGCCTTTACACATTCTATAGACAAACCATTGATATTCAAGTCCTTTACCCCTAATTTACCTTTCCCTATTAACATTATTTTTATTTTTTTGTATTAATATTTAATCCATTTTGGGTTACATATATATTAAATGAATGTATTAATCTTTTTAATCCTATCATGGTTTGGCTAAGCAAAATGGTATAATTGACACACTATAGGTATTTAATTTCTTTACCCTTTACAGCTGGGGAATGCGAGTTTACATCAATAAAATGGGATGGGAGATCAGACATAAATAGATTAAAAAGACAAGGAGCGAGCACACAGCCTTGTTTTAGGCTTACATTTGTTTCAAGGTGGCGGGTAGTATGTCTACCATCGCCAATTTTGACCTGCACCCAGGTATTGGAGTACAATAACTTAATCATTTTTAAAAGAGTTTCTGATATACCCCAATTCATTAACTTAGTCCGAAGAATATTTTTGTGTACAGAGTCAAAAGCGGCTTTTAAGTCGATAAAACAGATGTATAATTTTTGTTTCCTACATATTGCTCTTTCTCCTAGTAAGGACAATAAAATTAGGTTAGTAAGAGTCGATTCTCCCTTCCTAAAACCTGTTTCAAAGATTGGGATCAGTTCTTCTCTTTCCGCCCAAGTTTCCAACTCCTCTAACAGACAACTTGCAAATATTTTCACATCTACGTCTGTGAGGGTAATTAATCGATAGTTTGAAGGATTATCCTGGGGCCCACATTTGTAGATCGGCTGAATAATACTTCCCCTCCATGAATCCGGGATACAACCTAACTTAAGAATATCATTAAAAGGAGGGTTAAAAGCTCTGGCCAATGCCTGAGTCTAGCTTTAAAAATAGCATTGGGAATTCCATTGGGGCCAGGTGCTCCAGTATATTTCATTTGTAACCCACCCATCACCACAGTGAGCAAAAGGTGATTGTGTTGTTCAAAAAGCCAGCATCCCGTGATCAATGTGGTAATGGGTTCTAAAAACCCATCACCACAGTGTGCAAAAGCTGAATGTGTACATGAAATTAGCAGCAGCTACAAAACAGCATGCGTGATTCCCAGTCCAAATTGCACAAGCAATACAGTGGCAATGTAATTGTCGTGTCACATACTAAAATAGCATTGTTGAGGCAAATATTGGCAAATATTGCTGTGTATCACAAGAAGACCCTCTGCCATGTGCAGACAGGCAATGGCCATGATCCCTGACAAGGACTCTGGTGTACTGTCTGATAATGTGCAAAATGACCAACATGATGCATACACATATATCCCCAATAACAGACACACATACAGAGGAATCCTGTGGAGACTGTAGCTGTTAGTTGACCAAGTTCCACACCATGGCATCAATGGGAGACACCAAATGATGAATGTGCATGCTGATGAGCCAGGAGACACAGGGACACAGGTTAAAACCTCCAAAATACAAACTGCCAAAAGCAAGGAAAAGACATTACAGTGCAGTGGTGCAGATGCACAAACACAGACATCATCACAACAGCAAGTTCATTATTTACTTCATCAACATCATGTACATTAGATGGAACAACACAGATTAAAAAAATACGCTTTATTCAGCTTTCAAAGAAATATAAGTGTCCATGCCAGAAAGAAAAAAGGTCAATGTCCAGTTCATCAAAATGTTCCATCAGGGTGACATGTGACAACTTGTCATACAATTATTGCCTGAACTGCTATGGACCAGGGACATCTCGTGCCTTGGAGGGGCACACATAGTAGCAGGTCAGGCACCGCAGGGACAGGATCAGAGGACAGGAGAATGGGGCATGGGAGTTGTGGAGGGTGCAGGAGTAACACCAGCAGCTGCAGTGGAGGGGTCTGAGACAGTGGGCGCTGTCACCACTGCTGGGCACAACTCAGATGTGGTGTTTTCCTGCACCTGCAGTGTGCACATCAGATGTTGTGGATGGGCTATCAACTGCCGTTACCAAGTCAGACAGGGTATGTGTGCCTCCTACTGCAGTGCCAACATCGAGAGAAGTGAACTGGGGTTCGCTTCTGTGGGCAGGACAGAGGGGGGAGACATGTCCTCCACACCAGTGGCAGGAAGAGGCGGGGCATGTGAGGTGGGGATGGAAGTGCACATGGAAGAGGATAAGGGCCTAAGCATCCTGGGGATCTGGTATGGGTGTGTGGGTGAACAGGGTGCAGGTAATGGCTGTGGGACCTGTGTGTGTGTGTGTGGGGGGCTGCTGGCTGGAGAGTGTGAGATGTAAGTGTGACCTTTGGGTGGTATCTTCCCTTCCTGGTCCGGGGAGACTTGCCAGTGGTGGCCTCAGTGTCCTTGCGCCTGGGGAGGGTGTGCGCTTAGCAGGGGAAGTCCCCTCCATCTGTGTTGACCTCCTCTTCCCCTTGTAAGTTGGTTGTGATGGGTCTGTGGGGAAGAGGCCAAGGTCACATAGTAAGAGCTGCTTGGCCGGGGGGGTAAGGGAAGGTGCATTGGACGTAGAGGCATCTGAGGTTTGCGTAGTGCTTGTGAATGTATGTATGTGTGTTTGTGACCCATCCCCTGTGTGTGTGTCACCAGTCCCCAGAGTTGGCATGCTTTGGGATCTTGTCTTTGGCTTGTGTGTCTGTGTGCTGCTAGTGGATGATGTGGTGCGTGCATGTGTGGATGTGTGTGTCTGTTGGACAGGCAGGGGAGTGGGGACTGTGCATGTGGCAGAGGTAGCAGTGATGAGGGCCTGTTGGAGGAGGGACACTGCTGCCTTCTGTGTGGAGGCCATGGACTTAATGGTCCAATGTAGGGCAGACATGTTGGCTGAGATGCCCTCCATGTAGGACACCAGTTGGGTCATCAGATTGGTGTGAGAATAGAGGACACTCATCATTGATGTCTGCCCTACATGGATCTGTGAAAGTAAGTCCTCAGACTCCACACTCAGGGCAGCATTGCAGAAGAGGGAAGGGGGTGCAGTGCCTGGCATGAAGGAGACATGCTCCCTTACATGGGAGCCTCCACAGACATCTGGATGGGAGCAGATGGGAGGGTTGAGATGGTGGTGGTGCTGGGGCAAGACTTAACAGATGTTGCTGTGGTTCTTCTGGCACCCGCATCCACAAGGGAGTCATCACTGAAGCTGGCTTGTTCCTCAGCTGACGTGGACGTAGCCAATGTCTCCTCAGTGTGGCTCCGCTCACCCTCCGTGCGACTGGGTCCCTCAAAATCCTCAGAAGTATACCCTGTCAGGCTCAGCTGCTCCTCATGGTCCGTGGAGCTGTCCCCTACAGTCTCCGTAGATGTAACTGCAAATAAACAGGGTAAACAGTTAAACATCAGTCACACGCTTGACATCACAAATCCTAGTCAGTCCAGGACAATACTGCCCACGTCTGTGAATCATTTGCTTTAAATTCTCAAAAGTGCTGACACCTTTCTGTGAAACACATGTCAGTCTGCCAGTAAACCAAGCGCCTCATATCCCACATGTCCATGGAGACCACAGTCTGGTGCATGTAGCCAGACACTACCCATATGTGCACACATGCACCACATATACAGTGTTCTTGATTGCAGGATTTGTGAAAGAAATGTATCAGTACACACATATACCATCTCCTGCCAATGACGTTGTCCATGTGTCAGGAGAAGGGATGCCCAAAGTAAATCTAAACTATATGGATGTGCTTCCTTCACCACACACCATGATGTGCCCAGGTATTGCTGGACAATTCCACAATTGAGTGCATGCAGTACAACTTACATCACTGTGGGATACACTGATGGAAATGGAAGCACATGCTACAGTGCACTCTTGGTCAAGTTTTCCTGCTGCCTGCTGTCACTGGGGCAGTGCTAAACACAACCAAATGTAAGCACCTTTCTCAAATAAAGAATTTGTGGTCAATAAAAGCCCTGCACGGTCAAGTGCACATGTTGCCCCAAATCCACCAACATGTCAATGCTACTGATGAACCCACCTCAGACAAAGGCCACAGTACAGTGTTAGCCTGACACCTGATTGTGCATAGCACAATACATCAATAAAATGTATGAACACATGATTGGGATAACAGAGTGTACACCACGTCCAGAGTAGGCATTCCTGACCTAGTCCATGTGAAACATGGGAGTTGCCTGAACATTAGAGATGTGTCCATGCATTGGTAACAGAAATGATAGGCATACATCAGTGTCACACCATTGTACCATCTGCTCCATGTGAGTCTGAGAAACACTCCAGACACATATGGCGAGGCAGAGCATCAACTAGGACACGTGTTCATGTGCCACACAGAGTGCATGTCATGGATCTGTCCATGTGCAGATACATGTCACTAAATATACATACTCATGAAGGCAAATACACTCTGACGGTAGCAGAAGCGGAACAACAGCACCAACCTTACACAACAGCAGGCCACCCCTACCAACAATGAGACATGTGACTTACTGAAAGGGACACATTTGTGTCTCAGATGAGGAAGTCCCATAAATGAATGAATGAACATGATTCTAGTTCAAACCAACACATGGACTGGGGTAGCATAACCACGGTAAAGAAAAGCAAAGATATGGTTACACACAGTGTACAGAAAAGGCATGTACGTACCCCCACCTTGCTGCTGTCTGGGCTTTAACTGCCCATCCAGGTCAGGGAAGACCACTGCCAAAATCCGGTGCATGTGGGGGGGTAAGAGTTCGGCATCCGCCCTTCCCGCGAGGAGGTGACAGCTTCAGCTGGACTCTTGCAATGCACCTGGTCCAGCCACGTAGATCCTGCCACCTCTTCTGGCAGTTGCGGATCCGACGCCTCTGGAACCCCACAGATCTAACCGCCCGGGCAATGATCAGCCATATCTCCTGTTTTTGACGGACATCAACCTGTGAGGATGACAAATTTAAAGGGCCATGAGCACACATGCTACATGTTTATGCATCACACAGTTGGATAAACATGTTACTTCAACAATGACATGTGAAGAACAGAGGTAGTGAAACAATGGGGATAGACACTTGTCCTGCATCACCAAAATGGAAATCTTCCCGGGGTAGTATGACCGTCTCCATAAACTATCACAGCACAGTACCTGTTCACTGCAGGTACCTACACATCTTGGGGGTGACAACTACTGAGTGAACATACTATCCCCAGCATTACACAATATCATTACTGGCAGTCAGACAAGATGCACAATGAGAGAGGCTGTGGACTGCACACTCACCTGCCCCCCTGGTTTCCCATACAGCTTGCTGTACTGTGGTAGGAGGCTGTCAAGCAGGGCCTGGTTCTCCTCCTCTGTGAATGTTGGGGCCCTCTCCACAGTTGGTGCCATTCTTGGAGCCAGAGGATACAGAGACAGCAGCAGTGGTAGCAGAGATGTCCTTATTGATCATTCAGTGCAGGCAAGTGAGCACTCAGGTCAAGAGACAGCCTTATATCTGTGCTCCTGAGGCAGAAACTGTTCCATGCATCCAAAAGGATAGGTCCGAATCATTTGCATTCTATGATTTTGCTCAATCTATGAAATAGTACGCCTCGGACATGCCTACCGCCACGTTCAAAAACTCTGCATCATGACAGTTTAGATTTTGATACATTTGTGTGCAAATGGATTCGAATTGTACTCTACGCGAATCGTGCACGATCCAAAATGTGCGTCTGTCACAATGACGACCAACTGGCAATCTGTCTGTCCGGCTCGGTCGGGATGTGTCGTTCGTGTCTTTGGAAAAATCTCATGCCTCAAACTGCATCGCACCCACAATGTAATCTGTCCGTCCGGCTCGGTCGGGATGTGTCAGTCGATTCTCTTGCTAAATCCCATGCTTAGAACTACATAGCATCCAGGATGCAATCTGTCGGTCCGGCTCGGTCATGATTTTGCACGTGCGTAGAAGCAACTCACACTCATCTCCTCAGACAATGTGTGTATGGATGATGGTATGCAGCATGCCCTGTGTTGATGGAGTAAAGCACATGTCATAAGGTACAGAGAACACAGAGAAGATCACTCACATTGTGACCCAAGCTCACAAGGCAACTGTATCGGTGCTAGTGAACATGACGGCTGTGAGTGCCCACTTCCCAATTCACCGTCCTATGCCTGCCCATTGTCCCAGAGGATTATTATGTTAACACAGTAATCATCTACACTTATTCCCAGTATCAAGTGATCATGATCACTCTACAGAGTGTAAACTCATTTTTAATGTGTCCACAGTGTGTGAGACTTGTGTGATGCAAGGTCTCACTGCTGACACTTTTCACATTCGAAAACAATTTTCACATATTGCATTTGGCATGTGAGTTGAAGTAGTGTCCATGTGTAATTGAATAGCATGTCTGTATGTCAAATAAATTAGTGATACACATCATCAATGTTCTGTCACTGTGATAGGAAATGTAGGTCATACATCATAGCCAGGAAATGTCAACACCATGATAGTGTTGTGCATTGTGACACGCTGTCTGTATGTTGTGTTGTTGCTAGGGTCAGACTGATTTGCATATGGCCATGTCTGAACTGGGGTGGCAGAGTGGGCTAAAGAACGGTGATGGATTAAACCCAGATATGTTGACTGGGTGTGAGTGTTTGATTGGTTTAGATGCTCCGTCCATCACCACCCCCTTTTGTACCGCTTTGTACACCATATGTTGGCAGGGTATGCTCAGACTTGAGTCCCTTGCTCACTTTGCCACTGGATTCAAGCAAGCCTGGCTGAAGACGGCTGTAATGCCAGAAACCAGTCCTAGGAAGCTTGTTTCCGGTCCAGGGAAGACATGGCTTGGCAGTTCTGGCTGGACTGTTCCCATGAGGCACATGGACAGACTGATTTGCATGTGGCCATGTCTGAACTGGGGTGGCTGAGTGAGCTAATGAATGGTGATGGATTAAAGCCAGATCAGTTGACTGGGGGTGAGTGTTTGATTTGCTCAAACACTCCGTCCATCATCCCCTTTTGTATCACTTTGTTCGCCCTAAGTTGGTAGGGTATGCCCCGACGTGAGTCCCTTGCTCACTTGGCCACTGGATTAAAGGTAGCCTGGCTGATGAGGATTATGAATCCGAAATCGGTCCCAGGATGCTTGTTTCCGGTCCAGGGAAGACATGGCTTGGCAGTTCGGGCTGGACTGTTCCCATGAGGCACAGGGTCAGACTGATTTGCATATGGCCATGTCTGAACTGGGGTTGCTGAGTGTGCTAAATAATGGTGATGGATTAAACCTAGATCAGTGGACTGGGGGTGAGTGTTTGATTTGCTCACACACTCCGTCCATCATCCCCTTTTGTATCTCTTTGATGATTATGTCAGCATCACAGGGAGGGTGGATGTTTCCATGGTGAGGATGTTAACACAAGTCAGCTATAGTTCCATCTAGTTTGCTTTGGAAATTATATTTTTGATATTCAAGTTTTCTGCCACAGTAGCTATGTCGTATACTGCATTGTAGGACAACAGTCAGAGATTCTTCTTTCTGAAACGTCAATGTTTGCATTTACACACACTCTGATGCATAATTTTGCGGACAAGCAGGGGTGAGTGAGCGTGAAGGTGTGTGTTTCTACCTTGACTCAGATATGTTGTTGGGACTGCCTAGTGTTTTGTAGAATCATTGTGTATCTACTGTATGATATGTTGAGCTGATGTGACACTATAGGAGTGGTGTTTTGGATTGCATGTTCTGATGTGCAGCTAATGGGCAAACATCCTTCAACAACACCCTATTCTGCCATGCATACTTAAGTACGAGAGGATTCCCTACCATAGACCTCAGGCACCTCATTGGAAGACAGTGCCAGGTGATACAGAACTTGATTACATGAGTGGATACTGTGTATAAGTCACAGATGACACATGGATGTTGTGAAGAATATTTTATCAAGGTGCATGTGAATATAATCTTACAGTGAAAGATGATAGCATTCCCCAGTTCATAGGGGATTTGGAAGTGCTGTCCGATGAAATATCTTCTGAGCAAAGTCCACAGTGAATTTGGCAAAACTCCCAAATCAAGTGCTCCATCCCATGTGGGAGAGTCCAGGGTCTGTCAATAAAGTGAATGATTTGCACACAACGGAGGATGTTGCAAGCTTTTCATTGTTTCCAGGGGGGGAAGGTCCATAGGTCTCTCACTTCCCATCCTTCCTTGGACAGCCCCTCCTCTTCTTGGGGGGGAGGGACCCTCAGTAGAAGGCTGCTGCGGTACAGGGGACTCCTCGCCAGACTCCTCATCCCTCCCTGTGGCAGTTGCCAATGTTGAGGCAACAGGTGTGGAGTGCACATGGGGAGGTGGGGTGATGTTGGCTGTTAACCTGCGTAGGCATGTGAGGATGTCCCTATACACCGCAGTCAGATTGTCAAGTTTCGACAAATGGTTCCCATGCGGTCCATGTGTTGCTCCACACAGTCCATGTGTCGCTCCACACAGTCCATATGTTGCTCCACACAGTCCATGTTTTGATCCACACTGTCCATGTGTTGCTCCACACGGTCCACATGGTCCTCCATCCGGTCAAAATGTGCAGCCTGATACCTGTTCATGTCTCAGAGGATCCCCACAACCTGGCCAAAGTCTCTGATGCATTCCAGATACACATCAAAAATGCATTGTAACTGTGGGTCAGCTTTGTCTACGACACCAGCTGTGTGACGTGGCCTCCCACCATCCACCCTCACACCTACCCGCATGGACATTGGCTGGCATAGCCCGTACTAGCAGCTCCTGTCATCTATCGTTGTCAGGGCTGGTATCTTCTGCCACATCCAGAATTGGCTGTCTGGGTGTTCTACCAGCAGTTTTGTTGGCTGGGTGTGTCTGTCAGGGCCCGTCTCGCAGGATTCGATTGATGAACAAAGGGGTCCACTTCCAGATGTTACCAACACACTGAATAGAATCACAGGGTGTTCGAACCATCAGGTGAGGGATAATTGAAGAAGAAAAAGGACCGGGGAAGGGAAGGGGTCAGCAGGGACAAGGGATCTGAAATGACAAAGCACAGAATATAAATACTGAGCTATATCAACAACCTATCCTTGATAATTCTCACTAGACCTTGGAATACCTTTTAGAGCTGTATTCAGTCCTCCAGCTACAACAAGAAAACCTTAGTCCAGCCTCCTGTGAACAAACATATTGGTTAACATGATTTCAAGATACTCCATATCATAAACATCAAACCAGATCCTTGTTGTACACACCAGATAATGTGGAGTTGGACTTTCGTATGTCCCTTATAATCGAATATACTGTTGTATATATACACACAGACCCTTTACTGTTCATATCCCCAGTGATGTTAAAACCTTTATCAGAGTTGGAGAGTCATAGCCTGTGAGAGCACTCTAATTAGTATATCCACACAACTGTCCCGGTTGATAGCTAGTCAAAACTAGAAGACTACGCAGAGTTAACTCCACTCTAGGCTCCTATTAATTAGAACTCAAGAAAAACGGCAACATGAGGTTGCGACCACCCCTATGCTCTGCTTTGGCCGAAAGAAAGTTTAACAATTAACAAATCCGGCAACGGGTAGTTGCGACCACCACTCTGCCCCGGATTAGACACTCGATGAATCAGACGGCGGCGTGTAGAAGCTCTACTACGCTCCGCTGACAAGTTTATCACAAAGGTTCGTTTTACACATGAAAACACATTTACGCAACGCACAGTTACCAACCATGGCGTTCCGCGGACCGAATCCGATTTCCGCCGCACTCATGTATTCGGCACGCATCAGCCGATGCATATCCTCCGATACAAAAGCCAAACAAACAAGATTGTGTAAACGCAAGCAACATCTCCCAGCGTTTCCTTCCACACAGTACCTTAATAAAGTAAGGTTCAAACGCTAGTCCAGGAACAATAACTACTCTGGATACAAACACAAACACAGGAATCTCCCAGCACAACTGACGAAGGACTCAGGATTACGCGCATCCTCCCTCAGCATTCACCGGCCAATATACTTCCTGATTGCAAAGGCTCATGGACGTTGTAGTTCCATACAGTTTGGGCAGGCGCAGCTAGGTGAAACCTGACAGTGTCAGTGGGTATCCTGGGTGTCTGGCTGTTTAAGGAGGTTGCATGCGTGGTGGCAGGGGCTGCTCGTCATACTGATGCCGCATGCTGACCCACACTGGAGGTGCCAGGTAGGTCCCCATCACCAGAGGAGGAGTAAGAGTCATCCCCACTGGAGCTCTCAGTGTCCGAGCTTGTACTGGAACTGCTACTTCTGCAGAATCTGCCCTCTGTTCCAGAGTGCCTGTGGGTAGTAGAGAGACACAATATTATAGCTTATATTTTCAGTAGTTCTTGTGTCATACACAGACAAATGTGTTGATGATGTTGCTTTCACTTCTTGTTTCTACTCATCAAAATTCAAAGACACAGAGACATTAGCTAATGGGACATTGTGATTTTTAAGAGCTGTGCTTTGCTGAGCATGGCCAGCGCTGTGCATCAATGTGCATGTATTTTTATTCTTGTCTGTTAGTAATTATAGACAATTGTCACATTGTGCATGAGCAAGGTGATTTGTTGAAGCACACATCTGTGTTTTCACAACGACAAAACGACTGAGAAATGTTATGTTTTTCGGGGGTTGTGCATCAGTGCTTGGCATGGTGAATCTTTGTCACTCTAACATTGCTGAAATTACATGCAAAGTCACTCTCCTGTATATGTTCCAGCATTTGTAGTGTTTGCTTGAAGGTATGTGTTGTGGAGAACAATTGATGACATCACAAGTGTCACATCAGATGCTATGGCAAGGCGTTACTTCTTACACATACATTGTTGCATGTCAGTCTCTGGGACAATGGACATTACATTGATATGCAGGAGGTGACTCCCAAACGTGATTTGTTGTATTATGTGATGGTGGCATGGTCTCACATACCATGATATTGACAACAGTGGTATTGTGAATGTTAATAGTATGAGTTTGTACTCCTGTGCAGAGCAAACAGCAATCTTGTATGATGTTGAGCATTGTGCTGTGTCACAACATAGTTATTGTAATGCATGTGTTGTTTATGCATTGTTTGTGTAAATATGCAATGTGATGAGACATGTATCTGTAGTTATTTCTCATCATTTTGCACACATGGTTATATCTTGCTGTGGTACATTTTGTTGATACATACTCTTGCACATGATTACTTCATGTGCCGCAGACACATCACACCCCACCTGAGAGACCTGTACTGGCTCCCCGTCACCAAGAGGATAATCTTCAAGCACCTCACCCACGCACGCAAAGCAATCCACAACACCGGACCAGCGTACCTGAACGGATGACTCAGCTTCTACACCCCCACCCGCCAGCTCCGCTCCTCGCCCTCGAGCAGTCCCCCGCATCCAAAGAGTGAACTACGGTGGCAGATCTTCCTCCCACCTCGCCGCCAAGACCTAGAACACCCTCCCCAACCACCTATGGCAGACCCAAGACCTGCTGGCCTTCAGAAGACTCCTCAAAACCTGGCTCTCCGAGCAGTAGCAGCACCCCCCACCCATAGCACCTTGAGACCCTCACGGGTAAGTAGCACGCTTTACAAACACTATGATTGATTGATTGATTGATTGATGTACAGTCTGCTTGGTCTACATGAACTGATTGGTGATACAGGGATGTCCTTTTTCATTTTCATGGACAGGGCTGTGAGGTGCAGTGTGTCTGGTGCTTGAGTTGGGCTGTGTTGCCTTCTAGGCCACTTTACATTTGGGAACAGACCAAATCAATCATCCTTGTCATAGTATAAATGAGAGGGAGGGTGTTAGTTTTCAAGGATGCAAACACCGCTGACTGATGTTTAATTACGATGCTGGACTGAAGTATGGCTTGTGCATGTGGCAAATACCTAAGTGTCAGCCATCTAGCATTACACCTCACACATACTGTCTGTGTGAATAGTCCCAGATGTGTGTTCATCTGTGTGTGTTTTGTGTTATGTGGTGTGATAGCTGGTTTCAGTGTGTCCTGTCCGCCACACACATTTCTGGCATTCATGGCCTACACATTGTGGCACATGTGAATGTTCTTGACCTGTCAATTTGCATTTGAGGTATGGTCTGTAGTTGAGTGAGTATGCCTCAAGATGGCCGGATGAGTTGGATATTTAGTAAATGTGTGCCTGTGTTGCCATCTTGACAGGGCATTGACATTCACTCTAAGGGACAGCAAAGTGACCGGTGTTTTGTTGTGTGACTGGGTGTGTGTGGGACTAATGTGTCCTGGAGGCAGTAGTCATTGCTCCCACTCCTCCTCCCACCCCTGACAAATGGACCAGCATATTCCGGGATTACATGACAGTGGTAACAAAGGTACATCCAAGATATCTTGCTGAGATGTCTGTGGATGTGTATTTAAGCAAACTTTAGACTACTTGTGCATGTACTCACCAGGTTCAGGAATTCCAGTTAATCCTGTAATGGACTCCTGTGGGAGCAGGTCCTGCACCTTCACCTCCCAGGTTTTGAAACGCACCAGTTTGTGACGTCCAACGATAACCTTGTTACTCAGGGCATGTTCTGTGGCAAGATAATAATAATAATAATAATAATAATAAACAAAATTATAAAGAGCCTTGTTACACTAAGAACAGTGTGTCCCCACGCTGTGGAAAACAGAAACCCAAAAGCAATAATATCTATCCAGTCAGAGCTAAGGGGGGTTCAAGAGTGAAAAAAAAAAAAGCTCAGTTTTTTGGGAAAAGGTGAGTTTTCAATTTCTGACGGAACCTTCTCTCAGATGGTTCCATGCGCAGCTCAATCGGGAGCGCGTTCCACTGTGTACTAGCCAGGTATCTAAAAGAGCGGCCGCCCATCCGCACTCTGTAGATACGTGGCACCTGGAAAAGCATACTCCCTAACAATCTCAGAAGCCGCTTAAGATGGTACGCGGTCAGCAACTTGTGCAGAAAAATAGGCCCCTTTCCCTGAGCAATGCGCTGAGCCATGCACATTGTTTTAAACAGAATTCGTTCCTGAACAGGCAGCCAGTGTAAAGAGGTTAGTGCACGCTTCCCAGAAGATTTACGGGAAAGATTCAGTGCCAGCCTGGCATCCGTATTCTGCATGCATTGAAGTCGCTGCAATCCTTTTTTGCTCAAACCAATGTATAGTGAGTTCCCATAGTCTACATGGGGGGTGACAAGTGCATAAATAAGCGTTTTCCTACTTGTAGCGGAAAGCAAGTCCAAAGCTTTCCGCAGGCTTTTTAAAATGCCATAGCATTTGCCGGCTACCCATCTGGTGTGGTCTTCAAAGGATAGATTGCTATCCAGTCGGACCCCCAGGTTTTTCACCTGCTTCGAGGGGGTAGGGCTGGACCCCAATTCAGATGGCCACCATGCAGATGACCAGATGGATGGTGCTTTCCCGACCACCAGAAGCTCGGTTTTACTTATGTTGAGGCGCAGGTAGTTGTTACTCATCCAACCTGCTAGTTCCACTAGGCAGGCAAAGAAATTGGCTGCAGCTCTTCCGGCTGCAGCCAATGAGCTTCTTTACCCTCCGGCGGACGCCATAATACCGGTTACGGATATCCTCCATTGTGCGCAAGGTACGTGAATGGGCATTCACCTTGCTGACAATACGGTCCCACAATTTGGTTTTCTGGGCCTATGAGGTCTGTTGGGCCATGCTGCCAAATAACTGTGGCTCAATTCGGATTATTTCATCGACCAACACTTCCAACTCAGCAGCTAGGAACTGTGGATTCTTCTTTGGGGGCATGGTGAAGGATGGTGGTGGTGTTGTATGTGTGTGTGAAGCTGATGGTGAGTGTGTGTGTGTGTGAAGGTGTGTGTTTCAGTGGTGCTAGTTGTGTGTAGGTTGTGTGGTAGATGAGTTATGTGTATTTGTAGTGTGGTGAAGAGTAGTCTGTGTATTTGTGTAGTCTGCTTGCATGTGTGTTGGATTAGCAAATGCTGTAGGATTTTTTCTGCTTGCTTTATATAGGGTGATTTGTGGGTGTGACTTAAAATGTAAATGTATTAGTTGATTGTGATTACAATGCATTTTTGTGTAGTCCTTTTTCTGTTTCAATGATTTTTGGTATAAGATATGCAAGTTGTTTTGTCAGCAGATGATACTTGTTCTTGTGTAATTTGTTTTGGACCAGTGGGTTCATTTCATGGTTATGTGGCGCGGTTGCGTCCTAGTCGGATGGGCTTGTGTTGATGCTTGTGTATGTTTGTGCTTGGGAATGTATGTGGCGCGGTCGCGTCCGAATCGGGTGACCTCATGTTGATGCTTGTGTATGTTTGTTCTTGGGCATGCTGGGTGGTCGTGTCCGAGTCAGTGGTCTCGTGTTGGTGCTTGTGTATGTTTGTGCTTGGGTATGTGGCGTGCCCGCGTCTGAGTCGAATGGGCTTGTGTTGGTGCTTGTGTATTTTTGTGCTTGGGTATGTGGCGCGGTTGCGTCCGAGTCGGATGGGCTTGGGTTGATGCTTGTGTATGTTTGTGCTTGGGTTTGTGGGGTGGTTGCGTCCGAGTCGGGTGGGCTTGTGTTGATGCTTGTGTATGTTTGTGTTTGGGTATGTGGCACGATAGCGTCAGAGTCGGATGGGCTCGTATTGATGCTTGTGTATGTTTGTGCTTGGGTATGTATGTGGCGCAGTCATGTCCGAGTCGGGTGGGTTTGTGTTGATGCTTGAGTATGTCTGTGCTTGGTTATGTGGCAGGATTGCGTCCGATTCGGATGGGCTCATGTTGGTGCTTGTGTATGTTTGTACTTGGGTATGTGGCACGGTCGCATCCTGATCGGTTGGGCTTGTGTTGATGCTTGTGTATGTCTGTGCTTGGGTATGTATGTGGTGCAGTAGCGTCCGAGTCGGATGGCTTGTGTATGTTTGTGCTTGGCATGTGTGGCGGTCGCCGCGTCCAAGTCGGATGGGCTCGTGTTGATGCTGGTGTATGTTTGTGCTTGGGTATGTATGTGGCACGGTCGCGTCCGAGTCGGGTGTACTCGTGTTGATGCTTGCGTGTGTTTTTTTTGCCGGCTATGTGGCACGGTCATGTCAGAGTCGGGTGGGCTCATGTTGATGCTTGTGTATGTTTGTGCTTGGGTATGTGGGGCGGTCGTGTCCGAGTCGGGTGGGATTGTGTTGATGCTTGTGTATGTTTGTGTTTGGTTATGTGGCAGGGTTGCGTCCGAGTCGGATGGGCTCAAGTTGGTGCTTGTGTATGTTTGTGCTTGGGTATGTGGCGCGGTTGCATCTGAGTCGGATGGGCTCGTGTTGATGCTTGTGTATGTTTGTGTTTGGGTATGTATGTGGTGCAGTTGCGTCCCAGTCGGATGGGCTTGTGTTGATGCTTGTGTATGTTTGTGCTTGGGTATGTGTGGTGGTTGCGTCTGAGTCGGGTGGGCTTGTGTTGATGCTTGTGTATGTTTGTGCTTGGGTATGGTATGTGGCACCGTCGCGTCCGAGTCAGATGGGCTTGTGTTGATGCTGGTGTATGTATGTGGCACGGTCGCGTCTGAGTTGGCTGTACTCGTGTTGATGCTTGCGTATGTTTGTGCTTGGCTAAGTGGCGCGGTCGCGTCTGAGTTGGAAGGACTCGTGTTGGTGCTCGTGTATGTTTGTGCTTGGGCATGTGGAATGGTTGCGTCCGAGACGGATGGGCTTGTGTTGATGCTTGTGTATGTTTGTGCTTGGGTATGTATGTGTCGCGGTTGCATCCGAGTCGGCAGGTCTCGTGTTGATGCTTGTGTATGTTTGTGCATGGGTATGTGTGGCAGTTGCGTCCGAGTCGGGTGGGCTCGTGTTGATGATTGTGTATGTTTGTGCTTGGGTATGTGGCGCAGTCACATCCGAGTCGGATGGGCTTGTGTTGATGCTTGTATATGTTTGTGCTTGGGAATGTTTGTGTTTTTCTGACTAGGGTGGGCTTGTGTTGACGCTTGTGTATGTTTGTGCTTGGCTATGTGGCATCCTTTGCATCCAAGTCCGTGGGGTCGGGTTGACACTTGGCTATTAAGAATCTTAAGCGTACGAGTCTATCGCATCAGGCTCCTTTCCTGCTGACTCGGACGTATAATTAAATTTACGGCCGAGTCGGTCGTAAATTTCAGGCATCTCATCGTACTCAGCTATTTGTAAGGCGTGAGTACGTTTTGGTGGGAAAACTTGATGGCATTGCATCGTACTCAGCTATTTGTAAGCGTGTGTAAAGTTTGGTCGGAAAAATTGACTGGCCTGTGTCAGGTACTACGTTTTCCGGCCGAAATCGAAATCAACCCCTAAGAATTGGGATTTGAAAATATACCTCTTGGCCACTGGGAGCCAATGGAAAGTTCTCAACTTGTGCAAGACTGCCTGAGACTTCGGGATATCCAGCAGCAGTCTAGCAGCTACATTCTGCAGACTCTGCAGTTTTTGAAGGTGCTGCGATTGGATCCATACGTACAGGGCATTCCCGTAGTCCAATCTGAACAAGGCTAATGCCGTCACCAGGATTTTTAAAGATTCCAGAGGAATGAAGGGGCGAATTTTCCTAATCATCTTCAAGATAAAGAAGATTGAGGAGGTGAGGGAGCTAATCTGGTTTTTAAAAGACAATTTATCGTCAAAAACAAAAGCTAGATTATTTGCTTTTTGCACTGGGACCGTAAGGTCTCCCAAACAGGACGGACACCATCTAGGTGTCCAAAATGAGGTGTCCATACCAAATAGGAGAACCTCTGTTTTTCCCCCATTCAAGTTCAGACAGTTCTGACTCATCCACTGATGGACCTGAGTCATACAGTGGTTGAACCGGCTCGCTGTCTCTTCAATGTTGCTGGAGATTGATACAACTAGCAGTGCATCATGAGCATATGAAACCATTGAAAAATCGAACTTTCTGATGATTTTGGACAGAGGTGAAGCATAAAGATTGAACAATGTCAGGCTTAAAACCGAGCCCTGAGGTACCCCACACTGGAGTGTGAACTGGTCTGTGGAAAAGGTTCAGGTCTCAATCGATTGAACCCTATCCGACAGAAACAAGGATAACAATTTGAGAGCCTTACCTCTGATAGCCTATTGATTAAGATGGCATGGCTCACCGTATCAACGGGCGCATGGAGGGGCGAAATAGGTACACGGCCGGAACTGACCACGGAAACTAATATGTTTCCTCTACTGTGGCCTCCCTTCCCTCTAAACCCGTGCAGGCAATTAACCCCTAATTAGGAGTTTTTTGCTATAAATGTAACCACTCCTGGGTTACCTTTTTCTTGCCCTTTAACTATTTTTGTTACTTGGGAACAAAGGATTGCAGGTATGGCAGGGCATTAGTGTACCCTGACCACCCATTTCCTTTCTGGTCCTGAAGAAAAACCGGCATTTTCCACTCGGTTTGAAACATGTAGACCTTGCACTTTTATTATAGATACACTTGGTCATAATAAAACCTTTACTGTATCGACACACACACTGCTTTTATTTTTGTCCAGTAGTCTTAAGAATAAAATTTTTCATATATAAGCCATACAAGGACAATTTTTAACTCACTTACTTCTTTTTCTTGCATTCATCACTCACATACCCGCTCCACTGTATTCCAGGTGTCGCAGCACACCTTGACGGCATTCGGCTGTCAAGGTGGCCCCGATGATGAAGCATGTCACCGACCAGGTCGGTGAGTGAGGGGTTTATTAAAAACAAAGAAGGACTTCTTCTTTTTCCTCATTAGAATTTCATCCCACCAAAAATCGCTCTTTGAGCCTTTTTCTAAGGTGGTACTCCTCTTTTTGTTATATAGTCACCGTATCAAAGGCCAGTGAGAGAGCAACTAAAATCAAGACAGCCTTCCCCCCTCATCCAGAATTGATCTCAGCTCTTCAGTAGCGGTAACCAATGCTGTCTCTGTACTGTGTCCCTCCTGGAAACCGTATTGCGATGGATCTAGAAGTTACACGGATGAGATAAATGTTGTGAGTTTTTATTTTCACTGGAAAGGGTAATCTCAAGATCAGTCTATAGCTGCTGGGGTCAGCTGGGTCGAGATCAGGTTTCTTCAGTAGGAGCAGATTTTACGCTATTTTCCTGGCATCTGGGAAAATTGCTGAACAGAAGTTCTCTTTAAAGATCCCCCTTAATTGCTCACTAATTATTCCAGGGACTAGGGGCCAGATGTAGGTAGGCATTTACCGGTCGGTAACGGCCGAATTCGGCCGTTACCGACCGGTAAATGCAATTTGAGATGTAGGGCCCTGTATTTTACAGAATCGGTAAATTTACCGATCGGTAAATTTACCGATTCTGTAAAATACCGAATCGGTATTTTTTCCGATTCGGTAAAATTGATATGTAGGTGGGACTCTTCTGAGTCCCACAAGCATTACAGAATCGGTATTTTACCATCAAATACTAGTTGATGGTAAAATAACGATTCTGGTGTGCATGCACATGTGTGCATGCACACCTGTGCCATATGACAGGCAGACCTGCCCTTAGGGCAGGTATGCCTGCCACATGGCCCCCCGAACCTTTTTTGGGGGTGCTAGAGGGTGTCAAAGTGACACCTCCTGCACCCTTGTCAGAATCGGTATTTACCGATTCGGTAAATACCAACCGGTAATGCCCCATTCATTCCTATGGGCTTCAAAGCCCATAGGAATGAATGGGGCATTACCGGTCGGTATTTACCGAATCGGTAAATACAGATATTTACCGATTTGGTAAAAGGAACATCTGGATGTTCCTACATATCCACCCCTCAGATTTACCGATTTTTAATTACCGAATCGGTAAAATTCGGTAATTAAAAATCGGTAAATCTCATTTACCTACATCTGGCCCTAGGTGCAGTATTTTGGGGGGCAGGGAACATGCGGTGCCCTGGATTTCGAGGATTTATGACTCCTGAATAATCTGCGCTATGGGTGGTAGGGAAAAGGAGTTCAACAGGTGAGGTGAAGCGAGTACTTTATCGCCTACCACCCTTCCCGTTGTGGTGTTGCTATTTTTGCTCAGTGCAATGTACACTGACTCTACTTTGTCCCTGAAAATTTGTGGCAGTCTGTTGCAGAGATCAATGCTATTCTCCATCCTAGAGGGCTCAGGTAATTTTACAAGGCTTTTTACTATGGCAAACAGCTCCCTACACAAAGTCTTTGCCGGTGAAATTTTTATTGTGAAGTATTTGCTTTTTGCCTCTAGAATCTGTGTCTTATAGTCTATCAGGGACTCCATGTAGTGCAGTTTATCAATTGGGTCATAATTCAATCTCCACCGCCTCTCCTTCCTTCTACAGATTTGTTTCTGGTTTCTTAGACTGTCTGAGAACCAGAGTTCAGAGGGCTTGCTACGCCTATTGGAAAAGGTCTTTGTAGGTGCCACGGGGTCTACTGCATTTTTTATCCAGTTGGAGAACCTGAGGGCAGCTAAATTAGCATCTGTGTTGAAGTTGGGCTGTGATGTGGAGAGGGACTCTTATAAGGATGGGGTATTGATATTGCTCCAGTCCCGCCTGTTAACTAAGACACTGGAACTGTCCGGTCTTGTGTGATGTTGATTGATACTCACAGATAGCTTTATGGCCTTGTGGTCTGACCATGGGGCAGGTTTTACTTCTGAGATCTTCAGATGAGAGTTAGACCTAAATATACCATCTAAAGTATGTCCTGCATTGTGATTGGGCTGTTCAACAATCTGTAGAAGCGATAAACTGGCCATCAGTCATCCTGTTTTTCTAAGTGGTAATTAAAGTCCCCCAACACTGAGAAGTCAGCTGCCAAGCAGCTCGATTCAATGAAGGGACCAATGGAATCTAAGAAGGTGGTTCTAGCCCGAGGGGCCAATATAGCAAGAGGCCCTTAAACGTATAAGTGTTGTTTAATGTAATCTGGAAGGATAACACTTCACAGTCTGGTGTGCTTCCGGCTGCCAAACCTGCTGCCACCAGGTGGTCTTTGAAAATAATTGCTACTCCCCCGCCCGTCTTATCAGTCCAATCTGCCCTGAGAATTACATAGCCTGCCTGGATGGTCAAACCCAGGTCTGAGTTCAAGGTAGTGTTGGCCCACATTTCCATCACTAAAAATTCTAGGTCTATCCTGTGGGAGCTCAACATCTATGCAAATTTTGTGTTGTGTTTAACCAGAGAACGCGCATTAGTAAGCATGCCCTGGAACACCTTAATGTCTCTTTCCTCTTGATATTTATGACGCTTTATAGTAGACCTATTTCTGATCTTACCACAGTTCAGGGGTAACCAGCAGTGAGTTCATTGCCTAGGCTCACTCTGTAGATCTAACAGTGGGCAGATACCCTTATTGTCTATTGGGTAAAAGGTCAGCAGTTAATGTTAGAGTACTTCAGACCAGACTCCCCCTCAGAGAGGTAGCGGGCAAGAGTTATGGCCCTGGCCCCCGTCCAGGCACGGATGGGGGCAGACAAGCTTGCCTTCAGTGCGCCAGCGTTGCACCAGCTGTGCACGTCTGCTGCGTGTCCGCTCAGGCATCTCCCTAAGTAGGTGGGGCGGGGGGAAACTACACTGCTCCGCACCCGGAAATGACTGCCGTGCACCTGACGTGACTGGAAGGGTGTGCCCGGTCTGTAATGCCCTCCGCGCAATCGGCACAAGCTGTGACGGAGCAGGGCTTAGACCAGGACTCCCAGCTGATCTGACTAGTGGAATAAAAGTGCCTCAAGAGTGTGTGAGTACCGAAAGGAAGCGAGGAAGGTAAAAGAATTAAGATTATTTTTAAAAGATATACAGATACAGCTGCTCTAAGAAACAGGCTAGACTAACATACAGTGTAACAGGCCCGGCTCCAGGAATTTTTATTTGGGTGGGCCAATGGTGCATTCGGGTGGGCCACGGACTCAGTCGCGGCCGGCATGACTCGCGGGGGGAGGGAGAAGAGGTAGGGGGGGTCACGCACGGGAGTTTAATTGACAGTGCCCCAGGAAACACTCGGGATTACAGGTGCAAACTTTTTATGCTGTTTAACTTCTGCATATGAAAGAAGACAGCCTGTGAACTCACCAGCTAAACGTTGACCGTTCCAGGCTATCTTCATTTTCAATTCCTTCCTTGCAGACACAGTTGTGCCCCTCTGGGAATGCAGCCACGGACCCCCAGGGAGGTGCGCACCACGGTTTGAAGACATGTGCCCTAAGGCCAGGGCCGGAGCTCCCACCACGTGCTGTGACTGCTGGCTTTGGCCCATTGTCATTCTATATAAGGGAAATGGGCCGCGATAATCTGTGTTGGGCTGCGCAGAGGCTGCAGCAGCCTCTTGACTTCGGATCAAGAGAGCCAGCCTGAACACTGGTGGGGGGAAAAACGGCTCACATCAAGCCTCGGGCCAAGGCTCATGTTTGGGTGGGCCAGGCTCATGTTTGGGTGGGCCTGGCCCACCCGGCCCACCCTCTAGAACCGGGCCTGCAGTGTAAGCGTCTTAAAAGTAGGCTTTCAAAATAAGTCAGGTAAGGGAGGACACCACTGTAAGCTGCAATGGCCAGTGCAGCAGCGGTAAGCTTTCCCCGGAATAAGTGCGTCCGCTCAGGCATCTCCCTTTGTGGGTGGTGGTGGAGGGAAACTATACCACTCCGCACCCGGAAATGACTGCCGAGCACCTGACATGACCAGAAGGGTGTGCCCAGTCTGTAACGCCCTGCGCGCAATCGGCACAAGCCATGACGGAACAGGGTTTAGACCAGGGCCCCTAGCTGATCTGTCCGGTGGAATAAAAGTGCCTCAAGAGTGTGTGGGCACCGGAACGAAATGAGCAAGGTGAAACAATTAACAAGGTTTGCCCCTTTAACCATTAGTCACTTTATGTCAGCCTCTTTACGCATTGCTTAATTCAAGTGCCTGATAAATGTGGATCAGTACACCTGATTATTTTGTGTACTGTGTTGTGGAAGCTATGATAGGTAAAGGCAAAATAGTCCTTTATAGGAATGTTCGCCTCAGGCCAACTACGCATGAGCTAGCTGCCCACAGTGTGCAAGCCTTGCTTTTGATAAAAGTAGGCACTTCAGCCCTACACCCCCCTCATTTTGGTGCAGGAATAGGTCCCTTGAGAAAGCCCAACCTCCCTCCCACATCATGCAAGTGTATGAGCAGGCTGCTGAAGAAAACCTTGTCGCTCTTGTTGTTTGAGTTCAGAAGAGGCACCGAAAAGGCCATCATTAAAAGCAGGCCCGGCTCCAGGAATTTTTATTTGGGTGGGCCAATGGTGCATTCGGGTGGGCCACGGACTCAGTCGCGGCCGGCATGACTCGCGGGGGGAGGGAGAAGAGGTAGGGGGGGTCACGCACAGGAGTTTAATTGACAGTGCCCCAGGAAACACTCGGGATTACAGGTGCAAACTTTTTATGCTGTTTAACTTCTGCATATGAAAGAAGACAGCCTGTGAACTCACCAGCTAAACGTCGACCGTTCCAGGCTATCTTCATTTTCAATTCCTTCCTTGCAGACACAGTTGTGCCCCTCTGGGAATGCAGCCACGGACCCCCAGGGAGGTGCGCACCACGGTTTGAAGACATGTGCCCTAAGGCCAGGGCCGGAGCTCCCACCACGTGCTGTGACTGCTGGCTTTGGCCCATTGTCATTCTATATAAGGGAAATGGGCCGCGAAAATCTGTGTTGGGCTGCGCAGAGGCTGCAGCAGCCTCTTGACTTCGGATCAAGAGAGCCAGCCTGAACACTGGTGGGGGGAAAAACGGCTCACATCAAGCCTCGGGCCAAGGCTCATGTTTGGGTGGGCCAGGCTCATGTTTGGGTGGGCCTGGCCCACCCGGCCCACCCTCTAGAACCGGGCCTGATGAAAGCCTCTCTCATTTCCCTGTTCTAGTGCAATGGTGATCTGGAGCAGACTGCTGAACTAGTCCCCTGAACACACAGTCCACTCTCCTTGTGACAGGACAAGTATGTCCCAGAGTATCCACTGGTGAAAACTCCACCTCCCTCCAGAAGTGAAAGCCTGCCCTCTCTCTTCATGGCATTCCAAAGGGCTACGCTGTTTGTCATATGTGAGTCCAAGACTATTTTTTAACCTTTGTAGTTAGTGCTACCTTTAAATCAGTTGAATTAATTAATAAGAATATGTACAATACATTGGGCTTCATCACATCTCCACCTGGGGCCCCTGCAATTCCTTCTTTTGGGAAAAAATAATTCAGTGAGGCATTGTTACTTTGAACTATTTTGGGACAGAGGTGCTGAATTTATCGAGTTGATATAGGAGAGGTCTGCACATCTCCTAGATGCCTAGCCCTGCAGGATCAGAAGTAAATAATACTGGGCTCTGCTGACACTTCTTTTTTAGCCACAGCAACATACATCGATTCACCTTTAATTGCCAGAGATAGAGATAGAGAAGTGACAGCACATACCCAAAAGGGCCGATGTATGACAGTTGTTTGCGGTCACAAAAGGGAAATCAACTGCAAAAAACAGTGGTGGTATGTACAAACGTTATTTTGCGAGTTACTCACTCACAAAATAGCATTTGAAACTCGCTATTAGGAACCAATGTACTATGGTTTTGCAACCGCATTTGCGGTCGCAAAATACTCGCAGTTTACCACCTACTCAAGTAAGTGGTAAATCACTCGCAAACCCTTTGTGAATGGGTGCGAAAATATTTTTCAAGATCATGCAGTGGTCCCAGGGACCCCTACCTGCCCCTAAAAAAGTAAACTGAAAAGTTTTCATTTTTCTTTTTTAAATGCATCCTATTTTCCTTTCAGGAAAACTAGATGCAAATTTAAAAAAAACTACTTTATTGAAAAAGAAGTCGTAGACATGGATGTCTGCTGACCCCAGCAGGCCACCATCCCTGTGAGAGCTAGCCTTTCCTAATGGGGTTAGAAAGTGTGCTTGCCTTATGAATATTGATGAAGCATGCAATTTGCGACCCCATTGAGAATTACAGACAGTGTCTGAGACATTGTTGTACATTCAGTTTAGCGAGTCGCAAATTGCGAGTCACAATTTAGTGCAATTTGCAAATCGCTAAACTGAATGGTCGTGCATCTAGCCTTATGACCTTAATGACATCACTAAAAATGACTTCATATGAACCTTGACCCACATTTTTTTGAGGATGGCATGTCACATGGTATAAGCATCACATTCTCTTACACTCCATTACACTCATTCTTTCTCGATCCGACTCACTTGCATTTACTCTTAATGTACCTTATACTCACTCTGACATTCTGACACTAAGTCCCCGGTTTACGTACACTTTGCATTCTGTTTCTTTCACCTTTGTGATGTAAACTTTGTGAAAAGTGTTAAGTTTGGATTTATTATACAACGCAAATCCTGATTTGTCTTTAAAAATATCCCATATTAACGCAAAATTGTGCTGTGCTCTGCTTTGCAATTATTTTGCATCAAGTGAGCATTCCATGTTTAGTGGATGGGTGTCTCCATGAAACCACCTATAGGTTTTAAAGCAAATCCCTATCTAAAAACATTGGTAGGGAGGAATTTCCGCAGATATCTTACGACTGCTTGAGGAAAGCATAATGAGAAGAAATGTTTTCCTCTCTCCTAATTTTCGAACTTTGCATGTGTTCTGCATTGTACAGCACACTTACAATGTGGGAAAAGCTTTAAAGCTACAAATCCTATGCTTCAGAGAAAGCACACACCTTTGCACCATGGCGCAACGGTGTGTGCATTGGCTCATGGTTACCAAAACTGCACCAGTGGACAAAAAGAAAAACAGTGCACCACATCTTAGTAGATGTGATGCATTTGTTCTCTCCCTTTGACGCAAGACAGCACAGCATCTTTGGTGCAGCATTGATGTACGTCAAAGAATAGAAGATTTTGGCTTCAATTTCAAACAATCTCACTCCCTACCTGTCACTGACTCTGGTTTGCTTTTACTCACAAACACATTCTTACACATACAGAAACATGCTCACACATACACACATTCTTATCTTACATAAACAAACTCTCACCCACAGGTCGGCACACAACATACATTTAAAAGTATGTTTACTTACTGGAGCTGCCACTAAAGGTTCTGTGTCAGCTAAGCATGGTCCATGTTTTAGTACACTAATAGTTAACAATAAAACATTATTCACTATTTGTATCAAATAAAATGTGTTGAAAATATGAAATGGACAGCCGCCCCCATAACCTTGTCATTAATTTTGCCACCTCTGTGACCAGGGGTCTTAAAGCCAGCGCCAGAGGTCGCAAGGGAAAGCCAGGGTCCATTGTTGCGGTCCTTGATGACCCCTAAATTATGTCCATGAAGAGCAATAAATGAGGTACTGTGCTTAAAACTGCAATGACACCAAATTACAGCCGAGCGAATGCACTATCAATGACCAATTAAATCATCAGCGTTTTGAGGCAGGATCTACCAATTTAAAGTGTCTGCATTTTCCAGAATATGACAATGTTAGTTCATTTCACATATCATTAAATGCTGCAATTTAGCCAGTTTCTAAGTGCTAAGATAATGACGGCATAGACCGAGATACCCTTTGTGTTGCTAGGGGACACTCATGTAACAAACCAAAGGCATCTCATTACACTACTTCATCGCACACTTAATTTCTCATGGTGAAACTGATATTCCTTCAGAATGTTCTCATATACTCTTACTATCCCCATTATCCCTCCACAACCCTTTTTCATCTAAATTCTCCTGCCCTCTTTATCGCTTCTCTCTGGGGATTTCTAATTACATCTCTCTGTCATTCCCAGTCATTTTCTCTTTCGCTATCTGTCTTGTGCACTCTCGTTCTTTCTCTCGCTATCAATCTTCTTGCTCTGCTCCCCTGCATTTCTTCCTTCTTGCCTTTCTCCTATTCTCTCAAGCTATTTCTATCATTTTTCTTTTCATTAGTCTTGTTGCTCCCCTTACACCTACACTTTACTGTACTTATGCCTATTCTTACTCCTACTTACACATACTTTTAAGATTTTCCTTCAACGTACTCCAATTTACACCTGTGCACACTTACTTGTTCCTACACCATCCTATTCATTCTCTTGCTTCTACCAACTCCCATTTGTTGTTACCACAACTGATGCCTTTCCTAACTCATACTTAACCTAATTCTAACTCTTACTTATTCATACTTCACTCATACATACCTGTTATTATTCTACCCTACTGACTCGTACCTCTACTACTATCTAATATAATACTACTCTTACTCTACTTGCCTTCATTTATACTTTGTTATGTCTACTTAGTCATACATACGCCTATATGTTATTACTCTTACTTGTATTCAGATCTATTTTATTTTATTCATACCATTTAACTCTGACTTGTTCCTTCTAACTCCTAAACCTATATATTCCTCCTTTTATTTTCACCTTCAGCTATTACTCTTGCTTCTTCTTACTTTTACACCCGCAACCACCTCTTACTCATATTCTTAATCATACTGTTGCCCTAGCCTTACTACTACTTATTCCTGCTCACTTCTACTCTGACTATGCATTCTCCCAAACTTACTTTCACTTATTCCTACCTATTTATTACTACTCCTACTCCCACACATCTACTTACTCTTGGTTAACCCCGCTCTTACTACTACAAATACTCAACTTACTCCTGCTATTGCTCATAGTTTTGCCTTCTCTTCTATTAGTGCTTATACTTATGTGAACGCTTTCATCTACCTAATCCTGCACACGTATAGTTGGAGCACGGCCCTGGTTTTCGCAGGCAATGCGGAGGAGGCGGAGCAGGGGGCGCCGCCGAGGCGTGCTGCTAGTGGCGCCTCGCTTGGCTATGGAGTCTGCAGGTCGGGCTGGGGGCGGGGCGGTAGGCGGGAGGAGGCCGCAGGCAGAGAGCGCTCCGGCCGCCCCACCACGTCTGCGGAGGTCGGGGAGGCCCAACCAGTGGGCAGGGCCTCTGCGGGGGCATTGAAGTGGACGGGTAATGGGACGGGAGGGAAGGGGATGGGAGGGGCGGGGGAAAAGGCCTCGGGATCGGGGCGGGAGGGGCCCGGAGGGAGATTGAGGTGGGAGATGGTGAGATGGAAGGGAGGGGGCGAAGGAGCCAGGCCTATACCAAGAGGGGATGTGGCCCGAAGCTGAGAGGGAGGTTGGTGAGCCCCTCACCTGCCAGGCAGGGGGATGGGGGTGAGGTTGGGGGGCAGGATAGCTGGCAAGAGTGGGGCAAAGAGGGGCACGCAAGGGGGCGTGGGGCACGGTGGCTGGGGCAGGGGGTGAGCTGGCCCCAGGTGAGCAGGTGGGGGTAGGGAGCTGGGGGCCACGGAGGGGGAGGGGAGTCGGGGGAGGAGCTGGGGCAGGTGGGAGGGGTGTCCCCATTATTGATAGAATCCGAGGAGAGTGAGAGGGAGTGGGAGGGGTTGGATGTGTTCGAGTCTTGGGAGGAGGGGGTGCAGGAGACGCGGAACTCGAAAGGGAGCAGGGGCGTGGAGAGGAGGAGGCGAGTCCGTCGGGGTGGGTAGGAGAGGCAGAGAGTACAGGTCGGGGTGGGGGAAGGGTTTCGGGGGGGAATGGGCATTGGGGGGAGCTCGTTGGATGATGGGGGAGCGGGTGTAGGGGGGCTAATCTGGAGTAAGGATGAGGAGAATGGAGGTGTGGGGGGTAGGTGGGGCGGGGTGGAGGGGGCGCGCAGATACAGGGGCGCAGCACACCAGCAGTACCTTTTCTCTTGCAGGGGGGTGGCCGCTGCGGGGCTGCGGACTTGGTAGGGCTGGGGGCGGCCCAGCGACACCAAGGAGAAGGGAGTGCGGAGCTTCCTGTGGAAAGCCCAGAGTCAGCGAGGGATCACGTCGCGGTTGGCTCACGAAGGCCCCAGGCTGGCTCGCCGGCCCCTCCACCCACAGGGTCCCAGCGGCTTGGGGATCATCGGCAGACATGGATCACCGGCATGGAGGACTGTTATGTTTTGAGCAGGGGGAGAGAAGGGGTGTGGACCTCCGGCAGGGTGCAGTCGGCGCCGCCACCGGCTCGCCGGAGTTATATGTGGGGTGGGGTGGAATGGTTGAAAGGAGATGAGGACAGTTTGGAGGATGGGGAATTGAGGGATGGCGAGGGCGGCCGGGGGTCCAGTAATGGTGTTGGTAAATTCTTGCAGGTGTCACAGGGCCTGGGTGCTGCGGGGGCCTGGGTGCTGCGGCGGCCCGGACACAGGCGGGATTCAGGTCGGCGATGGATCGGAGAGGCGAAGAGCTGCGAGGGGAAGCTTTGATGCCAGGTAAATGCAAGGCCGTGGTGCGCATGGTGTTGGTGGGAGTGGGGGGAGGGGGATGTGGGGGGTGATCAGCTATGCAAAAGAAAGTATGTGGTAGATCGGGGTGTGGGGCTGGATGAGACCGCGCTGGCGCCTGGACGACGGGCTTGGAGGGGGATCACAAGGGAGGGGAAGAAGGAATGGTGGTCCCGGGGACGCAGGGCACTGGCGGCACGGGTTTGGAAGGAGGTTCGGCGGCAGGGGCCGTGGCAAAGCCGGAGAGCGCGGATGTTTGGGGCGATGCAGCCACTGGGGAATCACAGGAGACGGCGGGCGGCGTGGCGAAACCAGAGAGCAAGGAGCTGAAGATTAAGCGGTTCCTGTATATGGGGGTCACAAAGCCGCTGGGGGCGCACTTAATGGCGTCTACTAAAGAAAAGATATGGAATGGGGAGTATGTGGAATTGTTAAAGTTGTTGCACCGCGATGTCCGGTCGAAGGAGGAGGAGTATGAGCTGCAGAAAAGGCAGAGGGTGCCTTTGACGATTGAAAATTAGACGGCGACGTTTTTGATATTCGCGAAAATTATTATTATTATATTATAGTGAAAAGTTCCCAGAGCGATCGGTGTCCTTGTTTAAATACATGGACGTTATTCGGAGGGCACAGATCATGGGGGATGGTTATGCGTGGGCGTAGTACGACGAGGAGTTCCGGGTGCAGATGGCGTGGGACCCGGAGGCAAAGTGGGGTGAGTTGGATTGCGATCTCTGGCAGCATACGATGGGGCTGGCGGGGTCGGGCATGACCATCTTTACCACCAGTGGCCTCCCGATTATATATCAGCCCTTTCAGGGCTGCCCCATCTGAGAGGGGTGGGGGCCGGTTTCAAGAGCCAGTCCTTAGCAGTGGGCACCTGCTGGGACTTCAATAAAGGGGCGTGTGCCCGGGAGCATTGCCGTTTTAAGTGTGAGTACTCCGGTTGCGGTAAGAATGGACACCCCGTGGTCCTTTGTTGGGCCCCCCCGGGCAGCAGCACGTGGGTTTGCAGGCTTTGGCCGGGAGTGCGCGCTCCAGCACCGCTCAGCCATCGGGCAGCGTCCGAGGCGGTAAGGGGTCTGGGCCCAGGGGCTCGTACTTCGGTTAGTTTGGAACGGTTGACAGCGGCCCTGCGTAACACTCTGGATGAATGGGCTGCGGAGCGGTTACGGGGCCTCGGTGGCGGCGTTGGGCGGACAATTTGCGGTCAGCTCGGGAACACCCAGAGGTGGTACAAAGCAAGTTGGACAATGAGGTCAATGAGGGCCGCATGGTGGGGCCTTTTGTGAATTGGCCTTTGGAGGGATTGATGGTGTCCCCCTTAGGGGTCGTGCCCATGAAGGAGGCAGGGCAGTTCCGCCTTCTACAACATTTGTCATGGCCAGAGGGCGGATCGGTTAACGACTATATTGATGAGAATGAGACCGCTGTGTCTTATTCCTCGGTGGAGGCGGCCATGGCCTTAGTGGAGGCGGCCGGACGTGGTCTGCAGATGGCTAAGTGTGACATCCAGTCGGCTTTCCGGCTGCTTCCGGTTCATCCAGACGACTGGTGCCTACTGGGGATCCAGTTTAACGGCCGCTGGTATGTGGACAAGGCATTGCTGATGGGTTGCTCGATGTCCTGTATGCTTTTTGAATGTTTTAGTACTTTCCTGCTATGGTTTTTTACAGAACAAATGGGTCACCAAGGTGTAACGCACTACCTGGATGACTTTTTCTTGGTCGGGGCCCCGGACTCCACGGACTGCCAGGTGGCGCTGGACAGGTTTCAGGAGATCATGGAGGACCTTGGGGTGCCATTGGCGGCGGAAAAGACAGTGGGGCCAGGCACGGCGCTGTCATATTTGGGTATTGAGCAGGACTCTGTGTTGATGGAGGCACGGTTGCCGGTGGACAAGCAGCAGCAGCAGATGTTGGGGCTGTTCAAGGTGATGGTGGCAAAGCACAAGGTGACAGTGTTGGAAATTCAAGTGCTGTTGGGTCACCTCAACTTTGGTTGCAGAGTGGTATGCGTTGGGCGGAAGTTCTGTAGGAGGTTGGGCCGGGCCCTGGCTGGACAGTGGCCTCCGCACCACCACGTGCATTTGTCGGCGGGCATTCGGGAGGATTTGCGGATGTGGCAGTTTTTCCTGAAGCAGTTCAACGGGGTGCCCATGCGGAGGGATGAGGACATGGTGTGGGACGTGCAGGCAGCGACGGGTTCGGCCTCTCCTGGAACGGGAATTTGTGTGCGGAGATATGGCCCCCTGAGTGGCTGGGGGGTGGGAGGAGCATTGCCTTCCTGGAACTTTCCCCTTGGTGGTGGCGGAATGGCTGTGGGGTGAGGTGCTGGCCCATCGATGGGTGACTTTCAACATAGACAACATGGCTGTGGTCCAGGTGGTGAATCGCCAGTCCGCTAGGGATGAGCAGGTGTTGAAGCTGTTGCGTGTGTTTGTGTTGGGCTGCTTGCGCCATGACATTGCTTTTCGCGTGGTGCATGTCCCAGGGATTGACAATGACATTGCGGATGCTTTGTCTCGTTCGCAGTGGGGGAGATTCCGTGGGGTAGCCGAGGACGCGGAGCGGGACCCGACGCCAATGCCACAGCGGATGTGGCACATAGGCAGCACCGGATGTTGCAACTGGTTCTAGGATCCTTGGTGGAGTCAACCAGGACAACGCATGTGGCTGCAGGGGGGGATTTTGTGGCGTCCGGGGCGTGCTGGAGGCCTCCGGGAATGGAGAGACAGGAGGATGTGGTGCATTTTATGCTGTCCATGATCGACAAAGGTTTATCGAGGGTTACGATAGCAGGCAAGCTGGCGGGGATCGCTTTAATGGGGAAGCTATTTTGGGGATACACCGTGGGGGAGCTCGGGTCTCAGCTGTTGGAGGGTTGGGCTCGGGAATGTGGGTGGGTGGGGACGGTTTGGCGGCCTCTGTCAGAAGAGCTGTTGGGGAGAGCTGTGGGGGTTCTGCCTTTGGTTTGTAGGGATGGCCGGGAAGCTTGCCTGTTTGCCACGTTGATGGTGTGGATGTTTGCGGGGCTTTTTGGGTGTCTGAGCTGTTGGGTTCGAAATCAGGTCCGGGGTTGGGGGGTCGGATGTGCAGTTGGGGGCGACAGGAGGTGCGCCTCTGGTTGCGTAAGTCTAAGACCGATTAGCGGTGCGTCGGGCGTGGATCGTCTTGGGGAGAATAATATGGTGCAGGAGACAGGTTTGGTGTTGATGCGTGTGATGAGGAAGGATTTAGAGGAGCTGCGGAGGAGTTGGTCAGGATGTACAATCGTGTGGACAGAGCTGATACCGGGTAGGGTGTGCGGAGGTGCGGTGAAGCCGCAGGCGGTGGACAAGGCGCGTCGGAATATTAATGTGGAGATGGTGCATTTTTGTCGGCATCTGGGTTTCTCGCGCATTTGTCATAGGGACATAAAGTACGACGAGCCCAAGTTGTTTAGGGGTGATGGAGTTCACCGTTCAGGTATGGGGATGGATTTGTACATGTTGGAGCTCTGTGAAGTTTTGACTCGTTTGTTGGGGGTGCGCCGAGAGTAGGGGCCTGCACTGGTGTTTCTTTCTGTATCAAAAAGGGGGGCAGGGGCAGGGAAAGGGAAAGGGGGAGGCGGTGTAATCACTTAACCTCCACATTTGCCTGGGTGGCGGAGTTGTTTTTGATGTTGGCCAAGTTTGGCTGGAGTTCGGTACTTTATCGTTAAGTTTGGGGAGTTAGGGAACGGGAGCGGGGAAAGGGTAACCAGTTTGGGAGTTACATTAGAGGGAAGTTAGTTACAGTTGCAAGAAGGCAAATATGACTGTAGGTCTTGGGAGGTTTTGGAGTTAGGATGTAGGGGATAAAATTGGATAGTATTATGATGTAATTGAGTTATATATTTGTATATTGCAGGGTGGGGGATTTTATCATGTGGGGATCGTAGGGGTGGGGGGAGAAAAACAAAAGGGGTCAGGTAACTCTATGTTTAGAGAGGTTGTAGTTTTGTAAGGCGGTTTGCCAGTTTTAATAAAATGTGATGTGCACCTGTTTCAATAAAGCTTCCTCTTACACACACAAAATGGTAGTCGGTGTGCTTGCCCCCCTTCTTCCCTCCCAATGTGAGGTAATTTGAAAAAAAAAAATTCTGTTTAAGATGTCCATGATTCAAGGCAGATACAGACCTTTATTTTGAAGCCTTCATGAAACTGTGTGTACAACTAAATTATGTTTCATCTCTTCACACATCTTTATGTGTCAGTGACACTGGAACAATGTTATGCTTTCTTCTTGGTAATATCTGTGTGTGGTAAGTGCTAACCTGGCAGCACAATGAATCAAAGAGCCTCCTATCAATGCCCATTGAAATTGATTCAGCCTTCCCAGACAAGAGGAACCGGTGCCATTGTGAACTGCCTATCACAGCCAATTAACCATAATTAACATGACAGCAAAGATTCCTGAGTCGACACTTCATTTATATGATTAAAATGCACAGTATAACCATATATATATATATATATATATATATATATATATATAGGCAAATCTTAAAACAGCCCACTCCCGCTGTAGAAATGAAGACACGGACCCATAGGCTGCAGTGAAGGAGATTTATTTAAACCTCACAGGTTACGCGTTTCGAGCAGCTTGTGCTCTTGGTCACACACCGCGCACCTGGTCAGCAACAAATTTATACACATTTTTTTACGTGATGCTCCACCTCTTCTGTGAGTCACATGGTGTATAAACATAAAAAACACACTATTGTAGTTTTATCTACGTGCACACCACTAAATAAATATAAAATAGTGAGTAGGGCACTAGAACAAAATAGCTGCATGAATGCAAAAACAATGAAATGTAACATAATGTACATAAATAATGTAAAGTCCTGTATCTGATTGATGGAGAAAAAGATCCAATTTGGGTTCAAAAATAAAGTATAAACATATATAAAAATATACTATCTATATATATTCTTTTATCAGATACCAAAAATATATATATATATACATCATCTGTCTATTTACAATCCTATGTACATATTTACAAATCAAAACTCCATATATATATATAATGTGCTAATACAGTATTTTATTATCTCTATCATGAAGGTTAGCTTTCTTGATATAACGGCGCCTTATTACACTGCTGTTGTTACATTCATGGCAGTCATCTGGGTATAATTATTTAGATGGAGTAAATTTATAATGGCAAGGTTTGTGCATGAGTCAAAAAAAGGGGGTAGGTAAAAAACGATAATTTACAGGTAATTTCTTGTTCCTCAATTGAGAAGAACTAAACAGAATTACACCAAACTACAAATGACTTGGACAAAATACTTCCAGTGGGATTTGAGTCTATAGTCATAATGTATAAATAGGTTTTGAGTCTCGCGTGAGACGGCGCATCAGCTGACGTTTGCGGTAATCTTTGATTTCTTAAAAGAAACTCTCAAAAGAGGTTTTTAGCCCACGTTCTACTTACCATTAATTGGCTTCACTGTCACGCTTATTTACTTTCTTTTCATTGGTGAGTGTCAGAGTGTGTGGACTGTGGACTTCACTTTGTCTCGTGTGCTTGTTTTCTTCCCTAGAGCTTGGACTAATTACTGGTTTCTTGATTGGTGTTCTTTTGCTTCCTTGCGCTCGGATTACGGTACTTTTCTTTTGCTTTTGCTTGCAAGACATCTTGAAGCCATCAGAATTTAAGCTCGCGCTTCACGGCCTTTCCAACAACTGAACGCAACCAACCTGCAGTAACAAACCTTTGTAACATGAGACCAATTTCTGAAACATACATTTTGCCAACCTGCCGCTTTTATTGATGATGAAGTTGTAAAGCTGTAAACACGCTCTCTTTGTGTACAGTATGTGTTTTTCTGAATTAACGTTTGCCACGGTGTCACATTTGCTTATTTGTTGATTACCTATTTGATAATTTAGACACTGCTTATTTATTATCAAACACATTATTTTCAGAAGGTTCATGTTTCACACTTACCTCCCCTTACCTCTACCCAACCCTAAACCTTTGCAATTGTAAACATATATGTATATAGCTTACTACCCCTGAAGAGGCATTGAAGCACTTTGTGGTGAGTAGCACGCTACTCTGGAATACTAAGCTGGTGGTTAATCTAGTGGTTATTGGGATTAGTCATATGCTCTCAGGAAACAATTGCATACATTTACACCACTGGCATTGTGATATATTAATACCAAGTACTTTGTGATCATTATTGGCGTTGTAAGGCATAACCAGGCCCCCCCTGAGTCCCCATTTCAACTTCACATTTTACCTTGCCATTTTTTTTTAATGGTGACTTTTCACATGTTTTACATTTGCACAATAAATTACTATGAAGCTGTTCCACATGCAGTTTATTTATGAGCAAACATTATTATGATGATGCTCATACATTATGTCCAAGGCTAGGAACACAGAAAGCAATGCCCTTGTATTTGGTTGTTCCGTTGGAAACCGCTCTAAGGCTCCAGACACACCATATCATCAGCTCTGGACCTTTGGCGGAACAGTGCTTCTATTATATAAACTGCCTCTGCATTACATTCAGCAGAGGAGCACTTCTGCTGGGATTGTTCTGGAACGCGAGGCACGGTGGGTGAGTGCAGTCCTGCTGACTCTGACCTCTATCTTACAACAGATGATAGCCTGTTCATAGATGAAAGCCAGCTTCCTGAAACATCATACTCATGTATGGGAGTTAGGCTATCCCAAGGGATCTGGAAGACGGTACTCCCACCAAGCTCTCAATAGTATATGTAGTGCTAGGTAGGAGTTTGACTATATAATAATGTAATCATGGTTGAACTGTTTGTCTTTTCCAAAAATATTGTAATGCTGGTTACAATGCTTAACTAGATTGCATCTCACTCTTCTGTAGTCTACAACACTTTCTAATTCTCTACTGCATGCTGAAACACTCTATTGTATGACAAGGTAGCCCAATCTATGCCACTTTACTCGACTGTATGCTACGCCACTCCAGTCTACTGCACTCCACACCACAATAGTCTACGACACGCCACTCCAATCAATGATATTTTCTCCTCTCTACACTACTTTTTTTTCAAAATTACATACATTAGAGGGAACGTAGATGCAAAAAGACTTATAATCCTTCTGGTCCAACACATATTGAATTAGTTCCACTATTTACACCTATTCACATATTTACAACATTTACAATACATGATAAACACATTTGACACAAAACAAATACCAATAACATCAAATATACTTGTAGGAAGTGTGCATTTTCTTGCTTAACCATTCTGTGCCTGCCTCTGGAATCCATGTTTGGTTTAGACTGACAGGAGCTTTTTGTGCATTTGTTCCAGACACTCACACAAAAGGAGCTTAGGTGTGCCCTGCAAATCCTGAATCTCTTCCTGAGCTAGAGTGGTCGGAGGAGTTGTCACTGACACCTGAATAGGGCTGTGTCTCCCTTTCACAATGCTATGTCAACCCCCTGTAATGTGGCTGGACCAGAGAGGACAGAACTGGTTCTAGTAAGGCAAGAAATACTTTTTTTTTAAGTTTGCCAACTTCAAAGACTAAAACAGGTATAAGACAAAACAAAATAGAAGGGGGTGCCCCCAGAGGGAATTATCGATATAGGCAGGAGTAAAGGGGAATAATATAGTATAAATAGAAATACAAAGACCCTGCCTAGGTACTTCAAAGAGGTCCCCTAAGGGATCCACAACAGTTATAGAAGGGGTGACATTAACTATGTATCAAAGCCATAATCATCAAGAAATAGGGGTCTGTCCATATTTTTTTTTATAAACATTTTTGTGTTTTTATTAGATCTGACATTTCATCAATACCGCTACCAGTGGACACCCGCAAGAAGCATCTCCCCACTTTGCATTGCAACCTTGGGTCTACCGATGACAGCGATTCAGTAACGATGGTGGTGCTGTATGCACCAGGACTTGCGGATTACACGTCGCATCTTCCAGCTTCACATAGAAGCCCTGACGCCCTCGATGCCAGCACTGCTGAGTTGAACCTCACAAAGATCGAGCTGCAACGAATGTGACTTCAAGGGCCTGACAACTTCTGCACTGAACTCAGGAACCAATGCCTGCCAACACTTGCTAATGCCAGCAACACCACCTCTTCTGAGCTCATCGCAATATCCATGATGCCTTGCATTTCCAAGATACTGTTTGTGGTTATTCTGGACACAGAAGCTGGCCTGCGACCTCACAGTCTTACTGAACTGTTGTGTTTGTTGTTATAGTCCCAGACGGAGATATTAACTTCAAGGAACTGTATTTTAAGCGTATTCTTGCTAAATGATTATCTTAAGTACTGTAAGTTGGAGTTTTATCAATTTTGTCTAGTTTTATACAGATACATTTAGGATATTTTTTTAACTGATGTGCTACCCTTATGCAGTGTTTTCACTGTATTACTGTGTGTTATGTGCAAACGCTTTACTCATTGCCTCTGAGATAAGCCTGGCTGCTTGTGCCAACCTACCAAAGGGGTGAGCCGGGGTTATTTTAGAAGTGTAACACCCTTATCCTGACCAGAAGGAAATGTCCCTACTTGGACAGGGCACAAACCTGCCAACTAGAGACCCCCATTTCTAACAGGGATGTTTCAATGTTTATTGAACCAACATGATTCTTGTATGGATTATATGTGCTGCAATGATCAATGGACAAGGCGGGTGAAAGTTATAAGACATATCAAGACAGTGAACAATGCAAAAAGTACAGCCATCATGCAGAAACAACATATATATGCAAGCATATAAAATAATATAACAATCTTGTGTCCTCCGCCTATGCTGACCCTAACCTGCATGTCTAGTGTGTATGTGCATGTTCTACCAAGAATTCCCTTACTGGATGATCCAACCACATTATAGGGTGGGTAAGAATGTAGGACTCTGTCTTGCTCACAAGCTGAATACCCCTCACAGAGATGTTAGTCAGCTGGTGGCCAAAGGCGTCAGCCTGTAAAGACCTCTCGATGTCAGCAGAAGGGCTTCCTCTGGCAATACCTGGAAACAGATGTTTATTTATAACAAGGCATCCTTGCCCTGTGCTGAGATTATGATGAGGCTGCCATTATTTGTGTGCTATAGATAGCTGTGTCACCATATGAATGAAGATAACAAGTGCATTTGCACAACGTACCTGTAACACGTGTACATAGTGTCAAAGCAATGCAATAGTATTCTTGCAAAGTTAACTTGTGTAAGCAAGGTTGGCATTTTTAGGAAACTAACCGAAAGTGTCACAAATGCAAATGTGTATCACAAGCCTATGTGAAAAAGTGAAGGCAACTTTAGGAAAGTCATGTGTTCATGTAAAATGGCAACACGTCCCTCTAGGTCTAACTGGGTCACATTATAGGGCATTTTGTAGCCCAAAGGGTATCACTTTAAATTGAAAGTGGTCCTCTGGGGTGAAAAAGGCTGACCTTTCCCTAGTCCCTTCAGTTAGGGCAATCTGCCAGTAACCTGAAGTCAAGTCAAAAGTACTCAGGAACTTGGGACCCACTAATCTGTCAATGACCTCATCTGCTCTGGGCATGGGGTGAGCATCAGTATTGGTAACTAAGTAAGGCCCCCTGTAGTCCACACAGTCCTAGAATTCTGGGGCAGCGCCCGGTGGGAAAGATTTTGGTACAGGGACCACTGTGCTGGACCAGAGGCTTTTGGAGTTCTTAATCACCCCAATTGCAAAATCTTAGTCACCCCCTCTTTGAAATGGTCCTTACTTTGTCAGACAGCCTATATATTTTTTTTGTGGCAAGGGGGCTATCTTCAGTTTCAATATCATAGGTACACAGATATGTAAGCCCAAAAATGAGTCCCTCTGCTGTTCTGGGTTCAGGATATTAGCAAGGCTGAGACCCTCTACTGACCCATCCTTGCCTTCTGATGACACGAGGTCAGCGATTGGAATACTCTCCTCCCATCATCTATCACCAGCAGCATGGTGACCTTAGACCTCTCATAGTGTGATTTGAGGCACTTGATATGTGGTACCCTTAAAGGGTACTTCAGGGTCTTGAAGTCCACCAGGTCAGGTGAGCTCCCCTTTCCTGCAAACCACCTCACAAGGCCCAGTCCAATGGTCTTGGAGGGCCCTATGCTCCACAGGCTCTATTACCCTCACCTTCTGCCCAGGTTGGAATTCCACTGAGATAGCCATCTGGTCGTAGCACTGCTTCATAACCTCCTGCCAAATGTTCACGTTTTCAGAAGCTATCTTCCAGATCTAGGTCACTTGGTTCCTAACGGCTAACATATAGCTAATCACATACTTCATGGTATTCATGGGAGATTGCTCCCACCACTCCTGGACAAGACTGAGAGGTCCTCTATCAGGGTGCCCATAAAGAAGTTCAAAGGAGCTAAACACAACCCTCTTCTCTTGCATCATCATGTACACAAAGAGCAGGCACAGTAAGAGGACATCCCATTTCTGCCTCATGGGCTCTGACAAGTCCATGATCATGTCTTTTAGGGTATTGTTAATTCTTTTAATAAGGCCATTTGTTTGTGGATGGTAGGGTGTGGAGAACTTGTAAGTTACTCCATGCTCCTTCCACATCGCCTTCATGTATGCAGAAATAAAATTGGTACCCCTGTCTGACACCACTTCTTTGGCGACACCCACTCTGGTGAAAATCCTCATAGGGGCCTTAGCCACTGTAGATGCAGTTACAAACCTCAGAGGTATGGCCTATGGGTCTCTTTTCGTGTAGTCCACCAAGACCAGGATAAAACTGTTGCATAACGCCGTCTTGGGCTCTAAAGGCCTTACAATGTTGATGCCCACCCTTTCTAAGGGGGTGCAATGACAGCTCATGGGAGCTTTTAGCTTTTTCCCTGACATCCCACTGGCCTGACAGTTTAGGCAGGTCCTCCTCAGGTCATCTGTGGAGATCCTCATCCGGGCCAATAGAAGTGTGAGACAAGTTTGTTAAAGGTCTTGTCCTGCTCCAGATGTTCTGCTAGAGGAATCTCTGATTCTTCGCTGGATACAGCACATATTACCGTGGAGTCTGCATTCTGATACACCACAGCATCCCCTTTACACCTCATACCATCATTGCTGATGAGCATGGGCGATATGTGTTGGTAACTAGGGACACTGCTAGGCAGAAGACTTTATTTCTTAATATATACGCCCCTAATACTGACGACCTGTCTTCTTCACTGAACTACTAACAGTATTTGACTGACATAAATCAGACACATTAATTGTTGGTGGTCACCATAACTTATGGCTGGATCCTAGCTGCGATTCGTCTGGTACTGACAGGGCTCGAAACCCCAAGCACTGCGGGCCTTTGGGGATCATCTGTCATGTATAGCTCTCCATGACGCATGACGCACACGCCATCCTCAAGACCCAGGGTATACATTCTACTTGGCACTGCACTCAACATGGACACATCTTGATTATTGGTTCGGAGATGCCCCTACATGTCAAAGGATTTGTAGTGTAGAAACGCTACCCCGCACACTATGCGACCATGCACCTGTGCTACTACATCTTGTAATCCCTTACTCCACTGGCTGGGAGCGCAGATGATCCTTCCCTGCTTCAGCTCTATTGGATGAGCTTTTTAAGACAGAGGTGCATGACTCGATCCTTGAATACTTTACTCTTAATTTGGGCTTGGTCAAGCAACATGTAGTAGTGTGGGACGCTTTCAAGGCGTATATCCGGTGCATCTGTATTTCCACACAATCAGGGGTGTTACGGTCTATCCGTGGCTCTCTTGCTTGGCTTGAGAGTGAGTTGGACCAACTAGTGGCTATGGAAGCTTCGGTCAGACATCTCCAGGAGAAACATATGCATTGAGGACTTCAGTTCCGCCCTGGCCCACTGCTCGAGTCCATGTATTCAGATCACATACTGCTTTTTATCAGAAACCCCATTGACACTCTGCAACCTCTCATTGTGAAATCGGACTCAAGCAACTGGTGGACACCCCCACCCACTACGCCGGACACACGCTTGACCCCGTCTTCTCATCCAGCAAGCACGTCTCCTTCAGCCACGCCACCGGACTCCACTGGACAGACCACAGCTGCGTCCACTTCAGCTTCAGTAGAACTACGACCCACCACCAACCGCAAAGGGTCCCCCGCCGCAGCTGGAGCAAGATCACCGCCGAACAGCTCACCGCCTCCCTCAGCCAAAACACTCCCACCAACACAATGGACCCCAACGTAGCAGCCAGCAACCTCACCAAGTGGCTGACCGCCTGCGCCGATGACCTCGCACCACTTAAGAACCCTCCCAGCAGACCCGGCAGCAAGAAAACCCCCTGGTTCACCGACAAACTCAAGGAATCCAAGAAGAACTGCCGCACCCTCGAGAAAGCCTGGCGGCTCAACCACACCACAGACAACTGGACCGCCCTCAAGCACGCCACCCGCAAACACCATCAACTGATCCGCACCACCAAGAAGACGGCACTCAAAGAATGACTGGACAACAACGCCCACGCCAGCAAGGAACTCTTCAGCATCGTCAAAGAGTTCTCCAACCCCAGAGCCGGAACCGACATCACTCCCACGCAAGACCTCTGCCACTCCCTCGCCTCGTTCTTCCACCGCAAGATCGCCGACATACACAACAGCTTCGACTCACAGACCACGCACCCTACCACCGAACCAACACCCGCCACCACCACCCTCTGCAACTGGACCCCGATCAGCACCGAAGACACCACCCGCACAATGAATTCCATCCACTCAGGCTCACCAACCGACCCGTGCCAACACCACGTCTTCAACAAAGCCGCCGCCACCATTGCACCCCATCTCCGAGACACCATCAACTCCTTCTTCCACACCGCCACCTTCCCGGAGAGCTGGAAGCACGCCGAGCTGACCGCCCTCCTGAAGAAACCAACGGCGGACCCCTCTGACCTCAAGAACTACCGTCCCATCTCGCTCCTTCCTTTCCCGGCCAAAGTCATCGAGAAGACCGCTAACAAACAGCTTGCCGCCTTCCTCAAGACGAACGGATCCCTCGACCACTCGCTGTCCGGATTTCGGGCCAACCACAGCACCGAGACCGCCCTGATCACAGCCACCGACGACATCAGAACCCTGATCGACAACGGGGAAACAGCGGCCCTCATCCTCCTGGACCTCTCCGCAGCGTTCAACACAGTCTGCCACCGAACCCTAGTGAAGCTCCTCAGCAACATCGGAATCCGAGAGAAAGCGCTGGAATGGATCATCTCGTTCCTCACCGGCAGAACCCAGAGAGTCCGTCTCCCTCCATTCAGATCCGAGGCCACCGAAGTCATCTGCGGCGTACCACAAGGATCTTCTCTCAGCGTCTACATGAACCCCCTCGCAGCCATCGCACGCCAACACCACCTCAACATCATCTCCTATGCCGACGACACCCAGCTGATCCTCACCAACGATCCCACCACCGCCAGAGCCAACCTACACGAAGGGATGAAAGACGTCGCCGACTGGATGAGGAACAGTCGTCTTAAACTGAACTCAGACAAGACAGAAGTCCTCATCCTGGGATCATCACCCTCCGCCTGGGACGACTCCTGGTGGCCCCCGGCCCTGGGCACCGCCCCCAAACCAACAGACCACGCACGCAACCTGGGCTTCATCCTGGACTCCTCCCTGTCAATGACCAGACAAGTCAACGCCATTTCTTCCTCGTGCTTCAACACCCTGTGCATGCTCCGCAAGATCTTCAGATGGATCCCCACTGAAACCAGGAAGACCGTCACCCAGGCACTCGTCACCAGCCGACTGGACTACGGGAACGCCCTCTACGCCGGAACCACAGCCAAACTCCAGAGAAGACTCCAACGCATCCAGAACGCCTCCACACGACCCATCCTGGACATCCCCCGACACAGCTACATCACAGGACACCTGAGAGAACTGCACTGGCCGTCAGCAAGAGAATCACGTTCAGACTCCTCACCCACGCACATAAGGCTCTACACGACCTGGGCCCCAAGTACCTCAACGACCGCATGACCTTCTACACGCCCACGCGCCAGCTACGATCTACCTGCCACGCACTCGCCACCGTACCACGCATCCGCAGAGCCACTGCCGGAGGAAAATCCTTCTCCTACCTGGCAGCCAAGACCTGGAACTCCCTCCCCATTCACCTTCGATGTACCCAAGACCATCTCTCCTTCAGGAAGCAACTCAAGACCTGGCTGTTCGAGCAGTAATACACCCCTCTCCCCCAGCGCCTTGAGACCCTCCCGGGTGAGTAGCGCGCTATATAAATGCGGTGATTGATTGATTGATTGATTGCTTTAGCGACATGTCGTGAATACGCATCAATTGGTACAAGTCTCTTCTTTTCCCCCTTACAGAAGCAACTATCTCTGCTGGTGGTTCTGATGGAGCAAGGACTCATAGAAAAGAGAATTGCTCAGAAGCATCTGTCTTTCTGACTTTATCACTAATGCGTGTTCAGGCCTCTCATGTATGGCTGGAGTGGGTTGAGCCATGTGACCATCACGCATGGGCACTGAAAGCTAATCCGGAATGATGACACAAAGGTTGGAAGAAGGGCAAGGTCACATAATGCCCGAGCCTGAGAATGGATGGTGAAAAGTTCAAGTGAATGGACCTGCATGTTAGAGTTTAAACAAATGTTGCAAATGAAACATGAATGCGGGTGGGAATTAAAAGTTATTAGTAAAAATTGAGGTGGTGGGATTGCGAACAATGGGATAACTGAATTAAATGACATATAAGCATGGTGTGATGATCTTCCCCTTTTCCTGACCAATCAGATTTAGCATTTTTAGGATATTGAAACATTAGTGGGTGGTACTTGTAGAAAGAAAGTTATAATTGAGATAGCTTTAGTTGGTTAGTCAGAAGAAGAAGATGAAGATTTGCCGAATGCAGTGAGCGATTTGAGATGCTGTGAGCAGGAGATGCTGATGCTGGGAGAGATGCTGGAAGATGCTGATGAAGAATCGAATGCAGAGCCTTCTATCCTAAATTAATTAGGGTTAGACAGAAGATCGCCGAAGAATCTCGAGGAGGAAGAAAGTGTCAGAGAGGGGTGCGATGCAGACGTTGGTATTTAGGGAGGTCATCTATGCTGTCCTGATTCCTGTCCTGAAGCCTTTGTGACCTGATATATCCAGGGGGACCCTCACCAGCCCTTTGGCCAGGGGCTTGGTCTTCACACCATTCTTCGTAACTATAAATTCTTGTTATTTTTAGATGTTTTTTTCTCTCTATCCTCTCTGTTTCTTAGACATCTTTCATTGAGTGAATCCATGGTATGTTTGTTTGATGAATGAATTGATTTACTCCCCTAAGAATGATGGTGACTGCATTGTGTATATGAGATGGTTCACATTCATTTAATTTAGATGAATTTTAAAAACTTTCCTTCGTCTGCGGTTATTTACATTGAGTAAAGTGTAAGCTAGCTTATGCCACTTCACTATCAACTAGTTCAACTAAGTTCAACTAATGGTCCATCGACCAGGGGAAAAACTTTTTGATTAGTGAAAGGTTAGTTAGGAGTAATGAATACCTAAATGTTGAAAACTGTAGGGTATATTATAAAACTTTGTCTCCAGCGGTTTACTCAACCAAGTGTGTGTGTGTTTATGGGCCCAGGTGAGTATGCGGTAGTGGAGTATCTTTTGTTGGTACGCCACTGGATCAGTTCCTTCTCACTCCATTAGGCCTTGGACACTGCCAAATATTTAGGAATTACGCTTCACAGAAACAAAGAACACATAATTCGCTTGAACTATGGGCCTGTGGTGGACAAGCTGGTTACCCAGGTAGATCGTGGATTACACCTGACTCTCTCCATGGCTGGCCACATAGTCCTCATAAAAATGTATGTCCTTTCTCGTTTTTTTATATTTCATTGCAAGCATACCTATTCCTCTAACTAAAGTCTTTTTTTTCGCAGTTATGTGGTCTACTGATCCGGCTAATCTGGGCTTGCCATAGACCAAGGAGATCCTGGGATACATTTACACTTCCCTATGAGCGTGGGGGTTTGTGTTTCCTCGCTTAAACTTATACTACTTGGTCGCACAGGCCCAGTATGCTTACCATTAGTTCCACCCCAACGCACACATATCTTTTAGTGAACCTGAACAAGACTTGTCCAACCCTAACCCACTTAATGCTGTCTTCCCGCAAGCTATCAGGGTAGAACCTAACGACGTACAAATGCTGTCTAACACCTGTTGGGCCTCATGGAGGCTAGGCTTGCTTTTGGGCACTGGGACTCTGTACTCACCTAAACTCAAAGTTGCCCAAAACCCATGGATTCCATCCCCATCCGAAAAAATATTCCTATGCACCATATGCAAACTGAAGCTACACACATTTGGAGAGTTATTCCCGGGTGGACACATGGTGATGCTCACCAACCTTCCTATGCATGCTGAGTTGACCTTCATGGACCGATTTCTTATAAATATTCTGCTGTGTCCTGCGTACGACGATCCCGTCCGTCCCAATCCTCCCTGACAAGTTCACTTCTCTCACTCTATTCTTCACTGATCACGACGGATTACACCTGGACACTAAACTATACCGTGTCTGCATGTCACTTAAACAGGTGCGAGACAGAGGAGCACAGCAACACTGGGAGGAGGACTTGGGACAACCGGTCACTGATAAAGAATGGGCCTGTAGTCTCGAGCAATCACCGACACAAACTACTGAATTTTAAATTTGACCATAGATATTATATCATGCCTATTGAACTGGGTAAATAAGACCCCTCCAAATCTTCTCAATGCCCAAGTTTCATTCATTCGATGCTTATTTTGCTGACATGACCTGGAACTGTCCAGTAATATCCACTTACTGGACCTCGATTTCCCAGATGCTATACCGCATCACCTCCACGTTGTCTGTGCCTTCCACCAAAATGGCTCTGTTGGGATTCGTCTCTGATGTCCCTACCTGCTACAGCAGGTTTACCGCAATAGAATTACTGTTAGCTAAAAGGGAAATTGGAATATGCTGGGGAGCCTGGCAACGCCCCACAAAAGATGCCTAAATGAGCTGTATGGCATATTGTGATATGCAGACTGAGATCTACGATACTCTGCAACCCCCCACCTCCCGTCCTAAGGATATTTGGCAAATATACTGTACATATTTTATCATCTTGCAGCAGGATTCTACCGCTGCCTCCGCAGTATCTGTAACCACACATGGCCAGGTTCCACCCTCCCCCTCTACACAAACCATACCGAGCGAAACCTTATGAACAAAACATACAAACGTTTCTTATAACTGCACTGTTTTGCTTGCTGCAATTCCTTTCAATACCCTTTCAATTGGCAATTATAGGTTTGAGAAACACTTCTTGTGAGTGCTTATGCGGCTGTTCTCTAATTTCCCTGGCATGCTCCCCCCTGACCTCCCCCATCCTAGTGTAGTATATTATCTTTGATATTGATAGCCTTCCCTCTATTGTCTTTCATTTAAATGGGAATGGGGATTATGCAAACTGATATTGGTTAGATGTATTTCCACGTCGCCACGAATAACCATTCTTTCTTTTTTATGTACATAAACTATAAATGTTACTTGGCTAAATGCACCTTCTTTATTACCCTGTACATCAGGACATCAGGCTACTTGAAACAGCATTGGATGTTTGTGTTTGTTATAAACGATCAAAATCTAAGAAAAATAAAAAAGAGGATTCATCATTACAATGTCATGGACACCAAACATGGTATAGCTTACTGCTTCCGATTTGGAATTACAGTTCATTAAATGTAATACAGAATCCCCCATGTTATCTAATGGAAGGGGTATGCCTCACTTGAGTGAAAAAAGAATTTAGGAGTATTTCACTACCAGGACAGTAAAACTTAGATGTATGTGTCCAGCCTTTTAATTTCACAGCACTCTACCCTATGGGCTAACAAGCGCCAACCTTAGGTGTCATTTATATGTAACAAGCTTACGCGTTGCTGCGATATCTGAAGAAAGGAAATTCAAGGAAACTCGTTATGATACCATTCAATTTACATTGTGTCATTTTTATTGTAACGTATTCATTCTAATATGGGAAACATTTCAATGTGTCGTTTTAATTCTATTTATTTGTTCGAGTGCTTGTTGATGCAATATTTTTTGTTTTTTCCGTCTGGTGCGTACATCAGTATTCGAAAGATTATGAGGGCCCTGGGGGGCCAATATTTAAAAAATGTTTATGCCAGAAACCTTCGCGGGAGTGTACTCAACAACTTCCCAAAGTTTCATGGCGATCGGATGAATGGTGTTTTAATTCTATTTATTTATTTGAGTGCTTGTGTATACATGATTTGTTGTTTTTCCATCCGGTGCGTACAGCAATCAATCAATCAATCAATCAATCGATGCATTTGTAAAGCGCGCTACATACACGTAGCGTCTCAAGGCGCTGGGGGGGGGGGGCTGCTACTGATTCAAGACCCAGGTCTTGAGAAGTCCTCTGAAGGCAAACAGGTCCTGAGTCTGTTGTAGGTTGGTAGGGAGGGTGGTTCAGGTATTGGCGGCGAGGTCGAAGAAGGATCTACCTCCGGGGTGGTTTTTCGGATGCGAGGGACTGATGCGAGGGCGAGGTTGGCAGAGCGGAGGCTGCGGGTGGGGGTGTAGAAGCTGAGTCGGTTGTTGAGGTATGCTGGTCCGGTGTTGTGTATGGCCTTGTGTGCGTGGATGAGGAGTTTGAAGGTGATTCTCTTGTTGACAGGGAGCCAGTGCAGGCCAATCAGGTGGGGTGTGATGTGGCTACATCGGGGGACGTCGAGGATCAGTCGTACCGATGCGTTCTGGATGCGTTGCAGCTGTCTCAGGAGCTTGGCTGTTGTTCCTGCATAGAGGGCGTTCCCGTAGTCCAGTCTGCTGATGACGAGGGCCTGGGTCATGGTTTTCCTTGTGTCGGAGTGGATCCATTTGAAGATCCTGCGGAGCATTCAGAGGGTGTTTGACCACATCCATTGTGGTCAACTTGTTACAGCCAGGACTCATAGTGATCTGGCTTTCTTCAGGACCTTATTTATGTGAAAAGTGGTTAAAGCTAGGTCAATAGACTGTATGTGACCAAGTATGTGACACACTCGCTAAGGTGCGATATCTGTAGGAGGAGAATGTCCTCTATGGTTTTGTACCTGTATTGATTAATACTTAAAAGACAAAACAGACAAACTCACAGATATAAAAATTTGCTTCGATGTGGGCACATATAAATCATGTGGTTTTATACCGTTGTGTATGCCCTCTAATCGGGTTCAAACGACGGTGAGGTACAGAATGTGACTGAGTTGTGGCGTTTGATTGTTAGTGTCAGCCGTATCCGCTACTGTGTCCAAAAGTCAATAGCTGGATAATGGCATGCGTATATTACGGTGACAAATGTGCATAAAACAGAACAAGCTCCTTAGACTCTTACATTGTCAGAGAAAACTCCATGAGTATCCGGCAAGGGGGTCGGGCATATAGTCACACTCTAGTTTGTTCAAAAGAAACAAACAGAGTATAGTTTGTATCGCAGTTAGGGTTGTAAAAAGGTACCCCCATGATTTAGAGGTATTGGATCCCAGAAATGCCTACATACTTCATCAAAGTTCTGGACCACTTTAGACCTACTTGGCTGCATCGGATCTCTGTCGTTGTGAGGCCCAGGTCTGGATGAGCTTTAAATAGCAGCTGCCTTTCTCAGGTGGATGCAATCTCCTGCTTAGCACAAGTAGCGTCTGCAGGGGTTGAAATTTAAAAATGGAAAACAGACACTGGCAGGGGCTATGTGTGTTGGTAGCTGTTTTGCCTGCCAAAGATGGAAAATAGTCCTGGTGCTAAAATGTACATTTTTGCTCATGTGTTGAGTGGAGTATTATTATAGCACCCTGTATGGTAAAAATAAAAATAAGGATAAAGAATAAGTTATAAAATGTAAAGAGTGAAAACAGACTATATATTTGTAGTTTTACACCCAGATGCGGTGTTTATAGACTTTGAAAGAGAAGAAAATGCTCAGTGTGAGGTGGAAGACCTCAGATGTTGTTTTTTGTGGCCGGACAGAAATTAAAAAATGATTGAGTCATTGAGTTTGTGACTCAACGTATCTTGACATATAGTTTCCCCGAATTAATCAGTTTCCCTTGTATGTTTCCATATAGTATAATGGAGACCAGTCAATAAGCATGTTCTGTGTGGGGTTCCAGAGGGCATGATTGGCATTGAAGTTCAGGTGTTCAAATTATCCTCCACCCCCTCACGAAAAAGGAAGAAGAAGTACTTAAGAAAGGATTATCCTTTGTACCCACCACAGGGCTGGACAAATTCAAACTTCACACTGAACTGGCGGAATGTTTTCAAAAATTGAAGTTAAAAGCCTTCTTTGAGAAGCAACCATGCACAGAAGGCATCACAAAAAGCGAGACTGGCTTGAAGGTAAAATCTACCTTCCTACCACCTCCATCAAGTATCCCTGTGGAAAGAACCTTACAGCAAGCAGTTTTCAATGAGGTCGAGAATATGGACCAACCTAATACCTACAACAGCTTTTCCAGAGAAGACAGAGAAGCAGTCCGCAAATTACAGGAGAGCCCCAACAAAACTATCAAACCAGTGGAAAAAGGGAGAGACATTGTGATTCGGGGCAAAAAGGACTACACCACTGAATGTCGGAGGCTACTCAGCACAAACATGAAGTAGTTGCGCACCTGCTTAGCAGTTTTCTCTTGTTTTTCCATTTTTCTTTTGCTGCGTGTAGACTGGGTCCGTGCCTTGACTCATAGCATGTGTATGTATAGAAACATCAAAAAATGCAGCAAAGTTGTACTGCATACCCAATCGCACTACTTTCAACAAAATATGTTGTAAACTTTTCTGATTTTACTGGATTTTATTCTGTTTTGTTCAAATTTAATCCACTTGACTTGTTTATACACGATTAAACTGTCCATATGTCAGTTTGCTTCTCACAAGGTAGTTCTGCCAATCCAGGCCTCTTACTACATCGTGTGAGGACATACAATTCATGAATAGCAGCTAAAATCTTTATCCCAATGCATTTCAGGCCTTTATTATGTCCTTCTTTATGGGAAGCTGTTAAGATGTAAAAATAAGATGCAACTCATGTTATTCTTCCATACTACCACAGTACAATGTTTTGTGACAGATATACATTTTGCGATACATTTGTGAATATTTTGCCCTTTAAAGTAAACGATTTTTTTTTTGTAAAACAATTTTTATTGCAGATTCCAAGTCAAGCATTACAGTTAGTATGCAAGTACGTATATGCGGGATCCCAATTTCTCACATTCCTGCTAACAAATATTTACACAGCCTTATTACCCGCATCCCTGGGGCCGGGTGGCATTTGTCTCACACAGTGTATCGTCACCGCCATTACTCGATGGCGTAACCAGTGATCTACCGCTGTCTGCTTTTAACATTTTCCCCCCAACTCCCCCCCCATCCAGCATCTGGTCAGTGTGATCTGCGAAACTCGATGTCAATGGGATGCTGCGCTCCCCCCCCTTCTCAACACCCCCCCCACCCCTCCGGTGTTCTATGGTGTCCCGTGTCCGGTTTGCAGTATACTGGAGTGTGTTGGTGACCTGCGGAGTTTGGAGTTGGTTAATGAGTGTGTGTGTCCGTGGTGGGCGCTGGGATTGGCACCGCCACCTCAAGAACCCCTGGGTCGTCTGCTTCCTCCTCCTCTTCACTCTCCACTGTACTATCCCTGAGTGCCTGGACTAGAATTTCCCACGCTAGTGCTGCTTCCTGAGCCTTCTCGTCTGGTCCCCGTCGAGCCAGTTGATACCTGATCGTGCTCTCTGCTGCCGCCCATTTCTGAAACTCGGCTAGCCATTTCCGGTGTGTCGGCGCCACCTTTGATTTCCATCCCCTGGTGAGTTCCCTCTTCGCAAGGAGTAGGCCCATGTCTATGAATTTGCTTGTCAGTTTAGTCTTACGTGTGTGTGGAAACCAGTGTAAGAGTGTAGTTGCGGCATCGTAATGTAATTCCCTGTCCGTAACCTCGTTCAGGGTGTCACCCACTTCCCTCCAGAAGTCCTGTAAGTGCGGGCAGTCCCTCAGCATGTGTAGCAAGTCCGCCTCTATCTGTGCGCATCTAGGACACGCTGCGTCCACTGCTCCAAAGTATCGTGCTATTTTACTCGGGGTAAGGTAGGCTCTGTGAAGGATATAGAGCTGTATTAATTGGAATCGGGCGTTTCTAGTGCTCTTCCTGGGCCTCTGAACCAATTGAGCCCACGTCGTATCCGGGATCTCTCTCTGCAGGTCAGTCTCCCATTGGGCCTTTAGGCGCGCAAGGGGCAGCAAGGTGCTCGCAAGTATTCTGGAGTGCAGGCACGTGACTGCTTTGACTGTTCCCGCGGCCATCATCACATATTGACACGGGGGCGACGTCGCAGGCTCAATCAGTCCCTCACCCCAGTGCGCCTGGATCACTCGAACCACAGCTGCGTGCAGTAGGTAGTCCCCTCTCGGGAGGTCGTACTGTTCCCGTAAGGACTGGTACGGCGTGAGCACCCCATCAGTGTAGAGGTCCCCCACCACCTGCAGGCCAGCCTCCTCCCAACCTTGGAGGTTCGACCAGTCGCCGCCATGCGGCAACGCAGTAAGCATACCCAACGGGATTTCGGGTGCGTACGGGTGTCCGGGACCAGCACGCTTTTGCACGCGGTTCCAGCATAGCCTCAGTGTTCGTTCCTCCTGAGACAGATCCCTGATTGCTAGCTTCTGTTGCAGGGTGATATATGCCAGCACATGGCGGGGGGTGCCAATGTCCCTCTCCTGCTCCGGGACCCGGTATACCCTTGCCACGTCCTGTGTGAGGAATTGCAGCTGGGCGGCCAAGTAATAAAGCTCGAAATCAGGGACCGCGAGTCCGCCCTCGTTCTTCGGGCATTTTTCTGCATTTTTCAGTTATCGAAAGCCAATGATTAAGGGTAGGGGCCCGAAACGCGTCTGGCTACAATGTATGGACTTTGCATTGTCTTTGAAGTTGCTCTGCAGTCATGAATAAACCCTAAAGCACTACTTACCCGTGTATGGACTCTCTCGTTGAAAGGTAACTTTTGGAGTGATATATATATATATATATATATATATATATATATATATATATATATATATATATATATTACCTACTGGCGGTCGCCAGTAGGTAGTTATAGTTAGGGCCTACTTTCCATAGAAAATCCACAACATTCTATTTGAAATAACTTTGGTGCTGGTGGACGAATCTTCCTGAATTTCACCTAGAAAATGACCTGCTCTGCTCCGCTCCTCCCCTGAAAGTTTGAGGGTGATTCATGAAGCGGGGGCTGAGAAAAAATGGAGGTCTCAAAAGGTGTTTTCCCCATGCAATTTTCCATAGGGACCTTTAGCCAGGGCTACAGCCCGAACGGCTGAACGGAATTACACCAAATTTGGCAAAGAGGTAGAGTTTGGTTCGCAGATTGTGCTTTCTGTTAAATGGTGTAAATACGTTCAGCAGTTCCTGAGAAAATCAAAAGTAAAATCTTAGCGATATCTAGAGACGAAGTACAGCACGCGTACGGAAATCCGTACAATTACGAGCACGAGCTACATGCTGATTGGATGTCAACTGTCTGTCAACACTCCAAACCAGGAAGTGTTGGCAGCCATCTTGTGCCTCGGTAGCACCGAGTCACAAGAAAACAGTAAAACAAAGTTGAAAATAAGGAAAGGGGGTAGGGTAGAAACATGTTGACCCTCTAGGCCTGCTCAGGGGGTCTCACATGGATGCTAAGGCGCAATTCTTTTTTTAAAATGAAAAAAACGCGTTGTACGCGTATTGTACTCGTACGCGGTGGAAAAGGAAAAAAGAATGACGTTAGTTTTATTCCTAATTAGCTTCCGGGGGGGCCAAATCCAAGGGGCAATTTTTTTCTATAATGGGGGCTTGGTAGTGTCCAACAGGAGGAAAAGAATGGAAAAATAAAGTAATGTCGAGGACAGTGATGCTACTGCTTCCTGCGTTTTATCAGGTCAGGAAACTGTTTCCCATAACACAAAAGTTTATTGCAATAAATGTATTGGATTTTTAACTTGAGCAAAATCAGGATCAATTTGTGGGTGTGGACTGCTTGCTGAAAATTCTGCTGCAGTAGTTGATGTGCTTGGTGCAGTAGCAGGTGGGTTGTCTTGCAACCTCCGTGTTGCAGCTCGAGCAAAGTTGTTGGGGTGCAAGTTCTTCACGTGTCGCTCCATATTTGCTGTGCTAAATGAGTATTTTTGAGCTGGATCACCCCTTGAAAGAGTTTGGAAAATGTTGCAGGTTACTTTTGGAGCATTAACCTTTTTTTGCCCTTCTGGAAAAGTAAAAAACTGCCAAATTAGATCTTCTTACCTCTTCTTTGGAGTTTCTTTAGGAATGAAATGTTCTTCTGAAGAATGGCTGGAAGATGATTCCATTGCTGTTAAATGGTAAACTTTGTTCTATTTGACAAGATTCTCAGAAGAGATGTTTCTTTTTAGAAAGTCAAAGTAGAATTTTTAAATTGGGATGGAAGTTTCAACAGTTGTAATAGGAAGTGTTATGAACCAATGAAATTACTTATTTTAAAGTCACATGGCTTTGCGTACGGTTACGCTGTTATTACGGTGTTCTTAGGATGCGAATACGCATGACTTTTCACCTCGATTTATGTAATTGCTTTTAAAAGTATTGTACGATTATTGGAACTTAAAACATTTTTTTTTCATAATTATCCTAGGTAATGTGTTCTGTTAGTATGTTCAATAAATACATAAATATATGTTTTTAAACAATTAAAAACGTGTGCGTCTTTGTGTACGGGGCGCCGTACATGACGTCACACAGAAGCTTTGATGCGACGTGTAACGTGAAAGCGTATTCGTAGCTTATGGTGAGAATGATTAGCAGTACAAACTATGGTGCAATCACTCTCTCACTGTCAAATCAGAGCACAGGGCACTCTATGAGAATGGTTAGTAGTGGTCACTCATTGGGGATCCGATTCAGCTGTGTGGCTTATCCACAGTATCAGAACGTTACTTTTTAACCTGTTTAAGTTTGAGGTTTGCATGTAATACTATGGGTACACAGTCAAAATATTGAGTTTTAAATTTCGACCTACCAAAATATTGTGTTTGAAATTTCGAAGGTGCAGAATATCGATGTCAAGAATATCGTTGGACAGAATATCGACCCTAAGGTAAGTAATATCGAAATTCTTTATATCGTTGTAAGTAATATCGAAGTTAGTAATATCGATAGCATATATATCGATGTAACTAATTTTGATGACACTAATATCGATATTTGTATTATTTTTTTGTTTTTTATTATGTGTTATATGTTTTAGTTAAGTATTTAAAATAAATTATATTATATGTGTATTAATTTTATATATGATGATACATTTATTTATAAGTAAATTATATGCTTTAGTACCGGAGCGGGTTTAATGGGAAATAGGGTGGGAAGTAATTTAATTGTACTTAATAAAATATTTATTTATGTATAATTTATTTTGTAATTAATTATTAATTGGCAATTAATTATTTTAATTGATAAATTAATTATATAATTGGTAATTAATGTTAATTTTAATTAAATGTTATGTTTTAGTACCGGAGCGGGTTGTGGGGTTATAGGGGAATAGGGTGGGAAGTAATATAATTGTAATTAATAAAATATTTATTTAAGTATAATTTATTTTGTAATTAATTATTAATTGGCAATTAATTATTTTAATTGATAAATTAATTATTTAATTGGTAATTAATGTTAATTTTAAATAAATGTTATGTTTTAGTACCTGAGAGTGTTGTGGGTTTATAGGGGTATTGGGTGGAAAGTAATTTTATTGTAAATATTTATTTATTTATACATTTTTAGTTATGGATAATTAATTTATTAACAAATTATTAATTTGTAATTAATTATTGTAATAGATAATATTTTTTTTATTTGTCAATTAATATTTGTAATTTGTAAATATTGTTTAATGACTTAAAAAAAGTAATTATTTGTTAAACAATTATTTTAAACATTAATTTGTATAATATATTTTAACTTTTAATATTGATTTTAATTTAAATATTATTTTATTGTTATGATAAAATATGTATTATTTGGTGAGTAATATTTAATAATTATTATTTATTGGTGTTTATTGTCAATTAATTATTCAAATGTAATTGGTTTTACTAATTATTAATTGTTTTTATTGATGTTGATGTTATTGAAAAATTAATTATACATTATTTCAAATATAAACATTATTTAGAAGTATGTTAAAATAAAAATCTATGTTATTAAACGCTTTCCCTACTGTTGCACCCTTTGGAGTTGGAATAGTAATTTTTCCCCCTACGCTATCCAAAGCTTTCCCTACTGTTGCACTCTCTGGAGTGGGAATAGTAATTTTACCCCCTACACTATTCAACATATTCCCTACTGTTGCACTCATTGGAGTGGGAATAGTAATTTTTACCTACCCGCTATCCAACGCTTTCCCTACTGTTGCACCCACAAGAAAAGGAATAGTAATTTTTACCCGTACGCTATCCAACGCTTTCCCTACTGTTGCACTCACTGGAGTGGGAATAGTAATTTTTACCCACCCGCTATCCAACGCTTTCCCTACTGTTGCACTCTCTGGAGTGGGAATAGTAATTTTAACCCCTACACTATCCAACACTTTTCCTATTGTTGCACTCACTGGAGTGGGAATAGTAATTTTTACCCATACGCTATCCAACGCTTTCCCTAACGTTGCACTCACTCGAGTGGGAATAGTAACGCTATCCAACGCTTTCCCTACTGTTGCACTCACTGGAGTGGGAATAGTAATTTTTACCCACCCGCTATCCAACGCTTTCCCTACTGTTGCACTCTCTGGAGTGGGAATAGTAATTTTAACCCCTACACTATCCAACACTTTTCCTATTGTTGCACTCACTGGAGTGGGAATAGTAATTTTTACCCATACGCTATCCAACGCTTTCCCTAACGTTGCACTCACTCGAGTGGGAATAGTAATTTTTACCCACCTGCTATCCAACGCTTTCCCTACTGTTGCCCTCTCTGGAGTGGGAATAGTAATTTTACTCCCTACACTATCCAACACTTTCCCTACTGTTGCACCCTTTGGAGTTGGAATAGTAATTTTTACCCTTATGCTATCCAACATTTTCCCTACTGTTGCACTCACTGGAGTTGGAATAGTAATTTATACTCTTACGCTATCCAACGCTTTCCCTACTGTTGCACTCACTGGAGTGGGAATAGTAATTTTTACCCAGCTGCTATCCAACGCTTTCCCTACAGTTGCACTCTCTTGAGTGGGAATAGTTATTTTTACCCACCCGCTATCCAATATTTTCTCTACTGTTGCACTCTCTGGAGTGTGAATAGTAGTTATTCTCCCTACACTATCCAATGCTTTCTCTACTGTTGCACCCTTTGGAGTTGGAATAGTAATTTTTACCCTTACGCTATCCAACATTTTCCCTACTGTTGCACTCACTCGAGTGGGAATAGTAATTTTTACCAACCTGCTATCCAACGCTTTCCCTACTGTTGCCCTCTCTGGAGTGGGAATAGTAATTTTACTCCCTACACTATCCAACGCTTTCCCTACTGTTGCACCCTTTGGAGTTGGAATAGTAATTTTTACCCATACGCTATCCAACATTTTCCCTACTGTTGCACTCACTGGAGTTGGAATAGTAATTTATACTCTTACGCTATCCAACGCTTTCCCTACTGTTGCACTCACTGGAGTGGGAATAGTAATTTTTACCCATACGCTATCCAACATTTTCCCTACTGTTGCACTCACTGGAGTTGGAATAGTAATTTATACTCTTACGCTATCCAACGCTTTCCCTACTGTTGCACTCACTGGAGTTGGAATAGTTATTTTTACCCACCCGCTATCCAATATTTTCTCTACTGTTGCACTCTCTGGAGTGTGAATAGTAGTTATTCTCCCTACACTATCCAATGCTTTCTCTACTGTTGCACCCTTTGGAGTTGGAATAGTAATTTTTACCCTTACGCTATCCAACACTTCTCCTAATGTTGCACTCATTGGAGTGGGAATAGTCATTTTTACCTACCCGCTATCCAACACTTTCCCTACTGTTGCACCCACTGGAGTGGGAATAGTAATTTTTACCCGTACGCTATCCAACGCTTTCCCTACTGTTGCACTCACTGGAGTGGGAATAGTAATTTTTACCCACCCGCTATCCAACGCTTTCCCTACTGTTGCATTCTCTGGAGTAGGAATAGTAATTTTACCCCCTACACTATCCAACGCTTTCCCTTCTGTTGCACCCTTTGGAGTTGGAATAGTAATTTTTACCCTTACGCTATCCAACGCTTTCGCTAATGTTGCACTCATTGGAGTGGAAATAGTAATTTTTACCTATACGCTATCCAACACTTTCCCTACTGTTGCACCCTATGGAGTTTGAATAGTAATTTTTAGCATTACGCTATCCAATATAATTTATATTTATTTATGTATTTTATAATATTTTTATTGTTACATAATGTTGTCTTTAATTAATTTTTTTAATATTGAAAGTATATTTAATTGTTTTTATGTATTAAATAAAAATATGTATTATTATTTATGTTATTATTTTATGAGTGTTGATGTATTTGTAATTTATAGTATTTGTTAATATTTTTAAATAATTAAAAAATAATAAATATTATAATTAATTAAATATATATTACATATTGTATGTTTAATTTTAATTAAATGTTTAACATTAAATATGTATTATTTATTCATTCTAAACATTCTAAAATATGTTTCCATACGTTTAAATTATATAAAAGTATTATTTACTTTATATTTCTTTTTTTAATAACAAAAATAACCGATATATTTAATGACGATATTTTTAATATCGATATTTTAGTTTTGATATTTTTGTACTTACGATGTTGTAGATAGGGTGTCGATATACTTGCCTTCGATATTCCAGCGTCGATATTTTGTCTGTCGATATCCCGTCTCTCGATATTCTGTGAGAGATTCAATACTATGGTATATGCAGATATGGATGTTTAGGCAGCGCTTATCTCCATTAAGCTTGGTTATTATCATTTACATATAGGTGTCTGAGGGAGGGAAAATAAGTCTAAATGAATGGTGAGGATTGCACAATAGCACCAAATCACTCCTTAATTTGTAGACACATACAATTGCATGGCTCTTAAAATCAAGATGCTCCTAATTTAGTGTGAGTTTTGAAAGGCACTGCGACACCTGCTATCGTACCAACGTTCAGTTTACTGGAAACGTGAGTTATTTAATTTGAAATAATGCAGATTGTTGTGCAATGTTACCAGGCATCGGTTACATGATTACGGTAACTGAGTGTGTGGTTTGCTAAAAAAAAGTTGTGTTTACTCCTCTGCATGGGAAGCTGGATCTTTCCATCTGGCTGTCGATTCCGACCTTGAAAGCAGAGCCAACCAAGTGAGCCATATAAGAGCGCTATTATCTCAAAAAGAGGTGGCTGTTACATCTGCTAGAGAAACATTTGTCCTTCATGTAGTAAACACCCGCACAGAAGTGTATGATTTATTAAATACAGACGTGCCTTTGTATTTTGGTGAGTTAATTCAGAGTATCTTTATTGCGTCCTTGACTACGGGGTTCTTAATTTTTTTAAGTTAGAAGCAGTGGTCTTGAGAGTTCTTTTCAAACTATAAATGGTGTCTTTTCGGCGTTTTTTTCATTTGATGTTTTCCAGCATCTTTGGTGGATTCCCCTTAATAGTCGCATTAGTTGCCGGTGTGCTTCTAATAATTTGTTTATTTAAATATGGATGCACATCCTCCAGCACCCAACAATATGTCTCGGCTGTTGCTGTTCGGGAACCAAATGATTAGTTATTATGGAGTGCTGCCTCTGGCTACATTGAGTGCAGCTTATGGATTATCGTTTTGATTCTCCTTTTTTACATTCGTTCAGCCTGTCTTCCATTGCCTGAGCTGTGCTTTCGACTGGACCCTGGATTTGTGTCTCTGCTGTACGGTGTCTCCCAACGCGGATTATGACCAGCTGATGAACCCCTTAGTGGTTCATGACTTGCTCTATTCTGGCGGCGGGATTATGGCCTTAGCAGCGATACATGGAATAATGGGACGTTGGAATGTTTTTGCAGCAGCGCATGACTTCTTGGCACGCAGTTACATTGAAGATGCCCCGAGTTTTCCTCCGATGGTGATAGAGGCTCCGGTCGTTGAGAAACTTGTATGTTTTTTCTCACTATTGAATTGGATGGCTGAAATGTTTTCAGATGAGAACAATGACTTCCTCTTGGAAGCTGTTGCTACATACTATGCTTATACGCTGTTGGATTAAGACTCTTTGATTTTTCTTCCTATTCTTTATTATTTAGTTACTGTTTTCTATCAAACAGATAATCACTTTTTATGCAAATTTGAACTTGCCTCTAGTTTTCAGGCTTGGACTCTGCGTTCCTAGTTCGCCCACGTTTATATCACGTGGTTCTATCGAGGGAGGGTGTCGTGGGCTGAGCCTTGCACTCACACCGTGTTAAGTTAGCAGGGGTTCATTAGAAGCTTAAACGCCATTTTTGCTTTCCTGCTCTGCTTTGCACACGACACGGAATCTTGATATTGTTTGGAGAAGGCTGATTATTTTGTTTCACATGAGAATATTTTGTCATGCTACATTTCTAGACTGCCTTGCTAGTTAAGTGTGTATAGTGAGAGCATGGAACAGCAAGGTTATCTTGGATACTGTGTCTGTTATTCGGATTGATCCTCGCACGTTCGACCAATAACACATATGCAGCTGTGGCCACCTCTGATACAGGCGCGTTTAATATTGCATTGTGGAAGCCTAATTAGACACATTGGTATCCTGACAGTTTGTGCAGAACTCAATGTGATCCACTACTGCTGAGTACCAGAGGTATGGGACTGTCCATGTAATCCTATGAGACCTTCTGTAGTTATAAAGTAACCTGGTAGGGAGGGTGAAATGTACGTATATTTGAAACCTGTTTCCCGTTCGCAATATAAGATGCTTTCTCACTTTGTATTTTATAGAAATAAACATTTCAAACTTACACGTGTCTTTATTTACTCATTGTTTTGGACTGGTGTAAGATTATAACGAAAGAGTGGTCTTTTTATCTACCTTACTTGAGGTAATCTAAGTCGCATGTTCTGGGTTGACTAGTCATTGGTGTTTTTGCTATAGGACGAAGAACCAATGAGTCACTGATTGCTAGTCTGGTAGGGGATTTGGGTACTAAGGTGGGTTTTGGTACACTGTAATTCACTGAGGTCCTAAGTCTTTATGCACAGTTCTGTGTAGGAGCAGAATTCCTGCAACAGTAGTTACAACAAAAAGGCTTGATAAAGGGCCTTGAGTTTGAATCAGAATATGAAATTGAAGAATAATTGATAATCCCAGCCAAGAAAGGGAGCAAGTGTGCAAATGTACAATGTCTTCGGCTGGGGTACTTGTTACAATAAAAATGTTCGATAAAGGCCTGCACATTGAATAGGTATATGAAATAGAAGAGTAGTTGATAATCCCAGCTAATGTATGCAGCAAGTAGTTGTGTGTATGTGTGGATGATGTGTTGATTGAGCTGAAAATGAATAAGCTGAAAAATAAAAGAGGCTGCAGAGATGCAAACTTTCCATTTCTTTGTATGGGAAGTGTGTGTTCAGTTTTCCAGTGCACATATATACATATATATATTCACTGAAAAAACCATAGGTTTCACACCAGTTATAGTTAGCTGGAAATTTTACTGACATAAAACCATTGAAATTTATAGTTAGTTGGACTCACTATAACTTGCGCGCCTGGAATGCACTGCTGATGACGTCACATATTACATCACTCATGACATGGTCAGTGACATCACTGATGACACCATCCAGTGAATGTGTGTCTTTATGAAAAATAAATATGTTTTATATTTGTATTTGTAAAAGTCGATGGAAGAATAAATGTTTAAATAAGTGTCTTAATGGATGTTTAAAAAAAATTGATTGGTTGACTGGCTTTTTAAGTGTATCTTAGTGAATACATATATTAGCAAGTAATTTTTAAATATTTAAATATATGTATCAGTGTTTCACTTTGTGTATAAGTGGCTGCATGGGTTGGTGACTGACTCACTGTTTGTATGTGTTTTGAAGACAGCATATGTGCAGGACTATATGGGTGGATGAGTGTGTATATGTGTGTGTTAGTGAGTGAATGCCTGCCTCACTAGTGTCTTTATGAGTAACTACATATGTTTTAATCTAGTATATGTAAGTATTGATGTATATAAGTGAGTATATGTGAGAGTGAGAGATTGAAAGAGTTCCTGTTAAAATAAGTATGTGTCTCTATAAGTGATTGTTTGAGTAAGTATGTGTAAGTTTCCTTAGAAGTTATGTGCTAGTGTGTGTATAGCTGTATATGCAAATAAATCGATGTTCAATAGTTTATTTGCATGTGTGAGTATGTGTGTGAGTAACTTTTGGATGACTATCGGTGTGTAACAGGATGTATATGTGTATCACTACATATGATGAGTGAATATATGTATGAGTGACTATATAGAACTGTTGCTGAATGAGAGGGTGTGTATATAGATGGTGGAATTACTGAATTGGTTGTTGTAACTGGTATGGGTATCGCCATTTTTTTGAAAATGTTAGTTTCTATTTTTGAATATGTGTTTCAAGGGTTACATTACACTGAAAGGAGGTCTGTCAGTCTGTCACAAGGATGGTGTCATCAGTGATGTTATGAGTGATGTCACTGACCATGTCATGAGTGATGTAATATGTGACATCATCAGCAGTGCATTGCAGGCGCGCAAGTCATAGTGAGTCCAACTAACTATAACGTGGGAATTTCAATGGTTTTATGTCAGTAAAATTTCCAGCTAACTATAACTGGTGTGAAACCTATGTTTTTTTCAGTGAATTTAATAGGTTTTTTAAATGCTAATTCCTAACTATAACTGGTGTGATACCTATGGTTTTTTCAGTGAATTTCATAGGTTTTTTAAATGCTAATTCCTAACTATAACTGGTGTGAAACCTTTGGTTTTTTCAGTGACTTTCAAAGGTTTTTTAATAGCAAATTTCTATAGCTATGAAATGCAATATTTTTTATAATGAATCCTATATTGTATATTTATGTAATACTATTTTTTTATGTATATTGTTCATGTTTTTTTTTTTTTGCCCTGGAGCGCTCCCGGTGCACGTCCCGGTGAGCGCACCGGTAAGCGCAGTCTTGCGGCGCGCCCCAGGGTGCGTAACGGTGAGCGTCCCGTTAGCGCTTTTGCCGCGAACGAAAACATAATTGTGATGTATCGCGTAGCCGCGTCCGTGTGATACGCACGGCGCACCCAGAAGCACTCGAGCGCATACGATTGTGCAACGTAAGCATCCGACGTGGCGCGCCCGGGCGCGTAGCGTAAGCGCGTCGGGTCATGTGACCTAAAAATAACACTTTTTATTTGTTCAGGACAGTTTTGGTTTCCAAATGATGAAAGCCCTGGTCATGTGACCTGAAAATAACACTTTTCATTGGTTCAGGACAGTTTTTTTTCCTAATGATGAAAGCCCCCACCTTTTTTCCTCATTCTCACTTTGTACTTTGAGTGAAGAAGACCTGTTGAAAGACCTCTCTGTACCTTTTTGGACTGAAAAATGGCTTCAGTAGCAGAAGCAGCAGGAGCATCTCAGCCACCACCACCACCACCACCACCACCACCACCAAGAGGACCACCACAACACCACAGTGGTGGAGATGAAGAAGAGGAGGAGGAGGAGGAGAAGGAGGAGGAGGGGAGGAGGACGTTCCTGCCTGAAGATAATACCCCATATAGGCCAAAGCAGCACATTATATGGGAGTTTTTTTTCCATCCCAAAGGACCTCACAAAAGTGAATGCGCCAAGGGTTACTTGCCTAATCTGTGGCACTGAACTTTCAAGGGGGAACCCTAACAAGAAGTACTCTTTTGGCAATAACACCATGATTCGCCACATGTAGTGGAGTTTTCAAAATAGTTTGCATATTTTGTGGAAGGACAATTTGCTATGGTGAGCAAAGCATTAAACTCATCAACCGTGCTGGTGACAACCACAAGTGCCCAAAAAAACCTTAGGAAAAAATTGATTTTTTTTGCTACAGTTGAGCCGTTTACAATTCCCTGTTTTTTGTTTGTCCCCATAAAAATAACAAAAAAATATAAAATTGTTCATAAAAGCCAAAAAAGTAAAATATGTTCCAAAAACAATAAAAAACAGTTCTTTTTAGAACTACCTCCAATTTATAATAAAATGCTACATTTTTAAAAAAATCTGTGATTCTTTTTTCCCCATGGTACGCTCCCCGTTACGCATACCGGGCGCTCCCCCAGCGCAAATCGAAAAAAAAATAATAATTTGTTTTTGCCCCGCGGGCCCCTTTTATGGCCCCCACATCAAACCTAGGGGGCCAGGGGGGTGTACCCTGCCCCCTTTTGTTCATTTCCCCGTTTTTTTTTGCCACCTCTTGTGTTGCGATCCTACCGAGACACAAGATGGCGGCCGCTCCGGACTGTTTGGAATGTTGACAGACACCCTAGAGCCAATCAGCTTTCCGCCTGCAAACTCGCGTAGTGTGCTGGTACGCGCCCCGGTGCACGTACCGGGGCGCGCTTATAGATATATATATTTTTTTAACCTAAATTACTCAAAATCCACTGGAGCGCATATCTTGAGACATAGCAAAGGCACATCGGGCTACCAGTCCCTACAATTTTGCCAAGTTTGGTGGAAATCCATTCAGCCGTTCGGGCTAAAAGTGAGTCCAACCCCCCAATGGAAATTAACATGGGGAAAACACGTTTTGGGACCCCCCTTTTATCTCGGCCCCCAGCTTGACGAATCCCCCTCAAACTTTCAGGGAAGGAGCAGAGCGCAGCAAGGCAAATTTAAGGAAAATCAATGTGGATAAAAAACCTAGGACATCAGCAAAATTAAATGACCAATTAATTAAAATCAGCAAGTGTGAAGAATGGACAAAAAAAGATGGAAATGTATATAACTATATATTTAATAAGTCTTGGTTAAAAAATCATATAGAAGACAAACTATATGATCTCAATAAAAATATCATTCATTAAAAACAACATTCACGTGTCAAAATATAATACATTTCCTAACAATTATGCACATAGTGGAAAACAATACATTCATATATTTCAAAGAACATAAAAATACAGTTATGAAGCAACTCGACGCGCGTTTCGGCAGAAAACCGCCTTCCTCAGGAGTCTCTGCTGATAATCTGATATAGAGTGTATATTGACTTATTCTATCCACTTGATGTCACAGGGGAAAATCTCAAGGGTATCGTTGCAAGGTTTGTGCGGTGGTCACTGAAGCAACTAAGCATTCCTGGTGCTCTAAAGTTCTAGATAGAGCTTCATAGTTTGCTGTGAAAGCTGATATTGCCAACAAATTCACCTGATTTGTAACTTTCTGGATCACAAGGAGTGTCTCAAAGGAGATTCTTACTCCAAATTGATAAAATAGTTCTCGCAATATAAACGTAGAGTAGTCAGATAGAACTTTGGTATTTCTATATGGTGTATCAATAGTGATCCTTGCTTATTGTAGAAAAACCAGACGTATCGATGAATAGGGTTAAACTATAGAGTTTCTGATGAATATATTAGACAGGGTTCTTTGGTAAATATCGAGGCACTCGGCGCTACATCGGATCCTCCAGTAGTGACCTTTACTACTGGAGGATCCGATGTAACGATCTTTGTCCGCGTTGGAGCAGCACCATCATGCTGTCCGCTTGATTCGTTTCTTCAAAAAGTTTGAATACTTTCGTCATTTCCACGAGCGCCGAGTGCCTCGATATTTACCAAAGAACCCTGTCTAATATATTCATCAGAAACTCTATAGTTTAACCCTATTCATCGATACGTCTGGTTTTTCTACAATAAGCAAGGATCACTATTGATACACCATATAGAAATACCAAAGTTCTATCTGACTACTCTACGTTTATATTGCGAGAACTATTTTATCAATTTGGAGTAAGAATCTCCTTTGAGACACTCCTTGTGATCCAGAAAGTTACAAATCAGGTGAATTTGTTGGCAATATCAGCTTTCACAGCAAACTATGAAGCTCTATCTAGAACTTTAGAGCACCAGGAATGCTTAGTTGCTTCAGTGACCACCGCACAAACCTTGCAACGATACCCTTGAGATTTTCCCCTGTGACATCAAGTGGATAGAATAAGTCAATATACACTCTATATCAGATTATCAGCAGAGACTCCTGAGGAAGGCGGTTTTCTGCCGAAACGCGCGTCGAGTTGCTTCATAACTGTATTTTTATGTTCTTTGAAATATATGAATGTATTGTTTTCCACTATGTGCATAATTGTTAGGAAATGTATTATATTTTGACACGTGAATGTTGTTTTTAATGAATGATATTTTTATTGAGATCATATAGTTTGTCTTCTATATGATTTTTTAACCAAGACTTATTAAATATATAGTTATATACATTTCCATCTTTTTTTGTCCATTCTTCACACTTGCTGATTTTAATTAATTGGTCATTTAATTTTGCTGATGTCCTAGGTTTTTTATCCACATTGGTGTTTACCCTGCCCTATGAATCTATATTAGTACCCAGGGGGTCCTTGATTTTTTCACATAAATTTAAGGAAAATTACAGGCTGATTCCTCAACTGGCGCCAAAGTTATTCCTAATAGAATGTTGCGGATTTCCTATGGAAAACAATCCTAACTATAACTAGCTACTGGTATATATATATATATATATATATATATATATATATAATTAATATAATATTACCTACTGGCGGTCGCCAGTAGGTAGTTATAGTTAGGATTTTTTTCAATGCAAAATCTTAAAATTCTATTGTGAATAACTTTGGCACCGGTTGACGAATCTGCCTGAAAATTTTCTCAAATTTGCCTCGCGGAGCTCTGGTCCTTCCTAGAAAATTTGGGGGGGATTCGTCAAGCTGGGGCCAAGATAAAAGGGGGGTCCCAAAACGTGTTTTCCCCATGTTAATTTCCATAGGGAGGTCGACCTCACTTTTAGCCCGAAAAGCTGAATGGATTTCCACCAAACTTGGCAAAATTGTAGGGACTGGTAGCCCGATGTGCCTTTGCTATATCTCAAGATATGTGCTCCAGTGGATTTTGAGTAATTTAGGTTCAAAAAAATATATATATCTATGGCAGCGCCCCGGTACGCACTCCGGGGAGCGCTCTGGGTGCGCCACGCGAGGTGCGCACGGAAAGCTGATTGGCTCTCGGGTTTCTGTAAACATTCGAAACATTCCGGAGCGGCCGCCATCTTGTGTCTCGGTAGGATTGAGACACAAGGGTGGGAAAAACAAAGGGGGAAATGACCATAAGGGGGCAGAGTAGACCCCCCTTGACCCCCTAGGTTTGATGTGGGGGCTATAAAAGGGCCGCGAGTAAGCAGGGGCGAATTTTGCGAATCTGGCGTTCGCGAATTTTGCGAATTTGCAAACTCGCGATCCGCAAAATCTGCAAATTCTCACGAATTTGCGGATTTTTTTTGTGTTCGCAAGGGTTTCTGCCAGTTTGCGAGGGTTTGGTACCAGTTCGCAATTGCGAACTTACTTGTCGGCTCGCAACGGTCGCGACTATGTTGTTTCTACATCTGGTTCATCATCACAGGTTCCCAGCACCCTCTGTTTCACCACTGCCACCCTCTGTTTCACCCATGCCACCCTCTGTTACATCAATGCCACCCTCTGGTACATCATCACTGTAGATTATGGGGGGGAAAAGCAAGCACACCTGCCCTGCTTCAACTGACATGAATTAATTTGGGGTTGGTTTATTAATGTGTCACTGTTTTAAAATTCCAGGTCTGGCACCTGCTTCCTTATCAGTAATTTGCTTTCTGTTGCAGTGCAATTTTTTTTTCCAGGACCTTTGTGGCCTACTTGTAGCTATTCTATGAGCCTGCTGTCAGGGTCAGAGCAGGGTCATACAATTGTTGCAACTAGCAACTGAACTCTGCACCTGCTGAGTGCTTTCAGTTTAGCAAAACTCATTTTTTTTCAATTTCGTGGTATTCGCGGGCGCGAACTTGCACGAGATCGGATTCGGAAGCCGCAAATTCGTGCGAATATGCGATTTATGTTTTTGTGGCGTGTTAGTTCGCAAGGTTTTGTGCGTTTTAGCGAGCCGCTTGTAGCGCAAGGCGCGAAGTTAACCTTGCGTCGTTCAAGGGCGCGGCCATCTTGTTTGCATGACGTATTTCCGTTTCTGGCTGCGAAGTGTAATCTCGCAAAGTGTGCGGCTCGCTAGTACAATTTCGAGTGTGTCCGCGAGTAAAATATCGCGCAAACTTACCCGCGCGGTCGTGAACAGGCGCGGCCATCTTGTTTCTCATTCATTGCTATGGTTCTGGGTATGCTTTTTGTATCCTCTCTAAATCTCTGCCATCCTTTGCTTGTTTGAAGTTTTTTTTAATCTATTTTACTAGCCCTATATTTTTGTGGTTACTGCTACTTTTGGTTAATTTTAAACTACTTTTTTAAACTCTTTTCTTTTCTTCTCTTCCCTATTCTATTTTCTTTATTATTTAGCTTCCTTTCCGCCCTGACCATGGTGAAGGGAGCCGGGAAGCATCCCGAGAAGGGGAAGGGTCCGCACCCCGTGCCCGGCTCCCATGTGGGCGTTTGAGGGGGGAGACAGTCGCACCCCGGGAGATCTTCAGCCCGGAGGAGGTGGCCGCACTCATTTTTTATGTTCAGCGCCGCCTCCCCAGGACCATCATGGCAGGCGGCAGGATTGCTACCGGGTACGGGATCCGGGAGCGCCGGAAGCGGTGGGAGAAGGTGTGCCGGGCCATGTACCACCACTCTCTGGTCCGTCGCACCTACAACCAGGCCACCCACCACCGGACGGATGTCCTGGACGGTGAACACGATCTGCTCGACCTGCTTGGCCTTGAGATCCTTGGGCGTGGTGAGTAGTAGTAGCTATTCCTTTACTACTCTGTTTTCTCCTGCTCTGTGTGTTATTATCTGGCAAATTTTTGTTTTTTACCAAGAGCAATAATGCTGCTGATTACATTGTAGGTAAATTATATTTCAAAATCTTCTGTGCATTTCAGGTGCACTGCTCTCCTTCTCAGTAGTGTTGCTACTATGCTTATTTGATTTCGATTTTGTGTTCATTTCATTGGCCTGTGAAATTATGTATGAGTGTAGTTTAAAGAACTGCGTAATGCTAGACACTAAGGGGCTGATTTATGAGGCCGTTGCGCCTCTTTGTGCCGCAATTGCGTCACTTTATTTGACGCAACTGCGGCGCAAACAATGAGCCCTATTTACAACGTGACGCATCTAGGAGATGCGTCAGGTTGTAAAGCACTGCGCCATAAGGAGGCGTTCCTGCGCAGGGGGGGGGGCGTTCCTGCGCAGGAACGCCTCCTGAAAGTGGCTGAGTGAAATCTATGAGATTTCACTCAGTCACATTCAGGGCAATGCTGCGTCAAAACCCTGCGCCTGCTTGAAGCAGGCGTAGGTCTTGACACAGCCTTATGTAGATGGGGCACCCCCGAACCTTGCTGGAGCTGCGTCGCTCTTGCGACGCAACTCCAGCAATGCACCACATTTCCGGCACTGATGCGTCACGCATCGGTGCCGTTTTTGCACCATGGTGCGCCGCATTATAAATGCGGCACACCATGGGTGGCGGAGCTGTGGCGCACTGTGGCGCACGTTAACTGGCGCATCCCTGGGGATGCGCCAGTTAACATAAATCTGCCCCTAAAGTTCAGATTGTTAATTACCGGCGCATCCCTGCAAAGTAGCAGGGATGCGCCAGTAATTGTGCGCCACGCCACCACCACCCATGGTGCGTCGTATTTACAATGCGGCGCACCATGGGCCCAAAACGTCACCAAAGCGTTACGCATCTGTGTCGTAAAGGCGGTGCATTGCTGGAGTTGCGTCGCAACGATGGCGCAGCTCCATCAATGCTCTGGGGTGCCCTATCTCCCCAATGCTGCGTCAAGCCGTACGTCTGCTTCAAGCAGGCACAGGGTTTGAGTCACTCATCATTGTCGTTAAAGTGAGTGATTGAAATCTTGTAGATTTCCCTCAGTCACTTTTAGGATGCGTTCCTGCACAGGAACGCCCTCCCTTGCGCCAGAACGCCCCCTGATGGCGCAGGGCTTTACAACGTGATGCAATTCCCATATGCGTCACGTTGTTAATATACGCCGCACCATTGCGCCTCTTTTGTTCTGCCGCTGCGTCACAAAAGTCACGCAACAATGGAGCAAAAGAGCCGCAAGGGGCTTCTAAATCAGCCCCTACAGACTCAAGTCCAGTACTTCCTTTGTACACATGGCGATAAGAAGAAATAGTGGTGGTGGATTGATAGTTTGAGTATTTTAATGACTGGTTAATGTAGTAGGAAACTTTAGTGTTGTCGCTGATCTGCAATCACGATGGACTTTGTCTGTCACTTTGCGTGCTGCGGACTGCTGCCTGCCAATCCTAGGCAAACCTTTTTTGTACTTTGTTTAGTGAGCTACATAAGAAGTTTCCAATTCGACGGTCCGCAAATCAAGCAATACTAATAACGTAGTAGACCACATGAGATCGGTCAATAATATATCCCATGGAATAGTTGTCTATTTGCTATTTCGCCAAAATATTTTGTTATTGTTCTTTTGAAATGTTTGATTTGGTTGACAAATATCATCCATGTTTTCTGGTCATTCTTTCTTTCATGTTGTACATCAGCTCCCCCCAGGGGCAAGAGGACACAGGAGGAGGAGGAGGAGGGTGCTGTTCAGGATGCAGGCCAGGATCGGGCAGGCGAGGGCTCCTTTGCTGGCCCCAGTAAGTTTTAATTTTAATATAGAGTACTTATTTTTTCCTAGCGTTCCTCATTTGATTTTTTCTAAATCGTCTTTGATCTTCTTGTAGACTGGATCTAAATTCTTATCCTGCCTCGACTATGACTCCCTGTGGTATTACTAGATTATTCTTATTAGTCTGTCTGTGTAGCTAACTAAGATTGCACATTTGGCAATTCCATTGGACTCCCATTCTAGTCAGCAATAGCTCTATGCACTGAGTGTAGTCCTCTGGGATTGTCCATAATGTCTTTTCAAGTCTCCTAAATGTTTATGCTTTGACAATTGCCAACAATAAAAAGGTGAATGACCACCAAGAAAGAATAAGATACTACTTTACTTTTGGTTTGGATAGTAGGACAATCCATTCTACTACTGTTGCAGGGACAAATCTGTACAAACAGAACTATGGACACTAAATAATGCATTGCTTAGCTTATCAATTATAATAGGTGCTGTTAGACTTTCCACATACCTCAGTGATAACAGACTTTGTAGTTGAACCCCCAATCTCCTTACTGACTAGATAGAGTGGCAGAGTCATTTAGCACCCAAAGTCACCGATGATTTATCCCCAATGATGTCAGAGGCACGGACTCATGCTTGCAAAAATTCCAAAACCTTTAGCTCATCCACTCTAGTCTGGAGGACCAAAAACCACAGAGTCTATTTAAGTTTAAAAGCTTTATTAAAAGTAAAAACATTTATTAAAATCAAGTTTGTCATAAAAGTAAAATGAAAATGGAAAAGTTCTTAGTGCTGACGATTAATTGGACACATTTCTTGTGGTCGAGCCGAGCTCTCACCTGGTTTGAACTTGATCCTGCTCGTGTTCTTCGAAGTCAAGCTTCTGTCTGTTAGGAGAAAAAGTGGTGCGTGTTAAAAATAAAAAGCAAGCATTCATCACTTGTGCCAAAAAGTGCAGCAGGACAACAGCCTTCCCTGGAAAAAGGGACATTTTTACTTTAGAGTAGACAGTCACAAATTATTACATTGTATTCTGTTTTTTTCACATTTCTTTCTTCCTCCTAGACCAAAAATTATATAGTAGTGAGTGGTGTATTCTAACATTATTAAATGTACTTTGTAGGTGGAACATCTGAAGGCGGGGCCAGAGCGGAGGTGGTGGCATTGGACAAGGGGAACAACTCTGGGGAGGAGGCGGTGGAAGTGCCGGACAATTCTGTGAGGGATAACACGGTGGTGGCGGGCAGAGGTAAGCTATATATTCCTTACTTATTGAGATTGAAGACTGCAGAGTGTGCTTTCTGCACAGGTGTATTATAAATCAACCAGGTAGTAGCCTCCTCTAAATGTACTTCTACTTAGCTGTGAAGTTTTTGGCGAGAAGAATCCCAATCGGATCTGAGATGAACTTGATGGATGGGATGAACGAAAAGCGAAAGAAGGTTGTAAGTAAGTGTGGAAGGACGAGAAATGTAATGATGACTGGCAAAGAAGAATGATATGATATGTGTTTGCTTGGTCCCCGAGGTGGCTGGGAAGGAAAGAATATGGTATGGTGCATGGCTGTGTGAATGATGAAGCAAGGATGGGTGGAAGGAGAACAGCCTTGGTGGGTGAAACTGAAACTTTATGTGTGGATATACTTTGAATGGATGGATGCCTGGATCATGGTACTATCTGACTCTTAGATAGCATATGTGTATCTAGAGAGAGTAGACAGTCACTGGATGAACTAAGTGTTACTTTGAAGAGCATGTAACACCGCACCCGCACGTCCGTTCCAGTGTAGGAAAGGCAAGGAAAAGAAGTTGTAATTTTGTCCAAATACTACCATGAATAGTAGCAGTAGTTTGTATTGCAACTGCAAGCACATCATATATCCAGCTATTACGGTGGACACTCCCTACCTCTCTTAATAACTTTAGTTTAGTAGTAGTACGTCATTCATGTGTGGGTGTATCACTGTTCACTCAATAATAAGCAAAGCACATAAAGTCATCCCATATGTCATCAAATACATCCCATGTGAAGTGATAGATAATCAGATTATTTAGCTTCTTCATTTTCCTTTTCTAATACTCATTTGCACTATAGGGTGAAAGCTAAAATAATTAAGCAGTAGCCCTTTTAACAGAGTATTCTCAGTGCCACGCGTAATAGAAAAGTAAGAGCTTCACCACCTGCATGTACTGGACCGGTACAGTAACGCAAGTCTGTCTCACTCATCATGGTGTGCGTCTGTTTTTCTCGGGTGCAAGTTCACTGCGCTGGCATTATGCCGGCTTGCATAAGATAACGTACCAATTTTCCTAAACAAGAGAGAAGAAGAAGAATAAGACTGGTGTACTGTCATAGTCGACTGTAATGGAAGTCCATAGTGCTCGTAGAATTTGTTCCTTAAACTCCCACTAATGTTAGAGCAAGGATGAAGAAGTCGGAGGTTACATAGATACTGTCCTCAATAGTTATGTACTGTGCTTTCAATTTGCTACTTGTACTGTGACACAACTTTCTGCTCAATCATTTTGTGTTAATCTTAAGGAACATTGGTTACAGACTATGTCTTTCTTTCTTCATATAGTTGCTCCTTCCAAATCCAACAGACCATCAAGGAGGAGGGAGCTGGCTCGAATGGCCCAGCAACCGAGGCTGGATGCCACTGTCGCTGAATATCGGCGGCTGGTGGCCCTGGAGGAGGAGGAGACACAGTCTACCGGTACTACAACAACATCCACTGGGACAGCTGCATCCTCCTCCGTGCCCCCACGGGCTGCCAGCCAGCGCAGTGCTCCAGCGGTACGGAGCCGGGCTACCAAAGCCAAACGCCGCCGCCGAGCAGCAAAGACAGCAGCTGCCCCCCACAGGATTTGCAAGGCACGCCGGCTCCGCTTATGCCTCAGAGTGTCCTACCTGGAGCAGGAGGTCCAAAGCTATAAGAACTTGGTGGAGGGCCTCCGCTTCGACCATGCCACCCTCCGCAAGGAGCATGATGCCCTGGCCGCTAAAGTCAACAGCACCCTGCCGTAGTGTCCCTTGGCCCTTTTTTAGAGACTTTTGGGGGGTGAGAATTGGGAGTTGGTTTTTTTGGGGACTTTTGAAGGACAATCGTTGGGGTTAGGGAGGGTCTTGCGGGAGATTATTTTGTTAGGGCTACAAAAATATACTTTTTGAAACTTTATTTGACCATACCTGTTTTTTACTGCTTTTGAGTCTGGTGGGTGGGGGTTTAACAGTAAGTTTGTTTTCCTGAATAGTCCTAGGACTTTAGTAGAACTACCGTCAATCTCTCGTCTCTCCTAATACTCCATTATACTACCTCCAACCAAACGCTTATCTTTCCTGTAATTTGTGTTTGAAAGTAGGGCTAGGCCCAGGGCTGGCTCCACGGGAAATGGCGATTAAGGTTGGCAATCCAGGGCGGATGAAATTTCCTCCTCATTGCGGTGGTACTAGTGGTCTGACACAGTGGCAGCTCCATGCCTATGAAAAGAAAATGAAACCTGGTTTGTCCTTACTGTAGCATTACAACGGTACGATAGAGAATATAGCAGGTGACAGTACACTAGAACAGTGCCAAAATGTAGCCTAACAAATGGTAAAGTATTGATAGTCTAACTTGTACTTGTGTTGGATTTTTGACATTGGCTACTACTACAAGAAATAGTACTGAAGCTGAGTAAGTCTAGAATATATCCTCGGATTCCTTCACCAGCCTGTTGCTATGACCTTATCACACCCCGGGGGAAGAGGGTTAGGGTTTGTAAAATGGATGGGAATGGGGGTTTCTTTTTGGGTAGGTTTTGTTGAGAGAAAGAAAAAAGCACAGCATGGACAAACAATAATTGAACATAAAGACATTTTTGGGTACAAATCTAACCATAAATCTTTTACGTGACATAAAGGAAGTGCATGCACTACTGAATGCATTGTTACTGAAAAGTAAGTAGTACTTTCGACAACCGTGAATGACAGAATACGACAGTACAGGGCTACATTAAATTAGGTTTAAAAAATAGCCGAAGTAAAACCTATAGAGTGGCTGTAGGGATCAATTTAGAAGCAGAGAGAGATCCAAGAAATGCAGTCACACACACTCATAGAAGAAAAGAATGGATACTGTATCTGTATTGTTGTAGTTGTCCTGTTGAATTTGGTAAGTAAGTTGCATGCAGCAAACAATTCCTCTTATTAGCGGCACTCCTCCATTCAAGCTGACGCTTCGTCCATCAATGTTGGTGACCAGAAGACACCCTGTCCACTGCCTGCCTGGCGGATGCTGAATTGCGGCTCGCTAATGTGAAGCCTGACTCCATCTTTTTTTCCCCATTGCACAGACTGAAACCCGGCCTATAATTATTGAACGAAAAACAGGAAGTGATATAATATTACAACACACTGATAAATAAATATAAGGTATGTACGCTGTGTAGTGCAAAAAGTCACACTTTGATTTTCCTAATAGACAGTACAATATTTTTGAAAGTGCGTACTCTGTCTGAGTCACCTTTTGAAGGATAAATAAGTATGGGCAAATTAATTTAGCGGATCTTTCCCCTCAAGCTAGGTGTACTGTAAACTGTGTTTTAGAACAAAATTAGACCTTCCCAGCAGTGCTCCCACCCAGACCCTTACTAAAGCCAGTCGCAAAAATGTAGAAGACCCCCAATCAGATCTCAAAAAATGAGGCCTAGCAGAAAACTGGTGACAAAACGTACTTTGAAAGTAAAAGTAGGCCCAAATACCCACTTACCCACAGTGGATTGTATTCAAACCACTTGCAAGCAAGCAAAAGTACCCATAGCCAGCACTCGAAAACCCCCCCACCCAAACACATGCAATAGAAATACTGCTAACCCTAACGAGCCCTAAGTTAAGAATAGTGGCAAAGGCTTTCTTTAACTATGCCAAATCCCCCCTTTCCCACCATGGATTTTCTTCAAATGACTTGCAACCAAAATTATACATTCTCACAAGTGCTTTAAGACCCCAGAACTCAGTTGCAAAAATCTAGAACACCCCGAAACACATGCAATCCTGCTGCTAGGACTAACCCTAACGAACCCTAAGTTACATAAAGTGCCAAAAGGCTTTTCCTTATGGATTTTGTCCCAACCACTTCAGGCAGGAATGCCCCAAGACCTGCCAACCCACCTGCCAAAAAGCACAACACCCCCAAACAGCCAAAAAGGAAAATCTCATACTTACATTATTTCTCGGCCTTCGGTCCAAACAAGCTGTGCAGCTAGGCCGTAACTCCCGTTTTCCACCACGGATTTCCTGAAAAGCAAATGCAATCAAGATTAGACTGTCCCAGCAGTGCTCCCAGACCCCAAAACTCACCCACAAACACCTGGAACCCCCCCAAAGAGCACCTTAAAGGCAAGCAAGTCAGCAAAAACACACAAAAAATTCCGCCTCCGATTTGGTCCAAACCACTTTTATCCGGTATTGGAGCTTCCCAGCTATGGCCCCAGAGCCGTCAACCCAGGAGAAAACTAGTAGAAGACCCCCAAACAGCCAAAAAGCAAAAGTACAAAAATGGGGACTTAGTCATTTTTTTGCCAATTTCCCAAATCACTCCGCGCGCGCTCTGCAGCTAGGCCCTAACTCCCCTCTGCCACCATGGATTTGCATCAAACCTCTTGCAAACTAAAGTATCCATAGCCAGCAGTGCTCCCAGACCCCGAAACCCACCCACAAACACCAGGAAGCCCCCCAAACAGGCCCCCGAAAACGCTACCTTGAGCAAAATGTCAGAAATAGCAAAAAAGAATTCAGCGTGGATTTTGTCCCAACCACTTCTATCCGGTATTAGACCTTCCCAGGAATGCCCCAAGACCCGCCAACCCACCCGCCAAAAAGCACAACACCCCCAAACAGCCAAAAAGGAAAATCTCATACTTACAATATTTCTCGGCCTTCGGTCCAAACGCGCTGTGCAGCTAGGCCGTAACTCCCGTTTTCCACCACGGATTTCTTGAAAAGCAAATGCAATCAAGATTAGACTGTCCCAGCATTGCTCCCAGACCCCAAAACTCACCCACAAACACCCTGGACCCCCCAAAGAGCACCTCAAAGGCAAGCAAGTCAGCAAAAACACAAAAAAAATTCTGCCTCCGATTTTGTCAATACCACTTTTATCCGGTATTGGAACTTCCCAGCAATGGCCCCAGGGCCGTCAACCCAGGAGAAAACTAGTCGAAGACCCCCAAACAGCCAAATAGCAAAAGTACAAAAATGGGGACTTAGTCATTTTTTTGCCAATTTCCCAAATCACTCCGCGCGCGCTCTGCAGCTAGGCCCAAACTCCCCTCTGCCACCATGGATTTGCTTCAAACCTCTTACAAACTAAAGTATCCATAGCCAGCAGTGCTCCCAGACCCCGAAACCCACCCACAAACACCAGGAAGCCCCCCAAACAGGCCCCCGAAAACGCTACCTTGAGCAAAATGTCAGAAATAGCAAAAAACAATTCAGCGTGGATTTTGTCCCAACCACTTCTATCCGGTATTAGACCTTCCCAGGAATGCCCCAAGACCCGCCAACCCACCCGCCAAAAAGCACAACACCCCCAAACAGCCAAAAAGGAAAATCTCATACTTACAATATTTCTCGGCCTTCGGTCCAAACGCGCTGTGCAGCTAGGCCGTAACTCCCGTTTTCCACCATGGATTTCTTGAAGAGCAAATGCAATCAAGATTAGACTGTCCCAGCATTGCTCCCAGACCCCAAAACTCACCCACAAACACCCTGGACCCCCCAAAGAGCACCTCAAAGGCAAGCAAGTCAGCAAAAACACAAAAAAAATTCTGCCTCCGATTTTGTCAATACCACTTTTATCCGGTATTGGAACTTCCCAGCAATGGCCCCAGGGCCGTCAACCCAGGAGAAAACTAGTCGAAGACCCCCAAACAGCCAAATAGCAAAAGTACAAAAATGGGGACTTAGTCATTTTTTTGCCAATTTCCCAAATCACTCCACGCGCGCTCTGCAGCTAGGCCCAAACTCCCCTCTGCCACCATGGATTTGCTTCAAACCTCTTGCAAACTAAAATATCCATAGCCAGCAGTGCTCCCAGACCCCTAAACCCACCCACAAACACCAGGAAACCCCCCAAACAGGCCCCCGAAAACGCTACCTTGAGCAAAATGTCAGAAATAGCAAAAAACAATTCAGCGTGGATTTTGTCCCAACCACTTCTATCCGGTATTAGACCTTCCCAGGAATGCCCCAAGACCCGCCAACCCACCCGCCAAAAAGCACAACACCCCCAAACAGCCAAAAAGGAAAATCTCATACTTACAATATTTCTCGGCCTTCGGTCCAAACGCGCTGTGCAGCTAGGCCGTAACTCCCGTTTTCCACCACGGATTTCTTGAAAAGCAAATGCAATCAAGATTAGACTGTCCCAGCATTGCTCCCAGACCCCAAAACTCACCCACAAACACCCTGGACCCCCCAAAGAGCACCTCAAAGGCAAGCAAGTCAGCAAAAACACAAAAAAATTCTGCCTCCGATTTTGTCAATACCACTTTTATCCGGTATTGGAACTTCCCAGCAATGGCCCCAGGGCCGTCAACCCAGGAGAAAACTAGTCGAAGACCCCCAAACAGCCAAATAGCAAAAGTACAAAAATGGGGACTTAGTCATTTTTTTGCCAATTTCCCAAATCACTCCGCGCGCGCTCTACAGCTAGGCCCAAACTCCCCTCTGCCACCATGGATTTGCTTCAAACCTCTTGCACACTAAAGTATCCATAGCCAGCAGTGCTCCCAGACCCCGAAACTCACCCACAAACACCAGGAAGCCCCCCAAACAGGCCCCCGAAAACGCTACATTGAGCAAAATGTCAGAAATAGCAAAAAACAATTCAGCGTGGATTTTGTCCCAACCACTTCTATCCGGTATTAGACCTTCCCAGGAATGCCCCAAGACCAGCCAATACACCCGCCAAAAAGCACAACACCCCCAAACAGCCAAAAAGGAAAATCTCATACTTACAATATTTCTCGGCCTTCGGTCCAAACGCGCTGTGCAGCTAGGCCGTAACTCCCGTTTTCCACCACGGATTTCCTGAAAAGCAAATGCAATCAAGATTAGACTGTCCAAGCAGTGCTCCCAGACCCCAAAACTCACCCACAAACAACCGGAACCCCCCCAAAGAGCACCTCAAAGGCAAGCAAGTCAGCAAAACACAAACAAAATTCCGCCTCCGATTTGGTCCAAATCACTTTTATCCAGTATTGGAGCTTCCCAGCAATGGCCCCAGAGCCGTTAACCCAGGAGAAAACTAGTAGAAGACCCCCAAACAGCCAAAAAGCAAAAGTACAAAAATGGGGACCTAGTCATTTTTTTGCCAATTTCCCAAATCACTCCGCGCGCGCTCTGCAGCTAGGCCCAAACTCCCCTCTGCCACCATGGATTTGCTTCAAACCTCTTGCAAACTAAAGTAGCCATAGCCAGCAGTGCTCCCAGACCCCGAAACCCACCCACAAACACCAGGAAGCCCCCCAAACAGGCCCCCGAAAACGCTACATTGAGCAAAATGTCAGAAATAGCAAAAAACAATTCAGCGTGGATTTTGTCCCAACCACTTCTATCCGGTATTAGACCTTCCCAGGAATGCCCCAAGAGCCGCCAACACACCCGCCAAAAAGCACAACACCCCCAAACAGCCAAAAAGGAAAATCTCATACTTACAATATTTTTCAGCCTTCGGTCCAAACGCGCTGTGCAGCTAGTCCATAACTTCCTTTTTCCACCACAGATTTCCTGAAAAGCAAATGTAATCAAGATTAGACTGTCCCAGCAGTGCTCCCAGACCCCAAAACTCACCCACAAACAACCGGAACCCCCCCAAAGAGCACCTTTAAGGCAAGCAAGTCAGCAAAAACACAAAAAAATGTCTGCCTCCGATTTGGTCCAAACCACTTTAATCCGGTTTTGGAGCTTCTCAGCAATGGCCCCAGAGCAGTCAACCCAGGAGAAAACTAGTCGAAGACCCCCAAACAGCCACAAAGCAAAAGTACAAAAATGGGGACTTAGTCATTTTTTTGCCAATTTCCCAAATCACTCCGCGCGCGCTCAGCAGCTAGGCCCTAACTCCCCTCTGCCACCATGGATTTGCTTCAAACCTCTTGCAAACTAAAGTATCCATAGCCAGCAGTGCTCCCAGACCCCGAAACCCACCCACAAACACCAGGAAGCCCCCCAAACAGGCCCCCGAAAATGCTACCTTGAGCAAGATGTCAGAAATAGCAAAAAAAAATTCTGCGTGGATTTTGTCCCAACCACTTCTATCCGGTATTAGACCTTCCCAGGAATGCCCCAAGACCCGCCAACCCACCCACAAAAAAGCACAACACCCCCAAACAGCCAAAAAGGAAAATCTCATACTTACAATATTTGTCGGCCTTCGGTCCAAACGCGCTGTGCAGCTAGGCCATAACTCCTGTTTTCCACCACGGATTTCCTGAAAAGCAAATGCAATCAAGATTATACGGTCCCAGCAGTGCTCCCAGACCCCAGAACTCACCCACAAACACCCGGAACCCCCCAAAGAGCACCTCAAAGGCAAGCAAGTCAGCAAAAACACAAAAAAAATTCCGCCTCCGATTTGGTCCAAACCACTTTTATCCGGTATTAGAGCTTCCCAGCAATGGCCCCAGAGCAGTCAACTCACCCGCAAAGAAGTCTTTCTTCATTGGGCGTAATCCAGCCCTCTGCTTTGATGGAAATAGGAGTCTGGAGGAGGAGGATAGAGGAGCATGTTCTTCTGAACTTGTGAACCTGAGGAATACAGACTGCGGCACCTTCAAATCAATAAGAAAACAAGTGAAGACAGTTCTGCTGATGGGCTTGTTTTTGTGATTAGGTGATTAAAGTTTGAATTATATTAACTGTGCACAACAAAGAAAGACAGACACACAGGAATAAAAGTGAATAAGGACGAAAAAGAAAGTTATTGATTCATTGTCTCATTTTCAGGGCTCGGTGTCAGGGTCCAGGAATAAGAATAAGGCTTCGTCATCATACTCTGCGAATTCAGGCAGGGTGAGCCCAGTGTCACCTAACAGAGGCGTGCTTTCTCGTACTTTGTAATCTGGTGGTATGAGGTGCTGATGCATCTTGATCATTGTTAACCTCTCCACATTTTTGGGCAAGAGGCGGCTCCGTTTGGGAGTTACAATGCCACCAGCAGCACTGAAACTATGTTCAGAAGACACGCTTGCGAGTGGGCAAGACAAGTAGTTTAAAGCCAGGTTGGAGAGCTGTGGCCACAATTCTTTTTTCCCATGCCAATACACCAATGGGTCAGCATTAACATAGACCTCTGTTGAGTCATTCAGATAGTCCTGCACCATCGACTCAAGGTCCTCCAAGGTTCCTCCACTTTGCTTAGCTTTTGCTGTGACCTTTTGAGAACCAAACCTAAGCCGAGTTAGCCAATCCTCTTCAGCATCCAATGTTACGGTTGTGTCTGGTGCAGATGATCCGGTTGCCGGTGTCTTTAACGGCTGAGAGGTCACTTGTGCCACAGCCACAGGTGCAGAAGTGGATTGTTTTGACTGGGGATGGCCTGCTGATGCTGATGCTGATGTACTGCCTTTTCCTTCAATTTTCTGCCGTTCTCTTTCAAACCTCTTGTCTGACAAGGCTAGCCAACGCTTGTACTTTTTAACATCTTCATCAGCAAAAGGGAAGAATGCTCGGCCTGCCAGCGCCTTTTTGTAGCGTGGATTCAGAATAGTAGCACAAATGTAATGCTGGTCTGAGTGGATCATTTTAAGACGTTCATCACCTTGTAGGCGCTCTAATAATTTCTCCGCCAAAACAAAAGGGTCTTGGTTTTTTTCATCTTTTTGAAACACAGAAGACACCTCCTTCAGTTGGTGCTCCAGCATGTACAACAATGGGATAGCTTTTTCCAAATTACAGTCCTCCTTGCTGACTGCACGCGTGAAGAACTCAAAAGGACGAAGCATGCCTGTCAGGCTTTTAACTATGTCCCATTGCGCCGCACCCATCCTCAGGTCCTTCTGAGCTGTACCCTGTTTTAAGAAATAGTGATCGAGTACCGTATACTGCTCATACAGACGCTCAAGCATGTAGAAGGTTGAGTTCCAATGTGTTGCCACCTCCTGGATGAGTGCTTTCACTGGCATTCGACGTTCATGTAGCAGGCTCCTCAGATGCTTCCGGGCCTTAAAAGAATGGCTGAAATGGTTGCACATTTTTCGGCAGATGTCCACTACCTCGTACGCTGGACTGTCTTTATCGCTCAAGAATTTTTTAACAACCAGGTTTATACAGTGCACCAAACACGGCACTCTGAAATAGTGACCCAGCTCCATGGCCTTAACTACATTGGCGCCATTATCCGTGGAAACATAACCAATCTGGCGTTTTTTTGGGGACAGCCAGTGAAGGACCTTTGTGTTAAACTCATCCAAAATGTTTTGTGCTGTGTGACGTTTCTCCAAACCAAACATGGCTAGTGTTGCATGTTTCCGAGCAGCTTTAAAAACTTGGTCCAGGTCAACACCTGCGTTTAGCTTTGCTTTAACCCCTGAAAAAGAGACCCAGTGTGCAGTGATGCACATGTAATCAGCGCCTGCGCCACTGGTCCACATGTCTGTTGTCAGATGTATAGTGTGAACAGCACTCTTCTGCAAAGCTGCCCCAATAACCTCCAGCACATCTTCATGTAGTGCTGGAACCGCAACTCTGGCAAAATAGAACCGGCTAGGAACCTTCCATTTAGGGCAGAGGGCTGCCACTAATTCTAGAAAACCAACCCCTTCTACAAAAGAAAAAGGGAGAAGGTCCAGAGCTAGCATTTTAGCCAGCTTAGTGTTATACAGACGCGTCAGTGGGTGGTTACTTTCATATTGCGCTTCTGTAAAGAACATCTTTTTAATGTTGCCCTGGACCAAGCATTTACGGGATGATGATGATGATTTCTTCGACCCAGTTACGCTCGCTGATGAACTTTTTCGCATTGGTCTCTCACTCTCTCCCACACTCTTAGTGTGGCTCACATGGGGTGTGCTGCTGACAGGGGTTCTGGGTGTAAGTGAAGTGTTTGACACGTCTTCTTCCTCCTCGTCATCATCAGATGAAACAGCATTACGTGCAATTCGGGCTTCCTTGATCACCTGTAGGTGCGCAAACCATTGGACAGCGTGCTTTCTTTCAAGATGACCTCTCTGGCCTCCGGTACCACAGTTGGAACCAAACTTACCACGACTAACTGCCAACTTACAAATGCTACAAATGGCGAGGTTTTCCTTTTTTGGGCAAACACTAAAGAAGTCCCAAACTGCGGACTTGAAATGTCTCTGGGGGCCGGAGGAGGCGGTGATACTGGTGGTGGTGGTCCTGCTGCTAATGCCAGATGAAGTGGAGGATGTGGATTGCCGAACTTCAGTACGTTTTGCACTTTCACCACCACTAATTGAGGTCGAGGTGGATGGAGGTCCCTTCTGGCGAGTAAGAAATATGGAAGCAGTAGGTGTTGGTGTACTAATTAACTCCAATGATTGTGGTGTTTCTTCCATTGCCTCCTCGTCGACAACATCATCAGGCTCAGCAGCTTCTCGGGCTAGGGTCAAAATGTCTTTTTGCTGCATGCCCGCTGGGGCTGCAGTGACCTTTATGATGACTGTGTCGTCGTCGTGAGACTCTTCATCAGCAGGAGTATCCGCCACTTCTTGTTGAGCCTCATCACACTCCATAACTATGAGTCTTTTGACGACCTTCCTTTTACGCTTAACTACCTTTGTCAGATCATGGTGTGCCTCACTCTCAGACGGCAGTGATGGTTCCCAATTTACATCCGTATCATCAGAAGGAGGTGGGCTTGAAGAAGATGTAGACCTCACCCTTGATCTCTTCCTTGCTAGGGGTGTGGAAGACAATGAATGATCATCAGTAGGAGTGGCTTCCTCAAATGATACCACGCCTTGATTGTCGATTTCCTGATGTGCCCCTACTTCGGGAGGAACAACTATTGTGGGCACTTGTGACCCTTCATGCACCTCTGCTTGCGCATCTCCTTGCACTGCCTCTCCTTCCACATGTACTTGGGCTTGTACTTGCACATGTGGTTGTTGTTGGGGCTGTGGTTGTTCAACACTCGTCAGATGAGTTACAACAACCTGTGTTGATTCAGGGACATTGCTGCTACTTTCTTGCGATGAGCCAACATCACTGGTCGATGGTGATTGAACAACTAGACTAAGTGCCTCTGCAGCACTCAAGGGCTTGGACTTAAGTTGGCGTGGTGGTGGTGGTGGTGGTGGCACCGAGCCCAATGGAGCGGGGCTGCTGCTCCCAGCTTGGTCCCCAGCAGATCCCGCTGCTGCTGCAGGCGTACTTTTTTTTTCTCCCAAAAAACGTGGCGGGCGGCACACCAGTCTCCTTGATAACTTACTTCTACTGCTCCTTACTGGCAACTTTCTTGCTGGAGGAGCTACAGGGAACTTTTTTGGGGGCCATCTTCTTCAGAGCAGGTCAGAACAGCAGGCCGCAGTTGCACGAGTTGCAGAGTTGTCTGTGGCCAGACGTGACGTCGAGTGACGTTATGCTGCACACACACACCGCTGCAGGACTTCTTCCTGGCACTGGTGGTTCTCTTGAGTCTTGTGCACCTAAAAGCAATAGAAGACAGAGGAACATCAGTTCAGTTATACACCCCCCAAAAATCAAAAAAACACAGAAAAATCAGCACAATCCCATGCCCTCCATGATGTTTAAATTCAAGACACCCCACAGAAAGACTAGGCCTATGCACCACTCAGTACCCCTGGGCATAAAGGTTGAAAGCTAGGCAAAATGGTTGCAGACCTAACAACACTGCCTGCATTCAAAATGGCCCCCTCCTTCCCAGCACATGGCCAGGGCCTGTAGCAGCACTCAAAATGGCCCCCAGCCACATGGCCTGTCCCCATGAACACCCCAAAAAATAAAAAAACACAGAAATATCAAGACACCCCACAGAAAGACTAGGCACATGCACCACTCACTAGCCCTGGTGAAAAGGCCACAACAACAGCCAAAAAAACGAAAATCACAGAAAAATCAGCACAATCCCAAGCCATCCAGGCCCTCCATGATGGATGTTTTTAATAAAGAGACCCAACAGAAAGACTCAGTCCACCCACCACTGAGTACCCCTGAGCAAAAGGCCCCAACAACAGCCCAAAAATCGAAAATTATAAAATTGTAGTTGCAGCAACTGTAATGCCACAAACAAACTTACTTGTGAAATTTCTAATCCAAAAGTGATCCAAAGAAAGCCAAAAAGGCCTCAAATCCAAATATCCAGCAGCATCTACAAAAAGTAATCCTTCTAGCTCCAGATCCAAAAGAAAAGTGACCAGGAGATGGACAAAGCACTGGCAGGAGCCTGCTGGACAGGAACAGGAAGTTGGAGACTGTGGGGCACTTCCTTCCTCCCACCCCCCCACCCCAAAATGGACTCCTTGCAAAAAAAGTGCAGGCAAATGTCAACCTGAGGAGTTATTCAGATAAAAATCAACATTTTCAGAAGGTTTATGCTGGTGGATTTCTTATACAGAATTGCAAATTTTGTATTTTCGCGAGTGTGAGATTGTTGCTGCCCGCCGCATGTACGGGTTCGCGATTGCGAACTCTCGCTATACGTGATCACGGCGTACTCGCGTTGACAAACTCTCGCTGTGCAAGGTGGCGAGTGCGATGACGTAATCGCGGTCGCCAAACCCCCGCGGGATCTCGCAGCAAGATCCAAAATGGCGCAGCACTCGCAAAATATCGAGAAAAACAACTCGGCAAACGCTGAATGACGGTAAGTGAACGCCACGCGCCGCAAAATTGTATCACCAAGAAAAAAAAATCCGCTGCGTGCGAATTCGCGGATTTTCTGTAAATTTGCCAGCGTTCGCGGATTGCGAATTTACCGAAAATGTAGCCTTTTTTTAGAAATTGGAGGTAGTTCTAAAAAGAACTGTTTTTTTTCTTCTTTTTGTTGTTTTATATTTTTTTAATGTTTTTTGAACATTTTGTACTTTTGTTTGGCTTTTATGAACTATTTTGTATTTTTTTGGGTTACTTTTATTTGGAGAAATAAAAAACAGGGAATTGAAAATGGCTCAACAGGAGCAAAAAAACATCAGGAAAAATTAGGGTTTTTTGGGGCAATTGTGGTTGTCACCAGCAAGGAGGATGAGCTTTAGGCTCTGCTCACCATAGGAGATGGTCTTACCACAAAAAATACAGGTGACCCTAAATTCTCCAAATCGTGGTTGAATGCAAGGGATAGTCTCCCTTGTCTCTGGTCCCGATGGAGTGGGTTGTTTTCGTTTGGAGGTGCTGGGTGTAGATTGGGGAGGGTTGCTGGCCAGTTCTCTCATTTCTGCGGCAGCATAGTTGTTAGGGTGCTTGTGCTGCATGTGCCTTATCATGGTATTGTTCCCAAATGAATATTTTCTATTTGGGTTACCCCTTGAGAGTTCCATGTCACAGATAAGGCAAGTCACCTTTGCCGCATTCACTTTCTTTTTTCCCTCAGGGATGGAAAAAAACTCCCATACAATGTGTGGCTTGGGTTGGTATGGGGTATTGTTTTCTTCCAGCCACCTCCTCCTCATCCCCTCCTCCTCTTCCTCCTCCTCCTCCTCCTCTTCTGGTTGACCACCAATGTGATGTTGTGGTGGTCCTCTTGGTGGTGGTGTTGGTGCTGGTGGTGTAGATGCTTCAGCTGATGCTGCATCTGTAGCCATTTCAAAGTACAAAATATACCTAAAAGATTTCAAAACAGGTCTTCCTCAGTCAAAGGACAAAGTCAGAATAAGGAAAAAAGGTGGGGTCTTTTATCATTTGGAAAAAAAAATGTCCTGAACCAATGAGAAGTGTTATTTTCAGGTCACAAGACTAGGGATTTCATCATTATGAAACCAAAACTGTTCTGCACCAATTAAAAGTGTTATTTTCAGGTCACATGACCCGACACGCTTACGCGACGCGCCCCCGGGCGCGCCCGTAGCGCTCCCCGGGTCGCGTCGCGTAAGCGCGTCGGATGTTTACGTTGCGCAATCATATTCGCTCGAGTGCTTCCGGGTGCGCTTACGCTGTGCGTATCACGTGGATGCGGCTACGCAATACGTCACAATGTTGTTTTCGTTCGCGGCATTAGCGCTAACAGGACGCTCTCCGGAGCGCGCCCTGGGGTGCTTCAAAAGACTACGCTTTCCGGGGCGCTCACCGGGGTGCGCCCCGGGAGCGCTCCAGGGCAAAAAAAATAAAAATATATATATATGTATATACAATAAATAATAGTTTTACATACAAATATAATATAGGATTCATTCATTTTCAAAAATATTACATTTCATAGCTATAGACATTTGCTATTAACAACATTTTGAAATTTACTGAAAAAACATAGGTTTGGGGCCTTATATATAGTTAGAAATTAGCATTTAAAAAACCTATCAAATTCACTGAAAAAACCATAGGTTTCACACCAGTTATAGTTAGGAATTAGCATTTAAAACACCTATTAAATTCACTGAAAAAAACATAGGTTTCACACCAGTTATAGTTAGCTGGAAATTTTACTGACATAAAACCATTGAAATTCCCACGTTATAGTTAGTTGGACTCACTTTAACTTGCGGGCCTGCAATGCACTGCTGATGACGTCACATATTACATCACTCATGACATGGTCAGTGACATCACTCATGACATCACTGATGACACCATCCTTGTGACAGACTGACAGACCTCCTTTGGGTGTAATGTAACCCTTGAAACCCATATTCAAAAATAGAAACTTACATTTTCAAAAAAATTGAGATACCCATACCAGTTACAACAACAAATTCAGTAATTCCACCATCTTTATACACATCCTCTCATTCAGCAACAGTTCTACATAGTCACTCATACATATACTCACTCATCATATGTAGTTACACACCGACAGTCATCCAAAAGTTACTCATACACATACTCACACATGCAAATAAACTATTGAACATCCATTTATTTGCATATACAGTTATACACACACTAGTACATTACTTCTAAGGAAACTTACACATACTTACTCTCTTAAACAATCACTTATAGAAACACATACTTAATTAAACAGGAACTCTTTCAATCTCTCACTCTCACATATACTCACTTATATACATCAATACTCACATATACTAGATTAAAACATATGTAGTTACTCATAAAAACACTAGTGAGGCAGGCATTCACTCACTAACACACACATACTCACACTCATCCACCCATACAGCCCTGCACATATGCTGTCTTAAGAACACATACAAACAGTGAATCAGTCACCAACCCATGCAGCCACTTATACACATCACTGATGACATCTCAAATGACATCACTGATGACATCACTGATGATATCTCAAATGACCTATGGTTTTTTCAGTGAATTGCAAAGGTTTTGTAAATGATAATTTTGAAATATACTAATTATTATATTTCTTTCTTTTTATAGTAATTTCCTACATTTTTATTATAAATACTTATATTTATTTTATTTTTAAAATTACATTTTATATTTTTAATCTAAAATAATAACAAAAGTAAATTCAAAAAGAATGCAGTGCTAGTGAAACTACCTCAATGAATTTGTAAGTGTTTGTAAGAGGCAGATTTACAACACCCTTGTGCCTCTTTTACACCACCGTTGCATCACTTTTCTGATGAAGCAGTGGTGCAAAAGATGCACCACGATATGTGCTATTTAGAATGTGATGTATCTGGGATGTACGTCACATTGTAAATCCCTGTACCAGAGGGACACATTCCTACATGGGGGGAATTCCTGCGCAGAAACACCTCCTAAAAGTGACTGACTACAATATACAAGATTTCACTTTGGCATTTTTGGGCTCATGCTGTGTCAAAACCCTGCACTACCTTGAAGCAGGTGTAAGAATTGACACAGCAGTCTGAGCATCGGGCCCCCAGACCATTACTGGAGATACATTGCACTTCCAACATAACTCAAACAATGCACCACCTTTACAGCACATATACATTACATATATGTGCCATTTTTATCCCATGGTACACCGCATTGTAAATACGGCGCATCCATGGTGATAGTGTCACGGAGCACAATAACTGACATATTCCTGGGGATATGCCAGTTATTGTATATGTGCCCATTAGTGTTTTAATGTAGTGATTGGATTACTACATACCAATGAATGAGTCACTACAAAACTAAAACAACAGTGACAGAGTGTTTACTAAAAGTGTAACGATACAAACTAGTAAATTGAATGTATAAAACACAAATTTGCAAGTACATAGTAGACTGCATACATCGTCTATAAGGATTTTGAAACAGTCTATGCACTAAGGCCAATTTTAATGCATGAGTACTTAGATAGTGAGTGGATGATTACAAGAGTGTAAGGAAAGAACGTGATTGAATTTATAACAGTCTCAGTTGTACCACTGTACACAGATAAACACATACTGCTGAATGGCTCACTACAATATTGAAACAGTAGTGTGAGAATGTTTGCTGGAAGTATTAGGATACACATTGAGGAATTGAACGTATTAAACATAAGTTTGCTGGTGCATAGAACAGTGCATCCACAGTCCATAGAGGTTTGAAATAGCCTATGCACTAAGTCTTCTTTTATTCCATGACTATCTAGATACTGACTGGATCATTACACTTCTGCAAAGAAATGTTGTCACTAAATTTATTACAGCTTCAGTTTTACCACCGTACAATTAAAAAGAACATACTGCTGAGTGGCTCACTACAATACTAAAATACCAGTGGCAGGGTGTTTGGTGGAAGTCTAAGGACACAGACTGGGGAATTGAAGGCATAAAACACAAGTTTGCACCTGCATACAAGACAGCATGTTACTCCATACGGATTTTAAAGAAATCGATACCCTCAGACCCACTTTGCATATTTTAAATCAATACAAACATTTAAAGAATATATAACTGAATCCATAACTGCTTCACTTTTAGTACAATAAATACATTAGTAGATACTGCTCAAACCTTTATTATTTTTTAACTATAAATTTATTCTTCTAACATCTCATAATTTAACAGACATTCCAATACAACTTCATCAGATATGTCATACAGATGAATTTCCTCTTCAGCAGGTTCTGATTTAATGTGTTCTAAAATGTCAACATAATTTAAAACATTAACGAAATCTGCATCACAGCTTTGGTCTTCGAAATCACAGTTGATGTCTGCAGCACTAATTTCCCCTTCTTCAATCTCATTGCCTGTGACAGATACGATTAGTTCTTCAATTATACCCAAAATAATATCCAAAATCTCCTGAGTATTAGGCTGTTCTCTTTCCATAATTTTCCTTTATGTTCTTGCTCCTTATATAAAAATATAAACAGTTAATGTTATCACTTTTCGTAATATATAACACAAAACTACACTTTTCACCTATTTTGGCCTACAAAAAATACTATATAAATACAATTATCTAATAACATTCCATTAGTACAGTTGTACTTCTTTCCAAAATTATACAACTATAATTACTTATAAAGATATCATGTTCTTAGCTTTTCTTAAATTTTGAAAGCTATCACTCCTTATGACTATAGGAAAAGACTCAGGCTGGTATAGTAAAATACACGACTAAAAAATATAGAACATGCCTATTCACCTTACCCTTTCCAAAATAGTAAATGTGTTTTACTATAATGGAAAATATGGTATTCATTGTCCTGAACAACACTGAGTATCTGTGTATGTTTAGACATCATTATCACATTACTTTTTGAATACTTCATGTGTTTACTCTATCTCTATTCCTCATCTATAACTTAGTCTAACCCTACTAATTACCTACCCCTTCCAATTTTGAACTAGCCTCTCCTCTAGTATTTATCTGCAACGTTGTAGCTTACAGTTTGTTTTTTTGTCTAATTTTTATATTATAAATTTCCTTGTGTTCTTCTACTAACTTTTCTTTATGCAGTTGCTTGTTATCTATTCTATCAATCCTTCAATATCTTGTGTTTTTCATTAATGTTCCTTCTTAATTCAGAAGTCTTTCTTCTATTCCTAACTCAATGTGTTCTTTTCCCTTAAGACCTTGCTTATCACAAATTTTATTGATTCTTCTTTTAAGTTTAAGAAAATGCATCGACTGACTACATTCAATGTTGTCTATAATGTCAGGTAAGTTTACTTACTTACTAACTTGTCAATACAAGAATCTTTAACTCTCACGGGAATATTTCCACTTTCTCTTCAAGAATGTCTAAGGAGCAATTGAAAATGGGTCTCAACACCAAAACGTCTACCGTGAAGTGCGCACTCGTTAGTGAGTGCACGCCTCGCCAAGGATTCCCCACATTTCTGTGGTAAATGACTAGATTGCAACCGCATCTTCAGCAGCGTCCAGTGGAGAGACTTGCGATGGGGCAGGCAGGGCGGGCATGGGAGGGGCAGGGTGAGGGGTGATAAAAACGGAATCTGCATGATTGGCGGTAAATAAACAATTACATTAATAAAACTAATTTCGGGCCATATTATCAACAAAACGCGATATCAACAAAAAACAACACATTATCCACGCTTTTATCAGCAGGACAGTGCCAATAAAGTGGCAATAATCCTTCTTGTTTTGTTGATAATATGACCCAGAATGCATGCTAATGACTTTGTGGTGACAATCACGTGTGGTTAGGGGGTCGTACATGCATGTTTAAGCTCTATTTTATTTTTTTTGATTGAAAAATCGCAACATACCCGTACAGAAATATGTACAATTACAAGCAGGAGCTGCATGCATATTGGCTGTCAAGACTCCAAACCAGGAAGTGTTGCAAGCCCTCTTATTTGTCACGGCAGCCGAGTCAAAAGAAAACAGTAAAACAAAGTTGACAAATAAGGAAAGGGAGCACGATAGAAACATTCTCAACCTATGGTGTTGCTCAGGGGTGGTACATTTATTGTACGTGTACCAACCACATATGGACGACGTACAGCTGTAATGTTGAAAGTCATCACGTACGCGTACATAACCGAGAAAACTAAAAATCATTTTTGATATTTATGAAGTGTATTTATTTATGTGTTTTGTGGCTCTGAAAAGAGCTTTTGTGTTTATTCGGAGATTTTAGTGCCTACAAGTAAGTACCAATGCAGAGTCTAAAGTTTATGAGGAACACTCTGTTCCCCTCATTTGTAAAATGTACACCATCTCTCCTATAGATGCCATGCATATTGAAACGCAGATTATTGTTGTGAACGCACCCCATTCAGTAGTCTCGATAAAAGGCAGAAACAGATTTATTCACATGTTTCCTAGCTTTTTCAAACTGTGGACAATAGTGGTTGGACTGCTTCCATCTCTGCCTTTGGCATATATTAGAATACACAAAGACAGTTTTCGGGAACAGTGCCATCAAATGGACAAAGGTGTCCTTCATGAGCATTTCCAGAGCAACCCCAGTCAAAGTGCCTAGGTTATTGCCACTGCAGTGCACAATTATGAGGTCAGGGTGTTTGAGATGCATAAAGGATTTCAGCAATGCCATCAATTGGTGCAACTTTAATCCTCTCTGTCCAATCCATTTAATGTCTATATTTGGTAAACCTAAGTCCTTGTGAATTCTTTTCCGTTCTGCGTACCTTTGACTCCAGAAAATATAGCTGTGTCCCACAATCCGCACTGTAAGCATTTTGAAGAGAGGTCTGGATGCACTCTGACGGGGTCTGTAAATGAAATGCCACTTTCAAAAGTAAGATTTTTCTAAAATGGTGGACAACATGCAGTTTTGAAAAAAGAAAAGACATGATTGGTTGTTTGACACCATTTTACAGAAAACTAGGTTCCATGTTCCTCTTATTTAAAAGCCATATTTTTATTGGTTAAGAAAAAATGATAGAAAAGAACGTTACATAAGATAAGCTGGTATATTCTCCAGTCAAGCACACTTGCTATTTTAATTTACAACAATGTATGATGAACTTTTCAGGTGTGTGCTGACTTAGGTGTTCCCGGAAGTGTTTCTATGGTAACTGGCAGATTGTGGAATGGGGGAAGGGTTGAAAGTTCTATTAGTTCCAAAGCTTTGGAATGTTAAACCAATCGAAATGTGTTTTCTTTTGAATTATTGTGAAACGATTTTAATTGGTTATTTGTATGTATGTATACGTAAAGTAAGAGGGAAAATGTTCCATTTGACGGTTGTGCTGCAAACACTAAACTCCAGAGATTTTGAGGAAGAATATCCACTGTGTGAGTGGTATTCCTGTTAATCTAGAATTCAATTTGAAAGGCGAGTTGAAAACTTGTATGGGAGTGAGTCTGTGCGGTGTATCTTTGTACATTAATGAATTATAAGGTATATTATCAAGACTCGGCGATACAATTATCGTCACTTTATCGGCAGGAAACTGCAGATGAAGTGTTCATAATGTTATTGCCTGCATTGATAATTTGCTCATATATTCGTCCATTGTTAAACGTTTTATAGTAGTAAACGTGTTTTGCTATACTGCATGCTGTTATGTTTTTTTCTTTAATATGATTTAGTGCCTCTGTACATTAAGGGATTATGGGCCATATTATCAATAAAGGACGATACATTGTCGCCGCTTTTATCGACAGGAAACTGCCGGGAAAGCAGGGATAATGATCTTGATCATATATCCTTGTGAATTCCCATAGAAACCCAGGTTATGGTGTTTTTGATATTTGATATATATTTTTTTGTAATGTTATTTATTATAGGTTGTGTTTCTTGATACTAAAAGTACTGCATCATGCCAACGAAGCACCAACAGACGAAGCAACGAATGTTTTTGAAGAGAACTCACCAAGAAGATTTACATGAAGAGAGATGTCTTAACAAACAGAAAGAAACTCCTGGTAAGAGCAGGAGCACTTTTTTGAGGAAAATACTAAAGACTAAGAATAATGTTCAGAAACAAAAAAATGTAATTAGTGTATCAGCAACGAAAAAAAAACTGTTAATAAACAAAAGAATAATGGAAAATCAAGTGCAGACAAAACTGTGTATAGTACAAGGAGAAAAAATCAATTCATAGAAATTCGGAAAAAAATGTTTTATAATAGATTGGTATCAAATTTAATGAAAGAAATTAAGGTATGTAAGAAAAAACAGTATTTTATAAGAAAAAGAAAGCTATAGAAAATGTAGTTGAGAAAGCTTTGGAATTGAAAAGAAAACTGTTTATATTAGTAATCAACAGAATTAGATCACTAGATAAACCAATCAATTTAATGAAGAGCAAAAGTAGGTGGAGAAGACTAATTAACAGAACTAATTTTTCTGAGTTTTCTTTGGGTGAATGGAAACATACTTCAACTTCTGAGCCTTTTTTTAATGAAGAAAGTTATCTTCAGAGTAGTGATTTGTTGCATGCAGTTGACATTACTGGTCGTGCTTATGAGATTAGAAATGGTTGTCCTATTGAAAAAGAGAAAATTGTTCCTCGAAATGCAGAAGAGGTTTTAGCTGCTGAAGTTTTAGGGAGACGTCCTAAAGCTCCAGTGTACACTTGGAATTGTACTAGTATTTGCAATGTCCGGCAAGAATCTATTGATTTTTTACGCAATTTCTTACATAATTACACCAAGAAAAGTGTTAAACAAAAGATTCAGTTGTTACAAGGACTAGAACCTTGCAGAGTGAGAGAAAATACTGGTTTACAAGGTCATTCTCTACCTTGTGTTGCTAAAAAAGTATGTCAAAGTGTTTTCCACCATTTCAGGATGTCAGCAGTTCATCATACTCAGATGAGGAAATTAGTCAGAACACTGTATTACGCGAAAAGTCCAGCACTTATGTTAAAAAAGTTGAACAGTGCTCTTTTGCGTGAATCTGTATCAGACGTAACAAATGTTTGTGATGAAATTGAGATTAGTTACTTTGGTCCTCAGGAAGACAGTGCAGAAAGTGAGAGATTAATAGGAGAAAATGTGGAAGAGAATGTAGGACATTGCAGTGTACAAAATTTTCAACAAGAAATTATACAGTTTAAGGAGTTTTCAGGTGAAAGGCCAAATTATTCTTGTATCTGTTGTTGACAAATTCATTATAAAAATCAGACCAGGACTGTTGATCTGTATTTAAAAAGTGAAAAGGAAAATATTAATGAGTGGAAGGATTTTACAGCTTATTTGATGTTAGAGAATTGTTTTGATTTGATTTCTGATCAGTGTATTTGTAAATACTGTTATAACAAATTAGACAAGAACAAAATGCCTGCTAGAGCTGTGCATAATAACCTTGAGTTGGTAAATATTCCTTCTGAACTGATGGATTTAAATACCTATGAGTCTATTCTTATTCTTTGTGTGCATACATTTCAGGCTATTGTTCGTATGGAGCCTAAGACAGGAAAATTGCCTCCTTTTGATTTACAGAGAGGATTAAAGGGAAGAGTCGTATATTTGCCTCTAGATTTAAAGAAAAATATTTAAACTATTGGTGTAGAAAATGTAGAGGATGAGCCTTTAGTTATTCTTGTTAATGGCGTTCCTACTAAGAGTAAGAAAATCTGGCAAGAATTAGTGGATGTTAAGAAAGTGAGAAAGGCAACGTTGTATCTGGTAAAAAATAATGAATATTACAGAAATGGTTATGTGAGAGAAGAAGAAATAACTGAAGAAGAAGATAGTGAATTGCCATCTGGACAAATTGAAAAAGTGGATGTGTCCAGAACTGAAGAAATCTACGAACATTACAATGTTCATCCATTACATTCCAAAGAAATGATAGGGAATGCTATAGAATTTCAAATGAAAGAAGCAAACAGAAGTCCCATTAGTGTATGGGAAAAAAGCTTGGAAGCTCGTTGTTTCCCTCAGTTGTTTCCTACAGGAAAAGGAGGACGATATGATGAACGAACTGTGCAGATTCCTGCATCTGAATACCGGACATCAAGATTATATGCAGAAGATGCAAGATTTCGACAATGTATTCCATATTTGTTTCATCTTTTGTTTGAGAGTGATTTGTCTAAACTTTCTTATGCAGTAAACCACATATTAAAAAAAGGTGTACATCTTCAAAATGTTTCAGCAAAGGAATTTATGGATAAAGTACAGCAGAAAGATAATGTGTTGGAAACTCAGCTGATTAATCTGATGGCATGTCAGCGTGGTACTAATGAGTACTGGTACCGTCGTCGTGAGAACTCAAATGTATGCTAAGGAACTTAGGAACTCCTACATGATTCCTTACTCTGAGCTGTGCTGAATATGCTTGGGATGATTTACTTCAATTTCTTTGAGAGGCAAATCCAAATATACCAAATATTGTATACAAGACACCAGGATAATTGTGCTCTTTGGATCCTGTTAATGTATGCAGGTATTTCAATCATAAATTTGAAGCTATGATGTCTTTTATCACTAATAAAAAAAAATCCTCCCCTGGGAGAGGTTCTGGATTTCTTTTGGAGAAATGAGTATCAAGCGAGAGGTGCTCCTCACATACATATGCTATAGATCAAAGATGCTCCCGAATTTAGAACAGACTCAGATGATACTGTGTTGTCTTTTATTAAAGAATATGCTACATGTGAAGTACCCAAAAGTACACAAGATCAGGACTTAAGACAACAAGTCTTACGATTCCAAAGCCATGGTTGTAGCAAATACTGTCTTCGAAAGTACAAATCTAAGGAAAAATTCTACAGCAAATGCGGTTTTGCATTTCCTCAACCTGCAATATCAAAAGGAAGGGTGAACAGTTTTATGTCATCTTTGCGACATAATATCACAAGAAAGTTTCCAAAAAATGCCTTCAACTTAAGAAGAAATGAAGAGTCAAAATACATAAATGACTATAACACAGTCATTTTGTCTATGTGGAATGCTAATATGGATATTCAATATGTTGCAGACAATTCCATTGCTGTTGCTCGATATGCGACATCGTACAAAGCAAAATCAGAAAAGACAGAATTGAAGGAAATGTGGGAAGAGATTTCCCATGAGAAGAGTCTAAGTAAGAAATTATACAGTTACAGTTTGAAGATATTATCTCATCGAGAAATTAGAGGGTATGAATGCTTGGATCGCTTACCATCTGCAAGTCTGTACTCTAAATCCATAAGAATCATTTGGGTGAGTCTAGGTCTTGCTGCAACACGAAACCGAGTTCTTAAATCTGTACAAGAAATTGAATATTTCGCTGAAAAAGAGCCAGAAAGTACTGATATTCTGAAAACAAATGTGTTGGATACATATTATTCAAATAGAAGTCATCATCTTGAGAACATTTGTCTCTATGAAGTGCTGCAAAACTATATTTTTAAACTGAATATTTCCGAAAACATTATTAATGGTATATATGCTGTTATTGGTTCTGAAGGATGTCTGGTGAAACAAAGAAAAGGACATTCGATTAATCACCGTAAACTGAGCTGCGAAACACCTGACAAAAGGGAATTTTACTATTTAGCTCTTTTGCAACTTTTCAAGCCATGGCGTTCAGAATTAGAATTACTTGGAGATTTTGAGAGCTATGAAGATTCCTTCAATGCAACTAAAGATACTATAGAATGTCCTGTTTTTACTAATTATGACAAAATGTTGCAATACGAAATTGAGCAAGAAGCTACAATTGCAGCTGAGATTGCTAGAGATAGTTCTCAAGACAGTCAAACTTCTCTTCCGTTGAGTCAGGACCCACTAGGAGAACCAATTGTTCTAAATGAAGCAGCAACTGCTATGGAAGAGGTGGAAACAGTAATGTATCAAGGTCAAGAACATCTAACAAACTTAGGAAACTTAGAAGAACAACAAAATATTGAGCAGAAAGAAATATATGAGCAAGTGAGACAACAGATTGACCATGGATTTCTTCATGACAAAAAAGAGTGCTCTTGTTCATCATTTGAACCTATCCATATGTATGTGAGTGGACAAGCTGGAACAGGAAAAAGTTTTTTAATTAAAGTAATCAAAACTTTTCTACAGAAAAGAACTGAGTTGCATTTGTCTTGTATTGTCACTGCTCCAACTGGGTTGGCGGCACACAATATTAAAGGAATTACTTTACATCGTTTATTAATGCTACCAGTAGAGCATGACAACAAATTACCATACCACAAGCTATCTGGAGAAGCTTCTTATGAAGTTTCAAGAGTGTTGAAGAAAATGAAGCTTCTCATTATTGATGAGGTAAGCATGATCTCAAACTTAATGCTTGCCTTTGTGCATTTAAGAATGCAGCAAATTCTTAAAACAGAGTATAACATATTATTCGGAGGAAAACACGTCATAGTTTTGGGAGATCTTCTACAAATTACTCCTATAAAAGGCCAGCCAGTGTTTAAAACATTTGTGCATGAAGATACTAAAAAGTCTTCGGGGAGTATTGGCAATGTAAATATTTGGCCATATTTTCAGTATAAGGAACTTGCTACAAATATGCGACAAGCAGTATGATGTTGATTATGGAACTGTTCTTCAAGATATATGAATTGGAAAATTGACCGAACATGGAAAACAAGCTTTACAGACACGATTACTTTCCAATTTGTTTCCAAATGCAAATATTGTCCAACAGAAAATATACATGAGAATTGCAGAACACAAATATGTATTCTGCTTAATGCCAACACTGCGTGGATGTTCTATATTCAATGAAGAAATGTTAAAGTTGGAAAATGAAGAAATTATAAATTTGGAAGCAATTGATAAAATAGAACATGAGAGAATCAGTATTATTTTGAGTGAAAACTTGAAGAGGAAATTGGATTCTTTAGAGCCATCGATAAGTAAAACTGCTGGTTTAGAAAAGAATTTGTATGCATGTGTAAATTGTAGAGTAGTTTTGCGACGTAATTTGGATGTGCAAAAAGGTTAAGTAAATGGAGCAATGGGTAAAATTGTTGATTTTGTTAATTATGTAAACAGAGCTGGCATTGAATTTTTGAGAATCGAATTTGATGAAATAGCTGAAGTACAACAAGTTAGTCGTTGTGCAACTTGTTTTTTGCTTGTAAAAGATTTGTATGTCTGCAGAAAACAGTTTCCTGTTTGTTTGGGATATGCGGTGACCATTCATAAATCTCAAGGTTTAAGCGTAGATTGTGCTTTAGTGAATATTGGAAGTACCGTATTTTAAGAAGGTATGGCATATGCTGCTTTGTCTCGAGTCAGAACTTTATCTGGATTGTACTTGATTGATTTTGATGAGACAAAGATTTCTGCAGATACAAACTGTGTGAAAGAGTATAATAGGGTAAGAAGAGAATATGCACCCAATTTAGGTCAATATCCAGTGATTGAAAAGCGTGTGGTAGGTAGAAAAAGACGATTTGAGAATATCTGTTCTGAAACTGTAGAGAAAGAAAAAAAACAAGATGAAGTTGTGCCTCCAAGCAAAAAGACAAAGGACAGAGTTGAAGAGAATGTTGGTTATCAATTTGAAAATAGTTCTGGTGTCAACTGCTCTGCTAATGTAGTTGCAAATGTTGTTTTTTTTCTTCAAAGTTTCCAACAGCAAATTGTAGAAAATCGGGGCAAAAGATTCTGTTCATTGTTAAATTCTGTTTATGAGAAATGTACTAGTGATAAAAGTAAAATACGAAGTGTTTCTGATATTCGAAATGTTTTGGACATATGTTTTGGTTCTACTCAATTTACGCAGAATATTCAGCAAGATTGGCAGGAATTTTTAATGTTTATGCTTGGTGTACTGGCCGATGAAGGTATAGACGTTGAAAACCTTTTTAGCCTTTCTTATAAATGGCATCATGACTGTTGAAATTGTTTGTTTACATGTAGCACTGACATAGACACTGAGAGATTCATATGTTTGACTTTACCTGACTGTGAATCAGTGTCTTTTAACAATCTAATTAGAGGAGCAAGTCAAAACATGGTGTAGCCAATGTAAATCAGAAATGTCATCAACATTACTTTTACAAAGATATGGACAGTATGTTATTTTAATGCTGCAACGTTGTAGAACTGATGGAATAAAATTGAAAACTTTAATTAAAAATGTTGTAGCTGGTCAATGTTAAATATCAGGAAGAACTTTTATAACTGTTGCTATTATTTTTCATGATGGACCTTCTACCACATCTGGACATTACATTGTTTATTTAAAAGGTCTGAAAGGTTGGATACAGTGTAATGATACTTAATTAGTTTTTAAGCAACGTTTGCCCAAAGAGTTACCAAATTCTTACCTAATATTTTTAAAGACAAAATTTTAAGATCACAATTTGCACTTTAGGATTAGTGCTGTTAAGGTAGATTTCTCTGGTGTTGTAGAGTATTTTGTAAGTGAGAGTGAGGGGCTTAAAGGTGATCCTTTAGTTGATATTGAGGCAGTGTAGGTGTTTCAGGTGGTGGGTGATTTGGGTGCAGCCGGGGACATTGATGATTAGTCAGGTAGTGGTCTTTTGGATTTGTTGTAGTTGTTGTAGGTGTTTGGCTAGAACTCATGTGTAGAGTCTTTTACCACAGTGTAGTCTGCTGCTGATGAGGGCCTGTGTCACTATTCTTCTTTTGGTTAAGATCCACTTGTAAATGTTGCAGAGCATGTGGAGGGTGTTATAGCAGTACGAGGACACGGTGTAGACTTGCTTACACATGGAGAGGGAGCAGTTGAGGTTGAATCCTATGTTGTGCACATGGTTAGTAGGTGTTGCTACTCTTCACAATGTAGTCAGGTAGCAGGAGTTGTCTGAGGCTGATGGAGTGGGTCTGAGGATGAGTACCTTCATCTTCTGCAAGTTTGTGTTTACAGTGCTGCTCTTTATGTAGTTGGTGACGTCCTTCATTGTGTTGTGGAGGTTCCTTTTGGTGGTATGTGGCTTCTTGGTGACGAAGAGGATGAGCTGGGTGTTCTTTTTGTAATAGATGTTGTTGAAGTTGTGATGGTGGCCTACTTGTGTTAGGGTAGCCATGTAGATGATGAACAGCTTCGGATTGGTGGATGAGTCCTGGGAGAACCGTAGATGATGTCAGTGGTTTTGGAACAGAAGGCTGGGAGGCGAATGATCAGGATTACTATTGAACTTCCAAACAAAGGACTTGATGCATACTATTTGGCCGTAAGGAAAAGTGTGCGAAACCACTTTTTACGGACTTTTTGCTGTGTATTTTCTCAGCATCTACTTGTAAGTAACATTATTTACAGCGTAAGAAAATTAATCACAATATATTGGTATTTTATGATTGCTTGAAATATCTTATATTTCGTAAGAAATTGCTCTTAGGAAAAAACATTTAAGATATGTTTTATTTCTATTTTTTATATTGTTATTGACAATGTTGACTGGTTTTTTTTAAGACATTCTTATTAATTGTCTTTTTTTTGCCCGCTGTTATGTGATGAGTACTATTGAACTCACTGTTTGTAGTGAAATTCAATATATTCTGAGAACAGCAAAAAAGGCAAATGAAATGTTTTACAAATAATTTTGTGTTGTAAAATATATCTAGTAACTGTGTTTTTTTGTATCTTCCACGGGTGACAATTTTACAATATATACTTTTTTTATTATTTATTATGCTTAACGTAAGTACAGGTAACTGACTCAGCCGCGGCCCGTGGAGGTAGGCAAATGGGGTGGGGGAGGGGCAGGGTGGGGGTTATAAACAGCAGAATCTGGATGATTGCAAGTAAGTAAACAATTAAATAAATAAGATGAATTTCGTATTCTGCGCCCTACATCGCAAAATGCGATGCAGGACACGGAACGAAGTCGCATATTACCAACAAAAGGCGATACATTATTGCCGCTTTTATCGGCAGCAAAAATTCATATAAAAAGGCGATAATGGGCTTGATAATAGAGCCTTGGAAATTCTCATAGCAACCCAGGTTCTGGTGTTAACTTGGGCTGTTATGGGAATTCAAAAGGGCCTATTATCAAGCCCTTTATCACCGCTTTATCAGCAGTTTTCCTGCTGATAAAAGCGGCAATAATCTCAATAATGGCTTTCTGTTGACGAACACGCGTTGCAATGCCTGTTACTTACGTCCTTCAAATTCGTTTTTAGGTATACGTGTGACAAAGTCTGATAACATCAGAGTTTAAGGACAAACACCGTGATGTCTGTGCCTCAAAATCTCGTTGATCACAAAGAAAATAGGAGGACCATAAAATGAAAGTAACAGATGTAATAAAAACAACAGTGATAAACTACTAAAATGGCGGTGGAGGGAGTACGGAATCAACGTTTGGCGCCTCAGCACTACGTTCCAAATAAATGTAGATAAAATACGATTTTTAATATATTACAAAAGTACAGCAGCGGATGACACACACGACCAGGGAAACAAAGCACCAAATGTAATACCTGAAATAAAGAAAGCTTTGTTTGTTGAACTTAAGAAAAAGAAAAAAACATGGGCTTCGAAATGAGGCTGCGCATGCGTAGAGAGTACAACTGCTACACAAAAAAAGGAAAGTTTAGCATATTATCATAGAAATGAAGGGGCATATTACCAACAAAACGCAATACATTACCACCGCTTTTATCGCCAGTAACTGCCGATAAACCAGCGATAATGGCTTCATAATAGACCCTTGTTAATTCCAGTAGAAGCCCAGAGCACCAGAACATGGGCTTCTATGAGAATTAACAAAGGCATATTATCAAGAACATTTTCGCCGGTTCATCGCCACTTTCATGCCCATAAAACAACGATAATTTTAATACCGATACTTGATAATACGCCCGTCAGTGCCATATCATCACTAAAGGGCGATACATTATCGCTGCTTTTATCAGCAGAAAACTGCAGCTAAAGCGCCGATAATGGGCTTGATAATAGGCTCTTGTAAATTCCCATAGCAACCCAGGTTCTAGTGTCAACATGAGCTTCTATGGCAATTCACAAGGATATATTATCAAGCTCATTATCACCGCTTTATCAACAGTTTCCTGCTGATAAAAACAGCGATAATGTATAGCCTTTTCTTGATAATATGGCCCATTCCTCTTTTTTTTTTTACCAGGAAACTCAGCTGCATATCATCAACCACCGGTGTTAAAATTATCGCTGTTTTATTGCCAAGAAACTGCCGATAAAACAGCGATAATTACCATCATAATACGTCCTTGGTATTCCCCATAGAAGCCCATGTTAACACCGGAACATAGGCTTCAATGGGAATTTACAAGTACATATTATCAAGCCCACCCTCCCAACATTAATAAAAAACTCCTGAAAATGTAGGTACCCGGAGCTGGAAGGTCATTTTACATATCACTGCCCCACCCCAGAAAGGTAGCATTCCCAGGGACATGTACGGGGAGAGAGAGTAACAGAGACCTCAGAACATATACATATATATATATATATATATATATACACATACATATATACACATATATATATATATATACATATATACACACATATATATATATATATATATATATATGTTTTTTTTTTTAAAGGTCCCAGTGGTGCCTCTCACCGAGACTGCGGGAAGTAGGACGTGACCCCCCCCCTCCCACATACTTCAAAATAAAACCAGAGGAGTGCCGTTCCCCAGTGCTCGGGGTACCTTACAAGCCCTCATTATGCAGAAAAATTGCCCCCGTAATTTGGCCCCCCGGGACCTAATGAATAAAACAGACTTCTACTTTTTTTTTCACCTTTTCCACCGCGTACATGTACTGCACGAGTACCCCTCCATTTTTTATTTAAAAACAAAACAAAATTGAGCCTAAAGATCCATGTACCACCCCCTGACCAAGATTATAGGCTCAGAATGTTTGTACCCTGCCCCCTTTCCTTATTTCTCAACTTTCTTTTACTATTTTCTTGTGACTGTCCTCTCCCGACAAACAACATGGCTGCCAACACTTCCTGGTTTGGAGTATTGACAGCCAATCAGCATGCAGCGACTGCTCGTAATTGTAGGTATTTACATACGCGTACAACATGGCTGCCAACACTTCCTGGTTTGGAGTATTGACAGCCAATCAGCATGCAGCTCCTGGTCATAATTGTAGGTATTTACAAACGCTTACGCCGCGATTTTTCTTTAAAAAAATAAAATAAAAAATAGAGCCTAAACATCCATGTACGACCCCATGAGCAAGCCTAGAGGGTCAGAATGTCTCTAGCCTACCCCCTTCCCTTATTTCTCAACTTTGTTTTACTGTTTTGTTGTGACTCGGTTCTAGCGAGGCACAAGGTGGTCGCCAACACTTTCTGGTTTGGAGTGTTGACAGACAGTTCACAGCAAATCAGCATGCAGCTCGTGCTCGTAATTGAACAGATTTCAGTACGCGTACTGAACTCCGACTCTAGATATCGGTATGATTTTACTTCCAATTTTCTCAGAAACTAATGAACGGATTTACACCATTTAAAACAAAGCACAATCTGCGAACTGAACTCTACCTCTCTGCCAAATTGTGTGTAATTCCGTTCAGTAGTTCGGGCTGTAGCCCTTGCTAAAGGTCCCTATGGAAAATTGCATGGGGAAAGCATCTTTTGGGACCCCCCTTTTTTCCTCGGCAAACACTTGACGAATCACCCCCAAACTTTCAGGGAAGGAGCGGAACCGAGCAGGCCATTTTCTTGGAGAAATTTGCGAAGATTTGTCCACCGGCCCCAAAGTTATTCCAAATAGAATGTTGTGGATTTCCTATGGAAACTAGGTCCTAACTATAACTACCTACTGGCGACCACCAATATGTAATATATATACATATATATATACACACATGATATAGTTAGGAATTAGCATTTAAAACTCCTTTGAAATTCACTGAAAAAAATATACGTTTCAGGCACGTAATAGTTAGGAATTAGCATTAAAAAACCTTAGAAATTCACGAAAAAAACCATAGGTTTCACACATGTTATAGTTAGCTGGGAATTTCACTCATACAAAACCTTTGAAATTCCCCTGTTACAGTTAGTTCAGCTAACTATAACTCGCGCGCCCGCAACGCACTGCTGATGACATCACATATTACATCACTCATGACATGGTCAGTGACATCACTCATGACATCACTGATGACATCTCAAATGACATAATCAACAAGCAAAAGAGAGGCCTGGTCAGAAACCTGCAAGTGTGCCGCAACCGGACTAGTATCCCAAAACCATTAGAAGCACTAGAAGTGATCGCCCAAGCCTGTTTGAAAAATTCCCATCAGCCCACCCATGTGGTGGAATGTCGTCATATGGGAGATGTCACCAATCCAATTCACAAACAGTGCACCTAATCATGGCGCAGAGATGGATGGATTAACATGGTGTAAATACAGACCACTGGGCTTCACTGGTGATGCTAATGGGGTGCAGTGCAAAAAATAAGAGTGATAAATGTGAGGATAAAATTGACTCCAAGGGCCAAAATCAATTTTAATCAGTATGGCGCTCGGGTCAAGATTAAAATTCTGCCAAATAGTTTAAAATATTAACTACATGTGGGCAGAGTAAGTGAAGGTCGACATGTTTCAGCTGTACTGACTATTGGTCTTAGCTTTCTTCAGGACCATTAGGGAAACTGCGACTGCCAATCAAAAATTTAAGGGATCAGTGATGCACGCTAATATACATTGGATAAGTCCTACCAGTTCCTCTGAGCCCAGATGAATACTGTAGGGAGTCCAGAACTTTATGTATCTCCTAAAGAAGAGACATAAACGTGAATCAGAAACCATCTAGTGCAAAACAGATTTTAGGAAAACAAGTACAGGATACTAAGCACACAGGCAGAGCGATGGAGACACTTTCTCCCCGCTGAACTATATTTAGATTGGTGTATTTGAAATCACATCAACAAGAATGTCTGTGGTAACTTACCCAGCATTATGTGGGAGTACGCCTCACCTCACCCGGAATCCTCTCGGGAAAAAGGGAGGCCCCGCTCTAGTTAAGGAGGGAAATGGACAGAAAAAGCACCTTTGAGAAATAGCAGAGGGACTAACAACCATGGTGGCTGCCATTTCAAAATTGAGCTTAACAAAACCTAGCTTTAAACAAGAAAGAAACTCAACCAGGTATAAGAAAATAGGCTGGGTGACTCTACAGGAAGGTAGTCAGCCTACACTTGGAGGGCTGAACCTAGCGATAAAATGACTACAAGTGGCTACCAAATAACCTTAGAGAACTGTATCAAATGAAAGGCATCAAAAATGAAGCAACTACCAAAGCCTATCAGTGACTAAGTGCTGGGCAAATCACTGAAGACTTAAGGAGAATGGGGCCACCCATTAAGGGAAATCTTGCTAGTAATACAGTGGCTCGCCCTATTCAGTTGGCAAGGGGAAGATCTAGTACCCTACCTGTCCGTCGGTACCTCGATGCCGGCGTCCGAGAAGGAACGGAGGTACCGACGCATAACACGCATGTGTATAAATACCCTCGTTAATAGGGTAACTGGCTGCAGCTGTGGTCGCTCATGAACGCGTCCGCTTAGGAAATCGGATGCCTGCGCTCGATAGCGCATGTGCTAGGCAACCCGGTAGTGTGGCGCGTTGGTAGCGAACTCTGAACGCGCATGCGCACTGTGCCCAGATCGAAATACGCATGCGCAAGCTCTGAGCCATGCGTTTAGAGCAGCGCGTGTGCCAAACTGTACTGCGCATGCGCTGATATTAAGACTCAGCCAAAGGCGATTGTCGCGCCGATGTCTATCACCGGAAGGGAACACAAGCGTCTGCACAACAGGCTATCATTTAAAAGGCACTGAGACGTAAAGAGATGTTTTTATATACAATCCCTAATACAATACTGGAAAAGAATATGTGCACAGAACGGGCCATAGTATATATGTATACACAGTACTTCAATTGGACCATGATGAGTAGCTGTACACATACACCTGATGATTAAAAAATTATTAAAAAGGTGTACTGAGAAGAAGCAATTACATGTATGACATAGTGTGTGTAAGGCTTAGATTGACTAAATATGGTCTAGGATGGCATCTTGAATAACCCCAGAATGAGTAAACTACAGAAAACAGATGCCAAAAAGACTCTGGACTAGTTGGATTTACAGCGATGTCCACGGTATGTCATCATTCAAACCTTGTATATGGCTTTTCAAAAGAAAAATCCATTTCTGCTCCTTCCTGAAGAGAAATTTGGCTACGTCACTGATGTGTGACGGAATGAATGGCCTTTCTAGAATGACCCATTTCATTTCTTCAGCAGTGTGTCCTTGCTCCAGAAAGTGATTTGTTAATTTCGTGGCCTGTTTGTGACACCTGATGGTACTTTTGTGCTCCCCTATTCTTATTTTAATCTTGCGGGTGGTATAGCCAACATACCTGAGGGAACAGGGACACGTTATCATATAGATGGCGTTGTCGGTGTTACAATTGGTGTGCTTCTTGAGCAGCCATGACCTACCAGTCCCTATATCGACTGTGGTGGTTTTCTCAGTCTGGGGACAGACACTACATGACCCACAGGGGTGGTGACCAGAGACTGGGGGAAGATTCCATAGGGTTGTTGAGCCGTCAGTCTTGGTAGTTCTAGGTCTTGTGTGGACAAGAGTGTCTCGAAGACTGGGTGCCCTTTTAAATGAAAACAATGGTAGTGGAAGGTTAGCCCCAGTACTATTCAAAATCGTCCAGTGTTTGCGAACCATTGCGAACCATTTTCTGGACAGAGTTAGACATTGTACTGAATGTGCTGACAAATGTCAGGCGCTCCATTGGTGGTTTTAATGGGCGTTTCTCAATCAGTGCCTCGCGGTTGTTGTTCGAGGCACGTTTCCATGCTTTATTCACAAGATGTTTGGGGTAATGGCGCTCCTCCAGGTGAGTGGCTAGTGTGGTTGCATGTTTTTTGAAAAGTTCTCTGGATGAACAATTCCTTCTAACCCGAGGTACCGACGGACAGGTAGGGTACTAGATCTTCCCCTTGCCAACTGAATAGGGCGAGCCACTGTATTACTAGCAAGATTTCCCTTAATGGGTGGCCCCATTCTCCTTAAGTCTTCAGTGATTTGCCCAGCACTTAGTCACTGATAGGCTTTGGTAGTTGCTTCATTTTTGATGCCTTTCATTTGATACAGTTCTCTAAGGTTATTTGGTAGCCACTTGTAGTCATTTTATCGCTAGGTTCAGCCCTCCAAGTGTAGGCTGACTACCTTCCTGTAGAGTCACCCAGCCTATTTTCTTATACCTGGTTGAGTTTCTTTCTTGTTTAAAGCTAGGTTTTGTTAAGCTCAATTTTGAAATGGCAGCCACCATGGTTGTTAGTCCCTCTGCTATTTCTCAAAGGTGCTTTTTCTGTCAATTTCCCTCCTTAACTAGAGCGGGGCCTCCCTTTTTCCCGAGAGGATTCCGGGTGAGGTGAGGCGTACTCCCACATAATGCTGGGTAAGTTACCACAGACATTCTTGTTGATGTGATTTCAAATACACCAATCTAAATATAGTTCAGCGGGGAGAAAGTGTCTCCATCGCTCTGCCTGTGTGCTTAGTATCCTGTACTTGTTTTCCTAAAATCTGTTTTGCACTAGATGGTTTCTGATTCACGTTTATGTCTCTTCTTTAGGAGATACATAAAGTTCTGGACTCCCTACAGTATTCATCTGGGCTCAGAGGAACTGGTAGGACTTATCCAATGTATATTAGCGTGCATCACTGATCCCTTAAATTTTTGATTGGCAGTCGCAGTTTCCCTAATGGTCCTGAAGAAAGCTAAGACCAATAGTCAGTACAGCTGAAACATGTCGACCTTCACTTACTCTGCCCACATGTAGTTATTATTTTAAACTATTTGGCAGAATTTTAATCTTGACCCGAGCGCCATACTGATTAAAATTGATTTTGGCCCTTGGAGTCAATTTTATCCTCACATTTATCACTCTTATTTTTTGCACTGCACCCCATTAGCATCACCAGTGAAGCCCAGTGGTCTGTATTTACACCATGTTAATCCATCCATCTCTGCGCCATGATTAGGTGGACTGTTTGTGAATTGGATTGGTGACATCTCCCATATGACGACATTCCACCACATGGGTGGGCTGATGGGAATTTTTCAAACAGGCTTGGGCGATCACTTCTAGTGCTTCTAATGGTTTTGGGATACTAGTCCGGTTGCGGCACACTTGCAGGTTTCTGACCAGGCCTCTCTTTTGCTTGTTGATAGTTTCTCTTAGGGCATGAGTGGTTCTGGTCGTTAAATATAGCCCTATTTGACCCTCCCTACATTTATTTTCTCTATCTCAAATGACATCACTGATGACATCATCCAGTGAATGTGTGTCTTTCTGAAAAATAAATATTTTTTATATATGTATATCTAAAGGATGATGGAAGAATAAATGGGTAAATAAGTGTCTAAATGTTTTTTTTGTAAAATTGATTGTATAACTGACTTATTAGGTATATCTCAGTGAATACATGTACTAGCGACTAATGTTTAAATATGTAAATATCTGTATCAGTGTCTCAATTTGTGTATAAGTGGTTGCATGGGTTAGTGAGTAGCTACATGAGTGTCTATATGGGTTATTAGTTCGTTTTTTGAGTATCAGAATGAGTGTCTGTATGCTTTGATGGGGGTATTACTTAGCGCACAGATGCATGAATGTCCGACTCACTGTTTGTATGTGTTTTGAAGACAGCATGTGTGCCGGACTGTATGGGTGGATGAGTGCGTGTATGGGTGTGTTAGTGAGTGAATGACTGCCTCAATAGTGTCTTTATGAGTAATTACAAATGTTTTGAACTAGTATATGTGAGTATTGATGTATATAAGTAAGGATATATGACAGTGCCAGATTGGAAGAGTTCCTGTATAATTAAGTATGTGTTTCTATAACTAATTTTTTAAGAGAGTGAGTAGGTGTACGTTTCTGTAGAAATAAATGTAGTGGTGTGTGTAGAGCTGTATATGCAAGTAAATGGATGTTTGATAGTTTATTTGCATGTGTGAGCATATGTGTGAATAACTCTATGTATAAGTGTAGGTGTGTAACAGGATGTATAGGTGTATGAGTACATGTATGAGTGACCATATAAAATTATTTTTGAATGAGTAGATGTGTATGTAGATTTTGGAATTACTGAATAGGTGTTTCTAATTGGTATTGGTATCTCCATTTTTTTTAAAACTTTAGGTTCTATTTTTGAATGTGTGTATCAAAGGTTATATTAGGGTGAGAGGACGTCTGCCACTCTTTCACAAGGATGATGCCATCAGTGATGTCATCAGCGATGTCATTTGAGATGTCAATAGTGATGTCATGAGTGATGTCACTGACCATGTCATGAGTGATGTAATATGTGATGTCATCACCACCCCCTTTTTTGAATCGTTTTTGACCACTATAGGTGTGGTAGGGTATACTCAGACATGAGTCCCTTGCTCACTGCACCATCAGGATTCAAGCAAGCCGGGCCGACGACGACTGAAATGCCAGAAACCGGTCCCAGGAAGCTTGTCTCCTTTCTGGTGAAGAATTGGCTTGGTAGTTTGGTCTGCCCTGTTCCCATGATGCACTGGGCCAGGGACAGACTAATTTGCATATAGCCAGGTTCTGAACTGGGATGGTGCAGTGAGCTAAATAACGGTGATGGATCAAGCCCTGATATTTGGACTGGGTAAGAGTGGTCTGCTTAATTCAGACACTCTGTTCATCACCACCCCCTTTTTTGAATCGGTTTTGGCCACTATAGGTGTGGCAGGGTATACTCAGACATGAGTCCCCTGCTCACTGCACCATCAGGATTCAAGCAAGCCGGGCCGACGATGGCTGAAATGCCAGAAACCGGTCCCCGGAAGCTTGTCTCCTTTCTGGTGAAGAATTGGCTTGGTAGTTTGGTCTGCCCTGTTCCCATGATGCACTGGGCCAGGGACAGACTAATTTGCATATAGCCAGGTTCTGAACTGGGATGTTACAGTGAGCTAAATAACGGTGATGGATCAAGCCCTGATCTTTGGACTGGGTAAGAGTGGTCTGCTTAATTCAGACACTCTGTTCATCACCACCCCCTTTTTTGAATCGTTTTTGGCCACTATAGGTGTGGCAGGGTATGCTCAGACATGACTCCCTTGCTCACTGCACCATCAGGATTCAAGCAAGCCGGGCTGACGACGGCTGAAATGCCAGAAACCGGTCCCCGGAAGCTTGACTCCTTTCTGGTGAAGAATTGGCTTGGTAGTTTGGTCTGCCCTGTTCCCATGATGCACTGGGCCAGGGACAGACTAATTTGCATATAGCCAGGTTCTGAACTGGGATGGTGCAGTGAGCTAAATAACGGTGATGAATCAAGCCCTGATACTTGGACTGGGTAAGAGTGGTCTGCTTAATTCAGATACTCTGTTCATCACCACCCCCTTTTTTGAATCGTTTTTGGCCACTATAGGTGTGGTAGGATATACTCAGACATGAGTCCCTTGCTCACTGCACCATCAGGATTCAAGCAAGCCGGGCCGACGACGGCTGAAATGCCAGAAACCGGTCCCCGAAAGCTTGTCTCCTTTCTGGTGAAGAATTGGCTTGGTAGTTTGGTCTGCCCTGTTCCCATGATGCACTGGGCCAGGGACAGACTAATTTGCATATAGCCAGGTTCTGAACTGGGATGGTGCAGTGAGCTAAATAACGGTGATGTATCAAGCCCTGATCTTTGGACTGGGTAAGAGTGGTCTGCTTAATTCAGACACTCTGTTCATCACCACCCCCTTTTTTGAATCATTTTTGGCCACTATAGGTGTGGCAGGGTATACTCAGACATGAGTCCCTTGCTCACTGCACCATCAGGATTCAAGCAAGCCGGGCCGACGACGGCTGAAATGCCATAAACCGGTCCCCGGAAGCTTGTCTCCTTTCTGGTGAAGAATTGGCTCGGTAGCTTGGTCTGCCCTGTTCCCATGATGCACTGGGCCAGGGACAGACTAATTTGCATATAGCCAGGTTCTGAACTGGGATGGTGCAGTGAGCTAAATAACGGTGATGGATCAAGCCCTGATCTTTGGACTGGGTAAGAGTGGTCTGCTTAATTCAGACACTCTGTTCATCACCACCCCCTTTTTTGAATCGTTTTTGGCCACTATAGGTGTGGCAGGGTATACTCAGACATGAGTCCCTTGCTCACTGCACCATCAGGATTCAAGCAAGCCGGGCCGACGACGGCTGAAATGCCAGAAACCGGTCCCCGGAAGCTTGTCTCCTTTCTGGTGAAGAATTGGCTTGGTAGTTTGGTCTGCCCTGTTCCCATGATGCACTGGGCCAGGGACAGACTAATTTGCATATAGCCAGGTTCTGAACTGGGATGGTGCAGTGAGCTAAATAACGGTGATGGATCAAGCCCTGATCTTTGGACTGGGTAAGAGTGGTCTGCTTAATTCAGACAATCTGTTCATCACCACCCCCTTTTTTGAATCGTAATATGTGATGTCATCAGCAGTGCATTGTGGGAGTGCAAGTTATTGTTAGCTGAACTAACTATAAGGGGGGAATTACAAAGGTTTTGTATGAGTGAAATGCCCAGTTAACTATAACATGTGTGAAACCTATGGTTTTTTCAGTGAATATATATATATATATATCCAAGGCGGGTCTTTACTGAGATCAATCCCGTTGTCAGTTGGTGCCCGGTGGTACTGGCAAACCCAAAACCGGCGGTGAATATCCAAACGTAGGACAGTCAATAATTACACGCTCTCAGGGGTCAAAGTAACAATACCAAGAGTTTTTTTCCAACCGCTACACGTTTCGACACATGAAGTGTCTTGATCACACTATATGGCATCTTCAAACAGACGTGTATATGTATACAAAACATAATAGACATAGAAGTTCAAAGTGCGAGTAGCTCGCCTATAGCGGTAAATACAGCGCCCATTTTGTAACATGAGTAATGTGCATTTTGTATAGACACATCCTGCTCAAACTTTCCATATAAACATTAATAAGAATATCTGTTGCATTATTGACAATTTTACAAGGACATTACAGTCTGCTACCGCCCCTGGGTAATTAATATCATTTCCACAGTGGTACAGTATATTTTATCAATTGCGACATTCAGACTGGGCAATCTTTTATATACAACAGTAGCGTCTCCCATCTCCCCCTTACCATTAAACTGTTTACATTTCAGGATACATATTTTTTAAATGTGCTGTTTGTTTCTCATCCATCTCCCTTATCGACTAAGTGTTTTATTGATATTACTGAGGCGTCTGAGGACTTTTTTTTTCTTTTCTCACAAATTCTCCCCACCCAGTGACCCATATCCCCACCCCCCCTCTGGAGAACTGATACCTAACTCACAATGGCTTTTGCCTTGTGGGTGACCCCCTAGTGTACCTTGCCTTAATAAGTAAAATATGGAGAAAAAAAATAAAATAACCATTCTCTGTCTTAATAAAGCCGAACTACATTCCAAGTATTCAAACTCCTGGCTGTATACTCTCAATTAATTCATCTACCTCCCTGACCAAACGAAAGATATACATCTTGTTATTTAACATCGCTCTCAAAACTGCTGGGAATTTTTGCTGACTTGTAGCCTTCAACTCCTTCAATGGATCTTTCTTTGTTTGCAGTTCCCATTGCCGGTTGGAGGTGACATTTGCTAGGTCTGATCTAACTTCACATTTCACTTTCTTACTCATAGCCTTCAACAAAAAATTTTCTTTTAATGTGCAGGTGAGGAAGTTCACCAATATTCTTCTTGGCCTGGTTCTATTGTATGTAACCTAAAATTATCTCTCTGAATACCCTGGATATCCTTGGCAATTTCCTGCTGTGACTCTTTTAATTGTAGCTCTTTTTGATCAGTTTAATTACAAATGTTTTGACATCTTCTCCCTCTTTCTCGTCCAGTACCTTTAACATTTGCAGATTGTTTTGTCTTTGGAAGTTTTCCATTCTCTCCAGTCTATCTGGCTCCTCTTGCTCTTTCAGTTTTAGACCCTCGATCTCTGCACTGTTAACTTGCACAGAATTTCTGAGGTCCCTCACTGTCTCTTCCAAAATACTGTTCTATTAGTTAGGTCATCTATCTTTTTCTCTGGGTTCTCGCATACCACCATTGTTTCTATTTGAATTGACTCTGACACCTCAAACCTACATTTGATCTCAGAGGAGAGTGTTGCTGAAAGAGATCCTACCGAGGGTTCTAATACCTGAGCACTGTCTGCCCCATCCTCAGAAGCTGTTGGGTCTTCTGAGAACAAAGGGTGGAAATGATTCAGGCTTAAATCGTCTGTCCATTTTGTCAAATCAGACCCTCCCAAACGGACTGAACACCCCTTATCGACCAGCTTACTGACCGGCTCCTGTAGATCGTCCTTATTCACGACATTCACCATATGGCAGAACCTTAAAATAAGTCCTAAGTGAGGGTTTGACCCTAGTCCTCTGCTCTAAATGTTCCTGTTTTGTTTGTAATACTTTTGTGAAGACTGTTTGCTTAAAAGTAGTTGGCCTGTTACAAGCTGGTGGGTTTATGTCTTTCTTTTTATCTTCTTTCTCACCCTCCCTTTCCACCACAGGTTTTCCACCTCCAATACTGCCAGGACCCCCAGTACCACCATTGTCCTGTCCCAGGAGCCCTCTCCCTCTCCCTGCACTCCTTAACATGTATACAGTCAACCTTTTCCCCCTCCAGAGTTTTTTTCACCTGCTATCCTTCACACACACTTTTTCTTGGCACAGTACCTGCTCTAACTATTTTTCAGCGGGCCTCCTGCTTCAGGGACTGGTTTGATGATGGTATTACCAGTACTTTCTCCTCTGCATCCTACTTACTGTCCACTCTCTACTCTTCACTCTCGCTGTCTGCCACTGCCTCTCCTGCCCCAGAAGGGGATTCTCACAACCGTACGCCAACCTTTCCGCACCTCTAGCGCGGCCCTCTCTTAAGGCTGATTGATTTTGCCTGCCGTGGTCGCATCATATCCTGAGGCTTGCTTGTTCCTGAGAAGGGGCTATGAATTTTGTGAGGAAAGATTCTGGCTTGTTTTAATTTCCAATATTTTGATGTGGTTATCACCGCATTCAAACTTCCCTAAAAATAAATCGAGAGAAACTCCTTTTTCCTCTAAAAGTGCAATTGCACACTCTCCCGCGACCTGCCTCTAGCCAGCCGCCATGTTCTACCCATACATGGCTTGTCTTGTGCTAGCACCTCCTGGTTAATTACTTAAGAAATCTGGCTGGAAGGAGTAAAGCAGGAGGCAGCACGAGGTGCCATTCATAATTATATCTTAAGTATAGGGTTACCAATATGAACAGTCTGAGACTGTGACTTAAGAAGCTGCACAAGGGTGTCAGACATAAATGGGTCTGGGGCTGTCATGTAATCTTGGGAGTAAAGTAAGGAGCACTGAGGAGCTGATGGAGAGTTGCCCCAGGAAAGGAAACGAAGATTACAGGTTGGGATCGGTTAGAAATTAAAAGCTCAGGAGTCCATCCCATTGTTGTTCAGCCCCGGCAACCAGTGATCCCATTTCCTCTTGCCATCACTCTCCCACCTTCCTGCTTTTCCCTACCTGCAGCCGTAAAGGCCTCTCTCAGGCTCTGGGCTACTACAGACTCTGACTTGCAGTAGCTGGCAAAGTATAGCATCTTGTCATGTTTCCACCTCCTCCACTGTGCCAGCATGTTGGGGCATGCAAAGTCTGTTAATATTAAAATTCCAACATAAACCTGTTGGAAAAAGTACAGTCAGTGAAAGAAATAGATCCAACACAAGCCATACCCATTAAAGAATGCAAAAGGATGGAAAGCGTGGAAGGAAAATACTTTGATTGCTGTAAAGGAAGTATTATGACCAGACGATGTAATGTCTTTAAATTAATTACAATTTAGCATTTATTGGCAAAAGGAAATACATTTGGTTGACTGTAGATTTCCGAAAAAAGGCTAATGGGTTGGGCCCTTGGCAAGTGTTAATCACTCTAAATCCACTGCATGGCACCATGCCAGCGATCTTATAACAGGTCTCCATAACAGCAGGGATCAGCGCTGCATTGATACACATCAGGCAGGTGCTGCTTTCTTCCTTTACACTTCCAGCCTAATGACAAATGTGTGCTTCAACACAATAAAAGAGGTAAACACTTGAGGTGGCAGATAAACTCTGCCACACACAGGTTGGTGGACGTTTTACCAAACTCCTTGGGCAAAACTCTGCAAACTCTGCTGGCAGAGCGGAATTTACCGCCCACCCCTAGTATTTTCCAATCTTCCAAAGCAAGCCATGCCTTGTAACATTTACGTCTTACCTTCTAAGTAGAAGTTGCTGCTGTGGTGAACTCCACACTTTTGGCAGATATCTCAGTCCCATAAATATGTTTAGCCTGCCAGGAACCCCTTGGCGAATTCATGATAAATCTATGTATTGATTAACTGAAAAACCACTAGTTCTAGGTAAATTTAATACTAGCTTAGAATAAGTAAGTTCTACTGAACTTAGGGTTGGGTAATTCAAGGGTCTAGCACACCCTTTCTCCATTATCATAGAGTTTAGTTCCCACTAGGTTGGGTAAGTGCAACACCTCACCACACTTAGTTTGTCTACAAAAGGAGATGCCAGTGGCTCTCTGCCTTCTAGATACAGTGAGATTTCATTCCAAAAATTGAAAGCTCTGTGTGCCTTTAGAAAGTTGAAGACAGGGAGAAGTCCCCACACACTATAAGATGACCTATGGATGACACCTGGGTCAGATGAACAGGACAGAGTGGGTGGACAGGTAATGAAACAAGGTCAGGGGGTGAGCCCTTTAATGACCTAGACTCTTACCCTGACCAGGGAGAACCTAGATTTCATTTTACCTTTACCTTTGTCGGATTGTGACTCCCCCCAGAGACCACCGCAACAAGGTTTTGGCAGTGGAAGCTGAGACAAGGTCTCACTAACGAGCACCTCAGAGACGGTCAATGAGCAACTGGTTGCTCTCTCCGCGAAGATGATGCACTGCTGGACTCCGCACCAGACCTCCTCGATGGACAAGCTGAGGCGGCTGATGAGCAATTGGATGCTCTAGAGGCCATTTTTGATTGCATTTCTCATGCACTATCACAGACAGCCCCGATGTCTGCTCGAGATCAGTCACTTATGAGCCCATTTGCCAGATAGGCAACCCCCTTGCAGGATAATTCTTTACAGAGGCCTCTCCATTGATCTTACTGATGGCATTTTTACTGGCTGATGTGGGCATCGCAGGGACCCATTTTGGTTTCAATTGATGACCACCACCATATCCCTTCCTTCTTCAATCGAAATGGCTGTCAACACCAAATAAATGGATAAAGGACTAATCACTCCGGACTGAACACTGAAAGAGACATAGGACTAAGCTTCAGAGCACACCAGAAAAAGAGAAAAAAAAGGGCCAATCAATTGTTACTGTATATGGAAAGAGACATAGGGCTACGTCCCAGAGCTGATCTGTACAGGGAAAGAGTTATAGGACTACATCTCAGAGCTGAGCTGTTATCGGATGACAGGTGGCCACCTTGGAATGGCTTCAATTCCAATGGGCTAATATCTAGCTGAACCAGATAACATCCAATGGTACCCTAGTCGACAAGCACACAAGTGAGATTCTACCTAGCCCCATCTCAACTACCCAGTTGTGTCCTACTGCTGCATATATGCCTGCTTGAGCTTAGCCCTAGTCTCTCCTCTCTCTCCTCATCTTTTTTCACATCCCTCCTGCCTCACTCCCCCGCTTACTACCTCTCCCTCTACCATCCTCTACAGTAATCTACCCAATTACATCCCTGCCTACATAAGCTATGCCCCTCAGCTGGCCCAAACTCACGGCCTCTCATAAACCCCCTTCTTTCTCCACCTAACCCCACCTTTTTCTCCAACTTTCCTTACCTCCTTAACTTTTCCTATTAGCATCGACTCTATTATGGAGCTTGCAGGACAACATACTCATACCATTAAGTACCCCCTAACCTTAAAAAAAAGCAGCCAAATGTTTTGAACATAATCTTCTCAAATCACACCGAGACCCTGATCTTGAACCCTTAATCTCTACAAATAAAGGAACTATGACTAATGACATCATGTTTTACACGAAGAGAAGAGCCCAATGGACGAAAGCCTTTTTTGCTCTGTTCTTGGTCTCCACCTCTAGAAAAACAAGCACACAGTCTCAGGAGATCAATCTGCCCCTCGCCAATTTACAAAGCAGAAGCATCAGTCACCATTTACCATAAAGGAATCATCCTCATGTAATCATCAGACCGTAACCTGGTCTTACTTGACAATATTTTTCCTCTCATCAAGTAAAAGGTCATGAGACCCTATCACCCTCCCCAGGTTCTCTCAACTCCAAGACACCCCCTAACACCCCTCCTGAATCCCCTACAAGGCAATCATCTCTTACAACCCAAATTATAAATACACCCAGTCCAGCTCATACCCTGGGCTACGAAACCCACCCACAACACCAACAGTACCCAGCCTACACCTTATCTCTGAGTAAGTAGCATTTATTCTAATTTGACCCCAATACCCCTGAACAACACCACAGCCTAACCCCTCCTCACATCTACTCAGTACATGCCTTTCCTCCTCCCTCTCTTCCTCCCCCCTCCTCTCCCTATAACAATCTCTGCTGGCCTCCATACGTAGGCTCGGGCTATTGTAACCCCCAATCTCCATTCCTGGCCTACCCATCCCTCTTCTACCCCAGACCAAACAATAAGCACACAACCCTTACTAGATCCCTTGCTTGATGAGATTTTATTGCAATAAGTCAAAGAAGACCTCCAAATTCTACGGGACCCAATTTTACATCCACCTAAGATCAGATGGCATGACAAGGTTTCAATTACAAACTTTCACCCCCACCTAATGGAATCACCATCACCAAAGTATTTGATCCCAAGATGGAGAACAGTACCTTACCCCAATGCATTGACCCAACCAGGCCAAAGGTAGGATCCTTTATCGACCAAAGATATGGATTCCCTACTCCGCTCCTATCAGCTCCCGCATCCCATCCATAACACAGAGTGCTTGAACAACACAAATAAACATTCCCTAATCCAAACCATCCCCTCTAATTCAAACAGAGCTCCAAGACCCAACATCAGAGCAATAATTAAAGTCAATCTTATGCGAGTCCCCCTCACAGAGGAACCTATAGTTCCCATCAAGCCACATCTCAAATCTCTGCTACTGAACTGTTCATCAACCTCAAGACATGGAGCTGATATAACTGATCTCATACTCACTCATGAATCTGACCTCCTAATTCTGCCCAAGACCTGGTTAAATGAATCATCTATGCCGAGCCTCAATATTCAGGTCCCCCCAAACCATGACATCACCAGATTTGACAGTACTGATTGACCATGGGGCGGCATTGCCTGCATACATCGGAAAAGTCTCTCAGTGAACAATCTCATTCACCGTTGTATTGATATCACAAGCAAAAACAAACCAGTCTGATCCTTCCCTACATTTTACCACCCTCCAGGTGACAATCTCACTTTTTTTAAATATTATTTTATTTCCACAGCTCAGCTACAAGAAGCACAGCCAAAAACAATCCATACAGACATAATAAAAATTCAAACATAATACAAATTCAAAAAATATTATAAAAATATAAGAATAAGCGAGAGACATTGCATCATGCATTCATGTGCTCAGAAAATACCCCCATATGCAACATCCTAGTTTTTGTTTCCTTGTGCCCTTTATAGAATACAAACTAAATTCTAAATTGGCTAAATTATACATTTTGGCACGCCAAGATTCAAACAATGGAGGGTCAGGGCAAAGCCAGTCAGAAGCTACACATAGTCGAGCCATAGTCATTGCCACAAATAGAAAATAGTGATGTTTGTAGAAAGAAACTCCCTTCGAAAACAACATGCCCAATCCCTAGGAGCATTAAAGCTGGTGTAATATTAAAAGGTGACCCAAGAATATTGAATACAAACTTTTCAATATCCTGCAAAAAATTATTCAGTTTAACACAACAAAAAAATATATGAAGGCTATCTGCATTGTCTCGCCCGCAGTGGAAGCATTTGCCGTCATAGTGATCCCCCCACTTATGCATATGTGCATGAGTATACAGTTTTGAAAATGTTTACTTTTAGATTTGCAGATAAAAAATCTTGTTGGACCTAACAATTGCATCTTCTATTGATATATCAGTTTCTCCCAATATCGTGCCTATTGAAAATTATGTTTCCCTAAATCATCAGATCCGAATGAGGATAATATTTTATACAAACACCCTATTCTCCTCTGAGATCTAACAGCCCTGATAAGTGGGTTTGGAATCAATTTAAAGTTTCTGCGACTGAGGAAATCCCGCATTTGGAGGAATTTTAAAAATTGTGAATGAGACAGATGATGTTGTCTTGCTAGGTCTTCATACTGCATAATACGTTCCCCATTGACATATAAGTCTCCTATCTGATAAATACCCCTGTCTCTCCAACCAGCGGCTACCCTATCACGAAATATTATTGGAAGTAGCTTTACTGCGTTCATTGGTATGTAATATGTTAAGCCTTCTAACGCTATTAATTTACTTATTTTCCTCCAAACTTTGAAGTCCGCTTCCAAAACCTTGAACCTGGTCCTTTTATAATAACTCCTATTGATTTCTTTAAATAAACATCGTTTTGCTTCTGGCCCTAAAATTAACTGAAAAATTGAAGAGGCATCTGCGGTACTACCAGCATCCTCTCCAATCAGTAATACAGACATTTTCTGCAAAAAACAGACATATTAATATAAAACATAATCAGGAATTGATAAACCACCCCTTACAATTGGAAGAGTCATGAATCTAGTGGCTCTCCGCGGTTCCCCAGGGGCCCATAGGAATTTAGAGCAGAGTGACTATAAGTTTTGCAATTGAGTTGCTGTTATTTCAAGTGGAATAGCTCTGAATAAATATAATACCCTCGGAAGGATATTCATCTTTAAAATATTCCCTCTGACTTTAAAAGTAAAATGTAACCATCCCCATCTTTCCAAAGAATCACTAATGTTATGGAGTAGTTCCCCCAATTGGAGTCTACTAATTCTTTCATTGATGTTCTAATGTTTATGCCCAAGTGTATGACTTCCCCAACCACTCTAGAATCTTGTAGTACAACATTATCTGTGCATACAAGTTGTGTTTTTGTGACATTCGATTTATAACCTGACACCTGACCAAATTCAAGTGCTAATCTTTCAATCTCTAAAAGTGCAGTGGCTGACTCCTGAGAAGTCATCTGTGTAAGTAAATACTGAATGGGGAACATCATGTACAAAAAAAGGCCTTAATAATTGACCCTTGCGAAGCATATCAACAAACGGATTAATGTATAACGCAAAAAGGAAAGGGGAACAAGGACATCCCTGTCTCGTCCCTCTAGTCATTTTTACTGCCTCTGAAGTCATTCCCATTGCTGCTATTCTGGCCACCGGAGAAGCATACAAAACCTGCAAAGCAGTCATAAAACCTTTCCGGAATCCCACTATTTCCATTAATCTCCATAAATAATCCCACTCCACCCAATCGAATGCTTTTTCTGTGTCTCATAAGATTAAACCTAGTTGTCGCTTCTCAATATGAACAATGTCAAAAAGGGTAATCACTTCATTGATATGTGACACTGTGCTCCTACCGGGGGATAAACCCATGCTGATTATGTGACACTAATGAAGCAATGACCTTAGAAAGATTATTAGCTAGTATTTTGGAATAAATTTTGCCATCGCAATTTAGTATCGAACTAAGGCAATATGAGCTAGGTAGCTCTAGATTTTTGCCCTTCTTACTAAAAACAACTATCGTGGCTTCATCCCAGGATTTAGGAGCCAACCCCATTTGAGCAGCCCTAAACGTTGCCAACATCATTTTCCTTCAATTGTTAAAAAACGAGCTTCTATATCTCTCCCGGAATATTATCAGGGCCAGCTGCCTTCCCCATTGCTAAAGTCTTAACTGCAGCTTCTAACCCTTCCATAGTGATTGGGATGTCAAGCTGAGTTGCTGCCTCTGAATCCAGTTCGGGAAAGGCCCCAGTCTGCAAAAATGTTTCTGCTCCTTCACCCGCCCCTCTCTGTTGTGTATAAAGGTTAGAGTAAAACTGATGAAAAATAGCTAAGATCTCTCGCAGGTCATATTTTATTATTCCCTGCATTATCCATTAATGCTGTAATACACCGGGAAGCTTCATTCATACGTAATTTAAGGGCAAGACATCTCCCAACTGCTTCCCCATACTCATGGCACTGTTTCCTATAAATCAAATATTTTCTTGCATTCTCCTTGTCCCAGACCCCCCTTATTTTAGCCCATTTCCTAGCCACATCATCCTCTTAATCCTGAATGTTCCCCTGATGTGCTATACCTTGAGTCAGTTTTTCCTCTGCGCTTTTGAGAGTATAAACCCTGTACCTAGACTTTGAGTTTTTTTTGATAAAACAGTCCAAAACTAAATACTTCACCCCTAAAACAGGCCTTGAACGTGTCCCATATAATACCAATTTGATCCGAGTGTCTATTATCATCAAAAAATTCCATCAGCCACCTGGAGATGTGTTCTCTAAAATGGTCATTAACACATCATTTCTGGTCAAAAGAAATGTTTTTAGGTCTCACAGCCTTTCCCCAGCCTGGCAATACTAATATAATAGGGGCGTGACCTGACGAAATTCTTGGATATATCCGCATTCCAGACCCCCAAAAGGCAGGAGTTATAAAAAAATTAAGTATTCTCACCATTTTTTTATGGAGAAAAGTATAAAATGTATATCCTGGATCAGCTGGACATAATTTACTCCATTCATCTATCAAGCCGTGATCCTTTAATAAGTTATACAGAGCCTTAAAAACCCGACGTTTTCATTCTCTATAACTTTGCGAGCCCCCCATAAGGTCCTGATTGGTTAAGTTAATATTTATATCTTCACAAATAATCAATGGAGTTGGCCAGGTTGCTAACTCCAAATTCAGTTCCTCTAATATGGTCGCATCATCTAAGTTCGATCCATAAAGAGTACACAAAGTGAAATTGCAGATTCCCCCTCTATATTCAGCTATAGCCCAGCGACCAAGTTTATCTGCCAACCTATGACCAAACATGTACCCGTTGGGTTTAGTTAAGATCGCAACCCCCCGAATCATTACTGATTGCTGAGAAGCGACAGCAACTGAAAATCCTAAAACAGTTAACAAATAACGTTTACTCCAAGGCAAGTGCGTTTCTTGAAGACATACGAGATCCGGCTGAATATTGCGTAACTTGTGGCTACCCTCCGCCTTTTGTTGATATTATTAAGGCCAGAAGCATTTAAAGAGCAAATTTTAATCCCTCTGAAATCAATCAAAAAACCAATGTTAAGCTCAATCATAAATTGCATGATTGCCTTTTTGTATAATAAATTAAACGCCGTACTCATGTTACACTTTTTGTTTCTTTGTATTGCTCCCTCGCTGAAACTGTGGATTTTATCCCCTTTTTACCCCACCACCGTGACCCTACAACCCTCCCAAACACCTCACCCACCCCACCCTCCCCCCTTTAACAAGGCTTTAGGACTTATGGTCCTGCAGATGTCAGCTACCGTGATACCCTACCCTTGCCTACAAGTTACCTATAAGTCCCTCCATTCGGGACAGGGGATCCTTCCCTCTGCCCAGAATGGTGGAAACCAATTTACACAATACTACATTAGAAGTAAAGAAGGGAGGATCAAAAAAATCATTTACTATGCAGTTATGCTACAAATTAGCAATTTTATCTACTAAATACTTTTCAGATATTCTTTGGCCGGACCCTCAGTGGTAAATAAACCTGTGCCGTCTTGAAAAATAATCTTCAACTTTGCGGGATTCAAATAAGCCTGCGCCTCTTTGATCTGAAACTGCGAAATTAGCTGTCGTAACTGCCAGCGGTTCTCCATGGTATATCTACAAAAATCAGGTCGGACATGGAAATCAAAACCAGGTCCTGCTCTCTTCTTAACAGGGCGCGCCAGCTTAAGAACCTCCTCCCATGCCAGAAAACTGTTGAACAAAATTAGAAATGCCCTAGGTTTATCATCAGTTTGACCAGCACGCAATCGAATATTAAAAGGAAACCGATATGCTCTCTCGATCTCCCTATCCCAATCCCATTTGCTAAGCTCTGGGAATGCATTTTTAAATAAATCTAGAATGAACTTGCGAGGGTTCTGCCCTTCATTTCCTTCCGGGATCTGCAAAACTCGCAAATTATTCCTGTGTGCTCTACTTTAAAAATCAGCCATTTTCCACTGAGTGTCCACCTGTATAGCCTGCAGTGACTCATCATTGCCTTCTGCTGTGCGAGTTCGTCCTCTAAGTTCCATATCCGAGTCTCTGCTTCACTGAACCTGGATGTAAAGTCCGCTTGTGATTTAGCCAACCTGCGAACAGAGTTTTGCTATTTGTGACACAGATTCTGGACTCTTTGACTCTCCTCCCTGGTTTCCTCGCGTAGGGACATTATTGACTGATATATCGCTGATAAAGATATTTCCTCTTCCAAATGCGCCACAGATTTATCAACGGCTTGACACCGGGCTTGCTCACCCCCATTATCTGTTACCTTTTCAGTTTTTTTTGCGCACTGTATGTGCGCTACCCTTAACTAAGTCAACCGAATCATCCAGGCAAATACTACTATGAGCGCTCCTGCCAGTCATATTCATTTGCCTGGCATACTGCAAAGCTAGATCCTCACAGGATGAAGTTGTTGATTGTTCAGATAGTGAGTAAAAATCCCCTGATTCTGTATCCTGTGTTTGCACTTGAAATACTCCAGAAAAAATATCAGGATTAAGATCATTGCCATGATTGCTGCCCTGCTCTAATCTGTGCGTGTTTGCTACATTAGTCACAGTAATAGGAGGATTTATAACTGTCTTGCTTAATGAGTTTGAGCTAACCATTGGTGCTGCTGTATTATTCAGAGTGTCCCCAGTGGTGTGTGCTGATACCATCATTTGTGTTACTGCTAACGCTGCTGCTGGTACTTGTAGTCCATTGTGCTCTGGTGGTGCTTGTAGTCCATTATCCACAGTGGGTTGCACCTTTTTCCCTTTGGACATCTCTTTTGTTGCCGACAAAACCACCAGAATTATTTTTTTATCGCCACCACCCGCTTTAGACTGTGCAATATCCATTTCACTCTTAACAGTTTTAGTGTTTTTATGCGGGCTGGTGGATATTGTATTGCTCACCTCAGCTCCGCTGTTTGAACCTTGTTCCTCTGGGGCTCGCGGTCTTCCTCGGACCCCTTTCGGCGGCATCTCTTCACCATGCTTGTTCCCAATGATGTATTTCCAAAAGCCGCCACCGGTGCGAGCAGTCAAAAGGCTAACGAGGGAGACCGGCCAGCTCCTGCGCCACTGCCTGTGGAGTCCTGCTGTGAAGGCTTACCTTACAAGATTACATACATCCGCCGAGCCCTCAGTTTACACAGTTTTTTTTTATCGGAACCAAGGTATGTCTGTGCTCTTCCTTTATCCTAAGTAGAGCAGCAACAGCGTTACTTTGCCCCCATTTAATCTCCTGTCGCTTCGTCCACTTCGTCCCCACTCTAATATAACCTGCAGGCAGAGGCAGGGAGTGGTCAGCTTACACGTCCACTCGCGCGGACGCCATCTTGCCTTTCATCGAAGGATTTATGGATATTGTGGCTACAAATAAAGGACAACAAAGTACCCAAATATTCCTCAGAGATCTCAATCTTCATTGGAACGACCCTAACGATTCTGTAGTAAATAGCCTCAAGGCATTCCTCACAGACCTTGACCATACCCAAATCTGCAACAGCCCCACACATGACATGGGTTCAATCCTAGACCTGGTCATTTTCAATGCTGACTCCATTCAACCCGAAAAGATCCTCCCCTATGATTGGTCTGACTACCATTCATATTCTTAGTTAATGAAACTGTAGAAATATATTAAGCCCAACATACGAAACCTAAACTATGGAAAAAGAGCTTAATAATGCCAGCACAAATCAACTTACACCTCTAGTATCAACCTCTTGCTTCCCCCTGAAAGCCTATCTGACGTTCAAGCTCTAACAAACCACCACTTTAATTCCATGACTACGGTAATAGACATAGTTGCTCTGCTACAACTGAAGAGGCTCTCCACAAAAGATTTCAAACCATGGTACGATGGCAGATTCAATGAGGACAGACGTTCATTAAGATGAATTGAACGTCGATGGAGATCATCCCAATCCCCTGACCACCTTAAGCTGCTAACAGCTCCCAGAAACTCCTACTCTAGAAATATCAGAAGGTCAAAAGCAAACTTTTTTAAGGACCAGTTATATCAAGCCAAAAATTGACCCAAAAATCTATTTGAATTAGTCGAAGCATAATCAAATAGCTTACCATGCCCCCCTCAAGTTGGACCGAATGCACTACTCAGCTGCGAAGAATTTTCCTTTTTCTGTATGTATGGACGTATGTATTTTTACTTGTATAGCGCGCAGCTACCCGCAGTGGGTTTCCCGGCGCTTGCTTAGGGAACCCGTCCTGGTATTCCCCTGTGAGAAATAAAACATGAAGCTGGACCTACTTAAGGCCTTAGTATTTGTTATGTTACTGTTATGTTATGTTACTGGGGGTTTTGTATAGCGCACAGGTGCTCCGAAGAGCGTCCCGGCGCTGCAGATCTTGAACAAGCACCAGCAACCATACTGACATGCCCAAAGACACCACTTCTCAACATTTTGTAGCTCATTTTCTGTTTCCACAGGCAGGGCTCATTAGACTTGTTTTGACTTTCGAGGGCATAAAATGTAGGTGACACTCGCCCCTGTCAGCAGTGCTCGTTGGCTCGTGGGGAAAATGAAACCTATGTTATAAGCTGCAGGAGGACATTCTGCATCCAGAGAGCTAATCAGGTGTACCCGAGACGCAGAGGCCAGCCCAGTGCTGACACAATAGCAGTTTGAACAGTAGGAGAAAGGTGCAGAGTCATGATGGGAACCCGGGCAATGAGTCAAGGGGCCTGGCTCGTGGAGGAGGCATGGCAGAAACTACGGTGAGTTCCAGTCTTTTAAATGATCTGTTTTCTTGCTAGTATTTATTTGTATCTGTGACAAATGGTGTACGTTGGACCAAAAACATTTTCATAATACTAAAAGACAGCAGGACAAACAGGGAAATCTGCGATTAACAGGAATAATTTTTACTGATCAGGTTCCAAAATATTAAGTGTATTTTCCACATTTTCTAGGATCATAGCTTCCAAAATTATTTTTAAAAATGTAACAGTTTTTGCCTTAGACTATCCCGAGACTAATTGCATCACAACTACCATGCTGGAGTTGGAAACACACTCACACAGTTCACCCAAAAATGTATGACAGCCACTAACTCAGATTTCCTAGCAACCTCCCATGATGGGCATGCAAATAGAAGTGTTTTCATTATCCCATTCCCTCCACCTAGTGTTCTCATAGATCTACTTCACATAATCCATTTCATTTTGCATCAGATGTCCATTATGCTTTTTCTCATGCTCACTTTAGTTTTATGCATACGGACCTATAGATACATCACAAGTTTTGTACCCTCACATCTTGACATTCAATGAACTACTTCCTCTCAGGAAATTCCAATGTAAGTGAGTCCCACAAGACTGTGAACCAAAAAACAAAAAAATGACCTGATAGTACACGCAAGTCCAAAAGTAACTGGTGGACAAAAGGTGGAGAGAGGCCCTAATGCAGCAAAAGTTAGCTCCTCAGGACACTATCCCACATGAGGACAATTCAAATCCCAGTTCACGTTCCTTGTACATTAGCCTTATAAAAGGGTTTGCTTCTTATTGATATCTTATAATGAGAAACCAAAGGGACGTGGGTCTTAAAACGTTAAATGATACATCCTCTAATATAGCACTGCGACCTAACATGATAAATACTATAGCCAAGAGGGAGGCCCCTTCAGCAAGAAGCAAAGACTTCATAATGCAAATAACTAGTTTGTCAACATGTTCAAAAGATAATTACCTTATTCGCCACCTAGGTTTTCCATAAATCGTCTATCTGGAGACCTTCAGATGTGATCCAATCCCTCCTAGGTCAACACATATGGTGCAGAAGAACCTGTCATGAAGAGCACAATGCTATAAATAGTCCCTTCTTTTTCATTTATGGCCGTGGACCTCGCAAGCTATCCTGTATGCCTTCCAAAACCCTTTGTGGCTACTCCAGACATAAATACTAGGTAGGAGCAAGGCCAAAAAAACTCTGTTGCTTACCTTGGCTCTTTTCAAACTCACTCCAACTGCATTCCGATGCTCTAGTCAGAGCTCCTCTCTCACCTGGCTTAGCGTGCCATATGTAAACGGGCATGACCACCTGACCTTGCCAGAGCTAAAATGGTAACTGACTCCGCCGGGATGGTACCTATGGGCGTGATTGGGGCAAAAATTGATATGATGACCTACTGAAAAAAGATCCAACAAGATCTTCCTGCGACTTCTGCATTAACGTGCCTAAATATATGTAGACAAACTAAGATGTAGAATGTTATTTGGGTACAAGAAATTTATGATTTGATATTACAGACACCACTTCATAATGCGGCACAAAGGAGTGGACTCGATCATCGCCCTAACCTTGAAAGCCTTTAAACGTGATACCCAGCTCAAAAACTAGACTGCCTCACAAACCCTAATGGATTTACCATCTACTCAGATGGCAGCTTGTGTTGTTGAGGAGTTATTCTAAAGTAGCAATAGTGTATTACTAGGGCATAATGAAGTCACTAGTTTAATCTTCTCACTATTCCAGAAATCACTTCTTGTGCTCGACTATCATCCAATGCTTCAAGAGACTTATACCATACTCCGCCATCCTGCATTATTGACTAGTTACTACACATTTTACCACACAAACAAGGAAAAGATATGCAAGCACCTGGAATGTTTGGATATGCTGGTGCATGGAGAGGGGTTTCGATCCCGTTGAGGCAGATCAAGGTATGATTGCAAATTATTTTAGCAAGATTATTCAGAAAACGTTTCAGTAACAGAACTGTTAATTGTTATACAACAGCTATAGCAGCTGTTTCTTTTCTTGTTGAAGACTTGCAGTTGGTAAAGGACAATTGGTTTGTAGAATTATGAAGGGGATTCATATGAAGAAGAGTCCAGGTTCTAGGTACAGGTCTCTCAATGGGATGTAAGTTTGATTAGGAGGTTATTTGAAGGTTGGCGGAGCAACAGGTTTCTGACTTTAAAGCAGTTGATATGGAAGTTGGTTACATTATTGTGCACTAGCTTACCCGTCGCGCGTTACTGCGATCTTCGAAGAAAGGAAATTAAAAGAAACTCGTTATGATAACATTCAATTTACATTGTGTCATTTTTATTGAAATTTATTCATTTTAATTTGGAAAACATTTCAATGTGTCGTTTTAAGTCTATTTATTTATTTGAGTGCTTGTGGATACATGATTTTTTGACTTTCTGTCTGGTGCGTACATGAGTATTCGAAAGATTATGATGGCCCTGGGGTGCCGATATTTAAAAAAATGTATGCCAGAAACCTTCATGGGAGTGTACTCAACAACTTCCCAAAGTTTCACGGCAAACAGATGAATGGTGTTTTAATTCTATTTATTTATTCGAGTGCTTGTGGATACACGATTTTTTTACTTTCCGTCTGGTGCGTACATGAGTATTCGATGGATTATGAGGGCCCTGGGGGGCCGATATTTTAAAAAAATGTATGCCAGAAACATTTGCGGGAGTGTACTCAACAACTTTCCAAAGTTTCAAGGCGATCGGATGAATGGTGTAGTAATGCATAAAGGACAAACAGACAGACAGACAGACAGACAGACATACTTTCGTTTTTATATATATATAGATGATTTTTCATTTAGAAGGGTTTCTGATGTGAAAGCATTGGATGTTTGAGGAAGATTTGTTCATGGGGAAGGAGTGTTTTTTGTTAAATAACAATTATAACAAAAGCTATCACGGAAATAATATTTTATCCCAGGTTTAATAGTCATCCTAAATTGTGTGTGGAGAGATGTTCAGAGAGTATCAGCCATATTCATCAATCTCCTGTTTTGCGAGGCCCTAATAGCGAATTATAGCGAATCGCTATTAAGGACTCGCAAAACGGGATTCATGTAGGATTAGCAAAATTTATTGCGATTCCTACTGATTCCTTATTTGCGATTAGCAAATTGCTAATCGCAAATATGGAAAAACTCCCCATTCATTTCTATGGGCCAAAAGGCCCATAGGAATGAATGGGGAGTATTCCTTATTTGCGATTAGCAATTTGCTAATCGCAAATAAGATTGAGATTTGAAGGGTGCCAGGGGTGTCCAAAGGACACCCTGTAGCACCCCTCAAATGCACGTTTGAACAGGTGTTGCGCACACACATGTCCAGAGGACATGTGTGTTGTAACATGCAAAAGAAAAAAATGCACTAAAGTGCTTTTTACTCTTTTTTCGCAATTTACCACGAAGTCAGATTTCGTGGTAAATTGCGACCAAATATTGCGAATTCGCAATTTTAAATTGGGTGATGAATTGGATTTAAGGAATCTCTATTAGAGATTCCTTAAATCCAATTCCTCGCAAATATGCGATTTCGGTAATAGCGATTTTTGCATTTGGGATGATGATTCCAAATGCAAAAATCGCACTCGCAAACGGCCAGATTCTCAGAATCTGGCCATTTGCGAGCGCAATTCATGTTGATGAATATGGCTGTATGTGTCTAAAGTAAGTGAGTTAAGGACTCATATCATCATCATATGTGAAAATGCATAATACGGTTTCTATGGCAAATATTGCAAGATGGGCTAAGAACATAATGGGTGAATCAGGTTTGAATTTGGAGAAGTACAAAGTGCATTCCATTCTTGGAGCTATGGCATCTAAGGAATATGATTCAGGTGGTAGTTTGAGTGAAATTCTGAAACCAGTTGATTGGTCAAACGACAAAGGATTCAGAGATTTCTATTTCAGGCCAGTTGAACATGTATTGGAACAAGTTTTACAGAGATTTTAACATCCAGAATGTTAGCCTTCTGTCTTGCCCTAAAATATCGATTTTCAAAGGTTAGCTGTACAGAGAATCATGATTTTATTAAAGACAAGGAAGCTAGCATTATACCTCTTTCCCATCCCAGAGGATGTGTGAGGAGACTAGATGTGTTGTAATAACGTTTTCATGTATACATAAAGATTTATTACAGGTTATAAGAGTATGAATAAATACATCTTTAACATGTTTTTGTGGTTTATTTTATTTCAGATGCTCAGTAGAGAAATTGAGGAAAACAATTTGGAAAGCGATGGATGGGAAAATATTTGGAGCAAGAAGAGATACAAAAGAGGGTGAGTCTGTAATGTTGGGAACTTATGTTATGTTGTATATTCTATTGTTTTGTGACTTCATGCTGTTATACTACATAAAGCTTTTAAAGTGCTGCTCAGAAGTGGTGAATAAATGGTCAGGCATAATGATAGCCTCCTCGTCTTTAATAAAATCACGATTCTCTGTACAGTTAACCTTTGAGAATGAACATTTCTTACTGGTGACACCTTGGTTCAAGTTATCATAACTTTGGTCATGTTAAGAATTGACTATGCCAATTCTCTTAAGTTGAGTCTTCCTAAACATCTTGGGCCCGATGTAGGTCACCAAATACCGGTCGGTAACGGCCGAATGCGGCCGTTACCGACCAGTATTTGGTGATTGAGATGTAGGGGGCATTATTTTACAGAATTAGTAAATTTACCGAATAGGTAAATTTACCGATTCTGTAAAATACGGAATCGGTAATTTCACCGATTCGGTAAATCCCAGATGTAGGTAGCACTGTTTACATTGCTACAGGCCTTCAGAATTCGGTATTTTACCACCCAATACAATTGGATGGTAAAATACCGAATTTAGGTGTACATGCAAATCAATGCATGTACACCGGTACCATGTGGCACACAGACATGCCCTTAGGGCATGTCTGTGTGCCACATGGCACACAAGCCCGTACTTGGGGTGCTAGAGGGTGTCAAAGTGACACCCCCTGCACCCTTGCAGGATTCGGTATTTACCGATTTGGAAAAAATACCGAATCGGTATTGCCCATTGATTCCTATGGGCTTCAAGGCCCATAGGAATCAATGGGCAATACCGATTCGGTATTTACCGAATCGGTAAATACCGAATCCTACCGATTCGGTAATTCGTAAATGAGAAAGACCTACATCTGCCTACTTCCAATTTACCGACTCTTAAATACTGAATTGGTATGATTCGGTATTTAAGAGTCGGTAAATCGGAATTACCTACATCGGGCCCCTGATGAGGAGGCTCCAGTTGATCCAAAACCAGACTGTTTGGCTGATTTATCAGCTTCCCAAATGTTGCCATATTTCTAAAGTGACAAAGGACCTTCACTGACTCCCAGTTACACATTCGAAACATGTTGCACTATTTTCAAAGCATTGCACATGAAAAGTCCAGCTTTTAATAAATCCCAAATTCATAAGTCTTCCCCCACTGGACATCTTAGATCCACTCATTTGCACTTGCTAGTGATTTCCCAATTTAAAAGGAATAGGACAGATGGAATCAGGTTCCCAGCAACTCCTCTTTGTGTCTGAAATTCCCTGCTCTGGAACTCAGGACCACCTTACATTTTCGGAAGTTCATACAGTTACAGAAGACTTGGCTCCATAAGCAAACAAATTATGAGTATTCTGATTCACGTTAGGACAGTTACTTAGTACTAAGAAACTGTTTGGTGTATGTGCACTCTACACACTACAGTAACATAACATAGTATAACATTCCTACCTTCCTTGGGCACAAATTGCCTGTTTTTTCTGCTGATCTGTCCCCCCAAAGGATGGTAACCTGCTAGACGCCAGGAAATATGTGGCCACGTGGTTTTTGTGGGAAGCGGCTTCTTGGACAAGGGTCGCTCCCTTGTAGGGGGCACAATTTACTTTGTTTCCACCCTCCCTGGCATGAGATTAGCTTTTTTAGGCTGATCTGCCCCTTGGGGAAGGAGAGCACACTAGACACCAGTGCATATGTTTCTGTATATATGGGGAGAGCTGCCTCTGAGGTTAAGGTGGGTTCTTTGCTAGGGGGCCAACTATTTGACTTCGCTATGTATCCCTTTGGGTGTAGATCAGCCACTTATGATTCCAACTTGCCCCTCTGAGCAGACTTCATTGTGTTTTACAATGTTATCTGTTTTATTTCTTATCACACGCATTTCTGAATGTACTGTTTTTTTCTTGTTACTGTAGTGGATAGCTTTTGCTTTTATTTGTGGTCTAGCCTAGTTTTGACATTGGTAGATCTGAAGTTTGTATAGTTACATGTGTTTGGGAATTTTAGTATGCTCTTTATGTGTTGATTTCTTTTAAATTCACATTGAAATTTGTCCAAGATCTACAATGTGTTGTCTTGTTTGTCATTTTTTTTGTTTGTGTGAGTGGGCCTAGTTCATGTGGCACAAAGGGGTCTAACATGCATTGTGGCAACAGCAACAAAAGGGGTGGCTGCAGATTTTGGACTCAGATTCTGCAGCCACCCAGGGAACACACAAGACTCGAACGTTTCTGAAAACTAGACATCCATGAAAGTACAGGGTGGTGTGCCCAGCATGGATCCTACATTTTTTTCTTACCCACAATGCTTTGCAAACCTCAAACTTGGCCTAAAATTTCTAATTTTTTTTGCATTTCTGTGAAGTAAACCTCTTGCATAAACAGCAATGTACAACCTTTCGACAAACTAGCATTCTCCTACTTGTCTCGATAAAAACACTACCCCACAGGGGCGTAACACAGGCCCACGCAGCCCCCGCATTGCGGGGGGGGGGGGGGGGGGCCCTTGTGCTCCAGGGGCCCCCTGCGGGGTCCTGGGTTACGCCCATGCCCCTTGCGCTCCTGGGACCCCTTCACTTGTTTTCATCGTGAATTTAAATGGTGCGCCCTGCCTCGTGATAAATTAAAAGGTGCACGCACTTCGCAGGCCTGGGCCCCGGCCGGCCCTCAGAGGCTCGTCTTTAATGAAATGGTGCACGCCCTGTCGCCCGCCCAGGGCTTCAGAAGCCCGCTCTTCATGAATTGAATGGTGCACAACAACTGCGCATGTGCGGGGCCCGGCCGGGCCTCTGAGCCTCTTCTTTCATTATCACTTTTAGCGGCGTTGTCTGGGGCACTGGCTGACCGGAGTTACACGCCCGCAGCCCGCTCACTTCCCCTTTCCCGAGTGAAGCATGACCGAGCCTCAATCAGCACTGCTGCTGCGGAGGCAGTTGGTAGGTAAGGAGCCAGCGAGAATGAAAGGTCTGACTGCGACCCGCTTCCTCCAGAACATTCTTTAGCCTGTAATCATGTGACCAGACAAGTCAGGGAAGGGAGACATATTTTTGTCTTCTATCCGGAAAAGACGTTGATAAATGCTGCCACCAGCCTCTCCTTCCCTAGCAGGACTGTTGCATGTGGTCCCTGGTGTTTCCTTTCTCCACAGGGCTGTTAAAGAGCACCCAGCGCCCTTACTCAGACTTAAAAGGGGTGTTCGGTTTGGCACAATTTCCTGTGCCTTCAAGACCGTATTTAATGTAACACCCACTTTGGAAGACAATAGCTGAGTGCTACTGCGGTTCACCTAGACTAGAGGGTTTAATACAGTATGGTGAAGGCTGGTGGGCGAAGAGGTGATGACGCTCTTTTGAATATTTTCGTTAGCACTCTTGTAAAAATATGGATGTTAACATAGTAATCCCTAATTAGGCTTTGTGTGGGTTTGTTGCAGGCACGGGAAGGGTAGACGGTGTGCCATGCAAAGCAGTGTGTGTTAAACATGTCACTGCCACCACACGTGTTACGTAGTATAAGAGAGTTTTAACCACTCTTTCTTGCTTCCCCGGGCCACGAGCACAGTTTACCTGCATGGCGAGGTGTGTTCACCAGGCCTCCATTGTGACTTTACATTGGATTTCTATTTCTGAGGTCTCATAGGGCGGACTGCCTCTGCCCCGTTTCAACAAACGGTTCCTGTGATGGACTCAGTGCAGTGAAAGTCGTTCACTGTTGCTAATGATAAGAGATTAACATTTCTTCTGATATACATATTTATTTAATCCATTATCGTATGGCCCTTCTATTTCTGCACCCACATTCGGAATCATATTTTGGCGCACCAATTGAGCTAAGACAAATGCATATCTGTGCGATATGGGTGACTCAGGCGCCCCTTATCACATTCGGCAGGGGGTCCCCATCATTTTGTTTAACGCCACTGGACTTGGAATGTGGCATACACAACTACAGTGAGCTACCTGGATTTCGGCGCTGTGGATTGGCAACAGCTTCAGTTGCGACATTTGCATGCAATTCACATTTGCACTGCTTTAGTGGATGCTGATGGGAAAGTGTCCATAGATCTTGTGTGGACACTTAATAAAACATCCTCAAATGCTCTCAGACTGCTTGAAACCGAGATCCAGTCACCATGCACTTTGTCATTGCCCTGTTTGCTGGCACTATCATTAACGTTGTTGAATCTGGGGAACCGGGTTCGAGTCTCAGCAATGACTCTGAACATCCTGTGATTCTCGGCAAATCACTTAATTTCCCTGTGCATGAAAAAAAATGAATGTGTCCTCATCTAACGCAACTGGTGCTATGTAAAGCGCTCTGATACCCTATACCGGGTCAAGTTTGCGCTATATAAAAACTCTGTTAAACACCCATTACCTTGAACACTACTAGCCGTCTAAACGTGACATCTGAAATTTCTGTCCTGGCAGAGGGTTAATTGTGTGAGTATCATACGTCCTGACTAGGGTTGCGTGACTGTACCTATTGTCACACGTTTCTCAAACATTGTGTATGTGCAGCTCCATGCTAGTGGCCACACAGGTTGAGCTTTCTTTGCCATGCACACATGTGGCAAAAACACCACACAAGCCACAGCCTGCGCACATAGGCTCTCTTTCTCACTAACTGTCCCCATCAATAGTCCTGTTCAAATACATATCCCTACCCTCACACCTCTTTTGCAGCTTCTCTACTAGGTGCAGCAACAAACACTGAGTTCACAACTCTGCTCGTCAAGCACGACATTAAACAGTAGCCACGTACATGTAAGTATCCTTTTCTCTGACATAGACGCTTCTTGAAACAGGATACCCAGTATAGCTTGTCCTGGCAAAGTTTCAAACGTGAAGTGTCCTTTGCAGTGACACGTTGTTAAATATGACAGACACTCCACTGCCTTAGCAATGGTCTCTGTAAACCAGTATTCTATAGGTAAACAGGTGTGTTCGTTGAATGAGACACCAAATGTCTTTTACCCTGACATGGGTGGATTTTTACATCTGGTACTCTGCAGCATGTGTCCTGAAACTCAGCAGTGTTTTTAGAATGGACTCAGTCTGACGTGAATACCTCTATTCTCCTACCGCTGTGTTGCCTTTCCATTTTGGGCCCTACAGGAATTGGTACAATTATTTTGTTCTCTTCATCCGCAATCCTTGCTTGAATTGATTAGCTCTGGCACATTGTTGTACATGTACACATGTACACTAAAAGGATGTAAATAGTTTTTAAGCTGAAGCTACAGTCACTGAAGTGAAGACAAAGTGTCCCCAACTGGAATAAAGGAAGACAGCAAAGAAGCTCAAGCTCACTGGAACAAAACCGGTGATCATGTCTATGGGAACAGCGTGGGGAACAACGTGTCTTGGCATACAGAGGGGCTTGATCCATGTTCAAGCCTTTTACTTTTAGTAGAGCATCTAGAAGTTTAAGTAGATCCCCAAGTTTTTGATGCCACTTGAATCAACAATACAGCTGAAATTGCCTTCTATTTAAAATTGTTTCAAATGAGTTGCTTCCCTTCCATAACGTTTTTGCATTTCGTAATCTCATGGCTAGATTATGTAGTGTTTACCTGGATATCATAGACCCTCTTCTGGACACTTGGCAGTCACCTACCCAGCCGGACAGTGGGCATTGTTCCTCCTCGTCTCCCTACTATTACTCCTTCCTCCCCTCTTTCCTATGAATTACTGTAACATTGTTTTTGTGTATTGTACCTTCCTATGCTCTTGCAACTGATGTAACTTTTAACGCAACAATCCTAAATGTAAAGCGCTCTGATACCCTCTTGGGTCAAGTTCGCGCTATATAAAAGCTCTGAGGCTCTGCTCTTTATATTAAATTGTGCAGTCTCCTTTCCCTGCCAGTGCTTTCTCTGCTGCCTGCCCGGCTACAAAGACTGTGCCCACCACTCACCTGAGCAGTAACGCTCCCCACTTCCCCCACATGGAAATGAGGTGTAACTTACCACTTTTACGCAGGGAGCAAAACACCACCCCTTCAGCAACTTAGTTTTACAAACTGTAAACCGCCATTGCTCATACAAGGCCGACCAAGCATTGAAGCACCACTGAACAGAACTAAAGATGGTATGGAACGGTGAGTGAAATTTCCTCAGGGCAAGAGGGTCTCAGAGGTTGTCGTTTGGCTGCTCTCAGCTTTTACATCAGCGGCAGCTCTGTGGCCTGCTTCATGTAGTAGTGAGTCTTTGCCATACAGCAATGTGGCATAGGAGTTTCAAAACAACATAACTGAAAAACAGATACACTCAACATATCGCCACAAAAATGTACACGTATCAACTGCTGTTCTCTTTTACTTTATTAGTTACAGATAGACCCGCTGTTTAAAAGCTTAAGGAGCTTGGTGCGTTGGTCTCTAGGTATCAAGCACCTCAAGGTTCAATACTAAAGAAGATGGCTTCAGAAATGTATGCAGCTATCCCATGCACCCAGTGTTTCCAAACTACTGTTCAGAGGTTTGAAACAAAATAAAAACAGGAAAAAAACAAATGCCCCTGTTTCGGATCCCTGCGTGTAACCAACCTGCAGGTATCTGGTTTGTGTTCTGGTAATGTTTTACATTGGGTTACTGTGTTTGTTGGAGAATATCCTCTTGCATCTTGCCGATCACAAGTACCAATCTCAGTAAAATAGGTGAGTGTATTATGCACCCGCAGCAGGCGCCAAAAACAATTAAGATGGTATTGTTTGTTATTAATGTTAATCAATGATGTAATGACACATAGCCTACAATACCATATACACAAAATGGTGTTTGATAGACATTGTTTTACTCCATTATCTTGCACAGAGGATGTCCCATACCTTGACGTCCACCATTGCTCTTTGATACCACACTAATTTTCTTCACTTATTCTTGACTTGATATAATTCATTTATAGGTTTGTGTGTCGGCTTACTTGTGAAGTTACAGGGCAGAGGGCATTTTTGCTGACTGAAGGTGAAGGTACGGCTGTCTCCAATGGCCCACTTTTTAGTTATATATGATAGCTGGTCTAAGCCGGGCTCAAGTGACACTAGGAAATCCTAATTGTTTGTTTGTTGTCACAGCATTTTGAGCAGGGCTCCTTGGAGGAGGCCAGGGCATCGTAAAGTTGGCCTCCAATCCTTCAGTTTCAACGCAAGAAGTCAATTGGCATGTAAAAAGTGCAATGGTTGTGGTGCAGCGTTTGAAGCAATTCCCCTTTGAACTAAATACATTTTAGTTCATTGACAGTACAAATAAGCACTACAGTAATGAATATGCCACTGGCTGGCAACTCTTGCCGGTACAGCCATTAGAAAAGATTGGAGAGTCACCAGTGTATCATTTACATGGGTGTTCCCAGTATTTCTTGACAGTGTTATTAGGCAACCATATGTTATTAAATATGTAAAGGACACAATTGCACTTTACAGCACTGATAGCCTGGCATGCAAGAGTGAAAAAGAACACTGACATTTGTAAATCCAAATCGCAACGAAAATATTTCTAATGTCAAAGAGATGGTCTGACACCAGTCATTTTGGAGAACACCTCCAATTAGCACTGCCAATGAACACATACCGGTGTGCAGACTAGATAATCGCTGTCCAGCTGTTATCACTATACTAACAGAATTCACAAGCCTGTTCTTGTTCTCACAAGGTATTCAGCTCTTTCTTTGCTTACTGAGGATTTTTGATCACCGGGGACTGCCCCAATTCTTTTAATTCCTATATCAATGCCCTCTCAACACCCCTCTGCTGGGAGGTTGATCTTTTAATTTGTTTATAACTGTTAAGTGAAAATATATGTTTTTAATATTACTTCTGAATGTCCTCTAATTTCATAATGGTATCCCCTATATTGTAGCATGATGTGGTGAAGGAACTGCCAAGTTACCTTATGTCATGTTTGACTTCTGTTGCTGGGTTTTTAGCAAACAGCAGCACTTTGAGTGCTAAGAGCTTTCAATCGTGTGTAAACTTTCAAAGAAAAGTAGAAGCCCCTGAAAACAACAGCTTTTCGCTAAAAGCAGAACCTTGATTGTTGGTGTTCCACTTGACCACTTACATACATTTAAGAGAAGGGACTGCATTGATCTTAAAGGTGGATAAGCCAAGGTGGCGTTGAGCCTGTGTCGGCCAAATTTCTATTTCTAGGAAACTAGCCTGTCTTTAGGACCTACTTAAATGACTGCCCACATAGGAGCTAGGCGGATGGGCAGGTGAGTTACAGCTTCCTAATCAATGCCCAACGCTTTGTGGGAGCAGTGAACCCGAGTAGTGAGTGGCAAGTGCGCGCATCTCTAACCCTGGTTAGGGACAGCAAAGTAGGCGACCTGCTAGTCTCTGAAGAGGTAAGGGATGCCCATGTGGATGAGTTGCATATTTCACATCATCTGTCACATAGCCAGTTGGAAACTCTTTGTTTGCCAGGTGGTAAGGGTTGGCCAGTTGGGAGACCTGGAAGTCTCTATACTGGTAAAGAGTTGCTAAATGGAGGTTCAGTTCTCTCCAGAATAGCTGAGTTAAAGGCTAGCAAATCTCTGGACTGCTAGATGAAATTCTGCATATCGCTGAACCTGGTCAGAAAAGGGCAGTTGAACAATTTGAATACTTTAATAGTGTTATTTATTATCCTTGTATGGAGCTCACAGGCCCCTATGCAATGGAAGATGACATTATATGCCTACAGGACACTTAACTATTCAGGGATGCACAGGTTGGAGATTCACAAGCCTTTGTAATAGTTTGGGATTGGCAGAGGGAGGCAAGCAGGCCACTTTCTTTGTTACGGGCGCCCAAATCTATGACCCAGTTAGAGGTAATGAACTGGGAAACTGACCGGTCTCTGTTCTGGACAGAATGATCAGGTGAGACTTTGGTAAATCTCTGGACAGGTCTCAAACAACCAAGTGGCATACTTTTGACTGCTTAGATATGGCCATGTTTGTGTGTATGTATATTCACATAGCACAGACTTAGCTAGGGAGCATTTGAATGGTGAACCACTCTTTCATTCTCAAGCTAGGCCTGTGGTTGGCTAGGTAATAACTGTGAACCATATGGATAATGGCAATTTCTCATTCTTAGGATATGCAATGGGCATATTTAAGGGCTCATAGCTTATTCAGAATGTGGCTGCGGGGAGGCCTTTGGATTTCCTAGGATGGGCTTCTCTAAATTGGTTATCAATTGTCAAGCGGGTCAGTGTCAAATCTTTGTGTTTGGCCCATAGGGCTCTACATGGTAAGGGCCCTTGTTACATACAAAATAAGTTCACGTTTTTTATTCCAGCCAGAAATCTACGTTCGGCAATTTAGATGGGAGGCAACTGCTCAGTAAAAGCTGTTCAACATTGGAATACGTTGCCCAACTTTGCGGAAGATCCGCAGTGGTTGTGTTAGGAAAGCTTAGAAACCTAGCTTTATAAACAGCATGCCTGAACTGGTACTCTTATCTAATTATAGTTGGAATCTGCCGTTTATCTCAGCACCAGGATACAGTTTAGGTTTCAGTGAGCTTTATTAGCTAATTAATAATAATTACTTTGTCAAGAGTCCAGGGATATGATCATTATCATCTACAAAATGCAGAATCTTACAATGGTGCTTTCTATTGTTAAGCAGTGTAGTGTTCTTGAAAAGGCGAATACTCAGGTCCTTTCAGGATAGGTCCTTTCTGATGTTGATGTTTCAAGTCCTGGTAGCTTGAACAGGAAAAGCCTACTTTTTGTTTTTAGTGTGTTTACTATTTGGTTCTAATATGACAATGTCCTGCCTTCTAGTACAACACTGTGTGCCTGAGGTGTTTTTTTCTGCCAGGTGTGTGCAGTGGTATAGTTTCTGGTAGTCGTGTGTGATGCAGCTGGTCTTGAAGAGAATGTAGGCTTGGATGGGATGTAAATTTAGTTACAATGTAGGCCATGAGGTGACATGCTGAAGCATGAGGCCAATATACTTTCAGAGAAACCATGGCACATCGGTAAGTCTGCTAATGTTTGAACTGTTACTGTGAAGTGCGTTTCACAGACGTTAGGTTCGTTTTCTTTAGGAAGGGCAGCTGGTACTTAATTGCCTTTGTTTTTTTGACAATGTGTACTTTGCAGGTACATTTTGTGTCAAAGGTTGAATAGACTTCTGTTTTAGCATTTGTGACAAGAATTTTAGATTCTATTAAGGACACGGAGGCGAGGATTATGCTTCTCAATCTCTTCTACTCCGAATACAACAGTCAATCAAAAAACTGCAAAATATTGAAAACACTACATATCCCATGAGGCTTTGAACCACACCTCCATAATTCACCAATCAACAGTATTCAGAATATACAAAATAGAGAGGCACCATCTTGCTGCCTCTTTCTTTGCAAACAAGCAGTCTATAACAAGTCCAAAGTATAACAGGAAACAGTTCCGACTCTCAACGGAGAGTAAAATCCACACAAAACAGGATCTTGAATAAGACAACTTCCATTGATCTGGCCTAAAAACGCTTCACTGCAGATATCAATCCATAAGATTTAAGTTTCCTTCAAATCCGTTCCTGAAATCAAAATAAGTTTGAATACCAGCAAATCCTAATCATGAACAGAAGAAGGGAGGGGAAAACCTATGTCAAAACATAAACCATATGGGATCATGACAGTTCTAGATATGACTCTTACATGTCCCAAACAGTGGGATAATCCTTGGCTCTGTGTCCTTAATTGATTCCAAAATTCATGTCGCAAATGCTAGAAAATATTCTATCCTAAGGCTGGACCGGAGGCTCCAATTATGCAGGTTCAAAGCTCACCAACAACCGTAGATGAAACATGCACAATAGGTTTGTAGTAAAATATCTTAAACACAGAATCAGATAACCTGCAGCTCTGAGAAATCTTCTAATCTAGAACCACTCACAAAGGCTTTGGACTTTAACAGTATTTCCCATTTTCTCATTAGAACTTAGAGAAAGACAATATGGAGGCATTTCATTTAAATGTTGGAGGTTTCAAATAAAAATATACTAGATTTCTGGGTGGTAATGCAAAGTAGTAGGTGGTGGGCAAGGCCGCCGGTGGGTGGGGGCCCCCCTCCATGTGCTTTGCAGGGGGGCCCCCTCAAGTTTCGTTACGCCACTGCTACCCCATTTGTGTGGCTGGGATTAAGACCAATGACAGTAATGGATAAAACCAGTGTCAGTGGGATTTCTCACTGGTTATCTAGTTCCCTAAATTGTCTGGGTTTGGTAGCTTACTTAGCCACAGAGTCTGGGCACAAATACTCCACCTACCCCAATGCAAACTCAGATAATTTGTTAACAGGAAATGTTGATATTTCTACATTGTGCTTAAGGCCTTTTCCTGTTGTGGGTGCTACGCCCAGCCACACAAGTGAAGTATCATTTTAATTGAGAGACTTGTGGAAATGGTGGGAGGTAGGAAATTTGTAGCTTCCCACAGATTCCAGAAATTTCCATCACAGAAATGTGAGGAAAATGTATTTTTTTACTTAAATGCTTGAGGTTTGCAAGGGATTACAGGTAAGAAAAGATGGTTAGAGCCATGTAAGTTCACCCAAGTGTCTAGTTTTAAAAAAATGTGCAGGTTTACCAGGTTTCCCTAGGTGCCAGAGAAGATATGGCCAAAAAACCATAGCAACCCATATTACAAAAAAAGGGTCAGTTTCCAGTGGGAAAGTCTGATGTGTCCTATCCTGACACAAGCAGTGAGTCTTCTCCAGAAAGTGAGGAACCATTTTTACCGGGAGACTTAGGGGAATGATGACTGGTAGGAAATGTGTGGGTCTCCACAGATTCCAGAACTTTCCATCACAGAAATATGAGGGAAATGTGTTTTAGTCAAAGTTTGAGCGTTTGCAATGGCTTCTGAGAAGAAAAACTGGTGTGAGCCTTTCATGGAATCCCTCATGCCCAGTTTTCAAAAATGCGCAAGTTCTCTACGTTTCCCCATGTGTTGGCTGAGCTAGGGTACAAAATTCACATATACCCACATTGAAGAAAAATTGTCAGTTTTCAGTGGAAAAATGTGATGTGTCTATGTTGCATTTTGGCCCTTTCCTGTTGTGGGCACTAAGACTACTCACACAATTGAGGCACCATTTTTGGTTTTCAAGGACATCTTGGTAAGAAAATCCGGTTAGAGTATTAAGTCTTACCCATTTTTTACTCTTTATATTTTACTATATGAATTGCTGTATAATCGGTGCATAATGAAAAAGAATTGTGAGGTGCACCTTAGTCGTTGAAATCTGGGTACGTTGACTTTACTACTCCTAAGCTGAGAAAAATCCTAACTTTAAGCATTTCGGTATTCACAGAAGGCATTTAGGAGCCCTAAAGTTAGGACTCCTAACTTTACTACTCGTAAACTGAGAAACATCCTAATTTTAAGACTTTTGGTAGTCACAGAAGGCATTTAGGAGTCCTAAAGTTAGGACTCCTAACTTCTGTGAATACCGAAATGAGTAAGCGCCTTCTGTGAATACCAAAATAAGTAAGTACCTTCTGTGAATACCAAAATGGTAGTCAGTTTAGGATTTTGTCTTAAGTTAGTACTGTGAATCAGTCCCTCTATATCCTCATGACTAGAGAGGTCTAGCAGAAGTAATGGTACATTGCTTTTGTAAATCACAGATGAAAATGCTGTCACAATTGGTTGTTTTTTCCTACTCATTTTCAATATATATATTTTTTGAACAGTTAGTTTCTTTCGTAAAACCTTGAAGGATCTACACAAATGACCCTTTACTGATTTCAAAATGCTGTCTACTTTTTCATAAATCAACAGCTCCCTGGGATCACTAACGGGTTACACACCTGTTTTCACCACAAACTGGAAGTAGGTTGAAAGCACAAAAGTTAAGAAAAATGGACTAACACTTTGAAAAGAGCAAATATTGTCGTTAACAAAACTGTTCTAGCTCTGCATCTTCCTGAAAGCCAGGAACATTGTGACTTTTGTTGATGCAATTTTTAGAAAAGAAACAAGACACTTTTTTACAAAACACTTTTTTTCCAATTCACCTGCACCCCTAAAAACCAAAAATGTTGCTATATATTGGCTATTTTCTCTGTTCCTTCCAGATGAATAGCTGAACATATGTCACCTAACATCAAGCACACCGACCACGATCGAACGGCTTATTGCTGAAAAACCCACGTTTTAAGACTTTTCCTAAAAGTCAGAAGGTCTGCACGTTGTCTAATGGGGAGGGGAAGGCTGTTCCACAGTCGTGAAGCAACCACATGAAAAGATCTCCCACCTGTCCAAGACAATCTCACCCTTGGGGTGACAATCAAAAGTTGTGATGAGGATATCAGGTTGCGCTTAGGGAAATAGGGCTAAAATCTGTCCCTAAATAGGGTGCTCCAATCTTATGAAAGGCTTTAAAAACCAGGACCAGGGCTTTAAACTGAATTCTTTTCCGTACAGGAAGCCAGTGTAGTGACGACAGGAGCAGGGTGGTATGAGTTCTAGAGCCTACCAAAAAATGGCTCTAGCTGCTGCATTCTGAATCACTTGTAGATGGCCCAAAAGATATTCAGGCAGGCAGAGATACAAGGAATTCACATAATCTAATCTGGATATTATTAAGGCCTGAACCACTGTCTTCCTGTAAGGGATGGACAGCAAAGGGAGAAAGTTTCGCAACATTCTCAACAGCCCGAAGCCTACCCCTGCTACCGAGTGTATTTGAGCCTTCATAGAGAGAGTTGAGTCCAGATCAATTCCCAAATGTTTCACCTGAGAAACAGCTGACACAGGGGGTTACATATCCTGGGGCCACCATTCGGACCAAGTGTCGGGTGGCCGGTGCCCAAAAAAGATAATCTCTGACTTCTGTGACTTACATTTAAGATGGTTATAACTCAGTCAAGAGAAGACTTTAGTGAGGCAGATGTTAATCAATTTGCCATCAAACTCTACTCCTTTCTCGCAAGTGAACAGCAGCTGAGTGTTGTCAGCATACAACACTATCTTTTTTTTTTTTTTAAACCTTTATTATGAAAAAAGGAGGACAATTACAGACCTACAACCACAAAGGCCGGTCAGTAGCAATAAATACCAAAAGCACAAAGATACACAGCTCATTAGCCGACAACCCAAGGGCCCGGCAGCGATAGCGCACGATAGTATAGAGAACCTGTGGCGATAGCAGGATAAATGAAAGGTTTCACATTTTATATTTTATAAACAAACATAAAAACAAAAAAGGTATTTGAGGCGAAGACTATACATTTTAGTGGCTGTCTCAAACAGTAGGGGGAGCAATTTGGTCAAGGAGCAATTCAATGAAGGATGAGAGATCTCGAAGAGGGAGGGGGGCCGAGAGCAAACAAATAAATCATACACAATAGGAGTTAAATAGCATGAAATGCACGGTCATGGGTACAGGGGAATGTCAGAAGCTTCTATGAAAGGGGGGGTGCAAATCTCTCCTCGATACGAATTCCATTGGCCCCATATCCTTCCCCACTTCTTGGGTCTGCCACGGGCAACATATAAAATGTTTTCTCTGAACATGCACTAGTCCATATTTTTTTTAATTGGAGCGACCCGGCCTTCGGTCCCCAACTGTACATCAATAGTAAGCCAGAGTGGGGAGTGGTCCGAGAACCCCCTAGCAACATGTCTAATTTCCCTTACAGAGACCATCTGCACCGCCGGTATGAGGATATAATCAAGCCTCGAGAGGCTCCCATTTGCTCCCGAATAAAAGGTATACTGTGACTGTCCGGGGTGCAGTTGCCTCCAGCAATCCACTAGACCCAGTGCTTCCTAAAAGTTGCCCAGCCATAATTGCGATGTAGGGAGGATTCTGGGGGGGCTACGATCTTCATTACCACTGACAACCGAATTAAAGTCACCACCCACAACCAACGTGCCCTCAGGGAAACCCAGGACCACCCTACCCAAATCAGAAAATGTAGTGGACTGTAGGCCAGGTGGGACATATACAGAAAGGATGGAGATTGTCTTCCCTTCCCAGCGGCCAGTAATGGCTGCGTATCGGCCTCTATCATCCAGCACAGTGTCGTCTATCTCCAGGGGGAGGGAGTTCCTAACAAGGACGCCCGCCCCCCTCGACCCAGTAGTGAATCCAGAGTGAGCCACCAGGCGATAGCCCCGTCTATTCAGTGCATGACATGTGTTTCCTATTAGATGCGTTTCCTGGAGTAAAACTATATCTGGGGAGTGATGCTTCAAGTATTGGAAAACTATCCCCCACTTTATCCTATCGCACAGACCATTGACGTTCCAGCTCAGTAACCTCAGCCCCCTACCCCCCATCCCAGAAATGAGAACAATGCCCCCCCACCAAGAAACAGGCACAAGAGATAAAATATGCAGCAGAGCGCAGCCTCGAAACAAACAAAGAAATAAAGACCCCCCCCCCCGCCCCCAAGAGAAATCCCAAAACACCCCCCCCTGCACCCCTGCGGTAGACCAAAAAGCCACCCCAACTTGCAGTGTGCCTGTCGTCCCATTAAACTAACCTACAAGAAGAGAGAAAAAGCCCCTAGAGGAGGAAGAGTCCCGATTCCCCCCACCCCCAGGTATTCACACTATATATACATAATAGTCATAGAGCCACTGCTATAAGTCCATAAAGTTGACTCGCCGGCGCGGACTCACTACTCCTGTTCCTCCAGGCCACCTTCAGCGCCCCTCGATCTTTCCGGGCTGGTACGATGTGTCGGCAGAGTATCGAGCCAGTCACTGACCACCTCGGGTGGTCAAAAAAGAGCGCACGTTCCTCATATTCAATCCTCTGTCGGGCCGGGAAAAGCATGGCGTACTTCAGTCCCATGTCTCTAAGTCGCCGTTTCACCCCAGTAAATCCCATGCGTTGTTTTTGCACCACCTGTGTAAAGTCAGGATAAAAACTGATCGATGCGTTTTCAAATTTAGTGCGTGATGCTTGAAGAATAGCGCCCCTGTCCCGAAAATTAAAAATCCTGGCTATTATAGGCCTCGGAGCGGCTCCCAGTTTGGGCTTCCCACCGGGGACTCTGTGAGCGCGCTCGGCCGTGAAAAAGTTACTGAGGCCCTTGGGTGCTAAGTGGTTCAGCACAAGGTCCTCCACCAGAAGGTCTGTGGATAAGTCTGCGGAATTCTCCGGAACACCAACGATGCAGATGTTGTTGCGTCTGGCCCGGCTCTCGAAATCATCCAGCCGATGGGCAAACAAGTCGTTACACGTTCGGAGATTGCGAACTTCGGTCTGAAGATCCGAGACATCCGTAGTAAGGCTTGCAGTCTTAATGTCCAGGGACTTGACCCGCTCATTGGTCTTCGCCAAATCCATCCTAATGAGGTTGACTTCGATCGCCACCGTGTCTATCTTAGAAGCCAGTGTTACGTACTGCTGGCCCATAGAGGTCTTAACATTTGCGATGGCGCCCATGACGTCTCTCAATGTCAGCTCCTCAGTTGCAGGAGAGCCATCTCCAGTCTCGTCCAAGACTTTACCCACACCACCAGGGGATCCTTTAGGGCGGGTGAAGCGATCTATAGTATGGGATTGGGCGATACCCCCTCGGTATGTGCCCCTGGTTGCTCGCTTCTCATTCTCCGTCTTGCCCGCCATGATGAGCGGCAAGCCCTGATGGGACTTTTGGGATCTGGTTAGAATGGCTCTCTGCGCTACAAACTTGTAGAGGCAAGGGGACGAGGGCGGAGGACAAGCGTAGAACTGGCAGCAAGACCCAGGTCAGCCATGTCAACAGGCAGCAAGTCGCAGTAGACAATGACCAAGAACGAAACCGAAAGTACCACAGGGACCGTGGAAATGTCTCACTGGCCGTTGTTGTTCAATTCCACCTGGGTACCTCGGGGACTCAAGTCCGTGGATGGTCTGCGATATAGGCCGCAAGTTTCAAAGTTCAGTAAGTCCAGTTCCCGGTGGCCAAATCGATTTTTGAAAAAGAATACTGTGTCAGCAAGGCATCTGCTAGAAGTACCCGTCGTCCAAATCAGGATACGTTGCAGGATAGATGCGGGAGGCGGAAAGGGTCTCGGGAGCCCTGTGCTCACGCGTCCATCTTGGATGCGCACAAAGCTCCTCCTCCGTACGACACTATCTTGGCACCAAATTTCTCAGCAAGAGTGGCCAAAGGGGCCATGTACAGATTAAATAATGTGGGGCTCAAGATCGAACCCTGAGGCACCCCCACATTCAGCGAAGGAATCTCCGCCAAGAAAGGAGGGTTCCAGATGGTTTGAGAGCGGTTGGCGAGAAAGGACGTAAACCAACTCAACACCGTGCCTCCTATACCACTGTTATTAAGTCTTTGCAGTAATCTTGTATGAGGCATGGTGTCAAAGGATGTGGAGAGGTCCAACAACACCAAAACAGCATTGCCTCCTCTATCCAATGGAGCTTTAATGGTTTCTGCCACTTCCAGTAGAGCTGTTTCAGTGCTAAAATTGGCTCTAAAACATGACAGGCCAGAGTGTAACCGCGCATCAGTCTCCACATAATTTGTCAAGACCTGATTTACAAATTTTTCTAAGACTTTCGAAAAGAAAGGCAGAAGGGATATAGGCCTGTAATTGCAGGCTACCTCAGGATCAGCCAGTGGTTTCTTGAGTAGTGGAAGGATTTTAGTATGTTTCCACAATTGTGGCATCATCCCTTCACGCAGGGCGGCGTTCAGGATAGAGTTCAAACAGGGATTAATAACATCCGCCAATGCGGATAAAACCTTTACCGGACAAGGATCAGTGGACCCTGATTTCAAAGTTTTCATGAACACCGAAGATTGTTGGAGAGTCAACTCCAGAAACTCCTTAAGGAGGCACTCGGACTGGGGCCCTCCACTCGGTGGTCACCCTCAGCGACCTCCAAACTAGTAGTAGGAGCTTCAAAAGAATCCTGAATCAGTTAAATTTTTTCATAGAAGAAGAGGGCCATTCATTCCTTCCAATCTCTTGTAGGTCTGAACGGTTGGCTCATAGCCGCCGGAGAGGAGAAGGTTTTTACAACATTAAACAAAGTTTTACTTTTATTAGCCGCCAGGTCAATTTTTGTTGACAGGAAAAATTTCTTTTCCTCACAGACTTTCTTATAGTGAGTTTTCAAGGCCAATTTATAAGTCAATTTATCTAAAGGATGGTAGCTCCTCCGTCATTCTCTTTCGAGATGTTTGCATTACCTTTTACTATCCCTTAAGGCCTCAGAGAACCAAGGGGCTGAGACTCGAGTAGTTTTAGCCTGTTTTTTTTGAGGGAGTAGCCAGTTCATAAGCTTGTTGCTGTAAACATCCCTCTAAGGTCATCACATCTTTTTCTAGATCACCACTTAAGGGGATCGGTTGCTGTTGCAGCGCGCACTGGATGGCCTCAGGTGTCATCAAATGAAATGGTCTAACACAGTGTCTAACCTTGGTTATATTTGGTAATCGGGGCTTTGCTACATCTCTACAAATTTTAAAATTAATCACAAAATAATCGAAACAGGTTAAGGCTAGGGGAGCATCTATATAAATCTGATTGGAGGAGAACACCTGATCTAGTATATGCCCTTTATCGTGCTTAGGAAGACGTACAAAGGGGGTCAGATTAAAAATGTCAAAATATTCGAACAATCTTAAGGAATCGGGCTCCAAAGGTTTAACCATGTGGATGTTAAAATCCCCGAAAACCATACAGTGACTGTATTTAGTTACAATAGGGGAAATGACATGGCTAATAGAGTCCAGAAATTTTTTCGCCAAACCAGGTGGCCAATAAATTACTACACCTGATATAGATTGGTAGGCCGAGAATGACAAGAGAAAACCCAGTCCCCCTCTATCTCCACCTCTGCTAGATGGGTACAATTAAAAGAGCTCCAGTATATAATGGCTAACCCGCCGCCTCTCCCCACAGGGCGATCCTTCCTCAAGATCTGATAGCATTAGCAATGGTAGGGTTTGAGGCCTCCGTTAGCCAAGTTTCAGTAAGAAAAAGCATATCGGGGAGACATCCATTAAAAAATCACAGATTTCCAGTTCATGTTTCTTTAAGGAGCGAACATTCAATAAAGAAACCTTCCAATATGTATCTAGGGCACCAAGTCTCCTAGTCAAAGTGATCACATCCCTATTAACTTTGTGCTCTCTAAGAAGTGGCCAGGCTGACTATTCACACTCTTTACACCTCAGGCGGCGATGGTTCCCCATCCTCAATGAGTGGGGTCTGCACAGCAAACCCTTACAGAGATTTAGCAGATCTTCTCTGCCATAGGCAATTGCCTGCGGGGATCCCTGCCGAAACCGGCAGCATGACCGGCCCTGGACCCTTCCGGGACGCGGACGGGCACAGATGGGCTTGCCTTACGTGCGCTCACGCCGCGTCCCATTTCGAAGGGGCCAGCTTCAACCACTAGACCGTGCCGAAGTAAGTAAAATGGCGGCTAGTGGTCCTAGAGCTCCAAAAATACCGGTTCGATTCCCCTCCCTCCAAATTCAATTACCACAGTTAAAACATTTACACACAGCCAGATAATTTCAATAAAGCAGATATAAAAAAAATTAAAATGTAAAGTGCAGAGTGCACTCGAATTTTAGCAGCAAGTGAGGTAGGATGTTGCGAGTGCTCGAGTTAGCTTAAACTAAGGAGCTCGCGCCATGTCCCATTTTGAAGGGGCCAGCTTCTACCATTAGACCGCGCCAAAGTGAGTAAAATGGTGGTTAGTGGTCCTAGAGCTCCAAGAATACCGGTTTTGATTCCCCTCCCTCCAAATTCAATTCCCACAGTTAATACATTTACACACAGCCAGATAATTTCAATAAAGCAGATATAAAACAAATTAAAATGTAAAGTGCAGAGTGCACTCGAATTTTAGCAGCAAGTGAGGTAGGATGTTGTCAGTGCTCGAGTTAACTTAAACTAAGGAGCTCGCTCCTTCACTGTAGTTCACTATAATTGAATGCCAACTCAGGTAAGGGGACCTGCTGGGGTTTTCTGTCTGTGATCGCATTTTAATAAAGAAATTTAACTTGCAATGTTTGGTTTCCTCCGGATCTGGTTTTATGTATCCATGAGATATGGACAAGTAGGAGACCTGTGGAATGAATGTGTGTGGACGATTGGTGGAAAGAAATGCAATTGTTCAAGTAGATGAGGCCTACGACTTCCTGTTTCTTGAAGATATGAGTGAAAAGTATGAACTGAGTGCTATTTTGTATTGGGAGCTAGTGGGGCTCCCTGATGTGAGGGTGATGTGGGGGTGCATGTCAGGTTGAATGCTATTCTGGCTGCCATATTCTAGATTGTTTGTAGCCTGCTGGTGAGCGGTTTGGTGATACCGGCATAGAGGGTGTTTCCATAGCCCCACATGCTGGTGAGTAAGTGAAATGTTTTCTTGTAATGCTTGAGATTCATTTGAAGATTTTGCTTTGCATCTTCAGGGTGTGGAAGTAGGAAGCAGTTACAGAATTGACATGTTAAACTTGCTGTCAATGTTGATTCTGAGTTTCCTGGTTGTGGGACTGAGCTTGGCCAGACACAAGGTGGAGTCCCATGGCGAGGTGATTTGCTGATATCACTAATTCTGTTGTGTTAGTGCAGAGCTTGAGACAGTTGGCTTCTATCAACTATGGACTGGCAGCCCTTTGGATGTCTGCTGGTGACCAGACCCTCGCCAGTGTCCTTTTATTTGAACGAGAGCTACCTATCATCCAATGGGTACTCCCCTGTCCCAGCAGGACATGATGACCTGGGTCCTCCTGCTTTAATCCTGCTGGATTAAAGAAGCAGCGACTGAGAGCCCACTAAATTGACCGACCCATGTAGGACCCAAATCACACTGTAGGCCTTCCCTGTCCCAATGAGCACTTGAGCTCAGCTACTCCCCCCCTGTAGTACAGTCTGTGAGGGGGACAGAGCCCCTTCCTTCCGGGAACCCTCCTTCCCCTAGGCAGCCTTCTTTCATTTGAAACGTCCTTCCACGAGACACCTTTTCTGGGACAGCTGCATCTGACTGGTTCCAAAAGGGATGATGGACGGAGCCTTTGAGCAAATCAAACATTCACCCCCAGTCAACTGATTTGGGTTAAAACCATAATCCATCATCATTCTTTAGCTCACTCCACCACCCCAGTCCAGACATGGCCTTATGCAAATCAGTCTGACCCTGTGCCTCATGGGAACAGTCCAGCCCGAACTGCTAAGCCATATCTTCCCTGGACCAGAAACAAGCATCCTGGGACTGGTTTCGGGTTCATAAGCCTCATCAGCCAGACTATCTTGAATCCAATGGCAAAGTGAGCAAGAGACCCACGTCTGGGCATACCTGCCAATTTAGGGCGAACAAAGCAATACCAAACGAGATGATGGATGGAGTGTTTGAGCAAATCAAACACTCACCCCCAGTCAATTGATCTAGGTTTAATCCATCATCGTTCTTTAGCTCACTCCGCCACCCCAGTTTAGACATGGCCATATACAACTCAGTCTGGCCCTGTGCCTCATGGGAACAGTCCAGCCCGAACTGCCAAGTCATGTCTTCCCTGGACCGGAAACAAGCATCCTGGGACCAGTTTCGGGTTCATAACCCTCAACAGCCAGGCTATCTTGAATCGAGTAGCAAAGTGAGCAAGGGACCCACGTCTAAGCATACCCTGCCAACTTAGAGCGAACAAGGTGATACCAAAAGGGATGATAGATGGAGCGTTTGAGCAAATCAAACACTCACCCCCAGTCAATTGATCTAGGTTTAATCCATCATCGTTCTTTAGCTCACTCCACCACCCCAGTTCAGACATGGCCATATACAACTCAGTCTGACCCTGTGCCTCATGGGAACAGTCCAGCCCGAACTGCCAAGCCATTTTTTCCCTGGACTGGAAACACGCATCCTGGGACCGGTTTCGGGTTCATAACCCTCATCAGATAGGCTATCTTGAATCCAGTGGCAAAGTGAGCAAGGGACCCACGTCTGGGCTGAAAGCCCGAAACCGGTCCTAGAATGCTTGTTTCCAGTCCACGGAGGACCTGGCTTGGCAGTTCGGGTTGGACTGTTCCCATGGGACACATGGTAAAGATTGATTTGCATATGGCTGGGTTCAAACTGGACTGGCATGGTGAACAGAAAAACAATGGATTTAGGCCCAGATGTCTGTACTGGGGTGAATGTATGACATTGCTCTGAATTCTGTCCATTAACTGTTGTTTGTGCATTTGTCACCCCGAGTGGGACAGGTATGCTCAGATGTGAGTTCTGTGCTCTCCATGCCACGGGAATCAGGCTATCCTGGCTGATGGGGGCTGAAAGCCCGCAACCGGTCCTAGGATGCTTGTTTCCAGTCCAGGGAGGACCTTGCTTGGCAGTTCGGGCTGGACTGTTCCCATGGGAAACAGGGTCAAAACCGTTTTACATATGGCTGGGTTCAAACTGGAATGGCATGGTGAGCAAATAAAAGATGGATTTAGGCCCAGATCTCTGTACGGAGGTGAATGTATGACATTGCTCTTAATTCTGTCCATCAACTGTTGTTTTTGCATTTGTCACCCCGAGTGGGACGGATATGCTCAGACGTGAGCTCCGTGCTCTCCATGCCACTGGAATCAAGCTATCCTGGATGATGAGGGCTGAAAGCCCGAAATCGGTCCTAGGATGCTTGTTTCCAGTCCATGGAGGATCTGGCTTGGCAGTTCGGGCTTGACTGTTCCCATGGGGTACAAGGTAAACACTGATTTGCATATGGCTGTGTTCAAACTTGAATTGCATGGTGAGCAAAAAAACTGGATTTAGGCCCAGATCTCTATATTCGGGTGAATGTATGACATTGCTATGCATTCTGTCAATCAACTGCTGTTTTTGCATCTGACTGGTAAGCCTCACTTCTGTCACACTGGGCTGTCTCTTCAGGCTGCTGTGTTGGTTTTGAACCCCTGCCCTATTACCCAGTGAATGCCTTAGTGGCTGATTCAACAGAGGTGAATCCTGAGAGAGAAGAAGATCAAAGGCCCCAGGGGAAGATCCCGATGACATTGGGGTGGCTTGATTAAACCAAGGTTCCCTGGCATACCCTATCCAACCTCTTAACACTGCTCTCTCCCTCCAGACAGCCTCAACTACATGGTCAGGAGTCTGATCAATGAAGCCCAGGGCACAGTCTCCCTTTTCCTCAAACATGGTCCTCCTTTGCCTACGATTACTGTTAATTGCCTGTTTCAATTTGTGTCTGATTATGCTGCATGGGAAAATGATTGTTGAATCTCAAAAGATGCAGTCAATTCAGCAAGGTCCAATGGAGAAACAAAAGGGACTTGTTCTTAACCTATATCAGGGCAGCAAGTAGGGAATAGAGCTGGGAGCACAAATGTCCAATTCCTTGTGGGTGGTGCCATTTGTCCCCAGACCTTTTCTTTGTGCTCTGGTTAGTATAGGTTAATAAGACCAACATACTAACTTATAATATGAACAGAGAAAAAGGACTAAAACAACATAAAACTCCTACAGTGAGAAAAGAGTACAACAACTCAGAATTATCAACTGAAAGAAAGAACTGTTGACGGAATCTGATCAACAGCCGAAGAAACCAAGCCACACGGATCATAGATGGTTTGAAATAAAAAAAATTAGAGGTGGCAGACCCGAGAGCAGAGGATGGCCCGGGACCAGGGTTCGATTCCCGGCGCGGCAGGTTTCTGGACCAGGGTCAGCGGACTCGATAATTCTCTCGCCTCGGTGCCCACTCTGATCAGCGATCACACTCGGCAACTCTGGGCATTAGCTTGCCTCATCTTCACTAACGGCCCCACCAGACCGCCGGGGATGCCTGGTCTCACCCTGGAGATACCCATTAAGGGACCATCTCTCAGGGAAGCCAGGAAGGGTTTCGCAGCGGTCGAAGCGCCTTGGGACCCTCCGGGTAGGTAGTGCGCTATATAAATGCCTATACATTTACATTTACATTTACTCCTGAAGCCACTATGACTGCTGACACAGAAAGAGGACTAATGGAAAATCTCTTAGCCTGTCATCAACCTAGCATAACATTACTCACAGCTCCCTCACCACATGGAGTGCTGCAAAAATAATGATACTCCTAGGATAATGAACCACGTTATGTACAGATGATGACCTACATTCCTCCTGTTCTGACCAAGAACTCACCTAGAAACCCTCTCCTGTTCACTGATAGAACTCAAACTGAAAAGTGCAGGTCTATTCTTGTCAGCAAACGGAGGTCTGGGTTGAGCCATACTGTAAACCCAATTACCCCTAAGGTATATCACTGTCACTGCCAGAAATCACTAAGGAACTTATAGCCCTGGCTCTCTTCTTGACTTAACCCATGTGAACTACTCCCCTCCAAACTATGGTGATAATGCCCCCTGTTCCAACATCTCTCATGAAATGTTTCTCCAGATCAGGTGTCAATGCTTTTAGAGTACAGATTTAAAAAATATTAATTCTGCATCTTAAGTTTGGAACCAGCCATAAAAATAATTCAAAGACTCTTTTTTATTAAAAGTCTAATTCAATAGTGCAGTCGCATTTTTAATAAGTATTTAGAAAATGTAATTTTAAGAAAGTTATATTTCCCCTGTCTGATATTTGTGGAGGCTAATTTACATTAGCTCTCCAGCAACTGTCCAGCAAAGTGCTGGACCCTAATGAGGTGTGAGAACTGCTCCAAAATTAGAAACATTGGCTTAGGTGTGGGCAGGTGTTTTTCTTCTCTGGACAGGGAAAACAGCTAGGATGGACTCAAGAACGTCATTACCTTCAAACAGGCCTGCCCAGTCACATGTAAATGTAAGATACAATTTGGAGATGGTCAGCGTTTGTCCCCCCCCCCAGTAAGGATAACACCAAACCCAGTGGGAGTAGAGCTAGCCCCAGAACTAGTTTGGAGTGACCACAGAGGAGGAGACCACTTATTATCCTCGCCACACCTCCGGGTGGGCACAAAGGCACTGCCCAAGGGGTGAAGGTTCTCCCCTAGGGGAAATCTCCGTCAAACCTGGAAAGAGAAACAAAGGCAGGACGTTAGGACAGAAGAAGATCTAGGAAAGATGAAAACGTTACAGACACTGAGAAAGGACTTGTCATTCTTGGTGCTGGGGCAGAGCAATGGCCCAAAAGGAAGGGCATACCAATAGGAGGATGCACCACAGTATCTCATTCTCGAGAACCATTCTATGGAGACAAAGGACACAGGAGAATGACTTGGAGAGTGCGCAAGAGGAGGAGAGAAACCAGAGCATCGGGTGTTGTTCATGGATTGCACTGCAAGAATGCCGGGAGCCAGAACAAGCAACACCAACTGCTTTGAGGACTCTCAGGAAGTGTAGCCGGAGGAGTGGTGGACACTGCCAGAGGACGCCCAGAGGCCGATAGGTTGTGGCAGTGCGATGAGTGACCAGAACTGGGGAAGCCTGTAAAACCCTGGGAGAGAAGCGTTTTTACTTTTGGTTGATTGTATATGGGTGGAGGGGGGCACCATTGTCATATTGAGCAGTGTGGTTCTGTACTTTCTGTTTCCTTATCATGGATTGCTCTGACAAGTTGCCAAGCTTTAGCATTGTTTTGCAGGCACAAACTATGTTGTCCTTTAGTTGAGTTTCCCTAATCCAGTTTACAAGGGCTGGTGTTTGCTCCATTCTAGTGAAGTAAGGACATTGGTCACCAAAATTTCCCGGGCCAGACATAGAAATATCAAGAATGTGGGCATATATCTGAAAACTGGTGAAGGGTGTTCACATTCACCCCTGGAGTTGGGTAATCATAGAACACTTGAGATGGGTTAAGAAAGATCGCAAGCATGTTGGCCCTAAGAAGAAACTCACAGGTGTTATGATAAAGGGAGAAACAACCACATAGTTTTGTCACATCACTTACCCCCACTTTTCCTGTTTCCCTGAGGGTACTGGTGGTGACGGCCTCCTTGGAGGACCCATGGCAAATGGGAGAAAACCAAACCAACAATGTTGTTACCTGTTTCCTGCAGGAAGGAACAACACTCGTAGAGCCCTATATCTATATGTTACTGTTGTGTGATGCCAATATATTCCCAAGAATAGTAAATCAAATCACCCTCCAAATCCATATATCTGAGCATCATTCCTACAGGTTGCCTCAGGGCACTTTTCTTCTAAAGGTTAGGGAGGAGCCAGGAGTCAATTCCACTCACCAGCTGGTGCCAGCCATAAATGTGGCACCCTGTCTCCTCATTAACCAAATGTTTTATGAACCTGTGGAAGAACAGAAGAAGGACAGCACCATCTGTTTGAGACTTGTGTGGAGACCTGAAGTTATGGAAATGCTACTTCTTGTAAACAGGACACATAAATGGACTCCTAAGGTCAGTTGACTTACCTCCTGTGTGGCTGCATGGACACAAAAGTCTGCAACTGGATTGCCCTGAAGTTTCCACCTGACCAGTTGCATCTGGACCTGAACTGAACTCTGCTGGTGGCCTCTGCTGGAGTGACTTTTAACCCACAAGTACTGTTCTTTACGTCCTGAGACCCTTGGCTGTTTCTAATTGGACTTCTCCCAACAACTCTGAAATGGTAAGACTTAGACATTTTTGTACTTCCAGGCCTCTGGCAAACTCAGGCCAACTAGTGAAGACAACCTACTCAAGATGTGATTTTTTTCTGGGCTGAAGAAACAGGTCCTACATCTCTAAACGTTTTTGAAGCAGCACATCCATTACCTAGGAGAGAAGGGGTCCACCTAGTGGTGCTCATCACTGAAGGATTCTGAGCTCTGAAAAGAGACAAACTGTCAGATTTAGAGTTTGCTGTATGGGTGTTTTCTTCATAAGGGTGATGGAGTAAAGTATTCTGTAACCCTGAGGGAGTCTGGTCAGTGAACATCTGTGGCATTGGCAGTTCCTGTCAATGCACTGTAAGTTTGGTGGACTGCTCCATCAAAATAATGCAGCAGCACCACAAACTTACAATATGTTTTTTTTCCAAAACAAAAAAAAACAAAGTGAGATTATGTTTTGTAAAATGAAAAAATCAAAGTCCCTTGTAACCATGGGAATTTTCTCCCATGGTGATGGTGGCATGTTTTCACTGCCCCCCTACTTCCAGATTTAACCTGGCGATGCCGGATGGTGAAAACTAGAAATGTATTCACCCACTCTATATCGGTTAGGTGGTCACAGCCAAAACTCTGAGGTTTATATTGGCAGCAGAGATGGAGCAGTCTCCTCCGCCATATAATGGAGATATGCCCAACTCTAAATGAGGTGGATGAAACTATAGTTTGACAGGGACAGCACTCTGGCTCTGTTGCAGCAGAGCACCATCTCTGACCAACACTAAATCGGCTATAAGTATGAAAGTAGAAACCTTAGTGGAAAAAGGTGTGAAAAGTATCAGGCTGAAGAGAGGACTTCCCTGGATGCAAAATTTGAGATTTCCTGCTTTGAGCTTTCCCTCCCAAATCAATGGCTTCAACATGATGTCATCTAACGGTGGTCTGGAATTGAGAGTTCATCCTAGGATACAGCCTAAAACCTTACCCCACTGGAGGATTTCCACTTCTGTTTCACAGGCTTAGGGCCCAATTTAAATGTTGGCAGAGAGGAAAATTTGTTGTGACAGAGTTTCCCCCTAACATTATTGTAGGCCTGTCAGATTTTAAATGAGGTGGACCATAGTTTGTCCACGGTGGAGTCTACTCTGTTTCCACCGTCGTCAACCTTTGTCAAGCCATGAGAGATTTGGCTATATGTCAACCAACCTAATTTAAATGGGCAAACATACAGCCAATTTAAAATGCTGTCAACACCAGTCAAAATCCGGCAGTAAGGGACATTAGAAAGTGCACTATGCCTCTTGTGCTATTGGAGAAAACTCCCATGCTGAGAGGGACATTAATTTTTTTAACAAATAGAAATTCCTACTTTGGGATTTTCTTTATGAAAAAAAACAATGTAACTCAATCAATAAATCACTCAGAGTACTTGTAAAGTGCACTACTTACCCGTGAGGGTCTCAAGGCGCTGAGGGGAAGGGGTGCCGCTACTGCTCGAAGAGCCAGGTCTTGAGGAGTCTTCTAAAGGCGAGTAGGTCTTGGGTCTGCCGTAGGTGGGTAGGGAGGATGTTCCAGGGCTTGGAGGCGAGGTAGGAGAAGGATCTGCCACTGAAGGTTGTTCGTGGATGCCGCGGACAGCGGCGAGGACGTGGCTGGCGGAGCGGAGCTAGTGGGTAGGGGTGTAGAAGTTGAGTCTGCAGTTCAGGTAGGCTGGTCCGGCATTTTGGAGTTCTTTGTGTGCGTAGGTGAGGAGCTTGAAGTTGATCTTCTTGTCGACGGGGAGTCAGTGTAGGTCTCTCTGGTGGGGGGTGATGTGGCTGCGCTGGGGAACGTTGACGATCAGTCGAGCGGAAGGGTTTTGGATGCGTTGTAGTCGTTGTAGGTGTTTGGCTGCGATTCCTGCTTAGAGTGCCTTGCCGTAGTCCAGTCTGATGCTTATGAGGGCTTGTATCACCGTTCTTCTTATTTTGGTCGGGATCCACTTGTAGATCCTGCAGAGCATGCAGAGGGTGTTGTAGCAGGAGGATGTGACGGCGTCCCCTGTTTAGACATGGAGAGGTAGGAGTCGAAGATGAATCCTAGGTTGCGTGCATGGTCGGTGGGTGTTGGAGCTGTTCCCATCGTGGTCGGCCACCAGGAGTCATCCCAGGCTGAGGGGGTGGGTCCGAGGATGAGTACCTCTGTCTTGTCCGAATTCAACTTCAGACGGCTGTTTCTCATACAGTCGGCGATGGCCTTCATTCCCTTGTGGAGGTTGGTTTTGGCAGTGTGCGGGTCCTTGGTGAGGGAGAGGTTGAGCTGGGTGTCGTCGGCGTAGGAGATGATGTTGAGGTCGTGTTGGCAGGCCACTTGTGCGAGGGGGGCCATATAGACATTGAACAGCGTTGGCCTGATGGATGAGCCCCGGAGGATGCCGCAGATGATGTTGGTGGCCTGGGTTCTGCCAGAGAGGAAGGACGTGGTCCAGTCAAGGGCCTTCTCTTGGATTCCGGCTTCTAGGGGGCGTGTCTTTAGAGTGCGATGGCAGACCGTGTCAAAGGCGGCTGACAGGTCCAGGAGGATGAGGGCTGATGTTTTTCCCTTGTCTAGTTGCCGCCTGATGTCGTCTGTGGCAGCGATGACGGCTGTCTCGGTGCTGTGGTTTCGTCTAAACCCGGACTGGGACGGTCCAAGATGTTGTTGTCTTCCAGGTGGCGGGCCAATTGCATGTTAACGATTTACTCGATGACCATCGCCGGGAGCAGGGAGATGGGCCGGATGTTCTTGACGTCCTTGGGGTCCGCCTTCTGCTTTTGAGGAGGGTGTTGATTTCGGCGTGTTTCCAGATTTCCGGGAATGTCACTGTTTCGAAGGAGATGTTGATGACCTTCAGTAGTTGGGGTGCAATGGCAGCATCTGCTTTGTTGAATATGGAGAAGTGTGGCTCAATGATTAGAGCAGCAGACCCTGATGCAGAGGTCTAGCCCGGGACCAGGGTTCAATTCCCCGCCTCGGCTGTTCTTGGGCTCAGAAATTCCACGGACCTGATAATTCTCGCCTTGGTGCCTATTCCAATCATGGAGTCCCACTCTGCAACTCTGGGCAATAGCTTGCTTAATCTCCACAACGGCCCCCACAACACTAAGGATGCCTTGCCTCCACCTTGGGGGTGCCCAGGAGTGGACGCCTCACAGGGAAAGCCAGGTTGGGTTCCCCAGCGGTATTCGTACAAGCGCCTTGAGACCCTTGCGGATGAGTAGTGCGCTATACAAGTATCAATTTACATTTACAATACGCATGTTGGCACGTGTCTGACGGAGATCCTGAGTGGATGGAGTTCATGACCTTGAGTGTCTCGTCATCGTTGACGTTGAACCAGGAGGTCAGGCGGTTGGCGCTGGTGGTGTTCACAGGGGAGAAGAGGTCTGGCTTAGTCGGGCGGTCATGGTGTTGAAGCTGTTATTGATGTCAGTGATCTTGCGGAGCAAGAAGATGGCTAGTGAGTTGCAAAGTTCTTGTGAGGGCGGTATGTCGTTGGCGTTGGCGCTGGGGTTGGAGAGTTCCTTTATGATGCTGAAGAGCTCTTTGCTGTTGTGTGTGTTGTTATCCAGGCGGTCTTTGAAGGAGAATCTCTTGGCTAATCTGATGAGGTGATGATGTCTGCGGGTGACGTCGTTGTGGGCTGCGTGGTTGTCTGGAGTGCGTTCGTGGAGCCATATCTTCTCCAGTTTCCGGCAGGTGCGTTTGGAGGTCTGCAGCTCGTCGTTGAACCAGGTGGCTCTCTTGCTGGCATGGTTGTTGGATGGTTTCTTGAGTGAGGCGAGGGTGTTGGCGCTGTCGTCGATCCACTGTCTGACGTTGCAGGCTGCAGTGTCTGCGTTGGTGGGGTCGGTGGGCGGGTTTTGTTTGAGGGTGGTGCTCAGCTGGTCTTGGTGACTTTGCTCCAGGAGCGGCGAGGCAGCTGTTGGGTGCAGTGGTGCGTGGTTGGTTTGTTGAAGATGAAATGGATGCAGTGGTGGTCGGTCCAGTGGAGTTCGGTGGTGTGGTCGAAGGCAACGTGGGTGCCTGTGGAGAAGATGCGGTCCAGCGTGTGGCCAGTGGCGTGGGTGGGTGCGTTGATGAGTTGTTTGAGGTCGAGGGTGGCGAGGTAGGCGATCTGGGTGGTGGAGTTGGCATTGTTGTTGTTCTTGAGGTGGAAATTCAGGTCCCCGAGGAGGATGTAGTCCGTGGAGGCAAGTGCGTGGGTGATGGCGAGGTTGGTGATGGAGTCGCTGAATTGAGCTCGGGGTCTGGGTGGTCTGTAGATGAGTGTTCCTCTGAGGGTGGTGTTGGGGTAGGTGTGGATTCGGAAGTGCAGGTGTTCGGCGGTGTTGAGGGTGTCGTCTGCATGGGTGGCGACCTTGAAGGTGGACTTGTGGACGATGGCTATTTCTCCGATTCCGTTGGCGCGATCCCTGCGGGTGATCTTGTAGCCATCCGGGATGCTATGGTGATGTCGGGCACCGAGGAGTCGTTCCACCAGGTCTCGGTCAGGAAGGCCAGGTCTGGGTCGGAGGAGTCGAGCAGATCCCAGAGCTCGACGGCATGTTTGCGTGCGGAGCGGGTGTTGAGGAGTATGTAGCGGAGGTGGTTGGGTCCAGTCCTTGGAGGTTTGGTGGTTCTGTTGCAGGAGAAGCTGTAGGTGTGGCAGGAGTAAGGTCCATGAGTCCATTTCGGGGCGGTTTAGAAGCAAGTGTAGTTTTGGCCGGCGTTGAGTGAGTAGAGGGTGCTGGCGTCGTAGCGGAGTCTGGTGTTGTGGCGTTCGCGGGGTCCAGGGGTTCTAGCGCTGGGCGCGCTCCAGATGCTGACGTCTTGCCTTTGGCACGCCTTTGGCGTGCCAGCAGCGCGCCCGCTGCGCGGCCTCCATAAGAGGGGTATAGGGAGGGAGGAGCAGCTGGGAGGCGGGAGCGGGGTGGCCAATGGGGAGCAGGGGGGTGGGGCCGCAGGGACGCAGCAGCGGGAAAGGATCAGGAAACATCAGGAACTAGGTGGCGGCAGGATGCAGGACCTGAGGCAGCTGACGGCTATGTGGTGGCGTGGGGAGCGACCTGCCTGCGAGCTGTATGGCTCTGTCATGTTTGATGGAGCTGTCCAGCAAAATGACAATGCTTTGGCAGGAACTGCCTTGACGGCATTCGGCTTACCTGCAGTGTAAGGACGAGTTGGAGCCTAGCTAGCAGAATTTCAAGTGTAATTTAATGAGAGACATTACACAAGGCAGCCGCTTATTGGAAGATTTTATCAATAAGATTTAAAGTGAGTGGGTGATAAGAAGCAAGACTTTACAGATCTATAAGCAAGGATTTCAATGTGAAACGCCATAGTGAAATTTTAATGTGAAACGCCATAGAGAAAAACGACTCGTTCAGAAATTAAAAATAAGGACTCCACATTGACCTCACCAGACTATCTGGATCAAGAGCCAACATCATGCCCGGCAAGTCAAGTGAATTGATTGGTCAGTAAAATGAAATGATTGAGACCAAAGGCAAACAAACAATACCAATAAAGAGATACTTATATTTGTCTTGATAAAGATTGGATATCAATAGAACCATCGAAACGAGTTGACGCTTCATCCAACAAAATATGTGGAAATAGCTTATCCTACAGATAAAAACAATAGATTGTATCTGGGATTAGTAATTGAATTGTTCAGACCGGATGTGTTTCTAAATGACAAAATGGACTGTCTGTATTTTTCTCTCTGTTGAACGTTTGTTGGTACATAAAATTCACATATATGATTTTTAGGTTTGTTGGATAAGATGCACAATCACAATTGTACATGAATTAAGTATCAATGCTCTTGCAATCATTTCTACAGTGAATCATTGGTGTTTTCTTTGTGTATGGAATATTTGATTTTAATGGTATATGAATTTGACTTTATTGCTAGTGTAGTCATTTTTACAGTGTTTTTTATTGTAATACCTGTCGATTTTTAATAAAAACATTTTAATATTCATTTCATATTTGTAATAGTTGTATATATAGCTCTGCATGATCTAACATATGGGCTATAAATTCTCTTGCTGGGTACTTTGAGACCCAGATTTGGTATAACTTTCCACCAAGGGACATTTACTTCTACCTGTTAGTAGCACCCTACTCCCCAGGTCTGGCACAAGGGGTCCCGCTCATTACTTTTATATATTATATGAAACGCTCAGCGGGCCAACAGACATTTCAAAATGTGTTCATCAGGAGCCAGTGCCAGTGCGACAGAGTCATTTACTCTGTCACTCTGGCAAAGGATGGGCCGACCGCTCAAATTTAAATCAGGCCCTAAGTCCCATAGTAAAATGTATATCTCTGTTTGCCCTCAGGGGATTTTTATCATTTTGTTGAATATATTTTTGCTCAATGTTTCTAAATCGGAATGAGATTGTTATTGTGCTATGCCTTTATCTTTTAAACTATTTTAGTACTTCTAAATGCTGTACACATTTGCTCTGTGTCATAACTACCAAGGGTAGAGGTCACGCTTAAACTACTGAAACTTTTGAATGGACCTAACAGGTTGGTGACTTTATTATATATATTGGACTCCCAACCACCCCAAAATAATTACTCACTTTTTTATAACTACATTTAATTCTGGGGAGGGGGTCAGACTCCCTCACTCTCTGCAAATCAGATCAGGTATTCCAACTGAATTCTGTCCCTTTGGGCAGAGGGCGATGCCACCGGTTGAAGTAGAAACTCCTGGGTGATGGAGAATGGGAGTGACCTCCTGAGAAAGGTTTTGTGCACCAGGACTAATTTTTATATATTAAGCACCAGGAGTGGGGAATGCAACAGAGATTTTCCAATCGGGCACCACCAACTCTAATGTCAGATTTTTATACATATTGAACTTTGCACCTGTAGGCGCTAAAGAAATTCAAAGGAAACACTGAGACATTAGGGGTCCACCCACATAACCCTCAAGACCAATATGCCTTTATGATATACCACCAGAAAATCTCAAAATATGTCCACAAAAAATGTTAATTTGCAAAAATATTTTGATCCATATATTCTGTCCTAAATATAATGAAGTCAAGTATATAGGTAAGTAAATATTACATATACTTAACTCCACATCTACATACATGGGCAAACGTACATAGATGTGAAGTTATGATTTAACATAGTTACCTCCACTTATGTACCCTGACACGACAGTATGTGTATTGTCAATGAACATGAATATCAAGTTAAGAACACTAAATCTAGCCTTATTTTGATACTTGATATTTAGTTCACAATATTTTTGAACATCACTGTGTTTGTTTTAAACATTCTAATATATATATCCACCCCTAGATCTACAGAAAGCAATGTTTGTCGCACCCCGGGGCATATTACCAAGGGCAAGTATCGCCGCTTTTTTGGCGAATTGTGCAGAGAAAGCGGCGATACTGCTAGAGCCCTATTAAACAAGGGCATTTTAAAGCCTGGCCCAAGCCCACTTTGCATGTCGGCGATAAACATCGCTAATGACATGCAAAGTGGGCGTTCCCACATCCAACCACATGAAAAATGTGGTTGGAGGTGGGAAAACCCTATTACCAAGACAGGCGTTGGAAGGAAAAGACCTGCGATAAACTCGTTTATCGCAGGTCTCCCAACGCCTGCTATGACCAGGCGTTAGGCATTGATAACATGGGGGTGTGGATCATAAAGCTGAATCCACCCCCCATATTATCAAGGCCCACATTAGCGCGTGAAAACAACGTTTGTTTTCATGCGCTAATGTGCCATATGACCGACTATCACCGGATTTCAATTCGCCTTCCTGATGCGCATTGATAATTGCATGCTAAAACGGCGATGAAATCCGGCGATAGCCGGCGATACGGGAATGTGTGTTGTGCGTTTTCCAACGCACTCCTTGGTAATATGCCCCCCTGTTCTTCTAGATATCAGCAAGTCACACAAAGTAAAAGAATGACACACCAATGACCTGAATATCAGTTTCTACTAATGGCAATCCAAACATTCCAGTGCTGGTGCTTTAAATGATTCATAGGTGCCCAGCAGCTCAGAGCGTATTTAGTAGGATATGTAGTGTGTTGGGGCAAGGGCATGAATGCAGAGGGAGCAGGAAAACGCCACACACAGCTATCAAGGGATAACTTCCAACCAACACTAAGTAGGATCATTTATTTACTGTGGATGTACCTCTGGACAAGACCACCATGATCCCAAATCCAGAGATGGCAACCAAAGCACCTTTTCTCAAGTGACTCACTCTTTTAACTCTTAACTCCTAGGGGAAATCACATCATTGCATTGCTCCCCAACTTGAAAAACGTTAAACAAAGCTTAGGTAACCAACTGTATCCTACAAACTGGTTCCAGAGTAACATATTTCCATACTGGTTCCAAGCATTTCTATACTACAAAGTCTTTGAGGCAACATTATGGAGTGCTTCTAGTATCCTCTGGTCTTTGGGGGTCCACTGCCCCCAGTGAGACCGCATGATCGCCCACCATCTGGTTTCTTTTATTGTGAGGACTAACATCAGCAGTCATCTTGGGGCATGGTCACTGCTATAGCACCCAGCGTCAAGGGTTTTTGGCTGCGACCCTTCCACCGCATACCATATATATGTCTCCAATTCGTGGGCCTCGATTTATTCTAGCTGGGGAGCAGCTCAGTGGTGTCATGTGATATGCTGGCTTGTGGGACCCCCGTTTGTATTCCACTTTGAAAGAGTATTTCTGTACTTTTCTAAGTGAGGTGGTAATTTTCACTCTCACTTGTGGGTCTTTGATCATTTTCTGAGTGGACATTGTCTACTTTTGATAGACTTGTGGTCTTGGTCAGCAGAAGTGCTTATTTGTATGACTTTAGGGCTGTCTCTTCCAGGTATTAGTTCTATAGACATCACTGTTGCCCTGAGAGCGGGTCCATCACGGATGTCAATCATGTTGGGGAGAAAATTACCCTACTTCACAGTAAAGCACATACTCAAGACTGAGAGTGACTGCCACTGTGGACTTCATAAGAACAGTTTGCCTCCTCCTCAGTGTTCTCCGTGGAGCACAGGCATTTTGAAATAGTACCATTCTATTGATTTGCTGTTAAATCTCAGCTAAAGACAGATTTTGCTCTCTGCTATTTAGACAATTTGGGTATATATAAAAGGGGATTGCAAAACCAGAAGGTCACTTTTTCAGTCCTTCCAGTGGTGCAATGCCCTGCTACATATTTACAAAGTGACTTTATGCCACTTTGCATGGCTTAAAGCCACCATGTAAATATGGTACCCTTTCACTCACATATTTACATCAAAGGGGTGTGTAATGGGTATTGATGTGGTCATTCCACCACAACACCCATTGCTTTTTGATGCTGTCCCAGATTTACAAGGATATGTAAATCTGAGGCAGCGCTACAAACTATCACCATGCAAAAGCAGGCATTAGATTGGCGCAACGAGGAAAAATAGTTTTATTTCTCCTAGTTTTTGTTCTTTCTATGTAAGCTGCATTCTACAGCACACATACTAAAAGCAAATTGCCTTTATAGATGGCTTATTTGCCGGAAGGTGTCCTTTCCTGCACGTAAAGGATCATTCCCTGTAATACAGACAAACTTGCACCATACTGCAAGGGTGCCTGTGTTGCTGGGATGAATCCCTGCAAAGCAGGCATCGTTTCACTATGGCACAAGGGCATCTGTGTTATGGTGCTAGGGTGTCAGTGTTGGCTCTAGGCAGCTATTTCTAGTGTCAGCACAAGGGAATACACGGGGGTGCGCAGTATTCTTGTAAATATGGCACATCCCAGCATTTTTTTTAATGACTCAGGGTGGCACTGCAAAATGTGCACCAGCTTCGCTCTGTGCCATTTCCTTGTAAATATGCCCCTTAGTCTACAATACTTTACATTCATTTAGGGTGAGCTTTAGGTTAGCCCATTGCTCATATTTGGATTGCAATGTTGTCTATCTCAATTCAGAAATCACAATTCCATGGCTTTCCTCCCTTTTCTTATGTCTGCCCTGTCAAGGAACGTTTTAGTCACGCAGTGCTCTGATTGTATGATGTATTCTTCCACTGTTCATGTCAGACTTTGCTTTGCAGTGGCTGAGTGAGGGACTATTTTCTCTCAAATCTATTAGAAATTTAAAAAAATTGCAGACTTATTGAAAAATAAGGGAAAAGGAACATGGGCAGCTTGGGTGTGGTCAAGGATCTGGTACTGGTGGATTTGCACACGGTCACAGATGACAACGTAGACGTCTGTTACTAAGAGTCGGTCTCATGTATCTGTCGCTGAGCAGGCTGAAAAATAGGGTCCCATGTTCTCAAGTTTTTGAGTCAGCCTTGGGCAAGCAATGGGGCACGTAGACAACATAAAAACTAAGTGAGATTAATCTTGCTTGGCCCTGAATGGTTTGATAAATCTGGACTAACACTAGGTAATGCAAATTGTAGCCTTGCATTACTCTGTGGCCGGAAGGAATTCGGATGGTGGAGGGTGGATGTTCCCATGCATGCACCCATGAATTTCGGTGCCTTCTCAAATTTACCATTAGTAGTAGACCTGAGAATGCGTCAAACTGCTATGCCCCCACAGGTGGAACGTAACGAGGAGAAATACCTTTATTTCTCCTTGTTTATAACTCTTTCTATGTGTGCTATATTCTGCAGCACGCATACAAAGAGGAAATGCCTCTCAGGGTTGTTTTTATGCAGGTCTTTATGCCCAAAACAATCCTGCCTACAGCACAGGTACCCTTGCACCATGACACAAGGGGGCCCGCATTGGCTCTAGGCAGCCAAAAGTGCACCAGCACTAGGAAAGGATAGGAATGCGTTGTATAATGGCAAATACTGCACATTCCGTCCCTTTCCTTTTCATGCAGTGCAGCAAGGTAGCCTGCTGCATTGCACCGCGTGAAAGAAAGATAAACCTGGCACAGAATATATGTGAGTGTATTAAGTGACCTTACAATGTTATGGTTGGGCAGTGAGCAGCCCATTACCAGGGGCTTCGCGTTTGGTTTGTTTCCTGGCCTTGGCATACTGTTAAATAATTAAAGAAGCAATTAAACAGGTCCATGGTATTAGTGCTGTATTGGTTAATTCTTCCATGAGTTCTGGAGGTTAGATTTATCCTTTGTTTTGCCTTCAACAGCAAGGCCGTCGCCCACCCCTCGGCCTATTGTGCACCTGCATAAATGGCCGTGATACCACATACACTTTTTGCAAACAGCTGTACGTGCATCAATCAGCAGATGCCATCCAGCTTACTCAGCAGCGTCCTAAGGGGGAAATCAAAACCCTCGCTTATTTTCTACTTAAATAAAAGCAGAAATCTCTTGAGGCATGAAACGCCCAGAAATGGAAAAGAAAGGGAGCCCTTCAAATTCACACATAGAAGTGATTTCTTTCTTTTTTAAAGAAAAATGCAAAGATCAACTCTTGACAATGGAAAGCCAGAATTGAAAACAAATGCAGTTGAAAGACTCAAATATTATCTAAAGAATCTGATGAGTATAGAAATCTACAAAATAAATGATGTGTGATAAGAAAATAAAAGCAAACAGTATATTGTCAAATACAATATTACTCATGAACTCATAGAGGATGGTCTCTCCGTTAGACAGATAGGTATAGTTAAACACTAAAAAAAAAAAATGCGAGGAGAGGAACATTATAGAGGACAACTTAATTAGTACGATTTTATTTATGTAGTATTCAAACACTTAATCTAGCTGACAGAGAAACCAGGTGAGCAGTGCAGGCAGAGCATATGTTACAGTGCAACTCGACTTAAGGGAGATATCTTCGTGTTTCTCTTTCCCCATTTCCATTGCTCCTAACTTCCTCAAACACCTTACAGGAATCTTGAGGTTTGAAAAGAGCGATGAGGCATTGGAACTTAACAGTTCTTCACTTATGGACTACTGAACCGAGCCTTGAAAGCACCCCACACCCCTTTCTCCGCTTGTACATATGCCTGTTCCTCCCAGCCCTCTTTCACTGCACTGTAAGTGGACAGTCCCCTTAAAATGTTTGGACCATTTCAAAATGGCTGCCAGCATTAGCCCCAATTTCAAGGAAGGTCTCAAGCCAAATCTAATACTTTAATGCATTTTCATTAAAGGATAGTAAAGGAAGAAAAAGTATTCTACAGCAATAGGTCTACATTAAGTACTTCTCAAATGTATTTTCCAGTTGAAAGAACAAATCCACACATTAAAGAGTTTTCATCTGAAAGCAGGTCACTTCAGGATGCACCTAAAATAAGGGTTTAACTTGAGGCTTACAAGTCCTATAAAATACTCCCTCAGGTCTTTGAAACTGCAGCTATCCATACATTTGGCAGCCGATCCTCATTTTGCCATTTATGAGTCACTCTAGATCAATTAAAATATGTATAATTCATTCAAATATTACTCAAGGCAAATTTGTTGAAGTAAGAAATACTATATTGTTGAAACCTAGTTGCTAGTTGAGAGGGGCGGGGGTACTCACACAAATAATAAAGAGTATCCTTGTCAGAATGAACCACATACATAGGCTTTCCTGTTTTCAGTTTCTATTTTTGGTAAATTATGGTGGTTTTTTTTCAGTGTTTTCAATATCTTAAAAAACTGTTGTTATCAGTTGTTACACATTTTCACGCCACTAAAAACAACAGAAAAAGTGTTTTTCCGGTGTTTATAGAATGTTTTGCTTTCAATATTGCTTGCTTCCTGCACTGAAATAACATGGTATATAGACAGTGTACGTATAGTGTATATGAGGTCCAAATAGATTTTTGCAAATTAATCTTATTGTAGTACACCATACAATACTTCTTCAGTGAGTCTTTGGGTCATGTGCGCTCGCTCTTTCCTTCCCATGTAAACTTCTGTGAAAAGTCCCTCTCAGCATTTATAGCCCCTTGGGCTGAGAACCATCAGCTAAGGGACACAGTTGGGATGACTCTTTCTTTGATGCCACTTAAAGCACAAAATGATAAATATTTGCGTTTTAGTTCCTGTGCATAAGAAAACAGTGCACCAGAATGGACTAAAAAGTCAATAGCACCCATCATTAACTCTGGAGATTGTAAAGATGCTTTCAGTATACCATCTAACAAGTGGCAAGGATCTCCTACCGGGAATCACTTCAGCTCGGGTATCAATTTTGACAGGTCATCACACAACCTTTTCTATATACGTAGCTGAATCACTGCAAATACAAACAACATCACTCCAATCTTTGTTGAACTTTGAGAGCACATTTTCTGCAGAGCATTACACGTGACACTGCGTTCCATGTTTCCCAAAAGTCTGGTGTCATGTTTTCACCCCTATCCCAGATGCTTGGTGATATATATATATATATATATATATATATATATATATACTTGTCACTATACCTTGCATTGAATGTTTAAAGACTGAGGTGTTGGCAATTCACCTACTATCAATACTGTCCCACTAGAAACTATGGTCTGATGTATTAAGGGTTTTTACCCATTCTCTGTGGGTAAATGTGAAGACACATACTAGGAAAGATTTTTATGAAAACAGCCATTTTACCTATCAGTGAAAGAATCAAATTCAGCCAAAATATCAAATATGAGTATATTTCAAATATGAGTATATTGAGAACATATTTCCTGATTCTCTACAGTTTATAAATTAATTAAACTAGACCTAAAACATGAAACTAAACCCTGCATCTTTAGACCAAAGGCCACAAAACTGAAAAAAGTAAAACGAAGAAGAAACAATATTTTAGTGGCATCCCCAAAGAACAAAACTCAAGCAGAATAATGTTAGCCAGTCTTTCTTACTACTAGATTGTGTAACAAAGTTACATTGTATTGACCCCTTCAGGAAGAAAAAAATGACTCTTTCACTCTATTTTTTTTTTTATTTGAATGGCATTTAGTTTGTGGTTGTGCAGGTGTTTTTTCAGTGTTTATATGTTTTCACCGGTGAAGGCTATTTTTCTTTCAGTGGGGTTTTATCAGTTATTATAGGTTTAAACCTAAAACCCCACAGCCTACACATACATTACTAAATAAACCTGTGGTTTGAATCTGTCTAGGGGACAAAGGATAAGCAGGCCTGAGTGTTAGCTGCATTTTCCAGTTACAGACAGTCTTAGAGGTCAGGAAGGGGGTGGGCATAGGCTACCCCATGAAGCGCAAGAAGGGTTGAGTACAGTCCCAATGCCATCCTGTTCAGTAGAAGAACACCCTAGACCCACACCCTAGACACATTTGTTCCCTGTCTGGAAGGAATACACATCTCACCACAGGAGAGTCATTCACAGTCATGTGACCCTGGGCACTGGCAGAAAAGCATATTTGACCACACAAGTCTCTAGCACACGCTAATTAGAGTGCACAAATTGAATCAGTCAATTAATGCACATTGTACCAATTGATTTGCCCGTGGTCTGGAATTATTTCTTTTCTTTAATCTTTTCGTCATTTGTTGGATTTTCCTTCTTGTTTCTGTAGTCAACATGTATTTTGTCTTATAGGGAATACCCCAATACTTATTCTGAGCTGCAATTCTGTTATCTTTACACCGAATCAAATCCAAAGTGGGTTGCAAATCCACATGATCAATAACGACTATGTACTAACAAGCAGGTGTTGTAACAGTTTTGAGTATTCTCCCTTTATCCTTTCATGTACAGAGCAAATGTAGTTGTCCCTGAAATTTCTTGTGAGCCTCCTCTATCTAGTTCTATCCACATGACCTGCAAAGCGGATTGTCTGTATATGAACAGATATTCAGCAAAATAAAAGAACTACAACGCAAAGTCCCTGCATCAGTAATTTTTAATATATATGTCCTCATTGGGGTGTATTAACCAATCTAGAGGAGGTTGTATTCCATATCTTGCCTCAAGTGTGTGGAAACTGTCAGCAGCACCAATCAGAGAGCACTACATGCAAGGACTATAAAAAAACGGGTAAATGCTTCTAGTGGACTTGTCTCTGAGCGACAATTCCCATTAAATCACAAATTCCTATTTTACTTAGAATGGCATATTTCGTTTAGGCAGAAAAATGCCACATTTCTAAAAGTGGTACAAAAAGGGGTTGGTGATGGACGGAGCATCTGAATCAATCAAAAACTCACACCCAGTCAAAAGATCTGGGTTAAATCCATCACCGTTCTTTAGCCCACTCTGCCACCCCAGTTCAGACATGGCTATTTACAAATCAGTCTGACCCTGTGCCTCATGGGAACAGTCTAACCTGAACTGCCAAGCCATGTCTTCCCTGGACCGGAAACAAGCTTCCGAGGACCGGTTTCTGGCATTCCAGCCGTCTTCAGCCCGGCTTGCTTGAATCCAGTGGCAAAGTGAGCAAGGGACTCATGTCTGAGCATACCCTGCCACACTTATGGTGGCCAAAAGTGGTACAAAAGGGGGTGGTGATGGATGGAGCATCTGAATCAATCAAAAACTCACACCCAGTCAAAAGATCTGGGTTTAATCCATCACCGTTCTTTAGCCCACTCTGCCACCCCAGTTCAGACATGGCTATATGCAAATCAGTCTGACCCTGTGCCTCATGGGAAGAGTCCAGCCCGAACAGCCAAGCCATGTCTTCCCTGGACTGGAACAAGCTTCCGAGGACCGGTTTCTGGCATTCCAGCCGTCTTCAGCCCGGCTTGCTTGAATCCAGTGGCAAAGTGAGCAAGGGACTCACGTCTGAGCATACCCTACCACACTTATGGCGGCCAAAAGGCCAAATGCCTGAAACCGGTACCAAATTTCTAAAAGTGGCATTTTCAGAATAGTAACTTAAAATCTCACTTTACCATTAAAGACGATTTTAAATTACAATTCAAATGAGTGGAAGAATTTCTGTACCTGCTCCCAAACTAACAACATCATTTTCTGAGGGTAAAAAGTTAACCTGGTGTTAATCTATTGAAGTGGTAGGCATGTTACAGTGAAAATCATCTTTAGAGGTTTTTTACTGTCAGGACATGAAAACTGAAGTACACATGTCCTACATTTTCAAAAACATGCACCTTGCCCTATGTGCATTAAGGGCCTACATTAGGGATACCGTAGAAATATTAAAAATTAGTTTAAGGCCTGGCAAAAAGGTTATTTTGCAAGGTCAAAATGGTTGCCTAAAACTGCACAGGCTGCAGTCGCAGGGCTGACATATATTTGACAATAATGTTACTTTACTGGGTGACACAATGAGTGAGCACCCCACTTGTATATTAAAGGTGCCAATTAGGCATACCAATTTTACCATTGTCAAGAGAGAGAGCACAAACACATTTCCACTGGTTAGCAGCATGAGAGAAGAGTCCTAATAAAATCAGGTTTAGCCAAGGAGGGTAGCAAAGGCAAACAGTAGGGGGATACCACATCAAGGATGTCAGATCTGACATATATTTATTTGGGCCATCAGTGATTTATTTGAACTTTGGGAAACTATTTAAGAGGACATGGATATCAATTTCCCAAAATGGTAGAGGTTGTGACATCATATGGCCTATGACATTAAATCTTCCCAGTAAGTGATGTCTCATGTTCTTAGCCCTGATGACATTACAAAAATGTCAACGGCTGAAGTTCCATAATAACTGCATAATTAAAATAACAACACAAAACAGACAAATGTCAATTTTAGACATTACCTATATTTAGGAGCTGACATGATCTTTTAAAGTGGTAGGGCACAAGATTCACCTTGATTGTTAGAGTACAAGTGAAGCAAATGATCGAGACATATTCTAGCAGGTATCAGGAGGGTCCTCCTCAGAGAATTCAATGAAAAAAATGAGGTCATAGTTATTTTAAATCACAGTTTTCACATAGGCTTGTGAAATAACAGTGCCCCTGAAAGAACACAGATTAAAAATCTTTGATGGAGTTCCAAGTCAACGAAATCCGATGCTCCCCCGGGAGTTGAAACCATTTTTTCAAAATGTGCTATACATCCCCATATATAAAAAACTTACCTCCATTGTGCGAGGACCAACATTTGTCGTGGGTACCCTTTGTATATCATGAGTGCCCCATATGGCAAAAAGTACATGCAATGTGCCATTTCAGCATTATTAATGCCGTCCATATACCACAGGTGACTCTTACATGGAAAATTACCTCTCGCATATCAATACCAGCATTTTTTCATGATTGCCCTCTCCTGTGTGCCACAATTATTTTATGACAAGAATTACTACAAATGTGATACCATCATTTTGCCATAGGTTTTTCCATGCCATGAGCTTTCCTCAAGTATGCCAGCGCCAGCATTTTCTCTGTGCGTCCCATATGCCAAGAATTACCTTTGGTATGCCAATACCAGTATTTTGTAATGCATGTCTATCATACTATGAATTGCCTCCAGTATGAACAACAGCATTGTGCCATGGGTGCATCTGGAAGCCAATATTTACCTTCTGTATGACAGGGGCAATGACAGAATAACAAGCCTAACATTACATTCTTACTCATGATCCCATGCATTAACTCTGCCACACCCATGCTTACTCACTCATACTCACTCTCATTTATTCAACACTCACTTGCACTCATTCAGTCTTACTTTTTTGCACTCATGCTTACTCCCTAATTGACACTTATTTGCATTCACTCACTCATTCTTACTGACTTGCTTGTGTATTCTCACTAATTCAGTCACTTGCACTCACTCTTACTCTCTGTTGTAAATAGAAGTCTTTGAGCCAGGTGTATTATCAGGTTACTTTATTCAGGTTGGGTTGCAGGTCAAGTCATTAAGATGTAAATATGAGAAAACCCACCAGGAGTGACCTCCCTGTTACTCAGCCTGCCTGCTGCCAACTGCCAGTTGAGACACAAGCCAAGCCCCCAACATTCCATGATGTCACCAAGCACACCAGGCATATTAGTGGTGACATCATGTGAGTCACAGGGGAAATCCCATGCAGAGAAAAGAGACATAGATAAACATAACACATCTCCTTTCTTTAGGGAAATTACAAAAGAGAAATTAGAGTAAGCAACATCAACATCAGTGTACACATCAACATCAATGTACCACATACTTTTAAAAATAAAGCATTTATATTGAAAAGAAAATATTAACATTAGATTCTCAGATAATTAGTCCTATTCCCTTCCCTTGGGAAACACAACACAACACAACACAACCACCTTGAAGACTCATTCTGTTTCTTCTTTGTCACCACACCTGAAACATGGTATGAACCACCCTGTGAACTAAAACCAGAGTACATTCTGCTCCTCCACCAAATATGTAACAGGGTAGACACCACCCCGTGATCTAAAAATTGGAGAATTTCCTGCTCCGTCACCACACATGTAACAGGGTACACACCACCCGTTGAACTACCAAGCGTGCAACAGGGTACACATCACCCTGTGAACCTAAATTGGAGCATATAGCTTCCATCTCACAACCAAACATGTAACAGGGTACACATCACCCTGTGAACTAAAATTGGAGCATATAGCTTCCATCTCATAACCAAACATGTAACAGGGTACACATCACCCTGTGAACTACCATTGGAGCACACGTCACTCCGTAACAGGGTACACATCACCCCGTGAACCATTACTGGGACCCACATTGCCCACAACCAAACATGTAACAGGGTACATCACCCTGTGATCTAAAATGGAGTACCTTTGCTCCATCACCACACATGTAACAGGGTACACAACACCCTGTGAACTAATCTTGGAGCATTTCGCTTCCACACCACACTGCAAAAAAAACTGGAAAAAAATCACACCACCCTAGTAACTGAATTTGCGCACTTAGCTTTCATTACTACACACAATCTCATTATTTTAACTGTGGCACATAACTCTACGACAGATATCAACACCCCAGAACCTTTGAGCATGAAACATCCTCAACTCTAAGACTGCAAAATGTCAGACACCACCACCCCAAAATAAACTGCAATAAGACACTAATAACTACTGATTCACCACTGACCCCCACTGAACCCACACAGGCAATGAGACAAACATTACAATGACCAGCAAAAATAATGCAAGAGAAAGTCTCGTGCTCCAATGAGCGGTTTCTCACCCGAGGTTACCAAAGAAGTAGGAATCGCTGTTCTCATCATGCCAGTAGCAGTATTATCCCAGGGAACAGTAATGATGAAAGTGGCTTTTCTCAGTAAACCCCTTGTAATGTCCAATCAATATTTAAGCACAAGCCAGACAAAAACGAAAATCCTCCAAAGTTCGCGACATCTACCAAAAACGGCTTTTTAAGGGTTACTGTCTGCAACATTACGATCATGTCCCAAAAGCCTTGTACTTCACCCGAAGGATCGTTTCCATGGTGACGATCCAAACAACGACTCCATGCATTAATCCAATGTAATGCGCTGTCAGTGCTAAGATGGTGGCATGCATACCACGTCGCACCGGGTGGCTATCAGCACGCCGCTGCTTTAAAACGTGAGGATGCTGCATAGCTAACCTCCCACTACGTCACAAAGGGCAGAGATGGGAAGGTAGGATTCATGCATTTCTCGCACACTTCTTTTAAAAATAAAGACGACTGTTAAGCATTGCGCAGTTAAAATAAAATGTGTTTCAGTAAACAATCAATAACGATTCTCGTAAATTAAATGTGCGCAGCTTCTGAAACAAAGGCACTATGGACCAGATTTCTTAGGCTGGATGCTGGACTCTCCGCATCTCTTCACATAGCCGCTAAGTACTACTAACGGTGCCTTGTTCAAATTTAACTCTCCCCCAGACACTCGATCTTAACATGCGATTACAGTCTTGAACACCAGTCAAAACGCTGCACAAGCGCTAATTACTGACAGCTTGATGAATTCACTTACTTGGAGGAAAAACAATGTAGCAATCCAGTAAGCCCTTCCTTTACTGCAGCGTAATTCTCACGCAGATATCCAACAAATCCAAACTGGTTGTGCACAACTATTAAGTGTTCTTTCCCACAAAGATTGACACAATTCTTTCACATCCATCACTTCTCCAGACGTGTCCTCTTTGACTCTAGTGCACAATAAACTCCGCCAACTTTGCCATAATATTAATACCATACACTCCAACACCCTGGGTTTGCAGGCCGTCCGGATTACAAAGGAAACTGGTGGGGCTTACCAGGGCGCTACTTTACTCTCTTTTATCTTTGTTGCTGTAGATTCAATATTAATCTTCAAGTTCTTAAAATACACAGACTCTTCTTGTGCGTAGGTTCCTTATTACCTTCTGTTTCCTGCACGCTGTAGATTCTTTCCAGGTTATCCAAACGTTGCCAAAAATGTTGTAAATAGAAGTCTTTGAGCCAGGTGTATTATCAGGTTACTTTATTCAGGTTGGGTTGCAGGTCAAGTCATTAAGATGTAAATATGAGAAACCCCACCAGGAGTGACCTCCCTGACACTCAGCCTGCCTGGTGCCAACTGCCAGTTACGACACAGGCCAAGCCCTCAACATTCCATGATGTCACCAAGCACACCAAGCATACTAGTGGTGACATCATGTGAGTCACAGGGGAAATCCCATGCAGAGAAAAGAGACATAGATAAATATAACACTTTCACTGCCTCATTCTCACTCCCTCTCACTTATTCTCACTCACTTTGGCTCATTTACACTCAATTTCATTAATTCATTTTCACACACACTATAAAATTCCCTCGCACATATTCTTATGCCTTATCACTCACCCATTGTCACTTACATGCAGTCACTCAGTCTCTCTCTTTCTGACTCATCCATTCTCACTTACAACTCAGTCTCACTCATTTTCATTCACTACCTGCTACTGATTCTCACTCACACGCACATGCTCACACATACAGACTTGCTTACAAATATGCACACCTTCTCTCTTACACAAACACTCTGTCACCCACAAGCATGCACCCAACATACATTTAAAACCATTTTTTTTAATACTCTTGTGCCAACACAGGTGTTGTTGCAGCTCCAGCTTCTCTATTTTGTATTCTATTTATAGTTAATAATAGTCTATCATTTACTACTAGTAGAAAGCAAGATGAGAAGAACCCTGAGGACTAAAAGAGTGAACCGCCCCTGCACTAAATTGCCACCTCCCGAGAACAGGGGTTGCAAAGTACTATCAGGAATTACAGAGAGCAAGCCAGGGGTCAAAGTTGTTAGCTCTGGTGACCAATAAATGACACCATAGTAAAAACATCCGAAATGCAGGTTTGATTCTCTTTGAAGATACCCAATGGAGAGCTGCTGTCCTCCAAAACTGTATATTACTACTTACTAACGCAATAGATCGAAAGCTTTGGGGCATATTTACAAGCTTCTATCGCCATCACAACATCACTTTCCGTGACATTTTGATGGCGATAGGGGTCTCGCCTTATTTACAAGGCAGCGTTAAGCCACTTAACATGGCTTGTAAATAGGAGGCAGTGCCAAAATTATGACCTGGAAAAATCTGGCCTTAAACAGGCAAAACAAGGAGCAATGCTATATTTCTCCTCATGTTTGCCGTTTCCACGTGTTGTACTTTGTGCATCACACAAATAAACAGTAAATTGCCTATGATTGTTTATGTGCAGGAAGATCCCCCTTCCTGACCTTCCTGCACATAAATAATAATTTGAAAAAAATGCTGTTTTGCAACTTGTATGTGTGCTGCACTATGCAGCACACTTAGAAGTTGCAAAACAGCATTTAAAGATTGTTTATGTGCAGGAAGAAGAACCTTCCTGCACAAAAACAATCTTTCCCTCAACACAGGCACCCTTGCACTATGGTGCAAGTGTGCCTGCGTTGGCGCTTGGCAGCTAAATTTAGCGCCAGCACAGAGGGAAATACAGGGCTGCACCACATTGTTGTAAATATGGTGCAGCCCTGGATTTCGAAAGTGACAAAGGGTGTTGTTAGCCTTCTTGACTTAACAAAAAGCTTTGCCACGTTATTGTGAAAATGCCCCTTTATGTGACTCATCTTTATCCATCATATACATTGAGAAGCATAGAAATAACATCTAGAGGTTTTGTACCAATTCAAAGACACTGAGGGGCCCATTAGGATGGCGGGCGGACTTAGTCCGCCCGCCATCCTATCGTAACTGGGGACCGCCTACCATAAAGGCGGGGCTCCCATGACTGGTATTAGGATGTGCCTGCCACAGTGGCGGGCACATCCTGCATTGTTAGCATCGTGGCGGGCGGAGCACTCAGCACCGCCTGCCACAATGCTAAAAATGGAATGCAGCATTTGCATATACAAAGCGGCAGGCACCGCGCAGTGCCTGCCGCCTTGTATATGCAAATGCAGAGGCGTACCACAGGTACCACCCCCCCCCCCCCCTCTGCAACCCCCACATCACTGCGGCATCGCCGACGCGGAAAGGCATTCCAAAATGCCCATCATAATATGGCTGGCTGTGTCTATTAGACACCACCACCATATTAAACCTTTTCCGCTCCGGCCGCAAGGCAACCGGGGTGGAAAAGCGGCGGACGGTCATTCAGTCCACCTAGGACCCCCTGCCATACTAACATGGCGGGCGGAAATGTGTGTGGATGTCGGGCGGATTGCCCCTGCCAGGCTGGCGGTGGCTACCGCCAGCCTGGCGGGGGCAATCCGCCCGACATCGTAATGGGCCCCTTAGTTCTCAAGTCCTTTTAATAGCTAAAATAAGACAAGGTGGTGAGACAGTGGGCCTGATTCATATACCAATTCTGCTGTGCACAAATCCAATTTGGAAACTTACATGCTGAAGTAGCATGAATTTCACCAGCGCAAATATTTGCCACGAAAATTGAATTGTATGCAGTCCAAAACGTACTGCAAGGGTGTGCAAAAATTGGCAATACCTACTCAAAACTGGGTAAGGAAAAGGGAAAATGACAAAGTGCCTTAGTGATGGTGATACAATTCATCCTACAAGAGTGTAAGTCAGTCTTCCTTTTGGTCTCTTCACACCCATTACTGTTTACGTAGCACAAAAGGCAAAAAACATGCTCAAATGTACACAGAAACAGTCATGAAGTTAGCTACATACCTCACACATGCCACTCCAATGGACTGCAATGGAATTACATGCAAAACAATGTAAGCTGGAAATAACACTACATGAAACTGAACAGGCGCCTTCCGCGACTAGGGGAGGGGCGCCCTTAGTTGCGCCGCAGGGCTGAGCCTCCTCCGTGGATCAGAGAAGGACGTGGGGCTGGCTGGATAATGAAGGGCTGGCGGTGTGGAAAACGAAACTTATCAGAAACGTAACTTAGCAGAGGTATTTAAGGCTGTGCTCCAGGTATTTCATTCACTTTGTCTCCTCGGACAACAGCCTGGCTACAGGAGTTGCGTTCTAATCTAGGACCCTGATCGATAATGTGACCTTATGCCCCTATACGGCTATAAATTCATTTATTCCCTATATTGGCATAACCGATCAAATGCAATATTCAGAAACTCGTCTCTGGCCTCACACGAACAGAGCCACATTTCAGAATCACTTCCTCTGCCCTTCCTTTGCAGCCAATTAGTGCAATGACATAGCAGAAGTTACTATCTAAGATTCCTAGATTAACACTCCGAGTTCTTCAACAAGATAAAAACTCAGCAACCTGGGAAAGCCCCGCTTGCTATATTTTGATTAGTAATAGAACTCTAATGAGCACTGATAGACGATCACTTCCTAGTGACATCTTTATTGACGTCTTATGTCCAAAAACTTACGTCAAACAAGGCACCTTTCAGGTATAAATGTTACCAACGTTGCCTTAAGCAATGCTGAAGTTGCTGCTGTTTCGCTGAAGCTGCTGTTATGCTGATGATACCATAGCTGCTATCGCTACTGCTATCACTGCTAACGAGCGAACGATGGTGTGGTGAACTTAGGAGCTGAACAGCCGTCCCCTGCAAGAGCCCAGCAGATGCAAGCTGCCCTCGGACGCTGCCCCTCCTCCTCTTCCTCGACGCGCTGAGAGAGACGCTGTCTTTTCTCTTGTTGAGAAATCCAGCTCCGGCGTTTCCAGTCTACTTTTGCGAGTGAGTGGGATATCGAGTTCCCTGAAGGAGATACCAGACCTCCATCATTCTATTCCAGAGGTATGGTGTTGACTAAACCCTTAGAGAGAATTCTTGAAGCAAACCTTGGCAAAACCAACTTAACTTAAAGCTACTTACTTACTCCCCTCCCAAGTACTAGGCTTAGGTCAGGTACACTGGGGTAGGCGTAGTTAGAAGCACCAGTTGAGTATTTTAGCCTAATGTATATATGAATGTATATATGTTTTATTCATTTTAAACCATTGTATGGCTAAGAAACCATATCAATGCTTTTACAATATTATTTCGCAATACTCATCTTACTGTACGTACTTTTCATAATAACAAGTCTTGCAATCGTGGCAATTCATTTCTCTTGTACGAGAAGAAAGACTGTTCAATAAATGTTACCCTTTATTGAAAATGCCTGTCTCTCTATTCTCTACATATTGTGAAAGTAATCTGCACTACAACTTAGTAAAATAACTGTCTATTGTTTCACACGACCCTAGAGATTGACTCTTATCTGAGGAGCAAAGTTGTCATGTTGCATGGTTGTTAGAAAACTGAATCCCTTCTTGTCTGTACCCGGGAAGCTGATCACTTCCTATTCAGTCAAGAAAGTTTCCAGTGACCTCTGAGCTCGTTGGTAACAAACCCAATTAAGTTTAGCATAGTCAGTAGAGGCCTGGAAGATCCGCACTTCTACGTCGATACTACTGTTTATGTTATTCCAATGCGCAGGGCCTATTGGGAAAATAGGATCTACACTACAAAGGTTTCATGAGGCAGAGCGCTGACAGTTTACAACAAAGGGGGATGCACAACAATGGAGGTACAGACATTCAATGAACCCCTAGAAGGGGTAAATTCCATGAGTGCAGTGGGACTGGCCTGCCGGTAGTCCTGGACTCTGCTGCCTTAACTCACCACGTATGGACTGAGTAGAATCTTAGGGAGGATGCCTGTGTTCAGGTGCCCCGGTGGGCCAGTATGGTATGCGGTGCCCTGGATGTGAAGTAATGTAATTGTTGGCTGTAGGGCGTTGGGGCCCGCCGGAGCAATGTGGGCAGCGGAGTCGGGGATTGTGGGGAAGATGCCTGTGTTCAGGTACCCCGGTGGACTGGTGCGGTATGGGGTGCCCTTGATGTCAAGTAATGTAACTATTAGCTGTAGCGCACAGGTTCCTGCCAGCGCAATGTGCGCAGACGAGTGGGAGAATGGCGGCCTAGACTGCCAAGTTCAAATGTACGGTCAAGTTCTTGTGTACGACCGAGTTAAAAGTTAAAATGTAAGTTTGAAATGTGCGGCCAAGTTGTTCTAGTGTACGGCCGAGATAAATGTTAAAGTGTAATGTCATACCTAATCTCCTTACTGCAGTTGACATGTTGATGCAGATAAAGTGTGATATTGTGAATAGTTCTTATATATATAAGAAGGATACTTTTATTTGGCAATGGACTATGATGATTCACTTGGATTAATATGAGTAAAAGGCAAAGCTTTAGACAGCATGTCTTGATTCCGAGAGGTCTTGGGCATAGCGGGTGGTAAGGGGAAGGAATTTGGGGAGGAGGGAATGTCCTGTTGTGCGCATACTATTGAAAACATAGAAATAAAACGTTAATAGCGCAACAGTGTGCACTCACCTAGAGTCATTAGAATAAAAGCATACTCACCCAAGAGAGTCGAGTTACCAATAAAATAAATGTGAACTCAAAAAGGTATATTTGGATAATACACTAACTGGGAACATATGATGTGAGGTCATTCACGAAAACACATATGCACATGGGCACATGAGTTGATAAAAAAGAAAACTCACATAAACACACATGATAACACTGTAAATTGAATATTGAGAATTCAGAAATGATGAAAAAAATGACCAATTACCAATAATGACCCACAGAAAATATTCCATGGGGCTGAGAACACCTGCACCCCAGTTTATTATACAAACAATGAAAACATAAAGTGCATTAACGACATAACAATGTTAAATAGCATAGCCTCTTCCCATTAAAGCATTGAAAAAACCTAAAGGGATTCATTTTTTTCATTAGCATGAGTTATATCAAAGTTATGAAAATATATAGTTCCACGGGCACTGCATATCTTAGCATTTAACAATTGATTTTTCTGTTATGTACGCTTTAAGGCATCGGCAAAGTGGGAAATTACCCAGGACACCACCACCTTTGAAAGTTCCCCCTGGTGTAGTGAGTGAATATTTGAACTTCCTTTCAAAATAAAATTGCTCATAAAAACAGATTCTGTTTTATTTTCACAACTGACCATGCTTGATAGAAACGTAGAATCACAGTGCCTAAGGATTAGTGCACGGATAATCTTCAAATGGTATATACTTTCAAGCACAAAAGTAATTGTATGATTGAAAGCTGCTCTTTTCTTATTGCATGTTGCGCTTTACGACTATTTGCATCCAGGATGCCCTACTTGGGTGGATTAGTACAAGCACTCATAGGCTATATTTATCACGGGTTTGCTTCACCCTTGCGCCACATGAGGGGGTGCAAGGGCAATGCAAAACCTACAATTATATTTACCAATCCACGCAAGGCCACCTTGCATGGCCCTACGTGGCTTGATAAATGTGGAGAAACGCAAGGCAGCGCGCGTCGCTGCCGTTCGTTACTGTGTCCCATGGAGGCATTATATGGGTGGAGCATGGGTGTTCCCACGCTGTTTGGACAAAATATAAAAAAAGTATATTGTAATACAAAAATATCATGCAGTACACACAAAGGAGGCCTGAGGAGGTTTAATAGCCAGCAAGGGGCAATTCCCCTCTAATGTAATCTAGCAACACAAAAAAGCGTCCTAGGGTCTAGAATGAAAAAGGAGTGCAGAGAATCCTTTTTAAAGGAAGGTTTCCCTCACCCACCCATAGGTGGCATGCGTAGTCATTGGGTAACCTTCTAGCACTCTGTACCTAGTTGCAGTGCAGAATAAAAAAACCCTCACTGAGAGGGAGGAGCTCAGGGATGTTTTATGATATGACCAAGAGGTATTCTAAAACCTTCAGATGAGCTGGGCAAGGAGGCAGTGAAAAAGGAAGGTGAAAGTGAGTTAAAATTTACTCCCTGCTATGTCAGAACAAACTGTATTAGGACATCCTGAGGTCAGGAGTAAAAGAAAAGGGCTATGGCAGGAGAATTCAACCTGTCAAAGACTCTAAATGGTCGACATGTTTCAGCCTTTATGCCCTCAGCAGAGGTGACGAGGCTTTCTTTAGGACCAAAAAAGTGCAGATTAAGGTTAATCAACCATGTGTACCAAATTTAGTAGGTGGTTAAAAGAGCATACAACCAGCTAGTAAGTGTTTTAAACAGTCAAGAGTTCTGCTTGTTAGTGTCTCCCCTGAAAAGTGACAAGTGTTATGAGAGCAGTGTTAACATATTTCTCTTATTCCAAGCTACATGCATACATTATCAGTGCAGATGTGGCCTCACACAGTGTCAGGATCATAGATTTATAATGCTTACCTGCATAGTCGAGTGAGGTAGTGGCACCTTACCCTTGGAGAATGCACTCGAGGTGGCATCCAAATCCTATATTAGGAAGGAGTGGGGAAAAAAAAGGTTGACTGTAGCATACAGTCATATATTCACACGTCATACAAATACACACATATACAGTTGGCGTTATGTTCTTGGGATAGCCCATTAAAAAATGACCCAATTCAAAAATAGCTGGAAGGTGAAACGGGTTATGCCCTCAGTGTCATTTCTCTAGCCTGAGGCTCATGAGGTGGCGGTGGCAAGACTAGTCAGGTCATAAGGAATGGAAGGGGGATGGGTAACGCACACCACACTGTGTGGTGGCCAGAGGCTACCTGTGGAAGTACTCAATGTCACATCAAGAATATCGGGAAATCAAAAATATCGGTGACAGGAATATTTAAAAGTTAAAATATTGTTTTTAGTGTTGTTTTTAATATTGTTGTAAAATATCAATGCAGCAAATATTGCTGTTTGTAACATTGTTTGTAATTGGTAATTAGTGTATAATGTATTGTACCATTGCATGAGGTTAGTTTATGTCTGCGTTTTTAGTAAGGTTTGTTTTAGTTATGAATTTGCGAATTTATTTGTTTTAGGTGTAAAAATAATGGTTTAATTTGTTATCAGTAGCAGGATATTGGGTATTTAACAGGATAAAGATGGGGAGAGTTTTAAAAAATGTATATCTTAAATACAAATATGTGTTATTTGTTTTGTAATATTTATATGTATATTTTTACTAGAAATCTTTTTATTGAAAGTTTTCACAGGTCAAAACAGGGTACAACATGAGAAACTGGTAGCATAAGAAATGCACCCTCCTCATCACCATGAGTGCAGTTTTACAGCAGTAGGCAGTGATGTAACACTCTAAACATAAAGTAGTCAGTGCTACTGAGGAACACCATGTTGAACAAGGGGGTGTGTCAAGTATGGTCAGTATTCAGGTGTCCTCTAGAAAATGGAAAAAAATGACAGTCAAGCAGTGAGACAATAAAGGTTGGAGATGTACATCACAAGACCAACCAAGTGCAAGAGTCTCCAGAGTCCGTGCAAAGAGCCAGAGTCTGAGAGTCTGGGAGCAGAGGAGGGGGAAAAGGGAGGGAAAGTCAGGGTGAAAGGGGTTCAGGGAATCACAATTATTGGGCCCAGTGCACTTTGTCAAGTGGCTATCTAATTAAAGAATTGGAGTGCCCTGAGCCTAGGAGGCGTAAAGCAGGAATGTTCCAGGTGGGTGAAATAGCCCAGCAGTGGTTGCTAGGTACTGGCAAATTTTGTGCCAGTGTGCACTATCTTATGGGATATGAGTTCCATGCCCATTGCAAGTCATAGGCGAGTGAACCAAAGGACAATGAGAGGGGTGGAGAGTTTCTTCCGATCACGTGCTATTAGCTGCCTGGCGGCACCTAACATATAGATTAGTAGGCACCAATCAGTGTGAGTCATTGTCTCCAAGTCTATTGTGCGTACGCCTAAGACAGATGTGTTGTAGGAAGCCGAGAGAGGAAAGTCCATTGTAACTTTAATGTGACTGGGAACTACCTTCCAATAAGTTATTACAAGAGACCATGACCACCATATATGAAAGATATCCCCAGGGCTATACCGTGCCGCACTGCTAACAGGAGGTGGCAGGGTAAATTGATTTTAAATTTTTTTCTGAAATTTTATATAGCGCAAACTTGACCCGAAGGTTTCAGGTATCAGAGTGCCCTACATGAGCAGCAGCTACATTACACAAGGACACATTCATTTTTGTAAGGCACAGGGAGATTACGTGATTTGCTCAGAATCACATGATGTTGAGCGTCCCCGCCGAGCCTCAAACCCAGTTCCCCAACTCAAAGGTCTGCTGCTCTAGACGTAAGCCTCCTCAAATTGCACATATGTGGGTCGGTGTAGAATACCACTGAGCCATCAGTTTGTAGGCTGTCTCACGCTGCTGGGATATGTCCTCAGCAGTGGTGTCATGCCATTGCAAATTGGTATGGGTGTGTCCTGACCAGTGCTGAGGGCTGAAGCACCGGATTGGTGTACGATATCAACTCCCTAGTACCATCGTACCGTCTGACCAGTGCCTCAAATGGGGAGAATTGTTGTATCGCTCCATGGTGTAAAAGGTAGGGCCAATTTCGACCGATAACCTTTAAGTATTGCCCGGCATTAGCCGCCTCTCATACCACTCGAGATTATCAAACAAAGAGGCAGGCGCTGGAGACTAGAAGGCAGGAAACAGAAGTTTATTCCGACGGAGCAGAACACGTCAAATCAGACAAGAGGGTATCTTCTCGAGGTGCTCTAACTGCATCTCTGAGGCCTGGCCTCTTATACACAGGTTTATGGCTTTATTGTAATGAAATAACTGTGAATTATTGGGATTCCGCTGCACTCCTAAGTTAAAGCAAAAATCTTCTTGGAATATGTACAAGGAAAGTAAAGTCTTTTAGGGTGCTCAGGGTAATGCTCTCACTGTCCAAGAAGAGCAGAACGTGAAATGCCTGAAGAAACCCTGTAGGCACAGGGTGGTTAACCTGAGCACACCTGTGTGCTATAATGAGCAAATGTAATCCAAACGTTAATGTTCAAAAAAGTTTTATTCACTTTTTTTCATTAGGTGATGTATTCATGATACTGTATCAAAATAGTTTTTCAAATAATGTTCAAGTAATAAACGAATATTCAATCAATGAATAAGACTTGTCCAAAGTATTCAAATTCCATACGGTGGCATCACATACATATATCCTCACCCCCATGCATTTCGAGCCCAGAGGCTCTTCGTCAGGGGTTATCAGCTGTGAATAAAGTAGAGGGAGGTGGTATCAATAAGGAGCCGGAAATGGGTGAGAGCTAACAATAACGAAGTTCTAAGGTGGGAATATACAACAACATGCAAGGTACTCTGATCACTTGTTAAGTGAATCAATGGGCCGTGCGCGTGCGTTATGAAAATGAACAGAAGTGAGTCCTAAGGGCTGGTGAAAATGTCTAAAAAAGTGAAACGTTATAATCCCAAGGTTGGCCGAGTGAGATAGCCAGAACTTCCGTCACCAAAAGTAAATAAAATAAATAAACCCGCGTGGTCCACAGCGGACGTTAGCATTCGCGTATAAGGAGATTGTGTCCGGTCGCACTTACCGAGGATAAACATGCAGAAAACCATGCATCACGAGAAAGCCGATGGTAAGAACGCCGACAGACGTGGGTGAAAGTGTTTGTGGAGCCGCGATGGCGTTTAAAGAAACAAGCAGGTGCAATGGAAAACGGACTGAGCAAAGAGGTGAGGCCAGTGAACACAAACGAGGGACTCACACCTCGGGAAAGTGCAAAGTTAAGGTAAACAGTGCCGAAATGGTATAAAGAAGAACTAGTGAAAAAGGAAGTAAAAAAGATGTGCAAGTTCGAAAGAAGAAACCGCACCTGAGGGTGTAATTGAGAATAACAAGGTGGCCGAAGAAAACAATAGAATAAAGGAACAAAGACTGAACAAAAATAAGTGGTTAAATACAATGCATAAATTAGATGGTAAATACGTGCACAAAAAAGTTGATCAACCAGCAGGCAAAACAGTTCAAAATGTTATACACAATGTCATAGGAAGCTGCTAAATTCCAGGCGTTCGTTGAGACCGTGTGGCACAGTCGTTCCCAATTTGAAAATCCAAAATAGTTCGCTTTGTAATAGATATTTTTTAGGATCCATGCCCTCTGGTTTGTTTACAGTTTCGAGAACCAAAAAACGAATCTGGCTGTTCGTGTGGTTTTGTTGAGTGAAATGTGCTGACACGCAGGATTTCAAATTTTTGTTCCTGATATTGCTGCTTTAAAATATATACCACATTGGTGGAATCACAGGTAGCATTAGTTCTTAAAGAGATCGGTTTGCCCAAACTCGGATGATTAACATTTGTCCCTGGGATGATGTTGTAGCAATTTTGAGAGTTATGACATGGAATGGTTCCTTTGAATATTGTGAGTTCTTTACTCTGTGGTTTGATTAGTGACCGTAGGTCACAGTGGCGGGCACATCCTGCATTGTTAGCATCGTGGCGGGCGGAGCACTCAGCACCACCTGCCACAATGCTAAAAATGGAATGCAGCATTTGCATATAAAAAGCGGCAGGCACCGCGCAGTGCCTGCCGCCTTGTATATGCAAATGCAGAGGCGTACCACAGGTACCACCCCCCCCCCCCTCTGCAACCCCCACATCACTGCGGCATCGCCGACGCGGAAAGGCATTCCAAAATGCCCATCATAATATGGCTGGCTGTGTCTATTAGACACCACCACCATATTAAACCTTTTCCGCTCCGGCCGCAAGGCAACCGGGGTGGAAAAGCGGCGGACGGTCATTCAGTCCACCTAGGACCCCCTGCCATACTAACATGGCGGGCGGAAATGTGTGTGGATGTCGGGCGGATTGCCCCCGCCAGGCTGGCGGTGGCTACCGCCAGCCTGGCGGGGGCAATCCGCCCGACATCGTAATGGGCCCCTTAGTTCTCAAGTCCTTTTAATAGCTAAAATAAGACAAGGTGGTGAGACAGTGGGCCTGATTCATATACCAATTCTGCTGTGCACAAATCCAATTTGGAAACTTACATGCTGAAGTAGCATGAATTTCACCAGCGCAAATATTTGCCACGAAAATTGAATTGTATGCAGTCCAAAACGTACTGCAAGGGTGTGCAAAAATTGGCAATACCTACTCAAAACTGGGTAAGGAAAAGGGAAAATTACAAAGTGCCTTAGTGATGGTGATACAATTCATCCTACAAGAGTGTAAGTCAGTCTTCCTTTTGGTCTCTTCACACCCATTACTGTTTACGTAGCACAAAAGGCAAAAAACATGCTCAAATGTACACAGAAACAGTCATGAAGTAAGCTACATACCTCTCACATGCCACTCCAATGGACTGCAATGGAATTACATGCAAAACAATGTAAGCTGGAAATAACACTACATGAAACTGAACAGGCGCCTTCCGCGACTAGGGGAGGGGCGCCCTTAGTTGCGCCGCAGGGCTGAGCCTCCTCCGTGGATCAGAGAAGGACGTGGGGCTGGCTGGATAATGAAGGGCTGGCGGTGTGGAAAACGAAACTTATCAGAAACGTAACTTAGCAGAGGTATTTAAGGCTGTGCTCCAGGTATTTCATTCACTTTGTCTCCTCGGACAACAGCCTGGCTACAGGAGTTGCGTTCTAATCTAGGACCCTGATCGATAATGTGACCTTATGCCCCTATACGGCTATAAATTCATTTATTCCCTATATTGGCATAACCGATCAAATGCAATATTCAGAAACTCGTCTCTGGCCTCACACGAACAGAGCCACATTTCAGAATCACTTCCTCTGCCCTTCCTTTGCAGCCAATTAGTGCAATGACATAGCAGAAGTTACTATCTAAGATTCCTAGATTAACACTCCGAGTTCTTCAACAAGATAAAAACTCAGCAACCTGGGAAAGCCCCGCTTGCTATATTTTGATTAGTAATAGAACTCTAATGAGCACTGATAGACGATCACTTCCTAGTGACATCTTTATTGACGTCTTATGTCCAAAAACTTACGTCAAACAAGGCACCTCTCAGGTATAAATGTTACCAACGTTGCCTTAAGCAATGCTGAAGTTGCTGCTGTTTCGCTGAAGCTGCTGTTATGCTGATGATACCATAGCTGCTATCGCTACTGCTATCACTGCTAACGAGCGAACGATGGTGTGGTGAACTTAGGAGCTGAACAGCCGTCCCCTGCAAGAGCCCAGCAGATGCAAGCTGCCCTCGGACGCTGCCCCTCCTCCTCTTCCTCGACGCGCTGAGAGAGACGCTGTCTTTTCTCTTGTTGAGAAATCCAGCTCCGGCGTTTCCAGTCTACTTTTGCGAGTGAGTGGGATATCGAGTTCCCTGAAGGAGATACCAGACCTCCATCATTCTATTCCAGAGGTATGGTGTTGACTAAACCCTTAGAGAGAATTCTTGAAGCAAACCTTGGCAAAACCAACTTAACTTAAAGCTACTTACTTACTCCCCTCCCAAGTACTAGGCTTAGGTCAGGTACACTGGGGTAGGCGTAGTTAGAAGCACCAGTTGAGTATTTTAGCCTAATGTATATATGAATGTATATATGTTTTATTCATTTTAAACCATTGTATGGCTAAGAAACCATATCAATGCTTTTACAATATTATTTCGCAATACTCATCTTACTGTACGTACTTTTCATAATAACAAGTCTTGCAATCGTGGCAATTCATTTCTCTTGTACGAGAAGAAAGACTGTTCAATAAATGTTACCCTTTATTGAAAACGCCTGTCTCTCTATTCTCTACATATTGTGAAAGTAATCTGCACTACAACTTAGTAAAATAACTGTCTATTGTTTCACACGACCCTAGAGATTGACTCTTATCTGAGGAGCAAAGTTGTCATGTTGCATGGTTGTTAGAAAACTGAATCCCTTCTTGTCTGTACCCGGGAAGCTGATCACTTCCTATTCAGTCAAGAAAGTTTCCAGTGACCTCTGAGCTCGTTGGTAACAAACCCAATTAAGTTTAGCATAGTCAGTAGAGGCCTGGAAGATCCGCACTTCTACGTCGATACTACTGTTTATGTTATTCCAATGCGCAGGGCCTATTGGGAAAATAGGATCTACACTACAAAGGTTTCATGTGGCAGAGCGCTGACAGTTTACAACAAAGGGGGATGCACAACAATGGAGGTACAGACATTCAATGAACCCCTAGAAGGGGTAAATTCCATGAGTGCAGTGGGACTGGCCTGCCGGTAGTCCTGGACTCTGCTGCCTTAACTCACCACGTATGGACTGAGTAGAATCTTAGGGAGGATGCCTGTGTTCAGGTGCCCCGGTGGGCCAGTATGGTATGCGGTGCCCTGGATGTGAAGTAATGTAATTGTTGGCTGTAGTGCGTTGGGGCCCGCCGGAGCAATGTGGGCAGCGGAGTCGGGGATTGTGGGGAAGATGCCTGTGTTCAGGTACCCCGGTGGACTGGTGCGGTATGGGGTGCCCTTGATGTCAAGTAATGTAACTATTAGCTGTAGCGCACAGGTTCCTGCCAGCGCAATGTGCGCAGACGAGTGGGAGAATGGCGGCCTAGACTGCCAAGTTCAAATGTACGGTCAAGTTCTTGTGTACGACCGAGTTAAAAGTTAAAATGTAAGTTTGAAATGTGCGGCCAAGTTGTTCTAGTGTACGGCCGAGATAAATGTTAAAGTGTAATGTCATACCTAATCTCCTTACTGCAGTTGACATGTTGATGCAGATAAAGTGTGATATTGTGAATAGTTCTTATATATATAAGAAGGATACTTTTATTTGGCAATGGACTATGATGATTCACTTGGATTAATATGAGTAAAAGGCAAAGCTTTAGACAACATGTCTTGATTCCGAGAGGTCTTGGGCATAGCGGGTGGTAAGGGGAAGGAATTTGGGGAGGAGGGAATGTCCTGTTGTGCGCATACTGTTGAAAACATAGAAATAAAACGTTAATAGCGCAACAGTGTGCACTCACCTAGAGTCATTAGAATAAAAGCATACTCACCCAAGAGAGTCGAGTTACCAATAAAATAAATGTGAACTCAAAAAGGTATATTTGGATAATACACTAACTGGGAACATATGATGTGAGGTCATTCACGAAAACACATATGCACATGGGCACATGAGTTGATAAAAAAGAAAACTCACATAAACACACATGATAACACTGTAAATTGAATATTGAGAATTCAGAAATAATGAAAAAAATGACCAATTACCAATAATGACCCACAGAAAATATTCCATGGGGCTGAGAACACCTGCACCCCAGTTTATTATACAAACAATGAAAACATAAAGTGCATTAACGACATAACAATGTTAAATAGCATAGCCTCTTCCCATTAAAGCATTGAAAAAACCTAAAGGGATTCATTTTTTTCATTAGCATGAGTTATATCAAAGTTATGAAAATATATAGTTCCACGGGCACTGCATATCTTAGCATTTAACAATTGATTTTTCTGTTATGTACGCTTTAAGGCATCGGCAAAGTGGGAAATTACCCAGGACACCACCACCTTTGAAAGTTCCCCCTGGTGTAGTGAGTGAATATTTGAACTTCCTTTCAAAATAAAATTGCTCATAAAAACAGATTCTGTTTTATTTTCACAACTGACCATGCTTGCTAGAAACGTAGAATCACAGTGCCTAAGGATTAGTGCACGGATAATCTTCAAATGGTATATACTTTCAAGCACAAAAGTAATTGTATGATTGAAAGCTGCTCTTTTCTTATTGCATGTTGCGCTTTACGACTATTTGCATCCAGGATGCCCTACTTGGGTGGATTAGTACAAGCACTCATAGGCTATATTTATCACGGGTTTGCTTCACCCTTGCGCCACATGAGGGGGTGCAAGGGCAATGCAAAACCTACAATTATATTTACCAATCCACGCAAGGCCACCTTGCATGGCCCTACGTGGCTTGATAAATGTGGAGAAACGCAAGGCAGCGCGCGTCGCTGCCGTTCGTTACTGTGTCCCATGGAGGCATTATATGGGTGGAGCATGGGTGTTCCCACGCTGTTTGGACAAAATATAAAAAAAGTATATTGTAATACAAAAATATCATGCAGTACACACAAAGGAGGCCTGAGGAGGTTTAATAGCCAGCAAGGGGCAATTCCCCTCTAATGTAATCTAGCAACACAAAAAAGCGTCCTAGGGTCTAGAATGAAAAAGGAGTGCAGAGAATCCTTTTTAAAGGAAGGTTTCCCTCACCCACCCATAGGTGGCATGCGTAGTCATTGGGTAACCTTCTAGCACTCTGTACCTAGTTGCAGTGCAGAATAAAAAAACCCTCACTGAGAGGGAGGAGCTCAGGGATGTTTTATGATATGACCAAGAGGTATTCTAAAACCTTCAGATGAGCTGGGCAAGGAGGCAGTGAAAAAGGAAGGTGAAAGTGAGTTAAAATTTACTCCCTGCTATGTCAGAACAAACTGTATTAGGACATCCTGAGGTCAGGAGTAAAAGAAAAGGGCTATGGCAGGAGAATTCAACCTGTCAAAGACTCTAAATGGTCGACATGTTTCAGCCTTTATGCCCTCAGCAGAGGTGACGAGGCTTTCTTTAGGACCAAAAAAGTGCAGATTAAGGTTAATCAACCATGTGTACCAAATTTAGTAGGTGGTTAAAAGAGCATACAACCAGCTAGTAAGTGTTTTAAACAGTCAAGAGTTCTGCTTGTTAGTGTCTCCCCTGAAAAGTGACAAGTGTTATGAGAGCAGTGTTAACATATTTCTCTTATTCCAAGCTACATGCATACATTATCAGTGCAGATGTGGCCTCACACAGTGTCAGGATCATAGATTTATAATGCTTACCTGCATAGTCGAGTGAGGTAGTGGCACCTTACCCTTGGAGAATGCACTCGAGGTGGCATCCAAATCCTATATTAGGAAGAAGTGGGGAAAAAAAAGGTTAACTGTAGCATACAGTCATATATTCACACGTCATACAAATACACACATATACAGTTGGCGTTATGTTCTTGGGATAGCCCATTAAAAAATGACCCAATTCAAAAATAGCTGGAAGGTGAAACGGGTTATGCCCTCAGTGTCATTTCTCTAGCCTGAGGCTCATGAGGTGGCGGTGGCAAGACTAGTCAGGTCATAAGGAATGGAAGGGGGATGGGTAACGCACACCACACTGTGTGGTGGCCAGAGGCTACCTGTGGAAGTACTCAATGTCACATCAAGAATATCGGGAAATCAAAAATATCGGTGACAGGAATATTTAAAAGTTAAAATATTGTTTTTAGTGTTGTTTTTAATATTGTTGTAAAATATCAATGCAGCAAATATTGCTGTTTGTAACATTGTTTGTAATTGGTAATTAGTGTATAATGTATTGTACCATTGCATGAGGTTAGTTTATGTCTGCGTTTTTAGTAAGGTTTGTTTTAGTTATGAATTTGCGAATTTATTTGTTTTAGGTGTAAAAATAATGGTTTAATTTGTTATCAGTAGCAGGATTTTGGGTATTTAACAGGATAAAGATGGGGAGAGTTTTAAAAAATGTATATCTTAAATACAAATATGTGTTATTTGTTTTGTAATATTTATATGTATATTTTTACTAGAAATCTTTTTATTGAAAGTTTTCACAGGTCAAAACAGGGTACAACATGAGAAACTGGTAGCATAAGAAATGCACCCTCCTCATCACCATGAGTGCAGTTTTACAGCAGTAGGCAGTGATGTAACACTCTAAACATAAAGTAGTCAGTGCTACTGAGGAACACCATGTTGAACAAGGGGGTGTGTCAAGTATGGTCAGTATTCAGGTGTCCTCTAGAAAATGGAAAAAAATGACAGTCAAGCAGTGAGACAATAAAGGTTGGAGATGTACATCACAAGACCAACCAAGTGCAAGAGTCTCCAGAGTCCGTGCAAAGAGGCAGAGTCTGAGAGTCTGGGAGCAGAGGAGGGGGAAAAGGGAGGGAAAGTCAGGGTGAAAGGGGTTCAGGGAATCACAATTATTGGGCCCAGTGCACTTTGTCAAGTGGCTATCTAATTAAAGAATTGGAGTGCCCTGAGCCTAGGAGGCGTAAAGCAGGAATGTTCCAGGTGGGTGAAATAGCCCAGCAGTGGTTGCTAGGTACTGGCAAATTTTGTGCCAGTGTGCACTATCTTATGGGATATGAGTTCCATGCCCATTGCAAGTCATAGGCGAGTGAACCAAAGGACAATGAGAGGGGTGGAGAGTTTCTTCCGATCACGTGCTATTAGCTGCCTGGCGGCACCTAACATATAGATTAGTAGGCACCAATCAGTGTGAGTCATTGTCTCCAAGTCTATTGTGCGTACGCCTAAGACAGATGTGTTGTAGGAAGCCGAGAGAGGAAAGTCCATTGTAACTTTAATGTGACTGGGAACTACCTTCCAATAAGTTATTACAAGAGACCATGACCACCATATATGAAAGATATCCCCAGGGCTATACCGTGCCGCACTGCTAACAGGAGGTGGCAGGGTAAATTGATTTTAAATTTTTTTCTGAAATTTTATATAGCGCAAACTTGACCCGAAGGTTTCAGGTATCAGAGTGCCCTACATGAGCAGCAGCTACATTACACAAGGACACATTCGTTTTTGTAAGGCACAGGGAGATTACGTGATTTGCTCAGAATCACATGATGTTGAGCGTCCCCGCCGAGCCTCAAACCCAGTTCCCCAACTCAAAGGTCTGCTGCTCTAGACGTAAGCCTCCTCAAATTGCACATATGTGGGTCGGTGTAGAATACCACTGAGCCATCAGTTTGTAGGCTGTCTCACGCTGCTGGGATATGTCCTCAGCAGTGGTGTCATGCCATTGCAAATTGGTATGGGTGTGTCCTGACCAGTGCTGAGGGCTGAAGCACCGGATTGGTGTACGATATCAACTCCCTAGTACCATCGTACCGTCTGACCAGTGCCTCAAATGGGGAGAATTGTTGTATCGCTCCATGGTGTAAAAGGTAGGGCCAATTTCGACCGATAACCTTTAAGTATTGCCCGGCATTAGCCGCCTCTCATACCACTCGAGATTATCAAACAAAGAGGCAGGCGCTGGAGACTAGAAGGCAGGAAACAGAAGTTTATTCCGACGGAGCAGAACACGTCAAATTAGACAAGAGGGTATCTTCTCGAGGTGCTCTAACCGCATCTCTGAGGCCTGGCCTCTTATACACAGGTTTATGGCTTTATTGTAATGAAATAACTGTGAATTATTGGGATTCCGCTGCACTCCTAAGTTAAACCAAAAATCTTCTTGGAATATGTACAAGGAAAGTAAAGTCTTTTAGGGTGCTCAGGGTAATGCTCTCACTGTCCAAGAAGAGCAGAACGTGAAATGCCTGAAGAAACCCTGTAGGCACAGGGTGGTTAACCTGAGCACACCTGTGTGCTATAATGAGCAAATGTAATCCAAACGTTAATGTTCAAAAAAGTTTTATTCACTTTTTTTCATTAGGTGATGTATTCATGATACTGTATCAAAATAGTTTTTCAAATAATGTTCAAGTAATAAACGAATATTCAATCAATGAATAAGACTTGTCCAAAGTATTCAAATTCCATACGGTGGCATCACATACATATATCCTCACCCCCATGCATTTCGAGCCCAGAGGCTCTTCGTCAGGGGTTATCAGCTGTGAATAAAGTAGAGGGAGGTGGTATCAATAAGGAGCCGGAAATGGGTGAGAGCTAACAATAACGAAGTTCTAAGGTGGGAATATACAACAACATGCAAGGTACTCTGATCACTTGTTAAGTGAATCAATGGGCCGTGCGCGTGCGTTATGAAAATGAACAGAAGTGAGTCCTAAGGGCTGGTGAAAATGTCTAAAAAAGTGAAACGTTATAATCCCAAGGTTGGCCGAGTGAGATAGCCAGAACTTCCGTCACCAAAAGTAAATAAAATAAATAAACCCGCGTGGTCCACAGCGGACGTTAGCATTCGCGTATAAGGAGATTGTGTCCGGTCGCACTTACCGAGGATAAACATGCAGAAAACCATGCATCACGAGAAAGCCGATGGTAAGAACGCCGACAGACGTGGGTGAAAGTGTTTGTGGAGCCGCGATGGCGTTTAAAGAAACAAGCAGGTGCAATGGAAAACGGACTGAGCAAAGAGGTGAGGCCAGTGAACACAAACGAGGGACTCACACCTCGGGAAAGTGCAAAGTTAAGGTAAACAGTGCCGAAATGGTATAAAGAAGAACAAGAGAAAAAGGAAGTAAAAAAGATGTGCAAGTTCGAAAGAAGAACCCGCACCTGAGGGTGTAATTGAGAATAACAAGGTGGCCGAAGAAAACAATAGAATAAAGGAACAAAGACTGAACAAAAATAAGTGGTTAAATACAATGCATAAATTAGATGGTAAATACGTGCACAAAAAAGTTGATCAACCAGCAGGCGAAACAGTTCAAAATGTTATACACAATGTCATAGGAAGCTGCTAAATTCCAGGCGTTCGTTGAGACCGTGTGGCACAGTCGTTCCCAATTTGAAAATCCAAAATAGTTCTCTTTGTAATAGATATTTTTTAGGATCCATGCCCTCTGGTTTGTTTACAGTTTCGAGAACCAAAAAACGAATCTGGCTGTTCGTGTGGTTTTGTTGAGTGAAATGTGCTGACACGCAGGATTTCAAATTTTTGTTCCTGATATTGCTGCTTTAAAATATATACCACATTGGTGGAATCACAGGTAGCATTAGTTCTTAAAGAGATCGGTTTGCCCGAACTCGGATGATTAACATTTGTCCCTGGGATGATGTTGTAGCAATTTTGAGAGTTATGACATGGAATGGTTCCTTTGAATATTGTGAGTTCTTTACTCTGTGGTTTGATTAGTGACCGTAGGTTTCTAGATCTTTGATAAGCAAATATAGGCAAGTCATTGAAAATCCTGTTGAAATCTGGTTCTAATTGTAACAATTGCCAATGAGCTTTTTTGATCAAATGACTTTTGGTAGAGAATTTGAAAACAAACACGTTGGGTTGTGTATCCGCACTTGTTCTCTCCTTGGGTTGCAATAGCGTAGAACGGACAGTGGATGTAACACGTTGGTAAGCGGTGTTAATGATCCTTTGTGGGTAACCTCTTTTTGAAATTTTTTTCATGATGGTGGAACTGTCCTGTACAAATGACTCTTCGGTGGAAGCTATTCTTTTTGCTCTGAGGAGTTGTGAATATGGTGGATGTATTTTGAGGCTAGATTGATGGAAGCTGGAGTAATGTAAATAGTTGTTGCGATCGGTGGGTTTGATATGCATGGATGTTTCCAGTTTGTGATCTTTCTTGGTGATGTTAACATCCAAAAAAGTAATGTTTGAACTGTTATATTGATGGGTAAATTGGATTCTTTCATCAATATTGTTTAAATCAGTGATGGCAAATAGTAGTTGTTCTTCCGTGCCTGTCCAGATTAGAAAAATATCGTCAATGTAGCGATAGTAAGTTTGCAAGTGATTTTTCCAATGTGGTACTGAGAGGATGTGTTCATTTTCAAAATCCTGCATGAACAGGTTGGCATATGCCGGAGCAGCACAGTTGCCCATGGCTACTCCGGATAATTGACTGTAGAATTTGTTGTTGTATCTGAAGTAACTGTGCATCAAGATAAATTCGATAAGTTCCATTAGAAAAATTTGCAAGTTTTGTGGTTTGTCCGATTTTAACACTGCCGCTTCTACTGCCTGTATTCCTAGGTATTCCTAGGTTGATCTTTACACTAGGCCTCTCGGCTAAATCTTCTTTCAAGGGCATGCTGATTTATCGCCCTCCAGGGTCAAGAGCAAAATTCTTAGCCAATATAGGCAATCTAATTGAAGCAGCGGCAGACACCCCGCATTTTACGCTACTAGGTGACTTTAATTTTCACCTAGAGCTCTGAACAACCATGATACTACTCAGCTTCTCACAGACCTTTCAGCTGCAGGCCTAAAACAACTAATAACCTCCCCCACACACCTGGCAGGTCATACATTAGACGGCATCTTCACCAACAGTCCCCGTGTAAATGTCACTCAAATAATTCCACTCATCTGGACTGACCACTCAGCCATCTGTTTCATAGTCCAAACAAACCCTGCTAAACTTAATTCTACCTCACCATCCCCTTCATCCTACAGAGATTGGAAAAATATTAACCCTGGGCGAAAAACTACGCTCCGTTCGCGGAGTTTGCGGAGTTTCGGCAACTCCGCGCTCCGCGGAGAACGCGAAGTTGTCGAATACTCCGCAAACTGCTGCGTAGCGTAGTTCTCGCGCGCTCAATAGCATTTTCACGTGCGCGAGGATGCTTGTCGGTAAGATCGAGTTGCCGAACACGCAGAAACTGCAATCTGGCACAGAATAACTCGCGAACACGTTAGTAGTGACCGGAAATAAGGGGACGCGAGCGGGCGGGACAAACCTCATGGGTAACTTCGCGTGCTACACATCCCGAGCATGCAGGCAATCAATCAATCAATCAATCAGGATATTTGTATAGCGCGCTACTCACCCAGAGGGTCTCAAGGCACTTGGGGGAGGGGGGTCCGCTACTGCTCGAACAGCAACTTGAGTTGCTTCTGAAGCAGAGGTGGTCTTGGGTCAGGCGGAGGTGGATGGGGAGGGAGTTCCATGTCTTGGCTGCCAGGTAGGAGAAGGATCTTCCTCCCATGGTGGATCTTCGGATGCGTGGCACGGCGGCGAGGGCGTGGCTGGTCGATCGTAGCTGGCGGGTGGGAGTGTAGAAGGTCAGGCGGTTGTTGAGGTACCTGGGGCCCAGGTCGTGGAGGGCCTTGTGTGCGTGGGTGAGGAGTTGGAACGTGATTCTCTTGCTGATGGGGAGCCAGTGAAGGTCTCTCAGGTGTCTGGAGATGTGGCTGTGTCGGGGGATGTCCAAGATGAGTCGTGCGGAGGCGTTCTGGATGTGTTAGAGTCTTTTCTGGAGTTTGGCTGTGGTTCCGGTATAGAGGGTGTTTCCGTAGTCCAGTCGGCTGGTGACGAGTGCCTGTGTGACCGTCTTCCTGGTTTCGGTAGCGAGCCATGGGAAGATCTTTCGGAGCATGCGTAGGATGTTGAAGCATGATGATTGGACGGCGTTGACTTGTCTGGTCATCGAGAGGGAGGAGTCCAGGATGAAGCCCAGGTTGCGTGCGTGGTCCGTTGGTTTGGGTGCGCTGCCCAGGGCAGGGGGCCACCAGGAGTCGTCCCAGGCGGAGGGTGATGATCGAAGGATGAGGACTTCCGTCTTGTCTGAGTTCAGTTTCAGGCGGCTGTTCCTCATCCACTTGACTACGTCTTTCATCCCTTCGTGTAGGTTGGTTCTGGCGGTTCCTGGGTCGTTGGTGAGGGAGAGGATCAGCTGGGTGTCGTCGGCGTAGGAGATGATGTTGAAGTTGTGTTGGCGTATGATGGCTGCGAGGGGGCTCATGTAGACGTTAAAGAGGGTGGGGCTGAGTGATGATCCTTGTGGTACGCCGCATATGACTTCGGTGGCCTTGGATCTGTACGGGGGGAGGCGGACTCTCTGGGTTCTTCCGGTGAGGAACGTGATGATCCACTCCAGTGCCTTCTCTTGGATTCCGATGTTGCTGAGGCGCTGCACTAGGGTGCGGTGACAGACCGTATCGAATGCTGCCGAGAGGTCCAGGAGGATGAGGGCCGCTGTTTCCCAGTTGTCGAGCAGGGCTCGGATGTCGTCAGTGGCTGCGATGAGGGCGGTCTCGGTGCTGTGGTTGGTGCGGAAGCCGGACTGCGAGTGGTCGAGGCTGGTTGGGCGAGCGCAATTGGTGATCCACTGTGTGAGGTTGTTGGCTGCTTGGTTGGGGTCCGCTGAGCTGGCGGGCGAGTTCTGGCTCAGTGAAGTGGTGAGCTGGTCGGTGGTGATCTTGTTCCAGTTCCTGCGGGGAACCTGTTGCGGGTGGTGGTGAGTCGTGGTCTTTCTGAAGCTGAAGTGGACGCAGCTGTGGTCTGTCCAGTGGAGTCCGGTGGAGTGGCTGAAGGAGATGTACTTGCTGGAGGAGAAGACTGGGTCAAGCGTGTGTCCGGCGTAGTAGGTGTGGGTGTTCACCAGTTGCATGAGTCCGAGGTTGGCGAGGTTGTCCAGCAGGGTGGTGGTGGTGTTGTCGTTGTTGTTCTCCAGGTGGAAGTTGAGGTCCCCTAGGAGGATGTAGTCAGCGGAGGCGAGGGCGTGCGGGCTGATGAAGTCTGCGATGTCTTCGCTGAATTGTGTGCGAGGTCCTGGGGGTCTGTAGATGAGGGTGCCTCTGAGTGTGGTCTTGGGGTCGGTGTGTATCTGGAAGTGAAGATGTTAAGCGGCTGTGAGGGTGTCGTCTGAGTTGGTCGTGATGCGGATGGTGTTCTTGAGGACGATGGCGATGCCTCCTCCTGTCTCGTTGACGCGGTCTCTCCGGGTGATCTTGTATCCGCCCGGGATGGCGACGGCGAGGTCGGGCGCTGAGGAGGCGTTCATCCATGTTTCCGTGAGGAAGGCGACGTCTGGAGATGTGGTGTCAAGCAGGTTCCAGAGTTCCACGGCGCTCACGAAGACGAAAAATGGCTTGCGAACGGGTCAAGCAAGCTACTACGCATGCTCGCGGAGCTATGCGTAGTTCGCGGAGTGCAAGTGCATCTTCGCGTAGCTCGCGGAGTGCGGCTACGCGAACTACGCCCAGGCTTAAAAAATATTAATCTAACTCTACTAGCTGAAATAATGCCGGATAACCATATTCCCAACGAGCAAGATCCTACTATAGCATCCTCCAATTACCTGACAAGCTTAGACATGGCATGTAATAAGCTAGCTCCAACTAAAAGTTCACATCGGAACAGGAAAATACCTTCAGCCCCATGGTTCACTGAAGCCTTACGCTTGCAAAAACAATACTGCAGGAACCTTGAAAGACACTGGCGTCGCAATTATAGTACTGCAGACAAACTGAACTATAAAAATGCCCTCTCCACCTATAAAAGATTGATAACAACCTAGAAAAGTCACTATTTTACCACTCAAATCGATCAGGCAAAAAATTCGACAGGAGAACTATTTCGGGTAGTCAACTCTCTTTCTAATCCGCCCACACCTCGCATAGAAGGCTCTCAGTACACTGGCAGATGCCTTGGCCAGATTCTTCAAGGAAAAAGTCAGTTCTATTTTTTACACTTTTTCCCACTCCGCCCCCTAACCCCTCCAGTGGCACTCCTCACGGATGCTCGGCCTACCTTATCATCTTTCACTGCCGTAGACCAGGATCAAATTCAACGCCTGGTAGCTAGCACTAAATCCGGATCCCCTCTTGATCCCTGCCCTCCTTCCATTCTAAATCTCATCCCTGAAGCAATCTCCCCCGCATTGTCTACCATTTGCAATGCCATGTTCTCTACAGGCATATATCCCGCAGTCTGGAAAGAAGCTATAATTAAGCCATTATTGAAAAAACCTACTCTGGACCCACTCCTCCCTGCAAGCTACAGACCCATCGCCTGCCTCCCATTCCCAGCAAAGATTTTCGAGAAGCCCATGAACATCCAACTCTCGAAATTCATTAATGACAACAACTTGCTTGATGACACCCAGTTTGGCTTTAGACAAGGACATGGGACGGAAACAGCACTCCTGAAAGCTGCAGACGAAATCCGAACAACCATGGACACGGGAGGGGGGGCTGTCCTGATACTCCTAGATCTCTCCGCCGCATTTGACACGGTCGATCACGTCACTCTGATCGACCGTGTCTCGGCCCTGGGAATAGGAGGCACAGCCAAAGACCTAATTGCCTCATTCCTTGCCAATCGTCCTCAGACGGTTAAGGTAGGCAATTTCACTTCTCAGACTTTCTCTCTCCCCTGTGGTGTTCCTCAGGGCTCCTCGCTAAGTCCGACGCTTTTCAATATCTACGTATCGGACTTAGCGAGAGTAATAAAAACCTATGGAATAGCCCTCACCACGTACGCCGATGACACGCAACTAGTTTTATCGGTGCACAACAACGGAGCCAGCGTCGCATCCAACTTTCAGGAGGGAATGAAGGTGATAAGCTCCTGGATGTCATCAAACTGCCTCAAACTTAACTCCGATAAAACGGAGGTGATGACATTCTGGAGTCTGCAGCCAGCATGGTCCCCGCAGTGGTGGCCACCTGAGTTGGGCTCCCCCCCCAGTCAGTGGTAAAAGTCCGCAACCTAGGAGTCCTCTTCGACAATAAGCTGACTTTTCACCATCATGCTAATGCCGTCGTATCTTCCACCTTTTTCACCCTCAAAAAAATAAAAAAACTTCTGCCTTACTTACCTCAATCAGCCGGCAAAACTCTCATCAGCACTTTAGTCTTTTCAAGAACAGATTACTGCAACTCTCTCCTTCTGAATGCTCAGGAAGGGGTACTTAACAAGCTGCAGACCGTGCAAAACGCGGCGGCTAGAACCTTACTCTCTATCCCTAAATTCACTTCCACTTCCCACCACATCAGAAAGCTCCACTGGCTTCCAATCAGGAGCAGAATCAAATTGAAGGCCCTATGTATAGCCTATAAGACCTTAAACAATACAGGACCACAGTTCCTAAAAGAAGCTCTTCGCCCAGTGGAGCAACGCAGGACGCTACGTTCCTCTACAGCCCTTTTGCTGAACGTACCTCGCACAAGAAAGGCCACCTGGGGAGACAGATGCTTCACCACAGCCACAGCTAAACTGTGGAACACTCTCCCACTCCATATCAAATCTGCTCCCACGCTTCTTAAATTCCGCAAAAGTCTAAAAACCTGGCTCTTCTCTTCCTCCTAACTCCCCCGTCATTCTGCAGTGAGTTCTGAGTTCACCAGCGCCGAGACACCCGTATGGGTATTTGTTGCGCTTTAAAAATTGCAAAAATAAATAAATAAATAGGTTGTGAGGAATAGAGGTGTAAAGGGAATTTACGTCAATGGTACACAACAGGATGGATATGTGTGAATCGATGGTCACCTGATTGAGTTTGGCTAGGAAATCTGTAGTGTCTTGTAGGAAACTGGTCATGGATTTAACAGATGATTGTAGATGACGGTCAATGTAAGTTCCAACTGGTTCATGAATGGAGTTAATGGTGCTGACAATTGGTCTGAATGGTGGTTTTGTTAGATGCTTGTGGATTTTGGGAATCATGTATAAATATGGAACACTGGGATAGTTCTTGATGAGATAGTTACGGTCTCTAGTTGTGATAGTTCCAGTTGTCACATTTTTGTCAACGATTGTCTGAAGAATAGCAGCATACTCCCTGGTTGGATCCGATGGAATTTCCATATAGGTGTTGGTCTCTGTAATATGTTTTTGTACACTGTCGAGGTAGAATTAACTGTCCATAATAACTAAGGATCCACCCTTGTCAGCAGGGCAGATCATAATGTTGTCATTACTGGCTAGTTGTTTCAAAGCCATTTTCTCTTGATTGTTCAAGTTTTGCTTGTGTCTTATGGGCAATTTACGAATTTTGTCTAGATCTTTTTGTACCAAAGTTTCGAATAGGTCCAAAGTTTTGTGGCTCACTGGGGCCATGAAAGTGCTTTTGGGACGTAAATCTAAGGATGTATGTTCCTCAGTATGGGAGGGAGTAGGACAAATATTGGAAAAAAGTGTCTTAGTCGCAAATTTTGCATGAATTTAAACAAGCTGGTCTGAATTTCAAGGTCATTCAAATTGTAGGTGGGGACAAACGAGATCCCTTTCTGTAAGACTTTGTTTTGAGTAGAGGAGATAGTCGTGTTTGAGATGTTTATGATTAGATTCTGTGACTCCGCGTTGACTGGGCTATAGGACGTTGTTGTTCTGATGTACTGTGTTCTCCGGGATCTCCCGTTGCGTCTGTGCCTACCCCTAAAAAAGGTACCGGTCCAGTACTCTGTGTGGTGGCTTGACTCGTTGATGCTGCGCTCTGCGGTTGACTCGCTGAGGCGCCTCCTTGTTGGTGTGGGGTTGCACGGGGTGGTGGTCTCGGTGGTCGGAAGCGGGTGGAATCCTCTGAGGAGAAAGTGTCCCCTTCTGTGGATTTGTTATATTGTGTCCTTTGTTGTCGTCTCGCTGCATAGATCTCCGCCCAGTTGTATACCTCCCCCAGCTTGTAATCAACGGTGTCCCGTTTGAATTTACGCAGTTTACGTTCGTTAATTTCTTTAGTGTACTTTTCCAATTGGGTGTTGATATCTTCTAAGGTTTGTTTTAGTTCTTCTCCAGTGAGTTTGGAACTGAGTTCCTCATTAAGCTGTGTTACTTCGGTGGTAAGATCTTCTAGCATTTTTGAGACTTCTTTAACAATCAATAAAATCAGGTCGAGCGAACATTTGTTTAGTATCCCATACCATCTTTCAGTGAATTTGCTATTGTTCTTACATAACGTGGCACGGAAGAACAACTACTATTTGCCATCACTGATTTAAACAATATTGATGAAAGAATCCAATTTACCCATCAATATAACAGTTCAAACATTACTTTTTTGGATGTTAACATCACCAAGAAAGATCACAACATCCATGCATATCAAACCCACCGATCGCAACAACTATTTACATTACTCCAGCTTCCATCAATCCAGCCTCAAAATACATCTACCATATTCACAACTCCTCAGAGCAAAAAGAATAGCTTCCACCGAAGAGTCATTTGTACAGGACAGTTCCACCATCATGAAAAAGTTTTCAAAAAGAGGTTACCCACAAAGGATCATTAACACCGCTTACCAACGTGTTACATCCACTGTCTGTTCTACGCTATTGCAACCCAAGGAGAGAACAAGTGCGGATACACAACCCAACGTGTTTGTTTCCAAATTCTCTACCAAAAGTCATTTGATCAAAAAAACTATCAAAACTCATTGGCAATTGTTACAATTAGAACCAGATTTCAACAGGATTTTCAATGACTTGCCTATATTTGCTTATCAAAGATCTAGAAACCTACGGTCACTAATCAAACCACAGAGTAAAGAACTCACAATATTCAAAGGAACCATTCCATGTCATAACTGTCAAAATTGCCACAACATCATCCCAGGGACAAATGTTAATCATCCGAGTTCGGGCAAACTGATCTCTTTAAGAACTAATGCTACCTGTGGTTCCACCAATGTGGTATATCTTTTAAAGTGCCACTGTGGATTACCATATGTAGGTAAAACAGAGCGTAAGATAAAAACACGCCTAAACGAACACAGAAGCAATATCAGTAACAAAAATTTGAAATCCTGCGTGTCAGCACATTTCACTCAACAAAACCACACGAACAGCCAGATTCGTTTTTTGGTTCTCGAAACTGTAAACAAACCGGAGGGCATGGATCCTAAACAATATCTATTACAAAGAGAACTATTTTGGATTTTCAAATTGGGAACGACTGTGCCACACGGTCTCAACGAACGCCTGGAATTTAGCAGCTTCCTATGACATTGTGTATAACATTTTGAACTGTTTTGCCTGCTGGTTGATCAACTTTTTTGTGCACGTATTTACCATCTAATTTATGCATTGTATTTAACCACATATTTTTGTTCAGTCTTTGTTCCTTTATTCTATTGTTTTCTTCGGCCACCTTGTTATTCTCAATTACACCCTCAGGTGCGGTTTCTTCTTTCAAACTTGCACATCTTTTTTACTTCCTTTTTCACTAGTTCTTCTTTATACCATTTCGGCACTGTTTACCTTAACTTTGCACTTTCCCGAGGTGTGAGTCCCTCGTTTGTGTTCACTGGCCTCACCTCTTCGCTCAGTCCGTTTTCCATTGCACCTGCTTGTTTCTTTAAACGCCATCGCGGCTCCACGAACACTTTTACCCACGTCTGTCGGCTTTCTTACTATCGGCTTTCTCGTGATGCATGGTTTTCCGCATGTTTATCCTCGGTAAGTGCGAACGGACACAATCTCCTAATACGCGAATTCTAACGTCCGCTGTGGACCACGTGGGTTTATTTATTTTATTTACTTTTGGTGACGGAAGTTCTGGCTATCTCACTCGGCCAACCTTGGGATTATAACGTTTCACTTTTTTAGACATTTTCACCAGCCCTTAGGACTCACTTCTGTTCATTTTCATAACGCACGCGCACAGCCCATTGATTCACTTAACTAGTGATCAGAGTACCTTGCATGTTGTTGTATATTCCCACCTTAGAACTTCATTATTGTTAGCTCTCACCCATTTCCGGCTCCTTATTGATACCACCTCCCTCTACTTTATTCACAGCTGATACCCCCTGACGAAGAGACTCTGGGCTCTAAATGCATCGGGGTGAGGATATATGTATGTGATGCCACGGTATGGAATTTGAATACTTTGGACAAGTCTTATTCATTGATTGAATATTCGTTTATTACTTGAACATTATTTGAAAAACTTTTTTGATACAGTATCATGAATACATCACCTAATGAAAAAAAGTGAATAAACCTTTTTTGAACATTAACCTTTGGATTACATTTGCTCATTATAGCACACAGGTGTGCTCAGGTTAACCACCCTGTGCCTACATGGTTTCTTCAGGCATTTCACGTTCTGCTCTTCTAGGACAGTGAGAGCATTACCCTGAGCACCCTAAAAGACTTTACTTTCCTTGTACATATTCCAAGAAGATTTTTGGTTTAACTTAGGAGTGCAGCGGAATCCTAATAATTCACAGTTATCTCCTTCTGTCCAATCCGCTTTTGGCACCCACTCGTTTAACATCATGTCGTATGCAGACATCGCAAATTTGACATCAAATAAAGCAGACACTTTTGAATTTTCAACAGAAGATACAGAACGGATCTATACTTTAATTCAGGAACCGGAATGTGTGAGCTCTAGCACCGGATCAATACAGTCTAATATCCGTCAATTACTCTACGCAGCAAAAAGGGAGATCAACCAGCGCCTACATGCTAGTACACTCATTCGCTACCACAAAGTGTCAAGAATACCAAGAGGTCTACGTATTGCTTTAAAATCCACGTTATGTAGGAACAATAGCAAATTCACTGAAAGATGGTATGGGATACTAAACAAATGTTCCCTCGACCTGATTTTATTGATTGTTGAAGAACTCTCAAAAATGCTAGAAGATCTAACCACCGAAGTAACACAGCTTAAGGAGGAACTCAGTTCCAAACTCACTGGAGAAGAACTAAAACAAACCTTAGAAGATATCAACACCCAATTGGAAAAGTACACTAAAGAAATTAACGAACGTAAACTGCGTAAATTCAAACGGGACACCGTTGATTACAAGCTGGGGGAGGTATACAACTGGGCGGAGATCTATGCAGCGAGACGACAACAAAGGACACAATATAACAAATCCACAGAAGGGGACACTTCCTCCTCAGAGGATTCCACCCGCTTCCGACAACCGAGACCACCACCCCGTGCAACCCCACAACAACAAGGAGGCGCCTCGGCGAGTCAACCGCAGAGCGCAGCATCAACGAGTCAAGCCACCACACAGAGTACTGGACCGGTACCTTTTTTAGGGGTAGGCACAGACGCAACCGGAGATCCCGGAGAACACAGTACATCAGAACAACAACGTCCTATAGCCCAGTCAACGAGGAGTCACAGAATCTAATCATAAACATCTCAAACACGACTATCACCTCTACTCAAAACAAAGTTTACAGAAAGGGATCTCGTTTGTCCCCACCTACAATTTGAATGACCTTGAAATTCAGACCAGCTTGTTTAAATTCATGCGAAATTTGCGACTAAGACACTTTTTTTCCAATATTTGTCCTACTCCCTCCCATGCAGAGGAACATACATCCTTAGATTTACGTCCCAAAAGCTCTTTCATGGCCCCAGTGAGCAACAAAACTTTGGACCTATTCGAAACTTTGGTACAAAAAGACCTAGACAAAATTTGTAAATTGCCCATAAGACACAAGCAAAACTTGAACAATCAAGAGAAAATGGCTTTGAAACAGCTAGCCACTAATGACAACATTATGATCTGCCCTGCTGACAAGGGTGGATCCTTAGTTATCATGGACAGTCAATTCTACCTCGACAGTGTACAAAAACATCTTACAGAGACCAACACCTATATGGAAATTCCATCGGATCCAACCAAGGAGTATGCTGCTATTCTTCAGACAATCGTTGACAAAAATGTGTCCACTGGAACTATCACGACTAGAGACCGTAACTATCTCATCAAGAACTATCCCAGTGTTCCATATTTATACATGATTCCCAAAATCCACAAGCATCTAACAAAACCACCATTCAGACCAATTGTCAGCACCATTAACTCCATTCATGAACCAGTTGGAACTTACATTGACCGTCATCTACAATCATCTGTTAAATCCATGACCAGTTTCCTACAAGACACTACAGATTTCCTAGCCAAACTCAATCAGGTGACCATCGATCCACACATATCCATCCTGTTGTGTACCATTGACGTAAATTCCCTTTACACCTCTATTCCTCACAACCTAGGAATACAGGCAGTAGAAGAGGCATTGTTAAAATCGGACAAACCACAAAACTTGCACATTTTTCTAATGGAACTTATCGAATTTATCTTGATGCACAGTTACTTCAGATACAACAACAAATTCTACAGTCAATTATCCGGAGTAGCCATGGGCAACTGTGCTGCTCCGGCATATGCCAACCTGTTCATGCAGGATTTTGAAAATGAACACATCCTCTCAGTACCACATTGGAAAAATAACTTGCAAACTTACTATCGCTACATTGACGATATTTTTCTAATCTGGACAGGCACGGAAGAACAACTACTATTTGCCATCACTGATTTAATCAATAATGATGAAAGAATCCAATTTACCCATCAATATAACAGTTCAAACATTACTTTTTTGGATGTTAACATCACCAAGAAAGATCACAAACTGGAAACATCCATGCATATCAAACCCACCGATCGCAACAACTATTTACATTACTCCAGCTTCCATCAATCCAGCCTCAAAATACATCTACCATATTCACAACTCCTCAGAGCAAAAAGAATAGCTTCCACCGAAGAGTCATTTGTACAGGACAATTCCACAATCATGAAATTTTTTTCAAAAAGAGATTACCCACAAAGGATCATTAACACCGCTTACCAACGTGTTACATCCACTATCCGTTCTACGCTATTGCAACCCAAGGAGAGAACAAGTGCGGATACACAACCCAACGTGTTTGTTTCCAAATTCTCTACCAAAAGTCATTTGATCAAAAAAACTATCAAAACTCATTGGCAATTGTTACAATTAGAACCAGATTTCAACAGGATTTTCAATGACTTGCCTATATTTGCTTATCAAAGATCTAGAAACCTACGGTCACTCATCAAACACAGAGTAAAGAACTCACAATATTCAAAGGAACCATTCCATGTCATAACTGTCAAAATTGCTACAACATCATCCCAGGGACAAATGTTAATCATCCGAGTTCGGGCAAACCGATCTCTTTAAGAACTAATGCTACCTGTGATTCCACCAATGTGGTATATCTTTTAAAGTGCCCCTGTGGATTACCATATGTAGGTAAAACAGAGCGTAAGATAAAAACACGCCTAAACGAACACAGAAGCAATATCAGGAACAAAAATTTGAAATCCTGCGTGTCAGCACATTTTACTCAACAAAACCACACGAACAGCCAGATTCGTTTTTTGGTTCTCGAAACTGTAAACAAACCAGAGGGCATGGATCCTAAACAATATCTATTACAAAGAGAACTAATTTGGATTTTCAAATTGGGAACGACTGTGCCACACGGTCTCAACGAACACCTGGAAGTTAGCAGCTTCCTATGACATTGTGTATAACATTTTGAACTGTTTTGCCTGCTGGTTGATCAACTTTTTTTTGCACGTATTTACCATCTAATTTATGCATTGTATTTAACCACATATTTTTGTTCAGTCTTTGTTCCTTTATTCTATTGTTTTCTTCGGCCACCTTGTTATTCTCAATTACACCCTCAGGTGCGGTTTCTTCTTTCGAACTTGCACATCTTTTTTACTTCCTTTTTCACTAGTTCTTCTTTATACCATTTCGGCACTGTTTACCTTAACTTTGCACTTTCCCGAGGTGTGAGTCCCTCGTTCGTGTTCACTGGCCTCACCTCTTCACTCAGTCCGTTTTCCATTGCACCTGCTTGTTTCTTTAATCGCCATCGCGGCTCCATGAACACTTTCACCCACGTCTGTCGGCGTTCTTACCTTAGGCTTTCTCGTGATGCATGGTTTTCCGCATGTTTATCCTCGGTAAGTGCGACCGGACACAATCTCCTAATACGCGAATGCTAACGTCCGCTGTGGACCACGCGGGTTTATTTATTTTATTTACTTTTGGTGACGGAAGTTCTGGCTATCTCACTCGGCCAACCTTGGGATTATAACGTTTCACTTTTTTAGACTTTTTCACCAGCCCTGAGGACTCACTTCTGTTCATTTTCATAACGCACGCGCACAGCCCATTCATTCACTTAACAAGTGATCAGAGTACCTTGCATGCTGTTGTCTATTCCCACCTTAGAACTTCGTTATTGTTAGCTCTCACCCATTTCCGGCTCCTTATTGATACCACCTCCCTCTACTTTATTCACAGCTGATACCCCCTGATGAAGAGCCTCTGGGCTCGAAATGCATCGGGGTGAGGATATATGTATGTGATGCCACCGTATGGAATTTGAATACTTTGGACAAGTCTTATTCATTAATTGAATATTCGTTTATTACTTGAACATTATTTGAAAAACTATTTTGATACAGTATCATGAATACATCACCTAATGAGAAAAAGTGAATAAAACTTTTTTGAACATTAACCTTTGGATTACATTTGCTCATTATAGCACACAGGTGTGCTCAGGTTAACCACCCTGTGCCTACAGGGTTTCTTCAGGCATTTATTGCATGAAACACATTCTTGTTAATACTTTGATGTACGAAAAGACATCCTCGGAATCCCTGCTTCAAGCCTGTTCCCACACACATTTACAGTAGAAGTCCCCACCCCGATCTCAGTAGGTGATGACTGTCGCGCAGCTGGACATATGGCCGGGATGCCCGCCACCCCCTCCCAACACCAATTCCCCATGGGAGGAGACAGAAACAGGTTTGAGCTTTTGGAAGGCAGGGGGGGAGTTACCCCCCCGGCCGTATTTATTAAAATATGAAACAAAATTTAAAACATTAAATTAAAACGTTTCATGAATTATGTACAATTTTACTTTCATTACATTTTGATGAAGACATGTTCTTTGGCTAACCTTAACAGATCTCTAATACAAAGGTTTCCTAGCCGAGTCTAGCATCCTCAAAATGCATACATTCTAAATTAAAATTGTACATCCTAGCATTAAGGGCCAACGGCAAGGTCTTAACCGGTGTCAGATCCCTACTACCAAACTCCCGCGCTCACGGTGTGAGTGGCGCATGCGCAGAGGACTTTACCCTCGTTGCCAACTGTAACTTCCCTTGTCGTGGGGGCCCCCTTTCACTCTACGCCATCTTAAAGGTCGTCCGAGTTCCCGTGTGAGATATCTGTAAGAAGGACAGCGTGGACTCCCCCCCTTCCCCACACTCTCTTCCGCCGGAGCGGATATCCGGCCCCCGGGAAATTCGTAGGAGGGGCATCTAGCCGTCTCCCCCCTGGGAGGGGCCTATGGCCGTCTCCCCCTAGGCGACCCATCCGTAGTGGGTGCCGCCTCCCCGTGGGACGGGCCAATTGCCGCCTCCCCCCGGGCGCTCCCATCCATTCTGGGTGGCGCCCCCCCCTAGGGACCTTGAAATTACTGCTCACCGATCATGACCTTACCGCCACAGGCCAGATAGTTGACCGACTATCTGGCCCCCCACACCTCCTAAAGGTCATGCCTCCTCAAACCCCTTAGCCATGCTATAAAGTCTCTTATGAGTAAATCATTCCCCGCCCTGGACAGGTGAACCCCATCATTCAAATAAAAGTGATCACCCCGAATACACCCATGGGGAATGCTATGCAACTGCGCGGAGCGAAACAATTTCCCAATTTTATTGTTGACCCTCTTTACCGAGTGGTTCAACGCTGACACAGAGAAACCCCCCTGCCAAACTTTCCTGGGGAACATGTGGGACCAGGCGATTGTGCACCCCGGGAGCCTCTTAGCCAACCAGCTGACTGCCGACAAAATGTGTTCTAGTAACACTCGTCTTCCCAGTCTTCCTAAGTCATTGCCCCCCAAGTGTACTATGACTATAGATGGCGGTGACCTTTGCCGCCCTAAGAGACCCTCCACAAATGGTTGAAATTGGTCAAAACAGAGGCCTCCCTTCCCATGGAAGGTTACTTTGAACCCGTATTCCCCAGATGCGTGAGTCGCGTCACCTGCCATGAATACGTCCCCGGCGCGCCTCACGTATGAGTGGCCCACGACCCATACCACTTGCTCTCCAGTCGGTGATCCTTGACTGCTGGTCCCCTGGTGATGGGTTGACTCCAAATTCCGCCCCGCGTCACAGGCTTGCGAAACTGTAATTCAAACAAAAGACAACACGCCTGAGAGCATTTCATCAGTCTTTTACAACATGTGCAATCGCACATACCTCTTGAAGCAGTTTGAGGACCAACGGCCTAGCTGTTTCACTTCTTCGCACCCAGACCCCGGGCCGTAGCCTCAGTAGCTGCCCCTATTCTAAATGAGTGGGTCCCAAAATCGCACGGGTCCATGCCCGCCGCAGCGATTGTAAGTGCTAGCACCTTCTGAAACTGAAATCTCGTCAGAGGGGTGCCATCCTTGTGCTTAAGCAGGCTCCCTCCCCATGTCGCCGGCCTCTGTGCCAAATATTCCTCTAAACACTTTATCTGACAAGTGGGGCACCCTCGAGCGCGTTGCACAACAACACTATCTCCCATAGCTCCCTGGTCTGTCTTGGACCTGGCTATCGAGATTAGCATCGAATCACCCCGTATTTGTACGTGATCCCTGCATAAGCCTCCCTCCATATCTTTCTTGTTCCTCGCCACAAGTTCGCTTACCCGCATGGCCCCATGAAATGCCAAGGCGAAAGCTGCCCGGAACAGAACTGCTTCGGAAGGGGAGGAGCATGTCTCATCCAGCTTTGCTAAAAGCCGAGACAATCTCTCTAAACCAATCGGGGTATCCTGTCTGCGACCCTCCAGGCGTTGCCAGCCACGGAGCACTTTCCTAAGTACAAAGGAACCCGTTGGGTCCCTTATGCCGTGGAGCTGTGCCATGAATGAAATGGCTGCCCTATGTCTGTTGGCGGTTGCAGCTGATCGGCCTTCTCTATGCAGCGCTATTAAGAACCCCAGGAAGGATTCCTCTTGCCCCCAGCTATGTCTCCCTGCCGGGCCTAAAAAGGTGAAGTAGGAACGAAACACTCCCTCATAAGCCTTCGTCGTCCTGGGCGCTAAGCTGGCTGCCACGAGGTCTTGTAATCCGGGGCACCGATCAGCCATAGTGCTTCGGGGAACGGTGCCGCTACTAGGTCCGCTGTGGGTAGATAGCCCCTGAAAGCCTGCATGTGTGAACGAGAGAGTGCATCAGCTGCATTATTCAGTACACCCGGCACATGTTTTGCCCTGAACTGTACATTCAATCTCATGCAACGTAAAACAATTTCTTTCAAAAGTCTCAAGATCCACTTGCAGCGGGCTGCCTGCTGATTAATGAACTCAACCACAGTCATATTGTCCGACCAAAACACTACTGAGCGGTCCCTAAAATCGTCTGGCCATGCCAACAGAGCAACCCAAATGGGAAATAGCTCCAAGAACCCAATGTTACCTGTCAGGCCGCTGGAGTGCCACCACGTCGGCCATACTTGCGCCGACCATCGGTTACCAAAGATGGCGCCAAATCCACGCTCCCGGCTGAATCGGTCCACAAACCCAGTTCGTCCGATGATGCTGGGGGTTTGTTCCACACTACTCGACCGTTGAAGTCCGCCAGAAATGCCAACCAAATGCGCATATCCTGGCGAACCTCTGCCGACAGTCTCGTGCGGTGGTGTCCCTCCTTGAGGCCGACCATAGCTTGTGCAATGGAGCGTGAGAAGGGGCGAGCCATCGGTATTACTCTCAAGGCAAAGTTAAGCTGACCCACTGCTTGTTGTATCTGGTGCAGGGTCACTTTTTCTTTGCCCAGGCACTGTGTTAAGGAAGCCCTGAACTTGGCCACCTTCTCCATTGGCAAACGGAAGCATCCTTCCACTGAATCGAGCTCAATTCCCAGAAACTCCAGTGAAGTAGATGGCCCCACCGTCTTACCTGGTGCCAATGGGACTCCAAACTTCTGCATGAGGATGCAGAAGTCCTGCAGCGCCTGTGCACATTTCACATTGCCGGCCGGCCCTAAGAACAGAAATAGTGCATCACTTGTCTATGCCCTGTGGCCTCGGTGAATGCCCACTCTAAAAAGCAGCTGAACATCTCAAAATAAGCACAAGAAATTGAGCAATCCATGGGCATGCATTTATCCATGTAACAGTTCCCTTGGAACGTAAAACCTAGCAAGGGCTGGTCCTGCGAGTGTACCGGGAGCAACCTGAATGCCGATTCGATGTCCGATTTCGCCATCAGAGCACCGGGGCCCAGGTGATTCAGTAGGGCAACGGCATCGTCGAACGATGCGTACCGAACTGAACAGACATCCGGATCAATGGCTTCATTCACCGAGGCGCCCCTCGGGGCCGACAGATTGTGAATGAGTCTATACTCCCCTGGGTCTTTCTTCGGAACCACTCCTAGGGGTGAGCACACGAAGTCCACCACCGGCGGGCATGGAAAAGGTCCTGCTACCCGCCCCAAGCTGACTTCTTTGGAAATTTTCCTGGCTACCACTGCTGGGTTGTGTTGGACGGATTGCTGATTTTTACAAAAGGGGCTCCCCCGAAAATTCCCCGCCGGGATGTTGAAGCCATATAGGAAACCATTCCTCAAAATCCCGGCGGATACATGATCAGGGTATTTGTTCAACCAGGGAGTCAAAGCCATGATGTCGACGGGTGAAGACGATTGATTCCCAAGCATCACCTCACTCTTGCTTGGACCCCCCCTTTCCTCCCAAACCACCGCTCTTGGATCTACAGCTACTCTCCGGGTGTGAGGAGTTCCCACAGCCCGCACAAGCATGCCGGAACCTACATGTTCCCTGGGGCCTGTTACAGTTACCTCTGTTGAAACCCCAACGAACCCCGCGCTTGCCCCCATTTCCGCCGGTCTTGGGCTGTGATTCCCCACCGGCGTTTGCTCGAAAGGGCTGCGCAGGCCTTTGCTGAACTGTCCCAGGCCCGCTCCCGCCCGGCGAGGACGTACCTGCCGATCCAGGCAAGAGCTGCTTGTGCCACGATACCGTGTCGAGGCAATCCCATGTCAAAGTTACATCAAACTCTTTAGACTTTCGGAATTGCATGTCATATCCTTTCCACTCATTCCCCCCATACATGTTATAAAAATCCATGATCCTATTCTGGTAACAGGATAGCTCGGGCAACACTTCAGGCTTACGTTCCCCCATTACAGCCGTAAATATAGAGAAGGCCTTCACCCAGTTTGCTACGGTCTCGTCGACCCTAAATTCCGCCATCTTAGCCCGCCATACGCTGGGGTGCCATAAATCTTTATGGGTCTTTGCATATTCCATCTCACGATGGTCAGTCAATAATGAAAACATAATAACATACTTGTCCCCCCCATATCATTTCCTTCGTGGCCGCTGGGATGTGCTGGGCCACCCTCTCGCGCCTTGAAGGCACTGAACTTTCCCCCACCATTGGCAATGGGTTCTTACCGGGTTCAACCGCCATGTCTGCTGTCTTTTCCCAGCCAACTGTAGTTACTCCTGGCGCCACCTGTGGGGAAATAGAAGGAACATTCGCCGTTCCGGCTTCTCTCGACTGCCGTAACTGCTCGATTATTAATCTAGCTTCCTCGGCCGGATCCCCCGCAGCCACTGCCCCCCCTGCTTTCTTTTTAAGCCAGGGCAACACTGCAGCTAACTGAAGGGCCAGTTCTGGGGGCATCTCATCATCATTAACCGGGGAAATTACAACAGGGATTGGTAAACCTATATCCGGACTCGGTACCGGGCTGTCCGCCGGTGTGATGGGGGCAGCTGGGGGCACCTCCGGAACCGGGTCCTACCCGGAAACCGCCCTCTTCTTACTACGCTTCCCCCTTCCCTCAGGGCCGACTCCCGGCAAGGCCGGGCCTACAACCCCTTCTGGGCGGGGAGGGCATGCTCCGGCTACGCCGCTTTGGGCGTACCAGCCAAACCAAGCCCCCGCCCAAAATGGTTTCCCGGGGGGATCGGGGCACCCATCCATACGTTCGGGGGGACCGAGTGGTCTTCCCTTTCCATTCCGCCGGTTCCCGGAATGTGTGCAGCCGATCGGATCTCATGGGGTGGGGGCTTTGATCAGTTGTAGATCCTTTGAAGAGGGCCGCTTCCTACTGTATGGGGGCAATAAACTGTATCCGCAGGGCCAGGTGCTGGCCTGGGATCGAGCCGGACAATCGGGCACAGAGGAAAGGGGGTGCCTCAAAGGATGCGTGGTCATGAAAGAGATGGAGGGAGGTGTTAGCCGGGTACGGGATGTGGCTCCGAGCAGGGTCGCACTGAAGGGGATGTTTATGGCCCAAGCATGTGAGAGCGGGGCTGTCAGTGCACGGGGGATGCTTGCAAGGTCAGAGGGAGAGAGAGAAAGACGCGCTGGCTATCGGCAGTGGGCAGAGAGGCCATGGCATTCAAAATGGCGCTACTTACGCGCACATATGAGCCTGAAAAGAGACAAGATGGCGCCGATAATGTTGATGTCGCAAACTAGATTTTAACAGTCCTCCCTTTTCAACATATCTAGCCAGCTAGTCAATCTATATCTATCCCCATTATATTTTGAATTTCGACTTCATACAGAGCTTTTATGCGTTCAGTTTCAAAGTCCAGAGTCTTGGGGCAGATACAGTTAGCACAAAGTGAGCACAGGGGTGGCAAGCATTGAACACCCAGGCAGAATCCACATATAACGACAATCGGTATCAATACGATCATAACTAACCTCCACCCCCAGTCCTTTACAGCGCTCCAGAACCAACTCCCAAGCGACCATTCTTATTGTTCCTGATGAGCTTCTGAGGAAAGTCTGTGGAGGTGTTCAATGGCTTTGTAAACTGAGGGTGAATTGTCCGGTATGTAGGTGCAACAGCTGGACCCAATGATACGGCATTCTCCTCCACGATCCACTAGAACCACATCTAAAAGAAGGCGGTTCTGAAGAGACACCAGGCGGACCACCTGAAGCTCGGCTGTATTGTTTGTGAGGATGCCAGCTGTAATGTTCATTGTCGTTTCAACTGCCTGGGTCAAATGTCGGATGGCACAGCTGTTTGCCATCGGACCCCAGAGTGGAACAAGTCCCTTCAATGCGTCCAGAAACTGTGCTCTGGTGGAATTGGCTTGCTCAATGTCTTTTGCTCGCTTTTGTCGGTGATGGTTTGCTGGAGCCACATAGGTCGGAGGAAGGATGAAGGCAATGTAACAGGTACCCCCCCGGCCTTTGGGGAGCCAGGTGTAGGCTTTCGTACCACAAACACAGTACATGTTCGGAGAGGTGACAAAGGAGGGTGGGTCAGTTGAGTTCAAAGTTCTGGTGATGCGACAAGCACTGTGGCCTACCAACTGTGTCCCAAGGCCTTCGATGCATACAAGGCCTGAGACATTGACGACAGATAGGGCCACAGTCAGGGTGGCAGCTGTTCGCTTTCGGAGATAGGAAAAAGTGGGTCTGGCTGGGTTGTTGAACACCTGCATTTCAATCCGTTCTTTGGCAGGGATGTCCATGTGAATGGAAGTGTTGGACGTCAGAGGGCAAAAGGGAGCAGCAGTTCTTCCTGTTTTGTTCTGCCAGACCCCATGATAAAAGTGTGCCATAGTTCTGCTGGAAGTGGCATTGTCTCTGTAACTCTCTTGCAGGAGGATCAGCCAAGCAAGGCAGGAACCATGAACGGAGAAGGGTGAAGGGATGAAGGGGATGTAATGTCCAGTGGCATGTGGTAACAACCCACAGATCCAGCAATTTGTGGTATTGGCAGCAAGGTTGTGTTGGTGCAGCAACTGCACGAAGGAGTTGTTCCAGAACTCCTTACGGCTTCCTCGGAGTTGTGATGAAAGAGAGACAAGGTAGTGTTCTTTCATGGTAGTAGGCTGTGCAGTAGTTAGAAATGTCTTATGAGCTGGTGCACTCTCTTCCACGATCCAGAGGGTGGTCATGAGGAGGAGGCAAAAGAGAAGGGCGATAAAGAGAGCAATAGTCTTTGAGCTGTGTATTTTGTCAGTCTTTGGGTTAATGTAGTGGGTCTTCGGATGTCCGGTTGCTTCCATCATCTTCATGTCAGGTGCTTCCATCATCTTCGTATCGGGCGCTTCCATCATCTTCAAGGGGCTCGGTAGCGGGCAGAACCACAAACATTCATTTGGCTTCTCTCCTGGCAGCCTTAGTAGTGTTAGGCCACCGCTCTGAGAATTGTAACTTACTCAGTGGTCTGCTTAGCCGAAGCTCCCTCCTTTCGTCTCAGGTTATACTCTTCTCTGGATGGCACAGTGGGATCGGGGAATTCTGCCAGTTCAAGTGTCTCTTTATCAGGGTAACAGCTCAGTGACGGTTGATCTTTGTTCAGGAGCTCTTCTTGGGTGGCCACGTCCTCGGTTGTTGTCAGGGTTGAGGAGATCTTCTTACAGTGGTGTGCATGCAGCCAATTCTTCTTCCCTTCCACTCAAAGAGCTGTTCGGGTGGTGATCAAGGGGCCCGTCCACCTGGGTGCCAGACTCTGTGCACGCTGGAAGTTTCGTATCAACACAAAATCTCTGGGTTGTATGTCGTGTCCAGGGCCCCTGGAAGCATCAGGGATGGCCTGCAGCACCTGTTGATGGATAACAGACAGTGTCTTAGTCAGGTTGTACAAATAGTCAGACGTTAGGAAATCCGGGACGTCGTGAATGGATGTCGGTTTTGGTGTGGACCAAATGCTCATAAGTCGGCCGAAAACGACCTCATAAGGGGTCAAATGGTGTTTGGTGGGGGTGGAATACATTTATAGCAATGCCAATGGGAGAGCGTCTGGCCATTTCAGTCCTGTGGTAGCCACTATCTTAGCTAGTTTGAGCTTGAGTCTGGCATTATGTCTCTCAACTAGTCCAGCAGATAGGGGGTGGAAGACTGCGTGGAATTTCTATTTTACACCTAACCCCTTTAAGATGAGTTGGATAACCTCGGCTACGAAGTGGGGGCCATTGTCGCTCCACAAAATTCGACAAAGGCCGTAGCGAGGGAAGAATTCTTTCATTAGTACCTTTGCAGTAGCAATGGCAGTGTTATCGCGGGTTGGATCGGCTTCCACCCATTTGCTAAATGCGCACACGACAACAAGTACATACTTCAGCCCTTGGCATCTTTCTAGCTGGATGTAGTCCATCTGTAGGACTTCAAATGGATGATTGGGGACCCCAAACCCTCCCCGGGGTACTACCGTTCCCTTCTCTGGGTTGTGTTGGAAGCATATCCGACATTGTTGGACCAGACGTTTAGCTGAGTCTGTAATCTTGTCATTGTGTCAAACTTTAGAGACAAGTTCGGCCATAGGAGTAGATCCTATATGTGCAGGGGAGTGTGCCATGGTCAGTATGGGGATCAGGTATGAATTGGGTAGCAACCATTTGTTTGTGTCTTTTGTCCACCAGCAGCCTTCATCGTCTTTCAATCCCACCTGTACTCATTCAGTGAATTCGTGTGGTGAGCTGGCCATCTGGATGTCCCTAATAGTTTCCCTAGCGTCCGTCCATTTTTCTGCTTGTGACCTGGTCACATACTTGCGTGTCGTTGTCCTATTCTTGGCTGTGGTTCGGGCAGTGATGTCGGCCAGTGCATTCCCCTGCCCAATGATGTCTGTCACCATTTTGTGTGCCTGGCATTTGATTACTGCAAGTTGCTTGGGAAGGAGGACCGCTTCAGTCAGGGTGGAGACTAGGTCTCCGTGCAGGATCGGTGTGCTGTGTGAGGTCAGGAATCCCCTCTCCTTCTACCAGAGCCCGAAATTATGAACTACCCCGAAGGCATACTGGCTGTCGGTGTAAATATTTGCTGTGGTTCCTGCTGCTAGGATACATGCTTGTGTAAGGGCAATCAGTTCTGCTGCCTGTGCAGATCATTGTGTGATGCGGGCTGTCTCTACTACAGTTTGGGCTGTGGTAACTGCATAAGCAGCTGAGGCGGTGCCGTCGGGGAGCTTGATGCAAGAGCCGTCCACCCACAGCTCTCCGTCAGTGTCTGGGAAGGCAGAGTCTCGGAGGTCAACCCTACTCCTAGTCTGTTCATCCGTGAGGGTCACACAGTCATGTATAGGGGAAGCATTGGAGTCGTTTTCAGGTAGGGGCAACAGAGTTGCTGGATTCAGGGTGGTGCATATTTTCAGTTTGATATGGGGTGCAAGCAGAGTCAGTTCGTACCCAGTCAGTCGTGCACTAGTCAGATGTTGCGTCTTAGTCTGGTTCAGGAGGGTGTCGACCGCATGGGGTGCTAACACCATGAGGGGGTTCGAGAGCACGATCCCCTCAGTTTGTCGGATAGAGATAGCAGCGGCAGCTACAGCTCGAAGGCAGGCAAAGCTCTGGCTACGGGGTCAAGAGTTGCAGAGAAGTAAGCACATGGGCGTTGCTTTGGGCCAATGGACTGAGTCAGGACAGACAAAGCGCACCCCTCCCTTTCGTGAGTGTAGAGGGAGAAGGGCTTTGTGTAATCGGGGGGTCCTAGGACGGGGGCTGAGCAGAGGGCATCCCGTAGTTCTTTGAAGGAGGATTGACATTCAGGGGTCCAAGGGAGCGGGAAGGGGACATCTTTAGCCAGCAGGGAAAGTAGTGGTTTCACAATCAGGCTGAAATTTGGCAATCATTGTCGACAGAAGAAGGTGAGGCCTACCAGGGAGCAGACTTGTTTCTGGGTTTTGGGGTCAGGGGTTTCTAGAATGGTCTGAATTCGATCAGGTGTAAGCTTTCTCCCGTCTTTGGACAAGAGGTGGCCTAGATAAGTGACCTGGGGTTGGCAGAATTGCAACTTCTTCTTGGAGACCTTGTGGCCATTTTCCGCGAGGAAGTGCAGGAGTTGGATGGTGGCTGTGACTGCAAGTGGAGTGGTGTCAGCCGCCAAAAGGATATCATCGACATACTGTATCAACACCACTCAATCCGGTAACTGGACTGCGTCCAGTTGTCTCTTGAGGGCCTGGCTATAGATGCTGGGACTTTCAGTGTAGCCTTGGGAAGCTCTACAGAATCTATATGAGCGGGCTTTTAAGGTGAAGCCGAAGAGATATCGGCTGTCTGGGTGGATGGGGATAGAGAAGAATGCGTTCTTGAGGTCGATTACAGTGAAGGTGGTGGTAGTGGAAGGACACAGCATGAGGAATGGGACCCCCTCAAAAGGATAGTTTGCGACCAAGGAACAGAGGGGAAGAGAGAAATTTGTTCTAGAAAGTTGTTCCTTCAGTGGTCATATATATCTATTGGCAATATACATCAGATAATTTTGAGAAAGGTGACAGACTTATATAAACATATTTATTTTGTCATAGTTTTTATTTTCATTTACTTAAGTTTTTTTCATTTCAATTTCTCATATACAAATTACATAATTCATCATAAATACATTTTACAGACTCGAAAAAAATTTTGGGGGTTTTTAAAACACACAATATTGATAACACACCAGAAATACAAAAAAGAATTATTTATACACAAAAGAAATTGATTTTTAAGAAGGCCACCTGATATTTAAATACACAACTCAATTTACAAACATACACACATGCATACCATAATTACACTACCAAAAGGGGAAAAAAGGGGGAGAGAAACTACGTATGGACTGACAAGTTCACATGTTTTCAGGTTTCAGGGTCTCAGAAGAACTTAAGACCCCCGCACATGATTGGTCGACGCGCGTTTCGGTGGATAACCACCTTCCTCAGGACCTTTTTTTCTCTTGTGGGTCAAAGATATCAGGGGACCTAAAAGGAGTTTATTTACAAGAAAAGACAAGAAAAAATATCTGTCACCAACACTTCTTCTTATTGATTTACAGATACAACAATGTAAGACATTGCCTAGGTCTAGCATGGCTGCACCCCACATGTCCGACAAGTTTTGGAAACATCAAAGCCATTGACTCCAATAGGCGTGGGTCGTAGATGATTAATTTGTTACAATGAAAGGCCAACAGGGACTTGAAAAGAGAGTTACAATTATTTAAGAATAGAAGACAGGTAGTGCTCTTTTTGATTGAGAACCCTCTATGCTAGTTTAAAATACAGGGATTGTTATCATATGAACCAGGACATAGTGCTACTCACAAGAAAGGATAGGCCAATATGGATTCCTTGCGTGCTCAGTTGCTAGATTTTCGGATTGAATACTTGTTAAAAACACCTGCATGGAGAATACAATATTCCTTGTTTTATCATTTGTGACTAAATATGTATAATATATAGTACCCAATAGGCTGTCATTCTTACCACTTTTTATTGTGAAACAGGGTTCGATTACTTCAACCTGTTCAGAGACGATTATTTATTCTCCAGGGAGTCAATTAAAAACTATAAAGCAAGAAAAGTGTCCATATATAGTATTTGGTTTCTCCTTCCGATATGTACATACACTTTATAAGCAGAATATAATTAGCCTAAATGGTGTAATGTGTGGAGATATACCTTTAAATGGCTGGTGATGCCCTCGGTAGTACAAAATGAATCGGTAAGATGTGGTCTCAGTAGTTGCGGTCTACACAAGTAGAGAAAGGAAACACAAAAACCACATTTCGTCAGATCTATTGTACTTTAGTCCCACAAGTTCTGCAGATGGATACTCATAAAGAGAACTTACGTCTCGTTATTTGCATAGATGAGGGAATAATTCCTTTATATGGCTAGTGATCTGCCGCCAGTTCCTGGACCAGGAATAGTGATAATACTTTTTTCAGCTTGATGAATCTGACCCCATTCTTTACACTGCATCCATCTAATAGTTAGAAAGGTTGGAGACATTTGTACAAACTGCAGCAGTGTGGTGGATTTAAGCTACTATACTGTTCGAAGTCTCTCCTATTTTTTGCAAGAACGAGTCGGTGTAGTTTAAATGCTAAGGTAGGACGGTTAAAGATAGATAGCAGGGTTTTTAACAAGAACGTGGTGGGATCTAAGCATTAAACTTTCTACCATTTTTTACCAGAAAAATACGGTGGAGTTTAAATGCTAAGGTAGGACAGTTAGGGATAAATAGCAGGGTTTTTAACAAGAACACGAACGTGGTAGAGTCTAAGCGTAAAACTGAGGCAGTTGATGCGCGATAGTCTAAAGACTTCTAATGGTGTGAGCTTACTGACAACGCGGGCGCAGCAAAGGTTCCGGTCGAACTAACAAATGAACCGCGTCCCAGATGGCGACATATTGGATGGTGGCTGTGACTGCAAGTGGAGTGGTGTCAGCCGCCAAAAGGATATCATCGACATACTGTATCAACACCACTCAATCCGGTAACTGGACTGCGTCCAGTTGTCTCTTGAGGGCCTGGCTATAGATGCTGGGACTTTCAGTGTAGCCTTGGGAAGCTCTACAGAATCTATATGAGCGGGCTTTTAAGGTGAAGCCGAAGAGATATCGGCTGTCTGGGTGGATGGGGATAGAGAAGAATGCGTTCTTGAGGTCGATTACAGTGAAGGTGGTGGTAGTGGAAGGAATCAGAGTCAGAATGGTGGGGATGTCTGAGACTAAGGGGTACTGAGGTACAACTACTTTGTTGACCTCTCGTAGGTCGATGATGAAGCGGTACGCTTTCTCATCTCCCTCACCCTGCTCATTTATAATGGGTAGGATAGGGCTGTTGCAAACATTGCTAACCACTTTTTCTACCACTCCTGCATCTATCAGGGACTGGATAATCTTTACCAATGCCTTCTCGCCCTCGGGCGATATCCGATATTGTGGAAGTTTTGGGAGCATTGCGTCCTGCTGAACAGTTATGTGCACTGGGTCGATCATCATGTGCCCTACGTCCGAGTCAGTCTTGGCCCACAGATATGGAGGTAGAGTGTCAAGCAGGGACAGGTCGGCATCAGTGATCAAAAACATGCGTTGGGTGGGACAAACTCTGAGCAGAGTCGGGTTGTCGTACAAAAAGACTCGAACTCCGTCTTGCGAACACCTAATAGTAGCTCGGAAATGCTTCAGTAAGTCAATTCCCTTAATGGCATCGGGGGTGTTGGATGAGAGCAAAAACGCCGTGTCAGTGGTGTTATTTTCTAAGTCAAAGGAGATCGGTGTGGACAAGGGATTAGTGGAGGGCGTTCCATCGAAACCTATCGATGTTACATGTGAGCCAGACAAGGGTGCCCTTGGAATCAGTCGTTTAGATAACGCACTACGTGCTGCGCCAGTGTCTACCAAAAATGGAGACTTCGTACCCAGGACCTTAGCGGTGACATAAGGACCTTGCTGGTCAACATAGAGCTCGACTGGATCCCTCCCTTGCCCTTGGCGGTTCTATGGAAAGTCGTGGGTGGTCGCAGTCAGACAGTTGGTACTGGTTCTGTTGGGGATGGTAAAATGTGTTCGGTCTGCCTGGCCTGTCGTTGTTGGTGTCGTTTGTGGACCCTCACCCCTGTCCTCTATTTCTAGGCCCACCCGCTACATCTCTTGTGTCTCTATTTTTGTTCATTTCTAACAGGACCGGACACTGGGATGTCCAATGGCCAAATCCTTTGCAGAATGCACACTGGTTCTCGTCGATGTCTTTTTGTCCAGCATAGGGTGCGGGTGTACGGTCTTTAGGGGGTGGATTTCCAGGAGCATTGGACTGGTAATTCCCCTTGTACTGCTCTCTTCCTATAGTCACCCCCTGTAACTGTTCGATCATCATCCTTTCCTTCAGGTCCTTTTTCTTTTTCTCAGTCGCCCTATCATTCTCGTTCTTCTGATGCTCATAATACTGGGCCATCAGAAGGATAATATTTATATTAATATTTCTATAACATGATTTACATTTTAATTAATATAAACATTCCTAGTAAAAAAAGATTTTTTTAATAAAAATATATAGCCAATTTTTTATTAAAATAAAAAAGTAAAACATTTTGTAAAATGTTACCTATTTTATATTTTTGCTAAAAATATGTTTCAATTGTTACTTGCTTTAATTTATACTTTTTTTCAAAAGTTATATTTTACATTTATAAAATTATAAAATTTAATAACAGCTTTTTATATTTTATGAACTTTGTATTTTAAATAATATTTCTTTATTTTATGGGTAAAAATTTAGGAATGCTGCAAACAAAGTTTGAAAATATTTAACAATTAATAGTAATAAACATATATTTTTTTCTTTTAATTTTTTATTTGCATAGATATGTTTGTCCATTAGGTAATTTTTTTAGACCTTTTTACATTTATTTTATAGTTAAAAAAGTGTATGAGTTTGGAGTATAAATTGTGTATTTAAGTTCTTTAATATGTATTACTTTGTTTAAAATTATTTATATTGAAGAGCCTATTGTAAAACTCACCTGTTTATTGTCCAACATTTTTTTCAAATAGCCTTACATTGAAGTTAGGTTATTAAATATCCCCCTTTTATGGTCCAATACCTTACCTAAATTGGTATAGATTGGAGAGGGAATAGTAAATGTCATCCCTTTACTGTCCAATGCATTCTCCAATTTGGTTTAGTTTGGAGTGGAAATAGTAAATGTCACCCTTTTAATGTCCAAAACTTTCCCCCAATCGGTGTAGATTGGAGTGGGAATAGTAAATGTCACAACCGTAAATGTCCAAAGCCTACCACAAAATGTAACCCCTTTCGTGTGAACACCTTCACCAAATTGGTAAAAATTAGTTTGAGAATAGTAAATGGCACCCCTTTAGTGTCCAACGCCTACCCCCAATTAGTTTAGAAAGGAGTGGAAATAATACATTTATCCCCTTTAGTGTCCAACACTTTCCCCAAATTGGTTTGGATTTGAGTGGTATTAGTAAATGTCACTGCTTTAGTCTCCAAGGCCTTCCCGAAATAGGTTTAGATTGGAGTGGGAATATTAAATGTCACCTCTTTATTGTCCAATACTTTCCCCAAATTGGTTTATATTGGTGTGGGAATAGTAGATGTAACCTTTTAGTGTACATCACCTTCCTCAAATTGGTTTAGATTGAAGTTTGATTAGTCAATGTCACCCTGTGAGTGTCCAACGCCTTCTCCAAATTGGTATTGACTGGAGTGGGAATAGTAAATGTCACTGCTTCAGTCTCCAACGCCTTCCCCAAATAGGTTTAGATTGAAGTGGGAACAGTAAACATCACCTCTTTAGTATCCAACATTTTCCCCAAATTGGTTTATTTTGGAGCACGAATGGTAAATGTAACCTTTTTAGTATACAACAGCTTCCCCAGATTGGCCTAGATTTAGTTCAGATTGGAGTTGGAATTGTATGTGTCACCTTTTTTAGTGTCGAAAGCCCTACTCACATTGGTTTAGATTGGAGTGGCAATGGTAAAGGTCACTGCTTTCGTATCCAACACTTTCCCCAAATTGGTTTAGGTCAGAGATAGAATAGTAAGTTTAACCTCTTTAGAGTCCAGAAGGATGTTCACATAGTGGGGGAAACATGGCGGTGGCTGGTTGAGCCGCGGCAGCGCTCCGCGTACGGGCTCCTGCGTGTGCTGATATCGGGGACTTAATTGCATACCTCTTTGACGATTAACTCGCTTATCTCTGTCACGGTATGGTGCTCCGCTATTCCGCTATTCCGCTCAGTGGGACTGCGGTTTGAACGGGTTGCAGTTTCTCTTCTTCTGTTGAACGGCGGCGTCTCCTCGCCATACTGCTGATTCCCATGTGTTTGCATTTGGGGGAGGAGCCTCTGAAGACTGCAGCGTCTGCAGCGGCGGTGGCAGTGGGGGAGTGTGAACAGGAGCCTGTGTGTCCCGCAGCAGTAAGTCGGCTGGTGCAGAAATCCCCGCTTTTTTCAGCGGGGGGTGGATCTGGTCGCTGGCCGCCCTGAAGCTCAGGAGGGGTCGCCGCATTTGAGGAGCTCTACTCGAGCGGCGTGGTTCGGCTACTGCAACGGCACAGGTGGAGCAGTGTGAGGAGGAAGAGATTCTGGAGGAGGAGCAGCCTCAAGCCCAGCAGCGATGTCAACGCAAGCACCAGAACGAGAATAACGAGAAACGTACCGGTGGTAACAGGGGTGAGGGGAGTAGTGGGGGTGAAGTGGAAAGTTCGAAATCTGTTGGCCTACCAGTATCAGTATCTACCGGGGAGGCCACCCGGAGAGGCAGAGGAAGGGGGAGGGGGAGAGGGTGCACGAGAAGAAAAGGGAAATGTGTAATTACTGATAAAAAAAGTAACAACAAAGTCATTGAGCCCCTAAAAGGGTCTTTTGCCCAAAATTCTGAATTTAAAGTCAAACCTTCCACTTTTAAAGCTGGTATAAGCATAAATACAAGTGATGTGAAGGATCCAACTAGTGTTAATATTGAGGAGGGGGGTTTGTGCTCAAAGGCTCCTGCATGCGCTAACACTAACACTGGTGCTGGTACTGACAATAAAAAATTGTCGACGTATTTAACAGGTCAAGTTAAAGCGAAGCGTGCGTATACCCCTAAGTTAGCAAAAAAAGATAAATCGAAGAATTTTGCTACCACATCAAAAATAACTCCCTCACTGCGTTCCTATTTTATAGTGGTCCCTCAATTGGTACTGTTGGGCAATAACTCTCCCCCCGCTTCACAGAGTCAGGAGGTAGGTGATCTTATCCCGGAAGTACGGATGGCCACTAACGAAGTTGAAAGATTACCCATGGAGGACACGGTGAGCACGGACGATCCCATTTTTGATCTTACACTAGAAGGTGTGGAGGGGCCCAATGATAATAGCATCTGTGCCACTGTCAAGAGTAATAACGTTAGCAACACTGCTATCAATGACAACAATGACAAGGGTAAGAATGATAATGTCAGCAACTTGGATCAAGGGTTCTCCCCAATGTCTCGAGAGACAGGTCAAGTTGATCTAGTGGATTGTCATATGCCGAGTGATTTGGTGTTTCCAGTGCCTTCTTCCTTGGTTCTGGCTCCTCCACTGGCCCCCCCTCTACCTCTTGCCCCTCCTAGTGTTGCACCTGGATTGAGTTTGCAGTCGGTCTTTCAAGATGCAGGTTCAACTGCATATACAAGGGCTGGGGGAGACACTGGCATTGCCTATGACGCAACTCACGTTTCAAATACTGATTTGGTCACCACACTGCAGGCTTCCTTTCAGGCAATGTTTTCAACTTTGGCCGCAGACATCAAAAAGGGCTTTGAGACCTCTGCATCAAATCAAGCTGATATCCGAATCTTTTGTCAATCTCTGGATAGTAAGCTTGGCGCCCTCACCACCAGGACAGAAATTCTGGAAGATTCTGTTACAGAGGTGAACATCAATTTGGGCGCTACAAAAGCAGAACTAGTGAATCTTAGACAAGAGAATCAGAGCCTGTCTGACAGGATGGAGATCTTAGAAAATCATGCCCGGAGGAATAACTTGCATATTTTGAATATACCAGAGAAGAAAGAGGGTTCAGACATCAAGCAATTCATGGTCTCTCTGCTAAAGGAAGCACTGCGATTAGACCTGACCGAACAGGAAATAGCCTTAGATATCCAGCGCATTCATAGAGAGCCTTTCCGAAGGAATCCCCAGAGAGTAAAACCTAGAAAGGTTTTGGTTAATTTTCTCACCTACTCTGTTAAAGAAACTATATTGAACATTGCACTGAAACAGAAGGTGGTAAATACTAAGGGGTTCAATTTTCAGATTAGATCCGATTTACCCAGAATTACACTCGATAAACAATGGGAGCTTGGCAAGAGGTTGGAAGCCTTCAGAAGCCAGGGGGCCGTTGCTCAGTTGGTATTTCCAGCAGCATTAAGAGTTATGTACAAGAACACCATGCATAACATAAGATCAGTGCAGGCTGCAGATGAGTTTCTGCTGAGCATGGGTAGGGGGTCGGAGCCAGCTATGTAGTCTGGGCCTTTTTCATATTCTATTTTCCTGGTCTTTAGCAGCTTTTTGCTTCCTTCTCCTTCAGGTTTTGACAAACTCACTAATAGCTAACTTAAGATTCTGTTAAAAATCTGTTAAAAAGTATAGACCCTCCATTGACGCTTATATAATGAAATAGAAAAGAAAAACTAGGAGATTTATAGAACAGAATAAAATGGTGGTGGGAAAGGAAAAAAAAGGAAAAAAAAGAGGGGAAAAGGGGAAAAATAAATAACAAAAATAAAAAAAAACAACAAAAAAAAACGGCGGCCATGCCCTCGCACTGGTTAACACATTTTTGTTTTACCCGGTGACAGGCTTAGTCTCTACATTCACTTAAGGGTCATATTGAAGGGTGTAATCTCACTTAGCATAGAGTAACATGTTTTTAGGGCTTTACATTTTGTCTTGTTGACTCCTCTTTTTTAAAAAAAAATGTTTTATTGTCCCCAAATCTAGTGGTTGGTTGGTTGCGGCAGGGGTCCATAGCGGGGTGCTATCTCTCTGGTTTCCAGATAGATAGAGTGGGAGTTTCCAGAGGGAGGGGGGTTTGGAGGGGGAGGGGGGGTTATGGGGGGTGAAAGAAGTAAAAATTGTCCTCTTGAACGTCCTTTAAAACATTCTCGAGAGGTGAAAGACAGGTGTAAGCTAATACATAACCCATGTACGGGAGTGAATGATAAGTGTTCAGGTGGATAGAAGACTGCATGTATAGTGCATAGAGGTTTGAAGCAGTCCATGTCCTAAGGCCTACTTTGCTGCATGAGGACTTGGGTACTGACTGAATGATTAGAGTACTGTAAGGAGAGTTTCTAAGTGAATTTATAAGTGTTTGAGTTTCAGTGCAGTGAATGGATTAGTACATACCTCTGAATGGGTCACTACAACAGTGGAAGTGCAATGACAGAGTGTTTGCTGTAAGTGTAAGAATACAGACTGGGGAAATAAACAAGTGAAAGACAAGTGTGCAAGCGGATAGAAGACTGCATGCATAGTGCATAGGGCTTTGAAGCAGTCCATGTCCTAAGTCCTACTTCACGGCATCAGTACTTGGGTACTGACTGAATGATTACAGTTCTTCAAGGAGAGTGCCTGACTGAATTTTTAAGTGCTTGAAACACAAGTGTGAAGATTCTTAGACTACTGCTTGAATAGTGCATATGAGTTTCAAGCATTGCATGCCCTAAGCCTGGCTCATTGCAACAGTACATGTACTTATATGCCTGCAAACACAGCAACCAACCAAATCATTCCGTCTTAATTTTCCCAAAATGGACACTGACTCACAGTGTGATTCTAGACAAATAACAGTATTTCTTATAAATGGAGTGTATAGATACTGACTGGGGAAATGTAGGCCTGAAACACAAGTGTGAAGATGCTTAGACTACTACATGCATAATGCATAGGAGTTTCAGGCACTGCATGCCATAAAGCCTGGCTCACTGCAACAGTACATGTACTTATGTGTCTGCAAACACATCAACCAACCAAATCATTTCCTCTTAATTTTCCCAAATGGACACTGACTTACAGTGTGATTCTAGACAAATAACAGTATTTCTTATAAATGGAGTGCAGAGATACTGACTGGGGAAATGTAGGCCTGAAACACAAGTGTGAATTTGGTTACACAACTACTTACATAGTGCATAGGAATTTCATGCACTGCATGCCCTAAAACCTGGCTCACTGCAACAGTACATATATTTATATGTCTGCAAACACATCAAACAACCAAACCATTCTCTCTCAATTTTCCGGAATAGACACTGTCTCATAGTGTGAATCTTGACAAATAACAGTATTTCTTATAAATGGAGTGTGTAGATACTGACTGGGAAATGTAGGCCTGAAACACAAATGTGAAGATGGTTACACTACTACTTGCATAGTGCATAAGAGTTTCAAGCACTGCAAGCTCTAAAGACTGGCTCACTGCAACAGTACATGTACTTATATATGTGCAAACACCTCATCCAACCAAATCATTCTCTCTCTCAATTTTCTCAATTGGACACTGACTCACAATGTGATTCTAGACACATAATATTAAACCTTGCATTTTACAAAAACACATTTACTAGTCTAGAAATGGTAAAGGGATTAAACACATTCTATATATAAGTCTGCTGCAATTTACTATACAACCCTGACTTATTTTGCAAATACATAAGTAATTTGCTGCATTATTGGTGCCAACATTACATAAAAAAGTGACACAATAGAACAACAAAGAGGCGCTACGAGCTTGTAAATCTGCCCCAGATTATATGCAACAGTGTATGTATACTGACTGGCAAGTTGCAGATTTGAAACACAAGTTTGATTCTAGACAAGAAACACTATTAATTGCTCTTGAAGGGCTAATATGACTGCACACATTCAAGAAATATAAATACTGCATTTTAGTGTACAACCATGAGTCATTTTGCAAATCCAAAAGCAATAACTGGCTTCTAATTCTATCAAAAGTTGAAAAAAGGATAGATGTTTAAGCAGTTATGTGTCTGCAAACACAAAACGTACAAAAATACTTCTCTCAGAGTGATTACTAAATGCACACAGACTCACAGTGTGATTCTAGACCAAAAAAATTTGACCTTGCATTTTACCAAAACACATTTACAAACGGTAAAGTTACTGCACACATTCTATGTATATAACTACTACATTTCAGTGCACAACTCTGAATCATTTTGCAAATACATAAGCAATTTTCTGCATTATTTGTGCCAACATTGTCTCAAAAAAGTGACGAAATGGCAGCTCAAAGAGGCGCAAGGGGCTTGTAAATCTGCCCCAGAAAGTTTACAGTAGTGTATGTATACTGAGTGGAACATTGTAAATTTGAAACACAACTCAAATTCTAAACAAGCAACAGTATTAACCACTCTTGAACTGGAAAAGTGGCTGCACACATTCTACATTTGTTAGTACTGCACTTTACTGTACAAATCTGACTCACAAAACACATTAACTTAGCAAATGCTTTTAACACAATGATTATCCAAATGCAGACACACTCAGAATGTGATTCTACACAACTAAACTACAAATGTGTACTTTAGAAGGAAAAACACATTACTCTTATTAACAACAAAGTGGACCACATACATCCCCTTATAAGTTAACAACTCACCTTTCAAATTGATTTGTAGATTAAGAAGAATGTCACTCATACAGCAGATATTCTTATACAGAATCTCTGTACTTCACTGTTCCTAGCAAAACCAGAAAATGGCAAACTTTCCCTTTACACATATATACATGTAAATAACAAATCAAATTGCTTCCCACATTATTTCAAAAGCAAACACACATTTCTATTGGTGAAACATTTGAACCCTTTCCAACTCACATAACTTTGAACCCTACCCCCAATTTGCTTTCTGCTGTTACCATAGTAACAGATCATTCAAAGCGCAACTGTCAAAAGTTCAGCACACTGTAAAACACTCCTCCTCCACAAATTTAGACTCTGTATAGCTACTTACTTATAGGTACCAATAACACAAAGCCTCTTTTTACAACCAACCAACATCTAAACACATAAGCTTGAAACATATCTGAAAAATATATTTTTTAAATGTTTTTACTTGCTAGGATACGCTTACTGGACACCTTAGAAATCTCGCAGCATATGTGGTACAATACGCATACCCAACGCGTGCACACCAGAGGTCGCGCTGAGCACCAATCTCGGTACACGTATCCTAAAATTACCATAAGAAAAATCTACCCTTAATTTAAATATTTAGTGCCCCTGGGAGATGGCAGACCCCGGGGCTTGAGGGGGCCTTTCACCCCTCCTGCTTTTCTACGTGGGGAGCAGCTAACATGCTGCTCCTCATATGGAAAAGCAATAGTCTTTGGTTTTTGAAAGAGAGAGCAGGTTTCCTGCTTTCTCTTTCAAAAACCATTGCAAACTACAGTGCCCAGGAGTGGGCACCCTGGGACACTGCAGGAGCTGGCCCTGTGGGGCAGCACGGCCCCCCTCTGAACATTTAAAAGCCCCGGGGGTGGTGGTCCCTGGGGCTCCGTCACGGACCCCCCCCAATTTAAAAATGTAGTGCCCCGGGGAGGTGGTGGTCCCCAGGGCTGTGGGGGGCCATAAGCCTCCCGTATACATAATGTTAAAGGCCCGTGGTGGCAGGCCCCGGGGTTGGGGGCCCCTCTGGGCCCCCCTAATTATTAGAAAAAAGAGGCCCCGGGGTGGATGTCCCCGGGGCTGCGGGGGCACCGTGATCCCCCTGCATACATAACATTAAAGTCCCGGGGGTAGCGGTCCCTGGGGCAGGGGGCCCCTCTGGGTCCCCATTATAATAAACTACATTGCCCCCGGGAATTGACCCTCCTAGAGGCTAATTAGCACTAAAGCGTCCTTCTGGTTTTTTTTTAATTCACGCGATACGCGTATCCTACGTGCATCCTGTGATTTTTTTTTTAAACAAATTTTTTTTCTGGCTTGGGGGTCTTTGTGGGACCCCCTGAGCAGGCCTTGGGGATCAGGAAGTCCTATGGCAAATAGCAAACTTTCCATCTGAATCTACAGACTCAATTTACACACATATACCTGTAAATAACAAATAACATTTCTTCCCAAATTAATTCTTAAGCAAACACACATTTCTATTGCTTGAACTATTTAACCATGCCCAACTGACATGACTTTCAACCCTACCCCCATTCTGCCTTCTGCCTGTTACCATAGAAACACCTAATGAAATACTTAACTGAGCACACAGGTCAAAAGTTCATCACACAATGTTGCTAATCAAAACAGCAAGTGTGCTTGACTTTTCAACATAACAGCTTATATTATGTAGCGTTCCTTTCTATCAGTTTTTCTTAACCAATAAGAATCATGCTTTTTAAAAAACTGAAACATACACCCTAGTTTTCAGTGTAGAATGTTGTCAAACAACCAATCATTTATTTTCTTTTTCCAAAACTGCATCTTAATAACCATTTAAAAAAAATCTTAGTTTTCAAACTGCCATTTCATTTACAGAGACCAACTGAGTGTATCCAGACCTTTCTTCAAGATGCTTAGAGTGTGGATTGTGGTACACAGCTATATTTTCTGGAGCCAAAGGTACTCAGAACAGAAAGGAATTCACAAAGACCTAGGTTTACCAAATGTAGACATTAAATGGATTGGACAGTGAGGGTTAAAGTGGCAACAATTGATGCCATTGGTTAAATCCTTTTTACATCTCCAACACCTCAACCTCATATTTGTGCACTGTGGTGGCAATGACCTAGGCACTTTGACTGGGGTAGGTCTGGAAATGCTTATGAAGGACACCTTTGGAGAACTGATCTCACTTTTACCCCAAACTGCCTTTGTCTATTCTAACATATGCCAACGGCAGAAATGGAACTGGTCCAATCAATGTTGTCCACAGATTGAGAAAGCTAGGAAACATGTGAATAAATCTGTTTCTGCTTTTCTCCGAGACTATAGAATGAGGTCCATATACCACAACAATCTGCATTTCAATATGAATGGCATATATAGGAGAGATGGTGTACATTTTACAGATGAGGGGAACAGAGTCTTCCACTTGAGCTTTAGACTCTGCATCAGTACTTACTTGTAGGTACTAAAATCTCTCAATGAACACAAGGGCTCTTTTTAGAGCCACCCAACATCTAAACACATAAACATGATAAATATCTGAAAAATATTTGTCTTTTTCTTGCTTGGATACGCGTATCGGACGCCTTAGAAATCTCGCAGCATACGTGGTAGGCTATGCGTATCCAACGCGTGCACACCAGAGGTCGCGCTGAGCGCTGCTCTCGGTACGTGTATCCTAATTTTAGCATTAAAAAAAATCTACCCTTAATTTAATTATTTAGTGCCCCGGAGAGGTGGCTGACCATGGGGATTGGGGTGGCCTTTCACCCCTCTTGCGGTAATAGGCATTGTTTTTCTACATGGGGAGCACCTAACATGCTGCTTCCCATATAGAAATGCAATAGTCTTTGGTTATTGAAAGAGAGAGCCGGTTTCCTGCTCTATCTTTCATAAACTAAAGCAGTTTGCTATGGTAGGGCGGGACCAGGCCCTGGGGGGTGTCGGTCCCCAGGGCCACCACAAGACTCCAGGAGGGGTGCAGCGCGGCCCCCTCCTAACATTTAAAAGCCCCAGGGGGTGGTTGTCCCCAGGGCTGAGGGGTCTGTCACGACCCCCCAATTTAAGAATTTAGTGCCCCAGGGAGGTGTGGTCCCCGGGGCATGGGGGTGGTTTAAGCCCCCCATACAGGTTTTGTTTTTTTTTTCAAAACCCCGGGGGGTGGCAGTCCCTGGGGCTGCGGTGAGCCATCAGCCTCCTGCATACCTAATGTTAAAGCCTCAGGGGTGGCAGTCCCCGGGCTTGCCCCTGAGATTTGGCCCCCCCCCGGGAGCTAATTTAGAAAAAAGAAGACTTTGTTTTTTTCTTTTATCCACGTAATACGCGTATCCTACGCGCATCCCGTGATTTTTCCCCCCAAAACTTTTTTGTTGGGCTTGGGAGTCCTTGTGGGACCCCCTGAGCAGGCCTAGGGGGTCAGGGTGTTTCTACCCTACCCCCTCTGCATCTTTTGCGCACTTGTTTTTCAGCTTTCTTGTGCCTCGGTTCTACCGAGACACAAGATGCCTGCCAACACTTCCTGATTTGCAGTGTTGACAGACAGTTGACAGCCAATTAGCATGCATCTCATGCTCATAAGGTTACGCAGAAGATACGTGTACCCTACGCGCCCATAGATATATCCATAATTTTACTTTTGATTTTCTCAGGAACTACAGCACGGATATACACCATTTAACAAAAAGCGTGAACTGTGAACCAAACTCTACCTTTTTGCCAAATTTGGTGTAATTCCGTTCAGCAGCTCGGGCTGTAGCCGCGGCTAAATGTCCCTATGGAAAATTGCATGGGGAAAACTTTCAGGATAGGAGCGGAGCGGAGCGAGCCATCTTCTTGAAGAATTTCACGAAGATTTGACAACCGGCGCCAAAGTTATTCCAAATAGAATGTTGCGGATTTCCCATGGAAAATATGTCCTAACTATAACTATATATATATATATATATATATATATATATATTCACTGAAAAAAACATAGGTTTTAGGCCTTATATAGTTAGGAATTAACATATAAAAAACCATTGAAATTCCTCCTATATAGTTAGCTGGACATTTTATTGATATAAAAACAATGAAATTCCACATATAGTTAGTTTCACTAACTATATATTTCGCGCATCCGCAATCCAATGCTGATGATGTCACATATTACATCATTCATGACATGGTCAGTGACATCACTGATGACATCACTGATGACATCTCAAATGACATCACTGATGACATCATCCAGTGTCTGTGTGTTTTTGTAAAGTTTAAATATGTTTTACATATTGAAGAATGAGTGGATGTATAAGAGTATGGATGAAGGATTTGATTGTATAAGTGAGTAAGTATGTGTTAGTGTATCTGTGAAAATGTAAGCTGTTCTGTGTTTAACTGTATAGATGAAGAAATCAAAGTGTGATTGATTCTTTACAGGACTGAGTAGGTGTGTGAGTAACTCCATGGATGAGTGGCAGTGTGTGAGTGTCTGCATAGGTGTATGAGTGCATATGATAGTGTTGTAATGATGAGTGACTGTATGTACGAGTGCCCTTATGGGTGAATGAATGAATGTGCATGTAGACGTAGGAATCAGTGAGTGCGTATGTAGTAAATGGTATTGGTGTGTCAATAGTTTCAAAAATGATACTCTGTATTTTACACTAGGTGTAACAGAGGTTATATTAGAGTGTAAGGAGGTGCATTGTATTATCACATGAAGTATATCATCAGTGGTGTGATCATTGATGTTAAATGAGCTGTCATCAGTGATGTCATCAGTGATGTCACTGACCATGTCATGAATGATGTAATATGTGACATCATCAGCATTGGATTGCGGATGCGCGAAATATATAGTTAGTGCAACTAACTATATATGGAATTTCATTGGTTTACATCAATAAAATGTCCAGCTAACTATATAGGAGGAATATCAATGTTTTTTTTATATGTTAATTCCTAACTATATAAGGCCTAAAACCTATGGTTTTTTCAGTGAATTTCTAAGGTTTTTTAAAGGCTAATTCCTAACTATATAAGGCCTAAAACCTATGGTTTTTTCAGTGAATTTCAAAGGTTTTTTAAATGCTAATTCCCGGCGGGCACAACGAAGGCTTCCCCCAGGCAGGGGGAAGCGGAGCAACTTACCCTCATGACTTTCAAAATAATTAGTTGTACACCTGGTATTTCCCCTAAAAGTCTGGCACCACCTCTCAACGCTACTCCATATTTTCATGGATCTTCAAGGTGTGATTTAAAGAATACTTTTTTGTACTTCATTAATGCCTAAGGCTTAACATGTTCTGTATTCTGTACAATTGCATTCTCTCAGTATAATTTTTCCTTCCTTAGTCGTTTTGCTCCCCTCTGCCATGTGGTAGGAGGTGGTGAAAAAGAGGTACATAGCACTTTACAAATAGCCCCAAACAAAAGAATGTATTTTTCACATTTGTAGTATCATCCTACCCCAGGCAATGCAGTACTCTAGTGATGAATTTCTACTACCCAATCTTTATATCTGCTACTTAGGCCTAAAGGGGGGATGGGTCCAGGCAGAGTTCCTGAGTGGCTAGCTTAATTTTGCAAGTATTTATACCTCTTTGGTACTTTGTTTTTTTGTGTGACGGGCACACTTGTCATTTTTTCCTCATGGCACCTCTGCTGCTTCATGTGTTTGTTTGCTCGCGGTTTGTCGCTTTTGCCTCGGGTGGCTTGGCGCCTGCTTTTGTGGTTTGTTTGCGGTGGTGTTCTCCTTGGGTGACAGTTCTGTTCGTTGGTGGGGCGCTCTGGCGCCTTCGGGTGGAGTCCGCGCTGTGTAGAGGCACGTGGATAAATAAATAAATAGATATAGGATGATGCCTAAGGAGGGCTCAGAAAAGGACATCGCGCAAGATGGAGAAGAGCTGCTAGGGTGTCTGGAGCAGCACAAATAGGGGCGGCATGGGGAGGCTGGATCCGAGAGTGGAGCTGAGGTTAATAGTGTGGCTTGTGGCGTTTTTGGATGAGGACGTCTCTGCAGAAGTGGAAGACAACATTAAGAAAAGTCAGGAGAAAGCAGAGTGTCAACCCCCCCCCTCTTTTCTCGTGCTTTGGGCAAAGATCGTCACTCCCGCTCATCCTATCCTTCCCTCCTTCCATACTATCCGTCAAAAGAGAACGGCAATGAGCCACCGAGCATGAGCCTGCCTTAGGTAATGCTTCTGCACATGGCTGAGCGTCATAGGGAGTAGGATGAAGGGCTTCATTGCGTGGGATGGCCGGGATGTGTTGCACGGTACACCACTAGATGCGCGGCAATCCTGTGGTGGGGGGCAAGGAGGGGGTGGGGGGTGACGAATAGCTAGACGCTCGTGGAGAGTTGCGGATACGGGAGGGAGAGCGCAGGGGCAGAGGGTGTGGCGTAACTAGAGGTGGGGACTCCTATGCTGGTGCAGGAGGAGGACAATGCAGGAGGAAAGGGGGGGCGTTCGGAATGGCTGCCATTGGAGCAGGCGAATTGGTAGTAGTGGAAAGGGTGGGGGGGCCCTGAAGTAAGGTGCCAGACTCCAAACGGCAGGGCATGCGGGCAGGCTTCACGCGGGGATGAGGCGGATGCGAACTGGGTGCGGGGTGTGCATAGGGATGGGGGTGAGCAGTGTTGGAGCACGCCCAGTCCCTGTTTCGCTGAGTTCACTAGGCCAGTTTTGTCCCGCACTCGGAGTTGACTATACGATAACTAAATGCAACTTAGTAAGTATGGCCCAAAGTTTATTGGTTTACGTAAATTGATTTCCCGATGGGTGGCGTAGGTCGGCGCGTACCCCGACGGATGCCGGTCTCCCTAATATCGCCGGTCAGAATATTTCAAAGTTACCGTCCTCTCCCCTTTATTTAGTTTTGTCTCTCCTTAATTTGTGGCACCCCCACTACAAGAAGATCTACGTGCTCCCACGATTCTTCGCCCATCCCAGTCCCTGCCTAAAAGTAGGTTTGAAATTCTCCACCTGAGAACTGGCGAATGAGGTCGCACGTTTCAGAGTCACCCAACTCACGTAGCAAAAAATTCAACTAACGGCACCTAGCAACTAATTAGCACCCAGTTCTCTGATGCCTTCCATTGAAGGTGAGAAGGATACTACAAGGACCGGGCAAATGGTCGCCTCTGAGTCAGACCGCCCGCAGTCTACAGGGATACATGAGAGCAAGGGGTCAGGAAAGGCTAATCAGCCCCAAGACCTCCCGTACAACCCACCCCCTCAGCCAAAGCGCATACCTGCTCGTTCGGACTTTGATTACGACGTGGGTACCTGTGTCCTGTTCACTCCGCTGACAATGAAGCGAGTGAGGACCTCTGTTTATATCCCCAATTTACGCGCAAAACTAAACCGCATTCATAATCGTGCAGCCCGTTCAGCATCCGGGAAATGAAAGTGCTTCCGGGTTGTGAACGAAAGTAAACAAACGATCCTAAATGACGGACTCGCTACATCTAGCGATATCCGAAGACGGACTAACTTAACCAAGCGAACGTGTGATTGTTGCAACGAGGCTTGGTATTTACGATGTAGTCACATAGTGAAGGCTTCCCCCAGGCAGGGGGGAGCGGACGGCGTCTCCTCTTTTCCCGGGGCTCCCTCAGCACACGGGAGCCCCGCACCAGCTGATCATTACCCGGTCTCCCCCTCGGCACGGGAGACCGGAGGGCACATGAAAGGCTTCCCCCAGGCAGGGGAAAGTGGAAACCACGTCATCCCGGCCCCGCCCACAACCAGGCGGCGGCCATCTTGAGGCGGCTCGGGCCGCGGCGGTGATCTCGAGGGTAAAACGAGGGGTGGGCACCCTCGAAATTAAAATAAAACAGATGAAAATAAAAGAGAGAAGCCCCCCAAGCCCTCCCCTCCCCCCCAAAAAAATTCCGAAAATTTGCGGGGTGCGCGCACGGGTGCGTGCTTATAGATATATAATTTGTTTCTCTTTTACTTTTCTCAGGAACCACTGGAAGGATTTACAATATTTTACCAAAAGCGTGATCTGCGTACCAGACACTACCATTTTGACAAGTTTGGTGTAATTCCCTTCAGCGGTTCAAGCTGTAGCCGTGTCTAAAGGTCCTATGGAAATTAACATGGGGAAAACACGTTTTGGGACCCCCCTTTTTTCTCAGCCCCCACTTGATGAATCCCCCCCAAACTTTCAGGGAGGGAGCGGAGCGAGCCATCTTCTTTGAGAAATTTGCGAAGATTCATCAACCAGCGCCAAAGTTATTCCCAATAGAATGTTGGGGATTTCCTATGGAAACTAGGTCCTAACTATATATACCTACTGGCTACCGCCAGTAGGTTATATATATATATATATATATATATATATATATATATATATATATATATATATATATATGCGCTCCAAGTATCCCAGGAATATCACTCCAAAAGGAAAGTAGCACACGCAGGGGAGGTTTCCACAGATTTTTAATGGACAAACCAACAGCAACGACGCGTTTTGCCTTGGGGCTTCGTCAAGTTGTGCAGAGAGCCGAGGCGTGCGTCGGATATAAAAGGACACCATGCAAACTCATAGAAATCAAGGTAGGACTACGTAATGTTGTTATGGTCGCCATATTGGAATGGTGAGCAACCCAATGCTATACAGGCAGTTTCAAATGTATTGCAACATAAATACAAATAACGAAATATCAGCCTAGTTGGAATCACCAAAATGCAATTACAAAACCATAAATTGCGTTAATCGAAATACGTAGTCACAGCCTTTAAAACCAATATAGCCCTGGATGGGCATGAGGAAAAGCTCCACAAGCCTTAACACGCTAGATAGCAGTTATGCAAAAGGGAAGAGTACTGGCGCCGCAAGATAGCAGCCGGTCACATGCGCCGTATTCCTCAATTATGGAGTGAAAAATACACTGTATATATAATATAAATTGTTAATGTGGAGTTTCACCTCATGGTAATCACGCCCTGGATGGGCATACATATATAGAGTAAAGCATGGAAACCAAAGTATATATAAATATGTAAATATAAAACCATTAAAAGAATATGCAAATTCATCAAAACACATATCCTGATAAGGAAAGGCACAGTCAGGAAAATTACGAGGAAAAGTTGCAAAATAAGCTGGTAATACAGAGAATCAGTACCCATTCTGTTATCCTAAATGTACTGATAATTCCTCATGCTGCATTCCTCATTACATCACCGCCCCCCAGTCACTTTCGACACCTAGCAACTAAGGCTGTTGTTTTACACTAATTAAGACAGTTTCAGCATCAGGGCCTAATATGCAAAGACAAGCCTGCCGAGTGCTCAATACCTACTACAGGATATAAAAGCGCCTTGAAAGTGAATGAAACAATCGAACTTACCAAAGCCAACAAGGGTGCTCGCATTTAGGACTCCATGTCCCAACATACACACAAATCCATAATGTGAATACGCCCACTGGGGGGCGGTGATGTAATTCAATAAAGAGCCAACAGTGAAAAAAATGCGAGATTCAGATGTTTCATTTTGGCAGCCCGAGAAGAAGAGGGTTTTCCTCGAAACGCGTTGGCAGATGGAAAGTTTTAGGAGCAGGAAGGCAAGCTGCATTAAGAAGCCGTTTGGCGAGGCGCTGCTGTGTGACCTTCTATGCTTCAGGGCACTTGGACTACATATATATATATATATATATATATATATATATATATGTATATATATATATATATATATATATATATATATATATATATATATTATATATATACACAATTGGATTTCAAGCTCAGTTATAAAAAATCAAGTAAAGTAGAGAACTATTGGATAAGTTTGTTGTTTGATGGATGGCATGCAGCAATATTGTTTTACCTTTTATTGTTTTCCCAAAGTGTTTGATTTGTTTACTGGTGGCCTACAGTTGAAATAGGGGCATATTTTACATTAACTTTTCTAGTTTTTCTCTAGGCGAAAACGTTTTCATACTTTTTGGGATGGCTTGGGGCCTGGTTTTAAAACAAAATCACCCACACCTGTACACTGTGTGATGCCATTCATGCTGATTTTTCAGTGCGGAACGTGCTGCAAGTACTAAAATCATTGGAAGATGCTAAACGTTAATTTTCCACCTGTTGCTAGAACTCAACAGAATGTCGTAGAGTTGTTATGTAATTCTGCCTGAGTCCATGGAGTGAAATTCCGCATTTTTGACCATGGCTGACTTACTCTCAGCCACTGATCCATTATGGTCTGCGAATATATCAATAATTCTTCATTGTGAGCAAACAGTGTATGGTTTAATCCTTTCCCTCATATACATCTTCATGATTGTGGGTCAAATTACAAAGATGTCTTCTTTGCAAAGTCAAAGTAGCTGAATTTGTGAACGCATGACATAATTTGCAATGTACACACGTGCATACAAATACCAGATTTTTGTGAATCACAGTGCACTGCAAACCCTTGCTATTCAAAAGAGGGTAGTACACAAATGCTTTGCGAATGATCCTGAACCTCAAACCCACTTATTGATTTCAGACTCATTAATGTGAATAAGGGAGATGGACTGTGCCTAATTGCACACAGTCATGTTGCATAGCAAGGAATTAGTGAATTCTCCACTGAGCTGGTTTTAGGTGGCTTGGAACAAAATGGAAAACACTGTACTGCAAGTAGTCTCTTTTGGATTCTGGCTCTTTAACTGTTATTTACTTTGCTGCAATTCTAGGTTTGAACAAAAGCCTGAATTTTGAAAAGAATTCACTAATATGGTTTTGTGCTTTGAGAGGCACAGGGTACATACCGGTTGAAGTTGGGCCACGAATGTGCCAGACAAGGTGCGTACTTTGAGCTGCTAACTCCACTGCTAATGCGGACAGTTGAAGATCTTATTTTTGCAGCTGTGGGCACCAGCACTTAAAAACACACTGATCGGAAAGGCCGAGAAAGAGAAGGACAGCAAACCATCACAAAGGGAGAAATCAGAGCCTTGCAAGTATGAGAAAAAAGTGCAAAGATTTTCTAGTAGTGGATTAAAGACTACCAACCTTGATATGCACCACACCGAGGATTAAATGCACCAGCCACCAGTTTTTAATCAGACCTTCAGGCACTGTCACAACTTCTTTCACAAATTAAGCACTGATGAGGGTACTGCCTCTGGCCCCACCCTCGACCGAGGACTATGAACATGGGGGCCTATTTCTGGGAAAGTCACACATTACAGCGCAGCAAGTCACTATGCTGCGCTGTACTGCATGACAAGTAAAGGGCAGCAAAGTGTTGTATTTAAGACAATCCGGTGCATTCATGGCCATTCCACTGGCACCCTTGTGGCTGCTTGGTGCCAATGCAGGCACCCTTACACCATGTTGCAAGAGTGCCTGCGTTGCCTGGATTGTTTTTGTGCAGGAAGGAGCACCTTCCGGCACAAAAGCAATCCAGTGAGGCATATTCCTCATTCTATGTGTGCTGCATAATGGATTCTGCAGCATACAGCGGACAGACCGATTGCAAGGTTCCTGAGGCGTGAGCCAGGAACAGCAAATTTTTTAACGAAAACTTTTAAAAATTGTACTTTGTGTGTTACTACTTTGTAAAATTATTCTCTGAGCACTTCCTACCTTCTGCTCACGCTTGCGCTCACTGCGTAGAAGCTGGGGCCACAGCAGTCGATTCAACGCTGCAACAGATAACCATCACCGCCATCTTGGGTGAGTCAGAGGGCAAGCAGATTACTTGTTTGGCCCTCCCACCCTGACCACTATAAAACAGCACATTCACTCGGCAACTTCCTTACGGACAGACTGATTGCAAGGTTCCTGAGGCGTGAGCCGGGAACAGCGAATTTTTTAACTAAACTTTTAAAAATTGTACTTTGTGTGTTACTACTTTGTAAAATTATTCTCTGAGCACTTCCTACCTTCTGCTCACGCTTGCGCTCACCGCGTTGAAGCTGGGTTCACAGCAGCCGATTCAACGCTGCAACAGATAACAATCACCGCCATCTTGGGTGAGTCAGAGGGCGAGCAGATTACTTGCCCGGCCCTCCCACCCTGACCACTATAAAATGATACCCCCTCCCCGGAAGTGCAGCGGACGGGCGCAGCGGGCGCGCCGGCGACGCGCCGAAGGCTCGCCAAAGGCAAGCCCGTCTGTGCCGTCCGAGCCTGTCCCGAGCCTAGGGCCACCCCCCCTGGTCCACAGACATCTCGTCTTTCACATGCAGGTATCTACTACATTGCTGGCTATTTGAAATCACTTAACATCAATAACACCCACTGCGCCTCAACGAATTTACATACTCTCAATTATGCCCCATATACATGCCCCCATTGTGCTTTTCATATTATGGACCACCCCCACCTAACAGCTCCAGCTATTCCACCTCATAACAAATCTCCTAACAACATTAAACTAGCCCTTCTAAATGTTCGATCACTCCCGAAACACAGGTATGAGATTGCACACTTTATTGAAAGCTGGAACCTGGACATCCTGCTACTTACCGAAACCTGGGGAGACCAGGCGTCCGACCCTGACTTCACCTCAGCCACTCCGGAGGGTTTCTCTAACATTAGACTCGACAGATGGCTTAAAAAAGGGGGGGGTAGCGATTATATATTGCAACACTTTTCGTCTACGCACAGAACCCTTAAAAATGAATACTTGCGAGGCTCTGAATTTCACTTTTGTTACTCCCTTTTCCAGTTCCTTTAGAGGCATTCTGCTCTATTGCCCCCCATGCCCCCGCTCTACTTTTCTATCCTCTCTCAGTCATCTCTTAGTGCCAATACCTGGAGAAAATAACTTCACCATCTTAGGTGATTTTAATTTTCACCTAGAGATGAAGGAGGACCCTGACACTCACTCCCTCCTCACCGAAATGAATGCAGCAGGCCTCACCCAATTTGTCCACTCCTCCACGCACTTAGCCGGACATACGTTAGATGGAATTTTTTCCAATCTTTACTCTTTGACTATAGAGAACATAATACCACTTACATGGACAGATCATTCTGCTGTCTGCTTCAATACTCTCCCTATTACCCCATCCCTAACACCTTCAAACCGTGGAAAAATATCAATATTCCCGAATTTAGTAATAAGTTAGACCCTTTGAAAGAAATTGACACCTCTGATCCAGAAACCGCGGCCATTCACTATACCACATGCATTAAGATTGCAACCTACACTTCCGTTCCCATAAAAAAACGCTCTGCCAATAGACTGTCAAACTCTGCCCCTTGGTTTACTGAGGGCCTTAGATTAGAAAAACAGAGTTGCAGATGACAAGAACGCAAGTGGCGTAACAATTTTGACCCCCATGAAAAAAGTTGCTATAAAGAGAAGTTAAAGAACTACAAACTATCGATCATCACTCAGAAAAGCATTTTTTTTAACAATCAAATTGAATCAGCCCAAGACTCAATTAAACAACTTTTCCAGGTCGTCTCCCACCTTTCCGGCCACAACAAATCCTCTACTACAGAAGCGCCTCAACCTATGTGCAATGCACTCTCTACCTACTTCCAAGAAAAGGTCTGTGACATTTATTCCAACTTTAATAAACTCACTAATGATACACAGCAGACTCACACCATACCTAAATCCACACCACCCAATTCCCCCAATTTTTCTTTTAATCACACTTCGCCTGAGCTAGTTCATAAACTTATGATGACCACTAACTCTGACTCACCCAATGATCCCTGTCCACCTTCAGTTTTTAAAATGGTCCCAGAGACTATCGCAATTGTTTGTTGATATTTTTAATGCCATGATTACATCATGCACCCTCCCTACCATATGGAAAAAGACAGTAACTAAGCCACTGCTCAAAAAAACCACCGTAGATCCCTCCAAAGTCACTAGTTACAGACCCATAGCATGTATTCCCTACCCATCTAAGATCATTGAAAAAATCATGAATACCCAACTATCTGAATACATAGATATTAACAACTGCTTCCCAATTTGGATTCAGGAAGGGACACGGCACCGAAACGGCATTAATAAAAGCTTCAGATGAGATAAGAATGATCCTCGATAAAGGAGGTGCCGCGGTGCTCATATTGCTTGATCTTTCCGCGGCACGGTCGATCACTCCATTCTTATCGACCGTGTCGGAAAAGCCGGAATCTCACCAAATGCCGTCTCACTCCTTACATCCTTCCTGACAGACCGAGAGCAATCAGTTTCCATGGGCGCATTCTCCTCTGACTCCTTTTCATTACCTTGAGGAGTCCCCCAGGGATCCTCGCTGAGTCCAACACTTTTTAACATCTATGTGGCCGACTTGGTGAGGATCATTAAAGCTCATCGTCTAGCAGTAACATCATACACAGATGACACACAGCTTGTCCTGGCTATTAATAACAACGGAATGGAAGTTGCTACCAACTTCCAAAAAGGAATGCTTGCCATACCCAATTGGATGAACGCAAACTGTCTGAAGCTTAACTCGGATAAAACCGAGATGATGGGGTTTGGGAAACTGACTCCCGCATGGTCTCCCACCTGGTGGCCTCAAGACCTTGGCCCTCCTCCTAATCCTGTCACCAAGGTTAGAAACCTAGGTGTAATCTTTGACAACAAACTCTCATACACCCATCAAGCCAGTTCAATAGTTTCTGCCTCTTTTTTCACACTCAAAATGATCAAAAAACTTCAACCCTACCTTCCCTCAAACACCATAAACACCTTGATCTCAACTTTACTAATACCCCAAGTCGACTACTGCAACACCCTCATGCTTAATGCTCAAGAACAAGTAATCAATAAACTTCAGCTGGTCCAGAATGCGGCTGCAAGACTTGTCACAGGCACACCCAAATTCAAACCCATCTCTAACTCCATTCGCAAAATTCATTGGCTACCAGTAAGACAACGAATTAAATTCAAAGCCCTGTGTATAGCTTTCAAAAGCATTCATGAAAAAGTGCCATCCTTTCTTAAAGATGCCCTTTGCCCCTATCGACCATCACGCACTCTCAGATCCGCTGATGCCAACCATCTGAAGGTAGTCAAAAACAAGAAGGCTACTTGGGGAAACAGATCCTTTGCAGGAGCCACGGCTACATTATGGAACACCTTGCCTGGTCACCTTATTCCTATTGCTACACTAATATCATTTAGGAATCCGCTGAAGACCTGGCTATTTAACCACTAGATTCCATCATTGTTCCTGGTCTAAACCTTCAGTTTTTCTGTCAAGCGCCAAGACACCCTTGGGTAATTGTGCGCTCAATAAATTGCATAAAATAAATAAATAGAAAGAAGTAGAAACAAGGAAAAATAGAGATATTTCTCCTTGTTATGCCTCCCCTCAGAAGGTGTAAGATTTTGGCATATTTCCAAGTTTACAAGTTCTTGTAAATATAGGAACGCATCAAAACCCATGGGAGCTGATTTGGAACACCTATGCAATGCTCATGGAACAACTTCCCAGGACAGAGTAAAGCAACGCAGCGATTTGCACTGCACTGTGTTATTACAGATGTTTTGAGTCACTCAAAGTGGATATGCATGACTTCAAAAATCTAACTTAATGTATGCGTCACTCTTGCACCAAGTTGCCTGGTGCAAGATCGATGCAAACAGGGTCATTAACATGGCCCATGGTATTCAACAGTAGTTGGCGCTTAATTGTATAACTTTTTTCTTTTAAGATTCCAAACTTTCTTTACAATATCGCTTGTGTACTTAGCAATACCTTATCTAAATAAAATATTTAGATATTTAGCAAGGATAGCGAGGGTAACGTGGCTCGTGGTAGGGCACATCAAAAAAAATTTAAACATCTGGTTGATCAACTCAACTGGTTAAAATATCTCCTTAACTATGCGTCGTGGAATCAGTAATTTTGGTGCATGGAAATATGTAAAGGGCACACTTCCGTAAGGCCCCAACCTGCGGTACATATAGGCCTGGTTTAACTGTTGCATCCGTTTTCTAGACCTATCGTTACCAAATAATTTCGAATATTCATAGAGTGGTCTTTGGCTGCACCAGTGTTTGTAATATGATCACAGTTCATACGGATCTCTTCCTTTGCAAAGTACAAGGGAATATTGTACGTCTCGAAATAACATAAAATAATAGGACAATCCATTGTGTATCCGATATATTGCTTCTATTCAGAAAGCAATCTTTTTTTTGGCAGCTGCTTTTTTTATAATACTTAAATTATGACAAAAAATGCAAGCTAGGCATTGCAGCTTTGTCAGTCCCTCTTTAAGAAGTTGTGCACAATGAGTGTCGGCAATGTGAAAACAAGACCACGAAAAAGTATTGTCTATGCGTTACAGCATAGACGATGGTATTGCCAGAATCTGGGGCATCAAACTAACATGTAAAAACCTGGGAAATGACAATCAAAATGTTGCTGAATTCCCGCAGGAAAATGACAGCTACACGCGTATTCTCCATATTGCACATTGTTAGGGCTGAATGCTGATGCATACCTGGCATGATCATGCAGGTGGTAGTTCAAGCAATCAACGTGATTACATTCAGAAACATTTCACAAAATCACGTGCAATACACCATGAATAAATATACATTAATCACCACACTTAAGTTGTTCCAATGCTGCTATTGATAAAATGACATGCATATTAATAATTGGCCAGAAAAATAGAATCCATCACTGTTTTGGTTTAGCCTTCGCTCTCCTGAGCCTAAAAGAAATGTAGTCACATTTTTGGGAACAAAACAAATACGTATCCTCTAACTCTGGGCCCTCTCCTAACCTTAAAGGACGTCTACCAAAGCATCTGTCTCCCTTAGGAGGCAGCCATTTTGACCGAATAGCCACACGTTTTCAAATATATGCTGTTTAAATAGTGCAAAATGCACCATAGACTGCATTACATGCTTGTTGTTTGTATTTTAAAATATATAGCTGTTTGTCTTCTTGGTTACTTAGGGCCCGATGTAGGTAAATCCCATTTACCGAATTTGAAATACCGAATTTTACCGATTCGTTATTTCAAAATCGGTAAATGGGATGTAGGTCCCAACATCTGGAATCGTTACCGATTCCTTACAAATTCGGTATTTACCGATTCGGTAAATACCGAATCGGTATTTGCTATTGAATCCTATGGGCCTTTGAAGCCCATAGGATTAAAGTCAAATACCGAATCGGTATTTACCGAATCGGTAAATACCGAATTTGGCAAGGGTGCAGGGGGTGTCACTTTGACACCCTCTAGCACCCCCAAAACGGGCATGTGTGCAATGTGGCACACAGACATGCCCTAAGGGCACGTCTGTCTGTCACATGGCACATGTGTACATGCACAGATGTGCATGTACACAGGAATCGGTATTTTACCATGGATTTGTAATCCATGGTAAAATACCGATTCTGTAAGCCATGTGCTGATGGAACATTGGCTACCTACATTGCATTTTCGGTAATTTTACCGAATCGTTATCATTACCGAATCGGTAAATATTACCGATTCGGTAAATTTACCGATTCGGTAATGATAACGATTCGGTAAAATTACCGAAAATGTGCCCTTACATCTCGATAGCCCTTTACCGATCAGAAACGGACGAAAATCTGTATTTTCGGCCGATTCCGATCGGTAAAGGGCTACCTACATCGGGCCCTTAGATCCTTCACACCCATTAGGGCATCATACAGTAGTTTGCACTGCACATATGCATCTTCTAAATATGTGTACACATAATGCAATTGATGCATATAGTGCATCACAAAACTATTAAATAAATATGTTATATGGAATTTGTTAATCTAACAAAATCTGATAAAATGTATTGTTTGAATTAACCCTTTGACTACTGAGAACATTTCCCTTAACACTTATGACACGCTAATGAGATGTTATGGGCTTACTAGGTATATTTTCAATTTTGGATATATGGATATTGCAGCAGGATGTTCAAGGGGATAACAATAATGAACTGAGATGTAGATATCTTTCACATTAGCCTTCTAAACATGACAATTATTCATTCATCCTATCCATGGGAACACATAATTTTAATAAGAGTCATTATAAATCAAAACATCACAGGAACAGAGAGGTATCACGTTTGCCAATGCCTCCCCTTACATTTGCTTTCCCCTATAGTTGTGAAATGTAATCTTACCTTCCTTTTTACACATTCTCCTTTATGTATCAGTCCTTAGTACTCCATCATGTACCTAATCCTAGGAGCACCTTTACTATTATTTCCCGCAATGCAGTGCAGCAAGGGAACTTGTTGCACTGTGTTTTTTGAAAGGGTGAGAGCAGAAAAATTCTCCAAATTTACAACATTATGGGACATTTCTGATTTCTTCTTTCACTGGAACACAGTGTGCAGCCTAGCGCCAGCACAAGCATCCTTGCACCACAATTCAAGTGTCCCTGTATTTATTGGCAAGGTTGTTTTTGTGCAGGAAAGCACAACTTCCTATTGAAAGCAATCTTTAAAGGTGTATTGCGCTTTCTATATGTGCTGCAGAATGAAGCGTGTATGGAAAAAAGAAGTTATTAGAAGAAATAAAGATTGTTCTCCTTGTTCGGCCTCTGTTGGATAAACACACCATTTTTGCGCAAACCGAAGTTTACAAGCCTTTGTAAATCTGGGTTTGCATCAAAATACATGTGTGTATGCATGAGAATGCCCATGTTCCACCCATGTAAAGCCTACCAGATGCAAAGTAACGCAAGAAAGAAGTATGCTCTGCATTATTACTTTGTATTGACTAAACCACTCAAAGTCACACAAAAAGGCTTTGCGTCGATTAGTAAATGCCAAACATTAATTTGCATCAGAAATGCAGCACAAAAGTGACTCAACCCCACAGCAAAAACATAGTAGATATGTGCCCTAGTGTCAATAGGTACTAATCATACTAATGTTGCATTGTTTCAAGCTCGTTAGACACAAAGACAAAATATCGGGTAAAGCTACCTTGTTTTAGGTGGAAATTAAAACACATGATCATTACACTTTCTCATGCCTCTCCATGCTGTATCCCCCTAACCATTATCCGCCCGATTCATCAAAGAAAATAGCGCTCGCAAAGGGCCAGATTCTGAGAATCTGGCCCTTTGCGAGAGCGATTTTTGCATTTGGGATTCAGCATCCCAATTGTAAAAATCGCTAATTGCGATCTTGCAATTTTGCGAGGAATTACATTTAAGGAATCTCTATTTGAGATTCCTTAAATGCAATTCAACATCCAATTTCATTTTGCGAATTCGCAAATTCTTGCCACAATTTACCGCGAGGTCAGACCTCGTGGTAAATTGCGAAAACTCAGAAAAATGCATTTACATGCATTTTTCTGAGTTGCATGTTACACACACACATGTCCTTTGGACATGTGTGTGTGCAACACCTGTGTAAAGTTTCCTTTGAGGGGTGCTACAAGGTGTCCTTTGAACACCCCTGGCACCCTTCAAATCGCTATCTTATTTGCGATTAGCAAATTGCTAATCGCAAATAAGGAATACTCCCCATTCATTCCTATGGGCCTTTTGGCCCATAGGAATGAATGGCGAGTTATTCCTTATTTGCGATTAGCAATTTGCTAATCGCAAATAAGGAATATGTAGGAATCACATTTCTTCATGCAATTTCTACATGAATCCCGTTTTGCGAGTCCTTAATAGTGATTCGCTATGAATCGCTATTAGGGCCTTGCAAAACGGGAGTATGATGAATCAGGCTGCTAGTGTCATTGGATATTGTAAAGATGCAACAAGGGCAGACTACTACTGATTGACACCAGTTAAACAAGAAACTCATGGGCATATTCTCAAGGACTTATCCCCGCGTTAGCAGCACTTTCCTGTCGCTAATGCAGCTATATTTTTATCGCCATATTCACAAGCTGTCGCTAACAAGAGGCTTTGTGCAGTAGAGGTGCTTTGTGCAGTAGAGGTCAGCAGAGAGTAGTGACGAGCAGCAGTGGAGCAGCAGAAGCAACGGTCCGAGAACACCAGAGATCACCGGACCGTCGGACCGCGCCGAGAGAAATCTTGGAGTGCTCCCTCCTGCACTCTCCTCCTGCGGAATACGAGCGAGGGCAGAGTGCGAGGGGAGGTGCGAGCAGCGGTACACTGTGAGCAGAGGCTAGGAGCGAGGAGCGGGGGGTGAGGAGCGAAGAGCAAAGAGCGAAGGGCAGCTGCTGATTATCACAGTACGGCTGACCCACGCTCCCACGCTCCCACTCCCGCGCGCTGCCTGATCGCCTGACAGCCCGACTGCTCCGAGGGCAGAGCGGAGAGCAGAGCGGAGCAGGGCTGCACGGAAGACCTCAGCCATCAACGGAGTTAGAAGGGGCAAACCGGTATCAGCAACTGGCAACCGGCAAACAATGGAGCAAACAATGGAGCAAAAGGGTCAAAGTAACTACCCGAAGTGACAATTGGAAAGACCCGCAACTGTTTTTCTCCCAGCAACAGTTCAGCGCAGGGGCGCGGGGGCACGGAGCGGCTATCAGCATCAGCACATTCACGGCTGGGCTGGACTGAGAACTGAAAACGCAGTGAGGTGTGGTGTGGTGATTTTAGCCAACAAATAAACTCATCAACTCAGTAAAGAAAGCTATCAGCGACAGCCACAGCCACAGTATACACAGTAACAGCAACAGCACAGCACAGACTACGTGGGAGGGGATAGCCAGCCAAGCAGAGGGGTGCAAGGTCATCGGACAATCGGTTAACTAACCTTCCTCCTGTAACTCTAAAACCCACGCGGACGAGCCCGTGAAGCCGCTGACTTTTGCCAGTAGAACTTGATCATCCCGGGTGCTGGATACATAACAGGACAAAAACCGGTGAGTGGCGGGCTTGGTGTGCTGCATGCTAGTGCAGGGGTGCAGGGGGGGTGCTAAGGGACAAAAAAAAGGACTAAGTGTGTTTTTTCCATTTGGACAGCAACATCAATACCACGGTCAGTGAGCATCCTAAGCTTCCCCTAAGTTTTTCCCTTCCCTCCAACTTCCACCCTCCACTGCCTGTCCGTTGGTGGGCCGCATCTTAAATACCAATAGATTAACATGAGATCTGGCAAGATTCGGGGGAGCCAAACGAACAAAGGAGGGCAAAATAAGCGAAAACAAAGGTCCAAGCTAGCTAAGGGGGGGATGGAGGCTCAGACGGACGTCTCTACACCTACAGCTAGGGGGAACAGCCCCCTACCAGAAACAACTGACCTGACGGTAGCAAGTGAGACAATGGAACAAATACAGGACCAAATTGCCACGACCATACAAACAAGAAAAACAACGAAAACAGAAGGGGGAAATAAAATGAACATAACTCTGGTTCAGCCTAAAATTTACACAAAATGTTGTTTTCTAAAGAGTCCAGGGGCGTTTTATTTTCAAAGATTAACAAAGCATCAGGCCTTCAATCGCCTTTTGAACCATTTCAATCAGCCTCTAACCATCATCCTAGAGACAAGCGGCCCCGATTGGACGATAGCTACAGCAATAGCATCAGTAACAGCAGAGGAGACAAAAGTACAACATCTATAACACCACCCCAAAAAACTTCTACACCTCAGTGCAATAACATCAAAATGGGGGAAAAGCTCGGGCAAAAGCTCGAGATGACAGGTACCCCGGTAGGACGGGAACTAATCATAGATGCCAACCTAATATAAATACATCAGCCAACGGAAACTATGGATTTGCTGCCATCAATTATGGAGAAGAAGAATTCAAACACCAACGGTAAAACCGAGAGAGCCAACATGACTAACGAACCAGGCCATGAGGGCAACGAGAGCATAAGTAACAATGAGCAGGGTACTAGAAAAGAGAATACTGAAATTCCACCAGCATGGTTAACGAAGATGGAACCCTCATTAATAGTCCTCGATACAACAAATAACGAATCCATACAAGTATCCAAGGCATCAGAAGGGATGCAAAATAAAGATATAAGTCAGAAGAATTGCACACCAGAGGTGATCGAAATCTCCTCTTATTTAAGGAAAGAGGAGTGGGAGGAACTCATGGCGGCTTATCCAAAAGACCTGAGCGCAAGCAGGCTGGCCAGCGAGTCAACAAAAAGTGGAACGGCACAGCTGGAGTTAAATACAGTAGGCATAGGGGGGCCAGGAACAGCGCAACCCTTAAAAAAACCACCGGTGCCCCAAGAAGCGGGACTCCAAGAGCGCCACGGGAATCAGGATACAATTCCGGCTCAGGCAACTCCAGCTCAGGACAGGCAAGAAAGCGCATGGCCCAGTCTTCTTAACACAGTACAACTCCTGGTGGACGCAGCACACTACCAATCAGAGAAAATGGACACCCAACTAACATTGTTAGACACGTTGGCAGTATTTGTAGTTGCAATAGATGGGAAGCTGGGCACATTAAACTCGCTTCTTCAGAGCAAATTAAATCAACTTGAGGACTCCAAAAGGAGAAATGGCATTGAGTGTGAATGTGGCCCAATCATTGATAAACTGGCCACCCTGCCAACACTAATGTCAGACTTATGTGGACACCTCAAAAGATCTGCCGGATATATACAGAGGATCGACAGTGACGCACTGGGCTGCCCAAAAACAAATGGTCCCGGTAAAGTGTCTATAGTACAAACAAAGGAGGCTGAGACTGACGCTACCTGTAGCAAGGACACCGATGCCAAACGGCATGATCATCTAAGGTCGGTAGAGAAAACTGAGGATACAGGGGAGAACAGGACGGAGCCACCAACGCCTCTTTTGGCAAGAGTCGAAGACGACACCGATACAAACTATAAATTAAATGCCAAACAGAGGAGAGCGAAAAAACGTAAAGGAAGAAAACAAACGCTCTGCTCTAAACGTGAAGGTTTTAGGCAACTTTTTGGGCAAACAAAGACTGCAGAACAAAGCATGAGCAACTTGGTGGAAGAATTATCACTAGATCGTGAACACGACGAAAGATGTGGCCCACCTGAAGACATTCCACAATCAATAAACAAAAGCTCAGAGGAAACAACAGCTGTTCCATCAAGTAACCAAGCTGTGGTGCCCCAACTTTCTGGGTCCATCACTTCACTGGCCAACCCTGGTTTACGGAGCGGGCTAATGCACAATATGAAGCCTCGCACAAGCCCGAAAGCTTTAACAACCCCAAGGGGAGAAAAAAAAGGAAGACAAGATCTAGGACCCCCTGAAAAACAAATATTAGCCATCACGAAAGAAACTGTGCCAACCTACCTACAAGCGGAACATCCAAAGTCAAAAATTGCACATGTAGACCTGACCTTAAACAAGCAGCTTCCATGCCGTGAAACCACTGATCCTACTGTATGTGCAAGCGATCAAATCCCAGCATGGGAGCACCATCGAGAGGGCTCTGGGGCATCAGCAAACATAACAAGTAATATGAAGCTAATAGCAAGATTAAACATGGACAAAGTGGTTGGAGGTGCTATCAAACAAGGGGAAGCTTCGGATGCCATATGGTTCACCCCTGACTATACCTCCAAAGGGAGACACGATATCCTTAACAGAGGTAACATCTTGCGATTATTGGGCCATATCCCTTCACTAACAACTGTGGCAAATTCTGACCTGAAGTCCATTGAATTCATAGCCGTGGAAGGCACAGGAAAAGAAGCGACAAAGACGATTTGGTCTTCGGTAGATCTGGCACAAAAGATCCTTATGGAATCTGAGACTTTTAAAAACTGGGGCATCATGTTGAGGCCCTTTTCAAAGCCTCGATACCCGGATGTACTGTGCTCTGAGAGAAGCCTGAACCCGAGGGAGCAGGCAAAAGGAAGAATTATCTCAGTTCTCAGGGGTGCTGTCGGGCCTAGTTGTACAGATAGAAATGGGTTCCTTGAACTCACTCTAGGGGAGCAGAATGGAAGACAAGCCCCTAACGGGTGGCAGGAACATAGACGGTTCGTGAGGACCATAACAAACAGCAATTGACAAATGCAGCAGACAACAATGGAGAACCTACAGGACCAATTGTGCCTATGTTCGTGGAATATAAATGGCCAAGCATCCAAAATGCTTGACTTGGACTTCATAGCTTATATACGATCTTTTGACCTAATCGCGCTACAAGAAACTTGGCTTGCTGAGCCTCCGCACCTTCAGGGATACCTACGTTTTTTCTCTGGCGCAAAGAGCTTAGCCAAGTATGGTCATTTAAGAGGAGGCTTGGTAACATATGTAGCTACAATCAGCTTTGTGATGGCCAAAGAAATCGGGCCCTCTGCGATAGCTGCACTTGCAGTTAATCTGACTCTGACGACAGGACAAGGCAAAACAATTAACACCTGCACCCTGGTCAATGCTTATATACACCCCAAAGAAAAAAAAAAGCGGCGGGGGAGTTATATGCATATATAGAAGAGTTTATCATGGGTGAAAAAACAGCGAATCTAGTACTTACTGGGGACTTTAACCTCAATCTCATGGGAACAACACAAGAGGAGGGCATCATGGCACAAAATACTATTTGGGCATTACCACAACAAGGCAAGCCACAAAGAGCCGATAAATCAAAACTGGGAAAGAAGGTACTTGAGGCATTAGAAAACTTTAACATCAGGGCACTAAACGGCAGGTTTACAGGGGATAACCCGCCAGCCTCAACTTTTCACTCGGGAACAGCGAGCAGCACGTTAGATTATACCTTCGTGTCACTCCCACTTTTTCAATTTATAACATCTTATCGGATAGGGAATCAAACAGACAGTGACCATTGTCCTCAGGAAATTACTATGGATCTTGCCAAACCAAATTATGAGCGTTCAATGGCTCCTAAGGAGTCCATCTATACCGTAAACTTCAAAAAGATCAAGTATTCGGTTGCAATGGGCGAACTTTTGATTGAACAGGCAAAAAAACACTATATGGAGCGCACAGGCATCAATGAAGTAGCAAAATGGGTGCAGTTCACTACTATTCTGGGGCAATATGCAACAAAGCCAAAAGCGCACACAAGGAGGAACAACCTGGGCACCCTTCCCCAAGCATATAGAGGGAAAGTAAAAGAAATGAAATATTCAATCTCAAAGTTAATGAGAGCAGTACAACAAGATCAGAACAACAAAGGGATGCTGCATCAACTCTCTAAACTAAAAGCTTCCCTAAAAAAACTAAAATGGGAAGCAAATAGAACTAAAGAGGAACAACTTTGGGCAACACTCCATGAGGACATAAAAAAGAATGACGATGCAAATTTTTGGAAGAAAATAAATTCATTAACGCACCCTGCAAAAATGGAGATTACATCTAACATTGCAGAAGCAACTTGGGCAGCATATCTTGAAAACCACTTTAACCGAGATCTGTCGGCCAATCAGATTATGAGCAAATCTTGCCAGGTACGAGGCCACGATGTCGGCCATAGGCTACAAATGCACCCAATCAATCAGGACATGGCAGGAGACGCAGATTATACATCTTTGGAACCCATAATAAAGCGGCAAATAAAGAAAGGAAGAAGGGAAGGTGCGCCGGGTCCAAACGGGATTCCGCCTGTCCTTTTTAAAAAAGACATGGACTATTGGGCAGCGGCACTGGAACCCCTCTTTCGGGAGATCAGGCATACTAACATCCTACCAGACACTTGGAAGGGCTCAGGTATTGCCCCCATATATAAAGCAGGGGATAGAGGTATTTTGCAGGTCTAATACTGGAAGATCTAAAGACATGGGCCACGAGGAAGTCTCTAATACCTGTCAATCAAACAGGTTTTGTTAAAGCCGTGGGGACAACAACAAACATACTGACAATGAGCATGCTTATAGACAAGGCAGAGATGAAAAAATGCCCCTGCACCTCTGCTTTATAGACTACAAGGCGGCATTTGACAACATCAACCGCAATTTACTATGGACAAAGCTCAAGGATTGGGGTATCCCAAAAGGTCTGCTGGAGCCATTAATTAACCTACATACAGACACTTGGATTCAGATCAAGGTGGGGGACGGCTCAATGCTGTCAAGGCGGATACATACCAACAACGGCCTTAAGCAGGGTTGCGTGTTGGCACCCACACTATTCAATCTGTTCCTGGCGGATCTGGTGCCCCTATTAAATAACTGCAACTCACACTCGCCAAAATTAGGAGGCCTAAATCTACCATGCCTCCTATATGCAGACGACCTGGTGTTAATAAGCCATACTAAAGTAGGGCTTCAAAATCTCTTAAATACAACCCAGAGATATTCTGAGCTAAATGATTTAACAGCGAACCTCGAGAAGACGCAAACAATGACAATCAGCAAGAACAAACACAAGAAAAGCTTCTCGTGGTTCTGGAACAACATCCGCATCAAAGACACTTCGTCGTATAAATATCTAGGTGTGAAGATTGATAGGGGTGGCCAATTCAGTGAACAAAGGGCCAGTATAAGAGGTAAAGGCCTTGCTCTGGCAATCGCCTTAAAAACACTAAATAACAACCTCTCTGGCCCTTCTCTGACCCCTTTACTACATGTCATACGTGCAAAATTATTACCAACACTAACTTATGGGAGTGAGGCCCACCGAGGCAGAGATGCTGTAACACTTGGCAGTACAATCGTGTCGGCATATAGAATCATCTTCGGCCTTCCAAAGCGATCCTCCCCAGCACAGATCAGATTGGAGTTTGGTATTCAATCACAGCTTTTTTCAAGACAAGGGGCATATATCTGCTCATGGGACAAAGTAAGAAAAACGACTGAAGGAACATTGAACGCATACTTATGGAAAGACCAAGAGCAGACCCAAAACTCACCAGCAGCAAAATATTTGGCAAAGAGTATAGTGAACACCGGACTGGCAGAACTCTGGGCGTCCCCGGTAGATCACAAATCTTTCAATAAACTGGTGAAGAAATCGATCAAGCTTCAGTCATGGGTCCAGGACAAAGCCACCCTATCAAAAAGATCTCACGCATGGATGGTATTAAATACATACCTGACACAAGCCTCCCAGCCTTATCTTGGTCTAGGTTATACAAAAAAAAACAAATTGTCCTTTCTAAGATATAGACTGGGCTTGCTACCATGTATTCTATACCTCCCTTACTATCTGAGATCGAAAGCTGGAACATTATGCAGGTTATGTGGCATTGGGGCAGAAGACATGATGCACTTGCTATGCACGTGTGAAGAATTACAAGAAGAAAGAAAGCTCCTGCTGAAACGCCACTTTATTTTACAGGGGGTACGCACACGAAGGAGTGCAGTGCTAACCTGCTTCTCAGCACAGGATCCTCAGCTCACTTGCAGTTTTGTGAAATTTTTAAAAGCAGTGGAAAAAAAACTACCAAAAATTGACACATGAACTATCTACAAACAGGACATATGATTTAATTTACGAATTGACTGAAAACTGTAAAGAAATTTGTGGAAAAAACATGAATAGTCTAACAGGCTACAAAGTGGATGAGAAGTACAGATGGCCTAACGTGGGCGGCCAGCAAACAAAATCAACTTGGATGCTGAACTGTTTGTTTTCTGCAATATAGAACAGAATCGATCTTAAACGCATGTTTTTATGAGTATTTTAATCTTGCTATTGTGTACTATATCGCATTGGTTTTAATTAACTGTGCAATAAACATAAACTTAAAACTTAAACTGTCGTTAGTAACGTTTTTTTGGCAAAAACATCAATTTTTAAGATTACGATTTCTGTTAGCAATAATTATCACTAATGACATGAAAGAGAGGCGTTCCTGTGCAAATTCTGCTGTTAACCCAACATCTCCATATTCACAAGGGAATTCTTTAAGTCAAGAGGACCAAAAAAATGGCTCTAACTGCATCTAGAGGCAGTTTTTTAAGACCAGAAAATATCCGGTCTTATAATGGAGATAACCATTTGGGCCTCATTTTAACAGGTTTTTTTGCTGGACGGCACTGCAAGCAAGGTTGCAGCACTGCCCTGCTTCAGCATTACAGGGCACGACTGCGCACCATCATTAAGATAGTGCACATTCCTAGACCTCACTTATGAAAAGTGTTGCAGCACTGCAACGAGACAGGGTTGCAACACTTTTCATTACCCACTTCATGCGACACAAGGGATGCGCTCTAGTAAATGGACCAGTACAAAAAAGAAGTGGTCCGAGTTACCATGTGACTAATGTACTATAATAAGTCTGTATCATATCAATCAGACATTCACGACATAAACATTTGCCATAGATTTAACACACATTTATCAAAAAGAATCAAGAAGATAGAAATTGCATTTATTTGTGCAATATTGGTATTTGCGCAAATACCAATACTGCACAAATAAATACCTCGGACCACTTCTTTTTTGTACTGGTATATGGACCCAGGTCCTTGAGTTCCAAGGGCCTACCCCTTTATTACTCATACGTAGTAAATGGACAGTGCCCGATGACGCAAAATGACAGATACGCCTGGAATCCTGAAGTATCTGTCTGGGCTAAAGTTACGCATAACGGCAGTCTTGTAACAACCATGACGCAACTCCAGCAATGCATGGTGCCAGCCTATCCCTGTGGCACTGCGTCACCCTTACACCTGCCATCAGGCAGGCGTAAGGTACTAACGTAGTGCTGTTTATATGGGATGCCCGGGTGTTGGCGCAGTTGGATATACATTATTTGCGTTTGGTCGCTGCGGTGTCATCGTCTGTAAGCTTAGACGTAGTGGTGGTGCTGAGGGAGCTGACGAGATGTGCAGATGAGTGTGCTGCAGAGAATGTTTTTGGGGTTGGTCCGGATCTGGAAGTTGAGGTGTTCCAGGAACACCATTGGGTCATTTGTGTGCGTGGTCAGTCGGAGTGTGGTTCTGTAGGTGATGGCAATGCCTCTTCCTTTACAGTCGGGGTGATCCTTGCGCAGGATTTAGTAGCTGTAAGTGATGGCGATGTCTGGTCCGAACAGAGGTTGGTCCTGGCAGGCTTTATAGCGTCCAGGGTTGATGGCGAGGAGGGTGCTGGCATCGTAGCGGTGGAGTTCTGAGAGGAAGGGTGCTTGGTGTTGTGACTATATTCCAGGGACAGACGGACGTAGAAGGGCTTGCCTATGGCATGCCTTTTGCACGGGAGACGTCCACTACAATGCACGCACTACATCGTAATGCTGTTACAATTCAAACCCAACAAACCAGGTGCCTTTACATCGCATTCCATTACAAAGAAATGTGAGGTCAGTCAAAGGATATTTTTTAGTTTTAGGGCGTGTATGGGTTTTGGTTGTTAGAGAATAAATTGGGGTGTATTATGTGGTAAAATATGATAATTGGGATGTATTTTGGGGTAAATTATGGAATTTGGGGGTTGTTTTGGGGTAAATTATTAAAATTGGGGTGTGTTTTGGGGGCTCAAAAAGGTATTCCTGGGTTCACGAATGGGTGTGAGGTGCAAAGGTTAGTTTTGGGTTGCACTCACTGAAATTGGAATAGTGGTATTTATGTCTCTGCTATGCAACACCTACTTTACTGGTGCCATGTGCCTAGTATTAGTATGTAATGGAATTGAATGTGATGATATGGCATGTGTTGATAATGCGTATGTGCCTTTGGCACATGAGTGGTACGCCCGCTGTGCTTGGGCGCATAGCGGCCACCACTGAGAAATGCTGGGGGGTGGCTGGACAGCTGTGAGGTGGTAATCACCAGAAAGATCACATGTTGGGGCGTGGACCCAGGTATGTGTGTTTCAGCGGGTGTTGCAAAAATGTTAATGAGGGAAGTCTTACCTCGAAGCCAGGTCCTGTGTCTTGGTAGCTCCTGCTCTCCTCCGTCTGCTTTCATGAAAAGGAAGCTGGTAGCCAGGCTTTCTCCGCTGAGTCAATCACTACGCTGCGATGCAGTGGTGGGATTGGTAATTGGCAAAGAGACAAGTCATGCAGCCAAGGGCTGGAGGGGTGGGCATGTTCTCTATGCAGGCTGTAATGCAGCCTGCTTTGCGAACAGGGAAGTGCGCATGAGTGCTTTTTGTCCGGCCTGAGTGGGCCGACCAGTCATAGGGCAATTGAGTGGGATTGCCAATCCCCCCATGCCCTGCTCCTTGTTTGGAATCGTCCTACCCACCCTCCCACTCCTGAGAATACATGGCATGATTACATCAGTTAGCTATCATCATGTGATTATTACCTGGACATTGACACCATGGTGCAATCCACTGTACTCTCTACAAATCTGTGACTCAGCCAGCAGGAGCATCAGCCAGGTGTGATTACACTGGGCTGGGTCCAGCAGTTGCCGCTTAGTCCGCTGGTGGACCTCCAGATACAGTTGAAGCAGCAGGCCCCCCTTTGGCGTTACATTGCAGCACTCACTCCACACAAGTTCGGCGTAGTACAGGGGCACCAACCTCCACAGCTACGGCCAGCCCAACATCATCTGGTCTGTGATGCAGGGAGATGGCACACACCGTTGGTAATCCCCTCCGTGCTCCCCGGTGTAGTGGTGGATCGTAGTATTCGATGCAGACCTCACCACGTTGGTGCGCAGTAGCACCTCTACCATTAACAGCTCCAAGGGTCACAAGGCTATCTTCTCACACAGATCAGCAACATGTCTCCATGTTACCTGCCAGACTTCACCACCAGGTAAAGGCGATCTTTGTCCCCTCAATGTCTACCGCCACGGCTCATCATCTGCACAGCTTTTCCCCATTCGGCTCCCGGCTCCAGTCGCAGGTCCAGCGAGGCATCCAAGCTCCTGACACAGGTCCAGCAAGGCATCCAGGCTCCATGCGCAGGTCCAGCGAGGCATCCAGGTTCCAGGCACAGGTCCAGCAAAGCATCTAGGCACCAGGCGCAGGTCGAGCTAGGCATCCAGGCTCCCATTTTGGCCATCCCGGATGTTGGGTGGCTTGAGGGGGTTGTTGATGTGTGCTGCACTTGGCCCTGGCTGCTTCATTCTGCATTTCCTTTTTTGGGGGGGCATATTTTCTATTGGGGGTAGACTGATAGGCAATTTTTTCTAATAGATGCAAAAAAATCTCATGTTAGGCCGACTAACACAAGTTTTTTTTATTACTAATGGGCCTAACATTAGTTTTAGCCCGCTAATGCTAGAATTCCTATCGCCATAACGTTAATATTAGCGGTGGTTTTCACCGCTGATCCCTGTAGCTAGCACCACGTAGCGATGTGTTGTCAATACGTTGCTAACAAGTCCATAGTTTACCGTGGTACGCGGCGTTAAGAAAATTATCGTTAACCGAGGTTAGTGATAATTGTTGCCATTTCTTGAGAATATCCTCTTAAGATTGTCTACTGACCACTGCATAGTAAAGAAGAGTTCTAGTAAGCACATGGCTTAGTTCCTAGGGGCCAGATGTAGGTAGGCATTTACCGGTCGGTAACGGCCGAATTCGGCCGTTACCGACCGGTAAATGCAATTTGAGATGTAGGGCCCTGTATTTTACAGAATCGGTAAATTTACCGATCGGTAAATTTACCGATTCTGTAAAATACCGAATCGGTATTTTTTCCGATTCGGTAAAATTGATATGTAGGTGGGACTCTTCTGAGTCCCACAAGCATTACAGAATCGGTATTTTACCATCAAATACTATTTGATGGTAAAATACCGATTCTGGTGTGCATGCACATGTGTGCATGCACACCTGTGCCATATGACAGGCAGACCTGCCCCTAGGGCTTGTATGCCTGCCACATGGCACCCAATCCTGTTTAGGGGGTGCCAGGGGGTGTCAAAGTGACACCCCCTGCACCCTTGTGAAATTCGGTATTTACCGATTCGGGAAATACCGAATCGGTAAAGCCTATTGATTTCTATGGGCTTTGAAGCCCATAGGAATCAATAGGCTTTACCGATTCGGTATTTACCGAATCGGTAAATACCGAATTTTACCGATTCGGTAAAAGGGAACATCTGGATTCCCTACATACCAACCCCTCACATTTACCGAATCTCAATTACCGAATCGGTAAAATTCGGTAATTTTCGGTAATTAAGATTCGGTAAATGTTACTTACCTACATCTGGCCCTTAGTGTACCAAAAATAATTGTAGCTTCATAAATATTCTAGATAAAGCTGAGAAGAGTTGCTTGAAAACGTACTTTGTTTCATAGAAGGGATTTGTTTTGATAGCAGGTGGCAAAGAGTTCCAAAGTTTGGGTGCACTTCCTCTACAAAGCAGCATAAGGAAAATAAAAGCAAATGGACATTTGCATTGAAACGTTCTTTTTCTTTCACCAAAGGAAACCTAATTTTCTCCATGGGAGGAAAACAGCTTTTCTTTTAGCTAACTATTAATGTTCCTGAAAGGTATTAATGTTGGTTTGTCGGAGTGCATGCACAGTATGTGTTTCAGTTGTCACAAGTCAACAGTATTTTAGAGTAATACAAAACACCATCAAAGCAATCGATTTTTACGGCAGTTTTTGTCCACTCCTGTAGCTGTAGTTCAAAGTGCTAACGATTTCTATTTTCTATTCTGAGTTTTAATGTTTCATAGTGCATGATCGCGCACACTCAATTCTCTTTTTCTTCTGTCGTTATCAATAAAATATTTCTTATTGTTCTTAACTATCAGATAGATTCATCAAGCATTTTTGCGAGCGCAAACAGTGCGAATCGCAAAATTCAGCCGTTTGCGCCCGCAAAAATGGCATTTGAGATTCATCAATGGTTCATGAACTCGCAATTTGAGAAATCGCAAATAATTGCGATTTCTCAAATTGCGATTGCATTTAGGGAATCGCAATTTGCGATTCTTTAAATGCAATTCATGAACCATTCTACAATTGCGAATTTGCAATTTTTGGCCGCTATTTACCGCAAAGTCTGACTTCGTAGTAAATAGCGAAAACTTAGAAAAATGCACTTTAGTGCATTTTTCTAAGTTGGATGTTACACACACACATGTCCTTTGGACATGTGTGTGCGCAACACTAGTGTAAATCACCATTTCAGGGGTGCTACAGGGTGTCCTTTGGACACCCTGGCACCCTTGAAATCGCTTCCTTATTTGCGATTGGCATTTGGCCCTTAGGAATGAATGGGGAATCATTCCTTATTTGCGATTCGCAATTAGCGAATCGCAATTAGCGAATCGCAAATAAGGAAGATGTAAAAATCGCTATAAATTTTGCGATTTCTACATGCATCCCATTTTGCGAGTCTTTAATAGCGATTCCTTAATAATCTCTATTAAGGACTCGCAAAAGAGGAGCATGATGAATCTGGGGGTTGGTGCCTTAGGCCTGAAAAAGGACTATCAGCACAGCACAAAGGGAATCTAAAGCAATGTAAATTCTAGGAGAGCGATGTCCACAGGTGAACTTGCAATCTGTCGCTAAATACACTCTCAGAAACGGTTATCTTGTACCTGCCCCTGCCCCCCAGCAAATCCTAGCAATGAATGCAGTTTGCTCCCACTAATGTTTTATTACTGCAGCTCTCTGGCACCCTCGTCAACTCCACTTTCTTTAGGTTCTGGATAGAGTCTTGCACTATGAGCAAATTATGTGCAGACTGACTTCAACTGTGGGTGGACCACGCGCTGAGTAGACATACTGCACATTTACAAAAACATATCTTTCTTAATATTACCTCTCGGTGGAGAACACGTTTCCCTGCCGAGAAACCCATTCTCCTGTAAATAGAGGGGCCACCCTAAAAATATTGTTACTCTAGCATTTCACAGGCAAATAATAATTGTGTGTATTTCTAAAATGCAAAACGACATGTGAACTATTTCTGAATATGCCAGCTTGTTGTCGTTCTCAAAGTTTGCATTGTCAAAATTCCCACCATTCAAGAACGCCGACTTTCCAATCGGAACCCCACATTTGCGTCTACAAGTATTTGCATGTATCTTTAGGTCGATCTGCACGATCTAACGGCACCCTATTCTTTGAATGAGGTTCAGGCCTTTCTCCCTGCCTATCCATTACTGCACCTGTAACTTCCAGTGGTGTCTACAAACATCCTTGTGAATCTGACCCTGGGAAAAAGGAATGCAACGCAAGCCTACGAATTAATGCAACACAATTTAGATAAAATAATATGTTTTAAGAACTAAAAAAATAAAATATTCGAAATGTACCGTAACATAAAAATAAGCATAATATTTCCCAAACGTTTCTTTACATAAGCATCTTTTCAACATGTAGGACATTAATTTAAGTTACAGTCTCGTTGAAATGTCAAAGTTTGCATAATATATTATTCAAATGTTATGTAGTGGGTTTCTCATATTCAAAGAGATAATCAAACGCGATGGTTGGCAGTTGTGCTTTGAAAAAAATATACTAATTTAGATATATCAAGGAAAGTGATCTGTCATACTGAATAACTTCCTTCTGCCTAGAACATCTAAGAAGGAGCTTTTGAACCTGAAGTCAATTTAATAAAACTTTTTTTACTCTATGAATCAGATTTACTCTGATATTAGATTTGTTTTGCTGCAGAGGCACCCTTTTACTTAAAGTACAAAAGAGCTTTCATCCCCTTTTTCTGGCAGTATGAGGAATTGACTTTTTACGAGTTTGTAACTTAAATTAATAGTGCAGTTGTATCATTTTAGTTACGGAATATACTTGTAGCTCTTCAAGATGGACGCTCTAATACATCTTCAAATATTTGGTGAAACTTCACCCCATCATGTGAAAGTGAAAACTCCACCATGTGTGCTGAATTTTTGTATTGGTAACTGATATGGAGGATTAAAAACCAAGACCAAATATTATCCAGTTGGAAATGTTTTAATGACTATCACACAACCAAATTCTGCACAACCAACATTGAAAACTACAAAATACTAATTTGCATAGCGTGACTTTAGAGAGAGGTGTGAGACAGCGGCCAGGGAGCTAACTCCAGTGCATGGGGCTCACAGTTCAATTTTCTGCGTCAGCTCAGCCCAGCACCATGTGACTCTGGGCAATAGCTCACTCAATCTCCCAGATGGACCCCAACTCCTTGAGATCCCTAAGGGTGATTTGTTCGCGCTTTACAAATGTTGAGTTGTTAGTTGACTTTAAACAATTACTTTAGCAAAATAAATATGTTCCACTCCTCTCGCTCACTTGTGGTAACATCTTGGATCTGATATCTGCGCTCGGAATGTTTCTTAAAACAATGACCGTGTTGTAACAACGCATACCAATACCCCGCAGTCCTAATGACGACTTGCAGAGGGAGGAGTAGGTGTTGGATTTAAAATCCAAAACCTTCCCTACTGTTGCAGAGACTGGAGTTGGAATAGTAAATTATACCACTGCAACATCCAGCGTCCCCCTCCGCAAGTCGTTGTAACGCAATGGTGTGCGTTGTTACAATTTGGTTGTTGTAACAACCGTGTTGTAATTGCATGCAGAGTGTAGGCATGTGTAATAAGAAGGCACACTGTGAGATGTATAATACCTATCACAGAAAATACATTATTAAACTTTCTTTACTATAATCCAAAGTCCAGCTTTCCAGCTGCCCTCTCCTGATTGGCTAGCCTCTGCCAGGCTGAACCAAACTCTCTTAATGTGGTGTGAAGTGGCTTGCTAGAGAGACAAAAGGATTCCTAACTCGTAAAGTTAGGATTTTTCTCAGTTTAATAGTAGTAAAGTTAGGAATCCTAACTTTACTTAAATGCCTTTTTTGAGTAACAAAAGTCATACAGTTAGGATTTTGACTCAGATTTATTTTGTGAATCAGGCTCTATGTTCTCAGGAAGCAAATATCTATTATTTTGTCCTTACAGCCATCAAGTAATGCAAACAAAGAGCTGGATATCCAAACACCGAGGAAATATAAATCAGATAAGTACTTTGAGGAAAGCTCAATTGCAAAGTAAAATGTTACTGCCTTTTGTAACATATCACTAGTAGGTTCTTTGATCCCTCAAAGGTGGGGAAGTGCTTTGCCTGTAATTATTCATGGCACAAGAGAGTAGATGCTGTCTGTACAAAGAATCCCCCCAATGGGGGGTAGTCCCAAGGGACTGCTAGTGTAGGTATGGGAGCAGAGATATTCCCAGAGATGGAGTAGGGTTTGATAGAGGAAACATTTGTGTTCTTTGGTGGGGTGGATATTGCAACCTTGCCCCCCTTGCCTGCCAGCCTGGAGAGGTACACGCAGAGGCCTAAAATCAATGGAACTGAGTTATGAGGCTCTGAGAGGCACAGGAGCCACAAAGAAGCGGGCTTCTCCAGAGCAGATCATACCCAGTGTGTATCACTAGGAAACATATGCAGACAGTAGAGCTAAACTCCATTCCAGGGCAATGGGGAGGTGTGACAGGTCCTAAGAAGGTAGTTGTGTCTCTTTGCACTCCTAGTAGAGTGTCTATTGGGAAATGATTTTGAAGAGCCTGACTGGTCAGGTGTGGGGAGAATGGTCCATGCAAGGATTTCGGAACTCTCTGAATGCGTATGTGCTGTGACTAGGTCACAGACTGCCCAGAAGGGGAATGCTGTACTCTTCGACCCTGGAACAATGGCCAAGCTTACAAGGACAAGGGCAAGGGGTCTGGTGAGCCAGCACCAGGAATTTCAGACATACAGCGGAAACTGACCTTGAGGTGGAGGTTCTGACCTCTGAGGTATGGATTCTGCCCCTGCAAGATCTTCAGGACTTTGCAGAATTGTTAGGAGCCCATGGACCCACCAGAGAGGAGTTTTGTCAGAGACAGAGAGAGTGTCCCACTTTTGAGAGTTTGAGGCAGACCACCTCAAAGCAAGAGTCTACTCGGAGGATGGAGTTCTCTACACTGAGGCCAGAAACCTCAAAAAGGGGCCGCCAGGAGTTTGGTGGTCCCCCCAGAAGTATAAAAAATTCCTCCTGACCTTAAGTCATGATATCCTTTGGTAGGTCATTGGCAGCGAAATAAGACTTGGAGCCAGTTGGTAAACCATTTCTACTGGCCCCATATGTCTGAAAAGGTACAGGAGTTCTGTAGCTCCTCTCCCACCTGTCAGGCCAGTGGCAAGACAGGGTGCAAGCCAAAGGCTCCCTTGATACCAATGGTAGTGGGTTAGAAACACTGAGAGGATGGGGTGGACATTGTTGGGCCCTAACAGCATCAGGAATCAAGTATATCATAGTGGTAGTAGACCGTGCCACAAGATACCCTGAAGGAATACTCCTCAGGACAGTCACTGCTCCTTCAGTGTCTAGGACCCTACTTGGTGTGCTCACCAGAGTGGGTTTCTCATAGCTGGTGGTTTCAGAAAGCCGCATAAACTTTATGTCCAGCTATCTGAAAGCGAAGTGGGATGAATGTGGTGTTATCTACAAGTTCACCACTCTATTTCATTCCCAGATGAATTGCCTGGTGGAGAGGTTCAATACGACCCTGAAGGGCATGGCAATGGTTTGTCTACAAACTCAGGAGAAGATGAGTTCTTACCCTCCCATGTCTATAGTTTGCCTTCATGAGGCTCCACAAAAGGGGTTGGTCTTAGCCCCTTTGAGTTGTTTGGGTATTCTTTAAGGGTCCCATTGTGCCTGGTGAAAGAGTCAATGGAAAAGACTCTCAAGAAAGCTAAGAACAATGTGCTGGTTTATGTGCTAGGCCTAAGATCTTGAATGCCAGAGTGTATGTCCATAGCAAACAGGAAACTGGAAGCCATCCAAGAGCTCATGATGCACTGGTATGATCAGAAGGCTGCCATGCCTGAGTACACTCCGGGACAGTTGGTGTTGGTGTTGGAGCCTGTAGCTCCTAGGTCCTTCCAGGACAAGTGAACAATCCTAGAGAAGAAGGGTGAAGTTACCCACCTGGTAGACCTTAACACCCCCAGGAACCCCCACAGGGTCCTGCATGTCAAAATATTAAAATACCACCAAGACAGGGTAGACATGTCCATGTTGATGGTCACAGATGAGAGAGGAGTAGAGGAGACTGAGTAAGTACCAGACCTACTCTCCAACAACGTGCACGATGGGCCATTGGAAGGAATTATACTTTCTCCCAAACTGACAGAGTAGCAGCACAAAGACTGCAAACAGGTGCTGGGGAAGTTTGTTTATCTGTTCTCTTTGACCCCAGGTATCACCACTTGGTATACACTGAACATTGATACTGGTGACAGCCTATATGTCAAAACCAAACTGTACAGGTTCTCTGACCATGTAAGGCTGAGGTAGCTAAGATACTGGAACTGGAGGAAATTGAGACCTCTGACAATCAATGGGCCAGCTCAGTGGTGCTGGTACCCAAACCTAATCCCCAGGTGGGGGAGAAGGAGGTAAGGTTGTGTGTGGACTACAGAGGACTGAATGCAGTCACTAAGTCTGAAGCTCACCTATACCTAGACCTGATGAGCTTATTGATAGCTTAGGGGTTGCTAAGTACCTGAGTCCATTTGATTTGTTCTCAGGCTACTGCCAGATTGCCCTCACTGAAGTAACAAGGGAGAGGTCAGCTTTCTCCAAACGAGAGGGATATTACCTATTCAAATTAATGCCCTTTGGTTAAAGGAATACCGCTACCACCTTCCAAAGGTTGGTGAACAGGGTCCTGTCCGGATCTGAACAGTTCAGTGCAGCTTATCTGGATGACACAGCTGTGTACAGTTCCACTTGAGAGGATGACTTGTCTCACCTGGCGGAAGTGCTTCAGGCCTTGCAGCAGGCAGGCCTGACTATTAAGGCCAGTAAGTGGCAAATAGGGCTGAGTTCAGTGCTGTACCTGGCCCACCTTATAGGTGGAGGCATGTGCAACCTCAAATCAACAATGGAGGCATTGGCGGAGTCTTTCGGGGCCCAGATCGTTTCTTATGCCGATGACACCCAGCTCCTCTTCACCTGTGAGAGGGGTGCGGACTTCGATGGAGGTAGGATCCAGGGTTGCCTTGAGGCTGTGTTTCAATGGTTCCATCACAACAGCCTCAAGTGCAACTCGGATAAATCTGAGGTCCTCTTCTTTGGGTGCAGTTCGGATCCGGACTGGAAAGTGTGGTGGCCTGAGAACATGTTTCCACCAGCAAGTTCGTCCCAGGTGGCTAAAAACCTTGGGATTAAGATCGATAATGGCCTCACACTACGTTCACAGGTAATCGGTCTCACTGGTACCTGCTTTGGCCTACTCCGGATGCTACGTAAGTTCCTTCCCCTGTTATCGGAGGAACATAGGAAGATCACGGTGCAGGCGATTATAGGCTCGAGAATTGACTATTCCAACGTCCTTTATCTCGGCTTGCCAGAGTATCTGCTCCAACGGTTACAGGTTGTCCAGAATTCGGCAGCACGGGCCATCTTTGGACTATCTCGCCGTGCCAGAGCCTCGGGTCTTCTGGAGGCTCTGCACTGGCTCCCTGTCTGGAAGCGGATAATTTTTAAAACTCTTACTCTGGCGCACAAAGCCTTGCACGCCTCCGGAGCAAAATACCTGCAGAAGAGGCTGTCCTTTTATTTGCCTGCCAGGTCGCTCAGGTCTGAAGCCTTGCTTCTTGCGGCGGTTCCTCGTGTGAAGAGAGCCCGCATCGGAGGCCGCTCTTTTAAACTACTAGCGCCTCAGTTATGGAATAAACTGCCTGTGTCCCTGCGCAGCATTCCTAATTTGTTGGACTTTCGGAAAGGGCTTAAAACCTGGCTCTTTTCCTCTTAGTTTCGGTCCCTATTAGGTTTCTTTTATCTCTGTTTCTTATTTTCCCTGTTGTGTTATGAGATTAGTGTGCAATCCAAAGCGTCGGGACACTCTTCCGAGTAGCCGCACGCTATACAAAACCCCTGCATAACATAACATAACATAACATAACATAACATAACATAACAGGAAGTGTAGAGCTAATGATAGAATCACCCTCCTAACTGATCTACATAAACAAAAGGATTCTATCAATATGTAAGGGTGACTAATTTTTGTTTTTTTGGTGAATATCTAATATATAAGTGTGGAACTAGGCTCTCTCTTAGAATGACAAGACAAGGGCACTATGTGCTTTTAAAATACCCCTCACACACTAAGAATCCCATAGGGTCATGCTTCATCATGGGGGTCTTCCCGTCCCTCTACGGGGCGGGGCGTGCTACGACCTATGAACTACGTGGGAGCACTGATTTCGTTGTGACAAAAGGCTATGTGTTGGTGCAGTGTAAGTGATATCAGTGAGGTGTAGGGACCTAAGTATGTGAGTGCAAGATAAAAAAATAACAACAGCGAAATAGTAATAAAACCAGCAGATAAGGGGGGTGCCACGGTAATACAAAGCAAGATACAATACAACAACGAATGTATGCGACTCCTACAGGACCAACAAAACTATGAAGTTCTCCGGGTGGACCCCACTGAGAGTATAACAATTAAAATCAATACAATGGTGGAGGAGGCATTGGCCCACAATTGGATCACTAAAAAAGAAGGGGTTTTCTTATGTCAAAAAAATCCTAAGACCCCCTATATGTACACTCTACCAAAGATTCATAAAAGTCTGGACAATCCCCCTGGACGTCCCATTGTCTCGGGGATTGGATCAGTCTTAGAACCGGTCTCAGAATTTGCGGACGCATTTCTCAGACTAATGGTCCAACGGACATCGACCTACCTCAGGGACACCAAAGATGTACTGAACCTACTAGAGGACCTGACGTTTGATCCCAACACCCAGCTCCAAATTAGCTGTGATGTGGAGAGCCTATACACTAGCCTCCCACACAACGAAACCCTTGCCATCATTGAGGATGTCCTTTTTGAAGACCATTGGGAATACCAGACCCCACGAAACGTGATTATGGAATGTTGCTTCCTGGCATTAAAAGAAAATTTCTTTGAATACAATGGCACCATATACCTCCAGAAGCACGGGACCAGCATGGGGAGCACATTTGCTTCCAGTATAGATGGTCTCTACGTGCATCACCTGGAGGTAACCAGGATACTGAACCCCAGAAATCCTTTTAGAGACAGCAAGTTATAACTTGTTTCAGTGCAGGAGAAAGCAATTCATGGCTTGTGATTCTTCAGGTATCAAGCAGGACAAGGAAGGCAGACAAGGCCATGATGCAGAGATGCATCAGTAGGGATACCAAATGAGAAGACAACATATAACATATATGCTAAAAACAAAAATACCTTTCCATCACTTTACCTGAGGATTCTTCTCACTTTAAATTAGGAGTTCTCCACACTACCTATAAAAAAACACTGCCTTGGTTGTATTATAGAAGCACATGGCTAAACCACACGTGCCTCTACAACCTGACCCCAACAATGATTGCGTCTTAGCCATGCATTCCTTTACCACACATGGCTTTACCATTCAATTTTGTTGTAAAGGCATGGATGGTGAAGGGATATCCGTGGTAAATATCACACCCCAGCCCTAAAAACAACTTCGACCACCCCCATAGCCCTAAAAACAACATGACCCCCAGCCCTAAAAACGACCCTATGCCCTAAAAACAATCCTGACTCCCCGAACCCTAAGAACAACCTCAAACCCCCCCCCCCCCCGAGATCTAAAGACAGCCCAACCCACCCTGAGCCCTAGAAATATCCTGATCCCCAAACCCTAAAAACTTCCTCCACCCCCAAAAACAATAAACCCGGCTTTCGCCCTGCTTACCAGAACAAGTACCCGAGCTCCCTCTCCTGATCAGTCCTCTTCCTGTTCCCACCCATCTGTGCATCTATACCGCTACCTGCCTTACCCATGCATATACCTGATTAAGGCATTTGTGTGGTTTAAGGCAAGCATGGTCCTGCTTGCGGGTAAAAGGCATGTGTGGTTCAGTCCGCGTTGTAAATTCTGTTTCCCCTGTCTCCACCATGTCCTTTTAAGCATGGTCAGTAGGTCCATGGTAACTGCTGTACTAAAAGCAGATTATCTAGGGCTTGCAGGGTGGACGAGAATCTGCACATGGGCTGATTCTTGGTGGTTGAGGGAAACAAGAGGAAGCTCACAATTGTTCTGGTGAATGTCACACCACTAAGCACATATGTATACTAGTCTCTTATGCATCCATTAACAGATGCTTCTTCCTCTCCAAATAATGGTGAGAAAATATCAAGCACCTCTATCTGCAAACAGGAGGAAGCAACATAATACTTCCAGACAGGGACCACCAGGAACAATAGGAACAGACCAGCAGGTCAATCAATCTTCTTAGGTTTTAATTAAAATGAGAAAGCAGACAATGTTTTTACATGAGTCTCGCCTCAAAAATCCTCCTCAAAGATGAGATTCGATCTCTCTCTCCTAGTAGATTGACTTTATGATTCTCAATCAGAGCAAATCAAAATGCAACCTTGACCTTACATGTCCATTAGAAAGTAGCCCCCTCATATTTACTCTCGCACGGAGGGATTGTCAGGAGTTTTGTCTAATCTTGCTTTCAGTCACCTCAGGCACTTTGACAGGCAGCATCTATTCTGGGAAATGGGAGGGTAATAAGCAACCCAGTCCACTCTGCATGCTTTCTATAGTTGTGGAACAAATGCCATCTCATTATACATAGTTTTTCCATTCGCCTGACAGGCAGTGCCCATACGTACACATATACACAAAGGCATAACCTTATAACCTTATTGTCACTTTGGCCACACTAATGAGAGCAAATGACAGATGGGGAAATCACTTTCCACAGTAGTCCATGCCACTCAGACTGCACAAAAGACATGCATATTAAAATAAGAAAAATCACAAGCACTTCATCACTCCTCATTAACGTGACTTTATGAATTGGCTATGCCACTAGTCATACACTGATACAATGAAGAGCTAAGTTCATAGATCAATTTACATTCAGTTGGTGTTAGTTGAAGATTCAAGGCTTTTCGGATCTTTCCTTTTCTCTGTCTCTTGTGGTGGGTTTCAGACTCGGCTGGGGTCCAGTCCATGTCCATATCATCAGAAGGGGCTTGGAGAAGATTGTTGAGCACCTTTATTTCACTTCCTTGAAATTGTGAAGCCAACGGTCCATCAAGAGCTACATCTTGCTCAGCAAAAAGCTCGAAATTCTGCTCTACTCGTACTTTAGGACGAACTGTTGCTGGCTACGGCTCCTGCTGTCTATTTTGCTCAGTTTCCTGCGATAATTGGGTAATTTGTGGATGAGAAACATCCAATTCAAACTCACTCCTTGTTGCCAGGATTGCAGTGGCTGCCTCGCTGAGAGTCATGGCCTTGGGAGTTGGTTGGGGGAGTGCAGTTGATTTGGAATTGCTGCTCCCAGCTTGCACCTCGGAGGAAGGTGTGGCAGGCACACCATAATTCCAGAAAAAGGTGGAGGACGGCATGCCAGTGGTGGGAATCTGCTTCTTCTTCTCCTCCTCACTGGCCACTTTTTTAGCAAGATGCCCTTACTTGGGAGTAATTACAAGCACTGTCAGTTGGCACTTAGCTACACAAGTGGAAGCAGGTAGAGGACTAATGTGGTGTGGTGTGGTGTCACTTTGTGCCTGCTTTCTGTCTGAAAGTACTGTTCCTCGTGTGCACCGAAAAGAAAACAAACAAGAAAAACTTTAGTGTGACATTTTTTGGGAGTTTCCATTATTCATATAGATAATATAATTTTGTGGATTTTCCCATTTCCAAATAATTAACAACAATAGTGTATTCATTGACCATTCAAATCCAAACCATGAATATTTCAATCAAGATAACAACAACATAGAGATTTAAAAGTTATCTTTTTGTGCCTCTAAGGTGAGACATTTGTGCTAGGCAGGAGGGTGTAGAGAAAAATGTAATAATCCTTAAAAAGATGAATGTTGGTGTGCGCCTATGGCCTTAGAGACTTAAGGCAGGCAGGGGGTGCAGGGCAGGTGACCAGCAAAAAAAATAGAATTATTCTTAAAAACGTGAATATTAGTGTGCGTCTATGACTTAGATTCCTATGGCAAGCAGGAGGTGCAGTGCAGGGCAGGGAGAAAAAACCCTAAAAAGGTGAATGCTGGTGTGCGCTTATGGCTTAAGAGATCTGTGGCAGGCAGAGTGTGCAGGTAGCAAGGGGGAAAAAATTAATTCTCCTTAAAAAGGTAAATGCTGACCCTATAGCTCGAGAGAACTGTAGTAGACAGGGATGCAGTTCAGGTCTTGGTTAAGAAATCAAATAATCCTTAAAAAGATGAAGGCTGGTGTGTGTCTTTGGCCTAAGAGACCTACAGCAAGCAGGAGGTGCAAGCAGCCAGGGAATAATTTGGAATAATCTTTAAAAAGGTGAATGCATGTGTGCACCTATGGCCTAAGAGACTTATGGCAAGCAGGTCATGCAGGCGGTCAGGGAAAAATATTGAAGAATCCTTAAAAAGGTGAATCCTGGTGTGTGCTTATGGCCCAAGAGAGATATGACAGGCAGGTGGTGTAGACCAGTAAAAAAAATGAATAATCCATAAAAGGGTGTAGGCTGGTAGGCGCCCATGGCCTAAGAGACCTATAGCAGGCAGGGGGTGCGGGCCAGAGAAAAAAATTGAATAATCCTCAAAATGGTGAATTCTGTTGTGTCCCTATGGCCTAAGAGAATTTTGGCAGTCAGGGGGTGCAGGTGGCCAGGGAAAAAAACTGAAATAAGCCTTAAAAAGGTGAATACAAGTGTGCACCCCTGGCTTAAGAGGCATATGGCAGGCAGGAGGTGGAGTGCGGGCTTGGGAATTTTGTTCATAATCCTTTAAAATGTGAATACCAGAGATCTATGGCAGGCAGGGGGTTCGGGCCCGAGAAAAATGAAATAATATAAAAATAGTAATTGCTGGTGTCTCACAAGGGACTATGAGAAATGCTTTGGGAGGCAAGGAGGTGCATGGGAAAATGGAAAAAATGCATATGCTATTAGATAAACACTGTGTAATGAAGTTCAGGTAGCCAAAGTGTAGTTTAAGTAGATTTATTGAGTCTTAGTTAGAGGTTGGTAAGTTGATGTAGAGCAGCCCCACCAGGAGCAATCTGCCTGCTGCTCAGACCACACTCCAACTGTTACATTTCACCTCACCGGCACTAAACATTTCATTCATCATTACTAGGGGTGTGCGGAATTTGCGTAGTCGCGCTACGCAAAGCTCTGCAAAACGGTAACAATTTCTGCGCGCAAGCAAAAGTTCAGCAAACACGCGGAATTGCTTGATCCTCCCGTTTGTGGTGCTTTTTTATTGTTTGCAAACACTGTTTGCATGCTCGGGGGAAATATCTGGCGCACACGCATTTTGAGAGCGCGAACAAGCAAAAAATTCCACGTAGCTACAGATCGCTAAATTTTTGGCAATTCCACGTTCTCTGTGGAATGCTAAATTACCCAAATTCCGCGAGCAGAACAGAATTTACCGCCCAGTCTAATCATTACCACACCAACATTCCACTCAGCACATTCACACTGGCTGAGCAGCTAAAGGAGAAAGCAACAGGATAAATACATATACACAATACTACATATCCTCCCCTTTATATAACACAAAAATGAAACTGCAAAATGGAATACATGATTGGCAAGCAGAACCATAAAAATAGAAATATGCTAAAGTACATCAATGCAAGAAGGAATAAAAGCATTTTTCAGAGGAACCATAATAAAGCATTGAGAAAAATATAAAGAAGCTGCACAGCAAAATATAAAAGTGAAAATGAAGTATATGCAATAGATAAATGTACAAGATAAAATTAAGAAGATGATAGATAAATATACAGGAATAAAATATCACACATCCTCCACCTCTATATAGTTCATAAAATATGTCAGAAAAAGAAACAGCATATTGTATAAGAAAGACAATCGCACCTATGACCCCCATCAACAAAACCCACTGGCCAGACAGGCATGAGAGGTGGCACAAGACAGCACAACATGAACTAGCCGTAGGCCAGACTCATACACACATCATAATATCAAAGTAATGGGTGAGGTACACCCAAACAAACGACCCCAAAACAAGGGCTAGTAGAGTGCCCTGTAGCAACGGGTGACACTCACACCCAACCAACATCCTTAGAGTAAGGACAAGTAGGGAAAACTGTGAAAATGGGTGACTTCCACTCTTACAGCCACTCCTCACGTAAGAGCAGCAAATGAAACATGTGAAGATGTGTGACTCCAACCCATACAGCCGCTCCTCACCTAAGGGCAGCAAACAAAACGTGTAGCACAGGGTGACTTACACACCATCCAATAATTTATCATGGAATGGTATGAAACGTGATCTGTAGAAATGGGGCTTGTACATTATAGAAATGGGGCTTTCACCCATTTCCATCCCTCATATAGGTATGTATAACAACTTCAATAGAAATGGGTGACTACCACCCACTTAGTCACCCCTCATGTATGTGGACAATAGCTATGCTATGTTGCACGCATATCATGGAGTTAACCAATTTCCGCCAACTCCTCGAGTGAAAATATAATTTTGCCCGGGCCTATACATCACTCTTAAAGTAGGCCCTAAGTGCCCATAGGGCAGGATGCATGGTATTTAAAACATTGGAAATGCACCTCCAAACTTATTTTTCACTGTGACAAGGCTGGCTCTCTCACAGAAAAACACTGGGTTATATTATAACTCTATTTAAAATATAACTTTGGTTTGGGATTAGCAAGATCTATGATTTAAGGATTCAAGTTATTAGGAATTTAAAATCCAATTTGATGGTAAAGTCAGATTGTAAATTATTATTTTGAAAATCCCACTTTCCGAAAGTTAGCATTTTCCTGCATAAGGACTCTATTAACCCTTTTGAGATAATCCCCAACTGCCACCTGGCAGCTCTTGGAAGGTCTCATTTGCTCTAAGGAAAAGGACAATAGGGCCTTGGCAGGGAGGAGGTGTGACCTCCTCCTGTCAACATGGCCTGGGTATGTGGAAACCACCTGTACAGGATTTACAAAGGCAGCTGTGTTACTAATAGATGTAACTCACACCTTGGCATGCCTTTCCAACTGTCTGAATACCCAAAGTGGCACCAATCCCAGTAAGGGAAAAACCTGTTCTGGAATTGATTTTGCAGGGAATTCCTCATACCCCTAGACGCACCTCTTGAATGTGCCCAAAGCTCTGACCAAGGGAAGAAAGAGTCTGTAATGTTGGAATTTGACAGAGCAGGTTACTGTGCAATTGTGTAGGGTTTAAGACCTGGGAAATTATGTCAAAATGGGTAGGACTGCCCCTGGGAACTTTTTCCTTATTGGTTAGGGAGTCACTCCAACCCACAAACTAGTGCCAAGCATAAATGTGGCACCCCTGGATACCTTCTTCAGAACACTGCTCGACATATGGAAAATAGGAGAACAACTGCACTTCCTGAACAAATAGACTGGAACTTAGGTGAAGGCTTAGCCTGCTGTTTTACATGTGAGAGAAGCTGGACACCCCCCCCCTCCTGAACCCAGGACATAAGAATGGGCTCCAGAGGCTAGTTGGCTAGCCTCCTGATAAGCTCTAGGATCAGAAAAGTTGCAATAAACCTGTATAACCAGGAGCCCAGCTGGCCAGTTCCAACTGGATTTGACCTGGACCCAGCTGGTGGCTTTTGGGAGATTGAGTCCTTCCTCACCAAGTGTTGCCCACAAAATCCTGGAGCCTTAGCTGGCTTTAGAGTGTACTATCCCCTCCTAAAGATTGCAAAAGCGGTCACTTTGAAACTTTCCCTGAACTTTTTTATAAATGAACTAGAGGCTACCCCCAGACTGACGCAGAGCCAGAGCCATCAACATAATATCGCCAGCTAGAATCAACTTACTGTTTTGCCTCGCTGAAAGCAGCTCGACTTTCAAAACAATTTCAAAGTCCTGAAGTGGAGAATTTTACCTGGACAAAGGCTGACCAGCACTCTGCTGTTATCAAAACATCCGTTGGATCCAACTGGCAGCCCCATTCGCTGACATGAACATTCCTCTGTAAAAAAGACTAAGCCAGAAAGTAAGCTTTTTCACCAGGGAAAACCTGGATCAAGTATTTGACCCTCTCTCCATTTCTGCAAGCCTTACCTTTTACATTTGACCTGCTTAATATCCATGATTATGACATCATTATCCATCATGATATATGCAGGCCTGACTACGGTAATACCAATAAATGTAATGTTGATGCATGCCATAAAATGCGCTTGCATAACAATGTTGATACTAGTAAAAGCAATGTGAATGTATGCCAAAATCTATGCATGCATAACAATGTTGATACTAGTAGAAACGATGTCAATGTATTTCATAATCTATGCACACATACCAATGTCAATATCAGTAAAGACAATATTGATGTACACTATGACAACTGAATGCACTATACTGAGGATGTCAGTAAAAATGAAATCAATGACCGTCATGTTAACTGTACACATTTTAATGAACGTATTCCATTGCTGTAGGATTCACCCAAGGTGACTTCCCCATCAACCCTGGGTCAGAGATAGGCTCTGTGACTAATGCCGAGACTACCGATTGACAGGTCCCAGTTGGGGGGTTCACCTAGCCCAAAGACAAACGCACACCCAGGGAAAACTGCGATTGAGTCCACAGATAGGCATTTATACCACAAATGGCCCCAATCAAACATGTTTGACCAAAAGCGCACGTTCCCAAAATACTACAAAGATAGATGCGACATAAAGTTAGGAACAGTCAGCCAATAAGGGCACAGAATGCACACCACATTTAGTGATCACGCGCTCATCACACTGGACATCTGGACACATGCACACTGGCCCACACTATCTCTGCCCCGAGGCTGAGAGCCATCTGTGTCCCCCTTATCAGATGGTTGTGCTTGTTGTTTATGACTAGACTATGAATAACAGATTGGTTAATTGTACCTCACAGAGATCTAAATGATCGGCCAAAACTTCTTTAGAATGAGAGACTTTCTTCGGATGCTACTCTGCCAATACTCTCCCAGCAGCTGTGTTTCATTAAACCAACTTGTTCCTGTTTAGCCAAAAGCCTCTTGTCTTTTCCTTTTTTAATGTAAATTCATATCCAAGCAACATTTTCAGGAGCCAGATAGGAGAGATTGGATAATTAAGCCTGACTGCTGATGAAAGACTAGGACCTCTACCTCAATGTATTCCCATCTGTGCAATAAGATCAGTGAGCAGATGCCATTATTGATTAGAAATGTTGCTGATTCATCCGAAGGCCACTGTCATCAGTTAAGAGACTACATCTGATCCTTAGTCACAGCATGTGCCGTGTGGTAAACTACGACAAGTGTGTACATCACTTTTTCCCTGGCAGCATGCTAGAGCAGGTCAAGGTAGTTTGCATGTTTTTTGTATGAACCATTGACTATTACGCAACTGATACACCCCTGATCCTTGTGTGTTAAATAGGCCCACTCCTTTTTTTTACCTAAACCATCAAGCGCTGCACATCTGGTGTACCATAGGCCCTTAGTGCGTTATATAGGGCCACCACCCTGATTTTATTTTCCAGTTAAAAGAATTTTCTTAGGGACTGTCAGTTTCTTAACACTGACAGTGTCTAAAAGAAGTAAAGAGGCGGATTTTTTTGCTTGGAGCGCAGGGCGTCAAGCAGACGGTATGCATGAACCCTGGGTGTGATTAAGAGTGTAATTTGAACCTTCTGGACAATTCAGACTTTGGTGAATAAGGTGTAGTTTGTGTCTGGACAGAGGGATGATCATTTTCAGGTTATACCTTCTTTTCTACACCCAATTCATTGCTATATTTGACCACAGAACTGATATTTAACTCTGGGCACTGAACTCTGCTCCGCTGGCAGAGCTTGGAGAATTTTGCATACTCCGTGTTCCGTGGGGGTGTGGGGGGGAGGGGTGATGTTCCTGCAAAACTTCCGACTCGGCAGTGGAGAGTTCTGTCCCGGACCCTCCCATCTCCCACCCCCAGCAATAAATATTGTCTAAATGAAATGTATAATTTTTTTTTAAGTTTGAGTTTATCGAGAAACAAACAGAACAGAAATGAAGAAACAGTTAAAATTGTAAAATCATACATGCTGAACAATAACCAATATAAACTGAATAAAAGTAGGGCAGAATATATAAGAAACAAGGAAGAAATTCAATCAAAATATATAAATAGAAATCACATCATTAGCAGAACAATATTTGAAAATGAGAAAATCATACAAAATCAATCAAAAGACAATTGGTAATCAGCTAAAGAAATGGTAAAAGGCAGTGGGGGAGTTCAAGGCGGTTTCTGTACTTCATCTGATCTAGATTTAGAGGTAGAGGTAGTGGCTGAGGGAGCAACTAAGGATAAGTAATTGGCTAGGGGGATCCAGAGGAGATCTCGTTTAACTGCCAGGAAAATTGGAGAAACATAATTAGTGTCGAGCCGATGGTGGGAACAGACCGCGTTTCACCAAGAACGGAAAGTGACATTGTTAGCCTGTTTCCAATTGGAGCTGGTGAGATGAAAGGCAATAGCTATCAAGAGGTTGAGGAGCTTATATTGTTGTGGAGATTGGGGCCAAAGAGTAGAAAGAGTACCCAAAAGATGTGAGTGATGGAGAAAGGAAATTGGACTTTAAAGATTTTCTGAATTTGAGTTTAGGAGGACAGTGAAATGGCATATGTTTTAAGTCAGCAGTAGAGCATGAGCACGAGCACGACCAATAAGTAGAAGGGGTATCTGATGAAGAAGTGGACAGAGTTAATAGAGTAAATAAAATCCGATTTTAAATGAAAAAAAGGGTTTGCGTGGTATTAGCGGCTCTAGAGGTCTTATTAATCTTTAACCAAATCTTATCCCAAAGAGGAGCCATCCAATTCTGAGAAAGATCTTTTTCCCAGGCTATCTCAATTTTAGTTTTGGGTCTGTATAAGAAAAGGTGAAAGGATTTTTAGAGAAAAGAAGCAGAAGGAGAATGATCTAATGCAGAGGATATATTTTGAGATACAGTGGGAATATCATTGGTGAGGGGTAAAGATTGAAGATATTGAAAGAGAATGGGACAAAGCAAATTATACTGTGAGCGAGAAGACGAAGGTAAGGAAAGTTGAGATTGTAGATCAGAGAATGAAAGAGGTTGGTTATTAGAAAGAAGTTGAGAAATCCATCGCAGACCTTTGGAATACCAAGACTTCCAGAATATGGAACGATTACGAATCCGGAGATGTTTATTATGCCAAATAGGTTGTAGATTAATGGGATTGATAGACGGATAAGAGGAGGACATGAAAGGGATAAGGAGATTGCGAGACTGGAAAATAATAGGGTTGCGAAGAGAGGTCATTTTGGATGAGAAGGAAAGGATTTCCCGGAACTCAAAGGCTGTGAGAAAGGAAGATTCTATTTTGAGCCAGAGAGGAGGATAGAAGGCAAGATCATTAGAAATCCAATGAGCAGCTTCTTTCAATGAGAAAGCTTGATAATAATTTTTAAAGTCAGGGAAGTTAAGTCCACCATTAGATTTTTCCTTCTCCAGGGCAGTAAGAGCTATACGAGAATGCTTGCCTTTCCACAGGAATTTAAGTAGGGTAGAATCGATCTTCCTAAAATAGTAATCAGGAAAATGAATTGGAATCATGGAGATAGTTTATAATATAAGTGGAGATAACATCATTTTAATTGAATCAAGACGACCCCACCAAGATAGAAAGAGAGGGTTTCATCGGGAAATGGCAGTATTTAATTTTTTAGTTATATACTCAAACTTCATTTTAAGAGCGTCAGACAAGAGAGGGGCAAACCAAATTCCCAAGTATTTGATCTTAGATGGTTGCCAAGAGAAACTAGAATGTTCGAAGAGATGTTTTTGGCATAAGTGATTCAAAGGTAGAATTTCACACTTGTCAAAGTTAAGACGATATCCAGAGACTTTAGAAAAAGAAGAAACCTGCTGAAGGAAGAAGGGAAGAGAAGATTGGGGGTCCGAACAATATTTAAAAAATTGTCAGCGTAAACTGAAAGTTTAACCTGTTGGGAGCCAAAAGGAAAACCAGAGATGTTTTCATCTTGTCGAATCTTGGTGAGAAAAGGTTCTAAAGCTAAATCAAATATTAAAGGAGATAGTGGACAACCTTGCCTAACACCTCTGTGCAATGAAAAATAATCTGAAACCATACCATTAATGAATATTGAAGCCTGAGGTCCAGAATAGAGCAAGGAGATAAAAGAAATAAATTTAGGTGGGTAACCGGCCCATTTGAGAACATTGAACATAAAATCCCAGCTAATCCTTTCAAATGCTTTCTCCGCATCCAAAGAGATAGCGGCCAGATGATGATTTAGTGAAGAGGCTTTACTTAGAACATTAAAAAAGACGTGTGAATTGTCAGAAGAAAGTCTTCCTTTGACAAAACCTGATTGTTCAGGGCCAATTAAGTCAGGTAAAAAAGGATCCATCCTAAAGGCCAAAATCTTGGCAAAAATCTTATAATCAGTATTTACCAAAGAGATAGGGTGATAATTTTTGCATGAAGAATGATCCTTATCCTCCTTAGGGATTAAACAAATCAAAGCTTCTTGAAACGTACCACGTAAAGAACCTGAGTCAAGAAAGGATTGAAATAAAAGTAAAAGATTGGGTAAGAGAAGTGAAGCAAAATGATTATAAAATTCAATGGTAAAAACATCAGGACCCGGTGCTTTTCCACGACGTAAAACTGAGACCGCATGAGTGATTTCAGCAAGCGAGATGTCAGATTCCAAGGGTCCAAAATCAACATGAGTGGAAGGAGGTGAAGGTATGGAATGAAAATAGGAAAGAAGATCAACTGAGTCTGGAATAGTTTCATGAGTATAGAGAGTTTTGTAGAATGCACCAAATTCATTTAGAATGTCCTTGTCTTTAAATAAAGAGACACCAGTGGGACCTTGAATAGAATAAATTGTCGTCCGTTCTTGTTGCACTTTTAGGTAATTCGCTGGTAGTTTTCCCATTTTATTTCGTCCTCCTTAATAGTGGGAATTACACTTTAATAAAAAGTTTGAGGCCGCATCCGGGGTTAACATATTGAAAGTAAATTTGGCATCAATAAGATCCTTAAGAGAGGATTCAGTATTGGAGTGATAATACGTGTACTCAAGGAGTTTGATTTTGTGAAGAAGTTGGGTCGATTTAGCTTCCATAAGTTTTTTCTGATGATAAAACCTCGAGCAGCCGCATTGAAAGAATCCTAAACCATGACAAAGGGGGAGTCGGGGTGTGATTAATCCTAAAAGATTCAGTATCAAAAGCAATGAACTTGGTACAGAAAGAGGGATCAAGGAGTAGAGCATTGTTAAATCTCCATCGTCCTGGGTGGTGAGAAAAGAGAATGAGATCAATGTCAACATGAACGGAGGTGTGATCTGAAATTAAAATGGAGCCAATGTCAGAGTGAGTGGCATGTGGGCTAGCGATTTGCTTAGGTAAAGGTAATCTATACGAGATTGGGAGTGATGGGAAGGAGAATAATAACTATATTCTCTAAGGTTGGGATGGCATAGTCTCCAAATGTCTATTAAGGCTTTGTGACATATGGAAGCAGAAAATTGAGAGTGTATCTTAGTTGTACAGAATTTAACTTTAGAATTTCTATCTAATATAGGGTCAAGGATTTGGTTACAGTCACTGCCAAAAATAATGTAATCATCATTAAGTAAGTATAATTTTTCAGAGATTTTAGGTCAAAAAGATTTATCAACACCAGTAGGAGCGTAAAGATTAAAAATAACAATAGGAATTTTATCAATAAGAAGTTTAACAATCAACCAACGACCATCAATAACACATTCGTGAGAAACAGTAGACACACTTAACTTTTTATGGCACAAAATCACAACACCATTTTTCTTACCCGCAGCAGGGGATTTCCATAGATGTCCCACCCAACATCGCTTAAATTTCGAGGCATCATGTTCTGAAAGATGGGATTCTTGAAGTAGGGACACATCAGTTTTAAGCTTTGCTAAATGAGATAACACCCGCTGCCTTTTAATTGGGTTATTTAAACCCTTAACGTTCCAGGTAGTAACTCGGAATGTTAATCATCAAGAAAGTATGAGCACAAATTATACTAAATAGAGCAAACAAGAAAAATTGTACAGAAAAAATGCGAAGAGAAAAAGAAAGAAGAAAAGAGAAGAAAAGATAAGTACAAGAGAGATAGAAAGGAAAAAGGTGCAAACAAAGAGAAGAAGGAGATAAGGAAAGCAAAAGAGAAGAGAGGAGGATAAACAGAGAGAAGACAGTACAAGTCAAAAACAAGATGACTGAAAAAAAGCCTACAAATACAAAACAACAACCGAGGGGGACGGCGCCAGTAGACGATGACGACAATGATGAGAGCAAAGACCACGAACATCCACCGAATAACAGCAGTACTTCACAAACAAAGAGGACACATCTAGATGGGTAGATCGAGAGAAATCCTGTTTAAAGAGAAAAGCAAAAATTAATAAGAGTGCAATGAACAAGTGGAAAAATAGAAAAAGCCAGAGGTAAAATTAAACATAAAACATATGTTATGGAGTAATACAAAGGGAAGACATAATAACAATCCAATGAAGAAGACAGAACAAGAAAACAACTCCAGGGATAAGTCATATAAAGCAGATTAGACATTTCTAGAGGTGGCCATAATGTCTGCTCCATGATGATGCAGGAACTCTTGTAAAGCCGCTGGATCTTCAAAGATCGTAGTCTTTTCCTTGTAAGTAACCTTGAAAAGACAAGGATGAAGCAAACCAAATTTGGCATTAAGAGCATGTAACTGAGGACGCAAGTCCAAAAACCTCTTCCGATGTTCAGCTGTTGCCTTAGCTACATCTTGTGAAAGGAATAAACGATGACCTTCCCATACGATCTGTTTTTTAGATTTAGCTGCCGAAAGAACCTGCAGAAGATCAGTATATTGTAGAAACAGCATAATGACGCCTTGAGGTTTGTTGGATACTTTGGGATCAAGTCTATGCGCTCTTTGAATGTTGAAGGAAGAAGAAGCAGGTAAGTCCAGAATTTTTGGAAGGAAGTATTGAAAAAAGACAGTTAGATTTGATCCTTCTGTATGCTTCGGAAGGCCATAAAATCGTAGATTATTATTGCGATTTCGAATTTCCAAATCCTCCACCTACCTCTTGAGATTTGAAGACATTCGGGAACAAGAAGCTTGAAGAGATTCCTAGATTGCTCCACAAGAAGAACACAGGAGTCCAGTGAGGACCATTTGTCATGTAAAAATTGCAATGTCTTGGTAGTCTCTTTCATCAAAGGTTTAAGAGCGAGGATTTCTTCCAGAATTGAATCCATAGAAGCTGAGGTCGAAGAGGTTCCAGGGGAAGGAGGATCCTTCTTCAAGCGTTTGGTGGCTGCAGTTGTTGGAAGTTTGCTTGAGGGGAGCAGCTTAGGAATTGCTCCAGAAGGAGAACCAGATTTCTGCGTATGAACTTCCTCCATGTCTTGTAAATTAGAGTTCAAGTCTGAACAAGTAGGAGTTTTAATAGAGGTAGAAACAGAAAGTTTGAGATTCCTCAATTTCCCCATTAAGATAAGGTGAAGTGCTGTGGAACCAGTCTCACACTGAAGCGTATAAGTATTAGAAGGCAGAAAGTGTCTCAGAAAGTAAAGTATCCAATGAAGAGTGAAAAAAAAATTATCTCAAAAGTGTCAGAGAAAAGTATGGGGTAGATTCTGCACCTCAAAATATTGCCAAAATGATATTAAGTCCGTGAGGTGAATAGAGACAGAGAAAGGAAGCTCAAAATGGCAGACAGGATGGAATGCGTGAAAAAAGAGGAAACATTGAGGAGAAAAAACTCACATGTCTGCAATTAATAGGCGATAAACAGCCGATGTAGTAATTCTCCGATGAAAAAAGTAGTCAGCGCGGCAATATGGGGAAGAGAAGCATGAAGAGCAGCATTAGGAGAAGGATTCAGAAACAAAATGGCGGCCGTGTAACAGCGAGCCGGGTCGTTCCGAATTTAAGGCTGAAAAGCTTCAAAAAGGCAACAAAAAGCAAAGCATGTTGCTCACAGCATGTTTAGAAGCATAGAAATGAGATGGAATATCGAGAATGTCCAAAAAAGCTGACGTGTCAGGTCCGGGAATGGAAGTCGGTGTCGGAGCTCCCTGCCTATGCTGCCATCTTGTGCGGCGTGCAAGCCACGCCCCTTAACATTTATAATTAAAGTAAAATAAAGCACACTTATCTTATTGCGGCTTCCCGGGCTGCCCTCCTCCTCCTCGACGTAATCCCTTACATCAGACATACATTATGGTGGACGTACATGATTACGGCGAGGAGGAGGAGGCCCGGGATGATGCGATAAGGTAAGTGCAGTTTTATTTTACTTTAATTGTAAATTGTATCCAAAATATCCTAACCCCTCTCATGCTAGTGAGTGAAATGGCCCTCGCTCTTGAAACCAGCGTGGAGCATAGTGCTCAGGTGCTTGTTCCATCAGCGTGAATAGGGACTAGTGCTCCGAGAGTGAGAAAGTATTCATTCAGATTACTCATATTTTTACTTATGTATGATTTTAGGTCTAATTGAAACCTACACGAGCACGTTTAATCCACATTTAAGAAAGAGAAATATGTGGACAGTTTATCAAAGCTGAACTTTCCATACACTGCTTTTGTGTAGTGAAAGGAGCAGCACGACCCCAAAAAAGTTACAAACCAGCAAAGGTGTTGTGTGTTGCTGAAGGTAATTCTGTTTTAGACAGAATTATTGTCACCCCAACCCACAGCTGAATAAAGTTGTCAAATCTACAAACGAAATCATCAAAAGAGAGGTCCCCCTTCATATATGATAGACGTGTTTCCGTCCATTTCACTGGGAGTGTAAAGATAAGTTAGTTGTTCAAAGCTTTGTTGCTTTCTGACCAGAATAATCTTACAAACAGGAAACTACTTTGATTTGGAGTACCTACTCCTGTATGACATTGGGTGTAAAAATGGAGCTTAATGTTTTTTTGTTTTTTTTGCATTAAGATAATCGCCTATTAAGTCTGCTAATAAAGACTTTTGAAAGCTGGCTGCAGTTAGTGATGTGACTGATAAAATCTGCATCCCTGACCCTGCACCAACCTTTACACCAGCAGATGGTGGTCGTAAAGATGACAATCATCATTTATTTACAATGGGCTTTAGTTATTCTGGCCTCAACAGCTGTCCCAGGGAGCAGGTTATTGAATTCAAATGTGCAGAGCCGGGTTATTTGCTCCCTTTCACATTTGTCTTCAGAGCTTAGTTGCTAGGAGTCCGCTTGTGTTCGGATAGTGATTCATGTATTGTGAAGCCCTTCAGTAAATTGGGTTGTCGGGCATTGCCAGAAAGGGTTTGGAGGCCTTCTTTATGTAGCTCTTTTTTGGACCGTCACAGTCCTTCCCAACATCAGCATGTTGTGGTGGTTATCCTTCTGCTCCTAATCTTTTTCTTCAGCCTGTACAGACAAGTTAAAAAATGCGGTTGGGTGGGTGGCACGTAGCGGAGCTCCACTGAGTTTTTGGCCAGATCCGTAGGGCTCCAAGTAGAGTAACAGTGCCTGCTACTCCCGGGCTTACAGATGTTGACAGACTATTGTGCTCAATTAGCTCCATGAACTACACAGAGCATCCCCACTCCTTGGGCTTTAGACATAGGAGGGGGATAAGGTTTGTGGGACAAAATATGTTATGTTATGTTATGTTATGTTATGTTATGTTATAGATGATTTATAGCGCGCACTGATACTTAGGAGTGTCCTGGCACGTAGGTAGACTAAGGCTGTAAAAAGAAGAATGAAGGTCCTTAAGAAGGCTGGTTAAAAAGATGAGTTTTGAGCACTTTCTTAAAGATGCAGAGGTCCTATGTATGACGCAGACTGTCCGGGAGGTTGTTCCAGAGATTGGGGGCTTTGGCCGAAAGAAACTGGCCCCATAACCTAATGCAACAGAAGCGTGGCATGACCATCCGACGATGAGAGGCCGAGCGAAGTGTGCGGCTGGGTGTATAGAAAGCGAAACGCTTCCTAATGTAAGAGGGTCCCTGGTCATTGGCCATAGCTGACCCTGGCCAAGCAACTACACGCTGCAATGAACTTGCTAACTTCTTTTCTACAAAGGTGGCCAATATATTCTCTTCTTTTCAACACCCTCCCTCTGAATCCACTGGCCCCTCTCACGCAGGTCTAAATGAACTTGAGCATTTTGATTTGTTGGATTGCTCGACTACCAAAACGCTGCTAAAAAATCTTAAATCTGGTTCTCCCCTAGATCCCGCACCTCCAACTATATTGAATCTGGTATCTGATACTGTGACCCCAGTGATCAAGGAGGTGATTAACTCTTCTCTTATAGCAGGCGTAGTACCCCCTTCCTGGAAACAGGCAAGAGTGAAGGCCTTGCTAAAAAAAAACCTAGCCTTAATCCGGATGATTGGGCAAACTACCGCCCAATATCCCTTTTACCAACTGTTAGTAAGCTCGCTGAGAAGCATGTAAATTCCTTGCTCTCCTCCTTTTTGGAGAACAGTAACTCTCTGCACCCTACACAGACAGGCTTTAGAAGCAATTTGGGTACAGAAATAGCCTTGGTTACAGTGGTGGAGGAAACAAGAAAGATCATGGACAGTGGAAGTTGTGCGGCTATACTACTTCTAGATCTGAGCGCGGCCTTTGACACCGTGAATCATTCTATTCTGATTCAGAGGTTAAGAGAAGTAGGTGTCACGGGCCAGGCGCTCAATTGGCTGTGCTCCTTCCTGTCCGATAGATCGTTTGCTGTGGTCGAGGATAATGTATCCTCCCCCCAAATGGGTCTACAGTGTGGTGTTCCCCAGGGCTCCTCCCTCAGCCCAACCTTATTTAACATATACATGAGGCCATTGGCTGAGGTGGTACTGCCCTGGGGGGTCCAACTGGTGACATACGCAGACGATACCCAGCTCATCATCTCCCTGACCTCCCAAGCCGCCCCGTTTGCAAATCTTGCCACCTGTCTGGATAAGATCTATGACTGGATGGACAAATCCTTCCTAAAGTTAAATGGCGCAAAAACGGAGGTGATGATGCTGGGATACAACCCACCCACCACGGTGGAAAGTTGGTGGCCTTCTAGACTTGGCCCGTCTCCTCTACCAAAAGAAAAAATTAAAAGTTTGGGGGTCTGGCTAGACCCTGCTCTTAATTTTGCAGTACAGGCACGGAGGGTTGCAGGTACCTGCCTTGCCTACATCAGGCTACTGAGGAAAATTATTAGGCTTCTTCCCTTCGAAGCTAGGAAGATCCTGGTGCAAGCGTTGATCCTGACACGATTGGATTACGCCAACGCACTATATCTTGGTGCACCACTAGGGACAATCAAAACTTTACAGACAGTACAAAACTGTGCAGCACGATTGTTGCTGAATGTCCCGCGCAGATCATCCGTTAAGCCTGGTCTGCGCCAGCTTCACTGGTTACCAGTGAAACAGAGAGTGGAATTCAAAGCTCTGACTATGGTACATAAGGCAGTGAATAAAACTGGACCTGTGCTCATTCAATCCATGTTCTGCCTATATGCTCCCAAGCGGACCCTGAGATCCACCAACAAAAATCTGTTAGCGGTCCCCAAGACAAGGAGAGTGCGTACAGGAGGGAGACGTTTTTCCCTACATGCCACAAATCTTTGGAATTCGCTTCCTGAAGCAATTAGAATGGAAACAAATCATTTAAGATTCAGAAAATTGTTAAAGACCTTCCTGTTTGTCTGAATCTCGGAGTCTGAAAGAGTTAAAAGCGCTGGGATGCCCTCGGGTAGCCATGCGCTATACAAGTGCGTAATTCATTCATTCATTCATTCATGCAGTGCTTTATGAGCTAGGGTGAGGACCTTGAACTAAACCCTCTGGGCCATGAGGAGCCAGTGCAAATCACGCAGATGCGCTCTCACACTAGATCTCTTGGAGATATTGAATAAGAGGCTGGCCGCCGCATTCTGAATCAGCTGAAGATTGTTCAGCAGATAGCCAGGGATGCCGATGAAGATGGCGTTGTCATAATCCAGCCTAGAGAGAATGAAGGCCCGTGCGACCATTTCCTTGGCCGGCATAGGAAGCAGAGGGAAGAATTTTCTCAGGGACTTCAGGGTAGCAAAACAGACGCCTGTAAGTTTATTTATGTGTTCGGAGAACCGGAGAGCTTCTCCGAACAACACACCTAAGTTCTTTGCTGGGCCACCCTCAGAGGAAGGTTGTGGATAGTCAGGGGGCCATAAGGCTTCTCTAAAAAATGGGGAAAACTGACCGTACAGCAGTACCTCAGATTTTTCCTCATTACACTTGAGTTAGTCCCGAGCCAGCCAGGTGAATACAGCTGACAGGCACCTATGAGTGATGCCTACATCTAAATCAGGGCCATTCCAGGTGAATAATAGTTGGGTATCATACGCTTATGCCATGATTTTCGCGCCCAACTCCTCAGCCAGAAATATCAGGGGGGTCAAATAGACATTGAAGAGGAAAGGGCTCAGGGTCAAGCCCTGTGGGACTACGGTTGCTAGCTTCCTGTCGGTGGATGAGAAGGGAGGCATCCACACCTGCTGGGAGCGATCATCTAGATAGGACTTGAGCCAGGCCCACACTGACCCCGTAATGCCAATGGAAGATAGGCGGGCAAGAAGAAGCTCATGAGGCACCGTATCAAAGGCGGCAGAGAGGTGAAGCAAAATCAAGGCCGCTCTGCCGCCCCCGTCCAGGCACTCTCTAATAGCCTCCGCCATTTCAACTAGCGCGGTTTCGGTGCTATATGCTGACCTGAACCCTGATTGAGCGGTATGAAGAACCCCTGGCGTTTCTACAAAAGTCTCAAGCTGGCGGAAGACCACTTTTTCACATACTTTGGCCAAGGCTGGCAGTAAGGAAATCAGGCTGTAGTTGGAAAGAATGAAAGGGTCTGCAGTAGGTTTTTTGAGAAGAGGAAGAAGTTTGACCTGTTTCCATTGTGCCGGAACCTTGGCCGACAAAAGGGAGAGATTGATAATGGCAGCGACTTCCAAGTGCACCGTCTCTCCCACTTCCTCTAAAATCCTTGCAGAGCACGGGTATGATGGGGAGCCAGATTTGAGGGATTTCAAGATGGCAAGAATATCCGATCCCGCCGCAGGTGAGAACTGAGTGAGCCCTGACCTGAGAAGCTTGGGAGGCAAGAGGGTAGTGGCAGAGGGGAGCAGCTGGGCTGCCGAGGAAGAGCCCAGGCTGTCCTAAATGGACAGTATTTTATTAATAAAAAAAAGACGACAGCTCTTCACACCACTGAGTGGAAACTGGGAATGTCTTTTTTCCGCACCAGGAGACATAAAACTGCTGACTATAGTGAAGATCTCCTTACTATTGATGTTTGCTTTTGCGATCCATTCAGCATACCAGGCGCTCTTGGCTCTCTTGACCGCTGCATAGTAGTCTCTTTGAGCTGCGCGGAGTGCAGATGTAGCATTAGGGCAATACTCCAACCGCCATAGCCGTTCAAGTTTTTTACAACCTAGTTTCAGCTCTTTTAGATTAGGATAAAACCAGGCACGGGAGGCGAGGACCAGACAGATCTGCAGACCTGTGGGTGAGAGGAGGAGTCAATCCCCTGACTAACCCAGGCATTAAAACAATCCACCGCCCCTCCAAGGTCAGATGCCGATCAAGGATGGGAAAGTGACAGCGCTTCTGAAAGTGCAGGTATATTGATCTTACGGGAAGGGGGGCCCAAGGCCATGGCCAGGGGGGGAGAGGGTTTTCCCGAGTCCCATGAAACCCTTATCAAAAATGGTCAGTCCATGTAACTGGAAGTGAATCTGTGACCATGATATCAAAAGTAGAGCACACCAGATCGAGCAAATGCCCCCCTGTATGTGATGGTCCCGTAACCCACTGAGTCAACTGAGTCAGCTCAAGTAAATCCAGCATTCATCCAAAATTTATATTTTATACGTCAACCTTTTCTCTTCTAGTTTCTTTGAGATTTTGCATTTGTGCATTGTAGATGGTGTTGTTATAATTTTGTAATCGTGCTTCATCTACCAATAGTATGTAATGTTAGTGAGCTTATGCGTTCATGAAATAATAACTATTATTCAACAAATCAGGATTCCATATTTGCTATTACACTTCTAAAAATCCACTCATACTGTTCTGAACTACTATTGCATTTAGTTACATGTTGGTATTATTTCATTGCATTTGTCTTTGTCAAGTTATTAAATGCTTTGATGCATCAATTTTTATAGAACTCATAACCAGTAAAATATTTTTGGTACACTCCCATGCACATTTTTTCCCCACAATCAGAGTAGAATTTGTAATTATTTAAAAATCTTAAGACAATCAAAAATGTGTAAGATCCTTAAACAAGTTCCATAATCCATCAGACCACATGCAAGCTAGGATCACCACAGGATTGTTTTACTGGTTCGTAAATAAAAGCGCCGGGACACTCCATGGAGTAGCCGTGCGCTATAGAAAAACCAAAATAACATAACATAACATTGGACACTAGAGAAACATTGTGATGTTTGGCATGCCCATATTAAAGCATATGCATTTCCCTGGCCTGAGAGGGGAACATTGGATTCAAACATCATATAACACACAAAGACACACATATAAACCAGGTGTGCAGGACTGAAGCAGTCTAAATGAGAGGCCTCACATGAATTATGGGCCATTTTTTAGGTCCTACAAGACTCCCACAATCGAGGAATCTGCATCTCCCCCACCAAACACAAGCTGGATAGTGCTCTCCCTGATGCCTGCCATCCAAGCCGCCTCCGTGCTGGATTACACCAACCCACCAGTTGAGGTGGTTTTGGACACGATACTGAGTAGCAAGCCACCAAATGCAGGGTATGGAGACTACTAGGCCAAACAACCCAGGTGGAGCTGGCCTCCTCCCAGTCTGAGACCAGGCTCCCTCGAAGTTCAAACCCACACCCATCTATCACAGCCCATCGAACATCAACTAGGCCCAGGTGTAAAACTCTGTTCCTCTTGTGGAGTATGCTACATTCAGCAACTTTGCAATCCACAGAGAACGCAGAGTTACTAATACCTCTGCACTCCGCAATGGAGATGAGGTTTTTTATGTTGGTGCACTTGAAATGTCATCTCACATGTGTGTGGGGGACTTGCTGGGCACTCACAATCGCCCATGAGATTTTCTAGCCATTCTCATGCGCCTACAACATTTTCTAGCAGCCCAAAAGTTTTTTCTGCTGCTTTCGTGGCTTCAGGCAAAGTCAGCGCTTTCCGGCGCTTCTTCTGTTACATACGTGAGTGAGCTAGATTGACCCCGGCTGCTACCTAGGGAAAAGTTTCGCTTTGAGAAGCAGCTAAATCTCCTCAAATAGACAATTTGGCATCAAAATCATTCTCAAATGGACCGTTCTCATTGGTTTTCTGTGCAAGGAGTCCTTTCTTTATGTTCTTTTTTCCAATAGGGAGGAAGCACCCCTGAGTGTCCAACTTCCTGTTCCTGTCCAACAGGCTTCTCCCAATGCTATGTCCATCTCCAGGTCACTTTTCATATGGATGTGGAGCTGGAAGGATCACTTTCTGTCTTAGCTGCATATATACTATTGGATCTTGTGACTTTGTATTTGAGATTTCATAAGTAAGATAAAAAACTTGTATAAGGGAGTTGTTTGATAGAGGGCATGAACCAGATTTTTTGTGGTAATTCTATTTTATTTTGAAAATTTATTGTGGTAGGAGTGGCCAGCATTTTCAGCAGGGGCCTAGCTATTTTCTTTCATGTCATTTTTCTTCTTTTGCAAATGGTTCACAGTTTAGTATATTTTCTCAATGTTCTTTTAATAAATTTGCAATACACATTTATTTCACTATGTCGCCTAGTCTGCCAATGGGCCTCCCAATCAGTAGTGCACATCATAGTGCCTCGTAAAACTATGCATCTTAGTGTATATTTTGAATACAGAACATGGTGGTGTCTATCCATAACATGTTCCAACACTCAAGAACAAAATGGTATCTAGTTTGTGTTTCTAATCCTATGAGTAGGACACCATCGCCCTGTATAAGTTAGGTGGCAAAATAGATATGGACATGGATAGACACCAGCATTTTCCGTACTCCATGTATACACCAAGATGCGTAGTTTCACGGGTCACAATGATATGCACGGAAATCTAACAAGTTATTATAGGCTGTTGAGATATAGCGAGTAACATATTTGAGGTATTTTTAGATACATGCATAGGCTTAGTGAAACATGCTATGTGGATTTGGAGGTGACTCTGGAGCGACCACCCACAGTGAGGTTCTCATTGAGGAATCATATTGAGTCTCACCTCCGCCCCTCTAATTTGAAATTCTCCCAAAATTGGATATTACCATTTTGTTAACTTTATAGAGGTCAGCATTGACATTGTGTAAATTGAAAGACATGTTGTGTGTAACATCGACTGACATTGTGCAGGGGTTTCTGGTTTTCTCCCATTGCAGATATTAATTCAGACGACTGGTTGTTCTCAAGAAACCGTGAAAATCACAAGGGGTTGAAACATCGACATTGTCACTCTTGGCTACTAATCAATCATGAATGCATATGGTGCAGTGTAATATGCATATGTTTCTAAGTCTGCAAATATTTGTAAGCAGTGAATCTTCATTGTGTGTCCTTTGCATATATTTTTCACTTTTACTCACTTCTGGAGAACTGCACCTTCTGCACTTATGTTTAGTGTTGTCACAATCGCTGCATACCATTTGAAGAAGATTTCTACATATATACATAAATTAATTCTCTGAAACCCCCATCAGAGAAAATTGAGATAATTATCTTGATTGTTGATTATTATTATGATACAAAATAATTTTCTTATGTAAAACATAACCAGTGGAGGGACTTACCACTTGGTTCCTTTGAATATTACATTAAGGGGCCGATTCCGATTCAGGAAAACCCACTCCGAATAGCCGTATGGAGCGTTTTTCCCGTACGAATTATACCCTGCAACGTCCCCATCGGTACGATGAAGTATGATTCGTACCAGGAGCAGGATTCCGTACGAATCGTACAAAGACCGAATGACTCTAATCTCCGCACGATTCTTCCTCGGAACCCGCTGTACGCAACATCCGTACGGTTCGAAGCACGTTTTCCCAACCCAGCAAGTACGATTTAATGGGAGCCTAAAACGTCCAGAGAAGCAGAGTGCACCTCGAAACAGGTACAGAATGGCCCCCCCCGGGTACGGTGCGTACCCCTGCGATCATGGGGTGTAGGCACCATACGCCAAGATCGCAGGGTGTATGCACCATACCCCATAGGGTACGGTGCGTACACCCTGCGATTATGGGGTACGGTGCCTATACCCCATGATCGCAGGGGTACACAGAGTACCCCTGCGATCATGGGGTGTACTCACTGTACGGTTTGTATGTGATTGTGTGGTTGTCCGTCCGAATTGCCCTTTCCTGACATGGACCATACGAATCGCGTCCTCATACCCCGGTCCGAATCGTACTCGTCGGGTCATACAGCTTGTTTACGAATCGTACGGTTCACTGTGAGGGTCCTTGTCGTACAGTTTCACCCTTGCAATTCGTACGGCTCCGGATACGATTCGGACGGACACTTTTTTTCCCGAATCGGAATCAGCCCCTTGGTGTTGGATCCTTTAGACAGGTGCAGGTAGGTTTCACTTTTTCTTAAAAGACTAAGGGTATCATTAGGATGGCAGGCGGACATCCTCACAGTAAAATAACTGCCCGCCATAAGGTCGGGGTCCTGTGGGGCCAATTAGGATGCGCCCGCCACAGTGGCGGATGCATCCCGTATCTTTAACATTGCGGCGGCAATGCTAAAAATTCTAAAAATACATGTTGTGCTTTTTAAAGCACAACGTGACACGCACCGTAGGGTGCACCCCTTCCAGAGTCCATGGGGGCCCACAATGGGCCCCCCAAGCAGACTCCACATGCCTTCGTTGCCGCCATGGAAAGGCATATCACAGGCAAATTCTAATATGGGTGGCGGTGTCTGAAAGACACAGCCACCATATTGAACCATTTTCTGCCCGGTCGACATGTCCACCAGGCGGAAAAGGGTCAAACTGTCTTTTTATCCGCAGCGGACCACCCAGCTATGATAATATGGCGGGGGTATTTTCTACAGGGATAGCGGGCGGATTGCCCCTGCCGGGCCGGCGGTGACTACCAAAGGGCCGGCGAGGGCAATCCGCCCGCCATCCTAATTGGGCCCTAATAGTCCTGCAGTGGACTTTGTTACCATCATGAAGTAATATATTTAAGGCCATGGCAAATGGTGGCTATTTAAGGTTCCTGTTTTTGGCGCACTGCATCAACATCATTGTGCAGGACTTTCTCAGAAAAGAAGACTGAGTCAGCAACTTACTGTCTACCTGTAGAAGAATCTGCACTTATTGCAGCCATTCTTTTAAAGCTCGGAAGCAGTTGAGGATCACTCACCGTGATAATAGGATGGTAGTAAAAGCACTCATATAGGAGGTGCCAATACTTTGGAACTCAACTTATTACATGTTGCAACGTCTTTTTGAGCGATACAGAGTGATCAATGAATATGTCATTCAAAGAGGGGATGCCACTGTGATAGGCACGATCTTTGGGATGGCCCAATAGGGCCTAGTGAAACGCCTGACAGACATGCTGCTTCCTTTTGAGGTTTTCACATGGAAAATCCGCAAGGATGACAGTGCCAACCGACAAGCTATCCTGTGGTTGAATATGCGGAAGGGACAGATAAAGAAGGTGTCTGAAATGTACACAAGTGTGGATGAAAAATAAGGATGTGCATGAGGTGGTGGCAAGCTTAATCCTTTGCTTAGCTGTTAATACAAGGGTGCAAAGAGACATTAATTCCTGAGGAATTAAAGTACTTGTAACAAGGTGGATAGGATATCCATCACATTTGTGAAAAAGTAACTCAGCCATAAAACTTTAAATGAGCATCATGCCCTTATGAGCTATAAGGTGAAGCTCATTGATTTACCAGAATCCAGCCGATTCGAGGCCAGGTTGTTGCCCCGATACACCTCAGAATCTTGAACAGTGGTGGGAAGGATCGGTTGGAACCCTTGAGAAGATAGAATGGAGAGATGCATAAATGGCCTCTGATAAACAGTCATCTCTTCTTCCCTATGACTGACCCTTTTTCAGTACCTACACATGGCTTATCTCACCTCACAATGTCTCCGGCATGCAGGTAAACTTACCGAACCCAGATGTGGCTGGTGTCTACACCCAGGGGTGAATTTCTTCGACATAGTCTGGCAATGTTGCATCATTGACAAAAACTGCCAACAGATCATCAATGTCCTGACCCTACTAGGTCTCCTAGAGGACTTGGGAGGTACTGGAGGGGACCGCAAGCTGTGGGTATGGCGACAATCGTAGCCAAGAGAGACATTGCATTCAAATTGAAGTCCACAACCCCACCCACCTCGCCTGAATGGAGAGCAGCAGTGCACTGGAATGCAAAACTAGAAGATCCTATATACAAAGCCAGATGCTTGCTTTCCCAAGAAATATCATAAGACCTGGGTCCAATGAAGGGGGCACCATGGTCTACTGTAATCAATAGACTATTGACTCCTATAGGGGGCAGGTGCATGGCTTATCTAATAGAAAGTGCTGAATGGTTGTGATTCCGGCATGTTTTTTCAATAAGGTCTGATGCCAATAAAATCAATACAAACATTTGTGTAACAAAAAACGTTAAATGAAGCCTTTGGTCTTCCTCATTATTATATATTTTTTAAAAGCAAGCTTGCATACTCTCCCACCCTAACCAATCTGAAGAGCCACAGATACTGATAACCTTCATTAAGCTTAGTATGTCTTCTGGCATGTATGGACATCCTGACATTGGAAACACTCAACATGTGAATCCTCTCCATTTGCAAAGATATTTCTGAAATCATACATTTACATCCACATTTAATTCCTCTACCCAACAATCTCTCTTCATTGATGATGAATCAGTTGTAGGTCCTCTGACTTGAATGCATGTTTTGTGTATGTAAATGTGGGTGAAACATTCATTCAATTTGCTTTCTCAACATTATATGACATGTTGTGAAAATTACGCAGACTTGTGCATAATTGCTCAAGTGCAAATCCGGCATTTAAGGCTATTCTTTAGTGCAAATTAGTCTTGGTGTCAGGTACTGATGCCAGGGCACATATCACTCGAAAAAAGAAAAAAAATACAAGTTTCACGACCATTAGCAGCTTGCGTTCTGCTTGTTCACATTGCTCCTATGGACATGCACTGTAATTTTTCTGCTGCGAAAGATGGTGTGATTACGCAATTTGGTATAATGGCATAATTTCATGAATTTTGCATAACAACTGTACCACAAAAGTCCAAAAATACCACAAATTCTGCCAGCATAATTCAAATTTATAGAATATGGTATTGTTCTACAAATATGGACAGGGTACCTAGATGAAACATAAACTTATTGAAATAGAGAAAGTATGCCTATGATAATGCTGCTTTACAAAGGCAAAAAGAGACACTCATGTAAGCTTACATTTTTCTATTTCAAGTTAAGTAGAGTATTATCGACTTTTTAACGTTCGTGAAAAAATTATACAGTACAAAATGTGCTCAGCTATTAGACTCAAGTGCATCTTTAAACACTAGTGTACCAGAGGCAGCATTTAAGTGCATGATTCTTAATGTTAAATTGCAAGACAGTAGAATCAGAACGTATTTGCGCACAGCCTTCTGAAATTTCTAAGTGTACTCATGTTAGACAGTCTACAACTTCGCTCCTCAACAAAGTGAATTGTAGGGTTTAGTAAGAAAATGCTTTAATAATCAAACTTCCAATTTACATACTCGTATTTATATTGTATTTTTAAATGATCTATTAAGTCAATTTCATCCATAGACAAAGGCAGTTGCGTAAAATGTTGGGTACACATATAAAACTGTTGTGGGGCAGCCTAAAGTTTTCTTGAATTAAACAAAAATAAAATGTACTAGAATGTTTCAATATAAGAAACATTGGTCGCCATATAAGAAGCATTATAGGTCCCCAGGCAAAAGAGCGCACTGGACCCTTCCTACCCAACCACTCACTGGAATAAAGGGCCATATTATCAAGAAAGAGCAATACATTATCGCCGCTTTTATCGACATAAAACAGCCGCTAGAGCGGCGATAATGGGCTTGATAATATGCGTTTGTGAATTCCCATAGAAGCCCAGGTTCCGGTGTTAACCTAGGCTTCTATGGGAATTCACAAGGGCATATTATCAAGCCCATTATCGCCGCTTTAGCGGCAGTTTCCTGCCGATAAAAGCAGCGATAATGTATCACCCTTTCTTGTTAATATGGCTCAAAGATCTTTAACGGAAAATTAGTGTTACATTGCCGTCTGCATGGGGGAAATATGCTTGTGGGGACCGGGGCAATATAAAAACATTTTTTCTGCTGTGTTGACAGTCAAATAATATTTAAGAGGATTGTAGGATATTTAGGGTGTATTTAAGGTGGTCTAATTACTACACAGATTGAGGTCTATTGGTGAATCCAAATTGAAGACATTTTGTATTATAAGCTGGATCCAACAGATTTAAAGTGACAAATTAGGTTTTAACGAAGCGGCATATTACAAGTGCTTCATTTTTCAGTATAATAGCTCTTCCTAGCCCCTTAATTTTCACTCATAACTTCCTCCACACATCCTGATGCTCACCTGCATCCTGTCATGGTTAGTAATAGATTTTCTTGTTTTGCTTCTACATCTTGCATTTCCCTTAAGCCTTCTCTTTTACCTGACAGGGCTAGACAGACGTATTCTTCATGGACTGAACAGTGTCTGTGATTCATCCTGCTGAGACAATGTAAAAATGGAAAGGCCCCTGCTGCCACAAAAGTAGAAAAGACAAAAAATGGCAGATCCAATCAGTATTTAATACTTTACACAGCTGAGGCAAGACTAAGAGGCAAGGAATAGAGGTATAGAGCGATAGAGTGCAAAAGGGAAAAAAGTGCAAGAGACACAAACACATACCATACCCCCCAGTTTTGGACTGATGTGCTCTGGGGTCAACTTAAAGAAAACTTTTTCATTTTCATTGAGGGCAGGACTATTATAAATGCATTGATGATATTCCAAATTAGTTTAATACATTCAAAGAATGAGTCGTTAACATGACAGTGCAGGCCACACAGAAGAATAGATAACGTATAAAGATCACATCAAATGTTTTTAAATGATTTTTATTCTTGTGTATGCTTTTGTGGTTTTAAACGCCTAAAATCGAATAAAGCTACATTTGAATTGAATTGACTTCTTCCTAAGTTTCCTTTTCACTAATGCCATCTCTAGCACATGCCCATCTTCTAACTTCCTAAAGCAAAGCATTTGACCCAACCTACCTGCAGACAAATCTAAAACTAGTCCATGTTTTGAAATGTTAGAACTTACCTAACATTAACATGCTTCCAAACCTAAGAATAATAAATGTGCTGTATTGTATTTAATGGAGGAGTGAGGCAGAGTGGGTCTTGTGGTGGAACTCATTAGAAGGGCCACTGGAATTACTTAGTATGTGCCAAGAGTTACTCCAAAATCATGCCACCTCAACAGGTTAGATCTATTATTGATGCATTGAAAAATATTCAAATACATTCTCCAATATAACTAAAAATGAAATATTTTTATGTGGCAAGATACATAACTTTACTGGTTAGTATTTTTTTTAAGAACATATTAAATGTCTGGTAAAAAAGTGCCATCTCCTGAATTAATTTATTTAAACTTTTCCTCCATTTGAGCATAATTTTTTTAAATTATGCAAGTGGTTCTGGATTTACTAACACCACACACTGCAAACAGTAGCATATGAATTATGCGTAAAAAAATTCTCAGGAACAGAGAAGCTTATAAAAAATTCCACTGGCCTTAGAGATCCAGAAATTTAGTCTGTCAGTCTGGCAATACAAACATGGAGTTGCAGTTGAAACTACTATTCATGTTCTTTCCTATTCTCCTCAGACCATCCATCTGAAAACACCTGAAGTGCTGAACTGGAGTCCCAGGTTAAGGAGAACCGAAACTGGCAGGATAGAGCTGCTCTGCAGCTAGAGTAGTTGACTGGTGATTTATCAGGTGGAGGAGGGCTTCCTCCAGTGCCCAGTTCGCAGAACCCAAAGTACATTACCACAGCCCCCTCAAGCTGCAGAATATTATCACCAAGAGCAGATGAACTCCCCTTCTCCCTCAACTACAAATGCACTTCTGTTGGGAAGTTTTATAAGGCTTAAAAAAAGTCAATGTGGCCCAGTGGGAGATGTTGAATAAACTGGGGACAGATTTACCAAACATTCACGCAACACAAAGCTACAAGGCAAGTAGTTACACTGCATTGCCTGGAAGAGACATAATCAGTGCTATATTTACATAGCACTTGGGCTGTCTAACAACAAATCAGGTACCCTTGTGCTAGTGCGCCTGCATTATGAGCAGGCCTTTTTGTGCAAGTAAGTATACATTTCTGCACAGAAAAAAGCCTTCGGGCATATTTCTCTTTCTATGCACGAATGGAAAGAGAAAGTAACTACAAGAAATTAAGATATTTTTCAATCCTACGACTCTCTTGGGTAGGCGAATCATTTTAGCACCAACCCAGGTTTACTGCTTTTAGTAAATACCGTCTCTGTCAAAATAGATGGGTCTATTTATTGGAATGCCCATGTTCCACCTATGTAACACCTACCACTCAAGGCAACACAAATCTTCCTTTGCATGACTTTATAAATCTGGACTTTCATTTTGCATCGTAGGTTTGCCACAAAGGTAGTGCAATCATCAATTAAAATATTAGTAGATGTAGGCTTTGATCTCGTAGAGGGGAATTCTAATTAGGGTTAAGGGGGGACTGTTGAGGGTGATGAGGGTGGGAACAGCTGTCCAAGGGTTGGAATAGTATGTGAATATTTTTTAGCATTTAAAAATAAAGGTAGGCATATGTGGATCTGTTAGACCTGTCAGCCCTTTGGGTGGTCCCTCCTATTATTTATTTATTTTGTCCCCTTTTGCTTCCTAGTACTTTTCATTTTTTTATGTCCACTGAAATTTTTAGTGTTGTCCTAGGGGGTGGGTGCTACCTTATCCTCATACTTTTATTGAGGCCTAGATGGCCCCTCTAACAATGAAAATTTAGTCACACAAAATGGTGGCTGGTAACTGCCACAACTGATTACCTCAGGGACTGGCCCATAGACTTATATGGGGAATCTAGAACCTTCTGGCCTGTTCCGGACACTTGTGGCTAGGGGTATAAAAGGCCAACTGTAGGGCGGCCATTTTGTCATACAGAGAGAGTCAGCTGGAGTACAGGCTGTGGCGCTAGGTGGAGTAGGACATTCAGAGGGTTGACTTCTTTCTAAGGGTTGCCTCCTTACTGTTATCACCCCCCCCCTTCCTACAGACCTGACCCTGTTGGACTGCGTTCCTGTTGTCCCTGGACAGCAAGTCAGCTCGAGTTAAGAAGGACTAACCCCTAGCTTGGGGTGAGCTTGCAAGACTTTTAGGGGAGTTGAGTTGTGTGGAAGTCAGCCCCGCTGTTCAGTACCTGAGAACTAACCGGAACCTTGAGAAACTCTGCAGGCTAGTGAAGGGGTTGAGGGAATTAGCTACCCCCCCCCTTTTTCTCTTCGTGTCCACCGGCCGCCTGCGCTTGGCCCACCAAGTCTCCCCTTACCTGTATTTAGCAAACGCACCTGGGAAAATCCTCCTCCGTTTTTGGTAAACCTGGTGGAGAGAAACACGTCCACTGGAGAGTGTCCCGCCTGACCCACAGCCCGGTTCTGACTATGTGTCCAGGGACAGTCGGGGGCTGCTGAGGTAACGTGGCGGAGCAAGTGACCGGGGAAGGCTGAGGAGGCGCGATTCTGCGCAGGCCCGGTGCAACCTTCACTAACCCAGAAAGGGGGTGGAGTGTTAGCAAAGAAATAACTACCAACGCGCAGGTCCGGAGGAGGGCCCCTGGTTGCCTGAGGAGAAGGGGGCGGTAACTGGCTAAAGCCGCTACTCTCCCGCGCCTGCACAGTGACGCCCTTCGCCAAGGAGACGTCAGAAACAACACGAAGAAGAGCTCGTCGGAAAAGAAACCAGCGAAGCCACTAATCCAGTACGGCCTCCCCTCGGTGCCGGCTTGGTTGTCATTTTGCCTGGCTAACGTGGGAGGCGCCGCTGGAGAGAGAGAGACTGGTGGTGAGCTCTGGTCTGCTGCAACTGCGCAGTGACAGCTGAAACAATCCAAAACACTGTCGGCCTCAAGTAAGGAGGGAACTGGGGGCTGTTGAGGGACCAGGGATTACCATCTAAAGGTCCTGGAAGGGAGACCCCCACCCTCCAGTTGAATACTGCAGGCATTGAAGTGCTGGACGGGGCAGCTAAACTGGCAAGTCCGGGAAACTGAGATCAGGGAGCCACCGGGTCTCGTGTTAAAACGGAACCAGTGTAGTAAAGAAGGGTGACAAAGCTGAATGAGACAATTGAACCCTTATAGACCTGTTACTGTCTGAGACTGTTGCTTAACCTTTCTCTTTCAGAGGGGGAAGGGGAAGAATACCCAGATATCTCTTTGTCAATCACCTGATTCAATTTAATTAAGCAGGTTGCAGTAGTTAATCTTCCATCTGGACCCGTGTGAATACTCTTTTGTTTCTTTAAAGGTGACAGACTCTGCTTCCTAAGGTGCCAAGACAGTTTAACCAAGGAAATGTCTTTATTATAGTATTCATAATGCGTTTGTTGACCCCATTGAGTTCAGAAACAATGTATTGTTGAATTGATTGGGGGAGAATTACTTAATGAGAGTAGTGACAAAACAGTCAGATGGAATAAGCGAGAGTATACAAAAACTTTTATAAAAGTGAACCGTATTTTTCTAAACTGATGTAGTGTCATTTTTGAATGGATGGACGCTGAGTTACTGTAAGGGTGTGACGCAAGCTTAACACTTTTGCCTCTGGGCTAGACCTTCCCACTCAGTGCCAGGCTACCCTATGTGGACTGGTGACCCCAGGTCCAACAGGATCCAAGAGGTGGGAACATGGCATCATTGTTCCAATATTAATATAAATACATTTTCAAACTTATGGATTGTTATTATTAGTATTATTACAGTTATTAGTTGTTTTGCTTGTTTTACTGTTTATTGTACACCCCCCGGGGTTGCTCTCGCAAACACTGACTGGACCGGACCTGAACTTTGCTACACAGCCACCTGGAGACTGCTGCTATTTTTCCGCCACTCCTGCTGGTTTTCCCCCGCCGCCGTCGCCACCAGCCATCAGGTGTGGCCGCCGAGAGGGTGAAACGCTGGACTACGCCTCCCAGGAGCCTCCCTACAGACACGCCCACAACAAGGCCGGTGGAGATTAAAAACTCCTGCGACCTTCGGCGGAGCGGGTTGCTCTCGCAAACACTGACCGGACCGGACCTGAACTTTGCTACACAGCCACCTGGGGACTGCTTCTATTTTTCCGCCACTCCTGCTGGTTTCCCCCCGCTGCCGTCGCCACTAGCCATCAGGCACGGCCGCCGAGAGGGGGAAACGCTGGACTACACCTCCCAGGAGCCTCACTACAGACACGCCCACAACAAGCCCGGTGGAGATTAAAAAACTCCTGCGACCTCCCGCATCGCGGGACGCGCGCGGGACCAGCTGGGCTGAGCCCGGGCAGAGGGCGGGCCGTCTGTGGCCATCCGGGGACAGAGGAGGACGGGACGGGCCACCCCCTAACTTCTTGACATCTATGATCCAATAGTATTGGTGTTCACTTTGGAGTCTCATTCATCTGCATTGATTTGTGGTAGGGGAGTATATTATTATTATTCTGGCTCCTGAAGGCGGTTCTTATCCCACGAACTATGACCAAAACTATTCGAAGGGGTGGTGGTGGTGTTGGGACAATGGACGCATTCCTCAAACGGGCTGAAGTAGAAATTAACAAGGAGATAGCACTAGTAGAGAGGAGACTCTCGCTAGAGCCATTACATAGTTTAAATCTTAACCCTGATTCAGCAGTGGCCCCAGATGTTTCTGATAATATATGTCCTAACCCTGATTACCCACAGGCGCTGGTACCGCCCTCCTTGGACGACAGTGTGGCAATTCTGCAAATTTTAAATTCAGATGGTTCACCCATTTCTAGCCCCTCACCTTCCCCTCTTTCCACACGTACTAGGCAGTCACGACTACCTCCTGGGGCTAGAAAGAAAGACCAACCTATGAAGAGAAAAGCTCAGGGCCCCCTGAAGGGTAGCCGCCAACAAGCTAAGTTAACAAAAAAAAAAAATTCTGCAACTGGGTCAGTTGAAAATCTAGAAAACTCTATCCCTCAGATGTTTCGCACAGTACCCAATCCTAGGTCTGATACACAGTCCCTTCCTTCAAACAGCCCCATTGAGGGAATTATGTCCGATCTGATTGGGCACATGGAGGAGCTATTTGGATCCCTTCTTCGTCCAGTAATGAAGAAACTAGAGATGATAGAATGTAGGCTTGATTTAATGGAAAATCATCTTAGAAACAATCGTCTGCCCGCTAAGGGGGCTCAGAAAATATCAGCATTAACTGCTAAAAAAACCTCTTGCTCCTGTAGGTTCAAAGCCCAATGACCCAGGAAGGTCAAAGACTATTAGCACCAATGTCCCTGTAGCCCCGGATCTTCCTCTAGTTACACAAACTATTAATCCCCCAGATAAGTCTCCCCCAAAGGGCCTGAGTGGGAGACTATTTCCAAATATTAATAATTCCGCAAGGGAAGCAACTCTTCATCTACCCCGGAGGCTTGTCCCTATACTGTCATTTTGGCTAATGTCCCCAAGCTCCCAGAAGGTGAGGTAGAGCATTGGTCATCACTGACAAATAAGGCCCTACACTTTCTGAGTGTTAAAACAGTTTTGGGAGAACATTTACATGCCAATTTTAACATGGTTCGTAGAGTATCTTGGTTGGGTCATTCAAACAAGGGAATGCAGGGGGACTGTGTTATTGTAAACTTTGGCTCACCAGAATTGGTCAGACTTATTCTTAGGCAGACTGGATCGTTTAGGATTCATCAGGACCTGGTAAATGTGCTGCCACTGGGCTACTTTTATCGTCCACATTCCGAATTAGGAATACATACAAAGGCCCAGGGCTTGCCACTGGCTGCCCCCTTAAGTAGTATTCTTCCACTAAGCAATAGATTTGAGAGTTTTAATCGTCTAGATTGTAATGACTGACTCTCCTTAGTTAAAGAGGGAGACCATGAGGAATTATGGACTCCCAAAAATGTGATAGAGCCTTGCCCCATGGTAAATATTCCACCAGAGGATTCCACCTTCTTCTTTGGGATTGATGTCTAGCAAAGAGTAGCACTGACCCAATTCATGAATTAGCAAAGGTCAGCAAGTGTGGGGATATTACACTAAAAGAGGGCAAGGATGGCACTGGTTTCTCTGTTCAACCCAACAGTGCCAACCATCCAAATGCATCTACCCTGGTCTCATGGAATGTGGCAGGGCTGAGAAGTAAACTAGCATCCCTGGATTGGCTAGCTTTTTTAGATACCAGGGACATAATCCTTCTCAGGGAAACATGGCAGGTGACCCCGGAATTTAAGCAAGGATATTTAAATTTGTATATTCCCGCTAGTCCTAGCCTGCGGGGGAGACCAAAAGAAGGCCTACTTACATGGGTAAAGCAGGATAGTAGGTATTCTACTTCCCAGTTGGCTACTAATAGCCCAGACATTTTGCTAATTAAATTAAAATGTCCTGATTATAAGGACCTATTTGTTTTTAATATTTACTCTAGGTGGCTACCAGGTGGTAAATCTACTGAATCAGTCAACCAACTAGATGATCTTCTTGAGCCTTATCGCTCAAAGGGTGATATTATTGTAGCAGGAGATTTTAATTGTTGTTTCGAACCTCTAGACAGTTATGACATAGACCTCACGGTGGAAGAGGATTATATCTGGAATATCCCTCAGTTGATAATACCACCTATTAAAAGATGGTCAGAGGCCGCGCTGCAACTTAAAGTCCTATGTGTAGAACATGGCCTACGTGCCACGAATGGAAGAACGGGTTCTGACAATAAGGGCGCATCTACCTTTAACAATGGTGTATCCCATAGCCGTATAGATTATATCCTCACTAATACAGAGAATTGGGCTAGCATTGAGGATATGCGGATAGTGGAACGAGTAGAGAGCGATCACGACCCATTAATCCTATCATTTAGGCTATTTGAATTATTTAAAAGCGAGGGCCAATATGATTGTGTGGAAATAGCCCTCTCAAATGACTATAGACGAGTAAGATGGGCTAATTGTGCAATGAATGAAGAAAGTATTGTTGCTATGAGGGATCTGACTCTCCAGGCTATAGAGGAACTTCAGAATAACTCCACTGTGGAGGAAATAGTATCTAATACTGGCCTAATCCATGAAAAAAAAATAATCAGTTAAGATGTGTTTTTATTAAAAAGGTGACTAAAAAACAGAATAGGCCTCTGAGGAAGGAAGAACAATGGTATGGCAAGACTTGTAGAGTAGCGTAAAAGGCCCTATCAGATGCAGTAAAAACCAAAGACATAGTTAGGATTAAGACTGCCCGAGTCATGTATAAAAAAAAACAATATAAAGCAAAACGCGACTGGGACGAAGAATACTGGAGGGAGCTGCTGAGTGCCAGTAGTGAAAGATCAATGTGCTCCTTTTTGGGATATGGGTAAATGGGGAAGGGGGGTTAAAAGGGGCGAACCCATTAATTACGTTTCGCCTAATGCCTGGGTTTCTCACTATGCATCCCAGTTTGCACCTACTGACAAAGATGGTGATGAACATGAGGTTTTTACTAATATAACCCAGGGTACAAATCATCTTTCCTTCACCAGAACAGATGTTATAAAGATTCTGAATAATATCCCAAAAGCTATAGCTCCAGGCTTAGACTCAGTCCCAGCAGACCTCTTTATGCATGACAAGGATCTTTGGGCTTCCTATATCCACTTGTTAGTAAATGGCATTGCTATGGGCTCACCTATTCCAGAGTCCTGGAAGGGTGCCGAGATTATCCCAATTTTTAAGAAGGGGGAGTGCTCGGACTCAGGAAATTACAGGCCAATTAGCCTTATAGCATGCATACAAAAGGAGGTGGTGAGGCTTTTACTACAGCGTATTCAGGGCTGGATAGAAACCAAGGATGTTCTATCGCCGCTCCAGGCCGGGTTCCGTAGCCATACCAGTACGGTTGATCAAGTTTTTAGATTTGTCTTAATATATTGGTGAGTAGTGCTGTTAGTGGGGGGTATGCTGTTTGCAGCTTTCGTTGATCTTAAATCAGCGTTCGATCTGGTGCCACAAGCAAAATTGTTGGCAGCCCTAAAAGATCAGGGTATCCCTTTGGATATCCTGTCCTTCCTAATCAGACTACTTGACGACAATTTTGCCTGAGTTCGCTGGAACCAGCCGGATAGTGTAAATGACAAATTTCCTATCGTAAGGGGAGTCCGCCAAGGGTGCGTGCTAGCCCCTACACTTTTCTCACTGTACATCAACAGGGTGATCAGCTACTATGAACAGCAACCAACTGATGCACCGAAGTTGGATGATAAGCTGATCCCCCTGTTGATGTTTGCAGACGACACGTTATTAATTTAAAAAACACAACAGGGCCTTCAGAAGGCCATTGATGTTTTTGAAGTCTTCTGCAATGACCATGGACTTGTCATTAATACAACTAAGACTAAGTTCATGATCTTACATAAAAATAGACATGTCAGAGGGAATGTGGTTATGGATGGAGTTCAACTGGAACAGACACAAGTATTCACTTATTTGGATATCACCCTATCATCCAAATTAGATTGGAGGCACCACACTAACCAGCTGGTCACAAAGCATGCACAACTATCGGGAGCACTTACCAAGGAATTTTATTTGTCACATACTAGGCCAATTACTCCAGTTTTAAAGATTTATGATGCCAAAGTGGGAGCGGCAGTCCTCTATGGGGCGGAACTGTGGGGACTTAGTAACTTAAAAAAGTTGACTGGTGCGCAAAGTCAATTCTTGCGCAATATCACAGGCCTCCCGGCTTCTACTCCTCTGATTCCTCTTCGCTACGACCTGGGAATTTATTGCCTCAAAGATATGGCCAGATACAGATCAGCTGCCTACTGGAGGAGATTATGGGTTACCCCGGAACTCTCCCAGTATGCTCGAGCCTTTCTCGAGGTTAGGGGTGCCGATAGGCCCTCGTAGCGCCTTTCTTTCCACTCTCTCTGACCTAAATGACAATGTAGTCAGCTCTGAAAACTATACGATACTTGGAGATTTTAATTTCCATCTGGAAGAGAAGGATAATTTTGATACAATCCAGCTAACGACCGATCTCTCCAATTTAGGACTTCACCAATTAGTTAAGGGCACTACACATCAAGCGGGACACACCCTTGATGGTCTTTTCACAAATGACCCTGACATCTCGGTGCTGGACATTATTCCCATCACATGGTCAGACCATAGGGCCATCATATTTCAACAAAATATACGACCCTCACACCCTTCTTTTCCGAGACCCCGAATTAGGGTAGGGATGCGTGCTTGGAAAAATGCTGACATTCCTCAGATGCTAGATTCCCTTGCCTCCTCCCTTCCTCAAGGAGGGAACTCTTCAGCATTTTCAGCTACCGATCTCCAAGATTGGATCCGAAGTGCCGCCGATCTAGTGGCCCCGGAGAAACTTTCGAGACCTAACAGAGCATCGCCTTCGGCTGCCTGGTATAATGAAGATTTAAGACTTCATCGCCAACATTGCAGGAATCTAGAGAGGCGTTGGAGGAAAGCCTACTGCCCCATAGCTAGACAAATTTATAAAGATGCCCTTGCGACCTATAAAAAAGCAATTGTGGCCCGGAAAACGGTTTTCTTTTCGGCTCAAATTGAAACCGCTGCCAACTCTGCCAGAGAGCTGTTCTCCGTTGTTACGACTCTATCGACCCCCCCCGCTGGTCCTGGGGTAGAGCCCTCACAGACCTTTTGTAACGATTTATCCACCTTCTTCACCACAAAGGTGGCAGATATATATGCTTCATTTGAAGGGGACACCAAAACTGAACACAGAGGTGGTAGTATGAAAGAGGTACTTTCTCATCATAATGACGACTCTTTTTTATGTTTCTCACCAGCATCACTTGATGACGTTATCACCCTCGTCTCATCCACTAAATCGGGTTCCCCTCTGGACCCTTGCCCCCCTTCTGTCATGCAAAAACTCACTGAGGTGATCTCTTGCCCTCTCATGCAGATTTGCAATACTGCATTCCAGACAGGTCAATTTCCTAACATATGGAAGAAGGCTGTTATAAAACCCCTTCTAAAAAAACCCTCCCTAGACCCCACAGCCGTTGTCAGCTATAGACCCATTGCCTGTCTACCCTTCGCCGCCAAAATATGTGAATCCATTATGAACAGACAGCTCTCAGAGTTCGTTGAGACCCACCAACTTCTCGACGAAACGCAGTTCGGCTTCAGGAAAGGGCATGGGACAGAGACCGCCCTGATTAAGGCCCTGACGAGATCAGGGCAATTATGGATCGGGGGGGGCGGCCGTCCTCATCCTTTTGGATTTGTCAGCGGCCTTTGACACGGTCGACCATGTCACCTTAGTCGACCGTGTCACAGCTCTGGGTATAAACGGTCCGGCCAAGGACCTTATTTCATCTTTCCTGGCAGACCGTACCCAGACTGTAAGGCTGGGAGATTTTTATTCACCCATCTCTGCACTTCCTTGTGGAGTTCCACAAGGTTCCGCGCTAAGCCCCATGTTATTTAACATTTATGTAGCGGACTTAGCGAGGGTAATAAAGGAATATGGAATACGGTTAACATCTTATGCAGATGATACCCAGCTGGTCCTGGGCATCCACAAGGACGGCCACACAGTGGCAGCCAACTTTCAGAAAGCTATGCTTGAGGTCAGTACCTGGATGGCCTCTAATTGTCTTAGACTTAACTCGGACAAGACCGAGGTTATGACCTTCGGCAAACTCTCTCCAGAATGGTCGCCTAACTGGTGGCCGGAAAAGCTTGGCCATCCACCTGTCCCAGTGGAAAAAGCCAGAAACCTGGGAGTCATTTTTGACAGCAAGCTGGTATTCGACCTTCATACAAATAAGGTTGTGTCGTCTTCTTTCTTTATCCTGAAAAAGATTAAGAAGTTGCTGCCTTACCTCCCTCCCTCAGCTAGGAAGACTTTGGTCTCCACCTTAGTCTTCTCCAAAATGGATTACGGAAACGCTCTCCTTCTTCACGCCCAGAAGCGTGTCATAACAAAGCTGCAATCCATTCAGAATGCGGCTGCCAGGATCCTCCTTAGCATTCCTCGCCGCAATTCTACCACTCTTGGCATTCGTCAACTTCATTGGCTGAGAGTTGAGAGCCGCATCAAATTCAAGGCTCTCTGTATTGCATACAAGGCAGTACACGACATAGGACCCAGGTTCCTGACGGAAGCCTTTCAACCATACACTCCTAGAAGGCAACTAAGATCGGCCAATACCAACCTCCTCACTGTGCCACATACAAGAACCGTCACTTGGGGAGATAGACGTTTCTTGGTGGCCACCCCAAAACTCTGGAATCTTTTGCCACAGTCTATCAAATCTGCCCCCAACCTGATGAGCTTTCGCAGGTTACTAAAGACTTGGTTATTTAACCAGTAAAAGGATGACTGACCCCAGTAGCTCCACAGCGCCGAGACACCCCAGGGTATTTGTTGCGCTATAAAAATTACGTAAATAAATAAATAGGGCTCACAAAATATTATGGTTGAGGGAGGTAAAAGCAATATATTTGGCCATGGGCCTATCCCGACTGTGGGATGACCCAATAGGGAATACCTTTCCACCTAGGAAAACATTTAGAGACCTGTACTGGAACATGCTTGAGGTAAAAATATTTGCCGGTTGTACTGAATTATCATTTATGGTGGAATTCCTAGGACTGAAACACTCTCCAGCCTTTGAGGGGTACTGGGATTGGATTACCATCCCGGGGGACAGGAAGAAATACCATCAGTTCAGGGTGGGGACATTACCACTCAATGCCTTCACTGCAAGGTGGCACGGAGGTCAAGGCTTTGTCTGCCCCTTTTGCCCCACCAAGCGGGAAGATTTTGGGCACATTTTATTTGCCTGCCCTGAATATAAGGTCCCTAGATTATCCTGGCTAAAACCCATTTGTGTTCAGTTAGGTCTCAAAACAGGTTGTGAGTCTGTCAGGATCCTGCGAACTGATAATTCCCAGTGTCAAGAAAACTTAAGCATAGACTACAGATTCATTAGGAAAATACCATGTTAATGCAGAAGTTGTGTTTTGGAGGTAGCAATGCTTGTTATGTAACATATTTGTATAGCGCAATGCTTATTGTCATAGGGATCTGTAGGAGGCTATGAATATTCATGAAGGCATCACGTTGAGCAGGTGCGCTCAACCGACGCTCTCCCACATGTGCAACTCAGCCTATAAAAGGCTCACCGGTTCCCTGAAACAACGCTTCGCTTCACAGCATACGCGTCGCTTCAGGAGCCTCCAGGACCTCGTTCCCCAGCACCCGGCCCCGCCCGCTATCCAGAGCTCAGCAACAACTTGCCTGTCCCTGTCCACGGAGCAATCGAGCATTTGGAGGAATCCTCGACACATGCAGCATTCCGGCGATGTCAAGGCTCCGTCAGAGACAGATCTAGTGACTTCTGGTTTTTCGAGTCGGAGCTCGTTTTCAGCCAGACCAGCTTAACCCTTCCGGTCCCAGAACTTGGTCTTCCGGCAGATCGCAGGATACAGTAAGACCTTTCTGTTGTTGCTAATAAGGAAACGAACCTTGGCCAAGACCAAAAATGAACCTTGGCAAAAACAATAGTTTAACCTAACTGAACCTAGGCTAAAGTGTAAGCCGGACCTTGTGTTTAATGGACACTGTGATTGTTTTTTCTTGGTATCTTTTAGGCTTATATTTGAATGTTCTATTTTCAGCAGTGATTTAAACTGCAAAGTCTTCTCATGGTACTGCAGTGACTTAAACTGCAAAACTGATTGTAAAGCTGTGTCGATCTACAGGATTGAGTAGTTGTTATTAGGGACTCTGTGTTCTTTTTCTTTATATTTCTACAGATTCCCTTTAAAGACACATTTGTATCAGTGCAAGGTAAGATGCAACTGTTGCATGCTGAGAGTGGTTGAAGTTATACTAACCAGTTCTTTTACTTTGGTCAGTTCCTTAAACTTGGTGAAACAATAGAATACGGATGAACATTTACCCTGTGCGTTTATGTTTTAAAGGTGCTAAAAGTTCCTAAGCAGCTCAGTGAATGTTTAGTGACGTCTCATAAACTTGCACAAGAAGCACAGGAATGGGCTTTCAAATTGTTGGTATGTACAAAGTTAACTCTTACTGTATTATTACAAAGGCTGCAGAACAATAAGAAACTAGTGCTGATTAATGTTGATCTTACAATACAGTACTGCAGTCTATGAACCACGACAGTTAAGAGAAAGTCCAGATTGCTTCAAAAGAGAGAGAGACAGTCATCTCAAGAAGAGATCCAGTGTTGTTTGTTTCTCTCTTTCGCTTTCCTTTCCCCCATCCACTACCCTTCCCGTCCCCCACTTCCCTGTCCCTTTAGGGGGTCAGCAGATTGTGCCAAGTTTTGAAATTCTTGCCACATTTGTTGGTCTCTGGAGGTATTGGGACTAGTCGGCTCCAAGACGGAAGAAACCTGGACTCTTGAGGTGGCGTTACTGACAGAAAGCGAAGCCACAACAGTCCATATTCCCTCTTGAAGTTGACTACTCCCATGGAAGACATGGATGCCACCCAGTTAGTAGAATTAGTGCGCAAAATGAATGATGAGATACAAGATTTACGTGTAGAAAACCAATCTCTCAGACAAGAGTTAGATCACACCAGAGAAGAATTAGAGAATACCGGAGAGGGCTTCACTTGTTGGAGAGATAAGGGGGAGTCAAAAAGGCCAGTTCTATCACCTCCCAAGTTCGGGGCTCCTTTCCAAAACCCAACTCTATCTTCTGGAATTGGTCAAGGTCAACCTGCTCAGATCACCGTAGTCTCCCCACAGCCTGTTCCTTTAGCCAACCCAGAACGCTTTTCTGGCGATAGTACTCACTTTACTACCTTTATGAGCCAGTGTCAGTTACATTTTTTATGCAAACCTAACATCTTTACTTCAGACACCTCCAAGGTAGCTTTCATTATCTCTTACTTAGGAGGTGTAGCGGCAAATTGGGCCATGCCTTTGGTGGATAAAAATGATCCTTTATTGCATAATCTAACACATTTCAAAACTGCAATGTCTAGTTTATTTGCAAAACATGTCTTTTTACAAGCGTCTGACAATGAATTATTGAATCTACATCAAGGTTCTCGAGATTTAATTTCCTATGTGACCACCTTTAATCTCTTATTGGCTGAAACCCAGTGGCCAGAAGATAAAAGAATATCCTTGTTCTATCGGGGTCTTAGGGAGGAATTAAAAGACTCCCTGGCTCATATTGTAAACCTTCCTGATGACTTTACTGAATTCCAAGATCTTGTAGTCAAGTTAGATCATAGACTGGGTGAGAGAAGAACTGAAAGACCCAAGTCAGATTTCAGAGCTCTACACTTTAAAACTGAAAAGAAGAGTAGTGAAGATAAGAATGCCCAAGTAGAACCAATGCAGATTGGGGGAATTAAAGGACCTTTATCACAGGATGAGAAAGATAGGAGAAGGAAAGCAAATCTATGTCTTTATTGTGGGAAGCCAGGTCATTTCGCCAAAGAGTGTCCAATTCGGCCAGCTAAAAAGAAACTCCTGGCCACAATTCAAGATCCTCTTCAGGTATCGGAAAACTAGGTTTCTCGGGGGAAGGAGAGACCGATCCCTCGGGAAATAGGACTTTGGAGGTCTCACGATTTATTACTAGTGTTGCCAATCATGTACCTCGTCATTTCACAATTAGGCTGGTTTTGATTTTGGCTAACACACAAAAAAATAGTATTCCTGTTTTGATCGACTCAGGAGCCACTGGAAACTTTTTTGATTTAGGATTCGCTAAAAGGTTAAACTTAACTAAAATTCCAAAAAGAGAACCAGAACCCGTGCGAGCTGTTGATGGTTCTGCACTTTCGTCTGGTTTGATCAGGTTTCACACTCCACCACTGCTTCTTCTATCTGACAATGGGCATACAGAGCTAACTGTGTTTGACCTTATTGATACTCCCGCCTTTGGAGTTATCCTGGGCATTCCATGGTTGGAGCTTCACAACCCAAAAATCGATTGGGTTAAGCGTACCGTAACTTTAGATTCAATGCACTGTAAAACAAATTGCTATCAAGAGCATAGAGACCCTGGCCAACCTCTTGTATGTGCTGCCACCCAATCAGACGTGGTGGAATTACCAATCGAATTTCAAGATTTTTCGGATGTGTTTGACCGTGTAAAAGCAACCAAGTTGCCCCCTCACAGGGTCTATGACTGCAGAATAGATTTAATCCCCGGAGCAGTTCTACCCTGTAGTCGTGTTTATGCACTCACGGAACCAGATAACCAATATCTACGGACTTACTTAGATGAATTGCTGGAACTAGGCTTTATTCGGCATTCTACCTCTCCAGTCTCGTCTCCTTTATTTTTCGTAGCAAAAAAGACAGGTGATTTGAGGGCCTGTATCGACTATCGTGCGATTAATAAGGCCACTATTAAAAATCAATACCCACTTCCGTTGATCCCTGTATTGTTAAATCAGGTTAAAGGATCAACAATTTATACCAAACTGGATCTTCGTGGGGCATACCACTTAATCAGAGTAAAGGAAGGAGACAAATGGAAAACTGCCTTTCGTACTAAATTTGGCCTGTTCGAATATACAGTGATGCCTTTTGGTCTCTGCAACGCTCCGGCAGCCTTCCAATACTTCATTAATGAGGTGTTGCATGAACTGTTGGACATTTGTGACATTGTATATATCGACGACATTCTAATTTTCTCCAAAACTCCAGAAGATCATGTAACACATGTTAGACTGGTTTTACAAAAACTACGAGATAATTCTTTGTTTGTCAAACTTGAGAAATGTGTTTTTAACACAACTAAAGTGGAATTCTTAGGTTACTCTTAGGTTACTGGTTGTCCCCTGAAGGCATAGTCATGGACCCCAAAAAGGTAAAAGCAATTTTGGATTTGCCTACTCCTACTTCTGTCAAAGAAGTACAAAGGATTCTGGGGTTTGCAAACTTCTACAGGAGGTTTATCTCGAAGTTTTCGGAAATCGTGGTACCAATTACTAGTCTTCTACAGAAAGGAAAGAAATTTCAGTGGAATGAAGAAGCTGAACATGCTTTCGACCTTTTAAAAAAGGCCTTCACTTCTGCCCCCATTTTAACACATCCTGACCTGGAGAGCCCTTTTTTCGTTGAAGCAGATGCTTCACAAACTGCAATTGGGGGAGTTCTGTTACAGAAAGATGGAAGTTCGGGGAGTTTCCATCCTATAGCCTTTTTCTCCAGGAAGCTGTTGCCAGCAGAACTGAATTATACAATCGCTGAGCGAGAACTTTTAGCGATCAAGGCAGTCTTTCAGGAATGGAGACATCATCTCTTAGGGGCCAAGCATACAATAACCATATTTTCTGATCACAAGAACTTACAGTTTTACTCCACAGTGAAAGCATTCACGCCACGACAGATGAGGTGGTTGCAATTCTTTAGTGAATTCGATTTCGTGATCACTTATAGACCTGGGACCAAACAATTATTATCTGATACTCTTTCACGTTTAGTTTGCGATAGAAACAAAGAAACTGAAAAAGGGCAACAAAGTATCATACCAGTGGAAAAGATTTGCGCAGAAATCACTCAACTAGACTTCCTATCTTTACTCAGAGATCAGAATAAAGACCTAAATCAAAAAGATTGGCTTGCACAAAAACAGACTTCTATATCAGATGGTATATTTTATCTCAAAAATAAAATATTCATTCCAAATGAAGACTTGAGAAAACAAGTGATAAAATGGAACCATGATTTAGGTTTGGTCGCTCATCCTGGAATTAATAAGACAGTCGAATTGTGTCAAAGATATTTTTGGTGGAAAGGCATGAAAAATGATATACAGCAGTATGTTCAGACTTGTCCGGTGTGTGCCCGACAAAAGTCTTCACACTCCTTTCCAGTTGGTTTACTGCAACCGATGGAGATACCTCCGACACCCTGGCATACTATCAGCTTTAATTTTATAACAGATCTACCAAGATCAGCAGGAATGACTACTATTCTAGTAGTGGTGGATTTGTTATCCAAAATGGGGCATTTTATTCCGTTACCTAAACTTCCCTCTGCAGAAGAATTCAGTAAGGTGTTTTTAACTAACATTGTAAAATTACATGGTCTCCCACAAAAAATCATTTTCAGACAGAGGGCCACAATTCCTGTCTAAATTTTGGAAACAATTGAGCACACATCTAGGGATTGACTTAGCTTTATCATCAGCTTTCCACCCTCAAACTGATGGGCAAACCGAGAAAGTGAATCAATACCTGGAACAAAGTTTGCGTTGTTTAACCACCACTTTAACCACAGAATGGATAGACGCACTGCCTTTAGCTGAATTCACTTATAATAACACTGTGCACTCAGCCCTTGGTTGTTCCCCGTTTTATTTTCTCACTGGCCAACATCCCAGAACTTTACCAGTTATATTTCCAGAAAAAGGAACCAATATGCCAGCAGTCTCGGAAAGATTAACTAGTTTACGTAAATTCCAAGAAAATGTAAAACTAACATTGACTAGACAAAAAGAAAAGATGAAATATTATGCTGATCAACATAGGACACCAGCCCCTGTTTATAAACCTGGGGATCAGGTTTGGTTATCGACCAAGAATATACAGATTGAGGGACCTAAAAAACTAAAACCCAGATTCATTGGTCCGTTTTCTATAGAAAAAATAATAAACCCAGTTTCTGTGAGGTTAGCCCTTCCTCAATACTATAAAATTCATCCAGTATTCCATGTGTCTCTGATAAAACCTGTACAACCTGACACCCGTCCTGATGCTCCACCCCCTCCACTTGTTGTAGGAGATCACATTGAGTATGAGGTCAAAAAAGTTCCGGACTCAAAAAGACTCAGGGGGCGTTTGTACTATCTAATCGACTGGAAAGGCTATGATAGTGCTGAACGATCCTGGGAGCCTGAGAGCAATGTTCACGCCCCCCGTCTGATTCGCTCTTTTCATGCTTTGAATCCCAATAAACCACTACCCTTGAGAAGGCCTTTGGGGGGGAAACTGTCAAGAAAACTTAAGCATAGTCTACAGATTCATTAGGAAAATACCATGTTAATGCAGAAGTAGTGTTTTGGAGGTAGCAATGCTTGTTATGTAACATATTTGTATAGCGCAATGCTTATTGTCATAGGGATCTGTAGGAGGCTATGAATATTCATGAAGGCATCACGTTGAGCAGGTGCGCTCAACCGACGCTCTCCCACATGTGCAACTCAGCCTATAAAAGGCTCACCGGTTCCCTGAAACAACGCTTCGCTTCACAGCATACGCGTCGCTTCAGGAGCCTCCAGGACCTCGTTCCCCAGCACCCGGCCCGCCCGCTATCCAGAGCTCAGCAGCAACTTGCCTGTCCCTGTCCACGGAGCAATCGAGCATTTGGAGGAATCCTCGACACATGCAGCATTCCGGCGATGTCAAGGCTCCGTCAGAGACAGATCTAGTGACTTCCGGTTTTTCGAGTCGGAGCCGGACCAGCTTAACCCTTCCGGTCCCAGAACTTGGTCTTCCGGCAGATCGCAGGATACAGTAAGACCTTTCTGTTGTTGCTAATAAGGAAACAAACCTTGGCCAAGACAACAAATGAACCTTGGCAAAAACAATAGTTTAACCTAACTGAACCTAGGCTAAAGTGTAAGCCGGACCTTGTGTTTAATGGACACTGTGATTGTTTTTTCTTGGTATCTTATAGGCTTATATTTGAATGTTCTATTTTCAGCGGTGATTTAAACTGCAAAGTCTTCTCATGGTACTGCAGTGACTTAAACTGCAAAACTGATTGTAAAGCTGTGTCGATCTACAGGATTGAGTAGTTGTTATTAGGGACTCTGTGTTCTTTTTCTTTATATTTCTACAGATTCCCTTTAAAGACACATTTGTATAAGTGCAAGGTAAGATGCAACTGTTGCATGCTGAGAGTGGTTGAAGTTATACTAACCAGTTCTTTTACTTTGGTCAGTTCCTTAAACTTGGTGAAACAATAGAATACGGATGAACATTTACCCTGTGCGTTTATGTTTTAAAGGTGCTAAAAGTTCCTAAGCAGCTCAGTGAATGTTTAGTGACGTCTCATAAACTTGCACAAGAAGCACAGGAATGGGCTTTCAAATTGTTGGTATGTACAAAGTTAACTCTTACTGTATTATTACAAAGGCTGCAGAACAATCAGAAACTAGTGCTGATTAATGTTGATCTTACAATACAGTACTGAAGTCTATGAACCACGACAGTTAAGAGAAAGTCCAGATTGCTTCAAAAGAGAGAGAGACAGTCATCTCAAGAAGAGATCCAGTGTTGTTTGTTTCTCTCTTTCGCTTTCCTTTCCCCCACCCACTACCCTTCCCGTCCCCCACTTCCCTGTCCCTTTAGGGGTCAGCAGATTGTGCCAAGTTTTGAAATTCTTGCCACATTTGTTGGTCTCTGGAGGTATTGGGACTAGTCGGCTCCAAGACGGAAGAAACCTGGACTCTTGAGGTGGCGTTACTGACACCCAGGCTGTGGTTATTGCTTTGGCAGCTGTGGCTAAGTTCCTCCACTGGATGTGGATCATCCGGTCCCGTAAAATGAGTCTACAGTGATATTTTAGTGGCACTTCCTTACCTGAAACTATAGAATGTGTTTAATGATGCATTTATAAGTTTAAAATTTTTTTTAGCTACAGAAATGGTTTAAAAAAACTGTTGTATAAGCTTGGACCATCAATAGAGGTTAAACCCTAAGTTTGGCCCATAACAAGGAAATTATGCAATTCTCGACTCATCTTTCTTTTCCAGTCTCTATGTGACTTGAGCTGCCTTACTACCCCAATGTGAGATTTCTGTCTCTCTCTTGTATTCAATGGTAAAAAAATGATGATGCATCACCTTTGCCTCCCTCATTCATGACTTGATGTGACCTAATCATCAATAGTAAAACCTGTGTACTCTCCTCCCTCACCACCTAGGCACCACTCACCACCATGGAATACTACTTACAAGAACACATGGCTATGCCATAGTCAAAGATGTCATATAATCACAGTACGCATACTGAACACAATGACTCCTTCCTTCAAATTTTACCTGAGCAGAAATATATTGTCTGACATCTCCATCAATACATCTCGATATCTGTTTGGGGGTTTTGACAAAGTGATTAACTGTTGGTGGCCCTAACAGACCCAAGGAGAGAGAATGTCACAGGAAAACCAGGGTTCTTCTTATTAGCAATGGAGCAGGTGAACCAGCAAAGAAGAATTCTCATTCAAAAGCATGAAACTAATGAAAATACAAAAGGAGTGTAAATTCCAAGAGAAAGTCCAACATAAATCAGTATGAGTAATTACAAAAAGTATGTATAGGGAATATTCAGGTCTCTGGAAGGGGTTACTTTGGAAAAATACTCAGGTGCATTGGTCCTCTGTGGGGCATAGATCGTGGGAAAAGTACACATTACCTAGCTTTAGTCTGCCATTGTTATTATATATGTTCTGCACCATAATGTTCCTTTAATGCCATGAAATGTTGATGGTGTGGGCAAATTATCAATTTCTTTTGTAATTCCAACCTGTCAACATTTAGCACTGCTTATGGTATGCAGACAGAATATCGAGTTGGAAATGTCGATCAACACAAATATCGGGTTTGAAATATCGTTACACAGAATTATCAAAACAAAAATATTGTGGTCAAGAATAGTGAATTTAAGGTAAAAAATATAAAACTCATTTTTATTATTTGTAAAAATATAGTTGTTTAAAATATCGATTTTTTAATTCGTGTTATGTATTTTAGTTTATATTTTAAATATATGTGATGTATGTTTTTTGGTTCAGTATTGTTTATGTTTTTTAATATATCTGTAACATTTTTTAGTACTTATCAATTTTATTTTAATTACATTTTGCGTTTTTTTGTTCCATAGTGAGTTGTGGGTGTATAGGAGAATAGGGTGGGAAGTAAATTAATTATAATAAATTAATGAGTATTTTTTATTTAATAATATTTATTTAATTGAGATGCTATAGTATTAATTGTTGGAAGTAATCTTTTGTATTTAATTATTAAATGGTTGTTAGTTGAAATTAATTAATTGATTGGTAATTAATTATGGTAATTGTGTAATTTCTTTTTGTTGTGGGTTGTAGGATTTAATGAGGTAAAGGGTGTGATTTTATTTAAATTAATTAATAATTAGTTGTTCATTTATATTAATAATTTATTGAAAATTGATTATGAAAATTGTGTAATTAATTGTAGATGCAGATTGTGGGGCTTGGAAGGGTAAAGGGTGGTAAGTAATTTATGTTTAATTAATTCATAATTAGTTGATAATTTATATTAATTAATTGATTGTAAATTAATTACGTAAATTGTGGATTTTATTTTAGGTGTGGGGTTTATAGGGGTAAAGGGTAGGAAGTAATTTATTTGTAATTAAATATTGATTAGTTGTTAATCAACATTAATGAAGTAATTGAATATTAAATGTAGAAATTGCGTAATTAATTTCAGGTTTGGGTTGTGGGATTATATGGTTAAAGGGTGTGATGTAATTTATGTTTAATCAATTAATAATTAGTTGATCAATATTATTAATCAATGAATTGATATTTAATTAGGGTATTTGTTTATATTTTTTGTGACTGGGTTTTACTTCTATAGGGGTAAAGGGAGGGGTGTACATTCATTTTACTTACTTTATAATTAGTTGTTAATTACTATTAGATTTTTAATTGAAAATAAGTTTTATTATTGTAATTAATTTTTTACATTTTAATTTGAGCTGTGCGTTGTGGGGATTATAGTGGTAAAGTGTGGGAAGTTAATTAATATATTGAGTTTTAATTAGTTTTTTAATTAATAATATTTCTTTAGTTGGCAATTAATTAGGTTAATCATGGAAGTAATTTTTTTAAAAATGTGGCTGTGGTTTGGCAAGTGTGTGGTGTAATAAGGTAGCAAATAAAAAAAGTGAATTGATGTAATAATTAATGTTTTTGTTTCTAAATATTTGTGATTAAAAATATTTATTTGTTTAAAAATATTTTTTTATTTTATTTAATATAATAATTGTAGGCATTTGTCATATGTATTTAACATTATAATATGTTTTTATTTTTGTTAATATTAAATATGTTTGTTGTTAATATTTTGTTTGTTTTTAATTTTGAGCTGACTGTAGTGAGAATATTAATTGTTACCCAACTGCAATCCTACACTTTCCCTAATGTTGCACTCACTGGAGTCGGAATAGTAATTTTACCCTTCCGCTATCCAACACTTTCCCCACTGTTGCACTCATTGGAGTGGAATATTAATTTTAAGCACTCTGCTATCCAACACTTTTCTTACTGTTACAAATATTGGAGTGAGAAAAGTAATTTTTACCGGTCCACAATCCAACAATTTCCCTACTGTTTCACTGACTTGAGTGGGAATAGTAATTTTTACCCCTCCTCTATCTAACACTTTCCCTACTGTTGCACTCACTGGAGTGAGAAAAGTCATTTTTACCCCTTTGGTATACAGCAGTTTCCCTACTTTTCCAGTCAATTGAGTGGGATATTTAAGTTTAAAGATTTCTAAATTATTTAATGTATTAATATATACAATGTTGTTGATTTGAGTTTGTTATTGGCCGCCTGTAACTGACGAAGGCGTACCGCCGAAACACGTCTTTATCTTTAATTTGTGTGCAATTAAATCTGGCTGGATTTGACCCCCGTGAGTGCAGTTTTTCTGTTTACACTGAACCAAATATATAAATACATTATCGAGCTCAACAGCAAGGTCCCCAATGGGCTGAACGCTGATGAAGCACTTAGTGTACATCTCTGACCTGGAAACTAAGCATGGGCGAATTTTGCGGATCTCGCGTTCGCGAATTTTGCGGATTTGCGGATTCGCAATCCGCAAAATCCGCGAATTCCCGCGAATTTGCGGATTTTTTTTTTTTTTGTGTTCGCCCGTGTTTCTGCCAGTTCGCGAGGGTTTTTACAATTTCGCAATTTGCGAACTTACCTGTCGGGTCGCAAGTTTTGCGAACTTGTTGTTTCTACATGTCCAGCCTGTTTGGGACACTCTTCTTCATCACTGCCACTCTCTGTCACCACTGCCACTCTCTGACTACTCATGCCACCCTCTGGCCCACCCATGCCACCCTCTGTTTCATCACCACACCCTCTGGTTGTCCAGTGTACATTATTTTCGGCAAAGCAAAGCACACCTTCCCTGCCTCAAGTGACCTGAATTAATTTGGGGCTGATTAATGTGTCACAGAATATTTTTTTAGCTGGCACCTGCTTCCTTAGTGCGCCCTGATTAGTGATCTTTTGCACTTGCTAAGTGCTTTCATTGTTGCAAAATTAGTTACAACACCTGCCCTGCCCCAACTGACAATAATGAATTAGGGGCTAATTAATGTGTCACTGAAAGAATTTAAAGTTCCAGCCTGGCACCTGCTTGTCTGCTCCTTTAGCTGTAAATCAGGACCTTTGTGGCATACAGTTAAGGTCAGAGCAGGGTCACACAATAGTTGCAAGCAGGCAACCGAATTCTGGAGGGCCCCCTCAGGAAGCAATACAAAGAATCGTTACAAATCATGAGGTTGACCTTTTGCACCTGCTCATTGCTTTTGCTTTTGCTGAAATCGTTTTGCGGTTTTTTTCGCGCTATTCGCGGGGCGCGGCGTCGTGCGAAACCGACCGCGGAAGCCGCCAATTCGTGCGAATGAGCATTTTATTTTTTTGCGGCTTGTTGTTTCGCGAGTTTTTTTGCAGTATTCGCGAGCCGCTTGCAGCGCAACACGCGAATTTACCCCAAGGTCGAGTACGGGCGCGGCCATTTTGTTTGCGTGACGTATTTCCGTTTCCGCCCGCTATGTATAATCTCGCGCAGTAAGCGCATTGCGAGTAGAGGTTCGCACGAGATCGCGCGGGAAATCTAGAGGTTCGCACGAGATCGCGAGGAAAATCTCGCGCGAACTGACTTTCGCGCTCGGAAACGGGCGCCGGCCATCTTGTTTTTCATTCATTTCCTGTGTCTGGGCATGGTGTTTAATCCTCTTGATATCTTTCCCATCCTTTGCTTGTTTTCAGTTTTTTTTTTACGATTTTGCTTCTTATCTATCCCTCTCTTTTCCTAGCTGTATATTTTTGTCTTTTCTGCTATTTTTCTTTACTTTTAAACTACTTTTGTAAACTCTTTTCTTTTCTTCTTCCCTATCCTATTCTTTCTTAATTTTCTACTTCTTCCTACCTTACCTGCCCAGACCATGGTCAAGCCAGGCGCCGTGAAGCTGCCCAGGCACTTGAGGGCCGCAGCGGCGGCGGGGAGTAGTGCTGGACCCAGTGGCAGGACAGCAGGCGTGAGATCGAGGGGGGAGCAGGTGACGCGCCGGGAGATATTCAGCCCGGAGGAAGTGGGCGCGCTGGTCTACTTCGTCCAGCGCCGCCTGCCCAGGACCATCGCGGGAGGCGGCAGGATCGCGGCCGGCGGCTACAACATGCGGGAGCGCCGGAAGCGGTGGGAGAAGGTGTGCTGGGCCATATCCCACCTCTACGGGGTCCAGCGCACCTACAGCCAGGTCACCCATCGCTGGACGGACCTCCTGGACCGCGAGCGCGACCTGCTGGACCAGCTCGGCTTGGAGATCCCCGGGCTTGGTGAGTAGTAGTAGCCATTGGCATTTAATCACTCACTACTATGATGTTTTCTCCTGCTCTGTGTTGTTGTATTGCAAATATTTGTTTTTTACATGGAGCAAGCCAATAATGCCGCTGATGACGATTACATTGTAGTTAAATTATATTTCAAAATCTTCTGTGCATTTCAGGTGCACTGCTCTCCTTCTCAGTGGGGTTGCTACTATGCTTATTTGTTTTCTATTTCGTGGTCTCATTGGCCTGAGTAACTATTATGTATGAGTGTACTTAACAGAACTGCGTAATGCTAGACACTAGGGGGCAGATTACATTTACAAGCCCCTTGCGCCACGTTTACGTTGCCTTGCGTGACGCAACAGCGGCGTAAACGTGCCGCATCCCTGCAAGTCATTTACAGCATGACGCATCTAGGGAGATGCGTCACGTTATAAAGCCATGGGCCTGCACCACAATGGGTGCGTTCCTAGTACGCAGGGTGGGCGGTCCAGCGGCTGTGCGCCTCGCAAAATTGCCTGCGTGAAATCTACAAGATTTAACGCAGGCACTTCTGCGACGCTGCTACGTCAATTCAATTCCTTATGTCTGCTCGAAGCAGGCGAAAGGACTGACACAGCATGTAAAGTATTGGGTGGCCCTGAGCATTACTGGAGTTGCATTGCGTTGGCGACGTGACTCCAGCGATGCGCCGCTCTTACGTGACGAGATGCGTCACGCAAGTGCCTACCCTTGCGCCAGGGCGCGCCGCATTGTAAATGAGGCACATCTGCCGTGTCGCAAGGGTAGTTTTGCGTGACGCATTTGATCTGGCGCATCTCTGGAGATGCGCCAGAACGCGTAAGTAAGTATGCCCCTAAGGGGCAGAATTGCAATTACCGTCGCATCCCTGCAAAGTAGCAGGGATGCGCCATTAATTGTGCGGCCCGCTACCACCACCAAACATGGTGCGCCGTATTTGCAATGCGGCGCCCCATGGGCCCAAAACGTCACCGAAGCTTTACTGCTGGAGTTGCGTCGCAACGATGGCGCAGCTCCATCAATGCTCTGGGGTACCCTATCTCCCCAATGCTGGGTCAAGCCGTACGTCTGCTTCAAGCAGGTGCAGGGTTTGTGTGACGCATCATTGTCCTAAAGGTGACTGATTGATATTTTGTAGATTTCCCTCAGCCACTATTAGGACGTGTTCCAGCGCAGGAATGCCCTCCCTTGCGCCGGAACGCCCCCTGATGGCGCAGGGCTTTATAACGGGATGCATCTCCCAAATGCGTCACGTTGTTATAATATTATACGCCGCACCATGGCGCCCTTTTTTGTTTAGCTGCTGCGTCACAAAAGTCACGCAAGAACGGCGCAAAAGAGCCGCAAGGGCTTAAATCTGCCCCTTCCTTTGTAACCCTGACAATAAGAAAAATAGTGGCGGTGGATTGATAGTTTGACTATTTAAATGACTGGTAATGTAGCAGGCAACTGTTAGTGTTGTCACTGATCTGACTGAAATCACAATGGAGTTTGTCTGTCACTTTGCGTCTTGCCTGCGGACTGCTGCCTGCCAGTCCTAGGTGAACGTTTCAGTACTTTGTTTAGTGAGTTACGTGACTTTCGAAGTCACAGGTCCGCAAATAAATAAAAAGTAACCATAATCAATATAATTTCGCGGAAATATTTTGTTATTGTTCTTTTGAAATGTTTGATTTGGTTGACATTGACAAGCAACAATCATCCATGTTTTCTGTTCTTTCTTTCATGTTGTACGTCAGCTCCCCCCAGGGGCGAGAGGAGGACACAGGAGCAGCAGGCGGCGGATGCTGTTCAACAGGGCCAGGATCGGGCAGGCGAGGGCTCCTCTGCTGGCCCCAGTAAGTTTTCATTTTAGACTAGTACCTATTTTTCCTAGCGTTCCTCATTTGAATTTTTTCAAAATTGTCTTTGCTCTTCTTGTAGACTGTATCTAAATTCTTATCCTGCCTCTACTATGACTCCCTGTGGTATTACTAGATTATTCTTATTAGTCTGTCTGTGTAGCTAACTAAGATTGCACGGTTGGCGAAACTCCCATGATTCTAGTCAGCAATAGCTCTATCAACTTAGTGCAGTCCTCTGGGATTGTCCATAATGTCTTTTGAAGTGTTCTATCTGGACTCATGCTTGCAAAAATTGCAAAACCTTTCGCTCAGTCACTCTAGTCTGGAGGACCAAAAAACACAGATTGTATTTAAATTTAAAAGCTTTATTAAAAGTAAACACATTTATTAAAATGAAGTCATAATAAAACTAAACGTTTAACTGATAATGGAAAAGTGGTTAGTGCTGACGATTAATTGAAGACATTTCTTGTGGTCGAGCCGAGCTCTCACCTGGTTTCAACTTGATCTTGTTGTTAGAAGTCCATCTTCTGTCTGTGTGGAGAAAAATGGTGCGTGTTAAAAAATCAGCCTTCATCAGTTGTGCCAAAAGTGCAGCAAGACAACCTTCCCTGGAAAAAGGGACATTTTTTTTAACTTTAACGTAGACAGTCACAAATTACATTGTTTTCACATGTCTTCATTCCTAGACCAAATACTAGTGACTAGTGAGTGCTTTATTCTAAGATTCTTAAATGTACTTTGTAGGTGGAACATCTGGTGGCGGGGCCAGTGTGGTGGTGGTGCTCGACACGGAGGCGGAGGGCAGTTTATCAGGGGAGGAGGCGGCGGCGGCGGCTGTGAGAGTTGAGACGGTGGTGGCGGCCAGAGGTAAGCTCTTATATATTCCTTACTTATTGAGATTGAAGACTAGCTGGGAAGGCAAGAATATGAGATGCATGGCTGGGTGAATGATGAAGCAATGATGGGTGGAAGGACAACAGCCTGGGTGGGTGACACAGAAACTGTATGTGTCCATATACCTGGATCATGCTACTATCTGACTCTTAGATAGCATATGTGTATCTAGAGCAGGGGTACTCATAGTACGGCCCGCGGGCCGGTGGTGGCCCGGCAAGCCTTCCTTGGCGGTGCGCAGACCTTGCAGACAATCACTGCTCCCCCGGCCCCCACAGAGCAGAGGCTTTTTGTATTTCACCTGTTAGCGCCCCTGCATCTCCACTCTGACAATCACTGCTCCCCCGGCCCCCACAGAGCAGAGTGGAGATGCAAGGCCACAAAGAGGTGAAATAGAACAAAGCCTCTGCTCTGTGGGGCCGGGCAAGCAGTGATTGTCAGGGTGGAGAAGCAGGGGCGCTAAAACAAACAAAGCCTCAATAATATGTTAATGGTCTTTTAAAGACCTGTTAAGTACTTTGGTGTTGTTGTCTGTGTGTGCGCGTTGAGGAAGCGGTCTCAACCCGGGCTGAAGGCTGACACAGATAGACACACACACAGTGAGATGACAGAGGGAGAGGGAGGGCAGGAGGGAGAGAGAGATGGAGGGAGGGCAGGAGGGACAGCAGGAGGGAGAGAGATGTATGTAAATGCTGGGTCTGGTGGCTCAGTGGATGAGGGCATCTGCTGCAGGGACCTGTGTGCAACCTCATGGTCACAAGTTATCGTTTTGCTTTAGCCCCGCCCCCTCTGACTCCGCCCCCACCAGTGCGGCCCTCGGCCCCAAACTACACTGTAAATGTAGCCCCTGAGAGAAAGTTTGTGAGTACCCATGATCTAGAGAGAGTAGATGGTCAGTGGATGAACTAAGTGTAACTTTGAAGAGCATGTAACACTGCACCCGCACGTCCGTTCCAGTGTAGGAAAGGCAAGGAAAAGAACTTTTAATTTTGTCCAAATACTACCATAAATAGTAGCAGTAGTTTGTATTGCAAGCACTGCATAGATCCGGTTATTATGGTGGCCACTCCCTACCTCTCTTAATAAGTTTAGTAGTACTCAGTCATTCATGTGTGGATGTATCACTGCCTGTCACTCAATAAAAAGCAAAGCACCTAAAGTCATCCCATATATAAGCAAAAACATCCCATGTGAAGTGATAGATAATCAGATTATTTATCTTCTTCAATTTTCCATTTCTAGTACTCATTTCCACTGTAGGGTGAAAGTTAAATTAATTAAGCAGTAGCCCTTGAGTTGTAACAGAGTATTCTCAGTGCCACCCGTAATAGAAAAGTAAGAGATTCACCACCTGCATGTACTGGACGGGTACAGTAACGCAACGGCAACGCAAGTCTAGGTCACTCCTCATGGCGTGCGTCTCTTTTTCTCGGGTGCAAGTTTACCGCGCTGGCATTATGCCGGCTTGCAGAAAATAACGTACCAATTTTCCAAAACAAGAGACAAGAAGAAGAATAAGACTGGTGTACTTTCATAGTCGACTCCAATGGAAGTCCACAGTGCTCATAGAATTTGTTCCTTAAACTCCCACTAATGTTAGAGCAAGGATGAAGAAGTGTGAGGTTAGATAGATACTGGCCTCAATAGTTATGTAATGCGCTTGCAAGTTGCTAGTTGTACTGCAGCACACATTTCTGCTGAATGATTGAGTTAATCTTAAAGAGCATTGGTTACAGACTATGTCTTTCTTTCTTCATATAGGTTCTCCTTCCAAACGAACAAGGAGGAAGGAGCTGGCTAGAGCGGCCCGGCAACGGAGAATCGAGGCCACTGTTGCGGAATATCGGCGGCTGGTGGCCCTGGAGGACGAGGAAAGTGTGCGGTCGACAACAACGACAACGTCGTCTGCATCGGCCTCCGTGGCCCCACCGGCTGCCACCCAGCACAGTGGTCCACCGAGACTGAGCCGGGCTGCCAAAGGCAAACGCCACCGTCGAGCAGCAAGGCCAACAGCTGCTTCTCACAGGCCTTGCACTTGCAAGGCAGTGAAGGCACGCCTGCGCCGCACTACCCTGATGGTGTCCCGCCTTCAGCAGGAGCTCGCCTTGCTCCGCGAGGAGCATGATGCCCTGGCCCAAAAAGTTAACAGCATCCACCCATAGTGTCCCTTGCCCCTTTTTTAGAGACTTTTGGGGGGTGGGAATTGGGAGTTGGGTTTTTGGGGACTTTTGAAGGACAATCGTTGGGGTTAGGGAGGGTCTTGCGGGAGATTATTTTGTTAGGGATATAAATATACTTTTTCAAACTTTATCTGAGCATACCTGTTTTTTACTGCTTGCCTGGTGGGTGGGGGTTTAACGTTGACTGTTTTCCTGAAAGTTTAGTTCCATTTTCTTCCTTTAAGTGTAAATGCCCAAATGTTTTCAACACTAAGTGCCTCTCACAGACTAAGTGAAGTGAATCCAAGAGTCCTAGGACTTTAGTAGTACTACCTTCAGTCTCTCGTCTCTCGTACTAATACTCCATTATACCCCCAAACCACCAAACGCTTATCTTACCTGTAATTTGTGTTTGAAAGTAGGGCTAGGCCCAGGGCTGGCTCCACGGGAAACACCGAATAACGTTGGCAATCTTGGTCGGATAAAATTTCCTCATAGCGGTGGTACTAGTGGTGTGACACAGTGGCAGTTGCATGCCTATGAAAAAAAAGAAAATGAAATCTGGTTTGTCCTCCTGAGCAATTCAACGGTACAACTGAGAATATAGCAGGTGACAGAAGTACAGTAGAGCAGTGCCACATTGTAGCCTAACAAATGGTAAAGTATAACTACTAATTCGGTTGAAGTTCTTTCACATTAGCAATGGTTCTTTGTCAAGCAGAGTAAGAATATATCATCGACAACTGTGGAAAGAAAGAATGCGACAGTACAGGGCCTGTGTGGAATTATTGATAACTATATTCAACATAAGGTCTCTGTAGCCAGATACCCGAGAGCCTTGCTGGTCACTATAAATCCATTCACAACAACACTCAATGGGGTTGGTCTGGAAGGTGTCACGTTTACTCCCCGTGATCCAGTCGATGCAAATATGGTTCCACCTCCAAATGTCACCAACACCCAGAAGTGTAAACACAGGGTGTTCGAGGCATTAGGCGAGGGAGAAAAATAACAAACTAAAATAAAAAATGTGGGATGGGTAAAGGTAGGGTCAGCAGGGAAAGGATACCTGTAAGAGAAGACAAGACAGGCATCAGTGAAGTGATGTCCTAACATACAAGGGTACTCTCATATAGTCTCACTAAATAGTCTGCAAGTCTCCCGCCTACTCATGGGAAATGTAGTTTCATAGTACGGTAGGCGCTTAGGGGCTGCGTAACCTGACAGAAGGTATAGTAGATAGAAAAGGAGAAATTGCTTTTTTTCTAGGTGTCCCCTCACTCACCAGGGTTGCCCCTTGGTGACATGCTTCATCATTGGGGCCATCCCAGTCCTCTACGGCCTGGGGCGTGCTGCGACTTGCGAATTACGTAGGAGCACTTACAAATGACTATGTGTGGTGCAGATAGTGGAGTGGACTAAGTGATGTGTTAAGGGATCAATGTAGAAGCCGAGAGAGAGCAAAGAAATGCAGTCACAGTCAGAGAAAAAGGCAAGGGATACTGTATCTATGTGGTTGTAGTGGTCCTGTTGGAAGTGGTAAGTAAGTTGCCCGCAGAAAAAAAATCCTCCTATTAGCGGCACTCCTCCATTGCAGCCGACGCTTCGTCCACCGATGTTGGTCACCAGAAGACACCCTGTCCACTGCCTGCCTGATGCTGAATTGTGGCTCGCTACTGTGAAGCCTGACTCCATCCTTTTTTCCCCATTGCAGAGACTGAAACCCGGCCTGTAATTATTCAACGAAAAACAGGAAGTGATATAATATTACAACACCACTGATAAATAAATATAAGGTATGTAGGCTGTGGAGTGCAAAAAGTCACAATTTGTTTTTCCTAGTAGACAGACAGTACAATGTTTTTGAAAGTGCGTACTCTGAGTCACCTTTTGAAGGATAAATAAGTATGGGCAAATTAATGTAGCGGATCTTGCCCCTCAAGCTAGGTGTACTGTAAACTGTGTTTTAGAACAAAAATAGATCTTCCTAGCAGTGCTCCCACCCAAAAAACGAGGCCTAGCAGAAAACTGGAGACAAAACTTACTTTGAAAGTAAAAGTAGGCCGAAGTACCCTAATTACCCATTACCCCCCGTGGATTGCATTCAAACCACTTGCAAGCAACCAAGCAAAAGTAGCCATAGCCAGCATCGCTCCAAGACTCGAAATCCCCCCCACTCAAACACATGCAATAGAAATACTGCTAACCCTAACGAACCCTAAGTTAAGAATAGTGGCAAAGGCTTTCTTTAACTATGCCAAATCCCCCCTTTCCCACCATGGATTTTCTTCAAATGACTTGCAACCAAAATTACACATTCTCACGAGTGCTCTAAGACCCCAGAACTCAGTTTGAAAAATCTAGAACACCCCGATACACATGCAATCCTGCTGCTAGGGCTAACCCTAACGAACCCTAAGTTACAAAAAGTGCCAAAACTAAAGGCTTTTCCGCGCGGATTTTGTCCCAACCACTTCTACCCGGTATTAGACCTTCCCAGGAATGCCCAAGACCCGGCAACCCACCCGCCAAGAAGCATAACACCCCCAAACAGGCCAAAAGCAAAATCTCATACTTGCAATATTTCTGGGCCTTCGGTCCAAACGCGCTGCGTAGCTAGGCCATAAGTCGGGGTTGGCACGACGGATTTCCTGAAAAGCAAATGCAATCAAGATTAGAGTGTCCCAGCAGTGCTCCCAGACCACGAAACTCACCCAGAAACACCAGGAAGCCCCCCAAACAGGCCCCCGAAAACGCTACATAGAGCAAAATGTCAGAAATAGCCCAAAAAAAAATCGGCCTGGATTTAGTCCCAACCACTTCTACCCGGTATTAGACCTTCCCAGGAATGCCCCAAGACCCGGCAACCCACCCGCCAAGAAGTATAACACCCCCAAACAGGCCAAAAGCAAACTCTCATACTTGCAATATTTCTGGGCCTTCGGTCCAAACGCGCTGCGTAGCTGGGCCATAAGTCGGGGTTGGCACAACGGATTTCCTGAAAAGCAAATGCAATCAAGATTAGAGTGTCCCAGCAGTGCTCCCAGACCACGAAACTCACCCAGAAACACCAGGAAGCCCCCCAAACAGGCCCCCGAAAACGCTACATAGAGCAAAATGTCAGAAATAGCCCAAAAAAAAATCGGCCTGGATTTAGTCCCAACCACTTCTACCCGGTATTAGACCTTCCCAGGAATGCCCCAAGACCCGGCAACCCACCCGCCAAGAAGTATAACACCCCCAAACAGGCCAAAAGCAAACTCTCATACTTGCAATATTTCTGGGCCTTCGGTCCAAACGCGCTGCGTAGCTGGGCCATAAGTCGGGGTTGGCACGACGGATTTCCTGAAAAGCAAATGCAATCAAGATTAGAGTGTCCCAGCAGTGCTCCCAGACCACGAAACTCACCCAGAAACACCAGGAAGCCCCCCAAACAGGCCCCCGAAAACGCTACATAGAGCAAAATGTCAGAAATAGCCCAAAAAAAAATCGGCCTGGATTTAGTCCCAACCACTTCTACCCGGTATTAGACCTTCCCAGGAATGCCCCAAGACCCGGCAACCCACCCGCCAAGAAGTATAACACCCCCAAACAGGCCAAAAGCAAACTCTCATACTTGCAATATTTCTGGGCCTTCGGTCCAAACGCGCTGCGTAGCTGGGCCATAAGTCGGGGTTGGCACGACGGATTTCCTGAAAAGCAAATGCAATCAAGATTAGAGTGTCCCAGCAGTGCTCCCAGACCACGAAACTCACCCAGAAACACCAGGAAGCCCCCCAAACAGGCCCCCGAAAACGCTACATAGAGCAAAATGTCAGAAATAGCCCAAAAAAAAATCGGCCTGGATTTAGTCCCAACCACTTCTACCCGGTATTAGACCTTCCCAGGAATGCCCCAAGACCCGGCAACCCACCCGCCAAGAAGTATAACACCCCCAAACAGGCCAAAAGCAAACTCTCATACTTGCAATATTTCTGGGCCTTCGGTCCAAACGCGCTGCGTAGCTGGGCCATAAGTCGGGGTTGGCACGACGGATTTCCTGAAAAGCAAATGCAATCAAGATTAGAGTGTCCCAGCAGTGCTCCCAGACCACGAAACTCACCCAGAAACACCAGGAAGCCCCCCAAACAGGCCCCCGAAAACGCTACATAGAGCAAAATGTCAGAAATAGCCCAAAAAAAAATCGGCCTGGATTTAGTCCCAACCACTTCTACCCGGTATTAGACCTTCCCAGGAATGCCCCAAGACCCGGCAACCCACCCGCCAAGAAGTATAACACCCCCAAACAGGCCAAAAGCAAACTCTCATACTTGCAATATTTCTGGGCCTTCGGTCCAAACGCGCTGCGTAGCTGGGCCATAAGTCGGGGTTGGCACGACGGATTTCCTGAAAAGCAAATGCAATCAAGATTAGAGTGTCCCAGCAATGCTCCCAGACCACGAAACTCACCCACAAACAGACGGAACCCCCCCTAAGAGCACCTCAAAGGCAAGCAAGTCATCAAAAACACAAAAAATTTTCCGCCTGGGATTTGGTCCAAAACACTTTTATCCGGTATTAGAGCTTCCCAGCAATGGCCCCAGAGCCGTCAACCCAGGAGAAAACGAGTAGAAGACCCCCAAACAGCCAAAGAGCAAAAGTACAAAAATGGGGACTTAGTCAATTTTTCACAAATTTCCCAAATCACTCCGCGCGCGCTCTGCAGCTAGGCCCTAAGTCCCCTCTGCCACCATGGATTTGCTTCAAACCTCTTGCAAAGTAAAGTAGATATAGCCAGCAGTGCTCCCAGACCACGAAACTCACCCAGAAACACCAGGAAGCCCCCCAAACAGGCCCCCGAAAACGCTACATAGAGCAAAATGTCAGAAATAGCCCAAAAAAAAATCGGCCTGGATTTAGTCCCAACCACTTCTACCCGGTATTAGACCTTCCCAGGAATGCCCCAAGACCCGGCAACCCACCCGCCAAGAAGCATAACACCCCCAAACAGGCCAAAAGCAAAATATCATACTTGCAATATTTCTGGGCCTTCGGTCCAAACGCGCTGCGTAGCTAGGCCATAAGTCGGGGTTGGCACGACGGATTTCCTGAAAAGCAAATGCAATCAAGATTAGAGTGTCCCAGCAATGCTCTCAGACCATGAAACTCACCCACAAACAGACGGAACCCCCCCTAAGAGCACCTCAAAGGCAAGCAAGTCATCAAAAACACAAAAAAATTTCCGCCTCGGATTTGGCACAAACCACTTTTAGTGCTTCCCAGCAATGGCCCCAGACCCGTCAACTCACCTGCAAAGAGGTAGAACAACACCCCCACAAGTGCTGAGTCTTTCTTCATTGGGCGTAAACCAGCCCTCTGCTTTGATGGAAATAGGAGTCTGGAGGAGGAGGATAGAGGAGCATGTTCTTCTGAACTTGTGAACCTGAGGAATGCAGACTGCGGCACCTTCAAATAAATTAGCAAACAAGTGAAGACAGTTCTGCTGATGGGCTTGTCTTTGTGATTATCTGATTAAAGTTTGAATTATATTAACTGTGCACAACAAAGAAAGACAGACACACAGGAATAAAAGTGAATAAGGATGAAAAAGAAAGTTATTGATTCGTTGTCTCATTTTCAGGGCTCGAAGTCGGAATCACGGTCCAGGAATAAGAATAAGGCTTCGTCATCATACTCTGCGAATTCAGCCCGGGTGAGGTCAGTGCCACCTGACAGAGTAGAAATTCCCTCATCTATGGTGCTGGCCACCTCCTCTTCATCCGGCACGCTCTCTCGTACTCTTATATCTGGTGGTATGAGGTGCTGATTCATCTTGATCATTGTTAACCTCTCCACATTTTTGGGCGAGAGGCGGCTCCGTTTGGGAGTTACAATCCCACCAGCCGCACTGAAAACCCGTTCAGAAGACACACTTGCGAGTGGGCAAGACAAGTAGTTTAAAGCCAGGTTGGTGAGCTGTGGCCACAATTCTTTTTTCCCATGCCAATACGCCAATGGGTCAGAATTAACATAGACCTCTGTGGAGTCATTCAGATAGTCCTTCACCATCGACTCAAGGTCCTCCTCCAAGGTTCCTCCACTTTGCGTAGCTCTTGCTGTGCCTCTGACCTTTTGAGAACCAAACCCACGCAGAGCTAGCCAATCCTCTTCAGCCTCCAATGTTTCTGCTGTCTTTCGTGCAGATGATGCGGTTGCCGGTGTCTTTAACGGCTGAGAGGTCACTTGTGCCACAGCCACAGGTGCAGAAGTGGATTGTTTTGACTGGGGATGGCCTGCTGATGTACTGCCGTTTCCTTCAATTTCCAGCCGTTCTGTTTCAAACTTCTTGGCTGACAAGGCTAGCCAACGTTTGTACTTTGTAACATCTTCATCAGCAAAAGGAAAGAATGCTCTGCCTGCCAGCGCCTTTTTGTAGCGTGGATCCAGAATAGTAGCACAAATGTAATGCTGTTCTGAGTGGATCTTTTGAAGACGTTCATCACCTTGTAGGAGCTCTAATAATTTCTCAGCCAGAAGCAAAGAGTCTTTCTTTTTGTCATCTTTTCGAAACACAGAACACACCTCCTTCAGTTGGTCCTCCAGCATGTACAACAATGGGATAGCTTTTCCCAAATTAGAGTCCTCCTTGCTGACTGCACGTGTGAAGACCTCAAAAGGACGAAGCATGCGTGTTAGGCTTTCAACTATGTTCCATTGCGGCCCACCCATCCTCAGCTCCTCTATACCCTCTTTCAAGAAATATTGATCGAGTTGCGTATACTGCTCATACAGACGCTCAAGCATGTAGAAGGTTGAGTTCCAACGTGTTACCACCTCCTGGATGAGTGCTTTCACTGGCATTTGACTTTGATATAGCATGCTCCTCAGCTGCTTGCGGGCCTTAAAAGAATGCCTGAAATGCTTGCAAATTTTTCGGCAGTTCTCCAATACACTGTACGCTGCACTGCGTTTATTACCCAAGAATTTTTGGACAACCAGGTTTATACAGTGCGCCAAACACGGCACTCTGAAATAGTAACCGTCCCTCATGGCCTTAACTATATTGGAGCCATTGTCTGTGGAAACATAACCAACCTTGCGTTTTAGTGGGGACAGACAGTTAAGGACCTTTGTGTTAAAGACATCCAAAATGTTTTCTGCTGTGTGACGTTTCTCCAAACCAAACATGGCTAGTGTTGCATGTTTCCGAGCACCTTTAAAAACAATGTTAGTGTCAACACCTGAGTTTAGCTTTGCTTTAGCCCCTGAAAAAGAGACCCAGTGTGCAGTGATGCACATGTAATCAGCGCCTGCGCCACTGGTCCACATGTCTGTTGTCAGATGTATAGTGTGAACAGCACTCTTCTGCAAAGCTGCCCCAATCACCTTCAGAACATCTTCATGTAGTGCTGGAACCGCAACTCGGGCAAAATAGAACCGGCTAGGAACCTTCCATTTAGGGCAGAGCGCTGTCACTAATTCTAGAAAACCAACCCCTTCTACAAAAGAAAAAGGGAGAAGGTCCAGAGCTAGCATTTTAGCCAGCTTAGTGTTATACAGACGGGTCATTGGGTGGTTGCGTTCATATTGCGCTTCTGTTAACAACATCTTTTTAATGTTGCCCTGGACCAATGATTTACGGGATGATGATGATCTCTTCGACCCAGTTACGCTCGCTGATGAAGTTTTCCGCATTGATGTCTCACTCTGTCCCACACTCTTACTGTGGCTCCCATGGGGTGTGCTGCTGACATGGGAACTGGGTGTAAGTGAAGTGTTTGAATCGTCTTCTACCTCCTCGTCATCAGCAGATGACAAATCAACGTTTTCATTACGTGCAATTCCGGCTTTCTTGACCGCCTCTAGGTGCGGAAACCATTCGACAGGGTGCCTTCTCTCAAGATGACCTCTCTGGCCTCCGGTACCATAGTTAGAACCAAGCTTACCACGACTAAATCGAAGCTTACAAAGGCTACAAATGGCTACGTTTTCCTTTTTTGGGCAAACACTAAAGAAGTCCCAAACTGGAGACTTGAAATGTCTTCGGGGGCCGGAGGAGGCGGCGATACTGGTGGTGGTGGTCCTGCTGCTAATGACAGATGAAGTGGAGGATGTGGATTGCCGAACTTCAGTACGTTTTGCACTTTCACCACCACGAATTGAGGTCGAGGACGAGGTGGGTACCTTCTTGCGAAGAAATATGGAAGCGGTAGGTTTTGGTGTACTACTTAACTCCAAATCTAATGATTCCATTTCCATTGCCTCCTCGCCGACATCATCATCACGCTCAGCAGCTTCTCGGGATAGGGTCAAAATGTCTCTTTGCTGCATGCCCGGTGGGGCTGCAGTGACCTTTGTGATGACTGGCTCGTCGTCATCGTGAGAGGCTTCATCACCAGCAGTATCTGTCACTTCTTGTTGAGCCTCATCACACTCCATAGGTTTGAGTTTTTGGACGACCTTCCTTTTACGCTTAGGTACCGGTGGCAGATCATGGTGTGCCTCTGCCTCACTGTCAGACCGCAGTTGTGGTGGTTCCCAAGACAGATCACTTGCACCAGAACGAGGTGGGCTTGAAGAAGATGTAGACACCCCCCTTGATCTTTTCCTTGCTAGGGATGTGGAAGACAATGAATGATCATCAGGAGGAGTGGCTTCCAATGATACCTCAGCTTCATTGTCGATTTCCAAATGTGCCCCTACTTCGGGAGGAACAACTATTGTGGGCACTTGTGAACGTCCATGCACCTTTGCTTGCGCATCTCCTTTTGCTGCCTCTCCTTCCACATGTACTTGGGCGTGTACTTGCACATGGTGTTGTTGTTGCGGCTGTGGTTGTTCAACACTTGTCAGATGAGTTACAACAACCTGTGTTGATTCAGGGACATTGCTGCTACTTTCTTGCGATGAGCCAACATCACTGGTCGATGGTGATTGGAGAAGTACACTGACTGCCTCTGAAGCACTCAAGGGCTTTGACTTAAGTTGGCGTGGTGGTGGAGGCACTGAACCCAATGGAGCAGGGGTGCTGCTCTCAGGTTGGTCCCCAGCAGATCCTGCTGCTGCAGGCGTACTTTTTTTTTTGCTCCCAAAAAAAGTGGCGGGTGGCACACCAGCCTCCTTGGTAACTTGCTTCTTCTGCTCCTTACTAGCAACTTTCTTGCTAGAGGAGCTACGGAGAACTTTCTTTGGGGCCATCTTCTTCAGAGCAGGTCAGACAGCAGGCCGCAGTTGCACGAATTGTAGAGTTGTCTGAGGCCAGACGTGACGTCGCGTGACGTTATGCTGCACACACACACCGCTGCAGGACTTCTTCCTGGCACTGGTGGTTCTCTTGAGTCTTGTGCACCTAAAAAAAATGGAAGACAGAGGAACATCAGTTCAGTTATAGAGCACAAAAAAATCGAAAAACACTGCAAAATCAGCACAATCCCAATCCATCCATGCCCTCCATAATGTTTAAATTCAAGACAACCCACAGAAAGACTAGGCCCATGCAAGACTCACTACCCCTGGGCATAAATAAAGGTTGAAAAGTAGGCAAAATGGTTGGAGGCCTAACAACAAAGCCTGCATTCAAAATGGCCACTTGCCTGCCAAGCACATGGCCAGTGCCTGTAGCTGCACTCAAAATGGCCACCAGCCACATGGCATGTCCCTCCCCATGAACACCCCCAAAAATCGAAAAACACTGCAAAATCAGCACAATCCCATTCAATCCATGGCCTCCATGATGTTTAAATTCAAGACAACCCACAGAAATACTAGGCCCATGCTAGACTCAAATACCCCTGGTGAAAAGGCCACAAGTACAGGCCCAAAAATCGAAAAACACTGCAAAATCAGCACAATCCTATTCCATCCATGGCCTCCATGATGTTTAAATTCAAGACAGCCCACAGAAAGACTAGGCCCATGCTAGACTCAAATACCCCTGGTGAAAAGGCCACAAGTACAGGCCCAAAAATCGAAAAACACTGCAAAATCAGCACAATCCTATTCCATCCATGGCCTTCATGATGTTTAAATTCAAGACAGCCCACAGAAAGACTAGGCCCATGCTAGACTCAAATACCCCTGGTGAAAAGGCCACAAGTACAGGCCCAAAAATCGAAAAACACTGCAAAATCAGCACAATCCCATTCAATCCATGGCCTCCATGATGTTTAAATTCAAGACAACACACAGAAATACTAGGCCCATGCAAGACTCACTACCCCTGGGCATAAATAAAGGTTGAAAAGTAGGCAAAATGGTTGGAGGCCTAACAACAAAGCCTGCATTCAAAATGGCCACTTGCCTGCCAGCACATGGCCAGTGCCTGTAGCTGCACTCAAAATGGCCACCAGCCACATGGCATGTCCCTCCCCATGAACACCCCCAAAAATCGAAAAACACTGCAAAATCAGCACAATCCCATTCAATCCATGGCCTCCATGATGTTTAAATTCAAGACAACCCACAGAAAGACTAGGCCCATGCTAGACTCAAATACCCCTGGTGAAAAGGCCACAAGTACAGGCCCAAAAATCGAAAAACACTGCAAAATCAGCACAATCCTATTCCATCCATGGCCTCCATGATGTTTAAATTCAAGACAGCCCACAGAAAGACTAGGCCCATGCTAGACTCAAATACCCCTGGTGAAAAGGCCACAAGTACAGGCCCAAAAATCGAAAAACACTGCAAAATCAGCACAATCCTATTCCATCCATGGCCTCCATGATGTTTAAATTCAAGACAGCCCACAGAAAGACTAGGCCCATGCTAGACTCAAATACCCCTGGTGAAAAGGCCACAAGTACAGGCCCAAAAATCGAAAAACACTGCAAAATCAGCACAATCCTATTCCATCCATGGCCTCCATGATGTTTAAATTCAAGACAGCCCACAGAAAGACTAGGCCCATGCTAGACTCAAATACCCCTGGTGAAAAGGCCCCAACAACAGGTCAAAAATCGAAAAACACAAAATTTTACAAAAAAAAAAATCGAAAAACACAGAAAAATCAGCACAATCCCAATTCATCTATGGCCTCCATGATGTTTAAATTCAAGACAACCCACAGAAATACTAGGCCCATGCAAGACTCACTACCCCTGGCATAAATAAAGGTTGAAAAGTAGGCAAAATGGTTGGAGGCCTAACAACAAAGCCTGCATTCAAAATGGCCACTTGCCTGCCAGCACATGGCCAGTGCCTGTAGCTGCACTCAAAATGGCCACCAGCCACATGGCATGTCCCTCCCCATGAACACCCCCAAAAATCGAAAAACACTGCAAAATCAGCACAATCCCATTCCATCCATGGCCTCCATGATGTTTAAATTCAAGACAACCCACAGAAATACTAGGCCCATGCAAGACTCACTACCCCTGGCATAAATAAAGGTTGAAAAGTAGGCAAAATGGTTGGAGGCCTAACAACAAAGCCTGCATTCAAAATGGCCACTTGCCTGCCAGCACATGGCCAGTGCCTGTAGCTGCACTCAAAATGGCCACCAGCCACATGGCATGTCCCTCCCCATGAACACCCCCAAAAATCGAAAAACACTGCAAAATCAGCACAATCCCATTCCATCCATGGCCTCCATGATGTTTAAATTCAAGACAGCCCACAGAAAGACTAGGCCCATGCACCACTCACACTACCCCTGGTCAAGGCCCCAACAACAGGTCAAAAATCGAAAAACACAAAATTTTACAAAAAAAAAAAATCGAAAAACACAGAAAAATCAGCACAATCCCAATTCATCTATGGCCTCCATGATGTTTAAATTCAAGACAACCCACAGAAAGAATCAGTCCACCCACCACTGAGTACCCCTGGGAAAAGGCCCCAAAACAGCCCAAAAATCGAAAATCCCAAAATTTTAGTTGCAGCAACTGTAATGCCCCAAACAAACTTACTTGTAAAATTTCTAATCCAACAGTGATCCAAAGAAAGTCAAAAAGGCCTCAAATCCAAAGATCCAGCAGCATCCACAAAAGGTAATCCTTCCAGGTCCACATCCGAATGAAAAGTGACCAGGAGATGGACAAAGCACTGGGAGGAGCCTGCTGAACAGGAACAGGAAGTTGAAGACTATGGGGCACTTCCTTCCTCCCACCCCCCTGCCCCCCTCCCCAAAATGGACTCCTCGCTAAAAAAGTGCAGGCAAATGTCAAACTAAGGAGTTATTCACATAAAAATCATCATTTCTAGAAGGTTTATGCTGCTTGCTGGTGGATTTCTTGTGCAGAATTGCAAATTTATATTTTCGCGCGCCGCATCTCAAATCTCGCAATTGCGAAGTACCGCGAGACGTGATCTCGTCGTACTCGCGTTGACAAACTATCGCTGGCAAGCCGCGATGACGTAATCGCGCTCGCCAATTCCCGCGGGATCACACAGCAAGATCCAAAATGGCGCAGCACTCGCAAACTATCGAAAAAAACAACTCGGCAAACGATGATAAACGCCGCGCGCCGCAAAAATTGTATCACCAACGCCGCGCGCCGCCAAAAAAATCCGCTGCGTGCGAATTTGCGGATTTTGCGGGAAATCCGCAAATCTCGCGGATTGCGGATTTCCCGAAAATCCGCAAAATCCGCGAGCGGAACGGATTTTCCGCCCACGCTTACTGGAAACCCACTAATATAACTTAACCCTCTCTTCACTGTCTTATTAAGTTTCCCATTTCTGCAGATAAACATCTAGTTTCACCATCTAGGATGAATCCTTTTTAAACCACCACACAATGCACTTTTAACTGATTAAATGAACTAATTTAATCAATTTTCACATGATCCTAAGTCCATTGGAAAAGTAAAGCGTCTCCAACTTTTCCCGATTTGCCAGGCAAACCTTAGTTCCTCAACAAATCTGAGAGATAGCATACACCCAATACAACCCCCCACCTGTTTTTTCATAACCACTTCTATACAATTTGATGCAGGGCCTTTAGAATGGTTATACGGAGGAGAACAGGGACATGAATCATTTAAGCCCACTTGGGCTGGACTCCGTCAATTCTTTCCGCCTAAATTAAAATTTTTATTTAAACTCTTATTTAAACTTTGTATTTACTTATCTTTCCTTTAACACTTGGGGAACTATTTAAAACCCCAGCGCAGAATGCGCAACCCGCCCTTGCATCCTCGCACCTGCGTTTATATTTTATAAACATACATAACTAACTCGGATATCAGTGCCTTCCTTGACTCCCAAGCCTCTGTCTGGGACTGCTTAAATAAACATTTCCTCTGACGGCTTCATTCGTGCGATTATTTCCGCACATCGTGCAGCCCCTTGCCCTTGACTTAACCCCAGTTAGGAATAGGTGACAGTAGGACAGCATTACAATTAGCTTTCACTCTATCGCCCTACCTTGATTCAGGCTCATTTCAGAGACACACCATACCGGTAGGCTGTGGAGCACAGGCACACGAGGTTACAGAGTGAGGGCATGCAGACTCTTTTAAACATGCCGCGTTAGGAACTCTTTCATTTCTCAGCTGACACGTGTGAAAACACAGACTATGCTTTTACGATTTTTTGGCTTGATTTAATAGCGTAAAAAGCCTTGCTGTATGGTTTAATCAATTGTCACACTTTGACTAGAATAACTATATGTAAAGACGGATTTACAAATTATTTACAACATTTGATTTCTGTGTTTTTTATGCTGTGTCATGATGACTTGAAAATATAGAGGCGCTTTTAACTCTTCTATGTCCACGATAACATGTTATTTTTGTCACATGGTCATTTCACTAATTAAATCAATGTGCACTAGTATAAAAACAGCTAGCAAGCAAGGTGTCAACCAGATGTAGTGAGCAAGGTGGTTCCATCTGCCGAAACGCGTCTGATCGCTGTTATTGGTGAATAAAGAAACCTTTGATTACATCCACGGAGTCGGTGCCTGTTCTTCTTGAATGCTGAAAGCCAGGATTGGGAGAATATATTGAAGGCGATCTGGAGCCTTCCACACCGACCCTCCTTGATCAGGAGCACCCCGTACAACCAGAGAATCGAATTTTGGATGAATCTTCTTCTACACGAGGAATACGAGGTGTCCCCCGCAGTGAAATCCGGATTTGGCAGACACTACTACCGCAACGTAACCGTGAGTAATCCCGATCCAGTGGCGGCCGGCGAGCTGACAGGGAACTGAGGTCTCAAGAGGCAGCGTGAGGAAGGTAGTGCAGAAGCCATTTCGACTAAGGAATATACTTGCGGGAGAGGGAGTCCTTAGTGTGCAACGCGCTAAAAAGGCAGTGGATGTTTAAAGGAAATCACTTGATACCAATACAGCGATGTCAGCAGAATGGGATAAAGAACGGGAGGAGGCTGCAGGAATGGGCCGACAATAGCGCTGAATCATCGCGCACCGTGCTACGCATCCTGGTAAAATATGCTTCTTCGGACAGGGAAAAGTTACTCCTAAAAATCAATCACCTTATGGATGAGTTGGCAAAAGTGCCAAACCAAGAGCTGGTGAAAAAAGGATTGGAGGATATCAACACAAGAGTACTAAAACTGGAAAGCACCATCAAAACCAGAAAAGCAGAAAAATTCCAGAGAGATGGAAACGACTATCTGCAAGGCCGAATCTATACCTTTGCAAGGAAATTTGAAAACATTCGCAGGCAGCAACTTTCCGGCACAGGTGGTGCTCCCTCTTGCCCCCAAGTATTGAGTGAATCTGAAATAAGCTCAGGTGCAGAATCAGAACCAGAAACAGGAGCACACGCAAACTCAACAAAAACCATCCCAACACCTATGGATGAGTTTGCTTTTTTACGAATGGAAAGACTATTGAGCCTAAGACCCAGAACGCAAAGAGGAAACACGAACACAAATATCCAAACCAATCAACCAGCAGAAGGAGGAAAGACAGGCGCTGGGGCAGAAATGGCAAAAAGAACAAAAACGACATACAGACGCAACAGGAGACGATGAACACAGACATTCCAACCACAAACACAGTCATCAATCTAACTACAATGGAGTTGACAACTGAAGAAATAAAAACTTTGACACTGGCACTTTCTTTTTGCAAAGAAACCACTTTTAATTATGCTGAAACATGGATTGATCTCTACCAATTCACACGCAAACTGAAATTGCAAAAACACTTCTCATCACTCAAAGAAAAATCACAGGAATGCGGAGGTGCAACGACTCAAATGGTAAATCCACACCCCTTGACAGTGGCAGACTTTGAGACATTGAAAGATATCACTGAACTGCAATTGAATTTGGAGGATGGCAGTTTAACAAACACCCAAAAAGGGCAACTATCTAACGTCCAAATTCATGCCACTGAAAAAAGTCCATTCAGACCAAAATCAACGTTTTACCCCCCCTATGCCCAGAGATAACATTGACAGTTTTGCGGACAAGGTTATAAATTACCTCAAGGAATTAGCTATCATGAGCAGCAGTCATTTTAACAAAAATACCAACAACCAGAGAAAAAAAATATGATACACTGATGGAAAAGCTGAGACAAAGACCAGACATCGTAGTCCGCAATGCGGACAAAGGAGGAAACATTGTACTCTGGCCTTTTGAGATGTATGAAAAAGAGGCTCTCCTCCAATTATAAGACAAACAATGCTATATTAGAACCAATAGCACAAACATCCTCAAGATTAAGGAAAGATATCATACATGCCTTTACAATTGGAGAGGTAAAGGACTCATATCTAAACACGAGCTGGATTTTCTCAAGAACGATTATCCAGTGACACCACAACTGTACTTACTCCCTAAGGTCCACAAAGATCCCAGCTGCCCACCAGGAAGACCTATAATTTCTGCTATAGGCAGTCTCTTTGAAAATACAAGCAAATACATTGACTTTTTTCTTCAACCCATTGTCATAACTTTGCCTGCCTACCTTCAGGACACTGGTGATTTCTTAAATTGTATGTATGACTATGTTTGGGATCAAGACTTCTGCTTTGTCACCCTAGATGTCCAGAGCTTATATACTAGCATTAGACACGGGGATGGTTTAAAGGCAATGCAACATTTCCTTGGCAATAGAGACATTAGTCTTTTCCAACACACGTTAATGCTGGTACATATGGCAGAGTGGTGCCTGGAGAACAATACCTTCACTTACAACAAGTTACTGTCAAGCAGATACAGGGGACTGCCATGGGTACTTGCTTCGCCCCCAGCTATGCTAATTTGCATATGGGCTGGTGGGAGGAGCAAGTACTCATGACCCAACACCTTGACACCGTCAACAATAACATTGTATTGCACAGACGTTACATAGACAATATATTCATTCTATGGCGTGGCACTGAAGAAAGTGCACTGCAATTCTCCAGAGATATCAATTGCAACGATCTGAATCTGAAATTTACATGTACAGCCAGTAGAAACAGCATTACCTTCTTAGACTTAGAGGTTTTCCTTGAGGGAGGCAAAATACATGCACCCACAGAACAGAAACGGCAGGGAACACCATTTTGCACTCAACAAGCTCCCATCCTCTAAGCCTAAAAGAGAGCATACCTTATGCTGAATGCATAAGAATGAAACAATATTGTAGTCTTGCTGCAGTCTGTGCACCAGACTCAAGGAAAGAGGACATAGCCTTACCACCCTCAATAAAGCAAGACAAAAAAGCGAATGCCTAGATAGGTCAGTCCTGCTCCAAAAAAAGTCAGTAACAACTAATAACAAGAAATCGACTACCACCAATGCCACGCCGAGACTAATCACAGGGTTCAACATACATCACAAAAACATCAGAAAAATCCTGTACAGGCAATGGCATCTGATTAAAAATGACACTGTCATTGGACAAAACTGTGCTAAACTACCCCAACTAACATTCAGAAGAGCAACCTCAATGAGTCAGGAATTGGTCAATTATGCGCCATCATCCCCAACCAAAAAAATCTGGTTACATTCCCAACCGGGTTTCTATAAATGCACCAAGTGCAAAGCATGCCAACATGGGGTAAACACAAAAACAGTCAAGTTCCCCTTCAGAAAGTCCCCATTCAGAATCAGACAGTACTACACATGCAAAACAGATTTTGCAGTGTACGTCCTCAAGTGCTCCTGCAATTTGATATACGTGGGGAGTACCATTCATCCAGCTCATGTGAGGATTCTGCAACACCTCCGAGCAATAACCAATGATGCCCCGCGTACCCTGTGGCCCGCCATATCAATGCATACCACAGTGGTAAGACAGAAAATCTAACGTACTTTGTACTAGACAGTGTAGCACCAAACCCCAGGGGAGGGAACAGACAGCTAAAATTAAGACGGCTCAATCTAAATACATTATCGAGCTCAACAGCAAGATCCCCAATGGGCTGAACGCTGATGAAGCACTTAGTGTACATCTCTGGATATTTGGATATTTGGATATTTGGAGGGGTATTTATAGAGCGCGGCGTTCGCTCCGGAAGGAGCATCATGGCGCTGTAAGTCCTTGAAACCAGATCACAGAGTGATAGGGGGGGGGCTAGATGGCGGCTCTTGTCCAGTCGTCGGAGAGATTAAAAATCCAAGTTTTGAGGAGCTTCCTAAAAGGTTTCTCGAGAGCTGAAGTCTGAGATGTCTGGGCATGCTGTTCCAGGCTCTAATAGCCAGGGTACTGAGGGTTTTTCCACCTTTATACTTCAGATTGAACTTGGTGGGGGTCATGAAGTTTTCTTGTGAGGATCGGAGGGAGCGACTCGGATTATAGTGAGGGAAGCGTCTGGTCAGATAGGAGGGACCAGTTTTGATAAAAGGCTCGGAAAGCAACGGTGAGAATCTTAAAGAGTATTCTCTTGAGCAAGGGGAGCCAATGTAAGGTCTTCAGGGCTGCAGAGATTGAGGATTTGCGTGGAAGTTTTAAGACAAGGAGGGCAGCGGTGTGTAGGACACTTTGAAGTTTCGAGAGAGTGGACTTTTTGGTCCCTGCCTAAAGGCCATTACAGTAGTCTACTCGTGAGAGTATAAGGGCTACTGTAACAGTCTTTCTGGAGTCGAGGGGGAGAAAATCGAGGAACTTTCTCAGGGATTTAATTATGCCGAAGCATTTTCCTGCTACGGCCGTGACGTGGTGATCGAAAGAGAGGTCGGAATCGAAGAGGACCCCGAGGTTTCTTGCAGATGAGACCGTCTGAGGTGGAGCTGCGGAGTTGTCTGGCCACCACAGGGCAGGACAGAACGAGGCATTCTTTCCAATGGGGAGGATCTCAGTTTTATTTGAGTTGCAGCGAAGGTGGTTAGCGTCCAACCATTGAAAAACTGCCGTTAAGCAGTGTTTAAGATTGAGCTCTGCCTTGTTGGAATTGTCGTCTAGGGGGATGATAAGCTGAGTATCATCAGCATAGGAAGTAACAGTTATGCCGAATGATTCTATAAGGGTGAGAAGAGGAATGAGATAAATGTTGAAGAGGAGGGGGCTTAGGATGGATCCTTGGGGGACTCCGGAGGACACCTTTTTCTCCTTGGATTGGAAGGAGCCAAGGGTGACGGTTTGGGACCTATCGCTGATAAAAGATCTAATCCATGATAGGGCTGAGTTGGTGATGCCGATGTCAATAAGTCTATTGATCAGGATGGAGTGGGAAATGGTATCAAAAGCTGCCGTGAGGTCAAGAAGGATCAGGATAGCCTTCTTCCTTTGGTCTTGAAGGATTTTGATGGTATCGGTCAGTTCGATTAAGGCGGTTTCAGTTGAATGTTTGGACCGGAACCCGGATTGCTGGGGATGGAGTAGGTTATGGGATTCCAGAAAGGTCTTGAGCTCTTTGTGAACTAGCTGTTCTGTTATTTTACCCAGAGCGGGTAGCAGGGTAATGGGACAGAGGTTGGTCAAGTCCGTTGGAGGTTTGTTCGCCTTTTTCATAAGTGGCTTAACCACGCCTTTTTTCCATGAGAGGGGAACAGAGCCGGAATTGAGGGATAGGGTGATTATTTCATTGATGATAGGGTTGACTTCATCAATGATGAGGTGGAGAATCTTGGGGGGACAGGGGTCGGAGGGGGAGCCAGATTTGCAGGAAAGGATCGCTTCTCTGGTCTGAGTCAGAGTCACCGGGGTGAAGTTTTTGAGACTGTTAGTGGTCAGGCACGGTTGGTCCGGATCAGGGATTATGTGTGTTGGAGGGGGAGGGGGGAAGATATTTTGAATGGAGGTAATTTTATCGTCAAAGTAGTCAGAGATCTTGTCATATAGCTCTTGAGATGGGGGGATTTCGGGTTGAAGAGCTTTGGGGTTGGTGAAGGTTTTTACTATTGTGAAAAGAGTTTTTTGCTTTTGGCTGGCTTCTTTAATGGCGTTTACGTAATAAGTTCTCTTGGCTGATTTGATGGTGGAAAGATAGTTTTTCCTCTGCAGAATGTAATTGCTATGGTCGCCATAATCGTAGGTTCTGCACCATTTACGTTCCGCTTTCCTGCATAGTAGATGTGCGGCAGCTAAGTCAGGCGTGTACCAGGGAGCTTTGATTTTAGTTTTCTTCGAAGTTCTGTCCTGTTGATTGGGTGGGCATCGTTTAGTAATTTCTTGTGAGAGCCAGTTATTGAGGCGGACTGCATCTCTATCGATGTTACCGGATAGAGAGGGGGCATTGGTTGGGGAGAAGGGATGGAGAATTAGATTTTTCTGGACAGTTTTCCAATTTGTAGAGGGAGCGTGGTGGAGAGTGCGTTTATTGCTGGTAGGAGGGTGGCGGCTGGAGATATGGAAGGGGATCAGGCAATGATCAGTCCAAATCTGAGGTACGGGGACAGGGTGGTGATGGAAGGGAAATTGGAGCAAACACCGTCCAAGGTGTGGCCAAGAGAGTGGGTAGGGAGCTTGACGCTTTGTTGTAGATTGAAGATTTCAAGTGTCTGCAGGAAGTTGCTAGTATGAGAGTCGGCAGAGGTCTCGAGGTGCAAGTTAAAATCTCCTAGGAGGGTAAAGTGTGGATAACGGAGTAGGAAGTGTCGTTTAGAGAGTCGAGGAATTTAGCAGCATTGTCGTTTAGAGAATCGAGGAATTTAGCAGCATTGCCGGGTGGGCGGTAGATCAGGCCACCAGAGAGGGAGAGAGATTGACTGAGTTTGATGGAAAAGCCTAGTCCCTCTGCGTCATTGAGAGGGTCAAGGTAGAAGGTGTGGCAGCTAAAGGTGTTCCTCAGTATAATTGCAACACTACCTCCTCTACCTTTCTGTCTATCCTGTCTATGGAAGGAGTAACCCAGGGGGAGGGCTACGGCTATGTCGGGGTTACTGTCTTCAGTGAGCCAGGTTTCAGTGATCATGAGACAGTCAAGGTCGAGGTCAGTGATGAGGTCGTGGATGTCCTGACTATGTTTGCACATCGACCTGGCGTTTATCAGGCCACCTGTGAAGAAGGGTCGCTGGGTCTTGGGGGAGGTTGGCCGGTCGGAGTCGAAATTGAGTGACCAGCGACATTTATTGCAGCTGGTGGAGCCGAGTACTTTTGACAGATCAAACTTACAAGGGCAGCCGAACCCGCCTCGGAGTTGGCGAAGGTCGTTGGGAGCATACCTGATGATATGAGGGTTTTGGGCAGGGGTTCCTGCGCCTGGCGCGGTCTTGGCACGGACGGACGCAGACGGGCTTGCCTTAGGCGCGCCTTCGGCGCGCAAACGGCGCTCCCGCTGCGCTTGTGCGCTGCGCTTGTGCGCTGCGCGTCCTATGCATGCACATTTATAGGGAGAGGAAGGGGGCGTGTCCTCCAAGGGGGCGGAGTCAGCGCGCACGCCGCTGGTGATGGCGGCTGCAGGCAAGGAGCTGAGAAAGGGCGAACAGCTTTTAGGATCAGCTGAGCGCTAAGGTGAGAGCGAGCGCTGAGTTATGCTGCATTTAAAAAGGCAATTGATTCGTGACACCACACAGAAGACAAAGTGCAGTGGAATAAACAGAATATTTTAAAAACAATGGAGTACCTCCAGCCCCGGCTTCCGCCTCAGGACTGGGTCAAGGTTTACTAATGACCGCTAGGAATCAGCGGTTTGAGTAGGGTGGATAGGGGGCGTGGCCTCCAAGGGGGCGGAGTCAGCGCGCACGCTGCTGGTGATGGCGGCTGCAGGCAAGGAGCTGAGAAAGCGCGAACAGCTTTTAGGATCAGCTGAGCGCTAAGGTGAGAGCGAGCGCTGAGTTATGCTGCGTTTAAAAAGGCAATTGATTCGTGACACCACACAGAAGACAAAGTGCAGTGGAATAAACAGAATATTTTAAAAACAATGGAGTACCTCCAGCCCCGGCTTCCGCCTCAGGACTGGGTCAAGGTTTACTAATGACCGCTAGGAATCAGCGGTTTAAGTAGGGTGAATAGGGGGCGTGACCTCCAAGGGGGCGGAGTCAGCGCGCACGCCGCTGGTGATGGCGGCTGCAGGCAAGGAGCTGAGAAAGCGCGAACAGCTTTTAGGATCAGCTGAGCGCTAAGGTGAGAGCGAGCGCTGAGTTATGCTGCGTTTAAAAAGGCAATTGATTTGTGACACCACACAGAAGACAAAGTGCAGTGGAATAAACAGAATATTTTAAAAACAATGGAGTACCTCCAGCCCCGGCTTCCGCCTCAGGACTGGACTGACCTGGAAACCCACTAATATAACTTAACCCTCTCTTCACCGTCTTATTAAGTTTCCCATTTCTGCAGATAAACATCTAGTTTCACCATCTAGGATGAATCCTTTTTAAACCACCACACAGTGCACTTTTAACGGATTAAATGAATTAATTTAATCAATTTTCACATGATCCTAAGTCCATTGGAAAAGTAAAGCGTCTCCAACTTTACCCAATTTGCCAGGCAAACCTTAGTTCCTCAACAAATCTGAGAGATAGCATACAACCCCCCACCTGTTTTTTCATAACCACTTCTATACAATTTGATGCAGGGCCTTTAGAATGGTTATACGGAGGAGAACATGGACATGAGTCATTTCAGCCCACTTGGGCTGGACTCTGTCAATTCTTTCCGCCTAAATTTAAATTTTTATTTAAACTCTTATTTAAACGTTGTAATTACTTATCTTTCCTTTAACCCTGGGGGGAACTATTTAAAACCCCAGCGCAGAATGCGCAACCCGCCCTTGCATCCTCGCACCTGCGTTTATATTTTATAAACATACATAACTATCTCGGATATCAGTGCCTTCCTTGACTCCCAAGCCTCTGTCTGGGACTGCCTAAATAAACATTTCCACTGACGGCTTCATTCGTGCGAATATTTCCGCACATCGTGCGGCCCCTTGCCCTTGACTTAACCCCAGTTAGGAATAGGTGACAGTAGGACAGCGTTACAATTAGCTTTCACTCTATCGCCCTACCTTGATTCAGGCTCATTTCAGAGACACACCATACCGGTAGGCTGTGGAGCACAGGCACACGAGGTTACAGAGTGAGGGCATGCAGACTCTTTTAAACATGCCGCGTTAGGCACTCTTTCATTTCTCAGCTGACACGTGTGAGAACACAGACTATGCTTTTACGATTTTTTGGCTTGATTAAATAGCGTAAATAGCCTTGCTGTATGGTTTAATCAATTGTCACACTTTGACTAGAATAACTATATGTAAAGACGGATTTACTAATTATTTACAACATTTGATTTCTGTGTTTTTTTATGCTGTGTCATGATGACTTGAAAATATAGAGGCGCTTTTAACTCTTCTATGTCCATGATCACATGTTATTTTTGTCACATGGTCATTTCACTAATTAAATCAATTTGCACTAGTATAAAAACAGCTAGCAAGCAAGGTGTCAAACAGATGTAGTGAGCAAGGTGGTTCCATCCGCCGAAACGCGTCTGATCGCTGTTATTGGTGAATAAAGAAACCTTTGAGCCAAGGGGCGTCCCGGCGCTGCGAGTAGACCAAATGCAGAGAGAAGGTAGCACAGATAAGGAACAGATTATTGAAAAAGATGAGTTTTGACGGCCTTCCTAAAGGCTAAGAGATCTTGAATCTTGAATATATATTACCTACTGGCGGTCGCCAGTAGGTCATTATAGTTAGGATTATTTCCAATAGGGAAATCGCAACATTCTATTGGAAATAACTTTGGCGCCGGTTGAGGAATCTGCCTGAAAATTTCCTTAAATTTGCCTCGCGGCGGGGGGGATTCGTCAAGCGGGGACCGAGATAAAAGGGGGGTCCCAAAACGTGTTTTCTCCATGTTAATTTCCGTAGGGCGGTCAACCTCACTTTTAGCCCGAACGGCTGAATGGATTTCCACCAAACTTGGCAAAATTGTAGGGACTGGTAGCCCGATGTGCCTTTGCTATGTCTCAAGATATGTGCTCCAGTGGATTTTGAGTAATTTAGGTTCAAAAAAATATATATATCTATAAGCGAGCCCCGGTACGCGCACCAGGGCGCGAACCAGCGAGCGGAAAGCTGATTGGCTCTCTGTAAACATTCCAAACAGTCCGGAGCGGCCGCCATCTTGTGTCTCTGTAGGATCGAGACACAAGAGGTGCAAAAAAAAGGGGGAAATGACCGTAAGGGGGCAGAGTAGACCCCCCCTGACTCCCTAGGTTTGATTGATGTGGGGCTATAAAAGGGCCCCGCGGGACAAAAAATGTTTTGTGTTTTTTTCAATTTGCGCGGGGGAGCGCCCGGTACGCGCACCGGGGAGCAGACCGGGGAGCGTACCATGGGTAAAACCCAGTGAAACAGTGAAATAATAATTTAAAGTGCTTAGAGGTAGGGTAGCTCTGAATAGAGTTGTTGTGTTGTACACCGTCTCCTCTGTAGATACTCCTCTGTAGATATCTTGCATGTTGTTACATATGTTATTGTGGCATATGGAATCCATACCATAGTCTGTCAGGAAAGAAGAAATAGATCCTTTAAGCCCTCCCTGAGAAGGCCTAGGGAATGATGGGTAGTCTACCCTTCTACCTTATGATATTTTCAAGTATTACATTTTACTGTCTTCTGAATCTACACAAAATTGGCGGTGATATGGTGCATTAGAGACAGACAGTGAGAGAAAGGAGGCAGGAGATGAAAAAGAGATGTCAAATACACATTGGAGATAATATAGTGGGAGAAAGGAAGTAACTATGAGCAAACTTATTATGTAACACAAAAAAGTTGCACAGTATACTATATGTCTCACTTTATATTATAGAAAATGTGTGGGCACGGCGCACTACGCTGAATTTATGGTGTGAATATTTTACTAAAGGTGCTTGGTTGAGGATAACTGTTTTGATGAGTTTTTAGGTGCTCCAGCAGGTGACGTAACTGTCCTGGTACGCCGGAAAACTATGCAAAGGTTGAGTGCATTACCTCTAGTGTAAATGCATCCCTGCAATTGGGCACTCAATAATGGTTCGTTGACTCCAATTAATGTAAACAACAAAGTTCAAGGTTAAAGTTCACTCTTGATTTTTATCGTTTTTGTTAAACTGATACATTCTCAGTTATTCATTATCCAAACTTTTCTCAGTTTTTTGTTTCATGGTGAACCCAAGATTCTTAAGCATGCGAGCTCCGATGCATTTCGAGCCGGAGGGCCCTTTGTCAAGGTGCACTACAAAAAATACATAACGGACTCATCAATGTCTGAAAATCATATACATAACATAATACAGTGCTGGTGAGTGCATAAGAGGATAACCAATATGGGTCATGCGGTAGAGGAAAAGAAAAAATACAGGAGGGTGGTGGGAGGGTGTATCGAATAGTTCAAAAGGCAGTGAGTGACAGGTGGGGTGTTCGGGTAGGGTGGGGAAAAGTGTTTAAGCTAAGAACGGCGATGGGGCAAGGGTTGCCATTAATGCAAAAACGTTGTTAAAGGTGAGGCTACCGGAGTTTCTAACAATCGGGTGACATGCAATAGGTATCAATGTCTCGTGCACGCGAGACGTGAGGCTACCAGAGTTATTAAAATTCGAGTGACATGCAAGAGGTATCAATATCTCGTACAAGCGAGACTTACGAGACTTTTCAGGTTTCCTCGGTCGGCGGAGCCTGAAGAAAACAATCAAACGAACAGTGAGCGTGACCGCTGACTTGCAACGAAGCGTGCAGTGGTGATTTAAATTAAGGAGACAAGCGCTTGCGTGATATGCTGGTAGTTTAGTGCGGAATCCCGCAAGGAGGGTTTCAACAGGCGACCGGAGTTCAGAAAGACTCCGTGAAGTTCGCGAGCAAGTGCTCCGTGAGTGTTATGAGTGTGAAGGCGAGCAGGGTGGTGAAAATAAAAAACGGACTATGGGAATGCTCGTACCTAGGGTGGCCATTATTAAGAGGAGTGAAACGTCAGGGAAAAGAGTGGTGGATTTAGTGAAACAGTGGGTGAACAAGCAGTGTGGGCCAATGATGGTAGCAAAGTGCATAATATGTACCCGAAGGGTACTACAGGTAACAACTCAATTCCAACCGATCATTGAGGCCATGAGGCTTCATGGCCTGAAGTCTGTAAATCCAGGATGTTTCTCTTTGGAGAAGCATCTTGTTGGTGTCTCTTCCTTCTGTGTTCAGCACCATCTCAAGAACTAGAAACTTAAGTTGTGCTACGTTGTGGTTCGCTTCAATGAAATGAGCAGCAATGCTGGATTTTGTGTTTTTGTTCTGATGTTAGATTTGTGTTCATTAACACGAGTCTTGATCTTCCTGGTTGTTTTTCCCACATAGATCATGCCGCATGGGCATTTCAGCCGATATATTAAGTTGCATGAGTCGCATGTAGCGTTGACTTTCACTTTAATTTCAAATCCCCTCATGGGATGGTTGATTGAGGTACCTTTTATGATATTATTGCAGTTGTTGCAATTGTGGCATGGACGGGTGCCTGTGTGGGTGCAATGTTCAGGAGATTTTTTGGATAAAGTTTCTTTGATATTCTCCGCTCTGGTGTAAGCGAAGATGGGTGCTTCTTTGAACAAATCACCAAAATCAGGTTCGGAGGATAGGATGCGCCAGTGTTTCATATTAATGCTTCTGAATGTTTGACTGGCTGTAGAGTATTTGCTGACAAGTACTAGTCTTTTGTTTTCCTTTTTCGGGGTGCCCTTCAGGGCTTCCACACGGGAAATAGTAGATGCACGTGATATGGCTTCATCTATGATTCCTTTAGGGTATCCTCGTTTAACAACACCCTGCATCATTCTAGCTTTCATCAAAATTCTCTGAAAAAACAGCTTCCCTTCAGCCAGATGCTTAGAATCAAACGCATTGTATCTGACCCAGAAACAAGTATCCAACAAATGGAACACATGCAAAAAGGTAGGGACTGCTATGTAGTAGGGCCTATTCTATATTTGGTGAAAGGGTCTCCAGTGGTTTTTATGTAAATTAACTTCCCACATTTTTTAGGGAGCGCTTACCGGTGCGCGCTCCGGTATGTGCACCGGGAGCGCTACGGAAGTCCGCCATCTTGTGTTTCCGTACAATTGAGACACAAGATGGAGGACAAACAACGTTGGGAATGGGTAGAAGGGGGCACGGTAGACAGCCTGTGACCCCCTAGGTTTTCTGAGGGGGGATTAGGAGGCCTGTATAGGCCCAAAAAAATAATTACAAAAAAAAAAATTGCGGACGGAGCGCCCGGTACGCGCAACGGGGAGCGCCCCGGTACGCGCACCGGGAGCGCTCCAGGGCAAAAAAACAAAAAATATGAATATACATTAAAAAAATTGTATTACATAAATATATAATATAGGATTCATTTTAAAAAATATTACATTTCATAGCTATAGAAATTTGCTATTAAAAAACCTTTGAAATTCACTGAAAAAACCATAGGTTTCACACCAGTTATAGTTAGGAATTAGCATTTAAAAAACCTATTAAATTCACTGAAAAAACCATAGGTTTGACACCAGTTATAGTTAGCTGGAAATTTTACTGACATAAAACCATTGAAATTCCACGTCATAGTTAGTTGGACTCACTATAACTTGCGCGCCTGCAATGCACTGCTGATGACGTCACATATTACATCACTCATGACATGGTCAGTGACATCACTCATGACATCACTGATGACACCATCCTTGTGACAGAGTGACAGACCTCCTTTCAGTGTAATGCAACCCTTGAAACACATATTCAAAAATAGAAACTAACATTTTCAAAAAAATGGACATACCCATACCAGTTACAACAACCAATTCAGTAATTCCACCATCTATATACACATCCACTCATTCACCAACAGTTCTATATAGTCACTCATACATATACTCACTCATCATATGTAGTGATACACATATACATCCTGTTACACACCGACGGTCAAACAAAAGTTACTCACACACATACACACACATGCAAATAAACCATTGAACATCCATTTATTTGCATATACAGCTATACACACACTGCCACCTTACTTCTAAAGAAACTTACACATACTTACTCTCTTAAACAATCACTTATAGAAACACATACTTATTTAAAAAGTAACTCTTACAATCTCTCACTCTCACATATACTCACTTATATACATCAATACTCACATATACTAGATTAAAACATATGTAGTTACTGATAAAGACACCAGTGAGACAGTCATTCACTCACTAACACACACATATACACACTCATCCACCCATACAGTCCTGCACATATGCTGTCTTCAAAACACATACAAACAGTGAGTCAGTCATTGATGCATCTATGTGCTAAGTAATACCCCCACCAAACCATACAGACACTCATACTGATACTAAAAAATATAAAACAACAAAAAAGAATAAAAAAAACAGTGACACCATCCTTGTGACCGAGTGACAGACCTCCTTTCAGTGTAATGTAACCCTTGAAACACATATTCAAAAATAGAAACTAAAATATAAAACATATTTATTTTTCAGAAAGACACACATTCCCTGGACGGTGTCATCAGTGATGTCATGAGTGATGTCACTGACCATGTCATGAGTGATCTAATATGTGACGTCATCAGCAGTGCATTGCAGGGGCGCAAGTTATAGTGAGTCCAACTAACTGTAACGTGGGAATTTCAATGGTTTTATGTCAGTAATATTTCCAGCTAACTATAACTGGTGGGAAACCTATGTTTTTTTCAGTGAATATATATATATATATATATATATATATATATATATATTTCTGAATCACATATTGAAAGACACTGAAATAACTTTATAAAATCGACACGAATTATAATTATATCATCTTTACAAATTGTTTTCACTAGAAATAACTTTGTTTTTAGGAATGGTGTTACATAGGTAGATCGTTCTCATGAGCATTATCCTAAGACTATGCCCACTGGGGCTGTACTCCAACTATTTCTCATTTACTAAATGACGGGTATAATCTGTTTTCTATCATGGAACTTGAAGGCATGGGTCATGAGCAATATGACAAGTCCACGTCATGTTGGTAAAACAAACAATCTTTTTGCATGATTCTTGCAAAACTGCTATGTCGATGATATTACTGTGATTAATAATAACAGTTCAGTCAGACCATTTATTGAAGTATCACTACCAGACTATGCCCACTGGGGCGGTATCTCAGTTTTCCTTAAACAGTAAATTATACAATTCCAACAATATCACAGGCGGAATATAATTAATTTAGAAAATTCAACTAATTTATTTTTTCCACAACTGTGACGTTATACCAAAGGTTTGGGTATTTTGGTTAATTTGATTATTATTGTAAATTATATCGGACTCAAAGGTTGCTAATTCCCGTTCCAAGATGTCCCCCACACTGTGCACTATTGGTGTTTTTGGAGTAGTCCTACCTCTATGTTGAGGGTTAAACAATGTAAAAGGACTGTGTGTTTGAAACCTCAGCAAACGTGAACAAGCCGTGAGGTGAAACGCGTTGTTTGCTTTTTTGCTGCTAATAAACTTCCACATCACAGCAAACTCCTGGTGTGTCGTCTACGTACTTTTTCGTAAAGAAGAACGTGGTGAGAAATTATTGGGCTTCCGGGACCCCAGAGACGACCCACTCGAGAGCGGGTACTAGCGTGTACCGGGATTCTGTGTCTGTATATATATATATATATATATATATATATATATATATATATATATATATATATATATATATATATATATATATATATATATATATATATATATATATATATAATAACACATTTGAAGTAATAGTTTATTAATTGCTTTAAAGTAAATAGATATATTAATTATTATGTATGTGTGTTTTTTTAATTACGTTTATTTCTTGTTTGTTAAAATGTATATTAAATCTACTTTATTTTTGTATATTAATGTTATTATTTAACATACTTAATTATTATTTAACTTTTTTATATATACATATAAAAAATAATATTTTGTACAACTATATTTTTTTACTTACCTTTTTGAGTATAGGGAATCGATATTTTTGCTTTCTATATTTTTTCATAGATATACAATATGCTATATGCTATATATTGTACATCGATATTCTGTCAGTGAACCATCATGGAGTTCCTGAATGCTATGATTGTCTCACTAAAGATGTCCCTAATTCTCTTTACCCATCAAACCATTGATACCCTTACCCTCTTCCCCCAAGTTGAGAGATATATTGTTCTGATATCTATTTTCACCATCAACGAATCCGACATTTGGCAGGGAGGATGTGGTATAAGCAGTGGTTCACTGACAGAATACTTAGGTCAAGTGCTAACATTTTGGCCACCTTCTCATTATGTAAATGGACAAGATCATGGAGGTTGGTGGTATGTCTGCTCTTTATTAAACATAGACATGATTGTGGTTTGCTATGTTTGTTATTTCCTTTGTTTTCTTTGTGAAGAATAGGCTGCTTGGATGCTTTGGTTGACTGTATCTCTTTTTGTATTGTGCCATGCTGAGATTGCTGTAAGTGATCACTTCACACAATGAGCAAAAGTCACAGAGCTGCTTTGCATGTTAGCAAAGTCTTCTCTCCTCATCGCTGACTCTTTCCATCTCTTCGACTTCATGTCCTCTTTCCGCACCAGCTTTCCATATGAGGTGCTCTTCCAACATGATTGCCTGATACTATTTCAGGTGTGTCACTTGGTCCCCTAGGATGAGGCAAACAGTGCAATATGTAATGTGATCCTCCTGTAACATAAGCATAAAGAAGACTCAAACTGGGGAGGCAAGTTTACATATAGAGCCAATCCCAAATAAAGTGTTGGTGTAGCCAGAAGTTTGAGCTTGTATTGCCTTAGGCTGAGGTTGCAATAGAAATGGGGATTAGTGCAGGTGTTTGTATTTTTGAAAAGATGGAAGCAGGTGGTGAGGATGGTACAACATTACTCACAGCAGGTTGAAAAGAAGGGATTAGTGTTTGACAATCACTGATTCACCTTCCTCACTATCAAGGATTTCAGCAACCTCCTCTTTCCCTTCGCTCCCATGGCAGGTGTTAGGCACCCATTCTATGTCACATTTATCTGACGAAGGACTTGGAGAAGATGGTGAGTGTTTTTTTCTTTTCCTGAGAGGAGATAGTGAAGTTGGTGTATCAAATGAAAGAGCAGGCACAACATATTTCTCTACAGTAAACTTAACATCATGCTCTGATCCTAACTTTGCAAGGTCTAGTCACTGTTTAGTTGTCCGAGAAGAGTCCATTTTCTTCTGCAAAAATTATATTCCAGACTCACTTTTCTCATCCATGACTGAAGACACTGCTTTGGTTTTGGTAGTGGTGGTACGATTGTTGCTCAAGGGAGATCCTCCTCCCAGTGTTTCATGCCCAGGAGTGGGTGTAGCATGTACACCAAATTTCTAAAAATGAAGGATGAGTGTTTGATGCCAGTTGTGGCAAATGACTTCAAGTCACTGGCTTCTTTCTTGTTAGGAGCCTGTTTCTTTAAGGCCATCACTTCCTCTCTTGCTGGTCAGCAACAGAAGCACTTGGTGGAAGGTTCTCTTTACTCTGGTTTCAGCTAATTCACATACTTCTTTCTGTCTCACTGACATTGTGTTGACCTTTAGGAAACAAAATTAAGTAGGAAGAATGTGAGAATTGGCAATGCTAAATAATGCAAGATACCTAATCATCACTGTCATCATCATCAACATAACAATATTATAAATTGAACACATTTTTTCAAAATACCTTGTGTCACTCCACGTCCCGTGGTAGCATTACGGGAGGTAGTCAAAAATTAATTACATTATTTAAAACATACATGTTGTTCCTCAATGGCCCAGGGGCAGAAAGAACAATTGATGGACAGAATGCAAAACAATGCTATACATTCACACCAGTACAGAGATCTGAGCCTAAATCCATCGGTTTTTTGCTTGCTAACCTATGCAAATCAGTCTTGACCCTGTGCCCAATAGGAACATTCCAGCCTGAACTGCCAGGCCAGATCCTCCCTGGACTGGAAACAAGCCCCCTAAGACCGGTTTCAGGATTTCAGCCCTCATTAGCCAGGATAGCTTGACTCCAGTTGAATGGCGAGCACGGGACCCACGTCCGAGCATACCCGTCCCTCTCAGGGTGACAAATACAAAGAGAACAATTGATGGACAGAATGCAGAACAATGCCATACATTCACCCCAGTACAAAGATCTGGGCCTAAATCCATTATTTCTTTGCTCACCATGCCATTCCAGTTTGGACCCAGCCATATGCAAATCAGTCTTGACCTTGCGCCTAATTGGAACAGACCAGCCTGAACTACCAGGCCAGATCCATGTGAACAAATCTATAGGAAACAGTTCAACAAATGGACCAATAATATATTAAACAAAAAAGCACTAAACCAAATGGACAATAAAGTATAAATTCATAATTTATTAATACAAAAATATATTTTCTTTCCTTTTTGTTTTTTATATAGATATAGAAATGTGAGACAGTTGCACCAAATAAATATAAATATGTCTGTACATTGAGTAAACTGCAATTAGTGTCATAATTATTAAGTCAGTTTCCATTTGGGATCTTAATTCATTAAATTCATAAATTGCCAAATTTACAATGGTACACTTACACATTTCAAAAAATCATTCTATTATGAAAGAATGCACGAAAACATTGCTAATACAATCAATTAACACCAAACAAATAAATCACAACATTTCATGGCTAAAATGAAATATACTATCCATACGCATTTCGGCAGAGCCTTCATCAGGTAGCTGGTCTGGTGGCGCAGTGGACAAATGCATCCACAGCAGGGGCCTGTGATCCTTCGACATAATGGTCACAGGTTCTAATCCAGGCGGGTCCACTCAGCTTTTCATCCATTTAAGGTCGATAAAATGAGTACCATTGAGTTGGGTAACAATATACATCTGTTATTCAGCGCCTTGAGACCTTCGGATGATACGTGCGCTATACAAAAGTACATGTCATGTCTTTTTGGTATCTTTAACTTCGAAAGATTCGGAACCGTGGTGGAGGGCGCTCTTCTATATACTGTGTGTAAGTTGATGTCTGATAAATCCCCCTATACATGCAGAGTCCGCTGGGTGTAAATAGGGTTAATGGATCATGTCCCCCGGTGGCAAACATCCTTAAAGGGCTCTGCATTTGTCTAACGCAGAGGCACCTTTTTGTAGATTGAAGCAGCACGCGCCGATTGTGTCTGAGTGCCGGTGTGTTTATTGGCACCTGAACTGGGACACGCAGTGTTCTCCAACGCCTTATATTTCACAGATACTTCTGTCAGGACACCACTGCACACGCGAACAATAATAACTGGCCCTGAATATCCACCCCGCCGAGACCCCAGGGAGCTGGCACTTACTTTCCCATTTTTTGTTTACTTTCTCTGAGTTACATCCACTCCCCATGAGTAGCCCTAGTCCGAAGAAATGTACTTACAGATTTCAGTGATCAAAATTCAATATTAGCTGTCAGTTCTAAACTTAGAGATGGAGGGAACCCAGCTTACACCAGAGACAAAAATACAACATAGCCTGGCCAAGTGTTCGTAAGAAGAAAAACGTTCCACTGACACGCTAAAAACATCAACATTGTGTCTCCTATGCACTTTAGCAGTTTTTTACTTGACTTTAGTGGACCCATGCCAGGGTAAAATATTAAAAGAAAACAGTTATCAATAGCAGCGAACCTATGTTTAGCAGGCATGCCCACATAGACGTATATCCAGACTGGAGAGAAGCAACGAGAAGAGAGGGCGAGGGAAGAGTTGAAACTTGGAGATGCGAAAAGAAAGGCAGAGAGAGGAACTGTAGTAGAGGGGACGACGAACAGACAGTGAGAGACAGGGAGACAAAACAACAGAAAAACAAGCATTGGCATAGCCAATAGGTCTCGCTTTTGGGACCTTATAAGTATTTCGTTGTGCGGCACAATATCCTTGGTGCAACATCAACTGGTGCATGGCTAAGCACTCATAAGGTCCCAAAGGCGAGACCTATTGGCTATGCCAATGCTTGTTGTTAGTGCGGCCCTCTGCGTCGTGCCTAACGGTGGTAAATCACTGAAAAACAATAAACTTCACATGCAAATCTTTAGGCAATAACATCGTAAAGCAGCAGTACTCTCACCCCCTACCCCAAAGCAAGGAGAATATATGGGCATTTTAGATGATCTGGCTCCCATATCTTTATACATTTCAGTCTGAACAGAAGTTGGAAAATGGCGCCCTCCCCACAAAAAAAAACTCTGATGAAAGTTTAATAAAAAAAAGGAAGGCAATAAAAACATAGTGACAAAGGACTTACTCTAATGAAAAAGAGCTGGGACAAAGGTTCCATTTAGTTTCAGACTGGTAACGCCAGTGGAATACTGGCCACACCAGGTTACTTGCTAACGAACTCATAGGCCTATCGTCCTACTTTTCACACAAAGTCTGACCCAACTACCATACATGGAAGCTGTACCTCAGTTTACAGCATACCAAGCTGGATACTCGTACATTAAACAATGGCACACATGGCTACATATTTCAGGAAAATTAGCAGGTAGGCCTCATCTATTGATGTACACTGCTCCAACATTAGACGCATGTGAGCAGCAGAAAAGTGTCCCGCGGAGCTGACCCTGTTTTAACAGACTCCAGAAAATCGGCATTAGTTGCCTCTGCGTAGGATCTCAAATCTCCGTCGTCTAAAATGAACCCTTTTCTCCACAATTTAAGCAAAACTTGAGCATTTTGGGAAAAAAGAACAAATAGGATGTAAAAGCATTGAAAGAAATGCATACATATGTTGTAAAAAAAAAAAAGTATTGTGAATCATCCTCCTATTCGGTTGAATTATTGACAGTTCGATTTGTAAAAGTGACTGCAGATGAGGCAAAATAGGTTCTTTTTTTTCATGAGATGGACCTAATTGTTATCATAGAACTTTGTTTTCTCCTACACCTCAAGTCTCTGTCCACCTAGCAAGCTTTTAAAGAATGTTTATTTCACCAACACTTCGATACATAAACTGTAAATTGTGTGGTGGCTATTTTCTAAATAAGGCGGAGGGCGCCCCCTTCAAATTTAGCACTCACCAATTATACAATTTCTTTAGGTATATTCACGATATTTGAGAGTAATATCTAATTGGCGTATGCAAACTAAACTTCCATTCAGTTTTAAGGGTCCTGAGAAAAGAATTCTTAGTCAGGTTCATACCCGGTACACGGAGAGAAGAGCTGTGGTACAGATGCACCCGTCTGACGACCTAAGGCAGCTCCTTCTGAAGGATTACCGATTCAACTTCATCGCCCAAACTCCGTGAAGACACACATATCTAATTGTTTAAAATCTGTACTATACCACATCCAACGCGCTTTGGAGTGTCCCACGTGATTGATTCACCTTGCACTACGGATACAACACTTAATAGAATTCTCCAACCCCCACCGTATTATCAAACAGTCCAGGGTCTTGTCGGGTCGGAAATATCACAGACGGAGCGACTCTCCCTACGACACCTCAATTTTCCTTAGCCCTGAGGAGTCGCGGGAAGACTGTACCATACGCGACGAAACACGTGTCGGCTGGTTCTCTTGAACATTAAAGACACCTTTTTCAACAAGTCACTCTAAGAAAACCAATTAATTATTTCTTTACATATGAAAAGCTTTGTCTCCATTGTCTTAAGTGTCTACACTGACATCATTGTTTAATAATTAGAGTGTGCATAGGTTTCTGTCTTTTACTAAACTTCCATTCAGTGTGTTTTCTGTACCATAAACTAATGTTATCATTAAATTATGAAGTAAAGTTATCGGGTTGCTTACAACTTCCATCCTTTCTCTCCATGGGCGCGGGGTTTAGAACAAGGCTCGATGCCGGGGGAGGGAAATCTCTGGTATGTGTCGAGAGGGTGGTGAGCTGGCTATCGAACATTCCTCAGCGCGTGAATCACTCTGGCATTCAGCGCTGAAAGACAAGCACGGCCTCCTGGCCGTGAAAGTTAAAGTTGTGCATGTACAGCGTTTTCTTTACAGGAGCCAGTAGCGCTGGCCCCGATAATTGCTAACAGATGGCGCTGCTGCTGGCTCCCGCAAGGGAATCACCATACATGCATGAGTACTGATTGGAAACTGTGCAAAACATGCACGAGTTTCAAGTAAAGTGCTGAGCGATTCTATTAGGTCTATCTAAGCAGTGCTTGCGCACTGCGTAGCGAGACCTAAAGAGATACATGTGAGGAGTGATGAGGGAAAGTAGGGTAGAAAGGGAGATGAGTGACATTAGCGAAATGAGAGAGAACAGGTGTGTGAACAGGAAGGGAACCAGGCAGTGAAAAACACATGGAAGACAGAACACGAGGAGGCAGACAGAACACGAGGCACGCAGAAAGGTAGAACGGAGAATTGAGATGAATGACATTTGTGCGAACAAGATATAGAAAGTGGAAAAAGACAATCAGGGCAGACAACGTTACCCCAGCCCCGGTGTGCAATGTTTAGCCAATCCTGACTTTTATGTCACACTACTTTGCATTCTGGGGTCTGTAGTTTCAGAAGCTGTTACAGTTAAATAGAGTTTGCGTAGCGCAAAGGCGGTCGTAGTGTGGCATTGCGGCGCTTTGCGTTACACCGGGCTGTGGCTGTCCAGCATCAGCTGCAGGACTGGAAGCAGCTGGGAGCTGTTTAACAAAGCTGTTCACTGTGAACACTCATGAACTCCTGGTGCCTCAGTCTTGCAGGGGTTGTGGAGGATGTTGTGTCCTGCTGGACAGATTCTAGTTGTTCAAATGTGTAAACCTACACTTTACACCCACCCACCACTGATGTCGCGAGTCACGTGACACAGCTAATAAATAGGGCGGAGCGCACGTGCTCTTGGCCATTAACCAGCTACCCCTCTAAGTGTCGTTGTCCATTCATTATGCTAATGCAGGCATATGGCTCCAACACAACAATGGCGACGAGGCGGTAAGTGTGCCCATGTGTGCCACTACCAAAAATTCCTAGAAAAGGGGGAGAGAGCTGCCCGTGTAGAGGGCGCCCCCGTGAACAGGCGCGACGTGCCGGGAGACCGGCGGGCCAGTACGGAGCCCCGCCGAGCGGGCCAAGGTGACTGGGATCCCACTCCGCACCTGCCGTGCCCATGTCTTGGGCACACCCCCGCAGCACGCGTGGAGAAGCGGAAGCCTGCAGGGCGTGAGAAGTGCCCCCAAAGGAACAAGCGGTCCAACCGGAGCCCACCCGTGTCGGCCGCGACTCCATGACCCCACCGGAGAAAGAAGACCGACCGGAGCCCACCCGGGTTGGTCGCAATAGTAGAACCCCGCTGCGAGGAGTCCCCACCACGCGGTGCCCACCCGCGTGGCAGAAGAGGGCTGCTGGCCGAGAGCGACTCGCCAAGTGAAGGCGGCGCTGCGAGAGCCCACCCCGCTGCTTCCAGCCAGAAGGTGAGGAGTGATATGTCCGGAGAGCGAGGGGGATGGTGGGAACCCACCCCGCAGCGATAGCAGCGGAGCCCACCCGCTGCAGTCTGAAGGGTGAGAGTAGTGGCCGCAGACAAGGAGAAAAGCGGAGCCCACCCACCACTGCCGGGAGCAACTCTACCAGCAACCCCCCCCCCCACGCGCAGCACGAGAGCAGAGTGAAGCTGCAGCGGAGGGGAGAAGGGGACTCGAAGTGGCAAGGAAGCGCCCGCAGTGTGTGGAGAGCTGCTGGGCGCTCGCATTGTACAGCACTGTCCCTTAGGAGGCGCCGGCACCAGCACCGACTTGCCCTCTCCCCCCTCCCCCCCAGTAGCAGCAGTGAAGTAAAGAGCTGCTGTGGGTGAGGAGAAGACTGCCTGCAGCCCGTGGCCGGTTGAGAGCCTATGTGTCAGGGGGGAGGTGGAGAACTTAACGAGACTGCGTGCAGCCAGCACCACCACAATGAGAGAGGGGCAGGCAGGGAACACAACTGCCGATAAACCCACAGCCCCAGGCGCAAGTGCATAAAGCGGAGCCCACCCGCACTCACCACGAGGCCCCTCACCCTGCAGAGGAGTAGCACGGAGGCCCCCCGCATCTGAAATGACACGAGTCCCCCACCAGCCTAGAAGAAAGTGCACTGCACAAAATAGAGGAAAAGGGGCACAGAAATAGCACTTACCCTGGTGGAGGGGATCTCACTCGTAGCAGCAGTACGACCCAGGGAGCCAGGCAGAGCAAAGTCGGGCCGTTATCGCAGCATGCAGAAAGCTGCCGGTGAGCTGTGACGAAGCAAAAAGAACATTGCAGCAACACTGCCATCTAGTGACTTTATGCAGCAATCACAGCCTGGAAATAAATCCAATCAGAAAACAAGCATTGGACAAGCCAATCACCGAAATCAACCTAAAGCAAGCCTGCAGCGACGCGGACGAAGACTGAGACCCACTACCACTGCTGAGGAGAAGTGTGGTGATGCCTGGTGGCCACAGGTGCTCACTGCAACCACAGTAAAGAGAACAGCATCACGCAGCACAGCAAGGGGATTCAAAACCGTCGGTCACAAACAGCAAGGTTCAAGGGCCATCGACGGAAGCGCGCAAGTGTACCCCGGGCACAGACGGTACATGACAGCGCCTAAGAAGGAAGAAGCCACACGAAAGCACTAGAAGATGTGCCCAGCAAGTACCCAAGTCCTCAAAGAAGCAGAAGTGCAGCACGCACGTAGAGTAGTGCAACGACGCGAGAGACGATAAAGAAGCGCAAGGAACAACGCTACACTGAAGATGTACCACGGATGGTACGAAGTGAAGCATGAACTTGCAATGCCACGCACAAAGACAAGGCGAAGCAACCAGGCACGGTTAAGGCCCCAAGAAGCTAAAGAGCCTCACCGGCAGCGAGCACGAGAGTGTGCCCACGGGAGAAGGTCCAAGGAGCGGTGACGTAACCCTCCGGAACCAGCAGAGCATACGAAGAGCGCAGACATGTGCGACAACGCAAAAGCACTGCAATGGAAGCAAATGGCAATCCCAACGATCGTGGACAGCATGAAGACTCACGAAGAGGATGCTGTCTACCCCTTCTGGTCACAAAGAAGATTGCCTAAGAAGAAAAGGATGATGCGACCACCCGAGAAGCAAAAAGAGAAAGCCGACCTGCCAACAGGTCGCCGGAATGCTGACCCGCCAGAGAGGCGCAGCGAAGGTATTCTGCCAGGAAGTCAGGATGAAGATGTCCTGCCAGAAGATGTCCGTGAACTGAGAGATCATGAGAATGTCCAGAAGAAGACCCGGAGAGACGGACGCAACACCTACAAGAATTGGAAGCAACAGGAGGCAAGAGAAAAGATCGCAACTACCGGTCCAGTCACAGAAGAGAAGAAGATAGTGTCCGAAAGCCAGGACAAGACCAGAGGTGACCGCACTGTGTCGCGAAAAGGAAAATGGAGAAGGATGTGGCACGACGCCACTAAGAAGTGAAAATGAAGAAAGGAGTCATGTGGCACGACGCCATCAAGAACAACATTTGGAAAAGGTGAGGAGAGGTGTGACAAGTCTACAGACCCACCAGAAGAAGAGGTGACACACACCACAACATCGTTCACAGTGACCCACACGTCCAGGAGGACACTGATGGCACCAGGAACAGAACAGGCATCTCCCTACAAGACCCCGACGACCAGTCGACTGCAGGAGAGTACAGGCTGGACCGTTGGCAACACCCACCTTTGGGATTGAGCGGAAGCCTGGATGGGGAGAGCGCTCAGACGTCCTGAAGAAGGAGAACTGACCAATCCACACCAGTCCGTGGAAATCCAAGGGACAAAGGCCTCAGAGACACCGGTGACAGAGGGTCCCGACAAGAGAGATGGATCCGTCGCCGTCTAACGTGCACGTCCCAGGGAGAAGAGGAACTTGTGTTGAAAGGCAGGAGTCAACAACCACCCTTCAGGTGGAGCTACGGACTCTGTGAGGTAGTGTTCTCATCGTCTCCTCCATTCACACGCAGTCTGTGGAGTTGGAGCAACGCTGTGGAGAACACCCGGCCCAGTGGACACCTGATGAAAAGGGCCTCCGGGACATCTCGTGGCCGGAGAACACCTGAGAGAGGGCGTCCTAGTGAGAAGGATGTCCTTCAAACACTCCATCCTTTGTAATGTAAAGCCAAGGTGCCTATAGTGACGAAACCAGACTGACTAGTAGAAGACATTCATCCATCAAGTCCACCATCTGGTCATCCTGTTCGGCGTCACCCCAAAATCAAGATCTCAGTAAACTGAAGAACACACTTTCAGGGCGCAAGTCCAGAAGAGCACGCCCACCGAGAACCAGGACGTCAAGCCCAGGAGTACTCATACTTCAGCGCCAATTTCCACCGTCGTCATCTAGCAAGCAGCTGAAGAGACACATTTTAAATTTATGATGATTATATATTTATGTATTTCCTCCCACTGGTTCGGACTTTGCATTTCCTTAATTTTTATTACATTTTGGGAGGAATGTTGTGTCCTGCTGGACACATTCTAGTTGTTCAAATGTGTAAACCTACACTTTACACCCACCCACCACTGATGTCACGAGTCACGTGACACAGTTAATAAATAGGGCGGAGCGCACGTGCTCTTGGCCATTAACCAGCTACCCCTCTAAGTGTCGGTGTCCATTCATTATGCTAATGCGGGCCTAGGGCCCCAACACAACAGAGGGGACATGCCCAGGGTCACAGTGCAGACAGATGCGACCTACGCACCTAACTCGATGTAGTGCCATAATTGAAGGCATTTCCATATCCTGAAAAGTTAGGTAGAGGTCTCTCCGATTTGGCAAGATGTCCCTGCGAGGTGAGCACCTGCTGCTGACACCAGGAGTGACCTGCAGGTCAGAAGAAGTTAGCACCCGGCAGGGTCAACCATGCCCCCCAAACACAGAAGGATTAAAATGGGCAGCAGTATTGGTTGTTTATTTAAATGAAAGACACCTGGGGAAGTGGAGTTGTTCAGCGGTGGAGAGTGGGGCGACCCATGCAGAGCACCAACATTGTGCATGAACTCCTGACCACCTTCCCCGGCCAATAGACACACACGGCAAGCAAACGTTGCGGCCTCCCTCTGAACGTGGCCACGGCGCCACACTTCCGTGCGCCACAGACATTCTTAGGCCTTGAGTTGAATTATCTACATCTTTCCTCATATCAACCGAAAGGAGGTAGCATATCATCATTTCAAACTGCCATGAAAGAAACTAAGCTACCTCTGAGCAACCTTGTACCTTGACTTCCTCCGAGAATCTTTCAAGAAAGGCTGGCAATTCATCATTTTAAACAGTGGCAGAGGAATGGAATCTGAACTCGCTCTAACAGAACCATTTAATATGCACACTGATCTGTTTTTGCCGCATATAATCCGAGAAAGGCTGGCATTTCAAACGTTCGTTGAGGTACCTGGAGATTCATCTGGCTGAACAGCCTTTTCACAGGCAATGCCATATCTTATCTGCGCACATCACCAGAGAAGGCGCAGCATTTTATCATTTTAAGTAGTTTCCAATTACAGTGCAGCCATTTAATGCACACTACGAACTCTCCTCACAGCTTCCGAGAAGGAATGTTACTTCATCATATAAACAGTCTCGGGGTATCGAGGTTTCTTAAGCTTTTACACATGCCTGTGAGGTCTCCTCGCCGCTTCAGAGTTTCATCAAAGTAAGAACTCTCTGGGTACACAAATATCTACCCGTAGTGGTCACTGTCTGGGGTAGATGCTTTAGGTCCAGAGCAAGTGGGAAATTACGTCCTCGAACTCGGAGGAAGAAAAGGCTGAGTTGGCCCTGCTGGACGATCGAAAGCTTAACCAGCAGAGCTACATCAACAAAGTCTGCTCCCTCAAGCACTGTGAAATTAATATCTTTCTCTGGAAATTGGAAGCGGGTTGGGTAGGATGGACCACCTATCACTTCAGAACTTGGATGTGTGCATTTAGCTCCTTCACACGTCTACAGCTTCCCATATCAAATGTGAATATGAATCGCCTTGTTGGATGGGTGCTGCTACCTAGCTCGTTTGTTCATATGACCCCTACCATATGTGTGCACACACCCCTACTGCATGTGAATACTGTTGTATATTTATCCTTTCTTTATTTCCATGTTTTCTGTGATTCTTACCTGTGTCATGCATTCCAGAATGTAGATGGCTCTGCCTCTTCCTAGTGTTCTAGTTGGAGACAGTTTGTGCCTGGCCAGCTTGCGTCGAGGTTGTTATGCTGTGCTTTCCTGCAATAAACCAGTTGTGGTTTTCCTGTGGTCTCCAGACCTTTTACTACAATTTTGGCGACGTTCTTAACACTGGCCGGTACATCCTGAAGACCTCCAGCCGATGCCTGACTGTGAGCAGTATGCAGCGCAGCTGTGAGCAGGGTACAGCGTAACATCCTCGAGTGAAACGAACCTGTTGCGTGTGGACCTCGTCGATCTCCCTTTGGTGCGTCTCTATGCTGTGCAAAGATGTTTCCCTGGTGAAATTGTAAGTACTTTTGCCCTTGCGCGAGCTAAGCACGAGCGCACTCATAAGCCTTCAGCAACGGCTTGAGTGGTTGCTTCCACGTCATCGCTTCATTGTTGTTGTTGCCTGGGAGACGACGCTTCATCGGCCAGCTCTGACGACTGATGATCGGCAGCTTCATTCACTTGCGCTCCAAGCCTCAATAGGTTGCGTTCCAAGCCTCGTTTTCGTCCTTGTCCTGGTGGCGGCCATTTTAGCTCTTGTTGTTTGCTTGCCAAGCCTCGATTTGGTTCAAGTTTCGGAGGCGGCCATTTTAAGTCATTTTTAACGCGACTTTACATCGAACAAACCCTTGACATTTCCTCTTCCTGTCTCAACATCTAAACATTGTATTTCGGACATTTACCAGATTCACAAGTAACAGAGGTATGTTCTCACAGTGATTACAACTTTATCTTGTTGTGCAATCTTTTCTTTTATTGTTAATTTGTTCATTGTACTTTGGACATGGCACAACAGTTTGTAGTTACTTTACCTCCTCAATTCCTACCTGAACCTGGGGTTCCTGAGATACCTTGGGAAGACTGGTATATAATGTTTGATAATTATCTTGAAGCTCTAGATGGACAGGAATTTTCAGCAAAAAGGAAAAAGGCCATCCTTTTGAGCACTCTTGGCAAGGAGGGACAGAGGGTTTTCAGATTTTTACCTATCACTTTAAGAGCTAATGGCCAGGACATTGACGAGTTTAAAGAAGCGGTTGCACGTCTGGAAATCAGATTCGCTAAGGAGGAGAATTTGGTTATGAACCGATATAAATTTTATACACAACGTCAAAAAGATTCTGAAACAATAGACGATTTTGTGGCTCGACTTAGGGAATTATCAATAAAGTGCAAGTTCGGTGCTATGAACGACGAACTTATAAGAGACCAATTAATTGTCCAGTGTTCAAGCAAGAAAATCCAGGAGAGGTTATGGGCCGCTAAGAACCCTTCCCTGAAAGATGCAATTGACCTGGCTAAAGTAATTGAGGAGTCAAGCAAATGCATGAAGGTTCTAGACTCACATAAGTCGTGTCCTCAACAAGAGGTCTCTGTTGTTTCTGATAAAGGTAGTGTGGCGGAGTGTGAACATTGCTGTGGAGACAATGTTGCTGTTGTAAAAAACAGACCCAGACCTCCTGCTAAAAAATCCTCCTCGAGTAGATTCTGCAATAGGTGTGGCAGTAGTAGCCATTCATCAGACGCAAGGTTTTGTTTTGCTGCAAACAAGGAGTGTTTGAAGTGCGGCAAAGTTGGACATTTCTCGAAAATGTGCAAAGGAAAAGCTAAACAAAGAGTCGCTATTGTTGATGACTATATTGATGACACCGCAGCTGAGCCCGAAAGACTCCTGGTCATTGACGATGTGGATGTCATCTGTGATGATCCAAGACAAAACAGACCCAAAGCAATATTCAAGATAGACTCCCATGAGGTGTCGTTGATGGTTGACACAGGTTCTCGCCATACCATCATCCCTAAGGCTACTTTTGACACTTTTTGGGAGGGTGTGAATTTACATGAGAGTGATATTTCTCCTAAGGGATTCAATGGCCAGAAGATTGAAATCCTTGGTTTCTTCGAGTCTGAGATTGTCTTCGAGAAGAGGTCTATATTTGGGAAAGTTTATGTTTCTATTGATGGCCCTCCCATCCTTGGATGGGTACATCAATATGACCTCTACATAGTTATCAATCCTAGGGCTAAGAATCAAATAATGGTAGTAGATGATGACTCTATTGAATTTATCCTTTCTGAATTTGGGTCTGTGTTCAGGGAGGAGTTGGGTGAGCTTCGTGGGTATGCCCATCTGATTAAGTTGAAGAAAGATAGTTTGCCGGTACAACACCGTGTAAGGAGGATTCCCATTTCAATTCGCAATGAGGTGAAACTCCTCATTGATGAGATGCTTCAATGGCATGGGTTTCGCCCGTTGTGATTTCTAAAAAATCAGACGGAAAGTTGAGGTTCTGTGTGGACCTCAGGTCCCTAAACAAGTGTGTCGTTGCGGACACCTTCCCCTTACCTAATATCGCCAAGATGGTGTCCACTCTTCAAGGGGCTAGATATTTCTCTAAGCTCGATCTTAAGAGTGCCGACCATCAGGTAAAGCTCCATGAATCATCGAAGCACCTTACTGCCTTTATTACCCCTGAGGGGATTTTCCAATTTACCCGCCTTCCCTTTGGGTTGATATCGGCAGCGAGTGTCTTTCAGAGGTTGGTCAGCGAGATTTTCAAGGGGCTGAAGAACGTAGTATTCTTTCAAGATGACATCTTGGTTTTTGGAGACTCTGTGGCAGATCACAATCATGTTCTGAGAAATGTTTTGCATAGAATTTGGGACACTGGCATTACTTTGCGTAAGGAGAAGTGCTCTTTTCTTGTCCAGAACATTGAGTACTTGGGACATGAAATCTCAGTCAACGGGGTTAAGCCAAAAAAGAACCTTCTTGATGCAATACGTTTAGCACCTTGCCCGTCTGATAAGGACCAATTGCGGTCATTCATGGGGTTAATCGAATACTACTCCAAGTTTGTGGAGAAGTTCTCGGAGAAGACCTTGCCTCTGAGGGCTTTGTTGAAAAAGGGTTGCAAATTCACTTGGGGGCCCGAATTGGAAGTGTGTTTCAATAATATCAAGGAAGCTATCTGCAGTGCTAAGGTTCTGGCACCTTTTGATACCTCTAAAACTTCCACTTTGTTGGTGGATGCCAGCGCTCATGGTCTTGGTGCCGTATTGTTACAATCCCATAAAGACGGTGAGAGGCCTGTTGCTTTTGCCTCACGCACTCTTTCTAAGTGTGAACAGAACTATTCTGTAATTGAGAAGGAGGCTTTGGCTGCTGCGTGGGGTACTCACCATTTTCGACCCTACTTATGGGGTGTTCGTTTTAACCTGAAGACTGACCACAAGCCCCTTATCCGCATCCTTTCACCTGGGGGTGGGGCATTTGGTTCTCCGAGGTTGGCGAGGTTGGCTTCCAAACTCCAGGAATATCATTTTGACATTTCCCACATCTCTGGGTGGCGACATTTTCAAGCTGACTGTCTGTCTAGGTTGGCTGTTCCGTCTGGTGCTGATGTTGGCTTCAGCCTTGAGGGTTTTGATGAGAATGTTGCTTGGATAGATGATGTTCTCCTGTTAACTGAGAGTTCCTTTTCTCGGTCTGAATGGGTCGATGCTATGTCCAGTGATAGTGTGTTACAGGAAGTCATCCAGTTAATTAAACTAGGTTCCCGCAGGGAGAGCTGTGTTCATGTTTCTGTTCGCCCTTTTCTAAAGGTAATTGATGATTTGTCTGTATGTAATGACAATGTTGTTATGCGTGGCGATAAATTTGTGCCTCCTGTTGATTTGAGATCCAAACTCATTTCTTTAGCGCATGAGGGTCACCTTGGCCAGACCCTGACACAACAGCGTCTCAAGTTGAATTTCTGGTGGCCTGGTATGGACTCTATGGTTTCTTCTTGGGTTGAGAACTGTCATTCTTGTAAGGAAGGTGAGAAGAGACTAAAGGTCTCTGTGGGGTCCCAGATGGGTGTGTTGCAGTTTCCTGAAGTCCCATGGCATACCATCTGTTTAGACTTCATAGGTCCAATTGCGGAGTTACCTCTTTCGCAGAGGTTTGCTGTGGTTATTGTAGATTGCCATTCCAAATGGTTGTCCGTGGAGTTTCTAAAAGATATCACCACGGAAACTACCATCAAACACTTGAAATCTCTGTTCTTTTTGGAGGGTTTTCCAAGTGTCATTATAACTGACAATGGCACACAGTTGGTTTCCCATGACATGCAAGCCTTTTTGTCTGATTGTGGAGTTTCTCATCACAGGACCACCCTTTACAATCCCTAGGGGAATGGTCTTTGTGAGCGGTTAAACAGATTGGTGAAAGGTACTGTTCAAATGGCCCTCTCCAGCAGTTCTTCTGTCTCCTCTCTTGTTCGTGAAATGGTTTTTGCGTTTTGTACCACCCTTCATGGCTCTCAGTCCAGGTCTCCCTTTGAAATGATGAGGGGTAGGGTTCCTAGTACCAAATTGATTCCTTCTTGGCTCAAGGATGTGGTTTGTCAGTCGGGTTTGGGTAAGGATTTTTGTTTTCCTAAGGTGCCTAGAGGGATCCCTGGGGTTACTAATTCCTCAAGTAAGTGTCCTACGGATCAGTCTGCTAAGTCTGTTTCTAGTAGACTGTCTACTAAGTCTGTTTCAAGTAAACAGTCTGCGGAGTCTGGTTCTAGTAAACTCGCTAAGGGCGATCTTGTCAAGGTAAAGTCTGGTCGCGTTTCTGGTGGTTTGTCGAAATTCCGTGGTCCCTACCTTGTGAAGATGGTCTATCCTCACTATGTGGTTCTTTCTAACGGAGAGAAATGGAATTTAAGGAGGGTCGCTCTCTATCAGAAAGCGGCTAGCGGTCCTGGCTCTGTTTCCCCTTCGTCCTCTTCTCCCTCTCCTGTTCCTGTTCCTGCCCAGGATCTTCCTTCTTCCGGGTTCATGTTTATTCCTTCTCAGGTTACTGCTACAGCTCCTGTTGCGCCTGTCCCCGTGCAAACCTTGGTGAGGGGCGATGGTGGAGGGGATGCTCCTCACCCTGTTGTTTCTGATCCCAATCCTTCTGTGTTTGCTTCCAGGCCTCAAAGATGCCGCAGACCTCCTGTATACTTGAATGATTTCTGTTGTGATTAGTTTTTTAGAGGGGTGACGTGTGTCCCCTTCAATGTTCAATTTCTTTGACCTATTGCTTTGCTTACTGCTAGTTTTATTGCTCAATTGTTATTGCTGACTTTCTTTAGTCTTGTGTTAAGTTTCCTTTTATGACATCTTGTTTTTTTGCATTAAGTTTCCTTTTCCATGACATGTTCTTTTTTATTCTACGAGAGGAGATGTATTGTATATTTATCCTTTCTTTATTTCCATGTTTTCTGTGATTCTTACCTGTGTCATGCATTCCAGAATGTAGATGGCTCTGCCTCTTCCTAGTGTTCTAGTTGGAGACAGTTTGTGCCTGGCCAGCTTGTGTCGAGGTTGTTATGCTGTGCTTTCCTGCAATAAACCAGTTGTGGTTTACCTGTGGTCTCCAGACCTTTTACTACAAATACTCACCCGCATGTGTGCAATCTCCCCTACCGCATGTGAGCACTCATCCTACCGCGTGCGCGCATTCACCCTTACCGCATGAATGAAACTCACCCTTACCGCATGTATGCATTCACCCTTACCACATGTGCCCACTTACCCCGACCGCATCTGCATCCCTGTGAAGGTTGTGTTTCCGCTGACTGTTATCTTTACACATGCGGGGTCGATGTCATAGTCTCAAAGGGCAAGGGTTACAGAGTCATGTACTTGTTATTGCGGGTCAACAACCCAGGTTATGATGATCGTTTGGCAATGCTATGTATCAAGTTAAACTTGATGGATGTTGTGTTCTAGGGAGGACGGGAACAGGGCAAGGGCTGTCCCACCTCTTCCGAGAGTCACTACTAACACGTCCAGTAGATGGTGTCAAAAGCTCATGCATCACCGGCATCTTGTGCAGCTGAAGTTTATCAGAGTATTTTCAGTACTTACACGGTGCCAGAAGCACAATTTTTAGTTATGGAATAGATTATTGCTCTCCAGGAATTGGGGAAGTTTTGAAATTACTATTATTGAGAGACCTTTCTGAGAAAAGGGAAGGCCATATGTCAGCCTGCAGTTTAACAAGAGCTATGAATCATCCTCTGTGTTTAGGAGAGGGATGATGAGAGAATATTATGAGTTTTGTAGAACTTAACCAGTTGATAGCGTTTTGTGTATTTGGATACAATAGGGTCAACAAAAGGGAGTCCACGGCTGACAACATTTTCTTTTTTTTCTTTTCTACATTGAACAGTCTTCCTGAATAATGAAATGATCTTTGAAGAATTGGATTCCTGTAAAACTGGAAACTTTAGCTATAAATGTGTACCCACATGATCCAAGACTTTGATAAAGTTCTTGGTGAAGCTGGTAGATTGCTCATTCCCCAAGATCATGTTGAATGTACTCTATAAGAAAGATGGCAGGCTATCACAGAGCGACTGTAAGGTGTGCTTTGGTGAAGTGAAGCTGCAGAGTAACCATAAATTCATCATAGATCCTGAAGACAGCTTTGTGGGATTTTCTGTTTCGAAAATGCAAGCTTAGAAGTAGGCTTTTGCGGGTGGACCGACTCACAGAACTAGCAGTGGTATCCAGACTCTGTGAGCTGCTGATAGTTTGCATTGTGCCCACGTCAATTGGAGGACCCATTCTTTCTGTTTACTTTGATGTAATCCCTCTGTGAACTAAGAGTTAGCTAGCAGAGGTGGGTAACATTATTTTGCAAATTGTGAAATGGTTTGTATTTTCTCATTTTTACAATTCACCTACTGAGCAAACCAAGAAACTGGTGGATTTGGCCCTTTCACATGCTTTGTTCAGTTTATGTGCTTCTGCCCCGAAAAACAAGAGCCAGGGAGTGTCACACAAATGCTCACAACATAGGCAGATTGATTGTTCTTACAGGACCACACCCACTGTGAGAGCCACCCTCGACCCACACACTTTGCAGTTCATAGCAGAGAGACCAGCTGCCATTGGCCGTTTCATTTCTTTTGTGGCAGTGAACCTGTGATATCTTGTGTACGCGTGTTGCAGTTAGCTTCCATGTACCCCAATGTCTCCCAGACATTATTATTGCTGCTTTGAAGGCTTTGGAGTTGGCCCTGGTATCTAGAGGATCTGACCCGCCACTTGATATCGGCGAGGATTCAAAGCTGGTAGTCAGGTGAAGAGTGATTGGAGGGGTGTAATGCTGATGTAAGTGCTCCCACATAAAAAGCATTGTTGGAGTTTTTGCATATGTGTCTTGCTCCCAATTGTTTTCCTGCTTTGGATTGTTGCATAAATAATCCTTAGTAACAAAATTGAGAAGAATGAGATAAGGCCAGGATTGACATATGTAAATTGAGGCTGTGATTTTAGGGATCAAGAGAAAAGCAGACCAAGAGTGTGTCTACACGTGGGGAGTTGGTGCTTCACTACCTGAGTGAGTCACCCTAATTCCAATGGACATGGGCATTAAATGAGTGATCTGCCCGGATACTAATATACCCTATGATCAGTCCTTTTTGATAGAGCGATTAAATCTGATTGATCTGGTGCACGAGAGCTATTTCTTTTCTGATTAATGAAAGTCATCCTTAGCTCCTTAAAAATATTTTCACGGTTAAAGTGGCCAAATCAGATAAGATTGCACCATCCCATTAAAAATGATCACAAGTGATAACCCCAGGGCACATGGCAGGGTTATCAAATTGTATGTCGTCATAAAGGTTGATCAGTCCATAAGTAATGAAATAACAGTCAAAGCAGCAAACATCATGCCCACTAAGAAAATTGATGTGTTTTATCTAGGAACCCGATTCAATATTGTGACCTTATGCCCCTAAACGGCTATAATCAATACATATCCCTATAATGGCATAACATTCAGAGCCATATTTTCAGTAAATCGCCTCTGCAGTCCATGACACAGCAGAAGCTACTTCCTTAGATTCCTAGAGAGCACACCGAGTTCTTTCGACACACCAAACCCCCAGCAACCTGGGAAAGCCCTGCTTGCTTTGTTTTAATTTGAAATAGAACTCCTGCGAGCACTGTAAGAACGACCAGTTCTTAGTGACATCTTTATTGACGTCTTATGTCCAAACCTTACGTCAAACTCGGCACCTTTCAGGTATAAATATACCAACGCTGCCTTACGCAAATACGCGGTGGTGATTCTGGAGCAGAGCCGCGAATTTACTTTCCGAGAGCCCAGCAGAAGCGAGAAGCCCACGGACGCTGCCCCTCCTCTTTGACGCGCTGAGAAAGAAGCTGCCTTTTCTCCTGCCGAGAAAATCCAGGTCCGGCGTTTCCAGCCTACACTTGCGGGTGACTGGAATATCGAGTCCTGAGAAGGAGATACCAGACCTCCTACATTCTATTCCCAAGGTACAGTGCTGACTAAACCCTTAGAGAGAATTCTTAAACAGATCCTTGGCAACAAAAACCTACTTAACTTAAACTGCTACTTACTTACTCCTTCCCACGTGTTAGGCTTAGGTCAGGTACACCGGGGTAGGCGTATTTTAGAAGCACCAGTTGAGCATGTTAGCTTATGTATATATGTATATATATTTTATCCATTTTAAAGTGTCTTATGGCTAAGAAACCATATCAATGCTTTTACAGTATTATTTCGTAATACTCCTTTTACTGTACGCACTTTACGTTATAACAAGTCTTGCAATTGCGGCAATTCATTTCTCTTGCATGAGAAGGAAGACTGCTCAATAAATAATATCTTTTATTGAAAACGCCCGTCTCTCTATTCTCTGCACCCTGGTGAAATTAAATCTGCACAACTGACTGAGTGAAATAGCTGTCTATTGTTTCACACGACTTTAGAGATTGACTCTTATTCTGAGGGAGCAAAGTTGTCATGTTTATGCGGTTGTCGGAAGCTGAATCCCTTCTTGTCTGAGCCAGGGAAGCTGATCACTTCCTATTCAATCAAGAAAGTTTCCAGTGACCTCTGAGCTAGCTGTCGCAAACCTAAATTAAGTCTAACATAGTCAGTAGAGACCTAGAAGACCTTAGTCCTACGTCTACACTGCTGTTTATGTTATTCCAATGCGCAGTGCCTATAGGGAAAATAGGAACTACACTACATGGCGCCCAACGTTTGGTAAGGCGATAAAACTAACGCAAGACGTTAGAGTAACTCAGTCGTGCTTTTTCACACAGACCCTTTTTCCCGTCAATACTCCAATAGACGTCTGGAGTGGGTGAAAGGTTAATATCCGCCGGAACTTAGTAGGAAGAGATTCCTATGTAGAGTTTTTGGTTAAGTCAACGTTGAAGGATACAGTGTTCCAAAATATTGTGCTTCTAATCTTTGTCTCATTGAAACCTGATCTGCAACAAAAAACCTTTCTGACAGTAAAATGCCAGACAAAAAAGCGTTCAGAAAAATACATAGACAGGGAAACCATGCTGGCTGTAAAAACGTCTTCAAAAGGCAACTATGCAGCACTACCTGTGAACTATCCACTCAATTATACATACGGAATTGATGCAAACTCCGTTCCTTTTGCTCGAATCCCTGGAGTGGGGGGTAGGGTAATTCCAAACACGAACCGGAGAATCTTTTTAATAGCAGACGCACACATGGGTGTAGGTCCAAGGCACAAACAGATGAAGGAATCTCTTACAGAATTACAATCAGAATACTGGTGGCCGGGGATGAGCCTGCAACATTATAAATTTGCGAAGAGCTGTCCAGACTGCAACAGAGACCGCAGTAACGAGCCAACCGGAGTAATGCCATGGCCATTTCTGTAGGTAGCAGAAGGCTATCTATACATGAAATCCAGAGTCCTATTAATTACTTTTAAGACTATATTCACTTAAAGATGTGGCCCCAGCGCTCGGCTGACGCCAGAACTGTTATAAAAGATTTGCGAGTCTTTTTCGGCACATACGCAATTGCCATGCTTCATTCTAACCAGCGTCCTGCGTTTAGCTCTCGAGCTTATAAGGAGGCCATGACCAGCATGGGCATTGGGTTGCGGTTCTCTTGTACCTTCCATCCTGAGGGAAACGGGGTTGTGGAAAGAAAAAACTGAGACATAAAGCAATCTATAACGGCAAAGGTATTAGGTTCGGGTGATGGGTGGGTCCAACAATTAACAAGTGTCCAACGTAGTCTAAACAACTTGCCAAGAAATTCTCTAAAAGGTTTCAGCCCTTACGAACTATTGTTCGGAACTAGAATGTATGTTCAGGACTTAGATAAGCATGCTTCAGTGGTAGAAGATATGAAAAAATGCTTTGACATCAAAGATCGTTTGGCTGTTTTACAGGACTTAAATGAAACAAGAAAAGCCCTGAGCAACATAAAGTTAAAACAGCAGCCAACAACCACTGAAGACACAACTCCTGTCCCAGCAAGACCTGTCTGGATTCCAAAGATTGGGGATCTGGTCAGAGAGAAAATAGCGGTGAAGAAGGAATTTGGGCCTTCTTACAGAAAAGCAGTACCTGTCTTAGCAATCAACGGAACAAGATCAGTGGTACTACCGCCCCTTGCTGGTAAAAAGGAGAACTGAGTTGTATCCATCGACCTGGTAAAACCACAATCATGTGGCCAATAATAAGTAGTAGGCCCAGTGGACTCCCAAGAAATAGCAGAATACCAAAATTTGCTACAATCCAAGAGGTTCATACTGAAAGACTAATCACATTTGATAAACCTACAGTGAATAGAAAAGGTCTATGCAACAACAATGACATGGAACTTGTGCCTCTTGAAACCCAAAAAAAAAACAGTTTGTCAAGAAACACCAGTCTACAATGATGTAGCATCAGAATATGCTAATGAAAGGAAAATTGAAAAAACAATTCCACCAATTGACAGAACTGCATCTGGCTACTTCATCAATTTCGATAACTTTTCTGAAGATCAAAGCGAGCCTGAAGTAACGCCAGCAACAAAGACTTTTAAAGACAAAGCAACAGAACTCTTTCATCAACACAAAGAAACCTATCTTATTTCTCCAGGGTTGGAATTTTGGATTATGCTAGGGGTATTTTTCCTCCTGCTTTGGCTCATCATGGTACTTTGTTTCGGAAAATTCATTGAGGGAAAATACAGTACAATGGACACATCAAGTCAGAACATCAACTTAGTTCTGAAGCCACGCAAGTCATCTCACATCGAGAAAAGAGAACTATCATCAGTGAATGTCACAGCCATTCCAATACCCGGCGTGGTAGTTTGGGACAAAACAGATTATGAAATATATGGACCGGTCGAACTCTTGAAATATCCTTATCAGTTTAAGGTTTCTTTAAGTGACTTTGTAAAACCAAGTACATTCTCTGATGATTGGGACTTTGAAAGCATAAACAATATGATGTCAGATTTAGTAATGTCAGCAAAATTTACAGAACATGATTATTTGCAAGGTTCATCGAATTATGAACAGTTGTATTGCTATACCCATTATGCAGACCACTATTTACATAAATCTGCTCAACCTAGAAATGTTTTTAAATATAATCAATGGGAACATTGTGCAACTCCACCTAAAAGCAGTTCAAAAACATTCAATGAGAAATTCCAATACTTTTCAGGGTTTAACACAAGTGATGCAGAAACATTTTATTATAAACTGTTAGATAAAACAGGGACAAAAACCATGCTGACAAATACTAAATTGATATATTCAGAAACATTTTATGAAACAATGATTACATTTGGTTTTGATTTCTGGAAAAACAACATTGAAACAAAAACCATTTGGGGTATAAAAGATTGGCAGGTACAAGGCCTAGAAGCATTATTTCGAGCCTGCATGATCCCAGAACAAATAATGTTCTTGAATGACACCATTCAACAAACGACCTGTCTTGGCCTAGCCAAGAACAAAGACTTAAACAAACCGTCTATTCCACAGCAAATACCTGATAATGCAACCACAGATATTGAGATAGACGTATCCAAGATTTTACATCAAAACAGAACACATCCTGATTGGAAAAAGTGGTTAATCTGGCCAACAGACACAAATAAATATCAAGAAAGATTCCTGAACAAAATACAGGGGTTAAAAATGACCAGACCAGACCCTAGATACTCCCAGAGACAACATCCAGGGATAGTAACAACATACAGTGTAGGGAAACTATGCCTTGAATGGTTACAAACATCCACACTGGCACAAATTAAGCAACATTTGTCTTTACTTAAAGATGGTGCTGACTTGCGCGATTTCATAATGGGACCACGCAAACAGCGTCAAAAACGTTTCATAGCGGCCAGTATATACGCTGCTTACAACGAGGTATGGAAAGTGACTCAAATTGAGACAGCAGAGAAAATACGAGAAATTGATTGTATTAATTTGGAAAAATCACTTTTTGTTGTGGACTACGGGTTAATGACTCTGTCCTCCAGAATATATTCACTGGACAGTATTGTTTCATCTGCTATAGATATAATAGATTAGGTCTTGCTAATGTTACAACATGGTCAGTCCCAATTGCGTTCTATTGTACAGCTAGGTTGGACGTTGCAAAACCTGCGTTCAGGCTATGTGCCTTGGAGTTTAATCAACACAACGTCATTGTTCTCTATCTTTAACCTTACTGATAAATAAATCAGTTTGGCACAGAAAGGAGCAGACTATACGATTCTGAGCATTGAAAAACTTGAGAGATTACCATTGACAATGTCAGAAAGACCTGTCATTGAATGGATAATACACAGGATTATCACAATTCCGATAACAACTTTCCAATTCAAAAAATGCCAAGAGTATATACCAGCAGGCCAGTATGAAAGGTTGGGTAAAGGGTACATTAAGTCAACATTGAAATTACCTTATACACACACGTGTTATAGTGACATAAACCAGAATGTATTTCTTAGTGGTAATAATTGTAAACATTCACTAAGCGGTATACTTCTGTGTCAGGGTATTAGTTTACATGGGGCCTGTGAGGGGACTTGCAACACAGATAGAGCCATTCTTTAGATAACTTTATAACTGGAGTTAAGTTCTAATAACGGACCACAGCTGTTGTGGCAGGGTGCCAGGGAAGACGTGATTCCAAATAGGGGGCGGGTTCTCACCCCCAAAACAATTGCACAGCTTATTGGAAGCCTCCTGGCTTTCGTTTTATAACAACTATTTTAACCATGGTTCTACTAATTTAATCAATTTTTTATCCTCTTTTATCACTCGATTTTAATCAACAATGTTGTCTGTCCACACGCGGAAAGAGAACTGCCATATTTTCAGGTTTCTGATGCTCATTCAGTGTCCATCCGAACCTTCTCAAAGAACACGATTGAAGCAAACATCGTATGAAGCAGCGTTTATTGAATTAAAAGGCCCAATGCATTTCGGGCGGCTCGCGCCCTTCGTCAGGGGTCGCTAAAAGATAAACAATAACACCATCACTATCCCTTGTATTAACATAATGTCATACCGTAATAAATATCATGCCGAAATAAATATACATCAAACATTAAGTAATCCATAACTCTTATACAGTGTGCTAATCATTGTTTCTGCATGTTACTTCATCGAACGTTACCCCCCAGACTGTCAGTTTTATATTATAACAATTCATGATGAGCATACCTAAACTCATTACACCCTGTTTTATTGTATAACCCTCATCACTCTTTATGTGACCCCGTTCTATCCAATACTTTCTTTCTTACTTCCCCCCATTGCGTTTCTCTCAGTCCTCCCTCCGTTCTGATCACATCATTCATAGTACTGTTCATCTTTTACTAACTAAACCAGCTTTTCCTAACCACATACATTTCACTGTTACCAGCTCCCGTCTGTTCTGTTAGTTACTGCTAGCGTTCTAATCTCAGTGCTATGTCGCGTTGTTAACCATTTCTATCCCTTTAAAACCAGAGTCACTCTTTTCATACCTGCTTTCCTACAACATGAGGTTTCCCATCTCGGTCTGCGTGAATCTGCAGCCAGGTGTACGCCCTTCTTTACCTCCCACGTGTCCCAGAATTTATTAGCACCATCATTTTCCCATTGGTTCGTACAATTGCTTAACCTCCTGGCGGTAGCGTCATCGTTAGTTTCTAAAAGTTAAACGAACTCTAGTACCCATAATCCCATTCGTTTTATCAATGGTAACATGTATTCGAAATCCTATGTCTAAATCGTGTTTAAACATTATAACAGCACAAAAAAGGGAATAGTATCCTATTAAAAGTTTTTCAACCATATTCATTAAACGACAACATTTCAAAACGACTCTCGATGTTATTCCGTCTGTGTGGATTACTCCATTGTTCGTAATTGTGTTTTAACTCTTCTCATTTCTTGTAACGGGTGCAAACCCCATTGTGGACAGAGGGTATGAATATATCTATGAATGAGGGTGGGGTGCACACCTCCGTATTCTTCCTTAAACATACTTTTACTTGCTTTTATGTCGTGATTGCGTGCAGATTGCAAAAGGCGCTCTGCCCACATGGTGCCAGAGTACGAAGACGTGATTCCAAATAGGGGGCGGGTTATCACCCCCAAAACAATTGCACAGCTTATTGGAAGCCTCCTGGCTTTCGTTTTATAACAACTATTTTAACCATGGTTCTACTAATTTAATCCATTTTTTATCCTCTTTTATCACTCGATTTTAATCAACAATGTTGTCTGTCCACACGCGGAAAGAGAACAGCCATATTTTCAGGTTTCTGATGCTCATTCAGTGTCCATCCGGACCTTCTCAAAGAACACGATTGAAGCAAACATCGTATGAAGCAGCGTTTATTGAATTAAAAGGCCCAATGCATTTCGGGCTGCTCGCGCCCTTCGTCAGGGGTCTCTAAAAGATAAACAATAACACCATCACTATCCCTTGTATTAACATAATGTCATACCGTAATAAATATCATGCCGAAATAAATATACATCAAACATTAAGTAATCCATAACTCTTATACAGTGTGCTAATCATTGTTTCTGCATGTTACTTCATCGAATGTTACCCCCCAGACTGTCAGTTTTGTTTATCTTTTAGCGACAAGTCAATGGACAAGACAATGGATGAAGATGGCTAGCTGAAAACCCCTACATACAAGTATACTTTACATATAATTGTGGCAACATCCAAAGGTTAAGAACTAACTCCAAATCAAACAAGCAAGCATTTGCAAAGCCAATCATGGGTAAAATATGGCTTGTTGAACATAGATGAGATGTACTTGCAAATTGTTGGATTCCGTATTGCATTTCAGGTTTCCAATTTGACCAATCTTTTGACTTCTTACCAATGAAATTTGAGTGTCTTCTTGGTCGAGGACCACCCTGCTTTTCCTCTTATCTGTCTTGTATCAAGACCCTGCTGGACTATGGGGTGAAAGAAAGCTTGAATAAGCAGCTACCTATGTTCTATGTTATATGACATCTCTTTATTAATGTAATAACTGAACTTTCACAATTGCTTTATTAACCTTCCTGCTTTCTCAAATTTGCTTGAAAATGCACCATTTGTCCACTCTTTTTTCAAAATGTTCTCCACCCGAATCCCCCTTAGGTTGTTCAGGCTCGCTACGCTCGCTTGCTGCAGGGCAGTATGACAATCATTTTAGACCCTACCACTTTAAAATGTCACCAGCCGCCACTCGTGAAACACAACTTATCATGTGTGCAAGGGTAACACTTTGTAAGAACTTCTAAAGTTTTATTTACATTGTAGTGAGGTTTTATTTGAGTGCCCTTCTTGTTGAAAACCGATAGTGCTGTGAAGCCACTGGGATGACATTTAACACAACATAACTCACTCATATTGGCAGAGGTTTCTGTGACATTTCACAGAGAACGAGTTGTCATTTGTTCATTCTTATGCAAAGAAAATACATTAATGTGGGTTGTTGTCTAAAGAGAAGAGTGTGGAATATGAGGACCTTCTGACTGCCTACAATCCTAAACCAGGCTTAGACCCGGCTGAGTGGCATTAGGGCTCATGTTTTTGAGGCCCACTGTTGCAAGTTTTGTCGCTGTTATAACCCACCCAGCTGAAAGACCAGGCAACATTTTTAGGTCTTTTCTACTAGACAGCCATGTGTTGTCTGTTGCCAGACGTATTGTTAGCTTAAAGTGGGCTTAGAGTCTGCGCAATGCTCACCATTGGTTAACTTCATTAGCACTTTTGTTTGCTTCTTATTCACTAGCATATGTGAGCATTCCTGCTCTTTCTTGTATTTGTCCCTACACTGTAGCAGGGGTACATTTCTGTGTCCTCACTAGGGGTGGGTGGAGAATTCCTCTCTCCTGGCTGAGTTCGCTGAGTTTTGCTCACTCCGCGTTACGCAGGGGTTACGAAGTTCCTCAAAAGTGAGTGAAGTGACGTGGAGAACGTTTTTTTCTCTCAAATAGCTCACCAACGTTAAGTTTGCGAGCACGCACTAGAATAAATCACGTGCTACACCTCCTCATGGCAAGATTTCTCAATGCAGATGGTTGCAGCAGCTCGCGACTGCTCCCATTAGGTTGTGACTGCTCGTTTTGAGAAATCTGGCATTCGCATCGAGGATTCTGCACCTCGAGTAGAATATCTACTCGAACAGCAGAACAAAGCTGCACCCTTTTGCGCTACACATTGTGATGTTCACACTGATTTTACAGTGCAGGACAAACTCCAGGCGCCTAAAAATCAGTCTGAGCAGTGCTACTTGCTAAACTCTGCCGCTTGCGGAACTCCACGGAGACCCGCTGAGTTTTGCGTCACTTTGCGGAGTTTCGCAGAGCAGAACTCCACAAACTCCACCCAGGCCTAGACTCCTCACACTGTTTGATTTTTCAGGCACTAGTTTTTTCTTTTTTGTGTGAGCACTACATAAGAGAGTACACATTTTCCTGCTGTTTCCCTAGTGTGTTTCCAAATGACAGCATCTGAGGTGCTCTGACGTTAATAATTTCCCCACTGAAGCCGAGGACAGCCGCAGGGAAGGCCGCACTCGACTCCGATGGGGAAATCAGGCTAAAAACTGCATCCCCAGCTTTCAGGGATGCCTCGTTTGAAAGGGGAGTCTTCACTTTCGAACAAGCCCTTCCTGAATGGGTTTCCTGGCCGTGGATTGCAGCAGCGCTGTGATCCGAGGCCAGGAAACCCCACTAGACACCAGGGATGTCTTTGGGGGGGTTGACCCTTGTGGGAATGGGTGACCCCCACCCCGTGGGCATTTTTTTTATTACTAAACTTTGGCTTTCACTGGGGCATGATAAAAGCAAAAAATAAATAAAATGGTGGATAAATTGCACAGGGTTGGTCCTCCTGCTCAGTGGCCAACCCCCTGTGGGGGGAATTTTTTTTCATAGCCATGTGCTTTCCAAGGGGGTCACAATCGTCCCCCAGGGAAGCCATAACTATGAAAAAAAATTGAGAAAGAAAACTCTCTCTATATATATATATATATATATTCACTGAAAAAACCATAGCTTATAGACCATATATAGTTAGGAATTAGCATTTACAAAACCTTGAAAATTCACTGAAAAAACCATAGGTTATAGACCATATATAGTTAGGGATTAGCATTTACAAAACCTTATTTTACTCGCACAAAACCATTAAAATTCGCATATATAGTTCGTTGCACTAACTATATATCGCGCACCCGCAATCCACTGCTGATGATGTCACATATTACATCATTCATGACTTGGTCAGTGACATCACTGATGACATCACTGATGACATCTCAAATGACATCACTGATGACATCATTCATGTGATTATACGATGAACCTCTTCAGACTCTAATATAACCTTAGATACACTCAGTGTAAACAGACACTTACAGACTGTCACTCATCCATGGAGTTACTCACACACCTAGTCAGTCATGCAAAGAATCAATCACACCTCCATTTCCTCAACTATACAGTTATACACACCTTACTTATTCAAACATATTCGAACACATATTTACTCTCCTATACAATAACTGATACAAGTTCTCAATGATCCATACAGCCACTCACACATTCACTGGCTCTTATGCACAGTAATTTATATATGTCAACTCTCACATGTACTGTGTTTTACATATGTACTTACTTTGACATGTAGCACTGACATATCCATTCACTCACCAATACACTCATGCACACAGTCAATCACCCATACAGCTGTTTCCACATGCACTCTTGAACCCATACATCTAGTGAATCAACTGCTCACACATCTATGCACAGAGTCATACACCTCCCAGCCACCCGCACACACACTCAGTCTCCGATACAAATACTTGGGCAACCAATCAATAACCCATATAGTTACTCATATAGCTACTGATCAACACATGCAGCAGTTTACAAAACAACAGACATAATGATGTACAAATTAAGATAGTTTAGTCACTAACCCATGCACTCAGTGAGACACATTTACTCTCTCACTTATACAGTCAGTCATGCACCTACTAAATCCCTCATCCAGACACTTATACATCCACTCATTCTTCAATATGTAAGACATATTTTAACTTTACAGAAACATACAGTCACTGGATGTTGTCATCAGTGATGTCATCAGTGATGTCACTGACCATGTCATGAATGATGTAATATGTGACATCATCAGCAGTGGATTGCGGGTGCGCGATATATAGTTAGTGCAACTAACTATATATGCGAATTTCAATGGTTTTGTGCGAGTAAAATAAGGTTTTGTAAATGCTAATGCCTAACTATATATGGTCTATAACCTATGGTTTTTTCAGTGAATTTTCAAGGTTTTGTAAAGACTAATTCCTAACTATATATGGTCTATAACCTATGGTTTTTTCAGTGAATTTCAATGGGATTTTAATAGCAAATATGAAAATCTTTAAAATGTCAAGTATGTGATAGGTAAAAACATTTTTGTGTTTATGCACGCTGATCTGCTTTGAACGCTGCCACCCCCCTCTTTTCTTTTAGGAGTATTCTCTCTTTGCAGATAGTGAAGGGTAGGTAACGCAGGCCTTTGCCCCCGTTGTAATCCGTCGTGCCTGCTTCTCTCTCCATTTGATTGATTGTTATCCAAGCATTTACTGTTTTAGAATTGGTTCTCTTTGGTTCATTCTCTATTTACAAACAAGCACAGAGTCGCAATACTCTGTTTATTCTTTGCAGATAGTGAAAAATCGTTTAAAAAACAAAAGGAATCGAGCAAAATCAGTAGGCCACTAATGGGATCTCTTTTTGACCTCGCAAAAATAGAAACATTAGGAACAACCCCTCATGAGAAATACGAAACTAGTGAGATGAACTGAGCTCGACACCATGATGGCTGCAAGACAGCTCGGCTCCGCCACCTACCCCGCCCAAAATAACGACAAACCCTATGCAAATATCATAAATATATACAACACACCAGCAAAGTAACAGGGTAAAACGTTTTATTAAATAACTATTTACATGGCAGCCTGCTGCAACATCCATCACTGTTCCTGTCGAGGTAGCATAGCTGGCGGCCTAGGGGTGGAGGACCGTTGCGCAAATTGCCCGGGGACGACACCATGCGCCAAGACTCGTCCCCAGTACATCCAGAGCTGATGTCCGACAAGTTGTGTGTGAGGATGCCTTGCTGATGCCGCCACCCCCACCACCACCTTTTTGTTGCCTGATCCGGCTAGCTCAATCGATCGAGCATGAGACTCATGCACTCTGATCTCCTTGGCCTCAGTCAAGCATCAATAGTAAGATTTTCATACGTGAGTGTAGGTTCATGGTTTTCCATCCACAGACTAAAAGCCTGGAGTGGGAGTGAAAGAACCATAACTAGGTAAGAAGGAAGGCAGACGCTGTGGGAAGGACTCTGGATATGGTATGTTCCTTGGTCCCTGAGTTGCTTCGATGTCACTGCCTTGCACAAATGGCATAAGTCCTGGATGTTGGGTGCCATAGTTGAGAGTTCTGAGCAGCGCTTGTAACACTGTCTGAAGCTTATTTGCACCTGCTGCAGCTTCACTATTCTCAAAGTAAGTGGGGGCTGTTTGTGGACCTGACTGCATTGGAAAACAATGTGATGCGGTGCCTCCCTGAACCGCTTGACGGAGGCCCCCGAGGGGCGGTGTGATGGCGCGGACTCGGAGGGGGCGCTTGGCTCCGACCCCCTCCCCAAGTCTTGTTGCCCTGGTGTGGCCTGAGATCGCCCCCGACATAGGCGGCCGGCTCCCGGGGTCAAGCGGAACTTTTTGCCTTTTGGTGACTCTTCCATTCTGAACATTGTCCCACAATCCGTTTGACCTGAAGACACGTCCTGCGGTGCCCTAGTCCGACCATCACATATTCCTGCGCCAGGAGACGGCGTGGGATGCACTAGAAGGGAGAGGCGGCGCGAACGAGCCTCCCCCACCTCCCCAGGTGGAGGTTTCTCAGGTACACCCCAGCGCTTCACGCAACCAGCTGAGTTGCGCCCGCTCTTGCGGCTACAGCGTCTCGGCCACCATCCACTTGAATTGCGCCCACTCTTGCGGTGCAGCGATAGGCGGCTGCAACAGGACTCTCAAAATGGCGGCCGGCTCTTCGGATTTAGGCCTGGTCCACTAAAATGGCCCTGGGACACCTTGGAACTCGGACGCTTGACTGCTAGGGCATGGACCCCATTCCCAAAAGCGTCCCCTCAGCCTTGAAGATTCTACAAAAGTCACCGGGGCCCCTGACTCCCTCAGACTTCCGGTGGCGAGCGACTGCCATGATTGCTCGCGGAATGGCCACGACGTAGCCACGGGGTGCTCTCATGCTGACGCCAGCTTCAATCTGAAACATCCAGAAACACTGTAGACTACCAATTCGATCAGTTCCGGTGGAGCCCCAACGTGACCCGGTAGAGAAGAACTTGCCCTCCCCTCTTTGACTGAAGGTTCTTGTTGCCTGTCCCTTCTGTTGTCATTTAACAGAACTTTTTGGACTACTGAAAGGGGTTGTGTTCCGACCGCTGGTTGGTGGAGACATTTTGACTATATTCTGGACCTACGTTGTCGCGTAATGCGTCATATGACGCGCCGCGTTAGCGCACCCGGAAGTGCTCCGGTGCGCGAGGCGCAGCTTCCCGGAAGCGATCCAGAGCGCGGCGCGCAGCGCGTAACGTAAGCATAACAGGTCATGTGACTTGTTAATAAAACTTTTCATTGGTTCATTTGACTTTTGTTATTCTAATGATGAAAGGCTTGGTCATATGAAAAGGGCGTTTCTTCGTCCCATGAGGGAGCCGTTGAAGAAAAGAGGCTCGGCCTGCTGTCTTAGTCGCTGATAGGCATGAATATCGGATTCTTATCGATCACTTTATGTTGCAGGAGTGGAAAACACAACAGCCCTTGACCATTTATCTTTACTGCATTCCAGCGTATTATACCTTTTACCCGTCATGTAATCGGGCTGCTTTATTTCACTTGCCTTTTACTGATTCGAAAACAGTGGCTATTCAAAACTTTACCAATCTAGGTACTACTACCATGTTTTGTTTTAAAAACCTTTATTGTGAAAATGTCAGTATACAAATACGGGCCTATAACCACGTGGCCGGCCACGGAGCAAACTGGAATCGTATATGTTGAGGGGACATTTACACTGTAAAAGAACGTAACGGGCGGGCCGCTGGTTGGTGGAGACATTTTGACTATATTCTGGACCTGCGTTGTCGCGTAATGCGTCATATGACGCGCCGCGTTAGCGCACCCGGAAGTGCTCCGGTGCGCGAGGCGCAGCTTCCCGAAAGCGATCCAGAGCGCGGCGCGCAGCGCGTAACGTAAGCATAACAGGTCATGTTACTTGTTAATAAAACTTTTCATTGGTTCATTTTACTATTGTTATTCTAATGATGAAAGGCTTGGTCATATGAAAAGGGCGTTTCTTCGTCCCATGAGGGAGCCGTTGAAGAAAAGAGGCTCGGCCTGCTGTCTTAGTCGCTGATAGGCATGAATATCGGATTCTTATCGATCACTTTATGTTGCAGGAGTGGAAAACACAACAGCCCTTGACCATTTATCTTTACTGCGTTCCTGCGTATTATACCTTTTACCCGTCATGTAATCGGGCTGCTTTATTTCACTTGCCTTTTACTGATTCGAAAACAGTGGCTATTCAAAACTTTACCAATCTAGGTACTACTACCATGTTTTGTTTTAAAAACCTTTATTGTGAAAATGTCAGTATACAAATACGGGCCTATAACCACGTGGGCCGGCCACGGAGCAAACTGGAATCGTATATGTTGAGGGGACATTTACACTGTAAAAGAACGTAACGGGCGGGCCATTAGGTTGCAAGAACTAAGGTGTCTAACAGTTGCGGAATCGGTGGACGTACATTTTATAATTAAAGTACGACAGGGCCAGTTACAATAAAATTATCTAGATATACATTTGCGGGCAAGTACCATAGGTGATGTTAATTCGAACTTTCAATAGTACAGTAATCAATAACACATCAGAACTTAATATCAATAGGGATGTCCAACTGTTCAATCAGTACTCGTCCCCGCCCGCCATGTGCTTCAAAACTGCATACGTATCTCGTGATATCAAGGTTGGGCAACCAGTACACAACAAGGAGTTACGAGTCCCATTTATACTGGCGTCATTTTGGGCGAGGCCCGGCAGGTCCAGGATATAATCAAAATGTCTCCACCAACCAGCGGTCGAACCAGAACACCTTTTGGCAGTCCAAAAAGGTTCAGTTAAATGACAACAGAAGAGATAGGCAACAAGAACAATCAGTCAAAAGAGGGGACGCTTTCGGGAATGGGGCCCATGCCCTAGCAGGCAAGCGTCCGAGTTCCAAGGTGTCCCAGGGCCATTTTAGTGGACCAGGCCCAAATCCAAAGAACAGGCCACCATTTTGAGAGTCCAGTTGCAGCCGCCTATCTCTGTAGCCGCAAGAGCGGGCGAAACTCAGCTGGACGGCGAGTGAAACGCTAAGAGGCGCCCCACTGCAGATGAGGTGCCTCCACCTGGGGAGGCGGGAGAGGCTCGTTTTGCGCCGCCTCCCCCCCCCCTTCGGGCACCCCACGCCGACTTTCGGCGCAGCATTGTAGGATGGCCACACCAGTACAACAACTTGCTGGACACCACCTCGGTGCCATCCGGATCTTGGCGTGTTGTGCTGCCTTTGGCCTACTGTAGCAGCAAGTGCGGGCGCAACTCTGCTGGACGGCGTGTGAAACGCTAAGGGGTGCCCCACTGCTGATGAGGTACCTCCACCTGGGGAGGTGGGAGAGGCCCGTTTTTCACCGCCTCCCCCCCCCCCCGGGCACCCCACGCCGACTTTCAGCGCAGCATTGTAGGATGGCTACACCAGAACAACAACTTGCTGGGCACCACCTCGGTGCCATCCGTATCTCGGCGCGTTGTTCTGCCTTCGGCCTACTGTAGCAGCAAGTGCGGGTGCAACTCAACTGGACGGCGAGTGAAACGGTAAGGAGCGCCGCACTGCAGATGAGGTGCCTCCACCTGGGGAGGCGGAAGAGGGCCGTTCGCGCCGCCTCCCCCCGGGCACCCCACGCCGTCTTTCGGCGCAGCATTGTAGGATGACCACACCAGTGCAACTTGCTGGACACCACCTCAGTGCCATCCAGATCTCGGCGCGTTGTGCTGCCTTCGGCCTATTCGCACATCGGTCCGCTACTGACGCCGCCTCACGGGCCAACGGATTTTGTACGCTTTTTATAGCCCAAAGCCGCATAACAGGTCATGTGACTTGTTTATAAAACTTTTCATTGGTTCATTTTACTTTTGGTTTCCTAATGATGTAAGGCTTGATCATATGACCTAAAAATAACACTTTTCATTGGATTGAAACATTTTTTTTCCCAAATGATGAAAGCCCCACCTTTTTTTTTCTCACTCGGCAATCCAAAAATGTTCCGTTAGATAACAACAGAGGGGACAGGCAACAAGAACCATCAGTCAAAAGAGGGGAGGGCAAGTTCTTCCCTACCGGGTCACGTTGGGGCTCCACCGGAAGTCATCGAATTGGTAGTCTACAGTGTTTCTGGATGTTTCAGACTGAAGCTGGCGTCAGCATGAGAGCACCACCATCTCGTGGCTCCGTCGTGGCCATTCCGCAAGCAATCATTGCAGCCGCTCCCCACCGGAAGCCTGCGGGAGTCGGGGCCCGATGACTTTTGTAGAATCTTCAAGGCTGAGGGGACGCTCTCGAGAATGGGGCCCAAGCCGTAGCAGGCAAATGTCCGAGTTCAAATGTGTCCCAGGGCCATTTTAGTGGACAAGGCCCAAATCCGAAGAGCCGGACGCCATTTTAAGAGTCCTGTGGCAGCCGCCTATCGCTGCACCGCAACAGTGGGAGCAACTCAGCTGAATGGCGGATGAGGCACAGTGCCGCAAAAGCGGGAGCTAAACAACTGGATGCCGAGTGAAACGCCAAGGGGAGCCCCGCTGCAGCAGAGGAGCCTCCAGCTGGGGAGGCGGGGGAGGCCCGTTCGTTCTGCCTCCCCCCCCGGGGCGCCCCACGCCGTTTTTCGGTGCAGCATTGTAGGATGGCCAGACCAGTGTGACAACTTACTGGACACCACCTGGGTGCCGTCCAACTGGATGGTGACTGAAACGCTAAAGGGCGCCCCATTGCAGCAGAGGAGCCTCCACCTGGGGAGGCGGGGGAGGTCCGTTCGTTCCGCCTCCCCCTACCCGGGGCGCCCCCGGGGCGCCCCACGCCGTTTTTCGGCGCAGCATTGTAGGATGTCAAACCAGTGCGACAACTTAATGGACACCACCTGGATGCCGTCCGGATCTCGGCGCGTTGGGCTGCCTTCGGCCTATTCACACAACGGACCGCTACTAACTAAAAGACAAACCAAAGCAGCTCATTGTTGCTTTGAGATGGATGTTGCAGCAGGCTGCCATGTAAATAGTTGTTTAATTTTTTTTTTTTAACGTGTTTATTTTTTTGTTGCGTTGTATATATTTATAAGTTATTAAAGTGTTATAATCCTACTACTTTGTTGGAGTGCTATATATTTTTAATGTGACACATAATTGTGATGACTTTGAAGTACAAAAAGGCATCCCTGGAATCTTCCGCTTCAGGCTCGGTCCCACACACCCTTACAGTGAGAATCCCCTCCCCAATCACAATACAGGATCGTTATCAGATAGTAGGAACGCGTGTGGTGTGACGGATCTCATGAGGTGGGGGCCTTGATCTACTGTAACTCCTTTGAAGAGGGGTGATTCTTTAAAGTTGGGGCCATAAACTACATCCGCACGGCTAGGTGATAGCCTGGAACCGGCCTGGACAATCAGACACAGAGGAAGAGGAGTGTCAGAGGGTGCGGTAGTGAATAAGGTGAAAGGGAGGTGTCGGGCGGGCACAGGGTGTGATTCTCAGGGAAAAGCAGCGCAGATGGGGGGAGGTTTATGGCCCATGCATGAGAGAGAGAGCGGGGGTGACCAGTGCGTGGGGGAGATGCTTGCGAGGGTGGGGAGCCATGCTGAGGATCAGCGGCGTGCAGAGAGTGAGTCTGGTCAAGGCATCTAAAATGGCTGCCGTGCACGACAAAAGTGTGGCATTGGAAAAAAGGCAAGATGGCGCAGACAATGTTTATCAATAGGGATTAATTTATAACAATTATTTTTAACAAAATATTTACTCGCAGTGACAAAATGGCGGTCAACACTTCCTGATTTCCTTTGAATCGAACGTTAACAAACGTCACGCAGCAAAAAAATAAAACGCTCACGCGCAGCCGCTGGAAGACATGTATCAACATATATGAGCATCCACAGCCACCCTCAGAAAACATAGGGGGTCAGGATATGTCTCCCGTACCCCCTTATTCCCATTTCTCACATTGTTTTTCCTCCATCTTGTTATTTAATTAAAACGAAACACAAAATGGCGAATTCCCATTTCGCGACCCGGTTCGCGAACCGGGAAGCGCTTCTAACGCGAAAAATCAAATTTTTTTTATTTGCCCCACGGGACCCTTTAATAACCCCAACATCATTCCTAGGGGGTCAAGAGGGGTCTACCTTGCCCCCTTTCATTAAATTCCCCCTTCGTTTTTCTCCTCCTCTTGTCTCTCGATCCTACCGAGAGACAAGATGGCGGCCGTTCCGGACTGTTTAGAATGTTGACAGACACCGGAGAGCTAATTAGCTTCGCTTCGCAAAGTTCCGTAACGCGAAAAGTACGCGAACCGGAGCGCTACCAGGGACGCTGTTACAGATATATCTGTTTTTTAAAACGTTAATTTCTCAAAATCCACTGGAGCGCATATATTGAGACCCAGCAAAGGCACATCGGGCTAACAGTCCCTACAATTTTGCCAAGTTTCGTGCAAATCCATTCAGCCGTTCGAGCTAAAAGTGAGGCCAAACGCCCTATGGAAAACTCATTGTTAAAAATAGGTTTTGGGACCCCCTTTTTTCTCGGCCCCCCCTTGACGAAACCCCCCCCAAATTTTCAGGGGCTGCTCGGAAACAAAATGTGCCATTTTCCTGAAAATTTCAGCCGATTCCGTCCACAAACGCCAAAGTTATTAGACATAGAATTTTCAAAAGTCCCATAGAGAAAAAATCCTAGCTATATATACCTACTGGCGACCGCCAGTAGGTAATATATATATATATATATATATATATATATATATATATATATATATATATATATATATATATATATTCACTAAAAAAACATAGGTTTCAGGGACATTATAATTAGAAATTAGCATTTAAAAAAACTTTGGAATTCACTGAAAAAACCATAGTTTTCAGTCACGTTATAGTTAGAATTTAGTATTTAAAAAACCTCAGAAATTTTCTGAAAAAAACATAGGTTTCAGGGACTTTATATTTAGTTGGACATTTTCTCGTACAAAACCAGAGAAATTCTGCCGTTATCGTTAGTTCAGCTAACTATAATTCACGCACCTGCAATGCGCTGTTCATGACGTCACGTATGACATCATTCATGACATGGTCAGTGACATCACTAATGACATCTCAAATGACATCACTGATGACATCATCCCCGTGAAAATCTGATGCACCTCCTCACACTCTAATATAACCTTTGATACACCCACTGTCAAATACAGACTACCATTTTCTAAATCATTGACACACCAATACCAGTTACTACATACACACTCACTGATTCCTAGGTCTACACACACATCTACTCATTCATCCATACAATCACTCATACGTGCAGTCACTCATCAATACAAAACTATCATATGCACTCATACACCTATACAGACACTAATACACCATGACTTATCCATGCAGTTACTCATAGACCTAGTCAGTCATGCTAAGAATCAATCACACTCCTATTTACTCACCTATACAATTATACACACACCACCTCACTTATTCATACAGATACTAACACACTCTTACTCTCTTATATAATCAGTGATACAAGTACAGACTCATCCATTCAGCCAGTCTCACAATCACTGACTATCATGTAAAGTCATTTAGATACTTCAACTCTCACATACACTGCATTTTACATATGTAGTTACTTGGACATGTACCACTGAGACATCCATTCACTCACCAACACACCCATACACACACTCATGCACCCATACGGCTGTTTCCACATGCAGTCTTGAACCCATACACCCAATGAATCAACCACTTACACACTATGCCCAAGTCACACACCTCCCACCCACCCACATACACACAATCTCCCCCAAAAATACTCAGACAACTGATCAATAACCTATATAGACATTCATGTAGCTACTGACCAATTCATGCAGCAGCTTGCACAACACCAGACAGACTGATATAGACATTCACACAGTTTAGTCAGGAACCCATGCATTCAGTAAGACACATTTAATCACTCACTTATACAGTCAGTCACGCACATACTAAATCCTCCATCCAGACACTTTGCACCCACTCATTCTTCAATACACCTTGGAATGTATATAAAACATATTTAAACTTTACAGAAACACACAGCCACTGGAAGATGTCATCAGTGATTTCATCAGTGTTGTCATTTGAGATGTCATCAGTGATGTCACTGACTATGTCATGAATGATGTAATACGTGACATCATGAGCAGTGCATTCCGGGTGCTCGAATTATAGTTAACTGAACTAAATATAACGGCGGAATTTCTCTGGTTTTGTACGAGTGAATTGTCCAACTAACTATAACGTCCCTGAAGCCTATGTTTTTTTCAGTGAATATATGTATACATATAGCACTGCATTGTGGGGGCCTAAGTTATAGTTAATTCAGGTAAGTATAACTGCTGAATTTCACTGGCCTTGTATGAGTGAAATCTACTGAGCATAATAACATTTGTTTTTTAAAGTAAATATGTATCCATACAGCTTCCTTGTTTAAAGTGCCCCAGACCCTAGCAGGGTGGCTCGTCCTGCTATTTATCAAAACATATTTCTTCAACAGATATACACGACTCCAGTGCAAAAGGAATTCCAAGCACTTTATTTGAAATATTGGAGACAAGCAGGCAGTTCACCATTAGTTTTTAAACATCTCAGCTTTACCTACCCGCCTTGATCACAGGTAGGCATCCATCAAACTGTTACATGGGTCATATAATTTTGTAGCACAGGTCAGACTACCTGATTGGCTCGGAGTCCACCAATTCCTGTGTCAGTGTTTGACAAGTGCATTTTCACACTTTTAAAGAGATTCGATTAAAACTGCCTGAATCATTAATCATTTTCGATGTTTAAAATGTTCACGCTGCAGTATATGTTTCCATAAATCATGTAAAAAAATGTGCAGATTAAATCAGTGAAGTAAACTTGTCACATTCAATTTCAATCTCCAAGTGCGTGCTTGAATCCTTCAAACACCAGCAAGCAGAATTAATATACAAAGCTCGCATCCCTTTCCCACATCCTCTTGCAATGTGTCGCAGGCACAGTCCTGTTTACTTTGAAAAAGGATGGAGGCAAGTCAGGCTCCTTCACAATAAATGCACACAGCTTCCTCGTTTAAGGAGCACTAGACCCTAGCAGGGCGGCTTCATCGTGCAGGAACAAAGAATCATGCTATTTATCCAAAAATATTTATTAAACAGAAATACGACAACTACAGAGCAAAAGGAATTCCAAGTACTTTATTTCAAACATTGGAGACAAGCAGGTAGTACATATCTCCAATGTTTGAAATGAAGTGCTTGGTATCTCTTTTGCCCTGGAGTCTCCGTATTTCTGCTGACCAAATGTGTTTGGATATATATAAAAAGACTGTGGGGCAGATTTATGTTCACTGGCGCATCCCCAGGGATGCGCCAGTTAATGTGCACCACAGTGCGCCACAGCTACACCACCCATGATGCGCAGCATTTACAATGCGGCTCACCATGGTGCAAAAACGGCACAGATGCGTGACGCATCTGTGCCGTAAAAGCGGCGCATTGCTGGAGTTGCGTCGCAAGCGCGACGCAGCTCCAGCAAGGCTCGGGGGTGCCCCATCTACACAATGCTGCGTCAAGACATACGCCTGCTTCAAACAGGCGCAGGGTTTTGACGCAGCATTGGCCTGAAAGTGACTGAGTGAAATCTCATAGATTTCACTCAGCCACTTTCAGGAGGCGTTCCTGCGCAGGAACGCCCCCTCTGCGCAGGAACGCCTCCTTATGGCGCAGGGCTTTAAAACATGACGCATCTCCTAAATGCGTCACGTTGTAAATAGCGATACAGAAAAGGGGGTGGTGATGAACAGAGTGTCTGAATTAAGCAGACCACTCTTACCCAGTCCAAAGATCAGGGCTTGATCCATCACCGTTATTTATCTCACTGCACCATCCCAGCTCAGAACCTGGCTATATGCAAATCAGTCTGTCCCTGGCCCAGTGCATCATGGGAACAGGGCAGACTAAACTACCAAGCCAATTCTTCACCAGAAAGAAGACAAGCTACCGGGGACCGGTTTCTGGCATTTCAGCCGTCTTCGGCCCGACTTGCTTGAATCCTGATGGTGCAGTGAGAAAGGGACTCATGTCTGAGTATACCCTGCCACACCTTTAGTGGCCAAAAACGATACAGAAAAGGGGGTGGTGATGAACAGAGTGTCTGAATTAAGCAGACCACTCTTACCCAGTCCAAAGATCAGGGCTTGATCCATCACTGTTATTTATCTCACTGCACCATCCCAGCTCAGAACCTGGCTATATGCAAATCAGTCTGTACCTGGCCCAGTGCATCATGGGAAAAGGGCAGACTAAACTACCAAGCCAATTCTTCACCAGAAAGGAGACAAGCTACCGGGGATCGGTTTCTGGCATTTCAGCCGTCTTCGGCCCGGCTTGCTTGAATCCTGATGGTGCAGTGAGAAAGGGACTCATGTCTGAGTATACCCTGCCACACCTATAGTGGTCAAAAACGATACAGAAAATGGGGTGGTGATGAACAGAGTGTCTGAATTAAGCAGACCACTCTTACCCAGTCCAAGATCAGGGCTTGATCCATCACCGTTATTTATCTCACTGCATCATCACAGCTCAGAACCTGGCTATATGCAAATCAGTCTGTCCCTGGCCCAGTGCATCATGGGAACAGGGCAGACTAAACTACCAAGCCAATTCTACACCAGAAAGGAGACAAGCTACCGGGGACCGGTTTCTGGCATTTCAGCCGTCTTCGGCCCGGCTTGCTTGAATCCTGATGGTGCAGTGAGAAAGGGACTCATGTCTGAGTATACCCTGCCACACCTATAGTGGCCAAAAACGATACAGAAAAGGGGGTGGTGATGAACAGAGTGTCTGAATTAAGCAGACCACTCTTACCCAGTCCAAAGATCAGGGCTTGATCCATCACCGTTATTTATCTCACTGCACCATCCCAGCTCAGAACCTGGCTATATGCATATCAGTCTGTCCCTGGCCCAGTGCATCATGGGAACAGGGCAGACTAAACTACCAAGCCAATTCTTCACCAGAAAGGAGACAAGCTACCGGGGACCGGTTTCTGGCATTTCAGCCGTCTTCGGCCCGGCTTGCTTGAATCCTGATGGTGCAGTGAGAAAGGGACTCATGTCTGAGTATACCCTGCCACACCTATAGTGGCCAAAAACGATACAGAAAAGGGGGTGGTGATGAACAGAGTGTCTGAATTAAGCAGACCACTCTTACCCAGTCCAAAGATCAGGGCTTGATCCATCACCGTTATTTATCTCACTGCACCATCCCAGCTCAGAACCTGGCTATATGCAAATCAGTCTGTCCCTGGCCCAGTGCATCATGGGAACAGGGCAGACTATACTACCAAGCCAATTCTTCACCAGAAAGGAGACAAGCTACCGGGGACCGGTTTCTGGCATTTCAGCCGTCTTCGGCCCGGCTTGCTTGAATCCTGATGGTGCAGTGAGAAAGGGACTCATGTCTGAGTATACCCTGCCACACCTAAAGTGGCCAAAAACGATACAGAAAAGGGGGTGGTGATGAACAGAGTGTCTGAATTAAGCAGACCACTCTTACCCAGTCCAAAGATCAGGGCTTGATCCATCACCGTTATTTATCTCACTGCACCATCCCAGCTCAGAACCTGGCTATATGCAAATCAGTCTGTCCCTGGCCCAGTGCATCATGGGAACAGGGCAGACTAAACTACCAAGCCAATTCTTCACCAGAAAGGAGACAAGCTACCGGGGACGGGTTTCTGGCATTTCAGACTTCTTCGGCCCGGCTTGCTTGAATCCTGATGGTGCAGTGAGAGAGGGACTCATGTCTGAGTATACCCTGCCAAACCTATAGTGGCCAAAAACGATACAGAAAAGGGGGTGGTGATGAACAGAGTGTCTGAATTAAGCAGACCACTCTTACCCAGTCCAAAGATCAGGGCTTGATCCATCACCGTTATTTATCTCACTGCACCATCCCAGCTCAGAACCTGGCTATATGCAAATCAGTCTGTCCCTGGCCCAGTGCATCATGGGAACAGGGCAGACTAAACTACCAAGCCAATTCTTCACCAGAAAGGAGACAAGCTACCGGGGACCGGTTTCTGGCATTTCAGCCGTCTTCGGCCCGGCTTGCTTGAATCCTGATGGTGCAGTGAGAAAGGGACTCATGTCTGAGTATACCCTGCCACACCTAAAGTGGCCAAAAACGATACAGAGAAGGGGGTGGTGATGAACAGAGTGTCTGAATTAAGCAGACCACTCTTACCCAGTCCAAAGATCAGGGCTTGATCCATCACCGTTATTTATCTCACTGCACCTTCTCAGCTCAGAACCTGGCTATATGCAAATCAGTCTGTCCCTGGCCCAGTGCATCATGGGAACAGGGCAGACTAAACTACCAAGCCAATTCTTCACCAGAAAGGAGACAAGCTACCGGGGACCGGTTTCTGGCATTTCAGCCGTCTTCGGCCCGGCTTGCGTGAATCCTGATGGTGCAGTGAGAAAGGGACTCATGTCTGAGTATACCCTGCCACACCTTTAGAGGCCAAAAACGATACAGAAAAGGGGGTGGTGATGAACAGAGTGTCTGAATTAAGCAGACCACTCTTACCCAGTCCAAAGATCAGGGCTTGATCCATCACCGTTATTTATCTCACTGCACCATCCCAGCTCAGAACCTGGCTATATGCAAATCAGTCTGTACCTGGCCCAGTGCATCATGGGAAAAGGGCAGACTAAACTACTAAGCCAATTCTTCACCAGAAAGGAGACAAGCTACCGGGGATCGGTTTCTGGCATTTCAGCCGTCTTCGGCCCGGCTTGCTTGAATCCTGATGGTGCAGTGAGAAAGGGACTCATGTCTGAGTATACCCTGCCACACCTATAGTGGCCAAAAACGATACAGAAAAGGGGGTGGTGATGAACAGAGTGTCTGAATTAAGCAGACCACTCTTACCCAGTCCAAAGATCAGGGCTTGATCCATCACCGTTATTTATCTCACTGCATCATCACAGCTCAGAACCTGGCTATATGCAAATCAGTCTGTCCCTGGCCCAGTGCATCATGGGAACAGGGCAGACTAAACTACCAAGCCAATTCTTCACCAGAAAGGAGACAAGCTACCGGGGACCGGTTTCTGGCATTTCAGCCGTCTTCGGCCCGGCTTGCTTGAATCCTGATGGTGCAGTGAGAAAGGGACTCATGTCTGAGTATACCCTGCCACACCTATAGTGGCCAAAAACGATACAGAAAAAGGGGTGGTGATGAACAGAGTGTCTGAATTAAGCAGACCACTCTTACCCAGTCCAAAGATCAGGGCTTGATCCATCACCGTTATTTATCTCACTGCACCATCCCAGCTCAGAACCTGGCTATATGCATATCAGTCTGTCCCTGGCCCAGTGCATCATGGGAACAGGGCAGACTAAACTACCAAGCCAATTCTTCACCAGAAAGGAGACAAGCTACCGGGGACCAGTTTCTGGCATTTCAGCCGTCTTCGGCCCGGCTTGCTTGAATCCTGATGGTGCAGTGAGAAAGGGACTCATGTCTGAGTATACCCTGCCACACCTATAGTGGCCAAAAACGATACAGAAAAGGGGGTGGTGATGAACAGAGTGTCTGAATTAAGCAGACCACTCTTACCCAGTCCAAAGATCAGGGCTTGATCCATCACCGTTATTTATCTCACTGCACCATCCCAGCTCAGAACCTGGCTATATGCAAATCAGTCTGTCCCTGGCCCAGTGCATCATGGGAACAGGGCAGACTAAACTACCAAGCCAATTCTTCACCAGAAAGGAGACAAGCTACCGGGGACCGGTTTCTGGCATTTCAGCCGTCTTCGGCCCGGCTTGCTTGAATCCTGATGGTGCAGTGAGAAAGGGACTCATGTCTGAGTATACCCTGCCACACCTATAGTGGCCAAAAACGATACAGAAAAGGGGGTGGTGATGAACAGGGTGTCTGAATTAAGCAGACCACTCTTACCAAGTCCAAAGATCAGGGCTTGATCCATCACCGTTATTTATCTCACTGCACCATCCGAGCTCAGAACCTGGCTATATGCAAATCAGTCTGTCCCTGGCCCAGTGCATCATGGGAACAGGGCAGACTAAACTACCAAGCCAATTCTTCACCAGAAAGGAGACAAGCTACCGGGGACCGGTTTCTGGCATTTCAGCCGTCTTCGGCCCGGCTTGCTTGAATCCTGATGGTGCAGTGAGAAAGTGACTCATGTCTGAGTATACCCTGCCACACATATAGTGGCCAAAAACGATACAGAAAAGGGGGTGGTGATGAGCAGAGTGTCTGAATTAAGCAGACCACTCTTACCCAGTCCAAAGATCAGGGCTTGATCCATCACCGTTATTTATCTCACTGCACCATCCCAGCTCAGAACCTGGCTATATGCATATCAGTCTGTCCCTGGCCCAGTGCATCATGGGAACAGGGCAGACTAAACTACCAAGCCAATTCTTCACCAGAAAGGAGACAAGCTACCGGGGACCGGTTTCTGGCATTTCAGCCGTCTTCGGCCCGGCTTGCTTGAATCCTGATGGTGCAGTGAGAAAGGGACTCATGTCTGAGTATACCCTGCCACACCTATAGTGGCCAAAAACGATACAGAAAAGGGGGTGGTGATGAACAGAGTGTCTGAATTAAGCAGACCACTCTTACCCAGTCCAAAGATCAGGGCTTGATCCATCACCGTTATTTATCTCACTGCACCATCCCAGCTCAGAACCTGGCTATATGCAAATCAGTCTGTCCCTGGCCCAGTGCATCATGGGAACAGGGCAGACTATACTACCAAGCCAATTCTTCACCAGAAAGGAGACAAGCTACCGGGGACCGGTTTCTGGCATTTCAGCCGTCTTCGGCCCGGCTTGCTTGAATCCTGATGGAGCAGTGAGAAAGGGACTCATGTCTGAGTATACCCTGCCACACCTAAAGTGGCCAAAAACGATACAGAAAAGGGGGTGGTGATGAACAGAGTGTCTGAATTAAGCAGACCACTCTTACCCAGTCCAAAGATCAGGGCTTGATCCATCACCGTTATTTATCTCACTGCACCATCCCAGCTCAGAACCTGGCTATATGCAAATCAGTCTGTCCCTGGCCCAGTGCATCATGGGAACAGGGCAGACTAAACTACCAAGCCAATTCTTCACCAGAAAGGAGACAAGCTACCGGGGACGGGTTTCTGGCATTTCAGACTTCTTCGGCCCGGCTTGCTTGAATCCTGATGGTGCAGTGAGAGAGGGACTCATGTCTGAGTATACCCTGCCAAACCTATAGTGGCCAAAAACGATACAGAAAAGGGGGTGGTGATGAACAGAGTGTCTGAATTAAGCAGACCACTCTTACCCAGTCCAAAGATCAGGGCTTGATCCATCACCGTTATTTATCTCACTGCACCATCCCAGCTCAGAACCTGGCTATATGCAAATCAGTCTGTCCCTGGCCCAGTGCATCATGGGAACAGGGCAGACTAAACTACCAAGCCAATTCTTCACCAGAAAGGAGACAAGCTACCGGGGACCGGTTTCTGGCATTTCAGCCGTCTTCGGCCCGGCTTGCTTGAATCCTGATGGTGCAGTGAGAAAGGGACTCATGTCTGAGTATACCCTGCCACACCTAAAGTGGCCAAAAACGATACAGAGAAGGGGGTGGTGATGAACAGAGTGTCTGAATTAAGCAGACCACTCTTACCCAGTCCAAAGATCAGGGCTTGATCCATCACCGTTATTTATCTCACTGCACCTTCTCAGCTCAGAACCTGGCTATATGCAAATCAGTCTGTCCCTGGCCCAGTGCATCATGGGAACAGGGCAGACTAAACTACCAAGCCAATTCTTCACCAGAAAGGAGACAAGCTACCGGGGACCGGTTTCTGGCATTTCAGCCGTCTTCGGCCCGGCTTGCGTGAATCCTGATGGTGCAGTGAGAAAGGGACTCATGTCTGAGTATACCCTGCCACACCTTTAGTGGCCAAAAACGATACAGAAAAGGGGGTGGTGATGAACAGAGTGTCTGAATTAAGCAGACCACTCTTACCCAGTCCAAAGATCAGGGCTTGATCCATCACCGTTATTTATCTCACTGCACCATCCCAGCTCAGAACCTGGCTATATGCAAATCAGTCTGTACCTGGCCCAGTGCATCATGGGAAAAGGGCAGACTAAACTACCAAGCCAATTCTTCACCAGAAAGGAGACAAGCTACCGGGGATCGGTTTCTGGCATTTCAGCCGTCTTCGGCCCGGCTTGCTTGAATCCTGATGGTGCAGTGAGAAAGGGACTCATGTCTGAGTATACCCTGCCACACCTATAGTGGCCAAAAACGATACAGAAAAGGGGGTGGTGATGAACAGAGTGTCTGAATTAAGCAGACCACTCTTACCCAGTCCAAAGATCAGGGCTTGATCCATCACCGTTATTTATCTCACTGCATCATCACAGCTCAGAACCTGGCTATATGCAAATCAGTCTGTCCCTGGCCCAGTGCATCATGGGAACAGGGCAGACTAAACTACCAAGCCAATTCTTCACCAGAAAGGAGACAAGCTACCGGGGACCGGTTTCTGGCATTTCAGCCGTCTTCGGCCCGGCTTGCTTGAATCCTGATGGTGCAGTGAGAAAGGGACTCATGTCTGAGTATACCCTGCCACACCTATAGTGGCCAAAAACGATACAGAAAAAGGGGTGGTGATGAACAGAGTGTCTGAATTAAGCAGACCACTCTTACCCAGTCCAAAGATCAGGGCTTGATCCATCACCGTTATTTATCTCACTGCACCATCCCAGCTCAGAACCTGGCTATATGCATATCAGTCTGTCCCTGGCCCAGTGCATCATGGGAACAGGGCAGACTAAACTACCAAGCCAATTCTTCACCAGAAAGGAGACAAGCTACCGGGAACCAGTTTCTGGCATTTCAGCCGTCTTCGGCCCGGCTTGCTTGAATCCTGATGGTGCAGTGAGAAAGGGACTCATGTCTGAGTATACCCTGCCACACCTATAGTGGCCAAAAACGATACAGAAAAGGGGGTGGTGATGAACAGAGTGTCTGAATTAAGCAGACCACTCTTACCCAGTCCAAAGATCAGGGCTTGATCCATCACCGTTATTTATCTCACTGCACCATCCCAGCTCAGAACCTGGCTATATGCAAATCAGTCTGTCCCTGGCCCAGTGCATCATGGGAACAGGGCAGACTAAACTACCAAGCCAATTCTTCACCAGAAAGGAGACAAGCTACCGGGGACCGGTTTCTGGCATTTCAGCCGTCTTCGGCCCGGCTTGCTTGAATCCTGATGGTGCAGTGAGAAAGGGACTCATGTCTGAGTATACCCTGCCACACCTATAGTGGCCAAAAACGATACAGAAAAGGGGGTGGTGATGAACAGGGTGTCTGAATTAAGCAGACCACTCTTACCAAGTCCAAAGATCAGGGCTTGATCCATCACCGTTATTTATCTCACTGCACCATCCGAGCTCAGAACCTGGCTATATGCAAATCAGTCTGTCCCTGGCCCAGTGCATCATGGGAACAGGGCAGACTAAACTACCAAGCCAATTCTTCACCAGAAAGGAGACAAGCTACCGGGGACCGGTTTCTGGCATTTCAGCCGTCTTCGGCCCGGCTTGCTTGAATCCTGATGGTGCAGTGAGAAAGTGACTCATGTCTGAGTATACCCTGCCACACCTATAGTGGCCAAAAACGATACAGAAAAGGGGGTGGTGATGAGCAGAGTGTCTGAATTAAGCAGACCACTCTTACCCAGTCCAAAGATCAGGGCTTGATCCATCACCGTTATTTATCTCACTGCACCATCCCAGCTCAGAACCTGGCTATATGCAAATCAGTCTGTCCCTGGCCCAGTGCATCATGGGAACAGGGCAGACTAAACTACCAAGCCAATTCTTCACCAGAAAGGAGACAAGCTACCGGGGACCGGTTTCTGGCATTTCAGCAGTCTTCAGCCCGGCTTGCTTGAATCCTGATGGTGCAGTGAGAAAGGGACTCATGTCTGAGTATACCCTGCCACACCTATAGTGGCCAAAAACGATACAGAAAAGGGGGTGGTGATGAACAGAGTGTCTGAATTAAGCAGACCACTCTTACCCAGTCCAAAGATCAGGGCTTGATCCATCACCGTTATTTATCTCACTGCACCATCCCAGCTCAGAACCTGGCTATATGCAAATCAGTCTGTCCCTGGCCCAGTGCATCATGGGAACAGGGCAGACTAAACTACCAAGCCAATTCTTCACCAGAAAGGAGACAAGCTACCGGGGACCGGTTTCTGGCATTTCAGCCGTCTTCGGCCCGGCTTGCTTGAATCCTGATGGTGCAGTAATAAAGGGACTCATGTCTGAGTATACCCTGCCACACCTATAGTGGCCAAAAACGATACAGAAAAGGGGGTGGTGATGCTGGTCCCCAGGAGCTTGTTTCCTTCCCAGTGTAAGAATTGGCTTGGTAGTTTGGTTTGCCCTGTTCCCATCATGCACTGGGACAGGAACAGACTAATTTGCATATAGCCAGGTTCTGAGCTGGGATGGTGCAGTGAGCTAAAAAACGGTGTTGGATTTAGCCCTGATCTCTTGACTGGGTGAGAGTATTCTGCTTAATTCAGAAACTCTGTCCCTCACCACCCCTTGTTGTTAAATATTTTGTCCACCCTAAGCGTGGAAGGGTATACTCAGATGTGAGTTACTTGCTCATTGCACCATCAGGATTCAGGCAAACCGGGCCGACGACGGCTGAAGTGCCAAAAGCCGGTCCCCGGGAGCTTGTTTCCTTCCCAGTGTAAGAATTGGCTTAGTAGTTTGGATTGCCCTGTTCCCATCATGCACTGGGACAGGAACAGACTAATTTGCATATAGCCAGGTTCTGAGCTGGGATGGTGCAGTGAGCTAAAAAACGGTGTTGGATTTAGCCCTGATCTCTTGACTGGGTGAGAGTATTCTGCTTAATTCAGAAACTCTGTCCCTCACCACCCCTTGTTGTTAAATATTTTGTCCACCCTAAGCGTGGAAGGGTATACTCAGATGTGAGTCCCTTGCTCATTGCACCATCAGGATTCAGGCAAACCGGGCCGACGATGGCTGAAGTGCCAGAAGCCGTTCCCCGGGAGCTTGTTTCCTTCCCAGTGTAAGAATTGGCTTGGTAGTTTGGTTTGCCCAGTTCCCATCATGCACTGGGACAGGAACAGACTAATTTGCATATAGCCAGGTTCTGAGCTGGGATGGTGCAGTGAGCTAAAAAACGGTGTTGGATTTAGCCCTGATCTCTTGACTGGGTGAGAGTATTCTGCTTAATTCAGAAACTCTGTCCCTCACCAGCCCTTGTTGTTAAATATTTTGTCCACCCTAAGCGTGGAAGGGTATACTCAGATGTGAGTCCCTTGCTCATTGCACCATCAAGATTCAGGCAAACCGGGCCGACGACGGCTGAAGTGCCAGAAGCCGGTCCCCGGGAGCTTGTTTCCTTCCCAGTGTAAGAATTGGCTTGGTAGTTTGGTTTACCCTGTTCCCATCATGCACTGGGACAGGAACAGACTAATTTGTATATAGCCAGGTTCTGAGCTGGGATGGTGCAGTGAGCTAAAAAACGGTGTTGGATTTAGCCCTGATCTCTTGACTGGGTGAGAGTATTCTGCTTAATTCAGAAACTCTGTCCCTCACCACCCCTTGTTGTTAAATATTTTGTCCACCCTAAGCGTGGAAGGGTATACTCAGATGTGAGTCCCTTGCTCATTGCACCATCAGGATTCAGGCAAACCGGGCCGACGACGTCTGAAGTGCCAGAACCCGGTCCCCGGGAGCTTGTTTCCTTCCCAGTGTAAGAATTGGCTTGTAGTTTGGTTTGCCCTGTTCCCATCATGCACTGGGACAGGAACAGACTAATTTGCATATAGCCAGGTTCTGAGCTGGGATGGTGCAGTGAGATAAAAAACGGTGTTGAATTTAGCCCTGATCTCTTGACTGGGTGAGAGTATTCTGCTTAATTCAGAAACTCTGTCCCTCACCACCCCTTGTTGTTAAATATTTTGTCCACCCTAAGCGTGGAAGGGTATACTCAGATGTGAGTCCCTTGCTCATTGCACCATCAGGATTCAGGCAAACCGGGCCGACGACGGCTGAAGTGCCAGAAGCCGGTCCCCGGGAGCTTGTTTCCTTCCCAGTGTAAGAATTGGCTTGGTAGTTTGGTTTGCCCTGTTCCCATCATGCACTGGGACAGGAACAGACTAATTTGTATATAGCCAGGTTCTGAGCTGGGATGGTGCAGTGAGCTAAAAAACGGTGTTGGATTTAGCCCTGATCTCTTGACTGGGTGAGAGTATTCTGCTTAATTCAGAAACTCTGTCCCTCACCACCCCTTGTTGTTAAATATTTTGTCCACCCTAAGCGTGGAAGGGTATACTCAGATGTGAGTCCCTTGCTCATTGCACCATCAGGATTCAGGCAAACCGGGCCGACGACGTCTGAAGTGCCAGAACCCGGTCCCCGGGAGCTTGTTTCCTTCCCAGTGTAAGAATTGGCTTGTAGTTTGGTTTGCCCTGTTCCCATCATGCACTGGGACAGGAACAGACTAATTTGCATATAGCCAGGTTCTGAGCTGGGATGGTGCAGTGAGCTAAAAAACGGTGTTGGATTTAGCCCTGATCTCTTGACTGGGTGAGAGTATTCTGCTTAATTCAGAAACTCTGTCCCTCACCACCCCTTGTTGTTAAATATTTTGTCCACCCTAAGCGTGGAAGGGTATACTCAGATGTGAGTCCCTTGCTCATTGCACCATCAGGAATCAGGCAAACCGGGCCGATGACGGCTGAAGTGCCAGAAGCCGGTCCCCGGGAGCTTGTTTCCTTCCCAGTGTAAGAATTGGCTTGGTAGTTTGGTTTGCCCTGTTCCCATCATGCACTGGGACAGGAACAGACTAATTTGCATATAGCCAGGTTCTGAGCTGGGATGGTGCAGTGAGCTAAAAAACGGTGTTGGATTTAGCCCTGATCTCTTGACTGGGTGAGAGTATTCTGCTTAATTCAGAAACTCTGTCCCTCACCACCCCTTGTTGTTAAATATTTTGTCCACCCTAAGCGTGGAAGGGTATACTCAGATGTGAGTCCCTTGCTCATTGCAACATCAGGATTCAGGCAAACCGGGCCGACGACGGCTGAAGTGCCAGAAGCCGGACCCCGGGAGCTTGTTTCCTTCCCAGTGTAAGAATTGGCTTGGTAGTTTGGTTTGCCCTGTTCCCATCATGCACTGGGACAGGAACAGACTAATTTGCATATAGCCAGGTTCTGACCTGGGATGGTGCAGTGAGCTAAAAAACGGTGTTGGATTTAGCCCTGATCTCCTGACTGGGTGAGAGTATTCTGCTTAATTCAGAAACTCTGTCCCTCACCACCCCTTGTTGTTAAATATTTTGTCCACCCTAAGCGTGGAAGGGTATACTCAGATGTGAGTCCCTTGCTCATTGCACCATCAGGATTCAGGCAAACCGGGCCGACGACGGCTGAAGTGCCAGAAGCCGGTCCCCGGGAGCTTGTTTCCTTCCCAGTGTAAGAATTGGCTTGGTAGTTTGGTTTGTCCTGTTCCCATCATGCACTGGGACAGGAACAGACTAATTTGCATATAGCCAGGTTCTGAGCTGGGATGGTGCAGTGAGCTAAAAAACGGTGTTGGATTTAGCCCTGATCTCTTGACTGGGTGAGAGTATTCTGCTTAATTCAGAAACTCTGTCCCTCACCACCCCTTGTTGTTAAATATTTTGTCCACCCTAAGCGTGGAAGGGTATACTCAGATGTGAGTTCCTTGCTCATTGCACCATCAGGATTCAGGCAAACCGGGCCGACGACGGCTGAAGTGCCAGAAGCCGGTCCCCGGGAGCTTGTTTCCTTCCCAGTGTAAGAATTGGCTTAGTAGTTTGGTTTGCCCTGTTCCCATCATGCACTGGGACAGGAACAGACTAATTTGCATATAGCCAGGTTCTGAGCTGGGACTGTGCAGTGAGCTAAAAAACGGTGTTGGATTTAGCCCTGATCTCTTGACTGGGTGAGAGTATTCTGCTTAATTCAGAAACTCTGTCCCTCACCACCCCTTGTTGTTAAATATTTTGTCCACCCGAAGCGTGGAAGGGTATACTCAGATGTGAGTCCCTTGCTCATTGCACCATCAGGATTCAGGCAAACCGGGCCGACGACGGCTGAAGTGCCAGAAGCCGGTCCCCGGGAGCTTGTTTCCTTCCCAGTATAAGAATTGGCTTGGTAGTTTGGTTTGCCCTGTTCCCATCATGCACTGGGACAGGAACAGACTAATTTGTATATAGCCAGGTTCTGAGCTGGGATGGTGCAGTGAGCTAAAAAACGGTGTTGGATTTAGCCCTGATCTCTTGACTGGGTGAGAGTATTCTGCTTAATTCAGAAACTCTGTCCCTCACCACCCCTTGTTGTTAAATATTTTGTCCACCCTAAGCGTGGAAGGGTATACTCAGATGTGAGTCCCTTGCTCATTGCACCATCAGGATTCAGGCAAACCGGGCCGACGACGTCTGAAGTGCCAGAACCCGGTCCCCGGGAGCTTGTTTCCTTCCCAGTGTAAGAATTGGCTTGTAGTTTGGTTTGCCCTGTTCCCATCATGCACTGGGACAGGAACAGACTAATTTGCATATAGCCAGGTTCTGAGCTGGGATGGTGCAGTGAGCTAAAAAATGGTGTTGGATTTAGCCCTGATCTCTTGACTGGGTGAGAGTATTATGCTTAATTCAGAAACTCTGTCCCTCACCACCCCTTGTTGTTAAATATTTTGTCCACCCTAAGCGTGGAAGGGTATACTCAGATGTGAGTCCCTTGCTCATTGCACCATCAGGATTCAGGCAAACCGGGCCGACGACGGCTGAAGTGCCAGAAGCCGGTCCCCGGGAGCTTGTTTCCTTCCCAGTGTAAGAATTGGCTTGGTAGTTTGGTTTGCCCTGTTCCCATCATGCACTGGGACAGGAACAGACTAATTTGTATATAGCCAGGTTCTGAGCTGGGATGGTGCAGTGAGCTAAAAAACGGTGTTGGATTTAGCCCTGATCTCTTGACTGGGTGAGAGTATTCTGCTTAATTCAGAAACTCTGTCCCTCACCACCCCTTGTTGTTAAATATTTTGTCCACCCTAAGCGTGGAAGGGTATACTCAGATGTGAGTCCCTTGTTCATTGCACCATCAGGATTCAGGCAAACCGGGCCGACGACGTCGGAAGTGCCAGAACCCGGTCCCCGGGAGCTTGTTTCCTTCCCAGTGTAAGAATTGGCTTGTAGTTTGGTTTGCCCTGTTCCCATCATGCACTAGGACAGGAACAGACTAATTTGCATATAGCCAGGTTCTGAGCTGGGATGGTGCAGTGAGCTAAAAAACGGTGTTGGATTTAGCCCTGATCTCTTGACTGGGTGAGAGTATTCTGCCTAATTCAGAAACTCTGTCCCTCACCACCCCTTGTTGTTAAATATTTTGTCCACCCTAAGCGTGGAAGGGTATACTCAGATGTGAGTCCCTTGCTCATTGCACCATCAGGATTCAGGCAAACCGGGCCGACGACGGCTGAAGTGCCAGAAGCCGGTCCCCGGGAGCTTGTTTCCTTCCCAGTGTAAGAAATGGCTTGGTAGTTTGGTTTGCCCTGTTCCCATCATGCACTGGGACAGGAACAGACTAATTTGCATATAGCCAGGTTCTGAGCTGGGATGGTGCAGCGAGCTAAAAAACGGTGTTGGATTTAGCCCTGATCTCTTGACTGGGTGAGAGTATTCTGCTTAATTCAGAAACTCTGTCCCTCACCACCCCTTGTTGTTAAATATTTTGTCCACCCTAAGCGTGGAAGGGTATACTCAGATGTGAGTCCCTTGCTCATTGCACCATCAGGATTCAGGCAAACCGGGCCGACGACGGCTGAAGTGCCAGAAGCCGGTCCCCGGGAGCTTGTTTCCTTCCCAGTGTAAGAATTGGCTTGGTAGTTTGGTTTGCCCTGTTCCCATCATGCACTGGGACAGGAACAGACTAATTTGCATATAGCCAGGTTCTGACCTGGGATGGTGCAGTGAGCTAAAAAACGGTGTTGGATTTAGCCCTGATCTCCTGACTGGGTGAGAGTATTCTGCTTAATTCAGAAACTCTGTCCCTCACCACCCCTTGTTGTTAAATATTTTGTCCACCCTAAGCGTGGAAGGGTATACTCAGATGTGAGTCCCTTGCTCATTGCACCATCAGGATTCAGGCAAACCGGGCCGACGACGGCTGAAGTGCCAGAAGCTGGTCCCCGGGAGCTTGTTTCCTTCCCAGTGTAAGAATTGGCTTGGTAGTTTGGTTTGCCCTGTTCCCATCATGCACTGGGACAGGAACAGACTAATTTGTATATAGCCAGGTTCTGAGCTGGGATGGTGCAGTGAGCTAAAAAACGGTGTTGGATTTAGCCCTGATCTCTTGACTGGGTGAGAGTATTCTGCTTAATTCAGAAACTCTGTCCCTCACCACCCCTTGTTGTTAAATATTTTGTCCACCCTAAGCGTGGAAGGGTATACTCAGATGTGAGTCCCTTGCTCATTGCACCATCAGGATTCAGGCAAACCGGGCCGACGACGGCTGAAGTGCCAGAAGCCGGTCCCCGGGAGCTTGTTTCCTTCCCAGTGTAAGAATTGGCTTGGTAGTTTGGTTTGCCCTGTTCCCATCATGCACTGGGACAGGAACAGACTAATTTGTATATAGCCAGGTTCTGAGCTGGGATGGTGCAGTGAGCTAAAAAACGGTGTTGGATTTAGCCCTGATCTCTTGACTGGGTGAGAGTATTCTGCTTAATTCAGAAACTCTGTCCCTCACCACCCCTTGTTGTTAAATATTTTGTCCACCCTAAGCGTGGAAGGGTATACTCAGATGTGAGTCCCTTGTTCATTGCACCATCAGGATTCAGGCAAACCGGGCCGACGACGTCGGAAGTGCCAGAACCCGGTCCCCGGGAGCTTGTTTCCTTCCCAGTGTAAGAATTGGCTTGTAGTTTGGTTTGCCCTGTTCCCATCATGCACTAGGACAGGAACAGACTAATTTGCATATAGCCAGGTTCTGAGCTGGGATGGTGCAGTGAGCTAAAAAACGGTGTTGGATTTAGCCCTGATCTCTTGACTGGGTGAGAGTATTCTGCCTAATTCAGAAACTCTGTCCCTCACCACCCCTTGTTGTTAAATATTTTGTCCACCCTAAGCGTGGAAGGGTATACTCAGATGTGAGTCCCTTGCTCATTGCACCATCAGGATTCAGGCAAACCGGGCCGACGACGGCTGAAGTGCCAGAAGCCGGTCCCCGGGAGCTTGTTTCCTTCCCAGTGTAAGAAATGGCTTGGTAGTTTGGTTTGCCCTGTTCCCATCATGCACTGGGACAGGAACAGACTAATTTGCATATAGCCAGGTTCTGAGCTGGGATGGTGCAGCGAGCTAAAAAACGGTGTTGGATTTAGCCCTGATCTCTTGACTGGGTGAGAGTATTCTGCTTAATTCAGAAACTCTGTCCCTCACCACCCCTTGTTGTTAAATATTTTGTCCACCCTAAGCGTGGAAGGGTATACTCAGATGTGAGTCCCTTGCTCATTGCACCATCAGGATTCAGGCAAACCGGGCCGACGACGGCTGAAGTGCCAGAAGCCGGTCCCCGGGAGCTTGTTTCCTTCCCAGTGTAAGAATTGGCTTGGTAGTTTGGTTTGCCCTGTTCCCATCATGCACTGGGACAGGAACAGACTAATTTGCATATAGCCAGGTTCTGACCTGGGATGGTGCAGTGAGCTAAAAAACGGTGTTGGATTTAGCCCTGATCTCCTGACTGGGTGAGAGTATTCTGCTTAATTCAGAAACTCTGTCCCTCACCACCCCTTGTTGTTAAATATTTTGTCCACCCTAAGCGTGGAAGGGTATACTCAGATGTGAGTCCCTTGCTCATTGCACCATCAGGATTCAGGCAAACCGGGCCGACGACGGCTGAAGTGCCAGAAGCTGGTCCCCGGGAGCTTGTTTCCTTCCCAGTGTAAGAATTGGCTTGGTAGTTTGGTTTGCCCTGTTCCCATCATGCACTGGGACAGGAACAGACTAATTTGCATATAGCCAGGTTCTGAGCTGGGATGGTGCAGTGAGCTAAAAAACGGTGTTGGATTTAGCCCTGATCTCTTGACTGGGTGAGAGTATTCTGCTTAATTCAGAAACTCTGTCCCTCACCACCCCTTGTTGTTAAATATTTTGTCCACCCTAAGCGTGGAAGGGTATACTCAGATGTGAGTTCCTTGCTCATTGCACCATCAGGATTCAGGCAAACCGGGCCGACGACGGCTGAAGTGCCAGAAGCCGGTCCCCGGGAGCTTGTTTCCTTCCCAGTGTAAGAATTGGCTTAGTAGTTTGGTTTGCCCTGTTCCCATCATGCACTGGGACAGGAACAGACTAATTTGTATATAGCCAGGTTCTGAGCTGGGATGGTGCAGTGAGCTAAAAAACGGTGTCGGATTTAGCCCTGATCTCTTGACTGGGTGAGAGTATTCTGCTTAATTCAGAAACTCTGTCCCTCACCACCCCTTGTTGTTAAATATTTTGTCCACCCTAAGCGTGGAAGGGTATACTCAGATGTGAGTCCCTTGCTCATTGCACCATCAGGATTCAGGCAAACCGGGCCAACGATGGCTGAAGTGCCAGAAGCCGGTCCCCGGGAGCTTGTTTCCTTCCCAGTGTAAGAATTGGCTTGGTAGTTTGGTTTGCCCTGTTCCCATCATGCACTGGGACAGGAACAGACTAATTTGCATATAGCCAGGTTCTGAGCTGGGATGGTGCAGTGAGCTAAAAAACGGTGTTGGATTTAGCCCTGATCTCTTGACTGGGTGAGAGTATTCTGCTTAATTCAGAAACTCTGTCCCTCACCACCCCTTGTTGTTAAATATTTTGTCCACCCTAAGCGTGGAAGGGTATACTCAGATGTGAGTCCCTTGCTCATTGCACCATCAAGATTCAGGCAAACCGGGCCGACGACGGCTGAAGTGCCAGAAGCCGGTCCCCGGGAGCTTGTTTCCTTCCCAGTGTAAGAATTGGCTTGGTAGTTTGGTTTGCCCTGTTCCCATCATGCACTGGGACAGGAACAGACTAATTTGTATATAGCCAGGTTCTGAGCTGGGATGGTGCAGTGAGCTAAAAAACGGTGTTGGATTTAGCCCTGATCTCTTGACTGGGTGAGAGTATTCTGCTTAATTCAGAAACTCTGTCCCTCACCACCCCTTGTTGTTAAATATTTTGTCCACCCTAAGCGTGGAAGGGTATACTCAGATGTGAGTCCCTTGCTCATTGCACCATCAGGATTCAGGCAAACCGGGCCGACGACGTCTGAAGTGCCAGAACCCGTTCCCGGGAGCTTGTTTCCTTCCCAGTGTAAGAATTGGCTTGTAGTTTGGTTTGCCCTGTTCCCATCATGCACTGGGACAGGAACAGACTAATTTGCATATAGCCAGGTTCTGAGCTGGGATGGTGCAGTGAGCTAAAAAACGGTGTTGGATTTAGCCCTGATCTCTTGACTGGGTGAGAGTATTCTGCTTAATTCAGAAACTCTGTCCCTCACCACCCCTTGTTGTCAAATATTTTGTCCACCCTAAGCGTGGAAGGGTATACTCAGATGTGAGTCCCTTGCTCATTGCACCATCAGGATTCAGGCAAACCGGGCCGACGACGGCTGAAGTGCCAGAAGCCGGTCCCCGGGAGCTTGTTTCCTTCCCAGTGTAAGAATTGGCTTGGTAGTTTGGTTTGCCCTGTTCCCATCATGCACTGGGACAGGAACAGACTAATTTGCATATAGCCAGGTTCGGAGCTGGGATGGTGCAGTGAGCTAAAAAACGGTGTTGGATTTAGCCCTGATCTCTTGTCTGGGTGAGAGTATTCTGCTTACTTCAGAAACTCTGTCCCTCACCACCCCTTGTTGTCAAATATTTCGTCCACCCTAAGCGTGGAAGGGTATACTCAGATGTGAGTCCCTTGCTCATTGCACCATCAGGATTCAGGCAAACCGGGCCGACGACGGCTGAAGTGCCAAAAGCTGGTCCCCGGGAGCTTGTTTCCTTCCCAGTGTAAGAATTGGCTTGGTAGTTTGGTTTGCCCTGTTCCCATCATGCACTGGGACAGGAACAGACTAATTTGCATATAGCCAGGTTCTGAGCTGGGATGGTGCAGTGAGCTAAAAAACGGTGTTGGATTTAGCCCTGATCTCTTGTCTGGGTGAGAGTATTCTGCTTAATTCAGAAACTCTGTCCCTCACCACCCCTTGTTGTTAAATATTTTGTCCACCCTAAGCGTGGAAGGGTATACTCAGATGTGAGTCCCTTGCTCATTGCACCATCAGGATTCAGGCAAACCGGGCCGGCGACGGCTGAAGTGCCAGAAGCCGGTCCCCGGGAGCTTGTTTCCTTCCCAGTGTAAGAATTGGCTTGGTAGTTTGGTTTGCCCTGTTCCCATCATGCACTGGGACAGGAACAGACTAATTTGCATATAGCCAGGTTCTGAGCTGGGATGGTGCAGTGAGCTAAAAAACGGTGTTGGATTTAGCCCTGATCTCTTGACTGGGTGAGAGTATTCTGCTTAATTCAGAAACTCTGTCCCTCACCACCCCTTGTTGTTAAATATTTTGTCCACCCTAAGCGTGGAAGGGTATACTCAGATGTGAGTCCCTTGCTCATTGCACCATCAGGATTCAGGCAAACCGGGCCGACGACGGCTGAAGTGCCAGAAGCCGGTCCCCGGGAGCTTGTTTCCTTCCCAGTGTAAGAATTTGCTTGGTAGTTTGGTTTGCCCTGTTCCCATCATGCACTGGGACAGGAACAGGCTAATTTGCATATAGCCAGGTTCTGAGCTGGGATGGTGCAGTGAGCTAAAAAACGGTGTTGGATCTAGCCCTGATCTCTTGACTGGGTGAGAGTATTCTGCTTAATTCAGAAACTCTGTCCCTCACCACCCCTTGTTGTTAAATACGTTGTAAATAGGGTGCATAGTTTGTGCCGCCGTTGCGTCAAATAAAGTGATGCAATTGCGGCGCAAAGAGACGCAAGGGCATCATAAATCTGCCCCTTAGTGTCGAAATGCGTCAAATCAATAAATACTTTCCCTGTAGCAAAAGATCCTGAGCGCGAGATATATATATGGTGCGAAGGGTGGTTTTAAAGTTTCATTGTGCAATTTATTCTTCACCAAATAGAACAGACAATTTTTCTTTCAGAACGTATATCTCAACAACTTCTTCTGGATTAAAGCCATTTGGAGAAAACGCATTGTGAAAAATAAGACACTATGACACAGACTAATTGCTATGAACTCCTGATTAGCTCATGGCTTTGAGTTTTATTGCACATTGCACTTTAGAAAACGAAGTTTTTATGGACTTGATTGATCATTGAGGCTTAACAGATATTTAAGTTGTTGAACTCACACAATAAAAATACATGTTTTCAATGTCTCCTATAAATTTGCACTTTTCTCCTTTACTCATCCTGCTAGAAAGAACTATTGTGTAATTTTGCTAAAAAAATGCCCACATGTCTTTTATCTCCTCTTAAGAGCGACTATGAATTCATGTCATTTTGTGTCTTACTGCCTTGCAACAATGGTACTTCACCGATAGAAACATGATTAAAAAAAGGCAGCCGCAAGTTGCCACATCTATGTACAAGATGAGGGTTAAACAGTTTGGTATGTTGTAAATAATTGAAATAGACAAGGGATCTAAATGCACATGTTCACTTTAAATAGACATTCTAGATAGCAGGACGCTATGGTCCAGTTGAAGGCAGGAGCCGAAACGCGTTGACCGTCCCTGCTTTGCACAATGTTGTACTTATAAAGAACTTTTTTGGTCAATTACCTGTGGATTCTTGCTCCGTGGTGCTGCAGAACTCTTGCCGTGTGGAGGTGTGTTTTATTTTGGTATATGTATATATATATATATATATATATATATATATATATATATATATGTACAACTCCGTGATGTCGCTGCGGCAGTCAAGTCCTTACAACAGCTTCAGCCAACACAGACACGAACCCAATTCTTCAGTGGAAAGTTATTCTTTATTGCGTGCTATCTTGTCGCCATAACGTTTCAGCTCCGAGGAGCCTTGATCACATAACAACGTGATCTTGTGGAAGCTCCATACACTTCAATAGCTCTAACCCTTTCACCTTTCAAATAAGATCAGAAATCTCACATATAACCGCAACGAGACAGTGGGAGTTGGGGAAAAGGCTGGAGGAGCTGAACAGTATAGGGGCCAAAGCTCAGTTGAAATTTCCAGCATTGCTAAGGGTGATGTGGAACAACCATATGTACCAAATCAAAACGGGCGATGAGGCAGATGCTCTCATACTTAAGAGCAGAGATGGGCAGGGGGGAAAGCAGAGCTAGGTGGGTCTTTTCACATTTTGACACGCTCATAGCAGGAATTTGGTTTGAAAATGTAATATGTTAACATTATGTCATGGGGGAGGGGGGGCTAAATAGGCTTTTGCCGATTAGAAGGGAGGGTTCCTTATGGGTAAAGGGGGTAAGGGGGCACGGGGGTCAGGGGTGGGGGGCCTGGGGGGCTCAAGGGTGGGAAGCAGTTGGATAAAAGAAAAAAAATCATCCTCATCTCAACCTTATGTATAACCTTTTCTGCCATAAAGAAGTCTTAATCCCTTCAGATAGAATAGGGGGCTACGGGTGGCACGGACATGAGGGAAAGGAAGACCATCTTTGCCTCCTGGAATGTGAATGGGTTGAGGTACCCCCGGAGACAGAGGCTAATCCTTAAATACCTAGAACTTTCAGCTGCACAAATATGCATGCTGCAAGAAACACACTTGAGCTACGAAGAAAGCAATGTAATCTTTTCCAAGGTTCCCTGGGTTAAGAGCTTTAGCGTTTCGTACCAGACACTCCAGAGTAGAGGGGTGGCTATCCTAATTAAACACGGTACTCCCTTGCACCATAAAAAAACACAATCAGATTCCACGGGTAGGTGGTTGGTAGTCCAATTGGCATTTGAAAATTTTGATTTAACCTGTGCCTCCCTTTATGGCCCCAATGTGGACGATCCGACCTATATTTATAAACTACAGTTGGTATTGATGTTGGAATCTCCACCCTATGTCATCGGGGGGATTTCAATGTCCTGCTAGACCCATTGAAAGACAGATCTAACCTGAGTCATTACGTTGGGGCAGTTAAAATACGTCGGGCACTACTAAATATGATCCACGATATGGACCTAATAGATCTATGGAGAACTCAAAAAGGGGATGAGCATGGCTTCACATTTTATAGTAAAAAGCATGGCCACTCCTCTAGGATAGATTATGTATTTTTAGGCAGAATGCCAATGGCTAACCTAGGGGAGGTATTAGTTCTCCCGAGTCTTCTCTCTGACCACGCACCCATACAATTTGTATATCAGAGTAAAGAGGTACAGCGGCAGTCATTGAGGTGGACCCTTAACAGGGTGAAGCTCTTAGATCCCGAGGTGGCTGAAGCAATAAAAGCTTCCTCCCTGGATTTTTTTCTATTTGAATAATGGCTCTACAACTCCAGACATAGTATGGGATGCACATAAGGCCTGGCTAAGGGGGAAACTGCATGGAATAATTAGCTATAAGAACAAGGTCGAGGCTGAGGCACTAAAGGGTGTTGAGAGGAGGATCAGTAACCTGGAGAAAGAAAGAGACAGCTTAAGCAACAGGAGATCGGAGCCATCGGAGCCATTTACCCAGGTTCTGAAGAATCTGGAAGAAGCAAGATCAGAATATAGAGGGAAGTTACAAGCCAAATGTAGGGCGCAGTGGAACACAAGGATGATGCAGAACTTTGAGTATGGGGAGAAGGCTTGCGCCCTCCTGGCTTGGAAAGCGAGAACTGATCGCGCTAGAAACAATATAAAAGAACTTACTATCAACGCCAGCGGAGAAACCTCGAACAAGATCGAGGACATGCAGACCTGCCTTCTTTCCATCTTCTCGGAACTATATAGAGAGGACCTGGCGCCCCTACCGAGTGCCATACAGTTATTTCTTAGGAATAAACATCTCCCCTCGCTCTCAGAAGAAAGTAAAAACAAACTAGATGCTCCATTCATGCTAGAGGAGATAGCAGACCAGATTAAAAAATCAAAGAATAAAAAAGCCGCTGGCTCAGACTCACTCCCAAGTGAAATTCATAAACTCCTAAATGAGGAGTTGATAAATGCTTTGGGGGTCACTTTTAACTCTGTCTATAGCTTAACAGGGAAGGTCCGTAAGACCTGGAAGGAGGCAACAATAGTGTTGATCCTAAAAACTGGCAAGGACCCGAAAAAGTCGGACTCCTATCTTCCAATCTCCCTGCTGAACGCCAATTACAAGATCTTTATGGGCATTTTGGCAGGGAGATTGGCAAAACTGATTCCTAGGTTAATACATCCCAATCAGAAAGGGTTCGTCGCAGGGAGACACATTCAGGAGCAGACACAGCTTTTAATTGGCAACATAGATCTAGCCATTCAGAGGACTGAACCCTTGGCCATTGTCGCTTTGGACGCAGCCAAGGTGTTTGATAGAGTCTGCTGGGTGTACCTTTGGGAGGTTCTGAAGGCAATGGGGTTTGGGTCCATCTTCATTCGAACCCTGCAGAACTGCTACCAGGGTGCCTCTGCCCGAATCCTGCTAAACGGGCTGCTCACGCCGAGCTTTAACATCCAGAGAGGAACCAGGCAGGGGTGTCCGATCTCGCCACTTCTATTGTTATGTTATGTTATTAAAATATTTCTAGAGCGCACTATCACCGATTGGTTGCTTGGCGCTGTGATCAGCAATAACATGAACATAGAGGGAAGAGGATTATGAAAATGCTTGTCTGAATAGCCAGGTCTTCAAGGCTTTCCGGAAGGAGAGGAGATCTTGACAATTCCGGGTCTCCATCAGGAGAGAGTTCCACAAGCAGGGAGCGAGGGTGGCAAACCTGCGGCCTCCTGCGCGCTTTAAGTTGAAGGAAGGCGACTGCAGGAGGTTCTGATGGAGTGAGCATAGGTTGCGGGATGGGGTGTATTTGGAAATCAGGTTGTTGATGAATAATGGGCTTTTACAGTATAGGGACTTGAAGATTATGCAGCCAGTTTTGAAGGCACATCGCTGAGCCACAGGGAGCCAGTGTAGTTTCCTAAGGAGGGGGTTGGCTGCCTGGCGCCTAGGTTGGTTCAGAATTAACCTTGCGGCATGGTTCTGTGCCATCTGGAGTCGCTTAACTAGGTAGTTGGGAAGACCTAGGTAGATGGCATTAGCGTAGTCCAGATGGGACAATACAGTAGCAATCACCACCTGGGTGAGTGCCTCGGGTGTGAGCAGGCGGCGTACCTTCTGGATTTTCTTCAGTTGGAAGAAACACTTGGAGACCACTTGACCAACTTGAGTTTTAAGAGATAAGCCACGGTCCACAGTGACTCCTAGTGTTTTGGCTGACAGGGAAGGTGTTGGGGCTTGGCCTAGTTCAGAAGGCCAGTAATGCGGGCCCCAGTACTATTCAATATATACATCAAACCACTGACACAGGCGTTGAGACTGGATGATTCAATCTATCCTTTTAGATATGAACAATATAGTTCCAAAATAGCTCTCTACGCGGATGACCTAATACTGTATACAAGTGACCCTGAGGTAGCGAATCCTAGGGTGGAGGATCTTATGTGCGAGTTTGGGTCCCTATCTGGATATCTAGTCAATAAAACCAAGACGGAGGTGATGTGCTGGAATCTGGAGTGGTCAGGGAGAGACAGTGCTGAGCTGAGATATCTAGGGATCTACATAGTAAAGGACTTGGAAAGGATACCTGAGCTTAACCTCAATAGGGTCATTAAGGAAATAGACGGTCTCTTTAGCAGATGGAGGAACCTCCCACTAACCATTTACGGTAAAACCAACTTGGTAAAGATGGTCATTCTCCCCAAGCTGTCCTATCTTTTTTCATCTATACCATTAACATTCTCGAAAAAAACCTTAAGTAAGATACAGAGTAAGATTGGGAGTTTCGTCTGGGAAGACAAAGGGGTTCGTCTGGCATGGAAAAAACTTAGGCGCAGACTAAAGAAAGGAGGACTCGCTCTTCAAGATGTGAGGCTATACGCTGCAGCGTTTCAGTTTAAAAGCATACGGATGCTACATCTTAAACCAGGGTGGTCAGCTTGGGGCAGGCTGCTGGGAGAAATGGCAAGAGTAGAGGGAGAAGGCGACTGTGAGGCCTTTTTATATAAGTTTGGATCACCAACATTTTTTGAACCGGGTACACCTGAAGGTTTTGAGGGCGGCTTTGGAGTTATGGTATTGGCTCAGATGTAGTTGGGGCATGGGATACTATTCGGACAGTGCCCCTTTCTGCGATACACCGGGAACACCAGACTGCCTAAGGGATAGCTTGGTGCAGCCCATAAGGAGGGCAGACTTTACCATCTGGGCAGAAATTGCAGACTCCGGGGGGCTACATCCATGGGAGTATTTGAGGGCAAAGATTGGGCCAGGGTTTTCTAGATATAAACATCTACAGCTGGTATCATGGTAAAATGCAGAAAAGAGGGAGGTTAGGGGGAATAGAGAGATCGAAGAGATGTTACAATCTATCCTCCCAATCAAGAATGAAATCTCTATATGGTACAACAGCTTGTTAGAAATTGAGGACCGTGAAACCCCCCCCTTTAGCTGCAGTATGGAGGGAAACCCCCCTTGGGCCATCAATATAGTCCCTGTATGAGCCCTCTTTAAAGATCTTGTACAAATATGTCAAGCCCGCTTGTTTAAAAAAAAAACATTTTCTTCGTTATAAACAGGCTTTACCATTCTCCCGCGAAAATTAGCAAGTTCGCCCCGGAGTCAGCCCCTAAATGCCCCGGATGCTCACTACCTCTTGCAAATGACCTACATATTTTCTTTGAATGTCCAGCACTTGATACATTTTGGACTGAGGTGGGTGACAACATTCGAGACATTTTCAACACGGTCATAGAAATTAATTTGTCTTTAGTATTTTTTAGAGATGATGGCTGTCTGAGCAGCACTCGTCCTCAGAAGGACAGAGGCCTATTAATGTATCTTATATTGTTGGCCAGAAGGGAAGTAAGCAAGAGTTGGAAGGATCCCCTACCCCCAAAAAGGGAAGAATGGCTCAAAGCCTCATTCTCCATGGCTCGTTTAGACTATGAGGGCGCAGAAGATAAGCCAACAAACATCTGGTACCCCTTTGTGAGATGGGGCAAAAATGTAAGATTAATATAAATGGTCTAATGATTACACCAGGCTCCCTCACAAAGAAGGGACCGGTCGGATGACCCAAGCGAGTGCGGTGAGCCGTGGGGGCAAAGGTGGCTTCATAAGACCCGCAGAGGCTTGTTAGGTGAGATGAGGACCAAAAAAAAAATAATAATAAAATCTTGTAGAAGCACCATTTTTAAAGTGACCTGTGCAATCCACGTGGTACAATAGCCGGAATGGACATAGAAAACAGATTCAACTATCTGTTCAGCATGTAAACAGCAATAATTACATTTGGTCTGTACATAAATTATATATGCAATAAATGACAAATACGTCTCTGGGTATACATTAAAATTGATATTTACAATTCACTACATTTTCAAAATTTGTGGTAACACGATTATCACATTGTGCAAAATTACGCCAAATAAATACATAATTTCAAATGGTAAAATACTGTGTAAACCTAATATCAATACGTTTAGGTAACCCCAGTACATTTTAAAGTGACTCGTGCAAAAATATTGCCAATTTGCAAAATATCGCAATTGTAAACATTGACTCATCCCAGCCACTATTTACTAGCATATTAAGTTCCTGAATTTTCCGTTACCTCAAATAGCAGCTTAGATAGTAGAGAGACTGAATGTATTTTTAGATCATTTGTTTGGTGAACAACCAAGATATATATATTTTATTTGCAAATTCTTCTCCATTTTGTTTTTAAGGAGATGTTGTTGGTGTTTCTTTAACACCATGGTGCATGTTTTTGTACAACCCACTTAAAAAATAATTTAAAATACATAATATATATTTCATTGCTACCATCTACTTTCATGATCTATTTTCCCTTATTTTCCCATTCTTAAAATCTCTTGTAGGACACTTGTAAGACCTGGAACATCCCACGATGATCTGCAGCTCTCGCAAGTCTCTCACAAGAGTTTGCAAGAGGCAGGCAATCCCTCGGGTACATTCTGAGAGGGCAGTGCATCCTGTTTTTTCTCGCGAACTTCTAGCGAGATCATACTTTCCATAATAGACTTTGCATTTACACTGAATATATCCTGATGTAGTATGTATAATTATTATACACTTGAATAGTGACGGTGTATTTTGTTTAATGACATGCAATCCATTATATAATTGTGGGAAAAAAATTACTTAGATTTATTAAAAAAGTCCTTGTTTTATCTTCCTGAGACCAACACTGGTAAATAGCGCACACTGACACTCATTTGTTTACTTCAAGTCTATTTACTATTATTAGAGAAAGCTCAATCATTACTTTTTTTACAATCCCACAAGAGTCTTGCAAGATCGTAAACTTTGTTTACACAAGTAATTTACACTTTCTTGTATTACAGTACTAATGCCTTATAGTCCCCATTAGTAGGATGTGAGAAGAGAGTCGACTCTCAAATTAGACCTTTTCGCAGTATAACCACAGGCACAGTAGGGTGTAAAGAGTCACTGGGATCTCACTTACACCTCTTCACAGACTAACAACTGTGTATAGTAGACTATGGGGAGGGACTGGCCTCTCCAGTGGGACCTTCCATAAGGGTAAACAGTGTGTAGAGTAGGATGTAAAGAGGTACTGACTCTCCACTCACACCTCTCACCAGGGTCAGGTGTATGCATAGTAGGGTAGGGAAGACATTCACCTCACATATAAGATCTCACTATTCCATAGTGAGTAGAGCAAGAACTGGTCATGCTACTGATGCATCTTTTCAGGGAAATAACCATCTATATTAGGGTGTGGAATTATTTGACTGTCCAGTCTCAGCTCTTTCCAGCATGACAGACATGCACATTAGTGTATGGGAGAAACATTGTCTATGTCACTAACAACTACCTCGAAGAAACATGAAAAAGAGATTTTAGGAATGGGAAAATAAGGGAACATAGTACCAACAACATAGATCATAAAAGTAGATGGTAGCTCTGAAATATATTTATGTATTTTAAATCTTTTTTAGGAGGGTAGTGCAAAATTGTTAAATGGGGTGGAATAGAGGGGACTTCTTGCTTTAGATGTGAACTTTTGGTGTGAATTTAGTGCATATTTTTGCCACTTGTCCCTGTATAGAATCTATAGGTCATGAAATCACAGGCTTTTTACAACAGGTTCTTAATGAAGGTGTTCATCTGACACCTCAGCTGATGTTATTAGGGGTTAATGATTTAGTCAACAACAAAGTGGAAGAACTCACGTTCATATCAATGGCAGTTTTCAGGTACTGTGTTGCCTCAGCCTGGCTTGATTCACACCTCCAACCTCCCAGCAGTGGAAGGAACGATTTTTGCATATATATAATTTAGAAAAGGCACTTTATGAAAGGAAATGCAGAAAAGGTAGGATCAAAGGGAATAGGATCTGGGGCCCCCTCTCCTCCTGGATTGTGTTTTTTATACAAGCTGACATTTTATTATTAGTCCATTCTAAAAATTCCGTTGTTACATTATGTTATTCTCTAGTTTATGATTTATTGATTATTGTGTGCAATGTATTACCTGATTGACCCTTGCTTTTCAAACGAAATTATGGTTTTATGTTTGGATTGTATGTACATATGATTAACACTGTATTTACACAGTTTTAGCAACAACAAAACATATAATTCAAAAAAGGATAACATAGATGTGCAGTATGGTGTGGGCAAGCAATTGCCTCTGTACTGGCACCTCTCCCTAAAGCAACAGCTATATGCAGGGCTGTCTGGGGATGGAGTGAGCTGTCCACTAACATGTCTTACAATGATGAGAGGTGTCTGCAGTAGGATATTAGAAAATTGTATCTCTTTGCTCATACTTCTTCACATGCTGGCAGGTATGAATAGTAGACTGTGGGGTAGATGTGCTCTGTTTGCTGGCACATCTCTCTTGCATGATAAGCCTTCATAGTACAGTGTGGGGAAAGACTGGCTTCTCTAATGTGACAGGTGTCTTGGGTGATGGGTGTGCAAATTAGGCAGTGGAAATGAGCTCTGCTCTCTGGTCACAGCTCTCTCCAGGATGACTGATGTCGAAGTAAGGCATGGAGATGAAATTCCCTCTAAGCTGAAAAGTGTATCTTGCATTAAAACTATAGAAAATATTATGTTTAACCACTCTGCCCTGTCAGATGAGATGTCTTACCAGAGTAATATATTTGCAAAGTAGGCTCTCGGTAGTAGGGTATAGAAATGGAGTATCCTCTCTGCTGAGAACTGAGTCTTGGTTGATTGGTGTGGATAGATGAATGTGGGAACATACTAAACTCTCCCTCAGACCTCTCCCCATATTAACTGCGAGGCATAGTAGGATGTGCACAGGGACAAACCTCTCAGCTGCCACTCTCCAAAGTCACAAGCATATACAGTAAGATGTGCAAAAAACGGCCCTCTCCATATGACAACTCCACCAGCTGATACGAGTGCATAGTCGAATATGAGGATGCACTGGTATTGAGATGGCGTGGCTGCACCATCTCAGACACCTCAGTCTTGCAAAGAATCCATGTTTTGGTGTTTTTTTATTTTGAGGCAAGCTAGCAAAAAGTATTAGCAACGTTTCTCATGCAGACATTTTAGTTTGTGTCGCTGAACTGCAGAGCTCTACATGCGCTTCCGCATCTTTTCAAGATAGATACATCGTGCCTCCTCAGGTGCACACTGCTGAACAAGACAATAATCCCCTTTGTCTCAACAAACCTCCTTTTTGCTGATTATGAAAGCAGATACATATTTCCTCAGAGACAAGTAGACCTACGCAGCACAAGTTTGTGCAAGATCACAAATGTCCCCCTCGGCAATGCAAACATTATCAGTTCTCCAATTACTCAGTTTTTTCCTCACTTTCTACAGAGTAACTATTCCAAAAAGTAAACAAGACTTCTTGTTCTATTCTGTTACTTTTCTCACATAGTCATTTTCTTGGTCACTAATTTTGTTTTCCTTTTTCTCCTTCAAAAATAGAATATAACCCAAAACTGTAAAAGTTACATACTAGGCAATAAATCATAACAGTCATTCTCCACTATATTCTTTAAAGGTTTCTACATCTTTCACCTACAATCACCTACAATCACCTACAATCACATATTTATGTCTAGTACACCACTAAATTGGTATTCCTTTATCCAGAAAAATCCCAGACCCTCACCCAGTGTATTTTTTCACAACTAAATTATAACATGCCATTAAACCTGATTTCCTAAAAGTTTATAAAGTAAAAAATTTCTCTTGGGACAACTTTGCTAACGCTGAGAACAGTGTTTAACTCTAGAAGTAGCAATTTCATCATTAACACCTCTCATAGCGCTAAAGTACATGTACAGTGATGTTCATAAAAACACCAGGGCTTGTATTAACACATTCCATCATCTTTGCTTTAAAAATTGAGAAACACTGCCTCCTTTACTTACAATTACATACAGATGGAATACAATCTGCAATACATGCTTATATCTCGCTGCTTTCTAATGTCTACCTCTCAAAAGTTATAGGAAGAGATTTACACCCCCAAACAGCTTTTTACTCTGTTAACATGTACAGTAAGTTTACCATCATTAGTCCACTTACTGACACTTCGCAACGTTTATAAAATATATTATTTATTGCTTATATTTAGTGTTCTTTCTGAAATGCAGATGATGATACCAGTCACTTTCATCTTTAAATAAATTCACTTCTGCCGAGCACAACTCAAACAGACTTTGTTTTCCTCCGAATCACCAAGGACAAACTGAGCTATCTCTGATATTGCAACAAATCACATAACCTAATTTTTTCAACCATGTAATAGGAATGGTAACTATTGGGTGAGCGTTGACTCTTTTTATTAATGTCTTCCCATATGATCTTGCAAGACTCTTGTGGGATGCACCAACGCTTCATAGAGAGAGGTTACCCCACTGAAGTACTCAAATCTGCTGAAGCACGCTTGACTAACATCACCAGACAACAAAGCCTAACTCAAACAGTTAAAACACCATCGCATCGCATGGTCCTTGTTTCTAAATTTTCCTCGGCAACCCAACAGTTCAAAAGAATTATATTGAACCATTGGTCTATTTTGCGAATTGAACCAGACTTTCGGAACATTTTCAATGATCTCCCTTTATTCGCACATACACGCGGGAAAAACATTAAAGAAATCTTGTCCACAGAAATTTCGACCCCACAAAAATACAAAGGAACACAACCATGCTTAAACTGCAATAATTGCAATTGCATTATCAGAGGCAACCAAATAACACATCCCATGAAAGGCAATGCCATCAAACTTTGTGTCAATGCCACTTGCGACAGCATGAACCTCATCTACGCACTGAAGTGTCCATGCGGAAAACTCTATGTCGGAAAAACTGAAAGAAAGATTAAAGTTCGCATCAACGAACATAAATCTAACATCCGCACCAAACAGGCAAAATCCAACATTGCTATGCATTTTCAGGAATTTCACCATACCATCGCACAGTTGCAATTCACTGTTTTGGAATGTGTCACCCGCAGAGAAGGGGTAGACAATCGCAAAATACTTTTGCAAAAAGAACTAGAATGGACTTTTCGTTTACAAACACTTAAGCCATATGGTCTCAACGACCGAGTTGAATATAGCTGTTATCTTTAACTTTATGCATTGTTCTTTACTTATCGTTAATGCTCATCACATGTTTTTTCGTGTGCAACTTCTGCTTATTTTCCCTAACATCCTTGTTTATTTTTCACTAGCTTGTCATATTAACACGACCCCTCTTCTATGTCCTCTATCACACTTTCCTGCTCCATCATGGCCCCCACCGGTTCACTTCCTTCCCTAGTCCGTCTTCTATGTCATGTCAGTTATCTCCGGGCTCACACCGGCCACCTCATTGATCGCCCAGCCTTTCGTCAGTGACCGCCTCGGCGCCGTTCCGAGTAAGTTATTCATCATGTATCACTTCTTGTTTAGCTCACTCGTACTACCTTAATCACGTACTGGGTAGTCCACCTCCCGGGCACAACATTACCGCGTAACGCATTTTGCATTTTTAAACGGCATGCTTTGAGCGGATTCACGCTTCACATTTAATATAGCGCTTTAATGCATGGCATCGCGCGTTCAATACACTCAATTCTGCACAATCTTTTATTCGTTTGGTTACACCTTCTCAGTATTTCACTTTGTCTTGTGTTTACTTTTGAGCATGTTCACGTTGCACTACCCTTCCGTGTATAGATATTTGACCTGCATCACTATGAAGTCACACGGAGTAGCCTCCCCACACCCCTATGGCATGCTTCATCTTACTCATGCACCTGTTAATTTACTGGCTTCCATCCGTCATATACTCCCCCCTGACCCGGGCTTTTCTCTTTTTTCTTCAGCCTCTCCTTGATAAAGGGCGTGCAGCCCGAAATGCATTGGAGTGTCATTTTGTTTGCATTCTATGATATGGCGATAATATCATACGAACTCTTGAACTCTGCTTCATAAACTATAGCACAATGCTGAATAAACTCTTCACTAATTAACGTTTTGAATCATTGTCATGAACATTACGGAGTCCCAGTAATCTCCCATGAAAGTCTCGTGAGATTCTTGCGAGATTCCCCTGAGATCGAACGAACCACATGTGGCAAGCTTCGATACCTGGAATTTGCACACTATTCTTTTGAATCTCTTGGGAGTTGTACACAGTTGTAGGACAACAATAGTATATGGGAGGGACTATCCTCTCCACTGACTACCCTCTTTTTGATAATATTTGTGCAAACTAGGGAGTGAGGAGGGACTACCCTCTCATTTCAAAGCTCCCTCTTGACTTACAAGTATGCAGAGTAGTGTGTCAGGAGGTACTGTCCTCTCTTGTCAGACCCCTCTTTTAGAAGATGGGTGTGCATATTAGACTGTCTAAATAGACTGGCCTCTACATTCAGATCTCTATCTCATATAACAAGTGTGAGTAGTGGTGTGTGTAGAGGGGCCGCCCTCTCCTATCAGACCTCTTTCTCAGATAACAGGTGTGCGTAATAGGGTGTGTAGATGGACTGATCTCTCCTCTCAAAACTCTCTCTCTGATTACAGTTTACCAAAGTAAGGTGTGGGGAGTGACAGGCCTCTCATGCCAGACCTCTTTCTCAGATGACAGGTGTGTGTGGTGGGGTGTATGGAGAGAAACTGACCTCTCCACTAAGACCACTCTCTCAGATGACAGGTGTGCATATTAGTGCATGGAGAGGGACAGCAATTTCACGTCAGACCTCTCTCTCATATGAAGGGTATGCATATTCAGGTATGTACATGGAATAGCATTTCCTGTCAGACCTCTCTCTCAGATGACTGGTGTGTGAAGAAGAATGTGTACATGGACTGGACTCTTCTCACAGACCACTCAACTGGTGTTCATATTATGGTGTGGACATGGTCTGGCCTCTACTGTCAGACCTCTCTCTTAGATGACAAGTTAGCATAGTGAGATGTGTGCATGGACTGACCTCTCCTTTGGGATATCCCAGATGACTGATGTGTGTAGTATTGTGAGGTGTGGGAATGCCCTTTCCTGTCATACCTCACTCTCAAATGACTGGTGTGTGTAGTGCAGTGTGGGGAGTGACAGGCCTCTGATTCCAGACTTCTTTCTCAGATGACGGGTGACCATAGTAGGGTTTATGGTTAGAATGGCCTCTACTTTCAGATCTCTGCCTCGGATTACAGGAGTGCATAGCAGTGTGTGTGGAGGGCAGGGGCTGCTACTCCACAAGAGTGTAAGAGCATTGCCCCACCTGCTGCTAGTGCAGCTGGCAAACTCACAAATAAAATGGCATAATAATGCCACCAGCTTGCACTGTGTACAGAGCGAGAGTGAGGCAGTGGTCGGGGCTGAAGCCTGCTAATGCAGCATTACAGCTGCCCATTTCAGTGTACATTTTGGGTTGGCCGGCTGGCTACCTATTGCCAGCCTGACATGCTCACTGTAGATCCAGTAATCCCTGGACTGTGAAACAGCCGGAAGATTGCTGGCAGAGGCCCATAGCCTCAAAATGAGCACTGGGTCAGCCTGCTCCCACCAATCCTGAAGCTGCTCTTATGCTGAAAACATCATGAGAGCAGCTCCAGGATTGATTGGATTTGCTTTCCACTGAGCAGGAAGGAAGTCCTTCCAGCCCTGCTCTTGGACTCATCCATCCATGCTCATGGACGCAGAGGAGAAGTATCATGCCAGGGCAAAGGGCCACATTTATGTTGAGTTTGAGGCCATTGCACACTACCAGAATGTATAACTGCTAGCAACCACTGGTGGAGGGGCTGCCTTTCCTTCCACACCTTTTTCTCTGATGACGGGTGTGCATGGTAGGGTTTGGGAAGAGAGACTGACTTTTTGTTGAGACTTCTCTTTCAGATGACAAGTGTGTGTAGTAGTGAATGGAAAGGGACTCCCCTGTTCTTTCATACCACTCTCTCAGATGATGGGTGTGCATGTTAGGATGTGTACATGGATGATAGTTTTGTGTAGGAGGGTGTGTGGATGGACTGGCCTCTCCTTTGAGACTTCTCTCAGTCAGTCATTAAAACTTTATTCGGGTTATTACAACCATAAAAGTATACACAATACATTTATAAAACTTTATAAAAACACAAAATATATAAAATTTGTAAAATTGCAAATCAGTCCTTTCCGGGAGGAAACCCCAGTAACTTTGTTATTAATCAGTATCCTCCTAGGATGTGAAAATTACAAGGGTGAACATGAGAAAACATATGTGACCAGGTCTTCCAAACATAATACATACATTGAAGTGCAATCTCGTTACCATACGCCTATACCTCTGTACTCTGGAGAAACCCCCTGACTCGGCTCATGTATTTACCCAAGGCGCAGGCTATATCCAGATTTACCATCCCCACCAGGAGATCTACAGCTTGCTTTCTATTCATAATCCTATAAGTTTTGAATAGCGGGCCTAAAATCTCCTTACGTATATCAAGGGTCATCCTACAGTCTAATAAAATATGAATAATATCACAGGAGGTACCTAGCGTACATGTGCAATTGCCATTACTATTTATCATATAATTTTTAACCCTGTTATTTACATAACAGGGGTTTATGCCCATTCTCAGTTTTAAAACCTCTCTTCTTAAGTGCTGATTCGGCAACCTATCCAAGTAAGGGTAGGAGTGGACTTCTGAAATCCATACTTGGATCATATGGGACACCGATATTTTTTGTCGGAGATACTCTTGATCGCATATGCAGGACACATCCGCTCCCAATGACCGTAGTTCTTTTTTGCCTATATTGGTATGTCCTAACTGGGTATCTAGTTCTATCCCTAGCTTCCCATAGGCTTCCTTTAGTGAGAGTCTTGTTTCTTTAGCCCACGATAACTCGCTGGAGGCAATTTCCTCTCTACACCACTGTGATATTTTTCTGGGAGGTTCCCCTGTCTCCAGACGCTGCCAGAACCGTATTAGTGCCATCCTGGATGTAATTGCCCAAGAAGTGACTCCTATCTCCAATCTTGCTGCTTGTACCATTGCTGATTTCGGCAACGAGAACAAGCTTTTTAGGATCATACCCTCCTCTTTATCCCAACCTTTTTTCCCGCTAAGGAGGAGAACCTCTGATCCATATAGGAATTGCGCGGGGACCATTGCCAGGTAGGCCTTTATAGCCGGCCTATCTGACAAGTCTCCGTAGAAGCTATTAAACCTTTTTAAGCCCTTTATAGAGGCTGTTGCCCTGATTTTTAACGCTTCCAGATGGGTGGTCCATTTCAAGTTACTAGTGAACCATACTCCCAGATATCTGTATTCCGTTACCTTCTCAAGTTGTTCCGTACCTAAATACCAAGGGAAACGGGTCTTACTTTTGCCGAAGCATAGGATTTTGGTCTTTTCCATATTTACTACCAGTTTTTTATTTAAGCAGTATTTATGGAACATATCTAGTTTCCTCTGCAAGCCTATCTCCGTCTGGTCCATGATCACCAGATCGTCTGCATAAAGCAGACAGGATATATGGTTACCCCCTAGCTTTGGGCTAGCCCCTCTAACCTCTTTTAGATTCCGAGGTAGGTCCGCTATAAACAAAGAGAATAGCAACGGGGCTAATACGCACCCCTGCCTCAGGCCATTTCCAATCTGGATCTTGCCAGATAATCCACCATCCTCGTCCAGGACTACCTGGGCCCAGTTATCTGTATGCAAGGCCTGAATAAGGGCTAACAGGTCTGCGTGTAACTTATAGCCTTTCAAGGTAGACCATAGCTGTTCCCTGCTTACAAGATCGAATGCTGCGCGGAAGTCTACAAAGCAGCAGAACAAATTACCCCTTTGCTCTATAGACTTCCGCGCTACCGCCCAGAGGGCAAAGCAATGATCCACTGTTGAATGACCTTCTTTAAAACCCCCCTGTTCAGGAGGTACTATATCATTATCTTCAGCCCAATCTTTTAATAGACCCAGAACGATTTTAGAGAAGACTTTTTCCCCAATGTCCAAGAGATTTATCAGGCGATAGTTTTTAGGGGAGTTTACGTCGCCTTTTTTGTGTATGGGTCTAATAATAGCCCCTTTCCAGCTATCTGGTAACGTTCCTGTTTTTAGTATTCTTAAGAACGTTTTTGCGAACAAATCCGCCCACCAATCTATATTTGTTTTTATGATAATGGCGGGTAGATTGTCTGGACCAGCAGCTCGTGTTAAGTTTAATTTGGCTATCACAATTTTAATACGACCTTGGGAGAACTGCTCCATTACTTCACCCCTCACTCCTGGCCAACTAGATGGTACTATTGCCTCCCTTCTTGGCCATTTGCCGTAGATCTCCTCAAGGTAGATTACCCACTTATCCTCTGGGACAGAACATTGCATGGACCCTGCTGTTTTCCCCGCACATTCCTGTATCAGTTTCCAGAAGCCTTTGACATTCTTTTCATCGATTGTCGCTAGTAGGTTCTTCCAGCAGTTTTCTTTGAAAGATCTTTTTTTGTCTCTAATCAATGTCTTATATTTTATCCTTAATTTCTTAAGGGCTAGAAATTCTACTTCATTATCACTCCGCCTAAGGCTTCTTTCCTTCTTTCTAATAACGGCCTTTGCTTTACGGCAATCTGCATCAAACCATGGGTTACTAGTTGCATGTAGTGGAAGATTCCTTCCCAAGCTATGCTTCCCCCATTTAATGTTTATTCTGAGGCATTCTACGAGTTGTCTTATCATATACTCATACCAGGGTATCTCTTCCCCCTTTACTAGGTTTCCTAAGTCAGCTACTATCTGAAGATCCTTCAGTTTATTTAGATGTTCTTCACTTATCCGGGTTGTAAGTCGCTTGGGATATTCAACCTCTACATGCAACACCTTCTGTCTTGGCGGGACCTTATTTACATACATTTCTATCAATAGTGGGAAATGATCGCTGCCCTCTACTTGAAGTATTTCGAAATGTTGGATTGTGTGGAAACACCAGGCCTGGGTAAATACATAGTCTATCGGGCACAATTGGTGACTTCTCTCTGAAAGGCCAGGTTTGTAGAGCAGTGAGTGAAGAGGGAGTGGCCTCTCCCTTCACACCTCTCTTTCAGATGACAAATGTTCATAGTATGGTGTGATGTTGGGTTTGCTTCTTCTTTCAGACCTCTTTCTTAGATGGCAGGTGTGCATAGTAGGGTGTGTAGATCGACTGGCCACTCCTTTTAGACCTCTCTCTGAGATGATAAGTGTGCATAGTAAGGTGTTGATGGACTGGCCTCTCCCTTCAGATTGCTCTTTCAGTTGACATATGTGCATAGTAGGGTATATGGGAAGTGACAGACCTCTACTGTCAGACCTCTCTCTCAAATTGTGGGTGTATGTTGTATGGTGTGTGGATATACTGGCCTCTCATTTGATTTCTCGTTCTCAGATGACAGATTTGCATAGTGGGGTGTGTGGAGAGAGACTGACCGCTCCACTGAGACCTCTCTCTGGGATGGCAGGTGTGCATAGTGTGCTGCATCCAGAGACTGCCCTTCTCACTAACACCCCTCTTTTTGAAAATGGGTGTGCATAATAGGGTGTGGGATGAGCCTTAGCTCCACCCACAACTTTTAACAAGCCAATGGATGTAAATAGTAGACTCTGATCAACATCATCTCCAGTAGGACTCATTCCTACAGTAACAAGTATACATACTAGAGTGTATTCAAATATCAGCTACTCCTTCCTACTTTTCACATTCCTGAGTGAGTCTTGAGAAATCATAAACAAATATTTTTAAGATAATTAAACTTCCAATCATCACAGTACTTATCTCTTACACACTTACTCTCAAAAACAAGGACCACAATATGCATTCTTACTCATAGAGTGTACTGAGAACTCATTTACTCCATGTTACTATTCACAATCCTTTGAGAGTCCAACGCGATCATAAAAATTAGTTTAAAATAATTTTCATATATTTTCTTCACAGTAATTAGCCCTTAGACATTGACTCTGTAAATCTAGGGGGACAGCATTCCTTTCTGTTGCCCCCTTATATAGTTTTTTTTACTTCATTTACAGAACACCTCCAGTTTTTCACAGGAAACAGTAATGGCGGCTGCTTCATTATTAAGCATTCATACAGCCAGCCAATGACACTGCTCATTTTTGTGAGACTTGCAGAAGCCTCTTGCAAAAGCGTGAAAGCTCAAAGGAAAAACAGAACTCTTGATCAATCACAGGGCTCCGTTTTTGTGTTCTCGTAGGACACCTGCGGGAATCTCGAGAGCCCAGCGTCCAAAATGTTCAATTAAATTTGCTCCTTATTATCTCAAAAACGACTAAAAGGATTAACATTAAATCACAATAGCACAATCTGTGGATGAAGATCTGGCTTCCTTCTGAATTTGGTGTAATTCCATTAATAAGTGTCTGCAATAAAGAAGCCAATGAAAAATGCATGGGGGGCTTACGGATTCTGGCCCCCTTTTCTCTCAGACCCGCTTGATGGAACATCCCGAATCTTTCCAGGCATGAGCTGAGGTAGATGAATTTTTTGGGGAAAGTTTCATGAAGATTTACCAAAAGGGAATAAAGTTATTAGTAAACCAAAAAACACTCCATCTACAGAAAAGCAGTCCTAAGTATAACTACCTCTGTGTATTTACAGTGAGATGAAAACAAAAAGAAAACAGTCATCTCAAGTTATACTTCACTGAGCTATCTTTAACTTGCATCCCTACCATGCAGTTCTTATGACCTCACATATTATACCAGTCATTACATGTTTAATGATATCATTGATGACATCATTCATGAAATCTCAAATTACTTATTAACATCACTGATGACATCACTAATTTCATCACACTCATATACAGCCTAGAGTTACTTTGTGTACACCCAGGGGTGCCTAGAATGGAAATTGCCTAAGCCTTGGAGGCAAATGTGGTTGTGATTGTTGGAATATATATGGTGCACCATTTTCAAACTACTAAGGTTTTGGGTGAAAGTAGAATTCCATTTTAAGGTAAAAGGTGAGTGCCCCTAATGTGGGTTGAAGAGGTATGCTTCAAAGTAGGTTGTGGCTTGAAGTCAAAGCCTAGTGCAATTAAGTCTGTAAGTAAGGTGTAAGACTCTGTTAACAATAAAGCATCCATCAGTGGATCCTTGGGATTGTGACCATATTAAATAGTTGTAATATGGTACTATAGACATGAGGCACTGTAGATGTTTTAATAATCTAGAAATGAGCCACTTGCATGTGGGGTTGTAAGCATGGCTCTAAGGTTCATGGCCTTTCAGAAGATGTCTCATCAGTGGTAAATGTATACCTGTCAATATTTGTACTTAAAAATGAGGGTCATGTGTAGGATATAATAGGATGATCATGTCATGTTGATTAATGTACACACTAATTATTATATGCTGTTCAATGTTTAAAAAGAGGTTGACCCTCATTAAAGGCTATGAAAGCACTTTGCTTGTTAGTTGGGTGAATAGCAATTTAAAGAGGGCAACAGCCACAAATGGTGGGTGACTTGACAGATATGCGGCATGCCCAGCATGTGGTCAAAGATCATGCCAATTATCACTTGATTGGTGATAAAAAAACCTCAGCACATGTCTAGCTTATTGAAAAACTTCAAGTCCACAAACCCTATAGGACACTGTTACAATTACTTCTTAAGGGATTCAGTGATGTCATCAATAATGTCATTGAAAATATCATGAGTGATATATTAAATGAGGTCATAAGCAGTGCATGATGGGGGCACAAGGTATAGTAAGTTCACTAACCATTGACTGGCGAATTTCAGTAGTTTAGGTTTTTAAAAGTTAAGCAAAATATTCCCCTATAAATTCCTGTAACATTTCTCATTCTTGAAAAACTGTATAAAACAGCATTTGCAGTAATTTGTTCTCTTCTGTGAATTTTTGGTTAAATGTTTAACATGAACGCATAAAGGTTGAACTGTTCATTTGGAAATTCTAACACACGATATGTTCCCATTATCTAAATTAAATATTTCAGCGACTGTCTCTGATTCTATTTGGGGAGAGATGGGGCAAGGGCGGTCGACCGCAGAGCTGGGAAACCGTGTTCGAATCTCGGCAGGGACGTTCAACATTTTGTGATTCTGGGCAACTCACTTAATTTCCCCGTGCCTAACAAAAATGAAAGTTTTCCTCTGTAATGTAACTGGGGCTCATGTAAAGAGCGCTGCTACCTTCGTGTCTAGTTCACGATATACAAAACTCCACAAAAAAATTGAAAGGATAATTATGAAATTAGCATAAGTAAGTATTTCAAGATACTAGTGTGTTGACGATAATAATTGAATATGTAATCTACAAACGGTTATATTCAGCCGGGAAGAAATAAATAACGTTTATAATTGGATCTGAATGCTCGTCTCCTCATGTAATTTACTTGTTACTAAATATATAGGCGTGAATACTAATAATAAATAAAAGGGCACATCTTTGAAATGAATGAAAAGAATAGTAAAAACACCCCGTTGGAAAAATGTGAATTCATAAGTGTATAATTATGTTTCTGTGTGCTGTTTCTTTTTTAAACCACATCTTATTATAAGCCATGTAAACAATGCCAGAAACGAAGAAAAGTACCATAAAACAGAAGAAAGAAGAACGAGACCTCACAGGCAATTGTAAGGTTATTCATTGGAATATTTAGAATTATTGTTCAGCAGACTTCAAAGGGTCTGGGCTCCTAAGATTTCCCTAGGCTCACATCTGTTTGTGACTGCTAATTCTTGGAGTGCTCCGGAATTATTGATGAATTCCAGGAGCAAGTAATAGTAACTCAGGCCTATTCATAGAATTTTCTTTGTGAATGTGGTCCATGAATGGGATCAAGTAGTTTTAGTAGTAACAGAAGCAATAACAATATTTTGAAATCACACTTCATCAAACAAACATCAGACGCTTACATTCCAATGCAATCCCATCCCATCACATATATGCAAAGTACAAAACGATATCATATTGTATTAAAAAAGGCATTAGCTCGATATAAAATATAAAATTCTTCCAGTGCATTATCAAGTACATTTTATAGAATCCAAAAAGACCCACTCCATTTCGGCAGTATGCTCTTTCATTGTGCTACTTTGCTGACAACAACAAAAGAGTCAGGGGCAGATTTATAAGCCCCTTGCGCCTCTTTTACGCCGCCGTTGCGTCACTTTTGTGACGCAGTGGCGGCGCAAAAGAAGCGCCATGGTGCGGGTTATTTACAACGTGACGCATCTGGGAGATGCGTCACGTTGTAAAGCGCTGCGCCATAAGGAGGCGTTCCGGTGCGAGGGGGGGCGTTCCGGCGCAGGAACGCCTCCTAAAAGTGGCTGAGTGAAATCTACAAGATTTCACTCAGTCACTTTTAGGCCAATGCTGCGTCAAAACCCTGCGCCTGCTTGACGTAGGTGTAGGGCTTGACGCAGCATTGGAGAGATAGGGCACCACCGAGCCTTGCTGGAGCTGCATCGCGCTTGCGACGCAACTCCAACAATGCGCCGCCTTTACGGCACAGATGCGTCACGCATCTGTGCCGTTTTTGCCCCATGGTGCACCGCATTGCATGTCCACAACTTTTTAGGTATCACCATTGCCCCTCCAAGCGATCACCGCCTCTGGTATAGCATCGTCTGTGTTTATCTCAGCAGGTAACATTAAAAGTTCTTGTCCCAGTTCTCTCAGCCACCTTGATCAAAGTCCTGTATGTAATTTAGGTCTGCTTCGGTCATTTTCAGGTACAAAATAATCCCCCAGCCTTGATGCTGTGAAAAGTTATATTTGGATGTACTTGCACCTCTTCTTGGTAAGCTGTGTAGGAGGGGGTGTTAACTGAGTCTAGATTCTGATGTTGATCCGTCAAATGCACATTTGGTAAAACCACTTTTTTCTCACTATTTTTCTTTTCTTTCTTTAGAATCAAAGGCCCTGATGAGAATCCTCTTAGACCAGCAGGATTCGAAACGCGTAGGCCCATCACCACTCTCAAGTCTGCTTGGGTGATAAGTTCATCTGAATTGCTCCGCTGCTTATCACCCGTTGTACATTACCGTGTTCATTTTTTCACTTTACCCCACCAAAAAACTGTGATTATTCGAATTTTCATTAGGAATGTACATTTTATGTAAATAATTTTTCAGTTAAACTTTTCGAAATATTTTGCAGACTGTGGCCTTTTCCAGCATCTTTGTGTTCGTTTCTTCACTGTAAATATCGTTCACTGTAAATACATTACCTCTTATTCTCCCCATTGTCCCTGAATGGTTGATTGTTGTATGCTTGTGATATGTCTGACATAATGAAAGATTTTTTCTCCCCTTATTTTTGTACCTAGCATGTAATATTGTTTACTTTTGAACTAATTCGTTTTTGATAACATTGAGCAAATAATAAAAGCTACTAAGCAGCTCCAAGCCTTGAATCTTACTTCAGGTTTAGTGTTTTAATAAGTATTCATGTGTATCAGTACTGGCATCCTCATTTTGTTGTTCTAGATACCGGCTCAGCCATACTGATTAGAGCCACCCCTTTGTAGTTTTCTGGTGTTAATAGCGGGCGCTGGCTCGCGAGGCTTTGTGGTTCATTCATTTGAAGTAAGGATAGACCTTAGGCTACCCTTATATGTCACATTAATTGAGAGATTGTGTTTCATGTACATGCTAATTTTTCAACTTTCTCCTTATATAGGTCTTTAAACCTTTTCTTTTTTCCACTATTTTCCTCAGAGTAATGGCAGAAAAAGACACCTTTGCCTATACGGAGGATCACATCAGAAACTTCCTCAGTGACCCACCTGTCTTCTCCTCAGTTACCCTAAGCGAAACAGCCACAACATCTAATGAATCTGATAAACTAATCCGCCTTAAGAAGAAGCAGATAAGGACTGACCTCCATGGTCACTTCCTGTTGCAACACCTCCGGGAAGGCACCATTCCTGCCGGTTTGCAAATTAAAAACATACCTGTAATCTTCACAGAGGATCCGATATTCAAGAAAGGTTTTTCTATGATAGAAACCAAATGCAGTAGAGATTTGATGGTTTTAACAGTAGAGACAGCTGCTCGTATATCAAAGGAAGAATTGGCTGAAATCTCCAAACTAGAGTCAGATATTAGTATTAACCCCACCATAGCTGATGCTAAGGCTCTTTTGGACAAAGTTAATAAAGAAGTCCAAGAGTTTAAAGACTATACGATAACTCAAAAATCAAACCAATTTGAGAAGGACAAAAAGGGTTTTTCATTAGATCACATATACCCCTACTTGCAGGCTGACTTTTATTCCAAGGCAGAATCGAGACGTTTCCTTCAAGGAAACCAGGGAAGATCACGTAAGCAGTTTATTTCCTTCAGTGATACATCATCATCAGGAACTGACAGTGATTCCACCAGTAATTATAACCGTCCAAATAGGAACCGCAACTGGAACGCCAACCAACAACAATCAAATCAAACATCAAATCCTCATTTTTTAGGGAGAGGTCAATCACTACCCAGGGGTCGAGTGAGAATCAACACCCCTTGGGAAATGAAAACCAGACGACAGCATTACAAAAACTAGACATGTCGCCTATTTTCAATTTATCCAAGAGAGTGTTGACAGCTGACGAGGAAAACGTGTTGGCTAAAGGCCTGTCATTTGTCCCATCCAAAAAAACTGACTTCGTTAAAATGAAGTCAGAATTTATTGAATTCTGCAGGAAATTAAGACTGACTCTGTTTTTCAAAGATACCCCCAGTAACCAGTCCATGGAGGTAACTGGCCTTAGGAATAAATCCACTTTTTGTCCCCCGGCGAGCAAAGTCCCAAAAAACCTTCTGACATTTGAAAAGAGTGTATTGTCAGCGATATCAGCTATGGAAAAGGAAAGGAAATACGTTAAATTTAACACCTCTAAGGCACAGATGACAGCACTGAATAATCTTAAAACTGACAGTACTGTCATAATAAAACAGGCCGACAAAGGCGGAGCAATTGTAGTATGGGATATCAATGACTATACTACCGAAGTCATGAGACAGCTGGCTGACAGCAGCTGTTACCGTAAAATAAATAAAGACCCAACCTCTGAGCTTCAAAATCAACTTTTTACCATCATACAAGAAGGTTTTGATCTTGGCTTTGTCGGACCTAAAGAGCTTGAATACCTCAAAAATGTACATCCTAAGGTGCCGATGTTTTACGTATTGCCTAAGGTTCATAAGGATCCACATCATCCCCCTGGCAGACCCATCGTTGCCGGATGTGGCTCTTTATTGGAGCCGGCAGCCAAATATGTAGACTGTTTCTTAAAAGAATTCATGATCAGTGTAAAGTCTTACCTTCAGGACACCACTGATTTTATCAACAAACTCGAAAGCATTGAGTTTCGTGAAGACAGAGACAGACTAGTCACGCTGGACGTTACTGCGTTATACACCCAGATCCCTCAAGATGAGGCGATAGCAGTTCTGACACACTACCTTGATTCCCGACCAAAACCCATGCAGGTGCCCACCAAATTCATTGTCGACTTAGCAGCATTCGCCTTAAAGAAGAATTATTTCTGCTTTAATGGAGATTACTACTACCAGACCAAAGGAGTAGCCATGGGCTGCCCCTTTGCGCCTGAATTGGCGGTACTATTTATGGCAATGTATGAAGAGGCGTACATCTATCATAACAACCCTTTCATTCAATACATCGGAGCATGGCTCCGGTTTATTGATGATGTTTTTATGACGTGGACGGGTGATAGTAACACCCTTGATCAGTTCTATCAATGGTTGAATGATAGAACTGCTGACATAAAGTTCAGCATTTCCAGCTCAACCACAAAGATTGCGTTTCTAGACGTGGAAGTCTTCCCTTCTGAGGGGAAATTGGCAACGACCCTATACAGCAAGCCGACTGATAGAAACAAGTCGCTCATGTTTGAAGTGACCACCCTAGGAACCTCAAAGAGAACCTCCCATATGGGCAGTTCCTGCGAGTCCGTAGGAACTGCACATTTAAAGAGGACTTTCAAAATCACTCAGCCAAATTGACATCCAAATTGTGCGAGAGAGGTTATCCTAAGAAACTCGTGAAGAGCTGTATGAGGAGAGCACAATGGACACCACGTGAGACCACCCTAGAACGTAAGATTAAACCTGAATTAAAAAGACAGGTTTGTGTTACGACATATTGCCCCAATGCCAACCATCTGAAGAAAGTCATAAAACAGAACTGGCATCTAGTGAAAGATTTGGATAATAGCCTAGCAGACATCCCCTTATTTGCCTTCAAAAAGGAAAACAACATTGTGAACTATTTAGTTCGGGCTGCCATGCCAACATCAAAACCTGCTACGTTGCGCCAAATGATGGGGATGCCCCCCATCCTTGGACATCACAAATGTGGCACATGCCTCTGTTGTGAATCCTCGATTGAGGGCTCACTGTTTCAGCATAACGGAATGTTCTGGAAACATGAATCGTTCAGCAACTGCAAAAGCAAGTTTGTTGTCTACGGTATCATATGCCCTTGTCACCTATTGTATATAGGTAAAACTAATCAAGAAATCCGGCAACGGATCTCTCAGCATAAATCGAGAATTAAAAGGAAGGTTGAAAATGCCCCTTTGGTGCTCCACTGGACGCGGATGCAACACTCTGTAAGTGACCTGAAATGGACTGTAATTTCTAAAGTGGAAAAAAATCCACGAGGTGGCGATCAGAACTTAGCCTTGTCAAAACGAGAAGCTCTTTTAATAGTGAAATTCGACACTGCGGTGTCAGGCTTGAATGAATTAAGTGAGATATTCAAGTTATAATCATTCTCATCCTGACCCTCTATGCCTGCTGAATCCGGGCATATTATAAACCCTTGTAAGTTACCATGGACCACCCACTCCGGCCCTGGTTTTCCTGTTCTCTTTTCCAAAACCGGCCAGGATATTTGGTGGGTGTGGACTCATCTATGACCTGTATATAAGGGCGTGTGTATGGCAGCCCATTCAGCTAAGGCGCTCACCTGAGTGCAACCGCTTCGTTTCGCTGTCGCCAAAGTTCCCTGATTGAAGCTTTTAAAGTGAGTACTCCTACAATGCTTGCCCTGCGTTAGCAGCTCGCCTAAGTCTATGGTTGCATAACTAATTTCTATCCTTCTGCTTTTGTTGCAGTAACGAATTACCCCCCCGCAGCGTGCTTTACAGCGTTGACGGTAAAATCTACTTTGTTTTTTTAAAAATCGTATTTGCTAAACCTGTCACAAACGGCCCGCTGACAATTTGTCATGTTATATTACTGCAGGACCGTCGAACTGTTTGAACGCTGGTAGCCGCGTTTGGCGGACTACGCCCTTCGTCACTAAATCACGGTAAGCCGCTGCATATTCTCTAACGTGCACGCAATCAACGGCCAGCAAGATTTCGAATCGTACTGACAAGCGCCTTGTTGGCTTTTTTGTAGGTACTTCAAAGTCTAGTGTCGGTTAAATCATATTGCCACACTACGTGTTTACCTTTGTTGGTAAGATATTCAAGCAGTTTGTGATCACGCTAAAAGTTTGAGGCAACCTCATACAACTGAAAATCGTGCTCACTCTTGTTTTGTAGGGCACGGAATTAATCTACTTCTACTCTAATGGCGACAGCGACCTAAAAAATAGAGGCTCTAGAATATTGGGTAAGGCCATTTGCTGCCGTTCAATTTCTTTCTCGTGCAGTAGCTGCAAGAAATCTGTCCTAATGTCTTGCATGTCCACAACTTTTTAGGTATCACCATTTCCCCTCCAAGCGATCACCGCCTCTGGTATAGCATTGTCTGTGTTTATCTCAGCAGGTAACATTAAAAGTTCTTGTCCCAGTTCTCTCAGCCACCTTGATCAAAGTCCTATATGTAATTTAGGTCTGCTTCGGTCATTTTCAGGTACAAAATAATCCCCCAGCCTTGATGCTGTGAAAAGTTATATTTGGATGTACTTGCACCTCTTCTTGGTAAGCTGTGTAGGAGGGGGTGTTAACTGAGTCTAGATTCTGATGTTGATCCGTCAAATGCACATTTGGTAAAACCACTTTTTTCTCACTATTTTTCTTTTCTTTCTTTAGAATCAAAGGCCCTGATGAGAATCCTCTTAGACCAGCAGGATTCGAAACGCGTAGGCCCATCACCACTCTCAAGTCTGCTTGGGTGATAAGTTCATCTGAATTGCTCCGCTGCTTATCACCCGTTGTACATTACCGTGTTCATTTTTTCACTTTACCCCACCAAAAAACTGTGATTATTCGAATTTTCATTAGGAATGTACATTTTATGTAAATAATTTTTCAGTTAAACTTTTCGAAATATTTTGCAGACTGTGGCCTTTTCCAGCATCTTTGTGTTCGTTTCTTCACTGTAAATATCGTTCACTGTAAATACATTACCTCTTATTCTCCCCATTGTCCCTGAATGGTTGATTGTTGTATGCTTGTGATATGTCTGACATAATGAAAGATTTTTTCTCCCCTTATTTTTGTACCTAGCATGTAATATTGTTTACTTTTGAACTAATTCGTTTTTGATAACATTGAGCAAATAATAAAAGCTACTAAGCAGCTCCAAGCCTTGAATCTTACTTCAGGTTTAGTGTTTTAATAAGTATTCATGTGTATCAGTACTGGCATCCTCATTTTGTTGTTCTAGATACCGGCTCAGCCATACTGATTAGAGCCACCCCTTTGTAGTTTTCTGGCATTGTAAATGCGGCGCACCATGGGTGGTGGATCTGCGGCGCACAATAACTGGCACATCCCTGGGGATGCGCCAGTTATTGTAAATCTGCCCCTGTGTGTTTAAAATAAAAACATTCCTGCTCCTAAGCGGACTTTAGAACTTTCCTTGCCTTTAGAAGTAGGCAATGTAGCCCTATACTTTGATGGCCTCAGTGCTTTTAAGAAAATACAGATATGACTCCTTTATTGTGTACCTCATGGAATCTACTGGAAATAATGCAGCTATTCCCGCCAAAGATCCGTTTGAGCCAATCTGATCTCAGTGACAGGATTGTAGACAGTCTTTGGTATGTCCACCTGTAAAAATAGTGAGCAAGCACAAACTCACATGTATTCACCAAACCTTTGCTAGAGTTGCAGCATTTTACCTGGATCCAATTATACTTATCATATTCAATTCTGTATCTCAGCATTTAGCCACACCAGTAGATGCTTTGGTCCTCCGGTGGACCTTGCATTTTCACATTAAGGGGTGAAGAATCATGGTGTCGGCGGTTGGCTACCCAATGAGGACCAAGGATTGGCAACCAACTCACAAATTAGAAATCAAATTCAAACATACCACTCTCAAAACCATGCACTAAATATATAGCATAGCAATGGGAAGTCCAAACCTCCTGAGGAAGTTCAATAAAGCTAGGACCATACAAACCAATAGTTCTGCCGTTGCCATGCAGGACAATAACAGCAGACTATGATGGCCTGAAAATCATCTATGAATATCTCCGCTACGCATATGAATCCCAATTATTGTATGCACAGTCTCTGTGAAAAGAACATTAAAATTCCAATTTTATGAACACTTCAATAACTTAGGTGGAATTAGTTATTGTGTAAACCAGATTTAAAATTCAAGGAAATAATCAGAATTTTTGGCAATTTTGTCATGAGTCTCAATAAGCAGGTTACAGTATGTAACATAAAACCACACATTTAGCAGAGTACAGTCAAAAGGCAATCTTACAGGGAAATTTCCTCAGCCAAAAAGTCCATGGAAAGATCTCTATGAAAGGGGATTCCTGCCACGAGTAATGGCAGGGTGACAGTTCAGGAATAGTTCTCTCAGCATAGACATACAATCTGCTCATAGTTCGGATAAGAAAGGAGGCAAGGACTGGTGAACCAGGAGTGCCAGTGACCTCACCGACACATTTTAAAAATCTCAGCTTCAAAAGGGAAATCAGTCCGCACAAGTAGAAGGGGATAGGTTTGTCAACACCGACGGCAAATACGCCCAATCTCACCCTCCAGGGTCTCCTTTAATATTATTGTTTGACAAGTCCACAGATGACATAAATTGTCAGCCCCCCCCCCCCCCCCCCCTCCTAGTCCGAGCCACAAGTGATCATCATCGGCCAACAAGGTGCACAGGTAGATACTTTGGAAAATGTTCACAGTGGATGTCATGAGAATCCATCGTCCTTTCCGGGCACACAGATTGGTCGACTAGGAGCAATTCTAAACTGTTGCTTCCTTGTGCTGGGATTAAGAGTTTAGTTTCTCACGTTTAAGTCCATATTAATATATCAGAAAATACCCTTTAGGCATCAGGAATGTCATGTGAAAGCACAAGAAATTTACATGGGTAAGAATGAAAGCAAATTCCTTCCTCACCAGTCCATAAAATAGCATGCAAACATAAGGGGCAAGTAACAAAATGCATATAAATACAATGCTTCTTAAATAGTAAATGAATATGTAATTAGACTCAAGCATAGTGAAATTCAATTAAATGTTTATGTTAATTAGTCAGATATGACACCTTGTCAAAGATTGCTGCATAGAAATGTTTAGTTGTAACCACGGCCTACTGCCACAAAGTACCTACATGTAAAGCTTTTTTGTGAAGCAATTACGAATTTTCGTTTTAAGAAATGTAAGACCCTATTAGTATAAAGCTTTTAAACAGCAAGTTTCATTCATGTAGATAAAAGCATATAAGAATTGCACCAACTTTTTATCATCTATGGTGCATTACAATGGAGGAAATTAAAGATGACCTACATTCATCATAAATGTTTGCTCTATAGTGATTGAGACTCATGTATACATGCATATATAACTTGTAATTTTAGTTTATATTAATTTGCATAATAGCAGAAAATGTACAATATATGAATTATTTCTACTTCTAAACCTCTAAACACTCTTTTACGGGGCTTTCACTTTGTTTTCTCGTAATCATTGCCACTTTACTAATGTGTGCAAAGTGCACATTAATTTTCATGTGTGTTCTTTAGTCATATCCAATTTGTATTGTTGCGTATAGATTTACCAGCTTTTAAGCTTCATTTGCATTTCCTCAGATGGCGAATGAAGCCATCACATCAATTACTTATCTGATGTCACAGATCACTGTTTGGTTGTCTTCAATCTCTTACATATGGATTCTACCAGCACTTTCATTGCATCATAATATTGCCACGGTTTGTGTCTGGTTCTATTTCAGATCTTGTTCCTTTCACTCTCTGTTTGTTTTTCTTATCCAAACAAAATTTGATAGTCACCAACACCAGCATTATGGACAAAGAGATCGCCACGAATGATCTCATGATTTTTATCACTGAACCATATCCTATGTTTCCCAACCAGTTGCTAACAGTTTACATTTTTTTCCTATTGTTTCCCAGGCACCCTCAGTCTTTAACCATATCAGGTCTTTGTTTAAAACAGTAATTTTTTTGATGTAACTTTTCAGGTCATTGCTTTTATCAAGTGCACATTGTTAAACTTTTCACAACAGAGTCCGTCCTCCTTTGCAAAAAGGATTTCCTAGGCAAATCAATTCTGCATCACCATAGACCATATTTAGAACATATTAGTATCCACAGTTGTAAATCCTCCAGGTGTATCGGTAGCTAGTCTATCCATTACAATAGAAAGGTTTCTAATTTTATGAGAGTTTAGTACTACTCATACGAAGGAATTATGGCACAAAAATTATCTCCCGTTATTTCACTGCACCTCTTATCATCCTTCCTTACATACTACAAGTTCCATACCACTTTCTAGTCAACCTATAAAATGCATTAGCTTCCCACAGATAAACTCCAGGAAGCTCAGGATCCACTCCATCTAAATAGCGCCCTCAGGTTTCAAAAAGTTCGAACGTATGTTCATATTCACTTATACCTAAAACTTTGTGTTAGTAACATACTTCTTTCTATATGTAAAACTTTTCCATTCATGTTGCCAGTCTAAACCTAAATCAGCCATTTCTCCTACTATTCTATGTTTTTCTTCTAGCAATAGCCAAGTTTGAAATCAGCAGTAGCTTAAATTGTTGCATTTCTACGTCTATCTTCTATTGGGTTTATGAATTTCTTTTCTACTTGTCCTAAAATGCAAGCTAGGATATTTCTATGTGCATTAGTCATGTCCAATGATTGAGTTGATCTAAATATATAGCCCATTGTCTCAGCTAGTGAAGCTTTAGGATGCAGATTTAAGCAATTTGAAATAGGAATATCAGAGAAGACCAGATCATAGTTTAAAAAATAATTTTGAAATTGATCAGTACCATAAAATAAACTAGTTAATAAGCCGCAAGAAAAACATATGTTAAAGGAATGCTTTAATATGATGTACCTTCAGCTACTGATGCATGTAATTGCATATATATGTAACAATAATTTGGGGCCATATGTAGGTGGCCAAATACCGATCGGTAACACCGAAAATGGCTCATTTTCGGTGTTACCGACAAATATGTAGCCATGTGAGATGTAGGTAATACCGAATAGGATCGATAATAACGAATCGGTAAAAACCTTCCGTCACCGAATCGGAATTACCGAAACAATGAGATCTGAATCGGTAGAAACGAATCGGTAAAACCCCCAAATATGCTATGTAGCAAACCCCGGTATTACCGAATTTGGCCAAAATCGGTGATAACGATTCGCTAATTACCACGTTTCTGGAGCATGTGGTAATCAGGAGGAGTCTATATAAACACACCCAAAATGCATCGGTATGACCACAATGGCAGGCCTCTATCTCATAGCAAGGCGCCTACGGCTGAGAGCAGCAGGAATGAGGATCTGGAGACGTGAGGAGCAGGTGTACAGAGTACGCATCACTCTGTTCCAGTTGACAGACGCTGAAATCCACGAGAGATACAGATTGCACCCAGACACCATCCTGGAGCTAATACGGGACCTAACACCCTATCTGGAGCATCAGACACCAAGGGCCCACGCAATCCCCCCCCATGTCCAAGTACTCTGCTGCCTGCACCTGCTAGCATCAGGAAGTTTCCAGGGTGTGATAGCAGCAGTGGGTGGAGTATCACAGAGCTGCCTCTCCCGGATCTTCAACACCTTCCTAGACGCCATGATGGACAGAATGGAACATTACATATCCTTCCCCAGTACGCAGGTGGAGCTGCAGAGAACCAAGCTGGAGTTCTATCAAATTGCCCACTTTCCCCACGTGATCGGCTGCATCGGTGGGACCCACATTCCCATCTGCCCACCTGCAGCAAGTGAATACATTTACAGGAACCGCAAATCCACCCACTCAATCAATGTGCAGGTGATCTGCAATGCCAAATACATTATCACAGACATTGTGGCCAAATACCCCGGGAGTACCCACGATGCTTACATCTTCAGGAACAGTGGCATACATACACGTCTGCTTGCTGGTGAATTTGCCGACGGACACATACTAGGTAAGTAAATGTCACACACCCTGATGTACACCCTGCCACAAGCTGTTGGTCACACCAATCAATGCCACTTACTTCTCTTCATAGGTGACAGCGCATATGCCCTCCGGCCGTATCTCCTCACACCATATCTGAACCCAACCACCCGAAGGGAGAGGAGATACAATGTGGCACATAGGAGCACACGCAACGTGGTGGAGCGCACTTTTGGTATGCTCAAAAGCAGATTCCGTTGCCTCCACAAAACAGGAGGTGCGCGTCTGTACAGCCCCTTAAAATGTTGCAAGATTATTGCTACGTGTGCAATGCTACACAATCTGGCCACCAAAAAAGGAACTGCAGTGGAACTGACTGAGTCAGAGGACGAAGACGAGGACAACCCTCAGCCAGAGCCCAGCGCGGCTGGTGCTGCAATTGAACATGATGGGAGACATAGACGGGCAGAGATAACATCACACTACTTCTGAGTGAGTAACGACACTGAGGCATTTCCAATTACATGTACAGGTGTTTATTTGGCACACCTAGAGCATTCTGAGCAATGTCCAATTGGACATGGGTTACATCACCCATCACATGCATGTGGACAGCCAGAGTCCTTCACTTCTTGCGTCCCCGTGCTGCACGTGCATGTTCCCCATCCACACTGCCTTGTGAGTTGGACCGTTCCTGTGCTGGGACAGTACGTCCACTACGCCTCCTGCACTCGGTGGGTGAGGGTGTGACGCTACCACGGCTGGAAGCCTCCTCACTGTCCCCCCCCCTTCCATATTTGAGGCATTAGCATTCTGCATGAGCTCTAGCACTGAGGTCATGGACACCATCCCCCTGGCCACATCCATGCTGCAATGCGACATCTTCTCCTGCATGGCGATGGACCGGCGACACATCAGTGCTGTTGTACTGGCCAGCCGGTTCACCGACGAAGTATAGTCTTGGAGTCTCACTCTCAGTCGGCGCATGCCAACACGGTCCTGCGGCAGCTGGCTGCACAGGTTGTCCACCGAGGTTGCTACCCTCTCCATCCCTGCAGACATATTCTCCCCCATGGCACTGATACCCTCCTCCATCTTGTGCATATGTCTGTTAATGTCTGCCACCTCCCTGTGTAACGCCTTCATCTCCCTCCATTGCAGGCGCTGGACCTTCAGCATCTTTCCTTCCAGTCCAGCAAACACACTGCCACCCTGCTCATCTTCCACTGGACTGACCGGCCTTGCCCTGCGGCGTCGTGATGAGATGTTCGCACCCTCGGATGCTGATCCAGCCCGCTCCCTGTTGGATCTCTCTACAATGGGACTTTGTTGGCGCTGGCTGCCCTCCTCCTCCGACTCCTCCATCTGCTGGAGGGTGATCACGGCATGCCTCCTGCCTGACTGTGGTTGTGGTGGTGGTGGTGATGGTGATGGTGGTGGTTTAGGTGAACGTCACAATGGTGACTGAGTGAGAGGGGATTGCGGCCCTCCCTGGCGCTGTGGTGATGTCTGTGGTGAACGATTGGCTGGCTGCGATGGCGCAGAGCTGGTGTTCCCTGCAGCCATGCTGTCTTCATCGTGTTCACTCCCCTCTGGCCTGGCTGACCTGCCTCTGCTGCCCTCAGCTGCACTGCGAGATGACTCGCCTGAAATGACACAAATGTAAATGTTCTCAATGCTCTGTCTGCAATGCCATTGCATTAAAGTACATGCCAACAGTGCACAGTGGTTATCCTGACCTGTCCAATTATGTTACCATGCTATTGTGTTAGCTGTCCTGACAGTCCTGATCATGATTTCACACTGACTACATCACCCAGTATGCATTGCAGGTAAGCAGTAAGACATGGTGTGGAGTGGGAGCACTTTTACCACTATGGGGGTTGGGGTTTGGGAGGGGTTAGGGCAGCATGCTGGGCATGCTTCTTACCTTGTTTTCTAGCTGCTCTGGCGGAGCTGTCTGCGTCTCCTATGCCACTCACACTCTCCCGCTGGATGGTGGACTCCACCATCTGTTCCAGTGGTGTTGGTACTGGGGCTCGATTTTTCCCTCCTCCAGTTTTCCCTGCCAGCCTATGTCTCTCTGCCATCCTCTGTTTAGCAGTTTTTCTGAGGTCGTACCACCTCTTTCTGATGTCCTCTATGGTGCGCAGGGTCACACCTATGGCATTGATCTTGTCCCGAATGCCACTCCATATTTGCCTCTTCTGTGCGTCTGGCACTTGGTGGGACTGGGCTCCAAACAGCTTGTGGTACACTTGGGTGACTTCCTCAATCAGGATCTCAAGCTCCTTGTCGCTGAACTTGAGTTTTCTTTTTCTATCACCTCCCTCCTTCTCCTTGTCCTGGCTTGCCATTGCAATGCTTGTTCTGTTTTTCTTCTCTTTTCTTATTCTGGTCTATGTTGCTGCTGCCTCCTCAGCTCTCCTGCCTGCCTGCCTCACAGTGAGCTCCAGGCCCTGTGCACCTGGCTGGGTGTGGCAACTTCCTGTTTGGGGAGTAAATGGGTGTATCAGGATTGGCTGATTCACCAAAACGCTGTTTTTCGAATTACCGAATCGGTATTTCCGATTTTGGGTGTGGATTCGGTAACATCGAATCGGTATTAGCCTTTCGGTATGCATTTTTATTACCGATCTGGTCACAATCGGTATTTAATACCGATTAGGAACGAATCGGTAATGTTTACCGAATATTTACCTACATCACGTTTACCTCATTCTTAATACCGATTCGGTATGAATCGGTATTAAGGAGTCGGTATTTGGAATTTACCTACATATGGCCCCTAGTATGTACATTTAGCGAATATTCACCTTTGGAAGAATCTAAATGCAAGGTTTTGTCATCTAATGCAGCAACACAGGTACTAGTAGATGAAGAAGTTTTGAAAGGATTTGTAAGCTTAGAATCTTCTACAGGCATGTAATGAGGCATTTTTTAGAATTATGAGTAAAAGCAACTAGCAATAAAATGATTACTGCAAATACTCCTGCATATCTATCGTTGCCTCTAAAAGAGATTAAAGCAGGTGGTTCCATTACTCTGCAGGAATCAGACAGTTTAGCTTTAAAACATTAACAGCAATTGGTTTGAGCAGTTCAGCAAATGTTTGACACAGACAAAAAGGCACAGCTGAAGTGTTCTGTTTCAGGCTGAATAAAGGTGCAGATCAGTTTTGTTGATGGGTATATTCAAGATAAATTGAGGCAGTCCATTCAAGGTCACACCAAGTTCGAACCTCAACTCCTCAACAAAGTTTGATTCAAGGATGTTCAGGTGGCCTTAAATTGCTATAGGAAAAAGGTATAAAATGCCTCCTCCTAGTCACTTGCCAACAGATAGGTCCACTCATGAGCAGAGTATTTTTGGCTGGATACTCCTACTCTTTTTTGATTTTCTTACAGCCCAATCAATCAATCCATCAGGGGTTTGAGGAGCATGGCTAATCACAAGTGAGGGTCTCAATGGGCTGAGGGGGACTACTGATCCGTCAGGGAGCTGGGAATCACTCAAAGAGACAGGTCTTGAGATTCTTTCTGAATTGGGTTAGCGATGAGAAGTGCCTGAGGTGGAGAGGCAGAGTTCCAGGTCTTGGCAGCATGGTAGGAGAAGGATCTTCCCCTGACTCTGGTCTTGTGGATCTGTATGACCGAGGACAGGGCCAGTTAGGTGGATCTAGGTTTCTGGTGGGTAAGTTGAATGAGAGTTGGTGGTTCAAATATGCTCATCCTGCATTGTGGAGGGCTTTGTAGCCATGTTTGAGGAGCTTGAAGGTGATTCTTTTGTAGACTGGGAACAAGTGGAGTTCTTGAAGGTGTTGGGTGATATGGCTGTGGCGGAGGATGTTGAGGACCAGTCTGGCTGTGGCGTTTTGAATGTTCTGTAGTTTCCTGAGGAGTTTCTGGGTGATGCTAGCCTAGAGTGCATTGCTGTAGTTGAGCCTGCTGGTGATGAGTGTGTGGGTGACTATATTTTGGGATACATTGGTGATCCATCTGAATGTCTTTCGAAGCAGGTGGAGCATGTGGAAGCATGATGAGTATAAGGCATTGATCTGGAAGTTCACAGTGAGCGAGAAGTCCAGTATGATGCCAAGGTTATGTTTATGATCCGTGGGGGTTCCCAATGTGACAGGCAGCCACGATTCCTCCAAAGCTGAGGGGGTGGGTCCCATGATGAGTACTTAGATCTTGTCTGAGTTGAGTTTGAGGCAACTGTCTTTCATCCAGGTGGCAACAGCCTTCATCCGCTGTGGAAGTTGATTCTGGCAGCTGTAGGATCGTTGGCGAGGTAGAGGATTTAATAGGTGTCGTCGGAATAGGAGATGATGTTGAGTCCTTGGTTCCTGACAATGGCAGTGAGGAGTGCCATATATCTGTTGAAGAGGGTGGGGCAGGGAGGAGCCCTGGGGCACTACGCAGCTGATCTCTGTGGGTTCTGAGAGGAATAGAGGTAATCTGATTTGCTGTGTTCATCAGGTGAGGAAGGAGTGGAGTCGTGTGATGTTAGGGTGCGGTGGGAGTCCGTATCGAAGGCGGTTGAGAGGTCCAGAAGGAGGAGGGCTGCAGTTTTGCTCTTGTTGAGGAGGGAGTGGATGTCATTGGTGGCAGTGAGGAGTGCGGTCTCTGTGCTCTGGTTGCTTTGGAAACTGGATTGGGATATGTCTAGCATGTGGTTCACTTTAATGACCTTGGAGAGTTAGGCGTTGATGGGATTCTCAATGAACTTGGCTGGGAAGGGGAGCAGGGAAATGGTTTTGAGGTTCCTGAAGTCTGTTGGGTCAGCAGGTGGCTTCTTCAGCAGGGGGTTGAGCTCAGCGTGTTTCCATCATCGGGTAAGGTGGCGGTCTCGATGGAGCAGTCGATGGTGTGGCAAAGCTCGGGCGATGAAGGTGGCTGCTCTATGGAAGATGTGGTAGTGGCAAGGGTCCAAATGGGCCCGGGAGTGTGTGCTTTTCATGCTCTTCATGGTCTTGAGTGTGTCGTCTGTGGTGAGTGGGGTCCAGTTGAGCAGGATCTATTGGACTGCCTGATCTTGTTGTGAAAGAAGGTGCAAAGTTTGCTTCAGGGATATTGGGAGGGTTGGACGTCTGTAGTCTCGCTGTTGGACCTGGAAAACTCCTTGACAATGGTGAAGAGTTATTTGCTTTTGCGTTCTGTTTGACAATTATCATTGCTGTCAGTCAGGTCAGACTTTTCAGAACTTTCAAGAATTGTTGGAGGCACTCGCACTTCTGTTAGACAATGTCTCAGAATGTCTTGTCTTCTTGGGTAGCAGTATCCAGGAACTACTCGCTTTCGTACTGCTTTAGCTCTTTCATTAAGGTCTGTTTCCCTCGCAGTCAACTCTACTGGAGGAGACCCTTTGGTACCTACAATAGTTGACTCTCTCAGACCTCCCTTAGTTCAAACGAGTGCTGTCTCAGCTACTTGCTGACATCCACAAGCTTGACTAACCTGATCCCTCCATCTCACAGTAACCACTGGCACATCAGGAACAGGTGCTGTTATATCATCATGGGGAAAAGGGACTATACCCAGTTTGGGAGACCTCCACACTTCACAGCATTAGTGGTTACCAGGATCACCTGATAAGGCCCACGCCAATGAGGTTCCATGCATGACTTCCGCAAGTGCTTCTTCACCAATACCCAGGCACTGGGACTGAAGTCTTAGCAGTGCTCCTGTTGAGTCACAGTAGCAGCCTCTCCAATCTGATGAGACACAGAATGCACTACAGCAGCCAAACCTTTGCACTAAACCAGGATTACTTCATCTGTGATATTCACGAGAGCATTGTCAGGCACAGCTGGCAGTCTCATTATTCTACCCATGATGATTTCATGGGGTGTCAATCCTGTTCTCCTGTCTGGAGTGCTTCTCAAACTCATCAACACCAAAGGCAATGCATCAGGCTACTTCAAACACATAGACGCACACACCTTTACCAATATGGATTTCAACTTGTTATTTATCTCTTCTACAAGCCCAGAAGCTTCTGGAAGGTAACTGCAATGTAGCTTCTGCTCAGCCTGTAATGCTGCACACAACATCTTCATGAACTCAATGTTAAAACGAGTTGCTCGGTCTGACTCAAAAGAAGTCTGGAAACTAAACCTCAGAATCAACTCTCTCAACAATAATTTAGCTACTATAATACTGTCATTTCTTCGTGTTGTAGAATCTTCTACCCATTTTGAGGAAATGCAAACAATTCCCAAAACATATTTTAAACAGTTGCAGATGGGCATCTCAATGAAGTCCCTTTGCATCCAGCTAAAGGGACCTACTCATCTCCTTACTTTATTCATTGTGACTGGTGTTTTTTCTTACAGCATGTTCTTTTTGACACACTACACATCTGTGTCACATCTCAGTGACCAATCTGAATCTGGGATTAAACCATGTTTGTCTGAAGAGACACAACATTGCATCTCTCCATATATGCATGGTACCATGAACATGACTATCTATAGGTGGTAACAAATTGACAGGTAGCACAGATCTGCCATCAGTGTAAATCCACAAATCATCCTACCTTTTGGTGCAACCAGCTCTAATACAACCCTGCTTTTTAGCTTCTGTTACTTCTTCCTTTAAACTTTTAACTTCATTCCAAGTATCAACAGCACTAATAACAAGTTGCAAATGTGACATCTGAAAGTTAATTGACCAAGTCCCCATTAAAGTTACGTGCATTCAAAGCACAACATTTGCCATCTCATCCGTATATTTATAGCCAATTGTCACAGATTCAGTACCTTGACTATGGACAACACACTTTGCCACTGCAATTTGGGCATGCAATTGTAGGGACCACAAAAGGTTCCTCACACTCTCTCCATTACGTATAGGTGAACCTGAGAAAATGACCCATGCTGTGACCACAATTGCTCGAAGTCAAGTACAACTCCAAAGCAGTACTGACTATCAGTGAAGATTGTCACCCTGAGTTGTTCTGAGATTCTGCATGCTGAATACGCTCCTTACAGCCATGAATCTTCAACAGCACCTGCAACATTACAAACAGCATAGGCAGCTTTCAAATTTCCTTCATGACCTTGCAAACAAGAGTCATCAAGAAACAACACATGATCTGATTTGGGCAATGGTACATTTTGTAGTAGTAGTAGTAAAAGGCTTTATTTGATTAAAAAAAACATATCATAAAAGCATCACATTTTATAAAACACATTTACATATTAAAAAGAACATTTGATAGTCCATTTACAGCAAGTTTTAGGTTTAAAACAAGTAAAATGGAACCACGATTAGAGATTAAAATCACAATTTAGCCATATTCTTAAAAATGCAAATTAAACACTTTTTATAAGCCTTTTTGCTCGAATGGACCATGCCCATGATAAAAACTTTGAAAGGCCACAAACATACAGTGATCGTGTATCTGACATCAAAATACGAAGTGCCTCGTTATAGTGTCTGGTGCCCAACAACCAACATATTGGTTTAAGCCATCTTTTCCTCGGCTGCGCATATGCCGGCCAAGCAAACAGGATATGGGCTACAGATTCTGTTCTGGTTTGGCAGATAGGGCAAAAAGGTGTTGTTTGAGATGGGGATTTCCAGCGAGCAGTTAGAGCGCGCACTGGAAGAGCCCCAACCCTGAATCTAAAATACAAAGCCCTATCAGCAGATTTCCAAACAATATCTAGGTAGGGTTCCCGAAATGGCACGTCCTTAAACCTTAGGAACTCTTCTGTTAACCTGCCAAGAGTTGAGTCAGTGCTAATTCTAGATGCAGCCCATTTCCAATAAAGGGTCTTTAAAGTTGCCTTCGGGGGAGAAGACCTACTAACCCAGGCTTCATTGAGGCCCAGTTTGCTGAGCAGAGATTTTACATCTTTTAGCCATTTTATTTTATGCCATCCCGCCATCGACATTAATTCTGCTAACCCCTTCGCATACTTAGCCAGTTCTGGCATTCGCCACAGCTGGGCCCACAGGAGCAACTGCCGGACTTTTGCCAGATCATTGATAGAGTGGCATCCTAAGTCAAGCAGCAAGGGTATCATTGGAGTACTCTGCGGGAGTGACATAAGGTCCCTTAAAAACTTATTTTCGGACCTTGTCAATTGATCTATGTTGGAGGTACCCCACAACTCTGCCCCATAAAGGGCAGAACTAACTCCCTTTGCTTTGTAAATGTTGATGACAGGGGCAATCGGTCTAGTTGAAGAGGAGCGCTGTTCATTGAGGAGCGCCCCCGTAACCCTCTTGTGGCTTAGCAACATTTTACAGAGATGTGGGGTCCAGTGCATGGTATCTGTAATACGTATACCTAGATAATCAAATACAGTGACCCTTTCCAGGGGTACATGATTTAGTACTGGTGGTCGCCCAAGTTTTTTCGGGGGGTTTAGCACCAAATACTTTGTCTTATCTGTATTTATTACTAGGCCTCGTAAGATACGAAAGCCCTGAAAATTGTCTAGGAGGCTTTGGAGGCCCATTGGGGTCTTAGATATTAAAAGCGTGTCATCAGCGAATAAGAGGGTAGGAATTTGCTCTCCCGCCAGGGATGGCGCATCAGATGGTTTTTCTAGCAGGTGCTCAACCACACTATTCACATATAGTGAAAAGAGGGTGGGAGCAAGAACACATCCCTGGCGGACCCCTCTCTCCACTGGAATTCTATTGGTTTTCTGGCCCTCCGTGCCCCACCTCACTTGCGCAAAGTTTCCTTCGTGGAGCCTCACTAGAATAGACAAAATATTGGAAGGAATCCCCATATCAGACAACACTCCCCAGAGGCGTTCTCTAGGCACAAGGTCAAAGGCAGTCTTTAGATCATTGAACGCGAGGTAAAGACTGCCTTTGCCTATAACGACCACTTTCCAATAGATTAACAATACTCTAAAGGCCTGCTCTATTGTCCACCTTTCCAACAACCTTCTGGGTGGAATCTATTAAGCTTATTGGGCGGTAATTGGAAGGGTTGTCCCTATGCCCCTTTTTAAACATAGGGACGACCTCAGCCCCCTTCCCACAATTAGGTAATGGCAGCACCTTTGCCGATAGCGATAAGTAGAAAGTGAATAAGCTTCCCCCATTTTGGCAGATCAGAACGAAGCAGATCCCCGGGGATACCACCCGGGCCGGCTGCCTTTTGGGGCACAATACAACTAATCGCATATTCAACTTCCTTAATTGTAAACGGGAACATGATGTTTTCTCATAAGGGTATATGGGGACTGCATGGAGCAGGATCACCAGCAGCTCCTTGCTGGCAGATATACAATTTCGAAATGTGGTCAAACCATGCCTGGCCAGTAATGTTACATGTGATAAGGTCGCTATCAGGACTATTCCTAGCTCTTATAGTATTCCAGAAGCGACCCGCATCCCTCCCAGCACTGGCCTCTTTCAATGTTTGCCAGTACAGGTCCTCCCACTCCTTTTTAGCGTTTGTTATCAAAAGCTTATACTCTTTCCTAGCGTGTTGGATCAGAGATTTTGACTTTGCCTTAACTGCCTTGATTAAAGCGGACTTCTTTTGCCTGCATTTGGGTGTATACCACCCCTGCTTGCCCTTGTGCCTCTGATGCCCTTTCTCCCCCCCCTCGTGTTTTTACCAGGAATAGATTTCTTACAGACTTAGTGGTATCCTGAAATACTGCTGTTGCTCTAAAAGGGTCAGAATGCTCTAAAAGGATCGTATCCAGCTCGCTTTGTGAGGCTACCAACAAAATTCCTATGGTCTGAACTTTCGCCTCATCCAGAGCAACTTTGCACCACTTGAGGCGCCTTCCCCAATTAGATGGAAAAACTTTTAAGATGGACTTTACTTTACTTGGTACAACTGGGTCATCTTCACCTGGCCACAAATGTTTTAAGCTTAAAGAAAGCAAATTGTGGTCACTGTCTACAGTGGGTAATATTACCATGTCCTGGACAGATTGCCAAAGCCTTAGATCAAGGAGGATGTAATCGATCCTTGACGTGTGGTTTACCCTGTTGTATGTATGAGCACCTAAAGGGTCTGATACAGTTCTGCCATTTGCTGCTCTTAGTCGAAACTCCATAGTCAGAGCGTTCAGCTGGATCGCCATTTGTGTCCATCTTTTGATTGGCTGAATTGCTAGCGAGGGTATGCCCCTCCTAGTATCATCCTCAGTGAGGTCTAAGATGTCCTCTGTCGCGAGGGGCTCGAATGTACAATTGAAGTCCCCCGCAACCAGAACTTGCATACCCTCACGGCAATCTCTGAGTTCTCTTTCTAGCATTGTTACTGTAGGGGAAAGAGAACCACCTTTAGTCCCCCTGGCATATATATCAAATATGTCGAGAGTTCTCCCCCTGTTTGGGCCTCTCAGTACATTTTGTATGTCAGGTCTTGGCTTCATACACAGTTATGTCACATCAAGGCAATCATGCTCAGCTTTATCATTCTCAAATTTTATTTCCAGGAAGGGGCAACAGAGTCTATGGGTTCAGAATCATACACCTATTGGTAACGTGCGCTGCGCCTAAGGGAATCTGCTCATATTTTGTGAGTCAGCTATGAGTGAGGTACTATGTTTGAGTATGAGTGCTTCAAAAGAATCGGGCACAAACACAGTGAGTGGATGACCCATCACTGTGCTTTCACATTGCTCAAGACTCAAACATGTTGATGCAACCACTTTCAAACATCCAGGAAATGCTGTGCCAACAGGGTCAAGTGTAAACCTTGACACCCGACAGCAAGCATTTCCATGCATCTTTGTCAACACTAGAAACTCAGCCTTTCCTCCCAAAACAACACAAAACATTTATTGTACCTAGGCATTCCCAGAGACGGGGCATGACAGAGACTTTTCCTGAACTATGTGAAGGCCCTCATACAGCTGTTATCCCATGGTACCGGATCAGACATGTCTTTGTGTGTCAACCTCTGAAGAGGTTTAGCAGTCAGAGAAAAGTTAGGAATCCACTGTCTACAGTAGCCCACCATTCCCAGGAAGATGTAGACTTATTTCTGTGTGTTTGGCAGACTCATGTTAAGAATCGTAGAGATTCTTTCTTGTGGCACTTTACTTGCTCCTTTCTCCATGCGATGTCCTGAGAACAGGACTTCTGTTTGACAAACTTTTAACTTCGTCAGATACACTTTATGTCCATTTCTGGATAAGTGATTCAGTAAGGCAATAGTATTATTTTTGGAAGCTTCTTGTGTATTTGACACCACCAATAGGTCATTAATGTATTGCAATCAGACTGAATGGCAAGGCTGAAAATTGAGGGTCTCCATGTACCCTTGTGAGACTTGGCACCATGCTAAAACATGGCTGTCGAAATGGAAATGGAAAGCGAAGAGGTATTGGCTATCCTCATGCAGGGGATAGAAAGGAATGCCTAACATAGATAGATAACAGACAAACATTCTGCTTTACATAGAAACTGAAACAAAATCACAGCTGGATTTAGTACCACAGGTCAACAAGGGACAACAATGGAGTTCACCTTCCTCAAATCCTGCACAATACGATATTTGCCATTTTGTTTCTGTAAGCCCATAATGGGTGAGTTACATGGACTTCGATTATCTCCTTTAAGTTTCCTTGTCATTGAGTTGATCACGGAAGAAATTCCGGCAACAGTATCAGGAGTCATATTCTATTGTGGGATTCTCTGAAATTCCGCATTTGGTTTCACAGTAACACAGAATGGTTCAACGTCTTTAATTAGTCTTATGTCTTTACAGGTACATTTCTAGACTTTAGGTAACACATCGTCTCTCTGCTTTAGAGGCAAAACCTCTTTAGTCATTCGAGGATACAACCCAAAGTCGGATCTTTGTCTAGCAAGCTTAAGACAACCTCCTCATCATTTGTGTGAATCTCAATACCGTTTGGGATACAATAAACGGAACAATTTAGTTTAAACAACAATTCCCATCCAAGTAGATTCACTGAACTTGTTTCACACACCACAAATCGAAGTCAAACCGCAAAGGACCCTATTTTGATAGGTACAGCTACAGAAATTTGGGTAGATATTTGTTTATTTGTGACTCCTGCAACTATCATACTTTCTCCTGAGAGGGGTAGGTTAGGAACCTCCTCTGTTCTCATGGTAGAGCGGGTAGCACCAGTGTCAACAAGGAATGAGACATGATTCCCATTCACCTCTCTATCCACATGGGGACCACTCTGGTCTACCTCTAAGGCTATGCCAAGCATGCAATCCTCCTTCCCCCTCAGGCACCACTATGCTGACGGGTCCGCTTTGAAATCATCTGTATGAACCAAGTACTGTTGAGATGTACCTTGATTCAGAAAGATGTTCTATTTGCTAGCTGAACCTGATTTGTAGTGCATCTTTGCATTTGAACATTCAGCTGTGCAATCAGGGCTTGTGGCACTTGCATTGTTTGATTTCGCAGAATAATCGAATATTTAACTCTCTGTCTTGTCTGTTAAGTCTGAAATATGTTATTTCCCTGGGACAGTGCATACTCTCCATTCTGAAGATTATTCCAACCTTTGTTTACATTAAACCTACACTCAGGATTCCAATGTTAAAAATTCTGTTCATATATTTCCAGGAAATACAATATTAAACAGGGTAATCAAATTTGGCATCAGAACTTTCCCAATTTTCCCACACCACTCAATCTGTCTGTACCGTTCTAATGTATTTTCTCTTAGTTTTGGGAATTCATTTGTGAAAGACAAAATATCAGTTCTAGACGATTGCATGTGTACATATTAGAATATACATGTGTCTCAATCACAATTGTGCAAATATTTATGATAAATGTAATTCACCTTTCATTGCTTCATCGTAATGCACCATAGATGATGAAAAGTTGGTGTAATTTTTATATGCTTTGATCTACATAAATGAAACTTGTGCAAACGCGTTATACTAATAGGGTCACAGTAGGCCATAGTTGGAATTGAACTTTTCTATGCAACAATCCTTAACAAGTTATCATATCTGACTAATTGACAAAAATGCTTAATTGAATTTCACTATGCTTGAGTCTAATTGAATATCGATGAAGGTGGAAAATGCTCAGAGTGGGAAAAGTATAAGGTTTGCGCCCATGAAGCCATTAGTGTCTGTCAGAGGCTTCTGAGTCGACCCCAGTGAAGATTTCCACTTTTAACCCCTCCCATGCTCATGACGAGCTTAGCTCGTCATGAGCCACAGTTCTCGTGTGCTTATGATGAGTTGAGCCCGTCATGACCGTTAGAACGCTCGCACGCTGGGCAAATTCCCCTGCTGTGCGAACGTTCTAAAGAAACGGGTGTGGTCATGACGAGCTCAGCTCGTCATGAGCACACGAGCACTGTGCTGCATGACGAGCTGAGCTCGTCATGAACATGGGGCGCTGTGCGCGCCCCCCTCCCCCCAGCACAGCATGTGAATGTGCCCAGCAGGGAAGGGGTTAAACTTAGTCTCAATTCTGCAAGTTGGATTCCTTCAATGTGGGTGGACTGCAGGCTGTAGCCAGAGAAGGTTCAATCAATCAGTCCACCAGGGATTTATAAGGTGTGGAAATTCACCCAAGAGGGTCTCAAGGCACTGGGGTAGCTTTGCAGTGATTTCTTCAATCAAACAGCCAGGTCTTAAGTCTTTTCTGGAATTCCTAGACAATTGGCTCGGACCTGAGGTGCAGGAGATGGTTGTTCCAAGCCCTGGCTGCCAGGTATGAAAAGGAGCATTCACTGCTGTTGTTTCGGCAGATCTGGGGGTAACCATGAGGAAGAGGGAGGTGGATCATAGGTGTCTTGTTTGTTGATATGTGCTGGTCCTTTATTGTGCAGTGCTTTGTATGTGCGGGTCAGCATCTTGAACTGGCAAGTCTTCTGGATTGGGAGCCGGTGTAGCTTCTTGATGTGCGGCGTGATGTCGGTCAGTTTGGGGAGGTTGAGTCTTGCCACCAAGTTTGTGGCATGAGTTGTTAGAGGGACCCACTGGGTGAGCAGGTTTTCGGTGTTTGTGTTCATGGGTGCGACAAGGATAATTCTGTCAGTGGCAGGGGTTTGCGGTTTGAGCAGGGGGTTGGGTTTGAGGTGTTCATAGATGACTGTGATCTTGTTATGGAAGAAGTCCTCCGGGTGTCACACAGTTCTTGGAAGGGGGTGTTGGCGTTCTCGGTAACTGTGTGGTTGAAGAACTCTTTCATGATTGCAAAGAGCTCTTCGCTGTGGTTTGTACTGGCTTTTATGTGGTCTGCTAGGGTGTTCTTCTGTGTTCCTTTTAGGAGGTGGTGGTATCAGTTGAGTGCTATCTTGAAGGTGGTATGTTCTCCTGTCTCTTTCCTTTCTAGTTGCCGGCAGCTGAGTTTGGTGGATTTCAACTCTGCGGTGAACCAGCTGGCTCTTACAGCTGGTCCTTTGGATTTCGCTGGCTTGGCTGGGGCGGTTGTGTCTGTGCATTCTGTGATCCACTAAGAGAAGTTCCACATAGCCTTTTATGGGTTGGATGTTTTATCTGGGAGGTAGTAGTTGAGAGCATTATTCCATTAGTGTTCTGATATATTTTTGAAGTTTCTGTGCGTGGAGGTGGGGTGCATACTGCATAGTGTCAGAGTTGGTAGGTCATGAGGTAGTAAAGTGGGCACTGCAGTGGTAGGTCCAGGTGAGCCGGAATATGTGGTTGTACTTGACACTGTTGCTGGATGTGAAGATGGAGTTGAGCACATGTCCTGCGATGTTGGTAGGGTCAGTGATAAATTGCTTTAGCCGATATTGCTCATTTATTCTAGGAGGTCAATTGTGTTGGTGTCGCTGGGGTCGTTGAGGTGAAACTTGTGATCCCCTAGGAAGATGTGTTGGTTAGAGTGGCCAGTGATCGGGTTGAATGGAGTTACAGAATGTCAGGCACAGTTCTGGTGGTCTGTAGGTGAGGGTGCCTCTGATGATGCTTTTTCTGTCTCTATGAAGTTGAGATGCTCCATTATCGGGGGTTGAGATGTCTGAGGAGGTCGTTCATCGAGTGGTCTTCTTGTGGGTGATCGCAATTCCACCTCTGTGTTTGTTGGTTTCATCACTGGTGTTATCTTTTAGCATTAAAGGGTGGCGATGGCAATGTCCAGTGGTGAGGCGGGGTTCAACCAGGCCTCTGTGAAGAAGATGAGGCCCGGGGTGAGGGAAGAGATTGGGTCCCAGATTTCCATGTTGTGTTTGCAGAGAGATCGTACATTGAGTAGGATGCACTAGAGGTGTGCCTTGGTGTTCTCGGTTGGCGTGGTAGATGCAGTGATGTTTGCGGTGTCTCCGGCATTGATGTTTGTTTCAGTGTTGCAGGTGATGCAGTAGTGCTGTCATGAAGACAGTCTTTGGTGGCGGTTGGAGAGGTGCAGCAGCAGTTGTTGTTGATGCTCCCAGGGTCTACGGCTAGGAGGCCCATGGCGGTGTACTTGCATGGTGTGAAGGAACCAAGTTTCCTGACGTTGGGCACAGTCCAGGCATGGATGAGCGCAGACTTGCTTGCCATTGGTGCACCAACGGCTTGCCAGTGGTGTGCCATCTGGGTGTAGCTGCTGATTGCTCACACTGCAACCTCCATTAAGCAAATCCAGGGAGTTGGGAGGGTTGCTCAGAGGCAGTGGACAGGGCCAGTGGAAGAGAGGAAAAACAGCGGGAGTCAAGCAGGCAGCAGGGTAACAAAAGGGAATCAGGCAAGTGACATAGTGCAAAATAAACAACAGAGCACAATATGTCCAAAGTTACACAGTAAAATCAAATAAACAATATGGGCAACGCAGATATCAGACACATCAGTGGAAATCAAAAGCAGAGCCAACCGAGATAGCAAGGGGAGCAGAATAAAGGGACCTGCTTAATGGGATCACTTTGCGACTTTCATTCTGTAGGTCATGGGAGGCGGGGGTGTCGCTGGGAGCTAGTGTGCTGGCCAGTGGGAGGGAGGAAAAGCAGCAGGATTCAAGTGGGCAGCTGGAGGGACAACAAGGAATCAGGCAAGTGACACAGTGCAAAATAAAGAACAGAGTGCAATATTGGCAATGTTACACAGTGAAATCAAACAAACAATATGAGCAACACAGATTCGAGAAACATCAGGGAAATCGAAGGCAGAGCCAAAATAGGCAGCAAGGGGAGCACAACTCGGGGACCTGTTTAGTGTCATCAGATACTGCTCAGCATCAAGCTCGGCATCAGGCCTACTGAATCCAATGTGCTGTAAGAAGAAGAACATAGTGGTAACTGTGGCAAAGAAAAGCCCACTAGCTATGCACCCTCAGTGGATCCGCTTGGCAAGTTGGCTCCAGTCTTCCGTTAGTTCTCCAGCCAAAACTCCTTGAAAAAGCTTCTAAGTTCCAGGTTTTAGGGTTAAGCAGGAGGAATACACTCTGACACTTATCTAAGGGCCCCATAACCTTAGGGACACCAGCTAAAGCTCAGGACTCATTCCAGTCAGTTAAAGGCACCAGTAGAGTTGGGCTCTTCCGGAAGATGTTTTTCTTGCAGCTTTTTTGTCTTGTAAGCTAAATAGTAGGTCAGACAACTCACCCTTAGATTCCACTTCTCAGTCCTGGGTACAAGTGGGAACAGATCCACCCATAGGTTTCTCCTCCCAGGTCACAGCAGAATTTGTAGTACTTCTGGGCAAGATGGCAGCAGTTGGGTTGTGGTGAGCATTCGCACTCGTCCTCTCTCCCACCTTGAGCTGTTTATGCAGTAAGAATCGGATATGCTGAGTAGATACAGGACTAAAGGGCTACGCTGCTATCAGGAAGCAATTTGCGCAGCTTAAGTGGAAGCTACTCTGGGACCCGCTCTGGATTAAGGAAAAGTTTGTTGTCCTGATGAGCGCATTTGGACCCAAAAAGAAGCAACAGCAAGCGGCTAAAATGCCCCAGCGGCTTGTGAGGCACGAGAAGGGGCAAGAAAAGATAAAAGAGCAGGCGGATCCGGCACCAGTAAAAGCTACTGTTGTAGTGACAACAGGCGAGGAGTCAGTTAACACAGGTGGGATGGCATGATCCCTCGGAGCAATTCGGAAAACGATGGCTCCCCCATCGAAAAAGAAAACAGACCTGCGGGGGGAGACAAGCATAAACACCGGTGTCGAACAGGACAGCCCAGCGGATCTTCGGAGCACGATCTCGGTTAAGGCAGGAAGAGCCAGCGAGAAACGAAAGGGTAAAGAAACTGCTCTGCGACAGCCTACCTTAACAGAGGTATTCACCCCGAAGACGTCAGGACAGAACGATGGAAGCACTGGAGCCAGCGGAAAATCAGATGCCCGCAAGAACGTCCTCGATGACGCTGAGGACGCGGTGAATGCCGAGCCCAAGGGTGCTAGGCAACGATCTAGCCCCGACCCAGACAGCAATCCCGTCTCACTCACGGAGGCTCCTGCAGCAGAACGGTCTTGTGGCAGGATAGACTCTGTTCCAGGCATGGTAAGCGCAGGAGGAGAAGTGGGTGTGGGATTGCTCGAGTTAGGGAAGGCGGACATGATGGGGGGCCATAATGATGCTGGAAGCCGAAATGAAAATCACGCAGAAACCCGGTAACACCTGAGGCAACATTTTTAGTCTGGCTAACAAGGACACTGCGGGGAATGGCATGATTCACGAAGTGCTGGAAAGGGGTGAAGGAGGTTCAATTGAGGGGGAGTGCTTCTTCTCCCTCAATGAGGACTCGGAATCAGAGCGAACCAGTGAAGGGAGCTCAGATGAGATTTCAGACGCAGGATCTAGCACCTCAGGTAAAGACACTACTCAGAAGAAAAAACTGTCGAAATTAAGCAGGCAGCTTGCCGGGTCACCGGGGGGGACTGAAAAATGCCTAGTCTGGGACTACTGCGCAACTTCTCAGACATATCAGGAGGAGGATAACACCATGGAAGCATCTCCCGGGTCTTCAGTGCAACATGCTCCTTTTGACCTTTTATTTAACACACTTAAGCAAATGCAAGCAGAGGCTAGGTCGGAAAACTGGAGAGCAAGGCAGGCCTCAAAGAAATTCCAGAACACAATGAGGAAAATGAATAAATTATATGTCGAAATAGCAGACAGAGTAACGGAAGTTGGGGAACGAACGGGCAAGTTGGAGGATGATGTTGGAAGCTGGCAGACGTTCAAGACAGCACAGGAAAAACGAACTGAGGATCTTCAGTGGAAACTGGAAGATTTCGAAAATCGCCAGAGACATAATAACTTTAGACTGTTGGGTGTGGCGGAAGGGTTAGAAGGGCAGGACACCAGGCGATATGTGGTGAACTTGTTAAAGGGGGCATTTCCTGAGTCTGAGTGGCAGTGGGAGAAGGAGGTACAACGGGCACACAGGTTCCCATTCACGCTGAAGAAGGAGCGAGGAGCGGGGGGGGGGGTTGGCCAGGGGCCTTTGCCCAGTGATATCCTAGTAAATGTAGGGAGCTTTTTGCTAAGACAAGAAATCATTGATAAAGCTAGACCCGACAGCAGGCGGTCATTTGAGGGTACCACCTTTTTTGCTAGGCCGGACTTCTGCCACGTTACGGTGGAGAGAAGGTGGAGGCTCAGGCAGATGATCGCACCGTTTCAGTCACTGGGCTCAGAAGCGTACCTTCTCTTCCCTGCCAGCCTAAAAGGTGATCACGAAGGGGAAAATAAGAATGTTCCCTTCAGAGATCAAAGCCCAGCAGTTCCTGGATGAGCTCAGAAATCAGAAGGGGGGTTAACTCATTTCGGATGTCTAAATTGAAAATGTATTTTGTTATAAACGCTGGATTAAGGCTATCTGAGATCAGGATAAGGGGGCACGGGTGATATAACATGGCAGACTGGTAGGTGGGAGTGGGATGCGATTGACGCAATCCAAAAGCGGTCACACATAGGTCATTCTTGACCTATTTGCCAGTAATGGGGGTGGAGGGGTCAGGAGGGGTGGGAAGGATAAGGGGGCTAAAGGGGGGTAAGGGGGTGGTGAAAGGTGTACAAATTGTTTGTATTTATGGTTTGAATCAGCACATTGTTACCTGGTGTAGGGCACAGGTTATACGGTACATAAAACTAGTAGATGGATATCGTGGCAGCTACAGTGTATGCTTATTTATCTGGTTTCTTTTTTGCAAGGTTTTCAATGTATTTTAATGGCCTGTAGGATTGCCTCGATTAACGTTTGCGGTCTCAACGAAGTCAATAAGAGACTGAGAGTGGCGGCGTTGCTTAAAACTCTGCATTTAGACCTGATATGTCTACAGGAAACCCACATAGAAGGAACCAAGTCATATCTTTTGGAGCAATTGGGGTTTACAGTTTTAGCAAATAGTAAACAGGGGACAAAAACCAGAGGAGTAGCAGTATTGGGGAGAAGTAGGGATGTGGTGGTAAGAAGGAAGAAGGTGGACCAATGGGGTAGGGGGGTGATTCTGGAAATAGGTTTTAAAGGTGAGAATTTAACGTTGGTTACAATATATGGCTCCACGGAGGATGACCCTGATGTTTTCCACTTTATGGATGCAGAATTGGCTCAGTGGCCCGAGCCTATTGTATGCTGTGGTGACCTTAATATATATGATCCAGATAGCTCATTTGTACAGCCAGGGGGAAAATACTTGTGGAGGAAAAAGAAAATGTATAGAGCACTTTCAGACATGGTGTTTCATAATTCTTTGGGGGATCCGTGGGTCAAGTTACATCCATATTTGGACGGCAGCACTTTTTTTCTGCTCCTCATAAAATCATGGTTAGGCTGGATTATTTTTTAATTTCTAACTCCTGGATGTACCATGTTACAACGCATACCATTACAACTACCTACTGTTACAACGCGACCATTACAACGCATACCATTACAACGCATAGCGCTTTGAGGTGCTGGATAGTGGTAAGTATAATTTACTATTCTAACTCCAGTCCCCGTGGACCCTAGGGAAGGTGTTGGATAGTAAATTATACTTATTCCCTATCCTAGAGCGCCCCCCAGCGCAATGCGTTGTAATGGTATGCGTTGTAAAAGTCGCGTTGTAACAGTATTGCGTTGTAACAAATGCGTTGTAACAGGTGTATACACTAACTCCTTGATTCCTGGCTCTCGGATAGAGAAACAGCCCCGGATTGTCTCAGATCACAGTCCTTTGGTGTTGACAATAAAGTTGGGCCAGGTCCAAAGAAGAATTATGCAGTGGACCTTTGAGAGAGCACTATTAAAGGATCCAGCATATAGGGAATACATGGAAGCATGGATTTAATACTTTTGGGATATCAACAGAGGGACAGGACCCCCGGGGGTGGTATGGGACGCTTTTAAGGCCGGGGTGCGGGGCGAGACTCTGAGCTTTGTTCTAGCAAGACAAAAGAAGGAGAAAGCGAAGATAGAGGAAGTACGGCAAAATTTGCTAAAAGAGGAAGAAGAATTAGCTTTAGCTATACTTCAGAACTACTCGCTTTAACCGCATCTGCTTAGAATTATAGCGCTTAAAGCAGAAGCCATAGAAGGTACCGCCAAGAAAGCAGCAGATAATTATTTGGTTAAAAAGGAAAGTACGTATGAGTTAAGTGAAAGAGTGGGGCATATTTTAGCCATACGAACTAGGCAGAGATTAGCTACAGCTGATATTAAAGAGATTATGGATGCGCAGGTTAATCTGGTTATGAATGCTGACTTGGTAAGAGAAGTTTTTAGGAACTTTTACACAGATCTGTACGCCTCTGATAATGTAGGGGGATTGGCGGATATAGAAAGTTATCTTAGGGACACCCTTCCCCCAACCATGCCCGAGGAAGAAAGGGAGGTCTTAGACGCCCCATTACATCTGGAGGAATTCATTGCGGCTTTGAGCAGCCTACCCTCGGGGAAGGCAGCGGGGCCGGACCAAATCCCGGTGGAGTTTTATAAAGTATTTCAAGGAGTGCTTTTGGTGGATATGTTTAATATCATGTTGCAGGCACAAAGGGGGGAATCGAGTCCGGAATCATGGGGCGGGGCGGATATTGTTGTAATTGTAAAAAAGGGGAAGCCTCCGACGGCGCCCGGTTCATACAGGCCAATCACTCTAATGAATTCTGATGTAAACATTTACTACAAAATGTTAGAAAGAGGCTGTCGGGGATTATTGAGCATTTGGTAAGCCCTTCACAGCATGGGTTTATACCCGGCAATGGTACAACACAGCATGTTAGAATGGTGGTCACAATGTTTGATGCAGTAGGTGTCCTTGGGGACCCTACGCCAGCGCTGTTCTTAGACGCAGAGAAGGCGTTCGACAGGGTCTCCTAGGACTACCTATGGCTAGTTATGAGGTGGTGTGGTATTGGACAAGGTTTTATAAAGGCTATACAGGCTTTATATAATGGTCCAACCGCCACGATCAGAGTCAATAGGGGGCATTCGGCAGCAGTGAAGATCGGTAGGGGGACTAGGCAAGGTTGCCCTTCGTCCCCGCTGCTGTTCGCGTTGTATCTAGAGCCACTTCTGCGTAGGTTCGAAAGTAACCCTGATATTCCACCAATGAGGGTAAATGGCCGCACGGTAAAAGCCCTGAGCTATGCCGACGACGTGGCCCTATTGACTCCTAATCCGTCACTGGCTATTAGGGAGGTGGAAGCTGAGGCCCAGCTCTTTGGGCAGGTTTCTGGGTATAGTTTGAATAGATCTAAGACCCAGATGGTAGAAAATGTTTACTCTAGTTGTAATGATATAAGGGTGGTTAACTCAGCAGTATATCTTGGGGTGGCAATCTCGGCAAACCTGGACATGGTGGTGGAGAATAATATGGCTCTATTAATCTCCAGGGTAAAGCCGGATTTGGAAAGAATGAACAATTTACACATTTCTTTCGTGAGTTGCACTAATGTTATAAAAATGCTGATCCTGCCTAAATTTCTTTATTTTTTTAGGTTGATTCCTTTATTTTTTGAAGCTAGATGGTTCAATATATTAGAGATAATTTTGAATAGATTTATATGGGTTCACGGCAAGACACGGAGGGCCTATAGATTCATTTCTCTCCCAAGAGAGAGAGGTGGGTGGGGGGGCCCCTGATTTTACACTTTATTATTTGGCTGCGGCCATACAGTATATGCAGGGACTGATTGGCGGGGGGGGGTATCGAGCAAAGAGTTACAACTATGTCCACGGAAGTGTATGCAGCAGTTTTGGGAGCAGAGGCAGAAAACTGTTTTCTAAACGGTACTGAGTTTGGATATTACAAGAGGACAAGATTCAAGACTGTTAATGCAGAAATCAAAATATGGAACGCCTTTTTGAAAAAATCTGGATTAGGGAGATATGATAGGTATACTAGGTTGTACAAGAACAGATCTTTCCCAGCGGCAGTTTTCGCCGACTCAACAATGGCTGGATGGGCGGAAAAGGGGATTGCATAGATTAGTGACCTGAGGGATTCAGAGGGGATAGTGCAGTTTATAGATCTTATATCCAAATATGGGATTGGAGACAGAAGGGACTTTTTTAAATACCTGCAGGTTAGGAGCTTCTTTAGTAATAAGCAGGGTGTGCCAGCAGGATATGATAGCAATGAAATTCTGGAGAAAATAAAGCTGGGCGGGGACTGCACGATTAGATCCTTCTGTGCATGTCTGGTAAAGGGGACAATTGATGATATCGATAAACATAGTAATAAGTGGGCCGAGAAACTGGGTGGAGAACCTGGAAGGTTTCAGGAATCACTGGACCTGGGTTGCACAATTCTGTGCTCAGCTCCTTTACAGTCCCAGCATTACAAAACTCTGTATTCATTGTACTTTACCCCAGCTAGGATAGCAAACTGGGGGAGCATCACGGGTACCTCCTGCCCTCGATGTAACTCAATAGAGGCAGATATTGTTCATATCTTCGCTACCTGTCCCCAATTACACACTTTGATTAAAGATATAGAGGTCTTTCTGGATAGGTCATTGGGTATACAATCAACTCTAACTCCTACTTGGATACTGATGGGGATAGACCCAGAGGGGAATAACCCACAGAGGGAATTTATGTTTATGGCCACGACAGTGTACAGATTGACCATAGCAGGGCGTGGTTGGATAAAAATCCTCTGGTTATGCAAATTTGGCTGGCGAATTTATTGGCCGCTTATAATTTGGAGAAACCCATCTATGCACAGAAAGGTAGGTTGCGAAGCCTAAACATTTGGGAGCCTATAGCTAGATGGAAGGAGGCTTTGGGACTGTACTAAGGCTGCTGGTACTGATCGTATTTGATTATTGTCTGGACTGGAGTTAAATTGTATTTTATATTTGTTGATCGCTTTTCGTTGTTACCCTTATTTCACTTTTTTTTTTCCTTTTGTTTTGAAGGCCTACTACGCCATACTACACTGTAATTAACTTGCAATTGAAGGTGAATTATAAGGAAAATGTACTGTATATATATAATGTTAATGGTTGGTTGAAGCACTTAAAAGGCATAAAATGTAAAAAGTACAATGTGTGTAAAACGAAAAATGAAAAGATATTAAAAATAAAAAAGAAGTTGTAGTACTTCTTCTATCTTCCACAGGTCTAGAGGTATTCTGTGAAGGATACTGGGGGTACCATCTTTATGGCAAGTGCCAGACTGTTGGTGGGGGAGCCTCTGACTACTCCCTAATCAATGAGTAAAGGTTCGGAGGACTTACCCTACCCACTTTTGCAGCTCTTCCTGTATGTTTTATTGTTAGCTAAACTGCAGTGTTCTTCCATATTTGAAACTAAGATGGCAGAGCATCTCTTCTTAAGTGCAATGTTCCATGTGCCCACCCAGAGATTTGGCCATGATAATGGAAAAATACTTTCTGTGGTCCCTCAAACCCAGTCCTGGGGTAGCTTCTCTCCTACTGTGAAAAGTGTCTAGCTGACTAACACCACAATAGACTGAGCAGGCCCATGTGTGAGCCACATCTGTCTGTGACAGGGTAGTCATCCTTTGAAGTTAATTTAGTTCCTGGGCACAGCTCAGTTGACCATCAAGTGAGGGGAAGGTCATCCTCTCTCCCTTTGTCTCAGCCTTGAGTGATAATTCACGCCTAATCAAGGAGCCATTCAGTTCCTGGGTAATAGAGAAGAGTGGCAGAAAGACACATTTGGCTCAGTCAGGAAAAGGACTGTTCCCATGAGGAGCAGGGTCAAGACTTATCTGCATATGGCTGGGTACAAACTGGAGGAGCATAATGAGCAAATAAACAATGGATTAAATTCAAATCTCTTGACTGGGGGAGAGCGATTAAAAGGTTTCAGCACCTCATCCACCATTTTGTTATGTTTGCTATGTTCACACTAAGTGGCCAAGGGTATGCACAGACATGGGTCCCTTGCTTGCTGTACAACATGATTCAAGCTAGAGTGGCCGATGAGGGGTAATACCCCGAACCGGGTCCCAGGATGCTTGTTTCCAGTCCAGGGAGGACCTGGCTTGGCAGTTTGAGCTGGAATGTTCCCATGAGGAGCAGGGTCAAGACTGATTTGCATTTGGCTGGGTACAAACTGGGGTGGCATGGTGAGCAAAAGAACAATGGATTAAACCCTGACCTTTTGACTGGGGTGAGTGGTTGAACAATTTCAGCACTTTGTTCATCATCTTGCTGTGTTTGTGAATTGTCTATAAGTGTCATGAACAAAAACAGTGATATAAAGTCCAAATTGACCATTAAGTTGGATTTTAAATCAATATTTACAAAGATTCTAGTTACTCCAAAACTGAACTTAAGCATTATAAGGTGTCATAATGTAACTCAGTGCTTTCTAATGGTACAGACAGACTTGCCACAGTAAAGAAACTACTTTGGAGGTTTTTCTCTACCAAGACATGTGAAACAAAATATACATGTCCTACTTTTTAAATATCATGCACCATGTTCACCATCCCCTTTTGTACCGCTTTGTTCGCCATAAGTTGGCAGGGTATGCTCAGACGCGAGTCTCTTGCTCACTTTGCCACTGGATTCAAGCAAGCCTGGCTGAAGACGGCTGTAATGCCAGAAACCGGTCCTAGGAAGCTTGAATTCGGTCCAGGGAAGGCATGGCTTGGCAGTTCGGGCTGGACTGTTCCCATGAGGCACAGGGTCAGACTGATTTGCACATGGCCATGGATTAAACCCAGATCTGTTGACTGGGTGTGAGTGTTTGATTGGTTCGGATGCTCCGTCCATCACCATCCCCTTTTGTACCGCTTTGTTCACCATAAGTTGGCAGGGTATGCTCAGACGTGAGTTCCTTGCTCACTTTGCCACTGTATTCAAGCAAGTATGGCTGAAGATTTCTGTAATGCCAGAAACCGGTCCTAGGAAGCTTGAATCCGGTCCAGGGAAGGCATGGCTTGGCAGTTCTGGCTGGACTGTTCCCATGAGGCACAGGGTCAGACTGATTTGCATATGGCCATGTCTGAACTGGGGTGGCAGATTGGGCTAAAGAATGGTGATGAATTAAACCCAGATCTGTTGACTGGGTGTGAGTGCTTGATTGGTTTGGATGCTCCGTCCATCAACATCCCCTTTTGTACCGCAAAGGTTTATTTGGTCAGGTCCAATTGAAGGTTTTAAAACTACACACCTAGTCTGCTGTGGCAGACCAGGAGACATCCTCTGCATTTCCACTTGTGTGGTGGTACACGATGTGCTGCAGTCCACTAGTGGCATTTAGCTTACCGGCACTGGATACACTTTTGTACTATATACTATGGACTTATAGGTAAGTTAAATGTGTCATCAGGTGTACACTAATTCGAGATCTTTTTATGTTTCAGAGCACATACACTGGGCTCAGTGTGCGGAGTCAAAAAACTACAAACAAAATCTAGCCCATAAATCAGGGTGGCCACACAACACTGTGAATTTTCTTACAGAAGTTCACTGAAAGACAAAACAAATGCAGTTACGACGAAATCAATAACTTATGCCTCTGTCATGCACTGCTTATGACCACACATATTACATCACTCAAGACATGGTAAATTACATAATTGATGACAGTGCTATCGTCCAAAATGACATTACTAATAACATCATTAATGAAGTCCCCAATTTATGTGACAGTGCAGTGTGATATAGGCATTCTGCACTGCGAGCATTTCAACCCATTATACCTGTGCCCAAATTTCTTTAAGCAATCATCTGATAATTAACATAAACGTTGGAAATGCGCAGGACATGTTCCATATATGTGAACCCACCCAGATTTTATGGATGTCACCATGTTTTTGTTATTCACCCGCCTGGATAATGGTTCCAGTCACAAACTTTTTTACCATAGTTCCACTATGCCATACAAGCTTCCTTCACTGGTGCTGGATATGCAGTACAAAAACCGATACCCAGGTTCAATGGAATGGAATGGAAGCCTGCAGCATCAAAAATGTGAGGCTGCCGCCAGATAACCCAAAGTTGTGCTGAAAATAAGAGGGAGTACTGTAGGCCCAGCTCCTAGAATTTACACTTCGCGCCTGTGAAGGAGGCCTGTTGATGCTGCCCCACTATAATATAGTTGAGGAAGAGTTGTATGTGATTGTTGTCTATTTCCAGTGAGGAAATTCATCTGGCCTTTCTAAAGATCACATCTCAATCCTTGTAGTGGAGCTAGCATCGGGCAAGGTGCTGTACCTCAGGAGGGTGGGGGGGTTTCAACATGTTGAAAAGCTATGGGCTCTTTCTGTTGAAAATAAACAGGTCAATGAGTGTGGGGGCATGAAGCCCTTTATCCTTGACTCAAAGTATACTATTGATTCTGAATCCTCTGTTCCCTCCACTAAACCTACTAGACACAGATTTCTCCTACGGGATGACCTTCCAAATCTTCAGCACAAGCCTATAAAGGGGTAAGAGGAACTTTTAAGTCAAGGAGCTGTTTTGTATGCCAAAGACATGTAGTTGCAAATCCTGCAGTGTGCATTCAGCTTGTGTAACCCCAGTTCAAAAAGCACAAGAGGCTTATGATCTCTTAGTTGTTTATGTCACTTGTGCATGGGATTGCTTTTGTTGCTGGATAAGAGTGTTATACCAAGTCTTTTTATCTGTAAGGCTCTCATTGGGATACTGGCTTGACATAATGCACAATCATCGATGACTAAAGTTGGTTGGCGAGTTCTACAGAGGAACCATTGGGGGACTCAGTGCAGGAAGGGACAGAGCACCCCAAAGCTGTCTGCAAGGCAGAAAAGTAAACCAGGACCACCAATCATGGGCCAGCTTTCAGAACCCTGGCCCCTATCAGTAGGTGATCAATTTCACTGCCCAAAAGAGGGTCCAGAGCCATTTACATCAGAACATTGTAGGCCTACTAAACCTTTAAGGGTGGGCCAACAGCTGCCCACACACTCAGCCAGTCAGCCTGGCCAGGCACAGCACAGCCCAAGACCCCATCGAGAGCAGACAGCCAATGCATTGCTAAGAAGGTCTGGGGCAGGTTCACTGGTTACACCCCACTAGCAGCCGGCCCCAATGGGAGCTAACTCAGAGCCAACACATCTGCAGAACAGTTAGGCATCAGCAGAACTAGAGGAAAGTAAATAGTGGCCACCACTCGGAGTCGGAGTACTCAGTGGCCACATCACTCACAGGCTGAGTCTTTCAGTGTTCCTCCCAAGCATGGTCTGTGCAGAAGACCCTTCTACCAGTGTTCAACCACCACAGGCCACCCATGATCCCAATACTCAGAGCACTCTGTGGAATGTAAAGGTGGGACAAAGGCTGTATGCGGGATTTCAATTCCGATATCCGAGAGCACATCGACAATCGCGATCACCTCAGGGCTTGCCTTGTGCAATTTCAAAACTGAGTATAATGGAGTAGGGCACTCTCCATTGTCTCTGTCAGAGGAGATCCCGCACTGGGAAAGTGACAGTCCGGTCCAACACAGCCTACTCAGACAGTCAAATTGAGACTCCCAATTCCCCGAAACCACAAACGGCACTGGAAATGAATATGTCACTCAGCGCTCACTTCAAGAAGATCCAAGGTGGTGCAACAAGAAAAACCCTGTCTCCCACAGTGCCTTTGAAGACAAACAATAAAAACAATTGTGACTTGTACCAAGAGGGTGGCTGGCCCAGCTCCTCCTGACATCTGATGGGCCTTGGATAATCCCGTCCTTGGTCCAGGCTTCACAGTAGGACTGACACGTGTTTAAAATAGCAAATGGCAGGATTAGAGGGCTCCCCCTGGCTCCAGATTTCTTAAGTCTTAAAGGGGCTGTAGTTCCTCTATCCTCAAGGATACAACAGTCAACCAAGGAACCCGTGCAAAAGGACTGATGATCACAATATCGCACTTCAGGATGAGAGAGATCCTCCTCCCTCTGCCTGCTCCCTCAGGGAACTATGGGGGTTCTTGCTTTTTCACGCAAAGGGCACAGCAGCAACCAAGGATCCCCAATGTTAAACTAACATTAAATTGAATAATTAGAATGTTTGTGATCAAAATCCATAACTGTAGATACAAGCGCCAGTCAGTGTTGCGGCATTCATGCTGTATGCAAAGCAAAGACAAATACACTTAAGGCAAAACACTAAAGCCAAGTTCTACACTTAAATACCACCAGGTAATCACCAAAAATGCACAGTCCACCAACATATTAGCAATTTCTATGCAGACTACATTTTCTGGAACAGTGTCGCCCCCTGTAGTAAAAGTTTCTTCCAGTCAATTAATCTGATAGCATTTGGGTATCCTGAGGTCAGGGCCCGTACTCAAAGGAGTAAGAGCCTCCAGTACATTCGTTTTGAAAGCCTTCCCCACCCAATGGATCCAACCACACCAGCTGTTAATACATTTGTGGACTTAATGTGCTGGAAAATAACATTGTAAGTGCCCGTCCATGCCCGACCGGGACCAGGGGCCACACACCCTGGCAGTTTTTCCAGTGCCCATTTAAGGTATACCTCCTCACAACTTTATGCGTTAAGACCCAGATTGAACTCTAGTTGTAGCATATTTGAAGCATTCAGGCAGTGTCCTGTATTTTGCGTTAATTGCACTTTTGCACTGGAAACTCCTCAGTTGTGTAACTGTTGTTCGCCTACTACTAAGCCTTTGTTGAAATATTCTTTCTTTAGTTTAAATTGCCGCTCTCTTGCAAAGCACAAAAGAGATATCTTTGATCTCTTGGTTAACGATTCCCCAGATGCTTTGTTTCTTACAGAAACATGGCTTCATGCAAGTTCAGGCCCCGACGTTGCAGAAGCATTATCAGCGGACTATGCTATTGTAAGAATAGATAGACATAAAAAAATTGGCGGAGGAATTGCCATAATTTTTAAATAAAAAATATCAGTGCAAACTCACTCCATTAAATCTGATAAATAGTGAAGCAGCGCTATTTCAACTTTTTTTAAATCCTAGCTTCACGTACTCTGGTATCTTAGTTTATCGCCCGCCAGGACCTCTTTTTTCCTGGTCTGAACAACTGTCAAATTTGGTATCTTTAAGCTTAATGAATGCATCTAACTTTTCGGTTCTTGGAGACATTAATCTTCATCTTGAGGACAAGCACGATCTGGCCAGTCAGAACCTGATAGCTGATTTAGCCGCCATGAATATATTGTTATGTAATTCGGGTTCCACGCATAAAGCGGGACATCTGCTTGATCCAATCTTTTCTAATTTGCCATATATTGACTGTTCCCCTGCATTACCAGTACAATGGTCCGGTCATTTTTTGATTAAGTTCATTATTACATCGGATGTCAGGTCGGAAGCTCACCACTCAAGGGCTAGTATTCGGAAAAGGGATTGGAGGAAATTAAACATTGAGCTATTAAAGCAGAACTTGGATTAGTGTTTGCCATCTTTTACTGACGTCCAAAATGATATAGAATGCATTTCGCAGAGTGTAGATAATTGGCTTTTAAAAGCAGTAGATGCCTGTCTTCCACTGTCAATTAAAAAATTTAATTTGCACAATGCCCCAGCCCCTTGGTTTATCGAAACTCTCAAACGAGTATGGAGGAAAGATTACTCCATGGAGGCTAAAGAAAAATATAAAAAAGAATTAAAGTTATATCACAAATCATGTACAACTGCTCGAACTATATATGTAGCCTCGACTATTAAAGAGTCCTCCAACAAACCTAAAACTCTATTCTCGGTCGTGAAAGAGTTAGCTGGCTCCAAAACTACTGTCAGTACACCCCCTTTAAATGCTACTAAATGTGAGGAACTTGCCCAATTTTTCACAACTAAAATTGATAACATCTATAAGGAAATAGTGTCTCATCAGGGTCTCCAGACCTCTAAATTAAACCCTTTGCCAGATTTTTACCCTGCGGCTGCTTCACCAGTCCTTAACTATTGGCCACCTCTTAGTTTTGAGAATTTGATGGCAATTTTAGGGAAACTAAAATCAGGATCACCTAATGATCCACTTCCGGTGACTATACTTAAACAACTTAGCACCTCACAGCTTTCTGTGATTTGTCACTCCCTTAATTTGTCACTACAATCTGCTGTGGTTCCAGCTGCCTGGAAGCATGCAATGGTCTCACCATTATTGAAAAAACCTGCAGCTGACCCAAATGTCTTATCCAACTTTCGTCCTATCTCCTTACTACCAGTCTGCTCTAAAATTCTTGAAAAACACATCCATCACCATCTTGCTCAGTTTACTGAGGATAACTGTATTCTTCATTTTTCACAATCTGGTTTTCGTTCTGGTTTTTCTACAGAGACTACCTTGTTGGGGGTTACAGAGAATTTACGTAGGCTTTTGGATAATGGTGAGACGGTGGCACTGATTTTGTTAGATCTCTGTGCCGCTTTCGACACCATCTCACATTCCATCCTTATAAAAACATTAGCTGACATGGGCATAGGCGGCCCAGCTTTGGGTTGGCTGAGCTCATTTCTTGAGAAACGTACATTTCAGATTTTCTCTAACTCTGCAGCCTCTAAACAACACATGTCTCACTATGGTGTACCTCAAGGCTCTGTTTTGAGCCCACTTCTTTTCAATCTTTATGTTAGTCAATTATCTTTTATAGCAGAACAAGAAGGCCTCACATTCTTCACTTACGCCGATGATTCCCAGATTGCATTCTCTCTCTCAAACACTGCTCAGGACTCTCCATCTCGCCTGCAGCTAGGGTTGAGGAGCATTGCTGACTGGATGAAACTTAATTTTTTGAAGCTTAACGGCAATAAAACTGAGGTGCTAATATTGGGCCGGCATCATGACTTATGGTCTTCTACACATTGGCCCATGGAAATGGGCTTACTCCCTTGTCCATCAGATCATGTACGTAATCTTGGTTTCGAAATTGATAAAACTCTGACAATGCAAAACTAAGTTAACAAGGTCTCGGCCACATGTTTTGTCATTTTACGGTGGTTAAAGAAAATTCTGTGGATGTTGCCTGAAGACTCTCAAAAATCTGTAGTTCATGCGCTCATAACCTCACGACTAGACTATGGAAACATTCTTTTCTTAGGGGCAAAGAAAGATGTAATAGGGCGAATGCAATTGTTGCAAAATGCAGCGGCGAGATTATTGTGTAAACTACCTCGCTCTAGCCATATTTCAGGTCCCCTACGTAATCTTCATTGGCTCAAAATAGATAGCCGTATTAAGTTTAAAACACTTACCTACATGTTTAAAATCAAATCGGACCAGGCCCCCCACTATCTTAAGTCCCTTGTTCACACTCATGTTCCCTCCCGGAACTTGAGATCTGCCCACTTGGCCTATTTTGTAGTGCCTAAAATTAGGCTAACCAGAATGGGAGGAAGATTGTTCGCTCTGCTTGGCCCTACGCTGTGGAACTCCCGGCCATTTCACATACGAACTGAAACGAATTTTGTGAAATTTCGCCAAGCTACTAAAACCTGGCTTTTTAATCAGTAACTCCTTGCAGTTTAGACGGAGATGTAATGGTTCCTGCTTGTTTAGCACCGGAAAACCCTTTTTGGGTAGCTGTTCGCTCTAATAAATTTAAATAATAAATAAAATAAATACATACGATTCTGATGTCCCACAGACATCCTTTTCAGAGGGCTCAAGAAATTCACTGAGGGGATGGTAGACATGTCTCGGAGGATGGAGACATCGCTGAGGCGTTTCGAGATTTGTATGCCGACCTCTACGCCAGCTCTCCACTAGAGAGCTCAGATGGGGCCACCTTCCTCGAATCCATCACCCTGCTGGCTCTGACTAAAGCTCAGGCTGACTATCTCAACAGAGACATTCGACCAGAGGAGGTCATTGCTGCCATTGCTCACCTCAAACCAGCAAAAACCCTCGGGCCGGATGGTTTCTCTGCTGTTTTTTACAAAACATTTGGTGCCCTGATTGCCCCTCTCCTCACTCAGCTTTTTAATTTCTTTGCCGAACCCGGAGCGATCCCGGGAGACCTTCTGGAGGCCTCCATAGTGGTGATCCCTAAACCAGGGAAAGACAAGACCCAGTGTGGAGAATACCGCCCTATCTCCTTTCTTAATATAGATTTTAAATTGTACACAGGGATTCTAGCTGCCAGCCTGGCACCTCACATGCCTGGTTTTGTTGATCTGGATAAGGCAGGCTTCATCCCTGAATGCCAAACTTCTGATTACACGAAACGTGCCCTGCACCTCACTGAGAAAGCATTGCGTATACAGGGAGACTATATGATGCTCGCTATTGACGCCAAAAAGGTTTTCGATAGAGTCCACTGGCCTTATTTGGAGCAGGTTTTGGAACGAGTAGGGATAGTGGAGAAATTCCGCACGTACATCATGAATTGCTATACATTTCCGACAGCTAAAGTTCGCCTGAACGGGCACATGTCCTTTCCGATTCCCCATTGAGAGAGGCACAAGACAGGGGTGCCCTCTGTCGCCCCTCCTATTTGCCTTCTAAATGGAGCCTTTGGCACAGAGGATGCGGCACGATCTAGCAATCACCAGGATTACATTTGGCGGCTATATCCATACGATCAGTCTCTACGCCGATGATGTTTTGATATCATTATCTAACCCAAGAGGCGCGCTACCGGCATGCCTTGCAGACTTAGACTTTTTTGCACGGGTTGCAGGGTTTAAGGTGAATATGAATAAGTCGACTCCTCTAGACCTCTCCCTGACGCAGCCCACCCGTAAATATATTCAAGGCCTGCTTCCCATTCAATGGGCGATGGGCACGATCCCGTATTTGGAGATCCAACTGGCTTCCTCTCTCTCGAAAGTAGTGACCACTAACTATGCACACCTGCGACAGAAGATCCAGCAAGAGCTGGGGCAATGGAAAGACTATCCTCTCTCGTGGCTAGGCAAAATAGCAGCAGTCAAAATTATCATTCTACCCCAGATCCTCAATTTTTTTCGTACTATCCCTCTCCGACCACCTCCAGGCTGAATACAGCAGACACAATCCGATCTCGCCCAGTTAATCTGGAAGGATCGGAAACAACATTTGAAGCAGAGGCTAGCGACACTCCCTCTGGAAGGGGGCGGGCCCGGGCTCCATGATCTACAGCACTACTTCTAGGCGGCCCAACTGCACCATTTAGTTGAGTGGAGTCGTTGGAAGTCGGAGAAACACTGATTATTCCAGGACCAGGCAGTAGCTGCTAGACCCCTACAGGAAATCCCCTTTCTCCGCAAACGCCATAGGCCCCCTAATCTATATGCTTCATACATTAAACGAGTCCCCCTGGAGGTATGGGATCACACCAATATCAAAAACAACCTTACCACCTTCCCATCTCTGCTCACCTCTTATATAGATAACTCCTACTTTACCCCAGGTACAGACACAATAGCCTTTGCAAGAAGGAGACCCTCTGGGTGCCGAGTTCTGTACCAGAAGTATGCCGCGGATGGAGTTATTCTGTTCCATCAATTTAAACAAGGATATGGGCTGCCTGAAAAGGAGAGACTTCTGTATTTGTTAGTGCGGCACTGGGCACTCCATGATCAGGTCTCCTCCGTGGCTGACAGTCATCTTCTCCACTATGAGCTGTGGCTTATTACGCGCACGTCAGATAAAAAGCTAATATCCGATTTGTACAAGATGCTGCAGGCCAGAAATGCTCCAACTTACAGTTCCGGCCGGGCGCGCTTGGAAAGGGAACGGGGCAGAACACTCAGTCACAAAGATTGGGAGGGGATATACTATAGGGCCCGCCATTCAGCATATCACATGGGGCTCACCGAAACCCTCACATAGGTAGTTACCTACTGGTATTATACCCCAGAGCGTCTTTACTCAATAGACCATACTCTGGAGGCGACATGTTGGCAGGGCTGTGAACACGTAGGTACTTTGGTACACCTATTATGGGAGTGCGAACACATCTAGCCTTATTGGAACCAAGTGATAGATGAAGTGGATAAACACTTCAATACGGAAATTCAGCGCTTCCCAGCATGTGTTATTTTGGGCCGTTCAAATCCCCTGACTTATCCGCTATGATCCGGTAGAGGCCGCCAGATAGCAATTGCGCTGGGTTCGGCGATGCAAAATATCCTCACACACTGTCGTACCTCCCACATCCCAGCCTTCACAGGCTGGCTACACCGCCTGTGGCGTGTTCATGGACTGGAGAAGCTGACATTGACAATAGCAGGGGAGGGATCCAAGTATATCAAATTGTGGCAACCCTTTCTATCCCTCTTAGCCTCTGAATTCCGGGAAATTACCTGCCCCGATACCTCCGCTTACTGCGCCTTTCTGATACGAAACAGATGTAGAAGTGATTGAGACCAAGTGTAGTTTAGACAGCTTAGGTAGTGGACATTGAACACGGGTGGGGGTTGGGGAGGAAGGGTGGGGGTGGGGAGTGTACAACTTTTTTGCATTGTTTTTTCTTTTCCCTTCTAATTTTATTTTATGTAAGGTTTTCCTGCTTTGATACAAACCCATTGTCGTAGGTGTGGACCCGTCTTGACCTCTTAAGCCATACGCTAAGCAATGTTAATGGCATGACAGCTAAACCTGCATGATTATTTTTGTGTATGTTGAAACATAAATGTAGGAAATTATTTCAGTCAGACATTATACTTGTGCTTTATCTGTTTATTAAAGTGCCATGCTCTACTAAATTTGGGAACTAAACAATAGAATATACAACTATACACCCCATTGATTCTGTGAGACAGAATATTGCAGGCTGAGCAAGTATCTTGGGCCAAATTCACAAAGGTATAGCTGTGGCATCATCTTGTAGCTCTTCTAGCTTAGTCCTGAGTTCCCGGAGAAAGTGAGGAATTCTTGTGTCTTACTCCTGGAAATGTAGTAAACTATGAGCGCTATATCAGTAAGTGATACCTACACATATCAATGACTTTGAGAATCATACTAATTCGTTTTGCTTTTAACTGAGTCACCTTGTCAGTCTTTTATCAACTCCTCTCTAGTGCCATCAAAACACAAAGTTGAGATAAATTTATATTGCTAAAATTCTGGCTCTGTGTGCTGGAGCCCCACTGATTTATTGAAAGCTCACTTAAATCACACTTTTGAGCTGAAAATAAGCTGACGGCACAATCACACGCAACATCCGATGTTCCATACATGTTTTTGAACCTCATTTATTTTACTTTGCAGTAACCTTCTAGATTATACCCTACCAATGTGACACAAAATTATACATTTTAAGCCAAACATGTAAATCACGTAGGGCCTGATTCTGATGCGGTTACGAAAGCATTCCCACCTATGGCCCGATTATGATGATGTTAGGAAGGCTTCCTAATTGGAGAAGTGTGGCTCAAGTGGTTGGAGCGGCAGACCCTGATGCAGAGGTCTGCCCCGGACCAGGGTTCAATTCCCCGCCTCGGCGGGTCTTGGGCTCAAATTTCCCCGGACCTGACAATTCTCGCCTCGGTGCCTATTCCAACCATGGAGTCCCACTCTGTAACTCTGGGCAATAGCTTGCTTAATCTCCACAACGGCCCCTCGCAGCCGGATGCCTGGCTTTCACCTTGGGGATGCCCAGTAATGGGTTATCTCGCAGGGGAATACCAGGACGGGTTCCCTAAGCAAGCGCTGGGACGCTTTCGGGCAGCCATGCGCTCTACAAATCAAATTTCATTTCATTTCATTCATAATGGCATTTGCTCCTTCCAAATCAAACCAGGAATGTGTCATCCTGACCGAGGGCCCAATTACGATGCAGTTTGGAACATATGCTCCCATTGAAGTCAATGGGAGTCCAACCAAATCATATCTGGAAGCATCCAGATGCATCTTACTCGGGCGGTCTGACTCTCCTGATCCCAGTAGGTCGGAAACCATTTCCAAACCGATTCGGTCGGGAAGCTTTCCAAACCGCATCAGAATCGGGCCCAATGAGTTTACAGCCAATTATAGTAATACCTACATAAATAAATAGTCAAATAAACATAAATAAACATGTCTTTTCTGTCTTTATACGTAAAACTGGGAAAATAGGAAACAAAATAACCAGCACCGATATGACAACCATATACAGTTCAGTTTTTTTCCTTTTTTTATCATAACCGTATTAAATTCCAAAGCTCTATTGTAAACCACAATATATTGTAGCCCATTCAAAAGCAGTTCAGAGAGCTGTTCTGCAGCCTCCGTGTGTTTCTGTTGTGGTGGTGTCGAGATTAGGCTTTCTTGCTCCTTTAGATGTTGTGTGTAGGCCTTGTGTTTTGTCAGCTTGTTTGCTAGGCCAAATACAGTGGTGAGCCTAGTTCTGAGTACCTCGCACTCAGCTGTGATGAATTTTTAAATATTCTCACCTTCCCTGCACTCCCTTCCCCTTCGACTACACCATACCCAAGATTTTTGGACCTGCTGTACATGGCTGTGGCCAGGGACTTACAACCAGATTTATGCTACCACTGATGTTTTGGAGGGACAATACCCAACGAGCAGGCTGTGGGTGTTTGGAGAACTTTAGGGATAGGAGGAAGCAGAATGTTGCCCAATGCAGAGTCAGCAGTGTGGCCCGACTTCGTTGAATTTGACCTAATTGGGTAATGGACTGGGATGACCGATTCTTCTGGTGAACTCCCTACTGACTCGCCACCATACTCCGTTTTTGAACAGTTGGAGTTTTATGCGTGCTTTGGATGTTATAGGATCTTCATCATTGTAAGTGTGCGGGAGGCCTGGCTTTCGACACTGGGAAATTGCCTCATTTGGAACTGAAAAGGGACCTCCATTGGCCTGGAGGCCTTTGGCTGTTGTTGGGATCACAAGGCACTTTTGGAATTTTGGTCCTGGGCCGGAGGCCCAAGAGTGAGGTCTGTTTGATCTGGTTAATGCAACCCATTCCAATTAGACTTGGGTAAGGGGACCTGAGTACCTGCTTTTGTGTACTGGATGGGGAGCCACCCTTCCCTTTCGTCAGATCACCCTCCCCCTGGGGTGTGGTCAGCCAACCCTACCCAGGAGATCATCAGCAGAGTGAAGATTAGGCTCCTGCAGGCACTTATTGGTGGACTTTAGTGCAGATTCCCAATCGACACAACATACCGCAGCCCTGAGTTTTTCGAACGCAAGTAAACACTTGGATTTCCTAATATAGTCTTACTAGTCTTTATTTTGAAATGAGTATTGAGGTGTGCGTAAAGTGTATTTTCTGCATTGGGAATCAACTGTGTAGGTGTGTTTTGCGATTGTGTAAGGGCATTGCCTCCCCAGACAGTTACCCATCCCTGCTAAGGTGTTTTTTGGGCTGGGGTCGCTGTCTGTCGCTGCTGTTGCCACGTATGTGACCAACCACCTATGCCCTGCTGCGGTGGTGCAGTGGCTGTCTGACCTCCCTGCAGCTGAGCATATGGTGCATTCGGGTTACCTTAGGCTTGGTTTTGAGGATTCTGCATGGACTGAGTCAGATCTCTGCTTGTGATAATCTTTTAAGCTGCATCGGTTGGCCGTGTGGCCAAATAGGTGGGAATAATAACATTCGACAAGATTTTGCTGCTTCCAGCCTCCCTGAACTCAGCTGTTATAACCAGGTTGAAACCTTCTGGGGTTGTGCATGGAGACCCCTTCAAGTTAGGTTCCATTTGTATGCTAGCAGACAATGCAGCCCCCTTGAGGGCAGTATTTTTCAATTTTTTCTGGACCAATTTGGCAATGTTTTTCTGGACTCTCTCCAGTTTTTCACAGTGAGCTGTTGTGTGGGGGGTCCATTGGGCTGCCTACCCTTCCCAGGCTCAGAGTCCCTTCCCAGGTGGTTAGCAGGGACACTTCCTTCGGGAGGTTTTCTGTTTGCTTTAGGCATCAAATTTACTAGGGTGGTTACGTGCCTGTTTACCGCATTCAGCAACAGGGAGAGGGCTTCAGACATGTGGAACGCACCACATAGTGCCAGGTAACACATCTGCACCACCTCTTTATGAGTGGAAGTGCCATATTGGTGTGCTCTAGCTGTTGCTGGCATCGCCCCTATGCCCCTTGGCCCTGCTTCCCACCCAATCTCGGGGGACAAGCAGTTATGCTGGTGTCATGGTCCCCACTGCCTTCCTCCCTGCATACACTGTTGATTATCAGGGTTCTCGTAATTTTTGGTTGCTTCAGTTAGGAGATGGTAAGTGTGATATGCACACTTCCTGGATATCCTGGATAATTGGAGGAAACTCCCTGTATATTCTATGACTTGCTCAGTGAAGTGGGTCTGGTTGGCTAGGACTGTCCTTGCCTGTATACATGACCTTGTCATCCCCGTTTCCATTAGGAAATCATATGGTGCCTTGTTCACAAGCAGCACAACCATGTGGTCTTCCTTAGATCGGCCGGGGTGGACAGTAGGATCTGAGTTCTTCTGTGTTTTTGTTGGTTTCTGGTATAGGTTTCCCTGTCTTCCCCCATGGTCTGCTGGGCCAACCCTGTAGCTTCACTCTCTGAGTCAGACCCTGGGGAACTGGGGCCATCTCGCTAGTCATGTCACTGTCTAGACCCGCTATGAATCTCTCTATTACCCAGATGTGCTTTCCTAAAGCATTGGGAGTGCATTTTCCTTGTGTCACTGGGGCTTGGTAGGTTGAGGGTGACGGACAAGGGATTGAGCATCAGAGAGCTTTAGCAATGGACTGGGATGATGGTGGGATTGCCTGGGCCTGGTGGCTTGTTGGCCTCCCTCATCTAGATCTAGTAGTTTGTTAGTCAGTGGGGGGACCCCCAGTTTCCTTGGATTAGTATAACCTAGTGCTGCAATGGCAGGCATTGGAAAGAGCACCTCCATTCCTACATATGGTGGGGTAACTCAAACGCATTGCTTGCGGGTTCTAGGATAGGAGTGTCAGTCTGAGCTTCTTCAAAGAGGATGCAGGGACTAAATATCGAATCACAAATATCGACTTACCTGAATATCATTGCAAAAATATTGTGGCTCAAGAATATCGACACACAAGATATCGTGGTGAAGAATATCGACTTTGGGTAAGTGATATTGATGTGAAAAATATTGAAGTGTTTAGTATCGTTTGTAAAAATATAGATGTTAAAAATATCGATTTTGTATTAATGTAATGTATGTTAGTATATCTGTTAGATGTGTGTGATGCATGTATTTTTTATGTAAGATGTGTTTGTATTGTTATAATATGTGTAAAAATTTTTGTAGTTATTACATTTTCTATGTTTGAATTTAGCATTTTTAGTTCCGTAGCGGGTTGTGGGTTTATAGGGAAATAGGGTGGGAAGAAATTTAGTTATATAATATATATTGAATGTTTTGAGTAGTTATTAATTTTTTTAATTGGATTTTGTGTTTTTAGTACCGTAGCTGGTTGTGGGTTTATAGGGGAATAGGGTGGGAAGTAATTTAATTGTATAACATTTATAGAATAATTTTCATTTATTAATAACTAGCTTACCCGTCGCGCGTTGCTGCGATCTCAGAAGAAAGGACATTTAAGGAAACTTGTTATGATAACATTCAATTTACATTGTGTCATTTTTATTGAAACGTATTCATTTTAATATGGAAAACACTTCAAAGTGTTATTTTAATTCAGTTTTTTTATTCCAGTGCTTGTGGATACACAATATTTTTTGTTTTTCCGTCTGGTGCGTAGACCAATAATTCAGAAGGTTTTCCGACGCATGAGCTGGCCACATACAGTTGTCCATGTGAGAAGCATGGGTTCTCCAAATCTAATCCGCATACTTGCAGCGATTGTCCTTGTGCTTTGTTGATGGTCATTGCAAAAGCGAGTCGCACCGGAAAGTGTAAACGTTCAGTATTGGAAAGATTAAGAGGGCCCTGGGTGGCCGGGGGTCGATATTTAACACATTTTTCTTTTTTTTTTTTTTACCAGAAACCTTTGCGGGAGTGTACTCAACAACTTTTAACATTTTAATTAAAAAAAAAAATTGTAAATGTTTTGATTTTTTTTTAGCCAGAAACCTATGCGGGAGTGTACTCAACATCTCCCCAAAGTTTCATGCCGATCGGATGAATGATGTAGTAATGCATAAAGGACAAACGGACATACTTTGGTTTTTATATATATAGATTGTGGAATTGAGATGTTAAATGAGTAAATTAGTTTTTTAACAATGATGTCATAATTAGTTGTTAATTTTAATTAATTAATTAACTGGCAATTAATTAAAATTGTGTAATTATTTTTATGTGTGTATTGTGCTGTTTATAGGAGAAAATAGTGGCAATTGTAGGAAGTATTTTAGTTTTTAATTGATGATTTAATAGTTAGTTGTTAATTAATTTTAATTAATTAATTGGCAGTTTATTATGTTAATTGTGTAAGTATTTCTATGTGTGTATTGTGCTGTTTATAGGTGAAAATTGTGGGAATGGTTGAAAGTAATTTGGTTTTTAATTGATTCAATAATTAGTTGTTAATTAATTTTAATTAATAAATTGGCAATTAGTTATGTTAATAGTGTACAAATTCTAGCTGAGTTGTAGTGTTTATAGGTGAAAATGGTGTGAAGGGTGGGAAGTAATCTATTAATATATATGAGTTAAAAAAATTTAAATAATTAATTACTAATTATTTATGGTACTTGTGTACTTCATTTTAGGTGTGTGTTGTGAAAATTATAGTGTTAAAGAATGCGTATTAAATCAATGTTTATTAATAATTTTTTGAATAATTAGTCAAATGATTAATAATTATGTTAATTATGTAAATACATTATAAATATTTTGGGAAATTAAAAACATACATTTTTGTTTTTTTTAAAAAAAGTTGTTGGTTAACATTTGCTTATTTCAAATAATAGTAATAGTTATACCTTTTTAATATATGGATTTAATATATTTAATGTTAATGTTTCATATATTTAATCTGCTATTTTTTAAATATTGTTTATTTAGTTTTTGATATTGTGTACTTTTTTTAACTGTTTAAATGTTATTATTAATTTTTGTTTCTCTGCTACCCAACACTTTCTTTACTGTTGCACTCACTGGAGTGGGAATAGTAATTTTTACCCCTTTTATATCCAACACGTTCCCTACTGTTGCACTCACTGGAGTGGGAATATTAATTTTCGCCCCTCCGCTATACTGCACCTTCCCTACTGTTGCACTCACTGGAGTGGGAATAGTAATCTTTACCCCTCCGCCATCCAGCACTTTCCCTACTGTTATAGTAGTTTTTACTCTTTCGCTATACAGCTCTTTCCCTACTATTAAACTCACTGGAGTGGGAATAGAAATTTTCACCCCTCGGCCATCCTGCACTTTCCCTACTGTTGCACTAACTGGAGTGGGGATAGTAATGTTTACCCCTCTGCAATCCAGCACTTTCCCTACTGTTGCACTCACTGGGGTTGGAATAGTAATTTTTACTCCTCCGCCATCCAGCTCTTTCCATACTGTTGCACTCACTGGGGTGGGAATAGTAATTTTTACCCTTCCGCTCTCCAGCATTTTCCCTGCTGTTGTGCCTCACTGGAGTGAGAATAGTACTTTTTAACCCTCCGAAATCCAGCAGTTTCCCTACTGTTGCACTCACTGGAGTGGGAGTAGTAATTTTCTCTCATCCGCACTTTTCCTACTGTTGCACTCACTGGAATGGGAATATTAATTTTTACCCCTACGCTATCCATCACTTTCCAGATTGTTGCACTCACTGGAGTGGGAATAGTCATTTTTACTCCTACGCCATCCAGCACTTTCCCTACTTTTGCCCTCACTGGAGTGGGAATAGTATTTTTTACTCATCAGCTACCCAGCTCTTTCCCTACTGTTGTACTCACTGGAGTGGGAATAGTAGTTTTTACTCATCCACTATCCTGCAATTTCCCTACTGTTGCACTCACTGGAGTGGGAATTATCGGCCACATGCATTAACCTATTTAGGAAGTGCAAACGGTGCGAATCGGTAAATTCGGCCGTTTGCGATTCCTAAATAGGTTTTTGGGATGCATCAAACATTTTTGGAAAAAACACTATTTTTAGCGAATTCCAAAAATGCGATTGCTTTTAAGGAATCGCAAATTTGCGATTCCTTAAAAGCAATGCATGATTACTTTTAAAATTGCGAATTCGCATTTAGGGGGTGCAAATTACCACGAGGGTGAACCTCGTGGTAATTTGCGAAAATTTATTAAAATGCACAAAATTGCATTTTAAAACACTGTCATGTTACAGACACACATGTCCTTAGGACATGTGTGTGTGAAACATGCACTTCAAAATAAATTTCAGGGGTGCAGGGGGGGTCCTTAGGACCCCCCCTGCACCCATGGAATGCATTAAGATTTTGCGAATCGCTAATTGAAATTCGCAAAATGTCAATGCGTTCCCATTGATTCCTATGGGCCTTTTGGCCCATAGGAATCAATGGGAATTGCGAAATCGCAAATTAGAATTTGCATAATATTTGCAATTCGGTAAAAATTGCGATTTTTACCAAATCGCAAATATTATGCGATTTCAATCATGCATCCCATTTTGCGATTCCTTATTTGCGATTCCCTAAAAATCGCAAATAAGGAATCACAAAACCGGACTTTGATGCATGTGGCCGAAAATGATTTATTCATCCGCTATCCTACAGTTTCCCCACTGTTGCACTCACTAGATTGGGAATAGTAATTTTTACCCCACCCCTATCCTGCACTTTCCCTACTGTTGTATTTATTGTATTGCAAAATGAATGTTTAACTTTTTGATTATAGATAAATGTTTGAATTTATTATAAAATGATTCTTTTTTAATTATTGATATATGTATACATTTATTTTTTATATAATTAAAAGTTTAAAGATTAAATAAAGAAAATAGTTAATAAATTATATATAATTAAATATATGTATGTGTATGCATTTTTATGTTTCTGTGTTTATATTTTTTAATTAAGATTATTTGTTATATTTAGTTAAAATGTATATTAAATTTAATTTATTTTGTTAAAAATATTATTACTAGTTTGTATATTTATTTTATGTTTTATATATTTTTAAGTCAATATTTTGTACATTTATATTTTTTACTTTGATATCTTTTATTCAATATTCTTGTACTTACCTATTTAAATATAGGGAGTCGATATTTTTGCTTTCTATATTTTTGCATCAATATTTTTCTATATCGATATTTTCTACATCGATATTGCGTCAGTGAACGCTCAAAGATAGCCCATTGTTCTTGCACTGCCTCTCTCAAAGTCATATTTTGTCCATCATGTTTGGCCTGAATGTGTGTACTTATTAGGGGTGGGTGGAGCTTGCAGAGGTATGTAGAGTTTTTTTTGCTGAACTCCGCATTCAAAGAGGAAAGTGAAGTGGCATAAACTCGAAAAACTCCGCCATTGAAGCAAAGTTTACCACCCACCCTTAGTTCTCGTGTGTTCGTTTATGCTGGCATCAAAGGTTCCCCCCGCTGGCCAGGGGAATGCGTGAACCATAGTGTGTGCATGCCATTCCTAGCTATACTTGCTAAGTTTTCTTGATATGTGTGGGGAACCTACTTTACATATGCTTTAGTGGCTACTCCATGATAGCTGAGAACTTTTTAAAGAACTGATCTGCTCCAGCTTCTGGATCGATTAATAATAGATTCTACTCTGATCATTGAGGAAATAAATACAGGGGATTACTGGTTTCAACTACTTGTCAGAGCTCAATACTTTTTAAACTGCTACATCAGGATAGCCATTAAACACAGACAAAGAATGCATGTGAAGGATCACAACCTGAAAGAAAGTGCAATGGTTATTTCAAAACTTGCGAACTCACCAGAAAAACAGCAGCTATGGAGAAACAAAATTTAGCAGCGCCTTTGTAAACAAGTTCAGTCATTGACACTCAAGACAAGATGTGCAATTGCAACAATTACCAGCACTACGACACCAAGAATGCATCAATTATTGACCAGATAGAAGAAAGAAAGAAAAATCTGACAGAGAAAAAATTATGACTTTGTCCCAAAAAAACCAAACCATAGCTTGCTCCTTGGTACATGCTATGAGATGACGATGGGAGGCTTTGCGCGGTACAGGGGACTAAGTCAGCCCGATAGTCTATCAATATTTTCTCTGAAACAAACAATTTAAGCAGAAACAAGGAACAATTTGACAACCACAGGCCCTCATTGGACAAGCACAAGCTACATCTAATCTCCAAGGTCCAAATTGTAATGTCTGCATTCAATCCTATATCACACCCAGGGGTCATGCGACCATCTGTATCATGCCCAGCTGTCCAAGCAAATAACACCTCTCACTTCTTTCAGATACCAACAGTGTCAAGAAACTGATTGCACTGAGAAAACCCTTTTAGACTAAAAAATAAGATCAAGGTGCTGACCCAATATCACAATCAGGGCTTATGCGTACCATCTGTATCACTCTCAGCGGTCCAAGCAGTGAGGCCTCACCCCTGATTCAGACCCAGGGAACAAGCATACTGACTGTGTTACACCCAGTGGTCCAAGTAACAAACAACCTTCACCTTCCCTAGCGTGTTGGCTATAGAAAAAAGGTGACCTCTGCGGGACTGCCTTGCAGCTACTCAGTTAGGACACATGTCAGTGTACAATATGTCAGATTTCTGTGAGCGTCAGGGCAATCAGACACATTTTTGCACTACTTCCTTATTTACCACACACCAAATGCTGGGGACTAAGGATCAGATGTGGTCTCTTACCCAATTGACATCAACTTCAGGATGGACCTCCACCCCACGGATGATGTGAATCCATCAGAGCCGGGGCCTTGCCTTTGTTTGCAGTCAGGTTGAAAGCACCGATTTCTCCTATTTTGCTCATCAAAATGTTGCTCGAATATGAATGTGCCTTGCAAAAAAAAGCAAGAGGCATTTGGCACAACAGGAACAGTTGGATTAATGAAACACTGTGGCCGGGGTCACAGTTAAAGAGTCGGTATCTGAGGGCTGTCTCAAAGGACAATCGTTTTCAAAGTCTTTTGTTACATTTCTCGAAGAATCGTAAAATGATTCATAGGTCCTGTGTTGAGGATAGAATGTGGGCCTAGTGTGATACCTTAAATTACTCCCACATGATGACAAATGCATGTAGGTCTCGACCTTCTGTGGACACAATAAGGGCCTGTGGAAACGTGTCCAGGTGTCCAGCTTGGGGTATGCACGATCACTGTGTTTGTTTTGGTCTGTTTCCTGATTGGCTGAGTGTACCGAACTTCATCTGGCATCTAACTTTATGGTGTTTTGGGATCATGAGCCCCTCCAGCCATGTGCGTTTTATTGGGGCGTTCTCCTAGAATTATAGGGGTATCGCTGCCTATCTGTGGAAATAATCTTTGTTTTTCCTGTTCACGAGTTTGTCATGCTGGTTACATGTCAACCCACCTGTGATCTGTCAGTCAGTAGCCTCAGGCCTAGGGTGCAGGGCCTACCTGACCACATAATTCTGACTCTGGGTTGATGGAGAGGTCATATCAGGGGATTTCTACAAAAGTGATTACATTTTGTTTTTGTACTTACACATATCATCACATACATCGACATCAATATTGACAATGGTCAAACTGAGGAGGCAAGTAGAACTATGGTGGGCATTGCAGAGACACCTCTAAGAACATGGTAACAAACTACATTGGCTAAGTTAAGCATATGACAAACACCACCACGTTCCTGATTGAGAAGGAGTAGCTGTGTCATGTTTTATTTCTTAGTAATAGTAATGATAAATACTCTTTAATGGTAAAGTTGAATTTAACATTGCTATTCTAAAAATGCCACTTTTAGAAACTTGTACAAACTATACAGGGTTGGGCCCATAGTCAGAAAGGCTAGGCCACTTAAACCTCTAACAACACCAAAATTGCCAGTACTTACACATTCACAAATTCACTGCTAATCATGATCACATAACTGAATCACTGAGATCACCATTTATTTGAACAATTTTGAAAAAAAAGTTTTAAAATCCATTCAGCACAATTAGAAAAAAAGTTGGTGTTTTTACACATACAGAACACACATAATCAAAAGCATTTTTGGGGAAAGTGCATAATCAATACAATCCCTATACGAGAAAAAATGGAATTAAACAAAGCAAAACAATAAGACAATCAAAGAATTGTTGTGCCCTGGTTCTAACTTTTTTCTGCCCTTTAGGAGCTTGATATATTTTTTATATTATATTGCCACTCTTAGCTCCTAACTAAGTGGGCTGTAACCATACAAAGCCTATACTGCTCCTATTGCATTGAACACACTAGTATCACTGAGCTCCAGTGCAGGTGTTGCACCTCTATGAGGTGCTTGCCACCCTAGGACCTGAGGATCAAAGCTGCTTAATGTCCCACCTGTCAATGCACCAAAACATCTGCTGCTTAAATAATGCAAGCGCCAACCTTCTACACTACCCTCTAGTGGTGATGCTCGTAGCCTTTAAGAAAGCCCTCGACCATGTGTTGTGGGACTACCGGTTCACAGTGAAGCTCATTGTCACCCTTCTTGCTTGCTCTATTGGTTGAACACCTGGCCCGGGCACTCTGGACTGACCAAACACATGCTGGGGTTCTGATGGCCAATGCAGGAGAAAACAGTGTGTCGCTATATGGCGCAACCTCCTGATTTACGTGGGGACCCCCATACCTCCGGACCAGTAGTGATGCACACCCTGGATCGCACTGAGAAACTAAGAAGGGTAATTGGAAACATTGTTGCAGAAGCAGAAATTAGACAATGGATTTCTAAAAAAGAGGTGGAACTCCCCATCGGGCCACCCTATCGTGTCTGGGATCAGCTCTATCCTTGATCCCCTCTCACAATTCATGGACTTTTATCTTAGACCATTAGTAAACAGACACCCATGTATTTAAAAGATACTAGAGATATTTTAAGTATGCTAGAAGGTCTAACTTTTGATCTGGAAAAGAATCTTCTTATTGGTCTCGACATTGAGAGCCATTACGCGAGCCTACCACAAGGCTCAAATCTGGACAAAATTGAACAGATCCTACTTTAAACAAGTTGGCATTACCAGACTACTGCGCATTTTATTATAGAATGCAACAGGATAGCTCTGACAGAGACATACTTTGAATATGATGACACCCTGTACTACCAAGTCCACAGGCCATCGATGTGCAGCACCTTTCCCCAAAGCCTGGCCAGACTCTACGTTAGCATCTTTGAGGAGAATCCAATCTTGATGGATATCAACCCATATCATCATAGGATCCTATTATGGAAACTCTATATAGATGACATCCTGATAATATGGGAAGTTGAAGAGCAGACTGCACAGTATTTTTTTTAATATGGCAGAACACACAGGATGGCGACCTCAAATTTACCACCAATGTGAAAGATGACATTGACGACCTTGAATCACAATTTTTGTTGACGGCTCCCTACTTGGCACTAAGACCTACTGCATGCCGACAGACTAGAATAATCTACTCCTGTTGAATAGCTTCCACCCACTCTCATTTAAGAAAACCTACAGTATAGTCAATATTTACGCTTGCGGAGATACTGCAGTAACATCAGAAACTTCAAGATCCAAGCCAAAGCATTACCCAAAAAACTGGAGTTTAGGGATTATCCGTCGCACAATCTTAAGAGATGTTACAAATGACCAAAAAGTAGCATAGAGATATTCTTTTACAAGAAAAGGAATAACCCCCAACCAAGCCTTGCTGACTTGTGTAACCAAATTCAGTGCAGCTTCAAATCAACTTAAGAAGCTGGTACCAATAATTGTAAAATAGTCAACTTAGATACATTCCATTGGCCAAAGCCTTGCTTTGCCCATAAGAGAAAAAGAAACCTGTGAAACCATCTGATTCATACATGACCCAGGAAAACTGAGAGGAGTGAAACCATCTCTACCACATGGCATCTCCCCCCAGTTGTCGTAAGGCACCCTTTCACGTTATGGTTAGAGTGAAAGGGGCGTGCAGTGGGTGTTATGGTGGGCGTTCCACCGGTACACCCATTGTATTTGACATTGCCCCCTATGCACAAGGATGGTGTACATAGGAAGCAGCACCAAATTAAGACCAGGAAAATCCTGGCCTTAAGATAGCGAAAAGAGGAGAAATGCGTTAGTTCTCCTCGTTTTTGCTTTTTTGCTTTTACCATGTGTGCTGCCTTGTGCGGCACACATGGAAAAAGCAAAATGCCATGGTTTGTTTATATACAGGAAGGTGTCCCTTCCTGTACATAAACAAACCATTTTAAAAATGCAATTTTTTAACTTTCATGTGTGCTGCATGAAGAAGCACACATGAAAGTTACAAACTGGCATTTGAGAATTGTTTATGTCCAGGAAGGGGCACCTTCCTGTGCATAAACAAATCTCACTTGCACACAGACACCTTTGCACTCTGGTGCAAGGGTGCCTACGTTGGCGCTAAGTTGAGAAACTTTGCACCATCGCAGAGGGAAACGCAAGGCTGCACCACATTCTTGTAAATATGGTGCAGCCTTGCTTTTCCAAAGTGGTGGAGCGTGTCGTTAAGCCCAGGAGGCTAATGACACGCTCCTCCACTTCGTTGTACATATGGCCCTATTTGTCCCTTCACATTTGGCAAAATATTAGACTCCCCTTGTCTAATGCCGCTTGATTTTAGAACAATGCCATGAACACAGTATACCCTATCTGCTCAAAATCACAATATATCATAGCCTTAGGAATCACTGGAATACATGTTTTTCCAGCATTATCCACGCTTCCTTACTTGTGCCTTTAATTTTTTTTTAAATGAGTATATAAGTGGAATATGCATACATCTTTTTAATAAATCTACACACATTGCATTGTTGTATGTAGGCAGTAACTCTCCCAGTTTACCCTGAAGTCTTTCTTCAGTATACAGCCTCACTGATGCCTACGCTAGTTACAATTAACACCTAATCTCCCACTCATCAACATTCAAGACTGAAGGGACCAAAACTCTTAGGGGCATATTCACAAGAAGCTTTAGCCAAATCAACTGCACTTTATCACAGCCAAAGACATGATAAATGTACTCCCCCATTGACAAGCTGGTGCAAACAGCCTACAGCGCCAGTTTTCCCGCAATATCATCCGCAAAAAACATCGCCACAGAGGACCCCCGCAACTACCCCTAATGAGATGCAGAGTAGGCGTTCCCGTGCAAAAAGCAGCAAAAACACGACACCTCATCATTCACAACGACCAGCCAGATCTCCGATAAGAACACAAAACACGCAATAAGTCGCGTCGCGTTGCCCTGACCTGGTGTAAAATTAGATGGCGGCCTGCACCACAAAAGGGATCCCAGCCCAGGGCATCATCAGAAGGGCAACAGATGCCATGAAGCCACTCATCATGCAGCCCAGACACCCAAGAGAGCCACAACACGCACTCGGCACTACCCCCCAGCTACCACAGAGGCAGCGCAAACAAGGCAGCGGACCCCCAGGAAACGCACCTGCCTCACAGTCCCGACATCTGACAAAGTCACTATCCACTACAGGCTGAAAGGGACAACCATCCTACGCATCCTGGTCATCATCGCCTAACAGGCCTATGGCACCAACACAGCGAACAACCAACATCCAACCCCACACCAAGCTGCTGGCTGTGCTGCACCTGTTGGCCCCTGGCACACCCCAACCAACACCCTCCAGAGTTTGCGGAGTCTCACAGCCAGCCACATCCAAGTCCCCCACACCTGTCCTGGACATCACCCCCCCACCCCAGTCTCCATACGTCCAACACAATGCGCAGGAACTGCTGGAGACCAAGCAAGGCCCATACACCATAGCCGGATGCACGCACATCCACTGCACACATGTCCCACCTGTGCCCCCTGGTGACACCGTACACAATCAGTGCAACAGGAGGCACACGTCACACATCAATGTGCAGGCAAAATCAGAACACCGTGGGACCTTCACCAATGTCACCTCCAAATACACAGCACACTGCATGTTCCCTTCACCCTCCGACAGTCCACCAGCAACCAGCATTCCCAGGATGGCACCAAGGGAAATGTACAACCCCTTTCCAAGTGCCAAATTAACAAACCACTCACCTCAACTCCACAACCATGCAATCCACAAATCTGGCAATGCAAACGTCACAAAATCACAACCAACATGCACAACAACATGCCCACCCTCCAGACACAACAGAACAACTTACAATGGTAACCAGGGCAAGCCATGAACATGACCAATCAATGGCATGGCACCTCAGCCACACAATAGCTGAATGTGCGGAGCGGTGACAATCAGGCATGTGTGAAGGATGCAGTAGAACCATGATTGGGAAAGTCGACAGTGACAAGAGTGGCGGCGATGTGCTGGACAGACCGAAGTATGCAGAACACACCCATATGCACGCCGACATGCACCTCTGGTGTATGGAGTGTAGTGGACAGTGGACGCAACCATGTCACCCCAGCCAGTGGGGCTCCTCGCGGAAATGTTGCCTCTTACAACCCTCCCGTAAGCATGAGCAGAGTGTGATGGCTCAGTGTACACCAGGCCAGCATAGGGTGTGAATAAGCCCTGGGGGTGGTTCTGTACTGTGAATGTGCAACTGCATGTGTCTCTATGGAAGTGTGGGTCTCCTTAGTGGAGTATGGGTGGGCCCTGAAGGGTGATAGACACATACGTATGTGTCCTGGTTTGCATTCCACGGGTTCGGCCCCCACCAACACCTGTTGGGCCACCTCCTTGTAGCATTCTGACACATGGCATTTGGGTGCCATGTGTGGGTGGGTGAACTTGGTGTCGACGGTGTGGTGGTCCTCTCAGGCATCAATGATGTGTTGTATTCTGTGCTCTACTGATGGTGCAGTGTGCCCCTCTGCGATGTGAAGGGGAGGTGCGTGTTGACTTTGTGTTGACATATATGTTGGCGCAATGTGCTGTTTTGCATGCAGACTGCATGGCAATGTACATTGTGACTGTTTGGGGGTGCTGTATTCTTCTGCAGGACAGTGTACATTTGGACTACATGACGGATGTGAGGTCGTACGCGTACATTTCCATTTCACAGTTTTCGGCCCTGTCAGATGTAGTAGGCATGTTTCTGTGCATGTGCAGAGCCAGTTGTGTCCTCTGTTCCGCAGTGTTGGCTATGCACGTTGTTCCACGTTGTCATCTATGTGGGTGTGATGCAGTGTGCCAAGGGGATATGGGACATGATCCTGGGTGATTGTAGGTATACAGTGTGTTACACCTTGTTGTGCATGCATGTCATTGTGCCCTTCTCCCCCGTCCCCCTAGTCCCTGTTCGTTGCACTCCCTGTTGAGGATGTCTCGAGTCCTTTTGAGCTGTGTCCGGACTCCCTACTCCTTGCACCGTCTCCACACTGATGACTGTGGCTTGGGATTCCTCCAGCTCCTCCTGTGGCACTGGACTGCCACCTCCTGTCGCTGTTGCTGCATTCCTGTTGACAGTGGGTTTTTGCCTGGTTTAGGTTGTCAAGTCATGCCAGTGCCTATTTGCCTCCTAGATTGGCCTCCTTAGCACTCCGACTGCAATCCAGGTGGTCTGCTAGTGGGTCAGTTGTTAGTAGTGTTCTGTCACCTCTGCGCGCTGGTCTTGTTTTCCTGTGGTCTGCACCCCGTCATCCTCTCCCTCTTCTCCTTGGCCTTACCCGACCCTGTTGTTCCTTGCTCGTAGTCTGTGGGGGTTGTGGGGTTTGAGTTGGCCTCTGCACTAGGTCAGGGTGCCTCCATGTTGCTACGTGCTTTGGCTTGTTTCTGGTGTATTTTTTTGTGGTTTTTATGGTGCATTGTCCCACCAGACATGTGAGGTTTGCGGGCCTGTGGCTGGTTTTTGCAACTTTATGTACTGCAGTTGGCCTCATCGCATGTTTTTTTGCGTTCAGGGATCGCATTTTTGTGGCGTGGCGTTGATTTTTAAGCGGACATTTCCCGCGTTATCTGGTGTCGAGCACATGCTACCGCCTTGTTGTGAATTCCACATTGACACTGGGTTATTTTCCCGCAATAGATTGCGATGTTAAAGTTGCGTTACGCTACTCTTGCGGTAGTTATCACACATTCTTGTGAATATACCCCTTAATCTTTTTTACTTAGGAGCAACCATTCCACCTTCCCTCCACAACCAATAGTGTCCTACATTTTTAAATTTAAAAGGTCTTTAAAGTTCCAGCATGTCCCTAGAGGCATGATAAATGCTCTATTTACACCATGTTAATATTGTTCACACTCACCTGTAAATTTATTAGGAAGTGCGATTTCAGACTCACCTTCCTTTGTAGATCATATAATGTTTCCTCTCTTTGACACAAGATAGACCCTTGTCCACAACATATAATGCACACTAAGGTTTATGATTACAGCATGTCCCTTATTTCACAAGAAATCGGGGCTGTGCACTTTTAAAGCTACAGGCACATTCTTCCCGGGCATGACAGCTCGAGTTCCCTTGGCAAATCTTACTGATGTTGAGCCTTCGTTTATGATCTCACCCATATCCTACATCAGGAACTGACTAATTGATCATTTGTTCATCTTGACAGCAACACATGTCTTTTTCACACTCTCAGTTTACACAAATAACCAAAAATAATAATTTTTCTTTGCATCCTCACTGCATACTCTACTACGTACACACTAATAGTGATGTATATCTTGAATAAGTTATTCAGTAATCAGGTTTTCTAAAGCTACATTGATGCACATAATGGCGAGAACAGTAAGAATGAATGAAAGTAAGCTTTACTGTTCGTTTCTGTTTCAGGGGAGGACATCACATTCTTCCAACTGCCATAGATGAATATACTTGTGACGTACCCTGACAGCGGAAAGTGTCCTACCTGGCTAAGAACAGGGATCCAAACAATTCAAGGGTCCTGTCCAAAGCCAACGACCACAAGGGGCGCAAGTAGACTGAAACTAGTTGACTATATGTTTATGTAAATGTGATATCTAGGTCTCCCTTATACACATCTCTCCCTCGTTTAACCTTACAAGCACCCCATTTTAATAAATGAATCCAGTTTTGGTAAAGGAGGTAATTTTTGACCCCAGTATATTTGTCACAGATCGCACGCTGTCTCTGCGTTCTGAGACAGCCTCTCCAGGTAGAGAATAGACCCGATGATGATGCTATTGGTTTATCAGCATTCCAGGGGGGGATAACATGACACTGAACGAAAGTAGCTGTTGAGGGCCACAAACTTTTTTTAGAGAGAATCTTTTACGTGACACTGTGGACCTGATTCAAGAGGCAATCTGAGACAAAAGTCTAATGTTACGACTTTTGGTATTCATAGAGGTCATTTACGAGTCGTATCTTTATGTCTGCAGTCATGCAAGAATCTCCGGCTTGTGCTGTACTCTCTGCACCCTGGCCTTAATCTCCGGCTTGAGCCGAATGAAGTGTAATCAATGGGGCGGAATGCACTTTTTACAAAAATTAACATTGGGAATGTGAGGTAAATGGTAGAGGAGGTCATGAAAATCAGTTTGGGCAGGGAAAAGTGTGTGGCCGAACACTACATAATATCCTAGAAAAGTTTGCTCCTTTGCATCATGGTACATGCAGTCCACAATTTGCGCCAGCCTCAGTGATGACTGTAGTGTCAACAATACCTTCAACACTAAGGGGACCGCCGTTGGTGTCAACAGCATAGGCTATGATGTTGAGGTCAGAGGCACTCTTAACTATGCTGAAAAATTGAATGTAGCCTCCACATAGAAATGAGAGTTCACTGATAGAATATCGGTGTCAAAAATATTGATGTTCTAAATATCGAGAAAAAAAATATTGAATACATAAATATTGACTCCTATACCTAAACAGGTAAGTACAAAAATATTAAATAAAAAATATTGATGGAAAAAAATAGATGTGATAAATATCTATTTAAAGATAGATATCGAGGTTAAAGGATATATATATGTGTATATATATATATATATATATATATATATATATATATATATATATATATATATATATATATATATATATATATATATCCTTTAACCTCGATTCCTCGTACGCGCTGCAATGCCAAAGCAGCCTCGAACTGAAAATAGAGCACGGACCAAAATTCGGTTTTCTTCAATATTTTATTTTGCTTGTCGTCTCATGACGTTTCGGCTCCCTTGAGCCTTGCTCACATGACAGCGAATTGTAGTGAGAGGTGCATATTTAAAGTGCTAGTGCTACACTGTGATTGGGCCACCATTAATCAACATGGTAAAAGGACTGCCAGTAAACAGATAATGTTGTACAATTATCCTTATTGCTAAAAAAGGCAGATTAACACAATAATGCTAAAATCAATTCTGGTAAAATACCAAGCATTTCATTAATCATGTTGCAATAGCGCGTATATTTACACATGTTTAGGACTATGCACATGAAAAAATATCACAGCAAATGAATGTCACTAAACATACGGCATTGAAATAATTTTGGGATAAATCCCCACCCCTTGTATCAAGGATCCAAATGGGGCCCATCTCACTAGCCTATATTCTAAGTGGAAAAAGTGCATAGTGCAAAAGGTGCAAATGTATTGAGGTATCAAAAATCAATTGTCCGACGTCTGCACACACCAACAACAAGACTGAGCCCAGTCTGGTATTGGCGGGATCAACTTCAGTGAAGTCAATAATGATTAAACGAATCTACATGTATACATTCCAAGTCAGTTACGCTGAAACAATTCTATTTGATTGTAAAAATGACTCAGACTTATTGGGAACAGGAGTAGAAATAGGAGGACTTCCATATGCTTGTTAAAAAGACATTGTGAACAACAATATAAGAAGCATATTAGAAAAATATTTCAAAAAACCTAATACAAAGCCTAAAAGAAGCCTATAAAAGAACATCATGGGTAATATGTAGTACAGCATGTCCAGACAGATCAGGAAATATCTAAGCAGCCATGTTTAAATACAGACTATAGTATTCATGGGTTAACTAAACGTATGTTAAAACACACACTATAATTTGCATTGTCCACCATAGGTATAGCAGCAGTTATGACCAAGTTCCAACAAATTCGAGCCAAATCATACAAATTCTTGGATTGACTAGAAGAATAACACAAGATAGTGAATTCAAATCAGTCCAAAATATTAGTGCAACATAACGTAAGATCAAAAACCATTCATAGATGAATAAATACATTGATTAACAGATGGGCAACTGAACGGGAAATATGATAATAGTTCCCACCTCCCACTAGTTAAAAGGTCATTGTAATAAATAGTCTGGTTAAAAAGGCCTATATTGCACATCAGCAGATAGGGGGGAAATCAATTGATTCTACCGAGCTAGTTCAATGTAGGCAAGTGTAAAGGTCTTCTGTTACATTGAGTCCCCCTGGCTGTTTGCTATTAAACTGCAAGATGTATTTAGTTTCAAGTTTGCGCAACTTGGTTTCCTTGTTGCCTCCCCGTCTGCTGGCTTGTACAGCATCAACAACATAATATCGGAGCTCACTGTTGTTACTCTGATGAAATTGTTTGAAATGTCGAGCAACAGGATAAGTATTGTCTTGTGATGTAATGGCTCGAAGATGCTGTAGTATGCACTTATGCACAGGCAATTTGGTACTGCCCACGTACCGGAGTGGACACGGGCATTCCAAGACGTAGACTGCATAGTCAGATTTACATGTTAGGGTCTTCATGATTGGGTGGTCCTTGTTCCCAAAGCCGTCCCTGTAGCTGGTGTGATTGACCCCATGTGTACAGGCTTTATAGAATGTGCACTTATAAAAGCCGCCCCTGTTGTGCAGCCAAGAGATTTTATTAAGGACTTCAGGGCCAGTATCCACCAGCCTGTCCCTCATATTGGGTGCCTTGCTATATGTAATGGCGGCCCGCTTGGGTAACTGATGCCCAATCACCGGATCTTTAAGTAATATGGGCCAATTCCTGTTAATCACCCTACGTATTTCCTTGTGCTGAGAGGAGTACACTGTGAAGACCCTAAATGTGTTTATACTGTCACCACACTTGGGCCCAATTGCCAGACTGTCAGAAGTAGCCTCTGCAGGTGTGGTGTACTTTGCTAAGAGGGATTCACGTGAGAAGCCCATAGATTTATGTATGGCTGCATCAATCACCTTCCGTGTATAACCTCTTTCCAGAAACCTTTCACAGCTAACAGCTTGAGCCTCCATTAATTCACGCTCATTGCTGCACAGTCTCCGTAGGCGTAACATTTCCCCATAAGGGATACTCATGATAAGATGAGAGGGGTGGGCACTCCCAGCATGCAAAGTGGTGTTGCCGGCTGTACTTTCACGAAAGAGCCTGGTTTCCAACCTGTTATTATGTACATACACTTCTGTGTCAAGGAAGGGGACCTGGTGTTGACTCATAGTCGCTGTAAAATTAATATTTAACTCATTATCATTGAGACGATCAACAAAGTCGATCGCCTCCTCCTTGCTCCCCCTCCAAATAATAAACAGGTCATCAATGAACCGGTACCATGTGATTACCTGGTTTGTATTCCATGCTGGAAGTGGGTCCTGAGGACCAGTTCCTCCCAAGCGCCCACGTGAAGACACGCGAAGCTTGGGGAGAAACTGGCCCCCATTGTCACACCCTGAAGTTGCCTGAATAGGAGATTGTTGAACATAAATACATTGTGCTGTAAACAAAAGGTTAACATTTGAATTATCATAGCAGTGTGTTGTCTGAATTTGGCCTCCCTCCTCCCCAAGTAATATTGCACGGCTGCAATGCCATCTGCGTGGCGGATACTAGTATATAGGGAGGTAACGTCAAGGGCTAACATCCAGTCACCCTCCTGCCATTTGATGTTCTCAAGTTTGACCAAAAAGTCCCCTGTGTCCTGGATGTAAGAATCAAGTGATTTGACATGGCACTGCAGGAAATAATCGATGTAGATAGACGTTTTTTCCAACAGGCCACCTCTTGCCGTGATTATAGGCCTGCCAGGGGGATTGTTCCGGTCCTTGTGGACCTTGGGGATAAAGTATATTGCTGGGGTCACTGGAAAATCTGTATATATATATATATATATATATATATATATATATATATATATATATATATATATATATATATATATATATATATATATATATATATATATATATATATCCAAAAACACACCTTCACTACGAAGAAGTGAGAGGCCACACGGGGGAATCCTTTGGAGAGCCTTTAATGTGGACACTGGGCATTATGCATTTCGGCGACGCTTCGCCTCGTCAGATGCCTCCACACAGGTACCGCCATAACCTCTCCACACAGAGTTTCTCCTCCTGCTCCCTCAATGGTCGGAGAGCTCCGCCCCTTGTTGTTTTTATGCACGCCTTCTGTAGTCTTGAAATCCTGACTACATCACCCACAGTTCACCTGGGTTGGAGGCAATGCACGGGGGTAACTTGATGGTGTTACATGACTAGGGGAGAAAGGGTGTTTGTTGATACGGTGGCTGGTTCCATGCGGGAAAGGTGTCCCATGACTCCCGCAGGCCCCCGATCGTTCCCGCCTCTCATGCATAGGCTCGGCGGGCCGCGAGTCAGGATACCATGATTCCCGGCTCCTCGCACCATGTCGAGCTGCTTCTTGTCAGACAGTCCAATTCCGAGCTTCTGCAGTCCGAGGCTGGCCGGAGCTACCAAAACCTTGGTAAAGTACACAGTTGTTGCCAGCAATGCTCCGGCCTCTTAAATGGAACGGAGCCTCAAAACACGCTACTGGCCCGCGTGTAAAACATCCAAAAACACACCTTCACTACGAAGAAGTGAGAGGCCACACGGGGGAATCCTTTGGAGAGCCTTTAATGTGGACACTGGGCATTATGCATTTCGGCGACCCTTCGCCTCGTCAGATGCCTCCACACAGGTACCGCCATAACCTCTCCACAGAGAGTTTCTCCTCCTGCTCCCTCAATGGTCGGAGAGCTCCGCCCCTTGTTGTTTTTATGCACGCCTTCTGTAGTCTTGAAATCCTGACTACATCACCCACAGTTCACCTGGGTTGGAGGCAATGCACGGGGGTAACTTGATGGTGTTACATGACTAGGGGAGAAAGGGTGTTTGTTGATACGGTGGCTGGTTCCATGCGGGAAAGGTGTCCCATGACTCCCGCAGGCCCCCGATCGTTCCCGCCTCTCATGCATAGGCTCGGCGGGCCGCGAGTCAGGATACCATGATTCCCGGCTCCTCGCACCATGTCGAGCTGCTTCTTGTCAGACAGTCCAATTCCGAGCTTCTGCAGTCCGAGGCTGGCCGGAGCTACCAAAACCTTGGTAAAGTACACAGTTGTTGCCAGCAATGCTCCGGCCTCTTAAATGGAACGGAGCCTCAAAACACGCTACTGGCCCGCGTGTAAAACATCCAAAAACACACCTTCACTACGAAGAAGTGAGAGGCCACACGGGGGAATCCTTTGGAGAGCCTTTAATGTGGACACTGGGCATTATGCATTTCGGCGACCCTTCGCCTCGTCAGATGCCTCCACACAGGTACCGCCATAACCTCTCCACACAGAGTTTCTCCTCCTGCTCCCTCAATGGTCGGAGAGCTCCGCCCCTTGTTGTTTTTATGCACGCCTTCTGTAGTCTTGAAATCCTGACTACATCACCCACATTTCACCTGGGTTGGAGGCAATGCACGGGGGTAACTTGATGGTGTTACATGACTAGGGGAGAAAGGGTGTTTGTTGATACGGTGGCTGGTTCCATGCGGGAAAGGTGTCCCATGACTCCCGCAGGCCCCCGATCGTTCCCGCCTCTCATGCATAGGCTCGGCGGGCCGCAAGTCAGGATACCATGATTCCCGGCTCCTCGCACCATGTCGAGCTGCTTCTTGTCAGACAGTCCAATTCCGAGCTTCTGCAGTCCGAGGCTGGCCGGAGCTACCAAAACCTTGGTAAAGTACACAGTTGTTGCCAGCAATGCTCCGGCCTCTTAAATGGAACGGAGCCTCAAAACACGCTACTGGCCCGCGTGTAAAACATCCAAAAACACACCTTCACTACGAAGAAGTGAGAGGCCACACGGGAGAATCCTTTGGAGAGCCTTTAATGTGGACACTGGGCATTATGCATTTCGGCGACCCTTCGCCTCGTCAGATGCCTCCACACAGGTACCGCCATAACCTCTCCACACAGAGTTTCTCCTCCTGCTCCCTCAATGGTCGGAGAGCTCCGCCCCTTGTTGTTTTTATGCACGCCTTCTGTAGTCTTGAAATCCTGACTACATCACCCACAGTTCACCTGGGTTGGAGGCAATGCACGGGGGTAACTTGATGGTGTTACATGACTAGGGGAGAAAGGGTGTTTGTTGATACAGTGGCTGGTTCCATGCGGGAAAGGTGTCCCATGACTCCCGCAGGCCCCCGATCGTTCCCGCCTCTCATGCATAGGCTCGGCGGGCCGCGAGTCAGGATACCATGATTCCCGGCTCCTCGCACCATGTCGAGCTGTATATATATATATATATATATATACATATATTCACTGAAAAAACCATAGGTTATAGACCATATATAGTTAGGGATTAGCATTTACAAAACCTTATTTTACTCACACAAAACCATTGAAATTCGCATATATAGTTAGTTGCACTAACTATATATCGCGCACCCGCAATCCACTGCTGATGATGTCACATAGTACATCATTCATGACATGGTCAGTGACATCACTGATGACAACTCAAATGACATCACTGATGACATCATCCAGTGACTGTATGTTTCTGTAAAGTTAAAATATGTCTTACATATTGAAGAATGAGTGGATGTATAAGTGTCTGGATGAAGAATTTAGTAGGTGCATGACTGACTGTATGAGAGAGTGATTAAATGTGTCTCACTGAGTGCATGGGTTAGTGACTAAACTGTCTTAATTTGTGCATCATTATATCTGTTGTTCTTTAAACTGCTGCATGAGTTGATCAGTAGCTATATGAGTAACTATATGGGTTATTGATTGGTTGCCCAAGTATTTGTATGGGAGAGTGAGTGTGTGTGTGGGGGTGGCTGGGAGGTGTGTGACTCTGTGCGTAGATGTGTGAGCAGTTGATTCACTAGATGTATGGGTTCAAAACTGCATGTGGAAACAGCTGTATGGGTGGTTGACTGTGTGCATGAGTGTATTGGTGAGTGAATGGATATCTCAGTGCTACATGTCAAATTTAGTAAATATGTAAAACATAGTACATGTGAGAGTTGACATATATAAATTACTGTGTATAAGAGCCAGTGAATGTGTGAGTGGCTGCATGGATCATTGAAAACTTGTATCAGTGTTTGTATAAGAGAGTAAATATGTGTTAGAATATGTTTGAATAAGTAAGGTGTGTATAACTGTATAGTTGAGGAAATGTAGGTGTGATTGATTCTTTGCATGACTGACTAGGTGTATGAGTAACTCCATGGATGAGTGACAATCTGTGAGTGTCTGTTTACACTGAGAGTATCTAAGGTTATATTAGAGTCTGAAGAGGTTGATCGTATTATCACATGAATGATGTCATCAGTGATGTTGTCAGTGATGCCATTTGAGTTGTCATCAGGGATGTCACTGACCATGTCATGAATGATGTAATATGTGACATCATCAGCAGTGGATTGCGGGTGCGCGATATATAGTTAGTGCAACTAACTATATATGCGAATTTCAATGGTTTTGTGTGAGTAAAATAAGGTTTTGTAAATGCTAATCCCTAACTATATATGGTCTATAACCTATGGTTTTTTCAGTGAATTTTCAAGGTTTTGTAAATGCTAATTCCTAACTATATATGGTCTATAACCTATGGTTTTTTCATTAAATGTCAATGGTTTTTAAACAGCAAATATCAAAAGCTGTAAAATTTATTATTCTTTTAAAGGAAAATACATTTTATATGTTTTTTAATATAATTTTTTATTGCATCTGCCAAACCCTGAACCTCTTAATAGTGCACTGTGGTGGAAATGATTTGGGCACTATGACTGGGGTTGGTCTGGAAATGCTTTAAAAGGACAGCTTTAATCAATTGATGACACTTTTTCCCCAAACTGCCTTGATATATTCCAATAAATGCCAAAGACAGAAATGGAACTGGTCCAACCAATTTTGTCCACAATTTGAGAAAGCACAGAAACATGTGAATAAATCTGTTTCTGCTTATATGTGAGACTTTAGAATGGGTTTAATATTCAACAATAACTTGCGTTACAACATGCAAGACATCTACAGAGGAGATGGTAAGCACTTGTCAGATGAGGGGAATAGAATATTCCTCCTGAATTTAAGACTGTGCATTAGAACATACTTGTAGGTACCTAAATCAGCCACAGAACCCAATAGCTCTTTTCAGAGCTACCCTACCTCTGATCATTCTAAACGTTTATCTTTTTCTAAATTTTTTCACTATGTTTCACCAAAGTACGCTCCCCGGTACGCTTACCGGTGCGCGTACCGGGCGCTCTCCACGCGATTTTTTTTTTTTTCCTATATGTGCGTCCTAAGCCCCCCTCAGAAAACCTAGAGGGTCAGGAAGTGTCTACCGTGCCACCATCTACCCATTCCGAACATTGTTTGCCCTCCATCTTGTGTCTCAATTCTACCGAAACACAAAATGGAGGACTCCCGTAACACTGCCGGTACGCGTTACGGGGCGCGCACCGGTAAGCGTTCGATAAAAAAAGGTGGGAAAGAAATTTACAGAAAAACCACTGGAGACCATTTCATCAAATATAGAATAGGCCCTACTACATAGCAGTCCCTACCATTTACCCAAATTTGATGGAATTCCATTGAGACATTTATGCTGTAGGCCTGACTAAATATCCTGAGGTAAATTACATGCCAAAAACACATATGAAGTGTTAGAATTGACAACCAATTAAAATGTTACTTTCATTTTCTACTATTATTTCATGACATTTGATTGGTTATCTACCTGAATATATATAAAGAAAGATAGAGAAACCCAGCCATTTTTACTACTTCTTCCTGAAGTACATTTCAAGAGAATTTTCACTGACAACTTAAACTTCTTTTTGAAAGGTAAGATGTTATTTTAAAATTTTGAAAGGAGAACTATGTTATGCTAATTTGGGAAAACGTTTTCAGATAGTTATATACTGTCCCTCTGTAAGAGTTAGAGATTGAGATAGGCTTCTCTGTTATAATTATGGATTGAGTTAGGCTTCTCTGGTATAATTATGAATTTACTTAGGCTTCATCACAGGCACTTTTTAATAGTTCTACTTCCTGCCTGAAACCATACAGTGCCCAAAGATAACTTCACTGTTAAAAACTCACAAGTACCTGTTTGAACTTAAACCCAACAGTGCCCTATCTCTACTGATATATTTATTTTTTATGCAATTTACAGCAAGAAAATGGAAACACAACAGAAAGAAAATAATATTTCCTTTCAAATTAAGATTGAAATCACTCCTAAGGAAGAAAATGAAGAAATTGAGTTTTTGGATGACACTTTAGACCAAGACTTAATTAAATATGTTGAAGAATGTGAATCATGGAATGAAAAGGAGGACATTCCAGATGAATTAATGTTACAAATTCTTTTAGATTTTGAAAAATCAGAACAATAAATTTAATTTTTAAAAGTTAAAATTGTTTGACACATTATTCTTTTTTATATGAAAATTATGAAATAGTACCAAAAGAGATATAATATAAAGAGAGACTTAAAATATACTGTGCAACTTTTTGAGTAACATAGTAAGTTTGCTCATAGTTACTTCCTTTCTCCAACTATATTATCTCAAATGTGTATTTATCATCTCTTTATCATCTCCTGCCTCCATATTGTTTCTGCTTTCCTGACAGACTATGGTATGAATTCCATATACCACAATAACTTCTGAAACAACATGCAAGATATCTACAAAGGAGACGGTGTATGTTATTTTTTAGACTCTGCATTGGTACCTACATGTTGCTACTTAAATAAAAAAATAAAAAAAACAACAAAAAGAACAATCAATAAACATACAATATTTGAAAAGTCTATCATTCTTTTTTCCCCATGGGACGCTCCCCGGTACGCTCCCCGGTGTGCGTACCGGGCGCCCCCCCTGCAAAAAATCGAAAAAAATTTGCCCCGCGGGGCCCTTTTAAATCCCCCACATCAAACTTAGGGGGTCAGGGAGGATCTACTCTGAGCCCTTATGGTCAATTCCCCCTTTGTTTTGGCCACCTCTTGTGTCTCGATCCTACCGAGACACAAGATGGCGGCCGCTCCGGACTGTTTAGAATGTTTACAGACACCAGGGAGCCAATCAGCTTTCCGCGCACAAGTTGCGTAGCGCGCCCGGAGCGCTCCCCGCTTACAGATATATATATTTTTTTTAATCTAAATTACTCAAAATCCACTATTGCACATATCTTGAGACCTAGCAAAGGCACATCGGGCTACCAGTCCCTACAATTTTGCCAAGTTCTATAAAAATCCATTCAGCCGTTCGAGCTAAAAGTGAGTCCAACCGCCCTATGGAAAACTCAATGTTAAAAACACGTTTTGGGACCCCCCTTTTTTCTCGGTCCCCACTTCACGAAACCCCCCTAAACTTTCAGGGGAAGCTCAGAAACAAAATGTGCCATTTTCCAGAAAATTTCAGCCAATTCCGTCCTTCAAAGCCAAAGTTATTTAACATAGAATTTTCAGAAATCCCTATTCAAAAAAATCCTAACTATATATACCTACTGGCGACCGCCAGTAGTTAATATATATATATATAGTGAGCAAGGGGGTTGTCCGCCGAAACGCGTAGGGTTTGTTTTTGGCTTGTGGTTCTTATGGAATAAACCCAGGATTTGACCAAGCAGACGGTATTTTGTCCCAATTTGTCTGTGCGGAGTGCGCGGTACCTTCTGTACGTGAAACTGGCATATTTCGGGATCCTCCAAACCCGACTCGCACCGCCGGCGAAGAGTCCCGGTCTACATGGAGGAAGTGAAAGTGACATATATATATATATATATATATATATATATATATATATATATATATATATATATATATATATATATATATATATATATATATATATATATATATATATTTAAATACAATTGCCCGAAAGCTTCAAAGAAAGCACTCGCAGCAGCTGAAAGCAAACGCTTTATTGTTGGGAGAAAACCAGCATCTTCATTTTGATAAAAAGTTCGTGCCGACGCGTTTCGAGGACAAGCCTCTTCTTCATGGGCAGCTTTCAGCAAACACACAGATGGCTCCAATCAGTCAATTTATGAGGTGCAGTCCATCGTTTAGTACCTTGCATGCTGGGACATGGAGTCCCTGTTGGAGTTCATTAATACTCACAGTGAGTTCCATGCGCTGCTGATATTGAAAAGCATTGTTCTTCCTTTAGTAGGCTCCAAAATGCCACGCTGGTTGTTATTTTTCCCTCAGTTGCTGCACTGACCGTGGCTTCTGTACAGTGACAATCGCCACGCAGCCTCTCCTTGCAGTCCCTGGAAACGGTGCATTCTTTCACGGCAGGGCAGCCGTGGTCTTTATTTAAATACAATTGCCCGAAAGCTTCAAAGAAAGCACTCGCAGCAGCTGAAAGCAAACGCTTTATTGTTGGGAGAAAACCAGCATCTTCATTTTGATAAAAAGTTCGTGCCGACGCGTTTCGAGGACAAGCCTCTTCTTCATGGGCAGCTTTCAGCAAACACACAGATGGCTCTAATCAGTCAATTTATGAGGTGCAGTCCATCGTTTAGTACCTTGCATGCTGGGACATGGAGTCCCTGTTGGAGTTCATTAATACTCACAGTGAGTTCCATGCGCTGCTGATATTGAAAAGCATTGTTCTTCCTTATATAAATATATATATATATATTGATAACACCCCAACCGAATATAAAAAGGCAGAAAATACAACATCTTCTCAACATATATCTCGCTCTCCAAACAATATCTGCACCAAATATATAAGCTACACTGACACATAGGCCCATACAGGGCGAAACAAGAGGAGGAGGAATTATGTTATAATAGCGAGTGTCCACTCAGGACAGGATGAAAAATGCACATAAATACACACAGTAAATAGAAGATGGGGAAAAGTATTGATAGGATATTGTTTGGAAAAATATCCATTTTGGAATGTGACTATTATTGAAACAACACCATGCACCTAGATATGAGATGTAATTACATGATCCCCGAAATGCAATGTATGTATGATTTGGGTGTCCAGGGATATACATGGGTTGCTTTTTTGAAATCAAAAGGAAAATAACAATTTATTTCCCCAAAATGAACTGTGTATCATGTGCAATACAATGAAATGTGAATGGGATTGAGTATGGTTGGTACCATATTGTTTTTAATAGCACGAGCACTTTAATGACACCAATCTCCGTGTATATATACTTTTAATGTTCTTTGAGGGTTACAAATCACGTATTACACTGTAAGATGGCCGCCGAATTAAGTCTGGCGTAACAGTCCTCTTTCTATGACTAGGGAGGGGTGGAGATAAATTGGGGTCTATCACGATACACTGGTTGACACTGAGGAAGCCTTAACGGTGAAACACGTTTGAGAAGGGGGCAGGGGGGTCTGCCAATAAATCACCTTTTAAAATCAAGCTCTGAGTGCCGTCTACTTTGGTTCGAAGAAACGTGTGTGTGTTACCTTATATATATATATATATATATATATATATATATATATATATATATATATATATATATATATATATATATATATATATATAAAAGTGGTTCTTTTCCAAGGAGAAGAAACAAAGGCCACGAGGGGGGTTCAGTGAAAACAGCAGCTTTATTTCAAGGGTCCCAGTGGTGGCGGATGCATTTCGGCGAGTAAGCCTTCTTCGGCGCCCTATGCTGTAAGGATATCGTCCATAATTGACTCCTCCTGTTTAAGTCTCTGCTCGCACCTGAATCTCCTCCCCCTGGCAATTGGCTGACCAAACAGAGTTCGTGTTGAGTATAGCGAACTTCTAGTCCCAGCATGCAGTGTGTTTGCATTGTTGAGATGGTCGCGTAGAGGAGTGAGTAAACATGGGATCGGTGCAAGCTTTGCAGGTGAGTAGGGCGGATCGAGGATCAGATGAAATGGCAGCGTTCCCTCCGAGTCCCCTCTGACTGCAGCAACCAGCTGCATCAGGTAGCATGTAGGGTGGGGGCAGTCATATGTGAGACTGGGTGCCCAATTGAGATAGAATATCTCGGTCCTCTCTCGTCTTCCTGACGTTTCTGGCAGACTTCGGAATTTCCAGTTCCCTGGATACAAGGTAGCTGCAAGCAGCGAGGTGCCAAATACATTCCGGGTCTTTTGGATGCTGCAGGGCCTTCGGACTATGCCTTGGCAAGCACAGAGTATATGAAAGTGGTTCTTTTCCAAGGAGAAGAAACAAAGGCCACGAGGGGGGTTCAGTGAAAACAGCAGCTTTATTTCAAGGGTCCCAGCGGTGGCGGATGCATTTCGGCGAGTAAGCCTTCTTCGGCGCCCCATGCTGTAAGGATATCGTCCATAATTGACTCCTCCTGTTTAAGTCTCTGCTCGCACCTGAATCTCCTCCCCCTGGCAATTGGCTGACCAAACAGAGTTCGTGTGGAGTATAGCGAACTTCTAGTCCCAGCATGCAGTGTGTTTGCATTGTTGAGATGGTATATATATATATAAATCCAACAAGAAGGTAAGTGCGCACTCAGCAGAGATAGTTCACAAGGTATTTATTCCTGCGTTCAAGCAGTACGCAGGAATAAAATCCTGGTGAACTATCTCTCCTGAGTGCGCATTTACCTTCTTGTTGGATTTACATATTATTTACCATCTTTTGGGTGCCTGCCGGCAATGCGCCACCCGACTACGGGACTGACCACAGAAGGACCCTTAACATGTAAACATATATATATATATATATGGAGAGAATGTCGCCAGACGCTGCCAGCGCCACCAACTCGTTGCTCAGTCGATAAAATTGACGAAGAGTAAGAACCCAATTCTGGTGCCAAACAAAGGTGTTTATTTGTGCCTTCTACCGCTCAGCATGTCCGCCATGACGCGTTATATATATATATTGCGTTTCTTGCTGTTATGGTATCCTTCTATTAAGTTTAGGTAACCTTGTACATTTCATGTATCATGTTTGTGAGGACGTAACAATTTGAGAAAGTTACCCCCCATATGACAGTTACAAACTACTGGATAAAACTGAGCACTGTTTTTTACACTTTATACCATGTGGTACTTTCACAACCAATAAATACACTTGTCTTTAAAATGAAAAAAAGAAAAAAGTGAGTAATTATTTAAATGAATGCCATAGGTAGTTTCGTGTCATGTGATCAAGTCCCCAGGTGGAGACGAAACGCGTCATGGCTGCCTACACTGTTTGTACGCTGTAAAAGAATAAACTGAAGGTATTTCAAGATCTTTGTGGTCCGTGATCTTCATTGGCATCCTGCGAAGGAAAAGCAGAGACGAAGAGTTTTCTTCGATATATATATATATATATATATATATATATATATATATATATATATATATATATATCAAATAAAATAATACATATTTATTAAATATTTGTTATAGGGAAAGAACTACCTCCTAGACCCAGTATAACGTACAGAAGGGGAAGAAGTATCCGGGATATGCTAGTGCACAGTGATATTACTGTGTACCCACCCAGTAATATACAGGGACTAGCTGGTTTCTTCCCATGTGGGCATTGTAAAGCTTGTGCCAACAGCAAATCTGTGAAGGAAGTGATGTATAACGGAGTCCAGAAAAAGATTGTACCTTTCCTGACATGCAGCTCGACTTTTGTAATATATGCCATTACATGCCCTTGCAAGAAATGGTATATAGGGAGCACGACGTGTATGGCCAAAAAAAGAATACTGGAGCATACCAGAGCCATTAGTAACTTTGACCCAAAATACCCGGTGGCACGACATTTTAGAGATAAACACTTCTCTAATGTCAAGGATCTGAGTTACTTCATCTTGGAACAGATAAGAAAAAATCCCCGAGGGGGTAACAGGGTACTCAAATTACGTCAAAGGGAGTCCAAACTTATTATAGACTTCCAAACCAAGACCCCGGGGGGCCTCAATCAGGATGAGGAGCTAGCCGTACACCTCAAGGAATAATGTAAACTGACTATAACGATCTTCGTCATCAACCATGTGTTGACTGTATGAAAATGTATTTTTTAGCTGCATGTTACTTTTCAAATTGATGAAATTGTTTTTAATTGTCTTTGTTATTTGTTTTTTTGTAGGACCGAGATATGGGGCCCAACTCACCAGGCACTTCACCTCACGGGACCTCTCCCCTAATCCGGTTCTTGTCACATGAGCACCCTTGCGTTAAGGATCTGCCATCACCTAGATTTGGATTCTAAGTGGACTGTCTTCCTATGTGAGAGTATCTTTTAGGCACTTGCCACTAAGATCACCTTAATCAGGACTTAACATTAGTTAGGAGAGTTTGTTTATGGGCACTTGCCCTTGAGTTCTCTCGTTCTCTCTATCTGCTCCTCTGATATGGGATTTCACTTCCCCTCACTATCTCAATTGTATTGTTTTCTTTTGTGCGCAGGCGCGCTATTATTTTCATGCGCTCGCGCGTCTGAGTGAGCCCCTTAACTTACACGCATTGTGATCTGTGAGTGTAAGCAGAGTGAAACGGTGTAGATCGAGTGGCTCATTTGCCCTTCTCTACTGCGTATATTGCCGTATTTAGGCTGCTTTTATTTACAATGTGTCATTGTCTTTGTGAACAACATGTGATTTTAACATTTTTCTCACAGAAGGTCGCTAATATTCTTTATTGAATTTACAGTTTGTAACGTACAACTTTACAATACTTTACTCTTACTATGAATTGACAGTACAGTCCTCTTTCTGTTTCCACTGTTTTGTGTTATATGGCACTGATACGATAACGCTAATTCACGTGATCAAGCCGTTGTCGGCGAAACGCGTTGTGAATTAAAACAGCACTGGCTTCATTTTGGTGTCTCCGAGTTGTTTCCTGAGAGCGTGGGTTATGGACTTTGTTTATTGAAATCATACTCGTGTCGGATTCACTCCGCCGACGTCCACGCCACCTTTCACGGGTCGAGGGACCCGGAAGGAGTTTTTGTTGGGAAGCGAATATATATATATATATATATATATATATATATATATATATATATATATATATATATATATATATATCAAATAAAATAATACATATTTATTAAATATATTAAATATTATGATGATTTTTTACAAAATAAATTACATTTAATATACATTAAAAAAATATATAACAAATAAGCTTATTTACAAAAAAAACCACACAAACATAATAATGTATACATATTTATTTACTTAAAAAATTGATAAACTAGTATCTTTCATTAATTTTAAACTTTTAAAATGATATAAACATAAACAAAATATATATATTTAAAATTTTAAAATATAATATAAGTATTCTAGAATAAATTAAAACATGAAACTATAAAAAAATATTTTAACTTAAATTTCCCAAAACAATAAGTGCAACAGTAGAGAAAGTGTTGGATAGCAAAATAATTGCATTTACTATTCGAACTCCAGTGAGTGCAACAGTAGGGAAAGTGTTGGATAGCGAAGAGGTAAAAATTACTATTCCCACTTCAAAGAGTATAACAGCAGGGAAAATGTTGGACAGCGGAGGGGTAAACATTACTATTCCCACTCCAGTGAGAGCAACAGTAAGAAAAATGTTGGATAGCGGAGGGGAAAGAATTACTATTCCCACTCCAGTAAGTGCAACAGTAGGAAAAGTGTTGGATAGCGGAGGGTAAAAATTACTATTCTTTCTCCAGTAAGAGAAACAGTAGGGAAAGTGTTGGATAGTGAAGATGTAAAAATTACTATTCCCATTCCAAAACTTGTAACAGTACGGAAAGTGTTGCATAGCAGAGGGGCAAAAATTACTATTCCCACTCCAAAGAGTGCAACAGTAGGGAAAGTGCTGGATAGCGGAGGGGTAAAAATTAGTGTTCCCACTCCAGTGAGAGCAAAAGTCGGGAAAGTGTTGGATAGCGTAGGGGAAAAAATAGTATTCCCACTCCAGTAAGTGCAACAGTGGGGAAAGTGAGGGATAGGGGAGGGGTACAAATTACTATTCCTACTCCAGTAAGAGCAACAGTAGGGAAAGTGTTGTAAAGCGGAGGGGTAAAAATTACAATTCCCACTCCAGTGAGTGCAACAGTAGAATAAGTATTGGATAGTGGAGAGATAAAAATTACTACTACCACGACAGTGAGTGCAACAGTAGGGAAAGTGCTGGATAGCAGAGGGGTAAAAATTACTATTCCCACTCCAGTGAATTTACCAGTAGAGAAACTGTTGGATAGCGGAGGAAAAAAATTACTATTCACACTCAAACACTTAAACAAAAAAATTAATAAAAATTAATTAAAACATAAATGTATTTCTTTCATGTCCTACCCTATAACACCACAGCAATAACAAAACACTTCAACATGTTTAATTAAAAGTACTTACATAATTTACATTATTAATAACCAATTAAAAAAAATATTATTAATAAAAAAACTAATGAACATTAATTAAGTACACAACGTTTAACACTATATCATCCACAATACACACCTAAATTGAATTATAAAATAAAAAAAACTAATTAAAACATATTTTCAAATTTAAAACTACTCCTATTAACAAGTAATAATTAAATATTTAATATAATTTAATACTCACCCTTTACCCCTTTAAAAATAAAAACACACAAAAAATAAATAATTACCCAAAATAAATATCAAATAATTAGCATTCATTTACAACTATATATTAATTATTAAACACAAATTACTTACCACCCTTTTTACCTATGAACACCACAACACACACCAATAATGAATTAAAAAATTACCAAAATAATTAGCAATTAGGTAATTAAAATTATTAACAACCAATTATTAATTCATAAATTACAAATAAATTACTTCCAGCCCTTTACACCTATAAACACTACAACACACACCTAAAATTAATTACACAATTATCATAATTAATTGCCAATTAATTTTAATTAACAACCAATTATTGATTAATTCATAATAATTTACTTTACACATTTAACACTATAACATCTCATTCAAACAAATATTAATAAAACAAATTAATAAATATTAATAAATAAAAAGAATCAATACATTTAATATAATTAAATTACCTCCCACCTTATTCCCCTAGTAACCCACAACAAGCTACTGAACTAAAAGCGCAAGATTCTAATAAAAATCAATTCATAACTGTAATATAATTAAATTACTTGCCACTCTATGCCCCTATAAAACCACAACCCGCTACGGAACTAAAAGTGAAAAAATTGAAATGAAAATAAAAATAACTACTAAAAATGTACCAGATATATTACAAATACAAACAATTCTTGCACAAAAAATACACATCACATACATATAAAATATATAATAAAATACATAACAATAATAAAAATCAATATTAAACACTTTTATATTTTTTAAATCGATATTACGTACCTTAAATCGATATTCTTGACCATGATATTCTTGCTGTCGATATTTCTGACCCACCATATTTATGGCTCGATATTTGTGCACCTCGATATTTATGACTCAATATTCTATCTATGCACCGAATTGACTCAGCCTGTAACAAGCAGAATACAGCTGGCTAACTCATAGCTGCCACAAAAAAAATACTCATTCATTCAGGCCTCAAAAAGAATGAAATGGCTCTAACTAAATGACATGAAAATATTAGAAATCTTGTGACCTATTTGGGAAAGGATGACAATAGAGGCCCACCCATACCTAACCAAAGGGTCACTTCCAAAATCTACAATTCTCTGAACTCAACTCATGCATATTCCACTTGACTCTCAATGGCCAAAGACATGCTTGATACTACAGGCAACACTGATGGGAGCACAAATTGTGGATAGCATGTACCTTGATGCAAAGGAGCAAACTTTTCGGAGATATGATGTAGTGTCTGGTCACACATTCTTTTCCCTGCCCAAACTGATTTTCATAACTTCCTTTACCATTTATCACATGTTCCTAAAGTTCCTTTTTGTAAAAATTGCATTCCAGCCCATTGATTACACTTCAGCCCGGTTGCGGATAGACTCACAAATCACCACTGAAAATACCAAAATTCGTAAATTTAGACTTTTGTCTCAGATTGCCTTTGTAAGTTTAGCCCTGTGTTTTCCCACTATTCTTGATTATCCAATATGACAATAATTGCATTCAATACACTGAGCCCTCATGCACATACTAATGGTACAGGCTGTGAGACTATGTTACATTTCACATGCAGTATTTAGTTCTATATTTCACAAACTACCATCTGAGATATCATAAAAACGTATGTGTGTGTGTGTGTGTGTGCGTGCGTGTGTGTGTGTGGGTGTGACCTTAATTTTCTGTTGCAGTTTCTTGTTTAAGATTTTCAGTTTTCTCTTAGCATGTTCATATAGAGCAGGTTGAATTATGATACACTGTCACCAATCACGGTGACCTTTTCAAATTCGTTTTCTCTGTGGGCAACCTGGAAACAAACCCATGAAAAGTTTTGCAGTGCAGGGTTCAATATGATTGTAAATTCTCACTTAGAAGAGGAACAGGCTCGCGGTTTTCATCTCCAGACATGCCGAGAAAAAAGGCTTTTGCGTGGGGTGATAGAGGCAAACAGCAATTACATGTCAGTCAAGTCGAAAATACACAATGGAGTCCAAAAATACACATTTCTTATGACAGTGAGGGATCTCTGCAGGCCTTTTAACTGCTGTTCGAACAGATATGCTCGCAGTCATGTGTAGGAATCGAGCGAAAAGAGAATGTAGTATTATAATTTAGATGCCACTGCCCTGCACATCAATATGGATAACTTGTTAGTGGTGATAGTTCTATTGAAGTTTATGATAGATACTCTTGAGCATTCCCATCTACAGACTTAACAAGATAGACAGCAAAGCAAATATTAAGGCAAATGAACAGTTAAATAGGCACAAAAGAGGCGTGTTTAATATGTTCTAAATGTGAGCGGAATATATTTAGCAACAATTTTCAGTCAGTGTGGCAGGTTCCTATTTAAAGGGGGCACTGAGAGGCGGATTTCGTATTTGGTGGCTATAGTGCATCTGTCAAAAAATTGAATATGCCTTGTCAATCAAAAGCATGGCTCCCTGCTCTACTGAGAGTTAGAAAGGTTTCTGCAGGCTCTCACTGTGGAAAACATTTGACTGACGGTCTATCACACCATTTCCCTGGTGGTCCTGACAAGTCTTGAACAGGAAAATGTACTTGAGAATGGCTGCCCACAATAGGCACTCACAGTTCATTATTGATGGGCCAATTGTAAAGACACACCAGATACACCAGTATACGATCACTTTGCTCACTCATCATGTCCTACATGATTGACAGTTTTGAAAGCACTTCTCCACAGGCTAAGTAGTGTCTCTCAGGAATTCGCTACTGGATGAGAGCCAAGGACTTCACAAACATCAACCAATTACTACCAAACTTGGCGTTAAAATTATCGCCATTTTAGCGGCAGAAAACTGCAGCTAAAGCGGCGATAATTGGCTTGATAATATGCCCTTGAGAATTCCAATAGAAGCCCATGTTCTAGTGTCAACATGGGCTTCTATTGGAATTCTCAAGGGCATATTATCAAACCCATTATCGCTGTGCCGCTAAAGCAGCGATCATTTTAACTCTGTGCTTGATAATATGCCCCCCAGTACTAAACTTTACAGAGACTAAACACATGCTATTCCAATGGTACGTTTGGAATGTAATAGATTTGTCAGATATAGAACCACAAAATCACATTGAAGCCATCAATTGCTGTCAATCAAAGGAGGTAAAATAAAGTACAGTGTTAAAACGTAGGTTCCACCTGTCATCTCCTTCTTTAGTCATCAACACTTTCCTGCATATTATGAAGCTGGTGTTGTGGCTTTTGTTGAACAATGGCTTATACTGTAGGATCAGAACATGCATATAAGCCTATGCTCAGCAAAACAAAATGTAAGTCTAAATGGGAAACAGATAAAGAAAGCCAGTCTGAAGACTCCTGGTTCAGGACAGCTGACCATTGTAGACAGCTGGAGCCTGGTTCCACCGTGGAACATTTTACTAAACATTCTGCAGTGAAGCATAAGAAAACAAAAGAGAATAAGATGTAACACACCTTATGAGGACTTTCTAAATCCGCACTTGGTTCAATCAATCAATCAGCATCTGTAAAAAAGTGCAACCCTGTATCTGAGCGGCATGCATCAGTCTAAGAGTCAGGTCTTGAGTCTCTTTCTGAAGTCTGACAGTGAGGGGTATGTACAGAGCTAGAGGAGAAGGTCGTTACAGGTCTTGGCAGCGATCTAGGAGAAGCAGCTGCCACTGCTGCAGCTGCGATGGATGCGGAAGGTGCGAGAGCGAGTGAAGAGGAGCACAGGTGTCTAGAGTGTTGGTCAAAGTTCAGTCAATGGTTTATGTAGGCTGGTCTTACGTCATGGAGGATGTGAGTGAGGATCTTGAACTGGCATCTCATCTGGATGGGGAGCCAGTGGATGTCTCTATGGTGAGGGCGATGTAAGCTTGTGTGGATGAGTGTGGCTGCAGCATGCCATATGGTCTGGAGTTTTCTGAGGAGCTGGATGGAGATATTGCCATAGAGATCTTTGCTGTAGTTAAGGTGGCTGGTAACGATGGCCTAAGTGACGGTCTTTCGGATGTTGGTTGCGATCCTTCCAAAGATTCTTCGGAGCATGCGAAGGGGATGGAAGCAGGTGGAAGTATCTGGTTGACTTGTCATTTAATTGTCAGTTGAATTTTTGGGATGATAAAGAGGTAAAACACACAAAGGGGTGCTATTGGTCTATAGTGGCTAGGAAGTGTCTGTTTAATACTAGATGGATGTATGTATAGACTATAAGTGTGAGAGAGCAGAAGATAGGAAAAGTAAACCCATCAGCGTACCCATTGGCGGAACATCATCATCTGGTGTTTAGAAATCCAGACTGGTATCCACTGGGTACCTCACCATGAAGGAATGTGAGGACAACTTCTAGTTTGTAATCCACCAGTGATGGAAAGCCAGACAGCAGTGTATCAAGAGCTGTGGGAAGTGAAGAAAAGTTGCAGTTTTCAAAAGATGTGTGCTAATTAGAAATTGGTGATATAAAATTGACTAACATGGTGCCTAATAGTAAACTTTATTCAGGCGGTCACCATGATGACACGATTAAAAGCAGAGTGTAAATGGATGAAAACAAATATTACCATCCTTAGATGAATTAATTGGTCGACATGTTTCGGCCTAAAAAGGCTTTCTTCAGGACCTATTGTAATACTACTGCAACTAGTGAAAAAATGTGATGAGAAATATATACGTGCCATGCCAAGCCAATAAACCTACCAGACACGTGTGTATTTAGTGGTAGGAGATAAAGTCATGGTATGTAGAAACAATCCGCTCCTAAAACACAAAAATAGTAAAGACAGACATACGCCAATATTATAAGTATGAAAACAACATATAAATGGTAAGACATATGGCAGCCACAAAGTCATTGCTCAATTATTGATAATGATATAGTCACTCACCCAAATTTTGCTTGGGGGTGGCCTCACCTCGCCTGGCGCTCGCTCAGGTTAATGAGGCCCTGCTCTAATGAAAATGGAAAAGGAAAAAATACAACATAACATCATAACATGATGATACAGAGGTTGCATTCATGGTCTGTCAGTGTGGGTGTAGGTCCAAGTTCTGCAGACCACCAGCTGTGGGCCCATGCACAAGTGTTCTTCCAGAAGAACAGTACTTTGTCAGAGTTGAGCTGGAGGTAGTTGTCTCTCATCCATTTGGCTACATTGGTCATGGCTTTGCAGAAGATGGTTTTGGCATAGGATGCTTGTTTCCTGTCCAGGGAGGACTTGGCCTGGCAGTTCGGGCTGGACTGTTCCCATTGGTTTTAGGGTCAAGACTGATTTGCGTGTGGGTGGGTTTAAACTGGACTGCCATAGGGAGCAAAAAATATATGTATTTAGGTCCAGATCTCTGTACTGGGGTGAATGTATGACATTGTTCTGCATTCTGTCCATCAATTATTCTTTCTGAATTTTGTGTAGGTTGAACATAATAGGGAGCAGAGCCCAAGATGTTATGTTATGTTATTTCCATTTTTAATGCGCACAGATACTGCATGATTGTCCCGGCACGAGCCTTGAGAGAATGAAGAGGAGCCTAGCGCTAAGATTAGAGAAATAGGTGAGTTTTCAGATTCTTTTTGAATAGATTCGGATCATAAATGCACCGGTGTGCAAAGGGCAGATTGTTCCAGGCCAGAGCGGCCTTCGAGGCCAGTGAGCTGCCGCTCGTCCTTTGCAGGCGGAAATGCGGGACTTGAGCCAGAAGTTGAGTAGAGGACGCAGGTCTCTTACTGAGGTGTAGAAGGAAAACCATTTCTGAATATAACCTGGCCTTGTGACATACAGAGCGCGGTGGACAATATCTAGGATCTTAAATCCAACCCTCTCAGCCATAGGCAGCCAGTGTAAGACGCGTAGGTGTTGTCTCACGCTATGTCTGGCAGGTAAGTTCAAGAGAAGCCTGGCTGCTGCGTTCTGCATCATTTGCAATTTATTTAGTAGGTAGCTCGGGATGCCAGCATATAAAGCGTTAGCGTGATCTAGCCGAGAAAGAATAAGGGCTTGAGTCACTGTCTCCTTAGCCACATCAGGGAGAAGGGGCAGAAACTTCCTGAGGATTTTTAAGAAACCGAAGCAAGTCCCTGCCAGCTTCTTGATGTGGGTCGGGAATCAGAGATTTTCCTCGAACCAAACCCCTAAGTTCTTAACAGGGTTCCCCGATGAGGCAGGCAATACTGAGTCGGAGGGCCAGGGTGTTTCCCTAAACCGAGAGGGAAAGTTGCCAAATAAGAGGATTTATGATTTCTTCTCGTTGCATTTTAATTCAGCCTCCACCAACCAATGAAAGACTGCGGTCAGGCAGTGTTTGGCGGCCGAAATAGAGCCTTTGTTTTTTCCCAGGTAATCAAGTGCTGGGTATCGTCGGCATAAGCGATTATCTTTGCCCCCAAGTCCTCTGCCAACTGAACTAAAGGAGTAACATAAATATTAAAGAGAAGAAGTCACAGAGAGGAGCCCTGTAGAACACCTGTGGTCACTTTCTTCAGTAATGAGGAAAAAGGTGGGAGCCACACCTGCTGTGTCCAATCCTCCAACACTGATTTTAGCCAGCCCCAAGACTTCCTGATACGCCTATCTCCGACAGTCGGGAGAGCAGCAATGCATGATGAACCGTATCGAATGCCACTGAGAGGTCCAGCAAAACCAAGGCGGCCCTCCTGCCGGCATCCAAACTGTCTCTGATGGCTTCAGATATTTCCACCAGGGCAGATTCAGTGCTAAATGAAGCCCTAAAGCCTGACTGGGAAGGGTGGAGAAGGCCTGAACTTTCAACATAGTCAGTCAACTGTCTGGTGACCACTTTCTCACAAACCTTGGCTATACTGGGCAAAAGGGAGATCAGTCTATAATTTGACAGGCACATGGGTTCGAGTGAGGGTTTTTACAAAAGAGGAAGGATCTTGGCCTCCTTCCATGTGGCTGGAACATGAGCTTCTGCAAAGGACATGGTAATAACCAATTATCAATTAATCTCTTTGCATTTTGCATAGGTTGACCATAATAGGGAGCAGAGCCCAGGATTTGTATCATATTTTGACCCCCTTTGGCCCCTGCCAATGGGTTTTATCAGACACAAGCATGCGGATCAGGAGCAACTGCTAACTACTTCAGTGATGAGAAAAAACTTCGAAAAAAAGTTGGAAAAAGAAAAAATAAGGTGCAAGGAGAAGGAGAAAGAAAAAGAAAGAGAAAGAGGCAAAGAAATTAAATTTAAGACAGGCGACAAGAGTGAGGCAGTGGAAGACAAAGAGGAAGTCGAAGAGAGCGCCAAACTGGAGCTCATAGCAAAGAAAGCACAGAGACTACAGACGATAAAAAACTTAAAAGCTACAGCTAAGAATACTGGGCTTATAGGGACATCCCAGCCACGAATATCGAATATTTTCAGCCCCCTACCAAAAGAGCCTTTAAGCGATGCAACAAAAAATGAAAAACTATTGGATCTACCACAATTTTCAGTTCACACCAAAGACTCTAGAAAGCCAGATGATGACAATTGTAATTATACTCAAAATAACCCTTCAAATGAAAGTATCTCTAGCATGAACTGCAACTTCATCACAGGAAAAGGAAACTTACCTGAAGAGCCAAGCACTGGGAGTTAAGAGACAAGGCTACCTTCGGAAGTCAACAAAAAATTAATCAATCAAGGAGATCTGCCTGATCAAAAAAAGTCAAATCAGAAAACTGAACTTTTAGAATCTGGTAACAACATACAATACACTTTAATAGGGAAAAATTTGTACTTAACAAACTTATCAATCTGGAATCTGAAATATATCAAACTGGCATATCTATTTCGAGCAACTCCAGTGACTCAAGCGAACTAAGTGACTCAAGTGAATTAAGTCTCGATATACAAAGAGAGACAGTACCTCTAGAAATTACTGGTTTCAGTGAGTCAAGATTATCTACGGAGAACAGTTTCTTGGGGAAAAAAAGAAATGGTAGTGGAAAAAGACGTATAAAACATAAAAGGAGTGAAAAAAATCTGTTAAATGAAGAAACTACAGATCCCGGTAACAATACCGACTACCACAAAATCAGATCCAATCCTACTCGAAAAAACCCAATGAATAAATCACCGGCTGAAGCAAATGACCCCTCACCGAGCGAGGGGCTCATATCCATAAAGAATCTCCATGAGGATGTTAAAAAAGACAGTCTAAAAAATCGCAAGGCTATTGAGAAGTTACAAGGGGCTGTGAAAAAAGTTGCCAATATCTGCTCGGAAATGTCGGACAGAATGGTTATGGTTGAAACTCGTACTGAGAACCTTGAAACCGATGTTATGAAACTTCAAAAAAACGGAAAAAGAGCAAGATGGAATAATAAAGAACCTAATGGCTAAGGTAGAATATCAAGAAAATAGATCTAGAAGAAACAACCTAAGGTTCCTTGGAATTCCAGAGAAATTCGAAGGAGATGATGCCAGAGGGGCAATGATTAACATCCTGAAAGAATCATTCCCGGAACTGGAAGCCTGGGATATGGCAAGGGAGATACAATGGGCCCATCGCTTCCCCTTGACCCTTTCAAAACATCCCAAAAAGCCAAATCAATATCCCAGAGCAATGTTGGTCTGCTTTGGAAACTTTGTTCTCCGAAAAGCAATTTATGATCTTGCAAGACCAACAACACAAAGAGAACATAAGGGATTTAAGTTCTTTGCGAGACCGGACTTTGCTCACTCTACTGTCGAGCGCAGATGGAAAATGCGCCAACTATTTGATCCATTTGAAAAACTCGGAGCGAAAGTGTTCTTGCAAAATCCGTCACGCCTGAAAATCATATACAAGGGCTCAACAAGAACATTTAATAGTGAAATACAAGCGGAGGATTATCTACACGAAATTACAGAGACTATTCCACGAAACTCTGGGAAATAATTTCAGGATATGTTAGAGGATAAGATAAACCAAATCAATTATCCCACCTCTTATTCATGCATTAAGTTTAATGTATAATTGAAGATTTGTTTATCGGTTGAATAAGCTGGAAGACAAGCTTATCCAACTACTAAAAGTGATACGTTAATTGAAATAATTAGGCCTTAGTTTATTTGAGTTATGATGAATATGTAATATACATCTGTAGACCAGCCCAGCCCGCTGGGCTCGCTTACACTGATGTCACACCCCTGGTCGCAACGAGACCAGGTAACCTTCAAAGGTGGTGGTGGGTGGGGGGTGGGTAAGAGGGGGGTTGGTCAGGCAGATCAGATAGTTCATCGTCAAATTTTCAAACGAACTGAAAGAAAAGCATTACTATACAGACACAAAAACCAGGATTGATAGATGGGTCCATTAAAAATATTATCGGTAAATATATGTGGTTTAAATGACATTAAGAAGAGGCAAATGGTAGCAGTTGGCCTACAGAATATTGGCGCCAATATCGTATGCTTACAGGAAACCCATATTGAAGGGTCACAATTACAAATATTAAATTCATTTGGATACAATCTGATTGGCGCAACTACACAGGGTATGCGGGCAAGAGGGGTAGCACTTTTGGCTAGAGGTAGAGGGTTTAAGTTTAATAAAACTAAATCCGATAATTTGGGAAGATGGGTGATTTCAGAAATTCATACAGGGCAATTCTCTTCAATGACCATCTGCACAATTTATTGATGTAATAATGATGACACCCTGGTAATTAATAATCTCTCCAATAAACTTACCAATTGGCCATTACCACTTACAATTTGTGGCGACTTCAATATAAATCTCTCACATGATTGGTCCACAAAAGACAATTGGCATTACCATGGTCGAAAATCAAAAGTCTTTAAAGCAATCAAGGAATTGTGTATTACCCATGGGCTAATTGATGCGTGGCAGACTTTAAATAGTAATTCCGATGATCCAGGGTATACATAATATTCAAATCCACATCATACACATGCTAGACTCGATAACTTTTTGATATCTAGTTCAATTAAAACTCACTCAAAAATAGAAAAATTACCCCGAATCATGTCGGATCATAATCCCTTAATACTAACACTTGAGATAACATCTTTGATACAGACACCACAAACTTGGACCTTTGAGAGGTCTTTGCTCCTTGAGAGTGAATACTGTAAACATATGAGATGCTGGATTTCAAACTTTTTGTTGGTTAATAACGGCAGTACAACAGTAAATTTTGTTTGGGACGCTTTAAAAGCAAGTATTAGGGGTGAAACTATACAAATGTGCAAGAGAATTACTAAGACTCTCACAACAAACTTTAAAGAGGTTGGAGGAAGAGCTTATAAGGGTAACAAGAAACTCTTCTACTACAGAAGAGATAAGTAATGCACAAACTCAGGTTGCAATAGCTAAGTCATCAATTACAAATATATACCTCAATAAAGCTATTAAAAAAGCTACTGCTCACCGGGAAAAATATATGAGGTTAGTGAATCGGTTGGCCAGCAATTAGCAATCCGGATGAGACAGCAGACTACACAAAATTTAATACAGGAAATTCAAGACCCAATAATTGGTAGAGTAACTGACTCAGAGAAGATCCGAGAAGCATTTTGGCGTTTCTATAGTGTTCTCTATACAGAAGAGGGATAAATAGATGAAGAGAAAATCGCTGAATATCTAGATATAGATACCTGTGACAAACTTAACACCGAAGACCAGTTAATCCTGGAAAAGGCCCCCGACATCGAGGAAATAAGTAAAACCATGAAAGATCTTTCTCGTGGGAAGGCAACTGGAGTAGATGCCATCCCACTTGAATTTTACATACCATTTCTGGATCAACTTCAAGAAATCTTGTTGAGCCTATGTTTACATTTATTTAGAGGAGGGAAACCCCCCAACTCATGGTCTACGGCAAAAATTGTGATATTCCCTAAGAAAAACAAACCTCCCGACCAGATGGGCTCTAAAATCTACTCCAAACTACTTGCTAACCGTATCTCGTCAATATTTCATAAAATTACATCCAAAGTTCAGCACGGCTTTATCCCTGGGAGAGACACTTCCGACCACACACGGAGAGTAATTAGCTTGTTTGACTACACTCAAGTGGCAGGAGACCCGATGGCACTTATTTTACTTGATGCCGAGAAAGCCTTTGATCGGGTCTCCTGGCCATTCTTGTGGCAGGCAATGTCCAGGGTCGGCTTCAATCATACATTTATACAGGCAATACAAAAACTTTATATTAATCCTCAGGCGATGGCGATGGTTAATGGAAGGAATTCAATAGTATTAAAAATCTCGAGAGGAACACGGCAGGGATGCCCCTGTTCCCTGCTGTTGTTTGCTTTCTATATTGATCCCTTTATTAGGAGATTACAAAATATTAGTACTATAACTCCCATCCGGACAAATGAATACCCAACAAAAATTCATGCCTATGCAGACGATATTGCCATTGTCACTGCTAACCCAAACTTGGCTATGCCAATTATTGAACAGGAGGCACTAATATTTGGCACTATTTCAGGATACGCTCTGAATCGAGGGAAAACCCAAATAATTATTAACAACAAATGTGCTATGATAGATTCAGGTATAACAAATTCAGCCACTTATCTAGGGGTCACAATAACTTCTGAACTAGAGAATCTAGTCGACCTGAACCTCAAACCTATTTCAAATAAAATACAAAAAGACCTTCGCCGTATCAATAATTTACATCTTTCTTTGATAGGATGGACAAATGCTCTAAAAATGGTCTACTTTCCAAAACTTTTATATTTATTTAGAGCGATCAATCTGGAAATCTCAGATCAATGGTTTAAAACAATGGAACGTATCTTTACGGATTTTATTTGGGCATATACTCAGCCCCGCCGTGCCTATAAACTTCTTACACTTGCCAAAGAAAGAGGAGGGTTAAATCTCCCAAACCTCAGGTTATATTATTGGACAACAGTCTTGTTATATAATCATGAGCTTTTTCTTCTTGATGGAACAGGGATATCTCGGGATAAAGACGCACCGACTATTTATCAAATAATATTAGATGATAGAAGTATCGGCTATCTTTGGAGATATCTCTTTGATAGCTATCATAAAAAAGTAAAACTAAAAACACTCATAGCCATGTCTAAAGTTTGGAAATCTGTGAGGAAAATGATAGGTCTGGGACGGATATCTGTCTATACTCCAATACAAAATAACCCCCTTTTACCAGACATATTTAAAGATTCCTATATTGATAGATGGATCTTAGCTGGAGTTACTAATATAGGTTGCTTCTTCTCCGCAGAAGGGATATATTCTTTTGAATTTTAGAAAGACAAGTATCATCTTGAATGGAGAGATTTCTTTAAATATCTCCAAATTTGAAATTTTCTATTACGACGAGTGAGGAGAGAAGACACTATGCCTAAAAACATCATAGCTGAAACTCTTAGCCATTATCAGGAAAAAATACTGATTGGGGGGTTTTACCAATTATTACTTACATACTTACCTGATGACAAGGCAGAAGATTATTCAGAAATGGCAAAAGAAGTTTATAATTTCAACTGATGAATTTGAGTATGTAAATGAGCTATCACAAAGTGTACTCATGTCAACCAAATTACAAACACAATATTATAAAAAATGCTTCTTCATGTACTATTCTCCAGATAGAATTGCCAAATGGGGTAATGTGAGAGGAATATGCTGCTTCCGTTGTAACTTACAAGATGCCGATTGTATACATATCTTTCCATCTTGTCCCGCTTTAACTTTTCTCAAATCAAAAATTGAACATTTCATCTCATTAATCCTTAAAACTGTGTTTAATCTATCTGATCAAACAGCTCTATTAGGCTTAGTAAACTGTACTAATTTGAATACTGGTCATGAACTGATTTTTATCTCGATGGCCGTTTTAAGAATCTGTATAGCATCGGCTTGGCTAGATCCTATCGCCCCCTCATATCAACAGTGGTTTTAAAGACTGTTAGCAATTTTTAATTTAGAAATGGCAATATATAAAACTAAAGGTAGGAAACTTAGAATAAAAGGTTTAAAAATGTGGTCTCCTTTAATAGAATGGTCTTAACTTAGACACTCATTTAACAATAATATGGCTAAAACTGTCTAGTTGTAATGTATACCCATCTATCTTATTGTTTATCTGTATCTTGATGATTCATCTGTTAATTTAAATATTCAATTTTATGTATCATTATTATTTATAAGCTCTTGAAATTCTTTCTGTTCTACATTTAATCTGCCCGATCAGAGGGGGGTGTCTTATGTGTTGTATTGTCTTTTCATTGTATGAAATCCAATAAAAAGAGTTTAAAAAAAAAAAGAGAAAAAGGTTCTGGACTATACTCATGAACTTCACAGGGAAGAATTAGGGCCTCCTTACTAGTGCCCCAGAGGAGTATTCAGTAATTATCACACACATAAAATTCAACAAATTGGGTTACAAAATTATTCAGATGTCATAAATTGCATCTGTTCTGATTTTACTGTCTTTATTGGGAAACAACATGCAGATGTTGGTATTTACTGCACCAAAGTCTGCATATCCCAGAAGTTAGTTAGCCTTTCTCCAACTTTAAATTCGTGAAGGCTTGTCCTACAAAAAATTGAATGGGGGTTGGAGGCTTTATCTTGTGATAAATATTACACTGCTCAGAACTGAGATCCCTACCAAATCGATGTTTGCGCATGGATCAACGCTTACCAAAGCAATTGCAATCAGGTCCTAATTATCATGGTAAGTTTTTTTATGGGCTCACCTCTACTAAATGCTACTGTTGGGATTGGAATGCCACTGAATGGTATACAGTCATGCTCCCTGAACTAAGTGCACAATAACAATTATTTGTAAACTTGAAATTAAAATTCTTGGCCTCTACCTCATGCTAATCAATCATATGTGCCTAGTCCTACGCCTGTCACTTGACGTGAGCGTTGTCTTGGACCCGTCCTGGACATTTCCTAGATATGCAGAGGCTGCATCCAGTGCATTCGCTTTAGTGACAGTTGACTACAGCCCCGAACACGGGTACTAGCAGTTAAAGTGGTGATGACAGCATACTGTAATTAAGTGATCACATGGTGATGACCAGGCCTCTTTATTTGTGTCACAGGTGTGGTGGCTTAGTAGACCACTCATGTAAAGTTCTACGGCTGCAAGCTAGGCCCAGATTATTGTGCTAACATCCATGTGTTCCTGTATGTATGTGTGTAGTCAACTTGATACATTTCATGTGTGTCTGAATGAATCAGAGTGAAGGAGGTCAGTGGGCTTCATTTTCGAACCCCCTGACCTGCTTGTGTGCATAAGATGGAGTTGAGGTTACTTTGACAGAGAGTGTAAGTATATATTGCTGACATTCCTCTGATTGGGGGGGAGGAAACCTAAACAACAGGGTTTGGAAGAGGTGTCAGGCTGCCCCTTAGTAATACAGTACAGTTCAGTTGCTGCAATGCACTGCTGACTAGTCTTCCTGAGCACATCCATTTGGTATCGGGTGGGACTGCAGTTTTAGTTGTTCAGAGTGTGAAGTTTCTTTAAAAAAGGCCAGCTTTTTGTCTCTCTTCCTAATCACTACCAGTGCACATGTTGATAGTCAGTGCAAAATGGTTGCACCTCTTTGTTTCTTTGTTGTGGATTATCCAGTCTGGGAACATCAGTCTACACAAAGGCTGAATGTTAAAGTCAGTCTGAGAAGGACACATGAAACTAGAACTGACCCAAACCACTTCTGGAAATAAAGAGCGAGGATACACTTCAAGCCTGTAGTACTTTCCCAAGTATGACCAAACAAACTTTTCAGGTTTAGCAGCACTGGTTGATATCTGAGGAATCCAACCACTACTTCAATTAAAGATCTTAGAGACAAGGACATAAATGGGCTTCTATAGGGTGTAGTCAGAGCATCTTCTTTTGAGATCACATTCAAGGAGAAAGTCTTTATTGTGATAAACAGTTTTATTTCAATATAAAAGAATTAGATTTCTCACTGACTAAGGCCACTACAATTTGGACTCCTACAAATATAATTATGGTTTCATGTCATTGGTTTCATATATATGTGTCCTTTTCAGACTGATTTTGAACTTTTACTGTGACTTTATAATGGGATATACATGAAAACTCATAGTCATTGAACGTGATCTCAAAATATTTTTTTCTCACTACACTCTATATTTCACATTTATGTCCTGTTCATAAATATTTTTATTGAAGTACTGGTTAAATTCCTCAGGCACCAATCAGTGTATTTTATTGAAGTCATTGTGGAATTACTCTTTCAGGATGTGTTTTAAAAAAAAGAATATACTCATCCTGCTGGGAAATTATTGGGTTAACCTATCAGGTTTTAGCTCTTCCTCACTTATTGCATAGTGAACATGAAGAATGGATCCGTGGAGGAGATAGTGTTCCTGTCTAAAAATACTTATCACATGTTGGACTGAGTCTACAAACACATTAATGTATAGGTGGCTAAAATATTGGATTTGGGGTGGTTGAGAGATTTCAGATCCCTTGGATCAGACAAGTGGTGTAGGTGCCTAACAAAGGTTCTCCAGACTTGCTTTTTTTGTGTGGACTACAAAGCCATCATCAAAGTCACCAAGACATATGCACATTTGATTGCAAGTGTTGATGATCTTGTGGATCGTCTGGGTGTGCAAGCTAATCAGAATACATTTGAGGGGTCATTCCAGTTTAAGGTAAGGCTATCTCGGTTGAAAAATGCGTCTGTCAATTTTCAGTGCCCAGTGAGTAATGTTCTATGAGAGCTAGTGGAGTTCTCTGCGGTCTACCTATGGCAATGCAAAATTTAGCAATTTTTGGGAAGACTTTCTGAAGAACCTATAACCGTTTTTGGTCAGAATACAGGGTGAAGCTGACCATCAAGGCAATTAGGTGCCAGGTGAGACAGGTTTAACTTGAGCATCTGAAGGGGAACTGGATGATTTGCCCATTGGTTACTAAGATTCAGTCTGTCCTAGGGTGAGAAATGACCACTAACCATACTGAAGGGAGAGCCTATTTAGGACTCTCTGGTTACTATAGAAATAGTGTAGGTTACTTTGAGACCATGGTGGCCCCCTTAACCTTTGACCTCTTCAACAACCAGGATATAGCCCAAAATAGTGATTTTGATTGGGGAGTGTAAGAAAGCTTTTGAAGAACTAAAGAGAGAACTAACCAATGCACCTGTAGTAAAGACCCCTGACTACAGTTAACCTTTCATTGCTCATTAGTTGGTTAGTAATCAGGCAACCCACCTGATTAGCAATCTGTAATATCCTATCATTCCCTATGTGATGCATTTATACCATCTTTAGAATGTTCATAAATGCTGCAGTCAGAATGTTAGTACTCTGACTGCAGAGTGACAGTTTGCATGGGCTGAGCACCTGGATAGGAGCTCCTGGTGGGGTCTCCCCTAGGTCCCTTAAGTCTCCTATTGAGCTTGTACCTGACTTAACTTATCTGCTCAATAAAACTACATGAAAACTACCTTCAAGCGTGGACCTATTTACTACATTATTTTGGCGACGATCCTGAAAGAGCCTACAAGCAAGTTACTACAAGCAAGTTACAGAATACTACAAGCAAGTCACAAGAACAAGTTAATCTGAATTTCACTCAAGACACCCCAACTGGCACCGAGACCCCACCAGTGACCCGACATCTGTCGCCCACAACAGCCTGCCAGTTATACAAGTGTCTGGTGAGTCATTTCTCTGACTGTAGTCCCTTTCTCAACAAACTGGAACCACTATATTGCTTTGTAATTACAAGCCTTGCCAACCTGTGCTGAATCAAGCCTCTACACAACCTCTAGCGACAGTTAGGCTGATCACACTTTGTCGGACTATTTTATAATGAGACTACAAAGATTTGAATTTAGTTTGTCATCATTCTTCAACCTATTTCTGCTTAACTCAAAATTTATAAATTCTTTCTACAAGCATTTGGATGACAAAAGCCAATCTAAAACATCGTAACCGAAAAGAAAAGCAAATTATCAGTATTGTGATTTCTTTTGCTTTTAAAACGTGTACAAATGGATACTTGATGCCACCTACTGGAGAAATGTTTAACTTTTTCATGACATTCGGCTTCATTTTTAAAGTGTTCACGATTTTAACTAGAGAGGCAATACAGTTCATACAAGAGGTTAAACTCTTCAAATCCATATTGCTGAGCGAGACATCTGTGACACGGAGATATCGCTGTGACATTCATTTCATTTGAACTCACATCGTTGTTTAAATGGAAGCGTGTGGTAGTTAAACATTTTTCTGTCATCTATAACGTCGAGTAATTCAATCTACCTGCTGTTGTCATTGAGACCAACTGCTTCTTGGAGTCCGTTTTCAGTTGGTGAGGAGCTCTTTTCTCTTCAATTGCCTCTTTGTTTTGATGACGCATTCGAACCCTGTAGGAGGGTATGGTGATCAGTATGTGTCGCGTGGAGGCAAGGATTCTGGCAAGTGACGTCTTTCCCAGCTTACTGGAGTGTCTGATGCAGCATTACGCTAGTGAGCAGCAGCGCTCCGTGAGCCACCCGGAGCAACGTAAGGAATCTGCCACCAGCAACGTAAGGAGCGCGTCACCATCTTCGATGTGTCAACCCTGACAGTTCTTCAGAAGCGCGATGCTGATTGTTTTCACCCGTTCGTGGGACCCGTGTTGGGTTTAAATTCATTTGAGCTTATCGAGCGACTACCAAGGAAATGTTCCTATTGAAGCTGGAGCGCTCTATTAAATCGTCTGAGAGCTCAATCCTTGTGCGTGACATTTGTGACTAAGTGTTCTGAGGAAAAGGTATCTCGGGTGAGACAGATCGCTCACCGGAGCTAATGTTGTTCATTTATTTATTTTTTTTGTGTTGCAGATTTGTTATGGGCTTGTCTTAGTTTCGGTGTGCACTATTTATAGGTTGCTCACTGTCTTGTTGGTTCCTGTTCTCTTTTCTTAGAGATAAGTTAATGTTTCTTGCCATTTACTGTGAGTACTTATCAAAAGTAATGTGCCATTTGATAACATTTTTTTTATTTTTTATTTTTTCATTCTGGTGGGTGATGTGTCTATTTTTCTTAGGTGAAATGTCATATTTTAGTGTTATTTAGGCATGTTTAGTGGTGTGTGGGAGCTGGTCTCCTCATCCTCGTTTATCTTCAGTGTTGGGTGGTGCGCACACTCCTTCACATGCCACCACAATTATTCTTTCACTGAGATCTCACTAGTTTTGTTGTCTTTATCTCGCATAGGGTCATACTCCCTTTAGATTATAGTTGTGCACACTTAGTGTCGATACACAGCTCTCATTATTTTAGTTTTTCTGTGTTTTGGTAAGGATTTTAGTCCTTTTTTTGGTTTCTAACAGCACCACAATAGTTGTCCTCACTTGGACCCCTTAGTTTTGTAGGTGCATTTCGTCTTGCTTGGGATACTGTCCCTTGACTTTATTGTTATGGGTTCCTACTCATACTTATTCGTGTATTTCTTTTCCTGATAAGGAGTTATTTTAGGGTACAATTCCCTTTGTGTGACATGGGTTCCCACCCATACTCTGTCTTTTCGGTCCAATTTGAAGGGATTTTTGAAAAGTTTAAAGCTTCTTATATCTCTTTTCACGAGTTTTCTCATTTTTGCTAGTTATTTAGCATTTTATTAAGTGCACAACGTGGCTTTCCACACAGTTTAGTATTTATTCTTACATTGCCAGTAAGTTCTGTTTCTATTTTGGTGCGCTTTGTTTTTTTTTCATAAAGAGAATATGCCTTATTATCATATTTAGCTTATGTTCTAGTTATATTTTAGTGCCTTCATGCATTTTTTTTAGCTAAATATGTTCTATTTTCATTGTATTTTGATTAACTTTTCTCACTGTTCCCATTGCATTACTGATTTGTATTTTGTTTATGGTTAACAGTGCCTTGATGAGGTTATCCCTATTTGTTCCTCATCTTCTTTTCTGTTTTCTTCTTCTTTCTCTGCTTTTCTGTGTTCTATAATTTCCATTTCTCTTCGTTCTCCATTCATTCCTGTTCTGGCCAGTAGGTATGCGTTGGAGTTGTGTTTCGTATCTTCTTCTTTTCTTTTCTTTTCTGCCGTTGTGTGAGAAGGGAGGATGGTTTGTATGTTTGGTTCTATTCTCCTATTCCTATTTCTGGATTGCTTCTTTTCCTTTTTCTGGATTTCTATTTCTGGTTTGTTCCTATTCCTACTTCTGGATTGTTTCTTTTCCTATTTCGTTAATTCTTTCTTTCTTGTGCTCTCTTTTCTTGATTTCATTCTCTGCTTCTAAAATGATGTTTCTAACTTTTAAATTTTTATATAAGAAAGGGGGATATGTAATATCCTATCATTCCCTATGTGATGCATTTATACCATCTTTAGAATGTTCATAAATGCTGCAGTCAGAATGTTAGTACTCTGACTGCAGAGTGACAGTTTGCATGGGCTGAGCACCTGGATAGGAGCTCCTGGTGGGGTCTCCCCTAGGTCCCTTAAGTCTCCTATTGAGCTTGTACCTGACTTAACTTATCTGCTCAATAAAACTACATGAAAACTACCTTCAAGCGTGGACCTATTTACTACACAATCTACCTTTCAGCGCTCCTTCTGAACCTATGTAATGACCCTTGCTTTGGCTTCCCGAAAGAAAGAATGCTCTTTTCAAGTTTTTTTGTCTGGTCCATAAAACTCTACATGCATGTGTCCCTTGCTACCTGCAAAACAAATTACAGCACTACATTCCAACCCATAACCTCGGGCCAGTGAGCTGCTATTAGTATGACCTCAGCAAATTAGAATAGCTAGGTAAGGGGGCTGCTCATTTTTATTCTTGGCCCCTCTACAATAGAATCTGCTGCCACTATATTTGCGTTCCTGACCTAGCTTTATTTAAAAAATCGTTAAAAAAACATGGGGGCATATTACCAACAAGTAGCGATATTTATCGCTAAATAGGCTTGATTTTCTTATCTATGCCTATCGCTGGATATGTTAGCGGAGAAAACATGCTATTAGCAACGTTTTTCTCCATTGTGCTAAAATATCCAGCGATAGCGGCGAAATGCGTGAATATCACTGAGAATACAGCGATATTCACACATTAGCAATGAAATGCTCTTAGCCATGTTATCCACCTCCCATTGGATAACATGGCTAAGAACTGGTCGGGCTGGTGTTAGTATTTGGACATATTCGCGCTTAGTGCAAATATTTCCAACGCTACGCCTGCCTTGCTAATAGGCAATAGCGACGTTAGCGACTGCTGTCAGTCGCTAACTGGTTGGGTACTCCCACTTTGCATGTCATTAGTGATAAACATCGCTGACATGCAAAGCGGGCCCCAAACCACTTGCTATCACCTAAAAGCTGTCGCTAACATCAGTTAGTGACAGGTTGCTAATAGGGCGATAGAATTATCGCCGCTTAGAGGCCAAATATGGCCGCTAAATCGGCGATAATTGCCTATCGCCCCCCTTGGTAATATGCCCCATGGCTTTTTAATCTTTCAATTCTGCCAACATAACTTCTGACCTGTGTGTTTGCCTTAGTGCCAAGAGACACCCCTTGGGGTGGTTTATGCGCTTAATCAGAATAAAGACATAACAGATAGATGCTTCAGAGAAGGGAGTTGCTGTGGTACTGGCTCAACTTGATGACAAGGTGTATAGCATCCGGCGGCCTATGTCAGTCATGAATTACTATTGAGAGGACCGAACTGGGGGCCATTGTGAGGCAGTGCTTTGCCATAGTGTGGGCTTTGACAAGGTTCCAGCAGTAGCTGTTTGGCACTGACTTGGCTATCCAGTCAGATCACAAACCACTTATGTGTCTGATTGCAATGAAGGGTGAAAAGCCTCAGTTACTAAGTCAGTCTATTTAGACCTAGATTTCACAGTAGAGCTTAAGGCTGGAATGAACCAATCCAATGTAGATCGACTTTCCTGCCAGTTTTACCGATCTGATGACCAGACTTCTCCAGCAGGGAGATAGGTGCCAATCAGTCTGATATGAAATGAGCAGTTCCTGACAACCTTGTGAGAATCCAGTGACTGCCCTCCATTGCTACCACTTCAAGTGTTGAAGGGGCTGTTCTTGGTCCAGATTTCGGAGTATGGACCCTGGGACATCAGAGGCAAATAATCCCAGCCTCAAGGCTGAGGCCCAGTAGCCCTGTGGCCTCCAAAATGGGAACTGACAGCTATCTTGGCTGATTTGGTCACCCCTAACTCAATGAAGATAACGATTATCACACACATAATGTTTTGAAAATTCTTTTATGAGCATAAACTTAATGAATCCCTAAACTAATAATCATGGCTGTGTGAAACAGTCTGATTACTTGCAAACCTATGCAGTTTTTCTTTTAAATGTCTGACCTATTTGCTAATTCTGAAGCTGAAAAGGTTTATAAGCCAAAATAAAAGGGCTCTGTAGCAGAAAAATTCCTCCTATGTCCAGTGTCAGAAGTTCGAAATTCCCAGAACGTAATTGACTGTGTACGCATAAAGGTAACTTTTCCCAACCTAACAAAAATCCTTTACTCTAGGAGTCTAATCTCAGAACCTTGGGCCTCATTACGGTGGCAGTAGGACCAAAGTCAGACCGCCATCCATTCGGAAAAGGGACCGCCTGACTACAAGTCTTTGGTCCCGCAGTCCGAATGAGGATGTATTCCACAAGGTGCTGGGATATGTAGGGGGCACAAAACTGATGCCCAGTAGGGCAAGGGGGGCCTGCTACTAGCCCCAAATATCTCTTGTAACCTGTCTTTTCATGGGGTGTTCACCACCATGAAAGGGCTGGGGAAAGGAACATGGTAATGCCTACGGTGGTGCCTGGCAGGCACCTCCACCACTGTAGGCATTACTCCGCCTCCACCGAATCCATGGCAGTCGGCCATTCCGACCGCCACACATCTGTCTGCCATACAAATGTGGTGGCCGGAAAAAAATATTGCAATGGTGTTGGGACCGCCACCGACGACTGTCAGTGGCGGTCCCACCGTCATAATAATCGGCCCCTTGTTTTTATAGTTTATTCCATTTGACACTACAAATATAGGGGACCTTTACCTATTTCCTTTTTAGTTATTGCATTTCTTTATTATTAAACCCTCCTTTGCATGGCATAAAATGTGTAAACTCTTGCACTGATGTATATTGCATGTTTTTTGCACTGCATTCATTGTGTTGCTGATGAGAAAGATGACTTCGCATTTGCCAAACTATCAAATGTTGAACAATAGGAGCTCAGAAGATACTATATTTTATCTTTGTCTGTAAACAACTGTGATCAATAGCTCGGGTTTGGGCAGTGAGTTAAACCATTCTATCAGCTAGTAATTTCCTTAAAGGGCGGTTCTAGAAAAGAAATTGGAATCGGAATAGGCCACACTAGTTTTCAGAAATACACAACCTAGACTGACTGAATAGGTTTAAGTTGATTTCCCTGTGATAGCTGGATTGTTTTATTTCCCCTGTCAGTACATTTTCTGCACCGAATTCCCCAAAGTCTGCTTTTTTATTTCTTCTCTGTGAAGTCAAATCATACTGGTGCTACAATATTTTAAAGTGTGCTCTGGCTAGTGGGGCATCCTATGCATTACATTGTGTTTTTATTTTCAAAGAGGATAGAGAGTCTTTCTCTGCTGTTGAGATCTCCTGCCAAGAAGGGGAAAAGCCTCAACCAGTAGCACAAAAACTGGTGGGATTGTAATATCACTAATCGCTTGTACAATGTTATTAGAAACAAGTAGTGATGTATTTTTCTTATTACAGGTGCATATCACATTCATAACTTGCCTCTAATGAGAAGATCATCAATGGTCATTCATAGGGAGACTACAAATCCAGTTTATTATAAATGGGAAAAAATACTGCCTTCTGTACTGTATAAGGATATATCACGTCACCAAGAGTTCCATAACCATACAGAGGGGCAAGACCGGAGGCTGAGTTCCTTTATAATTCTAAGGTGACTTGCAATATCATTATCATGTACGCCGGAGGGTACTTTATTCCTGATAATACATGATCACAATATCACCTTTCCCATAAACCAATTAAATAGTTGGTGCATAGCTCTTGCATATGAAAGTGAGAGCATGTTTTAAAATAGAATCACTCCTGAAAAATTAAATATATCGACATTTCTGCGATATTTTTTTCTGTAAAACTATATTAGAATTCGTTTATTATAAGCCTGTGATTTGAAAAAATGGCCCATTAGAAACTCAGAGAAAGATTCTAACTTTTCTATAAATACCCATGGAGTGCAAAAAATAGACATATTGCCATAATATCTACTATCTGTACAATTAGCATAAACAGAACAAAAGAAAGAAAAGCAACTTTCGTTTTCCGGTTTTTAAACAGCGACCGACTTTAATTATTCTCCATGACCTGACCTGCCTTTCGCCGCAGCTGCTGGCTCTGGCAGCAGGCATTGCGACCTCAGAACTCAATTGTAATAAATTGTTACTTTGAGTTCTGAAGTCATCGCCTGGATGTGTCACATGTCACCTATTATAAAGAAATTAGAGACTGGGTTTTACTCAGGAACTTCAGATTCATAAGTATTATAACAAGATATTGAAACATATGTCCCCTCACAGTTTGGAAATTATACAGTCTATAATTTGAGAATCATTGCCCTATCTTCAAGCCACAGTAACAAATTCAAACACCAAGTGTGCCAACCCTAGTCTACATCACTCTTTTCTTTAGATTATGTGCAATTTTTCATTGTCTAAACCAACACAACAAAAACCTCATAAAGCTGGTTTGTTACTTTAAAGTGGTCTCTTGCAAGATTTGCAATGTCCTCATGTCTCAGATGGGAATTACAAATTAGGGGCCAATTACGATGCCATAGTAAATGGCTTCAAACCTCGGTCGGAGCTGCTCTACGGCCTTGTAATCAGCTGTTCGTATTCATTTCCAACGGACTGAAGTCGGCCGGAAAGGAATCTGAACTGTATTTCCGAATGGCTACCGATGGGCTCGGAAAGCCTGTCTGGCATTCGGAAAGCCTCCAGTAATCCCAGGGGCGGCTCTTTCCGCCCGGTGGAATAAAATGCCGGATTCTGACAGCCTTTCTGTGCTGGCCTTTCCAACAAAGAAAGGCTGTTTGAATTCAAATTCGGGGCACCCCAGCAGGACCCCATGGATGCAAAGCCTCTAGTTGGAGGCTGAGGGGGCACCTATAGTGCCCACCTATTGATCCCTCCACCCCGTGGGAGGCACCTTGGGGTGCCTGCCACTGGATGCAGGGATGAACTGCACCACTTCTCTTTACAATGGGAGCATGCATTCCGGTCGGAATGCATGGTCCCATTGTAAAGAAAAGGACTGTGACTGAACAATGTTTAGTCGCATCCTAATTGCTGGGTTGGGACCGCCGACAAGAGGTTGGTCAGTCCTGAGAGAGCGCAAATTTGAATAGAAATTATGTATAGGCCGTATTTACAAGCATATTGTATAACGTAGGAATGAAACGTATATCGTAACGTGAAGTTGACACTTATAGTATAAAGTTAACTGAGATAATCCAAAGTAATATAGGAAATGTAACTATATTCACTTTAGAACATGTATTAGATTTAGAAGGCCCGTATATGTAGTGGGCTGATGTAGAGACGGTGTAGAAATGCTTACGAAATGTAAAAACGTGCAAAGTAGAATTCATGTACGTGTGTAACCTTTAAACGGAGAAACAGCGAGAAATGAAACGTGAAGAAATATGTAGAACATGTATAAAACGATATAGCGAATGATGATATGAAGTTATGCTTACGTAGTTTATATTCTATGTACAATGTATTCATATATGTGTAACAGACTTTTGCTAAATACGAATATATAATGTGTGTTAAAGGTTATACTGTGTAGAAGGCTTTCTGTGAGAACGCTAGAAAGGTTTAGGTCATTTGTGATTCTAACCTGACTGACCAAGGGTTAGCAGGAGCACAGTCCAATGTATATAATTTAGCGGACTTACAGGAGTCGTAAATAGCTTGATGTGGACGTGAGAGCCAAGAAGTCTAGCACTTGTTAGATTTAAGGTGACAACGCTGGACAAGGTTTATGGCCTGAACGTGATGGGAAGCGCTAAGAATGTGAGACTTGTTTTTGAATGACCATTCACAGGACCTAGAAGGTCAAAGAATAGCAGTTGTAAGTTAAAGTCTTGTTTAAGTTCATATGATTTCTGATCTGAAAGTGTCAATTGAAATTGCCAATAAGAAGATGAAGATGACATCTAAGGAAGAAAGGTCAACTTAACGGACGACGAAAGCGATGAAGTAATGGAAGAAGCCAGAAGCTGACATCATCGGGGAAAGTCCGTGGTGGGCGTCAAGGGGCGTTCCACCCACACTGTGATTGTGTATTTTAGGGACAGCACCCCGGGGATAAGATAGCGAAGGCGAGCGAATAGCCCAGCAGGGAGCTCAGAGAGAGAAGGGCGAAGGGTGGATGACTTGAGCAGATGCGCAGAGAGATTAGAGCGCAAGAGAGCAGTAGGCCGAGGACCCTTAAGAAGAGCGGATGGGTAGGCAGAGAGGGTACTGCTTCTTAGACTTAAGTTACCTTTAGAGGCTAAGAGAGTTTGAACTTCTTTGGAAGTCAAACTGCTGACACCTTTTTAGGGAAGGAACTAGCGAAGTAGGGATGTCACATAGCATAGAGTAGGGACAGATTTAACGTGATATTTTTTCTCTTTCTGTAGATGACGCCAAGGAACCACTTCACATCGAAACTTTAAATTGCTGAATGTGGAATTGATTTTGTATTCTTTTGTATACTTTGATCCCGAGAGGATTGTATTTGCATTTAACTTTGACTTTTATATAAAACTTTCAAACTTTATCAGTTGTAAGTGGTTCTTCTGAGTGGCGTCCGTTAATGGGGTTTATCTAAACCGATACAGGGGTTGTCTTTTACTCAATGACAGATACTAGCGGTCCAAAACAGATGAATGAGATAAGTTATTAAATTGATCATAAATTGATATCAAAATCTCATTCCCCGCAGTTGGTAGCAGAGAAATGATGGTTATCTTCTTGAGGAAGACGACCTAGGCCAGGTTTAGTTTACCCCAAGGTCCCTAGTCATCGACGACCAGAAGAAGAATCCCAGCCGAAGACGGTGCTGACGGTGTGTCGAGAGAAAAGCAGCAGAGTCGGTCGAGAGTGAGTATAAGGGTCATGCGTTGTAAGATTGCGGTGTTTTATGTTGTTCCTGTGTTGTAATGTCAAGCGGAGTTGAATGCCTGTAGTGTGATTGGGGGAAGGTTGTGAGCGCGCGCAACCGGATGAAATCTTATGTCCAGAGGACTTAAGTGGTTCGGGTGTATCGAACACCCAGAGTAATTTGTCTACCATTGAAAGGGAGTCATGAGGTACCATTGATTTCCCGACAGACCGATGATAGGGGGAGCGTATGAGTGAGTGAATGAGTAACGGACGCTGGTCTTACGTTTACTGTGTGTAAGTAACCTATCAGTTGAGGCGATCGTCTGACTGTAAGAGGGAAGACGTTTCGTCAGTTGAGGTGACAATTACAGTTAGACTGTGGCCGTACAGTCAGAGAAAAGTGATCGCTTGGACGGAAGTAGTCATTTTTCAGTGTATGAATGAAAACGCATGTGAAATCGTGAGACAAATTGAGAACGGAGGAAAATTGCTGCAAGAGGGAACGAGTGACGTCAGCATAGAACCGCGCTGAGATTGGTTAGTTTGTCAGACGTCAGCGAAGAGTCGCGCTGAGATTGGTCGGTCAGCGTAGAGTCGCGCTGAGATAGGCCGATTAGCGAGAGCCGCGTAGGGATTGGTTGGTTGGTTGTCAGTGGGACGTAAACAAGGAAGAGTAAAGGGAAAAGTTGTAGATTATCGAAAATGAAGTGTTTTAAGAGTTTAAGAGCACTCTTTAGGAGAAATAGAAGAAACTTATATGCCGGAGAGGAAGCTCCACCAGAAGGCACACCAGCTTATTATATGGCAGTGAATGTAGGCTTGCACTCGATATTATGGATTTCCGAGTGGAATAAGCTGACTGAAGGGAATAAGGAACTGGCGTTTCCGAGATTTGGAACGTTTAAGCTAGATGTGTTGAATGAACTAAAAGCAGTGATGCTTGCAACAAGACCTCTACCGAGGCCAACACAGTTCGAAGCACTTAGTGTATGGTTTAGAACAGCACACGAAAAGAGCGTAAAGAGGCGCCAAGAAAGAGTGAGAAGATCAGTAAAGGCAGTACAGGATGCTAAATGGGACGAGGAAGCTAAGAAATGGAGAGTGCAAAAGATAGAAGGAGATAAACTGTACCCGATGTTAGAAGTTACGGGAGAAAAGAAACCTCTAGAGGAAGAAGAGGAAAGCGAGACAGAAGAGGAACTGATAGAGAGGCTATTGACAGATAGACCACCTCCGTACAGCGGAGGGGCCGCAAGTCCTATATTACCACAAGAGGACGGAGCTAGATGGGGAGAATATAAATCGATCCCAGTATCAGAGTGGGATGCCAAGAAAGAGGAGGAGGTACCTCAATCTAGTTCCGAGCAGAGAGTAGTGGGAAGATTTGTGGTCCAGAAAATGCCAGAAACACAACATGCAAGGTCTTACCAAATGCCAGACGCTCTGCAAGTACCGGTTACCATAGGCCCTATTGTGTCAATCTACAACCCAGAAGGGGTACAGCAGGAGGAACAGGCACGATGGGACAGGGAAAGGGCAGAGATGGAGAATAAGGATCAGAGACAGATATTAGCACCGATGAGTCGGAGTACCCCATTAGATGCGGCAACAGGTCCCTGGGTAGAACAAGGGGGTCAAAGAGGGCCAATGGACTTAAGGGGACCAAAACCGAAGACCTTTAAGGAATTAAGGGAATACCTGAAGGATTGGGATACTGCCGAGGAGATTAGGAATAAAAGTGTAGAAACAGGAGCGGAGTGGAGAGACCAAGATAATCGGGTTCTCTCTCATTGTGGAGCTGGCGAAAGCAGCCCGGAGTGGGAGAGAGGGAGTCAGGAAAGCAGAGGAAATAATTGTCCTACTATCAGCGGCAATAGGCAAATGTGCGACGACAGGAGTACAGGGTGTGGCGAAGTGCCTCGCGTTACCTTTAGTGAAGGAGAACAAAGGACGCAGGAGTACCGTAATACTTTCAGATGCACTCACCATACCCCGGGTGAAACAGTGCAACATTGGAATCACGGAAACATGGAGAGTCGCGAAGCGTCTCGACATGCATTCGGCGATAGTAGACAAAATCATGACAATGTAGGGAGTCGCGAAACGTCTCGCCATACTTCTGGTGATCAGGATCGAGATCGTGGGAGCATGGGGAGTCATGAAGGACCTTATCGTTTATTGAGCGACACCAGACAGCAAGCGAGTTACAGTGATGTTGAACAGAACGGTGGATCCTATCTCGTATCTGGAGAAACCGAGCCAAAAAGGCGCAATGTAGGGATGGGGGATGGAGTAATGTTCCACCACACCCCACGGGAAGATGGAAAGGCTTGGGATCTAGAGAGGTGGGAACAAAGAGATGGAAGGAAAACTCCTCATAACTCACCTGTGTTCAGGCGTAGGGCGCATAGTGGAGGTGAGAGGGGTATGAGCGAGCCACCTAGGACTGACATACTGAGAGCTGAAATAAAAGCAAAACGGCTCGATGTAATGAGTTTAAAGTCAGACCTAGATGAAATAATTGATGGCACAGTGGCAATAGAGAGATTAGAATTGTACGCACCGGATGAAATATTGTTTTTATCCAAGGATGTTACTCGGAGGGCGAGGTCAGCTCATGAGAATTTAACTAATTTAGCAAATAGATATATGATAGACCTATCACGAACTAAAGCTTTACAGGGTAACCATAGGCTAACTTGCTCGGATCAGGATCTGGATGAGCGTAGAACGATCGCGCTGAAGGTACACATAAGGGAATTGATTCAGAGTATTAGAATATGGAGAGATCTGGATAGATGGGAGGAAAGATGGTCTAAGAAGGGATCCGTAAGAAGGAGTTCCCTTACAAGGTCCCCGGATACAGACCTAATGCGAATGGAAGCATTCCCTTTGCGAGAAATCGCGAACGGAAATTACGTTCACGTACCATGGAGTAGGGGGGATTTGGCGGCATTTACCAATTCCTTCCCAAAGCTTAGAGAAAATCCCGTCGAGTGGTACAAGCAGGTAGAAAGATTTGTGAAGATCTCGAAGGTACTGTGGATCGATTTGAACACGTTGTTCGATATCGTAGTACCCGGAGATTTGTGGACGGCATGCAAGCTTAGTGTTGAATGGCCTACTTGTGAGCCTCCGAGAGACACCCGGACGAATGGTCCATCAGTCAGAGTCATGGAGAAATACGAAAGAGTCATAACATGGCTGAAAGAGAAAGTGCCAGTACACGATATAGACTGGGTTAAGATAGATCGAACTACTCAGGAGCCGAAGGAAACAGTCCATGAGTTTTATGAGAGAGTGCTGAAAGCATTCAAGCAGTACAGTGGGTTAGATGTAATGGATCCTAAGGACATAGGGCAGTTTGTGTCGAAGTTTGTTCTAGGATTAAGACCAGACATAAGCCTGATGATACAACAACATCTAATCTGTTGGCAGAATAAGCCTTTAGATGAAATTCTGAGGTATGCAAGGTACTGTAGTGACGAGATAGATTCGAAGGCTAAGAAACTCAAGGAGAAGTTAATGCTGGTACAAATGCAAGCAGCTGGAAAGGGTGGACAGCGGCAACAGGGAACAGGAGCGCAAGTAAAGAAGCAGAATAATCAGAGCAGAGACGAGGAAGAAAGACCGAGACCGAGAATGGATATTGCGACACTGAAAAGGACAACTAGATGTCATCAGTGTAACGAAGTGGGACATTGGCGACGCGAGTGTCCTTACAATGTTGAGACAGGGGAATTAGAACAAGAGGAGGAAGAGGTACAGAATAACGTGGTTAAGGGAGCCGCAGCCCCAAAGGGAAAGTTTATCAAAGGGGGGACTCAGACTCCTCGAGCCCCGTTTCCTCAACCGCCTCGCATCACAAACGGAGGGAAAACCTATAGACAAATGCCATTGTTTGTAGGAGGAGAGGAATGCTACTACGTTGATCCTCTTACAGGGCAACGAGTAAACAGGGAGGAAGACTGTACTCTAGGAGCAGCCCTGGAAGTAGATCAGAGAGGACCATACGTAGAGGCTGAAGTAGCTGGATGTCCTACAACCTTTTTGGTAGATACGGGTGCCACTCGATCCACGTTGAGATCAGCGGTAGTTCCCGGTTTGCCGATATCGGGAGAGACGATTCAGGTGGTAGGAGTCGCAAACAAGAGGATGACGAATCCTCTGACCGAACCAGTGTCAGTAAAGATAGGGAATTACAGTGACGAACATCAGTTTGTGATCTGTGATTCTAGCCCTGTGTGTTTGCTAGGAAGAGATCTATTGTGCAAATTGAATTGCACAATACATTGTACGCCTGAAGGAGTAGAAGTGCAGACAAATGATGAGGATGCCGATTTTAAAATTGTAAACTCGCAAGAGTGCGTGGAACTATATCCTACCTTAACAGTGGAGGAACTTCCACAGGATTTGAGGGAGAAAGTGTCAGCTGAGGTGTGGGATTTTACTGGAGAAGAAATAGGACTGATCAAAGGAGTGGAACCAGTAAAAATCTTGGTAAGAGCCAATGCTGAGTATCCAAGAACCCCACAATACAAGTTGACTCCAGAGACGATTGCAGGAATAAAGCCTGTGATCGAATCCATGATTAAACAGGGAATACTGAAGGAGATCGTGGGAAGTCCATGTAACTCCCCGATTATGGGTTTGCAGAAGCCTAGTGGAAAATACAGAATAGTGCAGGATCTTCGGAAGATTAATAACATTGTTGTCTCATGTTGTCCAGTGGTACCGAATCCATCAGTGATATTATTTCAGATACCGTTCCAAGCTGAATGGTTTACAGTGATAGATTTGTGCCAGGCTTTCTTTTCGATACCTTTAGATGAAGAGAGCCAGTATCTTTTCGCTTTTAAGCTGGAAGATCGCGTCTTAACATGGTGTCGTATCCCTCAGGGGTATACAGAAAGCCCATCGATCTTTAACCAGTTATTAAAACGAAATCTTGAAAGTCTAGTACTGCCCAAGAATTCGGTTCTAGTCCAGTACATAGACGACCTCCTAGTTGCGTCAGAAACTGAGGAAGCTTGCAGAGAAGACACCATAACCTTGTTAAATCACTTGGCCGAGAACGGACACAAGGTGTCTCCAAGTAAATTGCAATATTGTAAAACTGAAGTGCAATACTTGGGCCATAGGATTGAAAAGGGAAAGCGGAAGGTGTCTCCAGACAGAATAGAGGCGATTATGAAAATGAACGCGCCTACAACACAAAGAGAAGTCAGTATGTTTCTAGGTATGGTCGGTTACTGTCGACAGTGGATAGCCAACTTCTCACTGAAGGCAAAACCGTTATTACAACTGACGCACAAGGGAGTAAGTGATCCGGTACCATGGGACAAAGATTGTTTGATGGCGTTTTTGCAGCTGAGGGAGGACTTATGTCGTGCCCCGGCTTTAGGAATGCCTGATTACACGAAGCCATTTTTGCTTTACTGCTGCGAAAGAGAGGGATGCGCGTTAGCAGTTTTAGCTCAGATCCATGGAGATGCGCGTAGACCAGTAGCGTATTTCTCGGCTACATTAGAACCAGTAGCCGCAGCGTTGCCCGGATGTCTCAAATCCGTAGCTGCAACGGGTGTCAGCATTGAACGATCTGAAAGCGTAGTTATGGGTCATCAGTTAGAGGTGTATGTACCACATTCTGTAGAACTGTTAATGACCAGGACTAAGACTCAGCATCTGACAAATAGCAGGCTCACACGCTACGAGCAAGTCATACTGGCTGCCGAGAATGTGACCCTAAAAAGATGCTCCGTCTTGAATCCTGCAACTTTGATGCCACTTCCGAATGAGGTGGATGATGAAAATTGTACAGATCATGACTGCCTTGATGTGACTGAACTATGCACCAAACCGAGACCCGATATTGTGGATGAACCATTGACGGACCCAGATGAAATTTTCTTTGTTGATGGTTCATGTGTAAGAGACAATGTCGGTCAGCTGAGAGCAGCTTATGCAGTTTGCACAATTACGAGAGTAATAGAAGCCGCTTGCCTGGAAGGAGTACACTCCGCTCAGGTAGCTGAAATTGTTGCTTTGACTCGTGCTTGCTTAGCAGGCGACAAACTTCGAGTCACCATATACACCGATAGCCAGTATGGTTTCGGGGTAGTTCACGATTACGGGCAGTTATGGTCTCAAAGAGGTTACATGACCTCCTCGGGTTCTCCCATTAGGAATGGAGAATTCGTGAGACTTTTGTTAGAGGCATTGCAAAAACCGATGGCCATAGCAGTGGTCAAATGTGCAGCCCATACAAAGAATGTTGACTTTGTGTCACTAGGAAACCGCTACGCGGATGAAGTAGCGCGTTATTGTGCAGAACAGGGATATTCTCACACTGATATAAAGGTGGGGGGAATCCAAGAAAGAACTGAATTGACCATGTTGTTAGACACTGTAGATACGTGGGATGAATTGAGAAGTGTTCAGGAAAATGCACCAGATGATGAGAAAAAGAGTTGGGAAACAGCTGGTTGTTCTAGAAGTGAAATGAACTTTTGGATCTCTGCAGATGGGAGAGCAGTTTTACCAAATGAACTTGTTAGTCCAATGGCAAGGAAATTGCATGGATCAGCACACATAGGAAGAGACGCTATGGTGAGAGTATTCAGACAAACATGGTTTAATCCAAAATTTAGAGTAGCGGCAGAAGCTGTGTGTCAGCGATGTACGATCTGTCAGCAACTAAATGTGGGGAAGAGAACACCAGTTACATTGAGTCATATTGGGAGGTCTGGGGGGCCTTTCAATAGGATGCAGCTTGATTTTATAGAAATGCCTAAATGCAACAGACTCAGATACGTTTTAGTGATTGTTTGCATATTTTCTAGATGGGTTGAGGCTTACCCTACACGTAGGTGCGATACACTTACAGTAGCGAAATTGTTACTTAGAGAGTTAATACCGAGGTTTGGGGTGCCATCCTCTTTGGAATCGGACAGAAGAACTCATTTTAACAGCGAAATAGTGAAGATGCTATGTTCAGCTTTGAGTATCGATCAGAAGTTACACTGCAGCTATCGACCAGAAGCTTCAGGGATTGTAGAGCAAATCAACAGCACGATAAAGTCCAGACTTGCCAAAGTTTGTTCAGCAACATCCCTGAGTTGGCCAGATGCACTTCCAGTGGTTCTTATGAGCATACGTAGCACACCTGATAGAAGAACAGGTCTCTCTCCTCATGAAGTCCTAATGGGGAGAGCTATGAGATTGCCATCGGTTCCGACTGCAGCTCTAGTGAACATCACAGACGATTTGATCTTGGACTACTGTAAGGGACTATCTGATGCCGTTAATTCTGTGTCCCTCCAGGTCCAGGCTGCAGAGGTTCCATCAGCACAAGATTTGTGCCATGACCTGAGTCCGGGAGACTGGGTCTTGGTGAAGAAGCATGTCAGAAAGAACTGCTTAGACGTGCGCTGGAGAGGACCGTTTCAAGTTATACTTGTAACGAATACCGCAGTAAAGTGTGGAGGTCTGCCAAACTGGATACATGCCTCACACACCCGAAGAGTGCCAACACCTCTAGAAGAAACAGCTCCTCTCTCGGATGAGAATCCAGCGGAAAGTGGAGAAGCCATAGAGGGGGAAAGCCAAGCTGTGGAGGTGAGCGAAGAGGCTGAGATTGAGACGGAACAGGTCGACGAAGGTCAGGATACCAGTGGGACCGAAGTCGCCTCGAGAGAAGAAAGTAATTGGGAGTCTGATACAGATATCGAACAAACAGAAAGTGACCAAGAGACAGGTCCAAGGACAAGGAGCAGAAGGACAAGAAGTGACAAAGCCAGTTGGCCGGAGAGAAGGAAAAGGCCAAGCTCAGAAGAAAAGCAAGAAAGAACTCTTGTCCGATCGCTGAAGAATCGGATCAGGAGGAAGAAACTACAGACTCAGGAACTGAAAGTCCAAGGAGATCGAGAAGGGTACGTGTGCCCTGCAGAAGGTACGCCACTCCAGAGTGGACTTATCTAGCAGATGTCTTGGGGACAGAAATCTGGGAGAGTGAAGAAAGTGAAGGTAATCGATCACGATCCATTTGTGGCAGTGGAGATATGGATGTTGACGCCTGGACTCGAGACTGAGGGATTACTGACTTTCACACTTCCCATACCCCCATATTTGAGTCAAATTCAAGATCTAGTACTAAATAGATTACAATTTCCAACGTTTGGTCAGCAAATGTCAGAAGAAGAAGAAAAAGTCATTCGTTTTGAATTATTGGAAATTGTCGTGAAAGCTGCAGGTCCGAAAATAATTGTTGATGCATAAAAAACTTTTGTATATAAGTTATAAAGAAGAAGATAACCTAGCACCGAGTGGAAAGAAGAACAAAATTAGGGATTACATTTAGAGGACGGAGAAGGGTTAGGGTTGTCCGTTGCTAAAAGAGAAAGACATTGTTGCGAAAAAGAGACTTTGTTGGGAAAAAGCATTTTAAGACTGAGAAAGCAAATAAAGCAAACAAAGACTGCAGAAGGAAAACTTTTTCGCAAAAGAAGGAGCTACGCTGTTTTGATAACATGGAGAACGGCAACCCAAACCGAAGAGCTAGATGTATAGTAGGTACACTGATAGCAATAGTAATTTTTCTCATAATTACGGTAGGGACCATATCATACATAATAGGACATGAAACTGATAAAGAAACAGCAAATGTAAAGCCTATAACGACTTTGAGACCTGCTCTTGTGGGGAAAAAGGAGGAGAGCAATGTTATACGTGAAAAGGCGTTATTGGCAGATGAAGCTCGTAGGTTACACATAGACGAGTCACAGGGAAACTTTAGGTCAAATGCATATGCTAAATTATTGTACGAGTATATCGATGCCATGGAGGCCAAAGATTGCTACGTTTGTATGCAATTGCCGGCTTCTGTAGACGAAGGCATTAGATATCATCATCTCCCATTGACTTATGGGATAACATGTAGTTTACTGCTTAGTATATTTTATGGTAGAGAAGGATTTGAGTACTACTTTTCAAATTATGATTCGGTACTGCCTGAAGTTCCGAATTATAAGCAAATGAATAAGTGGGACTATTATAAAAAGGAGGATAGACTAGCCAAATTCTTTCTTCCTTGGGATACATTAGATACATCATATGCACGCAGAAATAATCTAACTTGCAAAGTATCAGAGGTAGAGAAGAAGTTCATAGGACAAGTAGATGATAGATACAGAAGGCAGAAGATTCTGAAAATGTCAGGACAGTGGAAAACGGATTGGACCGAAGAAGAGAAGGCACATAAAAAGAAAGGTAGCAATGGTCCAATAGCATTGGATAGAACGCAGAAAGGAAAGTTATGTTTAACTCGAAGCAAGACGTATTACGAGAGTGTATTTGTAGGTGAAGTAAATTGCGAACATGCTTTTCGTTTAGAGTACTATACGAAAGATTTTATGAAAGGAATGCAAGCTATTCCGAATGTGTATTTTGTATGTGGAAGAAATGCCTATGTAAAACTACCTGACAATTGGTATGGTTCGTGTTACTTGGCAATTGTCTTCCCCAAAATATATCATGCAAAAGATGTAGCGATAATAGAAGGAAAGGCTTCGAGGAGAATGAAAAGGGAAGTAGGAGATGCAGAAGTAGTAGGAGATGTATTTGGAGCAATGTTTCCTATGTTAGGTTTAATACTTAACGATGTTAAGATCAGGAGACTGGCTACAGTTGTAGATAGATTATCTGCAAGTACTGCAAGGTCATTAATGTTGGTAGAAGGTGAGATGCAGTCGATTAGAGCAATGGTTCTTCAGAACCGACTTGCTTTAGATGTACTGCTAGCAAAAGAAGGCGGAGTTTGTAAGGCTTTGAAGGTCCAGGAATGTTGTACTTATATTCCTGATAATTCAAAATCACTTGAGAAAGTCATACTGAACATTACACAGATTCATCAAGAGATCGAGGATTTATCAAAAACAAATGTTTGGGAAAAAGTTGGTCATGGAGTAGGAAAGGTTGGGAGTTGGTTTGCCAACCTTGGGAAAAGTATAGTATGGTACATATTAAAGCCTGTATTGATAGTAATAATTTGTATAATCACATTGTTAGGTTTAGTAAAATTGTATAAATGGTATAGGTCGAACCGGTTACAACGAACAATGAGAGAGCAAGAAAGGAGATTAGCTGCTTTACAAGATCAACAGTATAAAAGTTTAAGAGCTCTCGAAACGATGAGAAGAGGGAATATTGTAACTAGCTCTGTTTAGAGATGTTATTCAAATTGCATTTGGTGATGACTCCTAGAAGTCATCAAAGGGGGGACTGAGAGAGCGCAAATTTGAATAGAAATTATGTATAGGCCGTATTTACAAGCATATTGTATAACGTAGGAATGAAACGTATATCGTAACGTGAAGTTGACACTTATAGTATAAAGTTAACTGAGATAATCCAAAGTAATATAGGAAATGTAACTATATTCACTTTAGAACATGTATTAGATTTAGAAGGCCCGTATATGTAGTGGGCTGATGTAGAGACGGTGTAGAAATGCTTACGAAATGTAAAAACGTGCAAAGTAGAATTCATGTACGTGTGTAACCTTTAAACGGAGAAACAGCGAGAAATGAAACGTGAAGAAATATGTAGAACATGTATAAAACGATATAGCGAATGATGATATGAAGTTATGCTTACGTAGTTTATATTCTATGTACAATGTATTCATATATGTGTAACAGACTTTTGCTAAATACGAATATATAATGTGTATTAAAGGTTATACTGTGTAGAAGGCTTTCTGTGAGAACGCTAGAAAGGTTTAGGTCATTTGTGATTCTAACCTGACTGACCAAGGGTTAGCAGGAGCACAGTCCAATGTATATAATTTAGCGGACTTACAGGAGTCGTAAATAGCTTGATGTGGACGTGAGAGCCAAGAAGTCTAGCACTTGTTAGATTTAAGGTGACAACGCTGGACAAGGTTTATGGCCTGAACGTGATGGGAAGCGCTAAGAATGTGAGACTTGTTTTTGAATGACCATTCACAGGACCTAGAAGGTCAAAGAATAGCAGTTGTAAGTTAAAGTCTTGTTTAAGTTCATATGATTTCTGATCTGAAAGTGTCAATTGAAATTGCCAATAAGAAGATGAAGATGACATCTAAGGAAGAAAGGTCAACTTAACGGACGACGAAAGAGATGAAGTAATGGAAGAAGCCAGAAGCTGACATCATCGGGGAAAGTCCGTGGTGGGCGTCAAGGGGCGTTCCACCCACACTGTGATTGTGTATTTTAGGGACAGCACCCCGGGGATAAGATAGCGAAGGCGAGCGAATAGCCCAGCAGGGAGCTCAGAGAGAGAAGGGCGAAGGGTGGATGACTTGAGCAGATGCGCTGAGAGAGATCAGAGCGCAAGAGAGCAGTAGGCCGAGGACCCTTAAGAAGAGCGGATGGGTAGGCAGAGAGGGTACTGCTTCTTAGACTTAAGTTACCTTTAGAGGCTAAGAGAGTTTGAACTTCTTTGGAAGTCAAACTGCTGACACCTTTTTAGGGAAGGAACTAGCGAAGTAGGGATGTCACATAGCATAGAGTAGGGACAGATTTAACGTGATATTTTTTCTCTTTCTGTAGATGACGCCAAGGAACCACTTCACATCGAAACTTTAAATTGCTGAATGTGGAATTGATTTTGTATTCTTTTGTATACTTTGATCCCGAGAGGATTGTATTTGCATTTAACTTTGACTTTTATATAAAACTTTCAAACTTTATCAGTTGTAAGTGGTTCTTCTGAGTGGCGTCCGTTAATGGGGTTTATCTAAACCGATACAGGGGTTGTCTTTTACTCAATGACAGATACTAGCGGTCCAAAACAGATGAATGAGATAAGTTATTAAATTGATCATAAATTGATATCAAAATCTCATTCCCCGCAGTCCCAGTACTGAATCGACGTCGGACAGACTCAGGTCCATCCAACATTGAAATCAGGCCCTAAGTGTGACAAGCTTACACCAAAACTCTACTTGCAATTTTTCTTTTCTATGAAGCGTTCTGAAGGACAAGAAAATGGCTTATGGTGCCATGCGCAACTCCAAAATAGATAAATAGATAAGATACTTGTTCCTTTCTCATCTTTTTCAAAGGTGGTACAGTATGGTGATAAACTACGGGTACATCTCTAACATTCAAACATGCATGGTTGCAAGAAGGCCAGGTGGGCTTCCCACCAAGCAATGTTGAATTGATGCTGAAAGAGTTGAAATAAGCCTGTTTTATCGTCTTTACATAAACACTGCCTTTCTGTTAGGGCCTGGTTCTGAGCCTTATCATCACATTATCTGAATTAAAAGTGAGCGATAGCAAGTATAAATATGCCTAGTCATACCAAGCTTAAATTTGGGAGAGAATCCTACTTATTTGGTGTCAAGGCGGTGTGTTGAAGAGGCCAATGAAGGCGCCTCGAAACACGTGCATAAGAATAAAGGGTGCTAATACTAGTCTTAATAGCTAGAAAAAGAAAGCATTAAAGGAGTTCTTAAGAAATACCAGAGGTTAACACTAACTAAACATGAAAAAGTATATGCACTTTGTTTCTGCTTTGAATGTCTGATTATCTGATTATCAAGAGACAGCTGAAGCCTGTTGGCAATAGATAAGCAATTCAACATAAAGAAACTGTCTGCAAGCAGATTGCAGCTTCAGTTCATTCAATACTAGCAACATCATAAAGACACGAAGGCTGCAAAGAACAGTGTGCAAGATGTAAGATAAGTTAATTGAGGAAAGAGAAAGATCTTTTTAAGAGATAGTCACAATAGCAGTGTATCAATGCGATATAGAAAAGGTGAAGTCACACAAAGCAAATTAAACAATATTGGTCCCAGGGTGTTTAGCAGCACATCATGGGGCTACCAAGATAATAGCTAAGCAATCAATTTAATCTACGGAAAGTTAAAGTAAAATATCAAATGAATGCAGAGTTGTGACAGATAAAATGTGCAGAAATAGTAGCACAAAAATGAGATAAGAAAAATGTAGTTTTTATGAAATCAATCATTAAATGTACTTCAAAGCAGTGACTGGGGCATTGTAGAATTGGGGTAGAAAACAGCACTTCGTAAAAAGGATTCTTAATTTGATTAGCAAGTCCACGTGGGATGTCAGTACTGTACTATTAGTTCCATATGGATTTCAGAATTTTGACTGGACCAGTACCTTTTTTCCAGATTCCCAGCCTGTGCTGCTGGAATGCACCATTTCTCCCATATGAGAAGGGATACGCCAGAGCTTGATGTTGCTTAGGAGGTGAGGACCTTTAAGGGTTAACTTAGGCACTGATTGCAAACCGAAGCATAAATGCCTTCATCTTGCTCTAGGTTTCACACGGAGAGAAAGAATGTCAACTCACCTTACTACTACAATAATACTTTACAGTCATCGTTATATTCACCCATATAATAAAATACTAGTACCTCAGGGATGATGCGGAAAATAAACATCAGGGCCCAAGTCACATTTATTGAATGTGCAAAAAGTTACATTTTTAGTCACATATCCCAAATCCAGATTACCAAAATCAGATTTTTCAGACTTTTCTCACTGCAAATTCCACTGGGAATAGTTCACAAGTGTCATGGGCGTTCAGCAGTCATAGGTTTTTAGGTAGATGAGGAAAAGGTGAAGAGTAAATGTAAATGTAAATTGGCCAGGGTACGAAATGCAAAATGCTTAGAACTCTCACAAGTTGCATGTCTGTGGGTATTCACAAACATTTTAATACTTTGCATGGTTATACCCATCTTCAAAAGATATGGCAAGTAGCTTCTACAACAGTGAGGAACTCTAGTGCAGGGGGGAAAGTGGATAAATATTAAAAAAATTCATTGCATATAGGTGGAACCAGCGTATTCCTATTGAAACAGTTTTTGTAGGTGAAAAAATGCTGATGCACAAACCATCACATTGACTCCTGCAGATTGTCCATCCTCTCTGGAGACGGTGTACACCTGGAAAGCTGCAAACTAAATAGAATTCCGAACGCGATTCTTGAAATACTTCGGGCAGATTTACAAGCCCCTTGCGCCACCGGTGTCCCACTTTTAATGTCGTACCAGTGGCGCATTTTACTGCTCCATATTTACTAGGCCAGGAAAAGGCACCATGCGTGAATATTATCCCTTTTGCACGAGCACTTTGCGTGAAAGGGGTGTTCCATGGGTGTTGTTGTGGGTGTTCCCACGCAACACCCATGGAACCAGACACATCTCCAGATTTATGAGGAATCGTGAATCTGGAAATGCGTGTGAATGCTACACCTCCCCAGGGGAGCAGTAGGGAGGCGCTACGAGAAGAAATGTATTAATTTCTCCTCATTTTCTTTTCCTCTTTCTATATTTGCTGCATTCTGCAGCACACAGAGAAAGAGGAAATCGCCTTTAATGAGTGCTTTTGTTCAGGAAGGGTTTCCTTCCTGCACATAAACAATCATTGAAACAATTACGTTTTTCCACTTCTATGTGTGCTAATGCAGCGCAAATGGATGTATGAAGTTAACATATAATACAAAAGGTTGGGGAAGGGTCCAAGGGGTGAGAATATTTAAAGACCACTCATAGCCTAAACCCCCAGTCTAGACAGTTTAACACGAAAGAAAGGCTAATGGGGTCTCTGCAAAAGACTGATCTCAAAAAGTAGAAAAGAAGGATGCATAAGAGCTAGAAAAGAGTGTGCGGAACAATGGAAATGAATCCCATCAGCCCACCCATATGGCGGAGCCTCATCATCTGGGATTGGTTGTGGGGTCCCGGTTCAGATAAGGAGACACACCTGATAAATAGTGTGTTTCAATCATCCAGGACCACCCAGGCGGATCCGACCTCCAATGTGCAGTGGGTAAGATGGTGTGAGGGCTCAAAGAAAAATAATTTGCAGTGTACCAAAAGATATGAGAAAAATAGTGAAGTAAAATTGACTACCATGTTCTAAGGAAACTTTATTGGGGAATGAACCATGGGGTCAAGATTAAAACTAAAGTGTAAGACAGTGCAATGTAATAACTGCCCTAAGAAGATGATAAAGTGGTCGACATGTTTCTGCTGTAATCAGGGGCAACTCCCCTGCTTAGCTTTCATCAGGACCAGATCTTAGTATTACACTACTGAAAAATGAAAAAGTGATTCAAACTTGAAACATAATCTATTAGGTACTAAGTGTTACCCAGTATTTAATCTGGCAAGAGTTCTGCAGGCAAAAATTACTTACAGTCCAATTGTGCCAAATATTCTCAAGGGATTCTTTCCTGTAGAGAAACGAAAAATAGAAGCAAAGAAATACAACTATTGCGCACATTAATCTAACTCTTATATCCACTACTGCAAATGTATCATACAGTCGCAGTCTCATTGCATCAATGGTCAGAAAAAAATTAATTAGTATCAAATAAATCCTTACTTACCCCAGTAATCTAGGGAGTAAGCCTCACCTCTCCTGGCACCGGCTCAGGGATGAGAGGCCCCGCTCTATGTATACATGGAAAAAAGGAAGGAAAGAGGGATTTCATCATAACAATTTTAGAAATCTTTTTAACCTATTTCCAAACAAAACTATGTGCTTATTTAGAAGCACCACCAAACGTTGGTATTAGAACAAGATTGCTAAAAACGATGGCTGAAAACAACAGGGACAAGGGTCCTTCAGTGTAGCTGATCACCTCATGGTACTGCTCAGTGTAGTGTAGGCAGTATTTCAGCACTGGCAGTACACCAAAACACACAAAACCGGAGATATACAAAGGACCTCAGCCCGATTTTCGTTAGATCGGATAGAGGATGGGTTCCTAGGAACTCAAATACACACGGGTGCTTGAGCGCACAATTGTAACACAAAGTATGTACGCTTTGGATCCTCATAGGTGCGAAACTATCCGCCCGCTGGGATTCGTTTATTTGGACTAGATAGCAACCAATAACGACACGTGCATCTACACATGCGTATTGTGCTATCGGTGTCTAGCCTGCTCTCTCTCTGGTCCGCATCATTATCCAGCCAATAGCGGACCGTCTTGCAGGATATAAGCATACACATGACGTCCAGTCGGTACCTCCCCCCTAGCCTCAGGACGAGGCCAGAGGTACCGACGGACAGGTAAGAAAGAGACTTATAACCTCTGTGTCTCTCTTTTTGCAAATTCTTTCCTTTGTATATCTCCGGTTTTGTGTGTTTTGGTGTACTGCCAGTGCTGAAATACTGCCTACACTACACTGAGCAGTACCATGAGGTGATCAGCTACACTGAAGGACCCTTGTCCCTGTTGTTTTCAGCCATTGTTTTTAGCAATCTTGTTCTAATACCAACGTTTGGTGGTGCTTCTAAATAAGCACATAGTTTTGTTTGGAAATAGGTTAAAAAGATTTCTAAAATTGTTATGATGAAATCCCTCTTTCCTTCCTTTTTTCCATGTATACATAGAGCGGGGCCTCTCATCCCTGAGCCGGTGCCAGGAGAGGTGAGGCTTACTCCCTAGATTACTGGGGTAAGTAAGGATTTATTTGATACTAATTAATTTTTTTCTGACCATTGATGCAATGAGACTGCGACTGTATGATACATTTGCAGTAGTGGATATAAGAGTTAGATTAATGTGCGCAATAGTTGTATTTCTTTGCTTCTATTTTTCGTTTCTCTACAGGAAAGAATCCCTTGAGAATATTTGGCACAATTGGACTGTAAGTAATTTTTGCCTGCAGAACTCTTGCCAGATTAAATACTGGGTAACACTTAGTACCTAATAGATGATGTTTCAAGTTTGAATCACTTTTTCATTTTTCAGTAGTGTAATACTAAGATCTGGTCCTGATGAAAGCTAAGCAGGGGAGTTGCCCCTGATTACAGCAGAAACATGTCGACCACTTTATCATCTTCTTAGGGCAGTTATTACATTGCACTGTCTTACACTTTAGTTTTAATCTTGACCCCATGGTTCATTCCCCAATAAAGTTTCCTTAGAACATGGTAGTCAATTTTACTTCACTATTTTTCTCATATCTTTTGGTACACTGCAAATTATTTTTCTTTGAGCCCTCACACCATCTTACCCACTGCACATTGGAGGTCGGATCCGCCTGGGTGGTCCTGGATGATTGAAACACACTATTTATCAGGTGTGTCTCCTTATCTGAACCGGGACCCCACAACCAATCCCAGATGATGAGGCTCCGCCATATGGGTGGGCTGATGGGATTCATTTCCATTGTTCTGCACACTCTTTTCTAGCTCTTATGCATCCTTCTTTTCTACTTTTTGAGATCAGTCTTTTGCAGAGACCCCATTAGCCTTTCTTTCGTGTTAAACTGTATGAAGTTAACACCTGCCTTTACAACGCGGTTTTTACATCGCATACCTTTACAACGCATAGCGCTTAGAGATGCTGGATAGTGAAAAGTTTAATTTTCTATTTCAACTCCAGTCCCCGTGGACACTAGGGAAGGTGTTGGATAGTAAATTAAACTTATTCCCTATCCTAGAGCGCCCCCCAGCGCAAAGCGTTGTAATGGTTTGCGTTGTAATGACCGCATTGTAATGGTAGTGCATTGTAAAAGTTTCGTTGTAAAGGCTGTTTACCAGCACAAATAGAAGTTGCAAAACAACTGCATTTCAGATAGTTTTGGGCAGGAAGGGAACTCGTCCTGAACAAAAACAATCTCCCCACGAAGCAGGCATCCTTTTTTCTGTTTTTATAAATCTCTTTATTGGATTTTTGCAACAGCATACATGGCATCTCTGCCTTGCAAGGCAGTATTTACATTCATCAACAATAAAAATCATGTGATTGACCGACCCTTTGGCATATCGTAAGCTGCGTGTCATATAGTATAAAATAATTCCAACTTATTAGACGAGAACAGGATAGTATATTAACATCACTCTTCCTCAGGTAATGATTGTTCCTGGGTTTGCGAACTGAGATATTGTCGCAAAGGCTCCCAGATGTCTTTGAGCTTGGATGATGATGGAAGCTCTTCTGCATGGAGTTCAAGATTTGCTTTGCAATATACTAGATCTTTGATTCAATGGTCCGCACAGGGGGCTAAAGTGCTTTACCATGTCAGCGCCACTCGACGCTTTTCCATCAGCAATGCAATTCGAACAAACCTGCCGGTGATCCCTTTTAACTTAGGCACATGACATAATAAACAAACCTGTGGAAAATATTGCAATGGGCCTAGTTTGTGCAATCTGTGGTGTGTATGGTAAACGTGGTGAATATATTTTAAATGGATATTCCACAGATTGCCATTTGGGGTAAGGGAGCCAGTAAGTTTGCATACTTGTTCCCATTCAGGTGGGGTTAGTGTAGAGGTTATCTTGTCATTCCAACGAGTCAGGCTTTTGTCTGCAGCTGTAACCTTCCAGTCCCGTACCACCCTATATAGCTTGTCACTATCTTAGGTCATGTGGGTGCAACCAGTAGCAACGGTAGGGAGTGCAGGGAGGGTGGATCAGCAGGAAACATGGTGTTGTGCGCTTAAGAGCGAGCTTCAACCTATGTAAAGTGAATTGGAATAGCATTGTTGGATTGGTGATGTATTGAAGCTCCTCCGGTGTAAGGAAGTTCCCTTCAGGATAAAGATTGTGCATTGTGTCAATACCGACTTCCAATAACGAGCACAGGGGGCCTTCCTCTTGACTAACTGAAAGCACTGCATGATGCGCCAGGGGTAGTGCCAGAGCACACAGTGGTAGCTTATCTGTTAATTTCCCAATAGCCTGCCATATAGCGATGGTGGTGTCTAGGGTGTTGATTTCATTCTTTGGTGTAACTCTCTTCGAAGGTGTAATAATGCCAGAAAGTGGCATAGGATGCACATCGCTATCTTCAACTGCTGCATGGGGAGTGAAGGCAGGTGGTTTATACCATTATTACACATATTCCCCCACATGCATCAATCTAGGATTTTGCATTTCTTCAATAGCGAAAATTAAGGAATCGCTATTTAGGAAATGCAAAATGCTATGCATCAAGAAATCCTAAAAGTTTTTAGGATTTCTTAATTTTCGGAAATTGCGATTCCTTAATTGCGAAGTTCAATTAAGGAATGGCATTACATTGATTCCTATGGGCCTAGAGGCCCATAGGAATCAATGTAGTCAATTGGAAGGCAGTAGCAAATTGCGAGTGGCACTTAGAAAATTTCATGGGTGCAGGGGGGGGTCCAAAGGACCCCCCCCTGCACCCCTGAAATGCAATTGAAAGTGCATGTTTCACACACACATGTCCTAAGGACATGTGTGTCTGTAACTGGACAGTTTAAAAAATGCATTTTCAAGCATTTTTAAACAATTTCGCAAATTACCACGAGGTTGAACCTCGTGGTAATTTGCACTTCCAATTTGAATAATCGCAATTTTTTTTTTAATGATGCATTGCTTTTAAGAAATTGCAAATTTGCAATTCCTTAAAAGCAATCGCATTTTTGGAATTCGGTAAAAATACCGAATTACTCAAAAATGCTTGATGCATCCCAAACACATATTTAGGAAGTGCAAACGGCCGAATTTACCGATTCGCACCGTTTGCACTTCCTAAATAGGTTGATGCATGTGCCCCATTGCGCCTGGGCACATAAATAATAAAAGTGAAAACCTGGTGCACTTAATCCACCCTTTGCATCGTATAATGTAAGCGTAGTCCACCCCACCCTAAATTGTTTCCCTTCCCAGATTAGTCGCAGCAGTGTAGATAGAAGTGTTGTAAAAAAACATTGAGTGAGTTTTATAGGGATAATACAAAAGAGATATAGAAAACACAACAAAACTGTCAATTTATCAAGCAAATCGATCCGCCAGCGACAGTGGCAGCGCGTATCATTGGCCCACTTGGTGCTCCAGGGCTATACATGCTTTCCCATAGTTCTCTCGGATGACGAGCTCAGGATCTCGATGTGCCCAGATACCCAGGTATTTAACAGGGTCAGTAGACCACAGCAGTAGGTATTCTAGACTAGGGGGTTTTGTGACCTCTGTCAAGGGGATTGTCACCGACTTGTCCCAATTAATAGTCAACCCCGAAAACAGGCCAAATCGTATGTATTCATGTAGTACGGGAGTCAGGTGTTGTTGGGGTTCTCTGATAAACAGCACCATGTCATCAGCATACATAGATATACCAAAGGGTGGTGCCTGAAATTTAGAGCTGTCTCCCTATGTTGCTGAGGTATTATACACACCAGAGGCTCCAGCATGAGAGAAAACAGCAGCGGCGACAAGGGGCATCCCTGCCGGGTACCTCCTTCTATCTTAAAAGTCTCTGAGGTTAATCCCCCCACCCTTACCCATGCCGAGAGGTCCGAGTATAAGAGTTGCACCCAGCCAATAAAAACCGCAGGAAAACCCATATGTTTTAAAATACAAAATATGTACCACCATTCAATAGAGTCAAATGCTTTTGCTGCATCTAACATTACCGTGCATGAACCAACAGAAGGTTTGGCTAATCTGCAGTAAGGCCAAGCCTTATAAACTAATAAATAGCTGTTTTTATTCCACAGATACTCTGCTACAATGCAGAGTGTCACAGCACCAGCACCTTTTCTACAAGAACTTGGGGAACCACCACTAGAAAGGAAGATATGGATTAGATGTTTCAGGGCGTACTTAAGTGCCTTTGATGGTCAAAGGTTCAGACCTGAGAGTAAAAAGAACCTCATGCATTACCATCTAAGGCTCGATTGTCAAAATGTATTTGACCACTTACCTCTGTATGATCCGCCCAAAGGTGAGGACCCAGGTGAGTTTGAAATAGCTGTAGCACAATTAGACAAGTACTTAACCAAAGCAAAGAACACTGCGGTGCACAGATAAAAGTTTTTCATAAGGATGCAGAAACCTAATGAAAGCATAGATGCTTTCATCACAGCTTCAAATGTTTTAGCCTCGAAATGTGAGTTTGACAACTTCACATCTCAACTTGTGAGAGATCAACTTGTTACACGATGCTATTGTAAAAAGACACAAGAGAAATGACTTACCTGTAAGGATCCCACCTTAGATAAAGCAGTTGACATTGCCAAGAGTATTGAAAGTTCTATGGATGAGGCCAAGCAACTTGAAACTGTTCTCTCTAACACTACCCATTTCAGGTGCTGTCTCTGCCAAACCTCCTACTGTCACACGTGACAATATCAGAAGACCAAGTATGCCTAGTGGTGGGAGAAATTTCACACAAGGTAGACAGCTCAAACCTAAAATCAGTTTTTATAGGTATGGTTCATCCTTGCATGTCTCATCTTTTAAAAACTGTCCGGCCATCAACCAACTGTGTGGCCAATGTGGCAAAATGGACCATTTTGCCAGGGTTTGCATGAGTGGCAGAAGAAAAAATGTAAGGTGTGTTCTCAATGAAACTGACAATTTCTACAATGTCACGAGTCAGGAATATGTTGTAGTAGTTAAAAACGGCAATGAGAAGAAGAACCCACTGCATGTTCCTGACACCAAAGTGGATGTCACCATCAAAACCAATCGAATTCAACTTCTGGTAGATACGGGAGCACGCATTACCATTGTGTCTCAAGAAAAGTATCCTAGACTTTGGGCTGAAAAGAGCTTATTACCACCCGATGTTCTCATTGTAGCCTTTGAAGGTGGTAGAATTGAGTTGTTGGGTTATTTCTGGGCGGCCATTAGTGTCCTAGGAGAAACTATCAAAGGAACAGTGTATGTGGCAAGAAGGGGTATCACTGTCCTCGGTCTTCTCCATTAGGCTGAGTTTGGTTTGACTATAAAACCGGGTCTGGCTAACCCCGTTATCATTGACACACAACCTGGTCAAAGTCAGATTCCCTTCCATTAAAGACATCAACTCTCTGTCTAGGACTCAAATGGCCAGTGATTGGAAACACAAGTTCAGCAAAATATTTAAGGACCATCTTGGCAGGATCACTAATGTTCAACACTTCATTGAAGTTAAACAAAATGCTAATCCCGCCAAACAAAGGTTACGCAATGTTCCTTTAAGCATTAGAGGGGATCTTTCCAAACGTTTACAAACATTGTGCGCCCAAGGTATAATTGAAGAAGTTGAGTCTACCCTCTGGTTTTCACCAATTATTTTGGCCAAGAAAAGGTTTGGGTACTTGAGAATGAGTGTGGACCTGAGAAGCCTCAACCAAACAATCTGGGTCGATGGTTTTTCCCTCCCACGTATTGAGGATCTCATTGCAAAAGTAGGGTCCTCTTCATGGTATACCAAACTGGACCTCAAGGCTGCCTATCATCAAGTCGAGCTACATCCTCAGTCCCGGCACTTAACAGCCTTTCTTACCCCTGATGGTGTTTTCCAGTTCTGCCAGCTACACCCTTTGGTCTTTCCTCTGCGGCCGCTGTCTTTCAGAGACTCATGACTGAAATGTTTCATCATAACCCTCATGTTGTAGTCTTTCAAGATTATTATTATTATATTTAAACTTGTAAAGCGCGCAGCTACCCGAAGGCTTCCTGGCGCTAGAACCAAATTAAGGTAGAGAGCAAACTGAAGAAGAAGAGGTAGATTATTGGTTAAATTACCAAGTTTTGACTTCTCTGCGGAACTTGAGGTAACAAGATTCATGCGCAGGGAAGATGGAAGGGAGTTCCAGAGGAGGGGAGCCAGAGCAGAAAAAGAGCGACCACCCATTTTGGCTCTCCTAACTCTGGGAACTTGAAACCTACACTGATGAGATGAACGGAGAGTGCGAGTAGGGCAATACCGGTGAACCAGGGTCCTAAGGTAGGGAAGGGCCAAACCTGCATTAATTCTGTGCATGAAGCAAAGAGCCTTAAATTTCACACCGCTTTCAATGCGTAACCAATGTAATTTACGAAGGGAATCAGAAGTGGAGGAAAAGTTGGGAAGTTTACAGAGCAGCTGAGCTGCCATGTTTTGGACTGTCTGTAATTTACGGGTCACCCCTTTGCACGCCCCCAGGAGAAGAATATTGCCGTAGTCCAGTCTAGAGGTGATTAAGGCCTGGACTATGGTTTTCTGTGTCTCCAGAGGGAGCATCCAAATGATCTTGCGGAGCCACTTAATGTTGGTAATACAGGTGGAAGAGGTTTTGACCACGTGGTGCTTCAAAAATGATGCCGAGATTACCTGCTGTTTTTGAGGGAGCGGGGAGGGTACCCATCTGAGAGGGCCAATGTTGAGGCCCCCACAGATTAGTGTTCTTACCAAACAGAAGGAGCTCAGTTTTCCCCCCGTTCAACTTGAGTTTGTTTTCGTGCATCCATGTGGCGATGTTAATAAGCCCTACACTGAGGGAAGAGGGAGTGGAGTGAGAAGCAGTTGAAAGAGAATAGATGATCTGTGTATCATCGGCATATAAGTAGATGATTAACCCAGCTTGTTCCGCAATTGTAGCCAAAGATCTGACATACAAATTGAAAAGTAAAGGGCTCAAAATAGAGCCCTGGGGGACACCATACGCCGATTTGTAGGTTTGAGAGACAGAAGAAGAGGAGAAGACTTGGAAGGAACGGTCAGAAAGAAACCTAACGAACCAGTTGAGGGCTGGGCCAGTAATGCCAGATGATTTAAGGGCTTTGATAAGGATTGGGTGGGAAACGGTGTCAAATGCGGCACTCAGATCAAGCAAAATGAGTGCCACGGTTTCCCCCCATCCACTCGGCAACTAATGGTTTCTGAGACCCCCAACAGAGTGGATTCTGTCGAGAAACCGAATATAATACCTGATTGAGATGGATGAAGGATATTATTGGATTCAACATGCTTGGTAAGTTGTGTATTGATGTGTTTTTCCAGTATTTTTGAGAAAACAGGGAGGAGGGAGATGGGGCGAAAATTGGATGGATTATTAGGGTCGGCATTAGTCTTTTTTAATAAAGGAACAATAATGGCATGTTTCCATGTGGAAGGTACCGAGGCTTCTCTAAGAGAAGAATTGAGCAAATCCAAAATAAGATTAAGGGAGGAGGTGTCAAGAGTTTTGAGAATTTGAGGGGGAAGTGGATCCAGTGGAGAACCAGACTTAATGCTACTAATAATTTTGAGAAGTATAGAGCTATTAAGGAGATCCAAATTACAGATATGTTGAACAGGTAAAAGGGAGGTTTCCTCTAAGGCTTCAGATTCGAAAAAGATCACAGGATGAGATCTATTAGGGGGGCTATTCAGTTGTCGGGGTGTGGGGTGCATGCCCACAGACGCCTCAGGATCACAAGGAGTGACCATATCTGTCACGGCCACGTGTTCTCAGCATCAGGTGATGCTATATGGGGTCCACCTCCAGACTGCCCTATGCTCAGAATTCAAACTACACTGAGCATAAAGTAATCAGGTGAGGGAAAAATAAGAAAACCAGGAAGGGACTGGAACAGGACGGGAGGCTGTAAAGAGAAACAACAAAGAAACACAAGCATTAATATCAACACAATACTAACTACTCTCAAGTGTTCTCGCTAGGACACCACCTACCACGGGTACTAGCTACAATTTCTTCTTCTCCCTCTTGGTAGGTAGTGAATAACCTGAATCCACGATGACCACTATTCTGAAATACAAGAGAGAATGTCAGCATTCATATAAGCAGTCATTCAGCCCAAACACTTCTCCTTCGTTCACCACGGTCACACACACCTTCTAGCCTTCCTGGTGATTCCAACAAAAAATCCCCAAAAGTGTAAGTCTTCAGTCAAAAAATAAGAATCTATGGTGCACTCCAAAATCCTCAGTGAAGTTCCAAATATTGCGCTTTAGTCAAAACACAGTCTTAGTAACTCAAAGTTTCAAAAGCAGAAATCCAAACGTCTATATACCAAACGAATTAGCCACAAGTCCAAAGTACTAGACTGCGTTTTCAACTACGCAAGTAAGCTCCACAGTTCATCACGTAGTCAAACTCACGGAATCCGGGAACAGCAGATGATGATCAATTCCGTCCGCTGCAAGGACTCCGCTAACACCAGCCGGTGCTAGAACAGCGCTCAACAGCCATTGAACGCTCCAAAGAGAAGCCGCCGCTTCCCACTCCTTCGTTCTCTCAGCCGAGAAAACACCGGCGAATGCGAAGAGCAGCTAGATGACACAGCCGCTGCACTTCTCGCCAGCACGCCGGAACCAAAACTTCCGACACTCCAAAACTCCTGCAGAGGCGTACGGCAGCCGCCGCACGCTCTTTTCCTCGAATGAGATCTCCGCCTTGGCCGAACGCCAATGCGGGATACACACCAGTTCTAACTCCAGTTACTGGTCAAAATCACGTACACAGTCTTCCAGTAATCAGGTGCCTTTATAGAGGCTGACTCCTCCCTTAGGCTAAGCTTTCTGGGAGATGTAGTTCTTTCCTTTTTGTACGATCTTTCTAAATTATCCCTCTTCGGGAATCACAACCATGACAGTATATCCCTCTTTACCAGCGCCGGTTGGCCCCTGGCTTTCTCGGATGACTCGCAAAGAAACGGCGGATCGCCACCGGAGCATGAACCCCTGAGCTAGGTTCCCATGAATCATCCGCTGCAGTATACCCCTTCCAGGACACTAGAAACCACAACCTTCTCTGCCTGAAACGAGAATCCAATATCTTGCGCACCTCATACTCCAGATTCCCATCGCGCATTACTGGAGGGACTGCCTTCCTGCGCGCAGCCAGGGCTGGTTTCAGTAAGCTACAATGGAAGACAGGATGAATCCGTAATGAAGCTGGAAGCTTTAGTTTGTATGCCACCGGATTCACCCGTCTCACCACAGTGTATGGCCCAATGTAGCGGGGATGAAACACACTCCGAAATCTGAAGCGGATGTTTTTAGTTGAGAGCCACACTCTATCGCCCACTTTATACTCTGGCCCTTCCTTCCGATGCTTGTCTTCCCATTTCTTATACGAGACCTTTGCCTGATCCAAAGAGGCCTGCACCTTCCGATGGATTTGTAATAGTGCCTTCACTTGGCCTGCCACTGTAGGATGATTGGCCACATCGCAAGGTATGTTTACAGGTAGGATGTTAGCATTGAATCCCGAATTAGCCCGGAAAGGTGTTTCACCAGTGGAACAATGCCAGGCATTGTTATAAGACAGTTCTGCTAACCACAATAAAGAAACCCTGGAATCAGCTGCTTCATCTGCATAGCAGCGTAGGTATTTCTTTAACGTTTGGTTCAGCCTCTCAGTCTGACCATCGGATTGGGGATGGAAACTGGTCGATAGAGCCGCCGAGATGTTCAAGGCCTTACACCAAGTGCGCCAAAACCTGGCCACAAACTGCGGACCCCTGTCTGAGATGATAACTTGTGGAACCCCATGAAGCCGAACCACCTGTGTTAGTAGCAGCTGGGCTGTTTGTGACGCTGAGGGTAGATTCCTACAGGGAATAAAATGTCCCATCTTGGTGAAACTATCCACCACCACTAGGATGGCGTCGTTTCCTTTATCCATAGGCAAGCCTACCACAAAGTCCAAATTAATCACCTGCCATGGCCTCGATGGCGTTGGCAACGGCATAAGTAGCCCTGCCGGTTTCGATGGAACGTTCTTGGCTCTTGCACAGGTCTCACACTGGTTCACCCACTGTCTTACATCCCGAACCAGTCCTTCCCACCAGAAATGTCTCTGAACCTCATGGACTGTCTTTTGATGACCCTGATGACCGGCCATGAGGGCGTTATGGCACCAATTGAAAGCCATCAAACGGAGTTCATGGTTCGGAAGAAACAACCTGTTCTGCACCATTGGTAAACCATGTTTGAGGTACCGCTGACCAGCCACCGCCGCCCACTCCTCCCATTGCTGCGGAGTACGCTGCTTGGCTACCACCTCTAGGAAATGTTCCACCTGGATTGTACATAACACCACTTCTGGCGATAGAATGGGTTTGAGATCCGTTTTCTTATCACTATCCGTATTTAAACACCGTGATAGAGAATCTGCCTTTCTATTCTCCACCCCTGGACGAAAGGTGATCGTGAACTCAAACTCTGCAAAAAACAGCATCCAGCGCATTTGCCGTTGGGACAAATGCCGGGCTGTTTTCAAGTACACCAGGTTACGGTGATCGGAATATACTGTCACTGGATGGCTACCTCCCCACAGATAATGCCTCCACTCCTGAAAGGCCTTCTTCACTGCCAACAGTTCTTTCTCTGCAATGGTATAATTACCTTCAGCTGGATTAAGTTTTTTCGAGAGAAACGCCACTGGGTGCAACAATCCAGTTGTCTGCTCTCTCTGGGATAGAACTGCCCCAATGGCCACATCCGAGGCATCGGCTTCAACTATGAACGGCTCATCCATCTGGGGATGCATAAGTACTGGGGCTGAACTAAATGCCTTTTTCAGATGTTCAAAGGCCTCCTTTCTTGTGTCCATCTAAAGGTTACTCCTTTCTGTAGCAGGCGGGGGATAGGTGCGACCAACTGTGAGAAATGTGAGATAAATCTCCTGTAATAATTGGAGAACCCCAAGAAGCACTGGATGTCCCGTACATTCATAGGAACCGGCCACTCCAAAACAGCCCTCACTTTCCGATCAGCCATTCTGAACCCCCGAGGGTTAAGGATCACCCCCAGGAATTCCACCTCATCCACCCCAAACTCGCATTTACTCAACTTACAGAACAGGTGATGTTCCTGTAATTTTTGAAGGATCAGTAGCACATGACTGGCATGTTGGGCAGAGGACACCGAGTATATCAATAAGTCATCGATATAGATGATCACAAACCTGTCCACGAACTCCTTCATAATGTCATTAATGAAGAACTGGAATGCCGCCGGGGCATTACATAGCCCGAATGGCATCACCAGATATTCATACAGCCCGAAACATGTCTTAAAGGCCGTTTCCACTCATCACCAGCCCTAATCCTGACCAGATGATAAGCCCCTCTTAAATCCAGGCGCGTATAGATCTTCGCCTCTCGGACTTGGTCTAGAAGGACGGCGATGAGTGGAAGCGGATACCTGTTTTGTACCGTCACCTGGTTCAGCTGTCTATAATCGATACATGCCCTCAAATCTTTGTTGGCCTTAGCAATGAAAAACAATGGCGAGGCAGCCGGGGAACGGGAAGGACGAATGAAGCCAAGGGCGCTAAAGTGCTCGATGTATTTCCTCAGATGCTCTGTTTCCGACACCGACAGCGCATACACCCTACACGAAGGTACCACCGCCCCTTCCACCAAATCGATTTGACAATCATAATCCCGGTGCGGGGGCAATGTTTCTGCCTTTGCCTCACTAAAGACGTCCCTGAATTGATGGTATGTAGAAGGCAGTTCCACATCTTTTTCCACCGCAGTGGCGATGGAAAATCCCTGGGCTAATGAAGAAACATGAGAGGCAGAAGGCTGCATACAACCCCCCTCACATTCCTCTGACTCGAAAACCACAGTCCTAGCTCTCCAATCGATGGATGGGTTGTGTTGCCACAACCAGGGCATTCCAAGGATCACCTCATATTGAGGAGCCTCGATGATATTCAACACAATCCTTTCACAGTGTTCTGACAATTCCCCTGGCATAACCAATTCCACATTCTCAGTATGGGCTGTAACCAGGCCAGACTTCAACTGCGTGCCATCCACTGCCAACACCATTTCAGGCTTGTCAATTGGCACCTTCACCAACCCTAGTCTATCCACCAACCCTTGATCTATGAAGTTGCCCGTTGCTCCCGAATCAATCATGGACACCACCGGGTGACTCTCATAGATGGTATTTAAGAACATGGACAACAGAATGTGAGACTCGGACCTTTTACACTTGGGTACCTCTAACGATGGTATTTTCCACTCTGGTGATGGCTTTCTGTCCAGAGACAAGGCCTCAAGGTTGGGATATTTGATATCACTCTCTACCGTCTTGGTTACTGCTAACTGCTTCAAGGGAGGGGAATAGTTGGTCTTTTTAGGCCGCATGGTACAATCCCTAACATAATGCCCCTTTTTGCCACAATACATACACAGGCCCATCGCTCTTCTGCTCTCTCTCTCAGCCTTCGTCAATGGAGGTCGAATAGCTCCCAACTCCATGGGTTCTGGTCCTACATCTTTTATGCTAGCCCTACCCCCCAACTGCGAGCCATATCCTGGTCGATCCCCCTTCCTATGTTCACCCCCTCTATTGGACATACGATGGTCTAATCACAATGTGAGATTGATGAGATCAATGCAGGTTTTAGGCTGGGGGTCTATCTGTGCTAATACATCTTTGATTTCGTCGTTTAATCCCTGATAGTATAACGCCATCCGTTTAGCCTCGGGCCAAGATGTTTCGACTACCAAGCGATTAAAGGCCGTCATGTAGGTTACCAGCTCTTTTTTCCCCTGGCGTAACCCCAACAACTCTTTATCCGTGCTCAACGTGGTGGCCCGTCTATCAAAGACCCTTTCGAATTCCGCACGGAACGCTTCCCAGTTGGATAACAGAGCATCGTCAGATCTCACCATTGGCACCGCCATGTTGGCAGCATCCCCTGTAAGGTAGGATATGGCAAAGGCTACTCGGGAAATGTGAGTTGGAAAAGAGGCCGGCCTACACGAAAAATGCAATGCCACCTGGGTCAAAAAGGTCTGGATGGTAGCAGGATCCCCCGCATACCTCTCCGGGCTGGCTAATGGGATAGGGGGAGACACCGTTACCTGTATTGGCGTACCACCCGTTGTGGCATCAAACGGGTTACGCGTCTGCCTATCAAACCGTTCTTTCAAAGCTGCAGTTTCAGCCCTAGAAGTCTCAAGTTCATGTTAGACAACACCCAACGCACGCAACACATCTTCTAGAGTGGCCATCCCAAAAGCACCCCCTGACCGGGAGAACAACAATACTTGGGTACGTGATTCTGTCACGGCCACGTGTTCTCAGGATCAGGTGATGCTATATGGGGTCCACCTCCAGACTGCCCTATGCTCAGAATTCAAACTACACTGAGCATAAAGTAATCAGGTGAGGGAAAAATAGGAAAACCAGGAAGGGACTGGAAGGGACTGGAACAGGACGGGAGGCTGTAAAGAGAAACAACAAAGAAACACAAGCATTAATATCAACACAATACTAACTACTCTCAAGTGTTCTCGCTAGGACACCACCTACCACGCGTGGTAGCTACAATTTCTTCTTCTCCCTCTTGCTAGGTAGTGAATAACCTGAATCCACGATGACCACTATTCTGAAATACAAGAGAGAATGTCAACATTCATATAAGCAGTCATTCAGCCCAAACACTTCTCCTTCGTTCACCACGGTCACACACACCTTCCAGCCTTCCTTGTGATTCCAACAAAAAATCCCCAAAAGTGTAAGTCTTCAGTCAAAAAATAAGAATCTATGGTGCACTCCAAAATCCTCAGTGAAGTTCCAAATATTGCGCTTTAGTCAAAACACAGTCTTAGTAACTCAAAGTTTCAAAAGCAGAAATCCAAACGTCTATATACCAAACGAATTAGCCACAAGTCCAAAGTACTAGACTGCGTTTTCAACTACGCAAGTAAGCTCCACAGTTCATCACGTAGTCAAACTCACGGAATCCGGGAACAGCAGATAATGATCAATTCCGTCCGCTGCAAGGACTCCGCTAACACCAGCCGGTGCTAGAACAGCGTTCAACAGCCATTGAACGCTCCAAAGAGAAGCCGCCGCTTCCCACTCCTTCGTTCTCTCAGCCGAGAAGACACCGGCGAATGCGAAGAGCAGCTAGATGACACAGCCGCTGCACTTCTCGCCAGCACGCCGGAACCAAAACTTCCGACACTCCAAAACTCCTGCAGAGGCGTACGGCAGCCGCCGCACGCTCTTTTCCTCGAATGAGAACTCCGCCTTGGCCGAACGCCAATGCGGGATACACACCAGTTCTAACTCCAGTTACTGGTCAAAATCACGTACACAGTCCTCCAGTAATCAGGTGCCTTTATAGAGGCTGACTCCTCCCTTAGGCTAAGCTTTCTGGGAGATGTAGTTCTTTCCTTTTTGTACGATCTTTCTAAATTGTCCCCCTTCGGGAATCACAACCATGACAATATCAAGTAATTTAGGGGAGGAAGAAGAGGAAACATATTTGTCAAAATCGGTATAGATGGTGTTAATTTTAGAAATAAAAAATTTGCCAAGGAATTACACTGAGAAACATCTAAACAAGGCGCCTTGGGCTGACAAGCTGCACCCGAAAGTTCTTGTACAACCTTAAAGAGTGCCCTGGGGCGATTTTGTGCCTCGAGTATGGTTGTATTGACATATTCCCTTTTGGCAGATTAGCAGAGTGAGTGATAGTTAGTTAAGGCAGTCTTATAAGTGAAAAATAGCAGCTGGCTTGTGTCTGGAGTGTCGAGAAATTCAAGTCATACTTGTGGGGCAGATCTTTTGTTCTCGAGAATGACCATCAGCCCTTAGTTGGCATCTTGTCCGGAAAAATGTTAAATGCACTACTGCTCACTTGGCCAGGTTGTCTACAAAACTCCTGGAGTACACATTTAGTGTAGAATACATTCCTGGGGGAACGAATTGCAAAGCGGACTGCTTATCTAGGCTCCCACTTTCTGACACTGAGGAGCAAGACTGGGAGACTGGAGTAGAGGAATGTTTTGTACAATGTATCAGTCAAGACTGCTTGTCCTTTGCATAAGGATATTAGATTACTGTAGTTGATGTAAATGTAAATTGATACTTGTATATCGCACTACTTACCCGCAAGGGTCTCAAGGCACTTGTACGAATACCGCTGTGAAACCCATTCTGGCTTTCCCTGTGAGGCGTCCACTCCTGGGCACCCCCAAGGTGGAGGCCAGGCATCCTTAGCGTTGTGGGGGCCGTTGTGGAGATTAAGCAAGCTATTGCCCAGAGTTGCAGAGTGGGACTCCATGATTGGAATAGGCACCGAGGTGAGAATTATCAGGTCCATGGAATTTTGAGCCCAAGACCCGCCGAGGTGGGGAATTGAACCCTGGTCCCGGGCCAGACCTCTGCATCAGGGTCTGCCGCTCTAACCATTGAGCCACACTTCTCCACTAGTTGATAAGGATACTGTGCTCAGGGAAGTTGCTTTGCTGATCAAGAAAGGCTGGTCGAAAGAGTAGTGTCCTTCCCCCGATCTTCAGATGTTCTGGAAGGTCAGCAATGAGCTTTCGGTTGAGGGCGGAAAAGTAGTCAGAGGCGACAAACTCGTGCCTCCTGTGTGTTACCAAGAGAAAATTATCTTAGCTGCTCATTCAGGTCACCTTGGTGCAACCATCACCAAGAGAAAGGTCAGAACTGACTTCTGGTGGCCTAGGATGGACACCCAGGTTGATGAGTTAGTAAAACAATGTGTACCATGCAATGCAAGTGACAAAGTTCCTGTGCTAGAGGGTGTTGTTGAATCTCCCATGCCTCTTCCTGCGTGAGCCTAGCAGAGGTTAGTACTGGACTTTCTTGGGCCTTTCCATGGTCTTCCTGCCACCTCAAGATACGTCCTGGTCCTTGTTGACTATCTATCCAGGTGGGTTGAGGTTAAATCCATCAGTGTCATAAATTCCAAGAATGGCATCAACTGCCTGAATAAGATTTTTCTCAGGGAAGGTTATCCTGAGGAAATTCTTACAGACAACGGTGTTCAATTAATATTGCAGGAGATTAATTCCTTTCTGCGCTTTTGTGGCATTGAACACACCAGAACTCCTCTTTACCACCCACAAAGCTATGGAAAGGCAGAGAGGTTCAATAGAGTTGTGGTAGAGTGTGTCCAGGCAGCTTTCAGATCTAGGTCTTATATTTTCGAAGCTGTGAAAGATCTAGTTTGCTCATACCGTATGACGCCACCAATTTCAGTCCATTCGAACTTATGAGGGGGGGAAAGCTTCCTCACAGGTTGATCCTTTTTGGATGGTGAAGTCTTTCCACCCACCATGGTGGTGACAGGAGGTGCATGTGGGAGTCTGCCAACAACAAATCATCTGAGACATGTTTAAAAATCTTGAACCTACTGTCAGGAAAGAAACCTACAGACTTTGTGTTGGAGACTCGGTTAGAGTAAAAAACCCCTGTCTCGGTAAGAAAAGGACTCTCTAAGTTTTTAGATTCTCAGCAGGTTATAGAGATTCGCAAGAATGCTGTGAAATTGGCCAATGGAAACTGGTGGAGCACTTCTCGTGTGGCCAGAGACTCATGTTTTTTCTCTGAAACTGTGAAGAATGATAAAAATGTTTCGAGGGGGATGGTGTCAGGAAGAGCACCAGGGTCCATGCTAGACCAAGCAGATTACGAGATTATGTATAAATTCAAACGTTTGTTATTTACATCGGTTTTTTCACCTCTCTTTCTTTCTGTATTCGTTTCCTCTTTCCGTTGTTTCAGTGTCATTTTGTCAAAAGGGGGAGGTGTGGTGATATGATGCAGGTAGAGATCAGCGAGAGTGTTGTGATGTCATCTGGAGTGTTGGCAGGCATTCTGCCCTGAGTGTTCTCTCAGTGGCAGTTACTGCTTGTGCCTTGGCTGTGCCAGCTGGGACGGCTCTCTGTACCCCATCAATAAATACTATTTCTGGAAATTCACTACTGAGTCCTTCCTACTTCATGTCAGTCACTTTCTTGTAATTCTGCCCCTTCATGTTTCCCTGAAAATTAGGATTGTATGTGAATCATGAGGAAACCTCAGATGGGCAGATTTATGACTTTTAAAAGGGATGTTGTGACTCAATCACTGTCCGCACCACTGTGAAAACCATATATCACCTGCCCTCTCTGGAGGCCAAAGGATTGAAGATCTTTCAAATTTAGGAGTAAGAAAAAGATTGAAAACTTTGAAAATATAGGACACAGTTAGACAGTGACGTATGAAGAGAGAGGTGAAACAATTCCAGGTGTCAAAGTCTGATAACTGCCTAGCAGTCCACTAGAGGGTTCCCTTGGTCATATTCACCTCACCTGCAACCGGAACTACCGCTGCACATTCCAGTCGGAACCGAGGGGTTTGGAATTAAGGGTAAACAAGATGGATTCTCAGGAGAAATTTAGAGGGCTAGTTCTTTACACAAGGAAGAGTATCTGCTACCCCAGCGTCACCACGACCCTGGGCAGCCAGTTTCCCAGCTGTCATGCAGTTGAACATCTGCAATTCTCCAGGCAGTCTTTTCCTTGGATGGAGCCCGTTCTTGCTGGGCAGGAGGCCTGCCTAGCCCAGCCTGTGGGCTTCATGGGCAGGCTCTGCACAGACTTCCGCCTGGAGCCTCCTGCTTCCCACTGGGAACCATGACGTCGGGGGTTCTTGATAGCGCTCACTTAGTCCCCACTTGGCAATCTCTTCTGCTAATCCCAGAACATAGGATCTAAATAGAGTAGCCCATGGGGCCAAATAACTAGGGCAGGCTGCAGTCTGCAATACGAGCCCAAATGAGTCTCCACAGTGAAAGCAAAAACTAGCCGTCTTTAATAGAGCGTTGCAGGGGTTGATGGAAAAGCATGTGGCAGCAGAGATGTGTACTCAAAAGAATACATTTATAGTCCCCAGAAATTAATAAATGCAATTTCAACTACCTCAGAAATCATTCAAAGAAGTGGAAAAAAATAAAACGGAACAGTTGAGCCCAGCCAAATATTGGCAATAAATCACCCCATGGCACAACCACGAAAACAGTAACTGTTACGCATAATGGTACTAAGAGACAAAATAAGCATTTGGCACTAAAACATCCGTTTCAACAAAGCAACCGCGTGTTCTGCTTTTGCAGACACTGCATTTCACGAGCACCTTTTACTTCATGGACACTGTTCTCAAAGTGTCAGTTATTTAAAGAGGGCACTAACAGCCAGATTCATCATTGTAAAATCGGCTCGCAAAGGGCCAGATTCTGAGAATCTGGCCCTTTGCGAGCGCAATTTTTGCATTTGGGAGTCATCATCCCAAATGCAAAAATCGCAAATTGCGAAATCGCTAAATTGTGAGGAATTACATTTAAGGAATCCCTATTTGAGATTCCTTAAATGCAATTCATGAACCATTTTTGAATTGCGAAATCGCTATTTTTGGCCGCTATTTACCGCGAAGTCTGACTTCATGGTAAATAGCGAAAACTTTGAAAAATGCACTTTAGTGCATTTTTCAAAGTTGTATGTTACACACACACATGTCCTTTGGACATGTGTGTGCGCAACATCAGTCTACATTTACATTTCAGGGGTGCTACAGGGTGTCCTTTGGACACCTCTGGCACCCTTGAAATTGCATCCTTATTTGCGATTAGCAAATTGCAAATCGCAAATAAGGAATGTCTCCCCATTCATTCCTATGGGCCTCTAGGCCCATAGGAATGCATGGGGAGTCATTCCTTATTTGCGATTAGCAATTTGCTAATCGCAAATAAGGAAGCTGTAGAAATCGCAAATATTATTGCGATTTCTACATGAATCCCGTTTTGCGAGTCATTAATAGCGATTCCTTAATAATCGCTATCAAGGACTCGCAAATCGGGACATTGATGAATCTGGCTGTAAGGCCTAGCAGCCAGACTCATCATTGTAATCGGCTCGCAAACGGCCAGATTCTGAGAATCTGGCCCTTTGCAAGCGCAATTTTTGCATTTGGGATTCATCATCCCAAATGCAAAAATCGCAAATTGCAAAATCGCTAAATTGCGAGGAATTGCATTTAAGGAATCTCTATTTGAGATTCCTTAAATGCAATTAATGAACCTTTTTTGAATTGCGAAATCGCTATTTTTAGCCGCTATTTACCGCGAAGTCTGACTTCGTGGTAAATAGCGAAAACTTAAAAAAATGCACTTTAGTGCATTTTTCAAAAGTTGTATGTTACACACACACATGTCCTTTGGACATGTGTGTGCGCAGCATCAGTCTACATTTACATTTCAGGGGTGCTACAGGGTGTCCTTTGGACACCCCTGGCACCCTTGAAATCGCATCCTTATTTGCGATTAGCAAATTGCTAATCGCAAATAAGGAATGTCTCCCAATTCATTCCTATGGGCCTCTAGGCCCATAGGAATGCATGGGGAGTCATTCCTTATTTGCGATTAGCAATTTGCTAATCGCAAATATGGAAGCTGTAGAAATCGCAAATAGTATTGCGATTTCTACATGAATCCCGGTTTGCGAGTCATTAATAGCGATTCCTTAATAATCGCTATTAAGGACACGCAAATCGGGACATTGATGAATCTGACTGTTTATGTATCAAGCCGTTTGCGAATCGCAAAGGCTGAAATTCACAGAATTTCGGCCTTTGCGAATCGCAAACAGTATATTTGCATTTTTCGGCATGCATCAAAAATTCGCAAATTAAGGAATCGCCAAAAATTGCAAATCCTTATTTTGCCGTAGCATTTAAGGAATCGCAATTTTGCGATTCCTTAAATGCTATGTATGTAGGGCCATATGTATGAACGCATTTTCCCATAGACACAGAATGGGTAAAAACCTTTGATACATCTGGCCCGTAGCATTTTTTAATCGCAAATTAACACCAACTTGTAGTTGATGTTAATTTGCGAATTCTTTTAAAAATGCACAATTTTGCATTTTTGAAGGTGGCATGTGACGCACACACATGCCCATAGGGCATGTATGTGCGCCATATGCACACACACATGTACATTTCAGGGGTGCAGCAGGGTGTCCTTGAGACACCCCTGCACCCTTGAAATTATTCTCAAATTGCGATTAGCAAATTGCGAATCGCAAATTGAGATTAATTTCACAATCATTCCTATGGGCCTCCTGGCCCATAGGAATAAATGGGAAATTATTCCTTAATTGCGAATTCGCAAATTGCGAATTCGCAAATAAGGAAGATTAAGAAATCGCTAAAAAATAGCGATTCTTTACATACATCCCATTTTGCGATTTCTAAATAGCGATTCCTTAAAAATCGCTATTTAGAAATCGCAAAATGGAATCTTGATACATCTGCCCCTAAGTGTGGCAGCTAAATCCCAAATATACTGCATCTCCTTTCAAGTTTAGTTGTCTTGAATCTTAAAGTGCCTACTCACTAGACGCCTACATAATACACGTATGACACTTGATATTTTTTCCAGATGAGCTGTTTCTTAAAAGAAACAAGTCCTACCAGGGTTTCATCGTTTATTATAACAAGTGTGTACATGTGGACCACGCAATATAGTGTATGTTTTCTGTACACTAATTTAAGATAGAAGGGACAGGGTTAATAACAACCTATGTTTCTGTGTAAGACACAAACAATAATTGCTGGTAACTCATTTTTTTTTATCCGACCTTTTGAAATTGTGTAATTTTGTTTCTTACGAAACCAGTTTATTTTCTATAGGGTCATGTCCTTTTCTTTATCAATGAGTGATAGCCTCATACAGCTAGAATGTGCCAGGTAATTTGCTTTATTCACTAATGCCCAGATGCATCAACCTTTTTAGGAAGTGCAAACGGTGCGATTCGCATAAATCGGCCTTTTGCACTTCCTAAATTGGTTACTGGGATGCATCAAGCATTTTTTGGAAATCGCTTTTTTTTGCGAGTTCCAAAAAATGCGATTGCTGTTAAGGAAACATTTTTAGCTTACTCCTATCAATAGTTATACTTTATTAAAGTATTCCTATGTTAGCCTATGGAGCCAATGCGCTACAATGGGGAAAATTAAATTGGCATTTTTTTCCTAACCAGGGCATATAAAACATAATTTATAATGTTACTGCTCATACTTACAAAGATCCCTATCACTGTGGCCATTAGGGGAGACCTTAAGGGTTAATTATATGTAAACATAATGTAGTTTAAGACTTCGAATCTACCTTTAATTGCTAAGTCGAATTTGCATATAATTTAATTTTAAAAGAAGCCTGCAAATCATGGCTGCCTTTCAAATAACAGCAGGCATATCATTGATTTAAAAAGTGCATTAAACCTACTTGGCCAATAAACCTACATGCCCCACTATAAACTAGAGACTTACAGGTAGGTTGTCAGTAATAATTGAAACTATATCTAATTACCATGTACTTTTAATCAGAGCTTAATCAGAGCTTAGGCCCTGTGTCTGGTTATCAGAGCCCAGTGCACACTCAGAGTCAGAAAAACAGCATTTAGTAGTCATAAAGGGGGCAAAAAGTGGCGGAACATTGCAAAAAACCCTGGCTTCTGACACTCTTGAATTCCAGAGGACAGAAAGGATATGGTCTTGGAACACCAATGTACAGAACCCATATGGCCCAGGAATACCAATGTGCAGAACTGATCACAAAAGTGAAATGGGGAGAGGATGCAGCCTAACGGCTAGGGTGGTCGACCTCAAATCTGGGGAACCGGGTTCGAGTCTCAGCAAGGACGTGCAACATCCTGTGATTCTGGGCAAATCACTTAATCTCCCCTTGCCCAACAAAAATGAATGTGTCCTCATGTAATGCAACTGGTGCTTGTGTAAAGCACTCTGATACCCAAAACCTTTGGGTCAAGTTCGCGCTATATAAAACTCTGTTAAAAAAAAAGTGACCTTTCAACTGTTTCAGATATGTATCTCTAGATAAGTGAATTTCTCTCATTAGATGAATGTGAAGTGAAAGACATTACAGGCGCTTTGCTCATGCTTGTGGCAATGAGATATAAGATATGGCTTCCTGGATGCAGCCACTAGGTTCAATACTGTGTATATCAGGAACATAGAAAGCCAGAACAGTAACCTGCATAGAATTAACACGAATCTGACTTGCACAGGAGCCTCGCTACTAACGTAAGATCAGTGAACTAAACTGCGGGCTAAGGGGTATGCACATAAGAGTTTGAAACAGCACAAGATTCATAGAGCAACAGCGACAAATGCCCTATCATCACTTGAAGGCCAAAAGACAATACCTGGTGCAACATAAGAATCTTTGCAGGTTCAGACCCCTGCACAGTTAAAAGACCATGACCAGTTGTTTAATGTTTCAAACATGTACACTTAGAGTCTGTGTATCGAACACTGTCTTAAACAGGGACAATTAACAGAAGGATTTGATATACCACCCTTGCTGTTAATCAGAAGCTTAATGTCTTCACATTGTATCTGAAGGTGGTTCCTATTCTCACATTGTGTACTTGTGTCTCATAAAGTCAACCCTGAACCCTTTCGTGGGCCTAATTCCAGAGCCAGTTATTGTACTATTCACTGTAGAACACCAACCAGGTGTGCCTTCAAGTGAGTCACAATTGATTGCAGGTAGTTACCACATTTGTAGCACAGAGTGGTGGGAATCATGGGAGGGATTTCTCACACAATATTCAGTGGCTTATGACTGTTCTTTTCCTTTTAATGTTTGACAGCTGAGCACGTTGAGGGAACATCTACACCGAGCGCCTATGGCCTCCTGCCCCATACCCCCACTTTCTTCCTTGTTGATTTCACTAGCACAAGTAAGAGGGTAGGGACTGAGGAGTTCACCCACATTGTCTCTGCACGGCAGTACCACAGTCTTAGAGATAAGGTTTGCTGTAAGTCAGACAGAAGGCAAAGCCCAAGATGATCAACTCACACAGATGATATGGACAACCAGGACATGACACTTAGGGATATTGCTAACATATTAGTGAGTATTCCGACCAAGAACCACAGTTTAAGGCAGGATGTTACAGCATTACCTATGCAGTTAATGACATGACACAGCGACCCCTTGGGGCCCAGCTCATGTTCTGAACCCCAAACAAAAGACTATGCTTAAACCACCTACACTTCTGCCCCCTGGTGTAACATCTCTTACAAGGACAATCTCCCAGGTGAACCCCACACAAATCCAAGTCATTACTATGCATCCTATACCAGTAGCAGCCTCAGAAACTTTTTATGGGGATAGCAGGTTTACCCTCGATCAATGCGATTTACATTTCATGGCACACTCAGCTACATTTCCTGACAACACCTCCAAAAAGGCCTGTATGCTCCTATATTTAGGAGGAGATGCTGCCCAGTGGTCAATTCCTTAAGTGGAGAAAGACGATCCAATCTTATATAACTATGTAACTGTCAAAGAAACAATGCGAAGGATGTTTGCATATCTTGTGTTCATGCAAGCTGCTGATAATGAGCTCCTCAGCTTAAAACAGAGGAGATTAGATTTATTACATTATGTGACCTACTTCAATTATTCGTTCATCCAAACCAACTGGCCAGAAGGCAAAGAAGTCTCAGTTTTTTTATGTGTGATTTATGCGATGACTTGAAAGACCTAATTACACAAATGGTGGATTCACCGGACGACATTAGTGAACTCATACATCTGGTGGTAAAATTAAACTATAGACTTTTAGAAAGGAAGTCAGAGAAAGGAAAAGGTGGTGAACACAAAGACATAGTGGTCAGAGATAAACCCATAGGAGATACTCTTAGGAGTAATGTGACATCAGAGCCTATGCAGAAAGGAAGGGTTCGAGGACCCTTAACTAGAGAAGAGAAAGGTCAGAGACAAAAGTTAAACCAATGTTTATGCTGCAGGAAAAATTGGCATTTTGTGAAAGAATGGCCGAACGAAACAAAATCTAGACAGAGTAAACCAGGAGTGACTGCAGTGCTTCTGTATATTTGGTAGAAAATGAACAAGCTTGGTTGAGGTTGTGGTCGGCATACTGGGTTAGTGTTCTAATTCAACCACAAAGAGAAGTCCCTGTACCTTTCATCACCATGTTATTTTAGCTTCAGACTCAGGTCACACCTGGTAAGAAAGGGCTCTCATTGATTCAGGGGCATTCAGGAACTTCATAGATACCCAATTCCTCAAAATACTAGGCATAGCAATTGTACGAAAAGACAAACCCGGTATCATGAGAGGGGTTAATGGAAAATAACTAACATCTGGGCTCATACGATTCTACACCGAACCTCTGGTAATGGCTTGTGCAAATAATCACAGAAAACAAATCATGCTTGATTTTATTGATGCCCTACAGTTTTGACTGACCTTGGGCATTTCTTGTCTTACCAGACATAACCTACACATAAACAGGTGTAACTAGGTTATTACACTAAACTCGGAGCACTGTAAGAGCACTTGTTATCAAGAACCCTCAAACAAGACTAATTGGACTCTTTAGGCTCAATTATTCCTGTTAAACATTCATAGTGTTACAGCAGAAGGGAGCATACTCGATGTGTATTCGTATTTGTTGAGTGTCTTTTACAAAAAAAGGGGCAATACCCTTCCACCTTGCAGCAGTTTTGACTGTCAAATTGACTTAGACCCAGGAGCCAAGCTGCCATGCAGCATAGTGTATGCTCTCATGGAAAAAGAAAATGAACATCTAAGAAAGTATTAGGATGAATATTTATAGAATGTGTTCATACACCAATCAAAGGCTTCTTTCTCTTCCCCCTCTGTTTTTTTTCAAAAAATAGGAAGTGTCTTCGTCTCTGTATTGATTATCATGATCTGAATGATATTACGGTTAAGAACAGTTATTTATTGCCATTAATTCTCAGTCTATTGGATCAGGTCAAGAATGCCTACATTTACAAGAAAGTAGATTTGCATAGGGTATACCACATAGTCAGATTTAAAGAGGGCGAGAAATGGAAAACTGCATTTAGAACTATCTTTTTGAATACCTGATCATGCCTTTCTGACTCTGTAACATCCACTCCGCTTTCCAGTTCTTTATGAATTAGGTGTCCAGCAGGTCTATGAGATACTCCAGCAACTCCAAAAACACAATCTCTCTGTGAAACTGGAAAAATGTGTGTTTCATACCACAGAGGTTGAATTCATTGGGTACATTTTGAGTTCCAAGGGAATTAGCATGGATACAAAAAAAGTAGACTCCAGCTTACAAGGACCATTGCCAAAATCAGTGAAACAGATCCAAAGTTTATTGGGGTTTGCTAATTTTTATAGATGCTTAATCTGTCATTTTTCAGAGACCATTACACCCGTTACTCGACTTCTCCGAAAAGGGGTGAAGTTTACCTGGGAGCAGAGCAAGCTTTTCAATCCTTTAAAAAGAAATGCACCACTGCACCCATTTTGGCTCATCCTAACGCAAGGCCAGAACATCCTTATGTGTAAGAAGTGAAGCAGATACTTCCCAAATTGCCATAGGTGGCATTCTTTCCCAACAAGACACCAATACAGGACAACTTCCTCCAATAGCCTATTATACCTGGAAACGATTTCCTACAGAAGGCAATTACTCTATAGAAGATTGTGAATTGTTGGCTATTAAGGCAGTAGTCAAGGAGTGGTGACAATGTTTATTAGGAAACAAACACGCAGTGACTATTTAGGCATACCACAGAAATGTACAGATTTTACGATCAGTTAGGGCTCTACATTCTCATCAGTTAAGGTTGACATTGTTTTTCAGTGATTACAATTTCGTCATCACCCTCTGCCAGAGAAGGAAAATGCTAGGGGTGACACTCTTTCCAGAATAGGGAAGGACGATAATTTGCATGCCCTACAGGAACCTAAAATCTTTTCCCAGCCAGTTGTTGTCAGGGCCTTATATTAACATCTACCTTCTTACCCGACCTACAAAGCAGTCTAATTAACAAGACACAAGAAGAGTGGGTAAGCAGTAACCCAGAACTCGGTTTCCATGCTGGCCTATTGTTTAAAGACAATAAATGGTATCTTCCCACTAAGAAACACCAACACAAAACCTTAGAACACTTGCAAAGACCCTTCTGGTGGCCATCTGTGCCCAAAGGTATACAATACTTTATATATCAGTGTTCAATCTTTGCTCAAGGCGAAACCTCACATGTACCCCCAGAGTGGCTTATTACATCCAATACCCATGCCTCCAAGGCCATGGCACTCAGTGTCCTTAGATGTGTGGTTGGGTTACCAAAAACCAAGAGTGGATTCACTACCATCCTCATTACTGTGGACTATTTGCCCAAAAAAAAGCATTTTGTGCCTTTGAAAAAAAATCTTCCTTCAACATCAGAACAGTTCCCAATTTTTATGTCTCACATAGTATGTTCGTACAATATGCCCTCCATCTTGATCACAGATTAGTGGTCAAAATTTGTGTCCCACTTTTGGGAATAACTATGTAAATCTTCGGACATGGATGTGCGTCTCTCTTCTGCTTACCATCCCCAAACAGATGGTCAATCAGAAAGAACAAACCAGACTATACAAAAATACTTGACATGTTTATTACTTACCATGAAAGAGGAATGGTCCGAATTGTTGTAGACAATATTTACTTTATTTTTATTTTGAAGGTCCTATAGAGCGCGAACAAGATCCTTGCGGATATCAGAGCGCTTTACAGTATATCAGTGTAATTATAAAAACGGATAAATGAAGGTAAGGAACAAATACATAAAAACTCTTGACCCTGTCACCAGGTAGGTTGCCCCCCCCAGCTGCCACACAGTCCTCCTGTGCCGCTACCCGCTGTGATCTGACCGCCTCTCCCCACTGAGGTTGGCCTTGCATTGCCTGTGCTTGTTTTTATTTCTTGTGTTTCCGTGATTCGGATTCCGCCTTTTACTTGTTGCCACTTTTGTTTTACATGGTTTTACTGTTGTTGTTGTTTTTCACATTCTGCCCTTTGTGCCCTCTCCCCTGCCCCCTTTTGCCTTCTGTGTCACCCACCCGCTCCCTTGCACTTCCCGCCGCTGCGTCCCTTGTGGCCCCGCCCCCATGGTATCCCATTGGCCGCCCCACTCCCGCCTCCCAGCTGCTCCTCCCTCCCAAAGCCCCTCATATGGAGGCCGCGCGGTGGTGAAGGCAGTGACCCTTGACCTTGTCACCAGGTAGGTTGAGCCGCCACACAGTCCTCCTGTGCCGCTGTCCTGCTGCCGCTACCCGCCGTGATCTGACCGCCTCTCCCCACCGATGTCGGCCATGCATTGCCTGTGCTTGTTTTTATTTCTTGTGTTTCCGTGACTCTGATTCCGCCTTTTACTTGTTGCCACTTTTGTTTTACTTGGTTTTACTGTTGTTGTCGTTTTTCACTTTGTGCCCTTTGTGCCCTCTCATCCCGCAATCTTTTGCATTCTGTGTCACCCACCTGCTCCCTTGCGCTTCCCGCTGCTGCGACCCTTGCGGCACTGCCTCCCTTGTATCCCATTGGCTGACCCACTCCCGCCTCCCAGCTGCTTCTCCCTCCCACAGCCCCTCCTATGGAGGCCGCATGGTGGTGAAGGGGGCTACCCTTGACCCTGTCACCAGGTAGGTCGCCCTCCAGCCGCCACACGGTCCTCCCGTGCGATGTCCCGCTGCCGCTACCCACTGTGATCTGACCGCCTCTCCCCACCGAGGTCGGCCTTGCATTGCCTGTGCTTGTTTTTATTTCTTGTATTTCCGTGACTCTGATTCCACCTTTTACTTGTTGCCACTTTTGTTTTACTTGGTTTTACTGTTGATGTGGTTTTTAACTTTGTGCCCTTTGTGCCCTCTCCCCCATGCCACCTTTTGCCTTCTGTGTCACCCACCAGCTCCCTTGCGCTTCCTACCGCTGCGCCCCTTGCGGCCCCGCCTCCCTGGTATCCCATTGGCAGCCCCACTGCCACCTCCCAGCTGCTCCTCCCTTCCACAGCCCCTCATATGTAGGCCGCGCGCAGCGGCCGCACCACTGGCGCGCCAAAGGCTATCCCGTCTGTGCCCGTCCGCGCCTGACCGCGCACAGCGCCAGAACCCCTACCCCCCGCCGAAGCCAGGAAACCCGACTGAGATACAACCTCCGCCCTCAACGCACTCAACACCGGACGACCACCTGCCTGCCACCGAGCCACCCCGAAGCGCACCCACGGACCCTTCTCCTGCCTAGGCTGCAAATTCACCTGCATCCGAAACTTCATGCCATCATCCGGACCAGGCAACAACAACCACCTCAAGTACATCCTGCTCAACACCCGCTCCGTCCACAAGCGCGCGGTCGAACTATGGGACCTCCTCGACACAACAGCGCCAGACGTCGCCTTCCTCATGGTAACCTGGATGATCGCCTCCTCAGCCCCTGACATCGCCATAGTCATCTCGGACGTCTACAAGATCATCCGTAAGGACCTCGTCAACGAAATCGGAGGGGGGATCGCCATCATCCACAGGAGCACCATCAGCGTCTCGACCAACTCCGAAGACAACCTCACCGCCGCCAAACACCTACACTTCCAGATTCGCACTGACCCCAAGACCACCCTCAGAGGAACCCTCATCTACAGACCCCCGGGCCCACGCACTCAATTCAGCAAAGCCATCGCCGACCTCATCAGCCAGCATGCCCTCGCCTCATCAGACTACATCCTCCTAGGGGACCTCAACTACCACCTGGAGAACAACAACGACAACAACATCACCACCCTTCTAGACAACCTCGCCAACCTTGGACTCAAGCAACTGGTGAACACCCCCACCAACTACGCCGGCCACACGCTCGACCCCATCTTCTCTGCCAGAGACCACGTTACCTTCAGCCACTCCACCGGACTACACTGGACTGACCACAGCTGCATTCATTTCATGTACAAGAAGACCACATCCCACCACCATCCGCAACAGATCCCCCACAGATTCTGGAGCAAAGTCACTACAGACCAGCTAACCACATCACTTAGCCAGAACCCACCAATCAACACCACGGACACCAACGACGCAGCCCACAACCTCACACAGTAGACCATCAACTGCGCCGACACCCTTGCACCACTGAAGAACCCTCCAGGCAAGCCCGGCAACAAGAAAGCCACATGGTTCACCAACGACCTTAAGGGATCGAAGATATCATGCCGAACCCTCAAGAAAACCTGGCTCCACGACGACAGAAAACCTGACAGCCCTCAAAAAAGCCCTCAAAAACGCCACTCGCAAACACCACCAGCTGATCCGCACCACAAAAAAACATTGTTCAAAGAACGGCTGGACAACAACATACACAACAGCAAAGAACTCTTCAACATCGTTAAAGATCTCTCCAACCCCAGCGTGAACAGCAATGACATTAACCGCCACAAGACCTCTGCAACTCCCTCGACACGTTCTTTCACTGCAAGGCCGCCAACATACACAAGAGCTTCAGTGCTCAGACTCAGACTCCGCCCCCAACCACAGAACCAATGCCCCGACAACCACCCTCAGCAACTGGACTCTCATCAGCACTGAAGCCACCACTCACGTTATGAACACCATCCACTCAGGCTCTCCCTCCGACCCATGCCCTCACCACACCTTCAACAAAGCCAACTCCATCATCACACCCCACCTACGGAACGTCATAAACAACTCCCTCACGTCCACCACCTTCCCAGAGAGCTGGAAGAACATTGAGATCAACGCCATACTGAAGAAACCTACGGCGAACCCTAAAGACCTCAAGAACTTCTGCCCCATCTCTCTCCTTCCCTTCTCTGCTAAAGTCATCGAGAAGACTGTTAATAAACAGCTGACAGCGTTCCTCGAGGTAAACGGCTCCCTCAACCCATCCCAGTCCGGATTTCGAGCCAACCACAGCACCGAGACCGCCCTCATCTCAGCCACCGACGATATCAGGACCCTGCTTGACAACGGGGAAACAACCGCTCTCATCCTCCTAGACCTCTCAACCGCCTTTGATACAGTCTGCAATCACACCCTAATAACCCGCCTCCACAGCGCCGGGATCCAAGGTAATGCCCTGGACTGGATCACCTCGTTCCTCTCCAACAGCACTCAGAGAGTCCACCTTCCTCCCTTCCGCTCAGCGGCCACTGAGATCATCTGCGGCGTACCCCAAGGCTCTTCGCTCGGCCCACCCCTCTTCAATATCTACATGAGCCCCCTTGCCGCCATCGCACGCAAACACAACCTCAACATCTTCTCATACGCTGACGACACCCAGCTGATACTCTCCCTCACCAAAGACCCAGCAACCGCCAAATCCAACCTCCAGGAAGGAATGAAAAACATTGTGGAATGGATGAAACTCAGCCGTCTCAAACTGAACTCAGACAAGATGGAGCTCCTCATCCTCGGACCATCCCCATCCGCCTGGGGCGACTCCTGGTGGCCCTTAGCATTGGGCACCGTGCCAACACCCACGAACCACACACGCAACCTGGGATTCATCCTAGACTCCTCCCTCACGATGACCAAGCAAGTCAACGCCATCTCATCCTCATGCTTCAACACCCTACGCATGCTCCGAAAGATCTTCAGGTGGATCCCTACCGAAACCAGAAAGACGGTCACCCAGGCCCTCGTCACCAGCCGACTGGACTACGGGAACGCCCTCTACGCAGGAACCACAGCCAAACTTCAGAAAAGGCTCCAACCCATACAGAACGCATCCGCACGACTTGTCCTCGACATCCCTCGCCACAGCCACATATCTGCCCACCTGAGAGAACTGCACTGGCTTCCCGTCAGCAAAAGGATCACCTTCAGGCTCCTCACTTCGCACACAAAGCGCTCCACAACACGGGCCCCGAATACCTCAATAGCCGCCTCACGTTCCACACCTCAACCCGCCAGCCCTGCTCCGCCAGCCTCGCCATCGCCAGCGTACCACGGATTCGCAGAACCACCACCGGAGGAATATCATTCCCTTACCTGGCTGCCAAGACGTGGAACTCCCTACCCACCCACCTACTGCTGACCCAGGACCATCTCACCTTCAGGAAACACCTCAAGACCTGGCTTTTCGAGCAGTAGCAGCACCCCCCTCCCCTCAGCGCCTTGAGACCCTCACGGGTGAGTAGCGCGCTCTATAAATGTACTGATTGATTGATTGCAAAGGGGAGCAGTAGGGTGCAAAAACAAACACAAGTCTAATAAGTCAAGTCGCGGTCAGATAAAGTGACTAGAGTGACTTGATGGACCCTTATCGTAGTAAGGATTACTAGTAAGGGTACGATTGATCGCTGAGTTTCTTTAGTCTATGATTAAGTGAATTTTGCCATAAGAATCGCTTTTACTTCCTTTTTGAATGATGCAATAGAAGCATTCAGTCTGGTTTCTGGGGGAAGTATATTCAATATCCTGGGCGCCGTCCCAGAGAAGGTTCGTTTATATGTTTTCTTCCTGTTGAATCTTTGTGGTTTCAACAGCAGGTTTTTCGCACTTCTTGAGGATCTTGTCCCACCAGAGATCGTCAGCTTCTGTGCTAGGTAGCTGGGAGTCTTGTGAAATATAGCCTTATGCATCATGCACACTATTTTTAGGTGGATTCTGGCTTCAAACGGTAGCCAATTTAGAGCTTTTAAATCTGGGGAAATGTGGGACCTTCTTTTTGAGCCAGTGACAAGTCTCGCTGCCGCATTTATTGAGGCTCTTAGGGGTGCTGTTGTAGCTTTTGGGAGGCCACACAGAGAGACACTTCTGTACCCTTTCTCCTGTCTCCAAGATGACCATCCAAAATTAATCCCATGGGATACACCACACAATTCTAAAATGCCAGCTATCTATGATATCCAGGCCACCTTACATGCTCTATGGAAATAATCGTCATTCATATTGGATAAAGCAAAAGAAGCTTTCAAGTGAATCACAGACACACACACAGTCAAGCAAAACCCACACTACCAGTGGGAGACAAAGTATGGCTATCCACAAAAAACGGGCACCTTCATGGTAATAAGAAGCTATTGCCAAGGTATTTGGACCCCTACTCTATCAATAAAATCATCAATGACGTAGCAGTGAGACTAGCCTTTCCCCTGACCACGCAAATACAACCAATTTTCCACATCTCTATTGAAAAAGGTACACCCAGACAACCATCTTAGAACACTACTGCTCCCTCTCACATAATTATTTGTGAAGAGTATGAAACGTGCCATTTGGATTCTAGTAGGAATGAGGGGTGACTGTATTACCTCATGGATTGGAAGGGTTGAGGCCTGAGGAACGTTCTTGGGAGCCCCTCGCCAAGGTTCTCTACATACCCCGATTGATTGTGCCTTCCATGCTCAACATCCATTGAAACCACTCTTGGGTTCCACTGTTTTGGGGCCTCTGTGTCGTGGTGGACTGTAATGGATCCAGCTACATTCAACTGTGGTCATGGGATAAGTATACATGTTATGGATTTGTAGCAAGGTTGCATTCTGCCAGTATTGCACATCATGTTCATTGCACTGTGTACTGTATTCTAAGACCCTGTGCACTGTGGTATACGTTATATTGTGCCCTGTATTCTCAACCCTCGAGCACTGCGACACTATTTATGTTATGCCATTTACATGTGCCATTTTATTGTATTGTGCTATTCCAGTGTTTCTAGACCCCTGAGGGGGAAAGCAAGCATTATGTTAATTTTTGAGTTCTGTATGTTTTGGTACATGATAACCTGCACATGCGGGAAATTGCAGAGATTCTGAGAGATCTCAGCAAGTCCCAGCAGCCATCTTGGGCGTCAAGGTATTTATGTCTGAGGCGTGTTTTACCTCAAGGATTCCCCTGCATCAGCAGCCCCTGTTCATCGCAAACACAAGGAGATGATGGACGGAGCGCCAAAACTTTTCAGACTCTCACCTCAGTCACACAGTCTCACCCCAATCCATCATCGCTCTTTAGCTCACTTTGCCACCCCAGTTCAGACCCAGCGATATGCAAATCAGTTTTGACCCTGTGCCTCATGGGAACAGTCTAGCCCGAACTGCCAAGCAAGGTTTTCCCTGGACCGGAAACAATCATCCTTGCCATGCGAGAACAAAAGAAAATACCAAAGAACTGGAACTTACTATCACTGATGCTCCAGGGTCCTGCTCACCACCGCCCAGGGCAGCATTCGACATCTGAAAAAGAAACAATTAAAAAAAGGCAACATTTCAGATATACTGTTTTATAACTTAGAATACAAAGTCAAGAGAGTAACTGACATAGGATTAAAGTAAGATCAGTGAACTAAACTGCATGCTAAGGCTCATGCACATAAGAGTATGAAACAGTGCACGTTTTATACAGTAAAGGTGACAAAGGCCATGCATCATTTGAAGGCCAAAAGGCAATACCTGGTGCAATACAAGAATATTTCCACATTCAGACCCCTGCAAGGTTAAAAGACCACAAACAGTTGTTTGTTGTTGCAAACCTGCACACGTAGAGTTTGAGAATCGAACACTCTCTTAAAAAGGGACATTTAGCGTAAGGATTTGAATCACCTCCATTGTTGTTAATCAGAAGGTTAATGTTTTCATATTGTATCAGAGGAATTGTCGTGTTGTCGTGTTGACTCCACTCTAACACGACGAAACATGTGTCGCCTGAATGTGGATCAAATAAACAACCTTCCTAAGGATAAAGACACAGAGATCTGCTGTTGTTTATTACTGAACTGTCACTTACTTTTTTGAGACGATTTTCTGTCTTTGATTATACTAATTTGTGGTTGCGAGAGCTTTGCTTACTTAAGTTTGGGAGAGTCTGTTGATTTTCTAATTGAACAGTTGAGGGCTTCTCCGTTCGCTCTTTACGCACCGCACCCTTACTTGTTTTTTAATAACCTTATAACGTTTACTCTAGGCAGTGCGCCCTACATCCTCTGAAAGTCTAAAAAACCCTTCACAGCTAGCCATGGCAATGGTAAACCAACCGCCCTCATTTTAATAAAGCCACCACTGCGCCCCCATGAGTTAGGCAGTCCGTGCACCCTCAGACTTTTAATTAAGCCCTTAGCATTACAGTCTTGGAATCACAGAGCGGTTCTGCGTAACCTTTCACATAAGCTTAAATTGACTCTAGAACACCTGTTCTCCATCTTTCTGTGAAAATTGCCCTACTCCCTTACCATTTTGCAGACTTGATCCATCAGTTCAGATGCTTCGTAGTTCCCTGTAGCAACCTGTTTGCTCTATAAACACTCATATTTTTCATGGCTGATTACCACATTACATAGAAACCATATGTTGGACCTAGCCCTTTTTGCAAGGTCTACTCCAGATTATTTTCCTTCTGGGGCTCACCCAGTTGTTTTGGCCTTTGGACCATGATCCTTTCCTCTGCTAACCGGCGGTAGAGTGCTTCTGTTCTCTCCCTAAAACATGTTACAACTGGTATCTATCTGATTTGTACATTTAAATTACATATAAGACTACACTAAATGTTTCAAAATGAACCCAGGACCTGTGAATTAAATGCTACTAGCTAACATGCAGCACTCATCATGCCACCTACTAAAGTAGGCCTTTAAGAAATGTCTCATGCCTACCACTGCAACCTGCATTGCGGTTTTACACTGCCATTGCTACCTGACAAAATCAACCTTTTGCCACTTGCAATCCTTCCCTTTCAATACCTATATGCCACCCCTGACGGCTTAGGGGGCATAGGGCATGGTGCATTATATGTAGAAATGAAGACATCTGTACTTATGTTTTGCATGTCCTGGCGGTAAAAAAATCCTAAAGTAGTTTTTCACTGTTGTAAGGCCTATCTCTTCCATTGACTAAGACTGGATTACCTTATTAAATTTAATAAGTGCTACGTTTGGATATTATACCCAGTCCTCTCGGGATTATTAGGTGGCTCTGTTTTGTCTAATACGTTTGGATTGGGAGCATGTAGAGATATGCTGTTTGCACATATAAATTCGATTTTTAAATCCTCTTTAATGACAGAGTCGAATTTTAAGTTAGAATTCGGTAAATTCCACCTTTAGAAAGTTCTCATTCTATTGTATTGTATTGTATTGTATGCCAAATTTATAAAGTGCAACTTTCACCCAGCGGGTATCTTGGCGCTGTAGCACGTGACATCAACACCCACAAGTGGAAAAAAGGAGTGGATTGGCAATAAACGTTCTCCAGCACCACAGGATCAGATTCCAGGGAACAGCCATGTTTGAACCTTTTTCCTAAAACTGCAGGAGGTCCTGGGACTGTCTGACTTCTACTGGAAGTTTATTCCAGAGCTTTGCAGCTGCTGTGCTGAACGCTCTACCACCTGATTTCGCTCTTCGAAATCTAGAAACTCTTACCAAGTAAGCAGAAGACGAGCAAAGACACCTCGTCGAATATAAAAGGCAAATTTCTCCTGTAAAGGTTTGGGCCCAGAACCATGAAGGGCTTTAAACACTATGCAAAGAGATTTAAACTGAATTTTTTGCAGTATTGGGAGCCAGTGTGGCTCTGCAAGGGCCAAAGATCCCGACGAGCACCTTGGCTTCATCAAAGCCAGCTTAGCCTCGAAGGTTTGGACCCTTTGAAGAAGTTCAATCAGGAATATTGGAGACTCCAGTAATAGGGCATTACAATAGTACAACTTGCTAAGGATGATACTTCCAACTACCAAGGCTCTAGCCGTGGTAGGCAGCAGTGGGAGGATCTTTCTCAGTGCTCAGATGAGGGAGAAACAGCTCCCCACTAACTTATTCACTTGTCCTTCCAAATCAAGATTATCATTGAGCATTACTCCCAGATTGCATACTGATTGAGCAGGGACAGGAGTGGGGGTTGTTAAAGAAGGCCAAAACTTATCAGGAAATGGGGAGAGAACTTTCCCAACAGCACAGTATAGGACTTAATTCTCTTCTCCCAAGCATTTGTGCCTTCTGCCAGTGTCCTGGGTCACATGACTGTGAATGGCTCTGCTGTTGGGGTTTGCGTATTTTATTCCGGACAGTAGCACTGACAGTTGACAGGATGATTGGGATGGGCTGTACCAATCCTCACTTACACTTCAAAGGGCTTTGCCTCCTACAAGGACAAAGAAATCTGACACCGGGCATGCCCTGCCTTTTGTCACCCCAGACAGTTTGCAACCTTGGCAGGGGAAGAACATTCCAGAACCAGATGTGGAAGTAGGACAGGGAGTCCCCCACACACAAAGGCTGGCCCCAGGTATAAATATTGGAGCACCATAGCCACTCTTGGGCCTGTGAAAGTTACAGAAGAAGGATGGCCCTGCTGCGAAAGAACTGCCTTGCTGCTCGAAGGACAGCCTTGCTGTCTGAGAAGGAAGACTAGACATCTTGTGTTCATTACAGGGTAACTAGAGTGACTCAAAGGGTTAGTTAACTGACCTTTTGTGGAGTTCAGGGACGCAACAATTTTTAGAGGCCTCCCTGCAACTACTGCATGATGATCTGCAGAAACTGGACCCACAACTGGACCTGCTTGAGCCCAGCTGGCCTCTACTGGAGGGAGTTCCTTATTTATAAGAGGTGCCTCCTCAGTCCTGGAACCTTGGCTGCAGTTCCTCCTTTAGGATAAAGGAGCATCACCCTACCTGCTGCAAGCGCAGCAGTAAACATAAATAAAATTGTCACTACTATTTAATTTTAAAGTGCCCGTTGGTCCAGCCCAAATGTGAGGGCAGGAGCAGTGCCAGTTCTGCTGACTGGCAGCAGGGATGAGGCACCTAAAGCTTAAAGTGTGCATGTCAGATTGTCTGGCTGTCTTGCGTTGGCCAGACCGATGTGCACCATTCAGACCGCACCAGGTCAAGCTGTTTTATACAGCTGGGCTGAATGCAGATATATCCCCCACTAAAACTGAACTCTGGGTTAGTCCTCTCCACAAAATTCTGTCCCTGCTCTCATGCTGATTACTTTTTTAAAGAACATGAGAGCAGTTCCAAGACTAGTTATTGTAAGAAAAGTCAACCACCTATGGAACTGGATCAGGCTCTTGGCTGCTCTCGGAGCACACAATCAAAATGAGACACATGACTGGCGTCAGTATCAATAATAAAGTATTTAGCAAAGCAAGAACTGCAGCAGGGAGTCTCCTTAGTAAGGAATGGCATGTTGAAAGAGGGACACTGTTCAAAAACACATGTATGTCAGCAGCATGTAAAACAAACAATTATAGAGATGGTACTAGCTTCATTAAATAAATTGCAATGTTGGTGCTTTCTCTAGATGACATAATTGATATTGCAAATGTGTTCACATATCAATCAATCAATCAGGATTTATAAAGCGTTGTTTATCACCCGATAGGCTATCCAGGTGTTTGCAGGTCCTAGAGGCCTAATCAAACAGCCAGGTCTTGAGAGCCATTCGGAATTATGGAAGCGAGGTGATGGTCCGGAGGTGCATGGGGAGGCCGTTCCAGGTCTTTACTGTGATGTGGGAGAAGGAGCGTCCTCCACTTCTCCTTCATTTGATGCAAGGAGTATGGGCAAGTGAAAAGGGAGAAGGAGAGTAGTCTTCTCTAAGGTTGGTAGAATTTCAGGTGGTGGTTAATGTATGCAGGTCCTCGCATGTGCAAAGCCATGTGTGTGTGGGTCAGCAGCTTGAATTGGCATCTCATCTGCACAGGGAGACAGTGGAGTTGCCTGAGGTGGGCGATTGTGGGTTCCTCGGGGAAGGCTGAGGATGATTCTGACTGTGTTGTTCTGTATGGTCGGTAGTCTCTGTAGGTGGTGGGTGGCGATTCCTATGTAGAGGGTGTTGCTGTAGTCCAGCCAGCTGGTAAGGGTCACGGGGTGACACTTCTGTAGGGGTAACCACTTGCCAATCTTACGTACCGTGCATAGCTTGAGGAAGCAGGTGGAGAAGACCACGTTGATCTGGGATTTCATGGTGAGATTGTTGTCAAAGATGATTCTGAGGGTGTGTGTGCTGGTCCTAGTCTGATGGACACTTGGAGTCATTCCATGTGTTGCTGCTGTTGATAAAGATTAGTACTTTCATCTTGTCAGTAATCAGCTGCAGGCAGTTGTTCTTCATCCAGTCAGCGGCATTTGTCATGCATCTGTGGAAGTTTGTTCTGGTGGTGGGGGGTCATTGGTGAGTGAGAGGATGAATTGGGTGTCATCTGCGTAGGAAATTATGTTGACACCATGGGATCTGGCGATGTTGACCAGCGGAGTCATATATGATCTATGGTCCTGAAGTATTGGGCTGAGGGATGAGCCCTGGGAGACCCCACAGGTGATCTCCTTGGGTTCAGAGTTGAAAGGTGGTAGGTGAATCCACTGGGTCCTTCCGGTGAGGAAGGAGGTTATCCATATGAGCCTGTCCCCTTCGATGATGATGTGGTGGAGTTGTTCAATCAGCATGTAGTGGGATACAGTGTCAAAGGCTGCTGAGAGGTCGAGGAGGAGCAAAGCTGCTGTTTTTCCTCAGTCGAGGGGGGTTCAGATGTTGCCAGTGGCTGCGATAAGGGTGATTTTGGTGCTGTGATTGCTGCAAAATCCAGATTGGTAGGGGTCGAGTAGCTGGTTCTGCTCCAGGTGTGTCATGAGTTGATTATTGATGATCTTTTCCAGTACCTTCATTGGGAATGGGAGCAGGGAAATTGTCCGGTAATGTTTTATGTTTGCTGTGGTTTTTAAGTAGTGGTATGACATCGGCGTATTTACAGGTGTCGGAAATGTGGTGGAGATAGAGGTGTGGAGTAGGGTGGTAAGCTCCTGGCCAATCCTTTGGTTTCCGAGGTTAAAGATGGGGTGTGGGCATGGGTCGGTAGGAGCTCCCGCATAGATGGATTTCATGGTGGAGGTGGGTCCTGGGTGGAAACTTGCTCCAGGTGCTCAGTGTGTGGTTCGTTTCAATTACGGATTTGTTGTATCTGTTGTGGAAGTCCATAGGTGTGGGTTGGGGTTCAAAGTATCCGTATATGGTTGTGTTCTTGTGGTGGAAGAAGTGGACGAGGTTGTCGCACTGCTCCTGTGGTGCTGCAATGTTGTTTTCACTTGCAGCCATGTTGGAGTATTGCTTAATGCTGTTGAAAAGCTCCATGGTGTTGTTGGCGCTGGTTTGATGCATGCTGCAAGGGCTGTCTTCTTTGTTGCCCTCAGCAAGTGGTGGTAGAGGTTGAGGGAGGTCTTGAATCTGCACCATCTCTTCTCCAACTGTTTGTTGTCCTGTTTCGCTATTCTGAGCCCTTGGGTGTACCAGCTGGCCTTTTTGGAGGATTTCCTTTGGACGTTGTTCTAGATGAGGATGATGCTCTCTGCACAATTGGTGATCCAGGCATTGAGGTTTTTTACTCCCTATTAGAGGTTGGAGGTGGTTGGAGGGTTAGAGGTGTTGAGGGCATTCGCACACCTGGTCTTTGAGGTTTTGTTCCACATCCGGTTGGGGTGTTGCTTATCTTAGGGGTGGTGATGCAGGGGCTGGTGATGCTGAAGTGGACGATGGACTGATCTGTCTATGTGAGTTCTGTGACATGGCTGTATTTGATGTGGTTTCAGGAATATAATTTGGGTCCAGCATGCTTCCTGCCGTGTGTGTATGGTCGTGGATGATCTGGGTAAATTAAAGGCTGCTCATACTGTCAAGGAAGTGTGCATTGTTTTTGTGATTGGGGTTGTCAATGTGGAAATTTAGGTCGCTGAGGAAGATGTAATCATTGAAATCTAATGCTAGTGGTGCAATGACGTCTGTGATGGTGTTTCAGAAGCTGGTTTGTGGGTTGGTATGCAAGGGTGCCACTGATGGTTGTCTTGCCATCTGTGTGGAGCTTGAAGTTGAGATGTGTCATGGGTGTGGCGGCTCTGTCGGTGGTGGTGGTAAACTGTATGGTCTCTTTGTGGATGATGGCTGTTCCTCCTCCCGGCTTGTTTGTGCTGCCCTGGTAAGTGATTTTGTATCTGTCAGGGATTGCTGTGGCAATGTCTGGGATATGTGGGGTTGAGCCAAGTCTAAATGAGGAGGACAATGTTGAGTGTGAGCGTGGAGATGAAGCCTCATAATTCAGTGGAATGCTTGCATAGTGAGCATGTGTTGAGAAGGGTGCATGCGAGTTGGGGTTTTTGTTCAGGTGGTGTATGTGGTGTATTAGAGGTGGAGCTGGTTGGTCGGCTGGTGTGGGTGCAGTGGCAGGTGAAAGGCCCTACCATGGAGCATGGGTCAATGCAGTGTTTGTTGCAGCATTAGGGATCGCAGGTGTAGAGTTCAGTGACGGTATATCTGTGGGGACCAGAGGGCCAGGGTTCCTGGCTTTGTGCTTGGTCCAGTTATGGACGGATGCAGACGGGCTTTCCTTTGGTGCGCCTTCAGGGCTCCAGCGGCATGGTCGCGCTGCCGCCTGCAATAAGTAGGTCCTCAGGTGGGCGGGGCTTCCGTTGACAGGAAAAACGATGAGTGGGAATGCCAGGCAGGAAACGCCAGCATGAAAACCCGGGCCGCTGTGGTGTCACTGGATCAGTCTGGAACAAGCAGGAAGTGGAGGCCACAGGTAAGTGGCAAGCTATGTGCTCAGGATCCTACCCATATGTAACCAAAATACAAATCAATTCACTTAGGCAAATTAAAACTATGTCGAACTTCTGCTCAACAGTGGGAAAACCAAGAGTGCATAAACAAACGTTTGTAGGTTCATGCAGTTAGATTTCCTAATTAAGTTTAAAAAGGCCTGATATGGTTGAACAGGATGGTGCCTGTGACCGTTTATGGTCAGTTTTCTACTTCTTCAGACAGTACAGCCAGAATCCATTCCTATCTTCTACTTAAAACTTCAAAACTTTCCAGTGAAAAGACCTTTACTCCACTGATACTGTCATATCTGTTTCAAATCATACATATGAAATTCCTGTACTTTCAAAGATGTATGTCAGACTTTGCTGAAGTGAGGTGTTCCACCATTTTAGATAATAGCATGCCAAATTGATGTTACCAGGCACATTCAGTGCTCCTTCAAGCAAACTGGATGCATCAGAAATGTCTCTGCTGTTTAAAATACGCAAGGCGCTTGTATGGTATTTAGGATTATGAACGCTAGGACCCATGCACTTCTTTTTGGACTTTAAGCAGGAATTAAACAAGCAGCTTGGTGGTGTGTTAAGGTGAGGTTACTAAAGTCATGTCGCGGTGCATGCAAAGTGTGATCTTATGCTGAAGAATAAAGACGTCTGTGACAAAGCTCCATGTGTGTCATGTTTCATTTGAAGCTCCTGGGCTGGGAAGAACTATACAACTGGCGATGAGTAGGGGATATATGCCCCGAAGAAACAAGACTGCTCTCCTTGAGAGTTTGTAACAGTACAGAAACTGCTAGTGTGTGCCACGTGCGCCCTAGATTGATGCAAAGCAGTGTGAGGTTGGTGTATGTGGAGTAAAAACCCTGCTCCAACCTGTACACATCCCTAGAAGAAGTTGAAGTCCCGAGAGAAGAGCACAGTTAAATAGCCTTCCAGAATCTGCTGGTAAGGCTGAAAGAAAAGATATTGCTCTGCACCAAACACAGATCCATCATCCATGCAAAGCAAATGATGTAGGCAGGATAACCAGTTTACGAAAGCAGAAAACTGAGTCTGGCTGTAGTGTGGGCCTGTGAAAATGTTCATGTGTTTCTATAGGGAAAAGCTTCACCATTATCATGGGCCACCAAGTGTTGCTCATTGTCTTTGGAAATCAAAAAGCTACAATGCCCCCTCGCATTGAGAGGTGGGGGTTGAGACAGCAAGAGTATGACTTTGAAATTGTGCACAAGTTGGGGAAAGATCAAAACCTTGCTGATTACTTTTCACTAGTGCTGCTACAACATCTCAGTACAACATCCAAAGTGACTGAAGAGTATGTCAACTTCATTTTGAGGTCCAGCACGCCAGCAGCCCTATCCAGACAGCAGGCTATAGCATAAAAATTAGGCAATAATTACCAGACTATTTAGGCTTGTAGTGGAACAGCAGCAACATGTTTTGTGTTAGGTTTGTGGCATAATTATGACTGTCTCCATCAAGGCAGAAAAATCATTCTAATAGGAGAGATGCAAATGTATCTACTTACCGATGCAGGGAGAAGGAACACTGTACACAGCACCTAATGCCCTCAAGTGCTCACACCTCTAGCAAATTCGAGAGCAGCAGGACGGTTAGCCAACTTATAATTAAGTATTTTGAATTGAAGCAATATTTTTATCCAAGACAACCACAGAAAGCAGCAACCACAACAAACCCCATTAAATCCGCTAATTGTGTGAATAGGAGACAGTAGTTGTATTAACTTTGACACAGAAACAAATGTGGGGTTGATTAAGCAGACAATGAAGAACATGCTTAAAGCATAGCAATAACCATCACAGTTCAGTCAAGATGAGCCGTGGATTAGACATCTAAAATGTATGCAACACTCTGTGCTTATGCTACACAGGTAAGCAAAAGAGGTTGTCACAAACCACATTGAACATCATTGCAGAGTCTAGGTAAGCACAAATAGTTGTGCAATACAGGTCATATGTAAAGGTGACTGTGGATGTATCCACTGTGGCATGTATAACATTTGAGTAGAGCTCCATTTATTTGCCAAAGCTAGCTACAATCCAGCAGTGCACAGTAAGGCACCCAAAAAAGAATTCCTACTGATGAACAAACATGGATATGATACTTCAATAAAGAAACATAAAGATATGATGGACGGAGCACTGAAAGATTCCAGACACTGGACCCCAGTCACAATCTGGGTTGAATCCATCATTGTTCTTTAGCTCACTTCCCCACCCCAGTTCAGAACCAACCATATCCAAATCAGTCTTGACCCTGTTCCTCATGGATTCAGTCTGGCCCAAACTGCCAAACCAGATCTTCCATGAACTGGAAACAAGCATCCTGGGACCGGTTTTGGGGTAACACCCCTCATCAGCCAGGCTAGCTTGTAACCAGTGACAAAGTGAGCAAAGGGCCCACGTCTGGGCATACCCTGTCAAAGTAGGGCAAACAAAGCAAACACAAGGAGATGATGGACGGAGCGTTGAAACTTTTCAGACACACACCACCAGTCACAGATCGGGGTTGAATCCATCATCGTTCTTTAGACCACTTTGCCACCCCAGTTCAGACCCAGCAATATGCAAATCAGTCTTGACGGCCAAGCCAGGACTTCCCTGGACTGGAAACGAGCAACCCTCATCAGCCAGCCAAGTTGTGAGCGACAGATATTAGACAGATATAAAATGCACTTTTTACCCCACTGACGAAGTGCCCGTAGCATATGCATTTGTCAGAAAGCTTTCATGTTTCCTCATCTGTTTAATATAAATGTAAGTAGCTTCTAACGGAGGCAAAATATATATGTATGCCTTCGATTCACAAATTCGGATAAATCTTGATAAAAATTCTACTTAGCTGGCATTTCAAAATGTGATGCTATTTATCTGGAACTGGATGGTCAACTACTGATTAAAACTAAACATTGATAAAAATAAAATATTCATTATCAACAGGAGACCAGACTTCTAGCTTGATGCCTTCTGGCTAATGGAAAAGGGCCCTTTACTCACAGCAGCATCAGCAAAAAACCTGGGAGGATCGATAACAATCTGACTTTCACATCTCATATCTTGTCTCAACTTGTGTCTTGCTTTTGAAACCCATAAGGAGGATATCCTCTTTGTAACAACTGAAGGACTGAAAACAGTGGTCTACAGCCTTAATCATCTCTATGTTAGACTATGTCAAATGCTGGTTGTACCATGGACTTTCTAATTCTTTATAGAGTACATTACAATTCGTGCAAAATGTGTGTGCTCACTTGACTGTGAAGGCTTCTAAAAGGGGCTAACACAGCAATTGTCAAATCATCTTCACAAACTCTTAATCAACATAGATAATTCAATTCAAACCTCTTTGATAACATGCAAGGCACTCCTTTGACTGGCATCTGCCTTTCCCACCAAGAGGTTGACTAGATATAATCCTAATCGTCCATCCTCATCTGTAAACGTTCAAAGTTTCTACATTTTACGAATCCAGAAGTGGGTTTCGCTGATTTTCATCATTCCAACCTCAGACTCAGGAACGATCTCCCTATAAACTCTTCAAGAAAAAATAAATCTGTTCTCCTTTAGAGAATCTCTTACAATATGACTTTTTGAACAAGCTTACTCACTTTAACCTTCTAAGGCTCAGACCAGTCAGCAATTAGCGCCCAGAAACCATTCAGTGAAGGTACGATCCATAAGCGATATAAACATAGTCTAACAACATGTCCGCACTATCGATGGTATCATGGAACAGAGATGTGCTGGTTGATTTCTTAACTTACTAGTATTGAAAGCTTTTTCCAGTATTTAAGTTGTGCACAACTGTATTTATTAAAATACCACTGACCAGAAATATACAAATTAAAATATTATTGATGCGGAACTGTTTACATAATGCAATCCAATGTATTTATTACAGCACAGAATACCCAAATGAACACATAGCAAGCACCCTTACTTATTCATTTCGAACTCTTTCACAGTGTTTTCACAATGCCCCACTGCAACTTCAGAAGCTTTTGTTACCTCTTCTTAAAAGTCTATCTCCATTTACATAAACAAAGTAAATGTTCGCTGTGAGTCATCACCAAATCCTCCAAAGATGCAAGGGAAATGTCTTACATAGTCTCGAAATTTGAATTAACCAGTGCGAAATACATTTTAGGAAAAAGTTTTTCTCTGTATTTAGAAAATCTTATAAAAACAAACATATAAAATGATTCGCATATTTATTTTTTTATACAAAAACAGTAAAATGCGATGGAGCTACTCCACCCCACGTTTCAGTCGCCAACCTGGCCATCAATTAATTTGTGTGCGTCAACTCTGCAATGTTCAAGATTTTGCTGTGAAGAAATATAACGATTAATGTTCAAATAAAGCATATTTAATCTCCTTGTTCTGTTGAAACCCTCGCACGAGTTGTCATTTATACATGCTCTGTATTGATTTTTTTCCTGAGGCCTGACTTAATGTAAATTGGTATTGATGATACATGTAAAATCTTTCACAGTTTTCATCCCCATGTGATGCAATTATTTACTATGGCAGAATCACCGCTTCATTACTATTTCATCAACTTGTGAGGTTACCCTGTGTGAGGATAAATTCATTTCTACTCTCATTTTCTTCTTTTTCCAGAGCATTTATTTCCAACTCACGTTTTGTTGTTTACAGTTTAATGTCTGAATTATGTATACAATTATCCTTTACTTTTTCTGGGGTTATTCACAAAAAATGGGGGTGGGGCGGTCAACTTACAAAACATAGATTTGCACTGCACTCAGTGGCATATTATCAAGGGGGTTTATCTCCGCTTTTTTGGCTTTAAAAGCCAAGATAGCGGAGATAAAATGATCTCCCTATTACCTAGCTGTTTCTAACACCAGTTAGCGACAGCTAGTAGGAGATAGCGACCATCTTGGGCCCCACTTTGTATGTCAGAGAAATGTATCACTAATGACATGCAAAGTGGGCGTGCCAAGATGTTAGCGACTGGAAACAGTCACTAACATCGCTAACTCCTATTACCAACTTTTGGAGATATTCGCGCTAAGCGCGAATATCTCCAGAAGCTAACACCTGCCCTGAGCAGTTCTTAGCCCTGTTATCCAATGGGAGGTGGATAACATGGCTAAGAGCATTAGCTCGGTAATGCCTGAATATCGCGGACTTTTCAGCGATATTCATGCATTGCGGCCGATTTTTATCGCATTTGCGATAAACCTTGGTAATACCAAGGTGTATCTGCGATAAAAATCCTTGCAGGTCGGCGATACATTTTTGTCTCTAACCAAGCAATAGCGATAATTATCCCTATTGCTTGGTAATTTACCTTGGTAATTTTCCTTATTTACAATGAATATCAAGCCTTACTCTGATGTCAGCAGAGGCAGTGTCCCCGTCTACAGAGCTTTTTCTGAATAGCCGTGTGTCACTTCTGTTGCTGACACAGGTTACCCATTAATACACTTGCTTGAGTCAATCAATCAATCAATCAGGGATTTGTAAGCCCACTACTCAACCGTGATGGTCTCAAGGCGCTGGGGGAGGGGGGATCAGCAGATCCGTTCAGTCAAAGAGCCAGGTCTTGAGAGCCTTCCTGAAGGTGTTCAGGGAGGGGGCGCATCTGATGTCGATAGGGAGCTCGTTTCAGGCGATGTAAGAGAAGGCTCTTCCCCTGTTCTAGCTCTGCAGATGCGCAGGATTTCAGCGAGGGTGAGGTTGGTGGAGCGGAGGCTTCTTTTGGGTACATGGAAGGTGATTCTCTGGTTGAGGTATTGGGGTCCTGTGTTGTGGAGGCATTTGTGGGTGAGTATCTTGAATGTGTCTCTCTTCTCGACTGGGAGCCAGTGGAGGTTCCGTAGATGTTGGCTGGTGTGCTCGTGTTGGGGGATGCTGAGGATGAGTCTGGCTGCAGTGTTCTGTATCATCTGGAGCTTGCAGAGTAGTGACTTGTTGATGCTGACGTAGAAGGCGTTTCTGTAGTCCAATCTGCTGGTCATGAGTGCATGGGTGGCTGTCTTCCTTGACTCAGGGGGATCCATTTCAAGGTCTTCCGGAGGATGCTTTGGGTGTTGAAACAGCTAGAGGTGAGGGCATTGACCTGCTTGTTCATGGAGAGGGAGGAGTCGAGTATGATTCAGAGGTTTCTGCTGTGGTCCGTGGGGGTCAGAGGGCTGACCAGGGTGATGGGCCACCAGGTGTTATTCCATTCTGCCAGAGTGGTCACACAACATTTCCTATGAATTCTTTTTTAGAGCAAAATATTCTTAGTATTTGGAACCTGGAGTAAGCAAGTCCTACTTGTGGGAAGTCATGATTAAGAGACACCTACTGACATAAAAAACTTTGAGAATCAGTCCTGGGTATTGGGCTGTTACTTTAACTTTAACCTAGAGCAGTGGTCTTCAAAACTTTTGATGCCGAGACCCCCCATCAAAAATGTTTAGGCAGAAGGACCCCCTCTCTAGTGGGAAACTATAATCTTACAACTTTACAATTTGCTTTTAACTCTGCTATGTCGGTACGTCAGGTGCATGCTCAGAAGGACATACAAATGCATGTTTTACCATACAAAGACATTCCTTTCCCATTATCACAAAGCAGTATACAAATCTTCTAATTCTTCTGCACTTTTACATAGAACATTTTAATAAACAATTAATAGGGTTAACCATTTAAAATGCCACTGCCTTTACCAACTTTAGACAAAATAAACTCTGAATTATGTTTCATTGCATTTATCCAGCAATTTACAGGTCACACAGCTCTCAGCAATGTGCACTCAACTCACTGAGCTACCGTACCGTTTTGGAGTATAGGAATAGTAGGGAAAGCAGGTTGGAATGTTGGGACCACTTACTCTAAGAATAGCATGGGAGTCATCTCTTTAGATCAGAGTCCCCCACTGTACATTTGATAAAGAATCTTGTAATCAAATTAAGTTTTGACCTACCAGTGTATAAATAGATTTGCTCAATGACTAAGAACTGGTATTTTCAATTAAGAATACTAAAACAGGTTAGGTTTCGGTTCAACACCCAGCAAAGAATACAGATTTTCTATGTTTTTGTGACTATGAGGTTTGATTACAGTAATGCTGTATATCTGAGGATCCTGCAAAAGCCTGGAATAAACTGCAATTAGTAGAAAATGCCACAACGTGATTCATACTAAACATTAAAAACACAAGTCCTTCGCAAAGTGCCTTAATAAACATCATTGGCTTCAGGTTTTTCAGAGGGTTAACTTGAAATGCATATGCTTAGTTTATAAAGCATTATATGGGGGTAGATATAGCCCTCTTACCCACAAATCTAGGTTCTATACCCTCAAGTGCTGTCTGCGCCCAGAAAAAGCTTTGTTATTTACGGTTCCGAAGTTTCAGGAACTTTATAGGGAAAGATGGTTTTCAGTGGCTGCAGCAATGCTCTAGAACTGGACTAACACTGAATCTGAGAAGAGAACACTCTTTGATGGGAAGTAGACTAGAGAGCTACTAAACACCTGGCTTTTCCACTACAAGGCTCCTGTGATTTTATATTACTGGCTAGTGATTTGCAGGAATGGTCTTTGAAGAATGAGCGCTAAGGTACCAACCTGTATATGGCGCTTTAAAAGTGGCCAAATATAAATAAGTTGCATGCTGAAAAGTGCTCCTCTAATCACAAAACATTGAACAAAAAACATAATCCTATATAAGGATGTGGGGTTGGTGCAGTGAAAGTTAGTACCTGTTGCCATCATTTGCTTAGCAGATGTGCATGCTACTCATAGCAACCAGGGGCAAAACAAAGGCCCCCCACATGTGAGGGGGCGACCCTTCAGCATATCTTTTTAGGTGCCCCCCCTTACGTTTTGTTATGCCACAGTCTATTAACTGGAACAGCACTCTCCTGTCCTGAGAGATCAAAGCCAGGCAGACAGATAAACACACCTTTCTGCCAGTGTGCTGCTGGCCTGAAAGAAATGTAAATGTGCACAACGAGTTAATATGCTTATCCTTTACATTTGTAGATTGACTCAACGTGCACATTTGCATTTTTTTCAGGCCAGCAACACACTGGTAGAAAGGCATGTTTAGATGTCTGTCTGGCTTTGATTTCCCAGAACAGGAGAGTCACTGAATAAAACTCCAGGGAAAGCATTTTAAATATGTCTAGGACATTTTCTTTTAGCAAATGAAGGGCACAACCCTCTTCCGATGCCTCCACGGCCCCCTGGGGGTCGCACCCCACAAATTGAAGACCTCTGACCTAGAGTAACAAACACCTAACCATAGAAACATTTTTATGAAGTTAATCCATGAGCATGGAGCACTTCCAAGACGTCGCTAAGTGTTTAAAATCCCTGTTATTTCCTTGTTCTAGAATTACTGTTACCAGGGGTGCCAGTAATTCCAGGGACAGGGAAATAATGAGATTACACGTTTTGGGGGAAGAATATGCAGAAATCAATATTTTCATGCCAATTCCTGCACCTGGTTGTTCTACAGGTTTTTCACAAAGATTTGCCTGCTTTTAGCAGGCAATATATCCATGTCAAAAACAAAAATGTGTAATTTCAATGGGTAGGGTAATGCCCGTTACCACTCCCATCCGAATTTAGAGGTCTTATTAGGTCGAGCCTGAGCCAGGGCACAAACTCTGCTCTGTCGATCTGTTGTATGTAGGGTATGGAGGAGAAGCCCCGCAATTATTTTTCATTGGCTTGTGTCTTTGTCCTACGTAAATGCTGGCTTCTGATTCATTAATAGGCTTGTTGGTCCCTCCTTAGTACGGCCATATCGCCATTTGTATCCTCCCATGGCTACTGGTCCCTTTACTTCGGTTCTCACACTGTAAGCATTATAGTCTTTATTGAGTTTGTCCTACTTGAGGCACAATGACATGCTTTGTTTACATTCAGCACGCTCCGTGCTTTCACTTTCTAAGCTGCTGGAACAATCGCGACGGTAAAGAGAGTCTTTCGGCAATCAAAATTTAGAACAAGTACTAGAGGGGGCGGGAGTGCTGGGAGCACATGTGATGTCGTGTATCAGTGTTCTGTGGACTATGAACTGCTTTTCTGTCGCCAGCTGCAGGCGGTGACAGCCTCCAAGAAGTGCTTCTGTGTCTCTGATAAACTGAGTAGAGAGACTTGCAGCAGGAGCGTCAGGGATATGGCGGGGTATACATCTTAATGACTGTATGCTGGACCCTTCTGCCTTCATTTACACTAATCTTTCTTATGAAAGGATGAGCATTTTGATTCAGTTACAAAACCTTCTCTGATGAACTGCTGGTAATCGGTGTAATCACACACTAAGGGTCCCATCATGATCACGGGCGGATCGCCACCACTGGACCGGCGGAGGTCATCGCCAGTCCGTGGTGGCGATCCGCTCACCAAATAAGCATTTTCACCCCGCCACATTAGTATGGCGAGGGGCTCTGTGGCGGACGGAAAGACCGTCCGCCACTTTTCCGCCTGTTGAATTGCCGGCTTTGCGAAAAATAATATAAACAAACAATGGTCCGCGACCCAATATTTTAGAAAATGAAAAATCAAGATTTGAGTCGTTCAAGGTGTATACTGAATTCACAACCTTAACACAATTAATGAAAAGCAAAAGAATAGGCAACAGCAACAGCCTCAAACTCTTTCATAGCATTTAATCCATTATTAGAAACAAGATTCAATGTACAAATATTTTACATTTTATATACAGTGCCCCGTATCTAGAGCGTGCAGTAAAGAAAAGGAAGGTGTTGAAAGGGCGTGATCGTGAAAAAGGTGAAAAGGAGAGGTTTCACACAGAGTATACGGACAGTTATTCTATATTTATTCAAGCAAACACCAGTCTAAAAAAGAACTGGGACAGTGGATACCTGGCCACTTAAATAAATCAGTATGTAGTCCTTCTAATTATTCAAGGGACATCAGATGAGTCAATGTCTGCACAAAGGGGGGGGGGGATAACATTAGTGGTCCAGGTATTATTGGATGTCGACGTTTCGACTCGTCTTGCGGCCTTCCGGTTAGTTATGCCTGGGCCATGCGAGTCTTCCTCAGGACAGGTGCAACGGGGCAAGGGATCTGGCAGATGACCCCTTCACAAGATGGAGTGGGCGTAATGTCTTCCAAAATAACTCGGTCCAAATAATTCAAATGAGGGTATTGAAAAGATCCTCTTGTTCTATGCGTTGGGGGGTCCTATCAAGATAATGAGGCCATATGACACTTTATGTCACGTTCAAGCACAATCCATAGTCAATTATGCGGTATAGAGAAATCTTCTTATTCCTGATTAAGCCTGAATTTGTGCTGATAGTCACAGTTTCATACTGAAGGAAAAATCCCTCGCCGATCAACAAACTTTAACCGGCAGTATTTTGTAAGAATCCGGATCCTTCCAAATAGGCAGCGCGTCGGTGCCCCCTGGACCGGGTGGGTGAAAAAGGCACAGGTAATGGTGGCGGTGCCTTGCAGGCACCTCCATCCATATTAAGATGCATGCCTTTCCATGGTGGAGACTCTGCCATGGAAAGGCATGCAGGAAATCACAGTGGGGGGCTCATGGTGGGCCCCGTGGGTGGGGTGTGTGGGTGGCTGCACTGGGGGGTACCCATGGTACCCCCCCATCATTGCCATGCACTAGGTGGCAGGGACCGTGTGGCGCCTGTCATGCTGTGCATGGCAATGCACAACATGTGCTTTAACATTGCGGCGGGTGCTGCTTAAAGCACCGTCTGCCGCAACGTTAAAGTCAAGGATGCGCCCGCCACTGTTGCGGGTGCATCCTAATTTGCCTGACAGGATCAGTTCCGTGATCCATTGCGGTCTGCCCGCCATCGTAATATGCCACAAGTGTTCTAAATCTTGCATATATTCAATGCTTGCAACGTGTCTTGCTCCAACCTAGCAATTAAGTACATGTTAAATATTTTGAAAAGTAATTATTTAGATTAATAAACAGACATAAAAATTAAAGGTCGATATTTATCACACACGCATATTTGATATTCACTTTGGTAGTATCACTCGAACATTACACGAAAACTAAGCACCCAGAGACAATTGTACGTATTCACACATATCTGTTACGCTCGATTTTAATTTCTCGTAGCATGTTTGATATTTGAACTGTAGGGTTAACTGCTATTAAACACACAGATTGTTTCTTCTAGGTGGTTTCTACTAACCACGCCTCAGTAAATAGAAAAAACATTTCTGCAGCCCTCTACTGTTTTTGATTGATGGGGTTCTTGAAACCAATTTAATCACTGCATTAAAACAGAAATTTTATTTAACACTTTGCGAAGAAAAATAGACCTTAATGCAGGGGTATTAAGCGCTATAAAAATGCAATTGCAATACAATACAATTCGCTCTTTTACTTTCATAATTACCACCAGCTTTTTAATGATGGCAATTATAGTTTTATGATGCAGTAAAACCGGATCACATATGCAATGTTCTGCAATCTGCTTGGAAAGGATATTGAACATTATTCCCCATTCTGATGTGCTCAAATTCTATTGCTTTATTTACTCCTGCAGTTTTCGGCCAATGTGAAACCTGCCTAATTGACTGTTACTGTTGTTGCTGCCGGTTTACCTCGGGAGTGCCTGGGATCCTTTGCCCGCCACCCGGGCCATCGCCTGCACCGCCGCTGATCACCGCCAGTGCCACTGCTGTTGGGGCTTGGACCACACTGCCCGGCAGCACTTGCGGCACACTCGTCACCAGCGCGGGCTGAAAGCGCCTGGAGGCGCTTAAAAGGCATGCAGGACTCCGGTGGAGTGGGAGCCCTGCCTAATTGGCTGTTGCGGCTGCCAGTTTACCTCGGGAGGGCCTGGGACCCTTTGCCCACCACCGCGGACCATAGCCTGCACCGCCGCTGATCGCCGCCAGTGCCGCTGCTGCCGGGGCTTGGACCACACTGCCCGGCAGCACTTGCGGCACGCTCGTCACCAGCGCGGGATGAAAGCGCCAGGAGCCGCTTAAAAGCCGCGCTGGGCTCCCGCGTAGCGCGGGAGAAGCCCGGGACAAGGGCGGGGCGGTCTAAGGCAGTCCGAGGCCGAAAGAGACCGGGCCGGGCCACCCCTCTTGGTTCCCAAAAATTAAGGTACAAGCGGTGAAATTGTTCTCACTTTATTATATTTTTGGGAACAGTCTGTGCCTCATGGGAACAGTCCAGCCCGAACTGCCAAGCCATGTCTTCCCTGGACCGGAAACAAGCTTCCGAGGACCGGTTACGCTTTTGGCCACCATGAGTGTGGCAGGGTATGCTCAGACGTGAGACCCTTGCTCACTTTGCCACTGGATTCAAGCAAGCCGGGCTGAAGACGGCTGGAATGCCAGAAACCGGTCCTCGGAAGCTTGTTTCCGGTCCAGGGAAGGCATGGCTTGGCAGTTCAGGCTGGACTGTTCCCATGAGGCACAGGGTCAGACTGATTTGCATATAGCCATGTCTGAACTGGGGTGGAAGAGTGGGCTAAAGAACGGTGATGGATTAAACCCATATCTTTTGACTGGGTGTGAGTGTTTGATTGGTTCAGATGCTCCGTCCATTACCACCCCCTTTTGTGCCGCTTTTGGCCGCCATAAGTGTGGCAGGGTATGCTCAGACATGAGTCCCTTGCTCACTTTGCCACTGGATTCAAGCAAGCCGGGCTGAAGACGGCTGGAATGCCAGAACCCGGTCCCCGGAAGCTTGTTTCTGGTCCAGGGAAGGCATGGCTTGCAGTTCGGGCTGGCCTGTTCCCATGAGGCACAGGGTCAGACTGATTTGCATATAGCCATGTCTGAACTGGGGTGGCAGAGTGGGCTAAAGAACAGTGATGGATTAAACCCAGATCTTTTGACTGGGTGTGAGTGTTTGATTGGTTCAGATGCTCCATCTATTACCAACCCCTTATGTACCGAAACAGTACAATCAGCACCAACTCCCACATAATCTTTCTTTGCTGCTTTCATCTGAGCCAACATCAACTTCTGCTTCAATCTCTAATGCATGGAATCCACTTCATCTCCGCCATACTTTGCATGCTGAAGACTGTAATCTATGGGCTTGCCCTGCCAACAAATCAAATGCTGCTGTATCATTGCCCTTATTTCAGGTCTTAATTCATACATGAATCAATAAACAAAATGGTCCCATATCTTTACATGACACATTTTCCATTCTACTATATTGCTTCAATGCCTGAAGAAGTATTTCATAATACACATGCACTGTCTCTTTCAATTTGTGAGTACTCCTGCCAATCTTCACCCAATCAGTTTCCTTTGCAGAGATTTATCCCTTTAAAGAAATAAGGAACTGATTGTATTTTTTCATCACTTCAGGTGATGGTGCACCAGTTTTCAAATATCTTGCATGTTCTATTTCTGGTCTGCAATTTTACACTCAGTCCATAAATACCTATGGACCACAATGTCAAACAGAGGATCTAAATCCTTCAACAAAACCTTTGAAACGTTCACAAATCTCTCAAACTGTCTATATCATTCAACTGGTTTGTCCCTTAATTTTGGGACCATTTGTAAAGGACAATCTATCTGGTCTAGTCCAAGGAACATTGACAAACCCTCATCCTGGATTTCTCTCATTGGAAATATGTTGGTTTCTGAATCTTCGATTTCCTTTTTGAGCATTGGGTACATTGGCATGGTTAGCTTCTTTGTTTCCTTCTTTTAAGCCCCTGTGCCTTCACATCCCTCTAACTCACCCTATTTCCTAAGTGTTCACAGTAACTCCTTAATCTGTAATATTTTTCCTGATGGGTTTAGACTCTATAGATCTTTATATCTGAAATCCAATCGATGACTGTTTTGCAATGTTTTCGATTTCTGTATGTCCTGCCTATATTTATGTGCAGCCTCAGCCAGTTTCTCATGGGTATTTCTAGCTCTCCTGGTGATATCTTTACATATAAACAATAATTCATGATCCCATTAATTGACAATACTCCCAGGACTGATGGTTCCCAAAATTGATTTCTTCCAATTCCCCTCAAGCTTAGCTACATCGAGTAAATCTCTGCTTAAATTCTTCACACCTAGAATTCCTTGTTCTTTTTCACCTTTGTCAAAAGTAGAAGGTGCAATATCCTTAATCCAATCATCAGGTTCCTGTAAGGTAGGCCCTACTGTTTGATTTGATACAACTCGTGTGATCCTCCACTTGCCCCCTCAATCTGTGGAGTGACATACATTTCAGAACCTCGATTTCCCATTTGTAAGGTTTTTTTCATCATACCCTGTGGCCCTCTAATAGGGGTTTCCATAATTTTCTACATTATTAGATAATGAATTAGGTCTCACCTGATTATGTGACATAGTAGTTTGAATGGTCCCTGCACAGTTTCCTAATTAATTCCCTTGTTGAGAGGTATCTACAATCGAAAATTTCAAATTGGAATTCATTTGATCTCTAGTCAATTCTAGTGAAATTCTATTCACTCCCCCCAAGCAAGTGGTAACAGTTAATGCATGTATTTGTTGGCCTCCCATACATGACTGATACAAAGGAACTGCAGGTTACTGGAACTGAAAGAGCACCTGGAGCATTCGGAAATATGGGGTTATTAAACCCTACTCCTCTAGACATGTGCTCTTCAGTCAAGAAAGGGTTTATAGAATTTAAACTATTTGGCAATTCAGGTGCATCTGGTTGCATTTCCATAATTAGATGTGTCCCTGTCTGGGACGGTTCTTCATTATATGGTGGAGGTCGATTTATCAATAACTCACTAAAAAAACTCGTCCTCGATGTCATCACCACTCTCATCAATTCTCGTACGTTCTTGAGGGTTTTCTAGATGTTTCTTCTTCGTTTTGCATTTTTCTTCCTCACTCCTGTATGCAACTATTACAGGATACATTCATGCTCCCTCTGAAATATCCCTTCTCCATATTTTCCGTTTAGAGTCCCACTTTGCCTCTACATACTTGTTTAAAGTATACTTATATCTAAATGTGAACGCTAGACTTGGTTGACTTCTGATATTCACTGGCAATGGCAAATTCGCCTTTACCAACCATGTTTTCAAACTGCAGGGAGTCTTGAATTATTGTTCCTCTTTGTCCCCCAGGGATGGTAAGTGACGTTACCAAATATGGTGGTTAATTCTGATTAATGGATTTTTGTGTGAGGCAGCATATTTTGTTTTTAGTTCCGGTCATTAGTTAATAACCATTCGATTGTGGAGTATAGCAATAAGGTAAACAATGTTTTGTGGAATTGACAAGTCTAAAATTTGAATATAACAAGGCTTATATACAGCTCAATCGAGGCTTGAGGGGCACCGGCCAAACTAAAATCATCGAAGTCCAGCCTGGACTTATTTAGGATGTTTCCCTACCCATCTTTGAAAGCTCTCTGTGCCCCTTGACTTGTACACAATCCATATTGAATAGATACAGTCAGTAGCGAGCATCTGTAGCCTTGGCACCATTTTTCCACAATAATTTCGGATACAGGAGGAATCATTCCAAATGGTGACAAAATGTTCAGTAATTCACAATCTAAACAGAGGTCTGGCCTGCCCAGGTTTTCGCTCAGTAAGTGGTTAACAATTTTGATAACAAGGCAAATAAGTGGAAATGATCAGAATAACGTTTATTATACAATTATTTAAAATCATTAACATTCAATATTTACAGTTTTAAAATAATCTATATTTATTAAAATCACAAAGGGTAAAAACCACCATGTATACAAAACAACGTAACTACCACCATTTAACCTGTTCAAGCATATCAGACTCAAGAGTGCACCAATGGAGGGTAGTTTCCTTCATACTCCATGAGCTGAACATTAAAAATGTGCAAAACAAGCAAAACTGTCCATGGTCTCTATTGCAAAGTTAGATTGAATCATGCATGTGCCCTAAAATTCTGAACTTAGTTAAGCCTTGGCCTTCGCCATAAGATTTCTGCAAGCTATTTATTTCAACTTCCGCAGCTGTCAAATATTTCAGAAAGCAACAATCTTGTATCATTTGGGTCAAAGCAAGCCAGCATAGCATTCCCAAACAAACGAACGCTCCTCTACATAAATGCCTTGTGCATAACTTCTGCTAGGTCTTTTTAATATTTTTTTGCATACACAAACTAGAGGTTAGATGTACGAAGCATTTCAACTGTCGCAAAATGGGTCTTGTGTGACCAGAAAAATGCATTTAGCCATGTACATAAGGCAAAGGGACCCATGTATCAAACAATTGTGCATTCACAAAGGTGCGAATCAGTAATTTCAGTTGTTTTTGAAAGCAAGATAGCCTTTCAAGATGTATGACAGGCTTTGCAGTCGCACTTTTAAGGGGATCGCAAAAATAGCGATTACCTAAAATTGCTATTACAAGCAGAGAATCACAATTTTAGATTCCACTATCACATGAAAACTGTGCATTGAGGAAAATGCTATTACCATTGACTCCAAGTCGATGGTAACCATGTGCAAATTTAAACAACACAAAAATGCTTCTTTCAGAGTGCCGTATAGTGCACACATGCCCCTAGGGCATGTGTGCGCTTTACATGTGCACATTTTATTTTTTGGAGTACTTCAGGGGGCCTTAGCCCATGGGCGCCATTGGCTTTGCATTACCTAATTTGCTATTACCAATTAGGTAATCACAAATTAGCTAATGCAAAGCCATTCACTCATATAGGCCTTTAGGCCCATCCGAACAAATGGAGTGGTATTACCAAATACCAATTACCTATTTACCAAATTGCTATTTGGTAATATTGAGAAATCGCCAAATCTTTGACGATTCCTTACATACATAGCATTTTACGATTATCAAATAGCAATTCAGTAAAAATCGCTATTTGGTAATCGTAAAATGCTTTTTGATACATATGGCCCAAAATGCTTGATTGTTACTTGTTACTGAATTGAATTTTGCTTTTGTGATTTGGTACTAGGAAGAAGGGAATTTAGGGCATCCCTTCCTAATACGGAATAGCACCGGCATGTATGAATGTTTGTAACCAGAATGCAGTTGCTAAACATTAATAATTTACCAACTCCATAGAGGAGGAGGAAACCCACCCGCAAACGGGAAGAGGTCAATTAGGGATCCCTTCCCATTCATGAATGTGGATGTAAACATTTTTTTAAGAGCATGCAGTGGTCCCATGGACCACTGCCTACTTTAAAAAAACGAAAATAATTTTTTCAATTTCTTTTTTTTTAATGTATCCCAATTCCCTTTTAAGGAAAATAGGCTGCATTAAAAAAATATATACATTGCTTTATTTAAAAAGCAATCACAGATATTGTGGCCTGCTGACCCCAACAGGCAACCATCCCTGTGATTGTAGCCATTCCCAAAGGGTCGCAAATGGCCACATGCATCATGAATATTGATGAGGGAGGTCCTTTTGCGACCCATTGGGAATCACAAACAGTGTTTGAGACACTGTTGTACATAGCTTTTTTGCGATTTCCTAATTGCGAATTGCAAAAATTCGCAATTAGGAAAACGCAAACTGACTTTTTTGTACAAGTGACCCCTGGTGGATTAAATGGTTTCTCATAAACCCACACAGCCTGCAAGTGATATCTTTCATCCTCTTCAACCATGCAGGCGTGAGGTCAAGTAAGGGCATATTTTCAAACACTTGCCTCATTCATTTTTCCTTTAAATGAATGGAACATGTGGTTTCAAGAAAAGATTGCAGTGATAGTAATTTATAATTTTCCAATAGCATCCAAGCATGACAGCGTTAGGGAAATGTAATCCAGTTTTCTTGTAAGTCTTAATGTTCGTTAAGACATTAAATTTGTGCAAGAAAGCTCTCATAGATTATTTAATTTAAGTTTGTCCAGGAGTTTTCCGGATAGCCTCTATTTCGTGCATTGACAAATGTTACCTTTTACTCGTCACAGGTATTTGTTTAAGGATTTACCAATTGATGTTTTGAGTCTGTAGCAGACCTTCACAAATGCTCATTACCTTGCTATTGTTTACTTTACAAGGCCAAATTCCAAACATATTTTTCTGGAGAGAGAAGATGCATTTATATATTTCGGTTACCATAAGGTCTAATGACTTTACAGCCATCCCATATAGGACTTTACTACCGAAGCACAGTGTTTGAAAGGCTGACATCGTTGCAAGGACTTTTACTCTTTGTTGCCACATGTGAGGAATGACTGAACCTCTCGAGACAATCAAAACCTCCAGGTACTTGTTGTAATTCATTGTATCAATTTCAGAGTCTCCCAAAAAACGCTTTTGGGAATTATTCTATATTATGCCAACACCCATCACCTTTTTCTTCACGAGGTTTACTTCAATGCCATTGTTGTATGTGCAGGTTTCTAGCGAACCTATCAGACTTTGAACACCCAACTTAGGGCCTCATTAGGATGGCGGACGGACCTGCGTCCGTCCGCCACCCCCAAGGTGGAGGGACCGTCCGCAGGGGCAGCGGCGGTCCCTCCGGTGCAATTAGGATGTGACCGCCACCCTGGCGGTCACATCCTGTATCTTTAACCTTGAGGCAGGTGCTGCTTGAAGCAGCAGGCGCCGCAAGGTTAAAAATGCATGTTTAACATTTACATGCACAAAGGGGTAGGCACCAGCGGTGCCTGCTTCTTTGTGCATGTAAATGCTGGGGGGTACCATAGGTACCCCTCATGTGCACCCCCACCCCCGACACCCTGGGGCCCGCAACGGGCCTCGAAACACCAAAGACCACATGCTTTTCCACGGCGGAAAAGCCGCCGTGGAAAAGCATGTGACGATGCACATCCTAATTTGGCTGACGGTGTCTTGCAAATGCCGCCACCAAATGGCCCTCCACACCCCACGGATCAGCGGCGGACGGACCTGCCATCCGCCGCTGGTCCCACCGCAATCCCACTGCCATCCTAATCTGGCGGTGGGTGTATTCTGTGGCCGCGGCGGTGAATCCGCATCCTCCGGGCCGGTGGTGGCTTCCGCCGGCCCGGAGGATGCAGATTCACTGCCATCCTAATGAGGCCCTTAGTTTGGCTATTAGAGTGTCATTATCAGCATAGTGCAGGTTAGATAGCTGAAAAGATCCTAATTTGGGAGAAAGTGAATTAACTTGATACAACTGTGATTACAAATGTATGGTCCAGTACACAACCCAGCTTCAAACCTGAGTAAGAGACGATTTCCCTGGATAGACATGTCCTGTATCCTATTCTGATTCTTACCCAGGTGTTAGTATGCAGCAGGTGAATCTGCTTTGTTAATGGCAAAGATATGTCCCTGTTGGCTAGTTTTCCCCTCTGTTTCTCCTGCAGCACAAAGTTGAATGCTGCTTAGAAATAGGCAAAGCATAAATGTAAAGCGGACTGTTTCCTCAATTGTTGGTCAATGGTGAGTGAGAGTGCTGAGATATTTGTAGATGTTCCGTACACTTTGACAAAAAAACTTTTGTTTAATCGCATAATCTTCTGGTCGTTGGTCGAAGTTGTTACATTTTGTCACAAAAACAGGCAAAATACTTGATCTCATTATCCAATAAGAAAATGAAAATATAATTTTCTGGTGTTGTGTTATCTCTGCCTTTATGTAGAGGGATAATGATAAAACCCCTCCATTAATACGGTATCAGTTCTTTCAGGAGAACAAAGTTATAAACATCAGTCAATTTAGCTCCCCAGAACTCTGGATTGGTCTTAACAATTACCTGATGTACCCCATTTGGTCCTGGTGCTCCATCACAGCATCCAACTTTGATAATCTTTATAACTCTACTTTCCAGGCAGGGGTACATTTGTTCATCTTAATAGTATGCCTTCTCTTCACTTTGTTGTTCTACTGGCATCCTGTCCTTCAATACCCCGGCAGGGTCCTCATCCGCTAGTTTCCCTGTGGTGTTTTGGTTTCCTTGACCTTGGGTGTCCTCCTTTAAACTGAAGAGTTTTTAGGTCGAGCCTGGGCAGCGTATGCGCTGCTCTGCAAGGCATGCTGTATTCAGTATATGGGCTTTCAGGGACTTTGGACATGCCCACCATCTTTGAATGGTTAGTTGGGCTGCTTTTTAAAATTCCTTTTCTCTGGTCGGTTAATATTGTGCATCTGTCATGCTAATCTGGGCTTGGTGCCCTCCCAGCAGGAATCACCAATTGAATCTTTTGGTTGGCCAGCTCTGGCCAGCTCTGGTTTCCTATCTGGCACCCACCCCCCCCCTCGCCAGTCAAACGCAAATGCAGCGTCAATCCAAGTTGTTATCTGGAGGGGGAACATTTAAGCGCTTTTCTACAGACCACTGGCCTGCTGAAGAACGTTATGGGATCCTGGAGGTAGGATCAAGGTTAAACGAGCATTTGCAATGCAATAGGTCTCGCCTTATTGAAAGTTTGACCTACTGACGTTGCAAATAATAATGCAATGACAATAGCTCAGACTTTCAGTAATGCGAGACCTATTTTATTGCAAATGCTTGTTAAAAAAAGTTATGCAGTCTGCTTCTGAAAATGTGAAGTTTTTTATACTATCCGGGCATCAGCCTATCCTATTAACTATCAGCCAGAACATCTTTGGGTTAGGAGCTTTGCTCTACTGTAGAAGCTTTGCCCAGAAGTTGTCTTTCCTGTGTTTCCTGTCTTACCTAATCAGTTTCCTATATTTCAACCTTTGCTGCCGGAAGTATTTAGCAGATTTATATTTTGCGGTCTTTCCGTATGGACCTCTGGGCCCTGTTTACTTCTTTTTTGACATGCTCATTCTTTGGATAGTTCTTTACTATACCTTACAGGATCCATCATTTTTTGGCCGGTTTGTTTGATCACCTAGAATGTGTCAGCATGGTTAATAACTTACCTAAAAAATGCTATCAGTTCTCTAGTAGGGTGTTGTCTACATGTCTTTTATCAGTTTTGCTGCTACTTCCTTTAATGCATTTTTGTGTTTTCTCGGTCCATTTTAACCTTTTATTAGTCTGATGTATAAAAGACTCCTAATGCAAAGCCTTAAAAGGTTGAACCATTCTGCATGCAGTTCGATTCTTTGGGAATAATTATCATTTTCGAACCTTTGTTCTATAGAGAACTATGTTATAAACCTAAAGAGAGGTAAATATATGATTGTGTACTCAGTTATAGAGTTGTACATGTGCTGTGCGTCAGTGCCAGGGACTGTCAGCTGAAAACCTGTCATTCAGCCTTCTTGGCCCCAGCAGGGCTGTCTCAGTGGCTGAGAGTTTCCATTTTTTGTCACTATGATACAGATGGTTCTTTTCCTGCGGTTGAACTGACGTAAATAATTAATTTACTCTCTTAATTTCTATGCAGGTAAGTACTTAATCAATAATAACTCAAATCGGAAAGAAAGAACCAGAGTCCGTGGTGTTAGAGTTCTTAGGGGTTTTATTCCTCAAAAAGGAATGGTCAGGACCATAATATCATGTTCTTCCCACCGCAGGGGTGGAAGAAGGGATAGAGCGCGCTACATTTTATTGACAGTACATAGCTTATATACTTAATTCATGTCATAGGAAACAGTGCAGGAGGCGTAACAGCTGAGAGAAGACAAGATAACAGTATACACGTGTTACTAGTACGTAATCAAAAGGCGTGAACTGGAGGTGTGTGCTAGAAACGTCACAGGTGGGTGTCACAAAGGGGTGGCACTAACAGAAATGTTGCAATGTCAGCAGAAATCGGAAGCTTGGATGCGCGCGCAGCTGCATGACGTGTGATTGACGTGAAGCTGGAGGGTGCAGGGGACTTGACATTTACACTGACGGAAAGAGACAGAAGTCTGGCATGTCAGATCAACTTGTACTTCTATCATATCTGATATCTGATGTTTAGGAACCATATTATCTGGACGGAAAGGTCTCTAGGGCAGAAGCTATTCTATGCTAACTGTGGATGCGTGTATAAGCGCCTAAGTGTCTGCATGAGAAGCGTGGGGGGCACGGGGCCTTCCATGGAAGCATGGTAACAGAAGCTATGAATTACTTGCACTGAGACAGGTCGGCCCTTTGGCTCTGCAGCTGGGGAGGATGTTTACTGAAGCTGGTAGGCAGGAATGCATTTTCGAGGAGCGGAACAGATAACTCGAAGGTTATAGTCAGTCTTGGCAGAAAGCAGGCTGAGCTGAGCGCAAGGGGCCGCGCTGGAAGTAAGTCAGAGTTCACGGGTACAGAGGTAGCCTGGGCTGAGGCTGTCAGAGTCAGAAGCCAGAAAAGAGGCTCGATAGCAGAAATTCAGGGCCTACTTTGCCAGAGCAGGAAAACATGTAAAGTACACTACAAAAAGACGTTGGCATAGCATACTTAGGAACGGGTTATATACTCCATTCAGGGTGGATCTGAAAGAGGACATGTTAACGTTGGACGCAAATGTATTTGCGTCTTCATAGCTGACACAGGAGGGAAGTTACATGCACTTTAAGCTGGTACATGGAGTCGGTGGGGTACGCACTAGGGAACACAACTTGACCATAAAATTTATATTTCCTCATTCCCTCCTTGTTCCCTACGGACCCTTCATGATATATCGATCCTCATGAATCGATCAGTTTGTTCTTGTAACATCATTTGTTCGTCTTTCTTTCTTTTACGTTTTGAGAGAAAACTGGAATGTTCAATACAAGAGGTGGCACACAGTCCACAAATCGCTGGCCCGCACTGCAGGCACAGGCAGCAACTGAATACTAGGACTAGGCCAATGCCTAGGAAGGATAGGATCTTCCATCCCCAAGCAGTTAACGTTGTCCAGAACCAACCGGACCAAGTCCAGGTGCCTGGATTCTGATGTATCTGATTTGCAATTTTATGGAGACGTGTAATAGCTTGATATACAGATGGTGCGTTTTGTGGTATGAAAACACAGCAACTTGACCCGATGACCTTACAAGCTCCACCTCTATCTGCCAAGATGACGTCAATAACAAGACGATTCTGAAGGACAACAACCCGCATGGCGGACTGCTCTTCTGTTAAGTTACCTAAGGCGGAGGCAGTTTCATTCACTACTGCTTCAAGTGTTCTGGTTAATCTGCGTATTAATTTACTATTCTGAACAGGTCCTAAAAAGAAAAAGAATCCTTTATTAAAATCGGTGTATTGTTCCCATGCCGTTTCTGTGTAGTCGACAAGTGGGATATCTCTTCTGGGTCTATTCTTTACTAGATTGGTATTTCTATGGTAATCAGGGGGAGCTAGGAAAACAGGTGGCAGAAGGAATGCAATGTAACAGGTACCATCCCAATCTGGAGGTAGGCGTATGTATGCGGTATGACCACAAACAAAGTAAGAATGACGAATAGCTTTAAAAGACGATTTTCCATGATCACTGAATTCGACCACAGTAGTACATTTACTATGACCTAAGTGTACTGAACCTTTCTTCTTGATACATAATTCGCCAGTGACTGGCAATACTGACATAGTGGGTATAACAGGTGCGGCTTCGGATTCAACAGTAAGAATCATAAGGCTAATTGTATAATTACCTAATCCATACACTTCATTTTCTAGATCAGTTCCTATTCTAGTGGGGAGTCCCTCCTTATCAGGGTAACAGACGTCGAGCAGGACCAAGTTCAGGTTTCCCCAAACCCAGCCCCCATCGAAAACAGCAATATCAGGATCTAAGGAATTAATTATTTTAAACCATGCACCGCAGGAGCCATTGTGAGTGAACGGGTACGGAAAGAGGGGCAGAGCTCCCTTGTAATTCTGGTAGGGAGGGAGTCGGCCACATATCCAGCAATCTGTAGCATTGTTAGTTTGATGAGAATGGTGTAGCATACTAATGAATGTGTTGTTGCGCAGCGCAAGTCTGTAGGAGAGTTTGTGTGGAGGTAACTCACTAAAAGTGTGTTCAGCAGATACATTGTAGGCAGATTGTTCACGCTTGAAAATAGGACAATAGATAGGTAGTAAGATACTAGCAACAATAATTAAAATACTCAGAATAAACATGATTAATAGTGTCACTATACAGTGACTACGAAGTGATTTGCAATATGCACTTTTCTTAATTTGTCTCTCTCTCTCTCTATCTCGATCTAGGGGATACATGTCAGAAACTATTTAACCGATTCACCTAGGGGAGGACTTAAACAATTAAACTGTCTGACTTGCTAGATCGGAGTTTCGACCGATACTCTTCTTGGGACGTTTTTTCTCGTTCAGATACTGTAAAGTCTTTTTGCTCAACACAGTCTTTGGTGGGGGTGGACGAGTCTCGGTCTGGTTTCAGTTCATGGAATTTTTTCACATGACTCGTATGGACCCACCCCTTTCTCCCTTCGATCTTCACGGCGGTCCTCGTGGTGAGAAGGACGGTCTTCGGCGATTTCCAGCGGGGCTCCAGCGGGCTCTTCCTATCAAAGTTTCGCACCAATACTAGGTCCCCAGGACGGACATCATGTGGCTTTACATCAGTGTTGTCAGGGAAGGCTGCGGCAACCTGTGAACGACATGATTGGAGTGCAGACATCAAGGAGGCAAGGTAATCTGTCAACATATTACAATCAACATCAGTAATTTTTTTCGGAATGGGCGTCCCCCACATATTCGGTGGTCTGCCAAAGACCACCTCGTACGGGGATAGCCCTGATCTCGAATGGGCAACCATTCTCATATAGAATAGTGCCACCGGCAGGGCGACTATCCAGTCGCCCCCTTTCTCCTGACATATTTTTGCAAGGCGGATCTTTAGGGTCTGGTTATGCCTTTCTACAAGGCCTGCGGCTTCAGGATGTCGGACACAATGGAATTTCCACTGGTATCCTAGCAATAAAGAAACTTCTTTCATTAATGCGGACGAGAATGGCTGACCGTTATCTGAGTACACGACACGAGGCAAGCCGTACCGTGGGAAGAATTCACGAACCAGCTGCTTGGCAGTGGTCGGAGCAGTGTAATCTGGGACTGGGTATGCTTCGGTCCAGCGGGACAGAGCACAAACAACTACGAGAACATATTTGAATCCTCGACAACGGTCCATCTGGATATAATCCATCTGGAGGACTTCAAAAGGGTGATCGGGAGGATGAAATCCACCTTGCTCTACAGGGACGCTTTTACCTGGATTGAACTGACAACAGATCATGCAAGTACGCACTTTCTGTTTTGCTGCTGCTCGTAAGTGTTTATTGTTCCAAAGATTTTGTAAACTGTCTAACATCGCTTTCTCTCCTAGATGTGCTGGGCTATGTGCTGTATTTATCATGACCTGAACCATAGAGTCAGGGAGAAACCATGTAGATTTTCCCTTCGTCACCCAACCTTGATCTGTTTGGATCCCTCCTTGTTCAATCCATTTCTTTATTTCTTCTGGGGTGTGTCTGAATATCGATAACATCTAGTGTGGGATCCCTGACTGTCATGCAGTGTGTCGGTCCTATTGTCTTTGTCATGTCAGTTGTCTGAGTGTGAGTCAATGCTGTATGTTTTGCTGTCTGGTCTGCCAGGTCGTTACCCTGGGAAACAGAATCTGTAACTTTAGTATGTGCTTTACACTTCATGACAGATATTCCTGAAGGCAGATGTATTGCTTCTAACAGTGCTTGAATGAGGGGACCATGTTGGATCTTGGCACCGTGAGAGGTCAGAAAACCTCGTTCTTGCCATAACATGCCGAAGTCGTGTACAACTCCGAACGCATAACGGGAATCAGTGTATATGTTGACATTTCTGTTCTTGGCTAGGATACAGGCTCGGGTCAGAGCGATGAGCTCTGCTGCTTGAGCAGACAGTGTATCAATACGATGTGTTTCTTTAACTTCGGTTTCAGTGGTCACGGCATACGCGGCCACTAATTCTCCTGTACTTGTTCTCATACATGAACCATCCACATAAAGTGTCAGGTCTGGATTTGTCAATGGAACATCTGTTAAGTCTCGTCGGGGCTTTGTTACTGCATTAATGATCTCTATGCAATCATGCGGGGCTGGATCTGTCATAATTGTAGGTAACAGTGTTGCGGGGTTCAGGATGCTGCAGTGTCTGATTTCTATGTGTGGCTGGAATAGTGTTAATTCGTAACCTGTCAGTCGTGCTATAGTCAGGTGCTGAGTTTGGGTTCTGTTTAAAAGAACCTCTACAGAGTGTGGAACTTGTACTGTTAACTGATGACCTAAAACAATTGAATCGCTCTGTCTTATTGCTAACGCTGTTGCTGCTACTGACTTTAAGCATGCAGGGAGTGCCTGGGCTACGGAATCCAATGTACTTGAAAAATAAGCGCAAGGCTTATGTGAACCTGCTTGATCTTGAGTGAGGACAGACAATGCTGTACCATCACGTTCTGTAACAAAAAGTGTAAACGGTTTGCTGTAACATGGTGTCGCTAAAACTGGTGCTTGGCATAATGCTTTCTTTAATTCCTCAAAGGCTTGTGTGTGTTCCTGAGTCCAAGGGAGGGCAGTCGAAGTTGCTGCCTCCTGCGTCGTTAACTGGATGAGTGGTTTAGCTAGAAATGCATATTGAGGAATCCATTGTCTGCAGTACGAGGTGAGGCCTATGAAGGCCCGCACTTCCTTTTGTGTCTGGGGTCGTGGCATGTTTACAATTAACTGAATGCGATCGGGAGTGAGCTGTCTCCCCACTTTGGACAGCAAGTGACCCAAGTACACAACTTGCTGAACACAGAATTGCAGCTTCGAAGGAGACACCTTGTGTCCTTTGTCTGCCAGGAAATGTAAAACTGTCAGTGATGCTTGTTCACATTCGGGCTCACTTCGTGCGGTGATCAGTAGATCATCGACGTATTGCAGTAAAGCGGTGTTAACTGGCATTTGAATACAATCTAGTTGTCTTTTCAGTGCTTGACTATAGATGCTGGGGCTTTCTGTGAATCCTTGAGGTGCGCGGGAAAATTTGAAACTTCGTCCATTTAAACTGAATCCGAAGAGATATTGGCTCTCTGGATCAATAGGTACACTGAAGAAAGCGTTCTTGAGATCAATTACAGTAAAGAACGTTGCTTCTGAATCAATAGCAGTCAATAGGGAAGAGATATCGGGGACCACAGGGTACTGTGGTACAATACATTTGTTCAGTTCTCGAAGATCAATCACCAGCCGATATACTGGCGGTGCATTGGGGTCAGTACGTTTAAGAATAGGAATGATGGGTGAATTACAGATATTGGAGTCGGTCTCCACGACCACTCCTTGGGCAATGAGCTCTTCAATGATTTCCAGTAAAGCCACTACAGCATCGGGTGGTAACTTGTATTGTCTGATTCGTGGTAGAACAACTCCTGTCTTGAGTGTAACACGGTATGGGGTGATATGCATACAACCTACATCAGTTGGGCCTTTTGCCCATAGGTGATCTGGTACATTTTTCAATCTGACATCGAATTCTCGCAACACATAGTGACCCTTGAAATCCCGTAGAAAGAGTCTAACTCCCTCCGGGGAACAGCAGATTATAGCTCCTAGAGCCTTCAATGTTTTAATTCCTAACAGATTTTCTGGGCATGAGTTCGTAAGTAACAAATCTGTAACTCGTGATAATGGGCCCACAGCCAAGGGTACTGGTTCCGATACTTCATTTACAATAGGCTGTCCTGAAAAACCAAGGGAAACATTTTGTGAGCCTGAGAGGGGTGCCCCTGGGACTTCATTATGGCTGATTGTGGTGCGGCTTGCCCCTGTGTCAATTAAAAACCTTCTGTCTTTTCCCAATACGTGACTGTGTACATAAGGACCTTCTTGATCTACAGGAATTTCAATAAGAGGCAAGCCACCTTCCCTCTCTAGGCTGTTTCATGTATATCGGGGGTAATCTGGATATGCAGATTGGGCATACTGGTACATCTGTTGCGAAACTTGCTGAGTCGCGGCAATGGGCTGTGGTACTGCTACTGTCTGTGCTGTGTGTGGTGGAGCATGCATAGGCTGTGTATTCTGCATTGGCTGTACATTTTGTGAGGTCTGTTGCTGGACCTGATCTTGTCTGGGCGGATGCGGTCTTTCTTTAGTTTTCCCTGTTGCTATGTTATGTTTCAGAACGGGACATTCATGTACGTAGTGACCTGGCTGCTTGCAATAATTGCATGACCCTTTAACGGGAGCTGTAGTGTGACTTGTCTGGGTCCCACCCTTCCTTTGACCGTCGGCTGGGACCGTTTGAGCTACTAACATTTTCATCTTCGTGTCTTTCATGCGTTTCTGTTCCTGATCTTGTTCTTCTCTAATTCTGTTCTGATGATATTGGAGCATCTGTAACATCTGGGATGGCGTATTTGCCTGCCAAGTACTTTCAACTTTGTACACTCGGTTTTTAACTAATGGTAGGGAGTTCTCGACTAGTTTTGATACAAAAAGGTGTGGATATGACTCGCTACTTGGTTTTAGGCCACTATTAATAATGAAACATTTCTCGAATCTTGAATAGAAGTCACTAGTATCTTCATCATGTTTCTGTTTACAGGACGAGATGGCGTCCCAATCTTCCTTTCTAGTTGTCAATAATCTTGGCAGGACCTGTACTATCAAACCGGGTAATGCTTTAGTCTTATCCCCAAGGCCTACCCCTGGGACCCGTTTGCTTTCTTCGTCTTCTATTTCTGCCCATGCAATCTTTGTGTCCCCCACCTCCCATTCTTTTTCCTTTAATTTCTCGTAGATGCCCGTGGGCAACAGCACCTTCAACATTTTCATGATATCATCATACGTGTAATCCCCCATTAGTAACATGTCTTTAAGCTCTCTGTGAACACCTGCAGGGTCTTTATCATGACACGGAACTAGTTTCTTCATTTCTAACAGTTCTAACTTAGTCAGTGGCGTGTGTACATATACACGTTTCAAGTTGTGATCCGCACCCATAACTGGGTGTACTTCTCGTAAGGGGTTCTGACTTTCAATGCCACTCCCGCATTGCATGTGGTACGTTTTCCTTTCTGGAGGCGGGGCGGGAACATATTCAGAGCTTATGAAAGTGTTATATTTATGTCGTTGTTCTAGAATTTTTTGTATTAACTTGGTACTGAAACCTCTCCATCTATCCATGAGTAGTGCTTCTAATGTTTCGTGTAAGGGACCTGGATCGGAATGTTGATTTCTGTATTTCGTGAGGAGGTGCTGAATCATGTATACACCTGCTAATTTCTGTTCGTCTGGGGAAAGGTTCAGAAACGTCTGTGCTAAGGTATCATCATTATATATGTCTGGATTTTCGGCCCATAAGATGGCTGACCGGGCTAGTTCTTGTTCATCCATCGAATTGAGTACATGGTACCCCATTCTTTCTCGTAGTCTTTTATCAGTTTCCTGGAACTGATGTTCAGAAGAATTCGGGTTTGTTAAAGCAGAGAGAAAAACTTTCTTGTTTTCCGGACGGATGCCCTTCCTAAGGTAAGTTCCCTTACCTACATATGCTATAGTATCTGTAGCTCCTTCTGGTTCTTCAAGTTCTTCTTCCTCCTCGGAGGAAGCTTGTTCTTTCCCTTTTTGGTGTACTGCTATCACTGCCTTTATAATTTTCTTATACATACTGGCTATGCAAGTCCCCTTGTCATGTTTTCCTTCAGCTATATTTTGACCCCACTTGTTCAGTGCATCTAATTCACTCTGATCTGTTCCAGGCCTGTCTCGTTCTCTTATTAGACAATTTATGAAAAATCGTAGTATCTGTGCTTGAACGTCAACTTTCTGTTTCTCCATGGCATCCTTGATACTGTCAGGGTCTTTCCCTGTCTGAACAAACTCATATATTCTATCTAGACGGTCCTTCATTCCTACATAGCATAGCAAGATATCAGTAGCAGATCTTAACCGTAGTGATGCCAATATCATTAGATCGTCTTTTCCGGGTACTGGATCATATCTACAAACTGAAATGTTTTCTTTTAATGCGTCAAGGCAGGGTGACCTGAACTTGAGAGGACTTTGCGTATCCCTGAGATTGAATCTGTGTGTTAATGGCGGGGTCCGAAGACCCGCGGTCGCACCTCCTGAAGCGGATGCTTGGGCATTATCTCCCTGTGGAGTCTGTATCTGAACTTGAATTTGTCGTTTAGTAGGATCAGGTAGACTTTGTTTCGGTAGGTCAATTTTGGGTGCGGGAAGTGGCGGGGCTGGCGGAGCGGGGGAGGTCTGTCGCGGTACCGGCGGAACATGATCTGGGGGCGGAGTGCCACCCCCGTCCCTGTCAGTAGGCAGGGCACGAACAGGCAGATTGGCGTAAGCTGGTGCTACATCTTCTAGATAAGAATTTAGGAATATGTCTTTAGTAGTCTTATGCATTACTTTAGTTGGAACTAATGGTGGCGGTAGGTTTTTCGGTATTTCTGATAGGGCCTCAGGTGTACCCTCGGCCGCGAGATACATACTGTTTACGAGATTGTTTCGGGCACGGTCTATTTGTTCTGTTTTTACTCGGATCCCTTCAGTAACTAATTCGTTTTCTTGGGCTTTTTCTGATTCTTTAAGTCTATCTTCTCTACGGAGTGCTTTCTCAGCACGCTTATGTGATTCCTTACGCCAAAATTCTATGGCGTCTTTCTGAGATTGTCTAGCTTTCTTTTTCCATAATGCTTCTTCTACCTTCATGATGCACTCGGCATCCCAGGTTCCGGTAGCGGGCCATCAGTGTCTTTCGTCTAGATGTTTAGTATAGTCGGCCCATAAGTCTAGATACAATATGGCATCTATGCCATGTTTATGATACATAAAGTTACCTGGAGTGTCCCTAGGAGGAATAGGAATTTCTTCCTCCAGTATCCCTTTCCTAGTTCCTATCTGCTTCAACTTGTTGAAAAACGGCATTTTGCTTACTTATTACTGAATGCTCAATCCTTACTACTTAATACTGGATACAGCTAGTTTTACAAGAAACACAATAATGCACATAAAAACAGTCACATTCATACCACGACATTAATCACATGAAAAGACATTTGAGACATAGATGACTACCCCCTATACTGGATGTACTGCTAAACAGTACAGATACACTGGTGTAACAGTGCAGAAATTCAGAAATTCAGAATACTAGATATACTGCTAAACAGTACAGATACACTGCCTAAAAACAGTGCAGACCGGACTTGTGTACCCAAACCCGTCTAGATACGTCCCAGCAATGGTACTCACCGGGAAGCATGGAAACAGAAGGCCTCGGAAAACTCGACTGGACTCGACTCGACACTTCGGAAAACTTCGGAAAACTTCGGAGACCTCGGAAAACTGGTGGGCCTCTTGACACCTCGGACCTTGCTCCTTTCGGCTAGGCTCTGGTCGGGATCCTCCGCACTCCTCACCGCCTCGTCTGGGCACTGATCGCAGTCTTCGTCACCTCCGTGGGTCAGAGGGAGATGCAGGAAATCCTGCCGGTACGCGTAGGTTCCATCTAACTGATGGCAGGGGACATAGCTTGCAACGCACCAACCGGCGCGTGAGGTGGGGGAGGGGTCCCTGTTCGGGCGCCAAAATGACGTAAATAATTAATTTACTCTCTTAATTTCTATGCAGGTAAGTACTTAATCAATAATAACTCAAATCGGAAAGAAAGAACCAGAGTCCGTGGTGTTAGAGTTCTTAGGGGTTTTATTCCTCAAAAAGGAATGGTCAGGACCATAATATCATGTTCTTCCCACCGCAGGGGTGGAAGAAGGGATAGAGCGCGCTACATTTTATTGACAGTACATAGCTTATATACTTAATTCATGTCATAGGAAACAGTGCAGGAGGCGTAACAGCTGAGAGAAGACAAGATAACAGTATACACGTGTTACTAGTACGTAATCAAAAGGCGTGAACTGGAGGTGTGTGCTAGAAACGTCACAGGTGGGTGTCACAAAGGGGTGGCACTAACAGAAATGTTGCAATGTCAGCAGAAATCGGAAGCTTGGATGCGCGCGCAGCTGCATGACGTGTGATTGACGTGAAGCTGGAGGGTGCAGGGGACTTGACATTTACACTGACGGAAAGAGACAGAAGTCTGGCATGTCAGATCAACTTGTACTTCTATCATATCTGATATCTGATGTTTAGGAACCATATTATCTGGACGGAAAGGTCTCTAGGGCAGAAGCTATTCTATGCTAACTGTGGATGCGTGTATAAGCGCCTAAGTGTCTGCATGAGAAGCGTGGGGGGCACGGGGCCTTCCATGGAAGCATGGTAACAGAAGCTATGAATTACTTGCACTGAGACAGGTCGGCCCTTTGGCTCTGCAGCTGGGGAGGATGTTTACTGAAGCTGGTAGGCAGGAATGCATTTTCGAGGAGCGGAACAGATAACTCGAAGGTTATAGTCAGTCTTGGCAGAAAGCAGGCTGAGCTGAGCGCAAGGGGCCGCGCTGGAAGTAAGTCAGAGTTCACGGGTACAGAGGCAGCCTGGGCTGAGGCTGTCAGAGTCAGAAGCCAGAAAAGAGGCTCGATAGCAGAAATTCAGAGCCTACTTTGCCAGAGCAGGAAAACATGTAAAGTACACTACAAAAAGACGTTGGCATAGCATACTTAGGAACGGGTTATATACTCCATTCAGGGTGGATCTGAAAGAGGACATGTTAACGTTGGACGCAAATGTATTTGCGTCTTCATAGCTGACACAGGAGGGAAGTTACATGCACTTTAAGCTGGTACATGGAGTCGGTGGGGTACGCGCTAGGGAACACAACTTGACCTTAAAATTTATATTTCCTCAGAACATTCCACAGTTGATCTTGGATCAGCGGATGCTCTCCCTGCAGAGTGCGAATGAGATTCATATTCAAATCCCCAGGTCAACTGCTCCCTGCAATTTATTTTTTAGATCAGATATTAATAATGCAAATGTCTTTATAAGGACACATTTTATCTTCTGGTTTGGATATGTATACATGTTTATCAGCACAAGTGTTGCTTCATTTTCCTCGTTCCTTCTCGTATTTCATTTGTACTGCTGGAATTCTACAACCTTCTAAGGCCAGATATAACATTTGGCCTAAATTGAAGCGCTGATGTATGTTGCCAGGCCTCCACTCGGGCAGCCTTTTGATAACGAGTTTATTGTTGGATTTGTGAATCCAAAGTAACCTTGGTGTGAGATTGATTCTGTTTTTTGAAGCATGATGATATTGTATTCATCAGTTGGTTAAGCGTTTATTTTTTATAACCCATCAATATTTCACAAGCATATCAAAAACCGAGTCGGGGTGGTCTTGATAGGATCCTGTTATTTCAATTGCTCTCCTTTACTTGCAATGTGGTAAGCAGCTATCTCAAATGTGTTATTTTCTAAGTTGAAGTTTTTATCTATACTCAATTCCCACTTCTGCTCATATTTAGTTACTGTGATTGTTTTTTTCAAAAGTGCATTATGCAGCGCGGAGTAAACTGGCATCCTTCCTTTGTCCTTTCTTTTCAATTGAGCCATTGCCCATCTTTCAGGAGTTGTGGAGACCCAGGTTTCTCATATGGGGACAGGTTAACACCCAACAATATAAATTTGCTTTTTTCCACCATTATATTACAGACCTCCTTTCTGTGGCCTATGTTAGCAAGGTTGTTAAAAATTGTTTATCACCTTTCTGAGGCTGAAATTCAATTGATTCAATGTCGCTCGAGTTGATTTTTAGTAGTTCATATATTTGCAACAACTTAAATATATTCTCTCTGTTTAACATATGGCATCCTCTGGAGAGATATTCTGGGATTAGGTATTTTCCTTTCTATATCTACTTCCACCATTTCTCCAGTTACTTCATTTTAGTGATACTGTGTTGCTGTACCCTAGTTAGCCTGGCGGATCACGGCTGATTAGCCAGTAATCCAGGATGCTTGTTTCCGGTCCGGGGAAGACATGGCTTTGGAGTTGGGGCTGGACTGTTCCCGTGAGGCACAGGGTCAGACTGATTTGCATATGGCCATGTCTGAACCGGGGTGGCGGAGTGAGCTAAAGAATGTTGATAGATTAAACCCAGATCAGTTGACTGGGGGTGAGTGCTTGCAATGTTCAACACTCCGTCCATCATCCCCTTTGGTTTTGCTTTGTTCACCCTAAGTTGGCAGGGTATGCCCCGATGTGTGTCCCTTGTTCACTTTGCCATTGGATGCTAGCTAGCCTGGCTAATGACGGCTGATTAGCCAGAAACTGGTCCCAGGATGCTTGTTTTCGGACCAGGGAAGACATGGCTTGGCAATTCGGGTTGTACTGGCCCATGAGTCACAGGGTCAGACTGATTTGCATATGGCCATGTCTGAACTGGGGTGGCGGAGTGAGCTAAAGAATGATGATGGATTAAACCCGGATCAGTTGACTGGGGGTGAGTGCTTGCAATGTTCAACACTCCGTCCATCATCCCCTTTGGTTTTGCTTTGCTGTACCCTAGGAGGCTGTTTGCTTAGGCCGATTTGTCAACTCTCTTTTACACACCCTCTGAAAGGGGGGATTGCCACTTGTAGGTCCAATCTCTGGCCTGAGAAGTTCACTTTTCATTTGTTCTTGTGCTCTACTTGCATCTTATTGAGGTGCCTTCGAGTTGTCTTCCATCATAGTTGTGCATTCTCTAAGTGAAATAAGTATTGGACCTTGTTGTTTTATTTGGTCCTGTTGAGGGTCTGTCCTCATTCCAATGCTTTGGAGGAGAGATCATTTCTAGGTGATAGCTCTTGCCAGAGTGCTTTGTTGGTTTGTATGTTTACTTTTTTCAGGTTCCTTATTGTGTTATAAACATTTATAAAAAAATAATTTTAATTTGTATGTGCTGATTTTTTACTGTCTAGTATAATTTCTTACACCTTGCTTTTCTTTGCCTCGTTTGCTGTCTTTTTGTCATACCCTTTGAAGGAAACTTCTGTGCAGAAATTGATACATTTTTATCCTGCGTGCTGTTTGAGATTTTCAAATTGAAGCAATTTATTTTATACATGTAATGGTGAATATCTTCTTATATGTACTGTATATTTTTTGTGTCATTTGTTGGTTGCAAAACGTTTGCTACTTCCTTGTTGTCTTTAAGCGGCCCTTGTTCAAGATGAGTGCATAACCCATCATCCTCAACATTGATCAAAGTTGATTTGAAATCATTGCCTGTGTCAGGACTTTTATAAACCAGGTGCTTGTTTCCTCGGGCCTGACAGGGCTTGGGTAGGTCTGATTTAAGTTCCGTAATTAGTGTGTCTTTGACCCTTGGACTCAATTTACCGAGTATGGGTGAACACAGACATTTCGCTTCAATTGATTCTGTGTCTTTCTGCACACAAGTTATGATATTACTATGTCATCATGCTTCTGATAATCCCGGATACAAATAAGGCCAGAATGTTTAAGAAATCCACTTGTTATGTTATGTCATGTAGATTTGTAGAGCTCTCCATCACCTAGGAGAGTAGAACACATTTTTTTCTGATTGGTAATTCAATGCGTCTACTGTGGACTGGAAACGTTTTAACAGAATCGCCCAGGTGTCTGTACTATTATTAGACTGAGCTCTGTTATTTATGACCACGTCATGTGATTGATTTCTTTTATTCTCATTAATTGCAGTGATGTTTTTTCCTGCCTGCTGAGCATGTTCTGTCCGTTACTGATTGTGCCAATTGTCTGGGCTTACCCTAACCAGGCTGTTTTCCTTCTTTATTTGGCTTTCATACTCAAATCAAATCCAATCATCAAAGCTTTATTCGATTAATCAGGCAAACATGAAAGCACATAATCAAATACACAGCAATTTAAAAAGAACGTACACACATTACAAATGTTTTATTATAGAACATAATTTAAACACAATATTCAGAAAATATTATGACAGAGAGCTAAGACAACTTTATGCCATAAATAAAAACATTGCCAACCTGAAATAACAATTCATCCCTTTTAAAAATGTTTGTCACAATTGTTATAAAAACTTCAGTAAGTTTCACTCTATAAGAACATTTACCCGCACGCTTTCAATAAGTGTGAATGAATAAATGGATGAATGAATGAATGAATACATTTATAAAGGGCTACGTTCACTCCAAGGAGCATCTTGGCGCTAGCCGAAAGGCTTCAAGAGGTCTGTAGTATACAAAAGCGGGGAGTCAAATTAAAGAAGAGGGTCAGATGAGAGAGAGCACCATGTTATCCGAGGCAGCAAAGATCCAATTTTTGATCAGTTTTCTGAACATAGGTTCCGATTGTGCCTAGAGTTTCCCTCTATACCAACATTTACCCGTGCCACTTTCTAATTACAAGGGCCCCCTATTAAAACAGCTGTGCAGATATCAATAGAGTACAATGAATACAAATATCTAAAACCATCTCAATAAGAACAGGGACGCTGCTCTCTCAATAAAGGTAATAGAAATCTTGCTCTTACTGTTTTTATAAAGTGCCCAAAATAATACAAACTGCAGGGTGCTTTGTTTCGAAAAATTATCACACCAAACTTCCTTGATATGGAAAAGCTACCAAAAAGTGTCTAACCAAAACCTTATAAGATAAAATCTAAATGTCAAGTTCATAATAAAATGTGAATAAAATTATAAGTGATCGGTCAAAGGACTAACCTCAACAAGATTCAGTATTGTGTGTTGTATCTGGAGCAGCAAACTAGCCCTAGAATTTTTTTCTAAATAATGTCATTTCCTTCAGGGGGCATATTTTGAGGGTTTTCGAAAAATTCAGGTAAACCCATCACAAAAAAAGTACATTTTTTTATATCGCTGAAGCAAAGGATCTTCTCAGCATTAAATACAGCAAGACAATCTCTGATAATAGCTCTTGAAAAAACGAAATCCTCTGAGAAATAATTAATCTTTGCCCACAAAAGCAAGGGTGGGAGGCCAATGCTGTCCTCGATGTGTTCCAAACCCAATTTGGAATGACAGAATGTTATAGAAGTAACTTTGGGCAGCATCAAAAGTCTTCTAAAAAAGTTATCCTCTACAACTTGAAGCGTGTTTCTACTACTATATACCCCCAGACTCCTGCCCCTTAGGTGGCAGTAGTAAGACATTTTACTTTATAGAGGATTACGATTTATTTTACTGGTTTCTGTCCCAATGTAACTGCAACCCTAAATAGAGCCTCTGTTGCTCTGGTTGCTGCTGCCCTCTTGGAGTCAACAAAGGGTTCCATGACAGCTGTGTGTTAAATAACGAAACAAATAAGAAAAAAGTTTGACTTTTTAAGCTCATTTCCTTGCATCATAAAGGTTTTAGATGTTATCAACTTTGGGCCACACACCATAATATACGATTTCTTAGAATTCATTTTTAAAGCAAGAGATGCCATAAAATTCATAAAAGCATCAAAGGATTTCTGAAGGCTTATAGCTGTCCTTGCCAAGAGGACGATAGTAATAATAATAATAATGATAATAACAAAATAATAATGATTCACGTTTTCTAGAGTGTACAGCTACTCCTGTGAGGAGTGGCCCAGTGCTCAACAGTCATAAACAAGCAGAGGAAACAAAGGGAGAGGGGGCCTAAAAAAGACAAGCCTTGAGGTTTTTACAAAACTGAGGCTCTGACAGGGATTGCCTCAGCTGCAGTGGAAGGGAATTCCAGAGTTTAGAAGCAAGAAAGCAAAAAGATCTACCACCAGCACAAGTTTTTTTCATTCAGGGCACCTGCAAAAGTAGTGCCTGCGAGGACCCGAGGCACCTTCTAGGAGAACATGGAGCGAGAAGTGAGTGTAGATAAGTTGTCCCAGTCTGGCTATGGATCCTATAACAATAGCAAAGGACCTTAAAAGAAAGGTGTTTTTCTTTAGGGAGCCAGTGCAGTTTTAAAAGTGCCCTATTCATAGATGCATGCTTGGAAGTTAAAGCAACAGGCGAGCTGCTAAATTCTGTACTCCCTGGAGTCTTTTGATTCTAGTCTAAGAGGCTACCAGGTATAAGACATTACAATAGCCCACCGAAAGACCACTAAAGCATGGATCACAGTTTTCTGGGTTGAGAATGGTAAGAGAGGGATAAAATGTTTGAGAGAACTAATAATGCCATAACACTTGCCTGCCAAGGCTGTGATTTGACTCTCAAAAGTAAGTTTATTGTCAAACCAAACACCCAAGTTGTTAACCTTGGGGTTAGGGTGAGGAAAGAGACTCAGGGATTTTGGCCACCAGGCTGAGGACCTGATCAAGGGCTGCTTGCCAAGGATCAGGGCCTCCGTCTTACCTGCAAAATCATCTGCATATGAAAGTAATGGGATGAAATCACTGCCAATTTCTTGGGAAATTTTGCTTCCTTCACACAAAAACATGCCTCTAACGTATTTTTAGAAATGAGAAATAAAAAAGGGGCTAGGATGCAGCCTTGTCAAACCCTCTTGTTCGAAGCTATTAACTGTGTTTTCTCGCCCTTACAGGCATATCATATTCTAACCATTGTGTTATAATGTAGCCTGTGTAATAGGACTACATATGATTCCTCCACTCCCATGTCTCCCTTCATAGCCCACATCTGTCTCGACTGACAGTATCAAAACATTTGATAAGTCCATGAAGGCCAGGTGTATAGCTCTCTTCATGGACTTAGTGTACTTAGTGACAATCAGTGACAAATTGAGGCATTGTTCTATCATGGTACACAGACAAAATATCGAGTTTTAAATTTCGATATACAATTATATCGAAGTTTAAATATCGATGGGACATAATATAGAAGGTAAGTAATATCGACAGTCTTAATATCGATATTAGTATGATATTAGTAATTTCGAAGTTTTAAATATCGATGTCAATAATATCGAAATAAATATTTTCGATGTTACTAATATCGATTTTTAAATACATTTTGTGTATATTATATTGTATTTACTATGTTTTATTATTTATTTTTAATGTAATTTAATTAAATATTGTATTTTAGTACTGTAGCGGGTTGTGGGTTTATAGGGGAATAGGGTGGGAAGTAATTTAATTATGTTAAATTAATTATTAATTAGTAGGAATTATTACTTAATTAATTGGGAATTAATTTTTAATTAATTTTAATTAATTGATTAATTGATAAATATGTTCTGTAGCGGGTTATGGGTTTATAGGAGAATAGGGTGGGAAGTAATTTAATTATGTTAAATTAATTATTAATTAGTAGGAATTATTAATTAATTAATTGAGAATTATTTGTAAATAATTTTAATTAATTGATTAATTGATAATTATGTTCTGTAGCGGGTTATGGGTTTATAGGGGAATAGGGTTGGAAGTAATGTAATAATGTTTAAATAATTATTAATTAGTAGGAATCATACATTAATTAAAAATAATTGGTAATTATATTTAATTATTTTGGTAATTATTTTTAATTAATTGATAAATATGTTCTGTAGCGGGTTATGGGTTTATAGGGGAATAGGGTGGGAAGTAATATCATTATGTAGAATTAATCATTAATTAATAGGAAGCATACATTTATTTGTATTAATTGGTAAATAAATTTAATTAATTGGTTATTAATTTTAAATAATTAATTAATTGATAGATGTAATTTATAAATATGTAATTTAAACCCCTACGCTATCCAACACTTTCCCTACTGTTGCACTCTCTGGAGTTGGAATAGTAATTGTTACCCCTACGCTATCCAACACTTTCCCTACTGTTGCATTCTCTGGAGTGGAAATAGTAATTTTTACCCCTACGCTATCCAACACTTTCCCTACTGTTGCACTCTCTGGAGTTGGAATAGTAATTGTTACCCCTACGCTTTCCAACACTTTCCCTACTGTTGCACTCTCTGGAGTTGGAATAGTAATTTTTAAACCTACGCTATCCAACACTTTCCCTACTGTTGCACTCTCTGGAGTTGGAATAGTAATTTTTAATCCTACGCTATCCAACACTTTCCCTACTGTTGCACTCTCTAGAGTTGGAATAGTAATTGTTACCCTGACGCTATCCAACACTTTCCCTACTGTTGCACTCTCTGGAGTTGGAATAGTAATTTTTAATCCTACGCTAACCAACACTTTCCCTACTGTTGCACTCTCTGGAGTTAGAATAGTAATTGTTACCCTGACGCTATCCAACACTTTCCCTACTGTTGCACTCTCTGGAGTTGGAATAGTAATTTTTAATCCTACGCTATCCAACACTTTCCCTACTGTTGCACTCTCTGGAGTTGGAATAGTAATTGTTACCCTGACACTATCCAACACTTTCCCTACTGTTGCACTCTCTGGAGTGGGAATAGTAATTTTTACCCCTACGCTATCCAAAACTTTCTCTACTGTTGCACTCTCTGGAGTAGGAATAGTAATAGTTACCCCTACGCTATCCAACACTTTCCCTACTGTTGCACTATCTGGAGTGGGAATAGTAATTGTTACTGCTACGCTATCCAACACTTTCCCTACTGTCGCACTCTCTAGAGTGGGAATAGTAATTTTTACTCATACGCTATCTAAAATGTATTTAGTTTTTTTATTAGTATTATGTTGTTATTAATTGTTATTTATGTGAATATTTTATGTAAATAAATGTATTAGTAATTTATTACATTTTTATTTTGTTTTTAAGTTATGACAATAATGAATTTAGAGTTATTATTAATGAAAAATATATTATGTATTATATATTTATTAACATTAATTTGTATTACATTATGTATTAATTTTAAATATTATAGTACATTTTTAAATATGGTTATTACATTTATAAGTATTATTTTGTTAATATTACATTTTTATTATATTTTAAAAAAACGATATTTTACAAAAAACGATATTTTTGTCATTCTATATTTTATTTTCGATATTTTTGTACTTACCTTGTTAGGGATAGGATTCCTATATTTTTGACTTCGATATTTTTGTTCCGATATTTTTGTATATCGATATTTTTGTTTTCGATATTTTGTCAGACATTCTTCTATCATACCCATGCCCTGTCTAAAACTATATCGTGTTTTTGAGAGAACCTTATTAGCAGCCACCCAATCTTATAATCGTGACAAAAGGACTCTACCTACGACCTTTACTGTCGCAGCAATCAATTATATTGACTTATACCAGCCAGGGTCATTTCTGTCCCCCTGTTTGAAGACAGGGACCACTATCGCTCCTTTACCTGTTGCAGGCGCTGGAACAATGATAGCAGCTTTGAAAATATTGGTTAGGAGCAGCACCCACAAAATAGGGTTGCCCTTAAAAGGATAGAGTGGCACTCCTTTCAGGCCTAGAGCTTTGAGAAAATGCCCTGAGATATAGCTTCATCCACATCTTTCACTAAGATAGACAGGATGCTTGATTTAAATTGCGGATCATCTCCACATCTTGTTCTGCTGGATCTTGCCCAAATTGAAGGGCTAACAATATGAGTAAAATGAGCCACCCAAACATCCCCGAAAATCAAAGAATCAATCTGGTATGAGTCTTCTAAAGGCATTGGGCAATTTATAACCTCTCAGAAATTTTTGTATCCTTAAGGGTCCCTGCTGACACTAAATCCTTCCACGCCTCACTCCTCAGTTTCATTTTCCTCTGTTCAATCAAAGATTTATAGATCTGCCTAAGGATTTTAACTTGTTCTTTATCCTGAGTAATCGTGTGTAAAGTCACATTTAAATCTTTATGAGCTTTCCTGCATGCATTGTTGAACCAGCGCACTAGTGGTGCATTATTAGGGGGGCTTTTCTTTAATAAAGCCAAAGAAATAGCTGAGCAGAGTGCTTCAAAGTCCCTGACTACTTCAGAGGAAATACCATACTTCTTCATGCAGTTATATTTCAGCTCTGAGTTTCTAGTGACAATTCTTTTCTCAAATTATTGGGAATTCACCCATTCCCATTTCAGCCTAATTTCTTTTTTAAGATTGTACTGGATGGGTGGCTCTGAAGGTTGCGTTATCCCTAGCCTTATATTAAGCGGAGCTATTAGAGGATTATGATCGCACGCACATTTTGGTATAATTTTAAAATCTCGCCGAAGGCTAGTATAATTACTTGTTATTAGAATGCATCAATAGAACTTCCATGACCACCACCCACAAAGGTCGTACAATACAAAATAGAATCACTTACACAATAATTTTAAAGGAATTAAGTCATGAACAACCACAACAGCATTTAGAGATTCCCCCACACCAGAATGAATAAAATTAGTCGTTGGCAGGCCATCCATATCTTCCACACTGCAGACTCATAGTCCACTACATTTACACAAAGTACAATTATTATCCCCAGCCCATAGGATAAACAGCTTTTGTCTCATTGCTGTAACTTTACTAATTTCTTCTCATAACTACTCAACCACTTGAGAATTACCTAGATCAAAGATGTTATAATGAAGTATATAAGTAATAAATCCACAGTAACTGAGCTGTAAATTAAAATCAGTTGATACCAGGAAGAAGAACATATAGCTTTGTTTTTTTCTTCCACATGCTTAACTCCTATAAGCACAGCTAAACCTCCCTTAGCTCTTCCTGATATTGCGGGAATTGCTGGAACACAGAAAGAGCGGTACACATTCAGAAAAAAATCTTTAACAGCTCAATCAATCAATCAATCTATCATAGCATTTGTAAAGCGCACTACATACCTGTGAGGGTCTCAATGAACTAGGGGGGGATGCTGCTACTGTTCAAAGAGCCAGGTCTTGAGGAGTCTCCTGAAGGTTAGAAGGTCTTCGGTCTGCCGTAGGCGGATGGGGAGGGTGTTCTAATTCTTGGCGGCGAGGTGGGAGAATGATCTGCCACCGGCAGTCGCTCTTCAGATGCGGGGGAGGGTGGCGAGGGCGTGGTCTCCGGAGCGGAGCTGGCGGGCGGGGGTGTAGAGTTGTCTGTTGAGGTACGCTGGTCCGGTGTCGTGGAGTACCTTGTGTGCATGGGTGAGGAGCTTAAAGGTTATCCACCTGTTGATGGGGAGCCAGTGCAGGTCTTTCAGGTGGGGTGTGATGTGGCTGCGGCGGGGGATGCCCAGGATCAGGCAAGCAGAGGTGTTCTGGATGCGTTGGAGTCGTTTCAGGAATTTGGCAAGAGCTCCTGCGTAGAGTATGTTGCCGTTGTCCAGTCTGCTGCTGACGAGGGCCTGGTTGACTGTCCTTCTAGTTTTGGTGGGAATTCACTTGAAGATCCTGCGAAGCATGTGGAGGGTGTTGAAGCAGGAGGATGAGATGACGTTGACCTGCTTTGTCATGGAGAGTGTGGAGTCGAGGATGACTTGTAGGTTTCGTGCGTGGTTGGTGGGTGTAGGGGGTGCTCTAGTGCCATCGGTCACCAGGAGTCGTCCCATGCCGAGGGGGTGGAGCCGAGGATGAGGACCTCCTTCTTGTCCAAGTTCAGCTTCAGTCGGCTGTTCCTCATCCAGTCGGCGATGGCCTTCAGTCTTTCATGGAGGTTGGTTTTGGCAGTGTGGGGGTCCTTGGTGAGCGAGAGGATCAGCTGGGTGTTGTCGGCATAGGAGATGATGTTAAATGCGTGCTGTCGGGCGACGTGGGCGAGTGGTGCCATGTAGACGTTGAACAATGTTGGGCTGAGAGATGAGCCTTGGAGTATGCCGCAGATGATCTCAGTGGTTGCGGAGCGGAAGGGGGGGAGGCGGACACTCTGGGTTCTCCCGGAGAGGAAGGAGGTGGTCCAGTCCAGGGCCTTCTCTTGGATTCCGGCGTCATCAAGGCGTGCTCTTAGTGTGCGGTGGCAGACTGTGTCGAAAGCGGCTGACAGGTCCAGGAGGATGAGGGCCGCGGTTTTTTTGTTGTCGAGCATGATCCTGATGTAGTTGGTGGCGACGATGAGGGCAGTTTCGGTGCTGTGGTTGCTGTGGAACACTAACTGGGATGGGTCCAGGATGTTGTTCTCTTCGAGGAAGCTGGTCAGTTGTTTTTGACGGCCTTTTTGATGACCTACGCCGGGAACAGGAGCAGGGAGATGGGTCGGAAGTTCTTGAGGTCCTTGGGGTCCCCCTTGGGTTTCTTTAGTAAGGCATTGATCTCTGCGTGCTTCCAGCTCTCTGCATTAGGTAAATGGATGTTTACGATCACCTTATGGGCGGTTGCATCTAAATATGTCAGATGGAACCATGGACTGCTTGTTGGTCGGTTTCCATTCCAGTAATTAGGGCCTTAGTGATTTATGTGTAGTTAAGGCCTCAAAGTAAATTTGTGAATTCCACTGCAATCTCTGATAAAAAAATGGACTGTGGTTTTATTTTGTATTAACGATATTTGAAGATTTCTGGGGATAAGATACGTTTTTGAAGCATGAGGCAGAAGAGAACACATTATACCTGATCAGATTTTGCAATCAATTTGATGCTGTATTTTATTTTCAATACTTTGAGGCTAAAAAGTTAGGTACAATTTTACATAGGGTCTAGGTGAAAAAGTGGAGAACGTGCAGGTAGGGCTTCTTAAATTTTTAGCAAAAGCAGAATGTGTAGATTTGTGCACTTACCATATAGTAGACCATACAATGTATTATTTTCCAACTCAACAAAAATAATTGATTACATTTACTGAAAGAAAAGCCACATATGCGGCCATAGAGCGACAGACCTTTTTCAAGGATAAACGAGTCAATTTGTACTTGGTGATTGTTATTTTGAGATGCTAGACTTGTGCTAATGAGGTGATACATCTGCCCAGCCACATTAAAGTAAGTTATAATAAAAACATGTAGCAATGCGGTCACAGAATGCGCTGAAATACGCCATGTAATGTGTACCTGTTCTTTTTACATGATTTAATTTAGTATTCAAAAATTGTAAAAGTCTGTTCTTCATTAGCACAGATTTTGCATACTGAGAGTCAGAAGCATTTGCTGCCCAGTTTCATTTTAGTTCATTTTCTAAACTAGATTTTCAAACAAAGTTAGAGGCAAACAGAAGTGTGCGGTTGATAACCGGCAGTAGGCACAGATAGTACACCGCTGACAGGACTAAAGGATCCGTCAAGTAGCCCCGAGCAGCAGGAAGCGCAGCTATTTCGTTTTGGAACATTAAATGTACAGGTCTGAAGAAGCATTGTACAGCAGGGAACAATTGAACATTGTAATGCTAAATTATAGCATTTGATATACATCGTCAAGTATATATTCCAAAGCAGGCTATAATTGCTCACAGCTGTCAGACTTCAATTAATATGATTTGAAGGCAAACTTACTTCCTGACATTGGTTGGATACAATTCATCACTCTCATGCAAATGGCCCAGCGCAAATATTTTGGTTTACTGACACCTAGTGGACATGATGAGAGGAGTCAGTAAGTTAAAAGACAGAACGCTTTTAGAAGTTGCAAATGCAATTATTTAAATTAAACAAAATTATATCATATGATCCGAAAAGAACCCACAGGAAATTATTAATATCACCTTCCAGAACTGCTATTCCAAATGGAAATCAAGCAACCTGATCATAAGTTGGCCGACAGGATGCTCAGTGAGCTGAAAATGCATTGTGCCGGAGGCCATTTGTTCCAGTTCACTCAAGGTATACTCAGCCTTTAATCGTAATTTAAATGCAATACATTGGTTAAAGGTAACTTCTGTTAATTACAGTGCTTACAAGTGACATAACTACGAGTATGCAGACTAATAGTATTATTAGTCTGCGTACACTGATTACATCGACAGCTTTTAAAGTGACAACCTTTAGATAACAAAATGTTTTACATCCAGATGGCTTATCGGTGCCTCAACCTTCCGAGTCCATGACCTACCTCGACGCCAGCGGACTTTTTTATAGGACTGGATTTGATATTTTAAATTAGGCTGAATTAAGTCACGCCAGGTAAGGGAATGAAAAATCGTAGGTTGACAAGCAAAGCAAAAAAACTTGTAATTCAATTACATAATTAATAATCAAATCAAACACTAAGTACTATATTACTATTTACTATTGCTCAAACCAATAGCCCCCCACAAAGGAGGTGATCAATACATTTCCCGAAACAGGAACGGAAGTCTTGGAGGCCTGCACATCAGCAAGGACAGCTAATTTCTGCCCAGTGCACAGGAGTGAGATAATGGGGCAGTGAGTGTCTGGCAGTGGATGGAAGAGCTATCAGGGCTATTCAAGACTATGCAGCCTTGGTATTCAATGCGCTGACATTTAAAAGCACTGGCTGCGGGTTTCTGAGCAGCGCTTTGGGCTCGGCACTAATTCTATTACAAATTGAGTACTTTGCTGGCAATATTATATGTCCTCATGCACGCCTACAAAGCCATCAATGACCTAAGACTGGCCTACATCAACCATCAACTGAGCTTTTTCCAACTCACTAGACACTTGCGTCCCTCTTCACTCGCCCACACACACAGACACCCCGTCATCAGTTGCAGCTGCGGTTGTGGCCGCTCTTTTTCCTACATTGACCAGGAACGACCTCCCCCCCAGCTCTGTACAGCCCCCTCGCTGGAAGACATCAGAAAGAGACTCAAGACCTGGCTCCTTGGCAGAGACACAGTGCCCAGATACCCCTAGGGGTGACAGTATTGCGCATTAAAAATACTGTTTGATTCATTAATTCATTGATTCATTAATATGTCGAACCGGCAGGTGATCTCAACGGTCTTTATAAAGAATACTCTGCATTTGGGAATTCATATATCAATAAGTGATGTATTTAAATCAGAGTTCTGTCCCATCCATTGCTGAAATAAAAACAATTATGTGAGTGTGTCTAAGAAAAAAAGTCCCTGATAATCTGTGCAGGTCTTCCACCCCCTCTATATTCCTTTTATCACAGAAAGTTCCTCTGATTTAGTTTTCTCAACTTTGACAATAGTTTGTTCCACCCATCAGAAGGTCACCCTTAAACTGCAAACTGGTGCTTCCAGGATCACTCCTGGGGTGAATCCTAAAAGAGGCAACCCTAAATGTCCCCACTCTGTATTCCCAAGAGGTAGACCCTACTTCCACCACTGCACAACCCGCGGCAGCTATCAGCTTTCAGGTGTATAATTTTACCCAGGCAAACTGATTACTGACCATCACTCTTAATTAACTTTGGATGATTGGGTCAACAGGGCCTTTCATGCCCATTATATGTTTTAATGTGAATGTTTACAGGAATTATATGAATATTTGTCAGCAACAATAAGCATGACCATCAGGACAGCTACACACAGTAAACACTTTATGAACAGGACCGGACTGGGATCCAAAAGCAGTCCTGGCAAATTTTGTCAGACTAGTCCTCATGCTCCATGTAGCGACCGAGCACAGAGAACAAGCCTAAAAACTGCAAGGGGAGGACTGTGGGGGTAGTGTACTCCCTTTCAAACATTTTTTTAACAAAATTTGCAAATACAGTTCTTTTTACAACACATTTTTCATTTTAGAAACTTGTGCAATAATTGAATGGATGGATGAGATTGTAGACATCATTGCATGGCTCAAACTATTTCAAGGCTAGTTGGATGGATGTTGGACTTAACCCTCTATATAGGATCACCCCCTACATTTGTCTTTACCCCTCCTGTTTTGCTGAATTCGTTTTTGTTGTCTTTAGCACACTGTGCACTTTGCCACTGCAAACAAGTCATCAAGTGGGTGTGCATTGTCCATGAACATGGTACAATTGGCTAACACCTGATTGGCACATTTAATTTACTTGAAAGTCCCTAGTAAAGTGTAACTACTTGTACACAGCACCTGTAAATTAAATGCTACTAGTAGGCCTGTAGCACTCATTGTGCAACTCACTACAGTAGCCTTTTAAAACATGTCTCAGACCTGCCCCTGCAGCCGGTAGTACAGTTTTAAGCTGTCATTTTGACCTGGCAAAATAAAACCTTTTGATAGGTCTAGCCTTCCTTTTTAATACACATAAGTCACCCCTACAAAAGGCCCAAAACAGCCCATAGGAAAGAGTTACAATGTATTTTAAAAATTGGGCATGTCCTTTAAAGAAGTTTTACATGTTCTGATAGTGAAACACCCTTATTTTGTTTTTTCACTACTGCAAGGCCTACCTCTCCCATAGGATAATATTGTGTTATTTTATTACATTTAATAAGTAATAACATTTGTTTAGGAAGAGATATCAATGTCATAGTTGTTCTCTTGTGACCTCTAATTTAAAACCCACTTTAACAGAAGAGTCAGATTGTAAGCCACAATTCTCTGAAAATGGCACTTTTAGAAATTTAAATTAAACAAATGGTGATCTGAGCACTCCGAGTTAAAACTAAATCAATCCCTAATTTTTCCTGTTATTTAGATCAGTGTGCAGTGCCTGACAGAGTGTACCACAGCACTCCAAATGTAAACTAGAGTAAAGGCTAGCTAGCTAAGCTGCCTGCTAGACTCAGGTTTGCACTACTATATTTGATTTACAAACGTTCAATAATGGTTTGAACAAAGTTCGTTCACTCCAATTTATTTTTCATAAAAATTAATGTTGTAAATATTCGGTTTTCCAAAAATGTATATTTTTCCATAAATCGAACATTAACCAATCATGGATACAAACAATATTGAATATGAACAATAATCAACAATACAATCTCTTTCTTCAATCAAACTAGATGTTGATGGCCCAATGCATTTCGGGACGTTGTCATAGTCCCTTCGTCAGGGGGAACACTGTGAATCAAAGCAAAATAACAAAAATATAAATCAGCACTTTTTAAGAGGATCCATGCAGTGCGATCTCACTTAGTCTAAACAATATAAAAGAATCAACTCAAGTTGTAAAATGTTATAATGCAAATCTCATGAATTAAACAGTCTCTAACCCGTAGGATTTGTTTTGGCGGAGCACCAACATGATCAAGAAGTGAAAGTTCACATTCTTTCCTTGGTTTCAAGGTATGTTAAGGGATTGCTTAGTACTTCATAGTTGTCATCCACCTGAGTTGTGTTCTTTAAATATTTTTCTTGGGTTAAATCTTTAGGTTTTGTTTCTGAGGAAACTCATGCCATTGTAAGTACCAAGCAGTGGTTTTCACCTACAATAATACATGTTTTCTTGAAATGGAGGGTGACAGGTCGTTCTTTTTCACTTTACCAAGTTTATTTTACCAGGCTTTTCGTCTGATATGTTCATTAGTTTAACACCCGAAAGGGTGATACTTTCTACAATTTCGAGCGAGTAGCATATTTTTGGAGGTTGCACACCTGGGTGCCTAGATAGGTGGTGGCTATTTTCTATTTCTTCTTCACATGTTTTCAACAATACATCAGAGCTGACTTATTATGGTAACAATACAACTCATCTAATGTATTGACTGTTTAATTCATGAGATTTCCATTATTTCATTTTACAACTGGAGTTGATTTTTTTATATTGTTAAGATTAGGTGAGATCACACTGCATGGATCCTCTTAAAAAGTGCTGATTTATTTGTTTGTTACTTTGCTTCGATTCAGAGTGTTGCCCCTGACGAAGGGACTATGGCAACGTCCTGAAATGCATTGGGCCATCAACATCTAGTTTGATTGAAGAAAGCAATTGTATTTTTGATTATTGTTCATATTCAATATTGTTTGTATCCATGATTGGTTAATGTTCTATCTGTGGAAAAATATAAATTTTTGGGAAACTGAATATTTACAACATTCATTTTTGTGAAAAGTAAATTGGAGTGAACGAACTTTGTTCAAACCCTTATTGAACGTTTGTAAATCATCTGGCAGATACATCAACATAGCCTTTTGGTATTCCTAAAGAGCGATTTTTGAGGAATCGCTATTTAGGAATAGCAAAAGCCTATGCATGTAGGAATCGCTATTAAAATAGTGATTCCTAAACATTCCTTAATTGCTACTCGCAAATTGCTAGTCGCAATTAAGGAATGCTGTCCCATTCATTCCTATGGGCCTACAGGCCCATAGCAATGCATTGGAGATTGCATGAGCAATTTGCGAGTACCAGTAGGTACTCGCAAATTGCTCATGCAATTTCAAGGGTGCAAGGGTGTCAAAATGACACCCTGTTGCACCCCTGAAATTGATCTCTGCACATATGTTGCACACACACATGCCCTAAGGGCATGTGTGTGCGCAACATGAAACTTTGAAAAATGCACAAAAGTGCTTTTTTCAAAGTTTTAGCAAATTACCATGAAGTTCAACTTCATGGTAATTTGCTACTCTTATTAGCAAATTTGCTATTGTTTTTACTTTGATGCATTGCATTTAAGGAATCTCAATTTGGGATTCCTTAAATGAAATCGCAATTTAAGGAATCTCAATTTAGAGATTCCTTAAATTGCGATTTTTGCATTTGGGATGATGCATCCCAAATGCAAAAATCCCCTTAGCAAAGGGGCAGATTCTGAGAATCTGCCCCTTTGCTCCCAGTATTTACTTTGATGCATATACCTGCAAATATAGTAGTGCAAACCTGAGTCTAGCAGGCAGTTTAGTTAGCTAGCCTTTACTCTACTTTTAGAAATTTGGCACTTTCTTGCCCTTACCATTTGCCTGCAGCCTGTATTTTGGGTCCAATGACAGGTGTAGTGGAAAGTTGGCGTTTGTGTATTCCTCCCAGACTGTATCACACAGGGGGACTGAGGGTTGGTAGGATGGGAGGGGTGGAGCTGTCACCTACCACATTTACTCTTCAAATGAGCTGTCTCAGTACACACACAAAGAACCTCTTTCTAGTCTTTTGTGACTACAGACATCCTGGGACTAGGGCAAGGAGGTAGGACATTCCAGACCCAGATGTAGGGGGTAGTCTTGAAGCTTCTCCCACTGCAAAGCTGGTTCCAGGTATTAATATTGGACCCTCAAACCAAATTGGACGATTACTTCAGGACCTGTGGAAGACTCAGAAGAAAGACTCCTCTGCTACTGGGAGGACTGCCAAGCTGTCATGCTGCAAGAAGAACTGCCCCGCTGCCTGAGTAAGAAAGACTGGACCTGCTCCAAAACCACCAGAGTGACACCAAGTGCCAGCTGACTGGCCTCCTGTTCTGAGTTACAGGGACATAACAAGGTCCAGAAACCTGTCATGCATCCATCAGGCTGCTCAAACTCAACTGAACCTGCCCGTGCCTGCTGCTGGGCTCTTATGGAGTTTGAGTCCTGATCCCTAAGAGGTGCCCTAGGTCCTGGACCTTTGGCTGGCATCAAAGTGTATTCCTACTGGCCTAACTGTGGGTTCCATGAGAACAAACGCAGCACAATAATGTGACACAGAACCTCTTTTTGCAGCACCTCACAGCTCCTTATTGATGGACTCATTGGAACCGACACAGGACCTTGTATTTTAATCCAAGTACAATTAGGTACAATGCCCAGCAGGCCAAACCCCATCGTGTACCTGGCCTGTGCTCCATTGTGGTCAGCTTAAACTTATGACTTTGTCCACGTCCGGCGCGACCATATAACCCCAGTAGGAGCTTGCAGCTTCTTGGTCCTACTTTTACCAAAGACTTTGAAATTGCAGATCTCCAGATGTACTAATTGAATTTCTATTGTTCCAGTTTCATTTTATTTATTACGTTTGACTCTATTTTTCTAGAGTGTGGTGGGATTTTTTGTTTGTTGTGTTTTCCACTTTATTACTGATGAGTGCTTCATAAATACTCTACCTATTGCCTTCAAGTTAAGCCTAACAGTTTCTGTACCAAGCTCCCAGAGGTTAACCATTCAGAGACTCTATGTAGTTCACCCTGACAAAGACTGTGGTTGTTGCTTGAGAAGGGTTTCACCGCCTTCGACCAATAACCCGAATTATCACAATGGTTGAGGAGCAGGAAGATAACTTAATTCAAGAATTGATACCAATGAATAAAAATGTTTTAGCTACATGGAGCAACCAGCCTCAGAAAACTCATCATGGGTGTGTGCTCTGGTATTCATTTTAGCTTCTCCACTAAAACATCACTCCTCCCAAACAATACCAACACCAATCCTGGTGAACCATTCAAAGTCTGTATGTCTTTAATACAGTGTTCTGTTTTAGCTCCTCAAAGAATTAGGTACAAAGCATTAGGCTTTGACCTAAAATGGCAGAAAGAGATAACCCTGCAGTGGCTGAATAACACAGCTTGAAAGCAAGAAACCTTGCATTAATCCCGGCATTCACTTGACCATTTTGAGTGATGCTAGCAAATTACTTTTTTCACATTGCCTCTTGCTGATTCATAACCACATGAGAGCACAGATCAGGCAGGATGTGTGCAGCAAAAAGAAGACTGTAACGTTACTTCATCTACAGTAACACCCTAGGTCTTATACAGGGTGATAAAGACAACTGATATCCCTCTTGGTTCATTAACCGTTTGCAGTGCCCATCAGCATGAATGTTTCTAAGTTTCCAAGTGATTGAAATAACTTCTAACAGTTGTCACTCAATGTCACATTATAATGAACAAGGGATCAAAGAAATGCATGCAAAAATAGTTTTGAAGAAGGGTGGTCTGACTGGACATGCTTTAAAAGCATTTGTTTTTCATTGTTTGTTTGAGAAGCAGTGAAGTGCTGCTGGCAGTAAATGCTGGTAGTCCTACCCACAGCAAGAAAATCTGCCCCACCCTTCCAGCCCACTGGGAAAAGTCTGGTGCCCGGTACAGCCAGTTCCGACTTATTTATGAACACTACTGCTGCATCTGTCACTTGTGCCACCCAGAGAGAAAATTGACATGTATTTAATTGAGATTGTTGGATGGTGGGAGGTGCACAGAGAGGAGAAACACATCCTCTACATCTTCCTCTGCTGTCGTTTTGTTTCTAGGCCTGTCTGAACTGAATACACAAGGTTTCTCATTACAGCAAACAACAGCAAGGTGTACTATTGGTTCTTCATATGGAGATATGACCCTGCATTTGATTCTGGGTAGAGGGCTTTCCCAGAATTGTGCTAGTGGATCAAAATTTGCCTCAGTACAGTTGACAGGATTTTTAATATTGAATGGAGCTCAACTTGCCCACCTGCCCATGGACATCATTTAGGGATTGCCATGGGTCGCAGGTGTGACTACTCGCTTGCCCTTTGTGACCCCCGAAACTGCCTTTGTAACTCATGGCTATCAAGGTGGCAACATTTGGGTCAAGAACACAGGAGGTGACTCCCCATTCCGTATTTTCTTCCAATTTTTCGATATACTAAAGGTGGATAATATTTAATTATTCACTAATAGACTAATAAAAAATGGAACACCTTTCAATAGAACAGGCCCTTTGGTGAAATCTGTGGTAAATAAAACTGATTTAAAATGAATTGTATGTGTTTGCTTGTAGGTCAGTGTGTATTTATGGGAGAGAGTGTGCGTCGTTATGATGGAGCATGTTGTCCATATGTGAAAGTGAAGCAGACTCTGGGACAAGTAGTGAGTAATGTTGTGTATGACTGATATGGAGACCAAGATTTACTATTCTTTGAAGTAAGGCATTGCTGCACCAAAGTTTCTGTGATGCCTTGCGTCAAAGGGAATGATAAAAATTTACCATGTCTACTTCAATGGCACGTTTTCCCTTCCCCAGTGCTGGCACACTTTTGGCAGGCATGCGCCAACGCATACACTTTTGTGCCATAGTTCAATAGTGAGTTTGTTCTCTGAAGCATAGGTTTGTAATGCAAGGGGTCCTTTCCAGTACACAAAATATGCCTAAAGCTTTTCCGACTTTTTATGTGGGCTGTGTAATATTTGAGACTTGAGAAAAACAGGGAGAAATGAAAACATTTCTCCTTGTTATGCTTGTCTTGAGGAGGCCAAAGATGTTGGCACAAATTCCAGTCTGCCAATGCAAATCCTGATTTGCATTGGGTAGTAAATTCCACCTTAACACTTTGCACCAGGTTTGTATCATAAACATCTCAAGAGTGATGCACACCCGGTTAAAGCGTTAGCCCCTGAGTCTTATTGTCAGTAAGTGTGAGTGAGGATGGGTGACATTAAGAGTGAATGCAAGTGAGTTGGAATGAATAAAAATGAGAGCTAGGGTGGTATATGTGAGTGTGAATGGGAGAATGAGTGTGAGTGATTACATGTGAGTTTGAGCGAGAATATGATGTGATGCTTGCACGTTTTTTGTTGGCCCTGGCATGCTGAAGGTAATTATTGTTGCATGGAGACACCCACTGCAAAATACTGTTGCTGGTATACTTGCAGGATTTCTTAGCATGACAGACATCAGTGACAAAACACTGGTGCACTGTGGGTAATTCTTGGTTCATTTTTGGCATAAAGGGCACTAATGGTAAAATACAGGGACGGGCATACTGGTAGTAAGTCAGGGAACCAGTGGAAATATATTTGCATACATTCTTCACAAAATCCTGGTTCTAGCACACTCGAGGTGATTCTAAGCATAAATGGGAACAATCTGGCATATGGGACTGTGGCAACAATGACAAAATTCTGTTCCTGACATACTGAGAAAAAAATTGACATAAGGGTCATCTATGGTCATGGACAGCATACATTGAAACACATTTGGCACTGGCATATTTTATGTCATTTGGATATAATGGGGCACGTAAAAAATATGAGAGCACCTAGGACACAATGTTGATCCTGGACCAATGGATATAATTGACATATGAGGGCACCCACACCACATTTTGAAATGGGGTTAACTGATGGAGAACATTCCTTTTCAGCACCTATGTTATTTTAGAAATGTATGTAAAAATTGTGCTTTAAATTGTACTATTTCACACAATTCTTTTAAATTCAGGGGAGGGAACTCCCTAGAAGTGGTCTGCTTTACTCACTTTGTCTGCTCATTACAATTCAGGGAATGGATTACGCCAGGTACTTTGAACTCAGCACCATAATATTCTTGGTATCTAAAATGAACGTGTTATGTGTAATGCTGTTACACTGATCATGCAGCTAATATGGAACTTTACCTAAGTCAATTGTTGTGACATTAGGTCATGTGACATGCCTTCCTGGAAAAAAAAGGGCCAAGATTCATATGATTTAACTTCCTCTGATGTCATTAAGGTCGCTTCCGCCACTCCAGGCATTTTGGTTAATCAATAGTCATGCACCTGCCTGAACATTTATCAGAAAAGCTGGGATTGCCTTCCAGTTGTCATAACACGTTCTAAACCCAGACTTGCATACATCATGTTGTTGGAGATTATAGAATGTTGAGCAGAGTGCTGTCTATTTTCTGTTGGCTGGGAACAAGTCCAATGGCCCTTGTGAAGTTTTACTGGCCTTACATACAGCTGAAGCTTTCTGGGCTTGAAGCAAAGCCCCAACCCGTCGAGGGAGTCCATGGACTGCACCCAAAAACCTTCTAGATGCATCAGCAGAAACAAGGGGACTGCACACATAAAATATAGTGCCGCAAAGTGCAGGAGAGTTAAGAGGTATTCCAAGTTGCTGGGGACACTCCCTCCCTGAACCTTCTTTTTCTTTTTATCCACTTCTTCATTTGATCATGCTGCTATGGTGGTCCAACCTCAGTCTGGATTGCCAGCTAGTTTAATTGAAAGAGGTCTGTGTGGCTGAGAGAATTCCTTCGTGCCTTTGGACACCCTTCAATTTCTTTTTTTGTGATGTCTTTATTTAAAGTGTACTTTGTTAGGAACCGCTGCACTCCTTGGGGTGAAGATGATGATTAAACTGAGTAAGGTCAGTGGTCTAGTTTATAGGTGCTTAGGAGGTCACCTTCCTGGTCCAAAAGGTGCAATGAGAATAAGAACAGAATGAGCCTTACAGGGGGTAAGGACAAATCCTAGGCACTCTGAAGGGCACTGTTAGTGCGTGAATAAGTTCAATAAAGTTTTGAATTCAAAGTTTAAGCGTGATTTTGAGATTGGTTTATTTCAACAATCCGTATTCATAATGGTATTCAGTTGGTCACAATTCCATATGTCATCAGTCATATTCTATTCATATGATCCGTGAATTTAGATTCTTATATTTCTTGTAAAGTTATACATTCAAGGAAGTCCCCGATGCATTTCGTGCTGAGAAGCACTTCTTCAGGGGGAATCTACAATATAAGAGGAAACATATGTAGGGCGCTGATACAGGAGTCCCAAATACATAGAGAGAATGATTAAGCTAGACAATGGTGAATGATAAATGATCCCGAGTGTGGGTTCATCTTGGTTTAGTGGAAAAGAACGTAAGAGTTAGGGCGGTGCAAACGTAAGGATAGCATGCCAACATATTGTGCAAAAAGGCAGAAATCCAAGGTAAGTGTTATAAGGTCAAGAAGAAATGAAAGGAAAACGAACGGTGTTCGAAAATAAACATAATGATTAGTGGAAGCGTGAAAGAGCGCTGTGAAAAAAATAGTATCCCCAAAATTTTTTTTTCGAGTAGTGAATATACGGAAGTAGGAAAGCGGCGGTGCAGTGAATATAAATGGTGGGTTAAACCGATCCAAGCACGCGTGAGAAAGGACAAGGCTCTTACCGGGTATGTGAAAGGTTAGATTCATTCCGCAAGGTAATCCGAGTGAGCTCCGGGCTCCAATTCGAGAACCCGGAAGACGCCACGCATGCGCGTAAGGTGGGTTTAAGAGCGCATGGAGTCGAGAAAGAGGAGACAGACTCAGATAGGGTGATGCAAGGAAACGCGAGTGAAAAGGAGAGTGCACAGAGAATGGTCACAAATAATGACCGGAATAAATGGTGAATATAACCAGAGGGTTATGAATAAACAAAGAGTTATGAATAAATCAAATGTGAAGCGCAAACTGGACACATGTTTAGTAGTAGGGAAAAAAACTAATAACGAAACAGAAAAATAGTGTAGGTTAGGTTAAAAAAGTGGCATGTATGAAAAACAGAACACACAATAAGCGTAATGTGTGACATAAAAGAAATGGAAAAATGCAAAGAACAAGAGAAAAGGTCACAGATAGGGATAGAATAAGGCAAATATACACAGGGAGCAATTATACATGAAGGGTATCAATCAAATTAGCACATCATTTTACAGATAGAATCGATGAGATACCAGAACAGTTTTTTTAAAGGTAACAACTGTATTCTAATCTGTCATTAAGTCCTTTTGGATGCATCGCTAGAAGACGGTGTATCCAATATAATTCACGGCGTAGCAAGTTTTTATTATTGTCTATGTGAGGGTATTTGTCCACCACTTCCAAAATAAGGAAGCGAATTTGGCTGGGATTGTGTCCATGTTGCACAAAATGGGCTGCTACACAAGATTTAAGATTTTTGGTGCGTATGTTGCTACGGTGCTCCGTCAATCTTGTTTTGATTTTCCTTTCAGTTTTACCTACATATGGTAGGCCACACGGGCATTTCAGCATATATATAACGTTAGTTGAGTCACAGGTGGCATTTACTTTGAGACGGATGGGTGTCCCTTGAGTAGGGTGTGACAGACAATTTCCTGAAATGATACTGCTGCAATGGCCACAATTGTGGCATGGTATAGTGCCTTTGTAGGTAATTTGTTTTTGGGTTAAAGATTGTTTTAGCATGGACGCAATATTTTTAGAGCGTTGGTGTGCAAAAATTGGCGGATGGTCAAATATCTTATTGAAATCCGTTTCAAGTTGTAGCATTTGCCAGTGCCTGCGAATAGATTGTTTGATTTTTAAGGATTGTGTAGAATATTTCAAGACAAATACAGCACGGGTGTCTGATTCTGAGGGTTGTTCTCTGGGTTTTAATAGGTCCTGTCTGGATTTGTTCAAGACTCTGATTTTGGCTGTTTCTGTGATTTCCTCTGGGTAACCCCGTTGTCTGAATTTTGTAATGATGGTAGAACTGTTATGGTCAAAATTTTCAGGGGTGGATGCAATTCTTTTAGCCCGCAAGAGTTGCGAGTATGGCAGGTGTCGTTTCAAGCTGGGTTGGTGGAAACTCTTATAGTGTAAGTAGTTGTTTCGGTCCGTGGCTTTTGTGTAGATTGAAGTGACAAATTGGTTGTTAGTTAATGTGATTTGTACATCCAGGAAAGATATAGATTTGGAATCAAAACTGTGAGTAAATTGGATGCGGTCATCTACATGGTTGAGATAATTGATGGCTTGGTGAAGTTGGATCTCATTGCCTGTCCACACTAGAAAAATGTCATCGATGTATCGGTAATAGGCGTGTATATGCGGTTGCCACAATTGGTGGTTCAATACATGTTTGATCTCGAATGAGTGCATAAACAGATTTGCATATGCAGGAGCCGCACAGTTGCCCATGGCGACTCCTGATAACTGTTGATAGAATTTGCCGGTCGGTGTTTTGAAGTAGCTGTGATGTAAGATGTATTGCATGAGTTCCATGATGAACACTTGTAAATCCATGGGTTTTTTACTGTGTACTAAGGCAGTTTCTAGTGCTTCCAATCCCAAATCATGAGGTATCGACGTATATAGAGAGTTGACGTCGATAGTGCATAAGATCACCGGTTGATTGGGTGGTATGTTGATGTTTTGAAGTTTAATGAGAAAATCTGTGGTATCCTGTATGTAGGTAGACATGTTTGTCACCGATTTTTGTAAATGTTTATCGATGTACTTGCCGGTTGGTTCATGGATGGAGTCACATGTGCTCACTATCGGTCTGAAAGGTGGCTTGGTGGCGTGCTTATGAATTTTGGGAACAAGATACATGTATGGTATCTGAGGATGATCTTTGACCAAAAATCTTTTGTCTTTTTCAGTGATGGTTCCAGATGAGACTGCTTTGGTAACAATGGTAATCAGAACCTGCTTGTACTCGTAGGTAGGATCCGTATTCAAGAGCAGATATAGATCTGGGTTATTCAAGTGTTTGTCTAAATGAAGGTTGTAGTAGCAGGTGTCTAAGGCTACCAGTGCTCCTCCTTTGTCTGCCTTGCAAATTTTTATGTCAGTATTAGAAGCAAGTTGTCTTAGTGCTTGAAATTCGTTGGTCGATAAATTAGAACGATGTTTAGGAGGCGTTTTGAAGATGGTGTGAATATCTTGTTGTACTGCTATTTCAAACGTGTCCAACACTTTGTGACTTGTGGGTGGGATGAAGGAACTCTTTGGTCTTAACCCCATAAGGGTACTTTGATCTTGAGTGTTTTGTGGCGGACATACATTGGTGAAAAGACCAAAGAGTTCCTTCATCCCACCCACAAGTCACAAAGTGTTGGACACGTTTGCCTTAGACACCTGCTACTACAACCTTCATTTAGACAAACACTTGAATAACCCAGATCTATATCTGCTCTTGAATACGGATCCTACCTACGAGTACAAGCAGGTTCTGATTACCATTGTTACCAAAGCAGTCTCATCTGGAACCATCACTGAAAAAGACAAAAGATTTTTGGTCAAAGATCATCCTCAGATACCATACATGTATCTTGTTCCCAAAATTCATAAGCACGCCACCAAGCCACCTTTCAGACCGATAGTGAGCACATGTGACTCCATCCATGAACCAACCGGCAAGTACATCGATAAACATTTACAAAAATCGGTGACAAACATGTCTACCTACATACAGGATACCACAGATTTTCTCATTAAACTTCAAAACATCAACATACCACCCAATCAACCGGTGATCTTATGCACTATCGACGTCAACTCTCTATATACGTCGATACCTCATGATTTGGGATTGGAAGCACTAGAAACTGCCTTAGTACACAGTAAAAAACCCATGGATTTACAAGTGTTCATCATGGAACTCATGCAATACATCTTACATCACAGCTACTTCAAAACACCGACCGGCAAATTCTATCAACAGTTATCAGGAGTCGCCATGGGCAACTGTGCGGCTCCTGCATATGCAAATCTGTTTATGCACTCATTCGAGATCAAACATGTATTGAACCACCAATTGTGGCAACCGCATATACACGCCTATTACCGATACATCGATGACATTTTTCTAGTGTGGACAGGCAATGAGATCCAACTTCACCAAGCCATCAATTATCTCAACCATGTAGATGACCGCATCCAATTTACTCACAGTTTTGATTCCAAATCTATATCTTTCCTGGATGTACAAATCACATTAACTAACAACCAATTTGTCACTTCAATCTACACAAAAGCCACGGACCGAAACAACTACTTACACTATAAGAGTTTCCACCAACCCAGCTTGAAACGACACCTGCCATACTCGCAACTCTTGCGGGCTAAAAGAATTGCATCCGCCCCTGAAAATTTTGACCATAACAGTTCTACCATCATTACAAAATTCAGACAACGGGGTTACCCAGAGGAAATCACAGAAACAGCCAAAATCAGAGTCTTGAACAAATCCAGACAGGACCTATTAAAACCCAGAGAACAACCCTCAGAATCAGACACCCGTGCTGTATTTGTCTTGAAATATTCTACACAATCCTTAAAAATCAAACAATCTATTCGCAGGCACTGGCAAATGCTACAACTTGAAACGGATTTCAATAAGATATTTGACCATCCGCCAATTTTTGCACACCAACGCTCTAAAAATATTGCGTCCATGCTAAAACAATCTTTAACCCAAAAACAAATTACCTACAAAGGCACTATACCATGCCACAATTGTGGCCATTGCAGCAGTATCATTTCAGGAAATTGTCTGTCACACCCTACTCAAGGGACACCCATCCGTCTCAAAGTAAATGCCACCTGTGACTCAACTAACGTTATATATATGCTGAAATGCCCGTGTGGCCTACCATATGTAGGTAAAACTGAAAGGAAAATCAAAACAAGATTGACGGAGCACCGTAGCAACATACGCACCAAAAATCTTAAATCTTGTGTAGCAGCCCATTTTGTGCAACATGGACACAATCCCAGCCAAATTCGCTTCCTTATTTTGGAAGTGGTGGACAAATACCCTCACATAGACAATAATAAAAACTTGCTACGCCGTGAATTATATTGGATACACCGTCTTCTAGCGATGCATCCAAAAGGACTTAATGACAGATTAGAATACAGTTGTTACCTTTAAAAAAACTGTTCTGGTATCTCATCGATTCTATCTGTAAAATGATGTGCTAATTTGATTGATACCCTTCATGTATAATTGCTCCCTGTGTATATTTGCCTTATTCTATCCCTATCTGTGACCTTTTCTCTTGTTCTTTGCATTTTTCCATTTCTTTTATGTCACACATTACGCTTATTGTGTGTTCTGTTTTTCATACATGCCACTTTTTTAACCTAACCTACACTATTTTTCTGTTTCGTTATTAGTTTTTTTCCCTACTACTAAACATGTGTCCAGTTTGCGCTTCACATTTGATTTATTCATAACTCTTTGTTTATTCATAACCCTCTGGTTATATTCACCATTTATTCCGGTCATTATTTGTGACCATTCTCTGTGCACTCTCCTTTTCACTCGTGTTTCCTTGCATCACCCTATCTGAGTCTGTCTCCTCTTTCTCGACTCCATGCGCTCTTAAACCCACCTTACGCGCATGCGTGGCGTCTTCCGGGTTCTCGAATTGGAGCCCGGAGCTCACTCGGATTACCTTGCGGAATGAATCTAACCTTTCACATACCCGGTAAGAGCCTTGTCCTTTCTCACGCGTGCTTGGATCGGTTTAACCCACCATTTATATTCACTGCACCGCCGCTTTCCTACTTCCGTATATTCACTACTCGAAAAAATTTTTGGGGGGATACTATTTTTTTCACAGCGCTCTTTCACGCTTCCACTAATCATTATGTTTATTTTCGAACACCGTTCGTTTTCCTTTCATTTCTTCTTGACCTTATAACACTTACCTTGGATTTCTGCCTTTTTGCACAATATGTTGGCATGCTATCCTTACGTTTGCACCGCCCTAACTCTTACGTTCTTTTCCACTAAACCAAGATGAACCCACACTCGGGATCATTTATCATTCACCATTGTCTAGCTTAATCATTCTCTCTATGTATTTGGGACTCCTGTATCAGCGCCCTACATATGTTTCCTCTTATATTGTAGAATCCCCCTGAAGAAGTGCTTCTCAGCACGAAATGCATCGGGGACTTCCTTGAATGTATAACTTTACAAGAAATATAAGAATCTAAATTCACGGATCATATGAATAGAATATGACTGATGACATATGGAATTGTGACCAACTGAATACCATTATGAATACGGATTGTTGAAATAAACCAATCTCAAAATCACGCTTAAACTTTGAATTCAAAACTTTATTGAACTTATTCACGCACTAACAGTGCCCTTCAGAGTGCCTAGGATTTGTCCTTACCCCCTGTAAGGCTCATTCTGTTTTTATTTAAAGTGTGCAATAGTGCAGACAATAAACAAAACAAAAAAAGGCACCGCCCTTAGCCATCATCAATAATATGGGCTGTACATCAGTGCAGTAGAATATAACACATCATCCAACCATTTGCTGCATAGAATTAAGACAATTATAATCATACACAGATTCAGTGAACCACATGAAGGAATCCAAATGAAAAATGTGATGCGTAACAAAGGAATCAGAAACTGTAGCATCTCAGACTACTAGTTGTCCAGTATGGCTAGAAAAACAGCATCCTGATAGGAGCTTTACAACAGTAGGTAGTGGAGACACTCTTTAATTTCTGTGAACTGTACAGTGGCCTGACTCCCACAAAGGGTTTACCAGCATGTGGAGCCACTGACCCGAATTCAACAGAGCCCCTATAAGAAAGAAATCATGCACTTTAGGTGACTGACACCAGTAACCAAAATACAGTAGCTAATCTTAGTATCATGTGGGCATTAAACACAGTGTTTAAACTCTGAGTCACTGTGCCCTTCCTTCACCAGTCACCATGCATATTTGCAATGGTTTTCAATTTGTTTTGCTTACTTTTGCTTTGTTCTTATGTTTATTTAGCTATTTATGTACATTAGGAACACGTAGGGGCCTATTATGATCACAGGCGGATCACCACCGACGGGCCCAGCGGTGCCCACCGCCGGCCTTGCGGTGGCGATCAGCCCGCCAAATGTCCCTGTGACAACCCCGCCATATTAGTATGACGAGGGGCACTGCGGCAGACGGAAAGACTGTACGCCGCTTTTCTGCCGGTCGGATTGCCGGCTGGATGGAAAAGGCAGATAATATGGTGGCGTTTCCCAACCACCGCAATGTGAAATATGCGGGATGCGACCGCCAGGGTGGCGGTCGCATCATAATGGGCCTGACATGACTGCCACACCTCTAGCAGGTTGCACTCAGCAGTTGAATCTTCATCGGTGGTGACTTCCTTGCAGCAGTCAGAGGTTCTTGGAGGCTCCTCTCTGCAGGGTAAGTCTCTTAATCCTCCTGCAATGGGGGTGTTATTGGTATGAAGATCCTGGTGCATATCCAATGTTCCGGGAAAGTATGCAGAGTCCCACAGCAGCCTCAGTACACCGGCTATGACTCCGACCACGTCACACAACTAACTAGTCCCGGTGACCCCTTTAGGCATACAGGGTCACAGTATCCTCATGATACACAGGCTCCAGCCCGATCAGCACAGTGAAATTCTCTGCAACTGCTTCTCATTGCATATGGGGCTCTGGTCCTTACAGCACAACCATCTTCTCATGACAGCCTCTACAGGTATACAGGTTTGCCACTCTCCACTATGCAGGGCTCTGGTTCAATCGGTATAATGATTCACATGGCTCAGGCTCAATTTAGGCAAATCCTCCTCTGGCATACGAGGGTTGCTGCTCGTGTGCAGGACGACTGATGCAGCATCAGTCTCCTCACAAATGAAGTCCACTCAACAGGGCTCCCCACTGGACCTCACTCCCTCCAATGCATTTCTCTTGCTCAAAGGGCACACTGATCTTGCAAACAGGCAGGCTCTGGTTTTACAGTCCAGAGCAGATGGGCTTTGATGCACTGGCAGACACCCACTCATCCAGCAGGGAGACTAACAGGCCTTGACCCCCAGTCCTGGTCACAGGACTTATCGAGTCTTGCAGAGCTTTCCCTCCTCACACAGCCCTTCTAGTGACTCAGCAGATGATAATATTTGGGGTCTCAAGCTCCCCTTCTTATAGTCCATTTCCAGACACCAAATGTGATTTAGAGTCTGACTCTTTGAAGTTTATATTCGGGGTCGGATTGCCCACTCCTCTTCTCTCTCCTTTTGAAAGCAGACTGTCACAGCAGCAGTGAGTCTAAAGCTCATAGTCCCACAGCCATGGAGTGACTAGAGTTCACACCTGGATACCAGCCACAGTGATTCCCTATATCAAAAGATTAGCTTACTGCCCCAGCCTGCTCGTTATGATTCTCTTACCAGCCCCATCTCCTCCCTGAGGTGTGCCCAGGCCATTTCCTTGTGACCTTAAACTGAATCAAAGAGCCCCCCTTGATGTGTACAGGGAAAACCTGGCTCTCCACTCTCCTGTGTGTGTCCCACCGAGCTTACAGGATTGCAGCAATACACAGGGAGGGGCGATCTTTCTACCCCCTCTTCTCATGTTTCACCATGCAGGCCTGGATCTCCCAAAATAGAATCCAGGGCCCTCTATGTATTGTACCATCCAGAGGCACACATACACCAGGTGCATATATACAGCTACACACTGCACAGCACTGTATCCTTCATGTACTGTACCACTCCTAGGCACACTTACATCCATCACATGTATATTTAACATGCACTCACTGAACAGCACTGTATAATTTCTGTACTGCATAATTCATAGGCACACATGCTTCCAGCACATGCATTTACTATGCACATACTGCTTTATTTCTATTTTGCACTCTTTCCAGGCGGACATACAGCCAACGCAGATTCACCTTTCTTGCACTGCGCAGAACTACACATCAAACTGACCACGGGTGAGTTAAGCACACAGCAAAGAATATTTAACTGAGTGAGCCTGTAGCCCTCACTTCAGTGACACAGATAAAAGGAACTGTTCACTCCTACTGATCACTACAAGTTATGCTGTCACCACTGCACTCATGCTGCTTAACTCCTGGTGAAGGCAGTAGCCTCTCACCACTATGAGGTTAGTGCGTTGGGCAACACTCCTGGTCCAACAAGACTGCAATCCATGAGACAGGTCTATGTCATGGCATTTACCCATGATCTGTGTTTGCCTATGACCACAAAAATCTTCATTAGGGATCTAGACATCAGTAACCTTGAGCACTCAGGGCAAGGGTGCACGCCCATTACCATGTGGAGGACTTTTCCATTCCAATAACTCTCATTATATTTACTCAAGCTAACCCATAGCTTTTCAAAATATATTGAGTGTTTTTCTTTAAAACTGCATGGGCTGAAAGTTTATTTATTACGTTTCTATACACATGTTTCCCATCTGCTATATGGTCTGTTATAAATGTGCTCAACAGTGTCAGTAAGTGATAGAAGAGCACTAGGGGTAATATCAAGAAGATCCCACAACATCTGGGCCAGAGGGTCCCGACAGAGGCAATCCAAATATTTTTCAAAAACTCCCTTAATATTACTTTTGATAGTATGGATCAAGGGTGAAGGTTTACTCTAAGCAAGTGTTTGAGTGATGCAGGGATTGTTCCATGAGCAAATGTAACTAGTAGTAGTAGTAGTAAGCTTTATTTCGATATAAAAACATATCATAAAAGCAAAACAATACATCATTAAAAACAATTTAACAATAGTCAAAACAAAGTACCCTACATGATCATTATTAAAAAGTTAAGGAACATCTCATAGTTTTTCATGAATAAAAAAAAGTAACAGGCAAGTTGGGAGGAGACACATTATTGAATCATCATTTTTTTCGCAGTTCTTATACGCCAAGCCCAGCCTAAGTATTTTGCCATACAAGTGGCAAAAAAGGGTCTAGCATCTGTACACAATGTTCTTAATGTGAGCGAGTTCCCAAGCTCCTACAAAGGGGCTTCAACCACCGCCGTCTAGGCGCCGCATAAACTCTACACTCGAACAACAAGTGAGCAACAGATTCAACCTTTAAGTCGCAGAACGGGCAATAAGGTACAGTTTGTAGGGGCGGTTTCCATGTGGAGGTGAACTGGCATAAAGGTAGTACCCCAACCCTAAATTTGAAATACAATGCTCTGTCGAATGGGCTATGGATTAAATCCAGATAAGGTTCCCTGTAAGGGATTTCTTTAACTAACAAAAATTGGGCGACAGATTTAGAATGGGTTGTATTACATACTCTCTCATTGTCCACCCATGACCAATAGGCCTTCTTCAGTAGTTGTTTTGAGGGTGATGATTTATTTTCCCACGCATCTCCAAGGCCCAGCTTATACAGAAGCCCCTTGACCTCCCTAAGCCAGGTAACCTTATGCCAACCTGGTAGAGACAGAAGATCATTTAGGGCATCTGCATAGCTGTGGAGTTCGGGGACGTTCCAGATTCTGGACCATAGTAAGAGGGGGCGTAATTTGGCTTGCTCACATATTGGGCGGGTGCCTGCATCAAGCAAAAGGGGGATTGTGGGGGTACTGTGGGGTAGCCTCATCAAATCTTTGTGAAAGTTTTTTTCTAGGTGGGCCAGGGTGTCTACTCTCTGAGTGCCCCACAGTTCTGCGCCGTACAGTGCTGCGCTCACAACCCTTGCCCTATAGATGTCAAGAAGTGCCCCAATTGGTTTTAAGGAAGAGGCACGCTGTTCTTTAAGAAGGGCACCACCAACCCTCTTATGAATCAGAAACACCTTTTGTTGGTGTGCCTTCCAACTCATAGTGTCGCTAAGTCGTATGCCCCGATAGTCAAATTCTTTGACTCGTTCAAGTGGAACAGAGTCTAGAACGGGGAGAGTAACAGATTTCTTGGGGGGGTTGAGGACAAGGAATTTGGTCTTGCCTATATTTATAGCCAATCCCTTGGTGACGCAGAAGGCCTTGAAGCTGGAGAGCAATGACTGAATGCCCACAGCTGTTTTCGAAATTAGAAGGGTGTCGTCCGCAAATAGGAGCGTTGGGATTTTCCTTCCGGCCAGGGAAGGTGCATCTGATGGATGTTGTAGGAGATGCTCCACCACTCCGTTGACGTAAAGAGAGAACAGAGTGGGGGCAAGCACACACCCCTGGCGGACGCCCCTATCTACAGGGATACGAGGTGTTTTTTCTCCCTGGGCACCCCATCTAATTTGGGCAAAATTGCTATCGTGGAATTTTATGAGCACGGCCAGCAGGTATGGCGGTAGACCTAACCCATCGAGGACATTCCACAATAATGCACGTGGGACCAGGTCGAAGGCAGTTCTCAAGTCTATGAAGACTAGATATAAACTGCCCCCTCCTAGCACCACCACTTTCCAATAAAGCATTAAAAGGCGAAATGTCTGCTCGACGGTACCTGTCCCTGTTCTAAAGCCTGCTTGAAAATCTGACAGGATCTGATTTTCATCTGCCCATTGCAAAATCCTGCCCAATACCACTTTCCCCGCTACCTTTTGGGTTGAATCCAGAAAGCTGATGGGGCGATAATTTGCTGGGTCGTCCCTGCAGCCTTTCTTAAAAATGGGGACGACCTCAGCGCCCCTCCATGAGTCAGGGAAGGAACCTCCCAACATAGCCTCATTAAGGAGGGAAGCAATTAGTCTACTCCAAAATGAGGGGTTATTCTTTATCAAGTCACCCGGAATCCCATCGGGGCCTGCTGCCTTATTGGGAACAATGCACCTAATTGCCTTCTCTACTTCCAAGCTTGTATATAAACCATCGTTGGATGGGAAATCAGTTGAGAGGCTGGGGAGTGGGGCCAAGGGTAGTTGAGGTGACCCCAAAGGAGCCGAATACAGTTTCAAGAAGTGGGAAAACCAGACATCGCCAGGGATATTGCAAGTTAGCTGATGATCAATCGGCTTTTCCCTAGATCTTAACAAATCCCAAAACCCCTTGGCATCTTTCCTTGTGCTTTCCTCTACTAGCTCCCGCCAAAAATTAAAATCATGAGTCTGCTTAGCCTCTATCACAGTTTTTCTATAAAGTTTCCTTGCGGTCCTGATGTCGGCTCGGTCTTTGTTCTTTATTGCAGAGATAAGTCCCCCCTTAGCGGCTCGACATTCGGAGGAAAACCACTTTTCTCTTGCCTTGGGAGTACCTTTCGAAGCAGCCCTGGAGCTGGGTTTGGGAATGATGAACAGAACACTTAATGCCGCTATAGTCTCTGTAAATAGCGGTAAGACCTTTTTGCTGGTGGGATTTAAGGCGTCAAGCCGAGGTTCCACCTCTGTCAAGATGGTCCCGGCTTGCATCATCCTTGCTTCGTCTGCTAAGACTCTGGCCCATTTCAAGCACCTGCCACAGTTTGATGGAAGAATCTCATGCGAAGCTTTCCATTTGTGATCAGAGGTGCCTTGATTTCCAACCTGCCAGGGAGTAGTTAAAGAGAGGGGGTTATGGTCACTATCACAAGACTCTATAACCTCCATATCCTGGTGGTATGGCCAGAGGTTATAGTTGAGCATGATAAAGTCAATTCTGGATGAGCAGCCCGTCCTATTATATGTATGGGCACCCATAGAGTCCGATTTGGAACGACCATTTGTTGGTCTCAGGTTGTGTTCCATACAAAGAGCGTTTATGTCTATCGCGCTTTGTGTCCATTTAGGGATCGGATCAAGGGACAGGATAGGAATACCTCTCCTAGTATCCTCATCGAAGGTATCCAGAATGTCTTCCCTGGCCAGAGGCTCGAAACAGCAATTAAAATCGCCTGCTAGAAGGACAAGAGAGTCAGTGTTACAGGCAGCTAGGTTGCTGCTTAGGCCTGTTGAGATTAAAGATGATGTCCCACTCTTGGCGCCCCTCAGGTAAAGATTAAATACTTCTAAGTTTCTTCCCCCTTTACATTGTAATGTTATCCACTGAAGATCAGACGATTGGGTGGTCCTTTGGGTTACACTGAGACCTAGTGCAATGCTGACCCATATGAGAAGGCCGCCGGACGGGCGACCTTTGGATCCTTGGTGATGGACAGCCGGGACAAAGTAGGTTGAAAAGCCCACTCTGTGTCTGGGTTCCCGGCACCAGGTTTCTTGTAGAAGACAGATGTCATAAGGTGCCAGGAAAGCATTCCATTCAGGGATGTCAAAGTTGCGTACGAGGCCTGCCACATTCCAACTTAAAATCTTCAAAAAAGGTTCACCAAGTATAGAATGATTGGGGGAATAGGTAGGCAGAGGAGGGTTGGTCACAGCCGGTCTAGAAGGCCTTAGAGGTGGCTCAGTCGGCTGGTAAGTAGGAGACACAGCTGTAACAAACAAGTTAGTCCCTGCTAGTTCAGAATGGACAGGTGAAAGGGGAATCAAACAGGGTGGATCTATCCTTGCTTCCGCACTGTGGTGGTCTAAAACAATCGGTGCGATCGGCCCCCTATCAATAGGCAAGCTATTCGATGGCCCACCTAGGCCTGTTGGGGAGTCAAGAATTAAGCATTCAATGTGACCTAAAGCCTGAAGTGGCGTTGCTTTTTCCAGTTGTGGATAAACGGGATGCATAGAGAGTCAATCAACCTCCTCTAGGCCACCAAATCTGTTGTAAGTTGAGAGGCCATTCCAATGTGGGAGAATATCCTTTTGTCTCTTAGGATGACTATTCCATGGGCGATGTTGTACCAGTGTCCAGTTATCCACTTGGGTGTGCAATTGTCGAGGAGGGTAGAAAAAGGATAACGGCCTGGGTATGACAGAGGACTCTTCACTGCTCGGCCAGGAACAAATATGGTGCGCCGTATGTGGGTCCTCAAAAGTCACCACTATGCAGTCCCCAGGATTAGTTTTCTTTGTAGGACCCACCCAAGGTGTTCTGCAGACCATCAAAACTCGACTTCTTCGACCATTGGGTATCGGTCTGTTGACGTTGAGCCAATACATTATCTTGTTTTTCAATGACCAATGGTTCTCGTATTGGCCGTTGCCAATCACAGGGACACCCGTCAACACAACCACATAATCATTAGCTTCTGGGGGAAGATCAATGTAGCCCCCTCTAAAGTTGTCTTTTACGGGAGGGCCCTGAGTTTCAACAGAATTAGGTCTGGGAGCCGATTTAGGGTTTGCTAATTGGGACTTGGGACTCCGTTTGGGAACCTGGGGTTTGGGAGCTTGAGGTTTGGCGGTAGTGGAAACTTGGTCCACAGCCACGGTCCTCGGTTTAGGGACAGGCCTTACAGTAACTTGTACTGGGAGTGGGAGCTGCTGAGCTTGGGAGACAGGAGCTGATGATATTGGGTCTATCGGGGGCAGACCCTGATTTTCAAGGCTTCTCAAGCCGAGAGTGGCCAGAGCAATAATGCTCTTTTCCATCTCGAGTAGGTTATTTTCTATCCTTGACAATCTAAGGTCAAGGGGTGAGAGAAGTTTTTTGAGTGTTTCCCAAACCAGGTCTATAAATTCCTTGTCGTTCCTGCCCAGCCCCTCTACCTGTGAGCCCTCAACCTCTAGAATGGTGGTGGGGACCCTCTCCCTTACCCTCCCTTGATGGCTGTATACTCGGAGAACACTCTGATGTAACATTGGATGCTAGGACATTAGTCAGTGCCAGATGTTGGGAAACTGCAACTTTTGCCTTCTTCCGAGAATAGGCAGAGCGTGAGTGGCGTTTTCTTTTGGGTTGTATGCCACTAGCGCAGGTAGTGATCAAAGATGCCTGAGGGGGTGGGTTAGGGATAAAACTCTGGACACAAGAGGGTGCGGGCCGATTTGTCTCATCTACAATAGGTGGTTGCTCTAAAGGCAAGAGAGGGGTGGGAGGGATCGGGGACTGGTGGACATCGACCTGCGTAACTATACAATGAGGACGAACAGGACGATCCGGAGTAACTGAAGCAGCTATGTGGCCTAGGGATGATTTTTTTGAAAGTGCAATTACTTGGGACAACCTTCTGGCAGCTACTAACTCTAGAGAGACCCGGGTTTGAAGTTTTGATATCTCTTCATCTATAGCTATATTAGTGCGGGTAATGAAATCATCCATAGGGCCACTAATTTGAGGACCGCCTTTGGAAGCCTTACTACGTGTCACCCTAGTGCTCATGGTGTTTGAGGTGGGAGTGCAAGTGCCGATCAAACAACCAGAATGAGATATTAAGTTAATTAATTACCTATATCAGCTTGATAAGGAATAGGCAGGTTATGGGCGAAAGGGGGGTGGGCCAGTCCAGTCCGCTCAGTCCTCGAACGGCCTCAAACGGCCTGCTCTTAGCCCGGTCTTCGCCCCGAGCTGCGTCCCGCCATGCGGGAGTGTAGTGCTGTGATATAGTGGACGTAATGGGCGGGGGGCGGGCCGGCGGGGAGAGCGGACCGGATGGTGTTTCCGTGGTCTCGCAGGGACTCCTGGTTGTTGGAGTCCCTGCACACTCGCAGCCCCGCCGAGCCTCTCGCCCTTGCCTCCGCCTTCCGGGATCAGGTGCCGGTGATTGCTGAAAAACGCACTGCCGTGCGAAGCGGCACCCGCGGAGCGGGTGCGGCGAGCAGTTAGGCTGAAGCTGCCTTCGGTGTCCCCGGTCGCTTGTCAGGTGAGCCTCTCGTAGAAGGAATGAGTGTCCCAACAGGTATTCACAGGAGACGCCTTTTAGTGCCTCAGGCGGGCGGGGGACGGGCCGGCGGGGAGAGCGGACCAGATGGTGTTTCCGTGGTCTCGCAGGGACTCCTGGTTGTTGGAGTCCCTGAACACTCGCAGCCCCGCCGAGCCTCTCGCCCTTGCCTCCGCCTTCCGGGATCAGGTGCCGGTGATTGCTGGAAAACGCACTGCTGTGCGAAGCGGCACCCGCGGAGCGGGTGCGGCGAGCAGTTAAGCTGCCCTCGGTGTCCCCGGTCGCTTGTCAGGTGAGCCTCAGGTAGATGGAATGAGTGTCCCCTAACTAACTTATCATGTATTCCTGAATTTGTAGGATGACAGTTAGATAATGTTTGGGGTGCTACAGTGGAGGTAGACCTAATACGCCACAAACATGTGGTTGGTGTTGTTTGCCTCTGGTGTCCTGGAGATCACCCTGCCTTGGTTATATAAACTGGGCCACTTGCCCCCTTTCTGTGCTTATAACAAGCTTGAGCAGTCAAAGGCTTTCCAGGGAGATATTGAGAGTGGGTACCCAATAGGGTAGTGTTCAGCCCAGTGTATGTCTTACTAAAAACACAAAGCAAAACAAAATACCTCACATAGTAATTGCAGTTTAGCTACAGGGTTCTAATTATTAGAACTATGGGATTCTAGCCTCTTTCTACAGTTCCCACACCAATCATAGTGTTCTACTACAATTGCTACAATTTCCACACCAGGCAGCACTCTAGCATGTTTGCCAGAGTTCCACCCATCTAGGGCTTTCTAATACAGTTACTACAGTTCCCACATGACTCAGTTGTTCTAGAAGCAAAAGAATGCTCCTAGGTGAGAATCGGCGTAAGTGCACTAATTGACTTCTGTGAGTGATCACTAAGTTCAGTAACATGTAGGACATTTTAGTTGTTATCTTTCAAAAGCCCTCTCACTAGACCTCATTACATCATTAGTTTATCTAACCGGCAGTTCCAATTTTTTAGGGCAAGATTCAAACTTTCAGTCTTTCAGTGTGGCCTCCTGTTGCTTTTCTGTGGGATGCAGCTTGATGCAAAGATTGTGGTGGTATTCCCTTAACAGTTGTATGTGATCATCTGTCAGCAGGTGCAGGGTATGCCTGGGCAGTGAACTCCCCTCCATTCACGCAGTTTGTGGAGTTTTCTGCACTCGGTGGAGCACGTTAAGTTCTGAAAAACTCTGCTCCGCAAAGCAGAGTTTTTTCCTTGCTCACTCTTGTCCATATTAAGTTTGTGAGCGAGAGTGAGGAAAATCCAATGTTAGACTACCTCCTAGCGAGATGTCTCAACACAGGCAGTGGGTGTGTGGATTGTTTTGTGATGGGTGTCAACAATATAGCATTATCCTATTGTGCTGAAATATATTCTCTATGGTTTTCTTATAATTCAAAACAAATGAGTGAGAGGCTATGGATCTTAATTGTTCCCAATGTGATAAGTAATTGATTTACACATTGTTTTTTTAATGTGGTAAATAATGGAATTATTCCCACTATATGATAAAAGCTACTAACTGTCCTTCGAATATAATTAATAGATTTTGAAAAAATATAAGTTAGGTAATATTGTATATGCCTTTCCATATCACTAGTTTAGGATGAAGTCAAAAACAGTAAGAGAATAATGGGGATACAATAAATATTTGCAATCATGTCATGGTGTTTATTAGGTATTTAGACCAACCCCTTTTTTTAACATGAATAATGTATTTTGTTCTTGGTTTTCTGATCAATTACAAGTTAATACATGTTTTTGTATGGATATATTTGACTGCAGTTGTGTTGAGTTTATGTTTATATATGATGTATTATTAATGTTGGTTATTAGTATTTTTTTATTTTCATGCATGTTTATGTCTTTATAGATTTTATAAGTGGCATATGTATCAAATACACATGACTTCCTAAGTATCTGCTCTGATAAAGTATATAACTAATTATTTTAAGGTCCCAAAATGTTGATGATACCACATCTAGAGGTATCAATTGGACATATTTGATTGTATTTGTATATGTTAGTGCAACATGGAATGCACATATAGAGATTGTAGGGGTATGTTTTACTTCCGTTGGTATTCTCTTCATATGTGAAACCACAAGTTGGTTAGTATCATCACAGTATTTCTAATTTACCAAACAGTATGGATTCTGTAGGTGAGGTCTTCCAGCTCTGCCTATTTGGATTATCCCCAAAAGCTACTGAAGTGGAGTCATTACATCATCACAGTAGTTAGTGGAGGAAGGTGGTTGTGTTTGCCTTTGGAGAGTTGGTATACCATACGAGATTTCATCGCACAAAGGCTACTTTTATCTACCACTGTGAGTGGAAGGAGAGCTTGATTATAATTTTGCACTGTTGTTTGATGGTGAACACTAGAGGTGCACTGTATATTTTCTGTTTACTTTTTTAGCAAGAGTTTGACTTTGTTTTCAGATTTTAGACTGTGTTGTGATCTCAGGCACAAAGCACCTCTTCAAAGTACACATGTGTGTACCCCACACTTGTGCCCCAAATTCCTAAGTGTGAAACATAATATAGACACTCACACTTTAGTCCTGCGGTTTTAACTGAGAAAATGTATGCTACCTACCATATTTTCTTCTACCCGTAGATGACGTAGTGATGTTATTAAAACACTGTATAGACAACACATATAGCTCTGTTTGCTGTACCTATTACTTTTTATCACTAGTACGGATGTTGGGGCCTATTCACAAACTACATTTTGTAGTACATTTAGTAGTACTACTTTTGTATTACTAACATATTGCAAAATGCTAATCACAGATCTCTGTTCTGACTGAGTATACCTCTTAGTAGCAATTATGCAAGGGACAGAGGACAGTGGCTGGAAAATGGGAAATACTTATTATTGAAGAGGAGGAGGTATAAAAGGAATAAGGAGGGGGTTGCGGTTAGCGAGGAAGTATTTAGGGAGGAACAAACACCCACCCAAATGCTGCATACAAACTACCCTCCTATAGTCACAATAACCAAAAAGGGCCCAAAACAGTTGTAAATGTACTCCAGTTCAGAGAGGAAGTCCAGCATGTTACATAGCCAACCACTGGTAAGGCAAAACCTTCCCAAAAATGGAGATAGTAACGCCATAGGTACAAATGTTAATATAAATGAATTTAAACTATTTGAAAATACACATTCTATTGTATTTAATATTAGAAACTGTCTAGAAATAAAATAATACTTATTATTTAATTTTATAATGGTATTACCTTTTTTAAATTAAAATATAAATTTAACATTCTTATTTAGAAAATAATTAAATTATGTTTAACTAGTTGTATACAGTGCGTGTACTACTTTTAATATATAATATATATATGTATATATATATATATATATATATATATATATATATATATATATGTTTTACTTTAGGTGGGAAGTTTTCATTTAGGAAAAATACTTTTATTTCAATTGAATACATTCAAAATCATTACTTTTAACCTACACATCAAATGAAGTTTACATTAACAATTAATGTATAAAGTTAATTAAGAATAGTATCCATTAAACATATTTTTCCTAATTAATTTTGAAGTTATACGTTCCTTATACGTTACCATAGTAAGAACTTTGCCTCAACTGCAAATGTGTCTGCCAAGTGTGCCAAGCATGAAATACGTCTGTAAAGTCACTTTTTGTCAAATGTTATGGTCGTATTGGACCATTGTAGTGACTCCACCCCAATTATAATTGTAAATATATTTATGTAGCAGTAGCACTTATGACCCCTGAAGAGGCATTGTACCATTTTTACTGCAAGGAAACCCAAGATTAGTAGTTAATAGGTTAGTAGATTATTTTTTCTTTTCTTAATTCAGGTGGTTGGGGTATGTAAGTATACACTTTTGAGTAAGTTTATACTTGAGAATGTTGAATAGGCAAAAGTATTAAGGTTACTCAACAAATTTAAGAGTGAATATACCTTTGATAAATCTAGATTTGCAGAGCCACCTCTTTGAACAGAACCCTATGTTTTGCTGCATTTGACAAATGGAACATTCCATCAAACATTGTGCCTGTATGGACTATAAAATGATATTGGAGTTCTTTAAATGGGTGAATTTGAGTATTGTAACATTATTGAAACCATTGCATTTTGTAATTTATTTTAAACTATTACAAGCAATAGTAAGTTTACACTTTTACAATTAGATTTGGGTCATGAATGGGACTAATTATAAACTAACTGATAAAATCTCTTTGGCGAAAGAACTAAAACAGGGCTGTGTTTCCCCTCCTTATTTTTATTTTACTTTAAATATCTGATTTACCTACATTTGTAAAATCGTTTAACCTCTTCCCTCTTGAACTATGATTGGCATGTTAATGTTGAGTAATTTATGAAGATTCTTTTTTTATAGTGTGGTGGATAGGTACTCCATCATAAACATGGCGGATGTCCTGTCAGACTTATAACACGTGGAGTAGGATATAATGCTCTTGTAATAAGGTGGATAGGATATCTATTATGTTTCTGATTGAGTGCCTGACTGCTAAACTCTAAATCTGGCCCTTACTATTGAACAACCTTACCCTGTCAGGGGTGGGCAGAATGTTTCATTCCGCCGCAGAATTGGCTGAATTTGGTGACTCAATTATGGGCAAATTCCGCCAATTGACATGTGGCAGAATTTGTTTCCCATGAGGCTTCAGAAATGCAGGCTAGATTTTGGCGTCTCCAGGCATGATTTTCTAATGTTAGCAGTTGGTGGTGGTCGCAAGTGGGCCTAGTCAGAGGTCTGGTTTTCCGAAAAGATTTGCTGCTGCTCAAGTAGATTTTCTACTCAAACAGCAGCAAAATCAATTCAAACAGCTGCATGCTTGTGCGCTGTGCATGGTACCATTTCCACAGATTTTTCAATGCTGCTTGCACTACTGGCACTAAATTACAGCAGAAGTAGCATGATCTGCATATTTTCCAACAATTGGCAGTACTCCGCTGTATCTTGTTGAGTTTTTATTTAACGCTGAGGAATTCCTCAGAGTCAAATTATGAAAGTTCCACCCTCCCCTGCTTACAATGTCAATTTGAAACTCTGGATATTTGCTCGAGAGCCTATAATCTGATGATTAAAAAACAACTCAAATCATAACAATGTCTGTCCAGGGAGTGGCAACTTCTTGCCAGTAGACACTCAAAGATGGTTGTCTTGAAACTGTGAAGCATTATTTCTATTTGGTAGTAACAGTTTCTATTAATCTATTGCTTAACCAAACAAAAACACAATCAGCCAAAGCCAGCTCTGTTACACTGTGCCAATTACATGTCTTCAAAGTTTTATGCAAGAAAGATGCATTTTTTCTATTAGATTTCTAAAATTGTTGCCAATGCCTCATATGCTATTGAAGCCCAACCTCCTTCTACAATTAGCGAAATGAACAAGGCAGAATACTGTGTTTTGAAGACCTGTCTAGGTTTAAGACTATCTACTCTAGGTTGACTGTCTATGACTAGAACTTTTCGAACCCCTGATGAGTTATTGTGCCTTTTTTCTAAGGTGGTTCACTATTTCTATCACTTACCCAAGGCTTCTTCCTCTTATTATTATTATGTGATGTCAATCTGCAGTATTTGTTTTTTTAAATTATTTTTTTTTCCTTCGGTGCCTAATACCTATATCAGAGATTTGATATCAGTCCATTATGGCAAACATGAAACATTCGCTAATCAAGAGAACCTGGAGTGAAGATTCTTCCCTGTTCTTTCTATAATAAAGAACTGCATTTAATTTGCTCTTTCCTGAAATTGGGAGATGCTCAATTTTATTTAAAAGAGATTCTGAAGTGCTAAGGTTGTCTATGAATTTTATATTAGGGAATGTACCAGTAGACAGATACATCTGTAGGCCTGTACAATCTTTCAAACGTTAGTTTTGTGGTTATTGTAATTGTAAATTTCAAGATTTAAACCATTTTTTCATACTTTTCTTTGTCCCAGGTTTACTGTTCAATCAAAACCTTTATTTAAAGAGATTTTTACAAAACAATTTTACCACAGTTTCTGATTCTTTGCATTCTTTATATCAACAAAAGTCAGCAAATGACGGAAAATGTCTATTGAGTATGTATTTTATATACATGTTTTATATCTTTTCTTTCTTAGTAATTTCAATGTTATTTTTATTCTTTATTTTTTAAATTGTATAGACTATATAAAAAGGGACACGGGGGCAAGATGGCGGCCGAACGCACGGCCGAGTGAGCTGACCACTCAACCCATCCAGTGTAGACCTACACTGACAGTGATGTGAGCGCCGCACTGAACTGTGGAGGAAAGTGAAACATCATTCGAACGCTTCGGTGCCCAGCCATTTGATCTTGTTGATGCTTTGGAGACTCTGTGGAGTTCGGAGTGTGGAGTTTAGGACTCCGCTTCCCTGCTGGCTGGTGCTGCGGGCTCTTGGCTGCTTTGTGTCTGCCTGGATCGAGTCTGGCAGCTTGAAGGTGGGGGCCGTCAGGATGCCGCCGAAAACTGGGAGCAAGGGCGTGAGAGGATGCGGAGCTACTTTGGACTCAGAAGCCACAGCGAGGACAGCCACGGCTGTGGTGGGAACAAGCGGCTCTGCACGGGGTGATTCCAGGAAAACAAGCCCCCGACCTGGTGCAGAGAAGGGGAACTCAGGAGATCAGCAGAGGAACTTGAATAACGGAGCCATAACACGCGGTTAGCAGTCAGTACCAGCGATGTTCAAGGCTCAGACTGTTAAAAGCAAAATGTCAGGCAATACTGCTAATTCCACTAATGCTGTGGTTAGCAATGGTGCTGGCAATGTGGGTCAGTCGCCCTCCGGAAAATTCAAGCCTGTGGCCCCTGAGGTACAAGGGGAGAAGGTTTTGAAAGCACCCCGGAACCAGGTCGATGGCGCCCATACCCCCTGGGGCTGGGGAACCGGTTCCAGGGGGCCCTAGTACTGAAGCTTTGAAACACAGGATGGACCCTGCACAGGTAGTATTAATTGCAAATATTAACAATTCTATTGATGAACCAAACCTAACAGAAGCACTGCAACCCCAGGGCATCTTGGTAGATGAAGTCCAAAGAATGAATAGCATGAGAGGAGACATTGATGGCTTGGACTTAGCTATGCAGGAAGACCTCCCTATCCAGAGAAACACCAATGACATTAATTGTCTAGAGGAGGATCTTACTGATAAGTTATTTTCACTTTCGGATCATTCTAACTCCTCAGATGATGAAAGTAAGGGCAAGGACTGGGCAGGAGAAGGAAGCAATACTAGTAGCTTGCACTGGGGAGAAGATGGAGATAATTCTTCGTCTATTCCTGGGACGATTAAAAAGGCTTCTACCCTCCCTTTGTCTGCTAGCAGGGCTGACGGGGCCACCGGGAGTATGACATGGGACTACTTTTTTCCCCAAATTTAGGAATAAATTAACATACTGTGAGAAATGGTGAGCTCCCGGCAGAGACTGGCAGTATGAAGCAATGCATGGAAGAAATAACATTAGCTTCGATCTACCAAGCAATCATGGCTCATCGAGAGGAGACTAGGGCAGAGAGCGCTCGGACGCAAGGGGCCTGCAGAAAACTGCAAACCTCAATTAGAAGAATTGCTAAGACTTGCACAAACTCAGCTGTTAGAATTGGGGTGGCAGAAAATAGGATATCCCAACTGGAGGATGAACTTGACACACAGAAAAAGAAGACTGAGTCTTTGCAAATGTTAAGGGATGATACCTTAATGAAGTTGACTGATATAGAGAATCGCGCAAGACGGAATAATCTGCAAATAGGGCAAGAAGGGTCTGACATTCGTCAATTTGTCATAGAGTTACTTGAAGAGGCTTTTCCGGACTCACCCCAGCGGGACTGGAAGATGCAAATTCAAAGGGCAGATTGCTTCCCTTTTAATCAAAGGAGAGCAGCTGGACAAACTGACAATCGCCAATGCGCTATTATGATTTCTCTAAATAATTTCTTAGCCAGGGAATCCCTATACGATCTTGCTAGACCTGACCGTAAAAGATCTGGGAAGGGTTGTGAGTTTTTCGTTCGCCCTGACTTTTGCCAAAAGACGGTAGCGAAGCGTTGGCTTCTCCGACAGTTGATATTTGAATTTCAGGCAAAAGAGGCCCAGGCATTCCTCATGAGTCCAGCCAAATTGAAGGTGGTCTTTCAGGGTCGTGCACAGTATTTCCAGTCAGAAATTCAGGATAAGGAATTTTCATCGTCAATGACTGCGTCTTAAAATTCTGTCAGTGCTTTTGAAGGAAAGCTCAGTCGCAGAAATATAGTGGGAGCTTAATTTCAATTTCTTCTCCCCGTCCTTTTGGATTATCTGTATTGTGTCCTCTTTTTATTTTCCTTTTTTCCTTTTTTTACTTTCCTCTTCCCTCATATATGATCCTATTTGCGGCTTTTTGAGTGCTCTATTCGGTAATGCAATTCTAATCATTAACGTACATAGCTTAGGTTAAGGTCTCACTGTCAGGAGGGATGAGTTGGGTTAGCTCTACATCACCAGGGACAGAAGGTCCCAATGCCTCGTATGTTGGGGGGGTGGCGGGGGAGGCGAGGACTTGAGATTGGAGAGGGAGGGTTTTTATTGGGTAGGGTCTCAGGGGGGAGGGTGAGGTGGAGGAAGGGTAACACTCATGTATATGTTCCACTGTGTAGTTATGACAAAAACAGCAACTGTGATAAGAATACATTTCTTACTATTAAGTGTTTCACTTTTGATGGAAAAGATTGTGTTCAAATCTCAGTCATTCTCAGGCTGCTAGGAGCAACCTCTCGACATGGCAGGAAACATTAGGAACATCAGGATTGGCTCTTTAAACTTCTGTGGCCTTAATGATAGAAAAAAGAGAGGGATATTGGTGAAATTGATCAGGCATATGAAGTTTGACGTAGTTTGTCTGCAAGAGACCCATATTTGCTGGAACAACTGAATGTGGTTAAAGGAGCTGGGACTCGACCTTCTTGCATGTACTCGGCAAGCCACTAACATGCGTGGAACAGCTATAATCGCAAGGCATGGGCTCTTAACCTGTAACCGTGTGAAATAAGACAGTTTAGGCAGGTGGGTAATTAATGAGGCAGGCATCAGGGGGACATTGTATACTATAAGTTCCTTCTCTGGCTCTAACTTAGATGATCCCACGAGATTGGATTTTTTAAACACTGAGTTAGCTTTATGGCCTCCATTGATAGTGTTCGGTGGGGACTTTAATATTCATTTGAATGCCTGTTTTAATTTCCAAAGTAATGATCCTTATCTCGGACAGAAGGTAAAAAATGTTAAGGCTTTACAAGGCTTATGTCAGGAGCATGGGTTGATTGATATTTGGCATAGTCAGCTTCAAGGGGAATCCGGATATACGTTTTTTCGGCTCCCCATAAAATATTTGTACGCTCAGATTATTTTTTGCCACTAATTCAATAGCAGGATGGATTACTTGCGAGCTTTCCCCTAGACAAGGGGTCTCCAAACGGGTCCTGGAGGGCCAGATCCATGCCAGATTTCTTGGATATCCCCATTGAGATACATGTAGTTATTTTAAAAATCTGGCATGGATCTGGCCCTCCAGGACTATCAGCATTCTAAATATGAAGGAAAATTAGGCGACAGGTAGAGATTCTGAATTTAAATGGATATACTCTTTTGCTTTCTTATGGCCTACTGCCGCCGATTTTTCAGGATTCAATAGCTAGGGGGTGGGGTGCCTTGGGAGTTAAGGTTTTGGGAGATTTTTTCTCCCAGGGTCAAATGATGTCCTTCTCCGAATTGCAAGGGAAATTCGGACTCCCCACAAGACATTTTTTTAAGTTTTCTACAAATTAGATGCTTCCTGATGAAAACTATGTCTCAGGGGAGGGGCAATTTTGTAAAGGTGCCGTTGTTGGATATCTTAGCTTCCAAATCCAGACTTGGGAAAATCTAACAAACATTACTCTCAACACTTCCTGACGACTTAGCCACTCAGGCTATCCGATGGGAGAGTAAATTGGGGCAGGGCGGGACAGATATGGAAGGCTCTATTGCATTAGATAATCAAATATTAATAACTGGTAGCTTGAGAGCACAACATTATATGGCTATCATTGACCTTTAATACACCCCGGGGAAAATCGCTAAATGGTCAGGGACGCGGGGTAATTCATGTAGTAAGTGTGGGCTGTTAGCAGCCGACACAATAAATATGTTCTTTAGCTGCTCCAAGCTGTTCAAATTTCTACAAGATATTGAGGCTTTCTTGTCACAATTACTGGGTATATCCTTGTCAATTACAGCTGGTTTAGTGTTCTTGGGGATGGATCAAGCTCAAAGTACAATGGTCTGACTAGGTCAGATACTGGTTTTATATTCATAGCAATGACCATTTTAAGAGCCAATAATACATCTCAATGGAATAGCCCCGATCCTCCATCATTCATCAACTGGAGAGCAAGACTATTGGCCATATATAATATGGACCTAGCAGTCTACAGACTTAAAGGGCGTATGAAACAGGAATGGGGTGGGAAGGTGTGAGTGCCACTGACCAAATGGATTGAAGAATAATCATTTTTTCTCTTTCTCCTCAGTTTCTAAATATGAGTTGATCTTGCTTACTTTTTAGTGGAATAGGTGCTGGTATTTAATCTTTAATCTTAAATTTTTTATTATGTTTGTTCTTTTCTTGTTTTTTCTCCATCATAGGCATTGGTCAATCCTATGGAATAGTATTTGCTGTATAGTATGCTGTAAAATATGTCATACCTATTGTCATCATGTATGAAAAAAAAGTTTAAAAAAGGAACTATATACAAAAGCAATCCAGTAGAATCACAGCAACATATGTGAGCTCCTTAATAGATCTACAGAGATTCATCTTTCGTCAATGCAGTACAAAACTCAGCCTGAATTATGTCATGTCAATGTTTCACCCTCCTAGATGATTTAGGAGGTCATCATCAGGGTGAAGTATAATTTAGGGCACCTAGACACTATAACGATGAGTGCTGACATCAATAATCAGAGTTGGGTTAGGACTCAAAAAGAAGTCTTCTAATAATAAAACAAAATATAAATCTCCTGGGAGTTCTTGGCATGCGGTTTTCCTTTCTTTGCAACTCAGTCTGCCACCTTTCTTCTCACCTTTAGGCCTCCCGGGCAGAACTAGAACTTCCCTAACAGTTATTCTGATCCCCTCACCACGAGCGGCGGCGTTTTATGCTTCGCATTGTTTTTAAATTATAATCTGACTGTACCTTTTGCTATGCAGGCAACTAACTGCTATTTCCACTTCCAGAGGTGAGCTGCTGACTGGGGGCTGACTGTTATCGCGGGGACCCAGTGGTAGAGGGTGCCATCTTTGCTTGGGCTTACCCTCACTACAGTGTAGCCCTGACACTCCACCCTCGTTCCGCCCCTATTTAGGAGCGTATCCCGCTCCTCGCCTAGTGTTTGCTAGCAGCCCAGTGGCAGTGGGCCGGCTTGCAGACGCTGAGAGAGCCTCTCTTGATATTACCTGCACCTCGCCCCGCTGATTGCGAGCGGCGGCGTTTTATGCTTCGCATTGTTTTTAAATTATAATCTGACTGTACCTTTTGTTATGCAGGCAACTAACTGCTATTTCCACTTCCAGAGGTGAGCTGCTGACTGGGGGCTGACTGTTATCGCGGGGTCCCAGTGGTAGCGGGGGCCATCTTTGCTTGGGCTTACCCACCCTCACTACAGTGTAGCCCTGACACTCCACCCTCGTTCCGCCCCATTTAAAGGGCCACTATGTGTCAACGCAGCGGACGAGCGCAGCGGGCGCGTCGTAGGCGCGCCGGAGTTGCGCCTGAGTTAAGCCCGTCTGCGCCTGTCCACGGCCGGCTGGGATATGGGGCACGTCCTTCTGCCTCTTTCCTCTCCTATTCCCGTTCCTCCCTTATCTCACTTCACGGCCCTGCGCTCTCCCCTCCTCAGTCTTCTCCCAGGCTTGCACTATTCGGCTTGCATACGGCCAGGACAACTTTTCCTGAGATCTCCTCCTTATCATCCACCGCCAAGCCTCCTGCCCCGGGCCCTAGGATCTGTATTTCTCCTCGGGTCACGGCTCCTAACCCTCCTCTATCTGTGATGTACCTTAACACCCGGTCTCTGGTCAGCCATCAGTCTGATATTTTCTATCTACTAGGCTCGGAACAGCCTGACATCTTGTTCCTGACCGAGACCTGGCTCACAGATGATTCTTCCCCTGACATCCTGGCAGCCATCCCTTCGGGATACTACATACTGCAAGCTAACCGCCCTTCTGGTAAAACTGGCGGAGGGGTTGCAGCCATCATCAGGCATTCCATTCGTTTTTCCCCAGTACCCACCCCCAGTATCCCTATGACTGATTGCCTCGCACTCAGATTGGAGCAACCTGGGTCATCACTCGTATGTGTCTTAACTTACCGCCCCCCCCCCAATCCATGCCTACTTCCTCTGTCCAGTTTGGTGACCTTATATCCCACCTCACCATCAACAACGCTAATGTCCTGGTCCTGGGTGACTTTACTTACTGGCCGTCAGACACCCATGAAACCCCTGACTCACTGGCTTTTTCAGATCTTATGTCGGGTTTAAATTGTATCCAACATATACATTCACCCACGCATGTCAAAGGCCATATTCTAAACCAGGTTTGGACCTTCTCCCTGGATATCTCTGCACCCCTTATTCTCCCTTGCCTCTGGTCAGATCACTTTTTAATTACTTTTTCTTTAGCCAGACCCTCTCCTGCCAATACGGTCCGGGAATCCAATTTTCGGGCACGCGATTGGAACAAGGCTGATCTCAACAAATTCACCTCCCTTCTCAGTACATCTATCCCACTCATCACGGAGCCTACCACTTCCATTGATTTCCAGTCAGAGAACCTCACTCACTGTGTTATCTCTGCCGCTGACTCAGTGGCTCCTTTGAAATCAGTTAAGACGAGGCGCAGACATGACGCCCAACGGTGGTTTACCGAGGACCTTAGATCACTGAAACTCAGTCTCCGTCAGGCAGAAAGGCGTTGGCGTCGGGGATATTCCCCTGAGGCTAAAGAGCTTTTCTCCTCTCAGATGAGAGAGTATAAGTCGGCAATAACTCTGGCTAAGTCTCGCTACTTCTCTAGCAAAATCTTGGACTCCTCAAACAAGTCCAAGGACATATTTTCAATTGTTGAGGAACTGTCAAACCCGGCGAGAGTCACTATTGCTCCCCTCCCTTCCCAGTCCTTGTGCGACTCCTTGAACCAATTCTTTGTGGATAAGATCATCAAGATTAAAACCAGTATTTCTCCTTCAGCCTCACCGGTCCCCCCCTCGCTCAATGTCCCTCTCCACCCTAATACCCACACCTTGACCCAGATCCCCCTTATCTCAAAGGCTAATTTTTTCACACTTTTGCATAAAGTTTCCTCTGACTCCCCTAACGATTGTTGCCCCCCCCTCGGCCCTTCGGGAAGCTTTTATCTCTTGTCCTGAACCCCCCCTAGCCCTCTTAAACAACTCTCTGACTATCGGGGAGGTTCCTGGATCCTTCAAACGGGCCGAGGTGGTTGCCATTTTGAAAAAACCTTCGGCAGACCCCTCCATCATGAGCAACTACCGCCCAATCTCCCTCCTCCCTTTCCTCAGTAAAGTTCTGGAGTCGCACGCAACCCAAATCCTTAGTTCTTTTGTGGAAGACTCGTGTGTTTTAGACCCTCAGCAGGCTGGGTTCAGACCTGCGCATTCCACAGAAGCAGTTATCCTTTCTGTGATGGACAAACTGCGCAGGGGGGCCGACTCTAACACCTGTCAAGCCCTGGTCCTTTTGGATCTGTCGGCCGCCTTTGACACGGTCGACCATGACATCTTGGTCGACCGTGTCAGAGAGGCTGGCATCCAGGGCACCGCCCTGGACCTGGTTCGGTCTTTCTTGACTCAACGCCATCAAGCAGTCAGGCTGTCCCAGTTCTCTGCCACCCAAGTCGAGCTGACCTGCGGCGTTCCACAGGGTTCTTCCTTATCCCCTCTCCTTTTTAATTTGTACCTGGCCCCACTAATTTGTTCCCTCCGTAGTTTTAATGTCTCCGCGTTTAATTACGTGGATGACATTCAATTGATCTTCACCATCGACTCCTCTGATGAATCTATTTCTACCTTTCAAAATACTCTCTGTTTTATCAGCAATTGGATGGGCTTAAACCACCTGAAGCTCAACCCCGACAAGACCGAGCTGGTTCTTGTCGGGGGACCCTCCAATCCTTGGCATCCCTCCTTCTGGCCTGCAAGTCTCGGCAGCCCTCCATGCCCTGCTAATTCAGCCAAAAGTCTGGGAGTTGTCATTAGCAGTGACCTTTCGATGACACCCCAGATTAGCGCCGTAGTATCATCAAGCCATTTCCAACTCAGGAAAATACGTAAAATCTCCCGCCTACTCACCACTGATGCCCTTATTTTGGCTCTGCTTGCGTTAGTCATGTCTTGGCTTGACTACGCAAATGCACTATATGTAGGCATTCCTGCTTATCAACTTAGGAGACTTCAGTTGATCCAAAATCAGGCTGCCCGCCTGATTTACTGCCAAACTAAAGATCAACATGTTCGCCCCCTTTTAAAAAGTCTCCACTGGCTTCCGATAACGGCTCGATGCAAATTCAAGCTTGGCTGCATTATCTCCAAATCTCTTGCAGGTCACAGCCCTCTCTTTATTTCCTCCCTGCTTCACCCTTATGCCCCTCCTCGTACCCTTTGATCATCTCAGATGGCTTTGTTATCAGTCCCCAGATTCAAGAGGAAGAAACACGGTGGCCTTAGGTTCTCTTTTTTAGCCCCGTCGTTTTGGAACTCCCTACCCCTCCCTCTTAGGTTGTCTTCCCCTCACCCCAAGTTTAGATCTTCCCTTAAAACCTTTCTTTTCACTGAGTTTTATAATTAGTCTCTTTTCCTTTGTTTCTATTTCCGGCTCCCTCAGCAAAGCGCCAAGAAACCTAATGGTGTTAGTTGCGCTCAACAAGATCATTTAACATAACATAACATAACATAACACCACCTTAGTGATCCAACAACCCAAACACCACACTTCTGGATAATTTCAGCCTCCAAAACAAACACATGTTAAAAAAAAAACCTTGAGTGACTGTCTCAACTTCATTGACACTCAATGTATTACAGCACATCACCCAACCAACACATTCTCAACCTTGTCTTCTGGACATCACCAAATATCCAAAGCAAAGCAACCATACACCTGCACTGACTGACCAACATGCCAACCCCATCTCTCATCTCCCTGCCCAATGTCCAATCAATAATCCGAAGTCAACCCAAAAAGAACACCAAACGTTCACATTCTTTACAGGCTTCTCCATTAACAACCTCAAGCTTGAACTAATTTCTCAACCTGACAGCTTCACACTGGATGTTAACACCCTTCTTAACAATGCCAAAACCTGGAAACTAAAAAACACAAGTGGACATGAAACCTCAGCAATCTGCTGCTTCAAAGAGCCCCACAGACATCAATTAACACCCTTCTTAACAATGCCAAAACATTCCTGAAACTAAAAAACACAAGTGGACATGAAACCTCAGCAATCTGCAGCTTCAAAGACCCCCACAGACATCAAATGTCCAAATTCTGCAGACAGGAAAGGAAATGGAATTAAAACAGAACATCTGATGATCTCACAATACTGAAATCCCTCTCCACAGTAACTACATGGCTCGCAATATGAACCAAAGCATAGTACTATGCCAATACCATAAATGAAGCTACCAACAGAAGCAAAACACTCTTCAAGGCAATCAAGTACTTCATCAGGCACCTGGCTGATTCTCTTATCCCACACTAAACAGACGAGTGCAATGCCATCAACTACTTCAAATTAGATCAAAGAGCACATAGACAACACCAAATCAGCTTCTCCTCTTTGACCCACTCCTTCTTATAGAATCCTACAGAAGCATTAAATAAAGCTTCACTCTTTCAAATCACACTGCCATACTCAACTTCCACAAGACCAACTTCTTCGAAAGATGATGTCTTGCAATTGTCCTTTAGCAAAACTCTCTCTGGAGGAGCTGTTTAACCCAATGTCACCATTGTTAACAACTCCCTCACTCACAGCATCTTCTCAGGTGCTCTCAAGATTAGCCAGATTCTCTTACTCCTAAAGAAACCTACTTTCAACCCTAATAATCTTGTCAACTGGAGGGCCATTAATCACCTATCCTTCATCTGCAAGATCATGAAACAAACTGTCTATGCTCAAGGCAAAGATCACATCAATGCCAATAATCTCAAAGAGAATTTTTGGCTAAGCTTATAAAAAACATTCGGATCCAACTGCTGTCAACTGGTCACAGAAGGCTGGGACCTGCACGTGGTTTGAGGTTGACTGCAGTGAAGTGTGAGTCAGCTTCAGAAACCAGGTTTTACCCTGTCGGAAGTTTTACCTTTGGCCTTAGGGACAGATATACTAGTATATCATGCAATGCAGCACACGTTAAAGGGAGAAAGCAGAAATGCATCATATCTACTACGTTATAGCACACTTCTGCTTTCTCATAGTGCTGCTGCACTGTGTGCTGCCTAGTGCCAACGTAGGCACTCTTGCACCATGTTGAAAGGGTCTCTGCATTACGGGCAGGATTGTTTTCATGCAGGAAGGGAGACTGCCCTGCACAAAACCAATCCTTAGACTCATGTTCCTCTTTCTATGTGTGCTGCAGAATGCAGCAGACATAGAAAAAAGAAGTAATGAGGAGAAATTAAGTTATTGCAACCCATTACACCACTGTGTGTAGGCGCACTATTTTGGTGCAAGCCCATGTTTAATAGTGTTTGTAATTTTGGGTTTGCATCAAAATACACATATAAATGCACAGGAACGCCCATGCTCCACCCATGTAACGCCTACCAAAGCAAAATAACACAAGGCAGCCCTATGCTCTGTTTTGGGTTACTTTGTATTTACTATGGAAAGCCACTCAAATCGACGTTCTGTGGTGTCTGAAGAGAGTCTATTGGAACTAAGTAATATGTATTCAGAATCCCACATTGCAAAAGAGCACTTTGTTGTTATTGTTTACACCGGTTCCTGTTTTTTCAAGTGTTTTTAGACTATATCACACCACATAGAGCAAACATTTTTTTATTTTTAAAGTTTTGCTACTAAAATTAAGGACTATGCTCCCATATGGTCTAACAGAAATACTATCAATACTTTTTGTACTATGTGAGATAATCACGCACTCAAATCTGTGCCTCATATCCTCTTCATCTGTGTTGCCTATCAAATTGCCCAAAGGAGATGGATCCGACCTCTTTGTATCACTCTGAGCCTCAGGTCATACCTGGAGGCACAACGGATCATTCAGGCATACTCTTCTGAACTTTTTTTATACTGCCTGAGTAGATTTTTGCACAGTGTATGGTTAGGTAGGCATAAAATAGGGCTGGATTTTAAACCAGTTATCATAACATGCCAAATTATTTATACCACATTGTCCATCTGGTAGTAATATTGACTATAACTTTCATTTTGCACATAATTTATATTTATTTTATGTATCAATTAGTAAATTAGTTATGAACTTATGTATTTTAAAGCACATTTTAAAGTGGATAGCAATTATGTCACTGATGATTTTCACATATCATAATATTACACGTATGTTATGTTTTATGCTTTCGTCTCAAAATAAACAATTGGATGCTGAGAACCTTTTCCTCATTTACAGACTTGATATGTGAATTACCTAACCCTAGCTTTCCCACAGATGCATTCCAGTAGGAAGACAGTAACACCCTGATCAACAAGATGATATTACCCATTCTATTCTCTAAGTCTTGCCTCTGTCCACAACCCAGGGAAAACGTTGCTGTAAAGGACATAACAATTAGCAGAGGCTGCTGACAGCTGTCAGTGTCAAGAGCCAGCCCTCTGGCAATCCACTGACAGGTGGAGGCTCCAAACTGGGGACCCTATTCTGTACTTACCAGAAAGGTGATCACAAGTGCATACATACTATGAGGCTTGTTACAATGACGGGCGGGATTGCATCCTCCTGACACCGTCGTGGAAACGGGATCAACTGACCTTGGGTCGGTGGTCCTGACTGCCTAATTACAATGCAAATGCCCATGGTGCAGTCGCATAATCACATTTCCCTATAGGAGCATATGCTATGGCCATAAACTGGTCATAGCACAAGCTCACATAGGGAAATGAAAGGTTATATTCATCCCTGCATATACATAACAAAATATGTCTGTGGGTCAGAAAAGAAGAAATAGGGTTCTACTGTGTAACCTGAAGTGTAGGACAACCAAGGCAAACCAAAAAGTGACTAATGCATATGTGCAACAGAACGCACTAAATTCCTTAAGTATGGAAAAAGTGCCCATCAGTTCCGATTCGGTACCACCCTATTCATCATCTGGGCTCACCAGGCGTCCCTCTGACCAATCTAGCCCCCCCAGATTGCTCAGAGGGACGCCTGGTGTACCGACGGACAGAGCAGTGCTCCACACACCTGAGCTGCAGCCAGGCGGGGTCTGGTAATTTCCTCCTACCAAATAGTTTTTAGGAGGAGTTTGAGCAAGACCTGAAACTATACAGGTGACAATTTTTATTATTATTGCAGTAGCTGTTAATACTCCGGTCCCGAAGAAGGCAGTGGCATAACTCTAGCCACATTTGCCGAAACATGTCGACCCTACTTGCAGGCAGATATTTTGTTAAATCTGTCAGTTTCCTATGTTTTTAACATTTGAAGAGTTGAGAGAAATTATTAAAATTGTCTATCTCTCCTCTATTCTAACCAATTTTACAACACTTCACTCTTTTTTCACTTAACACCCATGCACTGCAATTCAGTTACCCTGGTGTACCAATTTTTTAGGTTCCACCCTTTTATTAACAATTTCCATCTTGCTTTGAATGACTGTCACAAAAAAAAACATCTAGTGGCAGACCACACTTTCTCCTGGGTTAGGTGAGCCCAGATGATGAATAGGGCGGTACCGAATGGGAACTGATGGGCACTTTTTCCCTACTTAAGGAATTTAGTGTGTTCTGTTGCACATTTGCATTAGTCACTTTTTGGTTTGCCTTGGTTGTGCTACACTTCAGGTTACACAGTAGAACCCTATTTCTTCTTTTCTGACCCACATACATATTTTGTTATGTATATGCAGCATTAGGGCACGTGTCTGTTATGGCTCGTTAATCTAGCCCTTGGACCCTCACCAAGTTGTTTATTTTTTGCCTATATTCATCCCTGCTCTGCTTGACAGGCACCTTATGGTGCCTGCCACACGGTGAAGGGATCAACAAGAAGGTCCCATAGGTGCCCCTTGGCCACCAAACCGGAGGCTGCAAACAGAAGGGGGCCCTGTTAGGGTCCCCCAAACTCGCTTTATGACCAGCTTTCCATGTCAGAAAGCCCGGCATGGAAAGCCTGCCGGAAACCAAGCATCGTAATACCGGACGGCATATAACGCAGTCCATATGGATTGCGGGCAGGTCTCTGACTGGCCGAGAGTATCCTTGAGCATGTCGGGAGCCAGCCAGAATGACCGGCTGGTTTCACTTCTGACCGCCTATATAGTAATTAGGCGGTTGGAAGGTAGGATGCTTTCCAACTGATATTGTAATCGCCCCTATGTGTTTGCCTTCACAACGTAGTCCTTTGTCAATGTTCTTTGGCAGCAATTTATAATCTTTCAGGAGAATCCTCCGTTTCCTACCAATAGGGAGTGCTGTATCTGACTGAGCATTTCACGGGTTCCTTCAGATTACCCAATTCAAAATATGGGGCAGCAATGCACTGGTCATTTGAAAGCCAAAAGATCACCGCAGCAAAGTGAGAATATTTTAAAAGCCATCCCTCGGCCAATGGCCTTCTTTGGCGTGGGCTAGCCCCCTCTCCCGACTAGTGGTAATTAATTACTTGTGGCACCACCACTATACTATAATTTGCATATAGAAACCACAGCGAATAGGGAATATTCCATAGGTGAGTGCCCCCGGGCATGTTCTCTGCCGACCACTAATACAGATGACGCTGCACAGCCGGTTTTTCTGTACCAAATTGCCCATGACATGCAAAAAGGATGGTAAATGAAGTCGCTCTGCTTCTGCTCAATTTAATCAATACAGCTCTAATATAGATGCTCTCAGACTCTAACATCAGCTGTCGCATTTAAAGTTCATGCAAATGAGAGAAGGCCGTGAAAAAACTGCCTCACCTAGAGAATCGCAGGCCACAAAAATTGAAAGGGATTCAGCATCGGTACACCTGCTAAGATGAAAATAGAAAGTAAATGAAAGCCATTTTAAACTGAAAAGATGTCTATATGGTTGACTGTGTTCGTGTATCCTTAGGCTACAGTTCTTCTTTTTCCTTCAGGAAACTGTCTAACATTTAGATTATGGGATGTCACAGTAGGTAAAACAAGCTTAATGAGCATTCTAGAAACAGCAACAAGACAGTAGGAGGTGATTTCATGCCACCTAATAACACGAGCATGACTTTATGTGCCAGTGTTTGAGATGACATCAAAGCATGCATGCTCATCTCACATATGGGCTCTAACCTGGGGCTTGCAATTAAAGTTTGTCACATCTGTCCATCACAGTTCTGTATGTATCTTCATATTCTTATCCTCAAGAAATGGAGGGTTTGTTATTAAAAATAATACTAGAAATGTAGAAAGTGTAAAAATACAAACCACATTGCTGGCTAATTAGAACATGAACTGCTCAAATTGTATCGAATCAGTGCTTAATTTGTAAAAAGATAAGTACAAGGGCTCTCGTCAAGAGGTCACTGCAGCTTGCATCACAGACTGCCCCTCCTATGCAGCTAATGATAGTAACAACACAATTACTAACCATCGCACCCCTGCAAGTGTGACATTTCGCGCTATTCCAGGTCCCCTAGCTGTAAGAATGGCTTGGGTATCAGGTAATAGTCATTTTTATTGTATATTGATTTAATAATTGACTTTTGTTGTGGTCATCTCTAAACTAGCCACACAGTCCCAGCCAGTGGCAGACTGTCACAAGCGTCGGTGTAGACAATTATGTGCCGGTGCCGTGAACTTAATACCACAGGCTCAAATTAAGCACTGTATCGAATCCAAGCTTGTAAAACCTTTAGATGAAGTTCATTTGCTGTGTAAATATGAACTTAAGATGGTAAACACTTTTTCCAAATTATCAAGTAATTTCTTCCAAAACGAGTGTGACGGGTCCAGGAATCATCATTAATTCATAAACATTAAGCTGAAATACACTAATTGCCATGAAAGCTTGCACCATGCATGCAAGGAAAGTAATATTGTCATTACAAGATCCTCCATTTCATCACATTGAAATGCCTTTGAAAATCAAATACTTTCCTAACTTAGTGACCCTGTTTGTTTACGTACAGGAAGTAGCTATAACAAAAACCCAGCCAGAACTGAATCAAGCCTACACTAAGCCTGTAAGGAATTAGCAACTGAATCCTACCGCGCGATCAGCAGAGTAATAGTGAAAGAGCGGGAAACTGTTTAAGGAGCAATATAGTTGCCCTTGTGAACACTGAGTTAAACATGGGGAAAATCAGATCATGGATGGCATATTGAGGACAATGGACACATGGTTCTAAGTCATATAATGTACCTACTGTGGCTTTTCCTATGGCAAGACTCAGAGCAATGCAAGGTAAACAAACAATTGGACAGTTTACAATTTCCAGGTACTGGTACCCAAATGGATAGCTTTATAAACAAGACTGTTGTGCCCTGGCCTTCTAGTGGCCACCAGAGGCCTGGTTGATTTGGTGGCCTTGCGCAGGGGCTGGCAGCGCCGCAGCAGGAAGGAGGCACCGACACTGTTGTGCTGTCGGAAGTGACGTGCTCGAGCGCGCGCACCCCTTTTATTGGGCCCCGCAGGCCACGCCTGGCCTGCGGATGTGTGGGTGCGTGTGCGTGGTAAGCTAGACCGCTAACAGCCACTACATCCCTCCCCAACTTGAAATTGTTTTTTTTTTTTTTTTTAAACAGGTAACGGGATAAATAGATTCAGTCTTACAACATGTCACATAGGAGCGCCTAGGTACTTGCGTGTCCATTGATGTTCTGCTCACGGCACCAGCTAGCAGGCATAGTCCTTCAGCATTTGGCTCGGTGGGGGGTTGGGCCTCAGATTGTATCTTCGGGCGTTGCCCCTGCCACCTTCATTTGTCTGGAGGGTGTCTCTGATGGCAGCCGCCGGTGTTTGGGGCGCTGCCGCGGAGTTACTTTCTTCTGCTTGATCTTCCGGGACGTTGACGTTGTCTCCGCTGGTTGTCGCCGTTCCGTTGGGTCGGATCTCCTCTCCTGCAGCTTCTGGTCGCTGACTGGACTCCTGCGGGAGCTCCTTGAACCACGAAGTGTTCCGTGATACTTCCTCTTCTCCTCTTTTGGCGGTGACCATGGTGCCCTTAGTAGATGTGACGGTCCACGGGCCTGGTTCGTAACGGGTTTGGAATTTCCCACCTGGGCGTCTGTTCCGAATAATCGCCCGGGTCCCCGGGCTGAGACTCCTCGGCTGGGCCCTCCTGTACCTGCTAGCACGTTGGTTCTCTTGTTGCCTCCGTGCCTGGGCCTTCTCCGTGTCGGCCGGGGGTGGCGCCCATCCTGGCGCGGTTGGGAGGAGGTCTCTCCGTGGTCCTTGGAACATCAGGGTCCACGGGCTCCTTTGTGTGGCGCAGTGGGGTGTGCCCCTGTACTCTCTTAGGAACTCGTGTAGTCTTTGCTCGGGATCGGCTTGTTCCACCAGAGCGATTCGGAATACTTTGTTGAGGGTCCGCATAAACCTCTCCACGTCTCCGTTTGCTTGTGGCCACTGAGGTGTAATGCGGCGGTGCCGAATTCCCCTGGTCGTAAGGAACGTGGCGAATTCTGCCCCTTGGAACGGCGGCCCATTGTCGCTTCGGACCTCCGACGGGTAACCGAACATGGAGAAGATCTTTTCTAGCGCCGGTCCCACATGAGCAAAAGCCGTGGAGATAACTCTCTCCACTACTGGATATTTGGAGTAGGAGTCAATGGCTACCAGTGTATGTCCTTCTCCCGGAAAACTCCCAAAGTCCATACTGATTTTGGTCCAGGGGGAGGTACAGGCCTCTTCGGTGATTATTGGCACGGGTCTCTCCAGATCGCTCGTCAGCTGGCAGGCCATGCATCCTCGTACGTACTCTTCCACCCTGGGCTCTAAGTCTGGAAACCATACTTTTTCCCTCATGCGCGCCTTCATTTTCGTCGATCCTTGATGTCCTCCGTGGGCTAATTGTATCGCCCGGTGTCTCAGACTGTGGGGTATGACTAGTCGTGAGCCCCTCAGTAGCACTCCGTCATCCGTGGTGCTCAACTCATGTCGGATCCGCCAGAATCTTGTGAGTGATTCCTTGTCCTCCGCGACCCAGGATGTGGGCGGGCGTAGGTATTCTGTCCACGATCCGTCTTGTACTGCCTGAGTCGTTCTCCGGTACACATGGTCGTCCGCCGCGGCTTCTTTTATTTCGTCAATGGTCATGCTGATCGGGCACGCCGCGAGGGCTACCCACTGAGCATACTCCTCACAGTCATCCTCCATCGATTCATGTTCTTGTGGAGAGGGGTGGCGTGACAGATAGTCCGCGGGATTCTTGGCTCCCGGGCGGTAGGTGACTTCCATCTCGTAGGATTGTAGTTGTATCACCCATCGTTCAATGCGAGGTGGGGGGTGTGGAGCAGTCCCTTTGAAAAGGGACACCAGTGGTTGGTGGTCTGTTACCATTACGAATGGGTGGCCATGTAGGTAGAGGTGGAAGTGGCCGCAGGCCCACTTGATGGCGAGCGCCTCCCTCTCGATTTGGGCATATCTGGTCTCCGTCGGGGTAAGGGCCTTGCTGGCAAACGCTAGCGCTGTCCACTGGCCAGGCTCATGTTCTTGGGTCAGGACCGCGCCGAGCCCCACCGGGCTAGCGTCCACAATCACCTCTGTACGCTTCTTGGGGTCGAAGTATGACAGTGTGGCTTTCTCCAAAAGAGCGTCTTTGATCCCCTGGAATGCCTCTTCTTCCTTCGGGCCCCACTGCCACGAGACATCCGTCTTCGTTAGTGCACGTAGTGGTTCACTCCTGGTGGCCAGACCCGGTATGAACCGGCCACAGTATGTGGCCATACCAAGGAAACTCCTCACCTCCGTCGAGGACTTTGGCGCGAGGGCATCTTTGATGGCTTTGGATTTCTTCGGATCAATCTGAATGCCCTCCTGATTGAATACGTAGCCAAAGAATTCTATCGAGGGCTGAAAGAATTGGCATTTCTCTTTGTGGAGTGTGGCTCCGTGGACGCTGAGTCTTTTCAGGACGTCTCTCAGGTGCTTGTGGTGTTCCGATGCTGTGGCAGAATGTATCAGGATGTCGTCGCTGACGTTGAGGACCCCTGGTAGTCCTGAGAGGAGTTCACGGATGGTGTTTTGGAACACCTCCACCGCTGACGAAATGCCGAAGTTTAGTCGTTTGTAACGCCGGAGTCCCAGGTGAGTGCTAAAGGTGGTGATGAAACGACTCTCCTCCGCTAGGGGCAGTTGATGGTATCCGGCGTTCAGATCTATCTTCGAGAACCACTTCGACCCATTTACGTCAGCGACGATGTCATCCATGGTTGGGGTCAGATGTCTCTCTCTCCGGATGGCGGCGTTTGGTAGTCGCATGTCAATGCACAGGCGGATAGCGCCTGGTTGTTTAGGTTTTTCCACAATCACCATGGGGGATACCCATGGGGTGGGCCCCGTGACTTTCTCGATGACTCCGAGAGCTTCTAGTTTCTCCAGTTCCTTTTCCACCAGTGGGCGTAGATGGAAGGGTACTCGGCGGTGCCGCAAGGCGGTGGGAGTGACTGATTTATCTATGTGCAATTTGATAGGCTCGCATTTGATGCAGCCTAGGCCCTGGAACAGTTCGGGAAATCGCGCCAAAAGTTCATCCACCTGGTGTGATCTTATCCGATTAGCGAAAGCGATGAGCTTCAAGTCCTCTGCGGTGTGACTGCTGATCAAGGTATCGGCTTCACGGTTGATGATGTGGATTGTCGCCATTACCCGTGTCTCATCGGCCTGTATGGGTATTGTTATTTTTCCTTTTAGGGGCAGGGGGGTGTCCGCTCCATAAGCAAAAATTCTGGTCTTGGACGGTAATATTTCAGGCCGAGGGCGTAGACTGTTGAATTGTTGCAAACCCATTACGTTTACAGTAGCGCCAGTGTCAATTATGGCCTTAACTTTGTTTCCCGCCATTTGCACAATGCACGTGGGCTGTGGCCGTCGTCGCTGTTTTAGCTCTCGTGCAAATGACACGATGTACGCCTCCTCATCCTCCGACTCTGAGTCATCGTACACCGTGGGAAGGTGTCTCTCTGTCCTGGCTGGTGTTGCTTCTTCCAACGACAGTTGACGGACGGCTTTTGTGGGCGCCCATGGCCTCCGGAATGGTTTTGACGTGTTCCTTTTGCGGCACACCAAGGCGAAATGATTTGGTATCCCGCAGTTCGCGCAGGTTTTACCTTGAGCCGGGCAGTCTTTTGCCCCATGAGGTTCATGTCCACAATACCCACATCGCGCCCGCGGTGGGTCTCTCCGATATTCCCTTTGCGGTGGTCCCCGTGGTTGGGGTCGTACAGCATCTGCCCGCTCCACTTTGATGGTCTCCGCCTTGACTTGTGGTAAGTGTAGTGCGTGTTCCATGGCAGAAGCCCTGACACTCGAGAGTTCATGAGATCTAGCAAGAATTAAGATGTCTTCTAGCGTTATGCCTGGCTTGCGGAGGATCGCCCCTCTCAGCGTTTTATCCCGGCATCCCTGGATGATCTGTCGTCTTATGGCCTTTGGTTGGTCTTCATCGGTGGAGCTGGCCAGCTCCCTAACACGGGTATGGAATTGGTCCATCGTCTCGCCTTCCCTTTGGCGTGCTTGGCCCAGTTTGAAGACCTCAAAGTCGACGTTCAGTTTGGGGTCAAATGGCCGTTCAGAGCGGCAACCGCTGCGTCATAGTCATCTCCTGTGTTAGGTAGGTGTTTGAACAGCCTGAAGATTTCATCGCCCGCGTAGTGAAGTAGAAGTGACCGCTTCACCGTCTTGTCTGTTTCTCTCGTGACGATGAAGTAGTTTTCCAACCTTTCTAGCCATATTTTCCATCTCGGGGAGGCCGTAGACGGGTCCGCTGCCTCGCTGAACGGTGGTAGTACCCCTGTCGCAGCATGCTGGAATGGGATGGTGGCGACCGGCACCGGCGCGTCTTCCTCCGTCATGGTGATAGTGCCACAGGCCGTCAACAACAAGTCGCTCGTCCTCCTCCGCGCAGTCTCTGCGATGTCGCGTAGCTCACCTCAGCGTCGTTGCAGTGGTTGAAGGCCTCGGGGCGCCTCGCGACAAGCAGGCTGCAGGGTGCGTTCCTCCCCAGGCAACGACGATCCTGAAGACGCACACGGGCGTGGCGAGTTGGCCCCAAGGCCGCCCAGCCGCCGGCCACAGTGGGGCGCCCAGGAGAGTGGTGGACACGTCCTCCGCTGGAGTCCTCCGTTCCCAGGCACTGGGGAAGGCTCTGGAAGGCTCTCCCTAGCAGACAGAGGCCCCTCACGCGCAATGCGTGAGGAAAAGCAGGGTGTCGGGCCGATCCGCGGCTCACGCGCAATGCGTGGGAAATAGCAGGCAGTCGCGGAAGGCAAGCCGGCTCAGCACCCGTTGAAGCCGCTCGATGCCCCTCGAAGCAGGGGGGTCCTCCGACCCTGGCGATCCCCACACGGTGGTCCAGGGGGTCTGAGGGGCCCTAAGCCAAGGCCCAGACAGGTGGACAGGCCCCAGCTCGGCCAGGTGCAGGGAGCCGTGGAAGCGCGGTAGGCACCGCGAGTCAGAGCGGACCAGCTCCGGGGTGGCACGAGCGTGCGAGCGAGGGTTGGGCCCCCTCCGCTCGTCGCCAGTGTTGTGCCCTGGCCTTCTAGTGGCCACCAGAGGCCTGGTTGATTTGGTGGCCTTGCGCAGGGGCTGGCAGCGCCGCAGCAGGAAGGAGGCACCGACACTGTTGTGCTGTCGGAAGTGACGTGCTCGAGCGCGCGCACCCCTTTTATTGGGCCCCGCAGGCCACGCCTGGCCTGCGGATGTGTGGGTGCGTGTGCGTGGTAAGCTAGACCGCTAACAGCCACTACAAAGACAACAGTGTTTAGGGATGACGTGTCTGAGGGTGTGAGTGAGCGAATCAGCAGGAACTGGTTTGGGGTCCAAGGTCAATCCAGAGTTCCTGTGCTACAATTGAGTCAACTGGAGCCTTTTATCTCTAGTGTTGTGAGGTTGCCTTACTAATACCCAAAAACTGTCACCAAGTACCTCCTTCAGCATGTAGTGAGGCAGAGCAGTCAAAGGCTAACTCAGAGAGGGAGATATGGGTTAGAAATTCAGAACTTGATAGAGACAACAATAACACTCGACAAAGTTTTCAGGCCAGCAAGTGCTTTTAAAATAGCATAGAGCAACAGTTATGTATCAAACACATACTTAAATACTAGGCATGAAAATATACAAAAAGGCATGCAGCAACATTGATCAATGTGAACATTGTATTTTCACAATAAAATAGACCTATACCTGTCACCGTTCACATCTGTCTACAGGATGTGACTAATGGCTTTGAGGTTACTATGCCCACTGGCTGAAATATTTGTCAGGGGTTTGAAATAGACCTTTGTCAAAAGGTCTTTGGGGTTTCTTATAATCAATTAAACAGCCAGACGCACTTCCAAAGGGCTCTTTGTGATTGACGCAGTGTTTCTTTTTTTAATAAAATGAAGACTGCAAAGTATGGTGGTTTCACAGACTAACCAATGGTCCCCTGTTTCGCCCTGTGCACATGTGCGTCCGCGTGGAGTGGGCAAGGAGGGGCCAAAGTTCACCTTCAGTCTTCTGGGCAGGCCTATGAAACAGTACACGCTAGAGCGACAGTCACTCTGTCACTGAGGTCACAGGACCCTGAGGCTAGTCAGCCTCACCCATTGGTACCTCTGTTGGCCTTGTTTCTGCAGAAGTAGTGCAACTCACCAGGGATCGGCAATGCAGGATTTGCTCGCACACCAAACTAAGTTTGCAAGCTTTTGGGTCTCTACTTCATGCACAAGCACTTTTAACATATGCTGCCTGCTTTGGGGCCACAGAAATATGCAGCAACGGAGGACAAAATTATGTTCCAGTGTTAACTAAATTATGCAGCAAAAATAGGGATGCAGTGTAATGCGGTACATTTTCTGATGACAACTGCTAGAAGGTATGAATGATATCTACCAAAAGCCACAAAATAAAGAGATGACTGCGACACAATAACCCTATGGTGTATGAGATCATATGCAGACTGCTCCCTGCCCCCCATGGCTCCTCCTGCGCCCCAGTGTTTCTAATGCCCCACCTGGCACACATCATGTTGCTGGATGGTGATGATGTTAACATTTTGCCCCCCCCTGGAAAAATGTCTGCGGACGCCCATGGCTGCATTGTGCACACAGTCTTTGTTCAGTTTGGGCTGGTGGGCAGACACAGCAGTTGCATCCGTGACCTGGGATGTCACTTGAGAATGCTGCGCTGAGACCAGCTGGGAGTGTGCCGCAAGCTTCACTCCACTGCTAGATGTGATTCTTCAATCTTCCTTAGGCCCAGCACATCCAATCAACGAAATGAAGAGTTCCACATAGCACGTATGATCATACTCAAGGGCAATCCTGGGGGAGCGGGCTGGAAGATTCCCAGACTCACTCGCAAGTGAAACAAAGGAAAACCAATTTACCCCCACAGATCAGCCATATGAGACCAGCTAGAGCACAGCTCTAGGAAAAGGTTCATGATCGTTCTTAGACTGCTTGCAGGTCAAACAAAATGACCATAGTAGTCTCACCAAATCCTTCTAAATTGTGGAGCTATCTGCACAAAGGAATGCCACAATGGTTTCCTGTGTCCTTTTAGTAAGACACACACTCTTCATACTCATCCCACAAACCACATGCTATGACAAACATACATACGCCACTGATGTCTCACATGGATGGATCAAATGACCTGGGGAATGAAAACTAGCAGAAATGGTAACGGCAGAGGCCATTTAATATCTATTCCCTGAAGATGACTGTCCAAAAGGGAATCCCCCCCCCCACTAGAAGTAAATGTTGCCACACAGTGCAAGGGTCTGTCAGTGCAGTGGGAGGCCAGTAGGGGTGCACTTGGTATGTCCCTTCTAACCTTAAAATGATGCCACGAGGTGCCATAATATTTAAAGAGGAGACCATCACTGAATGTTTAGCCTGTTCAGTGAAGCAAAATGAATCACCTGCAAAGACATACAGCGACTTTTCTAGGAGCAAAATTCTAGGAAGTGATTGTATGGTAGATGCACAAGCTCTCTAAAGCCATGCAGGAGACATTTCCAATCCTACTGCGTGATAATTGTGGAGAAAGAATCACATTTCCTTGCATCAGCCATCATTGGGACAGCTTAGTGTAGTTCAACTGACAAAAGGCAAATGAATGCCTAAGAATAGCGCATCAAAGGTGCATCTTTTATTTGAAACACCAGCAGGTCGAGTGTGACAAGTTTGTGGGCCAAGTCCCGGGGGCATGCAAAATTGAGATTGCGGGGGCCCAGGCAGGCCTCCTCAGCCCCAGGCACCGCCAAACCCTTGGGGCTTTCATTAAATATTTGCTGGCGCTCACGGCCCCTCCGCAGCCCTGGGGACCGCCAACCTCCGGGGCTTGTTATTTGTAATGTTGGAGGGGCCTCCAGTCCCAGGGAAGGCCACGCCAAGGGCTTTTTAAAAAAATTGCGGGAGGGCACATGGCCTTCCGCAGGCCTGGGGACCGCCATCCCCAGGGCTTGATTTTTCTTAAAACTAATAACCTGTGTAGGGGGCTCGAGCCACCCCCGAGCACCGGAGACCACCACCTCCCCGGGGCTATGCATGCATTGGGAGGGGTCTGCACTGCCCCCCTCCAGGAGCCCTTGATGGCCCTGGGGACTGCCAAACCCCAGGGCCGGCTCCTTCAGTGTCCCGGGGTGCCAACCCACAGTGGGATTGCTAAGACGTCTTCGGAGGCCATGGCCCCCTTTCTCTACCACTCTGCAAACGTGCCTTGTGGCAGACTACAGGATGGGGGATGAAGCCCAATTTAGTCCTGAAGGAGTTTGGGGGCTATGAATCCCTCCTGGTACCTCCTGTAAGTCCTACATAGCGGAATTCCTGAGCGTTGGTTGGACACACAGCACCCTTTGTCCACCACTCTGCAAATACGACTACGAGTTAAAGTAGTATATTTCTGCACCTCTGACTTAGAGAAAGTTTTAATCCCCCTGCCCTATTACGTACTGGGGTCTTTCAGAGGAAGTCATGCGAATCACAGGGGTAACCCAACGCATGGGGTTCCCTAGTGTATGTAGGTGTTTTCACTGTATTCTAAGTGTCTTTTACCAAAACACTGGCTCTTGGCCTGGTTAGTCAGAGTCAGTTACCACCAGTACCTGTCTGAAAAAGTTCTGGGCACAGGATGATTTTGCAACAAGGCCTCTTTCTGCTCCTCTGTTGGCTCTTTCTGCACATGTCTTGCTTCTTCCTGCAGTTTTCTTCGTCTTTGTGGACTTCTGTTGCTTCTTTCTGTATTTCTTATGCTGCTTTCTATGCGTTTTTTCTTCCTTCTTCACTTGTCCTACCTCTGTAGGCATAGTTAGAAACTAGCATTTAAAAAACCTTTGAAATTCACAAGAAAAACCATAGGTTTCAGGCATGTTATAGTTAGAAATTAGCATTTAAAAAACCTTTAAAAGTCACTGGAAATAACATAGGTTTCAGGCACGTTATGGTTAGAAATGAGCATTTAAAAAACCTTAGAATTTCCCAGAAATAACCATAGGTTTTAGGGAAAGTTATAGTTAATTGGACATTTTACTCGAACAAAGCCAGAGAAATTCCCCCGTTATAGTTAGTTCAGCTAACTGTAACATGCGCCCTGCAATGCACTGCTGATGACATCACATATTACGTCACTCATGACATGGTCAGTGACATCACTGATGACATCTTAAATGACATCATCTCATGAATGATGTAATATGTGATGTCATCAGCAGTGCATTGTGGGTGCGAGAGTTATAGTTAGCTGAACTAACTATAACAGGGGAATTTCTATACTGTATGAGTGAAATGTCCAACTAACTATAACATGTCTGAAACCTATGTTTTTTAAGTGAATTTCCAAGGTTTTTGAAATGCTAATTTCTAACTATAACGTGTCTGAAACCTATGTTTTTTTCAGTGTATGTATATATATATATATAAACTGGCGGTCGCCAGTAGGTAGTTATAGTTAGGACCTACTTTCTTTAGGAAATCCACAACATTCTATTTGAAATAACATTGGCGTCGGTGGACGAATCTTTGCGAATTTCTCCAAGAAAATGGCCTGCTTGGTCCCGCTCCTTCCCTGAAAGTTTGGGGTTGATTCGTTAAGTGGGGGCCGAGAAAAAAGGGGATCACAAAACGTGTTTTCCCCATGCAATTTTCCATAGGGACCTTTAGCCAGGGCTACAGCCCGAACGGCTGAACGGAATTACACCAAATTTGGCAGAGAGGTAGAGTTTGACTCGCAGATTGTGCTTTTTGTTCAATGGTGTAAATCCGTTTAGTAGTTTCTTAGAAATTTACAAGTGAAATCATTGCGATATCTAGAGACGGAGTACAGCACACGTACGGAAATCCGTACAATTATGAGCAAGAGCTGCATGCTGATTGTCAACTGTGCGTGAACACTCCAAATCAGGAAGTGTTGGCAGCCATCTTGTTCGTCACTAGAAGCGACTCACAAGAAAACAGTAAAACAAAGTTGAGAAATAAGGAAAGGGGGTTCGGTAGAAACATCCTGACCCTCTAGGCTTGCTCAGGGGGTCGTACATGGATCTTTAGGCTCAATTTTTATTTTTTTTAAAATAAAAAATCGGGGGTACGCGTATGGTATACGTACCTGGTGGAAAAGGGAAATAAAAATAGAAGTCCATTTTATTCATGAGGTCCCGGGGGGGCAAATTTCGAGGGCAATTTTTTTCATAGTGGGAGGCTTGTAAGGTGCCCCGAGCACCAGGGAACACCACCCCTCTGTGGTTTTATTTTGAAGTATGCGGGGGGTTACAGTCCTCTTCCCCTCAGTCTCGGGGACCGTCACCCCGACGAGGCTTTTTTTAAATATATTTTTTTTTAAAGTGTGTTTTCAGCTCTCCCTCTCTCTCTCCCCGTACATGTCGCGGGGACCACCACCTTCCTGGGATCAGTAATATGTAAAATAACCTTCCAGCCCGGGTACCTGCACTCCCTGGGGTTTTTTAATGTTGAAGGAGGTCGCACTGCCCCTCTCCTGGAACCCTTGGTGGCCCTGGGGTCCACCATCTCCCATGGTTGGTTCTTGCAGTGTCTCGGGGTGCGTACTTCCGGGACACTGCTGTTTGGTATGGTAGGGCGGTACCGTCGCCGCTTTCACTTTACCACAGGAAACTGCTTTCCTATTTGAAAAAGAGAGCAAGTTAATCTGTTCTCTCTTTCAAGAAAGCAGATTGTTTTTCAAAAGAGAGAGCAGCATATAAGGTGATGTCTCTGATAAAGTAATGTGGGCTCACGAAGGATGCAGGGGAGCCGTCTGCGATCGTGGGGGCATTGGGGCTAAAAAAAAAGTTCTTTTTAAGAACTAGCTTTACTGGTCAAACTAAGAGCTATATTTCTATGATAGTATGTAAAACTTTCTGGGTTTTTATTGTGCACCAGTTATACTCTCTACACATGCGCAGCCTTGTTTCCAAGCCCGCGTTTCTTTCTTTTTCTTCAAGTTCGCCAAGAAAACCTCTCCTCATTTCAGGTATTAAATTTGCTGCTTTCTTTTCCCGGGCCATGTGTGCAATCCGCTGCTATACTTTGTAATATATTAATAAACATATTGTATCTATGTTTATTTGAAATGTAGTATTGAGGCGCCAAACGTTGATTACATACTCCGTCCACACCCATTTTAGTAGTTTTCCTCCATTATTTTTATTATACCTATTACTTTCATTTTACTCTCCCCTTATCTTCGCTAAGATCCATGAGATTTCCTGGCACAGACACCACAGTGTTTGTCCTTGGCCTCCGATCTTATGACTTGGTCACAGGTATACCTAAAAACTGATTTGAAGGACGTAAGCCAGAACCATTACAACGCGTGTTCGTCAACACAAATATATTATTAAGATTATGCCTTTATCATGCGTGGTAAATGTTTACTAGTTGTAAAAGCAAGCGTGGTAAAGGCATGAGTGGTAAAGCCATATGCGTGCTAATGACTTTGTGGTGACAATAACGCGTGGTTATGACCGCGTTGTAATGGCTGTTTCCCCCCAGGACACTGCAGGAACCGGGTCTAGGCGTGGTGGACTCCAGGGCACTAGGCGGAGGGCACGCAGCCCCCCTTATACAATATAGAAATTTCATTTTGTAGGGTGGTAGGTTTGCATGGGAAAATATCCCAGAGGTTTGTAAATGTGGTACACATTGTTTCGCATTAGTTTGATTTCTTTACCATGTTGTAGAGTACCCAGAGAAAATATAAGTCAGTACTTTTCAAACATACTCTTGAACATCTTACTATAGTACTTCAACATTACAAATATTATTTTTATTGTGGACCGTCAACCCCCCACAAAAAAAGAAGTATGTAGTTTTTTTATTAACTTTTATTAAAATAATAACTGTAATCGAAACTTAATGATAACTATATTATAAAGAACTAGAAAAATAACTTTTAAAAATTCAATATTATAAACAAATTGTGAAGTGGACTCCAAAGGACATTGGATTGGTAATTTGCAAAATAAAAAAGAAAATTAGAGTTTAGAATTATGTAGATGTGAGTAAATAAGATGAAGCATTACAAGTCAAGGTAACAGTACAATTTTAAGTGTGCAGTGTGACTGGTACATTTTACTTCTGTTATAGTGTCGCATTCAAGTGGTGTCTATATGGAAGTGCCCACTGCGTCAGTGACACAAAAGTGGCACAACGGGATTGTAAATACGCCGACTTATTTCTAATGCATTGTAATGAAGGCATTGTATATCTAGGCCTCTGTGCTTACCGTTGTATAAACACTGCTGCCAGTGGAACTAAAAACCTAAAGACTTCTTTGCTTTTACATGTGAAGGCAGATAACATTTCCTATAACTTTAAAAGAGAAAGAGAAATGATGTCACAGAGAGTGAGAGAGAGAGAGAGAAAACAACATTAAAACTGTCTCGCAGACTCTGGAGTTGAGATTTTTTCTTGAAAAGTTAGACATAGATTTACAAGCTGCTTGTGTCACTTTTCCCATGTTAAAAGTTAAATTAAAATGGCATAATAAGCTTGTAGATCAGTTTGTCAGACTGTTGTAACCTATCTGTTGTCAGTGCTCGGAGGTAATTATACATTTTAGACAGTGAAGCTGCTGCACACTACCCACTGTTTCCTTTCACAAATGAAGGTAACACTACAGTTTTACGTGTCAGTTCTGTTATAGTGCTGCAATCAAGTGGTGTCTATATGGAAGGGCCTACTGAATTACTGACACAAAAGTGGCAGAACGGGATTCTAAATATGCAGACTTATTTCTAATGCATTGTAATGAAGGCATTGTATATCTAGGCCTCTGTGCTTACTGTTGTATCAATAATGCGGCCAGTGCAATTCGCAACTTGAAGACACATTTTCTTCTACAGGTCGAAGGAGATAGCATTTTCTATAAGTTTAAAAGAGAAAGAGAAATTATGTCACAGAGAGTGAGAGAGAGAAAGAGAGAGAGAGAGAGAGAAAACAACATTAAAACTGTCTCGCAGAGTGTGGAGTTGAGATTTTTTCTTGAAAAGTTAGACGTAGATTTACAAGCTGCTTCCGTCACTTTTCCTATGTTAAAAATGACACAAAAGTGGCGTAATGAGCTTGTAGATCTGTTTGTCAGACTGTTGTAACCTATCTGTTGTCACTCCTGGGAGGTAATTATATATTTTACACAGTGAAGCTGGTGCACACTACCCACTCACTCCTTTCATAGATTATTTGTTGTTTCGGAAGCAAAATTCTTTATCACCTAGTGCCATTGCCGTTATTGAAAGATGGTGCTCTACGTGTGGAAGAAACCTTCACTGTAATCAAGAGAGGTAATCATTTCAATTCAGAAATGCTTGTATGCAGCAGAGTGGAGATAGCAGCGTCCAAATCTTTAAAAAAGAAAGAGAAATGATGTGAGAGAGTAAGATAGAGAAAGGGATAAAAGGACATTAAAACATGGGAGAGACACACACGACAGGGGGAGGGGTACGTGAAGCCAGAGGCGCAACCACAGTCAAAAATATCGGGGGGCTAGAAAAAATTTGGGGTGGGGCTTTAGTTCAAGCAAAAAGAAGAGTGGAGCTGCAGGGGCTGTAAGCGGGGGATTATCAAAGACTCATAAACAAGCAAAATGTCTTTAAAAGATCGGTGACATACTCGGGTGTGACTGTGTGGGCTCAGGAAGCTATCTCATCCTAGCTGAAGCCCCGTTAGCCCAATGTTTTCTTTGCGCCTGCTGCATACTACATATTATCTCCTTTGACAGATAACTTATTGTTGTTTCAGAAACAAGCTTGTTTGCTCACCTTGTGCTATTGCCGTTGTCCGTGTTACATAATCCATCCTGAAGCTGTACATCTAAAAGATATTAAAAGAAAGATGTTATGATTGTAATTCTTGCTATATTAATTTGGAGTGAGATATTATCGCGCTTTTATAGACGTTGATTGTCAAATTTCTACGAACTGTTTGTATTGTGAATATATTCTGGACATTTCAGCGATTATAAAAACGTTACTGCTATTGGGAAAAAAAATTAAACATGTAGATTAATACATTATGTCGTAGTGCGTTCGTGTAAAATACTAAGTCACATTTTTGTATGTAGTCAGCTATAACCCTTTGACTCCTTCCGATGCATACTCAAGCCTCACTGCTCACCTTTTCATGGAAAAGACACCTTCTTCATAAGGTAGTTCCGATCTCCAACAAAGAAGTCCCATACATGGTGCCGAGTCTTCATATCTCTATTGCTAACGACATATTCGTGCTCCCATCATCATCATCGCAGGATCTTCACCTGCTCAGTGCTTCGGGCACCACTAACTCAGTGACCAAAGAGGCCACGCATGTGGTAGTGGACCCCTTGTTCAGTGCTTTGGGAACAACTCTTAAATGGCGTACAACACGTGCGCTCTGTCTTTTTTATACATAGGGTCCCGTCTGTAGTGATAGATACACTGAATGGGTGTGGAGTGGGTGTATACCAGTCATGAGGGAGTGTGTGTGGATCCGACAACTAGACCTGTAACTAAGAAATTGCTACAATGGAAATTTGGGCTTTATAGTGTTGTTGTGTTTTCCTGTTAGCGTAAGAGTGGCTTTCTTTTTTGTATGTGATGTTACAATACAGTCACCATGTATATAGCCTATTTTGTGACATATTTGATTGTATAATGCTTTTCAAAAACTAGTTGTGGTAGCGTGCTTTTAAATTAAACTGTGAAGTCTGCTTATGAGTTTGTTGAGTGTGGAAGTATTTTTTTTCTATTTTCTATTCTATTATAAATGTGTTGACTTTTCTACTTTAGCGTGCAGTACTATATTATTTTATCAAATGTATAAGTGTTGAAATCATCTTTGAAAGTAGAATGTAAGCATGTAAACTGCTGTTTGTGACAAAAAGCAATGCCGGTTCCCGCAGGAAGTGGGGAGCCGGCTGGGACCGAGGAGGCCTTGGGGTCTTCCCACGGTCCGCAACGTTACATTTGAGCCCCGGGGGATGGGGTCATCGGGGATTATGAAAAATTTGTGATAAAGGCAATTTTTTTATGGTTGATTTATGGTACGCGTACCAAGCGCGTATTGACGACGTACGGTGCGAAGATTGGAAATCGTCCCATAAGCGTACTGAAGGAAGAAAAAGAAGAATATTTTTCAGATATTCATGAAGTGTATGTGTTTAGATGTTGGGAGCCCTTGTGCTTATTGGAAGATTTTAGTACCTACAAGTAAGTACCAATGCAGAGTCTAAAGTTCAAGAGTAATACTCTGTTTCCCTCATTTGTAAAATGTACACAGTCTCTCCTATAGAAACCAACACATTGAAATGTAGATTGTTGTGGTAGATGGATCCCATTCTATAGTCTCGGAGAAAGGCAGAAACAGATTTATTCACATGTTTCCTAGCTTTTTCAATCTGTGGACAATAGTGGTTAGACCACTTCCATTTCTGCCTTTGGCATATATTAGAATATACAAAGGCAGTTTTGGGGAACAGTGTCATCAATTGTTGAAAGGTGTCCTTCATAAGCATTTCCAGATCTACCCCAGTCAAAGTGCCTAGGTCATTTCCACCACAGTGCACAATTATGAGGTCAGGGTGTTGGAAATGCAAAAAGGATTTCGCCAATGGCATCAATTAATGCCACTTTAATCCTCTTCGTTCAATCCATTTAATGTCTACATTTAGTAAACGTAGGTCTTTGTGGATTCTTTTCTTTTGTATGTACCTTTGGCTCCAGAAAATATAGCGGTGTCCCACAATCCACACTGTAAACATCTTGAAGAGAGATCTGGATGCACTCTGAAGGTCTCTGTAAATGAAATGGCAGTTTGAAAAGTAAGATTTTTCTAAAATGGTGGACAACATGCTGTTTTGAAAAAAGAAAAGAAATGATTTGTTGTTCGACAATATTCTACACTAAGCTAGGATGCATGTTTCTGTTTTTTAAAAGCCAGATTTTTATTGGTTAAGAAAAATTGATAGAAAAGACTGTTACACAAGATAAGCTGGTATATTCTCAAGTCAAGCACACTTGCTGTTTTATTTTGCAACAATGTATGATGAACTTTTCACCTGTGTGCTGAGTTAGATGTTTTCCGAAGTGTTTCTATGGTAACTGGCAGATTGTGGAATGGGAGAAGGGTTGAAATTTTTGTCAGTTGGAAAGGGTGCAAAAGTTCAAGCAATATAAAAGTGTGTTTCGTTTTGATTTAATGTGGAAAAAATTGTGATTTTTTTATTTATTTGTATATGTGTGTAGATTTGTGTATATTGACAGAAAAAGTTTGCTATTTGCTATAGGACTTCCTGTCCCCCTAGGACTGCTTAGGGGAGTTTTGAATGATCTGCAAGGTCAAAGTTTTGGATGGGCTTTGTTGAGCCTTTGATGGCCGTGGGGACCACCACCTAACAGGGCCGACTCCTGTAGTGTTATGGGGTGCCTATCCCTGGGCACTGCTGTTTGCTAAGTTAGGGGGAGAGTTCTCTTACAAGTAGGAAAGCAGATTGCTTTTCATCTGAGAGAGCAGCATGTAGGCTAGTCTCTCTGACAAAAAGGAATGCTGGCTCCCGAAGGACTCAGGGAGTCCGCTGGGACGGTGGGGGTTTTGGGGCTCTCCCCACGGTGCTGAACGTTCTATTTGAGCACCGGGGTATGGGGTCCCCGGGGATTGAAAAAAATTAGTGATAGATTCTACTTATTTTTTTTACGGTACATTTAGTGTACGTGTACTGTGCGAATTCTGAAAGTCGTTTCACATAAGCGTCTGTAAGCAAAGAAAAATCAATAAAAAATATATATTTTTCAGATATCTATCAAGTGTATGTGTTTATATGTTGGTTGCTTGTAATGAGACCTTTTCTCTTTATTGGTACTTATAAGTAAGTGCTTATGCATAGTCTAAAATTGTTGAGGAGCAGTGTTTTATACAGTGCTGAACTTTTGACCTCTGTTGACAGTTGACTTTTGCATTATCTGTTGGGGGTAGGGTGGAAAGTTATGTTAGTTGGAAAGGCTTGCAATGTTAAAGCAATAGAAATGTGTGTTTCGTTTTGAATTAATGTGTGAAGGATGTGAATTGGTTGTTTATATGTATGTATGTGTAAAATGAGAGTGAAAATTTTCCATTTCGTGGTTTTGATGTAAACACTGAACTAGAGAGATTCTGTATAAGAATATCTACTGTGTGAGTGGTATTCTTCTTAATTTGGAAATCAATTTGAAAGGTGAGTTGATAAATTGTATGGAAATGTATGTGGTGCATCTTTGTACATTAAGGAATTATGGGGCATATTATCAAGACAGGTGATAACATTTTCGCCGCTTTATCAGCAGAAAACTGCCAATAAAGCGGCGATAATGGGCTTGATAATCTGCCCTATGGAATTCCAATCAAAGCCCATGTTAGATGTCCTTCACATCTAACATGGGCTTCGATTGGTATTCCATAGAGCATATTATCAAGGCCATTATTGCCGCTTTATTGGCAGTTTTCTGCAGATACAGCGGCGATAATTTTATCACCTGTCTTGATAATATGCCCCTATATTCGTCCCTTGTTAAACGTTTTATTGTCGTATATGTGTTTTGCTATGATGCATGCTGTTATGTTTTTTTGTTCATTATCACATTGTGCGTCTGTGTACATTAAGGAATTATGGGATATATTATCAAGAAAGGGTGATATATTATCGCCGCTTTTATCGGCAGGAAATTGCTGCTAAAGCGGCGATAATGGGTTTGATAATATGCCCTTGTGAATTCTGATGGAAGCCCAGGTTATGGTGTTAACGTGGATTTCAACAGGAATTCACAAGGGCATATTATGAAACCCATTTTAGCACCATTAGCACTAGTTTTCTTTCGATAAAAGCGGCGATAATGTGTCGCCCTTTCTTCATAATATGGCCCTATATTTGTCCCTTTTTCCATAATTTCTAGCCTTTCTTTTTATACTTCCCTCTCTCTTTTCTTACTGTTTTCTCTCTCTCGGTAGTACTGTGTTTTTCTTATATTGTCGTCTGTGGTCATATTGCGCTTGTTTTGTCTTTATATTTTCCTGTTTCTTCTCTTATTTCTTCTGTCTCCTCATTTTCTTCCCTTACTCTTCATATTTAATTTTTTTCTTGATACTCCTGGTTCTCTCCTCTTTCTTGTTTCTTTCCCTCTGTATATAGTCTAAGTTGATTCACAAGCCTCTTGTGTCTCTTTGTTGTTGTATTGTGTTAGGGGCATATTATCAAGGAGCGGTGTTAAAATTATCGTCGTTTTATCGGCAGGAAACTGGAGATAAAATGGCGGTAATGGGTGTGATAATACGCTCTTGTCAATATCCATAGAAGCCCATGTTCTGATGTTAACATGGGCTTCTATGGGAATTAACAAGGGCATATTATCAAGCGCATTATCGCCGTTTTATCAGCAGTTTCCTGCCAATAAAACGGCGATAATTTTAACACCGGTCCTTGACAATATGCCCCTTAGTTTTTTTGATGTAATAGCGGCAGAAAAAATGTGTTAGATTGTATATGTATTTGGAAAATGAGTCAGTGCTGTTCACTGAAATGTTGTAAGTATACTTATGGAATATGTATAATTATTTAAACGTTTTTCAGTAGTAAATGGTAAAATGCATGGTCTCATTTTTAATGTCTAATATTAAGCATGGGCGAATTTTGCGAATTTGCGATCCGCAAATTTGCGGATTTGCGAATCCGCAAAATTCGCAAATTGGTGCGAATTTGCGGATTTTTTTATTTTTTCTTGTTCGCGGGTGTTTGCGGGGCACTTTGCGTGTTCGCGGGTGTTCGCGGGGCGCTTTGCATGTTCACAGGTTTTTTTTTGCCTGGTTAATCACTGCCACCCTCTCGTTTTTTATGCCCTTCTGCTCTCTGTACCACTTGTTTCTGTGCCCTTCTGCCCTCTGCCCCACTCATTCTTTATCCCCTTCTGCCCTCTGTCCCACTTTTGTGCCCTTCTGCCCTCAGCCCCACTTAGAATGGCGCCGGCAAGCTGCCAGCGCCATTCTAAAATAGCTGCAAAGAGCTTCAACAGGAAGCTCTAATAGATAAAGTAAAGTAGGTGCTCGAGTTAAAGGTCAAATTAAGTTACAAAATCATTAATCACCCCAAGTTTGTTGTGATTAATGATTGTGTAACTGAATTTGACCTTCAACTCGAGCACCTGCTTTACTTTATCTATTAGAGCTTCCTGTTGAAGCTGACTTTTGTAACTATTTTAGAATGGCTCTGGCAGCTTGCCGGCGCCATTCTAAAAGAGTTACAAAAGTCAGCTTGAACTTTTGACCCAATCCGTTCCGCTCGCGGATTTTGCGGGAAATTCGCGAATCTCGCGGATTGCGAATTTACCGAAAATCCTCAAAATCCGCGAGCGGAACGGACTTTCCGCCCAAGCTTATCTAATATCACACTGTGCATGTGTGTACATTAAGGAGTTATATTCACACCTTTTTAAATGTTTTACAGTAGTGAATGTGTTTTGGTAAAATGTATGGTCTTATAATTATTTCGGTAATATCACACTGTGCATGTGTGTATATTAAGGAATTATGGGCCATATTATCAAACCTGGGTGATAAAATTATCGTCTCTTTATCGGCAGGACAGTGCCACCAAAGTGGCGATAATGGGCTTGATTATAGGCTCTGTGGAATTCCAATCGAAGCCCATGTTAGATGTGAAGGACATTTAACATGACCTTCAATTGGAATTCCATAGAGCCTATTATCAAGCCCATTATCGCCACTTTAGCGGCAGTTTCCTACCTATAAACCCGCGATAATTTTATCGCCCAGGCTTGATAATATGGCCCTATATTTGAACATTTTTGCATATTTTCTACACTCTCTTGTTATAATCCCTCCTGTCTCGTCTTACTCCTTCCTCTATCATTATACTATCTTGTTTTTATTATACTCTGCTCTCTTTTTATACTTTTTCCATACTTATCCTCCTCTTTATATTCTCTCTTGTCTTTATATTCACCACTGTTGTCATAGTTCTTCTTGTCTTCACATAGTACTCCCTCTCTCCTTATATGTTCAGTCTTCCTTTATAATTGTCTTTTGTCCACATTTTTGTATCTGTGTCTTTTTACAGTGTTTCCTCTTTATTCTTGTATACTCTTCTGTTCTTATATTCTATGTTTCTTGTTATTCTCAATGTTCTTTGTAGGTACTCCCTATTGTTTTCTCACATTTTTCTTTTTCTTCTAATACTCCTGTCTGTACTCACATTTCCCACTCTTTTCTTATACTTTGCATTCTCTAATAATATTGCTGTCTTTTCTTATTGTCATATTCGTCTCCTCATTTTCCCCCTGTTCTTATACTTCCCATGTTTTCATATTCTCCTCTCTTTTCTCTTACTTGGGCATGTCTCCTTGTAGTATTGAGTTTTTCTTATAATTCTTTTTGTCCTACACTCCTTCTCTCTTGTTTATATTTTCTTCTTTTTCTTCATATTCCCTTTCCCTTTTCATTTTCTGTCCTCTCTGTTTATACTTCTTAAATCTGCTGATATTGTTTGCTCTCTTCTCCTGCTCCTCCTTGACTCCCTGCATACACTCTGCAACACTTTTCTCATATTCTTCCTGTTTTCATACTGATCTCTCTCTTTATATTTGTTTCTTTTTTCATACTTCTGCCTCTTTCCTCATACACTTTTCACTCTTCATAATATTCCATCTGTTTGTACTCCTTCTTTTCTCCTCAAACTGTATCCTCTGTTCTTGTACATCCCTTTTTTCCTTATGCTCCACTTTTCCCCACATTTTTCGTGCTCTCTTCTGATACTGTTCTGTCTGTCCTTATACACACTGTCCTTTGCTAGTATTCATTTTTTGTTCTTATAGTTGCGTGTCTTTTCACATATTCCTTATTTTTTCTTTAGAGTCTTTCTCTGTCTTATTATAGTGCCCCCTCGGTCTTCTTAGTTTCTTTTTTTCTTCTTATACTCTTTCTTCTCTCCTCATATTTCCATCTTTCTCTTCATAGTCTCCCTTTCCTATTGATACTTTCCAGTTCATTCATACTTCCTTTATCCCGTTATATTGCAGTGTTTGTTTATACTCCTCTTTTTCGTTATATTTCCCTTGTTTCATACTTCTTCCTCTCTTGTTGTAAATACTTTTATTTTCATAGTCTCATGTTTCTCGTCATATTCCTCCCTCTATTCTTATAAGTAATATTATAGAATATTTCATATATTTATTTTTGTAATGTTATATATATTTTTTTTATAGATTCTGTTTATCAATACTGAAAAAACTGTATCATGCCTGCCAAATGTCAAAAAAAGAAACAACAAAATAAAGGTGTTTATTTGAAGAGAAGTCATCCACAAGATTTACATGAAGAACCATGTGTTAAGAAAAAGAAAAAAAGTCCTGGTAAGAGAAGAAACACGTTTCTGCGGAAAATATGAAAGACTAAAGGGCAGATTTACAAACCCCTTGCGCCGCTTTTACGCCGCTGTTGCGTCACTTTTGAGACGCAGCGGCAGCGCAAAAGATGCGCCATGGTGAGGGGTATTTACAACATGACGCATCTCCCAGATGCGTCACCTTGTAAAGCCCTGTGAAAGAAAGAGGCGTTCCATCGCAGGGGGGGCGTTCCGGCACAGGAACGCCTCCCAAAAGTGGCTGAGTGAAATCTACAAGATTTCACTCAGTCACTTTTGGGCCCATGCTGCGTCAAAATCCTGCGCCTGCTTGAAGCAGGCGTAAGGATTGATGCAGCATTGTGGAGATAGAGCCCCCCAGAGCATTGCTGGAGCTGCGTCGCACTTGCGACGCAACTCCAGCAATGCACCGCTTTTACGGCACAGATGCATGACGCATCTGTGCCGTTTTTGCCCCATGGTGCACCGCATTATAAATGTGGTGCATCCAGGGTGGCGGAGCTGCGGCGCACAATAACTGGCGCATCCTGCTGATATTCAGGGATGCGCCAGTAATTGTAAATCTGCCCCTCTGAATAGTGTGCACAACGGAAAGAATGGTATTAGTGTGTCTGCAATGAAAATGAAAAAGAAGAATAAAGAGAACAATCATGGAAAGTCAACTGCAGAAAAAGTAGCGTATAGTAAATGGAGGAAAAATCAATTTATGGAAATTAGGAAAAATAATTTTTTTAATAGAGTTCTGTTAAATTTAATTAAAGAAATTAAGGAATGTAAGAAAAAACTGTTTTTTATAAGAAGATGAAAGGTATAGAAAATGTAGTTGGGAAAGCTTTCGAATTGAAAACAAAATTGTTTCTTTTAGTAATCAATAGAATTCGATCACTAGATAAACCAATCCATTTAATGAAGCCCTAAAGTAAGTAGAGAAGAGTAATTAGCCCCTTGCATGCCCATCCGTCATGCACTACAGCGCTCGTGTGCTGATGACGGCTGGGGCCATCATAAACCCTCCCACTTGCGATTTTGCCGCACAGGCGCAGAATCGCTGCAGCATGCAAGGGGTTAACAGAAGTATTTTTTGTGAGTTTTTGTGGGGTGAATGGAAACATAGTTCAAGTTCTGAGCCTTTTTTTAATGAAGAAAGTTATCTTCAGAGTAATGATTTGTTGCATGCAGTTGACACTAGTGGTCGTGTTTATGAGGTTAGAAATGGTTGCCCTATTGAGAAAGAGGAAATTGCTTCTAGAAATGTAGATGAGGTGTTAGCTGATTAAGTTTTATGGAGACGTCCTAAAGCTCCAGTGTACACTTGGAATTGTAGTATTATTTGTAGTGTACGGCAAGAATCTATTGATTTTTTACACAATTTCTTACGTAACTATACAAAGAAAAGTGTGAAACAAAAGATTAAGATATTGCAAGGACTAGACCCTTGCAGAGTAAGAGGTTGCAAGGTCATTTTCTGGCTTGTGTTTCTAAAAAAGTAAGTGTTTTTCACCATTTCATGATGTTAGCAGTACATCATTCTGAAATGAGGAAATTAGTCAGAAGATTGTATTATGCAAAAAGTCCAGCTCTACTGTTACACAAGTTGAAAAGTGCTCTTTTGCATGGATCTGTATCAAATGTAAAGAACGTTTGTGTTGAAATTGAGGTTAGTTATTTTGGTCCTGAGGAAGACAGTGCAGAAATTGAGATATTAGAAGGAAATGTAGAAGAGAATGTACAACATTGTAGTACAGATAATTTTGAGCAAGAAATTACAAAGTTTAAGGTGATTTCAGGTGAAAGGCCAAATTATTGTTGTGTCTGTTGTCGATGAACTCATTAAAAAAATCAGACCAGGAGTGTTGATTTGTATTTAAAGAGTGAAAAGGAAAATAATATTGAGTGGAAGGATTTTGCAACTTATTTGTTGGTAGAGAATTGTTTTAATTTGGGTTCTGATCAGCATGTTTGTAAATATTGTTATAACAAATTAGACGAGAACAAAATGCCTGCTAGAGCTGTTCATAATAATTTTGAATTGGTAAATATTCCTTCTGAACTGATGGATTTAAATACGTATGAGTCTATTCTTATTCAATGTGTGCATCGATTTCAGGCTATTGTTCGTATGGAGCCTAAGACAGGAAAATTGCCTCCTTCTGATTTACAGAGGGGATTAAAGGGAAGAGTTGTATATTTGCCTCTAGATTTAAAGAGTAATATTGAAACAATTGGTGTAGAAAATGTAGAAGATGAGCCTTTAGTTATTCTTGTTAATGGCGTTCCCACTAAGAGTAAGAAAATCTGGCAAGAATTAGTGGATGTTAAGAAAGTGAAAAAGGCAACGCTGTATCTGGTAAAAAATAATTAATATTACAGAGATGGCATATTTGAGAGAAGAAGAAATAACTGTAGAAGAAGAAAGTGACTTGCCATCTGGACAACTTGAAAAAGTAGTGTGTCCAGAACTGACAAAATCAACGAACATTACAGTGTTCATCCACTGCATTCTAAAGAAGTGGTGGGGAGTACTATAGAGTTATTCCAAATGAAAGAAGCAAAAGGAAGTCCCATTAGTTTATGGGAAAAAAGCTTGGAAGCTTGTTGTTTCCCTCAATTGTTTTCCACAGGAAAAGGAGGACGATATGATGACCGACGTGTGCAGATTCCTGCATCTGAATATCGGACATCAAGATTATATGCAGAAGATCCAAGAATTCGCCAATGTATTTCGTATTTGTTTCATCTTTTGTTTGAGAGTGATTTGAGTGCTTTTTTTATGCAGTAAACCATATATTGAAAACAGGTGTCCATCTGCAAAATGTTTCGGCAAAGGAATTTATGGATAAAGTACTACAGAAAGATAATGTTTTGGAATCTCAGCTAATTAATCTCATGGCGTGTCAGCGTGGTACTAATGAGTACTGGTACCGTTGTCATGGAGAACTCAAATGTATGCTAAGGAACTTAGGAACTCCTACATGTTTCCTTACTCTAAGCTGTGCTGAATATGCTTGGGATGATTTACTTCAATTTCTTCGAGAGGCAAATCGAAATATACTAAATATTGAATACAAGACATCTGGAGAAATGTGCTCTTTGGATCCAGATAATGTATGCAGGTATTTCAATCATAGATTTGAAGTTATGATGTCTTTTATCACCAATAAAAAAAATCCTCCTCTTGGAGAGGTTTTGAACTTCTTTTGGAGAAAGGAGTATCAAGCAAGAGGTGCTCCTCACATACACATGCTAATATGGATCAAAGATTCTCCCAAATTTGGTACAGACTCAAATGATACTCTGTTGTCTTTTATTGAAGAATATGCAACATGTGATATACCCAAAAGTACACAAGATAAGGACTTAAGAAAACAAGTCTTACGATTCCAAAGCCATTATTGTGGGAAATACTGTCATCGAAAGAATAAATCTAAGGGCAAATTCTACACCAAATGTAGTTTTGCATTTCCACATCCAGTAATATCGAAAGGAAGAGTGAGCAGTTTTATGTCATCTTTGCGGCATACTATCACAAGAAAGTCTCCAAAAAATACCTGCAACTTAAGAAAAAATGAAGAGTCAAAATACATATATGACTATAACCCATCATTTTGTCCATGTGGAATGCTAACTAAGCATGGGCGAATTTTGCGAATCCGGCGTATGGCTGAGATACCCGCCACCCCCTCTCAACACAATCCCCAAGGATGGGAAACCGGAAACGGTTCTGAACTTTTGGAAGGCGGGAGGGAGTGACCCTCCCGGCCGTATTTATTAAAATATGAAACAAAATCAAAACATTAAATTAACAGTTTCATATTATGTACAATTTCATTTCCACATTACGATGTTTGGCTAACCTTAACAGATCTCTAATACAAAGGTTCTCCTAGCCGAACTAACATCCTACAAAACATTTGACTTGAAATTGTACATCCTAACGTTAAGGGCCAACGGCAAGGTCGTAACCGGTGTCAGATCCCTAAACCAGGAATACCCCCCTCACTTGTGAGGGGAGCGACCGAACAGAGGCGTACCTCAAGTGCATCTACCAATTTCCCTTGGACTTGACGGGGGCCCCAATGAACTCGACGCCATTTAACGGTCGTCAGAGGACTCGTGTGAGGTGTCTAAAAGGTAGCGTAAACCCCCTCCCGAACCCCACACAACTTACCCATCTGCCGTCGCAGATGTCCTGGCCCCGGGAAATTCCCCAGGAGGGCCCGTAGCCCCTCCTATCCAGGAAGGGGCCTTGACCACCTTTCCTTTCCTTCCTGCGGCCTATCCTTAGAAGGGACCGCCTCCCCGTTGAGGGGCCAATGGCCACCTCCCCCGAGCGCTCCCATCCGTAATGGGTGACGCCCCCCCATAGGGATCTTCCAATTACTGCTCACTGATCATGACCTTACCGCCCGACCAAAATAAATACGACAATTCTACCTAAATTACTAAATTACTAAACAATCATAACATATTTACAAGCATGATTACTGATCGCTACTAGTGCAGAATTACTTTATTTGAAAAACATACTGAAAATGACCATTCTTTATTGCATATACAAAATATCACGACAATCATCACAACCTGCAAGAAATAGAGTTACCACATCAAACTTTATTCAAAACAACTAGCTGTCCTCAGGGGCTGGTGGGTGGGTCAAAATGGCTCTTCGTTCCGTCTCGAGCTCACGTGCAGCGGGGAGGTGCAGCTTCAGAGCACAGGAACAAGAGGATGCTTTCTTGGCTTGTTGCTCCTTTTATCCGTCTTCAGGGCGGGCGTAAACCCGCCCCCGCCTGCCTCCGAGGGCGTGGCCGGCCGCGTCAGTGTCTAGGACAACCCACTCCTGGGCGGGAAAAAGGCGCGCCCCGGCTACGCCGCTTCGGGCATACCAGCCGAGACTCGCCTCCCGCCCAAGATGGCTTCCCAGGGGGATCGTGGTACTCCACCATACGTTCGGGGGGACCGAATGGTCGCCCCTTTCCATATGGCTGAGATACCCGCCACCCCCTCTCAACACAATCCCCAAGGATGGGAAACCGGAAACGGTTCTGAACTTTTGGAAGGCGGGAGGGAGTGACCCTCCCGGCCGTATTTATTAAAATATGAAACAAAATCAAAACATTAAATTAACAGTTTCATATTATGTACAATTTCATTTCCACATTACGATGTTTGGCTAACCTTAACAGATCTCTAATACAAAGGTTCTCCTAGCCGAACTAACATCCTACAAAACATTTGACTTGAAATTGTACATCCTAACGTTAAGGGCCAACGGCAAGGTCGTAACCGGTGTCAGATCCCTAAACCAGGAATACCCCCCTCACTTGTGAGGGGAGCGACCGCACAGAGGCGTACCTCAAGTGCATCTACCAATTTCCCTTGGACTTGACGGGGGCCCCAATGAACTCGACGCCATTTAACGGTCGTCAGAGGACTCGTGTGAGGTGTCTAAAAGGTAGCGTAAACCCCCTCCCGAACCCCACACAACTTACCCATCTGCCGTCGCAGATGTCCTGGCCCCGGGAAATTCCCCAGGAGGGCCCGTAGCCCCTCCTATCCAGGAAGGGGCCTTGACCACCTTTCCTTTCCTTCCGGCGGCCTATCCTTAGAAGGGACCGCCTCCCCGTTGAGGGGCCTATGGCCACCTCCCCCGAGCGCTCCCATCCGTAATGGGTGACCCCCCCCATAGGGATCTTCCAATTACTGCTCACCGATCATGACCTTACCGCCACAGGCCGGATAGTTGACCGGCTATCCGGACCCCCCACAACCACTCCTGCCTAAAGGTCATGTTTTAAACTCTTTAGCCAAGCTATGAGGTCTCCTATGAGTAACTCATTCCCCACCCGGGACAAGTGAACCCCATCCCCCAAATACATACTGTCCCCTTTGATACAACCATGCGAAACAGAATGCAATGTACGTGAACGAAACAATCTACCCACTTTGTTATTTATTTTCTTTACTGAATGATTCAGAGCAGAAACCGAAATAGCCCCCCGCCACACTTTCCGTGGGATCATATGGGACCATGCAATTGTGCACCCTGGAACTCTTCTTGCCAACCAACTTACTGTGGAAAGCATTGCCTCAAGAAGAAGTCGTCTACCAGTGGCCACCAAATCGTTGCCCCCAAGATGGACTATGATTATAGACGGCGGTGACCTTGTCCGCCCTAACAAACCCTCGAAAAAGGATTGGAACTGGTCAATACAGAGCCCGCCCTTTCCGTAGAAGGACACCCTGTACCCGTATTCCCCAGCCACGTGAATCATGTCACCTGCTTTGAATACGTCCGCGGCACGCCTCACGTATGAGTGGCCCACGACCCACACCTCCCTTTTCGCAGCCGGTGATGTCTGACCGCTGGTCTCCAGGTGTCGGGTCGACTGCTCAGTCCGCCCCGCCTCGTAAGCTTGCGCAACTGAAAACCAAACAAAAACAAGAAGCGTGAGTACATCATTACAGCTTCACAACATGTGCAACCGCACATACCTTTTATAACAGTTCGAGGACCAACGCCCCACACGTTTTACTTCTTCTACACTCAGACCCCTGGCTGTAGCCTCAGTAGCAGCCCCTATCCGAAAGGAATGGGTCCCAAACTCGCCGGGGTTCAAGCCCGCGGCCGAAATCGACATCGCAAGCACCCGCTGGAACTGAAACCTCGTCAGTGGGGTGGCGTCAGCGTGTCTTAACAAGGTCCCCCCCCATGCTGCCACCCTCTGCGCTGAATATTCCTCAACGCACACCACCGGGCACATGGAAGACCCGGGGATCCTCTGAATGATAACGCAGTCCCCAATCGCACCCTGATCGCATTTGGACCTAACAAAAGAGACCGTCATCGTCTCCTCCCTGACCTGAATGTGCTCCCGGCACAGTCCCCCCATCGTATCCCGCTTGTTCTTCGCCACTAATTCGCTTACCCGCATAGCCCCATGGAATGCTAGCGCAAATGCAGCTCGGAATAACACTGCTTCGTACTGGGATGAACACGTTGCCGGGAGTACGGACAATAACAGGGTCAGCCTATCCAGACCTATCGGGTGCCTCTCATCTACTCTGCGACCCTCAAGGCGTTGCCACCCACATAGCGCTTTCTGCACCACGAAAGACGCTGTCGGGTCCTGGATCCCATGAGCCCTTGCCATAAAGGAAATGGCGGCCCGATGCCTCTGGGCCGTAGCTACTGATTTGCCTGCCTGATGTAAAGACAGCAGAAATTTTACTACAAACTCTTCCTGGCCCCAAAGCTCCCCCCTAGCAGTACCCAAAAAGGCCCAATAGGAACGGAACGCCCCTTCATATGCCTTCCTTGTCCTGGGTGCTAAACTCTCTCCCACGAGGTTTTGTAGTTCGGGGCACCGAGAGACCAGAGAGCTTCGGGAAAGGGTGCCGCCACCGGGTCCGCTGTGGGCAGAAAACCCCAGAAGGCCTGCATACGGAAACGAGAAAGCGCATCAGCCGCTTGGTTCAGTACCCCCGGCACATGCTTTGCCCGAAATAGCACATTCAATTGCATACACAATAACACAATTTCTTTGAGCAGCCTCAGAATCCATTTGCATCGTGCTGCCTGACTATTGATACACTCAACCACGGTCATGTTATCAGACCAGAACACCACAGAGTGATCCCGGAACCCCTCAGGCCAAGTGTTCAGGGCCACCAAAATAGGGAACAGTTCGAGAAAAGCAATGTTACTCGTTAGCCCGCACTCGTGCCACCATGACGGCCATCTTTGAGCCGACCATTGTGTACCAAATATGGCGCCAAAACCTATACTCCCCGCCGAGTCTGTCCAAAGCCCCAGCTCCTCGGAGGACACCGCCGGTTTGTTCCAGACGATTCGACCATTGAAATCCGCCAGAAATGCCAACCAAATGCGCATGTCCTGGCGAACCTCTGCCGAGAGCCTCGTGCGATGATGACCTTCCTTCAGGCCGACCATGGCTTGTGCAATCGAGCGGGAAAAGGGGCGCGCCATTGGCATCACTTTCAGGGCAAAATTCAACTGACCCACCACCTGTTGCAATTGATGCAGGTTTACTTTCGTTGCACGAATACATGTTTCAAGGGATAACCTGAATTTTAACACTTTTTCCTTGGGTAATCTAAAACAACCTTCTTCCGAGTCGAGCTCGATCCCCAGAAACTCGAGCAAAGTTGAGGGACTCACAGTCTTACCTGGCGCCAATGGCACACCGAATTGATTCATTAAGACACAAAATTCTTGTAAAGCCTGTCCACACTCAGGATCCCCGGCTGCTCCCAAAAACAGAAAGTCATCGAGATAGTGCATAACATGCTGAAAACCTGTCTTCCTTGTGAATACCCATTGCAGAAAACAACTGAACTTTTCGAAATAGGCACAGGATATCGAGCACCCCATTGGCATACATCTATCCATGTAATAGCGCCCCTGAAACATGAAACCAAGGAGGCGCTGATCGTCTGGGTGCACCGGGAGCAACCGGAACGCTGACTCGATGTCTGATTTTGCCATCAGCGCCCCGGGCCCCAGGCGATTCAACACGGCAACGGCCTCATCGAAGGATGCGTACCGCACCGAACACACTTCCGGGTCTATCGCGTCATTCACGGAAAGACCACGTGGGGCTGACAAGTTATGTATCAGCCGAAACTCACCCGGGTCCTTCTTGGGGACCACCCCTAGAGGGGAACAAACAAAGTTAGCAACCGGTGGCAAATCAAATGGACCAGCGACACGACCTCGAGTCACCTCCTTCCCAATCTTTACCTGTACCACCGCCGTATGCTGCAAGACCGATAGTTGATTTTTACAGTTTGCTACACCCTGAAAATCCCCCACTGGGATGCGGAAACCATATGAAAAACCGTTTCGCAACACCCCAGCGGAAGCATGATCCGGGTATTCGTTGAGCCAAGGAATCATTGCCATGGTATCAATCGGAGTAGGTAAAGGCGCCCCTCGGACTATTTCAGACCTGTTTGGCGCTTCCCTTACCACAGTTATCACCCGTTTTGGCTCTGCACATGGACTCAGGATGGGATGGCTGCCCACACCCCCCACATTCATGTCTGAACTTGCATGACCCCTGGGGCCTCGTACATTTCCCTCTGTTAAAATTCCAACAAATCCCCCTTTTACCTGCGTTGCCACTCGGCTTCGAGTGGTACTCGTTACCTGCACCCGTCCGAAAGGGTGTCCCAGAGTATTGGCGGGAAGATTCACCCCCGTTACTCCCTGACAATGGCACTTTTAACATTCCTGAACTCTCCATTTTTTGCCATGAAACGGAGTCGAAACAATCCCAAGTCAGAACTGGGTCGTGTTCCTTAGCTTTTCTAAAAATATTGTCATAGCAGAACCACTGATTGCCCCCATACGATACGGAATACTCCATGATACGTGATTGATAAATAGGCAACTCGGTCAGCAACTCGGGCCTGCGCTCGCCCATGATGGAGGTAAAAATGCCCCACGCTCTGCCCCAAGTACCAATGTTTTCGTCAACCTTAAAGGCGGCCATTTTTGCGCGCCAAACACTCGGATGCATGAGCTCCTTTTGGCTCTTAACATGCTCCATCTCGTAATGGTCGGTAAGCAAGGAAAAAATGTTCACATACATATTCGCCCAAATCTTTTCCTTAATTTCCAGTGGAACATGCTGAGCCACCTTCTCCCTTCGTGAAGGTACAGACCCCTCCCCCGCGATCGGCAATGGCCGCTTACCTGAACCAGAAGCTGCATTTGCCGCCGAACCTGGGCCTGTTGCATTTTCCGCCGCCGGAACCGGCGGGGTAACAGAAGATGGTGCCTTCGCAGCCTCTCTAGATTCCCGCAGTTGTCTCATTACTGCCCGGGCGTCGTCAGCCGTGGTGCCCTCGCTATCTTTTCCCAACCACGCTGCCAATTGTGCCGCTAACTCGGGAGGCATATCTTCCCCGGTCACGGGGGTGACCACCACGGGGATCGGATTCCCCTCCTTCGGCACCGGGGTTGGCTCCTCAAGTGGGGTATCGGGAACCGGGGTTTCCCCCCCAAGTGCCCCCCTTCTGGACCTCTTGCCTCTCCCACCAGGTACTACTTCTGGCAAAGGCCGTTTCGGTCCTCCCTCCCCGTTCTTAGCCGCCATCTGCTTCTTCAAATCGGCTACCTCCTTCATGAGCATGCGGAGCATCTGATCGGTACCGACCCGCTTTCCGACTTTCTTGGGCATTCTCAAACGGAATATCTGTAAGACAAAAAGAAAGATTACAACGCTCAAAATGGCTCTTCGTTCCGTCTCGAGCTCACGTGCAGCGGGGAGGTGCAGCTTCAGAGCACAGGAACAAGAGGATGCTTTCTTGGCTTGTTGCTCCTTTTATCCGTCTTCAGGGCGGGCGTAAACCCGCCCCCGCCTGCCTCCGAGGGCGTGGCCGGCCGCGTCAGTGTCTAGGACAACCCACTCCTGGGCGGGAAAAAGGCGCGCCCCTGGTACGCTGCTTCGGGCATACCAGCCGAGACTCGCCTCCCGCCCAAGATGGCTTCCCGGGGGGATCGTGGTACTCCACCATACGTTCGGGGGGACCGAATGGTCGCCCCTTTCCATTCTTGAATTTGCGTATTTGCGAACTCGCAATCCGCAAAATCCGCGAATTGTCGCAAATTTGCGGCTTTTTTTTTGTGTTCGCAAGGGTTTCTGCCAGTTCGCAAGAGTTTTGTACCAGTTCGCAATTGCGAACTTACTTGCCGGCTCGCAACGGTCGTGACTATGATGTATCTACGTCTGGTTCATCATCACAGGTTCCCAGCACCCTCTGTTTCACCACTGCCACCCTTTGTTTCACCCATGCCACCCTCTGGTACATCAATGCCACCCTCTGGTTCATCATCACTGTAGATTATGGGGGGGAAGCAAGCACACCTGCCCTGCTTCAACTGACATGAATTAATTTGGGGTTGATTTATTAATGTGTCACTGTTTTAAAATTCCAGTCTGGCACCTGCTTCCTTATCTGTAATTTTCTTTCTGTTGCAGTGCAATTTTTTTTCCAGGACCTTTGTGGCCTACTTGTAGCTATTCTATGAGCCTGCTGTGAGGGTCAGAGCAGGGTCATACAATTGTTGCAACTAGCAACTGAACTCTGGAGGGGTCCCAGTCAGGAAGCACTACAGGGAATGGTTACTAATGATGAGTTTGAACTTTTGCACCTGCTGAGTGCTTTCAGTTTTGCAAAACTCGTTTTTCTGCAATTTTGCGTGATTCGCGGGGCGCGAACGTGCGCGAGATCGAATTCGGTAGCCGCGAATTCGTGCGAATATGCGATTTGTTTTTTTGCGGCTAGTTAGTTCAACGTTTTGTGCGTTTTAGCGAGCCGCTTGTAGCGCAACGGCGCGAAGTTACCCTCACGGTCAATCACGGGCGCGGCCATCTTGTTTGCATGACGTATTTCAGTTTCCGGCGCGATGTGTAATCTCGCAAAGTGTGTGGCTCGCTAGTACAATATCGCGTGTGTTCGCGAGGAAAATCTCGCGCGAACTTACCTACGCGGTCGTGAACGGGCGCGGCCATCTTGTTTCTCATTCATTGCTATGGTTCTGGGCATGCTTCTTCTATCCCCTCTGAATCTCTGCCATCCGTTGCTTGTTTGAAGTTTTTTTAAATCTATTTTACTTATTGTCTATCCCTCTATTTTTCTAGCTCTATTTTTTTGTGTTTTCTGCTACTTTTGGTTAATTTTAAACTACTTTTTTAAACTCTTTTCTTTTCTTCTTCCCTATTCTATTTTCTTTATTATTTAGCTTCCTTTCTGCCCAGACCATGGTAAAGGGAGCCGGGAAGCATCCCGAGAAGGGGAAGGGTCCCGCACCCCGTGCCCGGCTCCCGTGCGGGCGTTTGAGGGGGAGCAGGTCGCACCCCGGGAGATCTTTAGCCCGGAGGAGGTGGCTGCACTAGTTTATTATGTTCAGCGCCGCCTCCCCAGGACCATCATTGCAGGCGGCAAGATCGCTCGCGGGTACGGGATCCAGGAGCGCCGGAAGCGGTGGGAGAAGGTGTGCCGGGCCATGTACCAACACTCTCGGGTCCGGCGCACCTACAACCAGGCCACCCACCGTTGGACGGATGTCCTGGACCGGGAAAGCGATCTGCTCGACCTGCTCGGCCTTGAGATCCCCGGGCTTGGTGAGTAGTAGTAGCTATTTCTTTACTACTCTGTTTTCTCCTGCTCTGTGTGTTATTATATTGCAAATTTTTGTTTTTTACCAAGAACATTAATGCTGCTGATTACATTGTAGGTAAATTATATTTCAAAATGTTCTGTGCATTTCAGGTGCACTGCTCTCCTTCTCAGTAGCGTTGCTACTATGCTTATTTGTTTTCGATTTTGTGTTCATTTCATTGGCCTGTGAAATTATGTATGAGTGTAGTTTAAAGAACTGCGTAATGCTAGACACTAAGGGAATTAGATTTTTAATTACCGGCGCATCCCTGCAAAGTAGCAGGGATGCGCCAGTAATTGTGCGCCACGCCACCACCACCCATGGTGCACCGTATTTACAATGCGGCACACCATGGGCCCAAAACGTCACCAAAGCGTTACGCATCTGTGCCGTAAAAGCGGTGCATTGCTGGAGTTGCATCGCAACGATGAAGCAGCTCCAGCAATGCTCTGGGGTGCCCTATCTCCCCAATGCTGCGTAAAGCCGTATGTCTGCTTCAAGCAGGCGCAGGGTTTGAGTCATGCATCATTGTCCTCAAAGTGACTGATTGAAATCTTGTAGATTTCCCTCAGCCACTTTTAGGATGCGTTCCTGCGCAGGAACGCCTCCCTTGCGCCGGAACGCCCCCTGTTGGCGCAGGGCTTTACAACGTCATGCATCTCCCATATGCGTCACGTTGTTAATATATGCCGCACCATGGCGCCTCTTTTGTTCTGCCGCTGCGTCACAAAAGTCACGCAACAATGGAGCAAAAGAGCCGCAAGGGGCTTCTAAATCAGCCCCTACAGACTCAAGTCCAGTCCTTCCTTTGTACACATGGCGATAAGAAGAAGAAAAAGTGGTGGTGGATTGATAGTTTGAGTATTTTAATGACTGGTTAATGTAGTAGGAAACTTTTTAGTGTTGTCGCTGATCTGCAATCCCGATGGACTTTGTCTGTCACTTCGCGTGCTGCGGACTGCTGCCTGCCAGTCCTAGGCGAACCTTTTTAGTATTTTGTTTAGTGAGTTACATAAGAACTTTCCAAGTCGACGGACCGCAAATCTAGCAATACTAATAACGTAGTAGACCACATGAGATCGGTCAATATATCCAGTGAAATAGTTTGCTATTTTGCCAAAATATTTTGTTATTGTTCTTTTGAAATGTTTGATTTGGTTGACAAATATCATCCATGTTTTCTGGTCTTTCTTTCTTTCATGTTGTACATCAGCTCCCCCCAGGGGCAAGAGGACACAGGAGGAGGAGGCTGCTGTTCGCCAGGATGCAGGCCAGGATCGGGCAGGCGAGGGCTCCTTTGCTGGCCCCGGTAAGTTTTAATTTTAATATAGAGTACCTATTATTTCCTAGCGTTCCTCATTCGATTTTTTCTAAATCGTCTTTGATCTTCTTGTAGACTGTATCTAAATTCTTATCCTGCCTCGACTATGACACACCTTTGGTATTACTAGATTATTCTTATTAGTCTGTCGGTGTAGCTAACTAAGATTGCACATTTGGCAATTCCATTGGACTCCCATTCTAGTCAGCAATAGCTCTATGCACTTAGTGCAGTCCTCTGGGATTGTCCATAATGTCTTTTCAAGTCTTCTAAATGTTTATGCTTTGACAATTGCCAACAATAAAAAGGTGAATGACCATCAAGAAAGAATAGGATACTACTTTACTTTTGGTTTGGATAGGAGGACAATCCATTCTACTAGGACAAATCTGCACAAACAGAACTATGGACACTAAATAATGCATTGCTTAGCTTATCAATTATAATAGGCGCTGTTAGATTTTCCACATACCTCAGTGATAACAGACTTTGTAGTTGAACCACCAATCTCCTTACTGACTAGATAGTGTGGCAGAGTCATTTAGCTCCCAAAGTCCCCGATGATTGATCACCAATGATGATTATCCAACGCAGGACAAGAGTGTGGAGTCAGAGTCAAGAAGTGTCAGAGGCATGGACTCATGCTTGCAAAAATTGCAATACCTTTAGCTCAGCCACTCTAGTCTGGAGAACCAAAAACCACAGAGTCTATTTAAGTTTAAAAGCTTTATTAAAAGTAAACACATTTATTAAAATCAAGTTTGTCATAAAACTAAACGTTTAACTGAAAATGGAAAAGTGCTTAGTGCTGACGATTAATTGAACACATTTCTTGTGGTCGAGCTGAGCTCTCACCTGGTTTGAACTTGATCTTGCTCGTTTTCTTAGAAGTCAAGCTTCTGTCTGTTAGGAGAAAAAGTGGTGCGTGTTAAAAATAAAAAGCAAGCATTCATCAGTTGTGCCAAAAAGTGCAGCAAGACAACAGCCTTCCCTGGAAAAAGGGACATTTTTACTTTAGAGTAGACAGCCACAAACTATTACATTGTTTGCTGTTTTTTTAACATTTCTTTATTCCTAGACCAAATATTATATAGTAGTGAGTGGTGTATTCTAACATTCTTAAATGTACTTTGTAGGTGGAACATCTGGTAGCGGGGCCAGCGCGGAGGTGGTGGATGAGGGGAACACTTCTGGGGAGGACAACACCAATGTGCCTGTGAGGGTTCACACGGTGGTGGCGGGCAGAGGTAAGCTATATATTCCTTACTTATTGAGATTGAAGACTGCAGAGTGTGCTATCTGGGGCTCTGGAAGGGGGAGGGGGAGGGGGCGCACCAGCAAGTGCAAGGAGCCTGTGCCCGCTATCTGCACGGGTGTATTATAAATCAACCAGGAATGTACTTCGACTTAGCTTTGAAGTTTTTGGCGAGAAGAATCCCAATCAGATCTGAGATGAACTTGATGGATAGGATGAACGAAAAGCGAAAGAAGGGTGTAAGTAAGTGTGGAAGGACGAGATATTTAATGATGACTGGCAAAGAAGAATGATATGTGTTTGCTTGGTCCCCGAGGTGGCTGGGAAGGAAAGAATATGGTATGGTGCATGGCTGGGTGAATGATGAAGCAAGGTTGGGTGGAAGGAGAACAGCCTGGGTGGGTGAAACAGAAACTGTATGTGTGCATATACTTTGAATGGATGGATGCCTGGATCATGGTACTATCTGACTCTTAGATAGCATATGTGTAGCTAGAGAGAGTAGACGGTCACTGGATGAACTAAGTGTTACTTCGAAGAGCATGTAACACTGCACCGGCACGTCCGTTCCAGTGTAGGAAAGGCAAGGAAAAGAATTTGTAATTTTGTCCAAATACTACCATGAATAGTAGCAGTAGTTTGTATTGCAACTGCAAGCACAGCAAATATCCGGTTATTATGGTGGACACTCCCTACCTCTCTTAATAAGTTTAGTTTAGTAGTAGTACGTCATTCATGTGTGGGTGTATCACTGTTCACTCAATAAAAAGCAAAGCACCTAAAGTCATCCCATATGTAATAAAATACATCCTATGTGAAGTGATAGATAATAATATTATTTAGCTTCTTCATTTTCCTTTTCTAGTACTCATTTGCACTGTAGGGTGAAAGTTAAATTAATTAAGCAGTAGCCCTTTTAACAGAGTATTTACAGGGCCACCCGTAATAGAAAAGTAAGAGCCTCACCACCTGCATGTACTGGACGGGTACAGTAACGCAAGTCTGTCTCACTCATCATGGTGTGCGTCTGTTTTTCTCGGGTGCAAGTTCACTGCGCTGGCATTATGCCGGCTTGCATAAGATAACGTACCAATTTTCGTAAACAAGAGAAAAGAAGAAGAATAAGACTTGTGTACTGTCATAGTCGACTGTAATGGAAGTCCATAGTGCTCGTAGAATTTGTTCCTTAAACTCCCACTAATGTTAGAGCAAGGATGAAGAAGTGGGAGGTTAGATAGATACTGGCCTCAATAGTTATGTTCTGTGCTTTCAAGTTGCTAGTTGTACTGTGACACAACTTTCTGCTCAATCATTTTGTGTTAATCTTAAGGAGCATTGGTTACAGACTATGTATTTCTTTCTTCATATTGTTGCTCCTTCCAAATCAACAACACCAACAAGGAAGGAGCGGGCTCGAATGGCCCGGCAACGGAGGCTGGATGGCACTGTCGCGGAATATCGGCGGCTGGTGGCCCTGGAGGAGGAGGACACGCAGTCAACTGGTACAACATCCACTGGGACAGCTGCATCCTCCTTCGGGCCCCCACGGGCTGCCACCCAGCGCAATGCTCCAGCGGTACGGAGCCGGGCTACCAAAGCCAACCGCCACCGCCGAGCAGCAAAGACAGCAGCTGCCCCCCACAGGAGTTGCAAGGCACGCCAGCACCGCTCATGCCTCAGAGTGTCCTACCTGGAGCAGGAGGTCTTAACTTATAAGACCTTGGTGGAGGGCCTCCGCTCCGACCATGCCACCCTCCGCAAGGAGTATGATGCCCTGGCCGCTAAAGTGAACAGCAGCCTCCCGTAGTGTCCCTTGCCCCTTTTTTAGAGATTTTTGGGTGGTGGGAATTGGGAGTTGGGTTGGTTTTGGGACTTTTGAAGGACAATCGTTGGGGTTAGGGAGGGTCTTGTGGGAGATTATTTTGTTAGGGCTACACAAATATACTTTTTGAAACTTTATCTGAGCATACCTGTTTTTTACTGCTTTTCAGTCTGATGGGTGGGGGTTTAACAGTAAGTTTGTTTTCCTGAAACTTAAGTCTGTGTCATTTTCTTCCTTTAAGTGTAAATGGCTAAATGTTTTCAACACTAAGTGCCTCTCACAGAGTAAGTGAATTCAAGAGTCCTAGGACTTTAGTAGTACTACCGTCAATCTCTCGTCTCTCCTAATACTCCATTATACTACCTCCCACCAAACGCTTATCTTACCTGTGATTTGTGTTTGAAAGTAGGGCTAGGCCCAGGGCTGGCTCCACGGGAAATGGCAGGCGATTAAGGTTGGCAATCCTGGGCGGATGAAATGTCCTCATTGCAGTGGTACTAGTGGTGTGACACATTGGCAGTTGCATGCCTATGGAAAAAAAGAAAATGAAACCTGGTTTGTCTCTTTACTGGAGCATTACAATGGTACGATAGAGAATATAGCAGGTGACAGTACAATAGAACAGTGCCACAATGTAGCCTAACAAATGGTGAAGTATTGAAAGTATAACTAGTACTTGCGTTGAATTTCTTTGACATCGGCTACTACTACAAGAAATAGTACTGAAGCTGAGTAAGTCTAGAATATATCCTCGGATTCCTTCACCAGCCTGTTGCTATGACCTTATCCTCCCAAGCAAGTGTGTGGAATTATTGATGTCATTTAGTCACACATCAATCAAAACCACACAGCCCGGGGAAGAGGGTTAGGGTTTGGAAAATGGATGGGAATGGGGGTTTCTTTTTGGGTAGGTTTTGTTGAGAGAAGAAAAAAAAAGCACTGCATGGACAAACAATAATTGAAGATAAAGAAATCTTTGGGTACAAAGCTAACCATAAATCTTTTAAGTGGCATAAAGGAAGTTCATGCACTACTGCATGCATTGCTACTGAAAAGTAAGTAGTACTTTCGACAACCGTGAATGACAGAATGTGACAGTACAGGGCTGCAGCGTTTTCACTTGCCTATCTCTGCACTCAGAGAAACACTTCTTACATTAAATTATGTTTAAAAAATAGCCGAAGTAAAACCTATAGAATGGCTGTAGGGATCAATTTAGAAGCAGAGAGAGATCCAAGAAATGCAGAGTCACACTCATAGAAGTTCACAGCAATAACATTACTTAAAAAAAACATTACAAAAGAATGGATACTGTATCTGTATGTTGTTGTAGTTGTCCTGTTGAATTTGGTAAGTAAGTTGAACGCATCAAACCATTCCTCTTATTAGTGGCACTCCTCCATTCCAGCTGACGCTCCGTCCTTCAATGTTGGTGACCAGAAGACAACCTGTCCACTGCCTGCCTGGCGGATGCTGAATTGCGGCTCGCTAATGTGAAGCCTGACTTCATCCTTTTTTTCCCATTGCACAGACTGAAACCCGGCCTGCAATTATTGATGGAAAAACAGGAAGTGATATTAGAACACCACTGACAAATAAATATAAGGTATGTACGCTGTATAGTGCAAAAAGTCACACTTTGAGTTTCCTAATAGACAGTACAAAATTGGTGAAAGTGCGTACTCTGTCTGAGTCTCCTTTTGAAGGATAAATAAGTATGGGCAAATTAATTTAGCGAATCTTTCCCCTCAAGCTAGGTGTACTGTAAACTGTGTTTTAGAACAAAATTAGACCTTCCCAGCAGTGCTCCCACACAGACCCTTACTAAAGCCAGTCGCGAAAATGTAGAAGACCCCAATCAGATCTCAATAAACGAGGCCTAGTAGAAAACTGGTGAGAAAACGTACTTTGAAAGTAAAAGTAGGCCCAAATACCCCCTTACCCACCGTGGATTGTATTCAAACCACTTGCAAGCAAGCAAAAGTATCCATACCCAGCATCGCTCCAAGACTCGCAAACAGCCCCCCACCCAAACCCTAACGAGCCCTAAGTTAAGAATAGTGAAAAACGCTTTCTTTAACTATGCTAAATCCCCCCTTTCCCACCATGGATTTTCTTCAAATTACTTGCAACCAAAATTACACATTCCCACGAGTGCTCTAAGAAGACCCCAGAACTCAGTTTCAAAAATCTAGAACACCCCGAAACACATGCAATACTGCTGCTAGGGCTAACCGTAACGAACCCTAAGTTACAAAAAGTGCCAAAAGGCTTTTCGGCATGGATTTTGTCCAAACCACTTTTATCCTGTATTAGACCTTCCCAGCAATGCCCCAAGACCCGCCAACCCACCCGCAAAAAAGCACAACACCCCCAAACAGCCAAAAAGGAAAATCTCATACTTACAATATTTATCGGCCTTCGGTCCAAACGCGCTGTGCAGCTAGGTCATAACTCCCGTTTTCCACCACGGATTACCTGAAAAGCAAATGCAATCAAGATTAGAGTGTCCCAGCAGTGCTCCCAGACCCCAAAACTCACCCACAAACACCCAGAACCCCCCCCAAAGAGCACCTGAAAGGCAAGTAAGTCAGCAAAAACGCAAAAAAAGTTTCACCTCCGATTTGGTCCAAACCACTTTTATCTGGCATTGGAGCTTCCAAGCAATGGCCCCAAGACTCGCCAACTCACCCACAAAGAAGTAGAACACCCCCACAAGTGCAGAGTCTTTCTTCATTGGGTGTAATCCAGCCCTCTGCTTTGAGGGAAATAGGAGTCTAGAGGAGGAGGATAGAGGAGCATGTTCTTGTGAACCTGAGGAATGCAGACTGCGGCACCTTCAAATCAATAAGTGAAGACAGTTCTGCTGATGGGCTTGTTTTTGTGATTAGGTGATTGAAGTTTTCATTATATTAACTGTGCAAAACAAAGAAAGACAGACACACAGGAATAAAAGTGAAAAAGGATGAAAAAGAGAGTTATTGATTCATTGGCTCATTTTCAGGGCTCGGTGTCAGGGAATAAGAATAAGAATTCGTCCTCATACTCTGCAAATTTAGGCAGGAGTAGGTCAGTGTCACCTAACAGAGAACAAATTCCCTCATCTAAGTTGCTATCCTCCTCGTCTTCATCCGGCGTTTGTTCTCGTACGTTGTAATCTGGTGGTATGAGGTGCTGATTCATCTTGATCATTGTTAACCTCTCCACATTTTTGGGCGAGAGGCAGGACCGTTTGGAAGTTACAATGCCACCAGCAGCACTGAAAACACGTTCAGAAGACACGCTTGCGAGTGGGCAAGACAAGTAGTTTATAGCCAGGTTGGAGATCTGTGCCCACAATTCTTTTTTCCCATGCCAATACGCCAATGGGTCAGCATTAACCTAGACCTCTGTTGAGTCATTCAGATAGTCCTGCACCATCGACTCAAGGTCCTCCAAGGTTCCTCCACTTTGCTTACTTTTTGCTGTGACCTTTTGAGAACCAAACCCAAGCCGAGTTAGCCAATCCTCTTCTGCATCCAGTGTTACTGTTGTGTCTGGTGTAGATGATCCGGTTGCCGGTGTCTTTAATGGCTGAGAGGTCACTTGTGCCACAGCCACAGGTGCAGAAGTATATTCTTTTGACTGGGGATGGCCTGCTGATGCTGATGTACTGCCTTTTCCTTCAATTTGCTGCCGTTCTCTTTCAAACCTCTTGGCTGACAAGGCTAGCCAACGTTTGTACTTTGTAACATCTTCATTACCAAAAGGAAAGAATGCTCTGCCTGCCAGCGCCGGCTGACTGCACGCGTGAAGACCTCAAAAGGACAAAGCATGTCTGTCAGGCTTTTAACTAGGTTCCATTGCGACGCATCTAGCCTCAGGTCCTTCTGAGCTGTACCCAGTGTTAAGAAATAGTGATCAATCAATCAATCAATCAAAGACATTTATAGAGCGCACTACCTACCCGTAGGGTCCCAAGGCGCTTGGGGGGGGGGGGTGCCGCTACTGCTCGAACAGCCAGGTCTTGAGCTTCTTCCTGAAGGAGAGGTGGCCTTGGGTCAGGCGCAGGTCGGCCGGGAGGGAGTTCCAGGTCTTGGCGGCCAGGTAGGAGAAGGACCTTCCTCCTGTAGTGGCTCTGCGGATGCGTGGGACGGCGGCGAGGGCGTGGCTGGCAGATCGGAGGTGGCGTTTGGGAGCGTAGAAGTTGACGCGGTTGTTGAGGTAGCTCGGGCCTTGATCGTGGAGAGCTTTGTGTGCGTGGGTAAGGAGGCGGAAGGTGATTCTCTTGTTGACCGGGAGCCAGTGCAGGTCTCTTAGGTGTCCGGAGATGTGGCTGTGTCGTGGGATGTCGAGTATGAGTCTGGCTGAGGCGTTCTGGATGCGCTGGAGTCTCTTCTGGATCTTGGCGGTGGTTCAGGCGTAGAGTGCGTTGCCGTAGTCCAGTCGGCTGGTGACGAGGGCCTGGGTGACGGTCTTCCTGGTCTCTGTGGGGATCCACTAGAAGATCTTCCGAAGCATGCGCAGAATGTTGAAGCACGACGAGGAGACGGCGTTGACTTGCCTGGTCATGGAGAGGGAGGAGTCCAGGATGAAACCCAGGTTGCGTGCGTGGTCCGTCGGTTTGGGTGCGGTGCCCAGGGCGGGGGGCCACCAGGAGTCGTCTCACGCGGAGGGCGAGGAGCCCAGGATGAGGACCTCCGTCTTATCTGAGTTCAGTTTCAGGCGGCTCGTCGTCATCCACTCGGCTACCTCTTTCATCCCTTCGTGCAGGTTGGCTCTGGCCGCGGCGGGGTCGTTGGTCAGGGAGAGGATCAGCTGGGTGTCGTCGGCGTAGGAGATTATGTTGAGGTTGTGTTGGCGTGCGATGGCCGCGAGGGGGCTCATGTAGACGTTGAAGAGAGTAGGGCTCAGCGAGGATCCTTGAGGGACGCCGCAGATGACTACGGTGGTCTCTGACTTGTACGGTGGTAGGCGGACTCTTTGTGTTCTTCCGTCGAGGAAGGAGACGATCCATTCCAGAGCCTTCTCCTGGATTCCGACGTTGCTGAGGCGTTGCACTAGGGTGCGGTGGCAGACCGTGTCGAAAGCCGCAGAGAGGTCTAGGAGGATGAGGGCCGCTGTTTCTCCGTTGTCCATCAGGGCTCGGATGTCGTCAGTGGCGGCGATGAGGGCGGTCTCGGTGCTGTGGTTGGCACGGAATCCGGACTGCGATGGGTCGAGGAATCCATTCGTCTCGAGGAAGGCGGCCAGCTGTTTGTTGACGGTCTTTTCGATTACTTTGGCTGGAAACAGGAGTAGAGAGATGGGGCGGTAATTCTTGAGTTCGGTGGGGTCTGCTGTAGGTTTCTTGAGTAGAGCGCTGAGTTCGGCGTGCTTCCAGCTCTCGGGGAAGGTGGCGGTGTCGAATGAGGTGTTGATGATGTCCCGCAGGTGGGGTGCGATGACAGCGTCGGCTTTGTTGATCGAGTACTGTATACTGCTCATACAGACGCTCAAGCATGTAGAAGGTTGAGTTCCAACGTGTTGCCACCTCCTGGATGAGTGCTTTCACTGGCATTCAACGTTCATGTAGCAGGCTCCTCAGATGCTTCCGAGCCTTAAAAGAATGGCTGAAATGGTTGCACATTCTTCAGCAGGTGGCCACTAACTCGCACGCTGGACTGTCTTCATCACTCAAGAATTTTTTAACAACCAGGTTTATACAGTGCGCCAAACCCAGCACTCTGAAATATTGACCCAGCTCCATGGCCTTAACTACATTGGCGCTATTATCCGTGGAAACATAACTAATCTGGCATTTTTTTGGGGACAGCCAGTGAAAGACCTTTGTGTTAAACTCATTCAAAATGTTTTCTGCTGTATGACGTTTCTCCAAGCCAAACATGGCTAGTGTTGTATGTTTCCGAGCAGCTTTAAAATCTTGGTCCGGGTCAACACCTGCGTTTAGCTTTGCTTTAACCCCTGAAAAAGAGACCCAGTGTGCAGTGATGCACATGTAATCAGCACCTGCGCCACTGGTCCACATGTCTGTTGTCAGATGTATAGTGTGAACAGCACTCTTCTGCAAAGCTGCCCCAATCACCTCCAGCACATCTTCATGTAGTGCTGGAACCGCAACTCTGGCAAAATAGAACCGGCTAGGAACCTTCCATTTAGGGCAGAGCGCTGCCACTAATTCTAGAAAACCAACCCCTTCTACAAAAGAAAAAGGGAGAAGGTCCAGAGCTAGCATTTTAGCCAGCTTAGTATTATACAGACGCGTCAGTGAGTGGTTGCGATCATATGGCGCGTCTGAAAACAACATGGTTCTAATGTTGCCCTGGACCAAGCATTTACGGGATGATGATGATGATGACTTCTTCGACCCAGTTACACTCTGGCTCACATGGGGTGTGCTGCTGACAGGGGTACTGGGTGTAAGTGAAGTGTTTGACACGTCTTCTTCCTCCTCGTCATCATCAGATGAAACATCAACGTTTTCTTGACTTGCAATTTGGGCTTCCTTGATCTCCTTTAGGTGCGCAAACCATTGGACAGCGTGCTGTCTCTTAAGATGACCTCTCTGGCCTCCGGTACCATAGTTGGTGCCAAACTTACCACGACTAACTGCATGCTTACAAATGCTACAAATTGCGAAGCTTTTTTGGGGGGAAAACACTAAAGAAGTCCCAAACTGCGGACTTGAAATGTCTGTGGGGGCCAGAGGAGGTGGCGATACTGGTGGTGGTGGTCATGCTGCTAATGCCAGATGAAGTGGAGGATGTGGATTGCCGAACTTTAGTACGTTGTGCATTTTCACCACCACTAATTGAGGTCGAGGTGGATGGAGGTCCCTTCTGGCGAGGAAGAAATATGGAAGCGGTACGGGTTGGTGTACTAGTTAACTCCAATGATTGTGGTGTTTCCATTGCCTCCCCGTCAACAACATCATCGCGCTCAGCAGCTTCCCGGGCTAGGGTCAAAATGTCTGTTTGCTGCATGCCCGCTGGAGCTGCAGTGACCTTTATGATGACTGGGTCATCGCCGTGAGAGTCTTCATCAGCAGCAGTATCCGCCACTTCTTGTTGAGCCTCATCACACTCCATAACTGTGAGACTTTGGACAAGCTTCCTTTTACGCTTAACTACCTTTGTCAGATCATGGTGTGCCTCACTCTCAGACGGCAGTGGTGCTGGTTCCCAATTTTGATCCGTATTATCAGAAGGAGGTGTGCTTGAAGAAGATGTAGACACCACCCTTGATCTCTTCCTTGCTAGGTGTGTGGAAGACAATGAATGATCATCAGGAGGAGTGGCTTCCTCAAATGATACCTCGGCTTGATTGTCGATTTCCTGATGTGCCCCTACTTCTGGAGAAATCAACAATTGGGGGCACTTGTGACCCTCCATGCACCTCTGCTTGCGCATCTCCTTGCGCTGCCTCTCCTTCCACAAGTAGTTGGGCTTGTACTTGCACATGTGGTTCTTGTTGCGGCTGTGGTTGTTCAACACTTGTCAGATGAGTTACAACAACCTGTGTTGATTGAGGGACATTGCTGCTACTTTCTTGCGATGAGCCAACATCACTGGTCGATGGTGATTGAACTAGACTAAGTGCCTCTGCAGCACTCAAGGGCTTGGACTTAAGTTGGTGTGGTGGTGGTGGTGGGACTGAGCCCAATGGAGCAGGGGTGCTGCTCCCAGCTTGGTCCCCAGCAGATCCCGCTGCTGCTGCAGGCGTACTTTTTTTTTACTCCCAAAAAATGTGGCGGGTGGCACACCAGTCTCCTTGGTAACTTGCTTCTTCTGCTCCTTACTGGCAACTTTCTTGCTAGAGGAGCTACGGGGAACTTTTTTTGGGGCCATCTTCTTCAGAGGTCAGAACAGCAGGCCGCAGTTGCACGAGTTGCAGAGTTGTCTGTGGCCAGACGTGACGTTGCGTGACGTTATGCTGCACACACACACCGCTGCAGGACTTCTTCCTGGCACTGGTGGTTCTCTTGAGTCTTGTGCACCTAAAAGCAATGGAAGACAGAGGAACATCAGTTCAGTTATACACCCCGAAAATCGAAAAAAACAGAAAAATCAGCACAATCCCATGCCATCCATGATGTTTAAATTCAAGACACTTCACAGAAAGACTAGGGCCATGCACCACTCACTACCCCTGGCCATAATGGTTGAAACCTAGGCAAAATGGTTGCAGACCTAAGAACACTGCCTGCATTCAAAATGGCCCCTGCCTCCCAGCACATGGCCTGCCTGTACCAGCACTCAAAATGGCCCCCACTCACATGGCCTGCCCCCATGAGCACCCCAAAAAATCTAAAAACACAGAACAATCAGCACAGTCCCATGCCATCCATGCCCTCCATGATGTTTAAATTCAAGACACCCCACAGAAAAACTAGGCCCATGCACCACTCACTACCCCTGGTTAAAAGGCCACAACAACAGCCCAAAAAACGAAAAGCACAGAAAAAGCAGCACAATCCCATGCCATCCATGATGTTTAAATTCAAGACACCCCACAGAAAGACTAGGGCCATGCACCACTCACTACCCCTGGCCATAAAGGTTGAAACCTAGGCAAAATGGTTGCAGACCTAAGAACACTGCCTGCATTCAAAATGGCCCCCTGCCTCCCAGCACATGACCTGCCTGTACCAGCACTCAAAATGGCCCCCACCCACATGGCCTGTCCCCATGAACACCCGAAAAAATAAAAAAACACAGAAAAATCAGCACAATCCCATGCCATCCATGCCCTCTATGATGTTTAAATTCAAGACACGCCACTGAAATCTAGGCCCATGCACCACTCACTACCCCTGGTGAAAAGGCCACAACAGCAGCCCAAAAAAACGAAAAACACAGAAAAATCAGCACAATTCCATGCCATCCATGATGTTTAAATTCAAGACACCCCACAGAAAGACTAGGGCCATGCACCACTCACTACCCCTGGCCATAATGGTTGAAGACTAGGCAAAATGGTTGCAGACCTAAGAACACTGCCTGCATTCAAAATGGCCCCCTGCCTCCCAGCACATGGCCTGCCTGTACCAGCACTCAAAATGGCCCCCACCCACATGGCCTGTCCCCATGAACACCCCAAGAAATCGAAAAACACAGAAAAATCAGCACAATCCCATGCCATCCATGCCCTTCATGATGTTTAAATTCAAGACACCCCACAGAAAGACTAGGCCCATGCACCACTCACTACCCCTGGTAAAAAGGCCACAACAGCCCAAAAAAACGAAAAACACAGACAAATCAGCACAATCCCATGCCATCCATGATGTTTAAATTCAAGACACCCCACAGAAAGACTAGGGCCATGCACCACTCACTACCCCTGGCCATAATGGTTGAAACCTAGGCAAAATGGTTGCAGACCTAAGAACACTGCCTGCATTCAAAATGGCCCCTGCCTCCCAGCACATGGCCTGCCTGTACCAGCACTCAAAATTGCCCCCACCCACATGGCCTGTCCCCATGAACACCCCAAAAAATCGAAAAACACAGAAAAATCAGCACAATCCCATGCCATCCATGCCCTCCATGATGTTTAAATTCAAGACCCCCCACTGAAATCTAGGCCCATGCACCACTCACTACCCCTGGTGAAAAGGCCACAACAGCAGCCCAAAAAAACGAAAAACACAGAAAAATCAGCACAATTCCATGCCATCCATGATGTTTAAATTCAAGACACCCCACAAAAAGACTAGGGCCATGCACCACTCACTACCCCTGGCCCTAATGGTTGAAAACTAGGCAAAATGGTTGCAGACCTAAGAACACTGCCTGCATTCAAAATGGCCCCCTGCCTCCCAGCACATGGCCTGCCTGTACCTGTACTCAAAATGGCCCCCACCCACATGGCCTGTCCCCATGAACACCCCAAGAAATCGAAAAACACAGAAAAATCATCACAATCCCATGCCATCCATGCCCTCCATGATGTTTAAATTCAAGACACCCCACAGAAAGACTAGGCCCATGCACCACTCGCTACCCCTGGTGAAAAGGCCACAACAACAGCCCAAAAAAACGAAAAACACAGACAAATCAGCACAATCCCATGCCATCCATGATGTTTAAATTCAAGACACCCCACAGAAAGACTAGGGCCATTTACCACTCACTACCCCTGGCCATAATGGTTGAAACCTAGGCAAAATGGTTGCAGATCTAAGAACACTGCCTGTATTCAAAATGGCCCCCTGCCTCCCAGCACATGGCCTGCCTGTACCAGCACTCAAAACGGCCCCCACCCACATGGCCTGCCCCCATGAGCCCCCCAAAAAATCGAAAAACACATAAAAATCATCACAATCCCATGCCATCCATGCCCTCCATGATGTTTAAATTCAAGACACCCCACAGATAGACTTGGCCCATGCACCACTCACTACCTCTGGTGAAAAGGCCACAACAACAGCCCAAAAAAACGAAAAACACAGAAAAATCAGCACAATCCCATGCCATCCATGCCCTCCATGATGTTTAAATTCGAGACACCCCACAGAAAGACTAGGCCCATGCACCACTCACTATCCCCCAGCCCAAAAAAACGAAAAACACAGAAAATCAGCACAATCCCATGTCATCCATGATGTTTAAATTTAAGACACCCCACAGAAACACTAGGCCCATGCACCACTCACTACCCCTGGTCAAAAGGCCACAACAACAGCCCAAAAATCGAAAATTCCAAAATTGTAGTTGCAGCAACTGGAATGCCCCAAACAAACTTACTTGTGAAATTTCTAATCCAAAAGTGATCCAAAGAAAGTCAAAAAGGCCTCAAATCCGAAATCCAGCAGCATCCACAAAAAGAATCCTTCCAGGTCGAGAATCCGAATGAAAGTGACCAGCACATGAAGAAAGCACTGGGAGGAGCATGCTGGACAGGAACAGGAAGTTGGAGACTGTGGGGCACTTCCTTCCTCCCACCCCCCTCCCAAAAAAAATTGACTGCTTGCAAAAAAAAGTGCAGGCAAATGTCGTTATTCTGATAAAAATCATAATTTTCAGAAGGTTTATGCTGCTTGCTGGTGGATTTCTTGTGCAGAATTTTTTATTTTGAAATTTCGCGCGTGCAAGATTGTTGCTGCTCGCCGCATGTACGTGTTCGAACTCTCGCAATGCGTGCTGTGCAAGGTGGCAAGCCGCGATTACGTAATCGCGGTCGCCAAACTCCTGCGGGATCCCGCAGCAAGATCCAAAATGGCGCAGCACTCGCAAAATATCGAGAAAAACAACTCGGCAAATGCTGATTGACGGTAAGTGAACGCCGCACGCAGAGAAAAAAAATCCGCTGCATGCGAATTTGCGGATTTTCGGTAAATTCGCGAGCGTTCGCGGATTGCGAATTTACCGAAAATCCCCAAAATCCACGAGCGGAACGATTTTCCGCCCATGCTTAATGCTAACATGGATATTCAATATGTTGCAGACAATTCCATTGCTGTTGCTCGATGTGTAACATCGTACATAACAAAATCATAAAAGACGGAATTGAAGGAAATGTGGGAAGAGATTTCCCACAAGAAGAGTCTAAGTAAGAAATTATATACTTACAGTTTGAAGATGTTATCTCATCGAGAAATTGGAGCGAATGAATGCTCGGATCGCTTATCATCTGCAAGTCTATACTCTAAATGAAGAAGAATTATTTGGGTGAGTCTAGGTCTTGCTGGAACACGTAACCGAGTTCTTAAATCTGTAAAAGAAATTGAATATATTGCTGAAAAAGAGCCAGAAAGTACAGATATTGTGAAAACAAATATGTTGGATACATATTATCCAAATAGAAGTTATCCACTTGAGAACATTTGTCTCTATGAAGTGCTGCAAAACTATATTTTTAAACAGAATATTACAGAAAACATCAATATTGGTATATATGCCGTAATTGGTTCCGAAGGATGTCTGGTGAAACAAAGAAAAGGACATTTGAATAATCACCGTAAACTGAGTTGCAAAACACCTGACACAAGGGAATGCTTACTATTTAGCTCTTTTGCAAGTTTTCAGCGATGGCGTTCAGAATTTGAATTACTTGGAGATTTCGAGAGCTATGAAGATTCTTTCAATGCAACTAAAGATACTATACAATGTGCTGTTTTTGCTATTTATGTGAAAATGTTGAATGACGAAATTGAGCAAGAAGCTACAATTGCAGCTGAGATTGCTAGAGACAGTTCTCAAGAGAGTCAAACTTCTGCTCCGTTGAGTCAGGACCAACTAGGAGAACCAATTGCTCAAAATGAAGCAGCAACTGCTATGGAAGAGGTGAAAACAGCAATGTATCAAGGTCAAGAAGATGTTAGAAACTTAGGAAATTTGGAAGAACAACTAAATCTTGAGCAGAAAGAATTATATGAGCAAGTGAGAGAACAGATTGACCATGGATTACTTCATGAGAAGAAAGAGTGCCCTTGCTCATCATTTGAACCTATCCGAATGTACGTGAGTGGACAAGCTGGAACAGGCAAACGTTTTTAAAATAATGTAATCAGAGGTTTTCTACACAAAACAACTGAGTCACATTTGTCTTGTGTTGTCACTGCTCCAACTAGATTAGCAGCCCACAATATTAAAGGAATTACTTTACAACGTTTATTAATTCTACCAGTAGAGCATGAAAACAAATTAGAATATCACAAGCTATCTGGAGAAGCTTGTTGTGAAGTTTCAAGAGTTTTGAGGAAAATAAAACTTCTTATTATTGATGAGGTAAGCATGGTATCAAACTTAATGTTTGCTTTCGTGCATTTAAGAATGCAGCAAATTCTTAAAACAAAGTATGACGTATTATTTGGAGGAAAGCATGTCATAGTTTTTGGAAATCTTCTACAACTTACTCCTGTAAAATGAAAACCAGTGCTTAAAACACTGCTGCATGAAGATACTAGAAAGTCTTTGGGGAGTATTGGAAATGTAAACATTTGGTCATATTTTGAGTATAAGAACCTATTAGAAATATGCGACAAGCAAATGATGTTGATTATTGAACTATTCTTCAAGATAAAAGAATTGGAAAAATTATTGCACATGGCAAACAAGCTTTACAGAGACAATTACTTTCCAATTTGTTTGTACCAGAGAAAATATACATGACAATTGCAGAAAATAAATCTGTAATCTGCTTAATGCCAACACTATTTGAATGTTCTAAATTCAATGAAGAAATGTTGAAGTTGGAAAATGAAGACATTTTAAAATTGGAAGCTATTGATAAAATAGAACATGAAGGAATCACTATTATTTTGAGTGAAAAGTTGAAGAGGAAATTGGATTCTTTAGAGAAATCGATAAGTAAAACTGCTGGTTTAGAAAAGAATTTGTATGCATGTGTAAACTGTAGGGTAATTTTACGACGTAATTTGAATGTGGAAAAAGGTTTAGTAAATGGAGCAATGAGTAAAGTTGTTGATTTCGTTATTATGTAAATAGAGATGGTGTTGAATTTTTGAAAATCAAATTTGATCAAATTGAAGAAGTACAACAATTTAGTCAGCTCGGTTTTTGCTTGTAAAAAATGTGTATGTTCGCAGAAAACAGTTTCCTGTTTCTTTGGCGTATGCAGTGACCATTCATAAATCTCAAGGTTTAAGTGTAGATAGTGCTTTAGTGAATATTGGAAGTACTGTGTTTAATGAGGGTATGGCATATGTTGCTTTGTCTCGAGTCAGAACTTTATCTGGATTGATTTTGATTTTGATTTTGATGAGACAAAGGTTAGTGCAGATGTAAATTGTGTGAAAGAGTATAATAGGTTAAGAAGAGAATATGTGCCTAATATAGGTCAATATCCAATATTTGAAAAGTGTGTGGTAGGTAGTAAAAGAAGATTTGAGAATATCTGTAGTGAAAATGTAGGGAAAGAAAAAAAACAAGATGAAGTTGCGCTTGCAAGCAAAATGAAAAAGGACAGTGTTGAAGAGAATGTTGGTTATCGGTTTGAAAATTGTTCTGGTGTCAACTGCTATGCTAATGAAGTTGATAATGTTGTATTTGTTCTTAAAAGTTTGCAACAGGAAATTGTTGAAAATTGGGACAAAAGATTCTGTTCATTGTTGTATTCTGTTTATGAGAAATTTAGTAGTAATAAAAGTAAAATACAAAGTGTTTCTGATATTCGAAATGTTTTGGACATATGTTCTGGTTCTAGTCAATTTACGCCAAATATTCAGCAAGATTGTCAGGAATTTTTAATGTTTATGCTTGCTGTACTGGAAGATGAAGGTTTGGATATTGAAAACCTTTTTGGCCTTTCTTATAAATGGTAACATGAGTGTGAAAATTGCTTGTTTACATGTAGCACTAACATAGACACTGAAAGATTCATATATTTGACTGTACCTGACTGTGAATCAGTGTATTTTAACAATTTAATTAGAGGAGAAAGTCAAAACATGGAGTGTAGCCTATGTACATCAGAAATGTCATCAACAAGAAGCTACAATTGCAGCTCAGATTGCTAGAGACAGTTCTCAAGAGAGTCAAACTTTTGCTCCGTTGAGTCAGGACCAACTAGGAGAACCAATTGCTCAAAATGAAGCAGCAACTGCTATGGAAGAGGTGAAAACAGCAATGTATCAAGGTCAAGAAGATGTTAGAAACTTAGGAAATTTGGAAGAACAACTAAATCTTGAGCAGAAAGAATTATATGAGCAAGTGAGAGAACAGATTGACCATGGATTACTTCATGAGAAGAAAGAGTGCTCTTGCTCATCATTTGAACCTATCCGAATGTACGTGAGTGGACAAGCTGGAAAAGGCAAAAGTTTTTAAAATAATGTAATCAGAGGTTTTCTACACAAAACAACTGAGTCACATGTGTCTTGTGTTGTCACTGCTCCAACTAGATTAGCAGCCCACAATATTAAAGGAATTACTTTACATCGTTTATTAATGCTACCAGTAGAGCATGAAAACAAATTAGAATACCGCAAGTTATCTGGAGAAGCTTGTTGTGAAGTTTCAAGAGTTTTGAGGAAAATAAATCTTCTTATTATTGATGAGGTAAGCATGGTATCAAGCTTAATGTTTGCTTTTGTGCATGTAAGAATGCAGCAAATTCTTAAAACAGAGTATGACGTATTATTTGGAGGAAAGCATGTCATAGTTTTTGGAAATCTTCTACAACTTACTCCTGTAAAAGGACAACCAGTGTTTAAAACACAGCTGCATGAAGATACTAGAAAGTCTTTGGGGAGTATTGGAAATGTAAACATTTGGTCATATTTTGAGTAAAAGAACCTATTAGAAATATGCGACAAGCAAATGATGTTGATTATTGAACTATTCTTCAAGATAAAAGAATTGGAAAAATGATTGCACATGGCAAACACGCTTTACAGAGACAATTACTTTCCAATTTGTTTCCAAATTAAGATCTTGTACCAGAGAAAATATACATGACAATTGCAGAAAATAAATCTGTAATCTGCTTAATGCCAACACTATGTGAATGTTCTAAATTCAATGAAGAAATGTTGAAGTTGGAAAATGAAGACATTTTAAAATTGGAAGCTATTGATAAAATAGAACATGATGGAATCACTATTATTTTGAGTGAAAAGTTGAAGAGAAAATTGGATTCTTTAGAGAAATCGATAAGTAAAACTGCTGGTTTAGAAAAGAATTTGTATGCATGTGTAAACTGTAGGGTAATTTTACGACGTAATTTGAATGTGGAAAAAGGTTTAGTAAATGGAGCAATGGGTAAAGTTGTTGATTTCGTTAATATGTAAATAGAGATGGTGTTGAATTTTTGAAAATCAAATTTGATCAAATTGAAGAAGTACAACAATTTAGTCAGCTCGGTTTTTGCTTGTAAAAAAATTGTATGTTCGCAGAAAACAGTTTCCTGTTTCTTTGGCGTATGCAGTGACCATTCATAAATCTCAAGGTTTAAGTGTAGATAGTGCTTTAGTGAATATTGGAAGTACTGTGTTTAACGAGGGTATGGCATATGTTGCTTTGTCTCGAGTCAGAACTTTATCTGTATTGATTTTGATTTTGATGAGACAAAGGTTAGTGCAGATGTAAATTGTGTGAAAGAGTATAATAGGTTAAGAAGAGAATATGTGCCTAATTTAGGTCAATATCCAGTATTTGAAAAGCGTGTGGTAGGTAGTAAAAGAAGATTTGAGAATATCTGTAGTGAAAATGTAGGGAAAGAAAAAAAACAAGATGAAGTTGCGCCTGCAAGCAAAATGAAAAAGGACAGTGTTGAAGAGAATGTTGGTTATCGGTTTGAAAATTGTTCTGGTGTCAACTGCAATGCTAATGTAGTTGTTAATGTTGTATTTGTTCTTAAAAGTTTGCAACAGGAAATTGTTGAAAATTGGGACAAAAGATTCTGTTCATTGTTGTATTCTGTTTATGAGAAATGTAGTAGTGATAAAAGTAAAATACAAAGTGTTTCTGATATTCGAAATGTTTTGGACATTTGTTCTGGTTCTAGTCAATTTACGCCAAATAATAAGCAAGATTGTCAGGAATTTTTCATGTTTATGCTTGCTGTACTGGAAGATGAAGGTTTAGATATTGAATACCTTTTTGGCCTTTCTTATAAATGGCAACATGAGTGTGAAAATTGCTTGTTTACATGTAGCACTAACATAGACACTGAAAGATTTATATATTTGACTGTTTCTGACTGTGAATCAGTGTCTTTTAACAATTTAATTAGAGGAGAAAGTCAAAACATGGAGTGTAGCCTATGTAAATCAGAAATGTCATCAACATTTTTTATACAAAGATATGGACAGTATGTTATTTTAATGCTGCAACGTTGTAGAGGTGATGGAAGAAAATTGGAAACTTTAATTAAACATTTTGTAGCTGGTCAAGTTTCAATATAAGGAAGAACTTTTGTAGCTGTTGCAATTATTTTTCATGATGGACTTTCTACAACATCTGGACATTACACTGTTTATTTAAGATGTCTGAAAGGTTGGATACATTGAAATGATAGTCAATTCGTTTTTAAGCAACGTTTGCCTAAGGAGTTACTAAACTCTTACCTAATATTTTTAAAGCCAACGTTTTAAGATCAAAAGTTGGCCTTTCTGGATTATTGCTGTTAAGGTAGATTAGTCTGGTGTTGTAGAGTATTTTGTAAGTGAGGGTGAGGAGCTTGAAGGTGACCTTTATGTTGATATTGAGGCAGTGTAGTTGTATCAGGTGGTGGGTGATGTGTCTGCAGCAGGGGACAGTGATGATAACTCAGGTGGAGGTGTTTTGGATTTGTTTTAGTTGTTGCAGGTGTTTGGCTGGATTTGCTGTGGAGTGTTTTTTCACAGTGTAGTCTGCTGCTGATGAGGGCCTGTGTCATTGTTCTTTTTCTTTTGGTTAGATCCACTTGTAAATGTTGCGGAGTATGTGGAGTGTGTTATAGCAGTACGAGGAGATGATGTAGACTTGCTTACACATGGAGAGGGAGGAGTGGAGGATGAATCCTAGGTTGTGGACATGGTTGGTAGGTGTTGGTACGGTCCACAGTGTAGTTAGCTAGCAGGAGTCGTCCAAGGCTGAGGGGGTGGGTCTGAGGATGAGTACCTTCATTTTGTTTGAGTTCATGTTTAGAGAGCTGCTCTTTATGTAGTTGGTGACGTCCTTCATTGTGTCGTGGAGGTTGCTTTTGGTGGTACGTCGCTTTTTGGTGAGGAAGAGGATGAGCTGGGTGTTGTTGGTGTAGGAGATATTGTTAAATTGTGATGGTGGGCTACTTGTGTATTGGTGGCCATGTAGATGTTGAATAGCATTGGGTTATGGGATGAAGACTGGCGGATGGAGGAATTGATTTCAGTGGTTTTGGTTCAGAAGGCTGGGAGGCAGATTGCCCAGGATTACTATTGGACAGTTTGCAAAGTAAGAATTTGACGCATTCTATTTGGCCGTGCGGAAACATATGCGAAAGCAATAACGATCTTTTGTTGTATATTTTGTCAGCATATATTTGTAAGTAACATTATTTACAGTGTATGGAAATTATTCATAATGCTTTGTTATTTTATGATTGTTTGAGATGTGTCATATTTACGTAAGAAATTGCTCTTAGAAAAAACATTTAAGATATGTTTTATTTCTATTTCTTAGATTCTTATTGAGAATGATGAATGGATTTTTTAAAGATAATCTTATTGATTGTCTTTTTTTTGCCCGCTGTTATGTGATGAGTAGTGTTGAAGTCACTGTTTCTAGTGAAATTCAATATTTTCTGAAAACAGCAAAAAAGGCAAATGTAATAGTTTACAATTATTTTGTATTGTAAAAGATATATTGTAAATGTATTTTTTGTGTCTGCCACAGATGGTAATTTTATAATATATAATTTTTTTAATATTTATTTAGCTTAAGGTAAGTACAAAGAACTGTTGAAAATGGTCAATGGAATGTGCCTCAACTGAACTGAAGTAACAAAACAAGGATTGGAAAACATTAGTGTGTAAAGATGGTTTGTATTTTTTAAAGACATTAAAAAAAATGTATAGTGAGTGTATCTGTCAGAACCCATAATTAATCAGTGGATATGATAATGGCTTACCTAAGCCCTAGCTGGTGCAGGAGAGATGAAGAATCCGCAAGGAAATAGACTTGAAGTGCTTTAGTGCAACAGAGGAATTCAAATATGGCCGTGTCGAGGAAAGACGTGGTGCGGTCTAGTCATTTACCACACACCTGTATGGAATCCTTAGTGAGGCGCGCGCTCCCTAACGAGCGCGCACTTCACCTACGACGTTCCGGAGTTCAGACCTGTTTTGAATTGCTCCAGAGATATTCCTGAAAAGAAAGCACAAAGATTGCAGATAAACACTAGAGGAGAGGCTAGTTCGAAAGACGAAGGAGTAGGTAATTAGTAGCGTTAGACTAAATTATAGATAAGGAATGGAGATAGAGTGGGGTAGGTTATTAAATATTTGTTCTTTGTTATTGCCTTTATGTATGCATGTCAATGATACAAAGATGGTTTGTATCTTTTATATAGATTAGAAAATCTTAAAAGATAAATATAATGAGTGTTCCAGTATTCTTTGCATTTCACTACAACACATGTACCAGTTTGGACCAGGAAAAGGTGAATAGAGATATTGTACTTTTTTTGCTACTGTATTTTATAATCCCAGCCTGTTTTTTTCAGGTAGTGATAAGGAGTGACTGGTTTGGTAATTTAAGAAATTATAAAACTGCACGTTCATATAAATATTTATAATTTTAAAATGTTATAAAGTAGTTGAGAATGGTATTTATATCATATTTATTGAAGGGCAAATTAGTTGATAAAGCTAGTTTTGTGTTCTGTATTAGGAAAAAAGATCAAATAAAGTGTTTATGTTTTTGTAGAAGAAGGTCAGCATAACAAATTTTCAATGGAAAATCCAGAAAACAATATGGCAGACGATTTTGAAAATACTAACACTGTGGTAGAAGAGATGAACATAGCTTTTATGAGCAACGTTATTGAAGTGTAAGAAATGAATGTTGGAGATATCAGGTGTGATTTTCTTGATGAAACCTTGGATGATGCTTTTGTGGAAGCATTAGATCAGATTGAGATTCATCTGTTGACTTTTGAAAATGATATCCAGGAAAATAAAATTCCTGATGAAATTATAATGGAAGCTACATTAACTTGTGAAATGTTACAATAATAAATGTATTATTATATAAAAATAATGGTAGAATTGTAATCATTTAGCTACTACCCAAGTAGTCATGGTGCAAGTGGGCCTTAGCGTATGGACTGTTTCAAACTCTTATAGACAACATACGTATTTTTTTATGCACTGGCAAACTTGTCTTTTATAAGTTCTATTTCCTAGTGTGTATCTTTAGACTTTCACCAACCACTCTCACACTACTGGTTCAATGTTCTAGTGAGTCATTCAGCTGTATGTGCTTATGTATCTATTGTTCTAAAAGTGAAGCTGCTATACATTCGGCCAGACACTCTCACTTTCACTCTCACTTGGAAGTTTCACATTCATCATACACTACTAATGTATTCATTTAATAATTTATGAACGACACTTTCATTTTGACAAACTTTCACATACTAATATAGAAATATAGTTCTTTCTTTGACCAGTGAAGGTAAGTCTGATAAGAACTGTTTTATTTGTCTTTTTAGTTTTCTATTTTTTTTGTATTTTTTCAACAAGTTTAAAAAAAAATGAAACTGTAAACAAGAAAGTGTGGAACAGGAACAAAAAAGGTAAAAATAAAATTAATGTTTTTGACAACGGTGCTCTTCTTTAGTCTTCACAATGAGATCAATAGACTGCTGATTGTAACAAAGTAATTTGTTGCAATATTTACAATGACATTTCAGATCTTAAAACTGTAGCACAATAATAGGATGTGGACTGCTCGGAGGAGGTGGTGGTGGAGATGAGGTAGTAGGAACTGCAGGTTGAGGATTCTCCTGCAACGTTTGTGTTGCCATTCTTGCATAGTTATTTAGAAGCACATTTTTGAGATGGTGATCCATGCTAGTTGTATTGAAAGAGTACTTTTTAGTGGGATCAACACTGGAAAGAGTAACCTCACAGATCTTGCAAGTTCCTTTCGGTGCATTGACTTTTTTTAGTCCCTCAGGATATGTAAAAAAAACTTCCAAATGAAAGTTTCTTTTCTCTTTTTCTGAAGATGCTCAGCAACAAATTCTTGTTCACAGGAATGTTCTGATGAAGTTTCAAAAAGAGCAGCCATTGTAAAGTTTGGTTCTAAAGGAGTACAGCTCCACAGAATAGATGCTTCTTTTGAGAAAGTCCAAGTAGAAAGATCAAAATAGGAAGGGTCTTTCAACAGTTTAAATATGAAGCATTATGAACAAATCAAAACATTCCTTTTATGCTCACATGACTTTGCATACACTTACAGTGCATTTACTGTGCGTTTACGTTGCGAGTATGTACGACGTACAGTTGCATTTTTCGGAATTGCTTTCAAATTAATATACGGTTATTAAAAGTTAAAAAAGTATTTTCATGATTATCCCAGATACTGTCTTTCCTTAGTATGTACATTAAATACATAAATATATGTTTTTAAACAATTAGAAGCTTTCGCACCGTACGTGGACGGGGCGTCGTACATGACGTCACACTGGAGCGTCGATCCGACGCGTAACATCAAAACGTATTTGTAACATATGCATTCGTACGCGCAGTGGATGATTACTTGTACAAGGTATGTCCGATCACCGTACACGTACACTACGATTATACAAAAAGGAAATATATAGAATTTAATTTTCATAAATTTGGAGAGAAAAAAATTTATAAAAATATTATTTTATATTAGGGTGAGAGGTGGTCTGCCACTCTTTCACAAGGATGATGTCATCAGTGATGTCATTTGAGACGTCATCAGTGATTTCATGAGTGATGTCACTGACCATGTCATGAGTGATGTAATATGTGACGTCATCAGCAGTGCATTGCGGGCGCACGAGTTATAGTTAGCTGAACTAACTATAACAGGGAATTTCAAAGGTTTTGTATGTCCAGCTAACTGTAACATGTGTGAAACCTATGTTTTTTTCAGTGAATATATATATATATATATATATATATATATATATATATATATATATATATATATACATGTATGTATATATATATATATATATATATATATATATATATATATATATATATATATATATATATATATATATATATTTTGTATTTTATTATTATTTTTTTTTGATGAATGATAGTTTGTTTTGAAATGTGCCATGAAACTGTGAAATCCCTGTGGTGATTCATTGAGAGGTTACAATGAACATCACGATGTAAAGGCACTACCAACCTAGGCGCCATCAAAAGTGAAAATGCAGCATAAGGTGCCGTGAAAATTGACAAATATAATTATCAGACATAATTATGTTATGATTTATATCAGAATCATTTACTGATGAATATAAGGGCTTCTAATGCATTGCAAGAGATTAATTGTCATTAGCATATTAGTCGTTACAAGATGGCTGCCGTGAAAGTAATGATGAAATTACAATGTATGTGCCTTCTTTTATGTTTACGTTTATTCTGTTGGTAACACGTGACATATGGTCACTGTGGTTTCATTTAAATAATGCTAGAAACAAACGTCAGTTTATACTGACGAAGGTGGTAACGCCGAATCGCGTTTGTAAACTGATTTTGCTGAAAGGTTCTGATAATAAATACCTGGCGAACCTACGATGTATTGGCTTAGAGGGCTCTTATTTTTGGATTAATCCCGAGGATTGGGGGATTTTTGCGTTGTTTAATATATATATATATATACATATTTGTATGAAAGAACTGCACACAGGCAGAGCGTGTCGTATGGTTTTGTTTGAAAGATTTGGCACAGAGCTTTGAAGGACCTTCATTTGCTTGCTGCAATTTGGAACAAACATAGAATTTTTTAGGTGGATGCCATACGATTGATATTTTTGTATGAGAGATGTGTTTGCTGGGTGTATTGGAAAGACTCATGCTTGGGTAGGAGAGACACTCATGCTCATTGTGTGAAACAGTAAAAACATTGGGGCATTGGGCCTGGCAACATGAATGAGTCAAAACAGAAAAGGCTGAGAGCAGCCAAAGATTTTTTTAACGAACAGGGGGACAGTCCTATTGATATCCCTAGACCCTGAATGGATGGTAAAAGGGAGGCAACAACAACTATCAATCAACAACTAAGTGAATATGAGTAACTGATGAGGAATGAGATAAATAGATGGTGGAAGGTCATGTGGAACAATAACTATATCAAAGTGGGAAGAGTACCTTGAGGACACAGGTTCCTTATCACCCCTACATATTAGAATCCCAACCCAAAATTATTCAAAGATTGGTCAGCACTCATGGCAGCAACCTGCAAGAATATGTTTGGTCTGGTATCAAAATATGCATCAATATAATTGGAACAAGTGTTGGACAAAATAACCCAACTCAAATCAATCTTGGAAAACCACCCTGAACAAGAAATTGCTCTAATTCCACCTTGACACGCATTGAAAATCTTGTCGGCGAATTCAAGGAAATCTTAGCTGATAACATACCACAACTCGATTTGATTACTACCCTCAATATAGAAGAGCCAGGCTAATGCAGAGGGAAAGTGATCCCAGATATTTAAAAAAAAACAAAATAATACCACACAATCTTCACCTATCTGCTTAGTTCATACCCAACCAGAGAATAGTCCTGTGCTGGCTATAATGGGGCCATCAGGCTCTATAGATGACGACCCACCAATGGTTAAAGGCTCTACTACCGACAATGGGACTTCACAGCTAAGCCCCGTGGATATTACAATTTTATGTAGTAATAAATATGCCGTCCTGGAGGGGGAAACAGGCGATGCAGTAGATGTAATCGCGCAGGCGGCAAAAAGGGGTGTAATCGACAATGTAATAGGCACTTGTGTTGAGAGATCTGATGGCTGCCCACATTGTTCTGGCTCGACTAAAGCTATCCTGTCCAAGCTAGAGAAACTGGAACAGGATATGGTGGATATTAAGAAAATTCTGGCGACATTATACCATAAAGGGAATGCAGCCCTGTCAAATAAAATCCTGCCTTCTGGCAGCCCTACCCTAATTCCAACACCACTACAACAACCATTGCACCCCGTTCCTAGGTCCTCATCTGTTTGTGAGCGCCCAAAGAACACACCATTGAGCACCAAGTCTTATCCCAAATCATATGCTGATACTATTAGACCGCAAGGGGTAGACTTGCAAAGTAAGCCTGGTCCTTCAATTGCCCCATCATCTAGTAATGTGAGGATGAAAAGAGATAGATTTGCCAAGGGGAGCTTGTCTTCTACATCTGTGCCTAACACCACAAGAATTGCTAATAAGATAGTTTACATGACCGGGGTCCCAAAATTAAACAACAAGCAGGGCTTTGAATCCAGGGAATCAATACATAATAAAACCATACACTGGCTTAGACACGTCAGGGGCTGTAGATCCATCATTAGAGAGGACCTGATAAGTGTCAAGAGACTGTCGCTATTTAGCTCCAGTAGCGACTGCATCGAAATTCAATTTAATAACCAAAGTATGGCAGATAACTTGGTGAATTTGGAGTTCCGGTCCTCCCCGCCTAGTCATTCTAACATTCAGATTAGACGACTGCCCCTATGGGTTACTGAAGGGGCAGACGACGACTCAGGCCTTAATAGAATAGACTGACTAACAGGTAGCAATTCTAGTTCTCTTCAAGTTTCTGATTCCGAGGGGAGCCCGGTGGCAAATATGCCAAAGGCACTGTATGCTTCCCTTATTGTTCCCAGCTCGGACCCTCCAAACCAGATCATGAGAGAGGCAGGTGGGGTAGGAGAGGGCAATCACGGAATAATCCATATTCTGTCCTGGAACATTGCAGGTCTCAAAAAGAAACTGGCCATCCCTGATTGGCATGATTTTATTAATAAACATGAAATCTGCATGTTCCAGGAGACTTGGAGCCTGGAACCCCTGTATATCCCTGCCTATTCCATCTTTTATATACCTGCAGTAACCCAACGCATGGGCCGACCCTCGGGGGGACTCCATATCTGGGTAAAAGTAACACTGAACTTGAATATTAAAGTCCACAATGCTAACTCAGAAGACATCCTCCACTTATCCTTTAAAGGGCCATTGAATGGTAGCAGAATTGACCTTTTCAATGTATATGCAAGAGGAGACTCGTCTAACCAAAACTCTGTTACAATTTCCTGTTTGGAAACGGCCCTGGCAGGCATCCCCCCACACTCTAACATCATCTTCGGAGGGGATTTCAACTGCACATATGAACGCCTAAGCAACGAAGATCTTCTAGGGTCCCAGGAGGAAGATATTTAATACTCTGTCCCCCCTCTAAATCTAATTCCCATCAAGAAGTGGACGGTGAGGGCACTACAAATTAATGCCCTGACCATGGAATTCAATTTACGGGCACTTAATGGGATAACTATTTCGGACCCTAGCGGGGCCATGACCTTTAACAGATTGAATGGGCCTTCACGTATTGACTACATTATCCTAGATGTAAATTCATGGGGTTATGTCGTTGACATGAAGGTTAAGCAGATGCCAGATAGTGATCACAATCCACTCTGTGCAGACATTAGATGAGAAACTAGTGAAAACACCATAAATACTCATCTAGCTTCTAAAGCAGTGATCCCTACCAATTGTAATTGAAAGCTCAAATGGAATAAAGTAGCATGTCAAGAGGATATATTAGTTGGTATAGGACTTAAAGTGGCTTCAAAGGTGGTAGAATTTTCCCAGCTTAACTCCGCGCTTGAACTAACAAACAGTATAGACCTTAGCGATTCCTATAAGGAACTTATAGAAAACATAGGTTCTTACTTTAAAATTAGGGGGTCCAAGGGAGGGATAAAACATGTACATAAAAAAGGTAATTCATGGTTCACTAAGGAATGTAGAGATCGAAGGAATGCAATCTCCTCAGCCTTACAGAAAAAAGATCCTGTAGCTGTAAGGCTGACCAGACAAGATTATAAAAAATCTACAGAATCTGCCAAACGGGTTTGGGAGGAGGACCATTGGCAGGAATTAAAAAAGGCGCCTTATTTAAAAGATTCTACTATTTTTTGGGCCTTAATAAATCAATTAACTAGAAGGGGCTCAGATCCCATCCCTAATACCATAACCGAACAACAATGGTTTATGCATTTTTCAAATCTTTATTGCAGCGAGGTAAGGTCAGAGCAACCCTTGATCGTCCCCCCAGATCCCGAGATAGTGCCTATGCCACCTGAACCCGCTAATTATTTTACACTTCTTGAAGTCCAGTCAGCTATCAAAAGTATAACCCGTGGGAAGGCCGCGGGCCCAGATGGGCTGCCAGGTGACCTAATTCTTCATGACCCCACATTATGGGCCAACCTTATCCTTCATCTGATGAATTTATTGTTAAAGGGCTTTCCAGTCCCAGATTCATGGAAGGGAGCGGAGGTAGTCGCAATTCACAAGAAGGGGGTGAGAGAGGACCCTGCCAACTACAGGCCAATAAGCCTAATTGATGTCATCCAAAAGGTGGTTGGCAGGGTTCTTATCTCCAGAATGGGGGCCTGGCTAGAAGAGGGGGATATCTTAACACACCTACAATCGGGTTTTAGACAAAAAATAGGTACAATGGACCAAGTATTTAGATTCACAGCGACCTATTGGAAGACTGTTTCTATTGGCAAAGGGTCATTATACCTGGCCTTCATTGACCTTAAAACCGCCTTTGATCTTGTCCCCCGGGTTAAATTGTGGCAGGTATTGCATGAGATGGGCCTTCCATGATACCTCCTGGAACTAATCAAAAGATTGCATGATGGTACATATGCGAGAATCAGATGGTCAGCTGACAGAGGGAATACCTGTGCAGAGGGGGTCCGCCAGGGGTGTGTGATGGCTCCGACTTTGTTCTCCCTCTTTATAAATGGGGTGGCAGACTATTTGAGGGAGGACCCAGCGGATGCCCCCACCCTGGCGGGGAAAAAACGCCTACCCTCCTCTTTGCTGATGACACTCTCCTCATGTCCAAAACCCCCTCTGGTCTCCAGAAACTTCTAGACAGGTTTAGCGGCTTTTGTAAAGATCGTGGCCTTACAATCAACACCACCAAAACCAAATTGATGGTTTTGCCTAGAAATAAAAAATCGAAGAAAATCCACATTGCACTGAATGGCACTTTATTGGAGGAGGTTGATGCATTTGATTACCTTGGGGTCAGAATAATTTGTAAAATGAAGTGGGACCCTCATATTGCTAAGATGTTGCTTAATTTTAAGAGGGTGACAGGAGCAATTGCCAGAGATCATCGTCTGACATCCAGCATACCCATTAGCCCTGTCCTAGCAGTTTACGAGGGCAAGGCACTGTCTGCGGCAACCTATGGCTCCGAACTTTGGGGGTCTGAAAGAGTTACTGATTTAGCCACAGCTGAGCACAAATTTATGAGAGAGCTAGTGGGTCTCCCGGTCTACACCCCCATTAAACCGTTACTCCATGACTTAGGACGCCGTTCAATCAAAGACATTCTCGGCCTCCGACCTTTATTATTTTGGGTTCGCCTTAGAAGGACGCCGGATCTTAGCCACTACGCTGCAGTCCTGGACGAACTTATTGAGTTGAATGGCTTTGGGGTGATTCCTTGGCTGAAAAACTTAAGGGATCTGGTGATTAACTTGGGACTTAAAGAAGAATGGCTATCACGGCAGCCCCCGCCGAAAGACACTGTTAAAAAACTGTATTGGGAGAGGATCCAAGAAAGGGACTCGCTAAGCCCAAAGTGGGGCGCTCTAACCGATCAATTTCTGTCACACAAGCCAATGCCGAGGCTGGAGCCATTCCTTGATTTTATTACCTTACCAAGAGACAGATCTTTGTTCCTTAAAATGAGGCATGGCACCTTACCCCTGAATATTTTCACCAGTAGGTGGAAAAACTTTAAACATCATCAAGCGGCATGTCCGGGGTGCCCTAATCCCACTGAAAAGCTTGGTCACTTCTTGTTTGCCTGTAGGGCATACAAGGGGGCAAGGAAAAGATGGCTAAGCCCAGTTTGTAGAGAATTGGGGACAAGGCAGTGCTCAGTGGCCCTCCGCATTCTGACAACGGACACTACCCCGGCAATGATAATTGCCGGGGTTGCAAAATTTCTGGGGAGTGCATGGCAAATACGATCCAAGCTGGTGCGATTGAGTATTGGGTAGATGTTTAAATCTGTAAAACTGTTCGAATTAGCACTTTACTAACTAGCACCTTTTTTGCTGTGACATACTCATCTGGGCTCTTGTCGTTTTTTACTAACTATGAATTTTTTAGAAAACTCCTTTTTAAACAAAATTTATATCTGAATATTTCTTTAGTAATTTTTATTCTTTTTATGATGTAATTGTATTTTAATTCAATGTATGATGTACTTACTTTTATGATACCTTGCTATTGAATAAAGTATTACAACAACAACTGCACACTAGCAGAGAGTGTTGTATAGTTTTGTTTGAAAGATTTGACACAGAGCTTGGAAGCACCTTCATTTGCTTGCTGCAATTTGGAACAAACATAGATTTTTTTAGGTGGATGCCATATGATTGATATTTTTCGTATGAGAGATGTGTTTGCTGGGTGTATTGGAAAGACTCATGCTTGGGTAGGAGAGACACTCATGCTCATTGTGTGAAAAAGTAAATACATTGGGGCATTGGGACTGGCAACATGAATGAGTCAAAACAGAAAAGGCTGAGAGCAGCCAAAGATTTTTTTAACGAACAGGGGGACAGTCCTATTGATATCCCTAGACCCTGAATGGATGGTAAAAAGGAGGCAACAACAACTATCAATCAACAACTAAGTGAATATGAGTAACTGATGAGGAATGAGGTAAATAGATGGTGGAAGGTCATGTGGAACAAGAACTATATCAAAGTGGGAAGAGTACCTTGTGGACACAGGTTCCTTATCACCCGTACATATTAGAATCCCAACCCAAAATTATTCAAAGATTGGTCAGCACTCATGGCAGCAACCTGCAAGAATATGTTTGGTCTGGTATCAAAATATGCATCAATATAATTGGAACAAGTGTTGGACAAAATAACCCAACTCAAATCAATCTTGGAAAAGCACCCTGAACAAGAAATGGTTAAAGACTTCCTGGTGCAGATTAAGTAAATATGAGGAGAGGATCAAACAGAAAAAGAGACACAAGTTTTTGCGTGACAAGCAAGATTACGTGCAAGGCAGGATTTCCACCTTTGGGCCAAGGTTTGATGACACCAGTATAAACAGATTGGGGCTTTGAGACAACAGGAATTAGTCATGTTGTGAATACATTTCAGACACTCCTCGGATCTGGATGAGCAAAACTCATTGGGATCCAGAGAATCTTTTTCCTTCACCTCTCTTGATGAATGTTATTTTTACAGAGAAATCAGACAGTGAGAAGATGACTGCAGAGAGGAAGTGAAGGAAGAGGAGAGCCCAAAGAAAAAGTAAAAAGATAAGAAGAGGGAGAAGAAGGAAAGAAAAACAAAATGCTGCATGGCAGAACAACAAGGCAAACCAAACGCAGATTAATGGTGAGTATATTCTGACTGTGGTCAATTTATCTTCCCATATTTTGACTCCACAAGATAAATGGTCCCTAGAACTGGGACTAACATTTTGCCCAACTGCAAATTTGGACTACCGTGGAACTAGAATTGACATTTTTTTATTTATACAAAAGTTGAAATTGAAGAAGTTATTCCTTCAGAATCTGAAAAAGTCTAACCAATGTCTAAGTTCTGCACTAACACTTACACAAGAAACCGTTTCTGAGGATCTCTCCTTGGATGACATTAGAGGTTTTTCTACTTTGGTTGAGTTGGAAGGTAACCCTGGTAACTGGGCCATGGAGAGGTAGTATTTAGAATCTCTAGATTTTGAACTAGGTAGGTGCATTGAAACCCCCTTCAGACCCAAATTACTCTGTAATCCTGCAACACCTCATGGTATGATTGACACCTTCCATGAGGGTATTATCTAGGATCTCCCCAACACATGGCTTAAAACTACAGATAGCTATGCTAGCAACCTGAGTAGAGGGGAGCCCTGTAGTCTTTGAAGGAGGACCATAACTGGGTTAATAAACCTTCGGACAAGGGCTGAAATGGGGTTCTATGTGATGCCGCCAAATATACCAAGGAAGCCTTTCGACATTTGGATGTTTTGGGTAATTATGAAAAGACTACCTTAAAAATGAACCTTCAGACTGTATTACAATACCAAGGCATGTTAAGTTTATGGCAAGACAAGGGCCTGATCAGTACAGATGAGTATCTTTTTTTATGGGTAATACATCCGGTATTACCACCCTGTGCTTCTACATGCTTCCAAAAATCCATAAGAACAACGTGAACCCTCCTGGGAGACCAATTGTCTCTGCTAACAGCCATTTCCTAGAATCAACATCCATGTTTCTGGATTTTTTTCTATTGCTTTATGTGCTGGCACTTCCATCATATTGCCGGGATCGTACAGATTTTGCCATCAAGATCCAAGATATTCCATGACAGCCACACTACCTTCTAGTTACTCTAGATGTAGTTGCCCATGCATTAATCACGGTCAGAGGATCGAAGCATGCAGATTCTTCTTTAGACACAATCCTTTGAATCACTATCCTCACTGAAATATGTTATTTGAAATGCTATATGTTTGTCTTAACAACAATTTCTTTCTTTTTAAAGACATCTGGTTCTGCCAACCCACAGGTACTGGGATGGGAAGTTGCTTCACACCGAGCCATGTGAGAATCTTCATAGGCCGGTGGGAGGCAACTCATGAGTAGATTGATGAAAATGAAATATGGACAAGACTAATTGCATTTTGGAACAGATATATAGAGGATCTGTTTATCATCTGGGAGGGTCCTAGAGGTGATCTTGAAGAATTCCTTATGGACATCTCATCCAATGATTTGAACCTTCCTTTTACACATATACATGCTACAGAGATGGACTTTCTGGATGTGAGAGTAGAGATAATAGAAAACAGAATCACTACTAGTCTGTTTAATAAAGAAACAGCAGGTAACACCATTTTGCATTCCGTGAGTCAGCACCCACGTAATCTCAAGGGGAGTAAACTGTATGGAGAATTAGTGGGAGCTCAGCGTAATTGTAGCTCAGGAAAAGTTACAATGAGGAGAGAGAAATGATGTTTGAGAGATTCATGGCCAGAGGATATCCTAGGAAAGTTCTACAGACAGCTAGAATGAAAGCGGAAGGTATGTCACACAATTCTCTTCTCACAAACTGACAGAGAAAGAAGGAAAACAATGTGGTACGACTGATCACGACATTTAATAGCGAGAGTCAATCAGTTAAACAAATGATTACCAAACACTGGCATTGGTGAGAAGGGACCCAGTCATAGGCCAAGAAATTCCCTTCTCTCTACAAATCACCTATCGCAAATCTAAATCATTGCAAGATGTTTTAGTGAATAGGTACACCAACAAACAGAATAAGAAGGAAGGATGGTTGCGAGAACAAGGTGTTTTTTTTATAAATGCGAGAAGTGCAAAGCATGCCAGAAAAGCAAGAATGTGAGAACATACCCTATTGCTATAGGCAAGGAAGAGAAGATTAGGAAATTCTTTACATATAGTAGTGACTTCTGTGTCTATGTTCTGATGGGTCCATGTGGACTTAGGTACGTGGGAAGTACAATAGGTCCAGTGAAAAAGAGAGTGCTTCAACATTACAGGACTATAAAGCATCTTGATGAAGCATATCCTGTTGGTAGACAATGGGCTCAAAAACATAGTCAGGATGCTAATCTTCTTTTTGGCATTGACATGAACAAAAGGAGTATCAGAGGTAGCATCAGGGAGAGGCAGCTAACACAGAAAGAGTCTTTAAAATCTTGCTTGGCAGTAAGTGCCCAGGAGCACCGAACGAGAGTGAGGAACTGCATATCCACATAGGCTGATGGGTTAGTACCTCATTTTCATTTTACAGCATACAAATAGGCCAAACAAGGACTTTTTGAACAATACAGAGTGGAGAATTCCATTCTTTTCTCTCTTATTTATTTTTCTTTTTCCTTCCCTTTTTTCTGTTTTGTTTTGTTCTGTTTTGCTTTCTATTTTAAACTGCTGCCTCCAGTGTTTTGCTATGAACCCCAGTGAATGAGTGAAGAAGAAAAAAATCTATTGAAATAATTTGAAAGAATTTATGTGTAAATTGGGACATGTTATCTGATGACATATAGCAACATTTATGTGAAGATGGGGGATCCCCATTTGTTCTCTGGGACACAGAAAGCACTGGTGTTCTGTAGTATCTAGGTGTTTTATCATTTTGGACTCTGTGTACAAAGGAAATAGACTGTGAGATTTTTTGGAAATTAAAAACTTTGTGTTTTTGTTTTTATTTTTCTCTAGGAACATCACTTACTCTGACTCACTTGCAGAGCTTGCTGTTATTAATTCTTTTAGGTGGGAACAATTTCTCTGTCTAGTTTTAGGAATTTGTTTACTTTCTCCTTTGGAATAAATCCTAGGGTTGACATGGAAATGGGGCAGCATGAGTTGTCAGACACCCCAATTCAGATTGTTCAACCTGACTGAAACAGCGTTCTTTCAGCCACTGGGCTATCATTGGTTGACATGTGATTTAAGATGCGCTAATCAGATCAATATATGTATGCATTGCCGATATTCAGCCACTTGGGTTTTATTTACTATACATGATGCAATTGCTTATGTCATATAATTGATGCACTAGCATGATTTATCATGGAACTGCATTTTTTCGATTTATGTGCCTATTGTGTGTATATTCTACCATTTGGTTGTTATCTACTATACATTAAGCAGTCTGCATTGACATACATATATATATATTTTGTGCAAAGGAACGATTTATCATAATATTTCTAGGCTATATGCACCTTTTTTCTGATTTAAATTTCATGTAATTTTTGCCTATGTGTCTAAATGCATAACCCTCTAGTTTGTGCATAATATGCATTTCCTCCCACCTTTCATGTTTAGTATTTTTTCTATGTTTAACACGAAATGTATTCTTTAAGGGAGACTCATGTCAGATTTTCACATGGATGATGTCATTAGTGATGTCATTTCAGGTGTCCTCAGTGATGTCACTGACCAAGCCATGAATGATGTAATATGTGACGTCATCAGCAGTGCATTGAGGGTGCGCGAGTTATAGTTAGCTGAACCAACTATAACAGGGGAATTTACATGGTTTTGTACAAGTGAAATGTCGGACTAACTATAACATCACTGAAACCTATGTTTTTTTTCTGCGAATTTCTAAGGTTTTTTAAATGCTCATTTCAAATTATAACGTGTCTGAAACCTATGTTTTTTTCTGTGAATTTCAAAGGTTTTTTAAATGCTAATTGCTAACTATAGCGTGTCTGAAACTGATGTTTTTTTCAGTGAATTTTAAAGTTTTTTAAAATGCCATGACCTGCCACACATTCAGAGGATCATGGAGGACATGCTGTGGATGGAGGCGTAAAGGATGGCACCCACTGCTGAACATAAAATGTAGCTGGGATCTACCATGCCCTTCAGATCCTCATCATGGCATTGCTACACCAAGGCATGGAACAGATGAATGCTGCTACCCCATACCCTTCACATCTTTGCCCCCTTGTGTGTTAGCACCTCACAGTACAGCAGGCATATGCACTGCACCCCCTGAAGTGTCAGTGGTACACAGTGCGGAAGAGAGTCCATCAGCATCCACTAATGTGTCAGTAGCACACTGTGTGGAAAATAATCCACCTTTGTCCACTCATGTCTCAGTGGCACACAGTCCCTCAGCTGGTACAGAAAACCCCACAGGTGGAGCAGTGCACAGATATGAGGACGAGGACGTCAATGGCTTTGAGATCGGAAGAAGGCACTACCATTCATTTCCTCCACCTGGCCTGTTTATCCTTGGTGCCAGACATGGCCCCACGACCTTCCATTGTCCCATGTTCCCATGTTAATCTCTGATACACTCACCTTGGTCCACGACATGGCCTGCCATATCCTCTTCAATGAACAATGACACTGCAACCTCACTGGGGACTGTACCCTTCCAGTTCTGCGGTACCTGTTATTCCCAGATGGACTCTGGTTCGCCCTCCATGAGCCCATATTATGAAGTGTGCTTGTGCTCATCTAATGGGATGCCAGTGACAGTATGCTACATAGCCTATTGTGTTTCTGGTGCCGTAAACACTACAATGTAGACACAAGCATTAGTCACTTCCTTGTCCGGACATGTACTGAACCACGCTCAGAGCCCCTGAGTCATTGTGGCTATCCCGCCCCTGTTCCGTCATACGCCACGCCACTCCGATTACGTTCTGACGTTGGTCCCACATATCTACCTATCGCAGGCGTACTCGCTGTTGGTGTGCAGGTCAGTGGTCTATTTGTCAACATACCACAGCCACTCCCTGAGAGCAGGTTTGCACACCCATCCGGCGCATGCGTCACACGCCATGTGACCACGCAAATAAAATGGATCGACAATGTCACATCCTTTATTGCCGGTGGTGACTGCATGGTGGACTGTCAAGGGGTCTGAATCATAAAGAGTCCATGAAAAGTTGTGCAGAGAGTTAGTTGCACCCTGAGCTGTATGGCCGTCATGGGCCTACCACCACGTGGCGCGGACTTGAGTTACACAGGGTTAGTGCCACCCAAAGATGATGTGGCCGTCAGGGGCCTACCACCACGTGGTATAGACTTGAGTTGCACAGAGTTAGTCGCTCCCTAAGTTTTATGGCTGTCAGCAGCCAACCAACACTTGACGCACACTTGCGTTGCACAGGGTTACCGGAACCAGAAGCTGATGTGGTCTTCGCCATTGATGATGAAGGACTCAGCGACATGTGTGGGATCTGCTGGGTAAAGGAGCGGTTCCACATAATGTGCACCAAGCCATGATGGTGGGACTGTGCCCTGGAGCTATCAGGGGCACATGGAGTGCCCACTGGTAGATACTCCGGGAGCAGCAGGTAATTATTTGGTCACGGATGCGCAGGGGCGGCAGTGTCTCTCTCTCTCTCTCACTCTCTCTCTTTCTCTCTCTCTCACTTCCCTCTCTTCCCTCGCTCTCTCTCTTCCCTCCTTACCTTCTATCTCTCTCTCACTCTCTCTCCCTTTCTCACTCCCTTCCTTTCCTTCTCTCTCTTTTTCTCACAGGCTTTTTTTTCCTTCTCTTTTTCTCTGTGTCTCACTCCTTTGATATGTGCATTACACACGTCCTTATTTTGTGCTTTATTTTCCAGGCTGTGTCGTTGATATTGATGTATCCGAAAGGAGTTTTCCGTCTTGTTGTTTTGTGTTGAGTTTGTTAATTTTCAATAACGCTTTTGGCTGCTATTTAAGTGCTGTGTGACTCTTTCTCGTTCTTATTACAGTTATTTGGTGGTGTCCACCATGGTGTTAAATTTTGGGGCAGTTATCACGGGAATACTGGTGATGTCTGCAGTTTGCACCAGCTTCTGAATAGTGTGTTAGTTTTATCTCAACTTTAACTGCATTAAAGTGCTGATAATGAGATGCAGAGTATGCGTTCCCATGCAAAAACACACAAGGTGCACCTTTATGATTTATTCTAAACACTAAAATCCTGTATTGAATTGCACTGTGGTAGTGGGTGCATTTACAGTGTACACACAAAATCAATTAAGAAATCTCATTGTATTTATATTGATTGGGAATAGTGGGTCAGGTGCTGGATCTTTACGGGATACACTGCCCAGTTTGTTTATTTTTCTGTACACGAAAAAACCACATCACAACTTTCACAACTAAAGGCAAAAATAGCAATGCAAAACAAATTCTGGCTGTAAGCTGCGTTAGCACCAGGGATTTTACACCTGCTTTCTGCTGGTGTTAAGAAGGATGACTACCCGCAGCATGAAAGGGAACACAGCCAAGAGCCACACTGGAACACCCACAGGTGCCATCGAGTCAATGAGCATGATACAAGGATACTCATGAGCGCCACAACACTCATTGCAACAACCCCAGGACCGCCAATGGCCCCAAAACCGCATCTGAGGAAGTGTGTCCGTGTGTTCATTGTGTTAGCATGATGGGCATGGGTCCTACAACATCGAAGTGTTCTGTCTTCTGTGGACGTTACCATGTCACCTAAGCGTTGGCAATGAGCCTGGACATGTAGCTACACACGCATCCTCCTGCAAGCACAAGCGGTGTGTGGTGGTCCGGCGTACACAGGTCAGCGCAGGGGTGTGCCTATCCGGCAAGGTGAACGGGGTGTCTCGGACATGCCCATGTGCGGTAAGTGTGTCTTGGTGTGGCCGCAGCAAGGGCAGCAGCAGTTGATGTTTTAAAGTGGCATACACCACCTCCAAAGGGCAGTGTCACGGTGTAGTTGGAATGCCACAGGACTTGCGCAAATAGGCATTACAATGGTGTGCCGGAGGAATGCACGGGATACAACAGTGCAGCACTCAAAAGTTTGGGGGCTCTTGGGAGGGGGGAGCAGCTGTTTGACAACGTAACATGCAGTGAACCCGCCCATGTGCCACGTGATGGGCATCTCATTCATGATGATCAGGGTCATAGAAATTCCACAACACCCACGACTGACCTCTGTACACATCCTGTATGAATGCAGCTGGAGAAATTACTGTAGGGATGAAAGGTTGTTTGGCTGAGCTTTTTTGTTTTAGCACATCTGCTGCTCCAAGAAGGAACTTGCAAGTGACCAGCCCCTCCTGACAGATACGATAATATTTGCATTCGTCTCCCACACTACGCACTACCAGATTTGAGAACGAGTACACATCTCACACTCAGGAGTCCTTTGTCGTAGTTAGCGTGCGTGAAATGGCCTTCACACGTACTCCCACCACACCCCTGCCCTGCACCCATTGCACACAGACCCAGCTCATTGCACCAAGCTATGCCATTTCATCCACAAGACTGGCACACAGCAAGCAAGTGCAGCTACAAGCAGAGCCACTGATGCAATGGCAGGGTTTCCCGAACACATGGTCGACTCCATTCACGTCCACCTATACCTTGCACGTCTGCTGCATGTCCTGGGTACACTGCCTTTGGCATTGAGGTGGATCACTTACCGGCTGAGCTTCTGTATTGTGGATGTCACATGCGTTCAACCTGTGTTGCAATGTGGCACGTGCCTATCCGAGTGGTGCATGGACGTGTGCCTCTCCAACGTGTGGGTAGCTGACATGGATTAAGATGGGTGTGTGCGCCCCCTGTTGGCCCATAAACAGGAGTGTCATGGTGATGCCTGTTTATGGCATCCATGTATGTTAGGCATGTGTGTTGGGAATTGGGCCGGGAGATTGCACCTGTCGTATTATGTAGTGAGCAAAGTGACCCACTCCCCGATTCTGCTTTGGTGGACATTGGGTACAGTGGTTGGAGTCAGCAAACTCTCCCAGTCAGCTGAGGGATTACATTGATGACATGCAAAATATTGTGGCCAACCATTACTCATTAGAGATAGTGGCTTACGCAGCTGCACTCGCGTTCATGGACGAGTGACAAGATACCTACAACCACGACTCGATGTCCCACATCGCACATGTCTCGCCGCATCATTGCACGTTGTGTATCTGATCACATGTCCCAAGACGACAGTGGATATGGGTACATTGGCGTCAACTCATGACTCAACTCATGTCCAAGGCAAGGACAACCAACGCTGCTTGACACTGACTTGTGTTGGTGATAGACTACCCCGAGGTGAGCATAGACCTTTTCCTACATTCCTTATTTAAGCATCCTGCTACATTTGTCTGCATATTGTAGCACTACTCTTGGATGTACTGGCATGCACTTTTTTTTAATAAAGTTTTAACATTCTCACTTGTCTCTAAATGTGTTGTGTCTTCATTTGTATGCCAATGTGTGTGTCACATACTCTCTGGCTGCCAGCCATACATGAATTGGTACCCCATCCGGACTGTGGGTTTGTACTTATGCGTTCTCATGTGCCTCTTTTGCACTAACACTTTAGGACGTTTATCCACCACAGGCGAGTGCATTTGTGTCCTGTGTTCGATTCTGCGAATGTTTGTGTTTGGACAACATTGTGTTGGATGTTGGTGTGCTCTGCTTCCTATGTGTGTGTGCTGCATTGTGTGTGATATGTCCCTTTATGTGAGGTTTTGTTCACCCTTCTCCCTTTTAGGCTGTGTGGTTTTCACTTCTGTGCTTGTTCAGTGGTGTGATGTTGGCGAGTTGTGTGACTTGTGCTCCTCGTTGGTGTGTTTCATTTTGGCCATGGTTTGTCTGTAGTTGTGCTGTACTTAATTGTGAAGGTGTGCCATTGTGCCCATCTCCCCCCGTCACCCCACTACTGCTTGTTCCTCTTCCTGGTGCTGTTGTGTCTGTCATTTTGTTGCTCCACAATAAATACATGAAAAGAACAAATTAGAATAGTTCCTTGATTCTTTTAAATTGCAAATCTTTTCTTTTTTCTATTTGTTATTTTTGTATTTTCCATATAAACAGTTTTTTTTTTAATATTCAAGGACACAGAAGTCAGAAGTGCAACGTATTCTATGAACACACTTTCTAGAACATTCTACAACATGTGCAGGTTAAAAGTTCATCAATTTTTTTTTAAACTTAACAATATTTTTTTGCAAAATGTTCTCGAACATTTAACTGCACATGGAGATCAAAAGTTCACGATTGTTATAAGTCCGAACAGTGCCTTCCAAATGCAAGTGGCAGGTGTGGTTGAACAAATTTTATCCTATGATATGTACTTCACGTTTAAACTGCTTTTTCTTCACAAAGATGTTTTTTACACAAAACAAATGTGCACCCTACTTTTAAAAAACAATGCTTTTAATCACCCAATCATTTATTGTTTTATATGGGAAAAAAGTAGTTCCCCATCTTTAAACATATCTCTTATTCTATGAGCGGACTGCATGAGCAACAGACATCTATCTATACCTCTCAGCCATACCTTCACAATGCTAATGTGGATCGTAGGACATAGCTACGTTTTCTGGTACAAGAGGTATGTAGAACAGAGTCGTATTGACTTAGACCTAGGTTTACAAAATGTGGACAGTAAATAGTTTGGACAGAGAGTGAAGTGGCACCAATTCTTGCCTTTGGTTAAAACTTGTTTGCATCTCCAACACCCTGACCTCATGATTGAGCACTGGGGTGGAAACGACCTAGGTACATTGACTGGCATACGTTTGGAAATGCTTATGAAGGACACCTTTAGACAACTGATGTTGCTTTTCCCTCAAACTGTCTTTGTATATTCCAATATATGCCAAAGACAGAAGTGGAAATGGTCAAACCAATTTTGTCCTCACATTGAAAAGTCTAGGGTGAATGTTAACAAAGCTGTGTCTGCATACCTCAGAGACCATATAATAGGGTCCATCTACAACAACAACATACATTTTGATATGGCTCATATCTACAGAAGTTAAGGAGTACACTTCACAGATCAGGGAAATTGAGTTTTTCTGAGTACCCTGAAGCTGTGCATCCACACTTATATGTAGCTAACTAATAAACACAAGGGCTCTTTTTAGAGCCACTTATAATCCCAATATCGGTTTGCAGACTGACAGCTGCGATCCGGCTACAACAGGGAGACCTGTGGGTTGTTTCGCAGGTTCGCAGAGGGAGAGCTGTGGCCCGGGCTCTCACCTTGCACAAGGAGAGCTGTGGGCCGTCTGCTCGCAAACCCACAGCAGCGTGCTGGCTCGCAGAGGGGGAGTTCAGGTCTCACTCTCAAAGGGACACCAACGGACCAACGGTCATGCTAGCTGACACACCTATGACCTAACGGACTGGCTCGCCCATGTACAACTGCGTACCCAATGGCTCACAGACGCACAGCTGCGAGCCGACGGACTGGTATGTTTTATGGTTTAGGGTAGTACCGTAGTGTTTGTGGACTGTAGTGGATTGTGCTGGGGGTAGTGCTTTAGGATTTAGAGTAGTGCACTGTGTTTGTGTAGTGTTTGAAGGTTCGTGCTGGAAATAGTGTTTCAGGATTTAGGGTAGTGCAGTGGTATTTCGGTAGTGTAGCGGATCGTGCCGACAGACTGACTCACAGAACTCCGAGCTGATGCACTGGCTTGTAAAGGCATAACCACGACCTGCTGATGTAGGTAGAGGCAGTGTGAAAAGGTTATCTCACACAGACACAGATGCCAGAGTTGCCTGCAGAGATAAAACTTTGAACCCGATGGCTTGTAGACGGACAGATGCAAGCCGACGGACTGAATCACAAAATGGCTGTCAATACTTCCTAGATTCAACAGTTCATAGCCAATCAGCCACAAGCTCATGCTCGTAACTCCTCAGCCAATCAGATGTCAGAACTCTCAAATGTCAATATCGGTAAAATTTGATATTTCCCAAAAACTACTGAATAGATTTACACCATTTCAACAAAAGCGTGTTTTCTGGACCATCACCTTTCTCCCTGCCAAATTTGGCGTAATATCTTTCAGCAGATTCACCTGTAGGCGTCTCTAAAGTTTTGTATGGACATTGTCTTGAGAAAACACGTTTTGCGAACCCCTTTTTTCTTAACCCCCCCCCCCGAATAATAACCCTCAAACTTTCAATATAGGAACTGATCAAAAAAGAGAAACTTTTCGGATAATTTTGTAAAACTTCGTCAAACTACGCCAAAGTTATAAGGACATGCAGGGCTCCAAGTCGGGGGCTGGTGCAACGCCTCTCCCAACATAACTGAAGCCCCGGAGCTGCGGGGACCACAGTGGGCCCCCGCAGCTCTAGCAAGCCCCGCTATTATTTTTTAACAAATGCCCCTGGGACCTACCCACCCGGGGAGCTCATTAAAATAAAACGCGGGAACCTGCGACCCCAGCGCTAATTGCGCGTTTTTTTTTCAATTAAAAATGCTTTTTTTGGGACTGGGGTCCTTTTGGGATCATTCAGCACGCCTGGGGGTCAGGGTGTTTCTACACTGCCCCTTCTCTTGTTTTATATCTTTTTTTTCTGGAGACTCGGTTCTACTGAGTCACAAGATCGCTGCCAACACTTCCTGGTTTGGAGTGTTAGCAGCCAATCACTGTGAAGCATGTGCACGGCACTTAGGCTCTGCCCAGATATCGAAACTTTTATTTTTCTAATTTCCTAGCAACTACTGAATGGATTTACACCAAAAGGTTGCTTTCTGACCCACGCACTACCTTTGTGCCAAATTTGGAGTAATTGCGTTCAGTAGTTTTGGCTGTAGCCTTGCACAAAGTTTCTTATAGGAAAATGATTTTATGACTTTTATGTTTTGAATTTCTCAAAAACTACTGAACGGATTTACACCATTTGAAAAGAAGGTTGCTTTCTGAACCAAGCTCCACCTTTCTGCCAAATTTGGGGTAATTCCGTTCAGCAGTTCGGGCTGTAGCATGTCACAAAATTTCCCATAGATATTAACATGGGGAAAACGTGTTTTGGGACTCCCCTTTTTTTTCAGCCCTCACTTGACATATCCAGGATAGGAGCTGGCGTGGATAGACTTTTTTTTGGAAGAAAATTCTTCAAACGACACCAAAGTTATAAGCAAATCAAAAAATGCTTTTCCTGTGGAGACTAGGTTCTAACTATAACTACCTACTAGCAACTGCCATCATTGATGTCATTTGAGATGTCATCAGTGGCGTCACTAACCATGTCATGAATGATGTAATATGTGACGTCATCAGCAGTGCATTACACGCGCAAGTTATAGTGAGTCCAACTAACTATAACGTGGAATTTCAATGGTTTTATTTCAGTAAAATTTCCAGCTAACTATAACTGGTGTGAAACCTATGGTTTTTTCAGTGAATTTAATAGGTTTTTTAAATGCTAATTCCTAACTATAACTGGTGTGAAACCTATGGACTGGTGTGAAACCTATGCACACAGGGAGCTGCATATTAGCAGCTCCCTGAGTGTAAAAAGCAATGTTGGCTCCCGTAGAAGGCAGGAGCTGGCCGGGACAGTTGGGGCCTTTAGGCTCCGCCAGCGGTCCCCAATTAGCTGCCCATCCCCCGGGGAAGGAGTCTGAGGGTTCATGCGGACCCCCTTCCTTTCATTAATGAAAAGAATTAAGGCAGGGCCCAGGGTCTCTGGAATAAAATTGTTCCCCTTCCATTTTTCAATAAAAAAGAGTCAGACTCCTGGGGATGGTGTCCCCAGGGGCCAAAATGTTTTAGGAACTGTGGGCCATGCAGCTTCCCATTCCTAAAAAAATAGAAAGTATTTTTTTTTAAAGCCAGCAAATCACTGAGGTCCTGCCTCCTTTCTCCACTACTCTGCAAATGTGCCTCCTGGTGTGCTCTTGGTTGGGGGCTGAAGTCTCCTTCACTTCTGTGGGTCTATGGGGCCAACTAGCCCACCATTTACTTCCAGTAAGCCCACAAAGTGGGATTGCGAGAGGTGGTTGAGGGCCATGCCCCTTTCTCCACCATTCTGCAAAAGCGCCTCTTGGTGCACTGCTAGTGGGGGCATGAGGTCCCCTTGCCTCCAGAGGGTCTCAGGACTGAAGTAGACTTTGCCCCCAAAACAGTAGGCACCAGGAGGCGCATTTGCAGAGTGGTGGAAAAAGGGTGCATGTTCTCTGACCACCTCTCAGCAACCCACCTGTATGGGGCTTACTGGAGGTAACAGGAGGGCTAGTTGGCCCCTAAGGACCCTCAAGAGCCAAGGGGACTTCATCGTCCAAATAGTAGTGCACCAGGAGGCATATTTGCAGAGTGGAGGAGAAAGCGGGCATGGCCACTAAAAACCTCGCTGCATACCCACTGTGTGGGACTTACTGGAAGTAACAGGAGGAGTAGTTGGCCGCCAAGGCGCCTCAATAGCCAAGGGGACTTCATCCTCTTATTAGTAGTGCATCAGCAGGTGTGTTTGCAGAGTGGTGAGAAAGGGGGCATGGCCTGCTAACAGATCTCAGCAATCCTGCCGTACAGGAATTGCTGGAGGTAATAGGCGAGGTAGGTGGCCCCAAGGACATCCTTGGGCCCACATACCCCTCCTGTTACCTCCAGTAAGTCCCAAACAGCAGGATTGCTGAGAAGTTGTCAGAGGCCCCCTTTCTATACTACTCTGCAAACCTGCCTCCCGGTATGCTACTAGTTGGGGGATAAAGTCCCCTTTGCTTCCGCTGGACCTTGGAGGCCAAGAAGCCCTCCTGGTGCCTCATATAAGTCCTACACAGAGGAATTCCTGAGAGCTGGTCATAGGATCAGCCCCCTTTATCCACCACTCTGCATACGTAACTGCTAGTTAAAAAAACCTTAGAAATTGATTTAAAAAAATCAAAGGTTACAAGGACATTATAGTTAGGAATTAGCATTTAAAAAACCTTATAAATTCACTAAAAGAAAAACAAAGGTTACCAGGAAGTTATAGTTAGTGATGTCACTGACCATGTCATGAGTGATGTATGTAGATATAAATAGTCGCTGAAAAAAACAAAGGTTACAGGGACATCATAGTGAGGCTCAGATTTCCTTCATACAAAACCAGTGAAATCCAGTAGTTATAGTTAACTGAGCTAAATATAACTAATGCCACAGAACTACACTGCTTATGACCACACGTTTCATCACTCATGACATAATCAGTGAGATCATTGATGACATCACTGATGGCATCTCAAATGACATTACTGATGACATCACTGATGATATCATCTACAGAAGCACCCACGTAACCACTCATACCCCATACAACCTCTTGTACGCCCACTCACATACCCATGTAACCACTCCCATACCTATTTACAGACCCATACCAGTACTCATATACACACATTCTTCCATATAGGTACTCACATACCCACTCACTCATTCATACAGCCACTCGTCCAACCATTCACTCACCCTTAAAGCCACTCATACTACAAGTCACTTACCTGCACACCCACTCACATAGCCACACACTCATCCAAATAGCTACTCACACATCCACGTATTTACCTATGCAGTCACTCACACAACCACACAACCACTTGCATACCCATTCACACATCCATACAAGCACTCACCCATCTGCTCACTCACCCATACAGCCATTTACACAGACACTTACTCTCCAATGCATCCACTCACACACCAACTCACTCAATCAAACACCCACTCAAACAGCAATGCATTAAATGGGGTGAAAAGTTACAGTTAGCCCAGATTACTATAACTGAGAAATGTTACAGGTTTTGTATCTGAGTCTAACTACAACGTCCATGTAACCTTTGTTTTTTCAGTGAATATATATATTGTTTCCTCAACCTGGAATTCTTTTGAAAAAGAAAAATAAAACTGGGAAAATCAACGTTTCGGCAAATGTGATTTAATCTGATCTGAAAGGATCTTTGTTGAAAATTGGCATGGCTCTGCCTTGAAATCCACACCGAAGTGATGCACCGTGGGTCGGAGCGAAGAAGGAGCCAAAACATGTGGCTATATATAAATCTATATTCAAAAGACTCTGCCGAAAACCGGACGCCCAGCCTAGCAGGTCAGGACTTGTTTGGCGACGTCTCCGCATAACATCTTTCATATGTAAAGTCACGCCATCTTTGCAGCATGGTATATAAGCCCACCACTTAGAAGGTAAGTAAAAGGAGTTTTAAATCACAGCCGGTAATCCACATGATTCAACCTTCATTCGGTTTTAATCATATGCCTTGTAGGAGGGACAGTGGCTTAGAGATTTAAATAGCTGAGATCATAGACATAGAGGAAGGACTCAAAATACCAAACACAGTGTTAATCCAGTGTTGATCACTTCAACACTTGTATTGCTCCTTTGTTGTTTTATGATCAGCCGATGTTTGAAAAATACTCTGACACATTTTCTGCCAATGCATTCGTTTTAGACAATGTTTGAGTTCATTATCACTCTGAGTACAGTAACCCCAGGTTGCCAGGACTTCATTTTCCAGAATGCCTTGCGATTGTTAACATGAGCATTTTCGTTTCATTCTTCTTGTCACAATAAACCCATGCCTCCAAGCATAAAAATTGTGAAATAGTGCCCCCTTACAAAGCTTCAGAGTAGTCAATTCAGTATAGGGCTATGTGGCAACATTCTTCACAATAATTACCCAAGGCACACTTGGGGGCCAACTAGCCATCCTGTTACCTCCAGTAAGTCCCACCCAGCAGGATTGATTAGAGGTCTTCAGAGGTCACACACCCTTTCTTCACCACTCATCTTCATCCCCCTACTAGTAGTGCACCAAGAGGTGCATTTGCAGAGTGGTGAAGAGAGGGGGCATCACCTCCTACCATGCCTCAACAAACATGCTGTGTGGGACATGTTGGGAATAACAGGAGGGACAGTTGCCCCCCAAGAAATAACTAACTCACCCACTCATGCCATCATAGAACCTTCAATGCACCTACTCCCACACAACCATTCTCAAAGCCATTCACAGACCCATACCAGTACTTACACACACACTCACTGATTCATAGATCTACCACACATCCACTCGCTCACCCATAAAACCACTAATACACCTAGTCACTGACTAATATGGCCACTGACACACCCACCCATATACCCATACTGCAACTCATGCATTATGTCAGTCACCCTTAGAACTACTCACACACCTATTCACTGACCCATACAGTCAATCACACAGCCACTTACTCACCCATACAGTTACACACAAACCCACTTACTTACTCATACAGATAAGATGCAGCCTCTGAGGAAAGAGTCTATCTCTGAAACGCGTCAGGCGAGGCATGCAAGAAGATTGAATTTGTCTTTCATTTTAAGGTGTCCCTGCGCTTTGAAAACTCTTGCTGTGAGTGCTTTCCAAAGAAAGGCAACTTGTGGAACTTAATGTGTACTGCCCAGCCAGGTCAGGGATTGCACCTTTGCAGGATTTATGGCAAGTCCTGTGGCGAGCGATGATTTTGCTCTACCTTGGAACAGCAAGATGCGCTTTACTTATGGGGGCACTTTTATTGAATGAACATTTGACTGAATAAATGAAGGTATGCTGCTTATAATTACAAGTGTCCTTTGTTTCTGACCCACATGGGTTTTATTTGCACTCCAACTCTCGTGATGCAACATTTCAAATGCCCCGATGGGCGTGATACTTAAAGAGGGGATAATCAGTTGGTGAAGTTTTGAAACAATCACTGCAGAGCATGCGGCCTCTGAGGAAAGAGTCTATCTCTGAAAAGCGTCAGGCGAGGCATGCGAGAAGATTGAATTTGTCTTTCATTTAAAGGTGTCCCTGCGCTTTGAAAACTCTTGCTGTGAGTGCTTTCCAAAGAAAGGCAACTTGTGGAACTTTATGTGTACGGCCCAACGAGGTCAGGGATCGCACCTTTGCAGGATTCATGGCAAGTCCTGTGGCGTGAGATGATTTTGCGCTACCTTGGAACAGCAAGATGCGCTTTACTTATGGGGGCACTTTTAATGAATGAACATTTGACTGAATAAATGAAGGTATGCTGCTTATAATTACAAGTGTCCTTTGTTTCTGACCCACATGGGTTTTATTTGCACTCCAACTCCAGTGATGCAACATTTGAAATGCCCGGATGGGCGTGATACTTAAAGAGGGGATAATCAGTTGGTAAAGATTTGAAACAATCACTGCAGAGCATGCGGCCTCTGAGGAAAGAGTCCATCTCTGAAACACGTCAGGCGAGGCATGCGAGAAGATTGAATTTGTCTTTCATTTAAAGGTGTCCCTGCGCTTTGAAAACTCTTGCTGTGAGTGCTTTCCAAAGAAAGGCAACTTGTGGAACTTAATATATATATATACAACATTCTATTGGGAATAACTTTGGCGCCGGTGGACGAATCTTCGCAAATTTCTCAAAGTTCGTGGCCTGCTCTGCTCCTTCCCTGAAAATGTGGGGGGATTCATCAAGCGGGGGCGGAGATAAAAGGGGGGTCCCAAAACGTGTTTTTTCCATGTTAATTTCCATAGGGCGGTCGAACTCACTTTTAGCCCGAACGGCTGAATGGATTTCCACCAAACTTGGCAAAATTGTAGGGACTGGTACCCCGATGTGCCTTTGCTATGTCTCAAGATATATACTCCAGTGGTTTTTATGAAAATTAACTTTGAAAAAATATATATTGGGCTACATTGGGCTATATATATGTTAGAGCCCAAATGTAGCCCAATGTAGCCCAAAGATAGCCACCAGAGACAAAAAAACAAATGTAGCCCAAATATCAGCCAGATGTAACCCAACTATAGCCCAATGACAGAATGTCCCAGAGTGTTCTAAAGAACAACTAGAGTGCTAACAGTCTTACTTATGACAAAAGTATGGCACACCTGAAGTCATCTTGATTGGAATAAAGTGTAAACACTTAAAACATTTAATTTGCAAAGGAACAAAATGAGGGGGTTCATTTTGCCATAGAAATTATGATTAGTGCTGAAGAAAGAAAAATGAGGGCACATTTTGAGTGACTTATCATATCCTCTTATATTTCATTAAAAAAATTCTGATATGCAGTCTCCCAAGATGGCCACCAGAGACAAAAGAGCCCAAATATCAGCCAGATATCACCGCTCTTTTCTTACCCTTCCACACCCCTGTTCCTTTACTACATTTTCTTTGAATATCTACATTCCCCATGTTCACTCTCCTTCTCCTCACTCTCCTTCCCCACACTCACCTTCTTTCAGTCCCCCTACTTCACTTCCTTTCTCCTCTCATACCTTTCTGTTCTTACTCATTTTCCTTTCCTTTATCAATGCACTCCACTTCACTTACTCTTTTTCATTTTTTTAAGAATATAGCTCTTTGAGGAGAATTGGAGGTAGTTCTGAAAAGAACTTCTTTTTTTCTTCTTTTTTCTTTTTTTAGAACAAAAACAAAAACAGGGAATGGAAACTGCTCAACAGGAGCAAAAAAAACAAAAGAAATTAGGGCTGGGAACGGCAGCGATGGTTCTCCAATGCTCGAACCATGAGCAGAACACTTTGCTCCCAAAGGTAAGTAGCTGATCGCAGTATCTGCATTTCAGGATGCCTTTGTTGAATGCAGGCTGAATGTTTGGAACCAGCTCTTGCGATCGCCCCCTCCCTGAAGTAGTTGCTCCTCCGGTGGATGTTAAGGCCCCATCACTGGGAACCTCTTGTGCCAGAGCCCTGACACTTTCCCGGGCAAAATTCTGGGGGTGCCTCCTCTCCACATGGCGAAGCATTGTGGAGTTCCCAAAAGAATATATCTTTGTGGGGTCACCCCGTGACAGGACTGTGTGGCAGATCCTGCACTCCACTTTTGGAGCATTGACCTTCTTCTGGTCATCAGGTATGGAAAGAAATTTCCAGATGAAATGCTCTTTGACCTTTGGCTGAGGAGGCTCTTCATCAATGAATTCAGGCTCATCTTCACTGCTGGATGGTCTGGCAGCCATGATTATCCAAGAAAGATCGAAGAGAAAAAAGGCAGGTCTTTCAGTTACAAAAGTGATAGAAGAAGTGAAGGAAATGGGTGGGGATTTCATTCTTTGTAAAAAACAACTGTTAGCAACCAATGAAAAGTGTTATTTTAAGGTCACATGACTTGACGCGCTGATGCTGCGCGCACCGGAACGCTTCCGGGGCGCATACGCGGCGCGAACTTAGGGGCATACGCGGCGCGAACGTAGGCGCTTCTGGGGCGCATACGCGACGCGAACGTAGGCGCTTCCGAGGCGCATACGCGCGCGAACGTAGGTGCTTCCGGTGCGCTTACGCGGCGTGCCGAAGTGACGTTTTGATAGGTTCACGGAAATGCAAAATTATTTTCATTTCCTTATTCAAAAAAACTGCTTTTATATGTATGGTACTATGGCATATGTGTAGGACTGTATGGGTGGATGAGTGTGTATATGTGTGTGTTAGTGAGTGAATGACTGTCTCACTAGTGTCTTTATTAGTAACTACATTTGTTTTAATCTAGTATATGTGAGTATTGATATATATAAATGAGTATATGTGAGAGTGAGAGATTGTAAGAGTTCCTGTTTAAATAAGTATGTCTTTCTATAAGTGATTGTTTTAGAGAGTAAGTATGTGTAAGTTTCCTTAGAAGTAAGGTGGTAGTGGGTGTATAGCTGTATATGCAAATAAATGGATGTTCAATAGTTTATTTGCATGTGTGAGTATGTGTGTGAGTAACTTTTGGATGACTGTCGGTGTGTAACAGGATGTATAGGTGTATCACTACATATGATGAGTGAGTATATGTATGAGTGACTATATAGAACTGTTGGTGAATGAGTGGATGTGTATATAGATGGTGGAATTACTGAATTGGTTGTTGTAACTGGTATGGGTATCTCCATTTTTTTGAATATTTTAGTTTCTATTTTTGAATATGTGTTTCAAGGATTACATTACACTGAAAGGAGGTCTGTCACTCTGTCACAAGGATGGTGTCATCAGTGATGTCATGAGTGATGTTACTGACCATGTCATGAGTGATATAATATGCGACGTCATCAGCAGTGCATTGCAGGCGCGCAAGTTATAGTGAGTCCAACTAACTATAACGTGCGAATTTCATTGGTTTTATGGCAGTAACATTTCCAGCTAACTATAACTAGTGTCAAACCTATGGTTTTTTCAGTGAATTTAATAGGTTTTTTAAATGCTAATTCCTAACTATAACTGGTGTGAAACCTATGTTTTTTTCAGTGAATTTCATCATATGTTTTTTAAATGCTAATTCCTAACTATAACAGGTGTGAAACCTATGGTTTTTTCCGTGAATTTCATAGTTTTTTTTAATGCTAATTCCTAACTATAACTGATGTGAAACCTATGGTTTTTTCAGTGAATTTCATAGTTTTTCTAATAGCAAATTTCTATAGCTATGAAATATATTTTTTTTAATGAATCCTATATTGTATATTTATGTAATACTATTTTTTATATGTATATTCTTCATTTAAAAAAAAAAAAAAGTTTTCCCTGGAGCGCTCCCGGTGCGCGCACCAGGGAGCGCCCCGGTCAGCGCAATTTTGTGGCGCGGCCCGGGGCGCGTACCGGGGAGCGGGGCGCTCCTTGCCACGCTATTGCCGTGAACGAAAACATCATTGTGACATATCGCGTAGCCGCGTCCGCGTGATACGCACGGCGTAAGCGCACCCGGAAGCAGCCACGCGCATACGAACGCGCTACGTAAGCGCCCCGGGGCGCGCCCTGGGTCGCGTAGCGTAAGCGCGTCGGTCATGTGACCTGAAAATAACACTTTTCATTGGTTCAGAACAGTTCTGGTTTTCAAATGATGAAGGCCCGAGTCATGTGACCTGAAAATAACACTTTTCATTGGTTCAGGACAGTTTTGTTTTCCAAATAATGAAAGCCCCCACCTTTTTTCCTTATTCTCACTTTGTCCGTTGACTGAGGAAGACCTGTTTGGAGACCTATTCACAATTTGTACCGAAAAATTGCTACAGTAGCAGCAGCAGCAGGAGCATCTCAGCCACCACCACCCCCACCACCACCACCACAAGGACCACCACAACACCACAGTGGTGGAGATGAGGAGGAGGAGCAGGAGGAGGAGAGGAAGACGTTCCACCTGTAAGCCAAAGGAGCACATAGTCTGGGAGTTTTTTTCTATCCCGAAGGACCAGAAGAAAGTTAATGCGCCAAAGGTGTCTTGTTTGATCTGTTGCACTGTACTTTCAAGGGGGAACCCTAACAAAAAGTACTCTTTTGGCAACAACACTATGATTCGCCACATGCAACGCCGGCACCCTATCAACTATGCTAGGGCAGAGGTGAGGGAAATGGCCAGAAACCCTCCCCAATCTTCTCCGAGCACCTCCCAAAGAAAACAACCCACTCCATCGGGTCCAGAGGCAAGGGAGATGGTCCCAAACATACAAACCCGGTTTGGACAATTCAAAATTGTTTGTATTTTTTGTGGGCATACAATTACTTATGGTGAGCAAAGCATTAAGCTCATCAACCGTGCTGGTGACAACCACGTGTGCCCCAAAAAACCTTAATTTTTTCCAGATTTTTTTTTCTCCAGCTGAGCCGTTTACAATTCCCTGTTTTTTGTTTGTCCCCATAAAAATAACAAAAAATATATGAAATTGTTCATAAAAGCCATAAAAAGTACAAAATGTTCCAAAAAACAATAAAAAAATATAAAACAACAAAAAGAGTAAAAAAAGTTATTTTTAGAACTACCTCCAATTTATAAAAAAATGCTTCTCTTTTTTAAAAAATCTGTCACTCTTTTTTTCCCCATGGTACGCTCCCCGGTACGCTCCCCGGTGCGCGTACTGGGCGCTCCCCCGCGCAAATCGAAAAACATATATATATTTTTTTTGCCCTGCGGGGCCCTTTTATGGCCGCCACATCAAACCTAGGGGGTCAGGGGGGGTCTACCCTGCCCCCTTTTGGTCATTTCCCCCTTTGTTTTTGCCACGATCCTACCGAGACACAAGATGTCAGCCGCTCCGAACTGTTTGGAATGTTGACAGACACCCGAGAGCCAATCAGCTTTCCGCTCGCGAACTCGCGTAGCGAACTGGTGCGCGCCCCGGTGCGCGTACCGGGGCGCGCTTATAGATATAGATATTTTTTTGGACCTAAATTACTCAAAATCCACTGGAGCACATATCTTGAGACATAGCAAAGGCACATCGGACGACCAGTCCCTACAATTTTGCCAAGTTTGGTGGAAATCCATTTAGCCGTTCGGGCTAAAAGTGAGTCCAACCGCCCTATGGAAATTAACATGGGGAAAACACGTTTTGGGACCCCCCTTTTATCTCGGCCCCCGCTTGACAAATCCCCCCTAACTTTCAGGGAAGGAGCGGAGCGCCGCGAGGCAAATTTGAGGAACATTTTAGGCAGATTCCTCAACCGGCGCCAAAGTTATTCCCAATAGAATTTGCGAAATCCCTATACAAAATAATCCTAACTATAACTACCTACTGGGGACCGCCAGTAGGTAATAGATATATATATATATATATATATATATATATATATATATATATATATATATATATATATATATATATATATTACCTACTGGCGGTCGCCAGTAGGTATATATAGTTAGGATTTTTTTCCTATGGGACTTTTGAAAATTCTATGTCTAATAACTTTGGCGTTTGTGGACGGAATTGGCTGAAATTTTCAGGAAAATGGCACATTTTGTTTCTGAGCAGCCCCTGAAAATTTGGGGGGGGTTCTTCAAGGGGGGGCCGAGAAAAAAGGGGGGTCCCAAAACACGTTTTTCCCATTCATTTTTCCATAGGGCGGTTGGACTCACTTTTAGCCCGAACGGCTGAATGGATTTGCACGAACCTTGGCAAAATTGTAGGGACTGTTAGCCCGATGTGCCTTTGCTAGGTCTCAATATATGTGCTTCAGTGGATTTTGAGAAATTAACGTTTAAATCAAGATATATATCTGTAACAGCGCTCCGGGCAGCGATCCGGTTAGCGAACCTTTCGCGTATCGGAACTTTGCGATGCGAAGCTGATTGGCCCTCCGGTGTCTGTCAACATTCTAAACAGTCCGGAGCGGCCGCCATCTTGTCTCTCGGTAGGATCGAGAGACAAGAGGAGGCCAAAACAAAGGGGGAAATTACCATAAGGGGGCATAGTAGATCCTCGTTGACCCCCTAGGTTTTATGTGGAGGTTTTAAAAGGGCCCAGGAGGGTCAAAAAATTTTTTTATTTTTTTTTGCGTGGTAAGCGCCAAGTTCGCGAACCGGAAAGCGTTCTGGGCAGCGTACTATAAGGATAAAAGAATGATAGACTTTGCTAGTACTGTATGTTAATTATTTGTTGTTTTTGTTGTTTTTTTTTGTTTTCTTTATTTTAAATTTTTATTTTTTATTTTGATTGTGTGTCATAATTCATTAAACTTTTAACATTCAATAAACATATAAAAATAAATAATGTGTGAAACAATTTTTGAATTAAGAAATTAAAATTTATTTTTCATTTTGTTTTTCAAAATTTAAAAGAAAATCTAAAAAATCGTGATCATTTTTTTCTTCATTTTTTAGTAGAAAATCTACTGCATCTATGCATTGGACAAGTTCATTATTTATTGTGTCGTCGTAGAAATCCATGTCATCTTGTGTCTCAATTTTTTCTTCTGTTTCAGTTTTCATGTTGTTTTGTTGTTCTTCCATTTTCAATTCTGAAAAATGAATTTTTAAAAAATATATCAGTACAGAAAGGGCTTTGTTGGGTTTCAGTACAGATTGGCAGTTTGGTTATTTATATAGTGTTTTTTTCACAAAGAAAGGTGTTGCCTGCAATTAAGGTCTATTGCAGGGGGCCCCCTCCTTGGGCCTCCCATGGATGGTGTCAGGAGGTATAGGGGAGGGAGAAGGAGACGCTCCCTCAATTGCAAGGAGACCATTCACAGGCACTGAGGGGGCCCATTGTCCAGCATATTTGCGCCCCCACAGTTTTAACTTTTAGACCACAATCAATTCTCACACCTATGAAGGTGTGAGATATGTGTGTGGATTTAAAGTTAAAACTGTGGGGGCGTCAAAATGCTGGACAATGGGGCCCCCTCAGTGCTTGTGAATGGTCTCCTTGCAAGATGCCACTTATGTAAATTGGAGGGGGCTTTGCGCACGTTCCTTTTTAGACTATGGTCTTGCAAATTCTTGGAATGGCTCTGCCATAACTAAAACAGAGTAGTCTATTTTTTTCTATAAGTATTACAGAGTGATAGAATATAATTCTCAGAAAATGTTTTTCTAATTAGGTTTCAGTACAGAACATACTTAAGTTTTATAAATAATATCTTACCTTTTAAATATAAGTTGAAGTTATCAGTTGATTTTTTGTTGTGCACTTCACGAAGTAGCAGTCAAAATGGCTGTGTTTCCTTCTCTTCCTTTATATATATTCAGGTATATAACCAATCAAATGTCAGGTAACAAAAGTAGAAAATGAAAGTAACATTTTCATTGGTTGTCAATTCCAACACTTCAGATGTGTTTTGTGAAGTAATTTACCTCACGGTACTTAGAGAGGTCTACAGGCTAAATGGCTAAATGAAATTTCAATCAAATTTGTGAAAATGAAAGGGATTTTTATGTAGTATGAGCTAATCGATATTTGGTGAGAGTGTCTCTAGTCGTTTTTCTGTAAATTACTTTCCCACCTTTTTTTAGGACCGCTTCCCGGAAAGCGGCTCGGTTAGCGAACCTTAAGCGTCACGGGAGTCCACCATTTTGTGTTTCGGTCGCATTAAGATACAAGATGGAGGGCAAATAATGTTTAGAATGGGTAGAAGGGGTCATGGTAGACTTATCTTGACCCCCTAGGTTTTCTGAGCGTGGCTGAGGAGGCTTATATGTGCGGAAAAAAAAACTTTTTTTTAAAAAATTCCGCGAGGTTAGCTTTCGGTTAGCGAACCGGGTAGCGCTCCGGGGAGCGAATTTTGTGGAAAATTAGTGAAAAAAGTTAGAGGAAAATAATAATTGTGAGTGATCAGATGTAGGGTAGCTCTGAGAAGAGCTTTTGGGTTTATGGTACATTTAGGTACTTATAAGTAGGTACCAATGCACAGTCTTAAATTCAGAATGAAAATTCTGTTGCCCTCATCTGAGAAGTGAACTCCATCTCCTCTGTAGATATCTTGCATGTAGTAACGCAAGTTATTGTTGTACAGAGAGCCCATTCCATGGTCTCTCATGTAAGCTGAAACAGATTTGTTTACATGCTTCCTCGCTTTCTCAATTTGTGGACAAAATTGGTTGGACCACCTCCATTTCTGTCTTTGGCATATATTGGAATATACCAAGGCAGTTTGAGGAAAAAGTGCCATTAATTGCTCAAAGGTGTCCTTTAAAAGCATTTCCAGACCTACCCCTGTCAAAGTGCCCAAATCATTACCTCCACAGTGCACTATTAACAGGTCAGGTTTTGGCAAATGCATAAAGGTTTTCACCAATGGTATCAATTGGTGACATTTTAATCCTCTTTGGCCCAACCACTTAATTTCCACATCTTGTAAATTGAGGTTAGGTAAATTTCTGCTCTCAGCATACCTTTGAGCCCAGTGGATGTAACTATGTCCAACAATCCAGACGTTAAACATGGTGGGTGAAGGTTGTTCTGCAGTCAGATGAAGTGTGGTAATGAAAGGGCAGTTGAAACAGTAGGAGTTTCTAAAGAAAAAAAACTGTGGATTTACAATGCTAATGATTCATTAGCAGTGATTGGTGCATTTCCATTTCTGAAAACAGAAAGTTAGGGTGCATGGATGTGTTCTTTGAAAGATGTAATTTGAATGGTCAAGGAAGAAACATTTAATGAAAGATTGCACTGGATACGCAGGTGCACTGAGAGTTCAGAGTTCAATTGAAACATTGTTGTGTGAATTTGCAAACATGAGAGGTCTTCCAGGAGGTGGTTGCTATGGAAACAAGGCAGACAGGGCAGAGGGGGGAAGGGTTTTGATTTGAAAAAAGTGAGGGAAGAGGTATGATTGGCTAATATGAGAGATATGTGAAAAGAATATCTGTATTTCTGTGCTTTCAATAGCTGCAGCCTTTGGAGTGCATCCTTTTTCTTCTGCTGAAGACAATTTGGTGTATTTCTCAGACTGTTTTCAAAACTCAAAAAATATTTGCTAAGGTGAGAAAATATTTATTTAATTTAGATAGAGAATAGTATGATTTAAGGAGAAAATGATGAAGAAAGCTGTGTTTTTAAAATGTGGTTTTGTCTCTAGTGATATACTAATAGAATTAGTTTCATAGAGAAATTGTAATTGCATATTTGGTGTAACATTCTGGCATGCAGTAACACAAGTTATTGTGGTACATGGAGCCCATTTTATGGTCTGTTATGTAAGCTGAAACAGAGATGTTGCTTTTAAAAACGATTTAAGAAATCAATTTCATTTCTGGATATGTACTGCTAGAGCTTCATAGGTTGTTTTGAGCCATATTTATAAGGTATTTGAGTGTCTAAGATGTTTTGTTTTCCTTTTAAAATGTAAAGTGTTCCTCATGGGGCAAGTGTCTTGTAAATACGCTCCCACTTGTGCTTGGCAAATTTAGATTTTGATTATGGGAGTTACCTAGCCATGTTAATAGTGTCCCAAAAATGGTGCTAGTGAATTGCAGAAAACACTTTCATGTGTCTCAAGGACATTTTTAGTAATTTCTTCATGAATGCAGGTATACAATTGATTTATATGCTGTGTTTAAAAACGAATTTTGAAATCAATTACATTTCAGGATATGTTCTGTTAGAGCTTCATAGGTTGTTTGGGGTCATATTTAGAAGGCATTTTAGTGTCTTTGATGTTATTTTTCCCTTTTTAAATGGAAAGCGTTCCTCATGGGGCCCTGAGCAGTTCTTAGCCATGTTATTTAATAGGAAGTGGATAACATGGCTAAGAGCATTTGCTGGAAAGTGCATGAATATTGCTGACTTTTCTGCGATGTTATTTTTCCCTTTTTAAATGGAAAGTGTTCCTCTTGGGGCAAGTGTCTTGTAAATACGCTCCCACTTGCGCTTGGCAAATTTAGATTTTGATTATGGGAGTTACGTAGCCATGTTAATAGTGTCCCAAAAATGGTGCTAGGGCATTCCAGAAAACACTTTCATGTGTCTCAAGGACATTTTTAGTCATTTCTCCATGAATGCAGGTATACAATTGATTTATATGCTGTGTTTAAAAACGAATTTTGAAATCAATTACATTTCAGGATATGTACTGTTAGAGCTTCTTAGGTTGTTTGGGGTCATATTTAGAAGGCATTTTAGTGTCTTTGATGTTATTTTTCCCTTTTTAAATGGAAAGCGTTCCTCATGGGGCCCTGAGCAGTTCTTAGCCATGTTATTTAATAGGAAGTGGATAACATGGCTAAGAGCATGTGCTGGAAATTGCATGAATATCGCTGACTTTTCTGCGATATTCATGCATTGCGGCCGTTTTTTTTCACATTTGCAAGCACTTCTTAGCCATGTTATCCAATGGGAGGTGGATAACATGGCTAAGAGCATTTGCTTCAAAGGTTGTTTGGGGTTATACACCATTTTTGGGAAATTAGTAACATGCCTATCTAACTCCCATAATCAAAATCTAAATTTGCCAACCGCAGGTGGGAGCATATTTACAATAAATTTGCACCAGGAAGAACGTAAAATAGCATACTAGATACTCAAATGCCTTATAAATATGACCCAAAACATCTTATGAAGCACTAGTAGTGCATATTTCCAGAAATGTATTGGTTTTCATTTAATGATTTACTTCATTGGTAGGCCTTCACATGTTTTTTTATTTTGATATTTTTCAGTGAAAATCTTATCTGCAACCATGTGTTGGCCTCACCTCAAATAAACAAAACAGGTGATGGACTGAATGTGGATCAATGACACACATTTACCCCAGTCTAAAGATCAGGGCCTAAACAAATCTTTAGATAGGCTACATCTTATCGTCATCCTGAATTAATGATTTAAAATATTAGGGAGTGATTTATGAGTGTTGTATGCCTTTTTTGTACCATTGAGTGTCATTTTTGTGATGCAGTGCTGGTGGAAAACATTTGCTATGTTAAATAATTAGTACGGCATTAAGTTTTAGATGACTGTTATTTATTTACTGTTTGGTAATAGTGGTTAATAACATTTTATATTATATTTTTCCACAGATTCAACTGCAGATTCTTTCATAGTTTGGAAAATGCCTTCCAAAAGTCGAATACGAAAGGCTAGAAAACGTCAAAGACAGCAGGATGATGTTTTATTGCAGCAGTCCTCTTCCCCAAATACTTGTCAAAACACCAAGAAAGGTCCGGGTAAGAGCACGAAATCATTCTTAAGAAATATTTGTAGTAAAAAAAGTTTTGCTCAAAAAAATGTTTCAGTCCACAAAAAGAAAAGCAATTTAAATGGAAAGGAGAGACCCATCACAAATGTTACTGGTAGAGGAAGAGATAACTCTGTGCATGATAGTAGAAGGAAACAACAGTTTAGGGACATTCGAAATCGAATGTTCCGTAATAGGATATTAGTTAATTTATTGAAAAGTATTAAAAAGAAAGGCCAACAGAAAGCGGCATTTTATAAGAAGAAGAAAAATGTAGAGAAAATTATTGATCATGCTTTTGAAATTAAGCGAAAGTTGTTTATTTTGGTAATCAATAGAATTAGGAAACTAAGCAAGGTAATTTCTGATTTCAAAACAAAAAGTAGATGGAAGAGAGTAGTAAATCGTACTAACTTTTGTGAAGTTTTTTCCGGAGAATGGATGCATAGTTCAAGTTCTGAGGCATTTTTTAATGAGGAGACTTATTTTCAGGATAATGATTTGGTGCATGCAGTTGACATCAGTGGTCGAGCTTATGAAGTGAAGGATGGTTGTCCAGTTGAAAAAGAACAACTTGTGACAACAGAGACAGAAGAGGCGCTAAGTGATGAGGTTTTAGGAAGACGTCCTAAGGGTCCTGTGTACATTTGGAAGTGTAGTTCTATTTGCAGTGTGCGACAGGTTTCCATCAATTTGCTTTGTGATTTTATACGGACATTTAATAAGAAAAGTTTGAAGCAGAAAATGAAGTTGTTGCAAGATTTAGATCCTTGCTGAGTGAGAGAAATGACAGGTTTGCGTGGTCATTCACTGGCTTGTCTTTCCAGGAGAGTATGCCAGAGTGTTTTTCATCATTTCAGGATGCTAGCAGTGCATCATAATAAAGTGAGAAAATTAGTGAGAATGTTGTATTATGCTAAGAGTCCAGCAATTATGCTTAAACAATTATGTGCTGCTCTTTTGCATGGTTCTGAAATAGATGTGAAGAATATTTGTGAAGAAATTGAGTTTTGTTACTTTGGTAGTAAAGATGAGAATGTTCAAATTGACCCTGAAGTAGAGGGTAATGTGGAAGATAATGTACAGGTTTCCAGTACAGATAATTTTCAGAAGGAAATTGCCACGTTTCAGATGAAATCAAGTGAGAGGCCTAATTTCACTTGTGTATGTTGTCGACGCACTTATTATAAGAATCAGACTAAGGTAGTGGATTTATATGCAAAAAGTGGAAGGGAAAATAATAGTGAATGGAAGGATTTTGCCACATACTTGATGGTAGAAAATTATTTTGATTTGGGATCGGATCAACGTGTGTGTACTTATTGTTGTAATAAATTAAACCAAAACCAGATGCCTGCTAGGGCAGTTCATAATAATCTGGAATTGGTTGAGATTCCTTCTGAATTGAAGGATTTAAATACTTATGAATCTATTTTGATTCAAAGTATCCATCCCTTTCAGGCTATTGTAAGAATGGAGCCAAAGACAGGGAAGTTGCCTCCAGCAGATTTACAGAGAGGATTAAAGGGAAGAGTTGTTTATTTGCCTCTAGATTTGAAGAAAAACATTAACACAATTGGAATAGAAAAAGTGGAAGAGGAACCTCTGGTTATCTTGGTTAATGGGGTTCCGACAAAGAATAAGAAAATATGGCAAGATTTAGTGGATGTTAGGAAAGTCAAAAAGGCAACAGTGTATTTGAAGAAAAATAATAAGTACTATAAGAATGTATATGTTGCAGAAGAGGAAGTAAGTGATGAAGAGGATAGCGGTTTGTGTGCTGGCCAAATTGAGAAAGTAGAGGCCTCTAAAAGTGAAGAAATATATGAACATTATAGTGTTCATCCTTTGCATTCCAAGGAAGTCATGGGGAATGCTATTGAGTTGTTTCAAATGAAACAAGCCAAAGGGAGTCCCATTAGTGTTTGGGAGGAAAGTTTGGAAGCTCGGTGTTTCCCACAGCTATTTCCCACAGGTCAAGGAGGAAGATATGATGAGCGACCTCATCAAATTCCTGCGTCTGAATACCGGACTTTACGATTGTATGCAGCAGATCCTAGGTTTCGGCAATGCATTCCCTATTTGTTTCATCTCCTGTTTGAAAGCGATCTGTCTGGACTGTCATATGCAGTGAACCACATCTTAAAAAGTGGTATACAGATGCGAAACATCTCGGCAAGTGACTTTATGCATAAAGTCAATGTCCAAGACAGTATTTTGGATTCTCACTTAATTAATCTCATGGCGTGTCAGCGTGGTACTAATGAGTACTGGTACCGTCGTCATGGTGATTTAAAATGTATGCTGAGGAACTTAGGAACTCCAACATGGTTCCTCACTCTGAGCTGTGCCGAGTATGGCTGGGAAGACTTACTTGAATTTCTACGAGAGGCAAATGGAAATATTGAAAACATTGAATTCAAGATACCTGGAGAACTGTGTTCTTTGGATCCAGTGAATGTATGCAGGTACTTCAATCATAGATTTGAAGCTATGATGTCTTTCATCACAAATAAAAAGAATCCACCTCTTGGAGAGGTGTTGGATTTCTTCTGGAGAAAGGAGTACCAAGCAAGAGGTGCCCCTCATATACATATGTTGTTGTGGATCAAGGATGCACCTAAATTTGGAACAGATCCGGATGACTTAGTGATGAATTTCATCGAACAGTATTCTACGTGTGCTGTTCCAAACGCAACGGAGAAGAAAAGTCTAAGAGAACAAGTTCTACGTTTCCAAAGCCCTCGTTGTGGAAAGTACTGTCGTCGTAAATTCAGAAACAAGGACAAGTTCTACACCAAATGTTGTTTCAACTTTCCACGACCGGTGATTTCTAAAGGAAGAGTGAACAGTTTGATGTCTTCGCTGCGACATAATGTGACGAGGAAATCACCCAAGAATACATACAATTTGAAAAGGAACGAAGAGTCCAAGTACATCAATGACTACAACCCAGTGATTTTGTCCATGTGGAATGCTAACATGGATATACAGTTTGTGGCTGACAACTGTATGGCTGTGGCTCGGTATGTGACATCTTACATCACCAAAAAAGAAAAGACCGAACTGAAGGATATGTGGGAGGACATTTCTCATGAAAAGAGCCTCAGCAAGAAGTTGTACAGTTTCAGTCTGAAGATGTTGTCGCATCGAGAAATCGGAGCTTACGAATGTTCTGACCGGTTGTCTTCAGCAAGTCTCTATGCCAAATCCAGGAGTCTCGTTTGGGCGAGTCTTGGTCTTGCTGCAACGCGAAATCGAGTTCTAAAACCTGTCCAGGAAATTGAGTATTTGGCAGAAAAGGAACCAAACAGTACCGACATTTTGAAGACCAACATGTTGGATACATATTATCCAAATCGAAGCAGTCACCTTGAGAATGTTTGTCTATATGAGGTTCTCCAAAATTATATATTCAAGAGGAACATCAAAGAAGATATTGAGAAAGGAGTGTATGCTGTAATTGGAAGTGAGGGATGCCTGGTCAAGCAAAGAAAATGCCAATTAGTAAACCATCGAAAATTGAGTGGTGAATCTCCAGAAAAAAAGGAGTTTTTTTATTTAGCACTTTTGCAACTTTTCAAGCCTTGGCGTGCAGAAGAGGAACTGCTTGGAGATTTCCTCTGTTACGAAGACTCTTTCAATGCAGCCAAGGAGTCCATAGAATGTCCTGCTTTTTCTAAATATCAAGAAATGCTAACTTTGGAAATTGAGCAGGAAGCAACGATTGCAGCCGAGATTGCCAGAGACAGTTCTCAGGACAGTCAGAGTTCTGTTTCATTGAGTCAAGATCCACTTGGAGGACCTATTATCGAAAATGAAGCTGCCACTGCTATGAATGAAGTGGAAAGAGCCATGGCACATGCTCAGGAGGATTCAGTTAACTTAGAAGACTTGGAAAAACAACTCAACGTTGAGCAGAGGAAAATATATGATGAAGTTACCACGGAAATTGAGCACGGATTAAGTCATGAGAAGAAAGAGTGCTCATGTACGTCGTTGAAGCCTGTCCGACTGTACGTGAGTGGAGAAGCGGGAACTGGAAAAAGTTTCCTCATTAAAGCAATCTCTTGTTATTTGAAGGAAAGGACTGAGTCATCGCTGTCTTGTGTTGTCACCGCTCCTACTGGACTGGCAGCACATAACATTAAAGGTATTACTTTGCATCGTCTACTGATGCTGCCGGTGGAGCATGACAACAAATTACAATACAACAAGTTATCTGGAGATGCTTGCTGTGAAGTTTCAAGAGTCTTGAGGAAAATGAAACTACTTATCATTGACGAAGTAAGCATGGTTTCCAATGTCATGCTTGCCTTTGTGCATTTGAGAATGCAAGAAGTACTTAAAACTGAATATGATGTGTTATTTGGTGGGAAACACATCATTGTTTTCGGAGATCTTCTGCAGCTGACACCAGTAAAAGGTCAACCTGTGTTCAAAATACTCACGCATGAAGATACCAGGAAGTGCCTAGGGAGCATTGGCAACGTCAATATATGGTTAAACTTCAATTATGCAGAACTGCATCAAAATATGCGTCAGGCAAAGGATGAAGATTACAAGAATATTCTACAAGATATTAGAATTGGAAAAGTGACCGAGCATGGGAAAGAAGCTTTAAATGCACGATTACTTCCAAATTTATATCCCAAACAAGAGATTGTGCCTGAGAATATTTTTCAGAAAATTACTGAGAAGAAATCCGGGATATGTCTCATGCCAACTCTTGCAGAATGTGCCATCTTCAACAACAAAATGTTGAATTTAGAAAAGCAAGAGATTGTGAAACTTGAAGCTATCGACAAATTAGAGCATATGGGATCAACAATTATTTTGTCAGACAATTTGAAATCAAAATTGGATTCATTAGAGAAGACTATATCTAAAACAGCGGGTTTTGAAAAGACTTTGAATGTGTGTTTAAATTGCCGAATTATTTTGAGAAGGAATTTACATGTAGAAAGAGGTCTGGTGAATGGATCAATGGGTAATGTTGTTGATTTTGAGAAATACAGAAATAGAGATGGAATAGAATTTTTAAGAATTAAATTTGATGGCATTGAGGAAGTACAGCAAATTGGTCGTTGTTCTGCTAGGTTTTTGCTTGTTAAAGATTTATATGTTCGCCGTAAACAGTTTCCTGTTTGCTTGGCATATGCGGTGACAATCCATTAATCGCAAGGTTTAAGTGTAGACTGTGCATTGGTGAATATTGGCAGTTCTGTCTTCAAGGAGGGTATGGCATATGTGGCATTGTCACGAGTTAGAACTTTATCGGGATTGTACTTGATTGACTGTGATGTCACAAACATTTGTGCGGATCTAGATTGTGTTAAGGAATACAATAGGTTAAGAAGAGAGTATGCGCCACATTTGCCTCAATATCCTTTGTTTGAGAAACGTGTGGTAGGCCGCAAACGTAGAAATAGCAGTAATAGTAGGGAGGTTGTTGCAAAAAGACTAAAAGTCAATGAACCGAAAATTGTTAGCAGAAAGAAAGTGGATTCTGTTGAAGATGTTGTCAGTTTTCAATTTGAAAACAGTTCTGGTGTCAACTGCTATGCAAATGTAGTGGTTAATGTTCTCTTTTCACTAGAGAGTTTAAAAGAACAGATTCTGTTGAATTCTGAACAAATTTTATGCTGTTTGTTGAATTCTGTTTTCGAGAAATGTAGCACTGATCGAACAAAAGTAGAAAGTGTGTCTGAAGTTCGTTATCTGTTAGATGAATGTTCAGGTCAAACAGACTTCTCTGAAAATAATCAGCAAGATTGTCAGGAGTTTTTAATGTATATGCTTGATATATTGCAAGTTGAGGGTGTAGATGTAGATCACCTGTTTGGGCTTTCTTATCAATGGCAGCATGACTGCGAGAATTGTAGGCTATCAAGTACTACTAGTGTAGACTCAGAAAGATTTATATATTTAACTTTGCCAGACAGTAAATCAGTCTCCTTTAATAAGCTAGTAAATGCAGCAGATCACAACATGGAGTGTAGCCAATGTAAATGTGATATGATGTCAACATTATTTATACGTAGATATGGCCAGTATGTCATTTTAATGATCCAACGTTGTAGGCCTGATGGATCAAAATTGTCAACTTTAATAAAAAATTTTGTGGCTTCTCAGCTGTCAATATCAGGGAGGACTTTTGTTACTGTAGCAATTATCTATCACGATGGTCCATCAACAACATCAGGACATTATACAGCTTACTTAAAGTCTGGAAACGGCTGGTCATTCTGTAATGATTCCGTTGTAACGTTCAAAAAAAAATTGCCGTTTGACCTTAAAAATTCTTACCTGGTGTTTTTAAAACCAAAATTTTAAGTAGAGGGAATGTAAGTCTGCAATGCTGTCTAGATTAAAAATCCAACTATATAAACTTGCTGCAAGTAAGTCTGCTTCATAGTAAGCAGTATCAGTGTCATAGGAAAAGGAGAACATGAGTGACAAAGAAGAGTAAGTTATTAGTAGTCCAGGATTGTGAAAATAATCTCAAATATTTTATTTTTGAAAGTTGCGAAAATAGAAAATGTCGGGATTTGATTGGAAGAATAACAAGACTTGCGAATCGCGGCAACATGATTTGGTCTAGTGGAAACATGTGATATAATGAGAGAAGTCTTTTTTTCTATGTAACATATTTTACGTATCGATGGAGGTTTTCTTTCAGAAAGTGGCGGGCTGAAAATATTTGTAGCACAACAGAGTGGATGCTGTTCATAGGAGATCGTTCGACGTCATTGAAAGTAAGTTAATTTTAAGGAGTTTTGAAATCAGATTTCGAAGGTTGTATGGGTTTTTTAAACACAGTCATTTTGATTGTGTTTTTTTTTCCCCGCTGTTACATGATGAATACCTTCAAGTCACTGATTTAAGTGAAATTTGATACATTCTGAGAACAGCAAAAAGAAACCATTTAACATGTATAATTAATGTTATGCTTTTTGTCCTTATGATATACATTTAGAAATGTGAGGTACATATGGGTAAGCTGAGTTCTGTAAATATCAATTTTAATGCTTTCAGTGCTGTACTTCTGGGTAGTGTTTTTTTTAAAAAAAGAAAAGAGGCCTCACCTCAAAGAAAGCTCTTGAAAGCACACATCTTATTTGCATCCTAAATCAAGCATTTACAATGTTAGACACAATTTTATGATGGCTTTACATCTTTTTTGCGCTGCTATTGCATCACTATTGTGAGACATTAGCAGTGCAAGAAAAACATCATGTTCCAAAATAGGCCTCAGTTCATCAACATCAAGATACAGTTTCTTTAGAATATATATCTTTAGGATTGTGTAGGGGACGTAGAGAAGCAGAGACTTCTGTAAATGTCAAAGTTGTTGAAAAACTGTTTGTTTTTGAACCTTTTCCCTTGTCTTTTCTAATTTTTAAATACATGTTTTAATATTTTTGGAAATGTTTGTTCTTTTTTTTACAGATTGAAAGTATGAAAAAATATTTAAAAAAAGGTAACAAGAATTATAAGGTAAATGTTTTCTACTCTTTTTACCCGCAATGCACTGCTGATGATGTCATTGACAGTATCTCTCATTTACTCTCTATAGCTGTCTTTCTTTTTACATTATTCTCTGTTTACTTCCCTTATACTAACTCTTCTTTTTTTTAAAAAAATATTTTTTTAGTTCGCTTAAAGTTCGCGAACCGGTCAGCGAACTTGAAGCGAACCAAAAGAAATAGAGGTTGCCAGAGTGATAAACATTCTAGCAATTTTGTTTGAAAGGGGAGGTAGTTCTGAAAAGAACTGTTTTTTTTTGTTTTTGTTGTTTTATTTATTTATTTATTTTTTTTGAACATTTTTTGATTTTTTTTGTATTTTTAGAACTGTTTTATGTTTTTTTTGTGTTTTTTATGGAGGGGAGACAACAAAAAACAGGCATTGAAAACGGCTCAACTGGAGCAAAAAAAAAAATTACTTCTTGGGTGCATTAGGGCATTTATGATTTTCGAACGCCATGTTCATCAGGTTGACGCTCATGTTGCCATATGACAGCATAGCACCACAGTATATACAACTTAACTTCATATGCTGGAAGTTGGGTTGAATGTTTGGCACAGTTTCTTGTGCCTCTCTTCCCGTCAATGACATTGTGGAGGTCGATCTGGCCACAGGAGTTGTCGTGGGATTGTCTTGAAGATCCCTTAACTCAGCCCGGCTGTAGTTTAAGGGATGCCACCTGCTCATGTGTCGGTGCATCGTATAGTTGCCCATACTGTATTTCTTATCTGTGCCTCTCGACAATCTGTAATCACAGATGAGGCAGGTGGCATATTTAGCATTCACCTTCTTTGATCCAGGAGGGATGGAGAAAAACTGCCAGATGAAGCTTGTTTTTCGCTTTGAAACCCGGGGCAACTCTTCGACAAATTGTTGTTCCTCTCTGTCCTCTTCTTCTTCTTCCTCCTCTTCCTCCTCTCTGTTAGGGATAAATTGAGTAGGTGGTCCTCTCTTCTTATGAGGAGGTGGAGGTGGTGGTGGGGTTCCACCAGCTGCAGCAAGTACAGAAGCCATTGTTCAATTCTACCTAAATGGTCTTTCTCTCACCAAGATGAAAGTCAGAGTGAGGAAATAAGGAGGGGTTCACATGATTTGGGGAAAGCAAAAGTTCTGAACCAATGAAAAGTGTTATTTTTAGGTCACATGACCTAGTCATACATCATTTGGAAACCAAAAGTGAAATGAACCAATGAAAAGTTTGATAAACAAGTCACATGACCTGTTCCGCTTACGTTACGCGGCGTGCGCCGCGTCCCAGATCGCTTCTGGTTCGCGGTCTCGAGCACTTCCGGGAGCGCTAACGCGGCGCGTCATTAGACGCATTACGCGATAACGTGATACGTCGCGCTTCCGCGACGCGTCACAGTTCCGCTAACGTAACGTTGACCGGTTCGCGGACTAGATCGCGGCATCAAGATGAGCTAACGGAAAGCTTCCCGGTTCGCGAACTAGAAGCGAAGAAAAAAAAAATTTAAAAAAAAATTATCAATAAACATCTAAATATATTTTGGGATTTAAAGAAGAATACATTTTACAGCTACAGATGTTAGCTTTTAAAAAACCAATGAAATTCACAGAAAAAACCATAGGTTATAGACCATATATAGTTAGAAATTTGCATTTAAAAAACCATTGAAATTCAATGAAAAAACCATAGGTTATAGACCATATATAGTTAGGGATTTGCATTTACAAAACCTTATTTTACTCGCATAAAACCATTGAAATTCCATATATAGTTAGTTGCGCTAACTATATATCGCGCACCCGCAATCCACTGCTGATGATGTCACATATTACATCATTCATGACATGGTCAGTGACATCACTGATGACATCACTGATGACAACATCCAGTGACTGTATGTTTCTGTAAAGTGTAAATATGTCTTACATATTGAAGAATGAGTGGATGTATAAGTGTTTGGATGAAGGATTTAGTAGGTGCATGACTGACTGTATGAGTGAGTGATTAAATATGTCTCACTGAGTGCATGGGTTAGTGACTAAACTGTCTTAATTTGTGCATCATTATGTCTGTTGTTCTGTAAACTGCTGCATGTGTTGATAAGTAGCTATATGAGTAACTATATGGGTTATTGATTGGTAGCCCAGGTATTTGTATGGGAGACTGAGTGTGTGTGTGGGTGGCTGGGAGGTGTATGACTCTGTGCATAGATGTGTGAGCAGTTGATTCACTAGATGTATGGGTTCAAAAGTGCATGTGGAAACAGCTGTATGGGCGGTTGACTGTGTGCATGAGTGTACTGGTGAGTGAATGGATATCTCAGTGCTACATGTCAAAGTGAATGTGTGAGTGGCTGTATGGATCATTGTGAACTTGTATCAGGGATTGTATAAGAGAGTAAATATGTGTTAGTATATGTTTGAATAAGCAACGTTTGTATAACTGTATAGTTGAGGAAATGGAGGTGTGATTGATTCTTTGCATGACTGACTAGGTGTGTGAGTAACTCCATGGATGAGTGACAGTCTGTGAGTGTCTGTTTACACTGATTGTATCTAAGGTTATATTAGAGTCTGAAGAGGTTCATCGTATTATCACATGAATGATATCATCAGTGATGTGATCAGTAATGTCAAATGAGATGTCATCAGTGATGTCATCAGTGATGTAATTTGAGATGTCATCAGTGATGTCATTTGAGATGTCATCAGTGATGTCATCAGTGATGTCACTGACCATGTCATGAATGATGTAATATGTGACATCATCAGCAGTGGATTGCGGGTGCGCGATATATAGTTAGTGCAACTAACTATATATGGAATTTCAATGGTTTTATGCGAGTAAAATAAGGTTTTGTAAATGCAAATCCCTAACTATATATGGTCTATAACCTATGGTTTTTTCATTGAATATATATATATATACATATCAGGACCAGGTTTCCATAGGAAAAGCATATTTTGGCTTCCCTTCCTCAACACTTTGGCTCTATTTGATGAATCTTCACAAAATTATCCCCAAAAAAGTGACCCGCTGAGTTGACTGTGTATGGAAAGTTTTGAGGTGATTCGTCAAGTGAGGGACGAGAAAAAGGGGGTGTCAAAAAAAGTGTGTTTCCCATGTTAATTCCCATAGTTATTTTAGATATTTCTACAGACCAAACCGCTAGACCGAATTACACCAAATTTTGCCAAAAGCAAGCTCTTTGTTCCAGAAAGTGCTTTTTTGTTTTTTGATGTAATTCCGTTCAGTAGTTTTAAAGATATTTAAAGAAAGCCAAATTTGTAAATCGAGGGACGCCAATCCTCTGAGGATCCAACACTCTGCGCTGTTATCTCATTGGCTGCCAACACTTCAACCTGTAAGTGTTGGTAGCCTTCTTGCCACAGTTGGGTCCCCCCAAAAAGTTAGAAAAAAAGAAAAGGGGGCCTGTTAGGAATACCCTGGTCCTGGGTTCATCAAAACTGTTTTAATTTTTTGCTGTGAAATCGTGATGGAGTCGCAAATCTGTGGCAAAAATGAATTAACAAAACAAGCACGGTCTCCCATGCTTGTTTACAATAAACCCACAGTCTTTTATTTTGTTAAATTTTTTTTAATACATTTTTATTAATTTCCAATTACTCTCTGACATGAAATGCGACAAATTCAGTTTACAGTACATGCTTAATTGCTATACCAGTACTTTAACGGATCTTACTCGCATTTATAATAAAAGTGACATCCTAGTTTTTGTTTGCACGGGACCTCCCTTATTGTGGATCTAAGTTTTATTTGACATTGTGCTATATGCCCCAGTCATGCTAGTACTACGTACCTGCGTTACTTGTGCATTTAACAATATACTTACTAACAAACTGTTACTAACAGAAAGTCCCTCTCCGCCCTCCCATGCCACCGGTGCATCGGACCTGCTTATCTCCCATATGAATGAAGGTCTTTAAACCCTTTAATTTAATCATCACAATTTCAAAAGACAACAAATTTATGTCATCATGTAGGACAATATCACAATTATTCCTATATGGACAAACCCTATTGCACTCACCTCATCCCTTGGCCACGGGTAGCACATTTAAGACACTGCAACCAAGCTAGTGTCTGAGTCTTCTTCAAGTTTTTGCAGTTCTACGATTAAGGCCTCCCATGCCCATGCTGCCTCCAGTGCCTTCTCATTGCTAATTCTCAGAGCTAGTTCCAAGCGTACTGTGCCCTCACTTCTGGCCCATTAAAGTAATTCCGTTTACCATCTTTCAAGGCTGGGTCCCTGCCTCGATTTCCAGTGTGCAGTGAGTTCTCTCTTTGCTAATAACAAGCCTAGGTCCAGGAATTTATTTGTGACTTTCGTCTTGGGAGTGTGTGGAAACCAGTGCAGTAAGCAGGTACCCATATCAGGAACTATCTGGCTGTCTGAGAGACTGCAAAGTAGGTCCACCACCACCTCCCAATGCGTTCCCAATTGTGTACATCCCCATAGCATATGTTGAAACTCCCTCTAATTTGCAGCGCAGGCACTAGGCTATGTCAGCCCTAAAGTAGCGATTAATTTGTGCAGGAGTCAAATATGCTTGATGCAGTATAAAGTAGTGTATTTGTTGGAATCTGTCATTCTTAGAGCCCTTCCAGGCTCTCCGGACCAACTGTACCTATGTCTTAGGGATCTCCCTACCCAAGTCTGTTTCCCACTTTCTTTGCAACTCCCTCAATGGTTCCAGGGTTTCGCCTACCATGCGTCTGTAATGGCACATAACAGCCTCAAATGTTCCAGCTGCAATTACCATATATTGGCACGTCATTGATGTTTTGGGTTCTGACAACCCTTCCCTCCAGTGACATATTATCGCAGAGACTAGGGCTGAATTCAGCAGGTAGTCCCCCGAGGAAGGTCTTATCGGTCTTGAAGGGTTAAATAGGGTAACAAGACCCTGTCTTCATATAAATCTACCAATATCTGCACTCCCTTCTCTTCCCACTCCGCTAGCGCTGATACAATAAACCCCCAGATGGGCCAGGTCCAGGCCATGTGAGTATTATGAAAATGACTTTTTTGAGCCTGGGGAATGCCACTCCCCCCACCCGCAGGGCAAGGTCAAAATTTAATAATATAAACATATTATTACTATTATGATTGTAGTGAAAGTGTGGTATAGCTGAACTAATTTGTTATGATTGGTGTGATTTTATTATCATTACCTATCACTAATGGTAATACTGTGAACGTCACATCAGCCCCACCTCTTATTATTCAATATTGTCTCTATGTCTCCCTTCCTCACAGAGCCCAGCCCATGGGGAGGACGTCTGCTAAGAGATACTGCTCCCGGCCAAGGGCGCACCACAGATGGCCAGCAGCAGCGGAAGAAGCACTCCAGGACAGCCTTCTCCCATGTGCAGGTCTTCGAGCTGGAGCACCTTTTCAAACAGCAGCCTAGATTTCGGGTCCGGAGCCCGCAGCCTCCCCTAGCCGTTTTTCTCAAGCTCACCTAGATCCCGGTCAAGATCTGGTTTCAGAAGCAACGCTACAAGGCCAAGAGGTGCCAGCTGGCTACTGAGCTCCCTGTCACCTACCCCGCAGCCGGCACCTCCAAGAAGTTGGCCATCAAGGTGCTTGTGCTCAATGACCACAGCTAGTACCAGTCAGGGAAGCTGCTGCAGCCCTCGCTGTTTTCTCTTCAGCCCTCCTACTACTACCCATGTTAGTGCCTGCTAGGGTGGACATCTCCGCTGCCTGCACCCAGGGTACACCCTGACTGAGCCCTGTGGCCAGCAGCATGGAGGATGGCAGTAAAAGGTTCTGACATCTGCAGCTCGGCTGCACCAAGGTCTGGAGTACACACCAGGGCTTAACGGACCCTGGCATCTGCTTGACATCTCTATTGGGGCCTGGCATTTACAGAATTACTTTACTGGAGCCTGGCCGCTACAAAATGGCTCCCCCAGGGGGCTGTGTGTCTACAGAAGGGCCTAACAGATCTCTGACAAATGTTAAACATCTGCACTGTGGCCTGGCATTTACAGAATTACATTTACCTACAAAATCTCTGCAGTCGGGCCCGGCGTGTATAAAACCTGTTCGCCAGCACCTGGCAGCTGTAAAAAGGCATTGTATCAACAAACCCTCAACAAGGGGACTTGCATTACTCTACAGCTGCACCAGGGCTTGGTGCTGCAAGAACAGCTGTACCGGGTCCCGGCTCCTCTGGAACAGTGAGGCCAGTGCTTTACACTGTTGTTCCAGCTACACTAATTAGCATTGCACTTACAGAATAGCTGCACCTGTGCTTTGAAAATAAAAAAGGCCTCACTTGTCCTTTGAACACCAAGAACTGCTCTACTGGTACTTTTCACCAGTGAACCTGAATGGCTGAGCTGGGACTCTGGGTCTACAGGCTGTTAGCGCAGGCAGCAGATTAATCATAGCCCACATTGAGGTTCCGTGACAATTGTAAGTGGTGTTTTCGACTCGCTCGAATATGGACGAGTGTGGTATCTATGAACCGCAAATGACGAGCTTAGTGGGTGTACGCGTTTTCGCTATGCTACTATGTACTGTTCGTCTAATTCATGGGTTTCTTCATCTGAACCCACGGGTTCCATTTTAGATACGGCATCCATTTTGTTTCTTGCCCTCAAGTAGCCAGCGAACGGACATCGTCCGCTTCGTGACCCTGGGATTCCCAAGCTCCTGCGGAAGACACGTGTTCCTTTGAGGGTGTCTTTATGACGAGGGGGATTATACAGTAAAGGCAGATGGCTCCGCTCGAAGAGCATTGTGCCGTGCCGGTCTATTGTTTCAGCCGTGCATGCATTAGGCATGAGCCCTTTGATCCTGCAATCATGCTTCCGACACTGCCCCCACACCCTTCACTAACTGTTCTCTGTCTTCCTTCCACCTGTTTCTGTCTTTTCTCCTAGCATGGTTTTACAGTTCAATGGAATGTACGTAATGGTGAGATTATTTGCTTTTACAGTTGAAAACCGGCGATGCTACTGTAATTATGCTCCGGACCCCTGAATACATGAAAGCGACCCTTTTGAGATTTACTGTGGGAACTGGGTTGTAACCTTTTGTTTTCCATATTGTTCTATGACGAAAAACTGTATAAAAGGAGCGATCCACAGATACAATTCGAAGCAGTCTCCTAGAATATACACACGTTGTACTTCTTGTGACTTCTGTGTTCCCTGCAGTAAATAAACCTCGAATCTTTGACGCCGAAGGAAGTGTCCCGTGTCTCTGTTATTTGTACGCCGGTTTCAGGTGTTGTCCCTGGTACCGCTGGGTCTTAGAAAAACCCAGTCCTTCAGTTGTCGCCCAAGTGGGGCGACATCAGCGGTACCGGTCCAAAGCCCGACAATCGTGAGGAACTTCGTGTGAAATCTCCGAGGGAAGGTGCACCCCGCTTCATCGATCCTGTTGTCGAAATAAGTGGCCCGAAGACTTTTCCCGCGAAGATCCCCACCTGCTGACGGCTGCGACGGACTGATGCCCTGACTGTCGACCTGTTTTGGCGCCTGGCGTAGACCTTTGTACAGCGAGACGATAGACGGGCCTTCCTGGTGACGCCATTGTTCTTTCAGTTAAGTATTTGTGGGTCGCTCCCAGCCCTTAGTTGTTGGTTCCTTTACGGGACGTTTGCTTTGTTATTGAAACTTGGTCATATGCATGGTTCCATTGCATTTGTGGTTCTTAGTTGTTGGTTCTTAGTTGTTGGGTTTATCTTTGACGATTGCAATCGCCAAAACCGAGGGTCTTGCATTTTTTTGCAAGGATATCGTAATTCGATAACCCTTGAAGTTTGGAGACTTGGTTAGCGTGCACGATGCCTAGCCGTAGTACTTTGTTTAGCTGCTTTAAATGTTGCGCAACGGATTCCCGATTGGAGGACTCGTGTCCGATACCTCCGGTTGGAACTCCGATCTATGAGTTATATAGTCGACATGGAGTGGGTCCCATTGCGTATAATGATTTCTGGGTCCGCTACACAAAAGAGGACGGTGTCCTTAGTTGGCCACCTCATGGCAGTTTCGAAACTGCAATCTTGGATAATCTCGAGGCAAAATTGTTCAAAAAGAAGTCTAGGCCGGCCATGTTTGATTCCTTTTGGTTATGGCGCAAAGAGTCAAGGCAGAAAGAAATCAAGCAGCTTAAGCGTAATAAGAGAGAAGGTATCGTTACGACGATGAGAAATGCAGATGAGTATCAGCGAGATAAAGAAGAGAAAGAAAAGGAAGTTTTCGATAGACTGCAGCGTATGGCGGTGGACAAGTGTTATCCCGCTTTACCGACGGGTACTGATAAGAAGGGAGAGGAAGCAGTGGAAGATCCCTTGTTATCATATCTATTGAAGTCGCCACCTCCATATGCGCAGGATACTACAGCCCCTGTTGTTCCTCCTGCTCCTCAACCTGTTGTTCCGGCGGCTGCTGGTCAGCCTGTCGTTGGTCCTGTCCCTGCGAATCCTCTTGTTCCTATTCCTTTACCTGCTCCTGTTCCTACTGCTCCACTGTCTATGTCTTCTCAAGCTGTTCCTTCTGCCACGTCTGCTCTTGCAACTACTCCTGCCGCTCCTGTATTTAGTTCCCATATTGTTGCCCCTGTACTTTTCTCCCCTTCTCCGTCTGTTCGAAGACGCATTCCTAATGCTGTTGCTAATCTCTATTCTCCTTTTGGACCGACTCTTGGGTCCGATGTTTCTGATGCTCCTCAACGCCGTAGTCAGCTTCCTGGTAGTAGGGAACATGACACGTTAATTAATATGGCGCGTAATTGGATTAGGTATCCCCTTAAAAATCCCTCACGCATAATTTTTGAGACTTTTTCTCAATTCAATGAGCCCACACAGAGATTCGTGTTTGATGAAATGTGCAAATTTTTACGTGAGGCGATATCAAATGATGAAGTAAACGAAGTACCGATCGATGTTACCGAACTGCAGCTTCAGTTTTTGAGTGGTATGATCGTGGGTAGTAATGTTCGACGTGCTGTGGAACATCTTCTATCCTTTCGTCCCACTGTAATACCTCGTGCATTGTTTAAAGATGATACCGAGGAATGGATGGCAATGCATGGTCAGTATCCCATGCGTGAAGTTCCACCAGTGTGGATGCCAGATAATCCTGCTGCTAATCCTGCTATTTTGCCACATTTCCAGAGAGTGTGGATACATCTCCCATGGAAGCGATCGGAAGTCTTGCAGGTTAAGCAATCGTTGCCTGACCCCAGCAAAAATCCTGCAGGGTACTATAAAGAGTTGTCTCAATTAGTAGATGCAACGATAATGAATCTTGCCGACATCGACATGTTGTTCGGCAATGTCGTACCGCAACCGGTTTGGGTGAAAATTCGTCAAGAAAATCACGCTGCCGAGTTAGGCGGTGATTGGGCTGCTCTCATAGCGGCTGATGCACTACAAGTTGGTGGGGCTAAGCCTGACCAGTTGATTACGGATCTGCCCCCAAAGGATTATTACGCTTATGAAAACGCTTCTGCCAGCAATGAGAGTCAATTGGGATAAATTATCTGCGTGTAAGCAAAAGAAGGATGAGAGTGTCTCCGATTTCTTTACGAGATTTGAGGAGGCATTCATTGATCACAGTGGTCAGGATATGAGCACTGAGGGAGGTCAGCGACTGTTTGTTGATAAATTTGTATCGAATTTGTTGCCTGAACTCAGCAACAAGTTGAAAAATTCAGAGAGTTCATGGGCTGTTTCTACCACTGCTCAAATATTAGCCACGGCTCAATATTATGAGAACAGAGAAAAAGAAGAAAGTGATCGTGTAGATAAGAAAACGAAGGAGCTTAAAACTAAGGTTTTGTTGCAGCAAGCGTATCCTCCGCTCTCGAATCAAAACGATTCACAACAGCAAAATAGATCGCAATCACAGTCTTCTAGGACGCAGTCGCGAAATGACTCATCCGCACCTAGATCTATGCTGGGGTACAATCAATGTGCGTATTGTAGAGGTGAGGGTCATTTGAAATTTGATTGTCCGGTTTTGCGCGACCGAAATAGTGGCGGTTCAGTTAGAGGAGGTTGTGGTGGTTCTCAACAGGCACCACGTGGAAGAGGCCGTGGTGCCTCCCAAAATCAGAATGAGCGTTCTAATAACTCGTCTGATTCGAACAATTGTTTTGATCAGCATGGTTCATCGTCTGGTAGGTCTGCACAATATCATGTGGATGACTGTTATGTCGAGCATGATATCGATGCTGACGGTAGTTACTAGGACAGCCATAGACAAAGAGAGGGAGTAGTATCAGTTCCGGTTGATCAGAGAGGGCCTTACGTCGCAGTTGCTACATCGGACGTAGTTGAGCCTTTTCTGTTGGACACTGGTGCAGCGAAAAGTTCCATCATGCATTCGAAACTCCCTGGCTCACCTTTGTCTGGCTTAACGAATGTTTCCGTTGGATTCTCTGGCGCCCCCGTTAGCAATCCAGTCTCTAGCCCTTTGCCCCTTACAATTGGGCCTCGTGAGCTGAAAGCTCCTGTGATTTTGACTACTGGTTGTGGTGAAAATCTTTTGGGCCTGGATCTGCTGAAACGATTGTATGCGACTTTGTATTGTTCTCCTGTGGGAGTGGAGCTTACATTGGGTCAGAGAGTGGTTTCTCCTATGTATTTATCATCTGATAAGCTCCCACCGGAATTGAGTTCTCTTCCTGCATCTTTGTGGGCAACGGGTCCCAATGACGTGGGCCTGCTTGACATCTCCCCTTATGTTGTCCAATTGAAATCAAATGTGCGATTGCCACGTATTCCCCAGTATCATATCTCCCTTGATGGAGAGCGAGCATTGTTAGCGATCATTTATGATTTGATCGAGAAAGATGTCGTCGAGGAGACTCGGGGAAACGTGTGTAATAGTCCTGTGTTACCTATTCTGAAACACACTGATCCGTCTAAGCCTCCTGTTTATCGTTTTGTCATTGATTTACGGGAGGTGAACAAAATTGTGATTCCTCAGTTTCCTGTGGTGCCTGATATTACGGCTTTACTGACTCTGATTCCAGCATCTGCTTCTTGGTTCTCAGTGATCGATCTGAAGAATGCTTTCTTTAGCATTCCGATTGCTGAGGAAAGCAGGGACCTATTCGGTTTCTCATTAGGAGGTCGCAGCTTTAGGTTTAAACGCGCTCCTCAGGGCTACTGTGAGAGTCCATCTATATACAGCCAAGCCCTGAAAAGCCAGCTTGATGGGTTTGTGTTACCGGCTGGTGCGGCCTTGATCCAGTACGTCGATGACTTGCTGGTGGCTGCCGACACAAAAGAGATCTGCAAAAATGCTACGGTATCGCTGTTACAACATCTATGTGACTTGCATCACAAGGTGTCACCCTCTATACTGCAATATTGTTGTCAAGAAGTAACCTATCTAGGTCACTTATTGTCAAAGGAGGGAAGAAGGTTGACCCCAGAAAGAATTGCAGCGATCGCTCGAATGACTGTGCCAACAACTCAGAGAGATGTGCGTGCCTTTCTAGGTATCACGTCATACTGCAGGCAATGGATTCCAAATTTTTCATTGCTAGCGAAGCCATTGGTAGCTCTTACGTGCAAGGATGTTCCAACTCCTTTGCCATGGACCGAAGAGTGTCAGAAGAGTTTTTTGGAATTACGTGATGCGTTGTGTTCAGCTCCTGTGTTAGGTACCCCTGATTACAGCAAGCCGTTTACACTATACGTTCACGAGAGAGAGGGTTGTGCGTTGAGTGTTTTGACGCAACAATTTGTCGGTAAGCAGCGTCCATGTGCATATTTTTCCTCGACCTTGGACCCAGTAGCTAGAGCTTTGCCGAGTTGTCTGAGAGCGACAGCGGCGGCTGCGGTGTCCATTAGACAATCTGCAGGATTGGTCATGGATAATATGCTTACGGTGATGGTTCCGCATGCAGTTGACACTCTTTTGAATCGCACAAAAACTCAACACTTAACGAGCGCAAGGTTGTCCGGTTACGAGTTGACACTTTTGGCAAGTCATATTCAAATAAAACGCTGTAATGTCCTGAACCCGGCAACGTTGTTGCCGACTAATATGGAGTCAGATGACGTACCACCACATGATTGTTATTTGGGAACTGAGGAAGAAACGAAGGGTCGTGTTGACCTAAAAAACACTCCATTTAAGTTGCCAAATGGTGATGTGACGACTGCGTATGCTGTGGTAACATTGAGTACGGTGGTAGAAACTGCGAGAGTGAATCAGAATTCTGCCCAGGCGGCAGAATTAATTGCATTGACGAGAGCGTGTGTTTTGTCGAAAGGGAAGCGGGTGAATGTGTTTACTGACAGCCAGTATGCCTTTGGCGTCGCTCATAGTTTTGGACGATTGTGGCGAGAGAGAGGCTTTATGACATCGCATGGTACGAAGATCCAGCATGGACAACTTGTGAACGAACTTCTAGACGCACTCACATTGCCCAAGCAGGTGGCGATTATTAAATGTAGTGCGCACCATAAGGTGACGGATGATGTTGGTGTGGCAATGCGTTTGCTGATGAGATTGCTAAGGAGACTGCGAGAAACCTTGCAACTAGAATGTATGTGACGAGTTCAGTAAGGCGGCCTGCAGACACTGGTATGTGTGAGGATACTGTTGAAAGTGTGAAAGCGATTCAGAATGAGGCCACCGAAACTGAAAAGTCTAAGTGGAAAGAAAGCACTGGAAAGTTAGATGCGCATGGATGTTGGATTGATTTATCGGAAAAACATGGAAAAAGATGGATGCTACCGGATGCATATGTGCTAGCCGTTGTGACTATGGCTCACGGTTTGTCACATATTAGCGCAAAAGGTATCTGCAAGTTGTTGTCCCCTGTATGGAAGAATGATGGTATTGCTAAATGAGCTGAGAGATTGGTCAAGAATTGTATGGTATGCATAATGTACAATCCCGGCAAGGGCACTCCCACTCCTCCTGGTCACTTTGCTCCTCCTACATGTCCCTTTGAAGTTATCCAGCTAGACTTCATCCATATGGAGCGATGTAATAATCTGAAGTACGTTTTAGTTGTGGTTTGCGCATTCTCCCGATGGATCGAAGCCTACCCTCTCAAAGATAATACTGCCCTGTCCACAGCGAAAGTCCTACTGAAGGAGTACTTTCCTCGGTATGGAATGCCACGGATTGTATGGTCTGATAACGGAAGTGAGTTTGTGGGAAGTGTGATAAAGAGTGTGTGTAAGGGCCTTGGAATTACACAAAAATTCCCCAGCGCCAATCATCCCCAGTCAGCAGGTTTGGTTGAAGGGTACAATGGTACTCTCAAATTGAAGCTCGCAAAGATTCAGGCTACGACTGGTCTGTCATGGCCCGACGCTTTGCCTCTGGCTCTTTTGTCGACCAGGGCAACTGTGCACTCTCGAGTAGGGCTTAGCCCATATGAGATTGTGTTCGGCCATCCTGCAAATATTTGGGGGGTTCCTAGACCCAGTTCATTCACAAATCTTGAATATCCAATGCTAATTGATTATCTTCATGATCTGACTGCTAAACTGAGGTTAATTCATCAACAGGTCTTTGAAGCACTGCCGGCACAGACAGAGGGTCCTGGACATCAGCTCCAGCCAGGTGACTGGGTGGTCACCAGGAATTTTGGCCGCAAGCGGAATCTGGAGCCGAGATTTGTGGGACCCTATCAGGTTCTACTCGCCACGAGAACTGCAGTTCGTTTGGAGGGCCGCAAAAATTGGGTGCATGCCACCCATACAAAGAAGGTACCAATACCTTTACCAGCAGACTTGTGGGTGAGGACCGGAATCGCCGCAACAGAGACAGAAACTCTAGTGAAACTTGTGCCGTTCAGTGACGCTCAGCCTGTGGGAGATACTTCAGTGCAATCAGATAACTTTGTTGAACCTTTGCCATTGGAGAATTCAAGATCTGAACTATCATCGGACCGACAGGACTCTGCTCCACAATTCGACCAATTGTTTGAAGAGCAGACTCGTCCTGGAAGAAGCAGATATTTTCTTCGTTCCAATATCAGAGACAAATAAATTATTTTTGCTTTTTTCCCTTTTTGAAATTCACATTACCCCCCCCGTTATCATCTTGAATATTTTTCAACAACTGTAGCCTTCATTAATACTTGAGTTCTTTTCCACGTGTGTGTTTTTTCACAGCTAGGACATTTTGTATTATAATTGAATGTTTTGATTTAAAGAACCTTTCACCCGGGTTGACTGTAGGGCCGTGCGGGTACTTCCTTCTGTTTAGTAGGTCCTGACACTAGGTCGGAGGCCGTTGATTCCTAGGAAATCCTGGGGATTGGCAATTACTACACAGAACGAAGTGCGTCAAGAACGTTGCGGACGGTTTTAGAGGATGGCGTTCTCGAAGTTGTCGGACGTGGAGAAGACCCAAGCACAAAGATTCGAACTGCATAGGGTTGTACGTGCCAAATGCTTTATGTTTCAGGTGTTCCTACTGTTCCTAACTGTTTCCTCGTTACTGGTGGGTGGAGTATATTATGCGATACAATCATTATTGCCTTCTGTTTCACCTACCCCTTCCTCAGAACCAAAAACTACTTCCACTGTCTCTCCTGATTCTTTCCACATCCTACTCCAACACGAGCAGGTTAGAAGTGCGGAATTCATGAACAATTCCTTCGTTCAGCTCCTTCATCAACATCAGTTGGTGATGAACACTACCAACTGTTGGGTATGTGAGTTAATGCCACATACCACGGATAGGGGAATTCCGTACTTGGTCCTTCCTTACAGTTCCCAGGGTTCAGCTCGAGCATTCCAAACTATGTTTCGTAGCACACTAGATTCCTACCCCGATCGAGAGCCACGCACTCCAGACCTTGGGCCCGGCCCGCATCACAAGCCTTTGGCGAGAGCAATTGCCGATTTAGATAGGGATATTTTTGACGAATCGCTTATCCCAGAGGAAGAGGTGCGAGCATACAAGGATCTGAGTGAGGCTGAGTATAGCATGTCAGTGGGTGATAGACAGCTTAAAAGCTCATCTCCGATCTGGATTGTACCCCACCTCGGAAATTTCTGTTTGAGAGGACGTGGTCGAAGTCCGCGAGCTCAGCTTGGGGAGAGTGCCTGTACGGAAACGTATGTTTTGCCAACGCTCTCTTCCCCTGTTTTCCTGGCTGCCAAGGGTACCTATTTTGTGTGTTACTATCACGCATATACATGGCTGCCCTTTGACTTATCTGGCACCTGTTACATTGCGAATCTGTTGCCACCGACCTTTACAGTTGCCTCGGATTATCACCAGACTAGAGTTGTGAGAGGCGTTATTAGCAAAGAGGATACTGCCGGTCAGGAAGCAGGAGGCTTCTTTAAGGGTTTCCTGCCGTTTTGGGGACCTATGGTTAATAGTAGGAACCTAAGACAATTGACCCGTGTGGTAGAGTCGACTGCTAATATAACGGCTAGTGCCCTTGGTAATTTAACGGCAGAGCTCCAGGCGGACAGGCTTATGATGTTACAAAATCGTATGGTTTTAGACGTTGTTCTTGCAGATAGAGGTGGTGTGTGCAAGGTGATCCATTCGAGTTGCTGCATTTTCATCCCTGATAACGCTCCAACTGTCTATCAAGCCATCTCGAAGTTGCATAAGATCTCCGAGTCCATACACGTGGACGTAGGTGATTGGACGCTACTAGGATGGTTTTGGGGCCTAATGTCGACGTGGGGTTGGAAGATTCTGACGATCATTGGGATTGTTGTGACGTTCCTATTCACGTGTTGTCTTTGTGTACAGTGTGGTCCTGCCTTATGTGGCCTATGTGCTACAACGTGTGTAAGTCGGCCATCTGTTACAAAGGAAGCATTGATGGGTAGAATAATGCTGCAACAGCATCTACATGATCTGATGAATATTGAAATCGATTCCGATATCGACTAGTGCTTGCCTACATGAGGGCAAAAGGAGCATCTGAGGTTCCGTGACAATTGTAAGTGGTGTTTTCGACTCGCTCGAATATGGACGAGTGTGGTATCTATGAACCGCAAATGACGAGCTAAGTAGGTGTACGCGTTTTCGCTATGTTACTATGTACCGTTTGTCTAATTCATGGGTTTCTTCATCTGAACCCACGGGTTCCATTTTAGATACAGCATCCATTTTGTTTCTTGCCCTCAAGTAGCCAGCGAACGGACATCGTCCGCTTCGTGACCCTGGGATTCCCAAGCTCCTGCGGAAGACACGTGTTCCTTTGAGGGTGTCTTTATGACGAGGGGGATGATACAGTAAAGGCAGTTGGCTCCGCTCGAAGCGCATTTTGCTGTGCCGGTCTATTGTTTCAGCCGTGCATGCATTAGGCATGAGCCCTTTGATCCTGCAATCATGCTTCCGACACTGCCCCCACCCCCTTCACTAACTGTTCTCTGTCTTCCTTCCACCTGTTTGTGTCTTTTCTCCTAGCATGGTTTTACAGTTCAATGGAATGTACGTAATGGTGAGATGATTTGCTTTTACAGTTGAGAACCGGCGATGCTACTGTAATTATGCTCCGGACCTCTGAATACATGAAAGCGACCCTTTTGAGATTTACTGTGGGAACTGGGTTGTAACCTTTTGTTTGCCATATTGTTCTATGACGAAAAACTGTATAAAAGGAGCGATCCACAGATACAATTCGAAGCAGTCTCCTAGAATATACACACGTTGTACTTCTTGTGACTTCTGTGTTCCCTGCAGTAAATAAACCTCAAATCTTTGACGCCGAAGGAAGTGTCCAGTGTCTCTGTTATTTGTACGCCGGAACAGGTAACCCACGAAGGTTTCAGGTGTTGTCCCTGGCACCGCTGGGTCTTAGGAAATCCCAGTCCTTCAACATACAGTATTCAGGGTGTTAGTGACCCTGCTTCGGTATTAGCTAGTGAACTCTCTTAACCTCCTGTCAGAGGGCAGTTGGAGGGGTGAAATGAGGTGAGGACATCTCTCCCTCATGAAATGAACTCTCGTTCAAGGTGCAGGACCCTAGATTAGTGCATACAACTACTTGTTACAAAAGATGGGTAAATCCAATATACGTCCCTGGGACCTGGGTATTGCCGCTGACAGCGTGACCCGCAGGGGAACATGGGCGGGGCAGCGCTTTAGTCCCCCCAGCTAGTGAGCCTACCTATCGGCGCCCCTCCCTGCGTCCACCTCTCACTCGCCGAGGGGGAGGGATCACCTGGGGGAGGAGGGGCGCCCCGCTACTTATACCGCAGCAGCCATAGCTCGGCCTCTCTCCTTCCTGGATTCTCCTGCGGCTCTGCTCTGTTCCGGTGTCATCTCGCGTCGTCTGGTCGTTGTTACTACGCGAGGTATGTGCTTCTGACTTGCCTCCCCCCGGCCTGGTCCCTGGGCATGACCAGGTTGTACGGGGCCCAGTGGTATCGGCCACGGGGGGGGTTAGTGGTGGCGGGGCTATGAGCAGGGCGGACAGTCGCGGGGTGTGGGGGGGAGCGAGCTTGCAGTGCCGCACGGGCTGTGGCAAACGTTTTATAAACCATTGCGTGAAGGATCGGGTTAGTCCCTCCAGGTCTGGGTGGGAAACGGCGGAGTTCAGTGTGGGCTATGGTGGTGCACGGTCACGGGCTCAGGAGAGTGGGGTGAAGGGCCCAGTGGGCTGCCCGGGTCGCGTAGGAGATAGGAGAGACTTACCCCGCGGTCAGCAAGGAAGGCGGGTTCTATTATCCCGCTGGTGCGGGGAGGGACAAATTGGCGGCAAGAGGGATCCCGAACGGGGCCTTCCACAGCGCCCCGTAGCACTGCGCATCCTCTGGTATGAGATAGGACCTTATCCCCATGATTGCATGCGCCACAAAATGTTGAACTACTCCCCCCCGGGCAATCTTGCCACGATTTTGTTAAATTAACAGGTCGCACCTAATTTAACGACGTTCGATCACCGAGGTAACCGGGTTGGCGCCAAATTCTAGGCCGCCATCACCAGTCCTTTGTTCTAGGCCCTTCGGATACCAGGCCCGGGGCTCGGTTCTTCAGCAACCAGTCATTTTCGTAGTAACCTCTGTGTCGTTTCTGCTTGGTGCCTTGTCAATGCTTGTTCGAGTTAGTTATGCTACTCTGTGGGAACAGGGTGGAGTTTTATCGCTTCGGGATAGCAATGCATGTATCAATGAGTGTAATTTTTCCTAATGCAATGGCCATTGGCATTGCGTGAGACACCGCAAGAGATTTGTGAATTTCCATTGTAGCTGTGGGAAGGTTCTGACTTCTCTGTATATTGCGTATTAACGTTTTTCACAAACTTTATAATAATGATGACTGCATGTTGACTCTGCGAGTCAGGCTCTACAGCAGATGGCAATCGGGTAAGAAGATTGTTGTCGCTATGCCCTTAGAGCGGTGCAATCTCACAAGGAGCCGTGCGGTTTAGTTAAACCGGTTTTATAATCTGAATTCGTTCAGACTTTAATAAGTATTGTTTGGAAAGTGTTTAATGGGTTGTAACGATATCTCGGTTTTCACATAGAAACTAGACTTCTCTACCACGCCAATTTCTAGGCCGCAAACCGAGGTAACCGCTGTCGCGTTGGCGCCAGTTTGGGGCTCATGATCCTTGGGAAGGGCGAGACCAAGCAGTCTTTCCAAATGAGTCCGCTGAACCTGCCATGGGTTGAGAAAACCCTCAGAACGCATGGTTTAGAGTAAATGAATGTTAGCGCGTTGCTCAAGCAGATCGGTCCAACTCTCTTAGCAATGTCACTATGCTTGCATATGCGTTAAGCTACTAATCGGGTATGTCAGCGGCAACGGTGTCCCGTTTGGCGCCAATTTCAGAGTGGCCTCGTCAGAGGCCACGGGTGCCTGCGCATTTCCGTTCCCCGCATCGCCTGAGGGCGACTTCGCTGTGTCCTGCTTTCTGTGGTGTAGTGTGGCCGTGGGCCTGCCGTGCACGATAGTGCGGGCACAAGGGGCTTATATTGCCGATTGCGAAGGCTCCAGAGCTGCTTTCCTGATATCCGAGTCCAGTTCCTTTTTCCTAGCGCCATGGGGTGAAACTTATTCAAAAACGTGCACATATTTCCTATTTTACAGATCACTTGGCTCGCAATTGCAAGGCATATTAAAACGGCGGGAATACTTGCACGAAACGCATGAGTGGTAAACAACACATTTTCAAGGTTTTATGGAACAATGACACTATTAATGTTCCTGTGAGAAAGAGAGATCTTGTCAAGAGGCATAAAGTACTGTATGCAGGCAGTAGCATATCTGCGCCACATTATGTGGTGTTTTGTATTCAAATAAATACACGTACTATCATTCACAACAGCAAAACCAGCTTAAAACAAACACAGTTCACACAGAGAAGCTGTCAGAAACAGATAAAGCACAAATGCAGTGAACACAAAAAAGTAATTCGGTGTTGTCTTTCAGGTCACGCCCGGGGACACTTTGGAAGGACAGGCAGCCGCGGTACAATTAACAAGTATATCATCAGGTAATTACATGGATGCCGGTTCCGTAGAAGGGTGTTGGTTGTAAGTAATGGAGTATGCAATAGCGTGGCCCAGCAAATTAGGGTTACCAGTAGGCTCGGCAGGGAGTAGCGCAACCTCACGTGTTTTCTCACCCGTAGGAACCCGCAAGGGTAGAAGCCACCGTTATGGACACTCGCGGCGCCGCTCTACAGCAAGAAGGGCTGTGGGCAGAATTTTTGGCCGTGGCACAGACAAAGGGGCCAGCGTGGGCCCAGGGCTTCATCGAGGTGCGTAGGCAAGAGCACGCTGGGTGAACTAGTGCCCCCACCCCCGAGGACGTGGCGGGTCCCTCAGGTGAAGCGGCGCGAAGGTCCACTCGGAAGCGGAAGCACACACGCAAGGAATTCCCTGCCGAGCCATCGCGAAAGGAAGCCCGATTGACGCCACCTCCCCCTGCGGCGAGGCCCACCAAATTGACTGTGACACCTACCGTGGTGCATGAGACAGCCGTGGGCCTAACAGACTTGGCCCAAATGGGTAAGGCCATGGACGAAATGTTGGGATTAATGGCACTCTTCCAAAAACGTTTAGATGATGTGGCGGTGGTGCAGCAAGGTATGGCACCCCCCCCCCCGCTCCTACAACCTCTGAGCCAGTGGTGCAAGTGTGGGCTCAGCAAGGAACTCCTACTGCAGGGTCACATGGTCCTGGGCCTTCAGTAGCTACCTTGCAGGTTCCCGCAGTCGCAGTGCCGGCACCAGCTGCGCCGCCTGTCAACCTGGTCACCTCTCAGAATGTCGTCCAGGCGTCTGCTATGGGGTCGGCGCCCGCCCCGGCTAATGCGGTAGGGGGTGCTGCAACAATCACAGCCAGCGACACGGGTGGTTCAACAGGATTAGCATGAGCTGGCCCGGTGGGGGCCGCCCCAGCTCAGGTTGAAACAGGACAACCGGCTGGTGTGGGGCCGTCCAAGCCGAATGTTACACAGGCTCCATTGGCATCCGGTCGTTGCTCCCTGGCACAACAGGTACCACAGGCTGCCAAGGAAGGGATATGGAGGAGGGAGTACATTGATATTTTGACACTGTTGATGCATGACACCGCGGGTGCAGACACTAGGAGGATGGGGGGGAAAGATGATGAGAAAAAAGTTAGGTACCAGCGTTGGCCAGAGAAGACGATAGAGAATTGGACTGAGGCTTTTAACATCTTAGCAGCAGTGATAGTGCAGAAGGACCCGGCTCAGAGTGAGGCATTGATGGAATACGCCAACACCATCCAACAGGGAGCAAGGGAGTCCGGGGGCATGGGTTGGTTCTGGTATGATCAGAATTTTAGGAAAACGATGGCCAGCTGCCCTGACTTAGGGTGGGACCATAAAGATATCAAGCTCTGGATCAAACACATGTGCAGGACAGGTAGCGGACAGAGAGACACACCATACAAGGCGCAGGGTGAGTTAGACACCAAAAAATGGGAACAGTTCCCGAGGGGTCCCTTTCAGCAGCCCTTTCGTGGGGGTCGGGGGAGGGGCCAGGGGTCCGGACCGAGACGTTTCAACTCTGGAACGTGCAGACTGTTCAATGGGGAAACATGCACCTGGGGCAGAGCCTGTAAGTTTGCCCACAACTGTAGCAAATGTGGTGCCCAGCACGCAGCCATCACTTGTACCAACCGCCAGAACCCCCCCCCCCCTCCCAGGCAGAGAGACCAGACGGAGCACGCCAGTAGGGCATTGGGTGGCAAGGTCCCCTCCCCCATCGTGTTGCAGAATTTTCTTCCTTCAGTCAGACTATACCCGCTTTTGAAGGAGCAAGCGTTGTTGGCTGAGGGTTTTGTGGATGGCTTCAGGATACCTTACAAAGGGCCACTGGGTTGAAGGGACGCTTTAAACCTTAAATCAGCCAGGGAACTACCTCAGATTGTTAGCGAGAAGATTAAGAAGGAAGTTGATCTGGGGAAGGTGTCTGGCCCATTTCCTCCCCCCCCCCCCCTGGAGAATTTTTTTGGTTTCACCACTGGGAGTTGTGCCAAAAAAGCAGCCCGGGGCATACCGCCTGATTCACCACCTATCTTACCCGGAAGGCAACTCTGTCAACCATTGGCTGGAGGACGGGGCTTGTTCCGTGTCTTATTGTTCACTGGATATGGCCATTGATATGATTAGGAGGATGGGCAAAGGGGCGTGGCTGGCCAAGGCTGACATAGAATCGGCGTTCCGCCTCCTGCCTTTCCATCCAGCTAGTCAACACTTGTTAGGCTTCAAGTGGGATGGCGAATTCTTTTTTGACCGCTGCATGCCAATGGGTTGCGCCGTCTCATGTGCCTATTTCGAGGCGTTCAGTTCTTTCCTCCAGTGGGTCCTCACCAACAAGCATGGCATCTCCCAGGTTACACACTATCTGAATGATTTCCTATTCTTTGGCGGGGAGGGTACTCAGGAGTGCGCAGAAGGTTTGCGGGCCTTTGAAGTACTGGCAGGTCATTTGGGTGTGCCCCTGGCTCTGGGCAAGACAGAGGGGCCAGCACAAATACTCACTTTCCTGGGCATTGAACTGGATACCATCAAGAGGGAATCTAGGCTCCCAGCTGACAAGGTTAGCGAATTGAGGCAGGACATTAGGTCACTGATCGGCAGGGACAAGGCAACATTGGAGGTTGTTCCGAGCCTTTTGGGCAAGTTGTACTTTGCAGCATGAGTTATACCAGCAGGCAAGGCTTTCTCTCGCAGGCTAGCAAAGGCTACGGCTAACATTGGAAAGAAGCATCACCTAGTGCGCCTGGGTCCTGGGCTGAGAGCAGATCTACAGATCTGGAATGAATTTTTGATGAACTTTAATGGTACTGTGATCTGGAGGGCACCATGGGAGAGCAGCCAGGAACTTTGCTTGTTTTCAGATGCATCTGGTAGGGAAGGTTTTGGGGTGATTTTTGGTTAAGAGTGGTGTGCCATGCGATCGCCAAACGCCTGGCGCAAGAAAGGTGTGACCGCAAACATAACAGTACTGGAACTCTTCCCCATAGTGGCGGCACTGTACCTGTGGCCAGGTGGACTAAGCAACAGGAAAGTAGTCTTTTGGTCGGATAACATGGCCGTAGTCCAGGCCATCAATGGGATGTCAGCCAACTGCCCCCTGGTTCTGAGTCTGCTCAGGGAGTTAGTCAAGGTGGGTTTGCATAGTAGCACTGAGTTCAGAGCAAGGCATTTTGAAGGTGTGAAGAATGTGGCAGCTGACGCTCTCTCTCGCTTTCAGTGGCTCCGTTTTCGAGAGGCCTGGCCGCGGGCGAGGGCAGCGATGACACCATTCCCGGCGCCGCTGTGGCGACTCCTTTGGTGGGGGAGCGTTTGAAGATGATGGGCCAACGTTCCTTGGCACAGGCCACCCGGAGAAGATATGCGGCCCATCTGACCACTTTAGGAACAGTAATACTGTCCTTGGGAGATTCTGCTTTAAGTCACGTAGAACAGGTTGAGGCTTTTGTGGTGTGAGCCAAGGAGGCGGGCAAGGCGCATTCATGGGTGTGCGGCCACCTGGCGGCTTTCAAACATGACACCAAGCTTAGCGGGGCCGAGGACCCCACAGGTGCATTCAGGATTAGGGCAGCACTCAAGGGGTGGGCCCGAGAGGAGATCAGGTCTGCCGACAAGAGGTTAGGGATCGAATTTCCCGCATTGCAGTGCTTGATAGACACTTTGCCGATAGTGACCAATTCAGCATTTGAAGCCCAGCTTTTTTCAACAGCCTTTTGCGTGGCGTTCTTTGGCGCCTTTAGAGCAAGCAAGTTAGTGGCTAAATCCAAGTCAGATAGATCTAGGAGAGCTTTGGATATGCTGGATGTCTGTGCAAGGGAAGCCCTGGTGCTGAGGTTTCGGAAATCCAAGATGGACCAGGCCAGGAAGGGCACGACAATAGTACTACAGGCATTGGGGGACCCCAGGTATTGCCCGGTTGCTACGGTCAGGGAATACTTGAGGATCAGGCCACTTTTGGGAGGGCACTACCTCATCCATGCCGATGGAACACCCCTAACCAGGTTCCAGTTGGAACGCGTAATGGGCGCAGCCTTGGCCGAGGCAAGTTTGTCAGGGGCAGGGCAAAAATTCTCTAGCCACTCGTTCAGGATTGGGGCAGCCACAACTGCATTCTGAGCAGGGTTGGGTGAGGAAGGAGTCAAGAGGGTAGGAAGGTGGTCAACCTCTTGCTACCAGCGCTACATCCGACCCTAGGAGGGTTGCTGGGGCGTTCTATTTTGGGGGTTTTGTAAAGCGCATGGTGACGCAACAACGGCGTGTCCCCGCGCTGAGGAGCTACTTTATTCCTGGACCATGCAAAACGGCACACCTACTAGGCGAATAGAGCAGTTTTGAGCTTAGCTCTAAAAATTGACTCAGATGGCTCTAGTCGTAGCGCCATGGGCAGCTTGTTCCATCTGGCGGCTGCAAGGTATCTGAAAGATCTACCCCCCATCGGAGCTCTGGATACCTTAGGGACAGCCAGGAGTCCAGAGCCAGAAGATCTTAGAGAGCGAGGAGGCTCCTAAGATGTCAAGAGTCCTTGTAGAGGAAGAGGGGATTTCCCATGAATGATCCGATGGCACGTGCAAAGTGCTTTAAATTCTACCCTGCTTCTGACCGGGAGCCAGTGCAAGGACCGGAGAGCCGCTGCAGAAGCAGCTCTTCTGGGTAATCTAAGCACCAATCGTGCAGCAGCGTTCTGTAGGACCTGTAAGCGGCTGAGATTCTTCTCCAGGGTTCCTAAATAGAGAAGGTTGCCGTAGTCCATCCTCGATGTGACTAGTGCAAAGTGGCTAGTAATCTGTATCATATGTAATTGACTGCTACAACTATCGGTGAACGGGTCGCTGTATATATGTGTCAATCACGTCTTTCAGGTGCAGTGTGCACTAATAAACAAAGTGTGTTAACATAACGGTGTCTAGTCCTCCCCCCCTTTTTTAGTTGTTGCTTGCACATTGTCTTGTTTTCTTTACAGCTGACTGTTGCGTGTGGGTAATGGGCCATTCCTATGTTCCCAGGTTGGAACAATGGGCAACATCCAAGAAATGGGACTTGGCTTTCGCGAGGACACAAATTCTGTGGTTGGGTGTTCCTGGAATGAAATGGGGTCACCTGAAGTACAAGCTAAAGCAATGCCTGGTGGGAAGGGGTGGTCCTCCTAATATCCTCATTATTCACCTGGGAGGGAATGATCTGGTCACGCTGGGGAGAAGGGCCCTGATTCAGGCCATGCAGAGGGATGTGTCAGCAGTAACCAACAAGCTGGGGGCCACTGAGCTATTTTGGTCAGAAAATGTCCCTCGCAAAGTGTGGAGGGGTGCTAGATCTCTGGTCGCAATAGAGCAGTCCCGCAGGAGGGTCAACAGGTCCATGCAGAAGTTTATGGAAAAGAGGGGCCTGGGGTTCATTAGGCATGCACTCATACAAGACAGAACCGAAGGGTATTACGAGCAGGACGGGGTGCACTTGTCCGGGTTGGGTATGGATGTTTTCCTCCTAGACATACAAGAGGCTCTGACAGCGGCAAGTTGCAAGTAGCATGATGGGTGGGGGGGCTCCGTCATCGACGGGGGCCTCCTCCAGAGCTGTGGCGGAGTACAGGGCGATCTGGAAGCAGACGGGGACAGTAAGGGTACCTCTGCGGCAGAAGGGTACAGTAAGGGTACATCTGCCTGGCACAGTAAGGGTGCCTGAGCCAAGGACCAGGAGCCGAAGGAGGTTCCGGGAAACCGCGACGGTGCCCCGTTAGTCCTTCGGTCGGTCAGGGGGCCTGAACCGGTCGGGGTGTGCCACACCGCTCCACCCTGACAGGGGGGGCGGGAGTATAACGAAAATGGTAATGTGCTGCACCGTCAGAGCATCGACTCGCCGTGCAAGATGGCTCCTTAGGCATGCGGGACAGCGAGGGGCTGCCTGCTTTGGATCGCCCGTAAGATGACCCACCATAACGTCATACCTGTGTTGTATGAAATAAACCTGCAGCAGTTCTTTCCCACAATTATGTCTCCTGAGTTTCCTTTGGGTGGGAATTGTAATTGTGTATTGTACAAGCAGGGGGAGCATATGGCCGTGTGGGCACTATGCCGCTGACCGCGTGACCCGCAGGGGAACATGGGCGGGGCAGCACTTTAGTCCCACCCGGCTAGCGAGCCTACATATCGGCGCCCCTCCCTGCGTCCACCTCCCACTGGCCAAGGGGGAGGGCTCACCTGGGGGAGGAGGGGCGCCCCGCTACTTATACCGCAGCGGCCATATCTCGGCCTCTCTCCTTCCTGGATTCTCCCGCGGCTCTGCTCTGTCCCACCCTGAACCCTGACCCAGCAGCTAGAGCGGCGGGTGAAGTTTTAGAATGTTGTAATGGTCTGGTTTTGTGTTGCAAGTGGAGTTACAGGGCTATCTGGAAGCAGACGGGGACAGTAAGGGTACCTCTGCGGCAGAAGGGTACAGTAAGGGTACCTCTGCCTGGCACAGTAAGTGTGCCTGAGCCAAGGACCAAGAGCTGAAGGAGGTTCCGGGAAACCATGACGGCGCCCCGTTAGTCCTTTGGGCGGTCGGGGGGCCTGAACCGATCCGGGGTGTGCCACACCGCTCCGCCCTAAGAGGTGGGGCGGGAGTATAACGAAAATGGTAATGTGCTGCCCCGTCAGAGTATCGACTCGCCGTGCAAGATGGCTCCTTAGGCAAGCGGGACAGCGAGGGGCTGCCTGCTTTGGATCGCCCGTAAGATGACCCACCATAACGTCATACCTGTGTTGTATGAAATAAACCTGCAGCAGTTCTTTCCCACAAATATGTCTTCTGAGTTTCCTTTGGGTGGGAATTTTAATTGTGTATTGTACAAGCGGGGGAGCGTATGGCGGTGTGGGCACTAAGAGCAGTACAATACAGTAAATGGTCCCAAAGGACTGTTCATCAATATCAAAATTACAATGAGAAAGGAAACAAATAGATGACAAACGTACAAATGCTTGGAATGCAGTGTTATTTGATCACACTCAACACACAACAATTCATAACGTAATTAGGCAAATATCATAATAGTGCAGTGCCCCAGGTGGGGAAGGAGAATAAAGGTGTGTATTGTGATTGGAGTGAGGTTGAAAAAGGAGATGAGTAAAGAGAATGCAGTGTCAATCAGATAAATTGTTCCAAAAAGAACAAGGCTCATAATCGAAGCCGCTAAATTCAAGACACAGTTAGTTGAATGGGTAGCCATATTTGAATTCACAGTGAATAATAGCTGTTAAGCACGCTGGCGGATAGTGAAAGTTGTTGCCGTTTCAACACCTAGGATGTTGTAGGCTATTTATCCCTCACGTTGGGGTCTTCATTAGGACAGGAAAGAATGGAAGGGGCACCTGGGAATGAGACATGAGAAACACCTTAGAACCGGGAAGGTGGGGGTGATTTAAAAACTAAACATAAAGGGGGCAAAGCCCCAGAATATTACCATAGAAAGCCTCCACTCTGGGTTAGTTCATGGATGTTGGCCTGCAGGCTCCTGAGAAAATGAGAACAAGAAGCAGTCACCTGCAAAAGTAAGGTGCAAACTCTAAAGGGCCATCGCATGAGCATAATTACTTGGGAACGGTGAGGATGATCGGTCGTATTACACTTACTAGATCTGATACTTGTAACAGGCAAGGGGATCGGCTATTCAACTCCACCTTGGAGTGTTAGTCTGAAAGATAATTGAACCCTTTATCGTGAAAAACGTAGCGCCACCACTGTGCCGAAAATGCGAGAGGGATAACATAACGCGCTGTTTACTAATGGACTCTACCAAGGAGTGGTAATCTGAAAGTTAATACTAAAATTCAAAAGACCCTTAGTAAATAAAAAACGTAACACCACCACTGTGCCTAAATGCGCAGGAGATAACATCATGCGCAGTGTGTCCATGCAGAGAATATCTGATGATTTGAAGTTTAGGGAATTGGCTCCCTATCTCACGGTCTGAAATTAAAAAAGAAATACCCGGGTATTGAATCGTTCTCTCTGCTCCACTCGGGGACAAGCATTCCCAATGTAGTGCAGCATGTTTGAATCTTACCGCTCGCTGGCTCGTAAGCTCGGGAAACAATCACCATCCGGTTGAGGTGAACAGGAGCAATGACGGGCTTGCTCTTTAACAAGGCATTTCCATGCATCAAGCACACGCATGACGTGGAGGCACAGATGCGGGATACTTTTCAAACATGTCAGGTATTGGAAATGGAAAAAAGACTAACGGAGCGAAGACCTAATCTATCAATGTCAATAGATTAAGTACCTTCGTCTGCATGAGCAAATCCATATGTGCAATAACTTGTGTGAAAATTCAACCAATATTAGAACTACATAGGAAATTAAATTGGTAAACATAAACATGGAAATATTATTACTATACAGCAAGATGAAAGTTTAGACACAGGTCAATGAATGTTGAGCAAATTGGTTATGAAATGCCACAAAATCAATACATGATATAAGTTACACAATAAGGTCATGGTTCCAGTATAGATGAACAAATCTCTCTGTACACATTAAATATACCGAGATGAGTAATCAAGGCTATAGGTGCGGTCACTGGTCTATTACAGACACTTCACGGAAGAGAAAGTATTTAAGGTGACAGACTCAATATGGTTACAGAGTAATTATCAGATTATCGAGTGCAAAGTCCAGATTCTAGTGACAAAGTGCGTTGTTGAGTGTAAATGCCAAGATTGAAATAGACATTGTCTATTGCATATCAGTGTATAGCTCCATAGCTTTAACTTATTTCATAACTGCTAGTACATTCTGGTCCTAACCCACAAACAAAGTTAGCCTCTCTAATCACCGGATCAAGGGAATGGGTCATATGTTATAAAGCAAATGGAACACATTGGTCACATGGACTGCTCAAAGGCAAATGTTACCTCGAAACCGGTCCGGTCCTCGGATGTTTGATTCCGTTCTGGGAAGGACATGGCTTTTGTAGTTCGGACTGGACTGTTCCCATGGGGCAACAGGGTCAGAGCTGATTTGCATATCGCCATTGTCTAACCCAGGGTGGTGTGGAGTGCAAAAAAACGATGGATTTGGGCCCAGATCTTTTGACTGGGGGAATGTGTGACATTGATCCACATTCGGTCCATCACTTGTTGTTTTTGCAATTGCTGCCCTAAGTGCGCTGGGGATGCCCAGACGTGGGTCCCAGGCACTCCACACCACTTGGAGTCAAGCTAGCCGGGCTGATGAGAGGTGTTACCTCGAAACCGGTCCGGTCCTCGGATGCTTGATTCCGTTCTGGGAAGGACCTGGCTTTTGTAGTTCGGACTGGACTGTTCCCATGGGGCAACAGGGTCAGAGCTGATTTGCATATCGCCATTGTCTAACCCAGGGTGGTGTGGAGTGCAAAAAAACGATGGATTTGGGCCCAGATCTTTTGACTGGGGGAATGCGTGACATTGATCCACATTCGGTCCATCACTTGTTGTTTTTGCAATTGCCGCCCTAAGTGCGCTGGGGATGCCCAGACATGGGTCCCAGGCACTCCACACCACTTGGAGTCAAGCTAGCCGGGCTGATGAGAGGTGTTACCTCGAAACCGGTCCGGTCCTCGGATGCTTGATTCCGTTCTGGGAAGGACATGGCTTTTGTAGTTCGGACTGGACTGTTCCCATGGGGCAACAGGGTCAGAGCTGATTTGCATATCGCCATTGTCTAACCCAGGGTGGTGTGGAGTGCAAAAAAACGATGGATTTGGGCCCAGATCTTTTGACTGGGGGAATGTGTGACATTGATCCACATTCGGTCCATCACTTGTTGTTTTTGCAATTGCCGCCCTAAGTGCGCTGGGGATGCCCAGACGTGGGTCCCAGGCACTCCACATCACTTGGAGTCAAGCTAGCCGGGCTGATGAGAGGTGTTACCTCGAAACCGGTCCGGTCCTCGGATGCTTGATTCCGTTCTGGGAAGGACATGGCTTTTGTAGTTCGGGCTCGACTGTTCCCATGGGGCAACAGGGTCAGAGCTGATTTGCATATCGCCATTGTCTAACCCAGGGTGGTGTGGAGTGCAAAAAAACGATGGATTTGGGCCTAGATCTTTTGACTGGGGGAATGTGTGACATTGATCCACATTCGGTCCATCACTTGTTGTTTTTTCAATTGCCGCCCTAAGTGCGCTGGTGATGCCCAGACGTGGGTCCCAGGCTCTCCACACCACTTGGAGTCAAGCTAGCCGGGCTGATGAGAGGTGTTACCTCGAAACCGGTCCGGTCCTCGGAAGCTTGATTCCGTTCTGGGAAGGACATGGCTTTTGTAGTTCGGACTGGACTGTTCCCATGGGGCAACAGGGTCAGAGCTGATTTGCATATCACCATTGTCTAACCCAGGGTGGTGTGGAGTGCAAAAAAACGATGGATTTGGGCCCAGATCTTTTGACTGGGGGAATGTGTGACATTGATCCACATTCGGTCCATCACTTGTTGTTTTTGCAATTGCCGCCCTAAGTGCGCTGGGGATGCCCAGACGTGGGTCCCAGGCACTCCACACCACTTGGAGTCAAACTAGCCGGGCTGATGAGAGGTGTTACCTCGAAACCGGTCCGGTCCTCGGATGCTTGATTCCGTTCTGGGAAGGACATGGCTTTTGTAGTTCGGACTGGACTGTTCCCATGGGGCAACAGGGTCAGAGCTGATTTGCATATCGCCATTGTCTAACCCAGGGTGGTGTGGAGTGCAAAAAAACGATGGATTTGGGCCCAGATCTTTTGACTGGGGGAATGTGTGACATTGATCCACATTCGGTCCATCACTTGTTGTTTTTGCAATTGCCGCCCTAAGTGCGCTGGGGATGCCCAGACGTGGGTCCCAGGCACTCCACACCACTTGGAGTCAAGCTAGCCGGGCTGATGAGAGGTGTTACCTCGAAACCGGTCCGGTCCTCGGATGCTTGATTCCGTTCTGGGAAGGACATGGCTTTTGTAGTTCGGACTGGACTGTTCCCATTGGGCAACAGGGTCAGAGCTGATTTGCATATCGCCATTGTCTAACTCAGGGTGGTGTGGAGTGCAAAAAAACGATGGATTTGGGCCCAGATCTTTTGACTGGGGGAATGTGTGACATTGATCCACATTCGGTCCATCACTTGTTGTTTTTGCAATTGCCGCCCTAAGTGCGCTGGGGATGCCCAGACGTGGGTCCCAGGCACTCCACACCACTTGGAGTCAAGCTAGCCGGGCTGATGAGAGGTGTTACCTCGAAACCGGTCCGGTCCTCGGATGCTTGATTCCGTTCTGGGAAGGACATGGCTTTTGTAGTTCGGACTGGACTGTTCCCATGGGGCAACAGGGTCAGAGCTGATTTGCATATCGCCATTGTCTAACCCAGGGTGGTGTGGAATGCAAAAAAACGATGGATTTGGGCCCAGATCTTTTGACTGGGGGAATGTGTGACATTGATCCACATTCGGTCCATCACTTGTTGTTTTTGCAATTGCCGCCCTAAGTGCGCTGGGGATGCCCAGACATGGGTCCCAGGCACTCCACACCACTTGGAGTCAAGCTAGCCGGGCTGATGAGAGGTGTTACCTCGAAACCGGTCCGGTCCTCGGATGCTTGATTCCGTTCTGGGAAGGACATGACTTTTGTAGTACGGACTGGACTGTTCCCATGGGGCAACAGGGTCAGAGCTGATTTGCATATCGCCATTGTCTAACCCAGGGTGGTGTGGAGTGCAAAAAAACGATGGATTTGGGCCCAGATCTTTTGACTGGGGGAATGTGTGACATTGATCCACATTCGGTCCATCACTTGTTGTTTTTGCAATTGCCGCCCTAAGTGCGCTGGGGATGCCCAGACGTGGGTCCCAGGCACTCCACATCACTTGGAGTCAAGCTAGCCGGGCTGATGAGAGGTGTTACCTCGAAACCGGTCCGGTCCTCGGATGCTTGATTCCGTTCTGGGAAGGACATGGCTTTTGTAGTTCGGGCTCGACTGTTCCCATGGGGCAACAGGGTCAGAGCTGATTTGCATATCGCCATTGTCTAACCCAGGGTGGTGTGGAGTGCAAAAAAACGATGGATTTGGGCCCAGATCTTTTGACTGGGGGAATGTGTGACATTGATCCACATTCGGTCCATCACTTGTTGTTTTTGCAATTGCCGCCCTAAGTGCGCTGGGGATGCCCAGACGTGGGTCCCAGGCACTCCACACCACTTGGAGTCAAACTAGCCGGGCTGATGAGAGGTGTTACCTCGAAACCGGTCCGGTCCTCGGATGCTTAATTCCGTTCTGGGAAGGACATGGCTTTTGTAGTTCGGACTGGACTGTTCCCATGGGGCAACAGGGTCAGAGCTGATTTGCATATCGCCATTGTCTAACCCAGGGTGGTGTGGAGTGCAAAAAAACGATGGATTTGGGCCCAGATCTTTTGACTGGTCGAATGTGTGACATTGATCCACATTCGGTCCATCACTTGTTGTTTTTGCAATTGCCGCCCTAAGTGCGCTGGGGATGCCCAGACGTGGGTCCCAGGCACTCCACACCACTTGGAGTCAAGCTAGCCGGGCTGATGAGAGGTGTTACCTCGAAACCGGTCCGGTCCTCGGATGCTTGATTCCGTTCTGGGAAGGACATGGCTTTTGTAGTTCGGACTGGACTGTTCCCATGGGGCAACAGGGTCAGAGCTGATTTGCATATCGCCATTGTCTAACCCAGGGTGGTGTGGAGTGCAAAAAAACGATGGATTTGGGCCCAGATCTTTTGACTGGGGGAATGTGTGACATTGATCCACATTCGGTCCATCACTTGTTGTTTTTGCAATTGCCGCCCTAAGTGCGCTGGGGATGCCCAGACGTGGGTCCCAGGCACTCCACACCACTTGGAGTCAAGCTAGCCGGGCTGATGAGAGGTGTTACCTCGAAACCGGTCCGGTCCTCGGATGCTTGATTCCGTTCTGGGAAGGACATGGCTTTTGTAGTTCGGACTGGACTGTTCCCATGGGGCAACAGGGTCAGAGCTGATTTGCATATCGCCATTGTCTAACCCAGGGTGGTGTGGAGTGCAAAAAAACGATGGATTTTGGCCCAGATCTTTTGACTGGGGGAATGTGTGACATTGATCCACATTCGGTCCATCACTTGTTGTTTTTGCAATTGCCACCCTAAGTGCGCTGGGGATGCCCAGACGTGGGTCCCAGGCACTCCACACCACTTGGAGTCAAGCTAGCCGGGCTGATGAGAGGTGTTACCTCGAAACCGGTCCGGTCCTCGGATGCTTGATTCCGTTCTGGGAAGGACATGGCTTTTGTAGTTCGGACTGGACTGTTCCCATGGGGCAACAGGGTCAGAGCTGATTTGCATATCGCCATTGTCTAACCCAGGGTGGTGTGGAGTGCAAAAAAACGATGGATTTGGGCCCAGATCTTTTGACTGGGGGAATGTGTGACATTGATCCACATTCGGTCCATCACTTGTTGTTTTTGCAATTGCCGCCCTAAGTGCGCTGGGGATGCCCAGACGTGGGTCCCAGGCACTCCACACCACTTGGAGTCAAGCTAGCCGGGCTGATGAGAGGTTTTACCTCGAAACCGGTCCAGTCCTCGGATGCTTGATTCCGTTTTGGGAAGGACATGGCTTTTGTAGTTTGGACTGGACTGTTCCCATGGGGCAACAGGGTCAGAGCTGATTTGCATATCACCATTGTCTAACCCAGGGTGGTGTGGAGTGCAAAAAAACGATGGATTTGGGCCCAGATCTTTTGACTGGGGGAATGTGTGACATTGATCCACATTCGGTCCATCACTTGTTGTTTTTGCAATTGCCGCCCTAAGTGCGCTGGGGATGCCCAGACGTGGGTCCCAGGCACTCCACACCACTTGGTGTCAAGCTAGCCGGGCTGATGAGAGGTGTTACCTCGAAACCGGTCTGGTCCTCGGATGCTTGATTCCGTTCTGGGAAGGACATGGCTTTTGTAGTTCGGACTGGACTGTTCCCATGGGGCAACAGGGTCAGAGCTGATTTGCATATCGCCATGTTGTTTTTTCAAAGGCAAATGTACAACACACTAGTCACATGGACCGTAGGTAACTGGTAGAAGCGTAGAGTGCCCAAAGCACCCGGGTATTTCAACAAACAGTTACTCAGAAGACAGGCAAGACATTTGTGCATGGCTAATTTCAACTTCATTTAGAACGTTCTGTATGGAGTCTAGGAGAGACATCCATTTGCATTCCCTTATGTTTAGGATCATCCTGATGTTCCCGTCTCTGGGGCAGAGAGAGGCATTTTCAAGTACTATCTATTGAATGTCATCTGGACTATGGTCTGTGGTTCTGAAATGTTCAACCAAAGGAGCTCCTTTGAATCTGCATCTGATTTGACTTGAGTGTTGTAATATACGTGCTTTAACTTTCTGCTGGGTTTGGCCTATGTAAATAAGGCCACATGGACACACAATTCCATAAATCACATTGTTGGTGTTATAGTTTGTGAAGGATTGCAGGTTGATTGTATGGTGTTTATAAGTGAACTGTTTAGTTTGAATGGCTGTATGGTCCAGAGATGATGTGATGCCCTGGTGGGTTCTGTGTGTCTTTCTGGATTTTCGGCAGCGTATAGATAGTGGGGAGCCTAGGTTGTTTTTGAATGAGGTATTGAAATTCGAGGTTGTTGAGGAAACCTTGTTCAAGGCCGTCCTTTGTTAGAGTAAGTATTTCTTGGGTGAGATCCTTTGATGGGTCTGCTATTATTTTAGTATTGCTCACTCCACCCTGTAGTTGATTTAGGATTTCGGCCTTGTACTTAGTGACATCCTGTACTACTATTGCCCCACCCTTGTCATCTGGCTTAATAACAATGGCCTTATTCTTTTTGAGTGACATGAGTGCCTTCTTCTCCACCTTTGAGATGTTGTACTTGATGTGCTTGTATTCCTTGAGGATTTTGATTACATCTCTCAAAACAGGGTTTTCATACACTAGGATTTTCTTGGTTCTCTTGTGGGCTGGTGGTACAAATGCAGATGGAGTCCTAAGGCCTGTCTGTGATGATGTCTGAGAGGATTGGGAGTGTTTGAAGAAGTACCTACGGTAAATATTCCTGAACAATCAATGTAGTTCTGTTTTAATCGCAAAATGATTGGGTTGGGCTGTAGGGACAGAGGAAAGGCCTTTGCTTAGAATGCTGGCTTCCTCATCCTTCAATATATATGAGGAGATGTTGACTACTGGGTTCTGTGGTCTTCTCACCACCTGTAAACTTTGCGTCTTGTTTGAATTTCCCCATGGTTGTCCAGTTTGAAGCAAACCTGTTTCTGTGTTTTTGCCCCGTCCTCTCTCCCAGTTGCCACTGTTCGTCGGCTGTCCCCGTTGTAAGCCTCTGGGCCAGTTGCCTCCTCTGGCCCTCTGCGGTCTCCATTGGCTTTCTCCTAAAAAAGGTTGCGGGTAAGGTCCTTTTGGAGTGTTCCAACTATCCTGATATCCGTACTCCATGCTAGGACCAGACTGCTCATTGTGGCTCTCTGTACTGTAGGATGAATCGGAGAAAGTGGTGTAATTCCTGCGTCCTCGTAGCCACCTCTACCTCTGTTCTTAAATCTGCCCTGATTGTCCTGTTTATAATAATCCTCTTGTAGGTAAGGCTTATGTGTTCTTCTTCTCGTAGTACCGGATATCCCTGGCCAGTTTCTCCAGTTTCTTTGTCTGTGTATTGGTCTCGAAATCCACTAGTGTCTTTTCCACACATTCCAGGGTCTCTTCTGCATTTGTTCACGTGGAGTCTCTGGATATTTCAATCTTCCGATCAACAATCTCCCACATGAGAGCCTGCACCTCTACCCCCAGCACCATCCTGTGCCAGTAGCAATTGTTGGCAACGTAACTGAAACCCTCTTTAAATTTTGGAATGTCCACAAAAAATTGCTGGTTGGTTAATCACCTGCAGACCAACCCAGATTATGTTGGCCTGAAGGTATTTGGTAAGTAAATGGCCATGAAAACGGGTCCTTACTAGTTTCATTTCTAAGCGTTCTAAACGTGCGATTTTATCATTCAGTGAAAAGCCGATATTGAGGGTGGTGGGAGAAAGAAAGTTACTAGTCCCAGGGTTGTATATTGGGTTTACCCGTCTTTTGTAACTTTCTCTGAGCACGTGCACACCTGCGAGGTATATTACTGATATATTCGATATTTTAACATGGTAGGGAGCGAGACCCTGTCATAGACAGAAGAATCTATTAATCAATTGTTACATGATCCTTCCAGTAACTTTCTTTCTCCCACCACCCCCAATATCGACTTTTCAATGAATGATAAAATGGCACATGGCTCAATGGAAGAAGTCAGGACATACAATTCACCATAAGCTCTGATTCCAAACAAATTGATTTCTTGGACATCACCATCCGGAATGACGACAACAGGCTTCACACCACATTATATCGTAAAAAATCAGAAAGGAACTCTGTCCTTAGATACAACAGCTATCACCAGTGAGGACTCTGGGATAATCTTCCCTTTGGACAATTCTTGCGTATCCGCTTGAACTGCTCTAAAAAAAGTGATTTCATGTCAGAATCCGATGATCTGAGCAATCGACTTCTTGAGAGAGGTTACCCCCAAGAGACTGGTCAGGAGAGATCAGAAGAGGGTTTGGTATAGCGCCTGGGAGACCCTACGAACACCCATGGAGAAGAGAGCAGCATCCGAACAAAGGATGATATGTGTAACTACATACTCAACACAAAGCAATGCGATTAAAAAAGTGATCAATAGACATTGGGCACTGATATCTGATGACATAGATCAAGTCAACCTACCCAAGCACTCCTACAAGAAAGCAAAGAGAGTCAAGGATCACATAGTTCGATTGTTTCTGGACCCCCCACGGAGCCACCATCTATTCAATCACTGTGGAATCTACAACCTACACTATGCCACTTTAAATGCGACTATTGCAAGGCATGCCATACAACCATTCAAACTAAACAGTTCACTTATGAACACCATACAATCAACCTGAAATCCTTCATGAATTGCAACACCAACAATGTGATTTATGGAATTGTGTATCCATGTGGCCTTATTTACATAGGCCAAACCCAGCTGAAAGTTAAAGCACGTATATTACAACACTTAAGTCTAATCAGATGCGGAGTCCAAGGAGCTCCTTTGGTTGAACATTTCAGAACCACAGACCATGGTCCAGATGACCTACAATGTATAGTACTCAAAAAGGCCTCTCGCGGCCCCAGAGGCGGGAACATCGGGATGATTCTGAACATAAGGGAATGCAAATAGATGTCTCTCCTAGACTCCATACAGAACGGTTTAAATGAAGATGAGATTAGCCAGGCACAAATGTTTTGCCTGTCTTCTGAGTAACTGTTTGTCAAAATACCAAGGTGCGTTGGGCACTCTACTCTTCTACCAGTTACCTACGGTCCATGTGACCGGTGTGTTGTATATTTGCTTTTAAGCAGTCCATGTGACGAATGCGTTCCATTTGCTTTATAACATATGACCCATTCCCTTGATCCAGTGATTTAACAGGCTTACTTTGTTTGTGGGTTAGGACCAGAATGTACTAGCAGTTATGCAATAAATTATAGCTATAGAGCTATACACCATTATGCTATATACAATGTCTAGCTCAATCTTGGCATTTACACTCAACAACGCACTTTGTCACCAGAATCTGGACTTTGCACTCGACAATCTGACAATCACTCTGCAACCAAATTGAGTCTTTCACCTTAAATACTTCCTCTTCCGGGAAGTGTCTGTAATACACCAATGACCACACCTATACCCTCGATTACTGATCTCGGTACATTTAATGTGTACAGAGAGATTTGTTCATTTATACTATAACCATGACCGTATGTGTAACTTATATCATGTATGGATTTTGTGGCATTTCGTAACCAATTTGTGCAACATTCATTTAGCTGTTTTTGAACTATCATCTTGCTGTATAATAGTAATAATATGTCCATGTTTATGTTTACCAATTTAATTTTCGACACAGATCTAATATTGGTTGAATTTTCACACAAGTTATTGCACATGTGGATTCGCTCATGCAGACGGAGTTACTTAATCTAGTGACAGTGATAGATTAGGTCTTCGCTCCATAAGAATTTTTTCCATTCCTAATACCTGTCATGTTCGAAAAGTATCGAGCGTCTGTGCCTCCACATCATCCACGTGCTTGACGCATGGAAATTCCTTTTTAAATAGCAGGCCCGTCATTGCTCCAGTTTGGCTTGACCGGACGGTGATTGTTTCCCGAGCTTACGAGCCAGCGAGTGGTAAGATTCAAACGTGCGGCACTACATTGGGAATGCTTGTCCCCGATCGGAGCAGAGAGAACGGTTCAATAACCGGTTCTTTTTTAATTTCAGACGGTGAGATAGGGAGCCATTGCCCTAAACTTTAAATCATCAGGTATTATCTGCATGGACACACCCTGTGTTATGTAATCTCTAGCGCATTTAGGCACAGTGGTGGTGTTATGTTTTTTATGACTAAGGGTCCTTTGAATTTTAGTTTTAACTTTCAGATTAGCACTCCTTGGAAGAGTCCATTAATACACAGCACGTTATATTATCCCTCTCGCATTTTGGGCACAGTGGTGGTTCTACTTTTTCATTATAAAGGGTTCAATTATCTTTCAGACTAACACTCCAAGGTGGAGTTCAGTAGCCAATCCCCTTGACTGTTAAAAGTATCGGATCTATTTAGTTTAATACGGCCGATCATCCTCACTGTTCCCAAGTAATTATGCTCACAGGACAGCCCTTTATAGTTTCTACCTTACTTTTGCAGGTGACTGGTTCTCGCCCTCGTTTTCTCAGGAGCCTGCGCGCCCACATCCATGAACTAGCTCCTAGTGGTGGCTTTCTATGGTAATATTCTGGGGCTTTGCCCCTTTTATGTTTAGTTTTTAATTCACCCCACCCTCCCCTTTCTAAGGTGTCTCTCATGTCTCATTCCCAGGTGCCCCTCCCATTCTTTCCTGTCCTGAGGAAGACCTCTACGTAAGGGATAAATAGCCTACAACATCCTAGGGGTCGATAACGTCGACAACTTTCACTATCCACCAGCGTGCTCAACAGCGTTTATTCACTGTGACACTATATTCAAATATGGCTACCCATTCAACTAACTGTGTCTTGAATTTTGTGGCTTGAATTATGAGCCTTGTTCTTTTTGTAATAATTTATCTGATTGACACTGTATTTTCTTTACTAATCCCCTTTTTCAACCTCACTCCAATCACAATACAAACCTTTATTTTCCTGCCCCACCTGGGGCACTGCACTTTTATGATATTTGTCTAATGAGGTTATGAATTGTTGTGTTTTCAGTGTGATTAAATAACTCTGCGTTCCAATAATTTTTACGTTTGTCATCTATTTGTTTCCTTTCTCATTGCAATTCTGATATTGATGAACTGTCCTTTGGGACAATTTAGTGTATTGTACTACAACTAACTTTTGGCACACATGTTGCAACTAACTTTTGGCACACATATTCCTCAATTTGTTTTATTTTTGTATGGATCTATGATAGGCGGAGGAAAGAAAGTGGACGCAAAGAAGCAGATCTCTCACGCACAATCATTTAACTAACCCCCTTCTTCCTCAGGAAGGACAATTACGAGGTTTTGGCCTGTCCGGAGTCGAAGTACCCCTAGAGTGTGTGTAAGTACAGAAGCCGCTGTGCTGTCCCAACTCTACCCTCACTGCCATAACGACAAATGAATTTAAACACAGGCCACTGCAGATTTTTAAACCTGACTTTATTGTGAGCTATTCAAGGGCCAGATTGAATTAAGCACTTCCCAAAAGAAACCAGAAGGTCATTTTGAATTGTTTTTTATGTGTTTTGTTTTTCCTCGCATTCCCTCACCTATGTACACGTGTTCGCAGGGCTGGCACATTTACTGCTCAGTGCCTTTTGCCACCTGGGCCCCATCAAGTTATTGATTACAAGACGGTGATTTGTTGCGTAGGTCTTTTAAAAAACAATTTGGTTTCTGTCTTCCCAGTTGGGTGTCTGAACTGCAAAGAAGTGTGAATGTTTATAAGCTTCTCGCTGTGCTATTTATACACACCAGTTTTAACACAGTAAATGAAATGTGTTTTATTTACAATGTTAGTTAATTAAGACCAGCAATGACGTACATACCTGGTGATCATTGGAACTTTAATAGCAAATCACACTTTTATTATACAAATGAGGTTATATTATTTTAAGTATTTTAATTGAATTGCAGCAGCTGTATTTCTAAGTTTGGAAAATGTTCATAAAAGGTTGTCCATTTACAGCTCCGGCAGTCGAATTGTTCATGAAGTGCAATTATTTTTCTAATATATGATGTCTTCCTTTATGTTTCTGTTAATAGGTCCATGAAATGCTCAGCAATTATTCAGTAGATGTATTCAGGAGCACACACATAGACAACCAGCATATGCAGCAGCTCAATTCCAACTGCCAAAGATGCAGCTGGGAAAGATAGAGCATTGTGTTGTCATGAATGACACATGGAATGCAGAGGTGCTGCCCAGCAACAAGGACAGAAGGCAATGGAAATAAAACATAAAAACATAACTAGGTAAATAACTAACCAGGAGATGAGTAATAAAAACACAGCTGAATATAGCAAACTAAAACCCACAGCACATCTTCCCCTCCACACAAAATGAACAAAAGAAAACATTCAAAGATACAATGTGAAGCTGCAAAAGCAATTGAGAACCAGGGCACAATCGACCAGTGACGTCTCAGGACATCTCATAGTCTTGATGCCAAGTCGGTCTGAATCTCAATCTCCTGCAGCTCCCCGAATCAGGCCCACTAGAACCAGGAACATCACAAAGATCTGACCGCTCAGACATCAAAAGGACCATGACCACGTTCAGAACCATTGGAACCACCACTCCACTTACCGAACCTGGACACGCTCCACACCTCACCAGAGTGCAACATAACAACATTCTTCCTCACTTCCTTGATAACAAAAGGGCCCATAAACCTGGAACGACCTTTGTTCAATAGCCCAGGATTCCTAATCATCGCCCCCACACCAAACCATGCTGAGAGCAGAATTATTTTTGTCAAACCTATTCTTAGACATTTCTTGGTAGAGTCTCCATTTAGACACAAGCTTTTCATCCCTCCTTACATCATCCACACACTGTCTCAACCATGCAGGACTCAACTTATCCTGAGGCTTCCTACCTCTAAAAATAGAAAAAGGGGACACTGAGGTCAAACAGTTGGGTGTATTGCGGTGAGCCTACCATGTCTCTCTGAGCATCCTTTAGGAGAGGACCTAGTCTGCAAAGCGCTCTGGGAACAACTTTTGAACAATGTATTCAGTTCAGTTTAGTTCAAAACAAAGTTTATTTGGACGATACAGTCCTTAAACATATAAAATACAATGCCTAAAAATTGCAACTTACACAGTAAAACAACATCATAAAATTAAAGTTTAAAATTTTTCGTTCTTGACTTTAAACTATAAAATATATCCTAACATGTATCATAAGTTAAGGCAAGAATTCAATATTGGAACCATTTCAGAATTCTTTGGCTTGATGAATACTCTTCTCTAGGACAAAAACTATAAATGCACCATCATACGATTCCAATGTAAGAACATTAATCCTTTTTTTTGTTAATCATATATCCTATACATATCCTGCAAACAGTCGAACTTTAGGAAGCTAGTCACATTTCAGAGATTCTTTTACTTTTTGAATAAACCTCCCCAGAGTACAAGCTTTATCCAAATCCCTCATTTCTAATAAAAGTTCTACTCCCTCTGCCCTGTTTTTTATGCTATACTTAAAAAAAATTGAGTGTAAAATCTCTTTCCGTATATCTAAAACCATTTGGCAATACAATAAAATGTGTACGATATCACACGTTGTCCCCAGAGAACAGTTACATTTCCCATTGCTATTGATCATTGCTCTTTTTACTCCATTGTTCGAGTAGCAGGAATTGACCCTAATTCCCAACTTTAAAACTACTCTTCTCAGATGTCGGCAGGGTAATCCATTGATGTAGGGGATATAGAATTCATTTTGGCATGAAGTAGCCATACAACATACCGATTTGTTTCCCCTGAGGTACTCCAGATCCTGGGCTCAAGAGATTTCTTTGCCCAAGGACCTAAGTTCCCTCCTCTCAACCTCAATTTGCAGGGATAAGGGGCTAATCTTGAGCCTCTTCATTGTACAAGCTTTCATCAGAGTTTTTCTCATCCCTTTTGCCCATGTTAGATCACTCATTAGTATCTCATTTCTGCACCAATGCGAGACTTTATTTTCTTCTCCCAGTCCCTAGCACTGCCAGAATCTTACTAGGGATATCCAGGGCGTTATATTCCAAGAGATGATACCTGTTTCCAGCCTCGCTGCTTGCACCATTGAGGATTTGGGCAAAGATAATATGTTTTTTCAGGGTTTTTCCCTCTTCTACATCCCATCCATTTTTCCCACTCAAGTATAGTATTTCTGCTCCGTATAGGAACTGCAGTGGAACCATTGCTGTATATGCTTTGAACACCAGTCTGTCCGACTTTCCCCATATACTCCATTATATTTCTATAAACTACTAACCGAAGCTGATGTTCTTACTTTCAACACTTTGAGATGGGTAGACCAGTTCACATTTTTCTGAAACCACATGCCCAGGTACCTATATTCATCTACTCTTTTCAACTTCGTGGAACCCAAGTACCAACCAAATCTTATTTTCCTTCTTCCAAATCTCATGATCTTTGTTTTAACCATGTTCACTACGAGTTTTTATGCCACCGATATTTATTAAAACAGTTCGGCTTTCTTTGTAGCTCAATCTCTGTTTGGTCTACTATTACTAGATCATCCGCACCTAGTGGACAGGAGGTATCTTTCCCATCTACTTTTGGGCTGGCCCCCCTTGGTTTGCCTAAGACTCAGGGTAAATCTGCAATGAATTGGGAAAATAGTAGAGGGCCAATACACACCGCTGTCTCAGCCCATTTCCAATCTGTATTTTCTGAGACATGAACCCCTCTGTATCTATAATTACTTGCGCTCAGTTGGAAGTATGAAGTTCTTGTATCAGACTTAGTAAGTCACGTATCATAGCTGATCAGCATCTCCCACAGCCTCCCTCAGTCCACTAAATCAAACGCTGCTCGGAAGTCCACAATGCAGCAGTACAGACTTCCTACCTGCTCAATGGACTTCCTCGCAATGGACCAGAGTGTAAAGCAGTGGTCGACCGTTGAATGTCCCTCCTTAAACCCCCCCCCCTGGTCCGGGGGCACAATCTGGTTCACTTCTATCTATTCCTTAAGCCTCTCCAAGATTATTTTGGCCGATACTTTTTCACCTATGTCTAAAAGGTTAATTAATCTATAGTTCTATGGGGCATTTATGTCTCCTTTTCTGTGGATGGGTCTTCTAATTGCACCTCTCCAGTTTTCTGGTATGATACCTGTATTAAGTATCCCCAGGAACATTTTGGAAAAGAAGTCTGACAACCACTCAGGCCTATTTTTTTCATGATAAGTGCTGGGAAGTTTGTCTGGGCCAGCTGCTCGAGTCATTGTTAGATTAGATATGTTGTATTTTTACCTTGCTGGCAGTAAACTGATCTTTAATTTCCTTTCTCACTCCAGGCCATTATTTTGAAATTGATCCCTCATTTTCTTTCCAATCACCATAAATTTCGCCGAGGTTAGTAACCCCGTCATATTCTGGCATCACACAGTTCGAGGAACCTAAAGATTTCCCTGAGTTTTCTTGTACCAATTTCCAGAAGCCTTTCAAATCTTTAGATTCTATCGCAGTTAGCAATTTAACCCAGCAGCTCTCTTTGTGGGATCTTTTTTAATTCCTTACCATAATTTTATAAAATCTCCTTTGTTTCTGGAGGCTGCAAAGCAATTCTACATTGTACTTTACCCTGAGTCTTCTTTCTCATCGTCTGATACTTGCTTTAGCTTTACGACATTCTTCATTGAACCATTTCTTCTCTATACTTTGAGGTTGGTTTTTCCTCCCACACCCTGGTTTTTTACATTTAATTTTTACCCTTATGCCTTTCACCAGTTGCCTAATAGTATTTTCGAACCCGAAAATATCATAAGGATTCAGAACATTATCCAACAAAAGTGTCTGCTGAATGGCTGCTAGCTTTTCTATAAAATCCTCTGATATCCGAGTTGTAAGGCGTCTTGGGTAATCAACATGGACCTGTAGCACAGTGTCTCCTTGGTTTTTCTTTATACCATATACTTCTGTGTTCAGGGGGTAATGATCACTTCCTTCCACATTTACCACCTCAAAGCAATTAATTAGATCAAAGTTCCAGGCATGTACAAACACATAGTCTATAGGGCAAAGTTGCTGGCCTGACTTAAAGGTGCGCTTTGCTGGTCTATCCATGTCCAATCTGCCGTTCGCACAGACCAAACCCAAGGCGCCAAGCATTTGACCTAAAGACACATAATATACTGATATAACCGCCTTGTGAATAAAAGTTCCCCTATTCTATATGAAGTTAACAGTTCCTTGCACCTTTAGTCGATCCTACATGGGTTTAGTTTGTGGTTGAAATCGCCGATCACAAACAGTACATATTTTTGATAATTATCCGATAGAATTAACAAATCCTCATTTAATTTTCCCATTTGGACCTTGTAATCATTCTCTTCCCCCCTCTGGGTGTATACATTTACAAGAACTATGCCTTCAAATTGAAGTTCTGGGTTCGATAGCAGTACTCTACATCCTATTGCCCATTTACATGTTAAAAGTACCACCTTCCTGGCAATCTTAGATGACCCTCCTGAGGGTCTACCAAAATGATTCTTTTTTGCAACTTTTGTCTGATGGGCAAACCCCTCAATTACTAGGGTTTCGTTGCACAGCCAGGTCTCCTGCAAACAGATAATCTCATTACTGACAATGGCTTTTGTTAAGCTATCCTGATTTGCTATTCTATTATAACCATTTATATTTCAGGATGGAATGGTTAGGCTGTGCGACAAAAAATGTTCCTAATCTCTCTCCCTTAAGCACCCGTCTCCCTCATATGCTGGGGATGCTAGGGCCTTTTATCTGTTTCTAGGGATCCTTCATCGTCTCTCTCACTTTCCCTACCTCTTATGGTGATTTCAAGATCATCCTTTTTATCCCAGAAAGCATCGATCAATCTAACCTGCCTTCGGCCCAGCGCTGCATGGTTTATAAGGAATGATCTCTCTTCCATATTATAAGCTTGCAATTCTATCCCTTTTACTAGTCTGATCCCTTCCTTATAAAGCTCATATTCCACTTTCAATATTGCACACTTAACTAGACCAGAGTAAAGTAAAACCTTTGTTACGTCCGTCCCCTTACTATTTAAAGTAAGGTCAACTTCTCTAAGATCCTTTGTGCCGATATTCCATAAGCTTTTAAAATTAGATAGGGAGGAAAGAAATTGTTATCGATTTAAGGGCTCTAAATTCCTCACTTTTTTCCCTCCTTTACCCTGGCTGATCAACTTCAAGAATAGTTAACAATCAACAAAAGAGTGACAGCGTAACTAATAAGAGAAAGAAAAAGTCAAGAAGTAGTTTAGTTTCTACCACCAAAAACAAGTTCCTAGTGAGTAGGGAGGTGAGATAAGCATGCTCAGTGAGAAGAAAAGGACCCTCAGGCACCAACTGAAAATCGGTAGCCAGTTGTCTTCATTGGGTCCTTATAGAAAGAATAGTAACCTAAGTGTGATGAAAAAAGGTGAGTTAAAAGGAGTGTGGACTACTCCCCAAACTGAAACATTCTTTTAATAAGAGGGTATTTCTAACTCCATTAAAACCAGTGAAAACAGCGGACTAGTGAATGGTTTCTCAAGTTTCCATCCACGCCCGTTACGGGAAACCTTACCATTTGGCCAATATCTACTAATTCGTAGAAATTGCAGTAACTCAGTGACTTTATTACTCAAGAAGAAGATCTTACGAATAAGTAATTTTCTAGTGGTTACCCTAAAAGAATACTGCACAAAAGCCGCAAGAGAGCAAGAAACAATAACAGGGAGGCCTTCCTGGAAGATCATAGCAAGGAGAATGAAGCTGAGATTTCAATGACTTGTGTAACGACTTACAGCAATATATACAATGCTGTGAGCCGCTGCATAGGCAAACACTGACGCATCCTTACAAGCAGTGGGCGTAAATGGCAAAAACCGCTGTTTTCGTATAAACGAGCAAGAAGTCTGCCAGACTCCCTTGTACATACTCGTCCCAGAATTGACCAGACTATGCAAGATCATACAGCTCTGAATGCATGGGGTTTACCCCCTGTAACGGGCCACTTTCCTTGTGGGGGATGTAGTGTTTGCCACCTCACTACAACAACCACATTTCTCAATTTAGAGGAGGGCAAAGTATGGCATCTCAGGGGACACACTAATTGTAATTCAAGTAATGTCATCTACCTGATAACTTGTCCCTGCGACCTTAGGTACATGGGAATGACGACAAGGAAGATAAAAACGCGCATTGGGGAACATTGCAGCAATGTGAGATGTGGCAGGAGTACCACAAAGCTAACTGCCCACTTCCTAGAACGTGGCCATTGTCCCATTGACCTTAAATGGACAATAATAGAGCAACTGAATCAAACCAACGAGGGTCGCATCTTTGAGAAGGAACAAAGATGGATATACCGTCTTTCCACGCACACACTTGGGCTCAATGATGATATACCATGGGGGTCAGTGATGCGGAGGTAACCTCTTTCCCGTTGAAGCTATCTGTTTCTGTTTCTGTTTTTGACCCAGTGCTTGGCCTCTAGATGAAGTACCTCCCAAGTAATTGAATTTTGTTTCTCTGCCACGAATAAGATCTACTATAGTGTGCTGAAATAGATATATGGGCTGCTCCGAGCTAAGTAACGACCACAATTGCAGTCATTATACCACCGCTTTCCACATCTGCTCTAGCAATAATATCTTTGCTATGACGTTGTCACTGTAGAGGACCTTATACCAAATTATAACCGGTTTATCGGCATACAAATTAAGTTCTCTGCCGTTAGATATATGAATACATCTCTACGAGACAACCCTTACTAAATGAAGTTGCTTTCACATATATAAAAAATGGCACATACACGCAATGCGAGTGAACACATAAATAAATTACGAGGTTCCTTAAGGACTGAATGCTAAGAATTAGTCACGTGATCGCGAGTTACGTCGATTACGTTCCCTATTTAAGATCTACGTCCGGAACGGCTACTTTGTTGTTTCGGGCTGTGGATGTGGACGCTCTAGGTTTCACGGCGGGCAGTCGCCCGGAAGCAAGTAAGTTTACCGAAGTAACTCACCGGTCTCCGGCTTATAGCCGTTTTCCTTATTTCCGTGAAACCCTAACTACTAAAAACCTTAAAAATTTGGTAATCTGAGTAAATACCTTTCACCTATTTTTCCTCAGATACTCTGGGCGTGAAGGATTCCCCCTGCCACAAGCCTAAGGGGTGCTTCCATCACTAACTGATTGTGAGTGTCTGTTCCAATCATAATTTGATTTACTGACTCTTCCGTTGTTCTGTAGGTTATTATTATATTTATTTTTAAACGAGCACTTTTCGAAATGTTAACAAATGGCTTGCCTCATGACACGTATATAATTCCACACGTGTCATGTTGAGGCATAGACCAAATTTGCTAAATTTAACGCCAGTTACACTGCTAAGATACAGCAGAGTTTTTGCTTTGTTGAAAAATAATTCTTTGCAATCACAATAAGCGAAATTGTCTGCTATAAAAGTTGCTCTCTAGCCTGTAGAAAATTATTGACTATTGGGAGAGACTTTAGGGTGAGTCAGCATGTCTTGAAATTAATATAACCCTCTCAATGTGGTAAAATATCTGTTGTTTGATTTTTGTATTACAGATTTCCCTGTCTCTCACATCCTGGAGAGGCCATAGAAGACAACACCTGTGCAAACTTTTTACAGATAAGGTTGTAATAGTTTCTTTTGTCCCGCACCAATGGTTCAGGCGCCTTAGCGTGCACCAACCGCGGTGTGAGGACTCTTTTCGGTCCTGATGAATGCTGAGCTGACTATTGCTCATTAGCAGAAACATGTCGACCCTCTTTTTCTTTTGACTTATAGGACTTTATGGTTCAAACTAACATAACCATTCACTAGTCCGCTGTTTTCACTGGTTTTAATGGAGTTAGAACTACCCTCTTATTAAAAGAATGTTTCCGTTTGGGGAGTAGTCCACACTCCTTTTAACTCACATTTTTTTATCACACTCTGGTTGCTATTCTTTCTATAAGGACTCAATGAAGACAACTGGCTACCGACTTTCAGTTGGTGCCTGAGGGTCCTTTTCTTCTCACTGAGCATGCTTATCTCACCTCCCTACTCACTAGGAACTTGTTTTTGGTGGTAGAAACTAAACTATTACTTGACTTTTTCTTTCTCTTATTAGTTACGCTGTCACTCTTTTGTTGATTGTTAACTATTACTGCTAAGGGGTACAAGAGTGGCCTTTTGACCCTTTCTCTCTTGTTGATTGCATCAACTTCAAGAATACCCATAAGTCCTGTCTACTTTTTATCTCTACCTCATGGGGGACCCCCCTTTGGTCGTACTCGTTTATACCTTGATGAAGTATCTCCTTGCCTTTCTCCATATGGCCTCTAATGATTCTTGTGCCTCCTTGCGTTGACTTCATCAACTTCCTTTCCTTTTCCCCCTCTTCTTTTTCTACTCGTTCTTTATTTATACTATTTTTCCTTGTCCTATGTTTTCCTTGGCCGGCCTTTTTTTCTTCCTTTCCTCGCCTTCTGTGTTACTCGTGGATGTTCCTTGTCCTACATTTTTTACCTTTAATGGGGCTAACCTTACCTTCTTTATTACTAGCTCTTGTTCTACTTGTCTTCCTTCTTTCCATAACTCTTACTGTGATGGAACTAGTCCCTTTCTGGATTTCCTCTTCCATCTCTTTGGGCATGGGATACGCGGCTTATAACTCCTCCTTTCCCCCTGTTTTTTTTTATAATCATTGGGTGCCATGAAATAAATACATTATGCCCTTCATTCTGCAGTGGGGCCTTCAGCGGTGCGCCTTCATACCGATCCCCATCCCCCTCGCCAACTGGTCTAACTATGGAGGGCATAGGCGCCCTGATTTGTTTCAGCTCCCCTATAATGATTTTAAATTGATCCCTTTGGGTTTTTAAAACCTCATTATTCATTACTGCTACCTCTAGCTACGTTTGTAAATATTTTTGTAAAATTAACATTGCATCCAGCATAGAGGCGCTAGAGGCACCTGTTACCTCCAAATTAAACAAAGAGGGTCCCAACATATTGTTCACTTTGTCCGTTTCCCCCTTTTTATCCATATATCCTTTTATAAGATGGATATTACTCTGTCCCTCAATGTCTGTTTCCGACTCCTCAATTTCTCCCTCAATCTTTATCTCTTGGAGACTCAAAGAAGTAGAGAATCTATCAGGTGAGGACAGCCTTGGGTCCAGAAAGAGTCCAGAGAGGTTAAATGTACTTTTGTTTGGTGAGATTTGGTCCTGGGGTGTCAGATTTGCTGGAGTTAACTGATTCTCGCTTGTGTGCTGTTCTTTTCCTTTAGTGCCCTTCCCTTTAAAATGTTTCCCCACAAAATCTTTAATTGAATATGTAACCGAGGATCCACCCTTCGCCCCCTGGTCTACTTCGCTGCGGAGTTGTGGCCAGGGATTGATCTTGTCATGCTTTTTTGCATCAAGAGGTGTCACCATGTGCATCTTTTACATTTCCTTTCTCTTTAAAGGATATGACTATATTCTCTCCTCCCATCTCGCTATGGTTGTTTTTTTTAGAGTTTTTTGGGCCTTTCCATACTTTTGCTTTGCTAAGTACCATCATCTTTTGAGTCCTTTAGCACTTTTGCTCCTTGTTTACAGGTAAACCCCTAAAAAACCCTTCTTCTTCCTTCCCTTTTGGCTTCCCCGTAGGCTTCTAAAACAAATTCTGTTTGAGTCCCCTTTTCCTACCTGGGGCTTTCTCCAACACAGCCCCTGCACTTAACTCTGTTTCACGGCTGCGCGGTACTATCTCACAGCTCAGCGCTGCTGCTCTGCTTTGCTGCCCCTCACAGCAAAGTCAATTAGCAGCCAGAGATTTCTTCCACCATGCACCATGCGCGGATGGAGACCAAGTGCAGCTCGGCACTCTGCATTGCTGGCTGTCGGCTGGCAAGGCCCAGGCTCACTCCATGTGCTATGGCCAAGCATATTAGATCTAATACACCTTCTTTCGACGTTTCTGGTGCGCCTTCGCTCGCCTTCAATCAGCGTCTCGGTGCGTCTCTTACCAGCATTTCAGGTGTGCCTTTTTTCGCGGGGTCCTGATACACCTTCATCTTCAGCAATGGCGATGTCCGGCGATGCCCTGTGTCACGTGATGCTGGGTGTAACGTAGCGTAGCGTAGTGCTGCCGAGAACAGAGTCAGTTCCAGGGTCTATTCATATTTTCAGCTTGTGGGGAATACAAAGCCATCTTGAAATGAGTAATGGACAACTTTTTAAGAAACAAACTCATCTCACGTGAAACAACTTGAACTCCATTATCAATGATGAGAAGCTTAGGAATGCCTTCCCTTGAAAACTCCTCAGAAAGAAACTTAATAACAGCTCAGGTGTTGACAGTAGGCACACATTTGGTGACCACTCACTTAGAAGTGTAGTCCCCCAACAGCAAAACGTAATGCTCATCATGAGCAAAAAGTTCAAAGGGGCTAGAAATGTCCAATCCCAACTTGGACCCAGGCTCAGCGGGAATCTCCACAGGCGACAGAAATGCAGTTTGTGTCTTCCTGCTCTTGTCACTATTGGCACACTCCCAACAGTCCTTAACGACATCTTCAATCTGCAGATCCATGGTTGGCCACCAATACCATTCACAAACCCTAGCTTTAGTCAGGTTCCTCCCTAGATGCCCTTCATGGGCCAAGTTAATGAGCCTGCACTTAAGATCAATGAGAGTTATCACCTGGTTACCTCTCAATAATTTCTCATCAATTACACACAAATCATCCTTGACATTGAGAAAACATTTCAAAGACTCAGGCACATCCTTGTCCGCTGGCCAACCTTTCACAATATACTCCTTAATTATCTCCAAATCCTTGTCACTCTGAGAAACCAAAGACCACTCCTCCAAATTAACACCAGATTCATGCACCCACGCCACAAAGGAATTTTCATCCTCCACACCAGGCTGATCCAAAGGCATCCTAAACAGGCAATCAGCAGCAGCATTCCCAGCCAGGCACATGCTCAACAGTGAAGCTGAATTCAGTCAATCCTTCCATCTAACGCTTGATTCTTGGAGAAAGATTATCGATCTCCCTGCAAGTCAAAATTTGACACAAAGGATGATGATCAGTCCTGACTACCACAGATAAACCCCAAAAATAAAACTTGAAATGGCAAATGGCCCAGAAAACCGCCAAAGCCTCCCGCTCAACCACGGAGTATCGCTCCACCGCACCTTTGAATGAATGAGAAGCAAAAGCAACCATCCTGGATTCACCATCCAAAACCTGTGAGAGAACAGCACCCAAACCAAGCATGCTGGCATCAGTGGGCAGCACAATTTTTTTGCAAGCATCAAAATGTCCCAAAGTAGGCATACGACCAATGACATCTTGATAGTGATGAAGACAAGAGTACAATCATCAGACTAAGTAAATCTGGCCACCCTTCTTGAGACATAACCTCAATGGAGAAGACACACAAGCAGAATTGGGAACACACTTGGAGAAAACTTCAGCTACTCCAGAAAGGATGGATTTTTGTCTCTGTTTACAGGTACGGGTGCCTTTACAATGCTCTCAGTAAGATCTAATTTGGAACTGATCCCTTCCACAGAAATTGAGTGGCCCAAATAATTCACAGATGGCACCAGATATTTGCATTCTTCTTTCTTGATTACTAGACCAGCATCCTGGAGTTGCTGCAAAACCTCCCAGCTGTTTGTCATGTTCATGTTGATCCTTCCCATAAACAAGAATGTCATCTTAAAAAATGAGAACTTTAGACAACCCAACCAGTACTTTGCTCATGACTCTCTGAAAACAGGCGGCAGCAGATGCCAGACCAAAAGGCATGTGGATGAATCTGAAAGCACCCAAAGGAATCCCGAACGAAGTCAAGTGTCTTGAATCTGAATGGAGCAAAACCTGGTTGTAAGCAGAAGACAAGTACATAACATTAAACATTTAGCAACCTTAATAAGAGCAAGAGTCTCTGAGATGTTCAGCAAGGGCTACCTGTCGACTCAAATATGCTTGTTCAGGCCGCGCAAGTCCACAAACATGCAGATCCCTTTGACCTCATCCTTAGATGCTAAAACAATCGGGACCAACCACTCTGAACACTCAATCTCCTCAATAATGCCAGCAACTAATAACCTTTTCAGCTCCTGACCTAAAGGATCCATCATCATATGAGGAACCTTCCTCACCTTAAAGCTAAATAAGAAGCGGTAAGTGACTCGATAAGCCCAGGGAGAAAATCAATATATTAATAACAATAAACTGTAAGTAGTCCGTACGCTTTTCTTCCTGTGGTCTACTGTTAAGGCCCCAAATAATCCAAACATATAAAGATTGAAGGAAGGAGCGTCGTGTTCACAAAAAAGTCTTCAGTTCAATGCTGTATTCCAAAGTTTTATTATTGTAAATTCATCCAATATCAGCAACAAAAGATTTATTTCCAACAGCATAGGTGTCCAATTAGATGTGGATTTAGTAATCCAATTTCATCCAAATCAATGTTTTGTAGATAACTTAAAACAGCCAACAAGTTTCGTCCAGTATGGACATCATCAGGGCTCACGAAAAAAAAAATCAATCAGTGGTGCGGTAGCCTCTACTAAGTACCTAGATCCAGCACATCAGATCATCACAGCGATCCCCCACAAAATTAAACTGATAAGTCCTCTGGCAGTATTATTCTCACAATAACTACTTCTTATTCAATTAAGGCCTGGATGAAGTAACTTGTATGGTTTACAAAATGTAATCTCCCAAGAAAAGCATTCCATCTACTTCTTGCAAAGCTAAGTTCAACCATTTGCCACCATTTGGGCGAGAAGACCTTCAGTTCAGCGAAATCCAGGCCGGAGACACTGGGTACATATACATTCACTGTGCCTTCCTCACCTTGCTGACAAACGGTTGGGCATTCTGCTTCAAAATGATCTTGTGCTCAAAATTCTTGAGCAAACCTAGACCATCACTGAAACCTTTAGGGAACTGAGAACTTACTTCCTCAGACAACTCAACACAAGACAGAAGCAAAACTTTTTCCGGTGAGTTGGGGGTTACAGAATTCTTCTGGCCACATAACACAAAACATCAATTTTGACACCACCAATATGATTGATATCAAGTGGAGATAGTTCAACCTTGTCTTGATCAAACACAACATCCCAATTGGCATCACCAACCATGGTATAAGGTAAACCAGAGTCATCCAGAACAGAGAACTGTTTACTATCAATCAACACCTCACACTCGGGCATCTCTAATTGTCTCCATCCACAACACCATCTTCTCGGACGCTTAACATATATTTTTTCTCTTCCTCAACACAATTCACCACTTGGCTCTTAGCACTATGACATACACAAGCATAATTCCCCTTTTTGCCACACCTATCACAGGTGACAGACCTCACAAAACGATTGGGACTGTTGGACAAATGTCTTTCACTCTCACTCCTAAAACACTTAAAGCCAGGCTTGCTGTACCTGGATCCTAACTGCTTAAAATAAGGTAATTTTATATCCTACTCACCATGAATAACTTACTTAAACCCAAACTCCTTGGCCCCATCTTTCTTGACCTCATGAACCACCTTGTCCTCCAGGGAAATGTTGCTGCTTTTATCAAATCTCATTTTACGGACCCACATGTTGGTGTTCTCCATACTCTCCACAATAGACATAGTCTCTTTAAGATCCGGGTTTTTGTCAATAAGTTTCTGTTGAACAATCACATCATTAGTGCACCTGAGAATTTGGTCTCTAACAAGAGAACCAGTAAGCTGTTCGAACTCACAAGTGCGTGCCAATGTTTTCAAGGTTGTCACATAACTACCAATTTTCTCTTGTATACCCTGAGCTCTAGTGAAAAACTTGTGGTTCTCCAAAACTATCTTAATTTTAGATCCACAATGTTTCTCAAGCATCATAACAGACGTGTCAAAAACATTGTTAGGATCTCCCTCTCCAAGCCCCAAAACAATTTAATCTAAACTATTACACACATGTCTACCCTTAACCCCTAGATCGTGTAACAATGCAGCTTGTTTCCTTAAGGTGGAGAATTTCTCACCCCAATAGCCAGTAGATAAGAATTAAACATTCGCTTCCACCGGTTCCAAGGAAAAAATTGGGTCACCTTTGTCGGAAAGAAATTGTTGAGACTGAGACATGCTGTATAATGCCATTCTGAAGAAAGAAAATGAATAATAGTATCAATTAGTACAGAAACCAAATACGAATAAAAAAACAAAAAGAGAATAAAGCATTTTGGGTTATGCGTGTCACAACACTACAAAAGGAATTACAACAGTACCTGGCATTCCAATTGGGAAACCAAAAGGTAAGGCACCATCTAAAATAATTGCTGAAGCCAATATGGTGTACGCATCACCGAAAATATAGCAAACCCAGAAAATTGTGCGCAATATAGAAATGTCTGAACATGTGAGAAAGGTGTGCACATCAGCGGACACGTAATAAAATTCTAAATAAACCAGAAGAAGTGAGTGCGTCACTGACACACTGCAAATACACAGTACCTAAATGAAATGGTGTGCGCATCACCGCCCATATTCCAGATTGAATAATAATGAAACTCAGCAATCAAAAAAACACAATGTGCATGCTCCAAACTTCTGAGAAGGTGTGCACATCACTGGGCATGCTTCCAGTTCAGAGAAAGGTGTGCCCATCACTGCCCGCACTCGTTAAGCAGGCGCAGAGAGAGATCTTGAAGGATCGTGCCTCGGGAGCGGTGAAACTAGTAGGTTGTGGGCATAACAGCCAGAATGGTCCTCTGCGCGGCGTGAAGAGGCCTTCCATGAACAGCAGCTTGAGGGCATAAGCATGGGCTTAGCGTGCCACCATCAAGAAATCCAGCAGCAAGGACAATGATGAGGGGCGTGTACTCACAGCGCGCATACCCTCCGTTACCAGGGACACAGTACAGCACACGAAGAGGCCTTGGGTAAGCAACTTCACAAGGCCATCTCTGACAGTACAGTACGAGTAGAAAATTGCTGTTACTTCAGGCCTGCAATAGTCAACGTACAACCGCTACTCTGCGAAAAGGTAGAATCATTTTCCAAAAGATTAGCCAAACCAAAAAGTAGAAATGGTTCACGCCAGACATGCAGAGTACCTGAATAGCCAGAGTCCAAGGAGATATCAAACCATGGCCACGTAAGTGCTGCAGTTCACAAATGGGTCCCATGGGGAAGCTGATGGTCAAGGGATGCCACGCAGGCACAACTCGTCGCCAGTGTAAAAAAGTCCATGAAACACTCAGCAATTCTTCAGTAGATTTATTCAGGAGCACATACACAGACCACAAGCCCAAGCAGCAGCTCAAATCCAACTAGCAATGATGCAGCAGGGGAAGGTAGAGCATTGTGTTGTCATGAATGACATATGGACTGCCGAGGTGCTGCCTAGCAACAAGGATAGGAGGCAATGGAAATAAAACATAACTAGGTACATAACTAACCAGGAGATGAGTAAAAAAACACAGCAAACTAAACCACACAGCAGTTTCATAAAAAAGTACTCCAGTTGAGGCATAGGATCGACAATATATATATACATGACAAATTGGCAATATTACAAAAATGATTTATGTATTTGTAAGTGTTTTCCTGATATTATATATATATATAGGTTTCACACCAGTTATAGTTAGGAATTAGCATTTAAAAAACCTATTACATTCACTGAAAAAACCATAGGTTTCACACCAGTTATAGTTAGGTGGAAATTATTTTACTGACATAAAACCATTGAAATTCTCACGTTATTATAGTTTGACTCACTATAACTTGCGCGTGTAATGCACTACTGATGACATCACATATTACATCACTCATGACATCACTGATAACACCATCCAGTGAATGTGTGCCTTTCTGAAAAATAAATATGTTTTATATATGTATATGTAAAGGTCAGTGGAAGAATAAATGTTTAAATAAGTGTCTAAATGGATGTTTTTTAAAAAAAAAATGATTGGTTAACTAGCTTATTAAGTGTATCTTAGTGAATACATATATTAGCGAGTAATGTTTAAATATTTAAATATATGTATCAGTGTTTCACTTTGTGTATAAGTGGCTGCATGGGTTGGTGAGTAGCTACATGTGTGTGTATATGGGTTATTAGATGTTTTTTAGTATCTTTATAATTGTCTGTTTGATTTGGTGGGGGTGTTACTTAGCATATAGATGCATCAATGACTGGCTCACTGTTTGTATGTGTTTTGAAGACAGCATATGTGCAGGACTGTATGGGTGAATGAGTGTCTATATGTATGTGTTAGTAAGTGAATGACTGTCTCACTAGTGTCTTTATCAGTAACTACATATGTTTTAATCTAGTATATGTGAGTATTGATGTATATAAGTGAGTATATGTGAGAGTGAGAGATTGAAATAGTTCTTGTTTTAATAAGTATGTGTTTCTATAAGTGATTGTTTAAGAGAGTAAGTATGTGTAAGTTTCCTTAGAAGTAAGGTGGTAGTGTGTGTATAGCTGTATATGCAAAAAAATGGATGTTCAATAGTTTATTTGCATATGTGAGTATGTGTGTGAGCAACTTTTGGAAGACTGTCGGTGTGTTAACGGATGTAAAGGTGTCTCACTACATATGATAAGTGAGTATATGTATGAATGACTATATAGAACTGTTGGTGAATGAGTGGATGTGTATATAAATGGTGGAATTACTGAATTGGTTGATGTAACTGGTATAGGTATCTCCACTTTTTTGTAAATGTTAGTTCCTATTTTTGAATATGTGTTTCAAGGGTTACTTTACAGTGAAAGGAGGTCAGTCACTCTGTCACAAGGATGGTGTCATCAGTGATGTCATGAGTGATGTCACTGACCATGTCATGAGTGATGTAATATGTGATGTCATCAGCAGTGCATTACACGCGCAAGTTATAGTGAGTCCAACTAACTATAACGTGGGAATTTCAATGGTTTTATGTCAGTAAAATTTCCATCTAACTATAACTGGTGTGAAACCTATGGTTTTTTCAGTGAATTTAATAGGTTTTTTAAATGCTAATTCCTAACTATAACTGGTGTGAAACCTATGGTTTTTTCAGTGAATTTCATAGGTTTTTTAAATGCTAATTCCTAACTATAACTGGTGTGAAACCTATGGTTTTTTCAGTGAATTTCATAGGTTTTGTAACTGCTAATTCCTAACTTTTTATATGGACTCATACCTATGTGTTTTTTAGTGAATTTCTAAGGTTATTGTTTTGCAAATATCTATAGCATAGAAAGGTATGTTTTTCTAAAAATGAATCCTATATTGTATATTAATATAATATTTTTTTTAAAGTATATTCTTTTTTTTATATTTCACTGGTAAGCGCTCCCTAAAAAAGGTGGGAAAGTAATTTACAGAAAAACCACTGGAGACACTTTCATCAAATATAGAATATGCCCTACTACATAGCAGTCCCTACCATTTACCCAAATTTGATCGAATTCCATTGAGACAAGTATGCTGTAGGCCTGACTAAATATCCTGAGGTAAATTACATGACAAAAACACATATGAAGTGTTAGAATTGACAGCCAATTAAAATGTTACTTTCATTTTCTACTATTATTTCATGACATTTTATTGGTTATGTACCTGAATATATATAAAGAAAGAGAGAGAAACACAGCCATTTTGACTACTACTTCCTGAAGTACATTTCAAGAGCATTTTCACTGACAACTTAAACTTCTTTTTGAAAGGTAAGATGTTATTTTAAAAACTGAAGTATGTTGTGCACTTTAAGTTAATTTGGAAAACATTTACTGATAGTTATATACTATCCCTCTGTAATAGTTATAGAATGAGATAGACTTCTCTGTTATAGTTATGGATGGAGTTATGCTTGTCTTGTATAATTATGAAATTTACTTAGGCTTTATCACATACACTTTTTTATATTTCTACTTCCAGTCTGATACCATACACTGCCCAAAGATAAAATCACTGTTAAAAAAACCAAAGTACCTGTCTGAACTTAAACCCAACAGTGCCCTATCTCTACTGATAAATTTTTTTTTAACGCAAATTACAGCACAAAAATGGAAGGAGAGCAAAATATTTCCATCGAAATTGTTCTGGAGAGCAACAATGAAAAAGTTATTGAACCCAATGATAACTCAGAATTCATGGATGAATCACGGGACTATGAACTACTTCAATGTGTACAATCAGTAGATTTCCTGATTCAAAATGAGGACATTTCCGACAATAAAATATTAGAAGTTCTGTTAAATTTGGAAAAGGAATCTGAAAAATAAATTTATATTTAATAATTCAAAAATTGTTTCAGATATTATTCATTTTTATATATATTTCTTAAACTAGTACCAAATTGATTATAATGTAACGTCAGACTTAAAATATACTGTGCAACTTTTTTGTGTTACATAGTAAGTTTGCTCATAGTTACTTCCTTTCTCCCACTATATTATCTCCAATGTGTATTTAACATCTCTTTATCATCTCCTGCCTCCATATTGTTTCTGCTTTCCTGACAGACTATGGTATGAATTCCATATACCACAATAACTTCTGTAACAAAATGCAAGATATCTACAAAGGAGACAGTGTATATAAAATTTTAGACTCTGCATTGGTACCTACATGTTGGTACTTAGATAAAAAAACAACAAAAAGAACAAAAAGAACAATTAATAAACATACAATATTTGAAAAGTCTATCATTCTTTTTTCCCCATAGTACGCTCCCCGGTCCGCTTCCCGGTGCGCGTACCGGGCGATCCCCCTGCAAAAAATCGAAAAAAAAATTACTTTTTTTTGGCCCGCGGGGCCCTTTTAAAGCCCCCACATCAAGCCTAGGGGGTCAGGGAGGGTCTACTCTGCCCCCTTATGGTCATTTACCCCTTTGTTTTGGCCACCTCTCATGTCTCGATCCTACCGAGACACAAGATGGCGGCCGCTCCGGACTGTTTAGAATGTTTACAGACACCCGAGAGCCAATCAGCTTTCTGTGCGCAAGTCGCGTGGCGCGCCCGGTGCGCTCCCCGGTGCGCGTAACGGGGCGCGCTTACAGATATATGTATTTTTTTTTACCTAAATTACTCAAAATCCACTGGAGCACATATCTTGAGACATAGCAAAGGCACATTGGGCTACCAGTCCCTACAATTTTGCCAAGTTTGGTGTAAATCCATTCAGCCGTTCGGGCTAAAAGTGAGGTTGACCGCCCTATGAAAATTAACATGGGGAAAAAGTGTTTTGGGACCCCCCTTTTATCTCGGCCCCCGCTTGACACATCCCCCCCAAACTTTAAGGTAAGGACCGGAGCTTGACGAGGCCATTTTGAGGAAATTTTCAGGCAGATTCGTCAACCAGCGCCAAAGTTATTCCAAATAGAATTTTGAGATTTAACATTGAAAAAAATCCTAACTATAACTACCTACTGGCGACCGCCAGTAGGTAATATATATATATAGGAGAGTGAGTAAGAAAGACTTTCAAAGCTACCCAAAAGCACAGGACACCTTCATACAGCATTGTGGGACTGGTAGTCCCCGGTATTGAAGCGGCATGGAGTAATGTCGTCAGCAGGTGTGCCTCATTCCAAATAGGAAGGCGGGCTGCACCGCATAAGATAGTGAGTGAGGAAGCTTTGAAATGGACTGCTGACTGCGGGCACTGAAGAAAGCAAAAAGCTGAAACCGGTCTGCCAGACACCTTTAAATAAAGCAGTCTTTACCCCAGCGGAAACCCTGTCTGTGTCCTTCGTTTCTTCTACAAGGTTGAGAAGTGTTTGAATTAATATTTGAACGCGCTGCCCGTGGTGCGCAACGAGGACCCTCTCACAGAAGCAGGTCACGAGAACATGGGAACATTTTTGGCTGACGTATCCGAGGGATCGGTAAATTTCGTGACCCACCACTGCGAAACCTGTCTGACACCGAGGCTGCTGTGAACACGGCGGGTTGGAACTTACCAAAAAGATGCTAACTACAAGTGGCGTCTCCCTGATGTTGACAGTAATCCAGGGGGCGAGAGAAGGGGACGTTTGGAGAGTGAGTAAGAAAGACTTTCAAAGCTACCCACAAGCACAGGACACCTCCATACAGCATTGTGGGACTGGTAGTCCCCGGTATTGAAGCGGCATGGAGTTATGTCGTCAGCAGGTGTGCCTCATTCCAAAAAGGAAGGCGGGGCTGCACAGCACAAGATCGTGAGTGAGGAAGCTTTGAAATGGACTGCTGACTGCGGGCACTGAAGAAAGCAAAAAGCTGAAACCGGTCTGCCAAACACCTTTAAATAAAGCAGTCTTTACCCCAGCGGAAACCCTGTCTGTGTCCTTCGTTTCTTCTACAAGGTTGCAAGGTTGAGAAGTGTTTGAATTCATATATATATATATATGTATATATATATATATATATATATATATATATATATATATATATATATATATATATATATATATATTTAAGTGATATATATATATGCATATATATATGCATATATATATGTATGTATGTATGTACTTAAAAAACAAAGGTTACGTGACATTATAGTTAAGGAATAGAATTATAGTTAGCATCAGATTGTAAATGTACAAAACCATAGAAATTCAGTAGTTAATCTTACCTGAGCTAACTATAACTTATGACCTCACACTTACTGCGAATGACCTCACATATTACATCACTCATGAAATTTTAACTGGCAGTTTTTAGGAAAACAGCAACAGAATAGCCATTAGTGGACAGCAGTGGTCTCTCTAAAGCTTCTTGGTGAACTTTCTCATTCAAACCATCTCTAGAGTCTAGAACCTTGCGCCTAAGTCAGGGCAGTGAAAACCGCCCCGCCTGCGGAGTTTGCAGAGTTGTTTTGCACTTCACGTTAAGCGGAGCTTGCGCGGTTCCCAAAAGTCTCCGTTCGCATTGCGGAGCAGAGGTTTTTTCCTCTCTCACGTTCATCAACGTCAAGTTGGCAAGCTTGAGCGTAGAAAGTCCACGCCCTGGCAAGATTTTTCCTTGTTTGTGATCGTCAACATCAAGTTGGCAAGCGCTGGTGGGGAAAATCAACCTCCCGACTAGATTTCTCAACGCGGGCGGTCAGATTTCTCATTGCGAATGGTCGATTATGCTCGTGACCGCACACTTTGAGAAACACTCTGTTCACGTTGAGAAAGCTTCTGCTCGAGTGAAAATCCACTTGAGTGGCAGAAAGGAATCATGGCCCACCTGTGCAGTGCATAGTGTCGTTCAAAATGATTACACAGTGCGGACAGGCATCTTGCACTGGAAAACACTGTGAATGGCATTTATCTAACGCACACTGCTGCTCGTGGAGCTCATTGTAGCACGGTAGAGTTTTTTTGGGACTTCTCGGAGTTCCGCATAGTGGAACTGCGAGAACTACTCCCAGGCTTACTTGCGACGAAGAACTTTGACCTTTCTTGTGCTCTCTATTGGAGCTCTTCATTTTGATGGAGATCTGTGGAGTTGTTCTGAGCCTTCACATGGCAACTTTGATGGTGAGCCACTTAGTTTATGGACAACTCCACAAACGCATGCTGTGGTCTGATGACCCTTTTCAGTTCTTTCGTTCAGTAGGCAAATCTCTGCTTCATTGCACATCAGATTGCAGCTTAATGTGCACTGGATTATTACAATGTGTTGCCTTTAAAAACCTGGTTGCATTTGCCTTTAGTATTATCCCTCCATTTGACTAATAGCAATGAATTGCATAGTAGCACAGTACCTCTGTTTGCAGCCTTTTCATTTGATTCTCAGCAACTGATGTGTAGATTTTCAATGATGCTTTCTTTGTCCTTAAAAGCTTTACATAGGCTGGCATTGCGCTAGGATTCCACAGGTGCCAGCGTCAATTCTGCACTTTGACTGAGGCACACATGATATGCATGAGCAGTCAGCAGGATCATGTCAAACTCTTTGTGAGAGCACTGTCGATCTATGGGTCACTTATTCCCTACTCGTCGCAATTTGTAGCATCCTACCCATCCTGGGCACTTTCTGGTGACCACACCACACATAGAGAGTAGTTATACACATCCTTAATCTTCAGCGTGTAAGCAAGAACTCAAAGTTCTAAACCTGCCTTCACTTCATTACTCTCCAACGCTCATGTCACAGGTCTACAGAGTCCACCAGGAACCAAAAGAGTTCCATAATTCTTTATTAAAACTACACTACAGTAATGGGTAGCTTATTGCTGTGGATTAGTACACTATTGGGTGATGGATATGATCCTTAGCAGTTTTGTCTTTTGTGAGTTTAAGAGAGTCAAGCAATAAAGGGAATTATTAGGCAGCCTGTTGGAACTACAACCAGCTGTCTGAGTGCTGAGTGTTATGATATAAGTTTTAGTGTGGGTTATACATTGTTTTGTGATTGCATTATATAGCACTTACTTTCCTTGATGAGGCATTATCCTGCTTTAGGCTGAGTAGTGTGTAGTAGGACAGTACTTAGATTATAAGACAATATGATGTTTAGTAAAACCGTGCCCTGATTTGCGGGAATTGTTTTGGCAAGCTTTGAATAGACTGTAGAGTGTTCTAAGGAGACACTTTTTACTAATCAATGGTGCATTTCTCATGAGAGTTTCACTGTCTGCAAACAGAGTGGTACAGAGTAAACTCTCTCCATTTAATAAAACAATGTTAACAGTACCCACTTTTCTACTTATATCCACTTAATTTCTCATTGTAGGTGCAGTGACTGTCAGGGGTTTGACGCAGGTAAAGAGTGTCCGTAGTAGCACATTAGTTAATATTAGGCCTTCTGTAACTGGAGGAACTTGATTTTCCCTAAACATTGGTATACAGAGTGAACACTGTGTGCAGGACAGGTCATCCTTTTGCCTGTGGTTCATAGTGAACTCGACTACCCATGAAGAGTTCCTGTTTAAATAAGTATGTTTGTATAAGTGATTGTTTAAGAGAGTAAGTATGTGTAAGTTTCCGTAGAAGTAAGTGTGGTAGTGTGTGTATAGCTGTACATGCAAATAAATGGATGTTTGATAGTTTATTTGCATATGTGAGTATGTGTGTGAGTAACTCTATAGATGACTGTCGGTGTGTAACAGGATGTATAGGTGTATCAGTACATATGATGAGTGAGTACATGTATGAGTGACTATATAGAACTGTTAGTGAATGAGTGGATGTGTATATAGATGGTGCACTTACTGAATAGGTTGTTGTAACTTGTATTGGCATCTCCATTTTTTGAAAATTTGAGTTTCTTTTTTTGAATGTGTGTATCAAAGGTCATATTACGCTGAGAGGAGGTCTGCCACTCTTTCACAAGGATGATGTCATCAGTGATGTCACAAGTGATGTCATTTGAGATGTCATCAGTGATGTCATGAGTGATGTCACTGACCATGCCAAGAGTGATGTAATATGTGATGTCATCAGCAGTGCATTGCGGGCGCGCAAGTTATAGTTAGCTGAACTAACTATAACGGGGGAATTTGAAAGGTTTTGTATGAGTGAAATGTCCAGCTAACTATAGCATGTGTGAAACCTATGATTTTTTTCAATGAATTTGCAAGGTTTTTTAAATGCTAATTCATAACTATAACGTGTGTGAAACCTTTGGTTTTTTCAGTGGATTTGCAAGGTTTTTTAAATGCTAATTCCTAACTATAACATGTGTGAAACCTATGGTTTTTTCAGTGAATTTCAAAGGTTTTGTAAATGATAATTATTAAATGTATTAATTGTTATATTTTTTATACCGATTTACTACATTATTTTAAACTATTTTTTTTTAGATATTTTATTTTTTAAATTGCAATACATATTTTTAATATAAATTGAAAAAAATGTTTTTAAAAATATTTAAATTGTAATATATATTTTTTCAATTTAATATTTTTTTAATTTATATATATTTTATATAGCAGGCAATGATATTCTATGGAAGGGAATTCCAGTTACTAGTAAGTGCAGTTAAATTTACTTTTCAGGAATAGTAGAGAGCTAGATTGGGGAATTAATTCCTCTTCAATCCTGAGGTCCCCTGTGAGCCAAATAGCCCACCAGGTACCTCCAGTATGCGCCAGGCAGCTGTGTTACAGAGAGGTGTTCAAAGGGCACGCCTTCTTTTTACAACACTCTGCAACACAGCTCCGTGGCGCTTACTGGAGATACCTGTTGGACTAGTTGCCCCCTAGGGGATCTCTGGATTGAACAGGAATTAATTCCCCAACTTAAAACGCGCCTCAGGGCATGTTTGCACTCACATCATCTCAAGCCCCACCCCCTACCTTCACCACTGTGCTAATGCGCCCTGTAGAGTGTTCTAAGTTGGGGGATTAAGTCCCCTTACATACTGGGGGTCCCTGGGGCCAACTAGCCCACCAGGAACCTCCAGTATATGCCAGGAGGCTATGTTGCAAAGAGGTGTAATGAGGCCATGCCCCTTTTTACACCTCTCTGCAACGCAGCCCCTGGGCGCGTTTGCAGAGGGGGAACTAATTCCCCTTGCATACTGGGGGTCCCTGGGGGCCAACTAGCCCACCAGGAATCTCCAGCATGCACCAGGGGACTGCTTTGCAGAGAGGTGTAATGAGGCCCCGCCCCTTTTTACACCTCTCTGCAACGCAGCCCCCGGGCGCGTTTGCAGAAGCGGAACTAATTCCCCTTGCATACTGGGGTCCATGGGGGCAAACTAGCCCACCAGGAACCTCCAGTATGCGCCAGGGGACTGCCTTGCAGAGAGATGTAATGAGGCCACGCCCCTTTTTACACCTCTCTGCAATGCAGCCCCCTGGCGCGTTTGCAGAGGGGGAACCAATTCCCGTTGGAACCTCCAGTATGCGCCAGGGGGCTGGTTTGCTTTTCCCCGGGGGTGGCAGTCCCCGGGGCAGTGTGGGGGGGTTGGGGCCCCCCACACTTCTTTTTCACTATGCCCCCGGGATTTGGTCCCCTCGGGGGGTAATGTGAAAAAAAGCAGACCGGGTTTTTTGAAAAATTTGTTGGGGCCTTGGGGGTCCGTGTGGGACCACCTGAGCAGGCCTAGGGGGTCAGGGTGTTTCTACCTTTCCCCCTTTTTGCATTCCACACGTTTGTTTTTCTGATTCCTTGTGCCTCAGTCTACAGAGGCACATGATGGCTGCCAACAATTTCTAGTTAGGAGTGTTGACAGACAGTTGACAGCCGATCAGCATGCAGCTCGTGCACAGGAAGGTACGTGCACGGTGCTTGCTTCTAGATATATATATATATTGTTTTTCTTTGATTTTATCAGGAACTACTGGAGGGATTTACACCATATGAGCATTCAGTTCAGCGGTTCGGTCTGTAGCCGTGTCTAATCGTCCTCTGGAAAATAACATGAGGAAAACATGTTTTGGGACCCCCTTTTTTCTCAGCCCCGACTTGACGAATCCCCCCAAAACTTTCAGGGAAGGAGCGGAGCAGGCCATCTTCTTTGAGAAATTTGCCAAGATTCATCAACCGGCGCCAAAGTTATTCCCAATAGAATGTTGCAGATTTCCTATGGAAACTAGGTCCTAACTATAACTACCTACTGGCAACCGCCAGTAGGTAATATATATATATGTATAGTACAAATGGTGGAAGTGGTGAATCGCAGCATAAAAAGTATACAACCTACCATAAAAATGACAATGTCAAAATTATTCAATACTAGCAGCCCGTCCCGACCTTGTCCGGGAGCAACAGGCTTCCCCGTCCCCCGCCGTCCCCGACCCCCCACCCAGCCCGTCCCCCGCCTGCCCTAACATGGGTCCCCTTACCTCAGCCGCCACTCCTCCCGCCTGTCCGCTGCTCGACCCGCTGCTGGCCTGTCCGCTGCTCCTCACGTCACCGCTCCTCTCCCGCACCGTGTCCGCCGCTCCCTTACCTCAGCCGCCGCTCCTCCAGCCTGTCTGCTGCTCGCACCACTGCTGGCCTGTCCGCTGCTCCTCACGTCACCGCTCCTCCCCCGCGCTATGTCCGCCGCTCCTCGTCGTGCTCCTGGACGTCGCTCCTCCCTGCACTCCTGGCGCGAGCACACACGTCATGGCCGGCGCTACTTCGGAGGGACTACTTTTTTTTTTACTGTAATTTTTTTCAATAACGTTTTTTAAAAAATGTATATAGCCTATAACCATCTACACACCCTGACGATTCCAACGGTGTATCGTGTGTGTGGATTGGCGCTGTGGTTCCTGAGTTTACCCTCCTCAAAGGCTGAAAGTTCTTCCTTTATTATAGTAGTATAGATAAAACCAGAGTCCTTGACTATGAAACTATATCATGTGTGCAGTTGCTCAATGATTATGAAGATCAGTACAACCCAATGAGAAGTACAATTTTACAAGACTGCTGTTAAAGACCCATAGAAAACAATACTGACATACAATTACATGCCACAATTACTAACTGACCTCAATCAGTACGCATTGATCTCTCTAAAATGGTTACCTTGTGAGTAGCGCTTACTATTTGCAATCCCATGGATCACCTACACAAAACCAAAAGAGAGCAAATTAAATGGAAAACGATTGACAGTATCACTGGTAACTAGCAAAGGATGGGACCCATGTGTCAAATTTAAAAAATAAAAGAGTGACGTTATTATGAGTGCAACATATTCCAGAAGGCATCTTGGCACTGTGGCTACACAAGAGATTACAAATAGGAATGCCCTAAAACAATAAATGAGCTTTATTGGCTTCTGGAAAAAAGGCCTACTTACTGAGTTTGTAGTTAATGATATCCAAAATGTGAATTTTTAACTAAATGGGTACCTTGAATGGTCAGGTAAGTGACTCTTATCAATGAACGTAAACGGAGACCACTGTCTGGCACCGAGAAACATCTGGAGGTGGGGCCTAAAAGCATAAAGGGGTTCATTTCAAGTCACACAGGCTTCTCTTGATCTGACTAATTGGTAAACAATCTAGAGTTGTGCCATGACAAAAGCAGGGTCAGTGGAAAATGACAAAAACAATAAACGTTTGTGCATAGCGGCTGTGTGTGCTCACCAGAACTGGGCAGCTCTCAGTTTACCTGCACTTGTCGTTGGAGTTTCTTGAGGTTGCACTCTGAGGATCTATTGGGAGGGAGAGAGTGGGCTTCTAAATGCATCGTCTGTGTCTCTTGACTGCTTTGGTTGGCTGGTGATTTTCTCTGCCTATATGTTTGAACTGAGGTACACATTTCAGCAGAAGACGAAAAAGTGGTGGAACGGATTGTCCTCTGTGGAAAGAGTCAATCAATCAATCAATGAAACAGGATTTTTAAAGCTCTGCTTATCACCTATGAGGGTATCCAGATGCTTGGAGGTATTGCCTGCTGGGTGTCATCACTCAAACAGCCAGGTATTAAGTTCTTATTTCTAAATTCTTGCAGTTTTAGAGAGGTCCTGAGGGGGAGGCAGTTCCAGGTTTTGGCCTCAAGGTAGTAGAAGGAGCAGTCACCTGTATGTTGTTGCAGTAGTACTGAGAAGTGCGGGAAAAAACAAGGGTGGTAGAGTGCTGTGTTCTTGTAGGTTGGTGGAAGTTCAGCCTGGGGTTGAGTTAGGCTTGTGCCATATTGTGAAAAACTGATTAGGCATTTTAAACTGCCATTTCTTGTGCATGGGGAGCCAGTGGAGGGAACTGAGGTGAGGGGTGATATGGGCTCACCTTGGGAGGTCAAGGATGAGACTGGCTGCAGCATTCTGGATAATTTGTAGTCTGTTTAGAAGCTGGGTGGTGGTCCCTAAGTAGACAGTGTTCCCATACTCCAGGCAGCTGGAGATGGGGGCCTGGGTGATGGTGTCAGGGAGCGTACCTGTAATCCTTTGAATCCGTGGGAGCAGGTGACCAGAGGGTTCTTGCTAGAGGATAATTTCCCAACTCCCCTACACCCCTGCACCCAGAGAACTCGGAGCCCAGGAATGAAAGGGAAAGGGGAAGTGGATAACGAACAGAGAGACTTCCACACAAAAGGTCTTCGGTTACTTCTTATTCAGGAAGGACATCTCCTGTAAAAGTAAGCAAAACATTACTACAGTTCCCCACTACACTCGGGCACTATCTCCTGACTCTCTCTCCCATAAATCTAATCTTTAGTACCTGAATGTGTGTGGACTTTTGCCTCTCTCTATAAATGAGTCTGGAAGGTATAGTAGTCCAGATGAGAAGGATAATATCCAGATAGAGTACGTCAGACTGTTCTGGTAGTTTCAACACTTGCTGTAAATTCACGGTGGTATAACACTGTATAATTAATATGCATATCAAAATATACAACACTATACTTGTTGTCTTCTAGGCTCAGGAAGGATGAAGAACAATAGCTGCTTGCTCAAACTCCTCAGAGAGTCTCTCGTTCATAAGTCAAATAACTTTGGTATGCAGCTGACTGACTGACACTGGTTTAGTTTAGACGTCAATGCTGTCGATCATGTGCCTCAGGAGATTCACCAATTCACAATAGTTCAGTGCGCCAGGAAGGACTCTCGCGCTGCAGACTTCGTACAGGATACAGATGGGAAACAGCGCTGAATCAAATTCTTACCTCCCTCCAACTGAGAACAGTTCCAAAAGAAGAAGCGTCCTACCAGGACCTTGAGGCGAGGAAACTGCGTCACTGCAGAAGCGGGATATCTGGACCGGGAGGTAGGTAAGCGCTAACTGGAAAACTAAGAATAGCGCTTGGACTTCAGAGGAAGGGACTAAGACAAAACCTGACTTTGAGCAGACAGAAACTAAGACTCGAAAAGACGCGCTCTCAAGGAAGCGTCCATTCCGCAGGAATACGACCGTTGAAGTGCGCTGAGGAAAAGGCACGAGCGCACAAAATGGCCGCAACAGAAGACTAGAACGTTAAAGCCACTCGTCCGTGGCACCATCAGAAAGGGTATTTCTGCATCTCGATTGAGCAACCATCTGCCTCCACAAGCAAGCAGAGAGCAAGTGGTTGGAACCAGATTTGATCTTACACCGAAATCTAGGGGCAGAAACCTTCACTACCCGCTGGGACCTGACAGATGGTGTCTGGCGCTAATGGGTATCAACTCAAAGGCTTTCCGGAGCATGAGTAGGGTGAGGAAGAAAGCTGAGCATACTGAGTTCATTTTGCTTTTCATGGTGAGCCTGCTGTCAAGTATTATGCTGAGGTTCCTGGTGGTCTGAGAGTGTTGGCCACTAGGTGTTGTCCCTGGCGGAAGTGTTGTTCCCGAAGATACGAACCTCTGTTTTGTCGGTGGTAAGTTTTAGGCAGTTATTTTGTATCCAGCTGGTAACGCTGGTCATACACCTCTGGATGCTTGCTTTGGTGTTGGTGGGATCAGCAGAGAGGGAGAGTATGAATTGAGTATCATCTGCGTACGAGATGATGTTCATATTGAGGGCTCTGACCAAGGAGAACAGGAGGACCATGTATGTGTTGAACAGGGTGGGACTCAGAGAGAGTTCTTGGGGGACTCTGCAGATGATGTTTTTGTGGTGTGAGGTGTAAGGAGGGAGCAGAAGCTCTGTGTTCTTCCAGTGAGAACATTTGCAGTCCATCTTAAGGCATCTCCTTGGATTCTCATCTGGTGGAGCCTATTTAGGAGGGTGTGGTGGGACACTGTGGCGTATGCTGCTGAGAGATCAAGCAGGATCAGGGATGTGGTGTTCCTTGGTCTACGAGAGACCTGATGTCATCAGTGTCTGTAACCAGGGCAGTCTCTGTGCTATGGTTTGATCGGAATCCGGATTGGGAGGGTTCCAGGAGGTTGTTGTTCTCTAGGTGGTCGATGAGTTGGTGGTTAATTGCTTTTTACAGGGGTTTAGCCGGGAAGGGTAGAAGGGAGATAGGCTGGTTGTTTTTTAATTCTTGAGGGTGAGCGGAGGGTTTCTTGAGCAGGGGTTTGATCTCAGCTTGATTCCATTCTGCTGGGAATGAGGTAGCAGACATAGAGGCATTGAGGATTAAAGTGAGTTCTTTGCTGATAGAGTTGTTGCCCAATTTGAACATGTGGAGGGGGCAAGGGTCCCTGGGTGCACCTGAGTGGATAGATCTCATTATGGTGGTGGCAGCCTGTGTGGTGAGGGGGTTCCAAGCTGTGATCTTTGGGGGGGGTGTGGAGTAGGTAAGGGTGAGGGTGAAGAGAATGTGGGGGTTGGAGATCATACGGGGTTGAAGTGTTCATAATGGAAGAGATGTTGCTGTAGATGTCTGCCAGAGTGTTGCAGAGTATCTGGGATGGAGTGTTGGTTTAGGGGTTTGAGGGTTTGATAACTCTTTGACGATGCTGAAGAGTTCCTTGCTGTGGTTGGAGCTTGCTTCAAGTTGGGTGGTCAGGGAGTCCTTTTTAGCTTTTTTCAGGAGCAGTTGGTAGTGGTTTAGGGCATTTTTCTAAGTTGGCTTGATCATTGGGCATTTGGCTGGTGCACCAGAATCTTTCCTGTCATTTGCAGGTGCATTTGTGGGAGTTGAGTTCCGAGGTGAACCAGATGGTGTGTTTGGTGGGTCTGCCTTGTCTGGAAGGTTTGAGGAGGGCACTCTGTCAGCGCTTTCCGTGATCCATGTGTGGAAGTTCTTGACAGCCACCTCGAGGTTGGCGTTGGTGTCAGGGGTTAATGCATTGAGGGTGTCCGACCGGAGGTCCTCGGTTACCTTGTTCCACTTCCAGCACCTGTGGGTGGTGCCGGACAAGGTGCCGTGGGTGTCATAGCCATTGGTAATGGAGAAGTGGACGATCGAGTGGTCGGAATGGATTTGATGGCCAGGAGGGCAGTAACGTTGGAGATGGCCTCGCAGAAGGTGTACCTTGGCCTTGGCAGTATGTATTCCAGGGTTTCCCTAATCGTGGTTTTGTAGGCTGTGTTGATATGGAAGTTTAGGTATACCATGATTGTGGTGGTTTTCTCGGTGGATGCTGTGCAGTGGAGGGATTCTTTGTGGATGATGGCTTTACCACCACTGTTTTGTTAGTGTGGTTCCAGTGCATGATCTTGTATCCTATTGGTGTGGCGGTTGCGATATCTGATGCTGAGGCATTGTTGAGCCATTTCTCTGTCAGGAAGATGATGTTGAGTGTGAAAGAGGTAACTGTATCCCATATTTCTTTGGCGTGTTTGTGGAGGAAGAGAGAGTTGATCAGGAGGCACTAGTTTCCCCATGGGTCTTTGTCTGTGGGTGGGGGCTCTTTGGACGGCAGCCTGATGCTGCAGGAGAACAAGCAGGGTTGACAGAAGAAGGGTCTTTCTATTGAGCTTCAGGATGTGCGGTTGCAGTTGTTGCTGTTTGGTATGGAGTTCAGGGCTGTCATTCGAGCACTTAGTGTAGCTGTAGGTTGGGAGAGATCCAGGGATCCTGGACCTGAGCTCGGTCTAGGCAGGGACGGGTGCAGAGGGGCTTGCCTTCAGTATACCTTTGGCATGCCAGTGGTGCACCCACGCTACTGCCAGCATTAATTAAGTTCCTGGGAGGGGGTGGGCTGCTGGGTGGGGTTGCAAGAGGGCAAGAAGTGGGGCAGAGAGCGAGTGTGGAAAAAAGGCAGCAAAATGAGCAGTGCTAGGAGGGAAGAAAAGATTAGAGTACGAGGAAGAAGGAAGGAGGAAAAAGGCAGTTAAATGGAAGCAAAAGTAAATGGAAAGAAAAAAAGCAGAGAAAGGCAGTAAAGTGGAGGCAAAAGGCAATGGAAGGAAAATGAGGGAAAAACATGTTAAGTGGAAGCAAAAGCCAATAAAACAATGGGAGGAAAATTAGGCAAAAAAGGAAGTTAAATGGAGGTATAAGTCAATGGAAGGACAACAAGAGGAAAAAGGCAGTTAAGTGGAGGCAAAAGTCAATAAAACAATGGGAGGAAAATGAGGGAAAAGGGCACTTAAGTGGAGGCATAAGTCAATGGAATGAAAACGAGGAGGGAAAAAGGTAGTTAAGTGGAAGCAAAAGTCAATGAAACAATGGGAGGAAAATAAAGGATAAAAGGCAGTTAAGCTGAGGCAAAAGTCAATGGAAGGAAAACAAGGGGAAAAAGGCAGTTAAATGGAGGCAAAAGTCAATGAAACAATAGGAGGAGAATTGAAGGAAAAAAAGGGCAGTAAAGTCGAGGCAATAGTCAATGGAAGGAAAACGAGTGGGAAAAGGCAGTTAAGTTTAGGCAAAAGTCATTGAAACAATGGAGGAAACAAGTGGAACAAGACAGTTAAGTGGATGTAAAAATCAATGAAGCAATGGGAAGAAAATGAGGGGAAAAAAGACAGTTAAGTGGAGGCAAAAGTCAATAGAAGCAAAATGAGGGGAAAAGGCAGTTAAATGGTGGCAAAAGTCAATGAAACAATAGGAGGAGAATTGAGGGGGAAAAGGGCAGTAGAGGAGGCAAAAGTCAATGGAAGGAAAACGAGGGCGTAAAAAAGGCAGTTAAGTGTAGGCAAACGTTAATGAAACAATGGGAGGAAAACGAGTGGAAAAAGGCAATTAAGTGGATGTACAAATCAATGAAACAATGGGGGAATACCGGGTAAAAAGACAGTTAAGTGGAGGCAAAAGTCAATAGAAGGAAAATTAGGGGAAATGCAGTTAAGTGGAGGCAAATGTCAGTTTACAGTGTAAAATCTGGCGACGTGGTACAGGTTTGAGCGGTCTCGACCTGCAGCAGCAGTGTGGAAGTGGCCTAGGGACCTGCTCACTGAGGTTGCACTGCGACCAGCATTAAGTAGGATTCTGAGAGGGGGCTGGGTTGCTGGGATGGGTGGCAAAAGGGTGGGAAGTGGGAGGGTGAGCGAACAGGGAAAAAGGTAGTAAAATGAGCAGAACTAGGAGGGAGGATAAAAATTCGAGTGTGGTGGAAGAACGAGGGAGGGAAAAAGCTAATTAAATGAGGCAAAAGTCCATGCAAGGAAAACAAGGGGAGAAAGGCAATTAAGTGGAGGCAAAAGTCAATGTAAGGAAAACAAGTGGCAAAAGTCAACAAAACAATCATAGGAAAACGAGGTGAAAAAGGCAGTTAAGTGGAAGCAAAAGTAAATGGAAGGAAAATGGGGGGGAAAAGGCAGTTAGGTGGAGGTAAAAGTCAATGGAAGGAAAAGGGGGGAAAAAAGGCAGCTAAGTGGAGGCAAAAGACAGTTTACAGTGCAGGCTGGTGGCATGGTGCAGGTTCAAGCAGACTCGACCTGCAGCAGCGGTGGTGAGCTGACCCAAGGAGGTTCCAGGGAATCCATCCTCCATCTTCCAAGTGGCATTCTGACCAAAGTAAATGCTAACTGTAAGAAATTGGGGGATAAGTTTAGAGGAGTGGAAGCCCCATTGAAATAATAAGTGCATTCCTGCTCAGGGTGAATTACAAAAGTTACTAAATTAACCTGTGCTTAACATTCTTGGTAAAAGAGCAGCACGACTAAAGACTTTCTATGAAAAGCAATTTTTTTCTTTCATTTTCCATATTTGATGATTTTGGAACCCAGTATCGACACCAAAAGCGTTAAAAGGGGTCATTCTGGTTTATAACTTTGGACTGGTTTGACACTGATTGGTGCTATTTTTGATGTGTGTCATCTTGTTTATTAATGTCTGATTTTTTTGGGGATATGGAAAAAGATTGTATAGTTTCGCTATTCCTTTGGTTAACACTCTCTGATATTGAGCAATGTTATATTAGTATGATAAAACGTTATAATTAATTTACAGGTCATGTTTATTAAATTGAATGACCTTATGTGAAAAGTATAAAAACAGAAAGAAATACACTCAACAACTGTTTTGGTTTTAGATTGCATATTGAGGTCCATGGTGGTAGCAGGTAAGGGCCCAACCTGCTATTGCTGTTTTTCAAGTTTCTAAAACTGGCTTTTTTTTAATGAATGTTTTTTATTGGAAACAGCATATCAAATATGCATAGACATTCATTAGGTGTTTGGAGCGTGCACATTTTGTACGGGTGAAGTCTGGATGGTACATGTCATTTACAGTTATGTATGTTCAGTTTTCACAATGATCAGCATGGACAGGAAAGATGAATTGTTAATATTGTAAATTCAAATCCTACTTTACCATTAAAGAGGATTTAATAATTTCAATTAATTTAAGTGTAAACATCATTTCTCTTTTGACCCACTCTAACGAAAACACTTATTAAATGTAATAAGGTAACCTTGTGCTATGGGAGAGGTAGCCAGTGAAAAATTATTTTAGTGGTTTATCTCTATCAGGACATGTAAAACGTAAAGGAACGCCCTACTTTTTAAATACATTCACCTTGCCCAATGAGTCTTTGTGTCTGATGCTAGGGGTGATGTATAAGTATTAACAGGGAAGGTTTGTGCCTGGAAAAAGCGTGTAAGAGGCTGAAAATGGCCAGGTCATCTGCTGCTTTTTAAACATTTCTTCAGATTCAATTAATCTTAGGTGGCCGGAGAGTTGGTTCCATGCCTTGGGGCCTAAAACTGAAAAAGATTTACTGCCTTGGGTTTAGAGACTGAAAGAAAAGGGCTTAAGGAGGTTGGCATGGGAAGATATCAAGTTTCTTTTAATTGTATAATTGGTTAATGTGGCTTTTAGATATTTAGGCCTAGTAGTTTTGTAGCTCTGAAGGTCAGTAAAATAACTTTAAACAGGACCCTTTTGTGCATTGGATGCCAGTGCAAGACCTTCATAGCTGTCGAGGCAGAATATCGTTGTGAAGTTTCAGTAAAAGTCTGGCCAATGCATGCTGCACAACTTGGATTTTATGAATAGTTTGTTTTGAGGATCCTGCATAAGGACTATTGCAGTAGTCTAATGTAGAGATTATCAGGGCAAAAGAAACTGCCTTCCTTGTAGCCAGTGGGGGCAAATTAAAAAAAATCTGAATTATCTTCTTAGATTTAATACATCTCTGCTATTGCAAGAGCTTGGGGGTGGAAGGACAAGGAGGCATTACATTTTGCTCCATGATTTTTTTTACCACTTCTATAGTGGCAGGCAGGGGAGGCATTGCATGTATCCATCATTGGACTGGGGCAAAAAGTTTGAATTTCCAAGCTGCATGATCTCAATTTTATTAGTATTACATTTCAAATGACTGAATTGCATCCACCAGATGACTTCGTAAAGGCAGTTTTTAAAATTCAAGAATCAATTGGATGCTTTTTCTAGAGATAAGATTAGCTGCGTATCATCCGTACACTAGGTGGTTTCGTTTTCAAATGAAGTAATCAAAGATATCCAAGGGGCCCTGTAGGCCCCCCTACGCTTGCTCACCACCAGCATTTTCATGGCGTGAGAGCTGCTATGAGACTGCTGGTGATGAGAAAATTTGTAATATGTTTAGCTGTGCCGCATCAGCACTGGCTCATGAAACAAACACAGATGCTTCAAATATAATTAGGCAAAATGATGTACAAGTCACCTCCCAATTATTGCTGTGCTATGAAAATGCAGAAAATTAGAGTACACTGAACCATATGCTAGTCATAATTTACAATGACTTACTTGGAAGTGTACCCTGGGGCGGATTTACCAGAAAGTGAAACATCTATAGAGATGCGTCAATTTACCTGAGCCACCCTGAAAAACCCTTGCGCCAGCATGGATGCAACGTATTTACTAGGCCTGGGCAGTGAACTTCACTCCGTTCACGGAGTTTGCAGAGTTTTTTGCACTCCGCACTCCGGAGAGATCGCGGAGTACAGAAAACTCTGCTTCGCAATGTGCTGCAGAGTTCTTGCCCCGCTTGCCATTGCGAACGGTGATGGAGCAAGGACTCATAGAAAAGTAACTTGCTCTGAGGTTATCCTCTCCTTTAACTCACTAACAAGATTAAAGACTGTTTTATGTAAAACTAATGTGCACCACACCAACACGCGGGTTAGTGAAGCTTGCATATGTGTTTACTCATGTGAAGAACTTGAACGAATTTCTAAGATGGCTTTAAATGGGAAATCTTTCTTGCGCCTGGGTCAACTGCATCTACGCAGTATGATGAGCTGTCACTTGGAGGGAAATTCTTGCGCATGAACAGAAGGTACTAATATGGAGTCTTGAAAACTCGCGTGCTTTGTATCTGCTTGCTTGAAACTAAATCGAGTGAATTTACTAATGCCAATGGGGTAAAAGAATTAATAAATAAATTGGGATAGAGTAGAGATGGGTGGTATACAGTGAAACCCTTTATTCTTGAAAGTAACATCTGTCTTTCTGACTTTATCACTAGTGCGCATTCGGGCCTCTCGTGTATGACTGGAGTGAGCTGAGCCATGTGACATTTGCGGATGGGCACTGAAATTCAACCTGGAATGATGACACAAGGGTCGGGAAGAGTACAAGGATGAAAAGTGCCTGAGCATGAGAACCAGCAGTGAAAAGTTTAAAGAATGAGCAATGAGCTCACATGCTAGACTGTTTTACAATTGTTACAGATGAAATGTGAATGCGGGTGGGAAAATAAAGAATGAATGAAAATCAATTGGATGGGTTTATGAATAGGCATGGGCAAATTTTGCGAATTCGCAATTCGCAAATTTGCGAATTTGCAAATTTGCGATCTGCAAAATCTGTGATTTTGCAGATTCGCAGATGTTGCGGATTGTGTGGGTAATGGCCGGGCGGGAAAACGGTGCACATCGCTAGTGTGAGGGGCAGGGCCAAACGGGCGAGGCTTATATGCGTGTTCACATGCCTCTTGTGTGCATAAAAGGACAGGCACGGATCAGAGAAGCTCGTGGTCACAGGAACTGCACAGGGATGGAGCTCGTGGAAGTCAATTATGCAAAGGCCTCCATCAAGCATCATAGCTAATTTTCGACGATAGATATGGGGAGAGAGCACACCTACCCAGCCTCAACAAAACACACATTTTTGGGGGGGGCTGATTAACTTTGCCATCACACCCGCCGGGGTCCCTCGAGTGAGCTGTCCATCAAGTGGGTAAAGGGCGCGAAGACGGTGCACACACCACTAGTGTGTGGGGAGGGGCCAAACAGACGGGGCTTATATGCGAGTTCACATGCCTCTTGCGTGTATAAAAGGACAGGCACGGATCAGAGAAGCTCGTGGTCACAGGAACTGCACAGGGATTGAGCTCGTGAAAGTCAATTATGCAAAGGCCTCCATCAAGCATCATAGCTAATTTTCGACGATAGATATGGGGAAAACCCACACCTACCCAGCCTCGACAAAACACACATCATCCTAATAATAAAATAATAATAATAAAGACATTTATAGAGCGGTTACGCCATCCCGGCGTGTCCTCGCGCTAAAAGAGAGAAGAAAGCTCGCCAGGGGAGAGGACCATGCAAGGCCAGAGACATTAATGTAGACTTATAAGGAGAACAGATGTGTTTTCAGTTGACGGCGGAATTTTGTTTCCGAAGGCTCCAGGCGGAGACTGATGGGAAGTTTGTTCCAGCCTATAGCCGCCGCCACTCTAAAGGACCGACCTCCCATTTTTTCTCTCCTATAGCGGTGGGTCACAAGCGTGCCCATGCCGCCCGACCTAAGCGGTCTGCGTGGCTCATACCAGGTAACCAGACCCGCCAGATAGCCAGGAGCTTTATGCCAAAGGATCCGATGACATATTAGGAGGGCTTTGTACATTATTCTTTTTTTCACTGGGAGCCAGTGGAGGGCCTCCAGGGCGGTTCTGGAATTGGCTCTTCTTGGGAGTCTAAGTACTAGGCGGGCTGCAGCGTTTTGCAGTATCTGGAGTCATCCTATGCTTTTACTAGAAGCTCCCAAGAAGAGGACATTCCCATAGTCGAAGCGTGACGTAATCAGTGCCTGGGTCATAGTGCGCCGAGCCTCCAAAGGAAGGAGGTCCAGGGTTTTATTGAGAGTCTTTAGGACTCCAAAGCACTTGCCCACTAAACGATTGATATGTGTCTCGTAAGAGAGTGTGGGATCCATCCATATCCCTAAGTTCTTAGCTTCAGGACAAGGTGTAGGCATAGAGCCTAAACAACTTGGCCACCAGTCACATGTCCAGAGCCGTTGAATACCACCAACCACCAAGACTTCTGTCTTGGAGCCGTTCAGTTTTAGACAGTGATTATCCATCCAAGTGGCCAATGCTTGCATGCAGGCTCGGAAGTTATTGGCTCCAGCTGCAGGTGTTTGGGTGAGGGTGAGTAAGAGCTGCGTATCGTCGGCGTAGGAAACAATCTCTACGCCGAACGATTGAACTACCTCAGCCAGGGGGGCCATATATAAGTTAAAAAGGGTAGGACTCAAAGCTGAGCCCTGTGGCACCCCCTGTACCAATACCATCTCCTCAGACTGAAACGAGCCCCGTTGGACCTGAAAGCTTCTGCCCGTCAGAAACGATTTTAGCCAGCCGAGTGCTCTATCAGTCACACCTCCTCTGTTCAGACACTGTATCAAGGTGATATGTGCTACAGTGTCGAACGCTGCACTAAGGTCTAGCATGACCAGTGCCATGGTTAGGCCTGCGTTAGCTCCTTGACGTAGAGTTTCGGTGGCTCGTAATAAGGCCGTCTCAGTAGAGAAACCCCTTCGGAACCCCGATTGGGAGGAGTGCAGGAGATTAGTCTTCTCCGCAAATGCCATCAATTGCACATTTGCAATTTTCTCTGCAATTTTTGCAGTATAGAGTAGCAGAGAAATGGGTCGTAAGTTCTCCAGGACATCATGGCTTACATTAGGTTTTTTCCTAATGGGTAACACAATGGCCTTTTTCCAGTTTATCGGAAGGGTCTGGGAGTCAAAGGATGTTACAAGGACATGGCGGATGTAAGGTTCTAAAGCCACTATGCTTGCACCCAGGACCCTCGGAGGAGCGGGATCTCGTGGAGAGATTTTATATTAGTGCAAATGGTTTCAAGTTCTTTACTGGGCGGTATGGTAAAACACTCTAACCTCGGCTCAGAATTCAACAATGCCCCTTCCTTCAGTTCTACGAAGGTTTCTCCATCAGCAGGACATCTGGAGAAAGAGCTGTAGATTTTTTTTACCTTGTTGGCAAAATATTCTGCCACCTTATTGCATTCCATGACGGAGTCAGTCTCCGGAACATTGGAATTTGAGACGGCTGAGATTTCTTTATAAATGTAAAGAGTTCTCTAGATGAACAGTCCGCCTCACTAATTCTGTTTCCATAAAATGTGGCTTTAGCAGCTCTAACCTGCTTTTGGTAACTTCTTTGGGCTGTTCTATACTGAAGTTTAGTGCGCTCATTCATATCCCTGCGCCAAAGTCTCTCCAGCTTTTTACATTCTGATCTGATTGACTGCAGATCTATAGTGTACCATAGGGCCGATCTCCTAACTCTGTTCCCCTGTTTGGCCGTGGATAAAGGGGCTACCCTGTTCAAGGCATCAAGGATCCGGGTTTCTAAGTTTTGATTAGCACTTTCACTATCCGTGCCTCCCGGCATCCCACCTAAACTTAGCATCTCGCTAAAGATAGGTTGTGAAAATGTTTTCCATTTGCGGTATGGGTAACTATTGTTGCCACCCAACTGGGGGTCAGTTCTACCTAAAGTGCAAATTTCAAAAGGGACTAGAAAATGGTCTGTCCAGGGAAGTGGGTTAGGAATACTCGTGGTTATGCCCTCCCAGTTGGCAAACACCGGGTCCAATAGATGGCCATGAGTATGTGTGGGTGTTTGAATTATCAGTACCAAATCCGTATTTCGTAATTCCTGCCTCATCTCCGTGGCTTCCTTTAACTGGATGTCATCAAAATGAATATTTATATCACCCAGAAACAGGACCTTCCTATGTCTGAGCGCCAGGTGAGCAAGGTGTTCTTGCAAACTCTGCCTAAAATTTCCCAGGGTCCCAGGAGGTCTATAAAGGAGGACACCCGAGATATGGTCCTGAGGGCCAGGTTTCAATGCGAATTTGCCGGCCTCGCAGTTCTCTACTCCAAGAGGTTCGAGGGAGCATACCAGGGGGGCCTTGTTGATCACTGCAATCCCGCCTCCTCTGCCTGACGGTTGATTCACCCTGGCTGTACTATAGCCGGGTGGAAGGGATTCGATAATCTCGGGGTCGGACTCTAACCCCAGCCATGTCTCCGTCAGAAAGAGTAAATCGAGGCCCTCCTCTAAGAGCAGGTCCCAAATTTGCAAGGCGTGTCTCGGTAGGGATCGACAATTTAATAAGCCTCCCCTGAGGCTCCTTGTCCGTTCTTTGCTGCCTATCTGTTTACTGGTTTTAAATGGGCAATGCCGGCATTTGACAGAGGATATAACCTCCATTTTGTGCCTGCAACACTCATTTATCGACGGGCATAAGTCCCATAGGTCCTGTCTATTATAGGTTATCGGGTCAGCCAGAGAAAAGGCAGGGGTTAGGGCCCTGGACCGCGCCCGACCACGGACGGGCGCAGACGGGCTTGCCTTAGGCGCGCCTTCGGCGCGCAAACGTCGCGCCCGCTGCACGACCGAAAAATGCACATAATTTATGTTCCTCCGGGGTTGTGGGTTGAGGGGTCGTGGCCTGAAAGGGGCCTGGCCTCCGCTCGTGGCGGGAGGGCGCGAGGGGGAGTATGCGACCAGCGTGCAGCGTCAGCACTGGCTCCGCTGCGTGTTTCTTTATCCTAACTAACTATTTTAGGATGGCGCCGGCAAGCTGCCAGCGCCATCCTAAAATAGTTACTAAATTAGCTTCATCAGGAAGCACTAATAGATAAAATAAAGCAGGACGAGTGGAATTACGTGGCGATGTTGACATTCTAGATGTAATCAATCTATCAAGGACTTCATTTTCAAAAAGGACTTGATATAAAAAAAAATGTGGACATTAGCCAAAATCAAAGTGCTCACGTTATAGTGTTAGCTTCAAGCATGAAATAGGATTCAAGCACGTGGCTCGTTGTTTACCCCCTGTATAGTTTGGCATTATCAGCTTATACCAAAGGAGTGTTTTGAGCTGAATCGTGGTCTAAATGGCATGCTATTGGTGAGTTCACTTAAACCCTTCTAAATAGCATGCTATTGGTGAGTTTGCACAAACACAACAACTTACCTCTGGCAGTCAGGTCATAACCAGATGGGATAGGCAAGAGAGCACCTCGTTGCTCAACTCTGCAAGATAAATGACAAAAGACCGGTGGGTAGCCATACGCAACAATGTGTAAGCATAGGTTAAAGTCCTACCGGCCTATCGGTTCAGACACTCTTGATTATTTGTGTAGCCACTGAACTATACTCATACATGGGTGACACGCAACTAGCGACGATCCTACCCCTGCTCTTGCTCCCGTAGCTCTGCCCTTCAGCACTGAGGCTTAAGTGTATGTTGTCATCACGCAATTCATCAAAAAATTAGGGATCACTGACATAATATCGATTACACTACTATAGAATTACACAAATATCAAGGATAACATATTGAATACAAAAATATCGAATTCCTCTCTACAAACAGGTAAGTACAAAAATATTTAATCAACAATATTGTTTAAAAAATATAGTTAGTCAAAATATCGAATTTTTGTAAATGTCTTAAAAATAATTTAAAATTAATGAAATATTAAAAATAATTAACAAAAATATACTTAAAAATACTAAAATAAACTTAAAATTATAAAATAATTAATTTAAGTTATGAAAAAACATAACATTTTATTTTCCAGAACATATATATATATTAACATAATATTAATAAAAAAATATAAAATATATTTACCATAGGATAGTGGGAGGGTAAAATTTCCTATTACCACTCCAGTGAGTACAACAGTAGGGAAAGTGTTGGATAGCGTAGGGGTAAAAATTACTATTCCCACTCCATTGAGTGCAACAGTAGGGAAAGCGTTGGATAGCGTGGGGGTAAAAATTACTATTCCCACTCCAGAGAGTGCAACAGTAGGGAAAGCGTTGGATAGCATAGGGGTAAAAATTACTATTCCCACTCCAGTGAGTGCAACAGTAGGGAAAGCGTTGGATAGTGTAGGGGTAAGAATTACTATTCCCACTCCAGTGAGTGCAACAGTAGCGAAAGTAAATACTTCACATATTATTTAAAAAAAGAAAATATTAATACCAATAAAAAATGAATTAAAAGTAATTACCAATATAATATAATAAATAATCAATTTAAAATACAAATACAAATTAATTATTAAAATCCATTACGTATGAATACAAATTAATTACCAATTAACAATTAATTAATTAGCAATTAAAAATTAATTAACAATTGATCCAAAATAAATGAATTAAAATATTTAATTAATGACAATTAAATTACTTCCCACCCTATTCCCCTATAAACCCACAACCCGCTACGGGAAATAAATTCATAAAATTAACATAATTATCAATTAATCAATTAATACAAATATATTACCAATTAAAATTGTAATAATTACCAATTAAAAATTAATTAACAATTAATTCAAGATAAAAACCAATAAATAAATAAAAATATTTAATTAATTATAATTAAATTACTTCCCACCCTATTCCCCTATAACCCCACAACCCACTACGGAAAATACATTAATAAAATTAACATAATTATCAATTAATCAATTAAGTAAAATTAATTGCCAATTATAATTTAATTAATTACCAAATACAAATTAATTAACAATTAATTCAAGATCAATACCAATAAATAAATTTAAATATTTAATTAATTATAATTAAATTACTTCCCATTTCATTCCTCTATAAACCCACAACCCGCTACAGAATTAAATTACGCAAAAATTAACCGCTTCGATGCTCATGACGAGCTCAGCTTGTCATGAGGCACAGTGGAGCTGTGCTCATGACGAGCTGAGCTCGTCATGAACAATGGGAATAAATCGGGGCCAGCACAGGAGGGGAAAACCATCAGCAGTGATGGTGTTAAATAAAATAAAATTCATTACTTAAAATAAATTATAAAATAAATATACACTTTTCACACATATACTAACATACAAAACACTTTACACAATTTGATATTATTAAAAACTCGATATATTTAATACCTATAATATATACTTCGATATTTTGACTTTCTATATTTATGAAATTCGATATTAAATTACTTACCTTAAATTCGATTTTTTTGTTTGACTATATTCTGGTCATTCGATATTTTGTCCAATCTATATTTTGAAGTCGATATTTATGAAAGTGGATATTTTTAACTCAATATTTTGTGTAGATACCAAAAATTAGACCGTAGCGGTAGGCGGCCATCTTGGTGCTTGAGTTTAGTGGTGTATGAATTCAAGTTGCTCAGTTGAAAACTTTATTGAACCACTTGCGTGTGCTCTGCCTTCCCTATGGTGTAATTTAATTTTGGTGTCCTGTCATTGAATAGTGCCTAGCAAAACTTAACCTCAACAGTCTGGTTCCATTCTGCAGGGTAATATCTAGTGATTGTTCATTTTCAATTTCATCAGTAAACTCGCGATTGTGGTGTTTATGTGGGAGTAAGTGTAAAACGCTTACTACTATGGCAGAAGGTACGATATATTGTTCTACATGGCCTGTATAAGGTGACATATTTATGTTTGTATGGACACCTCCAAACAAGAAATACCATTCCTTGATCTCTTAATAAGCCGCACTGCACTGGATTGGAAACAAGGACTTACAAAAAACCCACAGATAGTCATAGCCCGCTGCTTTTCAGTAGCTTCCATCCTAAGGCACTACGTGAAAACTTGCCCTATTAGCAATACTTAAGATTTAAAAAATATATATATTTTTTTGGTTTTCAACAGATTGTACAAGCGAATTGCTTGTGCCATTAATCGTATGCATAGTGTTACATTAACATTTGCTTGAGCAGTATAGGAGGGCTGTCAGGTTGGGACCAATACAATAAATTCACTATAATTATGTTGTCATGCTCCAGAGATTTACAGGACAATACAAAGAAATGTAGAAAAATGTATTACATTAATCAACAACTAAACTGATAATTATATAACGATGTATGAACCTGTCTGTCTAGTGTCAAGGGCACCTGACAGAAGTGTGAACTATGTCTGGGTCGGATTTGGAATGGATAATTTAGTTTCTATGGATGACAGGTAGTCTTGCCAATGAGTGAGATTAACCCTTACAGGTGCACGAGATGCACAAGACAGTTGTGTTGTGTGCGCTTTGGTTAGTGCTTGACGAAGGTCAAGCAGCTATGATTGTGCATTAAGACCAAGTTGTAACTTCCAGGACATTCCTATTTTCTGTTTGGCATCGCCCAAGGCCCGATCCAGAAATGTAGTGAGGCTTTTGCAAGAGGCATTGCACTTCATGATTCCCAGCAAGAAATGAGAGCCCTGAGAAGTCACTGGGGTGTTTGCCACCTCTGTAAGTATTGTCGCTATGTTAAAAATTACCGCCCCATCTCGCTCCTTCCATTCCCGGCCAAAGTCATCGAGAAAGCTGTCAACAACCAGCTCGCCGCCTTCCTCGAAGCCAACAAATCCCTCGACTCCTCACAATCTGGCTTCCGAGCAAAACACAGCACTGAGACCGCCCTCATCGCAGCAACAGACGACATTCGAACTTTACTGGACAATGGAGACACAGTCGCCCTCATCCTCCTCGACCTCTCGGCAGCATTCGACACAGTCTGCCACAGCACCCTTTTACAACGCCTCAATAACATCGGAATCCAAGGAAAAGCACTTGAATGGATCACCTCATTCCTCACAGGAAGAACTCAGAAAGTCCGCCTCCCACCATTCAAGTCCGAAGCCACCGAAGTCATCTGTGGAGTACCTCAAGGTTCCTCACTCAGCCCCACCCTCTTCAACGTATACATGAGCCCCCTCGCGACCATCGCCCACCAACACAACCTCAACATCATCTCTTACGCGGATGACACTCAACTCATCCTCTCTCTCACCAATGACCCCAGCACCGCCAAAACTAACCTACACGAAGGAATGAAAAAAGTTGCCGAATGGATGAAACAAAGCCGTCTGAAACTGAACTCAGACAAAACAGAAGTCCTCATCCTAGGTACTTCCCCCTCTGCATGGGACGACTCATGGTGGCCGGAAGCCCTCGGAAAGGCACCCACCCCGACAGACCACGCACGAAACTTGGGCATCATCCTGGACTCCTCACTCTCAATGAATAAACAAGTCAGCGCCGTATCCTCTTCCTGCTTCAACATTCTTCGCATGCTGAGAAAAACATTTCGCTGGATCCCCACCGAAACAAGGAAAACGGTCACCCATGCTCTGGTCACGAGCCGACTGGACTACGGAAACACACTCTACGCAGGCACTACCGCGAAACTCCAGAAGAAACTCCAACGAATCCAAAACGCCTCAGCCAGGATCATATTAGACATCCCACGCAACGAACACATCTCCGGTCACCTTAAAGACCTCCACTGGCTACCCGTCAATAAGAGGATCACTTTCCGACTGCTAACCCACGCACACAAATCACTCTACGACATCGGACCAGAATGCCTCAACTCACGACTGTCCTTCTACACCCCGTCCCGCCAACTACGTTCTTCCAGCCTAGCCCTCGCCACTGTACCTCGCATCAACAAGACCACCATGGGAGGCAGATCCTTCTCATACCTGGCCGCTAAAACTTGGAACTCACTCCCCGCTTACCTTCGCCTTACCCAGAACCACCTAGCATTCAGAAAGCAACTTAAAACGTGGATATTTGACAAATAATCCTCCTCTCCCCTCTAAGCGCCTTGGGACCCTCTGGGTATGTAGTGCGCTATATAAATTCTCTGACTTGACTTGACTTGACTCCAGTATATCTGAATGCGGGGAAATGTCCATACCATATGTGTAAACGTTGCCTCTGAGGCTAAGCATCTCGGGCATGTGTCAATAGAAGCATGACACATCTGTGCTAATCTGTTTGGTATTTAGTATGTATGATATAAGTAATTGAATTGGGTATACTTCAGTCTGGCGTTTGTGGATATCATTTTAGGATAACTGATGCATTGTGTTGTCAGTGATGGTGATTGACAATTCTGTATCCCAGTAAGCACCCAATGGTGCCAATAGAGGTGCGTGGTCTAGCCTGAGGGAGTTGTAGAATGCTGTTATTAGGTGCCTACCACGACTATGTGTCAGTAGGATTTGTAGCAGGTGTGATGTGGCCAGTTCAGTGCGATCTTTGTTCCATGTCTGAAGGAACTGTCCCGTCATCAATGCATGAAGCAGAAACGTCCCCTGCAATAGCTCGGAGTCTGCGACTAAGCCTTCAAAGGTTTGTAGTTATGAGTCTGCAAACATGTCCCCCGAGGTGTCCAGTCCCCCTGCCTTCCAGGACTTGAGTTCTGGGCGTCGGTGGTAAGCAAATGAACCTGGTAATATTTCTATTGGTATGTTAGGCATTGATGGTTTAACCTGTTCTTTAAGTAACACATATTTGGACCAGCTGTGTCTCGCCGCTATCATTATAATTCCTGCAAAACAGCGACCTGGCAACGTAGGTAAATTAATGCATCATCTGCGTTTAGAGGCTCTATATGCCACTGCTGATCAGCATATAAGCCCCAGGTGAGTACTAGTTGGCACAGTCTACATGCCTATGGCTCCATGGCAAGTGCAAATAGAACGGGTGACAGAGGGCGGCCCTGCCTAGTGTCCCGCTCTATTGCAAATGGTAGAGAGATGGTACGTCCTGTATACACCCTGGCTTGTAGCTTTGTGTATAGTATACGTGCCAACCTAAAAAATGCCTTTGCAATGTCTAAAGATGCTATCCAGGGTATCTGAGGTTCCATATGAGCCCATTCTAGCAATAAAAAAGGTAGCATAGATTCAGTCTAGTGTTCCTACATGGGATGAAACTATTCTGATCTTCATGAACCAGTATGAGTATTGCTTCAATCAACCAGTTGGCTAGTAATTTGCCTAAGATCTTATAGTCAACATTCAGCACTGACAAAGGGTGGTAGGAAGCCATCTGGAGTGGATCTTTCCCCGGCTTGGGCAACATTACCAGCGTTGCCTCTCGGTGAGTAGGCGGGAGTTCACCCCTATCGAACGCGTCATCATACATCGCAGCCAAGCGGGGGGTGTTTTTTTGGAGTACGCGGAGTAAAACTCGATGGCCAACTGTCCAACCCTGGCGTATTACCCATTGCCAATTGTTTAAATGGGTCCGAAATCTCGTCTGCAGTAATAGGGTCTTGGAGTGAGGTGCACTGTGGTTATGTTACCTGCAGCAGTCGAATGTGCAAAAAGAACTGCTGGATAGGGCAGGATCGCCGGTGTCTCGGGCTTTGTACAACAGGGTATAATTTTCATGAAAAGAGTTATTAATCGCTTCCTGGATGTTCTCTATGTTCCCAGCAGGTGTGCATATTGCCATGATGGGGGGCAGTGAGCTGTCCGTTTTTAGTAACCATGCCAGCTTTGTCGCCTTCCATGTGCCAACGGGCAAGATTTGACTTGAAATCCAGTGCACAAAGATTATCTAGTGTTTTCTTATGCGACAGTTGGGCCTGTGCTAGCGATGGACTAATGTGGGGGTCTGTGGGGGACAGCCGATTGCATCTCTGTATCTCCAGTTTGTGTTTCCGGAGATCATTTGTGAGTGACTTGCGTAACCATAAGTAGTTTTGATGGTGTGTTAGCCTGGGTGGAGTTCTGCGAAGTGCAAAAAAACACTCAGCCGCATTACGCGTAGCTCCATAAGCGGTGGAGTGCATTAGGTAAATGCTGTTTCGTGATGATTTTCAGTGCCAGATGCTTGTCCACACTGTGCAATCATTGAGAACGGCACCATGCACAGCTCAAGTGGGCACTGCTTCCTTTCTGCAGCTTGAGTAGATTTTTAGTCAAGCAGCAGCTTTCTCAATGCGAACGGACAGTTTCTCAATGCGAGTTGTTGCGAGCATACACGACCACTCGCAATGAGAAATCCGACCGACTGCGATGAGAAATCTCGCCGGGAGGTTGATATTCCACATTCGTGATCAACAATTTGATGTTGACGAATGCCAGCGAGGAAAAAAGACTCTGCTCCGCTACGCGAAGTGTTTTTCGGAACTCCGCAAGCTCCGTGTATCACGAAGTGCAAAAATATCTGCAAACTCTGCAAGCGGAGTCTAGTTCACCGGTCAGACTTAATGGCGTGTCCTCTCAGGACTCTCTTAAAAGCATCCCATTATATCCCTACATTCAAAGCTGTATCTGCATTGTTCTGAAAGTCAATGTATTGTGACAGGGTGACGCGGAACGCCGTGTTGGTGAGTGCCGCAAGAGGAAGACACCAAGTCTGTAACCTAGATTTCTGCACTCAACATATGAGGTGGAGCTGTAGTGGACTATGATCTGAGACCCTGCGCACCAAATATTCTGCATGCGACATACTGTGTAGAGCATTGTCTGATCAATATATGACGTCTATCCTTGTGTGGAGGTCGTGTATTGCAGAGTAATATGAGTAAGTATGCTGCGCAGAATGTTTGCTCCACCATGGGTCATGTAGCTGCATGTTACCAGTCCAATCCCTCATGTGTTGTGCTAGTTTGATAGATTGTGCCCTGGAAGTGGAGGCCACGGGTGGTCCAAGGTAAGGATACATACACTGTTGTAGTCTCCGCCCCAGAATGTTGGTACCGTAGGGTCTGTAAATAGAGATGGTTTGATTGACTGTAGAAAAGAGGCCTGGCCTGAGTTTCTAGCAAAGAGGGACACCAGTATTAGTGAGGATCCATTTAAAAGACCCTCTAGAGTTGCATAGCGGCCTTGTGTGTCGATCCAGGAAGGTGATACTTTTAAAAAACTCTGGATCCTACCCATATTATGGTGCCCCTAGCATATCCCGAATATGTGGTACCAATGACCATGCCCCTCCAGCGTTTATGAAGGGACGCCAGAGTTTGTGGAGTTTTTCGGAACTCTGCAAGCTCCGTGTATCACGAAGTGCGAAAATCTCTGCAAACTCTGCAAGCGGAGTGTAGTTCACCGGTCAGACTTAATGGCGTGTCCTCTCAGGACTCTCTTAAAAGCATCCCATTATATCCCTACATTCAAAGCTGTATCTGCATTGTTCTGAAAGTCAATGTATTGTGAGAGGGTGACGTGGAACACCGTGTTGGTGAGTGCCGCAAGAGGAAGACACCAAGTCTGTAACCTAGGTTTCTCCACTCCACATATGAGGTGGAGCTGTAGTGGACTATGATCTGAGACCCTGCGCACCAAATATTCTGCATGCGACATACTGTGTAGAGCATTGTCTGATCAATATATGACGTCTATCCTTGTGTGGAGGTTGTGTATTGCAGAGTAATATGAGAAAGTATGCTGCGCAGAATGTTTGCTCCACCATGGGTCGTGTAGCTGCATGTTAACAGTCCAATCCCTCATGTGTTGTGCTAGTTTGATAGATTGTGCCCTGGAAGTGGAGGCCACGGGTGGTCCAAGGTAAGGATACATACACTGTTGTAGTCTCCGCCCTAAAATGTTGGTACCGTAGGGTCTGTAAATAGAGATGGCTTGATTGACTGTAGAAAAGAGGCCTGGCCTGAGTTTCTAGCAAAGAGGGACACCAGTATTAGTGAGTATCCATTTAAAAGACCCTCTGGAGTTGCATAGCGGCCTTGTGTGTCGATCCAGGAAGGTGATACTTTTAAAAAACTCTGGATGCTACCCATATTATGGTGCCCCTAGCATATCCCGAATATGTGGTGCCCATGCCCCTCCAGAGTTTATGAAGGGACGACAGAGTTTGTGGAGTCAGGTGGGTTTCTTGTAGTAATGCAAATGAGATCTTGTGGCTGCGTAAGTACTGGTACACCTTGTGTCGTTTAGCACATCCTGCCAGACCATGTATTTTCCAGGTGAAAAGCGGATAATCGATACTAGCCATCTAATTAACAGTGAACAAGAGGGCAAATACGGATCTGGGGGGCAAGCCCCCACCCTTCCTAGATGGTTCGTCTCTCATTACCCACATACCCCAGCCCCAACAGCCAGATCTAGACAGATCAAAACAAATAATAAAACTACTGAACTACCTATCCCAGGCCGGCTTGCCAACGGGCAATTGGCCATCTGCATTGAAATGCAATTGAACCAGACTAAATATAACATTGATAAAGAGATGCAAAAGAGCATCCCAAAGTTTCTTTCACCAGTATTAGAATGTACGGGGGAGGAGGGACAAGGGGGAAGAGAAAAAAGAAATATTGAAAGAGAAGAGAAAAAAGAGTTAGGGAAATAAAGGGTTGTAAAGGTGTTGTATTAGCTACTTATCACTCTCAAGGGGGAACAGCTGTTCCATGTGCCACTATCAGTTGGCCGCCTTACAGAGTCCCAGCCAATAAAGCTCTTAGCTGTAACGTGCGGCAAGTACAGTGTAAAATACACCTCCCCCTGCATCAGTTGTAGGCGTGAAGAAGTCCACATTAAGTTCACAGGCAGTCAGTCCCCCAGGTGATCATCTGAGTTTCACTGCAGACTGTGGGGTGAGTACTGGTCTGCCCCGACAGCGCTGCGTGCTGCGAAGCAGTTAGTGGTTTTGCTTGATCCGATGCTGCGTCTAGGTCCAATTCTGATCTTTGGGGGGGGACTGCCAATATATTCCGCTAACTTTATAGTTTGTGCCAGCTGTGCCTTCGTCTGTCACTGTACTTTGCCCCTTCTACGACACCCCACGTGCACCCACAAGTTTCCATGGTTGGCTAAGATCTGCCACTGCTGTAGGTGGCGTGTGTGTAAGTTCATGTTGATCTATCCAGGCCCATGCCTTCTCGGGATTGGTGCAGAAGAAGGTGTTGTCCTAGTGGCGGATATGCAACGTGGCTGGATATTGAAATGAATATTGTATTTTATATTCTTGCAGGCATTTCCTAACCTTACAGTATGAGGATCTGCTGCGTTGCACCGACAGGGTGTAGTCTGGTCAAACATGCACTGTTACATTCTCTATTTGCCATGGACCTGAGCTCTGGTCACCTGCAGAGTGTGGTCCCTGTCCCAGTAGTTAAATAATCTTGCCACCAGGGGCCTGAGGGGTGCCTGGTGGCAAGATTATTTAACTACTGGGGGGCTCTGGCACACCCTATGTACCCGTTCAACCAAGAAGAACTTTGAGCACTTGCCCTGGAGAATATCCGGGGAGAACCAAGATTCCAAGTAGAGCTCCATGCTGTGGCCCTCCGCCCGTTCTGGTATGTTATTTTTACGGGACTGGCCTTCTTGGTCCTTCACATGTGCCCTCAGGTATTACACTTCTTGTTGGAGGGACTGGACCTGGGCCGTCGTCATAGTCAATATAGGGCGCACAAATGCTAAAGGGGATTTCGACTCCTCCACTCTGACTTTCAGTTTTTTATGGTCCTCCCTTAAGAACCCAATATCCACACTGAGTGAATCGATTTTCGGGCTCAACGTAGTTTTAATGTCCAAAATTTCAACCATTAGTTTGTCAAACCGGTGTGATTGATCAATGCGATTAATGGGATTCGTTTGCCCAGTGGTGTCAGTCTTCATTGCACCAGGGAAAAGGTTCGGCACATCCGGTGGCGGAGACTGTGTCCTATCCATTCTGGGCTTCCCCATCATGACAGTATGGACATGCGGTGTCCTGTAGCCAGGAGGTCCACCAGCTGTGGCACCGGAAGAAAAGGCTGGGGTGTTGCCAGGCACCACCCACCGGTCAGCCCACCGGTTTTTGCAGCATCTTGTCCGCCTGACGTGTGAGCGCAGCCCCAGGGTACCTGTCGCTTGCTGTGTTCAGGGTCCACTGTGTATCAACCGGGATACCGGGCGTCTGGTGTAATGGGCTTTCAGAATATATGTGCCACAGGTAGTGTATGAACGAGGGCTGCTTAACCAAGGAGTAAGCAAGTGGTCTGAGGGTTCTGACAAGTGTAGAAATTCCTTGCCCAGCTCACCACCACTAGTATCATCCCTCGCAGGAACCCGTTATGGGGTGGACACCTGTGGGAAGCTGAGGCTCACCAAGTGTCCTGTGTTAGGTTTCTGGGGGGATGGGCGTTGTAGGTCCCAGCATTGAGAATTTAGAAGGCCCCAGGGTCAAGCTATGCACCCCGGGCTGGGACATCAGAGGAAGACGGGGATCTGGGACTGCAGGCACAGCAGCCGAGTGTCCCCACTCATGCGGCTAGCTCCGCAATTGCTAGAATGAAGGGAGTTGTACACCATGATCAGAGCCTACAGGTAGGCTAGGCCGTCATCCTCCAAGGAGTGAGGGCCTTATACTCGGCAATATGAGGCGAGGCGCTTAGTGGGTCAGTCACATTAACAGGCTCCAACTCCCCACAATGAGCCGAGTGTAACTGTGTGGACCCGATGGTGCCTCGTGGGCCTCGTAAATCTGCCACCACAAAAGTGTCCCAAGTCCTGCGTACCTCTGTAGTAATAGGCTACCCCCCATTGCATGGCCACCCAGCACTTTTTCTCCAGCTGAGACCGCTTCTCAGCAGGCCCTGCAGTTCAGCACAGCCCCAGCAAGGGAGTGTCGCAGGAACATCTCGGCCCTCTCTCACTGCATCTCAGAGGCAGCCGTGAGCTTGGGTCATGGGTCTCAGATGCCCACAGTGGAACCGGAGTCGACCAGCGGCCCTCCTGTTCCTGTGCAATCCCCTCCTCCTCGTGCGCACCCCAGGAAGGAGGCAGCATGGTTGACGCACGCTGATCTGCTGGACAGCCCGCAGGCCACCATCATCTGAGGTCCACAGCTTCAGGCAGCTCGTGGGTAGTCACCAGCAGCGGCCTCTGTTTTCCGCTCAGTTTTCGGCTGCAGGGTTCAATGCAGCAATCGGAACCTTACCGCTGTGCATTTCCTTTTGTTTGTCCGGCCAGGGCAGGTATTCTGAAGAATTTTTTGGTGGGCCCAGAGCGCAGCTCAGTTCAGCACGTCCGTGCCCACCGCCATCTTGGCCACACACCCCCAAGTCAGGATTATAATAAGAGGCAATGTGTAAAGTATTTCCGTAACACTCTCACACCAGTGACACAATGAATACACCACAAAAGAGATGCCATACAAAATTATATAGAAATATAGTATATTGCACATACTATAGAGCAAAAATACATGAATTATACATACTGTGCATAATATGCAAATCTTGTGATGGTACTCATTATCCTGACAGTGCAAAATCATAATAATATACATTAAAACATGTGAGCATGAAATACAGCCTCCACATATCTCTAGTGGTTCATAAATAAGCCTGGATGGTGTTTGCAGGGATCTGCTATGCGGAACTCTGCAAAGTGAAAAAAAAACTCTGCTGCACTAGGTGGAGCTCTGCGAGCAGCGGAGTTTCTTTCGATAAATGCAGTTCTCTGTAATTTTCAGTGCCAGGTGCTTTTCCTCCCTGTGCAATCATCGTGAACAGCATCATGCGCAGCGCAAGCGGCACTGCTTCCTCTCCGCCACTCTAGTAGATTTTTACTCGAGTGGCAGCTTTTACAACGCGAGCGGGCAGTTTCTCAACACGAGCAGTCGGGAGCATACATGACCACTCGCAATGAGAAATCTGACCACCTGCGTTGCAAAATTTTGCCAGGAAGTTTCTTTTCCACACTCGCGATCACCAACTTGATGTTGGCAATCGGGAATGAGGAAAAATAGCACTGGGAGGTGGATTTTTCTCGCTCATGCTCGCCGACTTGACGTTTTTGAATGGGAAAGAGGGAAAAATCTCCGTTTTTTGGAGCTCTGTGAGCTCCGTATAATACAGAGTGCAGAAAACTCCATAAACTCTGCGAGTGGAGCAGAGTTCACTGAACAGACTAATTCATAAATCACAAAATATCACCGTAAGGGCAGTAGCATGCAACAATGGGGCGCTGGAGTACCTGCTCAGATCCGGGTTGATATACTCAAGCCCTCTCCTGAGGTAATTAACAAACAAAAGGTGAAAGAATGGCAGGATATGAAAGGTGTGTCTCTCTGGCACGAGTGCAGGTAATTTTCTTTATCTCCTCGGGCCTCAACAACCTCCTTAGGAAATGCCAACTTAACAGTGAAGAAGAGCACGGCATCTAAAAAGCTCCCCCAGCGGTGATATGAGCAGTACAGTACTGCTCGGACCACTTGGGTCTGACTCAGAAAATCAGGCAATTCACTACTTACACTTAGGTGCAGGACTGGGCACTCCGCCAAGGGTTTAGGGTCCACTTGTGCCATGTGCGTTTCTCAGGTACCTGGAGTAGGAAAGGCATCAATACTGATCGATGGGTAGGGCCGGGGTAGGGAGCCCGCACTGATGTCAACAGGATTGCATTTTTGTAATAAGGCCCTTCGGGTGGGGGCTTAGAATCACTGCAGGCTCCACCTTCTCCAAGCAGTCACTATGTGTGACTAAAGGGGGGGTTCAGACGGCCAGTGATATGAGATGGTGCCACAGTGTGGCACATTCCTTCCTAATGTTGGAAGTTGCTGTACCCCTCTGTTGCAGGACCATACTGGAAAACAGAACATCATTTTCCAGTAACAATAGAAGCACTCAGTATGTGTTATTCTTACCGGTAGCTAATACTCTCTACCATCACAAGTTGAGAAGGGGACACGCTGGTCCCTGGGGAAATGCTGTCACATCCACCACGTGCTCAAGGAGCAATCACCTGCGCTTCCTGTGATACAAAGCGCTCCACATGTAGATCCCTACCAAAAGTGCTCTCCCTGCGCTGGTAAAGTGAACAAAGCACTCACCATGCACTGAAGCACATGCTAGTGCAGGCTGTGGGGGCCATGAAGCGCTCAGCCTGCGTTGTCTTCAAAACTCCTTCTGAATCCCCAAACGGCTCAAGAGAGCAGGGAAGGTGAAAGCCACCCAGTACCTGGAAAGCATTGAGGTCGAAGAGCAGGAAGACAAGCCACATGGCAGCACATAAGGCAAACAAGTGCAAAGTAGCAGTCCCTACTGCAGCCCTATAGTCAGCAGGCAGCAGGCCAACACAACAAAGTAGGTAGTCCAAACGGCAGTTCCTCCTGGCAGCACAGTAGTTCCCTGCCAATGTGCAGTCTGTAGAGCCAGACGCGTCTGGTTACAAGTCCATGCAGTGTCTAAAATCATGGTGCAGAGCCCCTGAGCTTTCATTCAAAATGTCTCTGATCTAGGGGTGACTCCAATGAACCATTTCAAGTACATAACAAGCCCCTTTCAACCCAGCCCCGGCTCCAGACATCAGTAGGGGGTAAATTAGCACTTGGTGTGAGGGCAGGACATCGCCTATACAAAGACAAACGTAAAGTGTGAATGATCCTTTCTCCCCCAGCCCAGGAAAACCTTCAGTATTCAGATGTAACCCTGTCACACCTCACCCATCCTGTGTGATGGTTCTCTGAAAAGTATGCACAAGTGTTGCTGTCACCCAGGCCTAGACGTGGATTAGAGTCAGGCTTGAAAGCACGAAGAGTCATAAGCACAGAGAAATGCTGCACAAACAAATGATGGACAGAATATTAACTAAATCAAACTCTCACCCCTATTCAAAAGATCTAGGTTAAATCCATTGCTCTTTTTCTCACAAGTTTGGACCCAGCCATATGCAAATCAGTCTGATCCTAATCCACATGGTAACAATCCAACCTGAACTGCAAAGCCTGGCACTCCCTGGACCAGAAACAAGCATCCTGAGGCCGGTTTCAGGGTATTACCCCTCATCAGCCATGCTAGCTTGAATTCAGTGCCACAGCCAGCAAAGGACCCACACCTGGACATACCCATCCCACAAAGGGTGAAAAATGTTGGGCAAACAAATGATGGATGTAATGCTAAACAAATCCAACATTCACCCCAATCAAGAGATCTCACTTAAATTCTTTGTTCTTTTGCTCGCCATGACATCCCAGTTTAGACTTGCTGATAAGTACTGCGGGCATTAGAGGAAAAACTAAAAAAAAAGGAATACTCATCTGCCACACTGCTACTAGAAGTTATAACTGTAAAAAAACTGTGAGACTAGATAATGGATAATAAAGGTCTTAAGAGCAAGTGGGGATATGCAGCCCATCCCTAACCTTGAGAACTAGATTGCATAGATTCATTCCCTCATTGCCCCATATTTCCAGCTACATATTGTTATTTCAGTTGTATCGAGAATTTGGAATAGCATTCGTGGAGTGGAGTTCACCTTGCTTGCCTATCCGTTTGTCTACTTACCTTCATTGTTACCTTAGGATGCAAATTAGGTTATAATTAAAAAGTAAACAAAGAGTTTATTGTTCAAGAAAATGAATACATGTTTGAGAACAACTTCACACCAGACAAAGGATCTAGAATTTCCATTAGCAACTGTTATAGCTTTGTCTTGGGGTCAGCACAAGTGTGGGTAACCATCAAGTTGCCACCCTTTTAACTACCAGCCTGCAGCTACCTTAATGTCCGTAAATGTCTCTATCATTATCACCCTTTCTTTTACCTCAGTCAGTTAATCCTTTATGGTGTTTGCCCAGGTCTACATGCCAATCATCACCAAATACAATTTCAACAAACAAAGGGCCCAGAAGACTCATTCAGAGACCTATGGATTTCTTTTTTCTTCCAAATTAGTGCACCTGGAGATGGTGAGATGCAAATGGATTCCCTCAGCCAGGCAGTCTGCCCAGTCCCTGAAAAGGGAGCCCAGGCAAAGAAGACCTTTTTAGCTCTTCCCTTAATAGCAGTTCAAACTTTCTGTATGGGTGTGAAGACCAGTGGGCTAGAAAGGTCTCAAATATGAAACCAGTTAATACTTCAGGATAAGTGACAATCCTTGATTCAAGCACAGGTGGTTAAAAAGGCTCCGATAGTGATTCTATACGAGGTTCTGAAATAATTGAGACACTTAAAAACCAGAAGGCTCCCTCCTATTCCCCACAAAATGAACTGAGGGATTTTTCTAATCTGAAGGTGCAAACCAGATAAATAAGTCCATCCAAAACACTGATGATTTTCCACTAGTACATCCAGTTCTTGGTATAATGCATACAATATTTAAAACTATAGAGGCAATATCCTTAGCTCTCATGATTCAGGCATAGAACTAGCTATGAAGCTGAGGCAAAGAGTGAATATACAGCAAAATACCTTTGAATTGGGCCCCAGTACTATGACTACACTCATAGATTCATTAAAATCTATTTTTTTATAGTTGAGACAGTATGACATTGTCAAGAAGTGTAGACTTTTACCCATAAAAATAATCAGTATACTAGTAGGAGTAGAATGGATTTTAATGAGCATGTTTGTCTGGGTTCAATCAATTTTAAAGATACAGTTATTTGTGCCAACACTGCTGCCCTCATTTCTGATGAGAATAGCAAGACTAGTTTCCTAGACAACGTCCCCATATCCCTTGGTGCTGACCGAGTCTATATATTGCAGATATATGTGGAGAATTTAGTTGCTGCAATTGGCAAACCACGACCATGGATGCTGACAATCAAGGCGAAAATGTACATAGCTCAAACAGAGAAGTTTTATATTTACCTCTCTCTAATTTCAAGGAGAAGACACCACACGCCCAGATAATAGTAATTGAACTACATTAAGGCCCATTGAAGGTTGTACTGCTCTATGCAGAATAAAGAAAATGAGGAGGCTGTGCACATTGAAAAAAACAAAGATGGGGGCGTGGCCTGACTAGCAATGGAGTGAGACGCAACTCCGGGGAGCTCCGGAGGCCCGACACCAACAACAGCAATTATAGTGGAGCCAGGGCACTATTTTTGAAGCCATGGGGGTGGACATTGACCGCCGTGACTTGGGGGCATTTCTTTGAGGAGCTGCGCATCAGTGGGAGGCCATTCCCGGGTGGTGACTTGAAGACGGTGGAGGCCCGGAGGCGAGACCTGCCATTTTGCAAGCCTACTGGTGGAAACAGCAGTGAGCCCTGCGGCCCCCTGGAGTCGCTGGGGGTTGGATGCGTTGACCCCCCGGCAGGTCTGGACTGGGGCCAGAGTGTCTGGACTGGCAGCGGCAGCCCCGCGGACTGTGACGGCGGAGCCCGCCTCTGAGCAGCAGAAGGAGGTGGGTGAAAGCCGAACGGCGAGGCGGGAGCGGGCTGCGCGATGCGGCCGGAGACAGCAGAGCGGCCTGACGGGGCCCCCCCGGTGGCACTCGCGGAGCCGCTGTAGCGGCTTCCATCGGGGGTAAATACTACCCGGAGTGGCCTGGAGGCCTGGGAGCAGCTCTAATACTACCCGGTAATGGTTGTTTGTGCAGAGAGCAGTGGGAAGAATGGCGGTCTGAAGGCACAGTCCCCCATTTTGTGAAGACCTGGGTGGAGGACCACCCTGCAACCCGGAGGACCCCCGGGGCTGTGGCACACAGGGACTTGCATTGAAAGTTGGAGACAGGTGTGGTGCAACTGACGCCCTAATGCAAGCCGGAGGTGGCTGAAGCGTGCCGGCAGGTGGAGCGTGGAGGTGATCTGCACCGGGGCTCACAAGGGGGACAGAGGAGCGGCCCAGAGGGCAGCGGCCTAGCAGATCTTACCTGGCGACTTTAGCTTAATGGGCCCTTGAGGTGCGGATCCAGGCGAAGAGAACCACGTCTGCAACCTCACAGGGTGACTCCTTTCAGGTACTGCGCTGTGGAGGGGCGGGGGCTGCGGGGGATGCAGTGGGGTGGCAGAGTGGGCTAAAGAAATGTGATGGATTAAACCCAGATCTTTTGACTGGGTGTGAGTGTTTGATTGATTCAGATGCTCCGTCCATCACCATCCCCTTTTGTACCGCTTTTGGCCGCCATAAGTGTGGCAGGGTATGCTCAGACGTGAATCCCTTGCTCACTTTGCCATTGGATTCAAGCAAGCCGGGCTAAAGACGGCTGGAATGCCAGAAACCGGTCCTCGGAAGCTTGTTTCCGGTCCAGGGAAGACATGGCTTGGCAGTTCGGGCTGGACTGTTCCCATGAGGCACAGGGTCAGACTGATTTGCATATAGCCATGTCTGAACTGGGGTGGCAGAGTGGGCTAAAGAACGGTGATGGATGAAACCCAGATCTTTTAGACTGGGTGTGAGTGTTTGATTGATTCAGATGCTCCGTCCATCACCACCCCCTTTTAAACCGCTTTTGGCCACCATAAGTGTGGCAGGGTATGCTCAGACATGAGTCTCTTGCTCACTTTGCCACTGGATTCAAGCAAGCCGGGCTGAAGACGGCTGGAATGCCAGAAACCGGTCCTCGGAAGCTTGTTTCCGGTCCAGGGAAGACATGGCTTGGCAGTTCGGGCTGGACTGTTCCCATGAGGCACAGGGTCAGACTGATTTGCATATAGCCATGTCTGAACTGGGGTGGCAGAGTGGGCTAAAGAACGGTGATGGATTAAACCCGGATCCTTTGACTGGGTGAGAGTGTTTGATTGATTCAGATGCTCTGTCAATCACCACTTCTTTTGTACCGCTTTTGGCCGCCATAAGTGTGGCAGAGTATGCTCAGACGTGAGTCCCTTGCTCACTTTGCCACTGGTTTCAAGCAAGCCAGGCTGAAGACGGCTGGAATGCCAGAAACCGGTCCTCGGAAGCTTGTTTCCGGTCCAGGGAAGACATGGCTTGGCAGTTCGGGCTGGACTGTTCCCATGAGGCACAAGGTCAGCCTGATTTGCATATAGCCATGTCTGAACTGGGGTGGGAGAGTGGGCTAAAGAATGGTGATGGATTAAACCCAGATCTTTTGACTGGGTGTGAGTGTTTGATTGATTCAGATGCTCTGTCCATCACCACCCCCTTTTGTACCGCTTTTGGCCGCCATAAGTGTGGCAGGGTATGCTCAGACGTGAGTCCCTTGCTCACTTTGCCACTGGATTCAAGCAAGCCGGGCTGAAGACGGCTGAATTGCCAGAAACTGGTCCTCGGAAGCTTGTTTCCGGTCCAGGGAAGACATGGCTTGCCAGTTCAGGCTGGACTGTTCCTATGAGGCACAGGGTCAGACTGATTTGCATATAGCCATGTCTGAACTGGGGTGGCAGAGTGGGCTAAAGAACGGTGATGGATTAAACCCAGCTCTTTTGACTGGGTGTGAGTGTTTGATTGATTCAGATGCTCCGTCCATCACCACCCCCTTTTGTATTGAGTACAGAGGTGCACTCGTGTGTACGAGAACTCCGAATGGAGAGGTGACGGAATTGGGAGACCGGGTGGATGGGCTGGAAAAAACAGTGGATGCCCACACGGAGGACAAGGAGCACTTGTGGCGATGCCTCGCCGCTCTAGAAGAACAACACATAGAGCTCCAAGTGAAGCAGGAGGACTTGGAAAACCGGAGTTGCTGGAACAACCTTCGTATCCGGGGGGTTCCTCTCGGTGCGGAGGGGAAAGACATCATGACCTACGTGGCACGCCTCCTTCACGAGGTTTGGGAGGACGAGGATGCCTCTCCGCCTGCTTTGGACCGAGCCCACAGGGTCTCCGGGCCCTTGGGGAGACCGGGTCTCCTCAAGGAACATCCTAACTAGAGTCCAGTTCTTCACTGAAAATGAGGCTATCCTCAAGGCGGCATGCGCTAAGCCGGATCTCTGCCACGATGGGTACAAGATTCAAATCATCCAAGACCTGGCGCCCAACACCCTGCGGCGGTGCCGGGCCTTCAAGCCTGTGACTGAGAAATTGCGGGACATGGGCATCTCATATCAGTGCGGCCATCTATTTGCCCTCTTCTTCCAATGGGAGTCCAAGCGCAGGGTGGTACGATCTTACACGGAGGCGGCTCAACTGCTTTGTATGCCGACATCCCCGCCGACCAGCCCTTCTCGCCCCCGGCGCCAGGAATGAGTGCCTGCTAAACCATCGTGGTCTACTGTGCCTCCCCATCGGCGTTCACCGCGTGTAGATGAGCAATCGGCCTCTCATGCCAAGCAGGACATTATCGCACACATAAGATCCCTTGAAGGGGACAAGGAAGACCTCAACTCACATCCCTCAACTCCATGACAGACTGAGTGCACGCCCATACTGGACTAAGGAAAATGCCCTCAGGGACCTACGCCTTTGCTCTCAGGTTTATTGATCTATGCACCGCACCGATCTACGCCCTGACTCCGTCCTTACAGGGTGGGGGACGCCGGGGTCCCCCTGCTCGATGGACTTGAGGTCGACTGCACCCCTATCCCCACTTGTTCCTGAGGGAGTGACATCCCTGGGCTTCTCCGAACCCTAGGGTGTAGGATGCCCGGCGACGGGAAGAGAATTACTCGGCCCAGTTGCCCATTGTTGGTCTACTGTCCTTCTCACCTATCTCATCTTGCCTTTCTTTGTCTCTCTCTCCTCTTTACCTACTCCCTTACGTGTGGCGGGCGGGCAGCGCAGCAGCGCTTGCGCTTCTTCCCAGGCAAGTCAGGAGCAACCCTGTGCACCCCATCTCCTGGCATGCGCGGCTCCTTGCGGTGGCTTAAAGAACTAACTAGGGGCAAGACCTGACATTGACCTTCTCTTGCCCTTTAAAGGTACTCTCCCTTAACGTCAAGGGGCTTAATTCTCCAAACAAGCGGTGACAGGTGTAGTGATATCTCCTACAACACAACCCTGACATCATACTTCTCCAAGAAACTCATCTCTTGAAAGAAGATGTCCAGCGCATGACGCATCCCAAGTACCCGCTCCAAATTTGGGCTATGGCGGCCACCAAAACGGCTGGAGTGGCTATCTTGAACAAGGGTGGCATCAGGCGGAGGGAAACCAAGGCTCTATGTAGTCCGGATGGGCGTTTTATTAAGGTGGGAGTCGACATTGGAAAGCGCACATATAAGTTGTGCAATGTGTATGCACCAAACCAGAAGCAGGACTCTTATCTCAGCACACTACTGAGGGACCACATCCCCCAGGGAGACCCATCCTTGATCCTCAGCGGTGACTTTAATCTAGTATGGGATTCGGGGGCAGACCGTAGTGGAATATCTTCGACTGGGATGGGGGCCATGTCCTCCGCTCTCCATACGCAAATCACAGACTTGGGCTTGATGGATGTTTGGCGGTATTGTTTGCCTGAGGCAAGGTATTTTTCGTTCTATTCCGACGTGCACCGCTCGTACTCCCGCATTGATTACCTCTTTGTCTCCCACGCTATGGTGCACGACGTACTGGCGGTAACTATGTCTGATATATCCCTCTCCTCCCACGCTCATGTTGGGTTACTCCTGCAGGACCCGGCCGCTGCCCCCCCCCCCCCCCCCCACACCTCGAGGTGGCACCTGCCGCCGAGTGTCCTGCGGGACCCGGCTGATGTGGAAAGCATATGCGCCGCCATTGACTCTTATTTCGCGAGCAATGATATCCTTGAGACACCCTTCCCAGTGGTGTGGGATGCCTTCAAGGCCACAATTAGAGGCCACATCATCTCCCTCTCAATTGCGCAAGCCCGCGAGGCCTGTCGGTTGGAAGATAGCCTGTCTGCAGATGTTAAAGCAGTGGAAAAGCGTGATCAGACCCATACCTCAATCGCATCTCGGCGGCAGCTTGCGAACCTTAGGGGGCAACTGCGAGTCTTGTGCACTAATAAGGCGGAAAGGTCACTTCTCGCCTTGAAACAGCATTATTATGAAGAAGGGGACAAAGTAGGCATGCTATTTGCAAGGCGCCTGAGGGCACGGGCAGCGAAGGCTCACATAGCTAATCTCAAACTTTCAGTTACTTCGGAACAGGCCAAAAGTGAAGCTTTCAGGGCCTACTCTGCCACGCTCTACGCGATGGAACCACCACCCCCAACTCCTATCGAAGATGCATTGAACCAATGTGCTTTGACTCCGCTACATCCTTACCATGCGCAGAAGCTCGAGGGGCCTCTAACTGCAGAGGAGGCATTGGCAGCCCTTAAGGACCTTATCCTCGGAAGAACTGCGGGTCCGGATGGCTTGCCATTGTCTATCTACCGCATGTTTCAGGCGCAGCTCATACCCCACCTTCTGGGGTTGTATAATTCTTTCTCGGACACCGACGGCCCATCGTCAGCTATGGGCATGGCGGAAATAGCGTTCATACCCAAATCTTGGAAGGACCCCGCACTATGCACCTCCTACCGCCCCATAGTGCTCTTGCATACCGATCTTAAAATCTACATGAAAAATCTAGCTAAGCGGCTGGACCCTTTTATGCCTGGTTTGGTGGAACCGGATCCGGTTGGCTTCATCCGCAAATCGCCTTCGCAGACAATGTGCGCAGGATTGCACACTTGGTGGGGAAGGCGCACGCCTGGAATGTGCCGGCTTGCCTTTTATCGCTTGACGCGGAAAAAGGCGTTCCACCGGGTGGATTGGGCTTTCCTTCGAGCAGTGCTGCAGAAGATCGGATTAGGCCAGAATATGATCTCCCGGATCGTCTGCACAGGCCAGAGTCAGTGTCAATCGACAACTCACCGAACCGTTCCAAATTCACTGGGGTACCTGGCAGGGATGCCCTTTGTCCCCTCTGCTCTTTGCCCTCATGGTGGAACCCCTGGCAGAGATTATTAGGCAGCGGACGAATATACACGGCATCACCATGGGGGGTCAAAAGAACAAGGTGGCGCTCTTTGCGGACGACCTCATCCTTACGCTTTCCCGACCGCACATATACCTCCCGGCCCTGCACTCACTCTTGCAAACCTTCGAACGGGCTTCGGGACTCAAGATGAACCATGCCAAATCTTGGGCCCTTAACCTTACCATTCCTAAAGAAGAGATCCCCGCCTTGGAAAGGCTCGCACCATACCAATGGGCCCCTAATCATTTCCAGTACTTAGATCTTAAGTTGACTCCCTCCCTAGACACATGGACCCAAATCAACTGGTGTGCCTGTCAGAGGACAGTGTCGGAGGACTTACGTAGATGGAAGCCTCTGACGATGTCATGGCTGGGCAGGCTTAACGCCAACAAGATGTTGATCCTCCCCAAAATATTGTACTTATTTCAGTGTCTGCCCACCCCGATCCCATACAATCAAATACAGGGCTTACAGCGTGATCTTAACACCTTCATCTGGGGCGGCCCAAGCCGAGATTCTCTCACAAGATTCTCATGATGCCGCGGGATAGAAGGGGACTAACCTGTCCCAACCTCTTAGACTACTATTGGGTCTCTCATCTCCGCTTTGCATCGGAGTGGACGACAACTGAGAGTGAAAAAATCTGGCTCCACATGGACAGGATGGCCAATGGCCGTACCCTCTGGGACCTCATGTGGCTCCACCGGGCGGCACGCACCAGAAGTGCCTACCTGGCGGTACCCACCAAAATGGTGTTAGATGTCTGGGACAAAGTGGCGGTGCGCAGAGGCCTCATGACCTTTCCCTCTCCCCATAGGCCCATAGCAAGCAATCCCCTATTCCCCCCGGCGTGCCGCTCTCAGGCTTTTGACAGATGGACTCGGGGGGATGTAGAGCGGTCTTTGACCCCTTCGATGGGGGAGTACTCAAATCCTTTGAGCAGTGTTAAAAGGAATTTAATCTTCCAAAGGGAACGGAGTTACAATATATATTTCGCAGTATCCCGCAAAGGGAAAGCGCTTATAAAATCATGACACAATGGTATTATACACGGATCGCTTGCACAAGATGTTCCCTGCTTCCTCCCCAAAGTGGTGGAGGTGTTTGGCTGCGACTGGCGATTTCATACACATATGGTGGTCCTGCCCATTCTTGACTCTATTCTGGAAAGAGGTTTTAAGTCACATCAAACGGGTCCTTGGGTTCCCCCTGCCTGAGTCTATCAATACGATCCTGCTGGGCATTAAGACTGTCACTTTAAAGGCTGTTACTTGGAAAGATTGGACTATAGCAATGCACATGCTTGGGGCAGCCAAGCAACTCATTAAGCAGTTTTGGAAAACGCCCCCTATTGCCGCTTGGTATGTGCTCTTATGGCATGTCATAACTATGGACCTTTTTACAGCACGAATGAAAGCCCGCGACACGCGTTTCACCGCAGTTTGACAGCCCTTAGTCAAACTTCTTTGTAAGGTGGAACATGCTTGCTATCTACCTACCAAGCTGAGAGCGCTGCGCCTCTTTAAGGATGCGGTCCTCCTTGCCGACCCTGGCAGGTTACTCCTACAACTGACCCAACCCAATGCGTAACTCCCTCTGTATGGCTCATGATGTCCCGCAGCGGCTTGGCTTGCTGGCTCCGCCACCCCTTTCCCCCCCCCCGTTCGCCCACGGAATGCCTTCCTTTACTAATGTCTCTCAATAACCTTCTTTCTTCTTCCTCTTTCCTTCTCTCGTTTCCCTCTCTTTTGGGCCGTGTGCCCTTATAGTGATGTTAACAGTTTTTAAAGGGCCTTCTGAAGCATCACAACAAGTTGGTCCTGCTTTCCAAGATTTACCACGCGGCCGGCCCATTCTGGGTTGTTGGCGACATGCTGTGTTTAAAATTATGCATTATTGCCACCCTTTCATCATATCATGCTGAAAGGGTGGCCGGCCCTGAATAGGGTTGTGGGCATAACGCTGTGTATCTCAGGCCCGGCGTTTGGTTACCACCATATAAAATAAAAAGATTTGCAAGGAAAAAAAATAAGATAAACTCAAATTCAGCCCAGAGGAGTAAATTTGCATAGTTTAAGCATCTAATATCTTAACAAAGAACTATTTCCCATCTTCCAGCTGTCACCAGAAAATGAGGGGAATTCACATCTAGCATTGACCAAGCTAATATTGAAGTGCATCAGTACGTGCTTATCATCTGGTCAATTAGACGTTCCCTTAGAGCTAGCACTTTATTGGTATTGCAGAAGCAGTGAAAATAGCTTATGGGTACTTGTCACTGTAATGCCAAGTTAACTTTACATTTTTACATGTCCTACTTATAAACAAAAAAAAGCTTGCCTTGTGGGCTACAAAACCTACATGACGTGACATTAATATTTGCAATGAAGGTTTTCCCCTGTTGAATAGGGTATGTTTTGACAGGCAAAAAACAGATTTAAACTGCATCTGCCAAGCTGCAGTGGCAGCCCCTTAGTCATGTTTGCTGATTTATACTAGTAGAGGGCACAGTAGTGCTACACTCCATAGGTGACATTTAACTTCCAATGCATTGGATGTATTTTAGGCACGATATAGTATGGCCTTATGGGAACGTTAAATATGCAAATCTTGACATGTTCTGTGCCTCAGAGCACATGCACTGGGGTCTGGTAGCAGTGTTACAGTGCACAGAGTCAAAAAACCAGCAGCATCAATCTACAAAAACATGAGGATATCTAATCATAAGGCCGAACCTTCTTACATACATTGACCCAGTATGTGGATTTTGTTGGTTCTAGCTTCAATTAGGCCCCATTTCTGGGTGCTTCCAAAATCTTGATTCTAGTGATGAAGCTCTCTGAGGGGCATTTTTTAATTTTGGGGGACAGCCCTTACGATGCCAGGGCGATGGAGTAAATTACTCCATCTCCCTGGTTGGAGTGCAAAAGGGCAAGATGTTTAATGTCCCTCAGCCCAGTTGACGTTTTCAAGCATTGACAGGAACCACCATCAAGGAGATTCCTGCCCATGTATTATAACATTGCCAGGTGGCTCCATCAAACATGACAGTGATGTACAGGAAAGTTAAAAAAAAAATTCAAAAAGAAAATCCCAAAGTAGGAATTTCTTTAAGATAATAAAAAAACAATGACCCCTTGCCATCGGTGTGTCCTCCCTTGGAAAGGGGAGCATTGAGCGTTTCTCCTTGCCCCTTCCTGTCAGGTTTATTCTGGCAGTAACGGGCTTTGAAAAATGGCTGATATGAAACCATCAAAATTATGTCGGCAGACATATAGCTAATTCTCTGACAGCCCTTATTCCTTTGGCCCATCAGAGAATTTGACCATGGCAGAGATGAAGTAGTCTTAGCCGTCGCCATACCATTGGTCTACCCAGATTTAAATTGGGCGAGTGAACCATAGTGTTGGTGGGGAGAGAATTCTGGAGCTATTTTGATAGCGTTCACTCTCTGGCAAGATCTAAATCAGGCCCTTAGTCTTAAAGACACATTAAGATGCTTTTAGATACATTTAGTGAGTTTTTTCATCACTAAAACAAAGCTGTTTTCCTTTAGACCACTCAAGGGAATTAAGAATGCCCTTTTGCTGGATAATTTCTATAGAGCAAGCAAACAGTTTTAGGTATTTAAGATTTAAAGTTTCAATAACTCTAAAGTGGAGAAGCACTGTCATGACTTAAAGGAGCCTACTGGCTCTGTGTGTGCTCACAGCAGTGTGCTCTGGTAGAAAACATGGTTGAAAGATGGTCTCTCCTGCCCTAAAAGTGTACAGAGCACTATATCAAAATGCCTCACTATATAGCATGGAAATCTGAGGGTACAACAATGTGGCTCACCTCTATATACAAGGATATCTTGTGTGACTGCCACTATGTGCCCTCAATGTCCCTCTGTTGTCAGACCTTCGTATTGTGAGCATGTCTCATCTAGCAAAACTGCAACCCCTACTTTAATGTGTTAGGTTGTGGGGAACCCTAGGATTGAGCCATTTTAGCGCAAATGTGATTGACATTTTAGGCACTGTGGGGTTAGTTTATTGGCCTGGTTTAGACATGTTTGCACATTTGCACGCCAGATAGGTATACCACAGTTATTGACCTGCCCAGAATCCATATTCATTGAGGCACCAGCAAAACTAAAGGCCAAATGTATGTCCTGGCATTAGTGCACCTGAACATACTGGCCCCTGAGGGTTCCTTGATCATGTATGTCTACGTTGAAAGCACATTGAAGATGTTTTTGAATGAAGTCTAGTCCTCTCTAGCCAAGTTTCTGCATGCTCAGTCCAGAATGGGCATCCTACTATTGAATAATATTACCTCTATGTATTATTCCTCCTTCTTCGAAAGGTAAGTTTTTTCCTTACAGTACCAACTTGGTTGAGGAAGGAACACATCTTCTACTCCAATGCCCATTGTACATGTTATCAAGAGCAAAGTGGCATGGGAACTTGTTAGGAATTGTGGACACCAGTAATCTAAACCAGATTTTTGAGTTATGTAAAATTGACACATGTATCAAAGTTGTTTCTACTGTCTCTCATTTTTTATTGGCAGCTTATAAAAGTAGACTTTATATATCAATGACTGGTTTACATACGTATAATTAGGACTATTTGTATTATTTTATGGACATTTTATAGAAATTTGTTTTACTTGGTTTGTGGTTTTTGGGTATGTAGCCCACAGTAAACTTATCTACCATTATATATGGATGTGCATGTAGGATTTTTAATATTATTTTAGTAAACATGAGGATGGCGAGTCAGCTAAAATCATCTCTGGGCCAGATTGAAAAAGTGCCTACTTATATGCATTGATAAAAAACTCATTAGCTACTTCTTGACACTAGGAAGGGTCTGTGCGCAGACATAAGTCTTTCCAAGAGAATACAATTATATACGGTATCAAATGGTGTGGTTTGGTCTCCAAAGAAAGCAAATCCACATTAATTTTCTTCCTTGACCTTCAGAGTCAAGCAGCCCCAAACCTGAAGATGGGGATAGATGGCACCATATGGTAGTTTTATATAAGTCCACCTTGTTTATCAAATTCCACATTTTAATGGTAGTTAAAACTAAATAGACATAGATCGTATTTTAACACTCAGCATCAACCATGGGATGCATGAAACCTGCCACAATTACAATACAATGACAATGACACAGTAAAGTAACAAATATAAGCAAACAAGCGGAAGATGAAGGTGAAATGATGCTTCAAACTTCGTTGATGGAAGGAATGTACAAAATAACATTGCATGCCTCTGTAAGCAACAGCTATAACAAGCACTAGATTATATTTTGACATGGACAATGATGAATATTGGAATGAATTAAGTCAGTTCTGTATCTTTGACTCTCACAGTGAATGCTTGTCTTGCCATCACGCATTATATAACAAACAATTGTTAATGTACATTTCAGTATGATAGTTCGCAAATGGAAAATTGATGATGTGTTTATAATCTGACAGGGAATAAGGAGGAAGCAAGCAACATCAATTGGCTCATGGTAGAATGAAAGAGTTCGACAGTTGAAATTCACTCAACAAGTTAATGTTCCGGGACTCTTCATTAATGCTGAAGAGAGCAGACTGTGAAGTATACCAAACATTAACAGATAAGAACTCTCTTCTGTTATTTGACACCATCCACATTTCGAAGAGAGAGCGTACCATTTGGACACTTACTGAGGATTCGCAGGAAACTGGGTACCAAAGAGAAAACGTTTGAAAAACAGTCACAAAACAATCAGTGGAACTAAGGGCTAGTAATTACTCCAAGAAAATAATATAGGAAAGCAAGATACCAATAGGGATACCTTACTTGAAAGTGTAGTTAAGGAGAAACCTGAAAGACTGACTATGGGCACAAACGTCTAGCCATTGTTTAACAAGATATAAAAGAGACAAAAGCTTACAAGACTATCTGGTCCATACTTGACCATTTGATCTCAGTCCTAAATTCAGTTTTTTAGGTTGAAAAGATTTTATTTATAAATAGAGAATATCATATTATTATAAAATGCAAGAGAAAATCAAGTTACACAACATGCTATGTCAATAAATAAACAAGGGAAAAGGAGGAAAGAAAAGGAAGAAAATAAATGACAACCACATATATCTGGAAGAACATATCTATTCATACAATAACTATTCTAAAAGCATAGAGCAAGAAAACGAATCGAAATTGAGTGAGACTGACATGAAATTCAACACAAAACATATTCACAGGGTCTAGGTACCTCTTCAAGTTGAGGATTATGAAAGTATGTTGTATTTGCCGATAAATTAAAAAAAATAGTTATGGGTGACCAAAGAAAATCTTGCTTGATAGTAAGGGAAACTAGATAAACATGTGCTTTATCCAATCTGGGATTATAACTAACTCCATACCCCCAAGCTCGTAAGAAACAGTAGTGGCGTCCTTCCATGCACTGATAATCTGTGGGAAAGCAACTGTAAGAAGCAAATCTGGTATATAAAAAATTACTAGAATAAATTGCCCAATCTTCAGAGACACTACCCGGGAATATATTGATAAATGTAGAAGGGATTTGTGTGTTAAAAATGGTATTGATTTATCATCAGATTTGTGTCCAAAAAGTATCAATATGAGGAAAATCAAATAACATACGTTTTAAACCTGCTGGGATTAAATTACATGACCAACAAGAGGGAGAAAAAGTAGGATTTATGTTGTGCAATGAAATAGTAGTCTTAGCTGGGGACACTTTGCAGATTTAAGACTTATCCGTCTGGGATTGACCCGCTTTTATCTTTACTTCTCGCGGAACCCGCTTCGCGGGTCCCGCGTCGCCAGAGATACTTTGTTGCAGCTGAAGGTTTGTGGAGGGAACGGCGAAGACAGTGACTCCCTGGGGCTGCGAGCGAGTGCGTGTGCTTCAACTGGGACTGCAATTCCCAGGAGCGCCCGCCAGCCCTGATTGTCAACACCTGGGCCGCTCTCCCCGACCCCTCCTACCCTTCCACCGAGGATTCTTAAGCACTTTCCCTTGTGACGGCGTGTGGGACGCTTTGCAGATTTAAGACTTATCCGTCTGGGATTGACCCGCTTTTATCTTTACTTCTCGCGGAACCCGCTTCGCGGGTCCCGCGTCGCCAGAGATACTTTGTTGCAGCTGAAGGTTTGTGGAGGGAACGGCGAAGACAGTGACTCCCTGGGGCTGCGAGCGAGTGCGTGTGCTTCAACTGGGACTGCAATTCCCAGGAGCGCCCGCCAGCCCTGATTGTCAACACCTGGGCCGCTCTCCCCGACCCCTCCTACCCTTCCACCGAGGATTCTTAAGCACTTTCCCTTGTGACGGCGTGTGGGACGCTTTGCAGATTTAAGACTTATCCGTCTGGGATTGACCCGCTTTTATCTTTACTTCTCGCGGAACCCGCTTCGCGGGTCCCGCGTCGCCAGAGATACTTTGTTGCAGCTGAAGGTTTGTGGAGGGAACGGCGAAGACAGTGACTCCCTGAGGCTGCAAGCGAGTGCGTGTGCTTCAACTGGGACTGCAATTCCCAGGAGCGCCCGCCAGCCCTGATTGTCAACACCTGGGCCGCTCTCCCCGACCCCTCCTACACCTCCCACCTTTTGTGTGTTTAATCTATATCGGCCATTAGTACTCCCGCAGCGCGGGAGAGCGCGCGGGAGAAGCCCGGGACAAGGGCGGGGCCGTCAGCAGCCGTCCGAGGCCGATCGAGGCCGGGCTGGGCTACTCCCTTTATATTTTTATTTTTGGTTTTTTGTTCCTTATTCTTTTTTTGTTTTTAATTGATTCCTGAGGTTATTAATTGAACTGTTTTGTTGATGATTTTCATTGTGATCTTGGGTATTTTATGATATTCCAATCATTTTTGGTATATCTCTTATTCTTGTTTTTTAAAATTTGTATATTAATCTACTTGCTCCCACACCTTTTAATATGCCTCTTCGCTCTGGCAAAGTTAGGGAAGTGCAGATGTCTACTTCAAATGGGGTTTTTACTGGCACCATAGATCAATTCTTCCAGCGCACTACTCGCGTTTTGGAAAATGAAATCGCCCTGGTTGAAAAGCGCCTATCGTTGGACTTGGTGACTGGTAGGCGTTCCTCACTAGGACCGATCCATAATGCCCGTTCCCCGGTCCCATTAACTGACCTGACAGATGTTGTTTTAAATGCTAGAGATGTTATTTCAACCACACTTAATCAGGATGTCGTATTGGTAGAAGATACTGGGGACCTAGACTCAGTTTCTGACAATTCGTTGGAAAGTAGTTCCATTAGACATTCTCCTGTGCATAAGGCTAGCGAACTAGTAAAGCAGCCCCCTGATAATACACTTGGTTCTGTTATTAATCCTCACCCCAAGTCTTTGGAGAACCAGTCCGCTTGTAAAACGAGCAAAAGGAAAAGAGAGGATTCTATCCATAGTGAGGGTACTCCGCATCCGAAAAGCCCTACCCCTGCTGTCATTCCTCAACCCTCTTTACCATCTAGATTTTTAGAACCCCCAGGGAGCATTAACGCTGCTGATTGTGGCATTGAAGCCACCTTATTGGGGAAAATTGAGTTTTTGATCAAATCACTCCTACTACCTATCTTTGAAAGAACAAGGCTCCTAAATGATAAAATGGACCTAATGGAAACATTAATTAAAGAAAACATGTCCATTTCAAATAATTTATTACACCGCTCTGTCCTGGTAGTGCCACAAGTAATTCCCCCTGAGCAAGTTAAGGACGTAACTAATGGGGTCGTAAGAAAATCGACTGGGCCATCAAATGCCCCAAGTGCTTCCAATCAAGCAACTAATTCTGGACATACCCAGGTTTCTGTAGTAAATAGAAATAGTAAACCCTCTACTGCAAATAATTCCATTCCCGTTCCCAGTACTATACCTAAAACCCCCAAGCCTGTACCTAAAACTAATCCAGCCAATAAAAAGCCTAGAACGGGTAGTACTAAACGTAATGTGAACCTTCCTCCGGAATCACTACCCTATACTGTTATTTTAACTGGTGTGGCTCCCTTGGAAGTAGGTAAACAGGAATCTTATAACGAATTACGTAACAAAGTCAACTATTGGCTAAATAAGAACCGACCCCTACCGCACCCCACGAAGGCAGTTATACTCAATGTCAGAAGAGTAGAGTGGGTCGGATATAGTAAAAAAGATTTAGAGGGTGACTGCATTGTTATTAGTTTTAGAGAACCTTGGGTTGCTGAACTTATTTGCAGAGAGCCCAGATTTGGTCGCATTGGTGATGTACAGACCCTATCATTACAATATTTCTACCCAAAAATTAATACTGTCCCAAACCACAATCATTTCCCTATTGGGAATGGTTCAAGAGAACGTTCCTTTCCTGATGTGTCCATCCATCCTTTGTTCCGGCCTCACCTCTCGAATCGATTTGCTCCACTTAGTTGGTTGGATGGAGTAGATTGACATGATAGTGGATTAATGGTTAATGACCAGGGACATCTAGGTTTGACAAAGGTTATTGCACCCTCAATTCTAAATTGTACACGGGAGCTAGTGGAAGATGTCATCTCCCCAGGAACTGATGTGGTGGAAATTTTGGACGACCACTTGAGTAACAATTCTCTTGTTGTTTCGATGGTAGAAGAATATACTGAGGGTATGTGTTCTATTGTGTCTAATGTGTCGTGTGAAGGTCCAGTTGAATTATTAGACCTACCAGTTCTTTTATCGACTGATCCCCCTTGTGAGCCTGGAAACTGTTTAAAGGTACTGTCTTGGAATATTGCAGGGCTAAGGGGTAAAATGGTTGAGATTGACTGGGGGATTTTTGTAGAGCAATACGATGTCTTGGTTTTTCAAGAATCTTGGTCGATGGAAGCACTTTTCCGGCTGGGCTTTTTGAACTTTTACAAACCAGCTCACAAAGGCCCAAGGGGACGGCCGTCTGGGGGGTTTGTAATTTGGGTTCGCCAATCGCTAAATGTCAGGATATATGAGTTACCAACTTCGAATGATGATCTCATGGGTTTGAAATTGACTAGGGCTGGAACTCGGGATCTATTCGTGATCAACGTTTATGCAAGGGGAAGACCTGGGGGAAAATACCCTGAAGTGATGAATGATCTTGAACTCTTGTTAAATGACATTGGTATTGACAATTGTGTAATGTTACTGGGTGACTTGAACTGTACAATCGAGCCCATATTGTCTATGGATGATGGTTGCTATGAGGAAGCAGACCAGCTTTGGAACATTCCCAGCCTAACTCTTCCACCAGTTACTAAAGCTACAGAGGCAGTGCTACATTGGCATGGGCTATGTCTGGAGTGGAATTTGAGGGCAGCCAATGGGAGGTCCAAGTCTGACCTTGTAGGAAATCCCACTTTCGACAATGGTTATAGTAACAGTCGTATTGACTACTGCTTATTTAAAATGGAGTACTGGAATCTTTTGGTAGATATGGAAGTAATCGCACGTCCCGAAAGTGACCATAACCCTTTGTCAATCACGTTAAAAATGGAATTGGACATAGATAGAAAACAAAATGTTGATATCTATACAACAGCGAATGCAGTCCTTAGTAACGATTGTCGTAGGCTTCGCTGGGATAAGATTGTGGAAGACCCTAGAGTTCTGTCTAAGATCTCCAAGGATGTCATATTGGCTACTGAAAAGCTGGAGCTAATACTGGCAAATAGGGGCATTCTTGATCAGGTAGGTCCAATTCATGAATCATTATTTACCACAATAAAAACCCAATTTACGTTTAAAGGTGGTCTTAAACATAAAAAAAAGGTAATTTGGGGGCAAAATGGTATGATGCGAGCTGTAGGAAGGCGCGTAATCACCTGATATCTGTAATTAAAACTAGGGATACTCAGGCAATTAAAGCTGCGAGGGCGGAGTACAGAAAAACCCTAAAACTTGCCAAAACTATATGGGATGATAATCGTTGGCAGGACCTTTATGAGGCCAGTCTATCAGGTAACCAATTGAAATTCTGGCAGGTAGTTAAATGGGGAGGATGTGGTGATCAGCAAACCCCAACTAACCATGTCTCTGCGGATACGTGGGTTGAGTTTTTTTCAGCCCAGTTTTGTGGTAAGCAAATAAATGATAATCCAAGCGAAGAGGGAATGTTGATTCTTCCACAGTTGGTGAACGGCGGACATGTGGTTTTTAGTGAACGTGAGACGGAGATAGCGATACAATTAAGTAAAAATGGCAAAGCACCCGGGATGGACTGTGTCCCAGTAGACCTTTTTAAACATGATATGGAAAATTGGGTCCCGTATATCATTGCCCTGGCTAATGCCATTGCTTTGGGAGCAGATATTCCGGTATCTTGGAGAGGGGCAGAGATCCTCCCAGTACACAAGAAAGGAGATAAGTCTAGTGCGGCGAATTATCGCCCCATTAGCCTCATCGACGCACTACAAAAAGTAATGGCCAGATTGCTGTTAGGCAGAATACAGTCATGGGCGAGGGAAGAAAATATCTTGTCCCCACTACAGGCAGGCTTTAGAGCCAACACAAGCACTATCGACCAGGTAGTCAGATTCACCATGATTTACTGGAAGACGGTGCATCTAGGAGGAGGTACATTATACGCTGCGTTCGTAGATTTAAAATCTGCGTTCGACCTGGTCCCTAGAGATAAGATGTGGTTGGCACTAAGTAAAATGGGAATGCCTCCTGACTTATTAGACTTAACGATTAGGTTACATAATCATAATTTTGCGAGAGTGAGATGGGGATCCCAAAGCCAAGTAACGGAGTCATTCCCTGTTACGCGGGGAGTTAGCCAAGGGTGCGTCTTGGCACCATCCCTCTTTCTCCTTTTCATTAATCAGGTAGTGGAGTTCCTTTCGTCTGTTTCATCTGATGCCCCTGTATTGGGAGGGACTAAATTCCCACTTTTAATCTTCGCCGACGATACCCTGATTCTGGCCAAAACCCAGGTGGGGTTGCAAACTGCCATTAATAAATTCACGGAGTTTTGTAAACTAAATGATCTGGAGATTAATGTCTCGAAAACCAAGTTTATGGTATTTACAAAATGTAAACCACGTAAGGGTTATGTTACCATGAACGAAGTATCATTAGAGCAAGTATGGGTAATGACCTACCTAGGCGTATCTATTGATTATAGACTGCGGTGGAGAGAACAGATTGAGGCTATGTGCCTCAAACTAGCTAGGTTATCAGGGTGTCTCGTGAAGGAACAGCGTTGCTCCCTCACGAAAAGAGTACTTCCTGCCACGAAAATCTATAAGGCCAAAATTAGTTCGGCCGTTCTTTATGGCTCTGATCTATGGGGTCATGCTGATCTTGCACCACTAGATAAAATACAGAACAAATTTTTCCGAAGCTTGGTAGGTTTACCGCCCTCAACCCCAACAATCCCACTATTGCTCGATATGGGCTGCCATTCTCTTAAAAATCAAGCTCTATTTAGAATGGTTGCTTTATGGAGAAGAATTTGGTCTACCCCAGAATTGATAATGTTTGCTAATGAGCTTCGGGAGGTTCAACTATCTTTTGGCTCAGGATATATACCCTGGTTCAAAAGTATTAAAGCAACCCTCCTTAAGATGGGTCTACCATTACATTGGTCAGATCCAGGTAATCAAACCTTTCCCTCAAAGAATGAGTTTAAACAGTTGTTCTGGTCAGTTGTTAAAAATGATATGATTTCACTTTCAGCTGGTTCTTCACTTACCAGTTCCTTCTTGCTTTATAAAGTAATTCCCCAACTTGAGACGTATTGGGATAACATCACCAAAGGCCTAGATAGAAAACTCTATCATCAATTCAGAGTAGGCACCTTACCAATTAGGGAATTTACTAACAAATGGCAGAATAGTCTGAAAATGTATTGCCCCTTTTGTTTAGAAGTTAACAAAACTGAGAGCCATTTCTTATTCGAATGTCATGCCTATCGCGCACCCCCCCTGAAGTGGCTCAAACCAGTTTGTCGACGAACAAAAATACGGGTGTGTAAAGAAGCAATACACATTCTAAGAACTAATACAGCTGAGTGGGTGTCTATTGGTTTGGCAAAATATCTTGGATGGGCTTGGGTAATCCGAGCAAGGTATATCAAAGAAGCTAGCAAATAGCGTCCATTATTAATTTAACTAGATTATTTCGAAACTGAAATTGACTGATTATGATCTGGGACATATTGCCTGTTATATTCGTTGGTTCTAACATTGTGTATAATGGAAACTGTTCCAGATATTGTTGGTATGTCTTTTTGTTGCTGCTAAAGGAAAAAATGTATTAAGTGGTTATTTGCTTATATTAAGGTTTATTCTTTTTAAATTTTTGCTTTTGACTAATATCATTCTCTTCTTTTTTCTGTGAATTTTTATGTATGTTATGTCTTTTATGAAGGAAAACTTCGAAATAAAGACTATAAAAACTGAAACTGAGTATTAGCTGCTCTAGAAGATTTCCTTACTTTAGTCCAAATGCTATACCAAACATGGATAGAAAAGGCAATTTGAAGATCAGAATCCCAAGAAAGTTCCATGTCTGTCTTATTTTGAGTAACTGGAAAGGAGGATTAGATGTAGAGGGAGAAAGAACCAGAACCGAAAGAATACTAAATCTTGAAGAAGGAGAGGTAGGAGTGTGAGAGAGGTGATTATAAGTTAATTGGACCAACTAAATTAAAGATGCATATTTAGGTGCATAAGAAGAAGGTAAAGAAAAGCATGCTTGAGCAAACATAAGACTATACAAGTGTCACCTTGAAAAAGTTGATAAACCCAAGACAGTCCTTTAAGTTTGCAAGTCCTTCTAGAAAATGGTTTTATAATTAATTTTAAGATATTCATTTACCATATTGAGGATTACAAAAATGTATCTTTAGAATTGTGATAACCAATAAAAATTGGGTGCAGAACTTTACAAGCATTAGTAAAAAATAGGAAGCGGAAGTGACAAAGATCTATACATAAAGGATAATAATTTCTGGAAAAAAAATGGCTAAAAAAAAGATTTTTCGATAATAGTACATAATTAATGGTACAATTGCCTCTACATCCTTTTGTAGTTACAAAGAGGAGTCTTTGAGGCAAAAGTGCTATATGATAAATAATAATAATAATAATACTGATATTTGTAGAGCGCGAACAGCTACCTCACGAGGAGGTGTCCCGGCGCTAAGTGAGCAGTTGAGCAGAGGGAATAGCAGAAGGGAGACTTAGATTTTCTGCGTAAAGAGCCAGGTCTTTAGTTGCTTCTTGAATCCAGATTCTGTTGTGGCAGATTGGATGGAAGATGGTAGGGCGTTCCACAGTTTTGCCGTGCCAGCAGAAAAGGACCTGCCACTAAGTCGAGCTTTTCTGACTCGTGGTACAAGTAGCTGAAGCAGGGAATTAGATCGCAGGCGCCTCCCCTGATGGTAACGGGGGAGTCTATGTTTTAGATAATTGGGGCAAGTCCCCCTTAGAGCTCTGAACGCCAAGGTCAAGGCTTTGAATTTTATTCTGCTTGCCACTGGGAGCCAGTGCAGTTCGCGCAGATGCGGAGAGACACGCTGTCTAAAAGGGATGTGCTTTATCAGTCTCGCAGCCGCATTCTGCACGATCTGTAAGCGTTGAACCAAATATTTTGGTGAGCCAAGCTAGAGGCCGTTCGCGTAATCCAGTCTGGATGTAATGGTCGCATGGACTACCATTTTGCCACAATCTTCTGGTAAAAGAGAAAGAAACTTGCGGAGATTCCTAAGTTTGTGAAGACACCCTGATGTGACCTGCTGTACATGGGAAGAAAAGGAGAGACTCTCGTCCCATCTTACCCCCAAATTCTTCGCATTGGTACTGGGGGACGGTGGCAGGCCCATTTCAGGTGGCCACCACAGGTCCGAAGGGGGACGAGTATTTTTACCAAAGAATACCACCTCAGTTTTACCTGCATTCAGTTTTAGTTTATTGGTAATCATCCAGCAGGCAACATCTCGAAGGCAGCCCCTCATTTTACTAAAAGCTGCCTTCGACACTTCCGAATAGGGGAAGACTAATTGCGTATCATCTGCATACGAAATCGCCTTGACCCCCCATTTGGCAATCAAGGTAAAGAGTGGAGCTAAATAAACATTAAAAAGTAAAGGGCTAAGTGCTGACCCCTGAGGAACGCCACACAAAAGGCGTTTTGGCTTAGAGGAGAAGGTGCCCAAGGCCACTTTCTGGGAGCAGTCTGGGAGATAGGAGTGGAGCCATCCCAGTGCCTTGTCCCCCAGACCAATGTCCGCCAACCGTTGCAGCAATCTGCCTATGATCCACCTTATCAAACGCGGCTGATAGATCCAGGAGCACCAGCATAGCTGATGCTCCTGAATCTAAGGACCACCTAATCGACTCATCCACCTCAATAAGGGCGGTCTCAGTGCTGAAACCCGATCTAAAACCTGATTGCTTTTCATGCAGAATCCCTTTTTCCTCAATGAAGCTGTTCAGTTGACGTTGTATCAGTTTTTCGAGCATTTTGCCTGGGGCTGCTAGTAGGGAGATCGGGAGGAGATTACTTAGGTCATCAGGGGCACCATTGGGTTTCTTTTTCAGAGGGAGAAGTGTGGCATGTTTCCAACACTCAGGGAACACCCCTGTTGCAATGCACGTATTCCAAATATGTAGGAGTGGTAATGTAATTGAGTCCGACATCATATTCCAAAGCTTGGGCAGGCAGGGGTAATCCGGGGCCCCTGATTTACATTTTTTTATTTCCTTCAGTGCCTCGGGGAAGGAAATAGGATGAAATTGAGCTAGGGAAGGGGAGGGAAACACATTTTCAGCCATGTTTGAATATCCAGAAAATTAACCCCCCCAAAGGTTTAGGCCATTTGAGTTTAAGAAGGTTTAGGCCATTTGAGTTTAAGAAGAGACATGCAACATTTCTTGTTGTTTAAAAGGGATTTTGATAATTTAGAGTAAAGTATCTTATAGTAAGAGTTAGACATATTTATAGGAATATTAAAAAGTATTATAGGAACTGGCATCATCTTTATTGTATCAAGGCAGCCCCACCAAGATAAAAATAGGGGGTTCTATCTGGACGTACAAAACCTCAATGTTGTCTGTAACTCTTTCAAATTAGGCAATATGGATTCCTTGATAGAAGGTTTATACCATAATCCCAGATACTTGATTTTATCCGAGTTCCAACGAAAACCATAAGAAATATAATCTGCAGAAAAACATAATTTGTAATTGGAAGAATTTCAGACTTATCAACATTTAATTTATAACCTAACACAGAGGCAAAAATATTTACTTAGGATAAAAAATCTGTTAACAAAGTCTGTGTTTGTGAGAAAAAGAGGAAAATACCATCAGCATAAACAGAAAGTTTTAATTGCCTAGCACCATACAGAAAACCTGCAATCTGAGGATTCAGATGAATTCAAATCAAGAATGGTTTATGTGCGAGAATAAATAAAACGGGAGGGAGAGGACAACCTTGTCTAACCCCACGTTGTAAAGAAAAAGAATGTGAGATAAGACCATTAGCCATGATAGAAGAGACAGTAGAAGAATATAACATAGAGACATAATTAATAAACGTGCCACCCAACCAAGATAGTGTAGAAAAAGATAAAAGGCCTACCAACATAATCAAAAGCCTTTTCACCATCTAATGAGATGGCTGCAAAGAATTCTTCTGGGATTTGGAGTTGCTAAGGACATTGAAAAATAGTCTAGTTTTGTCTGAAATATGTCTGACCTTAATAAAACCACATTGTTCCAGTCTAATCAATGGAGGTAACAAAGATTCTAAATCGTGAGCTAAAATTGTTGCAAACATTTTGTAATCAAAATTAATTAAAGAAATGGGTCTATGATTCTTACCCAGAATATGATCTTTTCTAACCTTGGGAAGAAGACATATCAAAGCATCCTGAAAAGAACCACTAGATGATTTTGGGGAATAAATAAAAAAGTGAAAGAGTTGATGTGGTTTAGGAATAAGTAGTTTTGAGAAATGAGAATAAAATTCAATAGTAAAATCATCAGGTCCCGGGGCTTTACCACATGTGATAGCAGTAAGAATATCTAAGCTTTGAATATCATAATCTAATACTGAAATATCTATATTATGAGAAGAAGGTGGAGCAATGGAAGCTAAAAATTGGAGAATATCTTCTTGAAGTACAGGAGAATCTGGAGTATAAAGAGTCTGAATAAACTGTGTAAATACTAATAATATATCTTCATTTTTATAAACCATACGATTGGTAGAAGTCAGGATAGAATCAGTTTTGGTACGCTCTTTATTCACTTTGAGATAATTAGCCGGAAGGGGGCGTGGCTTGGACGCCGATCGGGATGGCGGCGTGAGCTTGCAGCTCCGCGCAGGGTCCCGCTATTTCTCCTGAAAACTACACCTGGGGCGACCCCTGATTGGCGCAACTGGCCCGCGAGGTGTTGGGGAACCACTGGAGAGCGGCTGAGAATTCTTTGGGGACCGCTAGTCCCACGGAGACCTAGAAAGACGACGCCCGAGGTGTTGCCCGGAGTGCGAAGAAAATGGCGGCGGTGAGGGTCGATGGTCTCTGAACCGAAACTGAGGAGAGTTGGCATCGGCTTGCGAGGTGGCCCGCCTATGCGAGATCGGAGTTGCGGGAACTGCTGGCACAGACCTGAGGAGCGGGGGGCTTGGTGACCGATATTGGATTGGTGTACTGGGTGCACGCACTCATCTCTACTTCCCCCCCCCCATCCCCCCGGTTCTGGCGACAGTGGGGCGGACGGCGCTAGAACTCTTGGTTCTTAGAGTTGCAGGCACAGCGGAGGCACTCTACCTCGATCGTTGCTGATGCGCACGTCCCCCGGGCAGAGGATATCGGGCCCTGGTGAGGTATGGGCCTGCCCGTGCAACGGCAACAGAGGCACCTAAGATGGCGGCTGCGGGAGGAGCGGCCATCACGGAGCAGGGCCGGGAGGATTCGACCGCGCTATCCCAGGTCGGTGAGGCCTCCCCGCCGATGATGGACCAGAAGCAGAGACTGAACCGGCGCCTGGATGCTATTCTGGATGCCATCACCTCGACCAAGGAGGCATTGCAGCAGGACATTGTGCAGGTCGCCACGGGGCTGGGGCTCCTGAGAGCGGATCATGCCAAGTTGGCGGATAGGGTTAAGGACCATGAGCAGCTGCTATTAGACCTGAAACCGGCGGTGGTGACCGCAGAACATAAGATTACGGACATCCTGACCCGGCTGGACACGTTGGAGCGACGAGCGGAGGATGCCGAAAGCCGCAACAGACGGAACAACGTGCGGGTCGTAGGCCTGCCGGAGAGAATTGAAGGGGAGGATGCGGTAGCCTACATGGAGAACTGGTTCCGGACAGTGGTGGCACCGGAGGGTCTCACTTCCTTCTTCACGTTAGAGCGAGCACACAAGGTGCCGGCTCGCCCACCAGCGCTTGGCCGCCCCCCTAGACCGATGGTGGTGAAGCTCCTCCATTATAAAGACCGGGACCTCCTAATCCAGAAAGCTCCGGCCTCGGGTCCGTACGAGGTGGAAAATAGCCGAGTCACGATTTTCCCAGACTATACTCAGGCGGTCCAGAAGAATAGGGCATCTTTCCTGGTGGTGAAAAAGGAGCTGAGAGAAGAGGGCATCCAGTACTCCTTGCTCTTCCCGGCCAAGCTGCGGATAATCCTGGATGGGAACACTCAATTTTTTCAAACTCCGGATGAAGCGTGGTCATGGTTGGAATTGTATCGCGCCGGCACAGACAGGACTGGCAAAAGTCAGCGAGAGAGGCCTAAACCACTTCAGGTCCGGAAATCGCAACGGATTCGCTCCCGCAACAAGCTTCAGCGAGCGAAACGGGAGGCCCAAATGGCTGCGGACTAAAGAGGGGCGCTGGAAGCGACGGCGGCCATCACGAGATCACAGCAGGAGAGTGACTTGGCGGCTACGGACTCTGGCGAGGACGGTGGCAGCACTGGAGAGGAATTTTCGGAGGCGCAGAGCTCGAAGGGACCGGTGGTCACCCTCCAGACGTCTGATGAGATTATTCATGGCTGACTCTTGTATGGGACTTGGGACACTGTATCTCTTGTGGGGAGGTATCCTGTTGGCACTAGATGGGTTGCAGGTAGGGTGAAGCATCAGCATTGCGGGATGGAAGGCGCGGGGCGCGGGCTCCGCCTGCCCGAGGTCGGCGATAACTCACCCCCTCGTGGCGACCACAGGTTAATCGGATGTGTGTTTTGTTTAAGGTTTGGATCGGGGCTGAAACTGGGTTTGTAGGCTCTGTCCTGGGGAGTGGGGTTTGGGGAGTTTTTTCTATGGTTCGTTTGGGGGGGGCAACTGCTATGGTGTGGGCAATGAATGGCTACACTTGAACTGGATCATTCTGCGTTGGTATGGGGACGTTACCTAACTTGAAATGCCTAACATGGAATGTCCGAGGACTGCGAACTATGGTCAAACGCCACAAAGTGCATGCTTATTTGGTGAGGCGGGGGGTCCAGGTTGCCATGTTGCAGGAGACTCATTTAACGAAACAAGAATGCATCGCATTACAGAAGAGATGGAGGGGTCAGGTCTTTGGAACCACATACTCCGCGTTTGCTAGAGGGGTACTGATATGGGTGCGAGCGGGGATACCGTTCCAGGTGTTGAATCAATTGGTGGATCCTGACGGTAGCTATGTGGCGGTGGAGGGGAGGTTGTATGGTCGGGATGTGGTTTTAAGCTGTGTATACGCTCCAAATGTTGATCAGGCCCACTTCTTTGATGGTTTATCCTGCTCCTTGGCCTCTTTCTTAGCGGGTCCTGTGATACTGGGGGGGGACTTTAACTCGATCACAGATGTGGCCTTGGATAGATCTCACCCACCACTGGTCGATTCCCCTGTACGTAAGCTAGCTACACACAGGAAGGATTGGCAGGAAAGATGGGGACTGCTGGATGTGTGGCGGGAACAACACCGGGGTGGTAGGGATTACTCCTTTTTCTCGGCCCTCCACGCTCTACATGTTAGGATCGACTCGGTCCTGTGCAGCGGGTCCCTAGCCCCATTGGTCTCCCATACGGAGTACCTGGCCAGGACCATCTCGGATCATAATCCTTTGCTGGTGCACGTCCAATGGCAGCGGGCGCGCTCCGCGATTCCAACATGGCGGCTCCGGCCCGACACCCTGGAGGACTCGGTGTTTAGTGACGCGGTCCAACGGGGCATAGATCAGTATTTTGATGAGAATGAGGGGACAGCTACTTGTAGGTCCACTGAATGGGACGCGATGAAAGTGGTGGTGAGAGGAGTATGCATGGGTAGGTTTTCGAATGCTCGAATGTCGGTGTTGAATGCGCTTGCCAGTGCGGAGGAGAAATTGAGGGATCTGGAACGGCGTAGGCCGGACCGGCCGGACCTACAGGCCCGGTTATTGGAAGCCAAGGAGGTGGTGGCTACCGAAACGGAATGGCTGCGGAGCAATGACTACAGACAATATGCCATCAGAGCGCATGCTGAAAGGGATAAGGTAGGCACGTTACTGGCTAGGCTCGCTAATCCTGAACTCAGAGGCTGCCCGATCTTGAGCATTAAAAATGTACTGGGGGAGACGGTCTATTCACAAACGGCGGTGCTGGAATGCTTTCGGCCCTACTATGCTGGGTTGTACGAGAGTCAGTTAGGGGTGGAGGCTTGGGAGATCGCGGAATATTTGGAGTCGATGCAGCTTCCGGTGCTTGACGATGACGATGCAAAGGACTTAGGTGGACCTGTCACGCTAGCCGAGATTAGGGCGGCCATTAAACATATGGCGAGGAATAAAACACCTGGGGTAGATGGCCTGCCGATTGAATTTTACCAGAAGTATGTTGATAGCTTGGCACCCAGACTGCTGGTGGTGTACGAGGAGGCTCACAGGTTAGGGGGTCAGCCCGGATCAATGAGGGAGGCGCTGATAGTACCGTTGCTGAAACCCGGCAGGGAGGCGACTGATGTGAAGTCTTATAGGCCATTGTCCATGTTGACGGTGGACTATAAGATTTTAAGCCGTATTTTGGCCACCTGGTTGGCCCCACATATTACCAGACTGGTGCACAGGGACCAAGCGGGGTTTATCCCCACGAGGAGCACGGCGCTTAATATTCGCCGCCTGATTTGGGATATTAGACGGTGCAACGGACGTGGACGATGCCCAGGCGGTGTTATCTGTAGACATTGAGAAAGCTTTTGATAGTCTGGAATGGGTCTATCTGGATGAAGTCCTAGTGAAGTTCAGCATTGGTGAGGGGTTTCGTAGATGGTCGAAGGTGATGTATTCCTCGGCAATGGCGCGAGTACGTCTGGGCACTCTGGTGTCTGCGGCTTATCCAAGTTGGTTGGGGGACGAGACAGGGGTGCTCCCTCTCCCCGCTTCTGTTTGCACTGGCGATGGAACCACTGGCAGCGCGCGCCAGGTCGGGAGACATGTACGCAGGGATCGATAGAGGCGGGCAGTTGCACTACATATCATTGTATGCAGACGATCTGCTACTGTACATGGAGGATACGGAGCGGGCTCTGGAAGGGGCGATGGAAATGCTGTCTGAGTTTGGTCGGTTGTCGGGCCTCAGGGTTAACTGGACGAAGACTTGTGTCTTTCCGCTTAGGGCGGACGCGCCCTGCCCCTCTCGTGATGTAGGGGTGGTCTGGGAGCCATCTTGCTTTACTTATCTGGGAGTCCGTATCTACCACGAGGTCGCGGACTTATTAGAGGGTAATATTGGGCAGTGCATACGGGCGCTGAGAGGCTGCATGTCTTTTTGGGCCTCCCTCCCTCTGTCGGTGTTGGGTAGGATAGCTCTGCTGAAGATGGTGGCGCTCCCGCGGCTCTTGTATTATTTTCGCACGCTGCCCATTTGGATTCCTCAGAGGATCTTTAGGGACCTGCGGACGATGGTCATCTATTTCCTTTGGGGGCATGGTCGCCGTAGAGTGGCACTGAACACGTTGCTTCGTCCCAAGCTTGAGGGGGGGATGGCGGTCCCTGACTTTGAGTTGTACTACTTGGCCGCGCAACTTCAGGTTCTCACACAGCATGTGGCTAGGGTGTTCAGAGGGCCGGAACACGACCAAGAGCAGGGAATACAACGCCATGTCCTGGCCTACATTATCATGCAGCAGAAACTGGAGCTGCAAGGCCTTACCATGGAGGAGAAGACGCTCAGGTTATGCTGGCAGAGGAGTCTGAGGAGAGCGAAGGTGTCCCGACCGTATGCCCCGGAGATACCGATAGGTATGCTAACTGCGCTGCCGCATGGGGGCGACTGGTCTCCATTACTGGAGTGGGAGGAGCTGGGACTGCAAGTGGTGGGGGATTTGTATATTGATGGGACGCTGGTTCCCTTCCAAATGCTACAAGAACAGTTTGGGTTGCCGGAGGGGAGCTTCCTCTTGCATGCGGCCGTGGTGGCAGCCATGCAGAAGCATTGGAAAGGGGGGCTCATTGAACCGGAAACGACTATGGCTTGCCAGTATGTAGTGATGGCCGCTGGCACCTTTAAAGCGGTGACCTGCCTCCATAATAGGATGTTGCATGAGGGGCTAGAACCGCTCCTGGGCCTGAAAGCGAAATGGGAGGTTAGCATAGGCAGGCCCATTACGGACACGGTGTGGGGTCATATCCTTAAGCGTACATGGAAGGGCACGAGGAACGCACGCTTCCAGCAGGTGCATTTTTATGTGTTGCATAGGGCCTACCTGACCCCGGAGAAGATCAAACGGTATTTTCAGGTGCAGGAGGCGCGGTGTCCAAGATGCTTGGCGTTGGAGGCGGATTTGGATCATCTGTTATGGGGCTGCCCGAAACTGGAGGATTACTGGGCGGAGGTTGGGGAACTCCTAAATGCAGTGACCGACAGGGAGGTGGAGTTTGACATGGCGGCGTGCTTGTTGCTCTGGTTCCCACACACAAAAAACACTAAGGTGACAAGTAAATTTATTGACCTGGGGCTGATATTGGCGCAAAGGGAGATCACCTGGCACTGGAAGTCCAGGGAGGGACCGTCTGTGAGGAGATGGACGAATGAATTGCTGAGGTGGTCTGAATGCGAGAATGTGCTCCGTATGAGACAAGCAGTCAAGCTCGACAATGAAAAGAGCCTAGAATCAGCGCGCGTGTGGGAGTTGATAGTGCAGGCTTTGCGTGACTCCCTGGTGGACGATGAGGACTGAATGGATAGGGCATGAGGACTTCGTGAGGCTTACGAGTATGGAGGTATTAGTAGATCTGTAGCGGGACCCATACTGGCGTTAGGAACGCGGTCCACATCATTAGTGGTTGCTGGGGGGGGGGGGGGATGGGGGTTGTTTTGGGGTTGTTGAGGGGCGGGTTGGGCACCGGGATCCAGGTTGGGAAGCGGAGGTAATTCCGGGCCTGTGACTGTCCTAACGGGTCTGCAGAGCTTGGATAGATAGCGGAGCAGGGGCAGGAACACGTGGCACTGTTGTTAGGGCCCACCACAGGAGGGACTGGGGGGCGGGATCGCAATGTCGCCATGTGACCGGACTGTTAGAATATGCTGGACGGTGTTGGGGGTGGGTTAGGTGTTAGGGGGGTAAAATGCAGATACATGAAGAGATTTTCGACCAATTGTCCCTCAGGGATGCTCACTATGATGTCTTGCTGGAAATCTGGAACATTATGCCGCCCGGCCCCGGGGATACGGGCTGAATGGCTGTGTATAATCTATGTTTACTCGATCCATGCGGGGGGACACCATGAGTGTGCTGGTTGATTTATTGTATGCAATGGTTTCTAATTCTGCAATAAAAACAAATGTAAAAAAAAAAAAAGAGATAATTAGCCGGAAGCATCCCAGCCTTATTTTGACATCGATAATATTTAACTGAGGCTTTGAGTAAAAAAGTGTTGCAATTTTCTGGGGATAATTTATTGAATTCAAGTTTGGATTTGATAAGATCTTTGAGACAAGTCCTAGAGTTTGTGTGAGAAAAAGAAGGTTCTAGTTGCTTAATGCGTACCATAAGTAACTTTAAATTATTTAGAGAAACTTTTCTTTCTATGAGACACAAAAGAAATAATACAATCTCTGGAGGCAGCCTTAAAAGTGTCATATATATTCTGAGGTGACATGGACAGGCTCTTGTTTTCAAGGAAAAAAGAAGTAGCAAATGACTCAAACCTTTGAGTAAAATCGGAATCCAAAAGGAGAGAATTGTCGAATCTCCAACTTCTAGTACCTTGAGTAGGTCGGAAAAGATCCAAACCTTTGAGTAACATTGGAATCCAAAAGGAGAGAATTATTGAATCTCCAACTTATATTACCTAGAGTACATGGAAAAAGATCCAAGTCTTAAGTAACTGGAGCATGATCTGAGATTAGTAAGGAGCCAATATCTGAGTGAGTAATATGTTGTGTGAGTGATTAAATAAGAAACAAATAATCTAATCAGGATTGGAAAGACTGCACAGGGGAGAAGAAATTATATTTTAAAAGTTTAGGATTACATAGTCTTCAAGCATCTACTAGGGACCATTGCTGAACAGTAGATGTAAACTGAGAGTGCATGTGTGAGGGAATGAATTTCGATTTATAATTACAGTCAATATTGGGGTCAAAAACCATGTTACAATTGCCACCAACTTATTAATAATCATCTTGATAGGACATTAGTTTAGATGATGCTGAGGGCCAAATGGCAGGTTCTGGGGCAGTAGGTGCATAAACATTGAAAATACTCATGGGAATTTTGTTAACCAACAAAGAAACAGAAACTCATCTATCAATTACATTAGCATCTTGCATAAGGACCTGGAGGTCAAGACGTTTGTGACAAAAAATGGCTACTCCATTATGTTTTCCTGAACCCGGAGAAGCAAAATCATGACCAACCCATTGTCTTTTAAGTTTAGATATTTCTTTGTCTAAAATATGAATTTCTTGTATTAAAGCAATATCACAATTCAAATTAGACATATGTGTTAATACCTTTTGGCGTTTTATAGGAGAGCCTAAACATTTAACATTCCAAAAGATAACTCATAAAGCCACTCATAGCTCACTAAATATTATAAACATTTGACAGGAAAAAACAAAACATTTGAAATAAAACAACATCATATGAGCAATAAGAATGAACAGAGAAAATGCATAACTATACCAACAAAACTGATTAGCATAGAAAAAGAAATAAGTAGTTCGGAAAGGGAAAGGAAGGAAATAGCGCTAGGTATGAGTACGGATAGAAATAGAAAGAATGTAAAAAGTGAAAAATACCTAATAGAGAAGAAATATTATTCGCAAAAAGAGTGGAAAGTGAAGAAAAGAAAAGAGAAATATGTACAAAAAGGAAAGCCAAAAAACATATGTTTTGAGGACAAACATAACAGGCCAAAAATAACTTGGACAAAATGTGGGTGGTGAAGGCACTTAAGGAAGACAATACAATTAGCTAGACAACCCAGGGTGGATCTGGAGGAGAAGACACCACCCAAACCAGACCAGGAATCACAATGAGGTATGAAAACTACACCTAACAAAGGGAAGAAAACATGATGTATAAATAACACCTAGGTGTCAAAAACCAAAACATGTAATAATAACATGAAACTAAAAGGGAGAGCATTTAAAGCACAACAGAATTAATTTAAGCACTAGAAGCCTGGAAACATCCACATCTTCTTCTCTGCAGTGATCCAAAAAATGTTGTATTAAAGCAGGACCTTTGAAGCTTGTGTTTTTTTTATTGTGTGACTGGCATTGAGACTGCGAAGCACTGGCCTCATGTGCAAAAATCTATTTTCCTATCTGCAGTTTGTATATCATAGTCTTGAGAAAAGAAAAGAGGAGATACTTGCCATGAAATTCATCCCTTAAGTTTGGCTGCTTGCAGAACTTTCATTACTTTAGTATATACTAAAAAATAAAAATAATCACACCCCTTAGTTTGCCATAAGATGATGCCATATTTGGACTACGACCCATGCGGTGTGCTCTTTGATTTTTCAGAACAGGAAAGTTAGAAATATCAAGAACTTTTGGAAACAATTATTTAAAAAAACAAGAAAGGAACAGAGTTCTCCAAAACCTTCCCCCAAATTATATATGCTCAAATTGTTATGCTTGTGACGATTTTCAGGATTTTCGAGTACCTTTATAAGGTGAGTCATGTCCATATTACTAGACGGGGCCGGGTTTACCATAGTCTGAAAAGAGCCCACTCTCTGCTCAATTTACACAACCTTATTCTTCATGCTTGACCACTTGTCATCTAAGGCTTGAATACTCTTATTAGTTTCCTCCATATATGTTCGAAGAGCACATATTTCCTCAAGAAGTAACTCCATGGCTCTTGACAGAGGTGATATAGCAGGGGAGTGAGGATCCTTTTTAATATGTTCACTAGGGGAGATTGTAGATGGGGTAGCCATTTTTGAAGTAAGTTTATTAGTGTAAAGCGGAATACTTGACAATGATGCTGTGGCACACAAAGGAGGAGATAACATATTGCATTCAGACTTTTCCATGTCTGTTTGGAGGATTTTATAAAGGATTATAATCCGCCAAAGATGAGGACACTGAAGAAGTAGCATAAACTCGGCATGTAGACTTCGTTCTCCCTTTAAACTCCAGTCAGGACTCTTATAATGGTGAGAGTTTAGCGATGATTAAAGTCTTGCAGGCAGAAGTATTGCACTCGGAGAAGTAGCCAGCCAAAGAATAATGTCAAGAAGGTGCAGAAGGCGCAAGAAAAACCTAAAATCCAAAATAATGAGGCATAAATACACTCTGAGAAACAAAAAAGAGAGGGTATGAGGTGAGAACAGATATAAAATGGCAGATATTTAAACATAGTGCACCCTCTTTGCAAGCGCAAGTCTCAGTGAAGTAAAACTTGGTGTCAAACATGAGGAAAAGCCCAATACAATCAATGAAAGCAGATTCAAACCATGTTGGCCTGCATATCATATGAAAAACGAAGAAATGCTGCTTCATTGACAATACCGAGGGGAGCAGCACTAAAACAAAATGCCGGACACGAATCCCGTGTGGAGAAATGCATTGGCTATAACAGATCAAAATAGCACTCACCAGTGCCACAAAAACTGCATACGTCATATCCGGAGTCCTTCGTACTTTGAAGGACTCCAACCACATGCAGATACGCCCAAGTCCCTGAGGAGGCCGAAACTCTGCCCGAGCGGCCGCTGGGCACCCCTAGCGAGCTTCCATCTTCTCTGGGGTCAAGCCGCACCCAAAGTCCTAAATTCTGTTTGATTAAAAAATTACAAAGGAAGGGTAATACCATGGAGCAACCTTTGACCCTGCTTGCAGGTTAGGCCGCTCCCCACGCCACACAGCACCACCTGTGTGTTTGTGTCTTAAGGCTCCTGCTGCTTGAGTTCACCGCTGCTGTAAGTCAGCTGCTCCCTTTCCAGCACTTTGTATTCTGTGCCCCTTGTATTTGGATCTGGTTCTTTGTTCTGATTTAACTGTTTTAACTGTATTATTCTGTTTTCCTTTTTTTACTGTCCCCGTGCCTCTGTTTCAACCTGCTAAGCTCCCGTTTGTCTCCCACCGCTGCCTTCCCTGCGGCCCTGCCCCCTCTACATGCCCATTTGCCACCTCGCTACCGCCTCCCAGCTGCTCCTCCCTCCCCCCTCATATATGCTGGCCACTGCGCATTGAGGAGAGAGACCCTTCACCTTTTTGCAGGTTAGGCCGCTCCCCACGCCGCACAGCACCACCTGTGTGTTTGTGTCTTCAGCCCCCTGCTGCTTGAGTTCGCCGCCGCTGTAAGTCAGCTGCCCCCCTTTCAAACATTTTGTATTCTGAGCCCCTTGTATTTGGATTGGGTTCTTTGTTCTGATTTAACTGTTTTAACTGTATTATTCTGTTTTGCTTATTTTACTGTTCCCGTGCTTCAGTTTCCACCCGCTAAGCTCCTGCTTGTCTCCCGCCACTGCCTTCCCTATGGCCCCGCCCCCACACACCCATTCGCCACTCCGCTCCCGCCTCCCAGCTGCTCCTCCCTCCCACCTCCCCATATATGACGGCCGCCATGTGGCTGCGCTGCGGGTGCGCCGCTGGCGCACCAAAAGCGCACCTAAGGCAAGCCTGTCTGTGCCCATCAGCGCCTGGATTGCCCTCAGTGCCAGAACCCCTAGCCCCCACGAACACCATGATGTCCGTCGCCTCTAAGACTCCAGCACCCTCCAGGCACTCAATGCACCTGCTGCCTGGCCGTCCCGAAGCGCTCCCAAGGACCCTTCTCCTGCCGGAACTGCAGCTTCATCAGCACTCGGCCCACCAACCCACCGGACCACGATAGAACCCAACTACCTCATATGCATTCTTCCCAACACCTGCTCCACCTACAAACACGCTGTTGAACTCTGGGACCTGCTCTACTCAAACTCCCTAATCGTCGCCTTCCTGACTGACACCTTGCTAAAGCCCTCCTCGGCACCCAACATCGCCATAGCCATCCCGGAAGGCTCCAAGATTAACCCCAGGGATCGCAACAACGGAGTAGGTGGAGGAATCACCATCGTCCACAGGAACACTCTCAGAGTCTCGACCAACACCAACGACACTCTCAGCACCGCCGAACACCTGCACTTCCAGATCCACACCGACCCCAACACCACCCTCAGAGGAACTCTCGTCTGCAGACCCCCCTGGATCCCAACCACAGTTCAGCAACCCCATTGTGAACTTCGTCAGCACACACTCCCTCACCTCCACGGACTACATCCTCCTCGGAGACCTGAACTTTCACCTCAAGAACAACAACGACACCAACTCCACCACCCTGATCGACAACCTTGCCAACCTCAGACTCAGACAACTCGTCACAACACTAACCCACTCCGCCGGCCACACGATTGACCCCATCTTCTCCACAAGCCCCCATGCCACTGAACTCCACTGGGCCGACCATCGCTGCATCCACTTCACCTTTCGGAAACATACCACACACCCCCGCACCCAACAGATGCCCGCTGCAGCTGGAGCAAAGTCACCGTAGACCAGCTAACCGCCACCGTCGCCCAGAGCCCACCCACTGACCCCATGGACCCTGACCCGGCTGCCCGCAACCTCAGACAGTGGATCGACGACTGCACCAACCCCCTTGACCCGCTCAAGAAACCCTCAAACAGCCACACCAGCAAATAAGCCAGCTGGTTCACTGAAGACCTCCAGGCCTCCAAGCAAACCTGCCGAAAGCTAGAGAAGAATTGGCACCGTGAACGGGACAGCTATGCAGCCCCCAAGAATGCCACCCACAGAAACCACCACCTCATCAGATCCGCCAAATGGGCCTCCTTCAAAGACCGCCTAGACAACAACGCACACAACAGCAAAGAGCTCTTCAATATCATGAAGGAGCTCTCCAACCCCAGCTCCAACATCAACAACATCCCACCTTCGCAAGACCTGTGCGACTCGCTGGACACCTTCTTCCATCGCAAGATCGCAGACATCCACGACAGCTTCAATGCCACGACCGTCCCGACAACCACGGAGACCCCCGCCCCCACGACCACCATCGGCACCAACTGCCTGCTCTCCTAGGTCAACATAAATGATGACGACACCATTAAGATCATGAACACTGTCCACTCTGGTTCTCGGTCAGACCCTTGCCCGCACCACATCTTCAACAAAGGCAGCACCGCCATCACACCCCATCTCCGGAAGGCCATCAACATTTCCTTCAAGACAGCTACTTTCGCAGAGAGCTGGAAGCTCGCCGAGATCAACGCTTTACTCAAGAAACCCAAGGCAGACCCCAAATATCTCAAGAACTTCCGGCCCATCTCCCTGCTGTGTTCCCAGCGAAGTTCATCGAGAAGACCGTCTACAAACAAGTGACCCTCTACCTTGAGGAAAACAGCATCCTGGACCTGTCCCAGTCAGGGTTCCACAGCAACAACAGCACCAAAACCAACCTCATCGCCGCCACAGATGACATCAGGACCCTGCTAGACAATGGACAAACCGCGGCCCTCATCCTCCTGAACCTGTCAGCCACCTTCAACGCGGTCTGCCACTGCACACTACGCACACGCCTCCATGACGCCGGTATCCAAGAGAAGGCCCTGGACTGGACCACCTACTTCCTCTCCAGCAGAACACAGAGTGTCCGCCTCTCCCCCTTACACTCCGAAGCCACCGAGATCATCTGCGGCATACCCCAGGGCTCATCCCTCAGCCCAACGCTGATTGATATCTGCATGGCACCGCTCGCCCAAGTCACCGGACTGCACGACCTCAACATCATCTCTTACGCCAATGACACCCAGCTGATCCTCTCCCTCACCAAGGACCCCCATGCTGCAAAAACTAACCTCCACGAAGGAATGAAGGCCATCGCCGAATGGATGAGGAACAGTCGGAACTCAGATAAGACAGAGGTCTTCATTCTCAGATCCACCCCCTCGGCCTGGGACGACTCCTGGTGGCCGACTGCACTGGGAACAGCTCCAATACCCACCGAACACGCACGGAACCTAGGGATCATCCTCAACGCCACCCTCTCCATGACTAAACAGGTCAACGCCATCTCTTCCTCCTGCTTCAACACCCTCCGCATGCTCTGCAATATCTACAAATGGATCCCTATTGAAACGAGAAGAACGGTCCCCCAGGCCCTCGTCAGCAGCAGGTTGGATTACGGAAATGCCATCTATGCAGGAGCCTCGGCAAACTCCTGAAACGGCTTCAACGCATCCAGAACGCCTTTGCACGCCTTATCGTCAACATCCTTCGCTGTGGCCACATCACACCCCACCTGAGAGACCAGCACTGGTTCCCCGTCAACAAGAGGATAACCTTTAAGGTCCTCACCCACGCACACAAGGCACACCACAACACCGGACCAGCGTACCTCAACAGATGCCTCAGCTTCTACACCCCCACCCGCCAGGCCCGCTCCACCGACCTCGCTCTCGCCACAGTCCCCCGCATCCGAAGAGCGACACCCGGAGGCAGATCGTTCTCCCACCTTGCCGCCAAGACCTGGAACATCCTCTCCACCCGCCTATTGCAGACCCAAGATCTGCTGACCTTCCTCAAAACCTGGCTTTTCGAGCAGTAGCAGCACTTCCCACCCCCCAGCGCCTTGAGATCCTCATGGGTAAGTAGTGCGCTTTATAAATGCTATGATTGATTGATTGATACATGATATCATGTCAATGTGAATTACACTTTGAAGATATGACAATGCAGAAGGTCATTGAGCAGAGAAAACATACATCAAGGCAAACTAAAAACAAGGTTCGCGAGTCACTTCAAAGAAAAATATCACACGGACTGTGATCTCAGGAGTTTGTGATAGATAAGGTCCCTAGCAAAGAACCCAAAGTTATACTGAGGTATGGGTTATGTTAGATATTTCAGCCTAAGACTCATCTAGAATGCTTCAATGATGACATTGAATGGAATCAATTATATAATACGATCCTAAACCTAAATGTGCTGCTGTATAGCATTTCAATTAGAAGATCACAACAATAGAAAAGAAGTGGACAAATTTCCTTAAAACACAATCAGTTCCAACATGTTAAGTGCATCAGATTCAACCTTTCATGATACAACTAACCTCTGTTAATATTGAGGACCTTTGTAGGAAAGTCATCCTTTTGCCTTGATCACCTCCATTTTTTGACTGATGCTGGTGGTTACTGATTCTGAAAGTGCCCTGGGCTCTGCCACACAGGCTCAGGGTGACTTCTCTGTCCTCTAAAGTTATATGGTAATTGGTATACATCTAATTGGCTTTCAAAATACCGCCCCATCACCCTGCTCCCATACTTAGCTAAGGTGCTGGAGGCCCATGTGGCGAAATGTCTTTCCAGCTTCTTGGAACAATCCAAATTCCTTGACCCACACCTAGCTGGAGTTTGCCCAGCTCACTCCACAGAAACAGTGATCCTAGCAGTACTGGACTCCCGAAGGGTTAAAAGCTGACAGAGATACTTCTCAGGCCCTTGTGCTGTTAGACCTCTTGGCCGCCTTTAACACGGTCGACCATGGTATATTGGTCGACGGTGTCAGAGTGGCTGGCAATTCAGGGTGCAGCCCTTAGTTGGATCAACTCCTTCCTGAATGACCGTTCCCAGGCCGTCCGGTGTGGCCAGTTTATGGCCCCTAATTTAAAAACTACGTGTGGGGTCCCACAGGGCTCATTACTCTCTCCGCACCTGTTTAACTGTTACCTTCTCCCGCTGATTAGATCTCTGAAGGAAAGGAAAGCGGTCCCCTTTAATTACGCAGACGAATTTCAACTATTTTTCACAATTGACATCTCTCCACAGTCTATATCTGAGTTTCAGTCTGCCATGCAATTCATTCTGCACTGAATGGACCCCAACCACCTAAAATTAGATCCAGGTAAGACAGAACTGGTCCTGACGGGTGGCAGTTGCAATGAGTGGGGCCCACACTACCGGCCAAATGATTTAGGACCCCCCACAATTCCTTCCTCCTCAGTAAAAAGCTTAGGGCTCACTATAAACAATGACCTCTTCTTTAAAACCCATGTTGGCTCTGTGATCTCTACCTGCTTCTCTCAGCTGCGTAAAATTAGGAAGATAATCAGGCTACTCACCCAAGCAGCTCTGATCCAGGTCGTGATAGCCATGGTCTTATCACGACTAGACTACACCAACACAATCTACCTTGGTATGCCACTTGGCCTTATAAAATGGCTACAGTTAGTGAAGAACCAAGCGGCAAGACTGATTCACAAACAGCCTAGATGGCAACATGCCTCCCCTCTCTTAAGGAAGCTGCACTGGCTTCCTATTTCCCAACGCTGTGCTTTGAAAATTGGCTGTCTGGCATTTAAATCCCTGAACGGCCGGTTCCCCAAATTCATAGATAGCTTCATCTCTTGCTACACCCCCTCACGCAACCTTCGCTCAGCTCATTTTCAATGTCTGACTATTCCGACTTCCAAATTGAAGCGCCAAGGGGGCTGTAGGTTCGCAATTCCGGCACCTAGATTGTGGAATTCCATCCCCCTGGAAATCAGGTCAAGCACTGATCTATTGAGATTCAGGAAATCCCTTAAAACTTTGCTGTTTACCCAAGCCTATAAATAACTGCTCCAGTTCGGCTCCTCCTATAATTAGCGCCAAGAAACCAACTGGTGTACGAGCGCTTTACAAAACCATTTTAACATAACATAACAAATACAAAGTGCCTATAGGTTCCTAGTATATGGCTGGACATGTAGGTTTAGAGACCCCTATAACCTTAATGCTCTTAAGTGTGCACTGCTGTGTTATCTGGTGTTATTTTAAGGCCAGGCCTCCCTTGCAGGCTGGTTTTAAAATAAAACTATGTCAAAATTTGAATTCTGATTTAAAACTACTTACAAAGTCCAAAGCTACTTTTGTATAACTTGTAAGTCACCCCTAAGGTCTGCCATATGTGCCCCGTGGGAATATTGCCTTGTTATTAAAAGCAGGGGCAGTATAAAATATGTTTTATGCGTCCTGGTAAGGAAAAACTTCCAAAGCAATTTTCCCCTATTATACTACTGCTAGCTTCATAGGCTAACATAGGTAGACTTTATTTTTAAACATAATAAAGTTCAACTTTTGATTAGAACTTGCTAGACGTATCATTCAAAGTAACAATAAGTCCTACAACTTTCCATGGTCGGATTTATTATAACTGTTACAGGAAAGTAGTTTTAGAACTTACTGTTCAGAAGTCACCAAAAGCAGCCCTATAGTGGCCTCTTCTGATTTTGTCAGCCTTTTACAGGCTGGGCCAAGCTAATATCTAAATAAGTGTTAAGAGGGCTGGGGCTACAACAATACAGCCATTTTATGGAAAGAGCTTTAGTTCCTGGCGAACCTATGAAGAGTAAGGATGCTAGGTAGATAAGATCGGCATCAAAGCCAGAGACCCAGCTCAGCCCCCACTTCCTTGATCCCAACCAGATGGGAGCCACCTAATTAGATTAGGCAAGGGGGTGGAAGGGAATGGAGTCAGATGCTTGCCACACCTCTGGGTTGGGGTACAAAGAAACACACACCCAGGAGAGAATTTCTACATTTTGATATTAGGGAGAACAGTGCATTCTGCATTAGAAATGTGCTAGAATACACAGGAGTTGGTCATAGCAGAGGGAGGTAGCTTTACCTCTATTGGTTGGAGTGTCCCTTCCCCCTGCCAGCCCAGAATAGAGGATTAATATGGGAGAGATGCATGAGCTCCATGGAATAGTGCCTGGAACAAAAACTCTTGGACTGCACCACAGAAGGCCTGCAGTCAAAAGGACTGCACCTGCTGCCCTCTCAATGCAGAAAAGCTCCAGGAGGAAACCAGCATGACGCAGAGAGTCAAGCCGCCGTTGTCGATTTGCGAATCGGCCTGACCTCGCTGGTTTGTCTCACTGAAACCCCCTGAACACTTCCCCTTCAGGGTCAAGGACAAAGACTTCCAGAAACTCACAGAGGCATCGCACTGGAACAGGCCACTGGCGTTGAAACGAACGTCATATCTGAGAAGCATGGTGAGCCCTTCAACGAGAGAAAATCTCCAAGGGAAATACTACGTTTGAAGGCACACTTCTGACCGAGACCTAGACTCAGCCTATTTGACCTGTGCTCCATTGGGGTCCACCTAAAACTTTGAGGTTGTCCTGGTCCAGCACGACCAGAAAGAAGTGAGCAGCAATTTAAGGATGTTGGCGCTAGAATGCGCAATTTTTGATTTCAGCGATAAGAATTCATATCTCTGGTCCCCTACATTGACATTTTGTCATTTTAGTGCCTTTTCAAGATAAAAATATTCTCTGGGCTTATAAACTGATGTAGGATTTATTTTGAGTTGTGTGCTTTACTTATATACTGTTTTGGTGATATTAAACACTTCACACATACCTGTTTCCTAAACTAAGCATAAACTAAACTGCGTATTTGTCAAGCTACAAAGTGTTGACCAAGGATTAACTCACTGAGACTTGACTGGACCTGTTAGTGATTGTTTGTTTATTTCTAGCAGAAGGTGAATACCCCCACCCACTAATCAATTCCTCCAATCTTGAATCAACTAGCCCATAAAAAGCTTCTTTGAAAAAACTCTGCCATAACCTCCAATTCCCAACCAGGGTCAGGGAACTTCTGTTTAGGAAGACTCCACCATTATGTTAAGGCCTGTAACAAACATATGCACAATAAATAAATATCAGATGCCCCCAAAATAAAAGCAGTACATCATGATATTGGGAAAACATGTGCCTACTAACCATTTTCCTATAATATTAAGAACTTTTACCCCCATTCTAATATGGAGCCCACACCCCAAACCCAAAACCATCAAGGAATAACAGGCCCTGGTCCCTGGAAATTTCTCAGATGCTCTACTTTAAAATCATGCTCTGCTGCAGTGTCTGTACAGTGCAGTGCACCTCTAGGATATATTCTCTAGCAGTGAATAATAGTGACATAGGTACTTTCTAAAGAGCCACAGAAGGAGTAAGATTGACCCGCCTACTACAGGTTGGGACAATATGAGATCATTTTATTTCATATAAATCAAATGGTAAAATTTCCGTATGCCTTTGCTCGAGCCCTACTCAAACAATTAAAAGCCTGGTAGCAGATCACAAATTCCTACCCTTCTTTCAGGTAAGTTTCTGGGAGACCGCTTCCACAGTAAATTCCATTACAGCTTTATCATTCTTAACCCATCGAGCTGCACAAAGAAATTAGTTATCACTCTACTGCTATTTTATAGACTACACTGCAGCTTTCGATAGGGTGAAACGAGCAACCCTAGGGAGGAAACTCAATGCTTGGGGATTCCCCCCAAAACTGTTAAGGGCAATAATGTCATTGTACATTGGGACTTGGGTCCATGTGAAAACCTGGGCTTGCACCATTAATTCTAAAATTAACACAACCTGCAGCCTAAAGCAAGGTTGCGTCCTTGCTCCACTCTTATTCAATCTATATACTGCTGCTTTGGGCACATATATGGAGAGCTACTGACTAGTACGCCCTACACTTGGGTCAATCAAAGTCCACATCATCCAATATGCAAATTATATTGTGATAAAGGGCACACCAAAGCATACATCCAATGGGTACAGAATGCTCTATATGCCTACAATGTGGAAAACCACCTCAGGGTAGACAAGGACAAGACAAAGGGTCTTATTTTTGAAAGACACATACATAAGAAATACCTTACCTGGCACTTGGGTAGCATGATCATTAACACTGTCGGAAAAAATAATTACCTGGGAGCCGGCTTTGCAGAATATACTAACCACACCACACATCTAAAAACGTGTAGAAGAAGGGAGCAGCAATAATTTATGGCATTAACCGATTGAATTGCACTTAATAGTGCATCAGCTGATCCCATTCTCAGGTCACTGCATTTGCCGCATTCTCAGGGACACAACTTTCCTTCCAGCCCTGCAGGATGGGCATCAGTCCTAACCAGGCACCCTAGCTTCTGCTCTGGAGCTTTTTCACTGTGCTGCTTCAGAGGTGTAGCTAGACCCACCTGTGGCCGCTGCATGTAAGAGTGGGGTCGTGCACTAGCGATTCCTACTTTGCCACCCCACAACAGCTGCAGGTAAGAGCGGGAGTGGGAGCCCAAGCACCCCACCCCACCTTACTACGCCACTGTACTGGTTACCGGAAAATCTTCCAGCAGCCATGCTACATCTGACGGTCTTGGTTAAGACTGGAATCCCGCTTGGTGAAACAATCCCTAGACTGTGAAGCTGCCATACTGAAATATTATATCCTGTTCATGAAGGCATCTGACAACTCACAAAGAACACATCTCAAATGCATCTTTGAGGCTCCGGACATTCTGTGGCATCACTACCCGCAGCGCGCCATTATGTCTCTTCATATAGAGGAAACGGCTCTAAAGAACATGGACGTACCCTATACAGCGTGGAAAAAAGCAATAAACAAGCAATTGAGGGAAATCTCAAGTGACAAGGGCATAAGGCCATTAAAGAACTCTGCACATTCCTCCCTCTGTCAAATTCTTATCTGGTGGTGAAGCCGCAACCATACCTTTTGGAATCTCGAAACAGGCAGACCTGTCAAGAAAGAGCTGTGGAATGCAAGCTGTGCAGCTATAGACTCAATCATGGCTGCACCTGCTGTGCTGTTGCCCCAAATTAGATTCTACTAGGCAGCAACTGTTGAATCCGATCTCCCCAGCCCAAGGGGCCAACATGTGCCAGGAAGCTTCCATGCTCTGCTTTACAGTCTGCCCCCTGGGTCCAGGCGAGATGTAGGAAATTTGTTGGTGAACTCGGGTCCCTACTTTACCCACAAGTTGTTGCTGGGCCAGTGAAAAAGAATTCAAAAGCAGATAACGCACTACTTCATTTGAACCGGACCTATAGGATGTACTAGAGTGGTCAGGGTGAACCAATTTGGGTATGGTTCTGCTGACCAACATGCCCAATTTGGGCTGTGTGTAGAAGTGGATAACATGTAACCCAACCAGATGGGGTTGGGCTGCTTGAATATAAAAAGTGCAAATAACTGAGCAATAAGATAATAATTGCCTCTTTTTACACATATATAGGCCTGATTTCGATGACAGTGGGACCACTACCAACAGCCCGTCGGTGGAGGTCCTACCGCCATCCTAATACTGTTTACCACCTGCCACATTAAGATGGCAGGCAGATGTCTGGCATTCGGAGAGACCCATCACCACGCATCCAATGGGCTTAAGGAGCCTGTGGCGGTGCCTGCTCAGGCACCACCGTAGGGATTACAATGTCCCTTTCTGCCAGCCGTTTTATGCGGATAACCCCCCATGAAAAGACTGGCAGAAAGGGTCTTTGGGGGCTCGTAGTCGGCCCCCTTTCCCCGCTGGAACTCCGATATTGGCCTGGGGGATATCCATTGCCCATGTGGCAGGCGCCATATGGTGCCTGCTGCATAGTGCAGGGATATGTTAGATATGTATTTTTTGCGTCGTGGCATATGCTGCAGGCTGCAGCACATGTCATAATACAAGGATATAGATTGCGACTCCTGGAAGGCGGTTGCATCGTGATCCAGGTGGGGGACTGCTGACAGCTAGTCGGGCGGTCCCATTTACGAAGGGATGGCGGTCGGACATAAGTGCAACGGCTATCCTAATCAGGCCCATAGTTTGTTATGGCTGCTAGCGGTGATATGATTTTCTGCTCACAGCACCGAGAAGAGAACATGTCTGGACGCGGCAAACAACAATCTTGCAAAGGCATACAAGCATATCTGACATACTTCTTATCAAACCACGAAAAATTTTTATTAACAAGACTTCGTTTTAACATTTTTTTCCGTTTAGTTTCATTTCTGGACACTCAAAATTGGTCCCGCAATCTGATTAACTGTCCATGTGATGGAATTTCCCAACAGTCAACGATCCACGTTGTTTTATTTTGTAAATATTACAAACTTCCACGAAAAACGTGGATTATTCCACTTCTCCGATCCAGTGGCCACAGACAATGCTATTCCGCATTTCTCTTTTTGCAGTCTCTGAACACGCCCCATGAAGCTAAACTTATAGTGACTTTTCTTAAAGCAGTCATAACAATACGTGAAAATGTTCTAAACTAATTAGAAGCATACAAAAACTGCAAATTTTATTCTTAGTATGTTTCTTTGTATTTTGGCTTATTTTTAAACTCATTTATGCGCTGAAAAGTTTTTTCTTCTGTATGTACTTTTTATGATTATACAATTGATAATCGAATAAAAGTTTTATGAAATGATATGAACGGATTGAAGAATATCACCGCTATCCCACCTCGCTTAAGGCCAAGGGATTGAATGCTATTTTTAGTTTAACAAATCATCACGTCTAGACATTTTTATTTTCGAGATGTGGGTTCACACTTTTACTATTGTAAGTAAGAAAGCAATTTTTAGACTAAGCAAATTATCATGTTTAGTCATTCACATTTCCGTCATGTTGGTTCACACTGTTTTTAGTAAGGTTCTCAGCAATCTTCTGCACTTAATAAGGAACTTTGGTAATACGCCGTTTTAGCTCCTGCAGAGGAAAACCAATTTATTTTAAGCAATGTTTGTAAAATTAGTTTACCCGCTAATACGTTAAGCAGGGTTTCAGCAATGCCCTATTATTTAATAAGAAACTCTTGATAATACACGTAATTAGTTCCTTGCAATGGATAATTTACTCATTTTTAGCAATTGTCTGTACTTGATCTGTTGCACTTTAACATAGATAGTGATATGCAATTATGATCTAATTAAATTAAGCTTTCTTTATTTGCACTTCAGTAAATTGGAGGATAGGAGCAGTCATGCATACCATAATGTAAATATATACACTTTGCCTTATGGAGGTATTCTTGAACTTTGCTGCCATGCTAAACTGTACCCAGTTCGCAGTCCTGAGGAAACCCGAAAACAACGGGGGTCCAAATGCATTGAACACCAAGCATTTGAGTTTTATTTATATGCCAACCTTTAAAAGGCAATCTGTGTAATTGATTTGGTGCCTCATATGGGCTAAAATGATAAAGTGTTCTATGCCCATATGCTATAAGCAGATTTACTTGAGGAGCATTGGTAATGTGAAAACAACACTTGCAAATCCTTTGGTAACAAACTTGTGGACTGGAACATTTTGAGGTGTATTTTTAGGAACAGTTAATTTCACTTATGTGCTCTGTTTGTTTGAAGAACTCATGAATAAGATGTGGGCCATTGTAATGCAAATGAGATTCAACTGATGGTCATGTCATCCAATGGTTATGATTTGTCATGTAAAATGAACTAAACAAAATTGTCAAATGAATATAACATAATGAATCAATGGTCATGCTAATTAAATTTCTTGTTCATGAGAAAGCTATTTGTGTGTACATAATTTAGACAATGTACATTGTGTTTGTAAATTTTCAAGTGGTTGAACTTTGCTGAATTGTCGGACCCAACCTCTAGGTTTCTACTTTTAGAAAGTGGGCAGTTCTTTGCCCTTACTCCTCTGTGTACCTTGCAGCCTGTCTCCAATATACTTCTGGGGTGGGTGACAGCTACACTTTGTGCATTCCCTCTAGACAGACACAAACAGAGGAAGGGTAGGTGTGACAGAGAACTCATCTGCATTTATCTGCATTCTTATAGCTCTTCGTGGCCATGAAGAGAGGAGGGGGCGGAAGATGACACTTACACCTGAATAGGCAGTGTCCTGTTTCCCACACAAAGGGCTGATTACCCCCTACCAATAGTACTGAGCCAGGCTGGAAACAAAGGGGGTCTTGTGCAGCTCAAGGGGCTGCTTTGAAGTCCACTTCAAAGGGACAGCTGGCTATAAGTACTGGGACACTGGCTTTACCAAGACAGTACCCCACTAGACCTGTGAAGAGCTCTACAAGGAGTAAAGACTGTTGTGCTACAAGGATTGCAACTCTACTTGCCTGCTGCTATTGGAAAACTGATTTTCTGCTGTGTTGAGCTGTCCTGCTGCCTGCTGATCACTACCCTGCTAAGGACAAGGACTGGACCAATGTCACTTGAACCCAGAGTGACTCTAATGGCTTGCTGACTTGCCCCCTATTCTGAAGTCTCTGGGCCATCAAAGACTTTCTTCAGCTCTGCAACAGCACCTGGACTCTGCCATCTGCGAGTCCTGCCCTGCCAAGGGGGCCCTAGAAAGGTGATTTCTGCTGTCCAGAACCATCAAAATCGATGCAGTGACGGCTTTGCACCTATCGAATTCAATAAATTGCCCTCAAACACTGATGAAAAAGAACACCAATGGCATTGCTTTGATGGACTGTGCGGCTCGCTGATGAAGGACAGCATGGCTTGATGACAATGGAGCACCTGCATCATGAACGGGTTCATCGATGGAGCCTTCATGGCCTGTGCAGGTTGGAACTTGTTGCATAGAGTCTTGGATGTCGACACTTGCTCCATTCAAGGAACTTTTTTAGCGGGCCTACATGAGTTTTATAGCCGGCCTGCCCTCCATCGCAATCAACCTGAACTTTGGATATAACCCGGTCCAGCGAGACCTCAAGCAACCCCTAAGTGCTATTTGACTCTAAGCACTAGTTGTATTTTTTTATATTCATAACTGTGGTTCTTCTTATTGGATTTTTGCTGTTTTGGTCTTTTTTTACTCATCAAAATACAATATATTTTTCTAATCCCCTGTGGAGTATTTTAGTGGTATTTACGTTAGTGTGTGTGTGTGTGCGTGTGTGTGTGTGTGGGTGTGTGTGTGTGTGTGGCACATATACTTTACACATTGCCTCTCTAGTTTGACTCCTCTGTGCCAAGCTAACAGAGAGTAAGCACAGGTTATCTTTTAGTGTGTATCTAGTTTACCCTGACTAGAGTGGTCGTTCCTGCTTCTACAGGGCGCATACTCTGACAACCAGAAACCACAGTTCTAACATTAGCCTTCATTGCTGACTGTCACCTCTGACTTCAGTCTGTTGAAAATGTCTGCATGACAGATTTAAATATCCTTCCACGTTATAACTACTGTTAAACTCTCTTACATTCGGAACCAATGTACATATAATGTCTTTTCTGCCCAGGGATACACCATATGTTTTCTTGTTCATATAGTTTCTGTCGCAATCACCTGTTTACTGGTGAGTGTCTTAGCTTTCATTTTTGCCCTGAAGAGTACTCTGTCTCCTACCTATCAAAATCAACGTTTCTTTGCATTAATCTGATACGTACCATGTAAAGCGCCTTTACACCCTTGGGGATTAAGAAGCACTAGATCAAAAACCACAACTAGTGAGTTCATTGTCGGTGTGGTTGTACTTGGAAAATAAACAAAAATTATTATTTTTTTTAAATACAACTAAATACATGTTACCTGGCAGCATTGTGAAGATCTATCCTAACAATGGGAAAAGTGAAACTCCAAGTACCATAATGAAAACCGTAATATGGGCGAGGGGAGTGCACTACTTGTCTTTCTGAACCAGTTGTCCAAATACACTCTGGTAGATGCAGTTCTTACTAGTGCTCATACTCACTATCAATCGTTTGCCACCCTACCGGTTCTTATTTATCCCCCTTCCCCGCCTTATTCTTTGCTTTATTTTATTGCATTTTATGATGTTGAGTTTGTATGTTATAGCAACCGCCACAGTGCGCATTTACATGGAACATACGAAAATTAATACATTAATTAATTACAAAATTAATAATACATACAATTTGTTTGTTGTGATATATAAAAATTGTAAAACTAATAAAGAAATGTAAACGAAAAAAACAATCGTTTGCCACTCAGTGTTGGCACAGGAAGTGCTGAATATCCAGGGATACCTGTTTCATACTAATTGCCACATACAGGCAAGGAGCAATTTTGTGGTTTCAAGCCTTCTCAAGCCCTCCCTGCTTCTTCCTGCCACAGGTCAGAAATCCTGAAACGTGTATCTAGAATTGCAAACACAGACTATGCCAACATTTGTGACAAACACTTTTTTACATTAGGAACGACTTCTACAATAATGCAGGGGGGGGGGCTGGTGCTGACTTGCTTGCAGTGTTCTCCCTCCTCTTGATTAAGTACCATATTGCTTTGTAATACAGAATAGTGACTGGAAAAATTGATACATGTTTATATGTTTCATCATCTCAAATATATATTTTTTTAATGGGAACCCACAATCTAGGGCTGGCTAGTGTGGCGCTGGGGTAGATGCTCGTTGAATGTGATAATATGCGCAATGTAGTTTTAGTCTGACCCCATATTATTGCACATTGATAGTTGATTATTTTTCTCAGAATGCTATTCAGATGTGAGAGGCGGAGTTGTATGTATGTCATGCAATTTTATGTTGCTTTTTGTTGTGTTAAGTTACGTTTGGTTACTGTATGTTATAGTGAACGTTTACGGCAACTGTTGTATTAGAGGGGTGCAATACAAATATTATTTTCTTTTATGTCTAATTCAGTTGCAGGTGTGAGAGAAAATGTGAGAATGTAGCAACTTACATTAATGACATAAAATCAGAAAACGAACAAACATTTGCTTCACCTGGGCATTTGACCAGCAGAAATAATTAACAAGCATTGGCATAGCCAATAGGTCTCGCCTTTGGGACCTTATGAGTGTTTAGCCATGCAACAGTTGATATTGTTGCACCAAGATATTGTGCTACATAACTAAATACTATGCCGATGCTTGTTTTTATCTCTGTTTTGCTTCCTTACTGCCTTCCTACTATGTAATGCTATAGCCTTCTGTGTTTTTACAGTGTGTATGTAAAGCGCTCTGATACCTACGGGTCAAGATAGCGCTATATAAAACTTTTAAAATAAAAATAAAATAAATAAATGGTGAAAAGGAAAGTGGTGGTGAAACCTGGGGATTTGCAGTGTTCAAAGGCAGCCACTGATGCACTCAATATGTTCAGCTGTGTCTAAAACTAACGCTCGCTGCGGGAGTCAGAGGGCTCAGCCGAGCGTGAAAAGCACTGAGGACACGGGAGGGTGGAGGGGCAGAGGGAGGGAGCCTGGCAGAGAGGGCGAGCAGAATGGGAGTGGGAGAGAGATGACAGTGTCCATAGGGGACGGACGTGAGTCATTAAGGATTTAGGTGAGGTCTGGAGACAAGAGAGGCCTGGAGAGAGAGAGAGGGAGGGGAGAGAACATGCTGGCAGGGGGAAGAGGCGGATATAAGGGCACTAGCAAGGAAGAGGAGGCATCGGCGGGGGAAGCAGATCCTCAGAGAGGCATACAGGGCATAGAAGAGGCAGCGGTCGCAGAAACCAGGTACAAGAGGCCAGAAAAGGAAGGTGACCTAACGGCCAGGACTGCCGACTGTGGCGCTAGGGAACCAGATTCGAGTCTTAGCGTCCTCTGCTCAAAATCCTGTGATTCCAGGCAAATCACTTAATCTCCTCCTTTCTACCAAATAATGAATGTGTCCTTGTGTAACATAACTGATGATCATGTAAAGCACTCCAATACCTTTGGGTCAAGTTTGGCTATATAAATCTGCAAAAAAAAAGGAGGCTGAAACATCATCAGGCGGTAGAACGGAAATGCTGAATCAGAAGAAAAGGGCAACGTGGCAAAAGGGTGCCAGAGAAAAGAAAGCACTTTGATGCCCTACTCATTAAGCGCATGTGCCTAATCCCAATAAGTAGTGCTACAAAAAGGGATGTACGCTGAAAGATGAAGGTGGAGCTGGGAAGGGCACCTGGGAGGTATGATATTATAATGAGGGGGGATGAAAAGAGGGGCAGAAGGAGGGAACCGTGAGGCGAACTAATGATATAGTCTGGTGGGCACAGGAGGGAGCAGGAAAGAGGCAAGATTTAGGGGAAAGAACTGAGATAAAAAGTAGAGAGAATAGAATAAAACTGTTAGGACAGCGAAAAGGACATTTCAGAACACCCAAGTGAGAAAGAGTCAAGAAACAGGGTCCAAACTTTAGAACAAGGAGGGGCGAAAGGATGAAAAAAAGTCTATACCGATTTACAAGCCATTCTAGGGAAAAACTCATAGTTACGGCGGAATCCACAACGAGGCACATCATTAATGAGGTAGAAGGATTACACATTTAGCAAAATGTGACACAATGAGGCAGAACCATCTAGCAATGAGGCTCTGGGGGCCGTTCGTGTGAGGCAGAGAGAGGTAGAGGGTGGAACAAAAAGACAAAAAGATCTAGAAGGTGGTGTACGAAAGCATGTAGACCCGGAAGGAGGCACACTACCCAAAGAGGCCGAGAGAGCTTTAAGAGGGCACACAGAGCTAGAAGGGGGTACAGAGAGCCACAACAAGACACAGACCCTCAAGGAGGGACAGCGAGCCATGAGTAAAATCAGAGAGCCACAAAGCATCAAGGAGGTACAGAGAGTAGCGCGAAGGCATAAAGACTCCAAGGTACACAGATAACTTCAAGGAGCACAGACAGACAGCCACAAACAATGAGTTACACCGAGCCGTAAGGAAGCAAAAACAGTCATAAGAAGACACAGGCAGCCACAATGAGGTACAGAAGGCCGCAAAGAGGCATATGGGCACAAGGAGGTACAGAGGGCCACACAGAGGTATTATGACCCATAAAACGGCACAGAAACTCCAAGGGCACATAGAGATGCAATGAGTTACGTACAGCCACAAGGAGGCACAGAAAGCTGTAAGAAGGCACAGAGAGCCAAAATGGGGTACAAAGGGCACAGGGAGGAATGGAACCTCAAGAGCCTCACAGAGGTATCAAGAGCCATAAGAAAACTCAGAACTCCAAGGGCCACAGAGAACCGCAAGGACGTAGAAAGTCTGGTCAGGAGGCACAGAGCATTAAGGAGGTACAGAGAACCACAGGGAGTGACAACCCCAGGGAGACAGAGGCAGCCGGAAGAAGTTACACATTCAATATAGAGGCACAGAAGTCCCTTACACATACTCAAGGAAACAGAGTGAGCCACAAGGAAGCAGAAGGAAGCGCGGAGAGCCACAAGGAAACAGAGTGAGTGAGAAGACACAAGGAAACACAAAGATTCACAAAGAAACTGAGTGAGAAGACACAAGGAGGTACAAGGAAGCACAGAGAACTACGAGGAAACAGAGCGAGTGAGAATAAACTAGGAGGCAAGGAGAGCGACAAGGAAACAGAGTGAGCCAAGAGAAGACACAAGGGTCTACAAGTAAGCACGGAGAGCCACGAGGAAAGAGAGTGAGTAAGAAGACACAAGGAGGCAAAAGGAAGCACGGAGAGCCACAAGGAAAGTAAGTGAGAAGATACAAGGAGGTGCAAGGAAGCAGGAAGAGCCATGAGGAAAGGGAGTGAGTGAGAAGACACTAGGAAGCACGGGGAGTGACAAGGAAACAGAGTGAGCCACGAGAAGACACAAGGGTGTACAAGGAAGCACGGACTGCCACAAGAAAACAGAGTGAGTGAGAAGATACAAGGAAGCACTGACAGCCATAAGAAACAAGCAAAAGTGAAGTGGCCGTGCGCCCGCCCACCCGTGAAAGTGACTGCGATCAAAGACAAAGACATGGTGGCGCGATCGCGATCAAAGACAGACAGATGGCGGCGCGCATGCACGCTCACGTGAACTCAAGCTTCAGGCCAGCAAAAGCCTCTGGTGGCACTTTTAAAAGCCACTTACAAAATGTCTCGAAGACACAGCTTGCGCTGACTCAAGCGAGACCTAAAAATGAGGCCTAAGAAAAGCTGGTGTGTCAGCATTCTCTGTCGCATACCTAATGCTGAATTTGAACATGTGAGGAAATAGAAGAAAGGATTTGAACTGTGGCAAATCATTTTTATGATAATCCCTGTTATTCCTTTGGACATGTGTGTGCGCAACACCTGTTTAAATTTGCATTTAAGGGGTGCTACAGGGTGTCCTTTGGACACCCCTGGCACCCTTTAAATCGCTATCTTATTTGCGATTAGCTAATTGCTAATCGCAAATAAGGAATACTCCTAATTCATTCCTATGGGCCTTTTGGCCCATAGGAATGAATGGGGAGTTATTCCTTATTTGCGATTAGCAATTTGCTAATCGCAAATAAGGAATTTGTAGGAATCGCATTTTATTTTGCGATTCCTACATGAATCCCGTTTTGCGAGTCTGTAATAGCGATTCCTTATGAATCGCTATTAAAGACTCGCAAAACGGGTCTTTGATGAATCAGGCTGATAATGCAGTCAATTTTGTATTGCGAATACACTTCGTTTGGAAATGGATGGTGCAGCCACGTATAATTTGATTCATTTGTTTGGGGCTGTACTAAATGCAAGAGGCATACTGGTGCCAAGATACTTGGGGCCCGATGTAGGTAAATCTACATTTATCACTTCATAAATACCGAATCATACCGAATCAGTATTTATGAAGTGGTAAATTAGAGGGGGGGAGATGTAGGTATTTCAGATTCGGTAAATACCGAATCTGTAAGATTCGGTATTTACTGATTCTGTAAATACCGATTCGGTATCCCCCATTGCTTCCTATGGGCCTTGAAGCCCATAGGAATCAATGGGCATTACCGAATCGGTAATTACCGATTCGGTAATTACCGATTTGTGCAAGGGTGCAGGGGGTGTCACTTTGACACCCTCCAGCACCCCAAAAAAAGGCATGTGAGCCATGTGGCACACAGACATGCCCTAAGGGCATGTCTGTCTGTCACATGGCATAGGTGTGCATGCACACATGTGCATGCACACCTGGATTCGGTATTTTAACACCCAATTGGATTGGGTGTTAAAATACCAAATCTGAAGGGCCTGTGGGACTGAAAGTAGTCCCACCTACATCCCAAATTTAAAAAATCGGTAAAATTACCGATTCGGTATTTTAGCGATTCGGTAATTTTACCGAATCGGTAAAATACCGAATCGGACAAAAAAAGGTCCCCTACATCTCAGTAGGCCAAATACCGGTCGGAAACGGCCGAAATCGGCCGTTTCCGACCGGTATTTGGTACCTACATCGTGCCCTAAATACTTTTGTGTGCGTTCAAGATTAGATAAGCCGCTATGAACTGACTGAGGAACAAAATGAAGTTCAAGTTGAGCGTTTGAACTGAGGAACCATATTATATATAATGGGTTGAGTCATTTTTTCACCTTTCAGAATTCAAGAGTAGTCACAGCCCTGCTGCCACCTATTACAGGCTAGATGCAGGGGAATGTATTGCAAGCTACTTTAAAAGCAGAAAAGGAAACGTTATATTGTCTATTTTATACTTTTATAGAATTGCTTAATTAGGTGTCCATATCACTGCTAATGTTGTGCTAGGATGAAATGAAATATGACTTTGAATTTGAGAACTGTGTTGGTTTTAGTGCTAAATGTCTAATTGCAGGACTGGTTAGCATTTTTAATTTTAGTTAATGATTCCAACAGCAATTCTGTTACACTGTTGTTTTTGCCAATTATATTCGTTTGTTTCTGAATATTTTACATTAGTTGCATACTTGACAATGCAAATGAACACGCAAAAAGGCAGCAGCACCGCCCAGAGAAGGGCGTGTAATGTTATCTATAGTTTAGGTTATTCTTAGTACTGGTGTGTTACAGTCATTTTATGGTGTGTTGTGTTATATTGTTATGTCTTGTATTGTGTTATGTTATGTACTCAGCCATACCCCAATAGGTTTTCAACATTTCATTTAGTCCTTTAATAAATATATAACAGCAAATCAGTTAAAGATTAACACAAAGATAATAAGAATAATGGCAATAGGGCGATTTAAACCGAAGTCCTGAGTATGGAAAGTAGGCAGAATGGCATTTGAATTAGTCATGTCCTTCAAATACCTAGGAATCACATTTGATGACTAAGTGTCGCTTAAAGGCCACTTTAACACTTTAAGGGCCAAAACCGCTTCCCTTATCTTCGCTTTTAGAACCTTGCGTGATAAGTTGTCATTCCCCAGCCACGGATATCGTAAAAATTATGCAGACAAAACTTGTCCCTTCATTAGCTTATGGCTCTGTAATTATCCGGAGGGGCGTGGCTTGGACGGCAATGCGGACGGGTGCCTAGGTCCGTTGCTTCCATAGCCCCGAGGCACAAAGCGGCGATTTAAACACAGCCAAACGAGTTCGATCCAGGAACTGGAAACAGCCCAGAGCGTCAGAATACCTGGGGCACAAGAGGAGCCCACGAGAAGCAACCGATAACAAAATACCGGCCAATCTCCTCTCCCGATGTTTGGGAAGACACAGCTCAACCAAGATGGCGATCAGGGAGACGGGAGGTAGAGGAGGTGTGTGCCGTTAGAGGTACAGCGAAAGGCCCGCAACCCACAAGACCCTGCCAGCACCCGCCCAGCTCCACGATCACACACCCTGCCCAGCGTGGCACACAGAGAGCGAACAGGGGATACAAGTGAGCACCGGTTACCTGGACCGAGCAACAGCTGAAAGGCAAAAGAGAAACTAAACACAGAGCGCCACCATTTTACCTGCAACGGCCGAACCTATTTAGCTCCGCTCCCCCCTGACCACGAAGTGACCACGAGGCAGGGATCAAATAGGGGGGGACATAGGCAGCTCCCACCCTGGAGAAGCGCAAAGCAAAGGAAACCTCCAAAGCCCTCCGTGACCCGCATCTGAGCCGGGAGAGCACAGAGCCACAACCGGAAGAAGGAAACCGAAAGCAACACCAGGAGCGGCCATCTTGTGGAACCATACCTCCCCTCCAAACGAGAACAACACAAGCCCTAAACCCATTAACAATGCTACGGGTGCCCCCCCCCCAGCGGAAATCGAATGTACATGACTACAAGCTCCCGCAAAAGACCGGGCACAACCGCAGCCCATCAACCTCCGATAACGGAAAAGACGAGCGACAAAAAGGAGCTTGTGAGGAATCTAAACAAGCAGCTCTGTGTGCGGTAGACAACAAGGCAAAGAGCCAAATAGAGGTCACAACGTGGTCACCAAGATTAGATCAGGCCCTAGAAGCACCTCACCTAGTTACACTACGCAGAAGGGGGAGGAGACCAGACCAGAGCATAAAGAACCTAGACCAGTCGTAGAGGGGAAAATAGGAAGCAGGCCAGCAACGGCGCATCAACAGACACAAGAAGGTGTGCCACAACTGAGGCGCTGGCAGGGGCAAAAGCAAAGAACTCAGGGCTGGCTTGGCAGAAGAAATTCCTGAAATACCTTGGCCTACACTTTGGGAGTGACCTCAAGACCACGCTAAACCACAATGAGATGACACTATTGAACAAACTGAAAGGGAAACTAGAGACGTGGTCACCTAGATTCATCAGCTGATGGGGCAGCGTTGAAACAATTAAAATGATGCTAACACCTATGGTTAACTACATGCTCAACATGCTCCCACTGATCAACACAGAGGACTTCCACAAACGCCTAGACAAAATAATAAACAAATTCCTATGGAGAGACAAGAGACCCAGAATAAGTCTACAGAAACTCAGGCTAAGCAGAAGCCTAGGGGGGCTAAACCTAACCAACTTTAAAACATTTCAAACAACATGCATAGCCAAACAAGGGCTATACTGGCTAATCCCAGAACAAGATTACACGCCAGCATGGTTCTCACTAGAGAAGAGAACCTCAAATGGCCTCGATCCCCTAGCCCTGCTTACAGCAAGCAAACATCCCGAGATTGCCAACAATCCCATACTGAAGAATACCAGGAACGCCCTCCTCAAAGTAGACAAAAAAATTGAGGCTAGCATTAAAAACACTAGGTGGGAATCGATATGGTTTAACCCTAAAATAAAATACCGCGAGAAAACGCTCAACGTGGTCTCCTGGTACAAGCTTGGCATTCCCACCCCCAACCAAGTAAGCAACCAGGACACACACATCACCTTCAACACCATAAAACACACACACAAACTAACTGACATTGAGCTCTACAATTTCCTCAAAATAAAGGTGGCAAGTACAAGAGCAGAACTTAGCAAAGCAACCTCCCCCATCCTACAATATGCAGCGAATTTAAACAAGGTCGGACACCTGACGTCGCACCTCTTCAAGCTCCTAAGCCCAGGGACATCCAAACTCAATAACAAAGCTTTAGAATACTGGGAGTCACTCTTCCCCAGACGTCTCACAGAGAGGGAAAAGTCTAACCTCTGGTCATCAGCATCACACAACAAAGTCACCACCACTCTAGCACAAACTAAATACTGGCTACTCCACAAAACATACTGGACCCCTTCCCGCCTAGTGACGATAGGGCTACGTGACAGCAACGTGTGTTGGAACTGTAACAAACAAAAAGGGGACCTGGCACACCTAATCTTCCACTGCCCCAAGGTCAAACGATTCTGGATTAGAATAAACGACTTTATAAACAACGCTCTAGGTCTTTCACTACAGCTAGATTTCCACGGGTTGGCCACGGCCTTCATGGCACCATCAATCCAATCCAAAGAAGACAGAGATCTGACTGACCTCCTACTCACAGCAGCGGTTAAGACGGTCCTAAATAACTGGAAAGACACGGGTAAAGCATCCCTCAGGAGTTGGTTCAACTGGATCACCTTCCTACGGGGGCGGAAACCATAACCTCAAACCAAACACCAAACACCTGCACAAAGGGCGAAATGTGGCTCTCCCTAGATAACTACCTGTCCACACACAAGCCCCCAATGGCTGCCATCCAAGGGGTACAGCACCCCCACATACATCGTAGGTGCACAGCCTGGCCGACCCAACCGACACTCGAACCAGGTGTTCTTTCCCACTCTCATTTTCTTTTCCGACTTTCCTTTCCTCTCCTCGTCACCTGGGGGTACATACACGAGCCGCTCACAACGCCACACACCAAGAGGCCGTATGTAACCCAACCGGCATATAATGTGATCGAGCTTTTTTTTTCTCAGGAGACCCACACTGTACTCCTGCATACTGTATTCTGTATATAAAAACCTTTTCTCAATAAAATTCACTTGAAATTAAAAAAACATTTTTAAAAATGGCTCTGTAATTATCCGACGTGTCGATGGCAAAATACTGGACCAGTTACAAATTAGAACTTTCAAATCTGTCTTCACAATCCCGAAGAACATTGGTCATGCTCAAATTCTGTTGGAGCTCAGCCTACAAAGGCAAATATTTGTGATAGAGGCTGCCTTTTTAATAGTTTACATATGCTGTCTTCATCTGAACCTGGTTCTCAAGCCAATTTGAGCGGGCAAGAACTTACAAATTATGATTCTACAAGAGTTTGAAGATTCTTTTTATCTGAATGCCTCCACACTTCCAACTGACAGTCATTCGGGTTCTCAAAAACAAATAAAGCCCCTTTTAAGATCATTTTAAATCGAGCTATATATTCCTTATCTTTTATAAAGAACAAAGATATCTTAGCAGCAAAAAGTCATGCCTGGACTATTATCAATTCATTTGGAAAACTTGATGTCCATCGAGTCATGTTTACGGGCGCATCTCTCAACACACATGAGGTGCTTAATTCTCAAGTTAAGACTTGGTAGGTACTCAACAAGGATAGCACCCCAAGGTGGGCACAACAATGGCAAACAAACTGTTGCAGACTTTGCAGCTATTCAAAAGAATCTTTACTGCATTTAGTTTGTGCCTGCCCTTGTCTACTACAAGCATGATGAAATCTGTTAAATCCATTGTTCATTGAACCTGGTGTGAGACGATGCGGTCAAACCCTTATGCTCTGTTTATCTGCAAAATCAATCCCTCTGATTTGGTGTTTTATCAAATGTTTGCTTTTGGTGGAAAATATGCTGACTACGATCCAATAATCATTATAGATTGTCACTGAGCTATTTGTCATGAAATGAAAACCTTAAGTTTTCGTTTCCACCTTGCACGACTTGATGCACTTCTTTGATATTATCAAACCTTGTTCAAATCTGTATTTTTGCAATTTGTTAGAAATAATGGCAATATTGAGTTGTCCATATTGCGTTGGAGCACCCTTAAACATTTTATTAATCGTGAAATCTGTGCCAAACAGCAACGGTTTTGGGTGGAATAAGCAAGCTTAATTCATTGTCCAATGTTTTAATATGATTATTCTTGAAGCACTTTAGCGATACTTTGCACTAATCTTTGAACAATTATATATATCCAGGTTTTTTTTTTTAAATTGTTTTTATTTTCACTTAAGCAAAACATTTAGGTCAGTGTTAGCAAAAATTCCGTTAAGTCTTAGATTCCATCCCATTTCCTCGGGCAACCACGGTGATAGATATCCAGATTTAGTATGGATTTTAACTCATGGAGGTACTTTGGCGGTTCTTTATTTATTTATTTATTTATTTAATGATATTTATAGAGCGCGTGCAAATACCCGTAGGCGTCTCGGCGCTGGTATGCAATGCTGTGTATCCCTGATCAGCAGATTGGTATCTGGGTTTACTGGTTGAATAACCACGTCTTCAGTTTCTTTCTGAACTGGAGGAGCGTGGAACTTATTTTAATGTGGTTCGGTAAGGAGTTCCAGATTTTAGGGGCTGCGATAGAAAAGCGGCGATCACCCCATGAGACTGTTCTACTTCGTTGAACCACAAGTTGGTTCAGTGAGGAGGACCGAAGTGTTCTAGACGGGTTATAAGGAATTAGTAGTTTTTTGAGGAAGCGCGGTCCTTGATCTTGCAGGGTCTTATAAACTATGCATAATGCTTTGAATTTAGCCCTATTTTGAATGGTTAGCCAGTGGTAATCTTTCAGGGTGTCCGAGATGGGAGTAAACTTGGGTTTTTTGGATAGCACGCGTGCCGCTGCGTTCTGCACAGTCTGAAGCTTTTTCGTGACTCTGCTTTGTGCATTAAGCAGAAGACCGTTGCAGTAGTCCAACGATGTCAGGACCAAGGAGGTGACTAACGTCTTGGCTGCTGAATCTGGTAAGTAAGGAATGATCTTTTTTATTACTTTGAGCTTAAAATGGGCGTTAGCTGCCACCTTGTTTGCATCGGCCATGAAACATAGCTTGTCATCAAATGTCACTCCTAGGTTTCTAACCTTAGCGGTGGGGGTAGGAGGGACACCAAGAACCGATGGCCACCAAGCTGCCGACCAGGCTGGCTGAAGGTTACCAAAGATGACCACTTCCGTTTTATCGGAATTGAGCTTCAGGCAATTTCTTGCCATCCACTCACCGATAGCAATCATCCCCCTTTGGAATCTTTCTGCTACCTCCTGTCCATCGCCCTTTATGGCCAAGACCAGCTGGGTGTTGTCAGCGTATGAGGTGAGGCTCATCCCGTGTGCTTTGATGACACTAGCAAGGTCCGACACATAGATATTAAATAGTGTCGGACTGAGGGATGAGCCTTGAGGGACCCCACACGGCAACGACAGTTCCGCTGATTGGAAAAGGCCCATGGTGACTGCCTGGGTTCTGTTGGCCAGAAAAGAGGCAAGAAGATCCTTGGCAGTTAGCTGAATACCCATCCTTTCGACACGGTCGACCAAGATCTTATGGTCGACCGTGTCGAAGGCAGCTGAAAGATCCAGAAGGACAAGCAATGCTGTACCTCCCTGATCACGGATGGTTCTTATGTCGTCAGCTGCCTTGATGAGAGCGGTTTCCGTTCCGTGGTGTTTGCGGAAACCGAACTGTGTATCATCCAGCAGATTGTGACTCTCAATGAATTCCGAGAGTTGCTGGTTCATGGCCTTTTCGGTGACTTTTGCTAGAAAAGGGAGGCTTGCGATAGGGCGATAAGTTTTTAATTCACCTTTATCTAGACCAGGCTTTTTTAGCAGGGGTTTTATCAGTGTGTTTTTTAATGAAGCAGGATAGATTCCAGATGTCAGTATAGTATTACAGACATGTGTGATAATGGGAATGACTGTGTCTGGTACGGTTGCAATTACCGAGGTTGGGCAGGGATCCAGAGCTGACCCAGCTTTGATCGATTTTACTATACCCTTAATTTGGTCGGTGGTGAGGGGTTTAAAATTGGTCATGGTGTTTTTCGGTGTGATCATTGAGGACGTGGCAGGACTGCTGGCGGGGTCTGAATTAAAAGCTTGGTAAATGTCATTGACCTTCGTGAAAAAGAACTTAGATAAGGCATCACATAGTACTTGTGATGGGGGGGGGTTGAGATCTGGGGTATTTCCAGAAAGGGTTTTAGCAATATTATATAGCTGTCTGCTGGAATTTTTCGCAGTCTCTATATTGGTGGTGAAATAGTGTTTTTTTGCAGCTACTATCATAGCTTTATAGGAAGCAAGAGCTTGTTTATTTTTTTCCTTATTTTCGCTATCATAAGTTCTTCGCCAATGCCGTTCTCTATTCCTAGTTAGTTGTTTTTGAATTTTCAGTTCTTTAGTATACCACTGAGCTTTAGGCAAATTTCTGTTTTTTGACAGAGATTTGGTAGGTGCCAGCTGAGTGGTGGCTTCAGCCAACCATGTCTGAAATTGGTTGGTGGCAGTATTGGGATCAGTGGATAGATCCGGGATGGTGTTGTTTAACAGCATCGTAAGGTCATTGGAGTTGATGTCCTTCCATGCTTTAAAAGTGCCACTATTCATGTGAGCAGCCTTTTTTCTCGACGAGGCTTTAATAGTAAGATGGCTAAGAATGACTGAGTGATCAGTCCATGTCATGGGGAGAACTGAGGCTATGCACAAACCTTCCACGTTAGAAAAAATTCCATCTAGCGTATGGCCTGCTTGATGGGTGGGGGTCGTGACCAATTGGCTGAGGCCCATTATTTCTAGGTCGGATATAAGGGAGATAGTGTCCTTATCGCTGCTTTGCTCCAGATAGAAGTTGAAGTCCCCTAAGATTGTGGTAGACTCTTCTGTCACTATAGACTCAGTGAAATTACTAAGATTATCAAGGAACGCAGTTCTGTTCCCAGGGGGCCTATAGAGGAGCACTCCCTTGAAGTTGTAAGTCGGGGACAGCTTTATATTAAAATGCATGGCTTCGCATGAGGTAGTGGGTATAGGCGCGAAGCGAACTTCCAAATGGTCTCGCGCAATGATGGCTAGCCCACCACCTTTCCCTTTGGGCCTGTCCTGGCGATAGGCACTAAAGCCTGAGGGAACCGCCGTAACATAGTCTGGGGCAGATGCCTCATCTGACCAGGTCTCTGTGATGTAAAGAACATCTAAATTGAGATCATTGATGAGATCGGCTATTTCCTGGCAGTGCTTGCTCAGGGAACGCGCATTAATAAGCGCCATGGTCACTTGAGTGTCTTTATCAGATCCTAGGTTTTGAACTGGGCTGGTTGGATTCGTAAACGCGAGTGTAGTATTACAATGTTGGCATTGTATTTGCATCTCTGGTGACATTATGGAGAGATCGTATTTAGTACAGAGAGGAGCGTAGGAGGGACCAATCTCAAGCAGAGTGCTCCGGTTGTATGAAAGAGGAGGGCCAGGGGTTGTGGCCCTAGGCCCGGCGCGGACGGGCGCAGACGGGCTTGCCTCTGGCGCGCCTCTGGCGCGCCGCCGGCGCGCCCGCTGCGCCCGCCCGCTGCGCGGACGGGCAGTACTGTTGTTTTTATACATACTTTGGGCGGGGCGGGAGGAGGGTGGGAGGGGCGCCGAGCTCTCCGGCGAGCCTGCCCAATCAAAGATGGCTGCCAAAGTGGTGTTCGAAGCTTTCCTGCACCTCACTAGAGTGATGCTGTGGAAAGGGGGTGCCTCAGCAAAGTGGGCTCGCTGTAGGGGGTATCAGGGGTATTAAAAACGCTCCCAATAAAATATAGAACAATTTTTAAAAAAAATTGTGAACAATTAGCAAGTCGATCGTTTTTTTTAAAACGGGGGTGCAAGAGAGCACAATAGACCTCCGGCTTCCGCCTCAGAGGGAATCAACAGTCATTAACACAGAAAACCGATTTAGATCCAGTTAAATACCCAGGGAGGGTGGGAGGGGCGCCGAGCTCTCCGGCGAGCCTGCCCAATCAAAGATGGCTGCCAAAGTGGTGTTCGAAGCTTTCCTGCACCTCACTAGAGTGATGCTGTGGAAAAGGGGTGCCTCAGCGAAGTGGGCTCGCTGTAGGGGGTATCAGGGGTATTAAAAACGCTCCCAATAAAATATAGAACAATTTTTAAAAAAATTTGTGAACAGTTAGCAAGTCGATCGTTCTTTGCACCGACCTTTTGCACAATGATAGATATTGTTCTTGATGTGTATGTTTTATCTAATTGCAAGTGGTTATAGCTAATCACTTTATTTTATCTTGACGGTGACCAATGCACCACAGTGTGAAGTGCTATACAATGTTTTATGTATTTTTTATTGATTTTTTATTAATCAGGCAGTTAATAACATGTACTTACTCATGCTGGGGCAGTTGCAAGCTGGGTATCTTGGGGGTGAACTTTGCTCGATCCACCTTAAGTGGAAGCTACGTTCTTATGGATGATGGTCTCCAGTGGTCGAGTTACTTTGAAGTCATTTGAAGCCTTTTGAGAATGACATTAGTTCATTTATAGAAAGAAGTCTGGTGGGGGTTGGAGCACTGCGAGGTAGTTTTGAAAAATATGTTGATTTTTGATGTAAGGGTAATGATGTGATTAATTTGCTGTGTGGGAAGCACCAAGACAATATCAGCATTAGCTTTTAGATAAGAGGTAGGTGGGGGTATTAGGAAGCATTGTTGTTGAAATGCGGTACAGACCCTTGAAGTGGGGAGAGTAGGAAGGCAGAAATGAGTGTTGCTATTAGATACGAAATAGACAGATTACATAGTATTTGGTTTGTGTTCTCCCTGTGTGTCTTTGATGCCTTACTAGCAGTACGAGTGGCAACAAAGGCGCGTGGGCAGGAGTAGAGCGCTTAAATGGGAGAGGAACTTCATTCTCTACTCGGTGATCATGGTGATGACGCAGGTCGGGTCTCAGCCTGCACCCAAAGTTTAAGGTGCACTTTGACAGAAAACAAACTTCTAATTCAGTATATTTTCATTTTATTTCACACTAAGCATTAACACTACACACATTAAACAGCCTAGACTGCTAGTACAGGATATGGACTTTGTTGAAAAAATATCCTTATACATTGTTAGGCGTGATGGAAAGGTATAAACAAGTTGGGGTTTATTGACAAGCCCCTTGCGCCACTGCGGGATCACTTTTTGTGGAGCACTGCTGGTGCTACCTCCTGCCCCATATTTACAATGACACGTAAAGCCAAAATGTGTGGCTTTTTCTGTCCTTGTAAATATGGCCCCTTTTCAAGCAACACTTTGCAACAAAGGGGCATGACATGGGTGTTGCTGTGGGTGTTCCCACGCAACATCCATGTCTTCTGATGCAATTTCAGATTTACGAGAATTCTTAAAGCTAGAAATGCGTCAGACTGCTACGCCACCCCAGGGGTGACGTAGTGAAGCGCAACAAGGCGAAATGTTTACTTTTCTCCACTTTTTTTCCTTTTTCTAGGGTTGCTGCGTTCTGCAGCACACATAGGAAGAGAAAACCACCTCTTTTTATTTTTTTGGTTGTTGTTTTATGTGTAGGAAGGTGCACGTTCCTGCACAGAAACAGTCGTCCCTCAATGCACGCACCCTTGCGCCATGGCGCAAGGGTGCCTGCGTGACGCATGGAAGCCAATTTTGCTCCAGTGCAGGGGAATGCACAGGGATTTGACATATTGTTGTAAGTATTACACATCCCTGTGCTTTGAAAGTGCTGCAGCGTGGTGCAGTCAAGGGGCTTGGGGTGCCACTTTCTTGTAAATAAGACCCATTGACTTTAACCACGCAGCAGGTTATAAATATTATCCTCTCATCTTAACCACTACCTTGAGATCACAATATGAAGACAAGAATTGGCAAAGCCAATAGGTCTCATCTCTGGGACCTATTACATTTGTCAATGCCTTTTGTGATGCTGTAGAGCGTCGAAGGGAAAAAAGCTAAATTATTTTTCCCAAAAAATTAAAAAGACATCATGACTCAACTACTGCTGGTCCCATCCTTCTGATGATCTGCACATATGGAATAACAAATTAATTCACATTCGTAACCCGTGAGTGGTATCAAACAGGTACCATTACCATCATTTTTATTTACCAATCCAAAATGAAGGGCGTCACTGAGATCTGTAAAAAAAAAACACATTTTTTAGTGCAAACGCTCAAAAGGGAGTGGAACAAGAAGGACAGGGTGGGTAAAGGGAAAAGGCAGCACAAGAGGGAGAGAGCAATACAAGGAGAGAAAACACACGGGTGAGGAGAAGCTCACGATGGAGTTGAGATAATGGAACATGGAGGAGAAGCACATGAGAAAGTGTGAGCAACCGGCACATGAGGGTGACAGCAGCACACGGAGAGGAGGGAGAAGCGTACAAGAGAAAGAATAGCACAGACTATGAATCAAAGTGCACGGGAGAGGACCCCAGAGCGCCGGGTGGGTGGTCTTTTCGAAGGAGCACTCAAGGTAGAGAGTTGAAGAACGCATGCACTATCATCGAGTGCTTAATCAAGAAAAAATGCAGGGGCATATTATGAAGAACAGAGTTAAAATTACTGCCACTTTAGCGGCAAAAAACTGCTGCTAAAGCGGCGATAATGGGCTTGATAATATGCCCTCGTGAATTCCCATAGAAGCCCATGTTGACACCAGAACATGGGCTTCTATTGGAATTCTCAAGAGCATATTATCAAGCCCATTATCGCCACTTTAGCGTCAGTTTTCTGGCGCTAAAGCGGGGATAATTTTAACTCTGTTTCTTGATAATATACCCGCAGTTCCCTAAAAGTGAGCAATGGAAGACACAAGTCAGCCAAAACAAGAGGATGGTAAAGAGGCTATGTTCCAGGGGAGTGACTAATACAAGATGAACAAGAAAAGCCATAAAAACAAAACAGGAAAAGGGGAGTAACAATCAAACCAACCAATCGTAAGGAATGGGCAGGCTAAAAGCTCGCTGTAAGCCTAAAAAAGTTGTTTTAAAACCAGACAAATTGTGCAGTCTGGTAGGTAAGACCACAAAACGATGATAAATCAAGATGATTCGGCCCTGCAGTCCATTTTCTTGACCCTCCAATTTCTTCTACTGAGTGATGCCAGCCAGAGCAATCACCATCAGAATAAACCAGGAAGTTACTGAAAATAAGCCTGCCTCAGAAGAAAGCCATCAGGGAGATTTAGTGAGCTATTTATTTATTTATTTGTTTTATTTATTGATTTTATATGGTGCACAGCTACCCAAAAAGGGTTTCCCGGCGCCGGAGCGAACATGAATTAGAGCTAGCAGGTCCTGTGGGTGATCTTACTGATAAAACAACCAGGTTTTAAGGTTTCTGCAAAAGCAGATATAGTCTGTTTCTTTAGGTATGCTCGATGGCAGTGTGTTCCAGATGGACGGGCCCAAGAAAGAAAATGTTCTTCCTCCCATTCTAGAAAGTTTGATCCTAGGCACAAAAAAGTTACCTAGAGTTTCAGATCTTAGACAGCGGGAAGGTTTGTAGGGGCGAACTAAGGCCTGAAGGTATTGAGGAGCTGTGCCTGCCTTTATTTTGAACATGTAGCTCAGGGCTTTGAACTTGATCCGGTTCTCCACCCTGACCCAATGTAATTCTCGGAGATACCCAGAGATGCTATAGGTCTTAGGAATTTTACAAAGTAGCCTTGCAGCTGAGTTCTGAATTAGCTGCAGTCTCTGGACCACAGCTTTGTTTGATCCCAGGTAGAGAATGTTGCCATAATCAAGTCTTGACGTGATAAGTGCGTGAACTACAGTTTTTTGAGTGCAGACGGGCAACATCCATATGATTTTCTTAAGCCATTTTAGAATGGTGAAGCAGCGTGCCGTCACTTTAACTGTATGTTGGTGCATGGACAGTGTATCGTCAATAATGACACCCAGGTTCCGAATGTGACTGATAGGTTTTGGGAGGTTACCCATTTGAGTGGGCCAGTGAGAAAGCTTCCAAAGGTCATTCTGTTTGCCCAAGATAAGGACCTCGGTCTTCTCACCATTAAGTTTCAGCTGGTTCTTTGTCATCCAATTGGAAATATTACTGAGACCTAATTTGAGGTCGGAGGGTGCCAGGGGATTGGAGTTAGTAAGGGAGAAAATAATTTGTGAATCATCTGCGTAAGTAAAAAATAGTTATTCCAGCTTGGTCAGCTATATCCGCTAGAGGTCTAACATAAAGGTTCAATAATAGCGGACTAAGTATCGAGCCTTGGGGAACTCTGTGTGGTGCAGTGTAGGTTTAGGAGCGAGATGTGGTTGACATAATTAGAAAAGTGCGACTATCCAGGAGGGAAATGATCCAATCAAGTGCCAAACCACCAATACCTGAGTTTTTTAACGTGTGCACCAGCCGCTTGTGCGAGATGGTGTCGAATGCCGCACTGAGGTCTAATAGAATCAGTGCGACTGTCTTGCTGTCATCTAAGAGTTGACAGAGTTTCTCTCTGTGACTATTGCCCAGAGTCACATGATGCTGAGTTGAGCCCTGGGGATCAAACAATATTGAAAACTGAGAGCCATGCTTCAGAGTCAGCCGCTCTGGCTGCTGCTGCGCCACACCTCTCCCCCTGATTACTATGTCAACGTTCTATGAGGCAGTTGAGGATATCAACATTGCCAATACCTAATTAGTTTCAAATAATGATACCTCAATAGTAGTGGCTGAGATACAAGCTATTGTGAATAGCTGTGGGAGGTGTGTTTCTGGTAAGGGCTGTGCAAAGATAAGAACGGGTATTTTTTCAGCCAGACCACATCAAAGATAAAACCGGTGATGTTTTGGAGAATGGCTATTGATTACTGACTGTCCCAACATTTTAGATATGGCGCCTGAGGCCCCTCTCTAAACTTGGTACTGCTGAAAGTTCTCCCTCTTGCACAAACACATAGATGAAACTAGGCAGATTTCAAATATAGAGCATCCACTGGATAGGAAATAGAGCAGGTCATATTAAAGTCTGTTTGACAATAATATTATGACATGCAGAGTGTTGTAGATTTAGAGGGGGAAATAAATACATGGGGTAATGTGTAGTTTTGAATTTTAGATCTACCAGGCTAGAAGAACTTTTTGTCTAGCCTAGCTCATAGTCTGAACCCGAACTCACAGATCCTAGTAGGGCTGTTGGGAGTTTTCTATAATCCATAAACCAACGGGCTCTGCCGGAAGGTGAGTTGCTGCACTGCTTTGCACCACTGAAGTCTTAAATATGGCCCTCTGTTTTTAAATTCAGACAAGTGCCACAGGATGTTGGTGCAAGCAAAATAGGATTAAAAATACATGTCTATTGGCAAAACATGGACATGTCTCTGACTAGTATCCATTGTAACAGTTTAGTGCCCTCTTTACAGTGCTTTCTTCCCCTACCTCACACCCCAGACCAACATTGTAATACTGGGCTGTTTCATGTTTGGATAAGTGAAAACAAATCATGATTTGCCAGTTGAAAAGTGACGTTAACAAAAGAGTATTTTAACTTTGAAAAATGAAACAAGATCTTAACTATCACTATAAGTAATGGAAGCATGCTTTATCCAAGCAGTTGCTTTTGCAATTTGCTTTCAGAGGGAAACTTGGATACAAAATCACATTGACAGTTAAATTACATTGTTGGGGTGGTAAAGAATACTAATGTGAAGTTCCGCATTCAGTGAGCAAGGTGGAATTTTGCAAGTTTTGTTATTGCTTTATTTTACAATTAGCAAGCGAGCTTGATGCCATTTAGTTTGCTTTATTATTACTAATACATATCTATAAGGTATTTTGAAGCTCGGGTGCTGTTAATGTGTTAGTGTGTACATTGATAGACCAGTTACTGTTTTGGCTTGTGTTAGTTTAGTGCAGGGGTCTCCAAACCGGTCCTGGAGGGCCGGGTCCATGCCAGATTTTTTAAATAACTACATGTATCTCAATGGGGATATCCCAAAAATCTGGCATTAATCCTGCCCTCCAGGACCGGTTTGGCGACCCCTGGTTTAGTGGCTTCCTTCCTACTCCTCTAAGGTGGGGTGAAATATGCTTCATAATACACTGTGACCAACCTTTTATAGGCTATTTTGGTGATTGAAATGAGCGACAGAATCATATCTAAAAGCAAAGGATCTGTGGATAGGACTCCCATTGTCCTGGGTTTGATCTGTTCCTGTTGTGGGGACTAGGCCCAGACACACAAGTGTTGTAATGTTATATTGGGAAAAGTGTGGTAATGCTGTGTGGTGGGAATATAGTTGATTTCAGCAGATTCCAGACGTTTTCCACACAGAAAATGAGTAAACTCAGATTTTTGGCAAGTGTGAGGTTTGCATGGTAGTGTGGGAAAGATCATTTTGTGGGATTCACGCAAGGCATACCACCCTGGACTCCCCTAAGTTTTTATTTAACAACAAATATCCAGGTTTGGCACATTTCATTGGCTGGTGGAGTAGTCCAGGCCCAAATACCTCTTCTACCCTAATTTCCAAATCAGGTAATTTTTTGACAGGCAATGTCACAAAAGTGGGGTAGAGTTTTTTATCAGAGCAAGCATTGGAATGATGAGTAGCACAATTTTTTTTAATCCTCCAGAAGTTTCTCTGACAGAAATGTGAGGAAAACGTGCATTTTTAGGCAACGTTTAAGATTTGCAAGGCCTTAAGATTAAGAAAATATTGTGGGATCCACAAGAGTTACACCACCCTGGACTTCCTTGGAATTGTGTGTACGCTTGCAGCTTCCTAAAGTTTCAATCATAGAAATGTGAGAAAAACATGCATGAGGGAGGAGCAATGTGTCATTATATTTCCACTCTACAACTCTCCCTACCCTAGCTACTCTAGTTCTTTACTCACTTTGGCCCCATTCCACCACATCTCTGCATCGTGAACTGGTCTTCGTAAGCTTCGGGCCCCTCTACTCCCTGTAGTGACCCAGCCTGCATTTAAAGTAAGACCTGCCGTTGACAGGTACATGTACATTTTCCTTGTTTCATCCCTATTCCCCTTTTTTTCTCTTTTTTACTTGGTGTGCCTCAGAGACTGCCCTGTCCACAGGCATGTCATGGTATGGAAACTGTCTGCAAGGTTCTCGGCTTGCTTCATACCTACACTCCCCCCTTAAGCCAGGTATACGTACTGACCCCCTTGGCACCTGTTTTTCACCCTTCTATCTACCCAGCACCCCAGTCTTGCCCAAATCACTTGAGCCGACTGATCCCTGTTCGGCTAGTCCTTTCTTGTCATTGCTAGATGAGGTGCCCGCTCCTGATTAGGACCCAGGAGGATCTAACCCTATGCCTCCTCTATTTGACATGTTGACCGCACATCCCACTATTATTTCCTTTAATATTAATGATCTGACTCATTATATTAAGAATAAAAGATCTTATCATACCTTGCCTCCATGCGAGCCAATATCTCTCTCCTACAGGAGACCCACCTATTTCAAGGTGAGACCTAAAAATTGAAGAAAGATTGGGTGAGACACAGTATTTACAGCTATAGAGTACTCCCTCCCAATCTAGGGGTGGGCCATTCCACGACTGGCTCCCACAAATGGTGGGTAGCTATCATGATCCGGAAATTGCTCCCATGTGCATTTATGCAGATACACACTGGCAAAATTATGCATAGGGGACTGATCACACGGTGTGGGCTCTACCTACACCCCAATTGGGTCCACACAACACTTCCTAGCTGCCTTAGCAGACTTACAAAGGTGGGTGGCTCTGTCCACTTGGTCCTGGATGGAGACTAAAACCTGGCACAAGATGCGATCCTGGATCGCACTGAACCAATTGATGTGGTCCACCACAGGGATAGGGCAATCTTGACTGATATTTTGCACGAGATACCAGTCAAGAGATGCGTGCGCCAGGGCTGTGTCCTGGCTCCAACTCTGTTTCTCTTATATGTTAACGATATGGTTGAGTTCCTGCAAAAATCTAAACACGATTCCCCGAAACTAGGAGGGAACCATATTTGTGCATTAACATTTGCTGACGACACAATTCTGCTGTCGCAAACGACAAAGGGCTTGCAAAATCTTTTAAATACTCTTCATGAATATTGCAAACTAAAAGGCTTGGAAATAAACCAGTAAAAACTAACTACATGTCAATAAGATCCCATAAGTGTTTTAAAAATGATATAAAGCTGGATGGAGCGATCCAGTTTTGTTCATCCCGGGGTAACCATCGATTCAAAACGTTCATGGAACCCACAAATCGAGATCAATTTTAATGCAAAACTCAGCACCAATTATAAAAAAAAACTCTTTCCAACTATGACAGAGGCTATTACGCCAGCCCTATAAGTCTACAAATCCAGGGCTCAAACTGCTGCCTTGTATGGCTCAGAGCTGTGTGGGTGAGGGGGGGGGTGGGGGGGGGGTGGGGGGGTGGATCACCATCTGCCCTAACTGTGGGAGAAAATAAGGTTTTAAGAAGGCTAATCGCCCTTCCCCAAAATACACCTGTGATCCCCTTAATGTTTGACCTGGGCATAAAACGAATCAATCAAAGGGCGGTCTGGATGACTTTGTCATATTGGATCAGAATATGGACCACCGAGGAATTGCAACACTATAGACAAGCACTGAGTGAATTATTTGTTCTTGACATTCACGTCACTTTCGCGTGGTTGGCCCATATTCGCAAATTGCTTCTGGATCTGGGCTTGAGTAGATTCTGGGAACAACCGAGTACGCTGAACCCGGATTCAAAGCGGGAAATTAAAACCATTTACTGGAATTTTATTAGGCACAGTGTCACATTAAACTGTATATCTAGTACACTTACAACTCAATTTCTGATATTCAAAATAACCCTCTGTTTTGAATAGTTTTTAGATGAAATTGAACCTCTGCTTGCTAAGGTATTGTCTCTGAAATTCAGGTATGGTACTCACCAGATAAAGGCTTTCACATCCAAGTGGGGAAAGATACAGGAAGGGGGAAAAGACTGTAAGTGTACTCTGTGACATCTAGGAAGCAAGGAGGACATTGCGCATGTCTTATTTCTCTGCCCAGCTCACGCAAATCCTAGAAGGAAATGGATAAAACCTCTAGGCAGGAAATTGAGTTCTAGAAGATATACTGAAATGCTGAGTATCTTAAAAACTGACAGTTCCAAGCATATTGTATTTGGTGTCAGTAGATTTTTATTGGCTATCAATTTTATAGGGAGGAAAAAGGGCTTAAATTCTAAATTTTAAAACATTTAAAATATAATTTTATTCCCTATGGGACTCATATGAAGTTTAAATGTTCATGTTTATATAGTTAATGACAGCAAAAAACTACAAACCACATTTTAATTTTTGAACTATGTACTGTAAAAGAAGCCTTAATGAAATTGCACTCTGTACTTTGCACTTTATGGAACCCATCTTATTGCTGCTAACTGTAAATATTTAGGTCTCATGTACTGTAATGTAATCAACATGAGGATTAATGTATTGTATATGCTTTTTTAATAATGTTCTCCATATGCTATGACTTTGAAAAATGGCAGTGGTACCCCACTTTCCATATGTCCTAGACATGTTACCCATACCAATCCCTTTATAAAGATTGAGATCCATCAACAGGGGTATATCAAAACCTTTGTCCGAGGTAATATGAAAACCAGTCTGAAAGTGTCCAAACTAATAGCTCATATGTGTCAGGGAGGTCTTAGCATTCCATTGGTGGAGCATTATGTAGCATGCTAGTTATTATATAGGATGTTTTTCTATTAGGTATGTTGTATATTTCCTTTAAGTGTATTCCTTTAAGAGGCATGCATCCTTTTGAATGTGTTTGCATTCTATGTTCTGTTACACGTTGTTATAGAATCTAGTGTACCTTAGTGATGGTCAGTTTCCTGCTTGCAACTGATCCATTCAGACGTGCTCTTTCTTCTGGAATAATCCTTTCATCAACTCAATATTTGTTAGAAATGGGATCCCTGGCTGGCCAGGGCTGGCGCCAAAGTCAGTCAGAGACCACCACTCCTAAGTCAGGGCAAGGGAGTTACACGCCAAGATAACCCCTGCTCACCCTCTAGGTAACGTGGCGCGAGCAGCAAGGCTAAACTTGGAGGCGATATGAGTTAAGTATTTGCGCATGCACCCCAGCAACAACACCCAAGGCCCACCACAAAGGAAACTCCACACAAGGTTATATATGAAAATAGCCTTTGTATTACACCAAAACACATTAGATAAAAGCACACACTTTACAATGTGCCAGAGGCACGGGCAGAATTTACAGGGGATATGTACAAGACAGGGCCACCTGGACCACTGTCAGGAATCAGAAGTGACACTTTCAGAAATAGCACTTAGAATGTAAATTACTGTAGCACAAAATATATAAATATAGCACACAGCCAGTAATTACTGGTAACCAGGACCTCACTAGCACCACCTACACTAGGGGGAAAACAACCACCTAAGTATTACAATACCTGTAGGGGTGTAAGAACATAACACATGATGCAATGCATAACATTCATTCAGAGGTGTAAGAAGGGAAAACACATGATGCATCAACAATACATTCAGAGGTGCATAACAATAACAATTGCGCCAAACTCACAAGTCACCACCTGTGACTGTCCCTAGGCCAACTGGCCTCTCTAGGGCTAGGACGCCCTGTGTCCCAATGTCAGGGGGCCTAAACGAAGCAGCTGCCCACGAAGTGCTGGGCAGCTGTGTAGCAATTGTTGGGGCCAACACGATGGGGGAGCCTCACAGGCTCTGCAGAATGACTGTCCCCTTGGAGCCTCGCTGGGCTCTGAATAAACAAATGGTCCCTGAGCCTCTCTGGGCTCTTAAACAACAATGGGGCCCTGGAGCCTCGGGCTCCTAAATACAAATGCCCAAGAGCCCCTTGGACTCTGTAAAAAATGCGGCCACTGGTGGAGCCTTCAGGGCTTAAAACAAACAATGCCCCCTACTGGAGCCCTCGTGGCTCTGAGTAACCACTGAGCCTCTCTGGGCTCGAAAACAAGAATGCAGCCCGAGTGGAGCCTCTCGGGGCTCAAGCGACCCTGCAATACCCCCGGAGGTCCCGCTAATGAGAGGGGGCGGGGCAGACACCGGCAATGTGTCCCGACGCCCCCTCTCCTCTTTCACAGCACCAGCACTCACCGGGTTCTGGCGGGGGTCGTCCCTGGTGCTCCGGCTGCTCCTCAGGTGCCACGGGCGGGGCTCCCCTCTTCCGGGGCCTCGCCGACGGCCGAGCCGCGCCTCTGCTGATTTACCCCGGGGCTCTCCCTGCACATGAGAGCCCCGGCAGGCAGCTTCCGCCTACCTCTCTCCTGCCCCCGGCCTGCCTGACTTCCGGGTCGTGGCTGCGGGGGCGGGACTTCCGGTCTTCCTGCTCTCTAATTGGACGGCCAGCAGGAACACTTCCGGGTCGTCGCGGGCAGCGCGGCGGCCCGTCTCCGGCACTTCCAGGTGGAAGGGGTGAGTTTACTGAGGAGTGGGCTCCCTCGAGGTACACTTAAAAGATAGCGGCAAGGTCCCTGGCAGGGTGGGCACCTGCCAGAGGGCAAATTAATCAAAAATAAGCGAGGTGGGCACTCGCTAGGCAGGCAAAGCGCTCCTCAGCGCTAAAAGGCAATTTACAGCGCTCCCTGCGCTAAATGCAAAATACAGCGCTCTTAAGCGCTAGAAGGGGAAAGAAAAGCGCTCCCAGGCGCTAGGAACATCAGAAAGTGCTCCCCAGCGCTAGCAGTAGATAAAGGTCCAGAAAAAGTCGTTTCAAGGGGCAGGGGGCAAGGCTGGGCCCAGAGCCAGCTCACTGGGTCTCCAGGCAGGGAGACACTCCAAGTGGTGGTCCTCTGGCCCACCAGCAGCAACAGCAGCCCCCTCCAGATCCTGGAACAAGAACAACCTCTGTGGGGACACAGCCCCATTTTTATACACCACATTCCTTTGTCTGTAGGTGCAGGGTGGGAGAGAAACCAGTTGCAGCTGGTTCTTGAGTACTCTGTTTACCTCAACCACCCTCTCTATTCACTGGCAGGGCTTGGGTCATCAGTCGCACCACAGGGGGTGGAGCCAGCTTTGTGTAGGGAAAAGCCCAGCCCATTCAGGACACAGGTACACTCCTCCCCAGCCATCAGCATGCTAATCTCCCACTCACCACCGGGGCAGACCCATCCAGACTGCTGGAGCCAGGCTCACCAGCCTGCTCCAGCCAATCACACGCCAGGCATATTTTACACTAATATGCCAACTCCTGGAAATGGCATTTCTACATATGACACACTCATGCAACACACACCATTGCGAAGCATTCACTCTCACGAGTTCGCACATATCAAATTCGAACCTGTACACCCCACGCATCAGGAACTACCAGGGACACATACATTCCCCATGCATTCCTAAGGGAGGGCAGGCCTATCTAATCACATGCACTCAGAGTGTGCACGCACTTTCCACTGGGACACAGTGAAAGTGCCCAGAACCCAAAAATCACTACCACCAGGTCACCATTAAAAGCAAAAAGTCTAGGGGTGAACCTGCCATAAGGGCCAAGTCCAACAATATTGATTCATTATTTACTGGAATGCTAAAATAATTTGGTGACGATCGGAATTCTGTAGATTGTTTTGGGGAAAATCCCATATTTTTTTTTCTTCTCTGAAATCAATTTAATTTGGTTTCTGCCAAGTTGAATCTTCATTTTTTTTAATTGTTGAAATTCACAATTTTTTTTTGTGGATCTAGTGGTCTTTGAAACGTCTGGTTTATTTCTCAAAAAGTAAGGAGGAAATCAAACGTACCCAGGCAAGCAAGAACTCCTATCTCAGCGGTCAACTGTAAGTAAATTGATGTGCAGACGCTTTATATTGTAGCGGGAATTCCGTTCGCCTACAGAACTGTGCATAGAGACCTGGAACCTCGGTGAAGTAGGATGGCCGAAAACTCACCTCAGTACCCAAAATCCCCTTACCGAGCTAGCTACAGTGTCTCATTGGTCATAACAAACTCCCAATGCTTAGACAGACCAGAACATGAACTTAGAGTACCTCAGGAATCGTGGAACACATGAACACTCTTTCGTTATATAATCATCACAAACCAGAACGAGGAGTAAAAGAGGACACGTGCACGTTTGAAATATTTATTTACTAATGCAAGGTTCTCAAACGCAGTATATTGTATAATACCAACAAACATATTATAAGCAACAAAGTTATCAGCATAGTTATCAGTCCATAAAAGGCGAATGGTGAGAGCATACTAATATGCTGAAACAAATAGAAAATAACAATGTCTAATTCACACTCTCCCTATTTAGCATAGTATATTATATCTACGAAAGTCTCATTTGGGTTTTAGCAGGGCGGGCCTATACCTTAAAATCTCAGTGGCAGGACGATCACATCACCTCCCACCAGCTCTCTGCATGCGAAGCATATCAAGTGTGTTTTTGTGCGTTCAGCATCACAATATAAAACTCGCCTAGAGCCCGATTTTGGCAACAGCATGTGTATTATGTCTATAAGGGTGTGAAGATCAGACTTTACAATAACACTGGGTTAAGTTATCCGTGTAGCCTTCAGCACTCGGTGTGCAGACAGAGTGCAGAACAAAACTGATATCAGAGCAATAACATATTATTTCTCTAGTAAATCACGAAGCTCTTCTGGGTTGAAAGCTAAAACAACGATTATGTGTTGTGTGCAAAAGTGAAGCAAGAATGAAAAACGGCGTGCAAACATTTAATAAACTCATGCTAACTTAACACAATATATAGAAAAGAAGTAGCTATATGACACCCCCCAATGATCAGAGCACTGTCAAAAAATCATCTAAAGGCAGAACCTGGAAGGGGCTTAACCTGAAAACAGAGTTCAATAATAATGAACTAATCTATTCTCCAAACGTACATATGCAGGCCTATAGTGGCCAAATGTAATTGATCCAACCTTTGAAAATATAAGTCAATAGGTCTGGGACGTATATATAAATATTGTTCACACATAAAAAGGGGGCACTGTCCAAAAATATAAAAAGCACGTGCCGAAATAAGTAGAATAAACTCCATGGCATCTTACGATAGAATCGAATATGCAAAATATGCAGCCACAGCCTCCAATAAGAAATCACTGTCATCATCCGAAAACAGTTCAGCCATCCAATTAATTAGTGGGAAGGAACATACGTGCTGCTCCATCAACGGATCCTCTATTAACATCAGAGGACAACTCAGTGGGTTCTCAAGAAAGCTCCTTGCCAAGAACTCATGCGCTGCTGCGATTATATCCCAGCGACCCATTAGTCCATGCATCGCTGCCAAGGCCATAATCCTTTCGCCAGAACAAACCAACTTGTGAGCAACTACGGGGCTCATCAGATGATTTAAGTCGACTTCAGGAGACACCGTCAAGCAGAGACACAAATCAAGGGCCCAGTGTAAATCGCAGCTCAGGCAATGAAACACCAGCTGGACACATGTGAAATAGGAAAATCTAAACGATAATCTAAACGCCGTGCTTAAAGTCGGAAGCGGCAGGGTGCCATAGTAATCAAGCATCCGGTTGCGCAGCAGTGACAGGAGGGGCTCTTCTGCCCCTAATGCAGGATGGGCAGCCATTTGTAATGAAGCAAAATATCACCAAAATGCCTGCAGCTAAAGCCAGCAAGACAGGGAATACTCCGAACAACCTCGAAAAAATAGAATGAAAAAAGGCAGGGATGACCCCAAATATTTTTTCAAATGAAGTCACGAGACCACTGCAAACTAATTTAAAAAAGTGAGCCAGGCCGGAAGTGGAGGAGGCATTAAAGATTTGATGAACCAACTCGCTGAAATGTAACGGTAAATCAGTATTTAAAAGCGCTTGCACTTCTGTGCGTGTGTTAGCTATTTGAAGGACGAATGTTTCTCGGCCGAACTCAAGGCCACCTCTTTCTGAGACAAAAGGGCTCTTATTCTAGTCATACCATTGAACTCTGCTTTCAAGGTTGGGATGCGCAGCCAGATGGAAACATCTGAATTCCCATGCGTAGGGGGATACATTACATTTTTGCAGCACACCACACGCTCAGATACAGTTACCACATAAGCGATACCAACAATAAGACCACAACACTCCTCGTTATTCAACAGCAAATAACTACCATTTGCCAAAAGTGTAAACGTGGGAACAATTGCGGGTACAGGAGTCCCTTTCAAAACACAGGCCAGATAAGCCCATCTGCGCCCGTCCGCGCCTGGACCGTGCCCAGTGCCAGGACCCCTGGCCCCCGCAGTCACCAGCCCACCCGCCGGACCTACCACGCCACCGAACTCAACGCACTCAATGCCGGCTAAACCCCGGGTTGCTACCGAGCCACCCCGAGACGCACCCACGGACCCTTCTGCTGCCACTCCTGCAAGTTCACCTGCATCCGGACCTGCACTACTCCAGCACCGACCAAGACCAAGACGAGCAACAGCAGCAGCCACCTGAAGTGCATCCTGCTCAACACCCGCTCCGTCCACAGACACGCCGTCGAGCTCTGGAACCTGCTCGGCACAACTTCACCAGACGTCGCCTTCCTCACGGAAACCTGGATGAACGCCTCTTCAGCGCCCGACATCACCATCGCCATCCCAGACGGCTACAAGATCATCCGAAGGGACCGCATCAACCAGACCGCAGGAGGCATTGCTATCATCCACAAGAACACCATCCGCATCACGACCAACACCGACGACACCCTCGCACCCGCCGAGCACCTGCACTTTCATGTCCACATCAACCCCAAGACCACCCTCAGAGGCACCCTCATCTACAGACCCCCGGGACCACGCACACAATTCAGCGAAGACATCGCCGACTTTATCAGCCCACACGCCCTCCCCTCCGCTGACTACATCCTCCTCGGGGACCTCAACTTCCACCTGGAGAACAGCAACGACCGCAACACCACCACCCTGCTGGACAACCTCGCAAACCTCGAACTCAAGCAGCTGGTGACCACCCCCACCCACTACGCCCGACACACACTCGACCCAGTCTTCTCATCCAGCAAGGACATCACCTTCAGCCACGCCACCGGACTCCACTGGACGGACCACAGCTGCGTCCACTTCAGCTTCAGAAGGACCACGATCCACCACCACCAGCAACAGGTTGCACACAGAAGCTGGAACAAGATCACAGCCGACCAGCTCGCGACTTCCCTGAGCAAGAACCCACCCACCAGCGCAACGAACCCCAGCCAAGCGGCCACCAACCTCACGAAGTGGATCAGCGACTGCGCAGACGACCTCGACCCCCTGAGGACCCCGCCTAGCAGACCCGGCAGCAAGAAAGCCCCATGGTTCACCGACGAACTCAAGAGCCCCAAGAAGAACTGCCGAGCCCTCGAGAGAACCTGGCGCAGAGACCCTACACCGGACAACATGACTGCCCTCAATCTCACCACCTGAAAACACCACCAACTTTTCCACGCCACCAAGAAAACTGCATTCAAGGAACGACTGGACAACAACGCACACAACAGCAAGGAACTCTTCAACATCGTTAAAGAGCTCTCCATTCCCAACGCCGGAAACAACAACATCACCCCTTCGTAAGACCTCTGCAACTCCCTCGCCTCCTACTTCCACAACAAGATCGCGGACATACACAACAGCTTCAGCACTCACCAAGTCTTCAACAAGGCCGACGCTGTCATCGCACCCCACCTACGGGACATCATCAACACCTCCTTCGACACTGGTACCTTCCCGGAGAGCTGGAAGCATGCCGAACTCAGCGCTCTACTAAAGAAGCCATCAGCCGACCCCACCGACCTCGAGAACTACCGCCCCATCTCGCTGCTCCCATTCCCTGCAAAAGTCATAGAGAAGACCGTCAACAAGCAGCTGGCCACCTTCCTCGAGACGAACGGATCCCTCGACCTCTCCCAGTCGGGCTTCCGGGCCAACCACAGCACCGAGACCGCCCTGATCGCAGCCACCGATGACATCCGAGCCCTGCTTGACAACGGAGAAACAGCAGCCCTCATCCTCCTAGACCTCTCCGCGGCCTTCGACACTGTCTGCCACCGTACACTAGTGCAGCGACTCAGCAATGTCGGAATCCAGGAGAAGGCACTGGAGTGGATCATCTCCTTCCTCGCCGGAAGGACACAGAGAGTCCGCCTCCCCCCGTTCAGATCTGAAGCCACCGAAGTCATCTGCGGCGTTCCTCAAGGCTCCTCGCTCAGTCCAACCCTCTTCAACATCTACATGAGCCCCCTCGCAGACATCGCACGCCAGCATAACCTCAACATCATCTCCTATGCCGACGACACCCAGCTGATCCTCTCCCTCACCAACGACACCGCCAGAGCCAACCTTCATGAAGGGATGAAAGAGGTAGCCGAATGGATGAAGAACAGCCGCCTGAAATTGAACTCGGACAAGATGGAAGTCCTCATCCTGGGATCCTCACCCTCCGCCTGGGACGACTCCTGGTGGCCCCCCGCCCTAGGCAGCGCACCCAAACCAACAGACCACGCACGCAACCTGGGCTTCATCCTGGACTCCTCCCTCTCCATGAAGAGACAAGTCAACGCCGTCTCCTCGTCGTGCTTCAACATCCTGCGCATGCTACGTAAGATGTTTCGGTGGATCCCCACCGAGACCAGGAAGACGGTCACCCAGGCCCTCGTTACCAGCCGTCTGGACAACGGCAACTCCCTCTACGCCGGAACCACCGCCAAACTCCAGAAGAGACTCCAGCGGATCCAGAACGCCTCAGCACGACTCATCCTGGACATCCCCCGTCGCAGCCACATCTCCGGACACCTGAGAGACCTGCACTGGCTCCCGGTCAACAAGAGAATCACCTTCCGTCTCCTCACCCACACACACAAAGCCCTATACAACCAAGGCCCAGAATACCTCAACAGCTGCCTCAACTTCTATGCCCCCAAATCGACCGGCCACGCCCTCGCCGCCGTCCTCCCCATCCGAAGAGCCACCACAGGGGGACGGTCCTTCTCCTACCTCGCCGCCAAGACATGGAACTCCCTCCCGACCCACCTCCACCTGACCCAGGACCACCTCACCTTCAGGAAGCAACTCAAGACCTGGATGTTCGAGCAGTAGCGGACCCCCCTCCCCTAGCGCCTTGAGACCCTCTGGGTGAGTAGTGCGCTATATAAATGCTTTGATTGATTGATTGATAAGGCCGCTCCTGGTTGCAGGAACCATGCAATTGAATGTGTCTGCATTTTAATGAATGGTCAGGGGACTCTGTGCATTCTTCTCAATTCAGATAAACTTCTCTGCTGTCTTTCAGGCACCTATATGTGAAGGGAGGAGACCATGCTTCATGGAGGAAGGCACCTCCCAACGGTTCATAACGTCCTATTGCCACATGTCGCATACAACTAGTGAATTTGTACAACGCGAATGGTAATGTAATTAATCCGTGGATAAGCCAACGTGCATCAGTGGCCTCAGCAACAGAGAATGGTAAAGAATCCAACCTCTCAATGTGTAACATGGAAAATGATGCATCTCGCATTGAAAGCATGCGCTGTTTGTCAGTCAAATTAAATGGGGCAAAGAGAGAGGAAACGTTCATGTAATTCCATGGCACACGGCCAGATTTGAGAGTCTGTAGAGTCCATGCAAACTGCATCACAGAACGCAGTTGATTTTGGCCTTGGTATAAAACAGACACCTCATCATTTATAATATCAACTACAGAAGAAACAATGTTATTCAAAGTGTATATGCGGGAAGAAAGCATGTTAATACTGTTATCTACAACTGCAAGCACCTTTTCTAAATTTGCTTAATCAATTGCTCTCAGGCGCTTAGTGGCCTCAATCTGTGATAGCTTCCAAATTTCATTGTAAGCAGCATAAAACCAACGTTTAGATCTACCACTTGCCGGGCCTTTAATGAAATCATTAATATCCACCTCATCAGTCAGCTTAGATAGATGTAATTTAACAGCAGCTAATGTAGAATGTTGTAACCAATTTTGACATAATTTGCCAACTGAATATGTTGTAACAGTGTGGTCAGGATCAAAACGTGGATCAGGCCTGATTCGTGTAAAACCTTCAGTTAAACCCAGAAAGCGATGTTGGTAAGAGTTAGAGCTTCTGTGCCATATCAGCCAACCCTTTGGATCAAAACTGGACACATTAAATGATGCATTACCTAGTAATGTCTGCAATTCTCTAATGGAAAATTTTGTGTAATTATCCCAACCAGGATATTCTTCCAAATCAGGGACAGCAGGGGTATTTAACTTTTTTGAAGTAGCCAATCCAAAGCACGTTGTCTGAGAAATAGTAGAATTCAAAAACAACATGTGATTCGGGATGAGACATGCACGGTACAAAGCCTCAGTGCCTTGTACCTGCCAACTTTTAGAACCCCAAACCGATTTAAGGTCAATGGATTCTTTCCATAGCTCATAGCCTTCTACAGCTAGTTTGTCTAGAAAGGACTTCGAATACAATAATTTAGTATCAGTAAGTCTAACTTTGGACATCGGCTTCTGTGTCATCTTAAAATAAAAGGACTCAGGACTTGATTTATTAAAGTCGGTAAAGTAAGTGTACTTCTTCAAAAATGTACTGGAGCTGCCTTGTAATGGTGCTGGGCAATGTTCCCACTGTGTGTAATTCACAGTACTCCTTCTGGAACTTGTTTTATGCAGGAAATGATTACCATAATGTTGAAAGCAAAATAAGTCACCATAATTAGCAGATTGTAAATATAAATCCTCAGCATCAAAGGCAGCATAATATTTTAAATCAGTAAAAATGATTCTACGGCCTGAACATTCCAATCATCAGAACGTATGTTTTGTTTAACCACATCCCCCATGTTCACTCTAAGTACATTTGGGACTTTAACCACTTCAGTTGGGCCATGAATTTGAAATTTAACTCCATCCCACACAATCCCATCAAGAACTGGCCATGCTGTGATGTTAACAAAGTTCAAGTCTCTTTTCAGTCTGTGTGCAGAATGTGAAGAGGATAAGGGGGCCAAAGTTCCATTAAGATGCCGAATGCATGTTCTCTCCTCGACATAGTGTCCATCCATGAGTCGAAAAAAATAAAACACAAAACCAAATGACATAAAAAGGTATACTGAAAAAAGCATTAGCCAAATATATGTCCAAGGGGGAACCAAAAAATGTTTTTTGAATAAAGAGACATAGATTGCACAACTGGAGGGTTTTGTCGAAGTCACTGAAGCAGAGTCAAATGAGAATCTAGAGTCTGTGGCCAAACGTGTTTGTAAATCAGGCATTGATAAATCAGCAGGAAAGGAATAATGGAGGTCATCATTGTTATTAACTGGGAACTTGTTTAGCAAAGGATTGGAAATGACAGGCATCTCTAAGGCCACTTCTGGCTCAGCAGCTGCAGTAATGGCCAAAACAGAATTTCTCACAATCGAAGGACATGAGACTGCCGGTGTCATACTATGAAGAATCGGCCACCCTGTGTATCTTGACATTGTCAATTGAGATAAACCTGTTTTCCTTATGACCTGGAAGTGGTGGTAAAATGACTGTTCTCGTGCCCTTCACTCCAAGAACGGGGACCGGTGCTCGATAGGAAGGACCAAATTCTTTCTTGTTGTCGATCTTCTCTCGAACCAGTTCTCCAACTTTGGGTAGCCAGCCAACTACCGGGATCTGCAAGGCATCATCCGATGTGGAGGGCAAATGTTCTTCTGCAAGACTGTCTCTGGTCTTTTGTATGTCCTGTAAAACAGCACAATGTTCATCTACGTCAAAGGCCGTGCCTTGAGCCACGCAGTCTAGACCGTCGAGGTCAGGGACGTACATATTGATATCAAAGAGCATTTCGTACGGGGTCCGCCCACCCAGAGACCTTCTAGGGAGATTATTAAGAGCACGCTGCACGCCATTGAGGTGGGCCAGACAGTTTCTGCCAGTGCCTATAATTCGAGCTGTCAAAGATTGCTTTAAGTCACGGTTCATTCGTTCCACTACACTGTTACCCTCAGGTCTGTACAGAGACGAAAACTTGACTTGGACCCGCAACGAAACCATAGCATCCTTATACGCCTTTGAGGCGAAAGCCGGACCCTGTTCCGAATGGAAGGTACCACAGGCAAAAATCCCTACAAAGACACGCAAATCTCTTATGACAGTCCGTGAATCAGCGCTGCGATGGGGCCATACCCACACAAAGCGTGTGCATGAAACAACTGCTACTAAGATGTACTTATACGCAGTATCAGAAGAAAAAGGACCGCAGTGATCTAAATAAACGCATCCTAGTGGTTTATTAGAAATGTACATCTGTGTCTGTGGTGGACGCGCAGCAGTCGAAGGCTTAATCTGCTGGCAAATGTCACATTGAAGGACATAATCACGCGTCTGTTTGTACAGTCCCCGCCACCAGAACCTCTGTTGTAGCTGAGTTACAGTGGCTGAGACGCCCGCATGAGCAGACGCCACACCTTCATGAGCCGCTGTAATCAGAGTAGCTCTGCGATCCGAGTTGGAAACCAAACGTTCGCCAACATCAGGAATTTTCACATAAGGAAACTTATCGGGACTTAAGTGGTATGTGTACTTCGAAGGGAACCCCGCAGGATATTTACCTCCCTTCTCAGTGGCAGCAACAGCCGCCAAGATGTCATCATCTATTTTACTTTTGGACCATGTAACTGCTGCAACTAAATATTTGGATACTGCTGATTTTGCTGCTTCATCAGCAAGCGAATTACCGACAGCGTGGACTCCCACGCGCTGATGGCCGAGAGTATGAATCACAAACACAAGTGGCAACTGCTCTTTAGGCTCAGCCACTCGGACCCAGATCATTTTATGTTTTATTGTGCTACCCTTGGAATCACGAAATTCATTCTGTATCCAATAGATTAAGTTCTCATTGTAAGACTGGACACAGTAGTAAGAATCACTTACGATAAGAGTAGTCACCCTAGGATCTGCGTACTCCAATGCAAGCATCAAAGAACGAAGCTCTGCCAATTGTGCAGTGCAGTCTCCGAGTGTCTGCGTGTGCACGACACTGGACTTGTACTCATCGTTCACCATGGCACCAACCACAATGGCGCATGCGGAAACGTAGGCATGTTTAGAGCCATGCGCAACCTGCGCCGAACCATCGGTGTAAATGATGCAATGGAAATCCTCCAGGGGTCGCATTGCTAAAGGAGTTGGATGAACAAATTCATACTGTAAGGACTCCTGCGACCTTAATTTGGCATCAAAAATAAACGTGACATCCATTCCTGAGATGACAAGGACGCTGCCCATTGAATCCACCGAGGGTGCAAAGCTTTAGAATTAGGTACACTGGGTTTTGTGACTGCCTCCAAGGCAGGACACGGGGTAACAACCAACATGCGTTTTCCCTGTGACAGGGCACGTTCTTTAGGAATTGCCATCTGCACAGCCATCAAAACTTTCTCCACAGTGGAAAAGCGCAATTCAGCCGAAGTGTACAAGTGTGACTTGTAAGCAATAGGTACTGTGTCTCCTTCATTAAAAGTCAGGTACGTGAAACCTACCGTCCCAGGGATAATTCTTATCACCAGGTTGGTCTGATTATCACGAGTCAGTAGGAATTAAGAAGCGAGCAGATCAGCCTGCAAAGACTGCAGTATAGCCAAATGCTCAGGCAGCCAGCATGACTTGGAAAAAGATGGTTGTATCAAAGCATACAAAGGCTTGATACGCTGGGCATATTCCGGAATGTAAGTTCTCCCGAAATTCAAAAAGCCCAGTAAAGATTGTAATTTTTTCAGTGTTGTTGGAGCGCGCAATTGTGCGCATTTCTCCAGGAAGTGAGGAGCCAATCCCTTTCCTTCATTGTTAAGCTCGTAGCCCAGAAACAACACTGTGTACTCAGCAATGTGCGATTTTGCAAAGTTGAACTTGTAACCTAAGTTTGCAAAGGTACAAATAATTCCATTTACTCGACACAGATGCTCCCAAAGTTCGTCGTCTGTGAGATATATATCATCCACATACGAACAAGCATCCGGGTCGATTCTCTCCAAAAGGGAGACTATGCGGGCGGAAAAAACCCCAGGACTATTCCTATAGCCCATAGGGAGATGCCGAAAGTGTTTTTGGACACCGCCGCATGTAAAACTGGTCCATTGGGAACTCATAGCATCCAATTGGTGGGCATAGAAACCATTAGAAATGTCAAGCGTGGTCTTAAACCGCTTACGCACAAGACTATTCACAAGAGCAGAACCGTGAGTATTCTGAACTGCACAGTTACCGCAATGCGAGTTTAAATGCCGGTAATCTAAATCCAAAGGAAACGAACCGTCAGGCTTGTTTACAGTAAAAAGATGGTTATTCATTGGTGACACACACGTTTCAATTATACCTTGATATTCCAATTGTTCAAGGATCGCCGCAACGGAAGCTTTCGCTTCACGTCTAATGGGATATTGAGGTTGAGGCTGCGGCTGAGACCGTAAAGGTATCTCGTGGCGCGGGGACAATTTATCCCACCCACATTGATTACGGTACACAGCCGGCGCCAGATTTAGAGCCCACTCTTCTGCAAAATGCTGCGCATTCTCCTTCGAGACTGTGTTCGCGAAACTGGGGAGGATTACCTCCTCCCCTCGCGGAGCTGCGAGCACAAAAGGTGGGGGCCAGTCAGACTCCGAAAGCAAAATGTCATATGTAGACGAAAGATTTTCCCAAAATACCCCTTTTATGGTTCGCTGTATGTCACCTTCAATTAACAGGACAATTTCAAAAAGTCTATCAGGGGGAGCAACTCTTGTGTCAGCTGTTTCAATGACAACATAAGTATCAGTCGCTGTCACCTTCAGTAGTGGACGGAGCGCCTCTGTCACTATGGTTATCTCCGCCGCGCTGTCCAGCAAGGTCAGAGCCCACGTCAGATTCCGAAGCCGCGTTCTCACTATCTGGGGCATATCGATGCGCTGTTAAGGCTGCGACTTTCTTCTTCGCAAACTGTGGTCTCCTAGGCGTAGAGCCCTCCTGCTTTTCTGCACCGTTCCTCGGGCCGGGCTGGTCACGTCCTTGCAGACCACCCCGACCCCTGCCGCCCCCTCCAACACCGGTCGTTGAAGCTGATGAGTCCTGAAAGGAACGAGGAGAGCGCTGGTCAGAAGCCTGAAATCTATCAGGAATCTTAATCGTCGCGTGGTCGCGCAAGTGATAAACACGTTCCGACTGAGTAGGTAACGGAGACGCAGGGCGAGAAACCTGTGTTTGTTGTTGTTGCGGTTGCCTTCCCTGTTTCTGTTTTTTAGGCCAATTTTGTTTATTGGACTTGGGCTGAACCTCAGTCTCCGAAGTTTGTCCCTGGGGCTGCTTTTTCTCTTTAGCAGAAAAAGGCTTAACGCCCCTACTATTGCGACCAACGGTCTTATAATCCGCAACAATAATTCTCGCTAACTGATGGGGTTTCTCGGCCTCGGCAAGTGCCGCTAACGCGTTAGCAACCTGAAAATTCACTGCATCTCCCTTGACATTAGCAAGGATTAGATCGCAAACTACGTGAAAGGTGCCACACAGGCGCATACCCAACTCGACCACAGATTCCGGTCCGTGATCATCTTGAACACGTTTAAGGACTGAAGACAGCACGGACATAGACGGGGTGCCGTAGCACCGTGCATAGACCGCTGCAAAAGTCTTTCCCCATGTCTCACAGTCAGCAAGTTCAGGAGCCAAATCCTTCGGCAAACTAAGGGTAAGAATCCGGTGTTTTTCACCAGGAGTCGTATTAGGAAATACAGCTTCCAGCTGGTCAAATTTCTCGGCAAGCCAGAAAGGAAAATAATCCTTTTCCTGGGGCTTCTTGCCCATTACAGCATTGACCATGACGGGGCTGATTTTCAAACCACTCTGCCCTGCCAGAAGCGCCGCACCCCCCGGGGCTCCACCCGGAAGATTACGGCCCATGTAATGCACTAATACTCTAATCACGGCAATCGCGACTACATGTAGTCGTCGTATGTCAGCCAAATTACAATTGCCGTGTAGAGGATGAGGAGTAAATCCAGCCAAAACAGGCCAACTAGCGCCTGGAATGGACAAAGGACCCAACCTCGGAGCGGTTAAAGAGTGGGGTAGGGCGCCACCAAACCAAACTCTATGCTGCCAAACATCAATAGGTACTTCCTGTGCTCTGTACGGAGTATACACATTAGGTACAACAGTGGGAGTGTACGTGTGGAATACGCCTGAATTTGCGTCCACTGCCGGAAATGTCACCCATGAATAAAATAGTTTGTAAGGGTAAGCATGTTCCGCACTCACCATTATCACAGCCAAGCCTTCAAGTGGAACATTGTAAGCCCGCAAATGATCTCGCACCGCAATGCGACTATGCAGCGGAATGTCCACGGCAGCCATGATAGCACACAAAAAAGAAAAAACAAAGTAAACTTTGTAGCGCAACTGGGTCGTAATTCAAGGAAACCGTTTTAGTAAGAATCAAGCTTGAAAAGACCTATTTCAAAAATAGGTAGGTTTTTCCGACACCACTGTTTACCAGAAACGTCAGTGAAGGGGTTAAGGATTGAATGATATACTACTCGAGTGTCATGATATAAGGCCAACAGCATATGGGCGCCATGTAGCGGGAATTCCGTTCTCCTACAGAACTATGCATAGAGACCTGGAACCTCGGTGAATTAGGATGGCCCAAAACTCACCCCAGTACCCAAAATCCCCTTACTGAGCTAGCTACAGTGTCTCATTGGTCATAACAAACTCCCAATGCTTAGACAGACCAGAACATGAACTTAGAGTTCCTCAGGAATCGTGGAACACATGAACACTCTTTCGTTATATAATCATCACAAACCAGAACGAGGAGTAAAAGAGGACACATGCACGTTTGAAATATTTATTTACTAATGCATGGTTCTCAAACGCAGTGTCTTGTATAATACTAACAAACATAGTATAAGAAACAAAGTTATCAGCATAGTTATCAGTCCATAAAGGCGAATGGTGAGAGCATACTAATATGCTGAAATGAATAGAAATTAACAATGTCTAATTCACACTCTCCCTATTTAGCATAGTATATTATATCTATGAAGGTCTCATTTGGGTTTTAGCAGGGCGGGCCCATACCTTAAAATCTCAGTGGCAGGACGATCACATCACCTCCCACCAGCTCTCTGCATGCGAAGCATATCAAGTATGTTTTTGTGCGTTCAGCATCACAATATAAAACTCGCCTAGAGCCCGATTTTGGCAACAGCATGTGTATTATCTCTATAAGGGTGCGAAGAGCAGACCTTACAATAACACTGGGTTAAGTTATCCGTGTAGCCTTCAGCACTCGGTGTGCAGAGAGAGTGCAGAACAAAACTGATATCAGAGCAATAACATATTATTTCTCTAGTAAATCACGAAGCTCTTCTGGGTTGAAAGCTAAAACAACAATTATGTGTTGTGTGCAAAAGTGAAGCAAGAATGAAAAACGGCGTGCAAACATTTAATAAACTCATGCTAACTTAACACAATATATAGAAAAGAAGTAGCTATATGACAATATATATATATATATATATATATATATATATATATATATATATATATATATATATATATATATATATATATATATTCTTCCTTCTTCTACAAATCGTCTTGAACACAGTGCGTTGAAAGGTGTTTGCTATTTACCTTTGAATCGCGTCTTCGTTGCCGACTTCACAGCTCTGCTCGCGCCCGCGTTCTGAGGCAGCGGTGCATAGCAATGCTTCAAGTGACGCGCATCACGTCAGACGCCTTGCCTTGCGATTGTGTCATATAAAAGGTCAAAACAACGTGACCTCACGTAACGTATACGTGCCTCCATTTTGGATTTTATGAAAACTTCTTTCGTTCACGTCTGATTCAGATTCCTCGTCTGATTTTCATATGATTTTCTCCGCAAGTAAATTTGGTTATTTTTTTTCTGTTTGGCACATTTCTGAACTTTCTTTCTGATACATTTTAAATGCTGTGCACATTTTGTTAAGCATTCTATTTCGCTACCTGCACCATGAGTAATACAAATGACTCTTCAGCTTTTACCAGCACTTGCAATGCTTCTTATTCTTCTTCATGCATTAATGTTAACATCAGCGCACCCAAAGAGTTTTTAATTTCACCTGGTGAACCAATCATTAAGTGGACAGAATGGAAAGACTATTTTTTAAATTACATTACCACTTTAGAAGATAATGTCGGTATTTTGTCTGCTGATAGGAAAATGAGAATGCTTTTATATAGTTTTGGTCCTGAATGATTAAGGGTTTACAACCAGATATAAAAAAACCAGAAAGGTCAGGTGACTTTGATATTTTCAAATGCAAAAACAACAATTGATGGACAGAATGCAGAACAATGTCATACATTCACCCCAGCACAGAGATCTGGGCCTAAATCCATCGTTTTTTTGCACTCCACACCACCCCAGTTCAGACATGGTCATATGCAAATCAGCCTTGACCCTGAGCCTCATGGGAACAGTCCAGCCCGAACTGCCAAGCCATGTCTTTCCTGGACGGGATCAAGCATCCTAGGACCGGTTTCTGGCCATCAGCCGTCTTCAGCCAGGATAGCTTGACTCCAGTGGTGTGGAGAGCATGGGACTCACGTCTGAGCATACCCATCCCACTCAGGGTGACAAATGCAAAAACAACAATTGATGGACATAATGCTGAACATAGTCATACATTCACCCCAGTACAGAGATCTGGGCCTAAATCCATTGTTTTTTTGCACTCCACACCACCCCAGTTCAGACATGGCAATAGGCAAATCAGCCTTGACCCTGTGCCTCATGGGAACAGTCCAGCCCAAACTGCCAAGCCATGTCTTTCCTGGACCGGAATCAAGCATCCTAGGACCGGTTTCTGGCTATCAGCCGTCTTCAGTCAGGATAGCTTGACTCCAGTGGTGTGGAGAGCATGGGACTCACGTCTGAGCATACCCATCCCACTCGGGGTGATAAATGCAAAAACAATTGATGGACAGAATGCAGAACAATGTCATACATTCACCCCAATACAGAGATCTGGGCCTAAATCCATCTTTTTTTGCACTCCATACCACTCCAGTTCAGACATGGCCATATGTAAATCAGCCTTGACCCCCTGTGCCTCATGGGAAAAGTCCAGCCCGAACTGCCAAGCCATGTCTTTCCTGGACCTTGATATTTTCAATGCAGCCATTTCAGATTTGACTGAGCAATATTCACCTACAGTCTGCATTGGTGTTGCTACAGTACCTTTTTCAAACGCAAACAGCTTCAACATGAAACAGTGGAAGATTATGTCTCTCAGCTTGAAATTCTAGCTGCACATTGTAAATTTGGCATGTTACACAAAGAACTCATTAGAGACCAAGTTGTTGTTTGTACAAGGAACAAAACCATCCAGGATAGACTTTGGATTGAGGGAGAATCTAGCCTTAAGGATGTTATAAACTTGTTAAAAAAAGCTGAGCTCTCAGACAGAAGTTCAAAAGCGTTATCAGAACAGTCTGAATCTGCGTCAACTTCCACTCCTACTGTTAACAAGATTTCTGACAATAAGAAAGGCAATGAGTATTCTAAAAGAAAAGGTAACAAGAAGTCGCAATTCAACAAGAATTTTCATAGAAAATCCTTCAATTACAGACCGTTTAACAAATCAAAGTCTAACCAAAATAACTCTTTCACTTTTGCGTGCTACCATTGTGGAGACAAAAATCATAATGCAGGTTCCAAAAAGTGCCCGGCAAGATCTGCGAAATGTTCTAATTATGGTGTTGTAGGACATTATGCTAAAGTGTGTAATAAGAGCTCGAATCACCGCCCTAAAGTATCTTGCATTACTGACACTGATTCTTCTGATTACGATTCTGATGTGAGAAATTCTACACCCAATCCTACTGGAAACATACAGTGTAATCTATACTACTATTATAAAGAGAGAACAGAAACCTTTTGGCAAGGTAAACTCGGGAACCACAGCACCAATCCACACACCCAATACATTGTTGGAATCCTCAGGGTGTGTAGATGGACATAGGCAACATAAAATTAAAATAAAACGTAAATTAAAAAATTAAAATTTAAAAACAAAGTAGTCCCCTAAAACTAGCGCCGGCCGCGACGTAGCGCTGACCGCGACCTAGACGTGCGTGATGATGACAGGTGGGGAGGAGCAGTGACGAGCGGCGAGGAGTGGCGGTGAAGTCCGGAGCGGGCGGATCAGGTAAGGCAAAACGAGGCGGGAGGTGGTCTGGGCAATGTCGGGGTGGGCGGGGGCGGCGAGGCGGGAGGGAGGTGGGCGGGAGGCGGTCTGGGCAATGTCGGTGCGGGCGGGGGCCCAGGCGGGAGTGCACAGGAGCATAAAATGCTGCCCCCAGCCCCCTTCAGCCCCGGGCAACGCCGGGGCGGGCTGCTAGTAAAGTTTTAAATGTAGGAGAAAATGAAAGAAGCAAACCTTAATGTGTTGTAAAGTTTTGTGGTATTCCTTTACAGGTTGCTGCAGACTCTGGTTTTCCCTTTACTATTATTAACAAAGAGGTTTGGGAAAAAGAATTGGTCAAAGACTTGGGTCCTCATCTGGAACCTACTGATGTTTTTCCGGAAAGTTTTACTGGTGACAAAATCGATATGTTAGGTTTCCGTCCATTAGTATTTGAATTAAAAAATCGTACTGCTTTATGTAAATTGTATATTGCTATTGATGGTCCTTCTGTGTTAGATTGGAAGGATCAAAGATCTTTGCATATTATTCTCGATCCCAACAGCCCTGAACAAGTTCTGGTTACTGGTGAAGATACTAAGAATTGGGCGCTCAAGGAATTTCCTAATGTATTTTCAGGTAAGACTGGTAAATTTAGAGGTTTCTCTCACCACATAAAATTGAAAAGCAATGCCATTCCTAAAGTTCATAAGGTACACAACATACCAATAATTGTTAGAGATGAGGTCAAGAATGAATTACTTAAATTACAAGAGAATGGTATAATAGAACCCATTGAGACGGCGGAGTGGATTTCTCCATTGGTTGTTGCCAGACAGGCCAATGGAAAAATTCGCTTGTGTGTAGATTTAAGGAATTTAAACAACAATATAATAGTGGACCAATATCCTCTACCAAGGATTGATGAAATGTTATCATTAACTCGCGGAGCCAAATATTTTTTTACTCTTGATTTGTCCTCAGCGTACCACCAGATTACTTTACATCATTCTAGTCGAGATCTCACTGCATTTTGTACTCCTTTTGGGGGTTTTCGTTTTCGCCGCATGCCTTTTAGGCTGGCGTGCGCGGCTGCGGTATTTCAACGACTTATGACACAACCTTTTGGAGACATGCATGGTGTCATCTTCTTCCAAGATGATATTCTTATAATGGGAAGGAATGCACGTCAACATGATTCCAGATTAAGAAAAGTTTTGAGTGTTTTGAATGATAAGGGTCTGACTGCTGAAATTTCTAAGTGTAAGTTTTCAGAAGACAAGGTGGTGTACTTGAGTCATGAGATTGGTGAGCAAGTTATAAGACCTAAAACTAAATTGGTAAGAGCCATTTTGGATGCACCTTCTCCTAAATCCAAAGATGACTTAAGATCATTTTTAGGCCTAGCCGAGTTCTATTCTAAATTTGTTTCAAATCTTTCAGAGAAAACCTATCCTATGAGAAATCTATTAAAAAATAAAGTCCCTTTCACATGTTCCCAAGAATGTCAGCAAGCTTTTGTTATGGTTAAGAATGCAATTTGTCATGCTCCCAACTTGCAAGGGTTTGACCCCAGTGCTTCTACATTTGTTACTACTGACGCGAGTTCCAAAGGTCTGGGTGCTGTTTTAACGCAGATGTCAGAATGCAATCAAGAAGTTGTGATTGCATTTGCATCCAGATCTTTGACACCTACAGAGGAAAAATATTCCGTAATTGAAAGGGAGACTCTTGCAGTAGTGTGGGGAGTGGAACATTTTAGGAAATTCATTTGGGGAAAGAGTTTCTGTGTGAGAACAGACCATATGGCTGAGATACCCGCCACCCCCTCTCAACACAATCCCCAAAAGGAGGGAAACCGGAAACAGTTCTTGAAGTTTTTGGATGTGGGATGGAGTGACCATCCCGGCCGTATTTATTAAAACAAAAAATTTAAAACATTAAACGTTTTCATGTTATGTACAATTTCATTATCACATTACGAGTTTGGCTAACCTTAACATAATCTCTAATACAGAGGTTCTCCTAGCCGAACTAGCATCCTACAAAAACATTCTCTAAGAACACTGAAATTGTACATCCTAACGTTTAAGGGCCAACGGCAAGGTCATAACCGGTGTCAAGATCCCTAACCAGACTTACCCCTCCCACTTGGGAGGGGCGACAGCACAGAGGCTTACCTCAAGTGCAACTACTAACAATTTCCCTTGTCTTGACGGGGGCACTTAAGACTCGACGCCATTTAAAGGTCGTTCGAACACTTGTGTGTGGTATCTAGAAGGTATCGTTGACCTCTCCCCACCCCACACAACTTACCGCATCTGCCGTCGCAGATGACACTGGCCCCGGGAAATTCCCCAGGAGGGGGCTGTAACCCCTCCTACAAAGGAAGGGGCCTTGACCGCCTTTCCTTTACTTCCGGCGTCCCGCCCTTAGACGGGACCGCCTCCCCACTGAGGGGCCAATGGCCACCTCTCCCGAGCGCTCCCATCCGTGTTGGGTGACGCCCACTCATAGGGATCTACCAATTAGTGCTCACCGATCATGACCTTACCGCCTACCAAAAATAAATACGACAATTCTTACTCAAACCTATGAAAACATTGGTCGCTACGACCGAAAGAACATGCTAGAAATGTAACACTACATCAAATCATTTTAATCGTAACAACCTAGACGAGATTCACCATTCTTTATTATGATTTAACCACAAACTGATACTGTCACAGCCTGTAAACGAGATGGAAAAACAAACTTATAAATTCACTTTATTGCACAACAACTTGCTGTCCTCAGGGGCTGGTGGGTGGGTCAAAATTGGCTCTTCGTTCCGTCCCGAGCTCACGTGTAGCGAGGAGGTGCAGCTTCGGAGCACAAGAACAAGAGGACGTCTTCTGGTCTTGTGCCTTCTTTTATCCGTCTTCAGGGCGGGCGAAAACCCGCCCCTGCCTGCCCCGAGGGCGTGGCTGGCTGCGTCGGTGTCTAGGCCAGCCCACTCTAGGGCGGGAAAAAGCGCGCCCCGGCTACGCCGCTTCGGGCACATCAGCCGAGACGCGCCTCCCGCCCAAAAATGGCTTCCCGGGGGGATCGAGGCACTCATCCATACGTTCGGGGGGACCGAGTGGTCGCCCCTTTCCATATGGCTGAGATACCCGCCACCCCCTCTCAACACAATCCCCAAAAGGAGGGAAACCGGAAACAGTTCTTGAAGTTTTTGGATGTGGGATGGAGTGACCATCCCGGCCGTATTTATTAAAACAAAAAATTTAAAACATTAAACGTTTTCATGTTATGTACAATTTCATTATCACATTACGAGTTTGGCTAACCTTAACATAATCTCTAATACAGAGGTTCTCCTAGCCGAACTAGCATCCTACAAAAACATTCTCTAAGAACACTGAAATTGTACATCCTAACGTTTAAGGGCCAACGGCAAGGTCATAACCGGTGTCAAGATCCCTAACCAGACTTACCCCTCCCACTTGGGAGGGGCGACAGCACAGAGGCTTACCTCAAGTGCAACTACTAACAATTTCCCTTGTCTTGACGGGGGCACTTAAGACTCGACGCCATTTAAAGGTCGTTCGAACACTTGTGTGTGGTATCTAGAAGGTATCGTTGACCTCTCCCCACCCCACACAACTTACCGCATCTGCCGTCGCAGATGACACTGGCCCCGGGAAATTCCCCAGGAGGGGGCTGTAACCCCTCCTACAAAGGAAGGGGCCTTGACCGCCTTTCCTTTACTTCCGGCGTCCCGCCCTTAGACGGGACCGCCTCCCCACTGAGGGGCCAATGGCCACCTCTCCCGAGCGCTCCCATCCGTGTTGGGTGACGCCCACTCATAGGGATCTACCAATTAGTGCTCACCGATCATGACCTTACCGCCACAGGTCCGGATAGTTGACCGGCTATCCGGACCCCCCACAAAACTCCTACCTAAAGGTCATGTTTTAAAGATTTTAACCAGGCTAGGAAGTCTCCTATGAGTAACTCATTCCCCGCCCTTGACAAATGCACACCATCCCCCAGATACATACTGTCATCATTAATACAATTATGCGAGATCGAATGCAATGTCTTGGAACGGAACAACCTACTCACTTTGTTATTCAATTTTTTTAACCGAATGATTCAAAGCAGGGATCGAGATAGCCCCCCGCCACACTTTTCGTGGGATCATATGAGACCACCAAATCAGGCACCCCGGAACTCTCCTCGCTAACCAACTTACCGTGGAAAGCATAGCCTCCAGGAGAAGTCGTCTACCGGTGGTGACTAAATCATTGCCCCCTAAATGCACTATGACTATGGACGGCGGTGACCTCATCCGCTCTAACAAGCCCTCAAAAAATTCCTGAAACTGGTCAATACAGAGACCGCCCCTTCCGTAGAAGGACACTCTGTACCCGTATTCCCCAGGTATGTGAAACATGTCACCTGCTTTGAATACGTCTGCGGCCCGTCTCACGTATGAGTGGCCCACGACCCACACCTCCTTCCTCACAGCCGGTGACGTGCGACCGCTGGCCTGGTGTTGGGTCGACTGCTCAGTCTGCCCTGCCGCGTAGGCTTGCGCAACTGAAAACAAACAAAAGACAAGAGGCGTGAGTACATGATTACAGCTTCACAACATGTGCAATCGCACGTACCTCTTATAACAATTGGAGGACCAGCGCCCCACACGTTTCACTTGTTCTACATTAAGACCCCTGGCTGTAGCTTCAGTGGCAGCCCCTATACGAAAGGAGTGGGTCCCAAATTCGCCCGGGTCCAAGCCCGCTGCGGCAATGGCCATTGCAAGCACCCGTTGAAACTGAAACCTCGTCAGCGGGGTGGCGTCTGCATGCCTCAACAATGTCCCCCCCCATGATGCCACTCTCTGTGCTAGGTAATCTTCTAAGCACTGTACCGGACACATGGATGACTCGGGGTCCCTGCGAATGATCGTGCAGTCCCCTCTCCCATCTTGGTCAGTCTTAGACCTGAGAAAGGAGACAATCATCGCATCCCCCCTGATCTGAACATGTTCCCTGCACAAGCCCCCCGTCACATCCTGTTTGTTCCTTGCAACCAGCTCACTAACTCTCATAGCCCCGTGAAACGCCAGCGTAAATGCAGTCCGGAACAAACAGGTCTCAAAAGGGGACGAGCATGTGTTAGGGAGTGTGTCCAGTAACTGGGACAACCTGTCTAGACCTATCGGTCGTCTCACGTCTACTCTGCGACCCTCTAGGCGTTGCCACCCACGCAGCGCTTTCTGTACTGTGAAAGACGCTGTTGGGTCCAGGATGCCATGGGCCCTGGCAACAAAGGAAATGGCGGCACGATGCCTTTGGGCCGTAGCCACCGATTTCCCAGCCCTATGTAAAGACATCAGAAAGAGTACTACCCACTCTTCCTGACCCCACAGACCCCCTCTCTCTGCCCCTAAAAAGGCTAAATAGGCCTGGAACGCCCCTTCATATGCCTTCCTTGTCCTGGGTGCTAGACTCTCTCCCACGAGGTGACGAAGATCGGGGCACCGAGAGACCAGAGAGCTTCGGGGAAGGGTGCCGGCTCCGGGTCCGCTGAAGGGAGGAAACCCGAGAAAGCCTGCATGTGAAAACGAGACAGTGCGTCAGCAGCCTGATTCATCACCCCTGGGACATGTTTTGCTCTGAATACCACGTTCAGTTGCATACATAGTAGGACAATTTCTTTGAGCAGCCTCAAAATCAACTTACAATGGGCTGACTGACTATTGATGCATTCTACCACGGTCATATTGTCGGACCAAAAAATGACAGAATGATCTCTGAAACCTTCTGGCCAGGTTCTCAGGGCCACGAGAATGGGAAATAATTCAAGGAAAGCAATATTACTCGTTAGCCCATTCTCGTGCCACCATAGGGGCCATCTTTGAGCAGACCAGTTCGTGCCGAAGATGGCGCCAAAACCTATGCTTCCTGCTGAATCTGTCCATAGCCCAAGCTCTTCTGAGGACACGGCTGGCTTGTTCCAGACGACTCGGCCATTGAAGTCCGCCAAGAATGCTAACCATATCCGCATGTCCTGGCGGACCTCAGCCGATAACCTCGTGCGATGATGACCCTCCTTCAGGCCAACCATCGCTTGGGCAATGGAGCGGGAAAAGGGGCGAGCCATTGGGATTACCCTCAAGGCAAAGTTCAACTTTCCCACTAATTGTTGCAACTGATGCAGTGTAACCTTAGGTGTATTCAAACATACTCGGAGGGCTGTCCTGAATTTCAACACTTTGCCAGCTGGTAAACGGAAACACCCCTCCCTTGAGTCCAACTCGATCCCCAAAAACTCGAGGCAAGTCGTGGGACCCATAGTTTTACCCGGTGCCAACGGCACGCCAAATTGGCCCATCAACACACAGAATTCATCTAAGGCCTGGGCACATTCGAGATTTCGGGCGGGACCAAGGAACAAAAAGTCGTCAAGGTAGTGCATTACATTCCGAAAACCCGTTTTCTTAGTGAACACCCATTGCAGGAAAGTACTGAATTGTTCAAAATAAGCACATGATATAGAGCATCCCATTGGCATACACCTATCCATGTAAAATGATCCCTGGAACCCGAATCCCAAAAGACGCTGATCGTCTGGGTGTACCGGGAGCAACCGGAACGCTGACTCGATATCAGATTTCGCCATCAACGTCCCGGGCCCCAGGCGATTCAAGATGGCTACTGCCTCATCAAAAGATGCGTATCGCACCGAACAAACTTCTGGATCAATTGCGTCGTTCACCGAAAGACCATGTGGAGCAGACAGATTATGAATCAATCGAAACTCACCTGGGTCCTTCTTGGGGACCACCCCTAACGGAGAACAAACGAAATCCGGTACCGGGGGTACATTAAACGGGCCGGCGACCCGTCCCCGGCTGACCTCTTTCTGAATTTTCTCTTGCACTACAGATGTATGTTGTAAAACGGAAAGTTGATTTTTGCACATCCCTACACCCTGAAAGTCCCCTACCGGGATGCGGAAACCATGTGTAAAACCGTTCCGCAGCACCCCGGCAGAAGTCCGATCCGGGTATTCGCTGAGCCAGGGAATCATTGCCAAGGTATCAATCGGAGTTGGTAAAGGCGCCCCTCGGCCTAGATTAGACCTGTTTGGCGCCTCCCTTACCCCCATTCTCACTCGTTCTGGCTCTGCACGATGACTCAGGATGGGATGACCCACACGTACTACATTCGTGTCTAAATTTACATGATCCCGGAGGCCTGGTACATTTCCCTCTGTTGAAGTTATAACAGAAACCCTTTCTCCCTGTATTGCCTGCGGGCCTCGACTGGTCGTCGGTGCTCGTACTTGGTCGAAAGGGCGACCCCATATTTTGGCGGGAGTAATCAACAACATTGCTCCCAACCAATGGCATTTTTAACATTCCCGATTCTTTCATTTTATCCCAAGTTAAAGAATCGTAACAATCCCAGGTCAAACTCTTGTTATGTTCTTTTTCTTTCCTGAACAGATTATCATAACAAAACCAATGGTTACCTTGATACGCTGTCGAGTAACCCATAATTCTTGATTGGTAAACGGGAAACTCAGGAAGCAACTCGGGCCTACGTTCCCCCAAAATCGATGTAAAAATACCCCACGCATTGCCCCAGTTACCAATATTCTCATTTACCTTAAAGGCGGCCATTTTTGCGCGCCAAACACTCGGATGCATTAGGTCCTTCTGACTTTTTACATGCTCCACATCATAATGATCAACAAGCAAGGAAAAAATATTCACGTATTCCCCTGCCCAGATCTTCTCCTTTACCGCTAAGGGCACATGTTGCCCCAATCTCTCTCTACGAGAGGGTGCTGACTTGTCCCGTGCAATCGGCAATGGCCGCTTACCTGAACCGGACGCAGCTTCTGCCGCTTGCGGCTTGTCTATCCCCGCCAACGGTGCAGCCACTCTAGCTGCCTCTTTCTTGTCACGAAGCCCTTTTATCAGCGCCTGTGCCTCGGCAGCCGTGGCGCCATCACTGCTATCCCCCAACCATGCTGCTAGCTGTGCTGCCAGCTCGGGGGGCATGTCTTCCTTGGGTGTCGGGGTGACGACAACGGGGATTGGATTCCCCTCGACCGGTACTGGGGTCGGCGCCTCGAGCGGGGCAGAGGGAACCGGGGCGTCCCCACCGGCTGGAACCCTTCTCGGCCTCTTAGGTCTCCCTCCAGCCGGCGCAGGGCCCGAACCCTCCTCCCCATCTCGCTCCGCCAACCGTTTCTTAATGTCGGACACCTCTTTGCAAAGGGCCCGCACCATCTGGTCGGTCGTCATTCTCTTTGCGCCTTTCTTGGGCATCTCTCCGAGGAAGTATCTGGAAGACAAAGAAAAGGATCAAAACGCTCAAAATTGGCTCTTCGTTCCGTCCCGAGCTCACGTGTAGCGAGGAGGTGCAGCTTCGGAGCACAAGAACAAGAGGACGTCTTCTGGTCTTGTGCCTTCTTTTATCCGTCTTCAGGGCGGGCGAAAACCCGCCCCTGCCTGCCCCGAGGGCGTGGCTGGCTGCGTCGATGTCTAGGCCAGCCCACTCTAGGGCGGGAAAAAGCGCGCCCCGGCTACGCCGCTTCGGGCATACCAGCCGAGACGCGCCTCCCGCCCAAAAATGGCTTCCCGGGGGGATCGAGGCACTCATCCATACGTTCGGGGGGACCGAGTGGTCGCCCCTTTCCACAAACCACTCACTAAATTGCTGACTACAGATGGTTTGTACAAATCCACTGTTAGAATTGCAAGACTTTCTATGCATTTGCAATATTTTTTATTTGACATTAGATACGTTCCAGGGGCTAAAAATGTCATAGCAGATTTTCTAAGTAGATTTCCTTTACCCATTTTTTTATCTGAACAAAATTCTTGGAATGATTTTTCTGTTGCCAATATTATTTCTAATGATCCCATTTTTTATAGCCTTTCTCAAGAACAGTGGGTTAAAGTGCATTCTGATGACAAGATTTTATATGATGTCAAATTCACTCTTCCCTAAACCAGAATAATCAGTAATCAATGCGGTTACCGTACCCCTCAGCACCAAACCTCAGCGCCGTGATATCCTACCTAGGATGATTGTTAGCGCTTTGTAAATAAATTAAATACAAAATACAAATACAAATTTGTCTGAGGTAATATGAAAACCAGGCTGAAAGTGTCCAAACTGATAGCTCATATGTGTTAGGGAGGTCTTAGCATTCCACTGGTGGAGCATTATGTAGTATGCTAGTTATTATTTAGGTTGTTTTTCTATTAGGTATTTGGTATATTTACTTTAAGTGTATTCCTTTAAAAGGCATGTATCCTTTTGAATGTGTTTGCATTCCATGTTTTGTTACACGTTGTTATGGAATCTAGTGTACCTTACTAATGGTAGGTTTCCTGCTTGCAACTGATCCATTCAGACGTTCTCTTTCTTCTGGAATAGTCCTTTCATCAACTCAATATTGATTCATTATTTACGGAATGCTACACATTACTACACAGCTCTACAGCTATAATAGCTAGCGGTCATGAGCGTGAGCACCGGGGAGACCCTCCTGGGGGTCTCCATTGAATGATACCTCACCTCCAGTGGCCCAGGCTTGCAGCTTCTCTATAGACATTGGTCTTCTTTCTCTACCATGATGAACCCAGTGATACGTGCAATGGTGAGGTCTTTGCTGGGTGCTCACAATTTCTTGAAAACACATATTCACTTACACATTCGCACACCCATATGGAATAACTTTGATATCTGTATGAGTGGGAGACACCTCTGCTGGGAGAAATGACGGGCTGCCAGACTCCCAACCTTGGAGCAGCCTATGTAACAATGCATTCTTAAGCCTTTTAACCTGCTTAATGAGGAATTCTGGTTACCGGCCTCCCAGGAATGGATAAACTCCCAATTACAGCACTGTTTGCCCAGCAGGTTGAGGAGGCCATCATGGATCATTCAGGACTTCACTTTTGAAAAGTACTTGCACCACTGGTGCCTCCTTAAGTGGGTCACAGCTGGCTTCCATAGTCTACTGATGTCCCAATTTCATGCTTCCCCCCTTTGGTCCCAGCTGCGCTCCAAGTGGCAGGACTCTTGGCACCTGGAATACACTGAGTCTGACTGAAGAGAGCTGATTGAGGATCTTGACAAATAGATGTTCTACATGTCCTCTGTGACTGGCCTGCCCTGACTTACTTCAGTCACCGAGTCGATCACTGTCCTACTGAGACTCTAGATCACGGTTCTTCAAACTGTGGGCCGCGCCCCCTGGGGGGTGCGGCACCATCCCAGGGGGGGGCGCGCGCTCCACTCCGATCTTCCCTTTGTGCCCATTCCTTTGTCTGGGTGATTCTCCCAGGAGGGGGCCAATTGATGGAGTCGACAGCTTTGGCTGCAGTGCAGGCAAGGATTCTACTCCGCTAAAAACTAAAGCAAACAGACACGCTTTGAGCTTTAGCAGAGGATACCCCTTGCCTCCCACTGCAGCTGAAGGTGAGGTCTGGAGCCGCGTTACACAGCTCTAATAGCCCATTAACCTGTCAACCGTATAAACTGATGCATCCTACGTCCTTATGCATAACTTACTGCGCCTGCCACTGCAGAGGCTAGAAAGATTGAAATAAATAAATCTACACAAGGTTTGGAAACCTGGCTTGATAGGGTCCTCTGCAGGTGGGGGCACAGCCCACTTCCGCTTAGCACACAAGCGTTTAAGTTCTAAAAGGGCAGGGCACGTGATGTGCTGAAATGTGATGCAAACAGGACGGGGATCACACGGTTTATGAGGCTGCTCACAGAGAATAGCTATGAATGTGTGTCCCTTCTGGGCTCAGCACTGCCGCTGTTGCTGGTTCTCTAGGCACTGATAGGGCCACTGGAATTAAGCAATTGTGCGATAGCTGTGATTTTTGCATGATTGTAGATTACCACATTTGACACAAAATCCATCATCTGCTGCATAATCTGCAGAATTTAACAACAAAAACAAAACATTTTTTCGAGCTCAAACGGTTTAAACGCTACTAGAAAACACAGCAGCCCATGCTACTCGGCAGTGGAACGCTTGATAGTTACCAGGGGTCCAGTGACTGATAGTTACCAGGGGTTCAGTGACTGATGGTTACCAGGGGTTCAGTGGCTGATAGTTACCAGGGGTTCAGTGACTGATGGTTACCAGGGGTTCAGTGGCTGATAGTTACCAGGGGTTCAGTGACTGATAGTTACCAGGGGTTCAGTGACTGATAGTTACCAGGGGTCCATAGGTCCAGTGGCTGAAGCTGTCGACTCCGTCAATTGGCCCCCTCCTGGGAGAGTTAGCTCTTCCCAGAAGGGAGAGAAGGTTTCCGGAGAGGGTTTGAGGCACGGGCGGGGTGGGCTCTGGCCCAGGGCCCCAGCCTTTTAAGGGGGGTGGGAGTGAGGGGGAGGCGGGAGTCCTTCAGTTATTTTGGGAAGGGAGGGAGAGGTTGCAATCCGGGTTTGGGCCATGAATCGGGACAGTGGGCTCTGGTCTGCGGTCATCAACTCATGAGGATCTTTGTGTGGGGCACCGAAGTGTCTGTGTTCAGGGATGTTGGTCTGCCGATTCGAATTTGAATCATCAAATGTGTGAGGGATGTCGGGTGGAGCCGGCCACCAGACGTCTGTTATATTACCATGTGGGTGAATAGATGTATGGGTGGAGTGGTGGATGTATGGGTGGAGTGATGGGTGGAATGGTGGGCGTGTGGGTGACATGGTGGATGTATGGGTGGGGGGGTGAATGGATGAGTGAGGGGGTGGATGGATGGGTGGAGGGATGGATGGATCAGTGAAATGGTGGATGGATCGATGGGGGGTGGATGGTGGACGAGTCGGTGGGTGGATGGATGAGAGAGGTGATGGATGGATTGATGTATTGATGGGTGAAGGGGTGAATGAATGAATGGATGGATGGATGAGTGAAGGGGTGGATGTTGGGATGGATGGATGGGTGATTGAGGAGGGTGGATGGACGGGGGGATGGATGGAGGAGTGAAGGGGTGGGTGAGAGGTCAATGGATGGATTCATGAGTGGATGAGTGGATGGATGAGTGGGTGGATGGGTGAAGGGTGGATGGAGGGATGGGTGGCTGGGTGAGGGGAATGGAGAGAGAGGGGGAGGATGGGTGGATGAGTGAGGACATGGATGAATGATTGGCAGAGTGGATGCGCATGTGTGTGCATGGATGGGTGAGGAGAGGAGCATGGAGATGAATGGGTCAGAGTGTGCATGCATGAGTGGGGGGAGGGTGAAGAGCGGGAGGGATGGATGGGTGGGTGGATGGATGAGTGGGGGTTGAGTGGGTGGACGAATGAGTGACTGGGTGGATGGATAAGTGGGTGGGGGGAATGGCTGGATGGGTGAGAGGGTGGGTGGTTGGATGGATGAGTGAGTGGATGGATGGGTGGAGGAGTGGATGGATGGGTGGAAGAGTGGATGGATGAATGGAGGAGAGGATGGATGAGTGGGAGGATAGCTTGGGTGAAGGGGTGAGTGGTTGGATGGATGAGTGGGTGGATGGATGGGTGGAAGAGTGGATGGATTGGTGAGGGGATGGATGGATGATGGATGGATGGGTGAGAGGGTGGATGGAGGGATGGATGGGTGAGAGGGTGGATGGAGGGATAGATGGGTGAGATGATGGATGGAGGGATGGATGGTGGATGGGTTTGCAAGTGGTTGAAGGGGTTTGGATGTGGATGGGGCACAGATGGAGGGATGGAATGAATGGTGGGGGAGTTGGTGGATGACAAGGCGTACATGATGGATGGGAAGGGTTGTGATGACTTCCTTTGCCTTGGAGGATTGTGTTTTGAGCTGTGTGGTATGCCTCTGTCGTTTCGCCACACCCACTCACAGGCCTGCAGTTTGCTAGGCACTCTTGTTGTGTTAAACATTGTTTGCCGGATATGGCCCGTGGTGTGCGCATTGCAGTCGATCATTTATTTATTTATTTATTTCGATTTATATAGCGCGTTATAACCCAGGGGTCTCTAAGCGCTTTGTCAGGTATGCATAACAAGTATTCAGAGGGTCATTCGGGAATTTATAGCCCCATGTGGTCATGTGGTGTGCCGGATTCCCGAGGTTTTGGTCGGGTGGTGGGGGGCCCAACATCTGGGGGAATTCAGCTGGGGGGGCTCAACCTGGAAAAGTTTGAATACCTCTGCTCTAGATGAATCACTCTCACTGACATGACAACTTATCCTTTTGTATTACTCCACTGATATCCCTGCCCTGACAACCCATGAACGGTACCTCATTACTACAGCCCTGACTATGGCTAAGATCTGTATCCTGAAGCATTTGATCACAACACCTTTCCACCCATGATGAATGGCTGACCGCTATGTATGAAGCCTCCTCATATGAAAGACTCATTTACAAGGTACAGGACAAGCTGGTAAACTACCTACACATTTGGTTACCCTTACTGGCTGGAAATAGATGAGGGGAGCTGTTAATTAATTAAGTTGTTATTTATCCTGTTTGACTTGTGACCACATCCCTCATTTGTGTGGGGCTTGCATTGGACTAGAGGCTCTTGCACATACCTTCCTCCTGATTCTACTTTAGAATACCCCGTCCCATCTGCCATTCTATCTGATTTTACAAGCTACACCTCTTCCACACTCCCTGTCCCCTTTCCTGACATTGTTCCACATGTAGCACAATGATAACCACTACATTCCCCCTGTTAGATACTTCACGGCCTTAGGCTTACCACCAGTGAATGGTGGACTAGTATTTCCCCTATTCTTTCCTGATTTTATGATATTTCCATCTTGTGCACTTCCGCCACTTCTGCTGGCTATGCTTATGGAGGACAGCTACTTTCCATACCATAGTGCGGTTTTAGGCTCCTACTTTCCACCGACTTGTTGACTGTCATGGTTTTCTCGACTTGGACTGGATTACTGACAGAATAGCGACTACAAAAATATCAAGGTACAAAAATATCCAGACAAAAATATCGTTGTCCAGAATAACAAAGTCTTATCTACATAATGCTAAGTACAAAAATAGCGGGGAAAATATTGTTGTTAAAAATATTGTTGTTAAAAATATCGTTTTTTAAAAAATGTTTAAAAAATAATGTAAAATAAAGTAAATAGTACATATAATTAAAAAAAAAAGAATTATTAGAAAATGTTTAAATTATAAATAATAAATATAATCTTAGAAAAGTTAAACATACATAATTTAAAATATTAAAATATATTTTTTATCTTTTACAATTACATTTGACACTACATTAACAGCAACAGTAGGGAAAATGTTAAATAGGGGAGGGTACAAAATTACTATTCCCACTCCACGGAGTGCAACAGTAAAGGAAAGTGTTGGATAGAGTGGGGGGGGGAATAATTTACTATTCCCACTCCAGCAAATATACAGTAGGGAAAGTGTTTGATAGCGTAGGGGAATAATTTACTATTTCCCACTCCAGAGATAGCAACAGTAGGGAAAGTGTTGAATAGCAGAGGGGATAAAATGTACTATTCCCACTCCAGAGAGTGCAACAGTAGGAAAAGGGTTGGATAGCGAGGGTTAGAAATTACTATTCCCACTCCAGAGAGTGTGACAGTAGGGAAAGTGTTGGATAGCGGAGTGGATAAAATTACTATTCCCACTCCAGCGAGTGTAACAGTAGGGGAAAGTGTTGGATAGCGGAGGGGAATAATTTACTATTCCCACTCCAGCAAGTACAACAGTAGCGAAAGTGTTGGATAGTGGAGGGGAATCATTTACTATTCCCACTCCAGCAGGTAGAACTGTAGGGAAAGTGTTGGATAGCGGAGTGAAATAATTTACTATTCCGTACGTAAATATCAAATAATTAAAAATATAAATTAATTAATAATTGTTAAATACTTCCCACCCTACTCCCCTATAAACCCTCAACCCGCTCCTTAAAAAATAACACAATTAAGATATTTACCATTGTAATTATTAATTAACAACTAATTAATAACTAATTACTACTACATTCATTACCACAATTAACAATATACATTTTTAAATACATAGATATTAGGTAATTAAAAATATTAATTCATTACTTATAATTAAATTACTTCCCACCCAATTCCCCAATAAACCCACAATCCGCTCCTATAAAACTAACCCAATTAAGACATTTACCAAATATTTATTAATGATTAACAACCAATTAATAGCTAATTATTAATAAATTAATTACCACAATTACCAATATAAAATATAAAATACATAACTATTAATTATTCAAAAATATTTACTAATTAATTATAATTAAATTACTTTCCCCCCTATTCCCCTATAAACTCACCGCCCCTACGGAACAAAAATGCAAATGTAATTAAAATAAATAAATAACTTCTAAAAATTATTTTTAAATCTATTATAATTTAAAAAACTCCCACCTTATTCCCCTATAAATATAATATAAATATACCTAATCGTTCACACCGAAAGACCAGAGGACTGGAACACCACTTCCAGATCATAACTTTACATCTCTAAAACCACAACTACCTCACATAGCTGCAAACTAACAACCTCGCTCCCTAATTGGTCATCCAGGAGTGGGAATACATCTACACTAACAGCACTGTCCTGATTCAGGCTAATAACAAGAACTTAGAGGCTTTCGACTCCCTTTTCCCCCCACTCCGATCTGCTCTCCTTCACTTGTCTTGACCCTTCACGACACAACTCCCACCAACAGATAACCAACCTCACCTAGATAAGCAAACTATCACCACCTCGCCCTACACATCCTCCTCACGCCTCCCCCGAGTCACCTTCCACTCCAACACCTCCACAAAATGTGTTCTCCTACTCCCAGAGGAACGTCAAACTCAACTTCCTCATGTCATCCACCCACCTCAACATCCCAAACCCACTCTGCCGACCTCCACCTCGCTGTACGCCTCCTCCTGCCTCCCTTGAGTCACCTCCCACTCCAGCACCTCCACAAAATGTGTTCTCCTACTCCCAGAGAAAAGTCAAACTAAACCTCCTCTTTTCATCCACCCACACCTACACCACTACCCTGCTATGCCGACTTTGACCATTATTGTCACTAGTCCTAGCGTGGACCTCAGAAGGTCAAATTCACGTCATGACACAACGCAACCCCCTCCCAGGGTCCCAAAAGGAGACAACATGTTCCACACAATTAGTAATAGGCAACATAACCTAAACACCACCTACACCACACAGGGTGACCCCCCCATGATACCCTCACCCCTGTCCATGACCTCCTGGCGCAGCGTCTCGCTTCACTAGAAAGTCAACTAGAAATGATATAACCGGGGCTTGAACAAAATCCTCACCAACCTCGACATGGCCCGAAGACCCCAGCAATCCCCTCCCAGGGTGTCCTCTCCATTCAACCCCAACCACCCTAAGCGCCCTACAAGGCCCTTAGCAACCCCGGTGGCTCGGGTACAAAGACCATCAAGAACGGACACTGGGGCCCTGTTACAGAGAACTATAGGAAACACAGTCTGAGCCACTAGGGACCAGAGAAGCATAAATACGGATATTGAGCCCATGACTTCAAGACCCTCTATGACTGAACCCGCAATGTCTGACAATGACGCCGCCGACCTAGCCGCTTCATACGACACACCTCACTCTGACTCCCCAAAATCCAAGATCCAAGTGATCATGGGTTACCGAAGAAACCAATCTTGCACGAAACCCCTTAGACCGCCCTTCCTAACCACCCTACCTAGGGCGTCCAGGGGAAAGAATACGGGCAATAACGAGCTTTCTACCAACTGCATACTCATCAACTGCAGATCGGCGTCTATGCATGCAACGATCTAGCAGAAGCCATCCTCTTGCAGGACATTGACATTGCGTTCATCACAGAGACTTGGCTCAATGAGCGCTCCTTACCATGCTTAGACATGCTTGTGCCCCCTGGTTTTTCCATTATAACTAAGACAGAAAAGGCCAATGAGGCGGAGGGGTAGCTATCATTCATAAAGACAACATTGTCATCATGGAAATAGACTCATGCAATGTTAGACGGGACCTGGAGGTCGGCCGAGGACAAGGGGAGAGGTCTCTGGGGAGAGCCGTCTCCAGCGATCGTACAGACGAATAACTTCCCCCCCACAGATGTACACCACACAAAGATAAGGTTTAACGTTCTTTATAAGCAATCTTTAAGTACGGTAGAATGGTACAAGGAGGTCAGGACTCAGGGGTCCCCTCGATTCTAATCTCTTGGATGGGAAAGGGGGTAGCGGGACAGTCTTGTTACCAATCTGGTAGATGCGATGAAAAGATGGGTAGCTCACAATCCTCGAGCTCGGCGTTCTAGGAGGACGGGCTGCAGCAGCGCCAGCAGGTCCCGAGATGATCGTAGGTAGCAACGGTCCGCGGCAGCGCCAGCAGGTCCCGACGAAGGTGGTAGTTACAACGGTCCGCGGCAGCGCCAGCAGGTCCCGACGAGCATGAAGGTTGCAGAAGGCTGCGGCAGCGCCAGCAGGCAGGACGATGGTTCACAAGGCAGGGCTGCGGCAGCGCCAGCAGTCCGTCAAGGATGAGTTCTTCACGGTGTCTCTCGACTCCAGGATACAACTGCCTTCCTGCTCTGGAACTGCCCCAGTTATAGGTCTGGCGCCTTTTGATGTCCGGACCCTCGCACTTGGAGGTCGGGAGGTCCGGGATGAAGGAGTCCAGACACCCAGCAGGGGGGTGGAGCCAGCGCCCGGGGAAGCTGGGGGCGATCGGCACCTGGCGGGGGAGAGCCATCGACACTTCTTTCTCCCATTGACCTGCCAAGTGGTCCGTTCACCTCCTGTGTGGATGGTGGTGCCGGGATGTCGGGGCCTGGCCAGGCCCAGGGTTAGGGTTGAGTTGAGGCCACACGGCCTCGTGGTGCAGTGTCCAAGATGGCGGCCGGGCCGGGCAATGGAGCTGACAGTGGCCCGGCCCAATGATACAGAGATGTCCGGGGGCAGGAGTCCCGTAGGGGACGGGGTGCGGGTTGCTTCTTGTGGGTAGCACCTGGAGGGCCGGTGTCCGGGCCCTGTCATGCGGGGAGGGAGCGAGCCCTTCATGTGGCCTGTCCAACATGCGTCCCCCCCAGCTGAAGGCGGGGAGAGTCACCCATCCTCTTGGGGACTCTCCTCGTCGAGGCGGAAAAAGCGTGACAGGCCATCCGCGTTGGCGTGGTCCTGGCCAGGTTGGTGCTCCACAGTGAAGTCCATCCCCTGCAGGGAGATGGACCAACGCAATAGTTTGGGATTTTCCCCCCGCATTTGCATTAGCCATTGCAGGGGGCGATGATCTGTTTGCACCCGAAAGTGGGTACCGAAGAGGTAGGGCCGGAGCTCCTTGAGGGCCCACACTACTGCGAAGGCCTCCCTCTCGATGGTGCTCCAGCGCTGTTCTCGGGCCAGTAGGCGTCTGCTGATGAAGGCCACTGGTTGGTCAAGTCCATCGGGGTTCAGCTGGGAGAGGACAGCCCCGATGCCATGGTCGGAGGCATCAGTCTGTACGATGAATTTCCGGCTGTAGTCGGGAGCCTGGAGCACAGGGGCGGTGCACATGGCGGCCTTCAGTTTCTTGAAGGCCGCTTGACAGTCTGGAGTCCAGTTGACCATTTTTGGGTGTTTCTTTGATGTGAGCTCTGTGAGGGGCCCCACAATGCTGCCATAGTCCTTCACAAACCGCCGGTAGTATCCGGTGAACCCCAAGAAGGCTCGGACCTCGGTTTGCGTGACGGGAGGCTGCCAGGACTGGATGGCAGCGATCTTGAGCTGAAGGGGGGCCACCAGACCGCTTCCCACTTGGTGTCCGAGGTAGGTCACGGACCCCTGACCAATTTGGCACTTGCTGGCCTTGATTGTGAGGCCGGCCTGTTGGAGGGCCTGCAGGACCTCTTGGAGGTGGCGGAGGTGGTCTGACCAGTGGCGGCTGTACACAGCGATATCGTCCAGGTAGGCGGCGCTGAACTCTTCGAGACCCGCCAATACCTGGTTCACCAGTCGCTGAAAAGTGGCTGGAGCGTTCTTCATGCCGAAGGGCATGACTTTGAAATGGTAGTGGCCATCGGGGGTGGAGAAAGCGGATCGTTCTTGGGCCCGGGGGGTGAGGCCGATCTGCCAGTAGCCCGCTGTCAGGTCGAAGATGCTGAGGTAGCGGGCAGCCCCCATGCGGTCGATCAGTTCATCTGCTCGGGGGATAGGATGAGCGTCGGTTCTGGTGACAGCGTTCAGACCCCGATAGTCGATGCAGAATCGGAGCTCAGGAGTGGTGCCCGGGGCAGCAGCTCTGGGGACCAGCACGACTGGGCTGGCCCAGGGGCTGTCCGAGGGCTCGATGACCCCGAGTGTGAGCATTTTTGACACTTCTTCTTGGATGCAGGCACGTACCCGATCTGGTACGCGGTAAGCCCGATGTCTGATAGGAGGACTGTCCCCAGTGTCCACGTCGTGCAAGCACCAGGGGGTGACCCCTGGGGTGAGGGAAAACAGGGTCGCAAATTGCAGCAGGAGGCCCCGACAGTCTTGGCGCTGTTCTGGCGTTAGGGCATCTGAGAGTCGGACCCCGTCCACTGAACCATCGTTCTCACGGGTCCTCAGTAGGTCAGGGAGGGGCTCGGAGTCGTCTTCCGCTCCACTGTCTGTAGCCATCAGTAGGCTGAGCTCCGAGCGCACAAAGTGGGGTTTGAGTCTGTTGGCGTGGAGGACCCGGAGGGGGTTCCGGGGAGATTCCATATCGATGAGATTGGTGACGGGGCTCTTGCGCTCGACTACCTTGAAGGGCCCTGTCCACTTGTCTTGCAAGGCACAAGGTTTCGGTGGGGGACATCACCCATACTTGTTGGCCAGGTTCGAACTCTATGGAGGAGGCATTCTGATCGTACCATTTCTTCATGTCCTCCTGACTGGCCTCAAGATTCGCTTTTGCTATTTCTCTGAATCATCTGGTCTGATTGCGTAGGGTCAGGAGGTACTTGTAGACGTCTGGGGGGGTTTTCAGGGGGGCCATCTCCCAACCTTCTTTGACTAGGCTGAGGGGCCCTCGAACAGGGTGTCTGTACAAGAGTTCGAAGGGGCTGAAGCCGAGGGACTTCTGGGGGACTTCTCGGTAGGCGAAGAGGAGGCACGAGAGTAGCACATCCCACTGGCGACGGAGGGGCTCTTCCAACCCCATAATCATTCCCTTGAGTGTGCGGTTGAACCGCTCAACCAGTCCGTTTCCTTGAGGGTGATAGGGGGTCGTGAATCGGTAGGTGACCCCGCACTGCTGCCAGAGGAATTTCATATATTTTGAAATAAAGTTCGTGCCTCTGTCGCTGACGACTTCCCGGGGGAAGCCCACCCGGGAGAAGATCCCCATTAAGGCCCGGCCGACCACCGGGGCTGTTACAGTTCACAGGGGAACAGCCTCAGGATAGCGGGTGGCGTGGTCCACCAGTACCAGGATGAATCGATGTCCTTGTGCTGTTCGGGGGTCCAGGGGCCCCACAATGTCTATTCCCACCTTTTCGAACGGGGTGGTAACAACTGGGAATGGTTGCAGGGGTGCCTTGAGTTTGCGGCCGCTCTTCCCGCTGGCCTGGCAAGTGGGGCAGGACCGGCAGTGGTTGAGGACGTCATTTCTCATTCTTGGCCAGTAAAAGTGGGTCACCAGGCGGTTGTAGGTTTTGTCCTGTCCCAAGTGTCCAGCCAGGGGGACATCGTGGGCCAAATTCAACAGGAAGTCTCTAAAGCGGAGGGGCACCACCAACACTCGACTGGCCCCCAACTTTGCGATTCTCTGTTCGCTATACAACAGGTCATTGTCCCAATAGATCCAGTGGGCCCCGGCGGTATCTCCCGCGCTCTGGGCGAGGGCTTGCTGTCGTAGTCCCTCGAGGGAGGGACAGGTCTTTTGCTCTTGACGGAACTGTTCCTGGGTGGGTTCCCTTCTTGACGCCACTGAGCCAGGTCTGGAAGGCCCTGGGGCTGAGCGAGCCTTTCTGGGGTTTGTTCTGGGGGGTCGGTATGGTCGGTGTCCTCCACTGGAGCGATCGGGGAGGAGGTGCTGGCCATTCGGGTTCTTCAGGTCGGGGGATGGCACGGGCGGCCATGGACCGGGTGGTTACGCACGGCCAGTCCGGGAGGCCCAACATCCCCAGGTGCTCTCTTCTTTCCACGGCGGCCCACGGGGAACTCTCGAGATCGTTCCCCAGGAGACAGTCCACGGGGGCATCATCGCGGACCGTCACCTTCAACATGTCGGATACTCCTCCCCATTCGAAGGGGACGCAGGCCATCCGACACAGGCTCTCAGAATTGTCGGCTGAACGGACGGGGCAGAGAATATTCGGCAGGATTTGTTCTGGGGTCACCAGGTGACAGCGGACAGCCGTCACACTGGCCCCCGTGTCACGTAGGGCTTCAGCCCTGTGCCCATTAATGTTCACCCACTGACTGTATTTTCTGGTGTTGGCGGGTAGGGGAGCCCGCGGGATCATGTCTCTTCCCCCTAGGCACGCCAGAACCATGGCGGCCGGTTCCCACTCTTGTTGTTCCTGTTCGTATTCTTCATGTTCTTCGGAGATTTGCTCCTCTCCCAGGGCGGCGGCAGCTACCTGGCGGGGCCCCGGAGTCTGGTTCTTTGGGCAGTTCGGATCATTGGCGTAGTGGCCGACTCGCTGGCATCGGTGACAAGTGACATTGGCTCGGAACCCCGGGCGCATCGGGGGGTTGCCCCGGCTGGCCGGGGGCGGGGTGCTGGTAGCGGGAGCGGCCGGGACGGTGTCTCTCCCCCGGCCCTGACCTCCTCCTCCTCCTCGGGGACGGTGATGACCTTGGTTGTTCCTGTTCTGTTCGTTCGGCCCACTCCGGCCCACTCGGGTGCTCTCCCATCGGTCAGCCTCGGCGGCGAGCTGCCGTGGATCAGTCAATTTACTGTCGAGGAGGTGCTGCCTGAGCTCGACGAAGCAGTTGTTGGAGAGGTGCTCCCACACGATGAGGTTAAAAAGTTGCTCGTAGGTCGTTATGCGGCTCCCCTTGATCCATCCCTCGAAGGCTCGGCTGAAATAGTTCACATATTCCACCCATGTTGTACCCGGGATTCGGGTGCAGTCTCGGAACCTCTGGGGGTACATTTCGGGTGTAAGCCCATATCGAGTGAGGAGGGCGGCCTACATGTGGTCATAGGACGTCATTTGATGGTCTGGGAGCTGTAACAGGGCATCGCGGCCTTCATTGACGAACCTCCCACATAGACCGGCTCCCCAGTCACTTCGATCGATCCAGTGGGAGGTCATGGCGATCTCGTAGGCCTTGAACCACTGTTGTATGTCGTCGTTTCGGAAATACGCTCGGACGACATCCTTGGGGATGTGGACTTTTGGTTCTGTAGCTCCTGGGGTGCACGGTTGCTCGGGCACCCCCAGGTCTTTGTTTTGCTTCCGTAGGTCTATCTCTGCCAGTTTGCGCTTGTGTTCGTACGCTAGTCTCTTTTCTTCGAGTTCTCTTTGTCTTTGCTTTTCTTCCCGCTCTTCTCGGAGCCGTAGATGTTCTAAGTTCAGTTTTTGTTCAGCTAGTTTTAGTTCACCGTCCATCTTGAGCCGTGCCATTTCTAATTCGTGTAGTCTGTTTCTTTCTCTCTCTTGGATCACTTCCTGTGAGAGACCCGTTCTTCGCTCTTCGGGAGCAGTGGTGTTCATCTCTGATGCTGCAATGTTTTGGTCCGGGGGTCTGACGGCCCCGGTTTCCGCCCAAGACTCAATGGCGTGCTTGAAATCGTCTTTCGTGCTCAGACCGGTGGTAGCAATGCCTAGTTCGATGCAAAATTGTTTTAACTCACGATGGCTGTACTCTTCCAATTTGTCCATCTGGAATTTTTCTGTGCTCTCTTTGGTTGTCATTGTGGTTTAGTCGTGGGGTGAGTCACTCTCTGTACGTACGCGTTGATTCGGATCCCACCGCTGCCACCAATGTTAGACGGGACCTGGAGGGTCGGCCGAGGACAAGGGGAGAGGTCTCCGGGGAGAGCCGTCTCCAGCGATCGTACAGACGAATAACTTCCCCCCCACAGATGTACACCACACAAAGATAAGGTTTAACGTTCTTTATAAGCAATCTTTAAGTACGGTAGAATGGTACAAGGAGGTCAGGACTCAGGGGTCCCCTCGATTCTAGTCTCTTGGATGGGAAAGGGGGTAGCGGGACAGTCTTGTTACCAATCTGGTAGATGCGATGAAAAGATGGGTAGCTCACAATCCTCGAGCTCGGCGTTCTAGGAGGACGGGCCGCGGCAGCGCCAGCAGGTCCCGAGATGATCGTAGGTAGCAACGGTCCGCGGCAGCGCCAGCAGGTCCCGACGAAGGTGGTAGTTACAATGGTCCGCGGCAGCGCCAGCAGGTCCCGACGAGGATGAAGGTTGTAGAAGGCTGCGGCAGCGCCAGCAGGCAGGACGATGGTTCACAAGGCAGGGCTGCGGCAGCGCCAGCAGTCCGTCAAGGATGAGTTCTTCACGGTGTCTCTCGACTCCAGGATACAACTGCCTTCCTGCTCTGGAACTGCCCCAGTTATAGGTCTGGCGCCCTTTGATGTCCGGACCCTCGCACTTGGAGGTCGGGAGGTCCGGGATGAGGGAGTCCAGACACCCAGCAGGGGGTGGAGCCAGCGCCCGGGGAAGCTGGGGGCGATCGGCACCTGGTGGGGAAGAGCCATCGACACTTCTTTCTCCCATTGACCTGCCAAGTGGTCCGTTCACCTCCTGTGTGGATGGTGGTGCCGGGATGTCGGGGCCTGGCCAGGCCCATGGTTAGGGTCGAGTTGAGGCCACGCGGCCTCGTGGTGCAGTGTCCAAGATGGCGGCCGGGCCGGGCAATGGAGCTGATAGTGGCCCGGCCCAATGATACAGAGATGTCCGGGGGCAGGAGTCCCGTAGGGGACGGGGTGCGGGTTGCTTCTTGTGGGTAGCACCTGGAGGGCCGGTGTCCGGGCCCTGTCATGCAGGGAGGGAGCGAGCCCTTCATGTGGCCTGTCCAACATGCAAGTACAACACCTCTGAATAACTTACCGCCAACATATACAATGTGCTGCCTTGGCCTGTATGGGGCATTGTCTTCTGGCAGCCAGCTTCTCCCCTCCTCCTCCTCCTCCTCCTCCTCCTCTTCTTCTTGACCACCAATGTGATGTTGTGGTGGTCCTCTTGGTGGTGGTGGTGGTGGTGGAGCAGATGCTCCAGCTGCTGCTGCTACTGTAGCCATTTAAAAGTACAAAATATTTCTCAAGGTTCTCCAAACAGGTCTTCCTCAGTCAAAGGACAAAGTCAGAATAAGGAAAAAAGGTGGGGTCTTTCATCATTTGGAAAAACAAACTGTCCTGAACCAATGAAAAGTGTTATTTTCAGGTCACATGACCCGAGCTTTCATCATTTGGAAACCAAAACTGTTCTGCACCAATAAAAAGAGTTATTTTCAGGTCACATGACCCGACGCGCTTACGCGACGTGCCCCCGAGTGCGCCAGGGGGCGCGGCACGGGGCGCGGCACGGGGCGCGTCGCATAAGAGCGTCTGATGCTCACGTTGCGCGATCGTATTCGCTCGAGTACTTCTGGGTGCGCTTACGCCGTGCGTATCACGCGGACGCGGCTACGCGATACGTCACAATGTTTTCGTTCGCGGCAATAGCGCTAACGGGACGCTCACCGGTGCGCGACCCGGGGCGCTCCAGAAAACTGCGCTTTCCAGTGCGCACACCGGGGTGCGCACCGAGAGCGCACCAGGGCAAAAAAAAAAAAGTATTATATAAATATACAATTTACGATTCATTATGAAAAATATTACATTTCATAGGTTTGAGTCCTTATATATAGTTAGGAATTAGCATTTAAAAAACCTATGAAATTCACTGAAAAAACATAGGTTTCACACCAGTTATAGTTAGCTGAAAATTTTACTGACATTAAACCATAGAAATTCCAACGTTATAGTTAGTTGGACTCACTATAACAAGCGCGCCTGCAATGCACTGCTGATGACGTCACATATTACATCACTCATGACATCACTTATGACACCATCCTTGTGACAGAGTGACAGGCCTCCTTTTAGTGTAATGTAACCCTTGAAATAGATATTCAAAAATAGAAACTAACATTTTCAAAAAAATGGAGATACCCATACCAGTTACAACAACCGATTCAGTAATTCCACCATCTATATAAACATCCACTCATTTACCAACAATTCTATATAGTCACTCACTCATCATATGTAGTGATACATCTATACATCCTGTTATACACTGACAGTCATTCAAAAGTTACTCACACACATACTCACACATGCAAATAAATTATTGAACATCCATTTATTTGCATATAAAACTATACACACACAACCTCTTTACTTCTAAGGAAACTTACACATACTTACTCTCTTAAACGATCATTTATATAACGATATACTTACTTAAACAGGAACTCTTACAATCTCTTACTCTCACATATACTCAGTTATATACATCAAAACTCACACACACTAGAATAAAATATATGTCGTTACTAAAAAACACAATAGTGAGACAGTCATTCACTCACTAACACACACAAATACACACTCATCCACCCATACCGTCCTGCACATATGCTGTCTTCAAAACACATACAAACAGTGAGCCAGTCACCAACCCATGCAGCTACTTATACACAAAGTGAAACACTGATACATATATTTCAATATTTAAAAGTTACTCGCTAATATATGTATTCAATAAAATACACTTAATAAAGCAGTTAACCAATCATTTTTTTTTAAAAAAAACATCGATTTACACACTTATTTAACCATTTATTCTTCCATCGACCTTTACAAATACAAATATTAAACATATTCATTTTAAAGAAAGACACACATTCACTGGCTGGTGTCATCAGTGATGTCATGAGTGATGTCACTGACGATGTCATGAGTGATGTAAAATGTGACGTCATCAGCAGTGCATTGCAGGCGCGCTTGTTATAGTGAGTCCAACTAACTATAACGTTGGAATTTCTATGGTTTTATGTCAGTAAAATTTCCAGCTAACTATAACTGGTGTGAAACCTATGGTTTTTTCAGTGAATTAAATAGGTTTTTTTAAATGCTAATTCCTAACTATAACTGGTGTGAAACCTATGGTTTTTTCAGTGAATGTATATATACATATATAATCTTACTGTGGAGATTGCCGAATAAACAAAATTACTACAGTTCCTGAGTGCGGCGTTTTCCTTTTTGCTATAAAAAAAATATATATATATATATATATACCCACAACCCACTACGGAACTAAAATGCAAAATGTACTTTAAAAAAAAATGAATAAATTCTAAAAATGTAACACATATATTAATAAACAAATGCAATACTTACACAAAAAGTAGAACACATACATGTAAAATACACACTAAAATACATAACACTAAATCATTCAACGATATTTTGGCTAACGATATTAATTACTTTGATATTTTGAAAAACAATGGGGCATATTATCAAGGGGGTTTATCTCCGCTTTTTTGGCTTTAAAAGCCAAGAAAGCGGAGATAAAATTATCTCCCTATTACCTAGCTGCCGCTAACACCAGTTAGCGACAGCTAGTAGGAGATAGCGACCATCTTGGGCCCCACTTTGCATGTCAGTGATATTTATCACTAATGAGATGCAAAGTGGGCGTGCCAAGATGTTAGAAACTGAAAACAGTCGCTAACATCGCTATCTCCTATTACCAACATTTGGAGATATTTGCGCTAAGCGGGAATATCTCCAAAAGCTAACACCTGCCCTGAGCAGTTCTTAGCCATGTTATCCAATGGGAGGTGGATAACATGGCTAAGAGCATTAGTTCGCTAATGCATGAATATCGCTGACTTTTCAGCGATATTCATGCTTTGCGGCGATTTTTACCGCATTTGCGTTAAACCTTGGTAATACCAAGGTTTATTTGCGGTAAAAATCGCCGCAGCGCTGCGGTAAATTTTTGTCTCTAACCAAGCAATAGCGATAATTATCGCTATTGCTTGGTAATATGCCCCAATATTACTTACCTTCAACTCGATATTCTTGACAACTGTCAATATTTTTGTAGTCCTAGATTTTGTACTCCATGTTACTGCTACTCGATATTTCAAAGTCAATATTATATCTGTCACCACTTGGACTACGTAAGGTCTGATTTTGTTTGTCCATGGAATGCTCTATTCTATTCTGTATTTTCAAATGGTAAATAAAGATGTCAAAAGAATCCGTCGAAAATGTGTGATTTTAGGTACAGTTTGTGGTTTCCAGAGCATTGTGGGTGAGAAAATGTCATGGGATCCATGCAGACCACACCACCCTGACCTTCCCTGGGTGCCTAGTTTCCGAAAATGTCTAGATTTAGAAGGTTACACCTGGTAGTGACAAGCATAAGCACAAACAATGAGGGCATTTAAAATATTGAGTTAGAGTGCATTTGGATCTATCCCAACTCTGATGGTACATTTCAAAAGTATGCCCAAAAGACTCCTAGGGGCAGATTTATGAGTTCTGGCGCATCTCTGCAAATCAGCCAGGATGCACCAGAACTGATGCGTCACGCAATTCCCTCCTTGCGGCACCACAGATGCGCCGCATTTACAATGCGGCGCACCATGGTGCAAGGAAGGGCAGATGCGTGACTCATCTTGTGGTGTACGGGCGGCGCATTGCTGGAGTAGCGTCGCAAGTGCGACGCAACTCCTGCAATGTACAGAGGCCACCCATACATAACATGGTGCGTCACTCCTTACGCCTGCTTCAAGCAGGCGTAAGGATCTGACGCAGCAGCGTCGTAAAACTGACTCAGTGAAATCTTGTAGATTTCACTGCGTCAGTTTTACGGGGCTTTCCTACGAGGGAACGCCCACCCTGCAACAGAACACCCACATCAAACCTGACTCAGGTTCCATGTGGCACAGGGCTTTACAACGTGACGCATCTGCCTAGATGCGTCACGTTGTAAATAGGTCGCAGTGATGTGCCACGTTTCTGCGCCGTTGCGTCACGCAACGGTGGCGTAAACGTGGCGCACTCCGACATAAATATGCCCCCAAATGTCCTCTTACTTGCGATGGGGATGCCCTGCACCTCTAGTGGACAAAATATTGCTGGGGATGAGGGAATGTGGAAAAAGCCAAATGCCCAGGCGGCCTGCCCATACCCCAAGTTTGTTTATCCTTAAACAATAATAAAATATCCCCGGTGTCTAGTGGTTATATTTATGCCACCCCGACGGGAGATTGGAGCAAATTCCCCCAATCTGCTCCCAAGAGTAGGGCCATTTGTGAGGTGGGGACACAGGTCATTGCCTGGCCGGCCAAACCCACCCCTACGTTTCTGTCAGACTTGTCTCCTTGGTGGAATTTCAGCGCCTCAGGGGCACATTAGGAAAAAACAAAATAGTGTTCTCCCCAGGAGGACACAAAATTTGTCAATACTGAGGATGCGGGGAAAGACAGGCCCATGCCTTGGTGGGCTACACCGCCGAAAACACCAGTAAAAACTATACTCCCTAGTGTCTTTTGGGCTTTCTGCCCATCCGGGGGCAGAATGTGGTAAACACCCTATATCTCCCACACCCAGGGGATGCAGAAAGACTGAGTAACCCACTCATGGGAGAGTAGCAGCCCATTCCCTTGGTGTCGCTACTCCAAAAAACACTAGTAAAAGAATATTCCTTAGTATCTACTGGGCTTTCTGCAGGGGGCAGTTTGAGGGCACCCACACCCTATTCACCCCTTTGTGGGCAGAAAGACCAATTGCCCGGGACGGGGAGGAGCAAAGGCCCATGCCAGTGGGGGCTCTCCTCCAACAAAGCTTCCTTTTGGTCTAACTGTGTGAATCCCTGCTTGGTGATTGTATGCCAAGTGTGGTTCCTAAGTAGGGAGACAGCACAGAAAATGAGGCATTTCCATGAGGCAGCTCCTTTGCTGATTGATGTGCAAGGGGCAGCAATATGCCCCCAAGCACCAAAAGAGGGAGCAGATTGTGTCATTAGTGCAGTCTGCTTTCACTTTTGTTTTCCACCAGCATGCTGTGCACACTGGCATTACAGCAACAAAAAAATCAAACTTGGGATGTGAGGGAACAGGTTTCCTAAAGTTCCAAGTTTGATTTCTGAACAGAAAACGATTCTGGTATTTTCACCAGAAGCATTTTTATTTTCAGGTATGGAGGACAACCCCATTGAAGTCCTCCGCACTGTGCAAGTAGTGTGGAGTAAATCAACCTGTCCTCCTCTGTACTCTAATGGCCATGCTTTCCTGGAATTCGTCACTATGGGGCAAGATAGTTATCTGTTGATGGTTCTGTATAAGTGGGAAATTGGATTTATATCAGGCACACACACCTAATATTTTCTAGTTGTTCTCTATGCAACTTTGATGTCATTTTTGCTCCTGGTCAACCTTAACCCGTGTCGGCACCTGTTTAACTGTTTCAATTGCAAATATTTTGCAGTATTTTATTCTTGCTAGACATAATCTAAAGTGGCAAGATAACCTTTTTGCCCCTGTTACTACTGTTCCCGTGTTAGCTGGTGGCAAGTATGTTGCATACTTTGAGAATGGAACATGTCTATTTTCATCATGGGTAAAGGTGTCTTTATTGTGATCATCCACACACTATTAAATTATATGCTCTGCAAAGTCCCCAAAAACCTTTCAAAGTGCAGGATTTACTTTTTGTGATTTTTATTAAATCATTTTTAATAGGATGCTTTTCTTTCTTTCTGTTTCACTTTTTATTTCTCCCTCTGTATACATTCATAGAGTATACATAGCAGGTAACTAGTATAATAATCCAGTGTAGCCATTGAGGGGTTTGATGACATCATAAAACACAATGTCAAAGCCTAGTGTTTTCTAAACGTCAACAGAACCCTGAAATGGCAACATAGGGCCATATTACAAATGTTACCCATTACGTATTTTTGAAATTACACAGTGGGTTAGCAAGTGGGGGGTGGGGAGGCGGTCCACCCTGAGCAGCACCAGTTTTGGGGGCTGCGGCCTCCTCCAGCTCTTACCTGCCACCTTGGGGTGGCAATCATCAGCACAACTTCCCCCCGCTCTTCAATGAGGCTGTCACGGGTTAGCAATAATCTGAGGATCTGCGAGCCCCCCCCCCCCCAACTCTTCAATGCACCGTACTCATTGTGAATGACGATTCATGCAATACTATGGTTGCCGCATTTACCACATAATTATAGTTTGACTGCTTTTTACGCATAATTTGTCACATAATTTATAAGTATTTTTATGATTTGCCTACTTCACAAAAAAATTCTCTTTCTAACTAGAATTATTGAAAATAATACTGCCAAAAAATGTGCCTCCAAATTTTCATTTTTTTGCTGTACAATTCAAAAACCTTATCACTTATTTTGGTTCTCCATTCTGCATAATCCTTGTATCCAAGATGATGTAAAAGCTCCGCAGAGTGGTTTGATGGCTGTCATTATAATAGTGAAGTATGAATTTCATAGAGAGCTATGAAATAGTGCTCCATGAAATATGGGTTTTTACTGTTGCGTTTTGTACAATAAAAGCAATCAAACATCTAAAATATACGAATTATAGATGGTGACAGTATATAATGGGAAGGTTTTTTTCACGAAGGTATTCTGATTGACATCAAATAGATAGTGTGAGCAGAGCTTAAGTTGTCTAAGATGTCACTCAGAACCTGAGATGAAAAACATTCCAGTTATATACTTTTTACCTATCTATAATTTTATTTTAAGAATAACCCCCAAAATCTTCTGTTCCCGCTCAGAACTGATACAAAAGGGCAGAGGAGTCCTACTTAAAATTGCCTCTTCTTCTCTTCCCCCCGCCCCCCAAAAAAACATGGCCTCCTGCCACTTCCCCCCACCACCCTTTGTGCCTTGCCTTACCTATCCTTCAAAAGCCTGCTCTCCAGCACTTCACCAACAGCCTCTCAAAGAACACAACCAGAGCAGCCACAAATTAATGTATGACTTAGCAACACTGAGTGACATGTTCTGCTTCCCACTGCTGCTACATCGCAGCAGGTAATTACTGAATTTAAATTAAAATAAGTCACGCTAATGGCTCTCGATGACATACATACATGACACATATATGTATCTCACATACGCCCAACAAATACAGATATCTGTGCATAAACTGAGATGTTCATTTTGGTTACAGGGCACCTCACATAACTATGAATATAGTATGGTGTGAAATACTAGACTTTTTCAACAGAACAAGGGAACCCTTAAGGTATAGCATAGGGACCTGGGGCATTATCATATTCTATAATACAGTGGTCCCTATATGTAAATAGTATACACAAGAACATTAATCATACACTTAATAAGTGGTATGTCTTCTGTCCGTCCGGACAGGAATTTTATTTTCCATTAAATACAATTACAGTGTTTTTTTTAAAAATGTCAAGCGGGCACAGCCGTGACCCTCAACATACAAGACACAACAACGAAGTAAGTGGCCAAAAAGGGCAAAGCAAGAAGTATGTCTGCGTACTTGTACTCAGTATAACAGACTTAAAATATTCAAAGAACCACACCATTGCATTTTTCTCAATGTTACATAAATGTTTTGCATATGGGGTTTATGGTCGACGACGTTTCGATGCCTTTTAATAATTGGGGCATCATCATCAGGACAAAGAATATCAACATTGTTGTCTTGAACAGGAATAGTAAGTACTAAGCCTTTTTGTTACATTTACTTTACATACATATTTACATAGTATCCTGAAGGCTTTTGCCCTAAACTGACCGCAACTTACAACGTGACACATCCCCACCAAAAAAGAGTTAAGTAATTCTAGTCCCTTAGCACCCACCCCTACTTTCTGTAGTTGTTTGACCATGCATGAGTGAAAGACAGTATTAAATGCTGACAACATGTCCAACAGAACAAGTGCAGCAGGCCTGCTATGATCAACATGCATTTTCATCGAGGCAGTGGCAGCGATGAGTGCAGACTCTGTAATGTGAACACTTCTGAAGCCATTTTGAGAGGGGTCGAGAAGGTCATGACTGGTAATGAACTTAACTAACTCTTTGTTCAGATGTTTCTCAAGAATTTTCAAACTAGGAAGAAAGTGGGGAGATCAAATGACAGTTCTTTAACTCGTCAGGCTACACATTTGCTTTTTAGGAACATCCTTCCAGCTCTCAGTTAAGATTTTCAATAACAAGATATTGGTGAATTTTTCCCAAGAACTCAGCGACTTGGTCACGGACCAGCTGTTCAATTTTAGGAGGACACGGGCCAATGGGAAAGCCGGACTTAACACTCATCAAATTCTCCTTGACATGTTATGCTGTGATTGTGAAATTCAACTGCAAGGAGGCTGCTGAGGGGTATATCCTGAGCAAGTTACAACTTCTCATGTATCTCAAAGGAATTACATTCTGAGTATATGTTGAGAAATGTATTCCTGAAAATCTTTGCCAGGTTAGGCTTAGGAAGCACTGGTCTGTTGCTTACTGGGGGATTTGATAAGCTCTTGACTACTGTAAAAAGCTCATTGGAGGAGTTCTTAGCTAGCCTAATATTTGAGGTATAATAAATGGATTAAGCCTCAAAAAGTGCCAACTTATATGTGGATAGCAAGGATTTGTACTTATCTTTCTGTAATGTCTAAATTAGCACGTCTCTTCCTCTCTTGTGTACAACAGCGCTGTCTCAGCCCTCTGAGTTCATTGGAAAACAATGGGCCGGATTCTTTCCTCTTGTTGAAGCGCTTGAACCTCTTATGGACTGCCTTGTCTAAGGCGCCCTCGAGCTAGTCGGTGACAACTTCTGCCGGATAATACAAGTGGAAGACTACATCCCTTCCTAAGGAGCTGAGAGCTAATTTAAACTCCTCTGGATTAATCATCGTATTCCAGTTTTTATAGGCTGGAGGCCCATTTTGTAGCTGTTTCATATTATTAGGTGGGGAATAGAAGCTGTGGAGTGTCCTTCATGTGAAAGTCGATTGAGTTGGTAAAAATGCCATCTACGGTATGGCTTGCACTATGAGTAGCAGTGTGATCCAATTGAGAGAAACCAAAATAGAGTCTTTGTTGAAGGAATTCTTCAGTGGGAATTTGAAGTCACTTAAAATTGTAAAGTTGGGGTGCATGATGAATGGTTCCATACCCTGTCCCCACATTGTGAGGAACTTCATACTTCAACCTGGTGGGCGATAAATCAGGCAGCCCGTAAAAGTGTTCTTAGCGTGAGGTTTGGATCGTAAATACGCTGCTTTACAAACATCATAAGGCAGATTTTCTATTTGCTCAAGTGTGCAGTTTAGGGATTCTTTACTAACTATAGCTAACCTGCCCCCTGCCCGGCCAAGTCGGTCTAGTTGAGGTCGCATAACCTCTTGGTACTACATCCCCTAGATACGGACCTGAGTCTACTTTTGCCGAAGTTTCCCTGATAAAAAGACAGTCTAGATCTAGATTGTGGATCAGATCCATAACTTTGTGTCTGTGTTTAATCTGCAAACGTGTATTTATAATTACGCCTGCTATGTCCAGAGTGTCTTTCGGCCTCTTCGTGGCCGGATCACCGTGTCTGTCGCTCTGATTAAATGTGCTGCAGTAGAAACATGAAGGATGTGTCATACTGTACGGAGAGAACATAGGGCAGTCCGTGGGTTCATCTATAGGACTTTGCATGATTAGCTGATCTAGAGTAGATGGTTCTTAAGGAGTCATGCGCTTCTGACACAGAAAGGACAGCATCCCTGACGCAGTCCGGGCACCGAGGAGCACAGAAGTCTTGCCTTTCATGCAACCTTCAGCTTGCCAGAGGGTTGTCCACGCTACAGTCATGTTTTCAAGTGCAGGGCTCATTGACTAGAGTGTCTGCACCTGTTTCCCGGTTTAACCCCTATAGTGCTAACCCTTCAAAATGGCACCTCTAAATGGCCACCAGGATGTGGAGAGCACCAAAGATCATTTTTTAATTCCACTGATATAAAAGGAATAAATGATTTTAAAACAAGCTATAATTCTATTCGAGTGCAACAGATTCAGCAGAAAGAAAAAGAATAAGCTGACTCAAAATGTTTAAACTAAAGGGCAACGTGCAATTCAGATCCCCCCCCCCCCCTCGAGTTTGGAGTAAAATACTTTTACAGTACAAGAGTTTAAGGTGCAATATGCTATTCAGATTGCCCCCCTTGAATAAAAAGAAATCACTTCAACAGTACTTGAACTAAGCACAGTGTGCTATTCAGATAGCCCCATCAATTATTTAAAAATTCTGTATATGTGCTCTGTGGCCCTGTTTTCAAGGGCAGGGCTCATTGACTTGAGTGTCTGCATCTGTTTCCCGGTTTAACTGCTAGAGCGCTACCTCCTCAAATTGTTGCCTCTAAGTGACAACCAGGAAGAGTACCAAAAGTCATTTTGTGATTACACTGATATAAAAGGTATAATACCCCTGGGAGTTAAAAACATCCTACATCAAGCCAAACTTGAGGAAGAAAGAGCTTGACCCTGAGGACCTGGTACACAACTGTTCTATATCATACAAACCTTTTCTTAATAAACTCATTAAACAAAATGTTTTTGTTTCGATCTCAGATTTCCTTGAATAAATCAACCTTCTCATCCAAACATTGGCTTGTAACCAGTAAGAGGCCCGGAATCAGAATTGAAATGCAATCTTGGATAATGTGAAGTACAGTGTAGATTCCAATGGAGTAGCTGTGATGCTTTGACTCAACTGCCTTTGACACTGTGGACCCCCAACAGTTAATCCACAGGCTAAATGGCACAAGAATAAAGGTCGGAGGCTTGCAGTTCCACATCACAGATACATTAGAAATTAGAAACCTGCTACCATTCCCTTCAACACTATTCTTGCAAAAGGTAGGTTTCCCCTCAAGAATCAACAATGATTGCCCCAATTCTCTTAAACACAAGCAAAGTAATCATTCTAGATAAAGCACGGGCAAACACAGTTGTAAGCGGTCAGGAAGCAAAGTTTATTTGCTTCAGCACGAGAAAGAATAGCCAGAAAGCAACTGCACTGTTCTGCTTGGGGTTACAATCAGTAGCCTTTTATACATTACGATCCATGTAGAAGAACATTACACTGGAAACAGTTGGTAAAGAGTAAATCATTGTATTGAGGCGAGAATCAGGAGAAAAATTCAGTAGGTACTCCTAGGGTAAATTAAAACTACCTACAACCACATTGAGAGAAAACCCACAAGCTAAAAACATCCTGCACCTGGTGTTTGCACTCCATTAACAGCATGTATATGGTCTCAGTCTCTCCACAGACAGAGAGCAATGTAATGACATGAACTACAAAATTACGTAAAACTTATAAAATGCATGAACAGTCGATCACAAAATATATCTACTTCCACACATATGCACGCATATCTGCCTCCACTTCCTCAGCATGTCAGGGCTTTAATTCCCTTGATTTGTATCAATGTTCTGCATGCAGCACCTCAAAGGTAACGATAGTTGATATGCATGAAGTATAGCTGTCTACAGAGAGTGATACAGAGTCTGTCTGTAGCACCTTTGTAATTGGCTGACCATCACTGTGCATAAAGGTCGTCGGAGATCAGTGCAGTTGGTTGCAGTGTAAGAGATTGTTTGGGACAAAATACAATAATACTGAAATAATGGAAAGGGGCGACCATTCGGTCCCCCCGAACGTATAGTTGGGTGCCTCGATCCTCCCGGGAAACCATTTTGGGCGGGGGCGTGTCTCGGCTGGTATGCCCGAAGCGGCGTTGCCGGGGCGTGCCTTTTCCCGCCCAAGAGGGGTTGTCCTAGACACCTACACCGAAGACCACGCCCAGTAGGCGTACTGGAGGAGGGTACAAGCCCTCCCGCAGAAGAATAAATAGAGCGGGAATCCGAAGAAGCGTCCTCTTGTTCCTGTGCTCTGAAGGCTGCACCCACTCGTTGCTCGTGAGCCCTCGACGGAACAAGCTGCAATTTTGAGAACTTGTAATCTTGTTGTTTCTCTTTCAGTTACTTGGAGTTCGAAGAGTCCGGAACCTCGTCGATCAGCTAGGAGCGGAATACTCGACATCATGGCTGGCAAGAAAGCGGGAAAGAGTTCCGAGACGGACAAGGTGTTACGCCTGTTGTTGAACCGGATGGCTTGCATGGACCGAAAACTCGGACAAGTCCAATCGATCGGTAGAGGTTTGACGGAGGTCAAAAAACAGCTGGCTGCACTGAGCAACCCGGGTCACCCTAAGAAGGTAATAGGCCCGGCCTTGCCGGGAGTCGTCCCTGAGGGTAGAGGGAAACGGGTCAAGAAGAGGGCAGTTTCGGGGGAGGTCCCGGTCCCAGAGGTACCCCCAGTCGCCCCCCTCATGCCGGTAGACAACCCGGTACCAAATCCTGATATGGGGCAGCCGAACCCGGTTGTAATTACTCCTGATAACGATGAGGATATGCCTCCCGAATTGGCCATCCAGTTGGCAGCATGGCTCAAGAAGAAAGCAGGGGGGTCAGTGGCCCCTGGAGATCCGGCCGAGGAGGCCAGACTACTAATCAAGCAATTGCGGCAGTCGAGAGATCTCGCAAGGGCGAATGTTCCTCTTGTTTCCCCACAGGTAGCACCGGTAGGACCTGCAGTTGGTCACGAGAAAACGGCGGGAACAACGGCCGAACCGGGTAAGCTCGCATTGCCAATGGCGGGGGAGGGTTCATTACCCTCAAGGCGGGAGAAGGTGGCACAGCACATCCCTTTGGCCACGAAAGAGTTAATATGGGGGGACAAATATGTTAACATGTTTTCCTTATTAACTGACCATCGCAAGATGGAATATGCTAAAACCCAGAAGGATTTGTGGCACCCGAGCGTCTGGCGCGCCAAGATGGCGGAATTCAGGGTGGATGAGACAGTAACGAATTGGGTTAAGGCCTTTTCTATATTTACTGCAGTTATGGGGGAACGTAAACCTGAGGTGATGACTGAGTTGACTTGCTATCAAAATCGTATTATGGATTTTTATTCTATGTATGAGGGGGAGGAATGGAAAGGTTATGACATGAAATTCTGGAAAGCCAAAGAATATGATGCTACTTTGACTTGGGATTGCCTGGACTCGGTGTCATGGCACAAACAGCTCCTGCCAGGGGTGGCTGGTACGTCCTCGCCAGGTGGGAGCGGGTCGGGGGTCGTCCGCCAAAAGCCCGCGGTGCCCTTTCGAGCGGGCGCCGGTGGGGATTACCAGCCTAAGACCGGCGGGAATGGCGGCAAACGGGGGGTCTGTTGGGGCTTCAATCGAGGCAACTGTAACAGACCGCAGGGAACATGTAGGTTCAAGCATGTATGTGTGGGCTGTGGGAACTCCTCACACCCGGAGAGTTCATGTAAATCGAAAAATAGCGGGACGGGAGGAAAAGGAGGCTCTAAGCAGGAGTGAGGTAGAACGTTGTGACCGATTGCCTACACCCGTTGATCTCATGGCTATGACTCCTTGGTTAAACAGATACCCTGATCATGTATCCGCTGGGGTGCTGAGGAACGGATTCTTGCATGGCCTCCACATCCCGGTGGGGGATGTTCGGGGGGACTCCTTCTGTAAAAAACAGTTATCGGTGCAGCACAACCCAAGCGTGGCAGAGAAGAAAATAGCAAAAGAAGTCAGCTTAGGGCGAGTGGCAGGGCCTTTCCATCGCCCGCCGGTGGCAGAATTCATCTGTTCCCCGTTAGGGGTTGTCCCGAAGAAAGACCCGGGGGAGTTTAGACTTATTCATAACCTGTCTGCTCCAAGGGGCTCCTCGGTGAACGAGGCCATTGACCCAGAAGTCTGTTCAGTACGGTACGCATCGTTCGATGAGGCCGTGGCCATGTTAAATCGCCTGGGCCCCGGGGCGCTGATGGCGAAATCAGATATCGAATCGGCGTTCCGGTTGCTCCCGGTACACCCACAGGATCAGCGCTTGCTCGGTTTTGCATTTCAAGGAAGTTATTACATGGATAAATGCATGCCTATGGGTTGCTCCATTTCTTGTGCCTATTTTGAAATGTTCAGTTGTTTTTTAGAGTGGGCATTCACCGAGGCCACAGGGCATAGGCATGTTATGCACTATCTCGATGACTTCCTGTTCTTGGGAGCAGCCGGCGAAACGAGATGTGCGCAGGCGCTGCACGACTTCTGCATCCTCATGAGGGAGTTTGGAGTCCCACTGGCACCAGGTAAGACGGTTGGACCATCTACTTCACTGGAGTTTCTGGGAATTGAGCTCGATTCTGTGGAGGGATGTTTCCGTTTACCGATGGAAAAGGTGGCCAAGTTTAGGGCTTCCTTGATGCAATGCCTGGGTAAAGAGAAAGTGACCCTGCACCAGTTACAGCAAACAGTGGGTCAGCTTAACTTTGCTTTGAGGGTAATACCTATGGCCCACCCCTTCTCACGCTCTATTGCACAAGCTATGGTCGGTCTCAAAGAGGGGCACCACCGTACGAGACTGTCGGATGAGGTTCACCAGGATATGCGCATTTGGTTGGCATTTCTGGCGGACTTCAATGGTCGAGTCGTGTGGAACAAGCCGCCAGTGTCTTCAGATGAACTAGGTCTGTGGACTGACTCGGTGGGGAGCGTGGGATTTGGCGCCATCTTAGGTAATCGATGGTCGGCGTAAACATGGCCGGCCTGGTGGCACTCCAGCGGTCTCACAGGTAACATTGGGTTCTTGGGGTTATTCCCCATTTGGGTTGCTCTGATGGCATGGCCTGACGACTTCAGGGACCGCTCAGTGGTGTTTTGGTCTGATAATATGACTGTGGTCGAATGCATTAACCAACAGGCAGCACGCTGCAAATGGATCTTGAGATTGTTGAAGGAAGTTGTGCTGCTTTGCATGAGACTGAATGTACAGTTCAGGGCAGCTGATGCACTCTCTCGTTCACATATGCAGGCGTTCAGGGGTTATCTGCCTACAGCGGACCTAGTGGCGGCACCATTCCCCGAAGCACTATGGCTAATCGGTGCCCCGGACTACAAGACCTCGTGGCAGCAAGCTTAGCCCCCAGGACAAGGAAGGCATACGAAGGAGCGTTTCGTTCCTATTGCACATTTTTGGGTCCAACAGGGAGTCAGAGCTGGGGTCAGGAGGAATCCTTCCTGGGGTTCCTGGTAGCGCTGCACAGAGAAGGCCGATCAGCGGCAACGGCCAGTAGGCATAGGGCGGCCATTTCATTCATGGCGCAGGTGCATGGCATAAGAGACCCAACGGATTCCTTTTTGGTTAAGAAGGCCCTTCGCGGCTGGCAGCGCCTCGAGGGTCGCAAGCAAGATGTGAGACGCCCGATTGGCTTACACAGGTTGGATTTACTTGTAGCAAAACTAGACGAGACGTGCTCCTCCCATTTCGAAGCAGTTCTGTTCCGGGCAGCTTTCGCATTAGCATTCCATGGGGCTATGCGGGTGAGCGAACTGGTCGCAAGGAATAAGAATGACGTTGAGGGAGGCTTATGCAGGGATCACGTCCAAATTAGGGGTGATTCAATGGTGGTCTCGATAGCCAGGTCCAAGACCGACCAGGGGGCTTTTGGGAATAGTGTTGTCATGCAGCGCGCGTGAGGGTCCCCCACGTGCCCAATAAAGTGTATAGAGGAATACTTGGCACTAAGGGCGGCTACATGGGGGGGGGAGTTTGCTGAGGCACAAGGATGGCACCCCACTGACGAGGTTTCAGTTCCAGAGGGTGCTAGCACTGACAATCGCTGCTGCGGGCATGGACCCGTGCGATTTTGGGACCCACTCCTTTAGGATAGGGGCTGCTACTGAGGCTACAGCCAGGGGTCAGAGTGCGGAGGAAGTGAAACAGTTGGGACGATGGTCCTCGAATTGCTTCAAAAGGTATGTGCGATTGCACATGTTGTAATGATCAATTGACATGCACTCACGCTTCTTGTCTTTTGTTTGAATTACAGTTTCGCGAGCCTGTCACGCGGGGCGGAATTTGCAGTCGACCCAGCACCATGAGACCAGCGGTCAAGGATCACCGTCTGGAGAGAGAGTGGTATGGGTCGTGGGCCACTCATATGTGAGGCGCGCCGCGGACGTATTCGAAGCAGGTGACGCGACTCACGCAGCTGGGGAATACGGGTCCAGAGTGGCCTTCCATGGGAAGGGCGGGCTCTGTTTTGACCAATTCGAATCATTTTTTGAGGGTCTCCTAGGGCGGAAAAGGTCACCGCCATCTGTAGTCATAATACACCTGGGGGGCAATAAACTTGGTGACATTGGGTAGACAAGTGTTGTTCGAACAAATTTTGTCTGCTGTTAGCTGGTTGGCTAAAAGAATCCCGGGGTGCACGATTGCCTGGTCCCACATGATTCCCAGGAAGGTATGGCGGGGGGGCCTTTCGGTGTCAGCACTGAACCATTCGGTGAAAAGGGTTAACAATAAAATTGGTAAATTGTTTCGCTCTTCGCAGTTGCATAGCATTCCTCACGGGTGTATTCGGGGTGATCTCATGTATCTAAATGATGGGGTTCACCTGTCCAGGGAGGGGAATGATTTACTCATAGGAGACTTCGTAGCATGGCTAAGGGGTTTGAGGAAGCATGACCTTTAGGAGGAGTTGGGGGGGCCGGATAGTCGGTCAACTATCCGGCCTGTGGCGGTAAGGTCATGATCGGTGAGCAGTAATTTCAAGGTCCCTAGAGGGGGGCACCACCCACAACGGATGGGAGCGCCCGAGGGGAGGCGGCCATTGGCCCCTCCCACGGGGAGGCAGCACCCACTAAGGATGGGTCGCCTAGGGGGAGACGGCCATAGGCCCCTCCCAGGGGGGGAGGCGGCTAGATGCCCCTCCTACTAATTTCCCGGGGGCTGGATATCCGCTACGGCGGATAGAGAGTGTGGGGATGGGGGGGAGTCCACGCTGTCCTTCCTACAGATACCTCACACGGGAACTCGGACGACCTTTAAGATGGCGCCGAGTGGAAAGGGGGCCCCCACCACGACAAGGGAAGTTACAGTTGGCAACGAGGGTAGAGTCCTCTGCGCATGCGCCACTCACACGGTGAGGGCGAGAGTTTTTGGTAGTAGGGATCTGACACCGGTTAAGACCTTGCCGTTGGCCCTTAATGCTAGGATGTACAATTTTAATTTAGAATGTTTGCATTTGCAGGATGTTAGACTCGGCTAGGAAACCTTTGTATTAGAGATCTGTTAAGGTGAGCCAAAGATCATGTCTGCATCGAAATGTAATAAATGTAAAATTGTACATAATTATGAAACTTTTATTTAATGTTTTAAATTTTGTTTCATATTTTAATAAATACGGCCGGTAGGGTGACTCCCTCCCGCCTTCCAAAAGTTCAAACTTGTGTCCGACTTCTCCCATCCTTGGGGATTGTGTTGAGAGGGGGTGGCGGGCATCCCGGCCATACAAGCATGCAGTATTAAAAGTTTTTTGTTAGTGATTATAAAAGTACTAGTAGGGTGAAACTTTACACAGGATCACGAAATTAGATCGACTTCAGCACCTGAGACAGCTACACATACAACAAATACAACAGACTTAAAGGCATTATTCGTGAATTACAAAGCAGAAGATTATTCCACAAATGTATATTATAAATCAGTTCAAGAATATACACATACCATGAAAACAAAGTATTGCTATATCTGTGCGCATTTAATCTCATCAGTTGCAGAGGAGGTGACCTACCTTCACCTTTCCTTGTCATATGCAATTACATATATTATTTTGCTTTCGTTAGTCTAAAAGCAAGAGCACTTTGAGTATTTGTATTCAAATTACAACCAGATTCTTTCAAAAATGTCAATTCAGAAAAACATGAATTTACAACAACAAGCAAAAGACATGGAAATAGCGTGCCATTATTTTATGCCCTCTATTCTTTTAGATACAGTTTAGCTTACGAAAACAATTTAACCTGCTTAATGAGACCACTACAAAAAGGTATTTATAATGAAACTAGAAGAGAGACATAAAAACATTGCACTTAGCAAAAATAGAAAGATGTTATGAAAAATGTTTGGAAGAAAGATGAATGTAGAAAATAATTTGTTACTCTAGACTGTAATTAGACAGACAGCAAAAAGGCAACATTTATGTATACTGGAGAAGGACCTAAAGCAAAAATATTCATGTAGTAATTAGTAGTTGCAAACACACATTCCAGCTCATGAGAGGGAAATGGCAAATCTCCAAGGTGAAAAGCACATTATTCCTCGTGATTATTTTGTTTTTGAACAGGATGCATATTTTTCAGTTATCATCAGATTGGGGAAGGAATCTGTTATCTGTCCATATTGTTCCAGAAAATGTACCATGTATATAGCATAGATGCTTTGATGATGATACCCTCATACAAACACACCCATAGTACACAAGATGGATCACATTTGTTTGGATTCATTGTTAGAGTTATTATTCCTCTAGCTGGGGTTATTTTAAATGATGATAAAAATCAGAAAACAGTCCATAGTTGTTGAAAAATTGGCAACCAGTACATCTGGGTTTGATTTATACATGCAGCGCATTTTCTTTCATTGCACTGGGCGTACCTTTTAATAGGTACGCCTGCCGCAATGAAAGAAAATGCATCATATTATGATGAATGCTCTGCTCCCAGGGCAGCCACAAACTTGCGTGCTCTGGGGACAGCCCACTCATGTGAAAAACAGAGCAGCTGCTTTGAAGTCGCTGCATCTTTTCACAGAGCAGATTGCAACCCACTTGCATTTTGAAGGGGTACTAGAGATCCCCTTGCAGGCGGTTGCAGTGACTGACTGCACCCGCCTGCAAGGTGATGTCTAGGGGAATCCATAGGAACCCTTTCCCCCCCTCCAGAGGCCTGCCATCAGGGGGCGCATTGACAGTGCACCAACATTTAGGTGGCGCACTGCCAGTGAGCCTTCTGAGATCTTCTTTGCCTCTGCACCCGCATCTGTCTCATGGCATGGGTGCAGAGGCAAAGGGAGTCCCTCATTTGCATTGGGCATAGCCCCATGCAAATGAGGACACCCACTGACGATAGCCCTGGCGCTGTATGTGCGCCAGCACTCTCAGTATTACAGAAGGGGACTCACAAGCCTCTGCCGCACCTTCTGTAACACCAAAGTACCTCAGGGGCATGCAAAGCAGGTGCAAATGCCCGTTGCTCTCCCAAGGCACTTGTATACTTCCTGGAGCCTTATAGGTTGTGAACACAGAATTAGTGACAATTAGAACTATGGTTTTGCAAAACAGAATAGCATTAGACATCTTGCTTGCCGAAAGAGGCAGAGTCTGCTGGATGTTAAAAACCCAGCATTGCTGTGCATATATTCTGAACAAAAGTCAAGAATTTGCTAAGAACATTTCTGACCTAAAATTTGATTTAGAATCATTAGAGAAGCCCAGTATTACAGCTAACATTGGTAAGGGAATTAAAAAAATCACCAATTGGTTTGCTGCTCCTGGATGAGGAACCCTAAAAGGTATATTGATGCCAATACTAATAGTAGGTTGTTGCTCTTGCTCGTATTTGTTTTCATTAAAGGCTGTAAATACTGCATTAACAAAAGAAAAAGCAGAGCTAAGTATTGAATTGAGAGGGAATTAGAATCACCAGAATTCATAAATCAAGATTACAGAAAGGCTAAGCAATATGAGAGTTGAAAAAGAAAATGCTCAACTGAAGATGAAGTAGCCTTTGAAATGACTCATCGGTGTAGGAGATTAAAATGGTTGTTATAATTTGAGGGGGGATTGATAGGTTGCTTGGAACAAAAACACAATAATACTAAATTAGCAAATGTGTAGTATTAACTTGCAAACTTTTAAAGAGAATATGCCTATGAAAATCTTTGGAAATTGCACTTAGCTGTTACACTTACCCATACTACACCTCAGAAGGCTAATGTGGCCTAATTTAATATTCATTTAGAAATTGCCCGATCCCAGAAAATGCTATTTCCCAAGCATGAGATGTTAATACAAGAATGCAAATATAGCAAGAATGTTTAACTCCTGACCTTTGCTCAAAGACGCTTTTCACAATATGTTATTAGTTTATAATCTTATCATACATTTCTACAAAATGTTTTTATTTAATACGTTTACATGTTTCCTTTGGTTAAAATGCTTAGCTGTAGATCGAGAAGAATCCAACCACATATTAAATGTCAGCATAAAATAGTAATGTGTTGACCTCTTTAACTAGCTAGATACCAATAAAATGTACAGAGTTCCCCACAAGAAGGGTAATAGATTAAAGAAGTGACTCTCTCTCTGAAAGTTGTTTGGTCGTGCAACAGGGAATAAGGTAATCCCTTGACGGAATTAAGGATGCCTCACACAATTAAAAGGCTGGACGACTATTGCCATCCTACCTGATGATTGTCTTGTATCATCATTGACCTCCTGCTCCAGCGACAGGCTGGCGGTGCAATGCCTGCCGGGTAGCACGGGGTGCTACTCTTTGGTGGAGTTTTTTTTTCTCCTGGCCAATAGATGCGTGTGTGTGAGGGGCCTAAAGTGTGAAGCAGTGAGCGTGAATAGAAAGTTAAAAGGGGTCAGTAGAGTCCACTAAGATAACTTTATTAATGTGGCTCACTGCCTCGTTAAAATTGGTGAAGGGAGGGGTACCGAAGCACAAAAGTAAGGTGATTTGGCCTCGTTCAACCCTCACCTATGGTGCGGTCAACATGTTTCATGCCTCTAGGGCAATTCTTCAGGACCTAAATAAGCTCATCAACTAGGAGGAAATTCAAACAATTTGAAAGAAATTTTGCATACAACCTGCGTGGTAGAAGTACCAAGGCAGGAAGGAGTCCTGCGTAGGTTCCCGCCCTAGGTGTGGGAGGAGAAGAAAAGAAGGACTCAATCATTCCTGGCACCATCAAATGGAAAATTACAGGGCAGGATTTTGCACATGGAATCATAATGCAAAGGTGGGTATGGCTCAATGGCTCATACCAATACATAGTGAAGGTGCGAAAGAGATAGAAAACATAAAAGTAAGGCGTAACGGGTTCCGTGGTGGTAAGGAAGTCAGCCTCTTTTTTGGTAATCCATTCGTTTGTCTCTCCCTCGATTATGAGGCTCATGATGGTAGTCGTCAGCCGTTTAGTTGGATCTTCAGTGAGGGGTCTACAGTGAGTAATATTAGACAGTTGTCGTCTGCATTCGCGGTCGTAGTCCTCATAGTCTTGGATGACCGTTGCTCCCCCCTTGTCTGCTTGTTTGATGACAATGGATTCATCCTTACCCAGATTGGTGGATGCTTGTCTTTCTGCAGTCGTCAGGTTTTGAAATTGTTTGACGTGTGGTTTATTCTTCAGGCTTGTCAGGACTGCTCGTTCGAATGTCAAGACTTCCGGGGGGACCATCCCATCTGTGGGAGTGAAGGTAGAGGGTTTTCTCAATCCAGTGTCTTGACTGGTGGGCTCAGGTTTGTCGTCAAAGAAGGCACGCAGGCGTACTTTCCTAAATAATTGTTTCATCTCAATCATCTCCTGGAAGCTGTCTGGAGTGGGTGTCGGGACAAACCCGAGACCCTTTTCCAAGACGCTCTTCTCCGTCGATGAAAGGACTTTCTTGGAGAGATTGACAATTAGACTCTTCTCCCCCTGGAGGTGGTACTCCTGGTTTCCATCGTGGTCTGTGGTGTCGGTTGGTCTTGCCATTGTACCCCTTTCTGTCCACCTCGCTTTCGCCCTCTTCCTCTGCCCCAGCCTCTGCCTTGAAAAGGTGGCGGATTCAAAGGGGACCGTCTTCCAGGGATCAGGGGTAAGAACTTCTTTCGAGTGCTCCACCCTGGTGACCTTATTACTCCTTCCCCCATTGAAGTGCTTATGGTTCGTTTTTTAATAATTACACTACCCCTTGGCTGTAATACACAGATGAGTGACAAGCATGGAGTGTAACACATGATGTATATTGAATTAATGTATTCGTATCTCTGATGACACATGACACACACGGTGTAATCCCTCCCCTGTTTTCTCTCTCTTTCACACCTTCACTATGTATTGGTATGAGCCATTGAGCCATACCCACCTTTGCATTATGATTCCATGTGCAAAATCCTGCCCTGTAATTTTCCATTTGATGGTGCCAGGAATGATTGAGTCCTTCTTTTCTTCTCCTCCCACACCTAGGGCGGGAACCTACGCAGGACTCCTTCCTGCCTTGGTACTTCTACCACGCAGGTTGTATGCGAAATTTCTTTCAAATTGTTTGAATTTCCTCCTAGTTGATGAGCTTATTTAGGTCCTGAAGAATTGCCCTAGAGGCATGAAACATGTTGATCGCACCATAGGCGAGGGTTGAACGAGGCCAAATCACCTTACTTTTGTGCCTCGGTACCCCTCCCTTCACCAATTTTAACGAGGCAGTGAGCCACATTAATAAAGTTATCTTAGTGGACTCTACTGACCCCTTTTAACTTTCTATTCACGCTCACTACTTCACACTTTAGGCCCCTCACACACACGCATCTATTGGCCAGGAATAAAAGAACTACACCAAAGAGTAGCACCCCGTGCTACCCGGCAGGCATTGCACTGCCAGCCTGTCGCTGGAGCCCAATGATGATACAAGACAATCATCAGGTAGGATGGCAATAGTCGTCCAACCTTTTAATTGTGTGAGGCATCCTTAATTTCGTCAAGGGATTACCTTATTCCCTGTTGCACGACCAAACAACTTTCAGAGAGAGAGTCACTTCTTTAATCTATTACCCTTCTTGTGGGGAACTCTGTACATTCTATTGGTATCTAGTTTGTAGGACACGTACATTGGACCCCGGTAAATATTGTCCTTAATCTGTCCCTCCTTGTTGTTAGAACTCTTTAACTAGCTCACATTTCCTTTCTAGAATTATGTCAATGTAGAAAATGCTTGTTTCAAATCAGTGTTTCTGATCTCCATAAGACTCCCATTGTACAGCTTACAGTATTAAGGACCATCAAGATGTATGAGATTCATCAGATACCCAAACTAGCTGCAACATGTTTAACATTATATAACAAGAGAATTACTTTCCCAGGACAAGCTCATTTGATGATTTGATGGAATACCAAATGAAGAGAAATATTTGTTGATAATCATAAAATGTGTTGTTTACATGGGTACATGTTCCTTGAATAGATTAGGACTCTCTCTTTGGGACTGTTTCTGTTCTGTGATTAGAGTTGCATCCAAGCACAACTATCTAGATGAGAAAGCGCCTCTGCTCTAATTTATTTAGAATGTGTCATTAACACTCACAATCATTATGTGATCCTAACATCTCCCCTGTAGCTTTTTAAAAAGTGATTAATTGTTTAACGAGGAAGCAGTCGGTAGTTGAAGATAAGACTACCCTAGCAAAAAAATCTCACAGGTGTATTTTCTGAATCACATCCACAGAGCTACTTGATCACCGGATGGGTCCCGCATCTAAAGAGGAATTTTATGGGATTCCTCTTTGGTCATCTACCAGCCCTGCTGCATACCTTACCCATGTTTTGTCAAGAGTTCGCAAGGTCCTGCCGTTTATGCGGGTCAGATGCTGAAGATTTAGTACACCTTCTAAGTATATGCCCTAAACTTTTAACTGAACGATGGGCCATCCCTAAGAGTGCCCTTCAATATTAAGGGCATCCACTTTTGCATACAACCTGTTTGTCAGACCGGAAGGCTTTAGGGGGCACCCCCTCTGTCCCCAACTCTTTGCCTACCTCCTCTACTGTTCTGGACTCATATTTGCTGGTTTCAGGACTTTCTGCACTTTACCAATGCTAACCAGTGCAAACGTGCTTCTGTTTTCTCACCTAAACATGATAACATTGGTTTATACCCCACTGGTACATTTAATTTACTAACAAGTCCATAGTAAAGGTGTACCCTCTGTACCCAAGGCCTGTAAATTAAATATTATTAGTGGGCCTGCAGCACTGATTGTACCACCCACTGAAGTACCCAATTAACCTTGTCTCAGGCATGCCACTGCAGAGCCTGTGTGTGAAGATTTTTACTGCCATTCCAACCTGGCAAAATAAACCTTTTTGCCAGGCCCAAACATTCCTTTCTTATCCATATAATTCACCACTAAAGGAGGCCCTGGACAAACCCGAAGGCAAGGTGCATTGTATTTAAAAGGCAGGGCATTTACTTTTTAAGTTTTACATGCCCTGGTAGTGAAAAACTCCCAAAGTTATTTTTCACTACTGCAAGGCCTGTCTCTCCCATAAGATAACATTGGTATAACCTTATTGGATTGTGTAATTTCCGAGTGGGAAGAGATAAGACCCCATTCCATGTCTGAGCAGCATCAAGGAGATAGCCACCAAAACAGATTCTGAAAGTGCAGATAGTAGTTCCACATCTTGTGTTTGATCTGACTATATACATGTGGGATCTACTGATCCAATTGTTGTCCCAGTTATAAATTATCTATGACCAAGGAAGGGAGTGCTTCACTGAGTGCTCAGAGGCGTACTGAGCTACAAGGGCTGGTATCTTCCTGACAGGCAGCTTCTTATAGGTCGGTGGACATAGCCTGAGTATATCCTTTGCTGATAGAAGCTGTTCACCTGACTTTAAGTACCTATGAGTTAGCATGCTTGCTGAGAGAAGGAAGCAGGCAGCCAACACTGCAGGACAAGTGATTGGCCAGGAAGTGCAATGTGCAGTCAGACCCAGTTTTTTGGGGAGTCTCTAACAGAACAGGAGGGTGACCTAGGACAGAAAGAGGGATATGTGGACCCTGTGTGTCAGTGGGTAATTCACTGTCTGGTTGCGCCCCGAATGCGGACATAAAGATAGTACTTGTAAATGCCCTTTGTGAATTCCCAAAGTTGTAAAATTAAACGTTTGGTCTAAGTTTTCACTAAACGTCTAAGTATACCTTTGTGAATCTGGTCCATTGTGTGTCTAGTGTTAGTTCTGGTGTGCATTAAAGTACTGTTCTTGTTGATGGAGAAGCATAGGGTTGGACAATCACTTATTGATCTGCTGGGTAAGTGTTGAGTCCAGATCTTGAGCAATTCCACTACCTCCCTGAGATGTCTGTGACTGCTCGTCATTGCTACCAGTAAAAGTCAAGTGCTGAAGAGATTGTACATAACTCAGTTTAGCAGAGCCATGCTAGCATGGATTCCAAGACACCAGAGGCAAATGACCTCAACACCCACGGTTAAGGCCTAGTAGCCCTTGTTTACCCTCAGCCCCCTCAATTCGGCCTGATACTGTTTTAATTTTAGAGATTGCAGGCAAAAAGAGCCTGGTCACTGTTAGACAGTTCATCCCAAGTGAGGTAGGACATTGATTATGCCATTGCTTGCTTAGGCATGCTCTTTTGGTGAAGGGCTGTGTCTCATTCCTCCATTTCATCCAGAAGACAGGGAAGAGAATTAATGAAATTATACTAGCTAAGTGCTGACAAGATATAATAGTTGGACAGGTCATTATAGATTAATGGGACAGATGTGAGTTGTAATTATTGGAGGGAGGTGAAGGGGAGTAGGAGGGAGACATGATGGAAACTTTTGTATAGGCAAGTATGTGGCTGGAACAGGTTTTATTATGGAGATAATAGCAGGGAGTGTGCGTAAGAGGTGGAGGAAGGAAATCGTAAGACATTCTTAGCCATGTAATTGTAATTAATAAGATCAAATTCAGTCCGCGTATGTTATTTGTCACATACATAATTGAGAATCTGTTATTTTCGTGGCAGAATAATTAGAAAACTCAAACATCTTTCGAAATAAGATGTGGTTTATAAAAGTGGGTAAGTCATACCTTCCATCACTTTACAAAGGATTACCAGCATCCATAACTTCTCCCACATGCAGTGAGAACAATCATGTAGAAGCATTTCTGACATGCTATTCTCTATCTTGCATTGATTTGCTCCAGTGAAACCCCACTAATTGTCTAGCAGAAGGGATTGGTGACAGCTGTCTCTGCGTTTGTTTCCCACTATACTGTCTGTGCCCCGTTGCTCATCACCAACCTTTAATTGCCTATAGAAGTCTTTTAACATCATACTCCAATAATCCACTGCTCTTAAAGACCACATGTAATTTCTCAAATTGCTATGTTATTATTTCAATTGTTATTAGTTTTATTAAGTATATTATGATTATTAATATTTGTCTTGTTGATATTGTTAGTTGTATTGATATTATTACTCAAATAGGTGCAAAAGATTACATCCTTGCTTATGTGACGTTGGTGCTGGTGAATATCATAATGTTTCAAGCATATAGAGTGTGCAAGCTGAAGAGACAAAGTCTGACAATATAATTTGTGTACTGCTGCTGATGAGCCATTTATTTAACTGCATATTCAAAATTGTTTTCAGAATCTCTAGATTGTGCATAGTATCATTGAGTGTGCACCACACAACCTGGGACACAATGAAATATGAAATGTAACATTCAAATGATTGCCTTGTGGTACACATCATGGAGACCAACATTCATGGTCGCCAATTCACTAAAATAATAGGGGTATCGCCTTCACTCCCTCTTTGAAGTGGCACACTCACCTCGGTCCACCGCAGGGCTTCTACCCTGAATGTTGTGGAGGGTGTTGTGCGCTGCACTTTAACCAGATTGCTCGCAGCTAGCGGGGCTCGGTGGAAGCAGTCTCGGAAGGTCACATGACCTAGAACTTACCTCTACTTAAAGCAAATGCCATTTCTCACGCGCAGCGGACGTGGGCAGCCGGCGCGCCAAAGGCAAGCCCTTCGACTCCCGTCCGTGCCCGAACGGGGCCAGGGTCCATGACCCCTGCGCAAAAAAACCACTTAAAATGGGTTGTCTTTTCCTCCAATCAGCTCCTTGCTCCCCCCCTCCCCAGCTAAACAAGGTTGCACTTGGCTTCTAATGGACAGGACAAGCACCAAAATATGCCCCAATTGCAAATTCTCCCCCGATTCCCTACAACCGTGCCTCCCTTCCTCGCCTGGGATGAGGGCAAACCCCTCACTACCAACCCAGTCCACTAAAAACTTCACCTTCCTCAGTCTTTATTGCCGCTCATTACTCAAGCATAAAAGGGACATTTATGACCTTCTGGCAGACGAACAACCCAACACCCTATTCCTCACAGATACCTGGCTCCATGAAAGCGCTGGTCCTGACGTCGCTGCATCTTTACCTCCCAATTACGCTATTGTCAGGAAGGATAGAGTCAACATTTTTTAATGAGGGGCGAATGTACACAGGATTTTAAGGTTACAACAGGTGTACGGCAAGGTTGTGTATTGGCACCTTTGTTGTTTTCATTATATACTAATAATGTGGATCACTTTCTGCAAAAGCAAAATGTTGATTGTCCAAAAGTAGGCAGACGCATAACTCCAGTTTTACTCTACGCGGATGACGCTGTCCTTTTATCAAGGACAGTGAATGGATAACAATGCCTAATCGAGAATTTTACACAGTACATGTCAGATAGGGATTTAAAGTTAAATCTTAACAAAACTTTCGTTATGACACGTGGAAAGACTAAGTTGAAGCTCCTAAAACATAATGTGGGGGGTGTATCCATAGGTACAATCTCAACCGTTGTTTAACTGGGCCTACTTTTCAATAGAAAGGCCAGTTGGAAACTCCACATAGAATCATGTAACCTGACATTTTTATGAGTTGCTGAGGGAATCTTAGATTTTCAGCCAAAATGGGGAACAAGCCTGTTAGAGAGATACTTACCTTATATAGAACCAAATGTGTTACTGGTGTTTGTTATGGGGCTGCCATATCGGGGAGAGAAAATACCATATCTCTACAAATCCAAGAAAATAGATTTCTAAAAAGAGTATTGGCAGTACCGAATTCCACAGTCAATTATATTGTACATAAAAAATTGGCTGTTTCTTATATAAATGATACCATCAAATTAGCGGGCCTTACACTCTCTCGAGGTTTGTAGGCAAAAGAAGAGACAAAATTTACTATGGACATAATAATGGACTGCCTGGCTCTTGATCACTGTAAAAAAAATTGCATGGCTTGAGTATATCCAAAGTTACTGACAGATTGTATGATAGACTTTGACAAAAGGGATTTAACATCTATATTAGACATCAGTAAAATAGAGTTGAAGTCAAGATATATCTCTGCCATGGCCTGTATTAGAACGAATGAGGTAAATCATAAACATAGTGTTACTGCTTATAGTCAAATCCCTTCTATGCAGGGTATACAGACATATCTTATAATGACAAGAAATGCCCAACACAGATTCTATTTAACACGGTTAAGATTTAGCACAATACACTATATAACTGCTTTTCGAGACAAGAAAATGGTTCTGTACAATTGACCGAATTGCACATGTAATGGAAAATCCCCCAGTCCACACTAAACTTTATACTGTTCTGCACCTTGTACATTGATATTCGGAAATCTGTTTTAAAACCTCTTTTTTTAATGAATAGGTTGTATAATTATAAAAATGCTTTTAACTTTCTATGTAGTATGGACAATATGAAGATGATTTGCACTGTTGTTTGTTTTATATTAAGGGCAGTAATGCGTAGGAAGGAATTAGTACACTTAGATGAATTACTGTATGAGAAAGTGATCATATTAATTAGTAAAATATCTGCAGACACCTATATTGATATGATATTTGTGTGTGCCACTATTCCCTGGCTGCGACCCCTGATATATTTCGATTAATGATCCCCTGGAATCTTAATGAAAAATTAATTGTAAATGAATTGACATTTTAAATGTGTATATTTGTACCTGTGATCTATTTTATTAATGGTTTTTATGAGTATGCTTTTATGGATGTACATTTTACACCAAATAAAGCTGTTTTTGGTTTGATTTGATAGAGTCAACAAAACAGGGGGTGGTATAGCAATTAACTTTAAAAAACACCTCCAATGTAAATTTGATCCACAAAACTTCCCTAACTGCGAGGTTGCCCTTTTTAAACTATCCCTAAACCAGAATTTCACATTCTCAGGCTTCTCAGTCTACCGCCCGCCAGGACCCCCCTGTCCCTGGGCCTCATCCTTTCCTAACCTAACAACCCCTTTTCTTATGCACTCCAAAAACTTCTCAATCCTAGGTGATCTAAATCTCCACCTAGATGACCCCATAACTCCACGTGCAGCAATTTCATATCCGATCTAGCTGCCATAAACATCACGCTCTTATACTCGGGCTCTACTCATATAGCCGGCCATCTTTTAGATCCTATCTTCTCTAACCTTCCATATATTCACTGCACTCCTGCAGTGTCTTTAAACTGGTCCGATCACTTCTTATCTAAATTCAGTTTTGTCCCCCCTCTCCCTCCCACCCTTCCCAGCTTGTCCCTTAAAATTCCTAAAAGAGACTGGAAAAAATTGGATACAAGTGCCCTTAATCAGCTCCTATGTTCCAATCTACCCTCAACAGATTCCATTGTTGAAACACTATCAGGGGATTTCGACGATTGGCTCCCAGGCGCAATAAACGCCTGCCTCCCCCTTACTCAGAAAAAACTTAAGAAACATCGTAATCCGGCTCCTTGGTTCAGCGAATCCCTAAAAGTTGAGAAATCTAAATGTAAGCGCCTAGAACAGAGATGGAGGAAAGACTACTCTTCCAACTCCAAAGAGGCCTATAGGAAGGCAAAAAAACTCTACCACAATCTATGCACTACCGCTAGGGCCAGCGTTGTCTCTAAAATTATTTCTGAGGCTACTAATTGTTCTAAAACGCTCTTTGGACTGGTCAAAGAGCTGGCTGGCTCTGAGACCACTGTAAAACCGCCGCCCCTGAACAAAAGCCAGTGTGAAGAGCTCGCACAATTCTTTACGCACAAAATTGAAACAATCTATCTGGATATAGCTAACTCACACTCTAATAGGACCCTGCAACGACACATAACTACCACATCTCGAACCACAACCTGCCCTTCTCTAACCGATCCTCCTCACATTAATTCACACATGGATTCCTGGCCACTTCTCAACCTGGAGTCCCTTAAAAATTAAAATCTGGCTCGCCAAAGGATCCTCTTCCCATCCCAATATTAAAGCAAGTTGACAACCCCCATCTGTCTCTCAATCTCAAAAACCCTTAACACTTCCTTGTTAGAATTCACAGTCCCTTCTCATTGGAAGCACGCCATAATGACACCTCTCTTGGAAAAGCCTACGGCAGACCCAAGCGATTTATCCAACTATCGCCCAATTTCTCTTCTGCCAGTTTTCTCCAAGATCCTTGAGAGACACATTCACTTCCACCTCTCCCAATTCATTGAATCCAATCAAATTCTCCATCCCTCTCAATCCGGCTTTAGATCCGGATTTTCCACCGAAACCACATTACTGGGAGTCACAGAGAAACTACGCCACCATCTTGATAGAGGAGACACAGCTGCGCTCATACTGCTCGACCTCAGCGTGGCGTTCGATACGATCTCACACACCAAACTCATCAATACACTAAGCTCACTGGGCATTCGTGGCCCAGCATTGAAATGGATTTCCTCTTTCCTTGACAATCGCACATTTCAAATCTTCTCTACCACTGCTAATTCCAACTTTCACTCTTCACCTTATGGGGTACCCCAGGGCTCTGTTCTCAGTCCTTTGCTTTTTAATTTGTACGTCAGGCCTCTAGCTCACATTGCTGAACAAGCCGGCCTAACCCTATTCACTTACGCCGATGACTCCCATATCACCTTTTCCCTTTCAAGCACTGATCCCGGCTCCAACTCTCTCCTTCAATCAGGCTTAGGGAAAATTGCTACTTGGATGTATGACAACCTTCTAAAATTGAATGGCGGATAGACCTAAGTCCTGATTCTTGGAAAAAAGAAAGACCTTTGGGGCCGGTCACACTGGCCTGCAAAGATGGGTGCCCTCCCGCTGCCCTCCAGCCACATCGGTAATCTTGGAATTACTATTGACGATGCATTAACCATGCACCAGCATGCAGTCAAGGTCTCAGTCGTCTGCTTTACCATCTTGTGTTGGCCTAGGAAATCATCTGGATGCTGCCAAGTGACACCCAAAAATCTGTGGTCCATGCCCTTATAACATACGGCTGGACTACGGAAATGTCCTTTATTTGGGCTCTAATAAGGCAGTGGCCAGACGACTGCAGCTGGTACAAAACTCTGCTGCAAGATTACTGTGCAAAATTCCCAAAACAACCCACATCTCCGGACATCTATGCGACCTACATTGGCTCAGGGTAGATAGTCGTATCAAATTCAAAACCCTGACCTACATGTTTAAAATCAAAATGGGCACGGCTCCACAATACCTACAATCCCTTGTACGTCCTTACACTCCCACTCGCCATCTACGATCAACAACTCATGGAAACTTTACTGTACCTCGAATCAAACTTTCAAGGGTGGGTGGCAGATCTTTCTCATACCTGGGTCCCGCACTGTGGAACTCTCTCCCCCCTGACATCCGCAATGAAACCATCTATACACGCTTTCGCAGAGCCCTTAATACCTGGCTATTCAACCAATAACTCTGTCTATCTGTATTAAATTAATTTACTATTACTTGCTCTCTGCCACTCCAGCGCCGGGAAACCATTTTTGGGTAGCTGTCACACTCTACAAGCTCAATAAATAAATAAATAAAATTAGGACCCTATGACCCAATGACACTATAGGAAATGACATTACAGGATCTTTTACACTGAATCTCCCTAGATAGTGATGTCAAATTACCCTAATCTTAATGACATCATAGTAACTGGTATTGCTGACATTGAGAACCCTTGAAGCGCTAACTTGTACAATAATACAGCAGTTGCTAACACAGATAAGTATTAATTTTATATACTGCATATATTTTAATGAGGGTGCTGACATGAAAGGAACTTTGCACACTTCTATTTTTATTGCATGAAAAACACAGTGTTTTTGGAAAAGAAGAGTATATATAGGGCCTGATTACGAGTTTGACAATGCAGCGCCAGGTCCGCCTCACTGCCAAACCGCCAAACCTGTGGTCAGGCCACTCACCAGATTACAAGTTATTCTCATGTCTGCCAGGCTTTGCTTTTGCCATTCCCACTGTGGTGCCCTGAAAATGGCGTAATGGGAACAATAAAAACAGGCGGAACACTGCATGGACTGATTAGCCATGCTGTACAGGAACTGATGTGCATGCACACAGGGAGGGCAAATATTGTGCCCCCCTGTGTGCATCCACTGGATACAGGGCACCAGGGTGCACTGGAGGACCCCTTTGCTTCTTCTCCGCCATGGTTTTCATATCGGTGAAACTGGCATGAAAACCCTGGCATGAAAACCCTGGCATAGAAGAAACTTGTAATATATTTGGCGGGACTGTGTAGTCCGGCCAAGCGTATTACTGCCTCCTGACTGCCGCACCTCCACCAGGGAATGGCGATTTCCTGGCGGCGGCAGCAGGTCTGTGGCGGTCATACCACCCATATTATAATAAGAGACCTCCACCATCATCCACCCTCTGACACCAGTCTGGTGCTCCATGGTGCCATACTCGTAATCAGAGCCATAGTGTCATACAAGCTTTAAACAACACTGGGATGCATAATTATTTAAACCAAAAACCAGAATGGGCCCCCTAGTGAGTACTCAACCCATAAAATGTACAAGATGAAATAAAAAACATTATAGGGGTTATTTCCATTTGTATTTCTTCATGTAGAGCATATATTGAATATGAACTAAGTTATTGACATAAATTATACCTTAGCATTGTGTAGTTTATTTTATTTGTATAATATCTAAGGCATTATCATTTACTAAACCACAGACGTGAGGTATTAATTCAGAAACAACATTTCCCATATGTTTTCAATAATGAAAATTGGAGATCATCTTGTACAAAAATTTATATTTTGATTTTATTTCTCTACTTTATTCATGAAAATTGCTGTAAATTTGTTTTGCAGAGCCAACAGTTTAAGACCTATTTCGGAGCTGCAGAAGTACACAGTGCACATCACAGCACTGTTTACCTTCTGTTCTTGGCATTGAATTTGCACTAGTCAGGCCAGAAGTCATAAAGGCAGTGTCAGAGGTCGCAGGGGGCAAACCAAGGGTAGTAGCTGCGATCCCAGTCAACCCCTAAATGACGTCCATGCCCGCATTCCATTTGATGGGGACCAAACACCCCCAAGCGGGCAGTTTGTATCTTTATGCACGCCTATGGGTGCTATCCAATTCGGTTCTAACTGCCTGCCACTCTCTCAGCTTTTTTGCTTATGCACCTTCATCTGTTGTGTGGCTCAGGTGCACAAGCAAAGTCCGAGCCTAATTTGAATAGGGTTAGAAACTCAAATTAGTGAATGCCCGCTTCACATTTCACAGATGCTGCATGTGCGTAATTTGAAAATGTAGTATGTTATTGGCCGAATTTTAACAAGAGAGGGGAGAGAGAGAGTCAGTGGATTCAGTCTCCCTAAATGTATGAATAAACAAAGTGGAATCCACTCAAAGTGATAGTGATCCCTAAAGTGATGGGGAAACACACAGTGTTGTTTAAATGCCCCTCACACACCAACAGGCCCCTTGGTGTCATGCTTCATCATCGGGGCCTTCGCACCCCTCTACGGGATGCGGCGTGCTACGACTCGCGGATACGCAGGAGCACTTAGAAGTGAACTATGTGTGGGGGTGTGTGTATATAACCAAGGTGTGAGTGAGGTGAGGTGAAAAAGTGAATAGTTAAAAAATACCTGGCACGTGGGAGGAAAAAATATTTTAATTTAATCCCCGGCTGGTATTGTTAAAAGAAGTGCAGGGCGTGGTTAGGTAGATACGAGTTAAGGTATCGAAAACCACTATTTAAAGTGTCAACATGTTTCGGAGGTCACAGCCTCCTTCAGGACAAGGGTTATGCACTTACCCTCCCCTTACTCACATGCAGAATGTAAAAGTGTATTAAAAAATTACAAAATTACCACAATGTGTAATATTCCTAACAGTGTTTTTAGTGTTAGCGAATGCAGTTGCGCCCAATTGGCGATAGAACCTGCGAAAAGAAATGCATAGATAAATACATGAGACTGTCACAGTCAAATCACTGGAGAAGAAAAAACCTTCTCTGAATACCACCAGGTCATAACAAAAATAATGGGACCCTGTGAAGAAATGAAAAGGCACAAATGGACATAACAATACTGACACACATATATACAAAACACAGAATTACTCTCTGCTCTGATGGAAAGAGAGCAAATAATAAGAAGGAAAAGTCTTACTTAGAGTTCTCAACTATAAGACCTCATGAGCCTAAGCGTATATTGGGGATCCTTCCTTCCTGCTCAGAAAAGACCTATAACAACATTAATATACGGGGTTCAGTTGGAAAAAGCATGATAATAAATCTACCAAGCTGATGGAAAAAAAGCTCGTCTTTGTCACCCAAAACTCATGGTTACTGCAATGGCTAATCGCCTGCCTTCCCTCAACGCGGCTCCGATGAAGTGAGCCTAGATCGCGTCAGGGCCCTTATATATACTATCCCTCAAGGTAATTAGTGGTGGTTAATTAGTTGATAAGGACCGGTATATGCCCAAATACGGAGATCGTAATCACCCATGGTCCGGTGTTGCGCTCCCGTTGAACACTATCTGGCGCGCATGCGCAAAAGAGCCTGTCTAATACGCATGCGCGGCCAAAGGGGCGACCGCGCATGCGTGGATCAAGAGCGCTGCATATGGTACCGCGAAAGCCGGAGAGGATAAATATACAGTGCCTCTGTATGGCATAACACTGGTAAAATAAAACGCGTGTACTACAGGGCTGCACTGAGTATCCAGAAGGGCTAATATTTACTAATGAAATACGGAGGGACAGCAAGATATCTTATTGGATAGGTATTGTTTGACAAAATACTATAAATCAAACGCGTGTACTACACTGTAGTGCCTGGACCACAATGAGTATCCAAAAAGGGCTCATGCTATCTAGTAGGTTTAAAGGGGAAGGTCTGATAGAACTAATGCACAGACAGGTCTCATTTGCAGGGCATAGAAACCAGGTGCACGTGATGAGGTGGTGGCAGTATGACCTAATAGACCACATACATCATGATTTCGGATATGAACAACAAGATATCAGAAAGAGTTATTATATCAAGAGGTTCCAAGGGATGGAATCATTAAGCCCCGTTGTGTCAGTTCCCAACCGGAACACCCACCGTTGTTCTTTTTCCAGGAGACCCACCTCTGAGGGTAATTGTTCAATAACCGTCCACTGTAGTTCATTTACACAGTGTTGGTGTTCAATAAAGTGGGCTGACATTTTTGTAGTGAGTTTCTTACATCTGATGTTACTTTTGTGTTCATTTAATCTCACTTTAACAGGTCTTGTTGTCATACCCACGTATTCTTTTCCACAGGGGCACGTGATCAGATATACAACATTCTTGCTGTTGCACTTTGTGAACACACGTTGCTCCCATTGTGTCCCATTTGAGAAGGTCAAGGTCAAGCTTTTCTTAGTGAGGTGGCAGTTGTTACAATTACCACATGGATGGTGACCATGTATGCCCTGAAGTCTTGTTTGATCCCTTTTCGTAGGTGGAGGTCTTGTGTGGACAAGCATGTCTCTCAAGTTCCTGCCCCTTCTATGGGCAAACAATGGCTTCTCCAAAGTTAGGCCGCTACTCGTCAAAGTGCGCCAATATTTGTTGACCAACTTAGTCACTTGGTTGGTTACTGGACTATATGTGGTGACACATACTGTTCTTTTTTCGGCTTCCTCCCTCCGAGGATTATCCTCCAGGAGGGCCTCACGGTTATTATTTCTGGCCCTTTTTGATGCTTTTCTGATCACAGTTTCCGGATATTTCCTCTGTCTCAGTTTCATACTGAGATCCTTAGCCTGAGATTTATATTTAGCAATGTCACTGCAGTTCCGCCGAAGACGCAGGAACTGTCCATAGGGAAGGTTCTCCCTCAGATGACGCGGGTGGAAGCTGTCAAATCTGAGGAGACAGTTCCTAGCCGTTGGTTTGAAATGCGTTTCTGTTTTAAGGATTCCTGCTTCGTAATAGATGTTTAAATCCAAAAAGACCATGCTTTGGTTAGACACCTGGTGAGTAAATTTCAGAAATGCATTCTGGTTGCTAAGCCAATTGGTAAATTCAGTTACAGTGGTCATATCTCCTTCCCAGATAACCAAAATATCGTCTATATACCTCCGCCAGGTACGAATCCTTGCCCTGTATGGGTTGTCTGGATGGAGGATTCTTGTGGACTCCAGGTGATGGGCATATAGTCCGGCCAGGCTCGGGGCAAAAGTACTGCCCATACTGGTCCCGTGTTTCTGCCAGAAGAGAGTGCCCTCATACTCAAAAAAGGGCCAATGAGATGCATTCCAGTACTACATTCCGTGGGGTGTGGTATTCCCAGTTTGTAGAGTGCAGTACCTCCTCAATGATTTGTAAAGTCTCCTCGTGTGGGAGGCTTGTATAGAGGCTCTCCACATCAAGACAGAGGAGCATCTGGGAGCTGGGATCAAAAGTCTGGTTATTTAACAATTGGAGTACTGCCTTTGTATCCTTCAAATACGTGTCAGTGGCCTGCACAATCGGTCTAAGGAAGGCATCCGCAAATTTGGACAATGGTTCCAGGATAGATGAGATGCCAGAAACAATGGGGCGGCCGGGAGGATTTTCAAGGTTTTTGTGCACCTTGGGTATGGTGTAAAAATATGGAGTACGTGGATTCTTTTGTATCAAAAACTCAGACTCCTTCTTGGTAATCCAATCGTGTGTAAGTGCCTCTTCCACCATGCCTCCTATCTGAACTCTCAGTGATTCAGTTGGGTCTTCAGTGAGTATCTGATAGTTCCTATTGTCGGAAAGAAGCCTTCTGCACTCTTTGTCATAGGCTAAGGTGGTTTGGATGACTACCGCCCCACCCTTATCCGCGGGTTTTATGGTCAGGTTCTTATTCATCCTCAATTCCTTAATGGCCTCACTCTCCATTCTGGTCATGTTCTGAAAAACCCTCTGTTTATTTTCTAGACATTTCAATTCTTGCATTACGGCTTTTTCAAAGGCCAAAACCTCAACCGGGAGTTGATTATCCAGCGGTGTAAAAGTTGATCTCAGTTTTAAACCGGTGTCTGAGGTCTCTGTGGATGGCTCCTTATCTTTAAAGAACGCCCGCAGTTTAATCGTTCTGATAAACTCCTGCATTTCTTTGTGCAATAAAAAAATGTCGGGTTTGTTCGTGGGGACATATCCCAAGCCTTTGTTCAGTACCTCCCTCTGCAAATCAGTAAGGGGCCAGGGAGTTATATTAATAACTAGGTCCCCCTGTTGCTCGATGATGCCTGATTCGCCGTCATACTCCTCGTCAATACCCGTGGGTCTGCCTCCTCTGTGGGGTGCCAATTGACGTTGTTGCCCTTCTTGTTCCGCCCTCTGCGGGATCCTTGGCCCCAGGATAAAAAAGGCTGTTGGTTCTGGGGAGCATTGGTTTGATCCGGAACCCATTGAGGGTACATTTGTCCCATTTGTGGTGGAACAAACTGGTACTGTGGGAATTGGAAAGGAGGCTGATAAGGGTTGAATTGAGGTCCTTGAAAACCTCGCCAGCCTCTCTGGCGTGGAAATTGGGCCCTTTGCTGTCGGAAACCTCCCCTTTGCATTCTTTGTTGAAAACCTCCTGACTTATTGCTTGAGTTACTGCTATCAGAGTTGACACTGTCAGTATCACTTGAGTTATCCTTCATAACGTAGTTAGCTCGGGTGTAGGGGTAGGCTCTCTCAGGGGTAAAGCGATCTTTATCTTTTTTCAGTTTGTTAAATTTGCTTTGTTTTAAGCTTGCCTCGAAATCTCTCATTTGTTGGTTCAACTCCTCAAGGCCTTTTTTCAGATCCGCAGGTGAAATGAAAGCTTTTAGCTGTACTTTCAGTCTTTGGATCTCTACTTTTAATTCCACTGACTTTCTTGCGGCAGTTTGGACTATGAGTACCAGCCAATCCCTGGTACAGTGCCATGAGATGAGTGACCATGCTTTTTTAAAAAACGAGGTCATCTTGGAAAATAAACAGTTCTGTTTTGACCAGTAGGCCCTGCGGGGCCATCTTGCTTCGTAAATACTCCCTCATTAGTAAGCCATGAAGGGCTGTTCTAATTTGGGTTTTTCGGGCATTCATTAATTCATCCCAGTCTGCTACAGCAGGGCCCGGGTCACTGTTGCTAAGGCCTTCAAAGGGTTTGTCATCAGCTAGAATACGGTCGATGTCATCTTCGCTAAAGGTCAGTCCATGTTCATCCTCCATATTGTTAGGTGAGGAGAGCAGAAAGGTTTTTCAAAATAAAGTGTTTTGATGGAGTGTCTGTGTAGGTCCAAAAGTGAAGACTAAGAGATGGGAAGGGGCTCCCACAGCTGTGCGCTGTCAATACACGAATTTTAACAAGAGAGGGGAGAGAGAGAGTCAGTGGATTCAGTCTCCCTAAATGTATGAATAAACAAAGTGGAATCCACTCAAAGTGATAGTGATCCCTAAAGTGATGGGGAAACACACAGTGTTGTTTAAATGCCCCTCACACACCAACAGGCCCCTTGGTGTCATGCTTCATCATCGGAGCCTTCGCACCCCTCTACGGGATGCGGCGTGCTACGACTCGCGGATACGCAGGAGCACTTAGAAGTGAACTATGTGTGGGGGTGTGTGTATATAACCAAGGTGTGAGTGAGGTGAGGTGAAAAAGTGAATAGTTAAAAAATACCTGGCACGTGGGAGGAAAAAATATTTTAATTTAATCCCCGGCTGGTATTGTTAAAAGAAGTGCAGGGCGTGGTTAGGTAGATGCGAGTTAAGGTATCGAAAACCACTATTTAAAGTGTCAACATGTTTCGGAGGTCACAGCCTCCTTCTTCAGGACAAGGGTTATGCACTTACCCTCCCCTTACTCACATGCAGAATGTAAAAGTGTATTAAAAAATTACAAAATTACCACAATGTGTAATATTCCTAACAGTGTTTTTAGTGTTAGCGAATGCAGTTGCGCCCAATTGGCGATAGAACCTGCGAAAAGAAATGCATAGATAAATACATGAGACTGTCACAGACAAATCACTGGAGAAGAAAAAACCTTCTCTGAATACCACCAGGTCATACCAAAAATAATGGGACCCTGTGAAGAAATGAAAAGGCACAAATGGACATAACAATACTGACACACATATATACAAAACACAGAATTACTCTCTGCTCTGATGGAAAGAGAGCAAATAATAAGAAGGAAAAATCTTACTTAGAGTTCTCAACTATAAGACCTCATGAGCCTAAGCGTATATTGGGGATCCTTCCTTCCTGCTCAGAAAAGACCTATAACAACATTAATATACGGGGTTCAGTTGGAAAAAGCATGATAATAAATCTACCAAGCTGATGGAAAAAAAGCTCGTCTTTGTCACCCAAAACTCACGGTTACTGCAATGGCTAGTCGCCTGCCTTCCCTCAACGCGGCTCCGATGAAGTGAGCCTAGATCGCGTCAGGGCCCTTATATATACTATCCCTCAAGGTAATTAGTGGTGGTTAATTAGTTGATAAGGACCGGTATATGCCCAAATACGGAGATCGTAATCACCCATGGTCCGGTGTTGCGCTCCCGTTGAACACTATCTGGCGCGCATGCGCAAAAGAGCCTGTCTAATACGCATGCGCGGCCAAAGGGGCGACCGCCTTTAGTGGAACACGAGCGCTGCATATGGTACCGCGAAAGCCGGAGAGGATAAATATACAGTGCCTCTGTATGGCATAACACTGGTAAAATAAAACGCGTGTACTACAGGGCTGCACTGAGTATCCAGAAGGGCTAATATTTACTAATGAAATACGGAGGGACAGCAAGATATCTTATTGGATAGGTATTGTTTGACAAAATACTATAAATCAAACGCGTGTACTACACTGTAGTGCCTGGACCACAATGAGTATCCAAAAAGGGCTCATGCTATCTAGTAGGTTTAAAGGGGAAGGTCTGATAGAACTAATGCACAGACAGGTCTCATTTGCAGGGCATAGAAACCAGGTGCACGTGATGAGGTGGTGGCAGTATGACCTAATAGACCACATACATCATGATTTCGGATATGAACAACAAGATATCAGAAAGAGTTATTATCTCAAGAGGTTCCAAGGGATGGAATCATTAGGCCCCGTTGTGTAAGTTCCGAACCGGAACACCCACCGTTGTTCTTTTTCCAGGAGACCCACCTCTGAGGGTAATTGTTCAATAACCGTCCACTGTAGTTCATTTACACAGTGTTGGTGTTCAATAAAGCGGGCTGACATTTTTGTAGTGAGTTTCTTACATCTGATGTTACTTTTGTGTTCATTTAATCTCACTTTAACAGGTCTTGTTGTCATACCCACGTATTCTTTTCCACAGGGGCACGTGATCAGATATACAACATTCTTGCTGTTGCAATTTGTGAACACACGTTGCTCCCATTGTGTCCCATTTGAGAAGGTCAAGGTCAAGCTTTTCTTAGTGAGGTGGCAGTTGTTACAATTACCACATGGATGGTGACCATGTATGCCCTGAAGTCTTGTTTGATCCCTTTTCGTAGGTGGAGGTCTTGTGTGGACAAGCATGTCTCTCAAGTTCCTGCCCCTTCTATGGGCAAACAATGGCTTCTCCAAAGTTAGGCCGCTACTCGTCAAAGTGCGCCAATGTTTGTTGACCAACTTAGTCACTTGGTTGGTTACTGGACTATATGTGGTGACACATACTGTTCTTTTTTCGGCTTCCTCCCTCCGAGGATTATCCTCCAGGAGGGCCTCACGGTTATTATTTCTGGCCCTTTTTGATGCTTTTCTGATCACAGTTTCCGGATATTTCCTCTGTCTCAGTTTCATACTGAGATCCTTAGCCTGAGATTTATATTTAGCAATGTCACTGCAGTTCCGCCGAAGATGCAGGAACTGTCCATAGGGAAGGTTCTCCCTCAGATGACGCGGGTGGAAGCTGTCAAATCTGAGGAGACAGTTCCTAGCCGTTGGTTTGCCGTTGGTTTGAAATGCGTTTCTGTTTTAAGGATTCCTGCTTCGTAATAGATTTATTATCATGCTTTTTCCAACTGAACCCCGTATATTAATGTTGTTATAGGTCTTTTCTGAGCAGGAAGGAAGGATCCCCAATATACACTTAGGCTCATGAGGTCTTATAGTTGAGAACTCTAAGTAAGACTTTTCCTTCTTATTATTTGCTCTCTTTGCATCAGAGCAGAGAGTAATTCTGTGTTTTGTATATATGTGTGTCAGTATTGTTATGTCCATTTGTGCCTTTTGATTTCTTCACAGGGTCCCATTATTTTTGGTATGACCTGGTGGTATTCAGAGAAGGTTTTTTCTTCTCCATTGATTTGTCTGTGACAGTCTCATGTATTTATCTATGCATTTCTTTTCGCAGGTTCTATCGCCAATTGGGCGCAACTGCATTCGCTAACACTAAAAACACTGTTAGGAATATTACACATTGTGGTAATTTTGTAATTTTTTAATACACTTTTACATTCTGCATGTGAGTAAGGGGAGGGTAAGTGCATAACCCTTGTCCTGAAGAAGGAGGCTGTGACCTCCGAAACATGTTGACACTTTAAATAGTGGTTTTCGATACCTTAACTCGTATCTACCTAACCACGCCCTGCACTTCTTTTAACAATACCAGCCAGGGATTAAATTAAAATATTTTTTCCTCCCACGTGCCAGGTATTTTTTAACTATTCACTTTTTCACCTCACCTCACTCACACCTTGGTTATATACACACACCCCCACACATAGTTCACTTCTAAGTGCTCCTGCGTATCCGCGAGTCGTAGCACGCCGCATCCCGTAGAGGGGTGCGAAGGCCCCGATGATGAAGCATGACACCAAGGGGCCTGTTGGTGTGTGAGGGGCATTTAAACAACACTGTGTGTTTCCCCATCACTTTAGGGATCACTATCACTTTGAGTGGATTCCACTTTGTTTATTCGTATGTTATTGGCCGACAAGAGTTTGTGACCCGTTCTATAGCACAGAAGTGCCTTGAAAGCCAAAAAAAGTGGGTGCAAGCACCTAGAGCACTAGGGGTATTTGCATATTATTCCCATGGATTTCAAATGCTCAAAATCTGGGTTCTGTTGCGCTGGGACGCTCCCGGGTAAGCACGCGCTTTATAAATCCGCATCCAATCCAATCCAATCCAAATATTCTTCTTAGTCTTGTCATAACAGACTGCTGTGCTTTAGAAACTCTTGTCTTAACATTTTATCTGATCAGTTTTCAAGTTAAAACAGTTTTGCTGCAAGGCAGAAAGTCATGGGGATAACCAAATTGGAGTTACCCATTCAGATAGCTCAAGAAACTTGAATCTCAAACTTGATTGACAATGGTAAAATAATAATTAATTGTCAATCCAAGGATGTTTGGAGAAAAATACTTGATCTGTCACTGAACCCCATGTCCATTATGAAAATGCTGCATTTGCAAGTTGCCATACAGAAACACAGACCATAGAAATTAGGTTGTGGATGAATAGCTAGAGGTCATGGTCCCAGCAAGAGAAAATGTCCCCAACTAACTTGGTTGAAGGTTTGTAAGATCCAGAAAACTGGAAATCAAAGTCGCCTGTGTGTCAACAACAGAAGGCATTCATATTCACAATCCGTTTGCAAGATTGATCTGAGAAATCAATCAGTATGAGATACATTTGAAATAGCAGTCCTAAATTGTTAAGTTTTTAAGTTGTTATGTTACTTATATTTAAAGAGCACACACACACAAGAGGGTTTCATGGCGCTAGGGTGACAGAAACATTTCTGACGACAGATAGTTTACTCGTATGCTAGCCTTAGGAGTTTCCTGAATTCAGTACACTAGCGGATGGACCTGATATTACCCTGATCCCTGATATTAGATTGAAGGGCGTTTCATATACGGAGGGTAAGTACTGAGAATCTGGAACTGTCGAGTGTATTTTATTTTTAAAGTGGGAGTGCTGAGAAAGTTCAAGTGACCTCAGATTGCGAGTGGGAAGGAATTTTTCAGTGCGAGCAGAGATGAAATGAGGACTATGTAGTGATTTTGAAATAAGTCAACCAGCTTTAAAGATAGAGCGCTCTTCTACAGGCAGCCAGTGTAATTTACTTAGCGATGGGTGATGTGGCATTTCCAAAATGTGTTGTTCCAGGAGCCGGGCTGCCTAATTTTGTACTAGTTGGAGTCTGCAGTTCGAATGGTTAGGAAGCCCCAAGTAAAGGGAGTTAGCTAAATCTAGCCTTGAAATGACCAATGCAATGATAGCCTGAGTGAGATCCTCGAAAGAAAGGAGTTTGCTGATCTTTCTATAAAACTTCACCGGTCATGTTTGCTTCTGGTAGTAACAATCTCCGTCTTATCGGAGTTCAATTTATGTTGGTTATCAATCATCCAATCACGGATAAATAGCATTGTGTTTGGAAAGAAGTTTTAGATTCCAATGAGTTGTCTATGGCAAAGATCAATTGCCCATCATTCACGTAATTGCAACTTTTACCTTTATTTTGTTCAAGGAATGCACTAGGGGGCAAATGTATTGATTAAAAAGGTAGCAGGACATGGAAGACCCCTGAAGGACTTCACACGTCAGCTTGACCTTGGGGTAACAGAAGGAAGAAAGCCTGACCGATTGAGACCAATCCTTCAGGAACGAAATAATCCACTCCTGCTAGGTACCCGTGAGGCTCTTTGCCTCAGCAAGTCCACCAGAATATCATGGTCCACCTTGTCAATAGCTGCTGAATGATCAAGAAGTACCAATGCCAGGGTGGTATCCCAGTCAGCTGCCTCGCAAAGGTCGTCCTGCACTAAGAAAATAAATAACTCAGTGGAGTGGGCTGGTCAAAAGCTTGCATGATAGGAATGAAAAAGTTTGTTTCCTCCGCAAAAGAACAAATGCCTCCGGCTACATTGGCCTTGAGCACCTTTGCCAGGTAGGGAAACAGATGTATAGGGCAACAGTTTTTAAGATAACTTAATCATTGCCAACTTTTTTTACCAGTGGAACCTTAATCACCCATTGAAAAGAGCTGGAAACCCAGCCACAGCTCAAAAACCTATCAGGAAAGGATAGGGCTGTCCCAGAAAAACGTGAAAAGATAGTTTTTAGTTCTTCATGGGGGCAAGGATCATTCCGAGAGACCAATTTCACTTTGGTAAATAGGTGCATAGGATTTGAAGCAGTCCGTCCACAATTTAAAAACTCTCCTTGGAGTTATTAGTTGATTTTATATTTTTGTCTGAGAAGAAGGATGATTCAGCTCATTTATTGAGCCTTTCGGATTTTTCGAGAAGTGACATATAGACTGTCGTGTCGCCATGGGAAGGGGCGGCTCGACGGAGCATCAGTTCAGAGGCGAACAAGGTAAAATAAAGAAGCCTCTAAGTTACATCGTGTCCGTGTCTTATTTAAATGCCTGACTGGCGATGAGGGTGGGATGCGAGAACACCCCCTTCCAGCTCTGCATAAAGTGACATCGGTGCCGAAAGTTGGAATGATCGCAAAAGGAGGCGCACTGTCATCTGAGTGAATAAACACTGCTGTGCAGCCCGTTTTTATGGCCCTGAGGAGAGAGCCTTGCAGGAGATCCTCCTGAGTCATCAGAACAGATGAAGGTGCACAGCATTGGGGGAAGAGCATTAACTTCCCCACTTCTCAGGCCAGCACAAAGGAGTCACATCTGGTGGCCATCTTGAAATTAGACGCCCCATAAGAAAAGCATTGCCACCAATCCGGCGGCTATTTTGGAGTCAGGCAAATATCAGAAAAGCCTCCTGAGCACACCAACAAGCCTCCCAAGCCCGCCACAAGACATTTTGAAGCCTTGTGAACACTGTGGAAAGTATTACAGGGGTGGGCGTAGTTCTCAAAGTAGCGCTACGTGAAGCTACGCGAAGTGCACTTCGCACTACCCGAACTTCATGTAGCACTACGCGAGCTGCGTAGTAGCATGTTCGCACTGTGCAAGATGCGTTTTGCAATGATTGCACAGTGCGGACAAGCATCTGGCACTGTGCAATCATTGAAAACGGCATCTTGCACAGTGCGAGCTGTAGTTTCTGCTGCTCGAGTAGATTATTACTCGAGCAGCAGCTTTCTCAACGCGAACTGGTAGTTTCTCATTGAGAGCGGTCGCGAGCATGCACAAGCACTCACAATGAGAAACCTGACCTCCCCGCGTTGAGAATCTCGCCGGGATGTCATTTTGCGGTTGCGAACATGACGTTGAGGCCCACGAACAAGCAAAAAATGACCGCTGCACTACGCGTGTTCGCACTGTGCTACGTGCAGCTCGCATAGTGCGAAGTTGCGCAAACTTCGCAAACTCCGCGAGCGTAGCGTAGTGCTTCGCCCAGGGTTAGAAAGTATCAGAGGGGACAGTGAAGATAGCAACAAGTCACCATGTCCACTCAACCTGATTCCACGCAAGATGCAACGTCAGGTCCGGCCCAAGCTGGGCCACATGGACCCATACTAATGGGGTTATCATTCCTGCATCCCCCCGTACCTCTAATACTGACCTCTGGAAACAGCATGGGCCCCAAGTGGAAGAGCTTTAATAGAGGACTTCAAAGATTTTATGAAAGGCTCAAGAGTAAATGACCCCGACCATCAACTTATAACACTAAAAAACTTAGTGGGCAAAGACATTTGACAAATAATCAAAGAACTGCCTCCGGTGAACGCCGCATCGTATGCAGACGTGAGAGAAGTTCTGAACAGGAAATTTCTTCACAAACGTAACCTGGATTACGAATGCTACACCTACAATCTAGCATCCCAAGAACGCGATGAATCCAAGGGCGATGTCATTTCAGGATTAAAGCACCTGGTACGATACGGTGAGTTTGACAATTTCAATACTGAAGATGCGCTTCGCCTACGCATCATCGAAGGATGCCAATCGTAGTCACTACGACGTCGGCTACTAAAGAAACATTACTCACTTGATGACATTGAGGAACTCACACGCATAAATGATCAAGCTGAAGACCACGTAAAGAAAATGGAAGCTGGAAAAACAGAAATAAGACAACGGTCAGGCTATCGAAGGCCTGGTAAACCAACGAGTTTGTCCCGTGGCGGGACCAGAAACAGCAACACCCAGAAACAACAGCCACACTGCTACCGCAGTGGCCTGAACTACCCCCATACAGGCACCTGCCCGGCAATGGTACAACAATGTCACAGATGCAGGAGAGACAATAACTTTGAAGCTATGTGCCAAACTTGGCGGAAAGAAGCAGGACCAACCAGACAAAGCACTGGAACACGCCACCACATGAGGGCGATCCATGGAAGGAGAGACCGCTCAACTAGATCGTCCAGGTCTAGCACCCAGTCACAGGCCTCATATCGATCTCGCCTCTCGACATCAAGAGAATCGTCCACCCTCACTCCCATATCACAAGACAGTAACGAATACGTGTGCATGGTGGCCGACCCAGACCGGCTGAAGAAATATCCCCGACTAGACATTTAAATGGAAAACTACTACACCAAATTTGTTGTGGATACAGGAGCGTCACTCAACTACATCTGCATGACAGAATATGAGAAAATGCGCCTGAAACCGAAGTTAGAACCAGTGGCTGTCACGGAGGGGACGCTGAGACAGTCGACAGTGTTTAAGGCATTCTCTATGTCCTCACCCGCCGCTCTCACTGCTTCAAACAAAAAAGTAAAGGAGAACACACCCAGCTCGATGGCTGCAGGAGCCGCAGAGAATGGAGACCTCACTCATTCCAGTTTGGGAATAGGGCTGCATGCACAACCTGGACTGGAGCAGGACCCACAGTTGGATCTGGATCAACAAACAAAAAACCTGAAGGTAGATTGTGCAGATCTATCTGAACTAATCGAGCCTCCACAGTTGTGATTCTCCTCGCCGAAGATTAGCGAGCTGTCAGACAGTGCGGGCCACACCTGAAAATGGTGGCTCAATGGATCTGGCGTGGTCACTGGGGGCTCAAGATAAGAACTGGGTTGAGACTGTTGGAATAAACAGCAATGGTAAAATTAATACTGCGGTCAATGAGGGTGGGTGCCCTGGCGCATTCGCTGACAACACTCTTGACAATGACTTTAAACAAATGCCACAGCTCCCGGTGATGACAACGCACAGTTCCCCCGAGGCAGATACATTTTATTCACTCAGCGATGATTCTGTTTCAGCGGCCCTCAGTGACTCCAACACTTCAGACGATACGGATTCTGGAGAATCCTCTATTTTGCAAAAAGCCTTTAACAGTAAGCCAATCCCTCAATGGCGAAGAATAAGATCTAAAGCAAGCCCGGCAAAAACTGATCTGGCTACTGTGCAAAATCTGGAATGGGACTATTCTGCTACTAGTATGGTCTATGAGAACGATTGGCAGCAGGTGGCTCAGCAGTACCTCCTGGTCCCCTCTCTCCTCCATCACTGGATTCAGTATACTCCACCCTAAAACAAATGCAGGGTGAGGCCAGAACGAAAAGCAGGCGGTCGCTTCAAGCAACAAAGAAACTGCAGGCCTCCATCCGTAAAGTAAATAAGTTATGCACTGAAATGGCGGAAAGGGTTACTTATGTGGCGGACAGAACAGTCGCTTTGGAGGAGGCATATGATAAATTACAGTAGTCTATAGGGCAGCACGAAAAGCAGGCAATGGACATGTGATGGAAACTCGGGGATTTTGAGAACCGGCAACGGAGAAACAGCGTCCGATTATTTGGGATTGCTGAAAATGCTGAAGGGGGAAATATAATGCCCTTTGTCGTATCCTTGTTAAAAGGAGCATTTCCAGAACTCGCACATTGGAACTGTGGCATGGAGGTCCATCGCTTTCCAATGGTGCAGAAGAGTAATTACTCAGCCAGGCAAGAAGAGCACCCCAGAGCAATTCTGATATACATCGGGAATTTCCTGCTTCGACAAGCCATAATAGATATGGCAAGACCAGATGCTAGGCGGTCCTTTAACTGACATACTTTTTGTGCACATCCAGATTTTTGTCACGCTACGGTGGAGCACAGGTGGAGGCTTCGACCATTGATAACTGCATTTCATGGGTTAGGCTGCAAGGCTTATTTGTTATATCCAGCTTGCCTTAAGGTCATAGTTAAGGGGCGGTTTCGCATATTTTTTTCAGAAGTTAAAGCCCAAGAATGTATGACAGAGCTGAATGAGGAAAAAAGGAGGGGGGATGTCGCTTGATGACGCTTGCTAAATGCTAAATGCTAGGGTGGGGCAACCACAGAACAATTGATTATTAATTAATACCTTTGTATACAGTTTAATACCTCTAACTATTTTGTATGGGGTGGGTTTCAATCGTTTTTTTCTGGTGGTGTAATTCAAGGATGTGGAGGGAGAGGAGTACGTGGTAACTCAAACTGCGAGATCGGCTTCCACACATAGGTCATGACTGACCTATTTGCCTATATGGGATGTTGGGGGGAGGGGAGGAGGGCGGTTTGGTCTGGGGGGGTCGGGATTTGTGGGGGTTGGGTACAGCACAGCACAACGCATGAGGAAACCTGGTAATAAAGGTCTGAGGGAGCATATAGGGGGGTTTTGTCCAGAAAGGAAGAGGAGCTTATGGTGGTATCAAAGGAGAGGAAATGCAATAATCTTACGCCTAAGGATAGCTACTCAAAAACTACTCTATGAATCCTATAGATCTTAGAATTGTTACAATTGATATTTGTGGGCTTAATGATCAGGCTAAGCGACAAAGGGCGGCTATCATCTTGAAACCCATGCGAGTCGACATCTTATGCGTCCAAGAGACTCATATAGAGGGTACTAGAGGTGGAGTCCTTGAACAACTTGGGTTTCGATTATTGGTGGCTACTAAACAAGGTACCAACACTAAAGGGGATGCTATCCTTACCCAAAGTAATGACATATTCGTTAAAAAGAAGCTTTCAGACAGGTGGGGTTGGTGGGTAGTATTGGAATGCGTGTTTGCCGGGGAGCCTTTCACTGTGTGTTCGGTGTATGGCTCCACTGCTGATGATCCAAAGGTATTGGAGTACTTAGATGTTGAGTTAGTTAAATGGCCTACCCCACTATTAATATGTGGTGATTTTAATATTAACAAGCTTGGTGGGCTGTGGGGTAGTACCAGAGATATATATTCTGGTCGGAAAAAGAAGGTCTTTAAGGCACTTACTAATATGGTTAGAAATCATGGACTCATAGACCTATGGAATCACTTAAATTGTAAAGATCCTGGCAGTACATTTTTCTCTGCCCCACACAAGGCAGTTTATAGACTCGATTATGTTTTTGTTTCACATCCTATAGCGCACCGGGCTAAAATTGAGAAGTATCCTTGTATACTATCTGATCACACCACCCTAGCCCTTACTTTGGTATTCACTAATGGCGCACCGGGTGAGCGGGCTTGGACCTTTGAAAGGAGGCTTTTGACAAATCCTGAATACGTTCTCCGCATGAAGGAATGGATTATGACTTACTGGCATATAAATAGATACAGTGCTAGTGCAGGTGCTGTGTGGGTCGCTTTTAAAGCTGAGGTCAGAGTGGAGACATTTAGTTTTAGCCTTGTCTGACAGAAGAGGGAGGCGCATTGGGTGGAAGTGCTCTATAAAAAATTAGCTAGAATCTAGTAGGAGTTGGCAGGAGCAGTGAACGCTGGTTTATCAACTGATGATATTTTACTTAGGCTTACCTGGGACAAGGCAGAAATTAGAGACAGTGCTTCCGTGAAAGGCAGCAGAGCTTTTTTTGGCTAAAAGAGAACACTGCCATGAATTTTGTGAACGGGTGGGTCACATGTTGGCAGCTAGACTCAGACAAAGGAGTGTTGTGAGTTAGATAAATGAGATTATAGATGAACGCGAAATCTAGTTACGGACCCTCCCGGGATCCAGGAAGTGTTTCGGAAATTTTACCAACGATTATATGGTGCAGGACCCCAGGCGCAGCAGAATTTAACTCAGGGTTATCTCAATAGTACACCACTGCGGAACATTCAATATGAGGACAGTATGAAACTCGAGGCTACCCTGACAGAAGATGAGATCTATTGTACCCTGAAGAATCTTCCCTCAGGCAAGGCCGGCGGACCCGACCAGATCCTTTTGGAGTTTTAAAAAAAACCTTTGGGAAGAAGTCGGACCCAAACTGGTTGACATAATATGCCTTGCACAATTTGGGGGATCCGGTCCCCGATTCCTGGGCAGGAGCCGATATTATAATATTTAAAAAAAAGGGTAAGCCATCTGAGGAACCAAGGTCATAGCGGCCAATCATTCTAATAAACTGTGAGGTAAAGATTTTGTCCAAAGCTCTCGCGACCAGACTAAACACTATTATAGGGAAGGTAATTCACCCGTATCAACATGGGTTTAACCCGATGATAGGGACCACCCAGAAAATTCGTCGGGTCATAACCTTATTTGATGCAGCAGAAGTTTCAGGGGACCCTATGGCTATGCTGCTCTTGGGCGCAGAAAAAGCCTTTGATAGGGTCTCCTGGGACTATCTATGGGAGGCAATGAGATGGTTTGGTGTCGGGCAGAGGTTTATTAAACCCATTGGTACTATGTACAATGCACCCACTCCTCATCTTAGATTTAACGGTCACCACACTGCGCCCTTTGTGATTAAACGGGGCACTAGTCCTATTCGCGATTTACATAGAACCCTTAATCCGGCAGTTGGACGCCTGCCGGGAAATTGAGCCTTTCATTTTTCATGGGGCAGCTACAAAGGTCCTAGCATATGTGGATGACGTTGCTTTGGTTACCCCCAACCCCTTAGCAGCAATAGCGGCAGTTGAGGAGATAGCTTTAGCTTTTGGCGGGATTTCTGGATATGCCCTAAATAAACAGAAGACCCAGATTGTTGTGAATGGGGAGATCAGCCTTTCTGATCCGCGAATGATAGACTCTGCAGTGTATCTTGGGATCACTATAACCCCAGATCTGAACAACCTGGTGGCTGTAAATATCGATCCTGTGATTCGGAAGGCCAATACAGATGTAGATAAATCCCATAATCTGCACATGTCACGGTTGGCCGTTGTAATGTGATTAAAATGTTATTTTTTCCAAAAATACTGTATTTGTTTAGAGCAATCCCCCTAGAATTTGGGAAGAAGTGGTTTACCGTACTGGATAACCTGGCACATGGTAAAACAAGGAGGGCCCTACGATTCATGACCCTGCCTCCAGCAAAAGGGGGCTGGGCAGCCCCAGACTTCAAACTTTATTACTGGGCTGTGGTTCTCCAATATATGTGTGGGATGCTCTGTGGGAGATCCGAAGACCCCCATCACCAGAGATAAAATTCCAGATGTATATAGGCTATTGGTGGGGGAAGATGCAGAAAATTGCTTTATGAAATTCAGCGAGCCTAGCTACTTCAAGAGAACTAAATTTAAAACTATGCAGGCAGCCTTTAAAATCTGGGCTGCCTTTACGAAGAAGACGGGCCTTGGGAGGATGAATTTCTATACCCAACTCTTTCGTAATCCCAAGCTGCCAGAAATTTTCTCGGAACAAACTATGGCGGAGTTGGCGGGGTGTTGCCTCTTGAAAGTCGGGGATCTACTGGGCTCTAATGGAATTTACCAATTTAAGGACATTCAGGATACATTTGGCATTGATACCAGGAATTTCTTCAAATATCTTCAACTTAAAAGTTTTCTGAGTAAAAAGGTGGGTGGGTTTAACGGATTTGTTAGGGTGAAAGCCATTGATGTAATAAGAAGTGGGGTTGGCTGTACTAATAAAGGAATTTATACTGAATTTACGGCACTCAAACCGGACGATCTCGGAAAGCATGGTAAAAAATGGGAAGACAGGCTGAGCACCGATTTAGATAATTCTTTTCAGTCTTTAGAGATGGGGCAGAGAGTTTGATGTTCTGCTGGGCTTCAGACCCAACATTATAAGAAAATTCTTTCTTTATATTACATCCCGGCAAAGATCTCACAATGGGGGGGGGGCAGGACGGAACTAGGTGTCCACGGTGCAACTCTCCTAATGCTGATCTAGCCCATATGTTTTCCACTTTCCCCCGTCTTGACATGTTAACCCCTTAAGCGCTGCCGTCGGCCAAAGGTCGTCGCGTGCACTACCTTGGTAGTGCCGTGCACGTCCGTTGGCCGACGCGGCCCCACCGGTTATTCGAACGTTCAGCACTAGGCGCTGAACGTTCGACGCTCTAAACGGGTTAAAATCCTCTATATTACGGTATTCTTTTAATCTACCCTGGGTCTTAAAGTTAAGCTAACCCCAGCTCTAATGCTTCTCGGGGTTGACAACAGTCAGGGGCAAACCATGCCTCATCGCTTTCTTTTCCTTGCTATGGCAGTTTTATGAATCTGTGTTGCCGCAGCCTGGCTTGATCAAACCGCCCCAACATTTCATTTATGGCTAGCCCGGCTCCTCTTGGTATTTAATCTTGAGAGGGAAATATATGAAAGGAAGGGCAAGATAGGGATGTCCCGCGGTAGACGCATCTGGGCTCCCATTTATAGCTGGAAGGAATTGCAGGTCCATATTGGGCCATAGTTTAACATAATAGAATGGCAGCTATTTGCATTTGAGATACATTTCCGGTGTTTATCTGCCCACCTAAATTTTCTGCCCACCTGAAATATTAGAAATCTTGGATTTATGAGGGAAATTCTGTATTCTTCCTTTTCTTTTCTCAACAAAGATAATGCTTAGTTTTTGTTTTCATTTAGTTAAATGTTCCTAAACGTAACGTTGTTTGTAAAATTTGGTATGATTATTCCTCATATGCAACTGTAATTAATTGACATAAGCTGTGCTGTATATAAATTGAAAATGCAATAAAAAAATGTTTTTAAAAAAAGAACCAGCCGCAGTGCGCGTTTACACATGGATGTCCAAGGAACTACTGCCGTGCCTAGGACGATTCCCCACAACGCTAACCTAAAAGGACAGGAAAATCCAGGCCCAAATTTACATAATAAAAGGTCCTGAAGCTGCTGACTGCCTCCTCAGCCGACTCACAGCACAACGGCTAAAGCTGGTAGAGATCCTTTTCAAAGTGGACGACTCAACTGATATAATAAACAAATTCCCGAAGCTGTTTTCAGGACTAGGAAAATCAGCTAACGTCAGAGTCGAACTACACATAAATGAGCAAATAACGCCAGTGGCCCAACACCACACGAAAGTACCGTTCCACCTCCAACAAGCAGTCGATGACGAGCTTCAAGACCTGCTGAGAGCTGACATCATAGAACGGTCATCCGGACCTACTCCGTGGGTATCACCCGTGTTAGAGAAGTGTGGCTCACTGGTTAGAGCAGGCAGACCCTGAAGCAGAGGTCAGACCCGGGACCAGGGTTCAATTCCCGACGCGGCAGGGTCTTGAGCTCAAATGTCCATGGACTCGATAATTCTCGCTTCGGTGCCTGACCTAATCATGGGTTCACACTCTGCAACTCTGGGCATTAAGCTTGCTTAATCTCCACAATGCCCCCCCCCCCGCAGCGGGATGCCTGGCTTTCACCTTGGGGATGCCCTGTAGGGGCTATCTCACAGGGAAAAGCCAGGACGGGTTCCCAAGGCAAGCGCGGAGATACCCCTTCGGGGGTCGATTCTGGCTCTATATAAGAAACATAATAATAATAATAATAATAGTTAGTCGTGCCTAAGTGAGGACAAGAGAACAAAGTGTGCATGTGCGTGGACATGCGAGCCCCGAACACAGCCAATGAACGGGAAAGGCACCCTGGACCTCACATCACCGACATTATTATTCGCACGAATGGAGCAACAGTATTCTCAAAATTAGATCCCAACAATGGATACCACCAGCTCGAAATCCCAGAAAAATCGAGATACATCCACACGTTTACCACACATCAAGGACTTTTCTGATATAAACGCCTTAATTTTGGTATCTCTTCAGTGGCGGAAATCATTCAAGAAGCCGTTCGGCGAGTGATCCACCACATTCCAAGCTCATTCAACTGTAGTGACGACATCCTTGTATTTGGTGCAACACGCGAGACCATGACAAAACCATAGAGCACCTGTGTCATGCCCTTCTCAACGCCAACCTCACACTCAACATAGACATGTGTGAATTTCACAAGTAAACCCTCAACCTCGTGATGTCAGCGACATTTGGTCTTTCCTGGGCCTGGCCAGCTATTGTGCCTGATACATTAAAAACTATGTAACAGGGGTGGGGCATGGCTAGCGTCCAACCAAGATGTCCGCAGCCTAGGAAAGCTCCGTGATCTAGAGAGCTTCCCCAAAAAATCTGTATATCCATCCAGCCCGCCAATAGTGCCCCTGCAGCAGACTCGAAACCGGAGCCTCCCAGCTCCAAGAAAAGACGACCAGCGCCGCGGAGCTCCTGGGCCCGACCGAGTTCCGCCGCAGTGAAAATCGCGGCCTGCTCGGGCAGTCGGAGCCGGGGACTATATTGGGGCGGAGACCCGGATGCAGTAGCGGCTGGAAGAGCGCCAAACTCCGGTGGCAGTGAAAGTGCTAGCGCAGCGCACCGGGACTAGAAACGTCGTCGGCCCCTGAAAGGGGAGCACTCCTGCAGCGGGAACAGTTAAGAGCGGGCCCGGAGCTAGGACGGGGAGGACCGGGCAGCCGGAGGTTCCCCCGGGGCACTGGTACAGCTACGGAGGTAAGCGGAGGCCCATGCATTGCCCCGCCACCAACGGCATCCCCTCTGAGTGGAGCAAAGGCACACCGGCCGAATAAGCAGAGCGGTTCACCCGGCAGCAAAGACTCGTAAACCCACGAGTTCCTCAGCGCCAGTGATAATCCGGGTGGAGCCCCGGCGCAGGCCTCCATGTAACCACGGACGCACAAATCAGGCCTGATCACCAACGTTTGTGGCGCACAGGCCAGGGACACACAGAGACAGCCAGGGGCCCCAAACAAAAAGGCGAAGTGAAAGGCGAATGGCCAGATAAGGAGGTGTCGGACGCAAACACACAGCTCTGGTCCTAGGAAGGCGCCGAAATGGTGAGGACAACAAGGAAACCGTGTGGCACACTGCTGCTCCTCAGCCCCAAGTTGACCAGCTTCAGGTGCCCCGCAACAGGCAACAATGAGGGGCAGGGGGTCATGGATGCAGCAGGCTCCCTGACCTGAGAAGTATGCCTACACCAAAGACAGCGCTGACTCGTCAAAAGTGAATACGCCGCAACGGTCCACCCAAGCACCCCGCAGCCCGGGCGCCACCGACGAGATCACCCTCAAAGATGTAATGGCGACATTAGAGATGATGCAATCCTCCATGGGCACAATCTTCACAGACATTTCCTTCATGCGAGCCGACCTCGCCAAAGTATCAGACCGCTTGGGAGAAGTGGAGAAAACAGCGACGGGGCTCTTGGTGGACACGGCGGACTTACAGGTCAGAGTGCGCACACTGGAGCAGGATAACACGATGCTGAAGGCTAAGTTGGACGACCAAGAAGGTAGATCCCGACGCAATAACGTACGTCTGGTTGGCGTGCCGGAGACGGCCGGGGGTCCGGCCCTTGACCTCTTCGTGGAGGACTTAATCCAGACCTGGCTCCAGCCAAGAGGTCTCTCTAAGTATTTTTCGGTGGAACGAGCACATCGGGTCCCGGGAGGCAAACCGCGCCCTGAAACTCCACTGCGCCCGATTTTGGCGCGCATTTTTAACTTTCGGGACCACGACGCAATATTGCAGGCCGCACGGATAGCCCCACCGATCAAAATTGAGAACTCAGAGGTCATATTTTACCCAGACTACACAGCGGCGGTGGCCCAACAGCGGAGGAGCTACACGGAGGTGAAAAGGGAGCTCCGCACCAGAGAAATCAAATACTCCATGATTTTCCCAGCGAGGCTACGTGTAGAATCAGAAGGGAAGGCATGGTTTCTGCAGTCCCCTGAGGAGGCGAAGAACTGGTTAGAGGGCTGGCGGCCAGCGCGAGGATCCAGACATCAAGGGAAAGCTCGCAATGATTCGAATGACGGAGAGCATGGCGCTGAAAATGGACACTAAGGACTGGATGGCGCAGATAAATCCCGCACAGGTTACGGACAGAAAATGAAACTGGGTCAGGGAGGGACTATCGTTCCCTAGGACCATGACCCATAAATGGGCTCTACTGAGGGAGGCGGGGAGAACGGTGTACCTGACCACTGCGGAGGCGTATGGTAGAATCTGCTGGTCAGCAGATGAAGACTGCAGCAGGTAGGAACTATTGAACCCAAACGCACTGACGGGACTACCCTCCGGTAAGGGGACCTCATAAGGGTCAACGGGGACTACCCCCACTTGTTATGCAACTCACTAGGGTAAAAAAGCACTCTGCTCAGTTGGGGAGGTGGATAGTTATGGATCCGCCGGGCAGGGAGGCAGGGTGGGGGGCAGGGGTTTTATGTATTGTACAGTTTATGCGAATTTGTTTACAGGTTATAGTTCCACAGTCACTCCTCATCACAACGCATATGAATACACGGACGCTGGGTCCATACGCAGGCAGGGGGTCCGTACGGCAGCATCCACCACATGACCACCATGTTAAGCAGCGAAGCACGGGGTCCTGAACCCCAAAAACCAAGAATGGTCCCCCCTCTCCTGTCCATTATGTCCTGGAACGTGAATGGGTTGGGTCACAAAATTAAAAGGGGCCTGGTCCTGCAATATCTAAAGAGAAAAGGCCCAATGGTGGTGTTGCTTCAGGAAACACATTTGACGGGGCAGGCCTGTAAGGCACTGAACCGCTGGGGATGGCCTCTCATGCAGAATTCTCCTCCGGATCTAGGAGGGTTGGTATACTCATTCATAAAAGTTCCCCACTGGTGATCACAAAAATCTGGGTGGATGATCAGGGACGCTTTTCTGCACTTACTTGTCAATGGGAGGGGCGCCTCTACAATATGGTCTTTGTATACATTCCACTGACACTTCACCAGTCAGCTTTCCACGATCTAGGGAAACGGTTGTTAGACTTACCGGAGGGCGAACTGATTATAGGGGGGGATCTAAATGCAGCATGTGATGGACTCCTCGACCGCAACCCACTCAGGGAGGACAATAGATCCAATCAGGCCCTCAGGGACTTTCTTGATGCCATGGGCCTCACTGACATGTGGAGACTAAAGCACCCCCTCGACCGACAATACACTTTTTACTCTGGAGCACACAATAGTCGCTCGCGTACAGACTACATACTAACACTAGCGGTCGCCCCAGAGAAGGTAACAGCGGTAGAACACTTAGTGAGGGGTATCTCCGATCACTCCCGTTACACCTTACCTATACTACACAGCTCCCTAGACGCCAGAGGATCTACCCCCTATATCCGTGCTACCTACAGAACCGTGCAATAGCAAAGGCCCTAGTAACAGCCACTGACCACTACTTCACCGAAAATGCGTCGCCTGTAGATTCACCGTGCACGCTTTGGGAGGCATACAAAACAGTTATCCGGGGGCAAGCCATTTCGACGATCACTCGCTAAAAGCGAGAACACAGGCATAATGTTGAGTCCTTAGAGGCAGCTGCGCTGTAGGCAGAAAAAACACACACCACAGACCACAACGAGGACACGGCACATACCCTTACATTAGCTGCACAGGAGTTCCGAGCATATGCCAAAGACATAGCAAAGATGAGACACACAGACACCAAGCACAGGATATACGAAATGGGGGATAAAATGGGGAAAATGCTTGCATGGCTGGAAAAAAAAGAAAGAGCGGATATGGGATTGCCCAAATGACGCTAGAGGACGGTACACTTACGACTGAGCCCCAGTTAATTGTAGAGGAATTAGCAACATACTATGAGCAAGTATACACACCACGGGGAGGGGTGACGGAAGAGGAATGCCTACAATTTTTGGATGGGATACCACTAACCACTCTCTCGCTTGAAGATGTGGCAATGCTTGAGGCGGACTTATCGGGGGAGGAGGTTGGAAAGGCACTGGCGGCACTGCACACAGGCAAAGCAATGGGCCCCAATGGGCTACCAGTGGAGGTATATAAAAAGGTAGTGAATAAGATCACCCCCGTCTGGTAGACCTGTATAATGATGGTTTCACACAGGGAACACTACTGAGGGACCAAAGATTGGCAACCATAGTGACAATACGTAAACCCGGGAAACCACCGGAGCAGCCCTCTTCAAACAGACTGATATAGTTTTTAAACGCAGAAACAAAGATATTGGCAAAAACGCTAGCGTTACGACTGCAGACTCATCTTACGACGCTGGTCCACCCAGACCAATGAGGCTTCATGCCTGGACGTAACACCTCCCTGAATCTACGGCGTCTCAATGGGGTTCTAGCTCTCACTTCAATGCTCCAAGAAGATGCGGCCATTGTATCCTTAGACGCGAGGATGGCATTTGATTTAGTAGAATGGCCGTTCCTGTTTGCGGTGCTTCAGATGATGGGTTTCGGCACCAAATTCTGTGGGTGGATTCGCTTGCTATACACAGCACCTGTGGCTCAGGTGGTGGCAAATAGCCGTATATCCAGGGAGTTCGCACTGGGTTGAGGGACACGACAGGGCTGTCCGCTCTCCCCTCTCCTCTTTGCCATCATATTAGAGCCACTAGTGACATGGATACGCATGACGCAGCTGCTTAAAGGACTGACGTGGGAGGCGGGCTGGGAGGACCGAATCTCCCTTTATGCAGACGATGTGTTAATTTACATGACATCCCTGATGGAGTCCCTGGAGGTAATATTCAACATTCTCACAGAGTATGGGGAAAAGTCTGGGTACACGATAAATTGGTCTAAGTCACTGCTCTACTTACTGTGCGGCCAAACACCAACACTTCCCCTAGAATGTCCTCTACAAATTGTAACCCGGGGATTTAAATACTTAGGCATATATTTCACTCCCCAAGAGACTGTATTTGTAGACGAAAATCTGATGAGACCCCTACAGAGACTGAAAGCATACATTTTGCACTGGCGGTCCCTACAACTGACGCTACTGGGAAGGGCAGCGCTCTTTAAAATGCTGGCACTCCCGAGATTCTTATACGCACTCCAGAATACCCCCTTCCCGGTCCCACAGACGTATTTTAAGGCCATAAAAGCAGAACTTTCCTCCTTATTAGGGGATGGCAAACCTGCCCGCATTGCACAGTCTAAATTGATACGCAGCTGGTATGACGGGGGAATAGCCCTACCTAGCGTCAAGATATATTACTGGGCTGCACAGCTAGCGATCATCAATCAATGGCTGCATGCCCCACACAACGATCCAGCATATCGATTGGACAGGGAGGTGTTACCAGCAGATAGCTTGATGAAAGCCCTCTATACAAACAAGAAACGGCATGCTCTGACAGGCCCCACGGCCCACACAATCAAAATTTGGCATACAGCACAGAAAGCGTTGGGGTGGGAGGGAGTGCTCACACTGGCCACTCCCCTGTGGGTGACACATAAGCTAGGCATATTGGGCAACACAAAACGGTTACAAAAGTGGGACTTCATAGGCATCACAAACATTGGCGATCTATGGGTGAGAGGGGAAATCATACAGTTTCCAGCGCTCCCAGAAAAATACGGATTGGCTGCTACACTCAAATTAGGCATGCACTTAAAGCGCTATCCCTATGGGTACTAAACTAGCTGACGCATCGCACCTAGAGGACAGACTCCTCACAGATCACATGGACAAAAAAGCCATATCGCAGACACATCGTAAAGTATTAAATAATCTCCCAGATCCCACGGTGGTTCTACGTAGCAAATGGGAGGCAGAACTAGGAGACATAGACGGCTCAGACTGGATGGACGCGCTGGCATCGGCCAGAGAGGCGGCGATCCCATCTCGCCTGAAGCTAGTGCAACTCAAAGTGCTACATCATATATATTACACCCGCACCACACTACACAAACTGGGAAGTGCGCACAATCCACGTTGCCTGAGGGGCTGCGCACAAACCGGAACGTACTTTCATATACTGTGGGACTACCCAAAGATACAGGCTTATTGGGAGCAGGTGGTACTTGCGATCGTGGAAGTGGGGGGGTAGAGATCCAAACAGACCCTAAATGCTGCCTCTTGAATATATGGCGACCTACAGACCTAAACACAGCAATGAAAGCATGGGCAACGCTGGGGATGGCGACAGCGAAGCGCAATATAGCTAAGAACTAGGGATCCGGGGTGATGCCCACGCTGCAGCAATGGGAAAAGGATATGGACACAGCTATGGTATCAGAGAAAGCAGTTTACACCCATCGGGATGTCCCAAAAAATGGACGAGAATATGGGGGAAATGGAATGAATTCCGGGGGAATATTTGTGAACCGCTGTGTGAGTCTTTAACCCCCGGGAATAGCCCATGAGTCTAGGGAGACCTGACAATATGTCTGTACCCGGTGCGGGTGAAGGGGAAAGGGGGGGAAGGATGGAGGGAGGGGGGGTAAGACTTATGGGGCTCGAACAGAATTGCATAACCTTGTGCTGTACACGGTGTCTACAATGTGTATTTGGTCAGATTGTATATGTTCAATTTTAAAGTGGAGATGACTGTAGTTATTAGATGTATGTAAAGTCCTGAAAATGGAATGGAAATAAAAAAAGTTTAAAAAAATAAATAAATAAATAATGAGCGAGAAAAAAAAAAACTATGCAACCATCAGCTCCCTGCTGCGAGAACTAACGAGACAAGGCCAAGCGTTTCACTGGTCCAATGCATGCGAGCATGCTTTCAACAAGATCAAAAAGGCTGTGAGCTCTGCCGCCCATTTGGCCTACTTCAACGCCAAACAGAAAACCGAAATCACAGTCGACGCGAACCCTGTTGGACACTGTGCCATCCTAACCCAGAATGATGATGAGAGAGACCAGTGTCACATCACAGCCTATGCTAGCCGCAGCCTCACTGACACAGAGAAGGCATACTCTCAACCGGAGAAGGAAAGTCTAGCAGTTGTGTGGGCAGGCAAACACTTCCACTTATTTGTAAATGAGAAGCATTTCACACTTATCACCAACCACCAAGCCTTAATACCCACCTTCGGCTACCCAAGAGCAAAGATGCCTTTAAGGATTGAGAGGTGGGGGATCCGCTTGAAAGACTACACATACATCATTATTCACAAACTGGGAAAGGCAGAGAACCCAGCGGATTACATATCACGTCATCCCCAAGCACTGACACAGACACGCTACACGCTGTTCGCAGGAAAATACCTCCATTTTGTTATTGACCAAGCCCGCCCACCTGCCATCCCACTGGACGCCATTATGGAAGCCACTGCCAAGGATGCTACACTCCAAGACGTCATGCAACGCATTCGCGCAGACTCATGGAGACATTGGGAGGATTTGCAAAACACCACTGCCATTAATATGAGAGAATTCTCATCTTTCAGGCACGTCAAGGATGATCTCACAATTAGTGCAGATGAGTTGATACTAAGAGACCGAAGAATTGTCATCCCTCACCATCTAAGGCAAGGGACCATCAATTTAGCACATGAGGGCCACAGAGGTGTAGTGGCCATAAAGAAAGCACTGAGAGAGAAGGTCTGGTTCCTATCCCTTGACCAAATGGTATAAGCTACACTTCAAGATTGCCCACAATGCTATCTAGTAGGGCGAGAAGAACTACACGCTCCACTGCAAAAGACCGATCTCCCGGATAGCGTGTGGCAACAAGTAGCGGTCAAATTCTTTGGCCCGCTAAAGTCTGGAAAATACGTCATTGTCATCATGGACAAGTATTCCCGATTTCCCATTGCACTCCAACTATCATCCACAAAAGCATCTGCCGTCATACCCATTCTTGACGAAGTGTTCGCAGCATGGGGAATCCCCAAGATAGTGAAGACAAACAATGGACCACCTTTCAATAAACATGAGTTCACGGAATTCGCAAATCACCTGAATTTCAAACACCGGAAAATCACTGCCCTATGGCCTCAAGCCAATGGGATGATTGAAGGTTTCATGGCCACTCTGAAGAAAACAATACAACAGGCTGAACTGTCCCAGCGTGACATCCAACCAGCACTTAGCGAAGTATTGCGAGCATACAGAACAACACCACACAGCACCACCAACAGGTGCCCTGCCACCCTGATGCTCTAGGGACCCCGTGCACCAGGATACCAATTTCAGATGCCGTCATACAATCCAGACTCCCGACCTCGGATCATGAGACACTGATGAACCTCGATAGAGACAAGAAAACAAAGGTGAAAGAATATGCCAATAATTGTCGTTGTGCAAAGACGTCTGACAATCAAGGAGACTGGGTACCAGTGAGGCAGGAACAGAGAACCAAAGCCGACAGTCGTTATCATGCCCACCCGCTACAAGTAGTGAAGAGGAAAGGGACCATGATCACAGCTGCCTCCATGACAAAGAGGACCACAAGAAATGTGTTACACTTCAAGAAGTGCAACCCAGCAGCATATGATCAAGAAGATGAAGCAGACGGAGATACGGACACCTCCGAACCAGGAGCAGGCAACCTCAAAGAACGTCTTCGTGTAATTGACAAGGATGAAATCGGAGAGCGGAGTCCTCCCTGCCGGCCACAGAGGACCATTCGAAGACCAGTAAAGACCCATTGAAGAACTTTAAACGATAGAAGGGTCTAAGGTAACCGATAAATCACAAAAGGGCCTTCTACAGCGCCGCAGCCGGTCTGACCAGTCCGCCACGTCCCCCACCGTCAATCGTGCACAGGCAGTGTGGAAGCCGCTCCACAGGGTCCCGGCCAGCCACCCCGCCGCACAGCGTCAGCCGTTCAAGGCCTGGGTGCAGGATCCGCGATGCGGCCAACCACCTCTAGGTATATGGATGACAGGATGAACTCACTATATTCGACTTCTAGTTTGTTCAGCCAGCAGAGCTGCACTAAGGCATAGCCGTCTTGCCGTGCGCCCTCACCTATTTTACTTCAAATATGATTAAGATTGTACAGTTTGCAAGTAACTCTTCAAGCGCTGAGTTTTACACTAAAGGGAATGTGTCATAACTGGCAAAATAGGGAGTGTTTGGTGTTTATTCTGTCTTTCCAGTCTTCCCTAACAGATCACGTCTTAACCATTCTTTGGCTCAGAAGCAGATGAGCATCCAGGAATTTTCTTCCCAGTTATGTTAGACATAGCTGAGAAGTGGGATACCACAGTGACTCACAATTGCAACTGCTAAGGTGTCATAAAATGGTGGCTGCGGCCCAAGTTGATATGTTGGAATGCTAAGTACCATTTTAACTTCAGAAAATATCCGAATGCTTTTAAACTTCCCATGCCACTCACCACACGTCTGTTAACTCTTGAGAAAGTTCTAATGTAGTTAGGCATGCCAGGTTTGCGGGTCAGGTTTGAATTTGCAGAGCCCCTGCTTTTATAAAAGCTTTGAGAGTTCACTATAACGCATCTACTGAGAGTACATTTTGATCACAAACATCTCCAGAATTCTAAATGTAATAAGAAATCAATTTGTGTTTTGATATCATGTAAACATTTTTTATAAGAGAAAAAGGTTGCACAATTAAGTATATTTTTGCCATGTTTGTTCAATTTGTACTATTCCTTATTTTACTTTACCATTATTTTACCATTTTACCATTTGGCTTAGTCTGCCCATGGGCCATCCAGCCATTACTAGTCTTTGGATATATGAAACAACTGTTTCTGTGGAATTTGTTGTTTTAAAACATCTCTGGTTTAGGTCAGGGATGCCATTGGATTACAATCAAAATGTGTTTCTTTTGAATTTCAAATTGTATTTTCTGGAAAATTTGTATTTTGTTGAGATAATATATTTTGATGCCTCCATGGATATTTTGTTGTGCATGCCTACTTGCGTGTTTTTGTTTGAACATGTAGGCGGGAGCCACTTTGTGTAGCCAGCCACTGTGCTTTTGTCATACACTGCATGTATTGTTTGTTGTCCATTTTATGTGTATAAAATCCTAGGCAATCATATCATAATCATAGGGAACAAGTGTAGACTGGAAGACATAAAGAAACATACTCTATACTAAGACCATATAAAGTTTAATGCGTTTAATGAACAATTATATTAAAATATAAATGAGATCATAATTCATATTAAACATAATACATGCATAAATAATTATACAGTGAAAGTCAAACCATTATATTGGTTTGACTTTCACTGTATAATTATTTATGCATGTATTATGTTTAATATGAATTATGATCTCATTTATATTTTAATATAATTGTTCATTAAACGTTATATGGTCTTAGTATAGAGTATGTTTCTTTATTTCCTCCAGTCTACACTTGTTCCCTATGCTTATGTTATGATTGCCTAGGATTTTATACACATAATTTGTTTTCCTTGTCCTAGGAATTGTACTATCTTCTATTCAGGGGGTCCTTGTTTTTCACATATTCTTTGTTGTCCATGCCTTCTCCCTTGTTTTCGTTCGACCATGGAGCTGGTGGCCATTTTGTGTTGCCAGCCAATGAGCTTTTGCCATAGGCCTGCATGTGTACTTTCTTGTCCATTCATCCTTGCTTTTTGTCCTTTGACCATGTGGCCGGCAGCCATTTTGTGTAGCCAGCCAGTGTGCTTTTGCCATAGGTCTGCATGTGTACTTTCTTGTCCTTTCCTCCTTTCTTGTTGTTTGAACATGAGGCCAGAGGCCATTTTGTGTAGCCAGCCAGCGTGTTAAATTGTTGTTTTTGCAGTTTTATAAAGCCATTTTCTAGAAACAATGATGATGATGGCTATGCCTTTTTTTCTTCACTTTTTTACATTATTCCCTGATATCAGTTTAATGTGCATGAGGTTCATTGTAGTATGTATGTACAGTGTTGATATAATGTTATATGCATGTTTTCCAATTTCACTTGCACCTCCTTGCCTTCCAAAGGAGTTCTCATAGTTCCTAGTGAGACCCAGCAATAACTTTTTTTCATATTATTAGATTTTTCCCTGCACCTCCTGCCTGCCAAAGGTCTGAACTGTATGCCATAGGCACACACCAGCATTCACTTTTTAAAGGATTATTCAATTTTTCACTGCCTGACATATGTCTCTTATGCCTTTGGTTCCACACCATCAATCTCTTTTTTTCAAGGATTATTCAATTTTTACGTGCATTCCCAGCCTGCAATAGGTCTGAGTCTTAGGCCATAGACACACACCAGCATTCACTTTTTTTTTATTATTATTTTTTTTCCTGCACCCCCTGCCTGCCATAGATCTCTTAGGCCATAGGCACACACCAGCATTTACTTTATTTATGGATTATTCCTTCTTCCCTGCACCCCTTGCCTGCCATAGGTCTGAGTCTTAGGCCATAGGCGCACACTAGCATCCACTTTTTTAATGATTATTCATTTTTTCCCTGCATCCACTTCCTTCCATAGGTCTGTCAAAGCCATAGGCGCACAAAAGCATTCCCTTTTCTAAGGATTGTTCCATTGTTTTCTGCACCCCCTATCTGCCATAGGTCGGTTAGGCCATAGGAGAACACCAGTATTCACTTTATTTAAGGATTATTCAAATTTTCCCTGAACTCCTGCCTGCTATATGTTTAAGTCTGGATTATTCCACTTTTCCCTGAATCCACCTGCCTGCAACAGGTGTATCACCTTAGAGGCAAATAAAGCTAACTTTTAAATCTGTATGTTGGCATCCTAATTGAAATATTATTATACGGTTTGGATTAGATTGGAATGGATTATTTGAAATATCCTCACTATTTTCTGAGTGAATACCTCAAACTGCAAAAACGCCACATTTCACTGTATATTTTTCTTCTTTGTTTGCTTAAGTGTACAAGAGAAATCACCTACAGTACTGCCAGACAGAAGGCCAGCACAAAGTAACACAACACCACACCACGTGAGTACTCCTTTGCCTACTTCTGCTTGTATAGCTAAGGACCAATTGACAGAGCTTGAAATGGCCCTAAAGGAAGCTGTCCCTCCCAAGAAAATGGACAGTGAGGAGGAGAAGAAGAAGGAGATTGCAATTGCCACCACCGGTGTGTCGCCCTCCACCTTTTTCAGGAAATGTGATGTGCCTGCTGCACTGTCTTCCGGGCAGCAAGCTAGGTGCAGCACTTCCACATCATCGGCACCACCCCAACCTAAGCCAAAGGCCTTGTCTCTCAGCAAGACAGCTACTGCAATCATGGTGAAGAGCAGTGAGTCTAAATTGGATTTGTCTCAGCTGCAAAGTACCCAATCGTCGCAGAAATCTGAGCCAAGCGGACAACAGGAGCGACAGTCAGTAACAGTTCTTCTTGAAGTAGGAGCAGAACAGGAAGTTGAGCTTCCTGCTAAGCAAGAAGTCGCTCTTGAACCATTCACTTCTTGATCTGCAGCAAGAAAAAGAAAGGGTACTTCACCATTTTCTCCAAGCCCCACTTCCAATGATCTGGACATGGATTGGACCCTGACCAAGTCCGAGACCCACCACGAGAGACCAGGCTAATGGAAAGTTCCTGAAATCCTCAGAATTAGGGAAAGGGACAGTGAGGAGGGTGAGACAGTGATTGTCAGATTGGAAGGCAGCTCAGAGAACACTAAGATTACTCCTCCTATTCAACCTGCTCGGAGGGATGTAGGCCTTGTTCCACCAATGCCACGTCTTCCATATTTGTAAAGCCCCAACCACGAAGTCGAAGTACACACTACAGAGAGGCAATTTACACACCTACCTTCCTTCAGTTCTTTAGGCATTGGCAGTGACATATCAAAAAAGTTATCCTCCCTAGTTTGGGGCTTCTTTATGATCAGCAAACAGGATATAGCATTGCAATATGCTCCATTTGCCATGTGAGTGTTCTTCAAGGTAAACCTGGGTCACACTATGGTACTGGAGGCCAAACACCCATATGAAAAAACATCACATTCGGTGGGAGGAGTACCTTAAAAAGTAGCTGGTGGTAGTGGTGGCGGTGGTGATGAGAGTGGGAATCAGTTACAATCACTCTGAAAGAGGTTATGAAGAATGAGAGGATGACAGCTACACACAAAGTATCGCTGTCCCCTTCCGTGTGCCAACATCACCATCACCATCATCAGCAACCTCCAAATGGCACAAAACTCAGATGCAGACACCACAGCATACAGTCATGATTACCCCAAGATGCACATCGAGTCTTACCACCTCCTGGTTTTCTTCGAAGTTTCTTGCATCAGTGGCACCACAAAAGAAAACAATCCAATCTACTATTATGAGCATGTTTAGGCAGGAGGGGCCCTACGAATGCGAACCCCCAATGTCATGTTTGTACAATGGGTTGCTGGGAGTTTTTGAATTTGTGGAGGCCATTTGGCCTGCAATTGACTGACAAGCTTTTGCAGCAGAGAACTGTTCACACTATCTACTTGACAACAGACATGTGGACCAGTTGTCAAGTGTATCACTATACAGTGGATCTCTTTTGTGGGGGTTATTGCAACAGTTATATGCAGGTCTTAGCACTGAAGAGACTTTTAAGGGCTTTTGGGCGCATGCAACTGAGGTGATGATTGACATGGAGAAATCGCATATGGCTGCAAACATCATGGAAGACTTTAACAGCATGGTATTTGAATGGCTGTGACCCAGAGGTCTCAGAACTGGATTTGTTGGCAGGGACAGTGGCAGTAAAAAAAGTCAAGGCCATGGCAGATGTGGATATTTCAGGGTCTTGTGTTTGGCACATCGACCTGATTGTGCAAGACTTTCTAAAAAAAGAATACATAGCAATATATTGGTCAGCTCCAGAAGAATATGCACTTATTTCCGTCATTGTTTTAATGCCAGGAAGAAGTTCAGAGTCATTCAGCAGGCTAATAGAGTACAGGTTAAAGCCCTCATAAAGGAGGGGCCAACATGTTGGAACTCAACCTACTACATGTTACAATGTCTGTTTGCACCGTACAGTCCAATCACCAACTATTTCCTTTAAAAGAGGATGGGCTGCAACTGGAAAAACATGAACATGGTGGTGGGCAAATGCAGCTCAGTCAAATGCCTGACACAAATGTTACTTCCTTTTGAGGTTTTCACACAAGAAATCAGCAAAGAGGACAATATGATGAGTCAAGTGATCCTCTTGTTGCATCTGCCACAGGATCAGTTAAAAAAGGTGTTGCAAAGGTTCACCGGGCGTGAAAGAAGAAGCGTATAAATTGGTTCAGAGATTAGTCCTTCAGTTGGTTGGTAATGGAAGGCTGCAAAGAGAGATCATGTCCTCCAAAGAATACATCTGTGCCACAATACTTGATCCATTGTACAAAAAAATACCGGCTACTTTATTCCTTTTTCAGAAGGGGAAGTTTCACTATACAAAAGGTGGATTGTTAAGCAAGCAAGAGACCTGAAAGACAAACGGCTAGAAGTTAGAGTCACAGGCAGAAAACTAGGCTGCAGCTTTTAACCTCTAGAGAGAGGCAGTGTTGTTCTCTGGCAATACAAACAACAATACCAGCAACATAAACAACAGCAAAAGAAGAACCGGACCCAGTCTCTGCAGTGGCTTGGGATCAAGTGGCATGGCATATGTCAAGTGCAGAGGCAATGGCAATTAAGGTCAATCAAGTGGCAGCACCAAAGACCATTCAGAGGATGGCCCAAGGCTATCTCGATGACGCAAAAGAGGTCTACCTGAATCAAACCCCATTGTTCATTTGTTAATGCAAATGCGCCAATGGCTAGAACTCAGCAGGCTGGCAAAGTATCTGGCATATTCGGTCGCCAGTGTATCTGCTGAGCGGATGTTCAGTACAGCTTGCGCAGTTGTCACAGTCAGAAGGACCAGTCCCTCACCTCAAAATGTGGAGAGATTGACCATGATTGAAATGAACCAAACACTTCACACAGTACGATTACACTGTTCCTGAAACAGCACAGGAGGAAAACCAGACTCAATGGCATTAGCTGACCAACTTATGGGTGAACCCATGAGTTTGAGCATGAACTCTACTTCCCAGACTGAGAAGGCCACATTCGAACTTTCAAATTATCATCAAACTGCTTTGCAAAAAGGAAATGGATATAGCTAGAAAAACAGTTATATATATTGTGTCTGACTTATGTTGTCCCACCATTTATTCGCATGCATGGCCAGACTGAACTTGGACCAGTGTACACAGAATAAGCCTCCCCTGTGGCTTAAAGTACATGAAGAAAATTCTTGCCTCAGTTCCATCCTTATATTTCTTTAATCCTTCCCTTTCCAGCTGGAATGACCTAGTAAAAATCATTAAATTGCAAGGATGCTGTTGTGTTGCTTGCATGGAAAAAGAGTAGATACAATAGACAACTATGTACCACCATGTTTGGAATGGAAGAGGTACATTTTGGACCAATGAGTGATACATATTGAGGAGTGTGAGTGATGATGATGATTCATGTGGTGGCAGACAGTGAGTGCATTGTTCAAATGATCTGTAAAGTTGATTTTGACAGATCACAATATTTGAGGGCTGATGGGTGATTCTAGCTAAATATGATTGCCACTTTCACACTTAAATAGATTTACATGAATGGTCCACTCCTTGCTATACTTTTTTGGGGGTTCTTTAGAGACCAGACCAGTCAATTGAGCTAACAAATCTACACAAAACGCTCAAATTATTTTGCTCTTCTTGTTCATCAATAGCAGAGCACCACATGTCGATCCCTCCCAATCTCATTTGGGTCGGGAATCAGATGGAGTCGGGACTCAGACTCAGGACTCAGGGCGGGACTACTGCAACAACCAGAAGAAGGAAGTAATGAACAATAACTATCTACTTCAAAGAGAAACCAACATGACTCAAAAGCCCTGTGTACTAGAGAGAGGTGTGTTGATTTGGGAAATAATGAATAGTGTGCTGGCTCAAATGTCAGACTCCTCTAATTAAGTGATTGTGGTCAGTGGGGACTGTAACTGGAAACAGCCATGTCACATGATGAACGCACTCAGCCAAATGGTATAACAGCTGTGAGATTGATCAGCAATGAATATGCAGCTACCTATGTATGTAAATTTGTTCTCATTTCTCAGTTAACTGTACAAGCATCATGATTGCACTGCAGCAGCCTATGCTCTTGCTCTACCCTTTAGTCCACTCCTCATGAAGCTTACCTTCTCCTTGTCTTTACAATATTGACAACTGTTTTACAATCCACAGGCCTTCTCTTCTTCTGCACAAAAGCTCTATAAAGCTCCTGCTTACATTACGGGACCGGTTAAACCACGCACCCAACACGGACATTCCGGGAAGAATTCTACATGGCCACCCCACAAGCCCCTCCCCAATAACACCAACAGGTCTAGATTCATAACCCTCGATGAATATGACATCCCTTTATTGTCCTCCCTGAAATACTCCAACCACTTCAACAATCCCTTACCTCCAAACCAACTGCCTCAAAAGTGCCCAGGTTTACCCCTATCCAGAATACAACCCAACTCCAACCAATCTGACCAAACAATTACTGCCCTATTGCCAACATCCCTACTTTGGCCAAACTCTTAGAACAATGTGTGCCCCTCCAGCTCCGTAATCAATTCCAACTCCTTTCTCATTGTCAAACTTGCTTCCAATCGGGTTATAGCACCGAAACTGTCACAATTCACATTGTCGATAATGCCCTACGCTCATATGACCAGAATTAATCTTGCCTCCTAACTCTACTGGACCTGTCATCAGTCTTTGTCACTTTCGACCATGCTATCCTCTTAACCTTACAGAACGCAAGCTGGGCCTCTCCAGCACCATGCTGAAATGGTTCTCCTCTTTTCTACAGATCTCAGTGTATCCTAATCAATCACACTCTTTCTAATCAGTCTCCACTGTCTCTGGGCATACCCCAAGGCTCTCTTCTCTCTGTGAATTTTTTTCCCCATATATGGAGCCCCTTACTGAAATCCTAAAACTCTCTTAAATGTCCTACCACATCTATGCAGATGACAACCCACTCTGGATAAAAATCACCTCCCCTGAGGACATCTATATCCTCAACAACACCTTGACAAAACACAACATTATCTGACTCATACCCACCTCACACTCAATGCTGTTATAACTTAATTCTTACTGATCACACAGCCCACCACCACCCCTAACGTAAAAGACTGGCTCCTTCTTCTCACTGCCATGAATTGTACCCCATACATCCTTGACTCTGCCCAATCCCTTGGTTTAACCTTGGGCAAAGACCTCTCCCTGCAAAAACACATCACGCTATCACTAGATGAGCTAAACATCAGTTGCATATTCTTTGGAAACTAAAAACTTTCCTCCCATATTGCAGCCCTCACAAGTGCATTTGAGACACTTATGTTATCGAAATTAGACTACGGTGGCCCTACCCTGGTGGGCCTCTCAGAAACCTCACTTGTACTGCTGAAGGCTACAGTGACTGCAGCTGCTAGTCTCATTACCAGATTAATATACATTGCTCGTATCACCCCTGACCTGACTGTCATGGCTACCCTACAAGGCCAGGATTTATCTCAATTACTTATATGACCCACAAAGTGCTGCACCACAACACCACCATACCCCCTCCTACCTGACCCAGAAACTGGCCCTATCGGGTGGACATAAGTCTTCCAGAAGCACTACTAGCTCCTTACTTCTTATACCACAAAAAATCTAAGAAAAAGAAAACCTGCAACCAAGCCTTTTCAGGAATTGCCCCATAAATTTGGAACTCTGTCCCTACCAAGATCAGATGCACACAATTGACATCAATCTTCAGGAAAGAAGAAAAATATTACTTTTCAACAAATGTTTCTCACACTGAGGACCCTCCTCCATCTCCCCCTGATCTATCCCTCCTACGTATTTGTTTGTTTTTTCTGGTGGCTCCGGAATATGCTTAGGTCTAAATTTATGTTAGACTATATGCTCCTATGTCCCAGTTTACCATACGTCTATGTATCTATATTTGTATATAGTGTATTTTTATATTATGTATCTATATTTCTTTTTCTTTCATTCCATGTTTTTGTATAATACCTGTAAAGCAGTCTGTCAAAGGGTCCCGGTTCCGCTATATAAAACTCAGAATAAACAAATGCAGATGCACAGCACAATTTGGCATTTATATACACAATAATTTTTCTTTTAACAATCATATTTTTTTGAACTGTGTGTTCACTTCTCCCTTATTTGTATTTTTCAAACCTAATTGACAGAACAATTAGATAATAACTTGAGACTCTGGGGCGCAGGGACTATCTGAAATGCATTTAACTGAACTTTTATTCCTACATTTCCTTTGAGAACAGATTTGATGATGATGATGTACTGCTCATCAACCTGATGATTATTGTTGTTTTGTGATGTTTGTCTTTGTTACACCATTCCATAACTCCCTGTTCTCATCCATCCATTCTCATCCATTTATCAAATCCCTAACCCCCTTCCCTCGGGCTGTGTGATATACCTTCAGGTGTGAATTACAAATTTACACCATAAGTGGATCACACACTTGGTAGGATAGATATGGTGAAATCAACACCAACTCATTGCAGGATCTTTTTACTTGAACAATAGCCCATGCCCCACTTACCCACCCAGGCATGAAATCGATAACATCATCATAGTGCAGAGTCAGAAAAATGTCTGTTCCAGTGTTCCTTGAAAGGTGGTACTAGTGTGCACAATCTGGCATGTTCCTCAAAGGTAAAGTTGCACTTTTGCTGTAAGCTCCCTCTTATTTGTTTAACTGATCTACCAGAATTTCACCATTATGAGTAGTAACCTTACGAGTAGTAACTAATTAATAGTAGTAAGCGTAACTCCTTTTGAACTTATAGGGATTCCTTACTCACAAATTTACTAAACATAAAGGTAATGATGGTAAAGTTACTGCAAGAGTCAGCAAACTAACATTAAAAGTTTATTCTTACCTTTGTGAATCAGGCTCTCCCTGTGTTGCATACAAAATCTATGCAACATGGGGTAATCAAACCTTCTCCTCCCGAGTCCTGACTCGATATTTTTGTGAGTTTACTTTTATTCTTTTCTATAAATTAGACCCTGAATTGCTTAGAAGTAATTACTGCTAGTTTTTGTAATTAAAGTTTTTTGTGCTCTGGTGTAATTCTTTGACAACCCTCTAACTCTGTGGTTTATTTCAGTCTAATTGCCTGTGATAAATAATTTCTCTGAATAATCTAACACCTCAAGTGGGGCAGTTCGCATATGACGCTGTGGAGAAGCCATGATCTTGGGTCAGAGGAGGTGAGGCTGGTGGTAGTATGGGTGGCAGTAGACCCCAGCTGCGGTGGCTATGGCATGGCCAAGTTGGAGGCAGCCCTGGCTGGCAACTCAAGGAACTGAGACCTGTGCTTCTCTTCTTTCTCTCCTTCCCCAAGGGCCACACACCGGCAATTCTCCACAGTCACTACCTCCTACTTCTGCTGCTGCAGCCATGCGACAGTCTCTTGCCGTGAAGTGACCAGGTCTTGCTATCTATTGCCAGCTCCAGTAACTATATCAAGAAATTTAAAAAAATTACACAAACGTAAATGGTGATGCTCAGCTGAAATACTTGTTTATACGGTCTATTGTGGCATAGTACAGTAGCAGAACTTGTGGTCACCCTAGACTAAACCGAATATAGGGCCTCAATTTGATGTTGGTGTGACGGTAGTTGTCCAATTGACATCCAGGCTATTAATCTGACCACCGCATTATGATGCGGACATTCGGACCACATTAGTCTGGGGGACAGACCTCTTCGGACAGGCTCAAGGAGGCTGTTGGGACAACGGTCGGACTCTAATTTCTACAATGGAGGCCGTAGGGATTAGGATGTCCATTTCCGACAGCCTTTTCATGGTGATCCCACCACCATAAAAAGGCATTTGGAAAAGGACTTTGGGGCCCCAAGCAGGGCTCTCGACCCCTGTGGTCCACTGCTATGTGGCCAGGCAGGCACATATGGTGCTCCCCGAGCATCCCTGTACCACATGGTGCCTGGCACACAGTGCAGGGATGTTTGAAAACATGCCTTTTTGTACTACGGCTTGTGCTGCAGACCTTTTCCAGTCCGCCGGACAAGCCACAGTCAAAAAATGCAGTTCCTGATCACCTACATGGTGTTCTTATCAAAATATGGTGGGTGGGACCGCTGACTACTTGTCTCAATCCCTCTGCAATGACAGTCAGACGCCCTCATATTAAGACTCTTAGTTTCGATATGATTGATGATATTGATCGGTCACGCTATCCATGAAAAACCAAACACAAAATTATGACACCTAATGCCCATCGTACATCCCAATCACCACCCAACATATCATGTGCCATAGACATGCAACAATAAACCCCTACATATATATGATAACCACCAAACGTATTCCATGTACTGCCTTCACACTGACATATGTATACCACTCGCTATAGACTTGCAGTAGGAAACACTTGTAATCGGATCGAGGGAAAATAATGCACTAAGATATGCAGCAATTGGTCTCCACCTCAATCAGAAGCTGGGCCGGGGTCCAACTCATAATGGGCTGAATTTTCTTCTTTCCCAGAGTTACTGGTACTGCGGTATCAGTAACTCTGGAACTGGGAGAATCTACCCAATTTCCCAGGCCACATGTAATCCATTGGAATGTTACAAGTTCAAATGCTGGTAAGTCGACCCAAGCCTATCATCAAACCGAGGTCGGTAAAACGAATACCATTGAGCTGGAAAATGATGCATATCTGTTAGATGGTGCTGGAAACATGCTGAGGAAAATGCACTCTACAAATATTCATGTTAGGTTATGCTGTGTTATGTTTTACCTAGTCCAAAAATTACCTATGTGGCTTACAGTATTTTCCAATGCCATGCTAAACATTTAGCCGAAGAATTGGAGTACATTGTACATTGTCAGAGCTGTATTCTAAGGGGCATATTTATGAGTCCGAGTGCATCGCTCTTGCACCATCGCAACATGGTGCAAGAGCAACGCAACAAAAAAAAGAGGTTTATGAAGCCATGCAAGCAGACATTGCGTGGCTTCAAAAATCCTGAGTACAGCAACGCAGTGCAAATCGCTGCGTTGCTTTACTCTGCACCAGGGAGATTTCCATGAGCATTGCGTGTGTGTTCCCATGCAACTCCCTTGATTTTTATGCATACTCAGATTTACCAGAACTGGTAAACCTGAGAATAAACCAAAAAGATACGCCACCCCAGGTGAGCCGTAACGAGAACAAAAGTCGACTCATTACTTCCTCTTTATATGTGTGCTGCAGCAGCACACATAGAAAGAGGAAAAAGCGTATCAGTATTGTTTTTGTGCAGGAAGGTGGCCCTTCCTGCACAAAAACAATCCTGCATGCAATGCAGGCACCCTTTTACCATGGTCAAAGGTTCCTTCGTTAGAGATAAGCAGCCCATTGTGCACCAGTGCAGATTAAATTACAGAAATGCGTTGTATTCTTTTGAAAACAGCACATTCCGACCTTTTCCCTGACATGCTGTGTTAGAATCGGCTGGTCTCTAGTTGGCAGAGGTAAATACTTCTGACAAATAGGGACCCACATCCTCTAGTCAGGGCAAGGGGATCACACACTCAGATAACCCCTGCTCACCCCCTTGGTAGCTTGGCAGAGCAGACAGGCCTATCTCAGAGGCAGTGTGTTAAGCATTTATGACCACATACAGTAATAAAGTAAATACACCACAAATGGACACAACACAGAAGGTATTATAAAAATAAGGATGTTTGTATAAGGCTTAGCACAAGACCAAATAACGACAAAAATATACCACAATCTCAATAAATACTCTTTGGAAGGAAAAATAATAGTTCAGGTAAAGTCTCTTCTTAGTAACCGGTTCTTTAGCAACAAAAGTAAATCTTCTTCTTTAAAGCACAGTTCTTGGCAACAATGTAACCCCCACAGGAGTCACATGACGTTGAGGCAAAGTTATCCCAAAGGTTCGGCGTCGACCGCGAGGAGGGCTCCGCCGAGCCCGGAGTCGAAACAGACCCCAACAACACAGTACCTTGGAAAATGAAGAAACGATGATCCACCGCGTCAATATGTATCGGCGTCGAGTCTTCAGCGTTGATCGAGCCTCGGAGTCGGAGTGATCTGCAGCGGCGTCGACAGGTGTCAGGCTGGAGCAGCGCTCCCGGTGGTGAAGCAGGATACGTCACCCTCGTTGTTGCAAGAGTGAGCAGCGCTCACGGCGTCGAGAAGGGCTGCGGCTTCGATGCGATCAGCGGCGGCGTTGACACAGGGTCACTTGGAGCTGGAGCCGAACTCGCAACTCACTGGCGTCGCTACTGGCATCGATCGGGCCCGGCGGCCGGCGTCGAAGGTGCGGGACACTGGAGTCGTTACTCCCGATATCGAGCTGGATTCGGCACCGTCCATCGATGTCGAGATTGCTGGTTTCTTTACAGGTGCTGGACTCCCACGTTCCAGCAACAGGCAAATTTAGCAGATGGTGAAGTCCTTTACCCCTGTGAGCTCAACAGGAGACTGGCACTCTTCCAGCCCTTGGAGATTTTCTTGGCAAAGCTTGAGAGTACACACTCATTTCCTCTCTCCTTGTTCCTTGGCAAAAATAAAGAAGCAACTGCAGGATTGCCCCCAGCAAACAGCACTCTGGCAGAAGAAGTAGGCAAGTCCTTGGATCAGCAGGCTTCTTGTCCTTGGTATAGGTTTCCTTGTCAGAAGTGATCTAAATTCTTTGGTTCAGGGGTCCTTCTCTTATACCCCTTTTCTGCTTTGATCCCTTTGTCCATGCAGGGGAATTTCCCCCCATCCTGGGTTTGTTGTGGGTGTTGCCGGGCCGAGGTACCTGGCCTATTCACTGTGCAGGGCAGGGTCTTCAGCCGCCCAGCAGGAGGTGGAGCCAGTATTGTCAGGGGCAGGGCCATCAGTCGCCTGGCAGGAGGTGGAGCCAGTATTGTGTCAGGCATGGCAGGCTATCAGGAACTACTCTTCCCCCACTCTAAACGCAAATGCCTCATTCACCCCACACTGACTCATTCAGACCTCTGGAGCCACCCAGCTCCTGTCACACACACAAAAAAACAGCAGAGATCGGTAGACAGTTAGACAAGAAAGTAGTCACTTTCTAAAAGTGCTAGTTTCAAACTCAGAATCTAAAAACCATCCATCCTAAAGGATGTGTTATTAAATTCTGAGTTCAGGGTTACTAAACTCGACTTTCCACCATGCTCTCTGAGTCTGTTAGGATTATATAGTGTAATAATTCTAGCAGCCCAGTCTGGCCTAAGGAGAGCAGGTAGCCTTACAATAGTGAAAAACGAAAATGGCTGTAATTCACTATTAGGACGTGCCACACACATCAGGGCTTGTCCTACCTTATGCTTACAATGCACATTGCCCTTGGGCCTACCATAGGGGTGACTAACATGAAGTTAAGGGAAGGTTTCAGGGACTGGCCATTAGGTGTACTTGCGCAGTCAGCATGGCAGTACCAGACTGCACACAGGTTCTGCAATGGCAGAACTTGAACATATTTTACTAGGCCGCTTCTGTGGGTGGCACAACCACTGCTGCAAGCCCACCAGCAGCATTTGTATTTACAAGCCCTGGCACTCCCGGTGCACTATACTAGAGACTCACAGTAAACCAAATAAGCCAAACATGGAATCCAATTAATGTATCAATTTAACATTGGGAGCACATGCACTGTGGCACTGATCAGCAGTGGCATGGTGCCCAAAGCAATATTCCAGCAAAACATCGTAAACAGAGGAGGCAAACAGACATAAAATGGAGGAGAGACTCATGCCAATGATGCCAGGTCTAACACATGTCCCCTACAGCTGAAATGTGGGAAGAACTACCCTTCACCTAGGGAGTCCTAAGCACTAAGGTGGAAAAATCTGAACAGACCATCAGCATTGGCGTGATCTATACCAGGGCGGTGTTCCACCGTGAAGTCCATCCCCTATAGGGAAATGGACCACCTCAACAGCTTTGGGTTCTCACCCCTCACCGTAATCAACTATCTGAGGGGCCTGTGGTCTGTCTGATCCTGGAAGTGAGTCCCAAACAGGTAGGGTCTTAGCTTCTTCAGCGCCCATACTACACAGCAAGTACTTCTCGCTCTATCACACTCCACTTCTGTTCTCTGGGCAGTAACCTCCTACTGATGAAGGCTACAGGTAAGTCTCGGCCCTCCTCATTCTCATGTGCTAGAACAGCCCCCACGCCATGCTCTGAAGCATCCGTCTGGACAATAAATTCCATGGAAAAGTTGGGGGCCTGGAGTATGGGTGCTGTACACACTGCAGTCTTCAGCGTGTCAAAGGCCGTCTGACAGGCGTCAGTCCAGATCACAAGTCTTGGCTGCTTCCTGGAAGTCAGCAAAGTCAAGGGGTGCACAATGTTGCCATACCCCTTGACAAACCTCCTGTAGTAACCCGTGAGACCTAGGAAGGCTCTCACCTGAGTCTGGGTTTTGGGAGGTGCCCAAGCCAGGATGGTATCTATCTTGGGTTGCAGGGGGGCCACCTTGCCGCTCCCTACTTGGTGCCCCAAGTACACCACTGAACCCTGCCCAATCTGGCATTTGCTTGCCTTGATTGTGAGGCCTGCGCTGCGCAGGGCCAACAACACTTCCTGGAGGTGGCGCAAGTGTTCCTCCCAGCTGGCGCTGAACACTGCTATGTCGTCCAGGTAGGCGGCTATGAAATCCTCCAGTCCAGCCAATACCTGGTTGACCAACGTCTGGAAGGTGGCAGGGGCATTCTTCATCCCAAAGGGCATAACCCGGAACTGGTAGTGCCCATCTGGTGTGGAGAATGCAGACCTCTCTTTTGCCCCTTCAGTCAAGGCGATCTGCCAGTACCCAGACGTTAGATCAAACGTACTAAGGTACCGGGCAGCCCCCAATCGATCTATGAGCTCATCAGCTCTGGGGATGGGGTGCGCGTCAGTCTTGGTGACTGAATTGAGTCCTCGGTAATCCACACAGAACCGAAGTTCTGGTGAAGCACCAGGGGATGCAGCCTTTGGGTCAAGACCGCTGGGCTGGCCCAAGGACTGCTAGAGGACTCAACCACCCCTAAGGCAAACATCTTGGAGACCTCCTCCTTGATGTAGGCTCTGACCTTATCAGTCACTCTGTAGGCTTTGTGCTTCACAGGAGTGCTGTCCCCGGTGTCCACATCATGGACACACCACTGAGTGACACCAGGGGTTAAGGAGAACAGATCAGGGAATTGTCCCAACAGTTGGTGACAATCTTGCTGCTGCTCAGGGGTCAGTGTGTCAGAGAGGACAACACCATCCACTGACCCATCTTGCTCTTTTGCATACAGGAGGTCAGGACGTCAGGAAGAAGCTCACTCTCCTCTTCCATTCCAGCATCAGTAGCTAGGAGCATGCCCACTTCCGACCTTTCTAAGTGGGGCTTTAACCGGTTGACATGCAGGACCCTCAAGGAGTTCCTGGGAGACTTCAAGTCCACCAAGTAGGTGACATCGCTCTTTTTCTCCACAACCTCAAATGGTCCAGCACACCTGTCTTTGAGCGCACAAGGTTCTACAGGGGACATGACCCAAACCTTATGACCAGGTTGAAGCTCCACCAGAGTGGCATTCCGGTCGTACCACCACTTCATCTCTTCCTGGCTGGCCTCCAGATTTGCCTGAGCAAGATCTCTGAAGCGCCAAGTCTGGTTCCTAAAGGCCAGCATGTAACTGTATACATCCTGGGGATGTTTCCTGGGAGATTGCTCCCAGCCTTCTTTGACCAGACTCGTTTCAAAAGCTTTATTCGATTATTTAACAAAACAATCATAAAAGCGTACAAAATATGTGCGATTTATGTTCCTCAGTATACACTTTATTGTTAATATCATTTAAAATACCAGTACCAAAATACAGAGATAAAAAACATAACAGAGATTTAAACATAGTTCACACATATGGATAAGACTTGGGGAGAGTTAAAAAACCATACTTTTTTTAATGGCCATTGATTTTAAAATAAATACGGCTGTAAAAAAGCATACGTCTGGGTCCTCTAGGGAGAACAAAAGGCTCATTGCAGATTTTGTCGTTGTTACAGCCTTTTTTTTAAATAGTGGTTTCAAGTACATAATTCTAAAGTGCAAGTAAAGGTCGCAGATAAGTAAAAAATGCACAGTGCTCTGCTTAGTAACCTTGTCACAAGGGCAGGGGGAGGAAGAATGATTTTTCATACGAGGGAATGCCACCAGATGGTGGACTATTCCTAATTGCAGTCTCGTGAGGACAAACCGGTGGGATGGTTTGGTGACAATCCTCAGATAATTTTGAAAGCCAAGTGTCACCACATTGGAAAAATAAAATTGTGACGTTGTTAACAACATATTTGTGTCTCTACAAAGATAAGTTTTCTTACTCATATATGACACTTTAGCTCTTTTTTGGGGATATCAGATAAACAATCAGGGTCAGCCTTGGCATCTAGGTTAAATATGTCTCTAGCTGTTACCACAACATAATGGATCCATGGAATCAGTGAGCACTTATCTAGGAGAAGGCAATCACTAATAATACTCCTGGTAAAGCCAGTTTCTTCCTTCAACCAGACTGCTCTCCATACCATCAAGGGCCTTAGGCTGATTAGGTCGGACAAAAAATCCAAACCCAGTTCCCGATGTGAAATCTCGTTCGAGGCTGATTTTGGTAAACATAACAGTATTTTAATAAAAACATTGTCCTCGACCTGTAGATCCATGTACCTACTATGTCCCCAAACACCAGATCCATATAATGCAATTGACACACATCTACAACGATAGATGTGCAACATTTCATGGATACGTCGGTGCCCAAGCTTAGTCGCAAATTTGAAAATTCCGTGGGCACTTTTAGACATTTTGGCCTTCACATTAATTATCTCTTGGGACCACATACCATTACTACTAAACGTAATCCCCAAATAACAGAATTTTTTTACAATTTCTATTTTCTTATCCTCTATATAGAATGATTTCAACTTTCTCATTTTCTCCCCACACTGCATAATGAATGTTTTGGTGTTATTGATTTTTAGCTTCCTGCCCTTGATAAACCCTGCAAACTTGTCGATTAGCCTCTGTAGGCCACAAGGGGTTCCTGATAAAAGCACCGAATCATCGGCATAAAGCAGGACCGGGATGGGCAGACCATCAACTTGTGGGGCATCTAAGTTGACCTGCTTAAGTTCGGTGTCAATCGCATTTATAAAGAGGGAAAAAAGGAGGGGAGCGAGAACGCACCCTTGTCGAATACCCACATTAATATGGATACTGTTCGTACATTCTCCCCTTCGACCATATCTTATGTTGGAAGATAGTTTTGAATATAATCTGGCCAGAAAATAAATAATCCCAGGCGGGGCACCTTGCTCTAATAGTATCGACCATAACAATGCATGGTCAACGAGATCAAACGCGCTGCAAAGGTCCGCAAAGCAGAGGAAGAGCGACCCCTGCTTAGCGCGCGTATACTTTCCTATTAAAAGGTCTAGATTAATACACTGTTCTATAGTTCCCATGCCTTTGCGGAACCCAAACTGGGACTTCGCAAGGATACCACCCGTTTCTGCCCACTCCTCCAGCCTGGCCAACAATACTCGGCTCATTGTTTTAAGTGACAAGTCTAAAAGTGAGATAGGTCGGTAGTTCTACGCATCCGACCTATCTCACTTTTTGTATATAGGGATGATTATAGATTCACCCCAAGTATGTGGTGTGCTTTCATCGACTGCCGCATTAAACACCTTGGTCAAGACGGGGCCCCATAGTTTGGTATCGGCCTTATAAAGGTCGATGGGCACCCCGTCCGGACCTGGAGTTTCCAGCCCTTACTATGTCTAATAGCAAGCTCAACCTCTGAGACAGTTATGCATAATGGAATAGTAGGCCACTGATTGGACGCCATGGTCGGTAAAATGCCCGCTACTTCCGGGTCGAAAATACTTGTATAGTGTGAGACCCAACACTCCTCACTAACTAAAGCAGTGAGGCATGGCATATTATCGCTCTTGAGGAAAGGGCAGTTAACAGTGTCCCAGAAAAGTTTACTATCTGAGAGTTCAACTGCCCTAGTCAGCTTATCCCATGCTTCCTCCTGCAATTCATGCTTCCTATGTTCTATCTGCCCCTTATAGACAGCTCTCAAATTTTTAATAATCAGCCTATCTCAGGGCCTAATAGCTAATGCCTTCTTTAACTTTCGTAGTGACTCCGAACAAGCATAGTCAAACCATCCGGTCCTCTGTTTCTTATTACTGGACTTAGTTATAGTCATGATATTAACAACCTGGGCATTAATCCGACTAAAACTTATCAAAATGCCCCTTGAATCAGTATTAATGTCTAGGCAGGTGCTAAGGTCTGGTAGACAGGCTACCACGATCTTAGTCTGAAGGTTTTCCGAGTTATCTCCCCTCCATTTAATCCTGTGGCCATTAGATCTAGTTGGGGCAATATCAGTAACCACAGGTTTAGCGGCCAATACTTTATTACCCCAAATAGTTAATACCATGGTGACACAGTTATGGTCACTCATCGCAAAGTCCAAGACGACAGGACTATCACAGGACCCGCTAATGTTGCCCGAGATCAACACATGATCTATAACTGTTGCAGCTTTCCTCCCGGTGAATGTAGGAATAATATTACCCTCACAGTCCTTCGCAGCTTGTAAAGCAACTAAATCATATTTTGCTAAGACCAAATTCAGTGATTCCCCATATGCACTATGGGTAAAATGTAAACAACCATCACCATTCTCGTCATTAAAGCCACATAACCTGTTAAAAGACAATGGGCACATCTGGGCGTTATAATCTCCCCCCCAGATGAGTACAAAGTTAACCCAGTTAACTCTGCAAATCTTTTCCATGGCCTTTTCTAATTCATTGACTGCATTCGGGCGTGATGAATCCGGCAAATTATTATAATAGTTAATCAATAAAACATTGCAGCCATTTTTATGACTTAGCCACAACAGTTGGGAGTGCCAACCAACCTTCTCATAAAGAATAACTTGCACAGGAAGATCAATGGATAACAGGATCAGGAGGCCACCTTTAGCTCTGCCCATGGTAGAACCTTGGGGTGGTAAATTAAACGAGACAAATCCTTCATAACTTATGTCCTCCACACTTCATGTCTCTTGGAGGCATAGAATGTCAAAGCCTTCCACAATGTCTCCCCAATCCAAGAGGTCTTTTTTATTATTCCAACCTGCGATGTTCCAGGAAGCTAGTGTATACCCTCTCTGTCCATTGGTCTGTCCCAATTCGAGGGCTCTTGTCCTATCACTAGATACATCTTCTCTAAACCCAGTGTCAGCAAAATTGGTGTTTAGGCCATGGTTCTCTGTCACAGGGGATACTTGGATGGAAACCAAACTATCATTTCCAGGTGCACTGAGCCTAAAATAGTAACCTAGCTCGCCCATGTTTGCGTCCTCCTGCATACCTGGATCAACACTGCCTTCATTATCGCTTATCCCCAGTAGCTTTGACACTATCTGGCTGGATGATTCCATCTGTTCAAAAGGCATACTTTCCACCCCTTTCTGGTCACATAGCAGCCCCATTTTATAGTCGGGACCCAGTCAGTCTACCGCCTCAAGACAATTAAAGCGGTTGTAGCTATGGAACATGTCGGGTATAAACATAGGATCTGGTCTATTCTGGGATATATGATCCGGTCTATTCCACATTCCCCTATATCCACCCCTCCTCTCTATTCTTATCCAATCCATAGGATTTCCTATTTCCGCATCCACCCTATATGGGGGTAGAAGAAGGTTAGTGGTAATGTCTTAATCATACCGTTGGTTCCTTTGTTTGACCAGGCACATATATGGGAGACAGTTCTGGGGTCTCTAAAAGTGACTACTATACAATCACCTGCTATGCTTTTAGCTGATCTACCAATCCATGAGGTCCTCCTAACCATTACAATCTCGCTCATGATATGGGGAGGCAACGGTCTGTTCATGTTTAGCCAATTAGCTACCTTATTTCTCAGTGAGGCAAAATTTTCTTTCACATTTTCTCCCAAACTGGGCACTCCTGCTAAGATAACTACTTGAGGATTGGCCTCAGGGGGCAAATCAGGTGTTAATGCCGTCCCGGGCCTATTATTGGCTGCTATTCCATAATCATTAGACAATGCAGATTGCTTTTCCAGTGTTGCATGATCATCCTCCAGTGACCTGGATTATATACAACAGCCAGACTGGGAAGCAATGTTAGGAATAGCTGCGGTGTTACTTGCAGACGGTTGGCCATTAGGCTTTCTGCCAGCCTCTAATGAGGAAGGGTTGGACTGCTGACTGGGTACAACATCCTTGGCTCTAGGTTTAGAACTAACTAGTAGGTTTTTACCCACTAGAGACCTATTTTGGCCATTTTTGGTGGGCTGATTATTCAATTTAGAGGCCAAGGTCGGTTGATTCACCCTTTGTCTATTACCCGTCTCTGATCCCTCTACGTCAGTCGGGGGGTTTTCCTGTTAGCCATATCTCTTTGCATATTATCTAATTTATGTGAATTTTCTTGGACATGTTTCTCAATCTGATCTATTTTGGAGGCCATCATCCTAGTTCTCTCCAGTAATGGGAGCATCAATGATTTTACAAGTATGTCAATTTTACCCAACAAGCCGCCATCACCATCAGCTATACAAGAGGGGGATTCGTAAATAACATCTAATGGGGCCATATGCAGGCTAGAAGGGTGGGGAACAGCTGATAATGTTGGAATAATACTGCTACTTTTCTTTTGCATTTTTGCAGGCCCACTCCTAGAAGCACCACCCTTTTTTTTTCTTTTATTAGATGTAAGAATGGTTGGAGATCCCTGATCACCGACTATTTGGGGTAAACTGTGTACCTCAGCTGGATTAGATACCTCAGTGACACTGCCATTACTAGAACCTACACTTAAAAGAGATATATTAGTAATAGAACAACTCGCTTCATTATACTCAGCATCATTAGTCTGCTTAGTACTAGTCCCACAACTTAATTGCGTCGTGGGTACAGGCGATACTGCAGTCCCGATTACACCTAACGATGAGCGCTTCCCTGTGAGTAAGTCCAGGGAAAGCCGCCTCTCAAGGATGGTAGCCGCCCTTTTGAAAGACTGATCCAGCGTGCCTGTAACTACCCCACCTGAGGAAGAGAGCGTGACATTTCTATCTTTCCCTGAGCGGTGAGGCATAATGACTTTCGATCAGCAAGGGCAAAAAATATATTAAACAGGGATTAAAGACAATTATTCCAGAACTTAATCATTAAATACTAATGATCATCAACAAGGATCAACAAGGAAATAAGGTAATAGAATATAGAAGCGTTGTAGAAAGAGGGCAGGCCCGGCCCGGCCTTGTTCGTCCTTGGACGGCCGAAGACGGCCTGACCTTTGCCCGGGATTCACCCCGTGCTCCGTCCCGCGTGCATCCCGCGATCCCCGGTAAGGGGCGTGGTTAAGTAAAGGGCGTTGGGGCGGGAAGAGACTCCAGCTGCTCTGAGTTGATGAAGCGCGGTGAGCGTTGGGTCTCGCAGTCCTGACCCTGCAGGTCGTGTTAGTTGACCCCAAATTGGCGTGCTTCAGAGTCCGGGGTAATCCTTAGGTGGAGGCAAGAGAAGTCCCAAAGTGCTCAGACAAAAAACGGCTTGCGAACGGCGCCCGCAGAGCGGGGGCCGTGAGCCGTAAGTAGCTGAAGGGGCGCTGGGGGCGGGAAGAGACTCCATATGCGCTGAGTTGATGAAGCGCGGTGAGCGCTGGGTCTCGCAGTCCTGACCCTGCAGGTCGTGTTAGTTGACCCCAAATTGGCGTGCTTCAGAGTCCGGGGTAATCCTTAGGTGGAGGCAAGAGAAGTCCCAAAGTGCTCAGACACAAAACGGCTTCCGAGCTGCTCGCGCGGAGCGGGGGCCGTGAGCCGTAAGTAGCGGCAGGGGCGCTGGGGGCGGGAAGAAACTCCAGCTGCGCTGAGTTGATGAAGCACGGTGAGCGCTGGGTCTCGCAGTCCCGACCCTGCAGGTCGTGTTAGTTGACCCCAAATCAGCGTGCTTCAGAGTCCGGGGTAATCCTTAGGTGGAGGCAAGAGAAGTCCCAAAGTGCTCAGACACAAAATGGCTTGCGAGCGGCTCCCACGGAGCGGGGGTCGCAAGCTGTAAGTAGCTGCAGGGGCGCTGGGGGCGGGAAGAGACTCCAGCTGCTCTGAGTTGATGAAGCGCGGTGAGCGCTGGGTCTCGCAGTCCCGACCCTGCAGGTCGCGTTAGTTGACCCCAAATCGCTGTGCTTCAGAGTCCGGGTAATCCTTAGGTGGAGGCAAGAGAAGTCCTAATGTGCTCAGACACAAAACAGCTTGCGAGCGGCTCTCGCGGAGCAGGGGCCGTGAGCCGTAAGTAGCTGCAGGGGCGCTGGGGGCGGGAAGAGACTCCAGCTGCACTGAGTTGATGAAGCGTGGTGAGCGCTGGGTCTCGCAGTCCCGACCCTGCAGGTCGTGTTAGTTGACCCCAAATCGGTGTGCTTCAGAGTCCGGGGTAATCCTTAGGTGGAGGCAAGAGAAGTCCCAAAGTGCTCAGACACAAAACGGCTTGCGAGCGGCACCAGACTCAAAGGTCCTCTTACCGGGTGTCCATACAAAAGCTCAAAGGGGCTGAACCCTAGAGACTTTTGTGGCACCTCACGGTAAGAAAACAGCAGGCATGGCAAGAGGACGTCCCATTTATGCCTAATTGGTTCTTCAAGACCCATGATCATGCCTTTGAGGGTCCGGTTGAATCTCTCAACCAGCCCATTACCTTGTGGGTGGTAAGGAGTGGTGAACTTGTAGGTTACCCCACACTCCTTCCACAGGGACCTCATGTAATTGGAAATGAAGTTGGTGCCCCGGTCTGACACCACCTCTCTGGGGAACCCCATGCGGGAAAAAACACCCATCAGTGCCTGCCCCACCACGGGGCCGTCACTGTGTGGAGAGGGATGGCTTCCAGGTACCGGGTGGCATGGTCCACCAAGACCAGGATGAACCTGTTGCCCATGGCTGTCTTGGGGTCCAGTGGCCCCACAATGTCAATCCCCACACGATCAAAGGGGGTACTGACGACGGGAAAAGGTTGGTGGGGAGCCTTCTGCTTCCACCCTATTTTCCCACTTGCCTGGCAAGTTTGGTAGGTTTTACAATGGATCTCTACATCCCTTCTCATCTGGGGCCAATAAAAATGGGTGACAAGCCTATCATAGGTCTTGTCCTGCCCCACATGTCCAGCTAATGGAACGTCATGAGCCAAACCCAGTAGGAAGGCTCTGAAGCGCTGGGGTACCACCAGCACACGGGCTGACCCAGGCTCCAGAACCCCATCAACACCCTTAACCGAGTGGTTGCACACACCCACTCCGGCACACTCAACATTTTCAAATGTGTCTCTCGCTCCACCTTAGCCCAAGGGGAGTCCTCCAAAACATTGCCCAGGAGACAGTCAACAGGCATGGCGGGCCTCACAGCAACCTGAAGAGTACCCAAGACCCCCGCCTCATTCAAAGGGAACCTGAGCTACCTCACACTCTCTCTGGGAGTTGTCAGCAGCTACGACAGGGTAGAATGCATGAGGGACCACCTGCTCTCTGTACACCAAGTGACACCTTACAGCTGTCACACTTGCTCCGGTGTCTCAGAGAGCTTCCACCCTATGGCCATTAATGGTCACCCACTGCCTATATTTCTTAGTGTTGCTAGGCAGAGGGGGTGGAGGGACCATTTCCATGTCTCCTAAAGAGACCAGGGACATTTCTGCGGGGCCCTTCCCACCAGGGGCAACCATCTCCTCCCCTCCCAGGGCTACACTCGCCATCTGATGGGGGGTGCACGTGGTGGTGCATTAGAGTTCTTCATAGGACACTGGGGATCATAATATCGGTGTCCCACCTGCTTACAAGCGTAGCAGGTCATGGGGCCCCTAGGAACAGGGTTACCTGTCGGGCCTCTGGCTTCTTTACTGGGGGAGGCTGGGCACCCTTCCCTTGGTTCCCTTGGGGATTACTTTGGGGCCCTTTCTGAAACTCCCTCTGTTTACCCTTGTCCACCCCACTCTTCTGCTGGGGACCCTGCCCACCTTTGGCTGAGTCTCCCAGTGGACCCTGGTACTGACCCAGCGGTCCGCCTCCTCAGCAAGTTTTCTAGGGCTAGATATCTTGCTATCAATAAGGTGCTGGCGTAGCTCTGGAAAACAGTTATTAGACAAATGCTCCCAAGCAAACAAATCATAAAGAGCATCATAACTTTCCACTTTGCTACCCTTTATCCAACCATCCATGGCTCTGCAAAAAAATGACACATATTCAGCTCATGTAGTACCAGGCAATTTCTTACATTCTCTAAAGGCTTGTCTATACTTTCTGGGGTTAGGCCATACCTTAACATTAAAGCATCTTTCACATGAGTATAAGACATCCTATCCTCAACAGGCATGTCCAACAAGGTATCTCTCCCTTCATTGACAAAGCGACCCCACAACCCCACTCCCCAATCCTTCTCAGGGACCCGGTGGGCCAACAACGCTAACTCATATGCTTTGAACAATTGGCCAATATCTTCATTCCTATGAAAATCTTTTATCACATCTTTGGGAAAATAAAACCTACTTTCTGCAGGCCCAGATTGAATGCTGTCACCAGAGGGATTCAATTCTAAACTCTTAGTTTTGAGCTCCATCTCCCTCACCCTTTACTCACATTCAAACGCTACTTTTTCTCTTTCAAAATCTAACCTTTTGCCCTCCATTTCAGCCTCTTTCCGGCTTCTTGCATTCTCTAACTCCAACTGCCCTCCTATTTTAAGTTTTGCCATTTCTAACTGGTACTCTCGTTCCTTCGCCCTGTCTTCCAATTCTTCAGGAGAAAGACCCTTAGCGGAAACACTGCTGCCGGGAGAGGACCCAGGCCCATTCACGGGCTCTGCCTCTTCCCCTTCCTCTGGCGGTACCACCACCGGATCAGAGGTATCTCTGGCCTCTAACCAGGCCTCCAGCGCTTTGAGAAAGTCCCCCTTAACTTCGAGGCCTGTGGTAGGAACTTTAAACTGCTTGCAAAAGTGTTTCAGCTGATCTTTCTTGTATTTCTTTATCTTTTTCCTATCAAAGTCCTCCACAACAACAGGGGTAGTGACTCCGGCATCACTCATGGTCAAAACTGGCAGTGTTCAAAAACAAGCTCCAGGAAAGCAGAGAACAAAAATAGAATATCCTACCAAAACGGATTGTGGCTGTGCTATGGTCTGCTCTCACTATGCAGCGTACACTAATCACTGCACATGAGTCATAAATGCAAAGTTCAAATCCTCACCGCTGACCAACAATGTTAGAATCGGCTGGTCTCTAGTTGGCAGAGGTATATACTTCTGACAAATAGGGACCCACCTCCTCGAGCCAGGGCAAGGGGATCACACACTCAGATAACCCCTGCTCACCCCCTTGGTAGCTTGGCAGAGCAAATAGGTCTATCTCAGAGGCAGTGTGTTGAGCATTTATGACCACATACAGTAATAAAGTGAATACACCACAAATGGACACAACACAGAAGGCATTATAAATATAAGGATGTTTATATAAGGCTTAGCACAAGACCAAATAACGACAAAAATATACCACAATCTCAATAAATACTCTTTGGAAGGAAAAATAATAGTTCAGGTAAAGTCTCTCCTTAGTAAACGGTTTTTTAGCAACAAAAGTAAACCTTCTTCTTTAAAGCAAAGTTCTTGGCAACAATGTAACCCCCACAGGAGTCACACGACGTTGAGGCAAAGTTATCCCAAAGGTTCGGCATCGACCGCGATGAGCGCTAGGTCAAGCCCGGTGTCGAAACAGACCCCAACAACACAGTACCTTGGAAAATGAAGAAACGATGATCCACGGCATTGAGATGTATCGGCGTTGAGTCTTCGGCGTTGATCGAGCCTCGGAGTCGGTGCGATCTGCCGCGGCGTTGACAGGTGTCAGGCTGGAGCAGCGCTCCCGGTGGTGAAGCAGGATACGTCGCCCTCGTTGTTGCAAGAGTGAGCAGCGCTCACGGCGTCGAGAAGGGCTGTGGTTACGATGCGATCAGTGGCGGCCTCGACACAGGGTCACTTGGAGCTGGTGCCATAATCGCTACTGGCCTCGATCTGGCCCAGCGGCCGGCGTCGAAGGTCCAGGACACTGAAGTCGTTACTCACGATTTCGAGCTGGATTCGGCGGCGGCCGTCGACGCCGAGATTGCTGGTTTCTTTAGAGGTGTAGGACTCCCACGTTCAAGCAACAGGCACATTTAGCAGATGGTGAAGTCCTTTAGCCCTGTGACTTCAACAGGAGATTGGCACACTTCCAGCCCTTGGAGATTTTCTTGGAAAAGCTTGAGAGTACACACTCAGTTCCTCTCTCCTTGTTCCTTGGCAAAAATAAAGAAGCAACTGCAGGATTCCCCCCAGCAAACAGCACTCTGGCAGAAGGGATGGGCAAGTCCTTGGAGGTAGAGCCAGTATTGTGTCAGGCAGGGCAGGCTATCAGGAACTACTCTTCCCCCACTCTAAACGCAAAAGCCTCATTCACCCCACACTGACTCATTCAGACCTCTGGAGCCACCCAGCTCCTGTCACACATACAAAAAACCAGCACAGACCGGTTTCTAAAAGTGCTAGTTTCAAACTCAGAATATAAAAAACATCCATCCTAAAGGATGTGTTATTAAATTCTGAGTTCAGGGATACTAAACTCGACTTTCCACCATGCTTTCTGAGTCTGTTAGGATTATATAGTGTAATAATTCCAGCAGCCTAGTCTGGCCTAAGGAGAGCAGGTAGCCTTACAATAGTGAAAATCGAAAATGGCTGTAATTCCCTATTAGGACATGCCACACACATCAGGGCTTGTCCTACCTTATGCTTACAATGCACCCTGCCCTTGGGCCTACCATAGGGGTGACTAACATGAAGTTAAGGGAAGGTTTCAGGGACTGGCAAGTAGGTGTACTTGCGCAGTCAGCATGGCAGGACCAGACTGCACGCAGGTTCTGCAATGGCAGACCTTAGACATATTTTACTAGGCCGCTTCTGTGGGTGGCACAACCAGTGCTGCAAGTCCACCAGCAGCATTTGTATTTACAAGCCCTGGCACTCCCGGTGCACTATACTAGGGACTGACAGTAAACCAAACAAGCCAAACATGGAATCCAAATAATGTATCAATTTAACATTGGGAGCACATGCACTGTGGCACTGATCAGCAGTGGCACAGTGCCCAAAGCAATATTCCAGCAAAACATCGTAAACAGAGGAATACGAATATGGAGAGTGCTAGAATTGTTTAAATGGGTCCGATGTAATATGACCACTGATAAAAATGCCCCCAATAACTCGAAATGCGAATTGCAAATAACTTGCACTTTTGGAATGAATTCTCGGACTACAAGTCCCATAACCACCTGAGCGCATGTCCCAACATAAACTTAGTCACGTGATCACCAACAAACACTCATTCGAGCGGATACCTGACTAGAGGCAAGCAGCAACACGGAAATATTGCAGGTAAACTAGAGATCTATCAGAGAATATCGAGAGCCAAGCGTGATAAATAATTTTTCTAAAACTCGCATCATCCTTTACACTCCGCAGTGCACGCGGGAACCAACATACAAACAAACAAAAGAGGCGGTGACCCATTCAAAAAGATGACGTCCAGATAACCCACAGAAAGCCCAAAGTAAGTACAATGGCGTCCTGTTAAACACCCCAAAAGCCCGAAGTAAGTAAAGGTGATTTATAAAAAGTTGCAGACATTAACATTCAGAGCCTTGTAACTGAAACCGCTCTGTTGGAATGTTAGAGCACCCGGTGAGCTTCTCAACACTAAACCTGCACCAAATTCAGCCTAAAGGACAAGCGGTGGTAGAAACGAAAGCCACTTAAAATGTAAGTTATACCGAATATTCCGGGCAATTAAAACAAGTAGTAACATAGTGTCCCCAATGAAAAAGAGATACATCCCTTGTGTTTCACTTTGCAGATTAAAACATAAACGCCAGTCAAGAGTCTCAGACAAACACAGTAGACTCGGTCATACAGCACAAGAAGGTAACAAACAAATGCCAAACAACCCTCTTGTAAGTGACATTATATGTGAAGGTCCCATATTAAAGTATGTCTTCCCCTTACTTCAATACAGGTACCCAACTAATAAGCCCTGAAAAAAAGTCCGATAAATGAATCACGGACTTGGAAACGCGTCGGCTTTGGGACATTCGTAAAAACGAATGCTTTTTCCGCAAAAGGCTTGTTGAACACTTCCATGAGTGTAATGGCATAAAAAAACGTACATTAGGTTTAAAGCCTTTGCGTGACCAGGTTTATACCAAATACGAAATTTCTCTCCTCAAACCTGGTAGAATCATTCAGTAGGGTAAAACCTTGAAGTCAGAAAAACTTGTTTGTGATAAATGTATTGTATAAATTGTGAAACATACTCATTTATAATAAAAAAAATGTGTTATTGTAAATAATGTTATAGTATATGTAAATATATGTTCTGTGCACGGCAACGAACAAACCTCGGACATTGCTTAAAAATTTCCTCAAAAAAATGCGTTGAAATTTGTAACTATTTGAAAAAATAAAGTTAAAACACCCAAGGATTAATTACCTTAGGGTGTGATTCCGCGAAAATAAAGTATAGGCAGAACAAAACAGTGCCCGGGTCCTTATTTTATAGCATTATATGTTGTCCTACCCGGCCACAGTATAGGACACAACCCCAATCTTTGGTACATATATAGAGCGGTAAATTCTCCGCGTGGGGTTAGCACCTAAATTAGTGCAACAACTAATACAGTACAAGAACACTGTATTCAGATAGGCTGGTCTTCAGCCTATCAAAATATGTCTGAGGAAGAAACGTTGTCTTACACAGAAGCATACACAAAAAATTTAATTGCAGTACCTTCACCTTTTGTGTCACTTAAACTAAGCATCATCAACAAAGCTTTATTCGAGGATTATACTCGTAAAAGCACAAACATACATTTGAAATACACATTAAAAAAAATAAACTATTCCCTAATTGTATAATAAGTATTAAAACAGTTGTGCAAACATACATTTAAAATACATAATTAAAAGAGACATTATTTCCTGTTGTACAATAAGTATTAAAACGGTTGTGCAGACATAAACAACAATCAGAAAAGCTTTGATGCATAATTGGCAGAAGCCACAAGAAATACCCCTCTCAATTTACTTTAAATGATTGCCCTCCGTCTAATAGACCATGCCCACCCCAAGTACTTTGCTGTTGCTAAAACAACAGGCATATCAGTAGAAGTACAAAGTATTCGTAGGGCATCGACACCCCTGAGTATCCCTAGGTTTCTACAGAGAGGAACTAGCCAGACTTTTCTCGGGATAGTATAGACTTTACATAAAAATAGAAAGTGGCCTATGCTTTCATTTGCTGCTCCGCAAGCTGGGCAGCAAGAGGTGGAGGAGCACCTCCACCTACCTGTCAGTGATCTCAAAGGAAGGGCACCTGATCTTAACTGGAAGAAAAGCTTCCTATCCCCAGGATTGGTAATGCCGTCCCAATATGGTTCCAAGGCAGGATATAGTTTGATTACCACAAACCGCCCCGTCATGGAATCGGATCTGGTTTTGTTCCAAAGTCTTCCAGCTACCCAATCCCAATATAAATATTTAATCGTAGTTTTGCTTGGGAATTGTTCCCCAGAGGGGTTGTCCCATAAGTTTGAAAGGCCAAGTTCGCCCAAGGCAGTCCTAAGATTTTTTATCCAAACTATCTTATGGAAGGTGTCAGCATTAATTATGGCCGAGAACCCCTCTGCATAATGCCGGATCTCCGGAGTAGTCCAGAGACGTCTCCAATAGAGAATTGGATGCAACCTCGCTAGGTCACTAACTGATCTTCTCCCTAGATCCAGACCGAGCGGAATTAGTGGTGTACTCTGCGGGAGTCCAGTAATTCCCCTCAGAAACCTATTCTCAGATATCTGCAAAGGGAGGAGCTTCCCAAAGCCCCATTGCTCAGCCCCGTAGAGGGCGGACCTAAGAGCCTTGGCGTCGTACACTGCCAAGACGGGTTTTATGGGCTTAGACTTGGATTTTTTATGTTCCACCCGGAGTGCCCCCGAGATCTGTTGGTGCCTCAGGACCACCTTTTCTATATGCTGCGACCATCTCTAGCTGGCAGTTGTTCAGAGATATTCTTGGCCGGGGTCTACGTTTTGGTGCGAAGGCCATCAGCTTGGTCTTACCCACGTTCACTTCCAGACCATGCTCCCTGCAAAAGAGATCAAAAATATTCAGATCTCTCTGCAGGCCGGCTGGAGTTTTGGATAAAATTAGCGTATCGTCGGCGAACATCAGGATCGGAATCCTGAGGCCCGCCAACGAAGGCGTGTCTACACTGGCATCCAGCATCCGAGTCACTATCCCATTGATGAATAAGGAGAAAAGCAGGGGAGCCATTGCGCACCCCTGTCGCACTCCACGTTCAACCGGGAAGTCAACAGAGGATTCACCATTTATTCTCATGTAGTCTCATTATCAGGGTGAGTAGCTCTGCCGGAAGACCCGTTTCGCTCAGAACTGCCCAGAGCTTTCTCCTTGGGACCAGGTTGAAGGCAGCCCACAGGTCGACAAAAGCAACATACAGGCTGCCCTCGCCAAGCACCACCGTCCCCCACTGTAACAGAACAAAGCGAAACACCTGGTCAACTGTGCTAGTCGCCCGCCGAAAACTAGCCTGGTAAGGGGACAGGGCATTGTTCTCATCAACCCAATCCATCAATTTGTTTACCACCATCCTCCCTACCACTTTTTGGATAGTGGCAATCAAGCTTATCGGCCTATAATTACCCGGAAGAGACCGATCCCCTTTTTTAAATATGGATATGATAATAGCTCCCCTCCACAGTTCAGGGACAGCCGTTCCCTTCACAATAGCATTTCCCAAAAGGAATATGTATCTAACCCACCTCTCCTTATCATTAATAAAAACATCTGACGGTATACCATCTAAACCCGGGGCCCTTCCCCCGGGGGCAGTGCATATTGCAATTTCAGTTTCTTTTAGGGTGAATAGATTTCCAATGGGAAATACAGCTGCAATTGCTTCCACATCCCTGAACTGTGCAGTCTCAGCGTACTGGGGTTTAAAGTAATCAACCCAAGCGCCCTCAGCTACGTTGTTATCGGGTTTATCTGGAGTTCCACCTCTGCCCCACTTAACGATATTCCAAAATAACCTGGAGTCCTTAGCCCCCGAAGCCTCCTTGAGATCGGACCAATGTTGTTCATCCCATGTTTTTTTTGCTAGAGATAGGCTGGCCTTATAATACTTCCTAGCGCCACTGATCACTGCCCTAACCCTAGTCTGTATTGCTCTGCCCAAACTTAACCTGGCTTCCCTGCACTGATGATTAAACCACCTAGCTAGTTTTGGTGGTTGTTTACTGTTTGCCTTGCGAGTCCTCAGGAAGTGCGGTTTTAGGAGGGAGAAGAATTTGTCATGTATATCGGTTATTTCCCTGGACCCTGGAATTATTGGGGTTGCATCCTCCATAGCGGCGATTGCAGTGTCCACCTCAGAAATTATAAATGCCATAGATTCTGAGTTAGCCAATACACTCGGCCAGTTTAGTCTACGCATATCATTAGCCATAACAGGCAGTGGACCGTCAGTCGGTTGGAGATTCCCTGTTGAGACCGACCACCAGTTATGAGTCACACAGAGAGGGTTGTGATCACTCTCCAATCTGCCCTTAATTTCCATGTCGCATACCAACGGCCACAAGTTTAGGCTACAAAGGACATAATCAATCCGACAGCGGGTACGGCCATTGTCGAATGTACAAGCACCTCCCATATCGCTCTTCGTTCGCCCATTTAGAGCTCTTAGTCCCTGTTCCAGGCAGATGGCATTGAGTTGTATTATATCTTTTGTCCACCGTCTGACCGGGGCCAGATTTAAAATTGGAATGCCCCATTGCGTGTCTTCCTCTCGCCCCATGGGATCATCGGAGCTATCTAATGGTTCGAAATTCCTGTTTAGATCGCCGGCTACTACAACTTTATTTCCCCAAGGACTGCTTTTCCAGGGAAGTGGACAAAACCTCTAGAGTGGGTGGATTCCCTATGATGCTACCCCTGGCATAGATATTATAAATGTCTAGCCCACCCCAGTGATCTGATACCATTCTTATCATTTGGATATCCTTGCAGCCCAAATCCACCAGTTTGATTGTTGTGTGTAGGCATTGCCGTACCCAAATTGTAAGACCTCCCATAGGTCGGCCCTTACCCCCTCTGCTAGCCGGAATTGCAAAGTTTAAATAGCCAGGAAAGAATATAGGGTCACAGGCCCATGTCTCTTGGAATAGACATACATCAAAGCCATTGATGAAGTCTATCCAGTTTTGGGATGCCAGCTTGTTACTCAACCCCGCGATGTTCCATGAGATCATCTTGCCTGAGCAGGATCCATCTATAGGATCTACTACTAAAGGGGGCACCCCAGAATGGCATGTTAGAGTTACAGCATGCCCCTCCACATCTGGATTATTGTCCTCATTATTGTGCACAACCACCTGGGTCCCAGCAATGCTAGTTATATTTGCGTCCTCATTTTCGAATACCCCAGGAATTGGGATAAACTTCCCACACACTGCCACAAGATTCACGGTTTCCAGATTAGTACTAGTTTTAGTTGGCTCAGCATTTTCAGTTGGCAATAAATTTGGTTTTGATTTCCCACACATATCCTCAGGGTTCATACTTTCCCAATTATTCATAATGTAATCGGAGTTAAATTCATCATAGCCCGAACCCTGGTAATTTTTTCCATTTGGTCAATTAACCCACCCCGGATCAGCCATCAACTCAAAACGATTATACTTTGGTACATTACAATACTTTCCCTGTTGGCAAGGTACAGTGAAAGGGACAAATCCTGGAGAGGGGAAATTGTAATAACAACCTACTTCAGGGGCTATGCCAAATAGGCTGCCTGCTGGTCTTGGGTAGAAGAATGTTAGGTCAACAACACCAATTCCAGCACTGTTTGTGCCCAAATTTTGCCTCGTAATTAAACGTACCACATTAGAATATTTAAAATTGACAACTATGCAATCCCCCTCCATGCGCTTGGTAGTACAACCTACCCAGTCTGTCCTTCTTACTCCAATAATCAACCCATCCACTTCCCTGGGCAATGGTCTGTTGATCCTTAACCAGAGCATAACCTTGTTTTTCAGCATCTGGAAGGATTCTCTTTGCCCAGCCTGTAAGGGTGGTACATTAGTGAGGATAGCAACAAAAGGGTAGCAGTCCGGAGGTAAATTCATAGGTGATATCCTACGAGACACTCTCGTGGGGAGTGTATCAGGGAGACTAGGGGCAGGAGCAGCAAGGCTGATCGTTGAGGTGCTCAGTGGGACTTGGGGATTGTTCGGCACAGGATTACCAGTTTTGGATCTATCTTTGGTACCCGTGGCCACAATGTCAAGGGGCTTTTTGGGTTGGGAAGTATTATTACTTGGGTGGTCTGGTAAGTGGGAATTAGTCTTAGGGATTTGTCCCATTGACCGGGGCCTCTTTATAATAGTAACTACAGGGGAGAGAGGCTTAGCGGCAGATGCGCTAATTGCCGGCTTGCTCGGTTTTGGAGAATTGTTACTATCCCCCGTCCTAAGATGGTTCTTAATTAGAGATTTGGTGAAGAAGAAATTATCATGGGTAGCCTGCTCGAAAGTGGTCTAATCGATCGGCTAGTCTTTTGATTCGTTCTTCGATAGGAGTCAACAAAGACCTCAACAACTTCTCCAACTGTGGGAGCAGGGGTAGAGCAGGAGGTGGAGTCTCGGCCAATCCACTCGCTGAAGGGTTACTAGAGTTAAATGCAGGACTAGCCGGGATGACTCCATCTTTGGCAATCTTGACCCCATCAGAGCCAGCCCCCTTGGGCTCACAAGGAGTACACAAACCTGTTCCGAGTTTCCTTATTTTCTTGGGATGTTTGGGAAGACAGCTCTTCCTTGTGGCAGTGCATCTTTTTCTTTTGGTGCACAATTTATTAGATACCACATGAAGTGGTACTGTCGAATGGGCAATATTTTCCTCACTAATGGGTAAATCAGTTAATATAGTGGGCAAAGCAGGAGCCAGGGTAGTCATATCAACCGCCACAGGGATATTAGTCATCAGGCCAGGTGACTTGGAAGAGGTATGAGGCTTTTCTATCACCACTGGCAGGTTTAAGGATGATAGAGGGGGAACCAATGCTGGAAAACCCAAAGGCGGCCTTTTCTCCAAGGGAATTTTAAGGAGTTCAATAGATAGCGTACGCTCAGCGCGTCGCTCCACCAAGAAAATCTCTTTATCTATGTCTCGAGTAGCCCGATTGAAATATTTATCTAGGGGACCCAAAGTAGTTGGTCCCACCACGGACTGGAGGGGACTCTGGGTAGGGGTAGTTGAAGGGGAAGGCATACTTTATAGGCAATACACTTAAAAATTGATGAAAACAATATAAACCCTTAACAAGATTTCTAATAACACAGGAGCAAACTATGATAATTGACCATAGGTTAAATAAAACAAAATAACAGTAGGGCTTACTAGTTAGTACAGTGTCAATATAACAATAGCGCGGTGACAGAGAATGGGCCCAGCCAAGCCTCCTGCAGCCCCTGACGGCCACAGACGGTCCCGGCTTGTCCTGGGCTTCTCCCGGGACGCTCCCGCGCAGCGGGATTAGTAAGTTGGAAATATAGGGACGTGAGTTATTGGGGCGGGGCAAGCAGGGAGAGCGGCCCAGGTGCTGCTGATTCGGGCTGGCGGGCGCTCCTGGGAGTTGAAGTCCCGGACCCGCTGCTCGCAGCCCTGCCTGCCGCTTGTACACCCACAGTTGATGGTCAACACAAACACTGTCCTCTCCGCCGGAAAAGGGCTTCCACGAAGCGTGACCCGCGAACCGGGTACCGCGAGAAGTAGCGCTATGAAGCAAGCGCAAAGGGCTAGAAGCACAGGGTCCCAGCAGGTGAGCAAGTCTGCAAAAAGCGTCCCAAGTACAATCCAGGGGCTGGGGTATTTGAACTCGTTGGTGGGGCGGGGCAAGCAGGGAGAGCGGCCCAGGTTCTGCTGATTCGGGCTGGCGGGCGCTCCTGGGAGTTGAAGTCCCGGACCCGCTGCTCGCAGCCCTGCCTGCCGCTTGTACACCCACAGTTGATGGTCAACACAAACACTGTCCTCTCTGCCGGAAAAGGGCTTCCACGAAGCGGGACTCGCGAAGCGGGTACCGCGATAAGTAGCGCTATGAAGCAAGCGCGAAGGGCTAGAAGCACAGGGTCCCAGCAGATGAGCAAGTCTGCAAAAAGCGTCTCTTAAACTAAGCACAAATGCTCAACAACAGAATGAAACTGACAAATTGATGCGTTTAAGTAAAAAACATGTCCAAACAGAATTACACGGGCACTTTTTGTTCCAGCATTTAAAATCAGGAACTATACCGTTGGGACTACAAGTGAAAAACGTTCCAGTGGTCTTTACTGAGGACCCAGCAAGGGTTCAGTTATATAGCCACTAAATGTAGCCGGGACCTAATGGTCCATACAGTAGAAACAGCGCAAAGAATTTGTGCGAAAGAACAAGAGGAAATAGATGCTCTAACAAAGGCCATTAATGACAACCATAGCACACTTGAGGCCAAAGACTTATTGGAGAAAATTGAGAAAGATCTCCAAACGTTCAAGGACAACACAATAAATTACAGAATTAACAAATTCGAGAAAGACATCAAAGCATTCAATATTAGGACTGTTTATCCATATTTGAGGGAAGATTACTATACCCAGCAGGAATCCCGCCGCGCTCTTTCCCAATATCAAGGCAGATCTAAAAATCGTTTTCTTACCTTCTCAGAGAGTTCATCCTCCGATACATCTGGAGACTCAGACCCTAGAGAAGGTACCTCTAAACGTCCAAATTCTTTTTTAGAGAAAGGCGAGGGCAGGGGCCGCGTAAGGTTCAAACCCCAACCACAAGCATGGGACATGAGAACCCGCAACAAGAACTATTACAAATCGTAAAAGTCTCTTCCATCATTAATCTTTCCTCAAAAAAACTTACCATTCATGAACAATCGGTCCTTGAACTTGGGATCAAATTTGTCCCCAGTACCAAAAGACATAGTCAACCTAAAAATAGAGGCCCAAGATCTATTCAGAAAAATCAGACTAAAAGCATTTTTCCCCAATAAGGAAAATAATAAGATACCTGAGCCATCTAATCTATCAAATAAATCAACTTTCACTCCAACATCACAAATGGTTCCTAATCAAATTTTAGCGTTCGAGCAGGCCGTTCTTTCCTCACTCACGCAGTTAGGTAGACAGAAAAACTTCTCCCAAAAAAATATCACAAAAGACCAACAGACCGCACTCAAACAACTAAGCAAAGATACATCAATAGTGGTGAAGCCGGCCGACAAAGGGAGTGCCCTGGTGGTATGTCAGAAATAGAAATTTGTAGAGGAAGCTTATAGTCAAATTGGTAATACTGAATGGTATAGGAAGTTAACAGAAGATCCCACCAATAAGATACAAAATGAGATACAAATCAAATTAAAGGAAGGACTTGATGAGGGCATACTAGGCCCAAAGGAATTTGATTACTTAAAAAAGAAAAATCCAAGAGTTCCAGTAATCTGTTTCCTACCAAAGGTTCATAAAAACCTACAGAACCCACCCGGAAGACCAATAGTCTCCGGGTGTGAGTCTATCCTAGAGCCAATTGCCAAGTACGTGGACATATTCTTAAAACCATTCATGAGTGAAGTCAAGTCGTATATCAAAGATACGGCAGCCTTCGTCAACAAAATTGAAAACCTACCATTTAATGACAACAACGAGCTGATGGTGGCATTTGACGTTAATTCGTTATACACCCAAATCCCCCAAGAAGAGGGACTAGAAGCCATCGAGTTTTTCCTAGACACAAGGCCCAAACCCCAAAGAGTCCCGACTAAATTCATAATCGAGTTGGCCAGCCTAGCACTCAAACTGAATTTTTTTAGATTCATGGACACCTTCTACATGCAGGTGAAGGGGACCGCCATGGGGTGTCCTTATGCACCCGAGATGGCGGTCCTCTTCATGGCCCTGTATGAGGAACGATTCATTTATCAAAACAATCCGTATAGCGAACACATCGTAAGATGGTATCGCTATATTGATGACGTCTGGTGCCAGTGGAAAGGCACGAAGATACAACTGACTGAATTCCACCAGTGGTTAAACAATAGGCATCCAGACATAAAGTTCAGTATGACTTTTAGTGATTCACGACTAACATTTCTTGATGTTGAGGTCTTCCATCGGAATAATGAATTGATAACCACTTTACACCGAAAACACACAGACAAAAATACCATTCTCCACTACCGGAGTTTTCACCCACAAAGCCTCAAGGAAAATTTACCCTATAGTCAGCTGTTGCGGATTAGAGGCAACTGCTCTAGAAAAGAGGATTACTTGACACATGCTGAGACGTTGTGCGAACAACTAAAAGAAAGAGGGTACCCCAAGAAAATGTTAAAACACGCCACCAAGCGTGCGTGGTTTACACCTCGAGAAGATTTGCTAACCAAGAAAGACAAGAAACCACTGGAACAACTGGTGTGCATCTCAATTTATGGGCCACTTACCAATAAATTCAAATCTGTGGTTTTAAAAAATTGGCATCTGTTATCTAATCTCGAAATTCCTTTTGCTAAACCTATGTTCGCCTTGAAAAAGAATAAGAACATAGGCCAACAAATAATTCAAGCAGACTTGGGTACCTCCAAACTCAGAAGTGACTTACGCACTATATGGAATTTAGATCCGGTGAAAGGCCACCACAAATGTGGCACCTGCATATCGTGCGCCACCACTATTGAAGGCACAACTTTCGAACACAACACCATCAAGTGGACCCACAATGAATTTACAAATTGTAAAAGTAAGAACATTGTTTATGTAATAGTTTGTCCCTGTGACAAACTTTACATTGGGAAAACTAATCAGCAAGTTAGTCAAAGATTGGCCCAACACCGTTCAAGAATCAAACAAAAAGTGCTGACCGCACCCATGGTCCAGCATTTTATTGATCTTGAGCACACCGAGAAAGATCTAAAATGGTCCGTTCTGTCAGGCTCCCCCACGTGGATGTAATGTGGAGACATTACTGTTAAGAAGAGAAGCGTATCTGATCGCAAAATATGACTGCATGAGTGCAGGCTTGAACGAATATGGAGAGTGCTAGAATTGTTTAAATGGGTCCGATGTAATATGACCACTGATAAAAATGCCCCCAATAACTCGAAATGCGAATTGCAAATAACTTGCACTTTTGGAATGAATTCTCGGACTACAAGTGCCATAACCACCTGCGCACATGTCCCAACATAAACTTAGTCACGTGATCACCAACAAACACTCATTCGAGCGTATACCTGACTAGACGCAAGCAGCGGCACGGAAATATTGCAGGTAAACTAGAGATCTATCAGAGAATATCGAGAGCCGCGCGTGATAAATAATTTTTCTAAAACTCGCATCATCCTTTACACTCCGCAGTGCACGCGGGAACCAACATACAAACAAACAAAAGAGGCGGTGACCCATTCAAAAAGATGACGTCCAGATAACCCACAGAAAGCCCGAAGTAAGTAAAAGTGAATCACAAATATGTTTTGATGAAAACATTTGGAGCGCTTATCTGAAACCGCTCTGTTTAAACGTTACAGCACCCGATGACCGTGGGGGGAACAACAACACACAAACAATAGAGGCTGCGCCCCCTTCTAAACGATGGCGTCCTGTTAAACACACCAAAAGCCCAAAGTAAGTAAAGGTGATTTATAAAAAGTTGCAGACGTTAACATTCAGAGCCTTGTAACTGAAACCGCTCTGTTGGAATGTTACAGCACCCGGTGAGCTTCTTGACACTAAACCTGCACCAAATTCAGCCTAAAGGACAAGCGGTGGTAGAAACGAAAGCCACTTAAAATGTAAGTTATACCTAATATTCCGGGCAATTAAAACAAGTAGTAACATAGTGTCCCCAATGAAAAAGAGATACATCCCTTGTGTTTCACTTTGCAGATTAAAACATAAACGCCAGTCAAGAGTCTCAGACAAACACAGTAGACTCGGTCATACAGCACAAGAAGGTAACAAACAAATGCCAAACAACCCTCTTGTAAGTGACATTATATGTGAAGGTCCCATATTAAAGTATGTCCTCCCCTTACTTCAATATAGGTACCCAACTAATAAGCTCTGAAGAAAAGTCCGATAAATGAATCACGGACTTGGAAACGCGTCGGCTTTGGGACATTCGTAAAAACGAATGCTTTTTCCGCAAAAGGCTTGTTGAACACTTCCATGAGTGTAAAGGCATAAAAAAACGTGCATTAGGTTTAAAGCCTTTGCGTGACCCGGTTTATACCAAATACGAAATTTCTCTCCTCAAACCTGGTAGAATCATTCAGTAGGGTACAACCTTGAAGTCAGAAAAACTTGTTTGTGATAAATGTATTGTATAAATTGTGAAACGTACTCATTTATAAAAAAAAAATGGTGTTATTGTAAATAATGTTATAGTATTTGTAAATATATGTTCTGTGCACGGCAACGAACAAACCTCAGACATTGTTTAAAAATGTCCTCAAAAAAATGCGTTGAAATTTGTAACTATTTGAAAAAATAAAGTTAAAACATCCAAGGATTAATTACATTAGGGTGTGATTCTGTGAAAATAAAGTATAGGCACAACAAAACAGTGACCGGGTCCTCCTTATTTTATAGCAATGATGCCAGGTCTAACATGCTGCCTGACTTTTTTGTAAATATGCCCCATAAAATTTGCCACAAAATGACTGAAGGCTTGTAGCCTTTGGAAATTTCATAAAAAAACAAATTTTCCCGGCAGAAAAATAGGGGCCATGTTTCGGACACGGTTTGCTTCGATCTTGCACTACGCAACGTGGTGCAAGAGCAACGCAACCCTTAACTTATATTTTTGAAGCCATGAAAGCTAGTTTGCGTGGCTTAGAATGGCTTCAAGCATCTGGAGCACTGCAATGCAGCACAAATTCCTGCGTTGCATTACTCTGCTCAGGGGAAGCGTTGCATGGGTGTTCTCATGCAACTCCCATGGTTTTTAACGCATTTCCAGATTTACGAAACCATTCCGCAGCACACACAGAAATAGGAAAAAGCCCCTCAGGATTGTTTTAGTGCAGGAAGATGACCCTTCCTGCGCAAAAACAATCCTGCCTACAACACAGGCACCTTTGCACCATGGTACAAGGGTGCCTGTGTTGTCTCTAGGCTGCTATAGGAAAAGGACAAGGATGCGCTGTATTGGATAAATATGCCGCATGATTGCCTTTTCCCTGTGACACAGGGCAGTGTAGCAAGGTAACTTGCCGCGCTGCTGTGCACCACAAAACTCATAAATATGCCTCTCAATGTGCACTCAATCACCTCTGCCATTTCCGCCTTTGAACTGCTTTATTTGCAGAGGGATTTTTGTAACTGTTTGTGGACTACTACATTTATTTTTTCAAATCCTCAAAATAATCAAATCAAATATCGTCGCAGCAAAGTATCTTTGCATTACCATGGCCACTGTTGCACACTTAGCATGACGCTTTCTGTAGACAGTCAAATAACATGTAGCTTTTATCGGTGCCACGCTCGTCGCAAGTATATTTCATCTGTAATTTGCTGCTAGTTGCGAAAATAGAGCCAAGTTGACAAAGATGTGCTCACCCAAAATGTTTAAAAGTATAAATGTATACTACAAGAAACGAATAAAAGTGAGGGATTCACGGAGTTGCAGATTTCCGAAGTTGACGGGTCTGTCAATGTGGTGTCAATTTAATGAGTGACCAGCAAGGAATTGATTTGATTAACGTCATAATCATATCAAAAAAAGCAAAAACATCTGAAGTCGCATTCTGTTCCAACATCACCTGCGGAGCTATTGCCCGCCCATCTGTTGCAGCAGTTACACTAGAAGGGCAATTATATCAGCCATGCACTTTATGATGAGATAGATTTCAGCAATATGGCAGCAAACCACGGTTCAAAAAGCTGTGCTTCATCTATTCTCTTTCAGTTTATCGTTGACAGTAACACCAAAGTACCAGTTCAAGACACAATAATAGATTTTAAAGCAGCTCATTCTAAGTAATGGACTGTAATTTATAACTATGAAATCGAAATAAACTTTACTGCCAATCTTGCATTTAGTTGTTACCTACGAGCTATTAATTTAATATGAATTTAAAGCCAGTGTTTTAAATAGGCAGGTGCTATCCAGTACTCAGTACCTGCAGTTCTTTATTGTGAAAGGGAGAATACATGTACGTTTGAGCACTGCTGCACTACATTTAATAGAAGAGTACTGGCACTTGTCAAGAGCAAACGGGTACACTAAACAGTGAGTACCTGCACTTTTATATTTTCATTTAAAGTACTATGCAAACCTGTTTGAGATTGAGGGAGAGAGGGACTGAATTATTGAAGCTGAACAAAAAAATCCCTGAAAACATGACTTAAAGCCTATAAAAAATATCTTTTAAAAAAAAAGTACCCATTTAAAACTTAACAAAGGTAAGTGGTAGTAAAATTACCACCCCCTATCTCCAAGCTGCTAAATGCAGGATTGGAGGCAGATATACTGTCAATCAGATGGTAGTATCCCCGTATTTGGTGCCCCTAGTCAGCTGTGGTCCCTGCAGGCAAGAGGGGTGGTGCGGTGGGCCGGGTTGGGGGGGTTCGACAAATGACCACGAGGGAAAAGGAAATAAATAATACAGTTTCCCTTGTCGCTTGTCAAACCACCTCCCCCAGGTGATTGCTACCTGTCTCTGCACGGCCGGGCTTCGCTCCGCCGCAACGCCGCAGCACCAGCAGCAAAGGGCCGGGCCTTGCTCTGCCTGCTTCCCGGCCGGGCTTGGCTCCGCCGGGCTCCTCCCACCACCACCAGTGACGTACCAACAGCACCAGGAGGCGCATAAAGGCAGCGCCAGGGCCGAGTCCCGTGGGGGTGATTGCTACCTGTCTCTGCACGGCCGGGCTTTGCTCCGCCGCAACGCCGCAGCACCAGCAGCAAAGGGCCGGGCCGTGCTCCGCCTGCTTCCCGGCCTGGCTTGGCTCCGCCGGGCTCCTCCCACCATCACTAGTGACGTACCAACAGCGCCAGGAGGCGCATAAAGGCAGCGCCAGTCCCGCGTCCCACGGGACGCGCCCAGGAGAAGCCCGGGACAAGGGCGGGGCCGTCTGCGGCCGTCAGAGGCCAGAAGAGGCTGGGCTGGGCCACGGACTTTGGTTCTCACTCCCTGGATTCTGGACTAACTGTAAGAACTATTACTAACTTTTTGATTTTTAATTGTTTTTTGTCTCTTGGCCTTTTTTATTTTAATAACATAGAATTCTTTATCCATTGGGTGAGACATTGCTGATCATCCTTATTTGTGTATAGTATTTTGTGTCCCAAAATGTCAAAGCTCAAAGCAACTAAAACAACGACCGCTAATGATATAAGGACAATGGATAACTATCTTGTTAAGGTAGTTAATAAAATTAACAAAGAAAGGCGATTATCGCTAAATCGGGTAAGCCCACATACTTCACCCATAAGGCCGAGCTCGCCTACTACTCCGTTGCCCCATTCAGATAGTTGCTTGGATGACCTCAACGTCACTGTCACCAATGATGTATCCATCACGGAGACACCAGAAGAGCGGGAAATTATAACTGATTCCATCCCCAGTCAGAGTCCGAAACCCTCCCCAAGGCCTTCACCAATCCATTCACCTGTTCGGAGAATGGTGCGGGCAAGTAGGAAGGCCCCTGTCAAAAGGGTGGTGGGCCGGAAGTCAAATAAAGTCAGGTACCACATCAATCAGCACATCAACCTGCAGTGGAAATACACCAAAACCCATAAATATTACTGAGGCACATACTTTGCACCCTGCCCATATAGAGCTTCTGGCATCTATTTTTGAGTCAAAATTAGAAGCAATGATCAGACCACTAGTGGCAAAGTTAGAGCAGGTCACCAAAGAGGTCTCCAGATTAGGGGGTCTTCTAGATTCCCACATGACCCGGGCTCACATACATACAAGCCTCCCTCCTGGTCCCTCTAGTTCTTCCGGTAACACCTTAGCCAGGGCCGTTGCATCTGCATCTGCCAGTACTAGGGACATAGGCTCAGTGGTCACTGTACAGAACTCATCAGCCTCAGGATCACAGAAAACCTCACCCTCTATTTTACCATCTGGGGGAACTTCTATAGTACATTCATCAGTAAAGCCAACTACATCACATACTGATAGCCAGAACACCACAGCAGGGGGTGAAATTGGTGGGAGAATTAGGCCTAGGAGGAAAAATTCGGTCAATCTTCCACCAGAGTGTGTCCCATATACTGTGGTATTAACAAATGTCCCAGAGGTTGACTCCTGTTTGACTGACTCTAGATTAGAAACCCATGCTGCTTTAAAAAACAAAACACTTGCATGGTTAAACAGGAACTGTGGTTTTCCGTTTGCTTTTTCAAATGATATTATATCAACTCGTAGAGTCAGCTGGATTGGCAACGCTAGAAAGAGTTCGAGAGGGGACTGTATTATTGTAAACTTCAAGCATCCACAACATGTGGCAACAGTCCTCCTCAGAGCAGCCTCTTTACCAACTGAGGAAAACTCGGTATGTGCTAGACCCCTTGGCTTTTTCTACAATCACTTGGATAACACCCAACATCGACCACCACTTCAGCATAGGTATCCAGCCAATGGGCATAGAAGGGGGTGGCTGGTAGTGTTCCTAATGTCCGTCAACATCCAAACAACGGGGAAACATATTGCTATCAAGTAACAAATAGGCATTTTTATTATACCTTACCATTATACAATCGTTATACCGCTCTATCCTCGCTTGAGGAAAACGATTGACTGCCTACTGTCTTGGGAAGTTCTGTCTTGGGAAGTTCCGTCCAGCCACCAGCACCGTCACTCAAAATTGCTACATGGAATGTTGCTGGTTTAACCCCTTCGAGGCTAATGACGAGCTGGGCTCGTCATGGCGCTTACCTGCCGTGCGCGGATGACAAGGCCAGCTCGTCATGAAATAAAGTAAAACAACAAATAGCAGCGCAGGACGGGAAAACGCCTAGCAGCCATGGGGTTAAAGAACAAAATCGGAAATGCTGACTGGCTAAAGACACTAAAATCCAAAATTTGGAAGTACTGGATAAATTTCTGTCAGTCTACAGTGTAAATGTAAATACTTTTGAATTAATATTCTTAGGGGACTTTAATATTCACCCATGCACTCTACCATGTATTAGTCAGGATGATGAAGGTCCTCCCATCTCCTCATCTATTCACCTGGAACACACTAGGCGAGGAGAGCTTCTTGAAACTTTTCTTGCAAGATGGAACCTATATGAGTCAGGCTGTGGGGAGGGTAAAAGTAGGACCCCTACTTTTAAAGGAAATGATGATGGCACTATTATCGATTATATATTTATGTCTTCTTTTTTGTTGAACAATGTGATAAATTATTATACAGAGATATCAGTTTTTAGCAACCATAATCCTGTTCTACTTGAAGTGATGCATACAGACTTACTCTCATTAAAAACGGTGAAGCATAGAGGGGGATTAAATGTCGCCGTTAAAGACCAGAAGCGCAGGCTAAAATGGACAAAAATAGTCCCTGAAACATTCCTTCATGAGGTTCTGTCTAAAGTAGAGGATGAAGTTGCAATATGCTTAGCGAATCGAACACAAAACAAAGAAGTTATATTGGTGTTTGATAATATCTGCATAGAAATTAACCATAGTCTACAGATTGAATCAAGGCAGAAGCAGCCTTTAGGCAAAAGATGGTTTGACAAAAAATGTATAAAGGCGCATGGGGAGTTACTTAAAGCACTGAAAGCCACGCCTAAAAATCGTGCAGATATAGCTAGTGCAAGGACTGTATACAAAAAAGCTGTTTTAGAAAGGAAAAGGGACCTAAAAGATACAGCATGGGCCCAACTTCTCGACCCCGAAACTCTAAAAAACAGTGGCTTATTTTGGAAAATCATTAATCAGCCACTTTTTTCAGGTGATGAGAATACCCCTCTTGAGGCAAATATTCCAGACGAGGACTGGATCCAACACTTTAGACAGATATACTCAGAAATTAGCTGTGCAGATGCCCCTGTTGCCACCATTGAGGCAGTGGAAGTGGAATTTAGTAATGTAGGGGTCCCTGCTGTCACTTTTGAGGAATAGAGTAGAAAGGGCAATAGACCTGACTTTGAAAAACAAAGCACCAGGCCCCGACGGGGTACCAGGGGATGTCTTTAAATGTGCCCCGAAATGTTGGTCTAAAGTTCTATGTAATGTTTTTAATGCTCTCAAACAGGACAACATCCCGGCCTCTTGGAAAAAATCTATCATTGTACCGGTCTTTAAAAAGGGTAACAGGCAAGACCCCTCCTGTTACAGACCCATTTCTCTGATTGATTCATCGGTGAAAATATTGGGCCGGGTTATTTTATCCAAACTGAATGACTGGTTGAATGAGAAAGGGGTCCTATCAAATGTTCAGTACGGTTTTAGGTTCAGAAATGGGGGTGGTGATGGACAGAGTATCTGAATTAAGCAGAACACTCCTACCCAATCCAAAGACAAGGGCTTGATCCATCACCGTTTTTTAGCTCACTGCACCATCCCAGCTCAGAACCTGGCTACATGCAAATTAGTCTGTCCCTGGCCCAGTGCATCATGGGAACAGGGCAGACAAAACTACCAAGCCAATTCTTATACTGGGAAGGAAACAAGCTTCCGGGGACCGGTTTCTGGCATTTCACCCGTCTTCGGCCCGGCTTGCTTGAATCCTGATGGTGCAGTGAGCAAGGGACTCACATCTGAGTATACCCTTCCACACTTATGGTGGACAAAACGATTCAGAAAAGGGGGTGGTGATGGACAGAGTATCTGAATTAAGCAGAACACTTCTACCCAGTCCAAAGATCAGGGCTTGATCCATCACCGTTTTTTAGCTCACTGCACCACCCCAGCTCAGAACCTGGCTACATGCAAATTAGTCTGTCCCTGGCCCAGTGCATCAAGGGAACAGGGCAGACCAAACTACCAAGCCAATTCTTATACTGGGAAGGAAACAAGCTTCCGGGGACCGGTTTCTGGCATTTCAGCCGTCTTCGGCCCAGCTTGCTTGAATCCTGATGGTGCAGTGAGCAAGGGACTCACATCTGAGTATACTCTTCCACTCTTATGGTGGACAAAACGATTCAGAAAAGGGGGTGGTGATGGACAGAGTATCTGAATTAAGCAGAACACTCCTACCCAGTCCAAAGATCAGGGCTTGGTCCATCACCGTTTTTTAGCTCACTGCACAATCCCAGCTCAGAACCTGGCTACATGCAAATTAGTCTGTCCCTGGCCCAGTGCACCATGGGAACAGGGCAGACCAAACTACCAAGCCAATTCTTATACTGGGAAGGAAACAAGCTTCCGGGGACCGGTTTCTGGCATTTCAGCCGTCTTCGGCCCGGCTTGCTTGAATCCTGATGGTGCAGTGAGCAAGGGACTCACATCTGAGTATACCCTTCCACGCTTATGGTGGACAAAACGATTCAGAAAAGGAGGTGGTGATGGACAGAGTATCTGAATTAAGCAGAACACTCCTACCCAGTCCAAAGATCAGGGCTTGATCCATCACCGTTTTTTAGCTCACTGCACCATCCCTGCTCAGAACCTGGCTACATGCAAATTAGTCTGTCCCTGGCCTAGTGCATCATGGGAACAGGGCAGACCAAACTACCAAGCCAATTCTTATACTGGGAAGGAAACAAGCTTCCGGGGACCGGTTTCTGGCATTTCAGCCGTCTTCGGCCCGGCTTGCTTGAATCCTGATGGTGCAGTGAGCAAGGGACTCACATCTGAGTATACCCTTCCACACTTATGGTGGACAAAACGATTCAGAAAATCGCCATTGTCTAACTCAGGGTGGTGTGGAGTGCAAAAAAACGATGGATTTGGGCCCAGATCTTTTGACTGGGGGAATGTGTGACATTGATCCACATTCGGTCCATCACTTGTTGTTTTTGCAATTGCCGCCCTAAGTGCGCTGGGGATGCCCAGACGTGGGTCCCAGGCCCTCCACACCACTTGGAGTCAAGCTAGCCGGGCTGATGAGAGGTGTTACCTCGAAACCGGTCCGGTCCTCGGATGCTTGATTCCGTTCTGGGAGGGACATGGCTTTTGTAGTTCGGACTGGACTGTTCCCATGGGGCAACAGGGTCAGAGCTGATTTGCATATCGCCATTGTCTTACCCAGGGTGGTGTGGAGTGCAAAAAAACGATGGATTTGGGCCCAGATCTTTTGACTGGGGGAATGAATGACATTGATCCACATTCGGTCCATCACTTGTTGTTTTTGCAATTGCCGCCCTAAGTGCGCTGGGGATGCCCAGACGTGGGTCCCAGGCACTCCACACCACTTGGAGTCAAGCTAGCCGGGCTGATGAGAGGTGTTACCTCGAAACCGGTCCGGTCCTCGGATGCTTGATTCCGTTCTGGGAGGGACATGGCTTTTGTAGTTCGGACTGGACTGTTCCCATGGGGCAACAGGGTCAGAGCTGATTTGCATATCGCCATTGTCTAACCCAGGGTGGTGTGGAGTGCAAAAAAACGATGGATTTGGGCCCAGATCTTTTGACTGGGGGAATGTGTGACATTGATCCACATTCGGTCCATCACTTGTTGTTTTTGCAATTGCCGCCCTAAGTGCGCTGGGGATGCCCAGACGTGGGTCCCAGGCACTCCACACCACTTGGAGTCAAGCTAGCCGGGCTGATGAGAGGTGTTACCTCGAAACCGGTCCGGTCCTCGGATGCTTGATTCCGTTCTGGGAGGGACATGGCTTTTGTAGTTCGGACTGGACTGTTCCCATGGGGCAACAAGGGTCAGAGCTGATTTGCATATCGCCATTGTCTAACCCAGGGTGGTGTGGAGTGCAAAAAAACGATGGATTTGGGCCCAGATCTTTTGACTGGGGGAATGCGTGACATTGATCCACATTCGGTCCATCACTTGTTGTGTTTGCAATTGCCGCCCTAAGTGCGCTGGGGATGCCCAGACGTGGGTCCCAGGCTCTCCACACCACTTGGAGTCAAGCTAGCCGGGCTGATGAGAGGTGTTACCTCGAAACCGGTCCGGTCCTCGGATGCTTGATTCCGTTCTGGGAGGGACATGGCTTTTGTAGTTCGGACTGGACTGTTCCCATGGGGCAACAGGGTCAGAGCTGATTTGCATATCGCCATTGTCTAACCCAGGGTGGTGTGGAGTGCAAAAAAACGATGGATTTGGGCCCAGATCTTTTGACTGGGGGAATGTGTGACATTGATCCACATTCGGTCCATCACTTGTTGTTTTTGCAATTGCCGCCCTAAGTGCGCTGGGGATGCCCAGACGTGGGTCCCAGGCACTCCACACCACTTGGAGTCAAGCTAGCCGGGCTGATGAGAGGTGTTACCTCGAAACCGGTCCGGTCCTCGGATGCTTGATTCCGTTCTGGGAGGGACATGGCTTTTGTAGTTCGGACTGGACTGTTCCCATGGGGCAACAGGGTCAGAGCTGATTTGCATATCGCCATTGTCTAATCCAGGGTGGTGTGGAGTGCAAAAAAACGATGGATTTGGGCCCAGATCTTTTGACTGGGGGAATGTGTGACATTGATCCACATTCGGTCCATCACTTGTTGTTTTTGCAATTGCCGCCCTAAGTGCGCTGGGGATGCCCAGACGTGGGTCCCAGGCACTCCACACCACTTGGAGTCAAGCTAGCCGGGCTGATGAGAGGTGTTACCTCGAAACCGGTCCGGTCCTCGGATGCTTGATTCCGTTCTGGGAGGGACATGGCTTTTGTAGTTCGGACTGGACTGTTCCCATGGGGCAACAGGGTCAGAGCTGATTTGCATATCGCCATTGTCTAACCCAGGGTGGTGTGGAGTGCAAAAAAACGATGGATTTGGGCCCAGATCTTTTGACTGGGGGAATGTGTGACATTGATCCACATTCGGTCCATCACTTGTTGTTTTTGCAATTGCCGCCCTAAGTGCGCTGGGTATGCCCAGACGTGGGTCCCAGGCACTCCACACCACTTGGAGTCAAGCTAGCCGGGCTGATGAGAGGTGTTACCTCGAAACCGGTCCGGTCCTCGGATGCTTGATTCCGTTCTGGGAGGGACATGGCTTTTGTAGTTCGGACTGGACTGTTCCCATGGGGCAACAGGGTCAGAGCTGATTTGCATATCGCCATTGTCTAACCCAGGGTGGTGTGGAGTGCAAAAAAACGATGGATTTGGGCCCAGATCTTTTGACTGGGGGAATGTGTGACATTGATCCACATTCGGTCCATCACTTGTTGTTTTTGCAATTGCCGCCCTAAGTGCGCTGGGGATGCCCAGACGTGGGTCCCAGGCACTCCACACCACTTGGAGTCAAGCTAGCCGGGCTGATGAGAGGTGTTACCTCGAAACCGGTCCGGTCCTCGGATGCTTGATTCCGTTCTGGGAGGGACATGGCTTTTGTAGTTCGGACTGGACTGTTCCCATGGGGCAACAGGGTCAGAGCTGATTTGCATATCGCCATTGTCTAACCCAGGGTGGTGTGGAGTGCAAAAAAACGATGGATTTGGGCCCAGATCTTTTGACTGGGGGAATGTGTGACATTGATCCACATTCGGTCCATCACTTGTTGTTTTTGCAATTGCCGCCCTAAGTGCGCTGGGTATGCCCAGACGTGGGTCCCAGGCACTCCACACCACTTGGAGTCAAGCTAGCCGGGCTGATGAGAGGTGTTACCTCGAAACCGGTCCGGTCCTCGGATGCTTGATTCCGTTCTGGGAGGGACATGGCTTTTGTAGTTCGGACTGGACTGTTCCCATGGGGCAACAGGGTCAGAGCTGATTTGCATATCGCCATTGTCTAACCCAGGGTGGTGTGGAGTGCAAAAAAACGATGGATTTGGGCCCAGATCTTTTGACTGGGGGAATGTGTGACATTGATCCACATTCGGTCCATCACTTGTTGTTTTTGCAATTGCCGCCCTAAGTGCGCTGGGGATGCCCAGACGTGGGTCCCAGGCACTCCACACCACTTGGAGTCAAGCTAGCCGGGCTGATGAGAGGTGTTACCTCGAAACCGGTCCGGTCCTCGGATGCTTGATTCCGTTCTGGGAGGGACATGGCTTTTGTAGTTCGGACTGGACTGTTCCCATGGGGCAACAGGGTCAGAGCTGATTTGCATATCGCCATTATCTAACCCAGGGTGGTGTGGAGTGCAAAAAAACGATGGATTTGGGCCCAGATCTTTTGACTGGGGGAATGTGTGACATTGATCCACATTCGGTCCATCACTTGTTGTTTTTGCAATAGCTTATATCAAAGACAGTCTTATAAAGCTAGGGAGACCAGAGCTCTTCTTCTCACCGGCCTCTATACCAACAGAGGACATTCCCCTGTTTAAAGGTATGATGGGAGAATTGTTAAGTATGGAGAGGGAACAATTGGAACTTGAGAAACCAGCGGTGAGGGCTAGCATAATTATGAGTACTCAAGTAGGCCCTGAATTGCATTTAACTACAGTGAAACAACCCTACCACCGTTTTCTTTTGACACGATTTCGGTTTAATCTGATTCACCTGAATCTCGTGTATTAAGCCTGACACCTGACTGGCTGCCAGGACTCTAAGGTGCACAACATAAAACTGAGCAAGCTCTTAATTCGTTTAACTTCCTTGTTTATATTACAACCATTAATTCTTCATGTTAAATACATTTCATAAACATGCTTTCTCATCATCAATCACAGTTTTTACTTTACAAATCAGTGAGAGTTACAAACTCAACATAAAGATAACGCAAAAATAATGTTACTTAATATGAACACATAAGAACCCAATGCATTTCGGGACCTTTCGTGGCCCCTTCGTCAGGGGTCTGTCGAAAAAAGAAAAAAATTAGTGTATAGAAAACTATTCCTTTGATGTTTATGAGTTTCTCAGTTATTACTAGCCATATAAAATTGCTTCATAGTTATTCTTATATCTCAATATTTGAGATTTAAACCTTTTAATTTTCAATGGGATTATATTCCTCTCTGTTTTTATTTTGTTGCCTTTACTAAACGATATGACCATTAGCTGCACATTAGATAATTGTTTTGTATTCATTGTTCATTGGTAATTTAAACTTCGACTGAGCCTACCTACCGTGACTGACAGGTTGCTTGGAGCAATAAAACGGTGTTCCTATGTACAAAAGGGATGAAGTTGAGCGAAATGCTTATAAATATTTTGTACTTAAACGTTGCCTCTGCACATTTACCTAATTTCAAAAAAAGACGGATGAAATAATTACCTGCGAGCCGATGCGTGATGCGTTTGTCTCGCTTCTATGGCCAATTAAGTTAATTTTATACTGAAAGGAAAAAATAAGGTTGCAGTCTAATTTCCTTGGACAGCAGGAAAATAGTCTATTTTACGTGTACATGCTACAAACTAATATTATACCTGTTCCGTATAACGTTTCCAAGTCTTTCTTGTTCTTTGGGCTGACAGCCCCCACCAACCTGTTGAAAGGTTGAGAGTCTTGTTTTAATGCCATGATCGTTTTTCTAGTCAACACGTATTATTGCAAAAGGGTTTTAATTTACCTGCGGTCCTATGCTGTGGCGCTTTGGTCCCGCAGTGTTAGTCTTTCGGATGTTTTAGCTGTGGAAAGACCACAGAATTAGTTTACGCTGTTTGGATTTGTTTTAAAATCCCGTTTACTTTAAGCGTTTCTGGAAAAGCGCATTATGCGGCTTACCTAAATTGCAAGTTTGTTGGCCTTGTACTGGGATTCCACTTTGGCGTGTTTGCAGCCGCCATTAAAGTTTTAGTCCTTCTTCTAGTATCAGTGTTTAAGTTTACATTACCATCAAAAAGGGACTTTAGAGGTTCAGCACTGGTTAGTTATTAGCGACTAGGGGCAGCCATTTTGGAGTGCTTTGTAAAAACGATCAAACCTAATTTAAGTTTTTATATTTGCACAATATTAGGTATGACTTTAAACTTTAATTTAGTTTGTATTCAAATGAAAATAATTATTTGCGACTTTTAGCTGGTCTGATGTTAATTTCCTCAAAATAAATGAAACTAATAAAACAAATGAGCAATGATGGTACGAATACATAGCGTGTGCACCAAAGCAAAAATGACATTTCAGAACATATATAACATCAATTAGATATTTACAATCCCTGTATATTCTATATCGTTGCCTGCCTAATTACAATCTTCTGTTTAGTGTGTTTATGTGTGTGGAGTGATGTGAATTATTAGTAGTTTATGTCTCTCTGAATTAATTTATGAATTTTTAATTGGATCGCGTATCTGAATTCACGGGGGTGTCAGGATTGACCATCAAAATTGGTTGTTTAAAGAAAACATACCATCTCAATTTTATCGTTGAGCCCAAATGGGACCAAAGTCTGTAATTTACGTATCCAGAAGGCTTCTCTCTGGAGAAGAATCTTTGCATTATCGAATCCCAATCTTTGTGGAACCTGTTCGACTATTTGGAATCTCAATTGCGCTATAGTGTGCCTTGCTTCTGTCCAATGTTGCGCTAGAGGTGATGTGTTATTTTTCAATCGTATCCTACTCTTGTGTTCCGTTAATCTCACTTTTAGCTTTCTATCTGTTTTTCCTATGTATAGGAGTCCACACGGGCACTTGATGGCATATATCACGTGTTCGGAATTGCATGTAGTGTTATGTTTAAGTTGAATCTTTTCTCCTGTTCTTGGATGCAATATTATATTTCCCGGGATGATGTTATTGCAATTTTTGCAGTTGTGGCATTTCATTGTCCCTTTAAATGACGCTTGGTCTTCAATGGTGTTTACTGACTTGCTAGGTTTGTTGAGCATTTCTTTGAGATTTTGTGCCCTTTTGTAGGCGAACAAAGGTTGCTCGTGAAACAATGAACCAAAGTCCTTTTCTATTTGCAATATCTCCCATCTTTTTTTGATTATTTTCTTAATCTCCCAGGATGATGTAGAGTACTTCGATACAAATACCATTCTTTTGTTTGTTTTCTTCAACTTTTTTACTAGTAGTTCCTTTCTAGGAATAGTCTTAATCTTCTCTACATGTGCCTTCAAGAGTTTTTTCGGATAGCCTCTGTCCAAATACTTTTGTTTTTGTTCATCAATGCTTTTATCACAAATCGCTGGGTCTGATGTGATTCTCTTGATTCGCATGAATTGCGACACTGGCAAGTTGTTGATTAGGCTCGCTGGATGAAAACTGCCAAATAGCAGGGCATTATTTTTGTCAGTTGGTTTTTTGTATACACTTGTGTGTATGGAGTCTTCTTTAATTTCCACTAAGACATCGAGGAAAGGCAGTGCTTCAGTGCTTATGTTGTGTGTAAACTGGATCCGAGCATCAATGTTGTTAAGATTTTGAATGTTCTCCAGTAGTTTCTTTTGTGAATCTTTCCAAAGTATAAAGATATCATCTAATTGTAAAATAGCTATTTTCCAAGCAAAATTCCAGTAACTTGAGGGTCATACATTTGACTTCTTCTGATTTTTCACCCTATTAGCATTACCATTCAGACCGATAGTATCTGGGTGCTCTTCAATTTTCGAAAATCTGGGAATATTCATCGATACCCACATGCAGTCATTCATACAGAACTGGTCAACATATTTGGAAGACACTTCAGACTTCCTAAGGAATCTTCAAACCATCGACACGCAAGGAGCAACAAAATGGATCATCTGCACTATAGATGTCACATCTCTATACACTTCAATACCACACCAACAAGGCCTGGAAGCCATGGAATGGGCGCTCCTAAAGGGTGAAAAATCAGAAGAAGTCAAATGTATGACCCTCAAGTTACTGGAATTTTGCTTGGAAAATAGCTATTTTACATGGCAAAATGATTTCTACATACAATTAAACGGCACAGCAATGGGATTTCCCGGAGCCTGTATTTACGCCAATATCTACATGGCTAAATTTGAAGATGACCACATTTTGACAAAACCTGAATGGCAACAAGGACTGGTTCACTATAAAAGATATATAGATGATATCTTTATACTTTGGAAAGATTCACAAAAGAAACTACTGGAGAACATTCAAAATCTTAACAACATTGATGCTCGGATCCAGTTTACACACAACATAAGCACTGAAGCACTGCCTTTCCTCGATGTCTTAGTGGAAATTAAAGAAGACTCCATACACACAAGTGTATACAAAAAACCAACTGACAAAAATAATGCCCTGCTATTTGGCAGTTTTCATCCAGCGAGCCTAATCAACAACTTGCCAGTGTCGCAATTCATGCGAATCAAGAGAATCACATCAGACCCAGCGATTTGTGATAAAAGCATTGATGAACAAAAACAAAAGTATTTGGACAGAGGCTAACCGAAAAAACTCTTGGAGGCACATGTAGAGAAGATTAAGACTATTCCTAGAAAGGAACTACTAGTAAAAAAGTTGAAGAAAACAAACAAAAGAATGGTATTTGTATCGAAGTACTCTACATCATCCTGGGAGATTAAGAAAATAATCAAAAAAAGATGGGAGATATTGCAAATAGAAAAGGACTTTGGTTCATTGTTTCACGAGCAACCTTTGTTCGCCTACAAAAGGGCACAAAATCTCAAAGAAATGCTCAACAAACCTAGCAAGTCAGTAAACACCATTGAAGACCAAGCGTCATTTAAAGGGACAATGAAATGCCACAACTGCAAAAATTGCAATAACATCATCCCGGGAAATATAATATTGCATCCAAGAACAGGAGAAAAGATTCAACTTAAACATAACACTACATGCAATTCCGAACACGTGATATATGCCATCAAGTGCCCGTGTGGACTCCTCTACATAGGAAAAACAGATAGAAAGCTAAAAGTGAGATTAACGGAACACAAGAGTAGGATACGATTGAAAAATAACACATCACCTCTAGCGCAACATTGGACAGAAGCAAGGCACACTATAGCGCAATTGAGATTCCAAATAGTCGAACAGGTTCCACAAAGATTGGGATTCGATAATGCAAAGATTCTTCTCCAGAGAGAAGCCTTCTGGATACGTAAATTACAGACTTTGGTCCCATTTGGGCTCAACGATAAAATTGAGATGGTATGTTTTCTTTAAACAACCAATTTTGATGGTCAATCCTGACACCCCCGTGAATTCAGATACGCGATCCAATTAAAAATTCATAAATTAATTCAGAGAGACATAAACTACTAATAATTCACATCACTCCACACACATAAACACACTAAACAGAAGATTGTAAATAGGCAGGCAACGATATAGAATATACAGGGATTGTAAATATCTAATTGATGTTATATATGTTCTGAAATGTCATTTTTGCTTTGGTGCACACGCTATGTATTCGTACCATCATTGCTCATTTGTTTTATTAGTTTCATTTATTTTGAGGAAATTAACATCAGACCAGTTAAAAGTCGCAAATAATTATTTTCATTTGAATACAAACTAAATTAAAGTTTAAAGTCATACCTAATATTGTGCAAATATAAAAACTTAAATTAGGTTTGATCGTTTTTACAAAACACTCCAAAATGGCTGCCCCTAGTCGCTAATAACTAACCAGTGCTGAACCTCTAAAGTCCCTTTTTGATGGTAATGTAAACTTAAACACTGATACTAGAAGAAGGACTAAAACTTTAATGGCGGCTGCAAACACGCCAGAGTGGAATCCCAGTACAAGGCCAACAAACTTGCAATTTAGGTAAGCCGCATAATGCGCTTTTCCAGAAACGCTTAAAGTAAACGGGATTTTAAAACAAATCCAAACAGCGTAAACTAATTCTGTGGTCTTTCCACAGCTAAAACATCCGAAAGACTAACACTGCGGGACCAAAGGGCCACAGCATAGGACCGCAGGTAAATTAAAACCCTTTTGCAATAATACGTGTTGACTAGAAAAACGATCATGGCATTAAAACAAGACTCTCAACCTTTCAACAGGTTGGTGGGGGCTGTCAGCCCAAAGAACAAGAAAGACTTGGAAACGTTATACGGAACAGGTATAATATTAGTTTGTAGCATGTACACGTAAAATAGACTATTTTCCTGCTGTCCAAGGAAATTAGACTGCAACCTTATTTTTTCCTTTCAGTATAAAATTAATTTAATTGGCCATAGAAGCGAGACAAACGCATCACGCATCGGCTCGCAGGTAATTAGTTCATCCGTCTTTTTTTGAAATTAGGTAAATGTGCAGAAGCAACGTTTAAGTACAAAATATTTATAAGCATTTCGCTCAACTTCATCCCTTTTGTACATAGGAACACCGTTTTATTGCTCCAAGCAACCTGTCAGTCACGGTAGGTAGGCTCAGTCGAAGTTTAAATTACCAATGAACAATGAATACAAAACAATTATCTAATGTGCAGCTAATGGTCATATCGTTTAGTAAAGGCAACAAAATAAAAACAGAGAGGAATATAATTCCATTGAAAATTAAAAGGTTTAAATCTCAAATATTGAGATATAAGAATAACTATGAAGCAATTTTATATGGCTAGTAATAACTGAGAAACTCATAAACATCAAAGGAATAGTTTTCTATACACTAATTTTTTTCTTTTTTCGACAGACCCCTGACGAAGGGGCCACGAAAGGTCCCGAAATGCATTGGGTTCTTATGTGTTCATATTAAGTAACATTATTTTTGCGTTATCTTTATGTTGAGTTTGTAACTCTCACTGATTTGTAAAGTAAAAACTGTGATTGATGATGAGAAAGCATGTTTATGAAATGTATTTAACATGAAGAATTAATGGTTGTAATATAAACAAGGAAGTTAAACGAATTAAGAGCTTGCTCAGTTTTATGTTGTGCACCTTAGAGTCCTGGCAGCCAGTCAGGTGTCAGGCTTAATACACAGGTTTACATGGTGCGGCAGACATCAATCAAAGGTAGCACACAATCTTGATTAAACGCCCTAAAATTTGAAAACAGTGTGCAGTACCCACACACATACATTTTCACCTGAATCTCGGACATTTTCCAACCTGGTGTACCCCTGATAATGCATTGCCGTGTACTTGCGATAATTTCTCTACCCAGAACACATTGCATTTTCTGATGTTCTGTGGTCACTACACGGCAGTAAGGATGAAATACCTGATCCCTATTTTAAAGGAGGCAGGGTTCATCCAGGTAAAGCCAGCACTCCTGTTTTTACAGTTATTGCAGACCACTAGGATTATGTTCCATGTTGCCAGTTTCCTAGTGGGGGCTGTTAGGATTAAGAAAAGGAAGATGATCAATAATTCTGGTAACATGACTCTTTAGTGGATGAAATTAAATACTGTTTATATTATAGGGTATGCTTACTTTATGAAATTAATTAAATTGATTGTGTAAAAATAAAATGTATGTGATTATGTTGTCCTATTTAACTGACCCTTTTTATAGTATTTTGATGTATTTTAACATGTATTTATAAAGGAAAACTTTTTTATACCTTTTTGTAAATATATAGATTGTGTAAATTAATCATGATTTTATTCTGTATTAATTATGTAATTTTGACTGTGTGAATATTTATATAGTGCTATTGTCTTTTTATGATATTGATTTATCGAAAATAAAGTATTTTGACTGACTGACTGACACCTCCCCCCCAACGCGGCCCCTAGCAACCGCAAAGTTGACCCATCTAAGAATGCGGTGGTGAAATGTGTCTCCCAATTTTCAGGTTGCAATTTTTCGATTTAGGGAGGCCTGCTCTCAGCAAAAGGGAGCCCCAGCCATACAGTACTGCAAGGGAATCCCAAGATTCCTAATGGTTTCCCAGTTTCTTTACACCAATCTTTGTCATGAATTTTATTTACAAGTAGCTATGGGCTTGCTAACTGTGATCGGTGCCAGCTCAATTATGATCATTGAAATCAGAAAGCAGATGCAGCGTGCTACAAGTAGAAGACAAACAGGGCATTTAGTTCTCACCCACTGTAGCTCGCCTAGCCCATGAACAGAAAGGAGCAGACTATTTGGGAGCTAGAGGAAGCACAAAAGATCAAAAGTCCCATTTTGTGTCACACATAAAGCCTCCCAGCAGCCATTTACCTACAAGTTATACTATGAAGGGTAAAAGGTGGGAGGAAATTGGAACAAGAATATTGCAAAGAAAGGGAGCATTATTTCCTCGTCCTTTGCACCTGTCCTTACACTGTTTGGTTTCATTTCCTCTTACAGACCTTTTTAGGTCGAGCCTAGAGCCAGTGCGCATGCCCTGCTCTGTGAGATATGTTGTGGTTGAGTAGCAAATAGAAGCCCCACCCACTCTCCGCCCAGTTTTGCCATTGGCTTGTGTCATTGTCTGTCCTAAATGCTGGCTTCTGATTTGTAAATTGGCTTGTTAGTTCCTCCTAAGTACTGCCTCTTCTTCATTTGTCACCTCCCATGGCGACTGACCCCTTTACTTCTGTTGTTACACGGTTCGTGTTATTTTATATTGTGAGCACTATTTTTTTTGTTTCTCTTACTGCAGGCACAATGTGCTTTGGTGCCTTGTTTCCCCCCGTCCTTCCCTTGTTGTACCTTGTTTACCCTCCCTCCCGTTGTCCGTGCCTTCTCCCTCACTGTACCCCCTTCACGTCCCCCGCCAACCCCCGCCCTCCCTCCGCTTGTCTGTGACAACTTGTCCAAGTAACTTAGTTCTGACAGAATTATTTTTTCTGTAGCTATAGATCATAGCCCATCCTCATCACACTGCTAGGCGCTATGAGCTAAAACAACAGCAGAGCGCCTCTCTTGTCAGCTGTTAAGCACACCAAAACACAGTGCACACATGATCACAACAATAACAGGGTTCGGGCAATCACACAATCGCCCAGCATGCTGCACAATGCCCTCCCGAAAATTTGCTTCGGCTTCCCATAGCAGTGTACGAAGCACTATACAAATGCTAAAATATCTATATCCGTATTGCAATTAAAATATTGGCACCGTTTTCAGGTGTAAGCAGATGTTCCCTGTGAAGCTAGGCAAAGGAAATAGATATGCAAATATTTAGCTGCTGCATTGCTTTTTAGCACACATCACAAACAAATTGCATCTAGGCGCTTGAATAACACACTACTATTACTGCACTCGATGGAACTCATTTTAATTCCTGCATATGGATGAGAGGCGGAGCCAGTCCTGTCCGGACTTCTGGGCTGCAAAGGACTCACAGATATTTTCAGCAGGCACAAAACCAACTGAGGTCTCTCAGTGACTTGCATCTTCTAGTAAACTGATGTCAGCAACTCTGGCAGCGCCGACGAAAATGAATTCCGCTCTAGCCATGGGAAAAACATGTCCTAAAAGCAAGAAAAACAAAAACAGATATCTCCTGTTAGAACTGGCCCTTTTGGCAGGTTCACCCCGAAACTTTTTGCTTTTGCCTAGCCTGTTTCTGTAACCTGGTGTTGGTGATTTTAGGTCTCTGCGCACTTTTTCACTGTGGTCCAGTGTAAAGTGCGTGCGCTTTGTGTGTGTGTGGTGAGAGTTACCTGCCCTCCCATAGGAATGCATGGGGAATATGTGTGACCATGGTAGTTCTTGATGTGTGGGGAGTGCAGGGTCGAGTTTGGTATGTGCGTGAGATGGAATGCTGCGCAATGATGTATGCGGCATGATTGTGTCTAGTGTGGAAGTGCCACTTCTAGAAGTTGGCATGTTTGTGTAATTTGTGTCTGGCTTGTGATTGGCTGGAGCTGGCTGGTGAGCCTGGCTCCAGGAGTCAGGATGGGTCTGCAGCGGTGGTGAATGGAGAGATTAGCATGCTGATGTGAGGGAGGGGTACACCTGGAACCTGAATAGGGCTGGGCCTTCCCCACACAATGCTGGCTCCACCCCTTGTGGTGCGTCTGATGTCCCTAGCCTGGCCAGTGAAAGGCAGTTCCCCATAACCAGTTGTAGCTGGTTCGTACATTGCCTACACCCTGCTAGACAAAGGGATTTTTGTGTATAAAAAGAGGCTGTGACCTCTTGTAAAATGTTCTTGTTTTTGCTGACTTGAATCAACCAGGGGCGTGCTGCTGCTGGGGCCCAGGGGTAGGCTTGCCTCCATGAGCCCTGCCCAGCCCCTGGATGCCCTGGATGCTGGAGGACTTCTTTTCGGACCCTCCTGCCCTCTGCTCCTAGGAGGACCTTTGTGCTGGGGCCCTGATTACTTAAAGGGGCCATTCCTGAGGGGCCTGGTGCTGTCTGTGCCCCGAGCGCCATGAGAGCTCTTTATTTTTCATTGGTGGGCAGAGCGCTGTCGTTTTCCCGAGGAGGGAAGCGCTCCTGACCTTTGGATGCCCCAGAGTCTGCAGGTGCCCACCCTGCGTCTTCATTTCCTTTATATCCATGGTTAAGGGTGCCACCCTGCTTTTTATGTGCCTTAATGGGTGCCCACCCAGCTTCTATGTTTTGTTTTGGTACCGAGGGTGCCCACCCCTCTTTTGTGCCCTAAAACTGCCAGAGATACGCCGTCCTCAGCCCGGGGCCGCGGACGGAACACCTAATGGGCCGTGCTCTGAATGGGCCGCTGTTGGGGGCTGGTCCCGTGGAGCCGCCCACATGATTGGCGGGTCCCCGGGAAGAAGCTGCTGCGTCACGAGGGGCTCGTCCAGTGAGCCGCGCTAGGATTGGGCAGCGCATTGAATCTCCTGGAGAGAGGGAGAAGAAGCATGGCGGGTGGTCGGCAGGGCTCCCATGAGCTGAGGGAGCCCGGCAGCATCTGGAGGTTTTCCCGGTGGTGAAGCCCGGGTCCCAGGAGGGGGCCCATGGGGAGAAGGGAGCATCCCCGAAGCAAGCCCAGCAGCGGGATTCCTGCGGAGGGGGCGCGAGGCACGATGCTGGTGCCTGCCCCCACCACCTCCAAGAGAAGAGTCCTGCATCAGAGGCGCTCCCCCAGCAGCCCGGTGAGAGTTGAAGGACTGGGGCTGGGGGGAAGCTCCGGGTGGGGGCAGTGGTGCCTTGGAGGCACCGGGACTGTATTTTCCTTAGAGCGGCCATGGATGCCAAAGGGCCGCTCCAACGACGGGGCAAGATTTGTTTTAGAGCCCAGAGAGGCTCAGGGGGCATATTTCATTTTCAAAGCACTAGGGCGCTTCAGGAGTGCACATGTTATTGATAGAGCCCAGAGGGCTCCCACGATGGCCCGGAGGGATTTAAGAGTCCCGGAGAGGGACTTCAGGGGTAATCTAGAGAGCCTAGGTAGCTCCAACATTGGTGCATTCCTGATAAAGGGTTCCAGAGGGACCCATCTTTGTGCCCACACTTGCGCCTCATTATGGTTTCTGAGCCAGATGGCTCCAGTGCCCCCATGCTTCTTTCCAGAGCCCAGAGGGCTCTAACCATTTGCTGGCATGTTTTGTGTCAGAGCCTGTGTGGCTCCAACGTTTGGGTGCAGTTTGGTTTCTAGGGTCAGTGAGGGCCCTGTCGCAGTTTTGTTGTTTCCCAGCTGCCCAGCAATTAGTGGGCAGCTGCACCGTTTAGGCGCCATTTGAGTGAAAGTCCTTGTGAGGGACGGAGATGGCACAGAGGTGCCATGCCTTCCACAGCTGTGCAGCACTTAGTGCCAGCTGCAGCGTGTAGGCCCTTGGGATTGTCATCAGCTGCCCAGCAAGTAGTGGGTAGCTGCATCGTTTAGATGTGTGCCAGTGGCGCACCCCTGACTGGCAGCGCGCCCTGACATTCTGGACACAGGGCTTTTGAGTCCCCTTATTGGATGGCCCGTTGGTCAGGGGGGCTGGTAGGTGGATAGGGCACAAGGCCCTAATGTGATTTTTGCGCAATGTGGTTTTACTATGTTTATGATGGTAATAGCCTAATGTGATTTTTGCGCAATGTGATTTTACTATGTTTATGATGGTAATTGCCTAATGTGTTTTATGGGCTAGAGTGATGTGGTGTTAGAAAATGTAATGCATTCAGTATGTTTTACGCACCCTGTATTGATACCTCTAGAGATGGTTTTACCTATGGAGGTTTATGTTAGTGAGATTATGTTTCACTGTGAGTTACGCCCCTAAATGTGATTTAGTCTTAAGAGGCAGAGTCTAATGTGTTTAGACTAGTGAAGAGATTGCCTACTGTATTTTTACTGGTTAGGCCTAAATGTGATTATGCGTAATGTGCTTTGCCTTTATGCTTGAGCTATACTTCTAAAGGTGCTCATGCTTAGAAATTTGCTTTGCCTAGTATGTTATACTAGAGAGGTTATGTGTCCTGCGTGATCTAGGCCTATGGTTATTAGTATTGCGTAGTGTGTACCTACCTGTTACCAGTGGTTACTAGTTGTGATCTATAATTGTTATTTGGTGTGACAGTTACTCTAAGTGCTAGTTCTACTAAGTGGTGATTCTGACAGTGGCCCACGTGGCCCTGTCCTGGTGTAAATAATCCCTTGTGAATATTACCTGTGCCAGGTGGCACAATGTATATCGTGTGATTACTATCTGATGTGTTTTGACAATACAAAAGTTATTTTTATACAACCTTGTGTGGAGTTCCTTTTGTGGTGTGCCTAGGATGTTGTTGCTGTTGTGTGTGTGCGCAAATGCTTTACACATTGCCTCCGGGATAAGCCTGTCTGCTTGTGCCAAGCTACTAAGGGGGTGAGCAGGGGTTATCTTGGCGTGTGACTCCCTTGCCCTGACTAGAATTTTGGTTTCTGCCTGGCTTTGGCGTAAGCCTTAGCCAACCAGAAATCCAAGTTCTAACATCTCTGTTTCGGCCTTTCACAAACGAAAACTACGTGGCGTTCGGGCTGGAACTCGGCAAAAAATGAAAAAACAATGGGTCACCTTTTCATTTTCTAAACACATCTGCGCATTCGCACAGCAAAACATGCTTTAAAAGGGACATTTCATAAAACCAGACAGACCTCATTTTATATTTTCAAACGCTTTCATTAGGAAACTGTAAATTGAAAGTAAAAGTGAACAAACATTTACAATGCAACAGGTCTTGCATTTTCAAACTTTGACCTATTGGGATTGTAAATGACAATACCTTATATTATTGCAGTTTTTTGTAACATAAATAAAAGGCATTATCATTTACATTGCCAATAGCTAAAAATCTCGCAAATGCGAGACCTGCTGCATTGCAAATCCTTGTTTTTAGGTCTCGGCTAGCTTGGCTGCGCACATGCGTAGCTCGCTTGGTGAAATATAATGATATTGAGTAACTTCTGTAAAGGGCTTAAAGCCACACCCCTCTTTGTCATTGGCTGGCGTCACCGTTTATGCTAAACAGTGGCCAGCCATTGGAAAAGAACTTTTTATAAAACACATGGCCCCATAAAGACAAGAGAGTTCCGCAAGCTATTGCACGTACCGTCACATGCGTCTTCTCTTTCCAATTAATTACCCAAGGCTCCTTAGTGGCATTCTGGGTTGCCCCGGTCATAGAGTGGGTCAGAGAGTGCTGCCTGTCCTGAAAAATGCCACTCCTTCTGCATTTTTGCAATGGCAGCTGAATTTTCCAGAACCGGCAAGTGAGTCTGTGTCTAGAACAGTGGTGGCATGGGGAGACTGTCCAATTTAAGACCCCTTTGCTGAGACACTTGTGACCAGGAACATGATGAAACATTAGTTCTGAACGCAGGCGTGCTGGATGCATTTTTATATGTATATTGATGACACTGAGTCACAGAGTTCCAGCGATGCAAAATGATGGCATTACTAGTCCAAACTTCCATCACGGTGGCCCCCACGTGCCTTCAGAAACATACCATATTCTATAGATCGTGGTGTGTATCAACAAGGGACCTGTGGGGTACCCAAAGATCATATACTGCACGCTTTTTCTCTTCCTGTGTCAGCAAGTACAGTGCAAAGAATATGGGCGTTCCGTGCATAATAGGATTTTGCAGTTGGAGCACTCCCCTTCCCTTAGTACAAATTTTAGGACATTTTCTTCTCATTTTACGCCAATGAGCGGTGGTGCCCTAACGCTGCTGCCTTACTCACCATATGGAAGAGCTAGCCCGGGTATCGCTTCCTATTACACAAATGTACTTTCTCAAATGGACACAGTTGCTCTCAACCACCATTTTTGTGTTCACTGTTATAACCTGTCTCAGTGTCAGCATTGATTCTCTTGTTCATTCTATCTGTGCTGCTTCATTCCCACTCATAGCCCCCCGCAAACATTTCGGTTATCCCTGTCCTCCTCCTGAATTTCCACAGCACACGCTACAAAAACAAAGGCCTGGGCAGCATGCGGTACCCATTCTTAGCGAATGAGGTAGAACGGCTTTCCTAGCAGCTCTGGTGCACTCAGCAGTGGCAGGAAAATGTTTTCTAGAGCAGTCACCTGTCCACAGGTGGCCGTAAAGGACACTAGCCAATGGTAGCATCAGCTGGTGACCGGGCAATGGATTGGTGAGGCTGATGTATCATGTTTGCCGTTTCTCAACATATTTTTGGTGCGTAATATCGCCCTGTGGTTAGCTGCTCTCTCTCCTGTGTTAATTACAGTGCCAAGTATTATTTGTCATCTGCAAATTTAGCAATCGTGTAATTTGTGTTTGGCTCAAGAACCGCTATAAATAGCCCAAGCTGTGAGACAGGGCACGGTGGTGACCGTAAAAGCTTTTCAGAAGCAAGGTTTTGAGCCCTCGGTATTCATAAGGTATGTGTTCAAAGGAAAGACAATAGTAGCTTCACACACCTGACACTTTATTCTACCTATACAGAAGTATGTCTAAGGACGACCCCAAAAAGACATTGTGACTGAAACATTGATCCCCAAACTTCAAACTTCATGGGTATCTGTGACCCCCACTAGTCTTGCAGAGAAGCCCAAATATCTTTCGATTCAGCACACAACTTGTGAAATCATCCTTATCCCCTTAAGACCACCATATCTAACATGGATGAGGGGCGCCTTGGGCGGGCTTCAAGTGGCTTCATGCCAAGCCAGTGACCTGTCTGGATGCTGTCCTGGGATCCCTCTGGATGAAAACTTCGGTCCAACCCTAGCTTGCTGTTCTACTTCTTGCCAACAGAAGTACATCGGTACTTCTGTTGGCAATGTCAGCAGAGAGGCCAAAGATTGCCGGGGCACAGGGAGGGGACCCTCCTGAGCCAGGCTGTTTCCAATGCTGGGAACTGGCAGAAGCTTGCACTGCATGGGCAGTGTGAGGGGCTTTCCCTGGTAGGCACTGCGAGAGGGTTGTCCCTGTGGAGAGTGTGAGACGTTAGCATGATCTGGGGGGATATGAGAGTAGTGTAATGAAGAGACACTACTAGGCAGTTAAAGAAGCGGTAAGAGCTTCTAAAGGTGAAAACAACATTTCATTAATTATACTAATGCAAATCACTGCATTTTATTCATGTATTGAAGAGCTGACCTCGTGAATGAGTCATTTTCATTTCATGAAGCTTTATTCGGTTCATATTGTACAAATAACCATAAAAGCATACAGGCAAAAAACAATTAGATGATAATATACAAGTAAAAAGCAGGAACATCATACTTTTCCTAAAATGAATAGATTTACATATAAAAGTTGCAGTAAAAATACATATGTCCGACGAGTTCACATTGTAGATCAACTTCATAGCCTCGTCAACGCTATAGATACCATATTTTATAAACATTGGTTTAAGATAGACCATCCTGAGATTCAAAAATAGGGTACAGATTAACATAAAGTGCAGTGTGCTTTGTCTCAAGTACTCATCACATGGACAAGGGCCAACAAGATGTTTCTTAGGATGGGGAAAGGCCACCAGAACGTGAGCCAATCCAAATCTAAGTCTTGTGAGAACAAACCTGTGGGCTGGTCTAGTTACCTGACTTAAGTATAATTGAGGGCTTTCACAGTCAATGTAGTTATTGGATAGGTTGACTGTAGTCAGGTGGCCATTGCTAACTAGACGCTTATCAGCTTGATACAACATACATTTAATTTTCAATTCCTGCTCAGGGATATCACCTGCAGCACACAGATCCGCTATTATATCGAGACCATAAATAGCCTGAAAACTGTCTACGATATTGTTAGACCTGGCATCATTGGCATGAGTCTCTCCTCCATTTTTTGTCTGTTTGCCTCCTCTGTTTATGATGTTTTGCTGGAAGATTGCTTTGGGCACTGTGCCACTGCTGATCAGTGCCACAGTGCAAGTGCTCCCTACGTTAAATTAATACATTAATTAGATTCCATGTTTAGCTTATTTGGTTTACTGTTAGCCCCTAGTATAGTGCACCAGGAGTGCCAGGGCTTGTAAATACAAATGCTGCTGGTGGGCTTGCAGCACTGGTTGTGCCACCCACAGAAGCGGCCTAGTAAAATATGTCTTAGGTCTGCCATTGCAGAACCTGCGTGCAGTCTGGTACTGCCATACTGACTGCGCCAGTCCCCAAAACCTTCCTTAAACTTCATATTAGTCACCCCTATGGAAGGCCCAAGGGCAGGGTGCATTGTAAGCATAAGGTAGGACAAGCCCTGATGTGTGTGGCATGTCCTAATAGTGAATTACAACCATTTTCGTTTTCACTAATGTAAGGCTACCTGCTCTCCTTAGGCCAGACTGGGCTGCTGGAATTATTACACTATATAATCCTAACAGACTCAGAGAGCATGGTGGAAAGTCGAGTTTAGTATCCCTGAACTCAGAATTTAATAACACATCCTTTAGGATGGATGGTTTTTAGATTCTGAGTTTGAAACTAGCACTTTTAGAAAGTGACTAGTTTCTTGTCTAACCATTTACCCGTCACTGCTGGTTTGGTGTGTGTGTGACAGGAGCTGGGGACTCCAAAGGTCTGAATGAGTCAGTGTGGGGTGAATGAGGCATTTGCGTTTAGAGTGGGGGAAGAGTAGTTCCTGATAGCCTGCCCTGCCTGACACAATACTGGCTCCACCTCCTGCCAGGCAACTGATGGCCCTGCCCCTGCCAGTGACAATACTGGCTCCATCTCCTGCTGGGCGGCTGAAGACCCTGCCCTGCACAGTGAATAGGCCAGGTGCCTCAGCCTGGCAACACCCACAACAAACCCAGGATGGGGGGAATTCCTCTGCATGGACAAAGGGATCAAAGCAGAAAAGGTGTCTAAGAGAAGGACCCCTGAACCAAGAATTTAGATCACTTCTGACAAGGAAACCTATACCAAGGACAAGAAGCCTGCTGATCCAAGGACTTGCCTACCACTTCTGCCAGAGTGCTGTTTGCTGGGGGGAATCCTGCAGTTGCTTCTTTATTTTTGCCAAGGAACAAGGAGAGTGGAACTGAGTTGTACTCTCAAGCTTTGCCAAGAAAATCTCCAAGGACTGAAAGAGTGCCAGTCTCCTGCTGAAGCCACAGGGCTAAAGGACTTCATCATCTACTTGAACTGGAGCGTGGTGTTTCCAGTAATCTAAAGAAATCAGCAATCTCAACATCGACGGATGCCGCCAAATCCAGCCTGACATCCTGAGTAAGCATGGGTGAATTTTGCGAATTCGCGATCCGCAAATTTGCGGATTTGCGAATTCGCGATCCGCAAAATTTGCGAATTTGTGCGAATTTGTGGATTTTTGTTTTTTTGCGTGTTCGCGGGGTTTTTTGCGTGTTCGCAGGGTTTTTTGCGTGTTCGCGGGGATTTTTCCGTCTTCGCGAGCCGCTTGCATAGCGAAGTTACCCATGCAGTCTTTTATGGGTGAGGGAGAGATAGATAGATAGATAGATAGATAGATAGATAGATAGATAGATAGATAGATAGATAGATAGATAGATAGATAGATAGATAGAAAGAGAGAGAAAGAGAGGGAAAGAGATAGGGAGAGAGAGAACGAGAGAAAGAAAGAGAGGCCGGATCTCTGAAGGGCCAGATTCCTGAGTTGCTCCTACAGAACATACATATTTACAACAAGGGGTGGTGAGGGACAGAGTCTCTGAATTAAACAGAATACTCTCACCCAGTCAAGAGATCAGGGCTAGATCCAACACCGTTTTTTAGCTCACTGCACCATCCCAGTTTCAGAACCTGGCTGTATGCAAATGAGTCTGTTCCTGTCCCAGTGCATGATGGGAACAGGGCAAACCAAACTACAAAAGCCAATTCTTACACTGGGAAGGAAACAAGCTACCGGGGACCGGTTTCTGGCATTTCAGCCGTCTTCGGCCCGGCTTGCTTGAATCCTGATGGTGCAATGAGCAAGGGACTCACATCTGAGTATACCCTTCCACGCTTAGGGTGGACAAAAATATTTACAACAAGGGGTGGTGAGGGACAGAGTCTCTGAATTAAACAGAATACTCTCACCCAGTCAAGAGATCAGGGCTAGATCCAACACCGTTTTTTAGCTCACTGCACCATCCCAGTTTCAGAACCTGGCTGTATGCAAATTAGTCTGTTCCTGTCCCAGTGCATGATGGGAACAGGGCAAACCAAACTACAAAAGCCAATTCTTACACTGGGAAGGAAACAAGCTACCGGGGACCGGTTTCTGGCATTTCAGCCGTCTTCGGCCCGGCTTGCTTGAATCCTGATGGTGCAATGAGCAAGGGACTCACATCTGAGTATACCCTTCCACGCTTAGGGTGGATAAAAATATTTACAACAAGGGGTGGTGAGGGACAGAGTCTCTGAATTAAACAGAATACTCTCACCCAGTCAAGAGATCAGGGCTAGATCCAACACCGTTTTTTAGCTCACTGCACCATCCCAGTTTCAGAACCTGGCTGTATGCAAATTAGTCTGTTCCTGTCCCAGTGCATGATGGGAACAGGGCAAACCAAACTACAAAAGCCAATTCTTACACTGGGAAGGAAACAAGCTACCGGGGACCGGTTTCTGGCATTTCAGCCGTCTTCGGCCCGGCTTGCTTGAATCCTGATGGTGCAATGAGCAAGGGACTCACATCTGAGTATACCCTTCCACGCTTAGGGTGGACAAAAATATTTACAACAAGGGGTGGTGAGGGACAGAGTCTCTGAATTAAACAGAATACTCTCACCCAGTCAAGAGATCAGGGCTAGATCCAACGCCGTTTTTCAGCTCACTGCACCATCCCAGTTTCAGAACCTGGCTGTATGCAAATTAGTCTGTTCCTGTCCCAGTGCATGATGGGAACAGGGCAAACCAAACTACAAAAGCCAATTCTTACACTGGGAAGGAAACAAGCTACCAGGGACCGGTTTCTGGCATTTCAGCCGTCTTCGGCCCGGCTTGCTTGAATCCTGATGGTGCAATGAGCAAGGGACTCACATCTGAGTATACCCTTCCACGCTTAGGGTGGAAAAAAATATTTACAACAAGGGGTGGTGAGGGACAGAGTCTCTGAATTAAACAGAATACTCTCACCCAGTCAAGAGATCAGGGCTAGATCCAACACCGTTTTTTAGCTCACTGCACCATCCCAGTTTCAGAACCTGGCTGTATGCAAATTAGTCTGTTCCTGTCCCAGTGCATGATGGGAACAGGGCAAACCAAACTACAAAAGCCAATTCTTACACTGGGAAGGAAACAAGCTACCGGGGACCGGTTTCTGGCATTTCAGCCGTCTTCGGCCCGGCTTGCTTGAATCCTGATGGTGCAATGAGCAAGGGACTCACATCTGAGTATACCCTTCCACGCTTAGGGTGGACAAAAATATTTACAACAAGGGGTGGTGAGGGACAGAGTCTCTGAATTAAACAGAATACTCTCACCCAGTCAAGAGATCAGGGCTAGATCCAACACCGTTTTTTAGCTCACTGCACCATCCCAGTTTCAGAACCTGGCTGTATGCAAATTAGTCTGTTCCTGTCCCAGTGCATGATGGGAACAGGGCAAACCAAACTACAAAAGCCAATTCTTACACTGGGAAGGAAACAAGCTACCGGGGACCGGTTTCTGGCATTTCAACCGTCTTCGGCCCGGCTTGCTTGAATCCTGATGGTGCAATGAGCAAGGGACTCACATCTGAGTATACCCTTCCACGCTTAGGGTGGACAAAAATATTTACAACAAGGGGTGGTGAGGGACAGAGTCTCTGAATTAAACAGAATACTCTCACCCAGTCAAGAGATCAGGGCTAGATCCAACACCGTTTTTTAGCTCACTGTACCATCCCAGTTTCAGAACCTGGCTGTATGCAAATTAGTCTGTTCCTGTCCCAGTGCATGATGGGAACAGGGCAAACCAAACTACAAAAGCCAATTCTTACACTGGGAAGGAAACAAGCTACCGGGGACCGGTTTCTGGCATTTCAGCCGTCTTCGGCCCGGCTTGCTTGAATCCTGATGGTGCAATGAGCAAGGGACTCACATCTGAGTATACCCTTCCACGCTTAGGGTGGACAAAAATATTTACAACAAGGGGTGGTGAGGGACAGAGTCTCTGAATTAAACAGAATACTCTCACCCAGTCAAGAGATCAGGGCTAGATCCAACACCGTTTTTTAGCTCACTGCACCATCCCAGTTTCAGAACCTGGCTGTATGCAAATTAGTCTGTTCCTGTCCCAGTGCATGATGGGAACAGGGCAAACCAAACTACAAAAGCCAATTCTTACACTGGGAAGGAAACAAGCTACCAGGGACCGGTTTCTGGCATTTCAGCCGTCTTCGGCCCGGCTTGCTTGAATCCTGATGGTGCAATGAGCAAGGGACTCACATCTGAGTATACCCTTCCACGCTTAGGGTGGACAAAAATATTTACAACAAGGGGTGGTGAGGGACAGAGTCTCTGAATTAAACAGAATACTCTCACCCAGTCCAGAGATCAGGGCTAGATCCAACACCGTTCTTTAGCTCACTGCACCATCCCAGTTTCAGAACCTGGCTGTATGCAAATTAGTCTGTTCCTGTCCCAGTGCATGATGGGAACAGGGCAAACCAAACTACAAAAGCCAATTCTTACACTGGGAAGGAAACAAGCTACCGGGGACCGGTTTCTGGCATTTCAGCCGTCTTCGGCCCGGCTTGCTTGAATCCTGATGGTGCAATGAGCAAGGGACTCACATCTGAGTATACCCTTCCACGCTTAGGGTGGACAAAAATATTTACAACAAGGGGTGGTGAGGGACAGAGTCTCTGAATTAAACAGAATACTCTCACCCAGTCAAGAGATCAGGGCTAGATCCAACACCGTTTTTTAGCTCACTGCACCATCCCAGTTTCAGAACCTGGCTGTATGCAAATTAGTCTGTTCCTGTCCCAGTGCATGATGGGAACAGGGCAAACCAAACTACAAAAGCCAATTCTTACACTGGGAAGGAAACAAGCTACCGGGGACCGGTTTCTGGCATTTCAACCGTCTTCGGCCCGGCTTGCTTGAATCCTGATGGTGCAATGAGCAAGGGACTCACATCTGAGTATACCCTTCCACGCTTAGGGTGGACAAAAATATTTACAACAAGGGGTGGTGAGGGACAGAGTCTCTGAATTAAACAGAATACTCTCACCCAGTCAAGAGATCAGGGCTAGATCCAACACCGTTTTTTAGCTCACTGCACCATCCCAGTTTCAGAACCTGGCTGTATGCAAATTAGTCTGTTCCTGTCCCAGTGCATGATGGGAACAGGGCAAACCAAACTACAAAAGCCAATTCTTACACTGGGAAGGAAACAAGCTACCGGGGACCGGTTTCTGGCATTTCAGCCGTCTTCGGCCCGGCTTGCTTGAATCCTGATGGTGCAATGAGCAAGGGACTCACATCTGAGTATACCCTTCCACGCTTAGGGTGGACAAAAATATTTACAACAAGGGGTGGTGAGGGACAGAGTCTCTGAATTAAACAGAATACTCTCACCCAGTCAAGAGATCAGGGCTAGATCCAACACCGTTTTTTAGCTCACTGCACCATCCCAGTTTCAGAACCTGGCTGTATGCAAATTAGTCTGTTCCTGTCCCAGTGCATGATGGGAACAGGGCAAACCAAACTACAAAAGCCAATTCTTACACTGGGAAGGAAACAAGCTACCGGGGACCGGTTTCTGGCATTTCAGCCGTCTTCGGCCCGGCTTGCTTGAATCCTGATGGTGCAATGAGCAAGGGACTCACATCTGAGTATACCCTTCCACGCTTAGGGTGGACAAAAATATTTACAACAAGGGGTGGTGAGGGACAGAGTCTCTGAATTAAACAGAATACTCTCACCCAGTCAAGAGATCAGGGCTAGATCCAACACCGTTTTTTAGCTCACTGCACCATCCCAGTTTCAGAACCTGGCTGTATGCAAATTAGTCTGTTCCTGTCCCAGTGCATGATGGGAACAGGGCAAACCAAACTACAAAAGCCAATTCTTACACTGGGAAGGAAACAAGCTACCGGGGACCGGTTTCTGGCATTTCAGCCGTCTTCGGCCCGGCTTGCTTGAATCCTGATGGTGCAATGAGCAAGGGACTCACATCTGAGTATACCCTTCCACGCTTAGGGTGGACAAAAATATTTACAACAAGGGGTGGTGAGGGACAGAGTCTCTGAATTAAACAGAATACTCTCACCCAGTCAAGAGATCAGGGCTAGATCCAACACCGTTTTTTAGCTCACTGCACCATCCCAGTTTCAGAACCTGGCTGTATGCAAATTAGTCTGTTCCTGTCCCAGTGCATGATGGGAACAGGGCAAACCAAACTACAAAAGCCAATTCTTACACTGGGAAGGAAACAAGCTACCGGGGACCGGTTTCTGGCATTTCAACCGTCTTCGGCCCGGCTTGCTTGAATCCTGATGGTGCAATGAGCAAGGGACTCACATCTGAGTATACCCTTCCACGCTTAGGGTGGACAAAAATATTTACAACAAGGGGTGGTGAGGGACAGAGTCTCTGAATTAAACAGAATACTCTCACCCAGTCAAGAGATCAGGGCAAGATCCAACGCCGTTTTTCAGCTCACTGCACCATCCCAGTTTCAGAACCTGGCTGTATGCAAATTAGTCTGTTCCTGTCCCAGTGCATGATGGGAACAGGGCAAACCAAACTACAAAAGCCAATTCTTACACTGGGAAGGAAACAAGCTACCGGGGACCGGTTTCTGGCATTTCAGCCGTCTTCGGCCCGGCTTGCTTGAATCCTGATGGTGCAATGAGCAAGGGACTCACATCTGAGTATACCCTTCCACGCTTAGGATGGACAAAAATATTTACAACAAGGGGTGGTGAGGGACAGAGTCTCTGAATTAAACAGAATACTCTCACCCAGTCAAGAGATCAGGGCTAGATCCAACACCGTTTTTTAGCTCACTGCACCATCCCCGTTTCAGAACCTGGCTGTATGCAAATTAGTCTGTTCCTGTCCCAGTGCATGATGGGAACAGGGCAAACCAAACTACAAAAGCCAATTCTTACACTGGGAAGGAAACAAGCTACCGGGGACCGGTTTCTGGCATTTCAGCCGTCTTCGGCCCGGCTTGCTTGAATCCTGATGGTGCAATGAGCAAGGGACTCACATCTGAGTATACCCTTCCACGCTTAGGGTGGACAAAAATATTTACAACAAGGGGTGGTGAGGGACAGAGTCTCTGAATTAAACAGAATACTCTCACCCAGTCAAGAGATCAGGGCTAGATCCAACACCGTTTTTTAGCTCACTGCACCATCCCAGTTTCAGAACCTGGCTGTATGCAAATTAGTCTGTTCCTGTCCCAGTGCATGATGGGAACAGGGCAAACCAAACTACAAAAGCCAATTCTTACACTGGGAAGGAAACAAGCTACCGGGGACCGGTTTCTGGCATTTCAACCGTCTTCGGCCCGGCTTGCTTGAATCCTGATGGTGCAATGAGCAAGGGACTCACATCTGAGTATACCCTTCCACGCTTAGGGTGGACAAAAATATTTACAACAAGGGGTGGTGAGGGACAGAGTCTCTGAATTAAACAGAATACTCTCACCCAGTCAAGAGATCAGGGCTAGATCCAACACCGTTTTTTAGCTCACTGCACCATCCCAGTTTCAGAACCTGGCTGTATGCAAATTAGTCTGTTCCTGTCCCAGTGCATGATGGGAACAGGGCAAACCAAACTACAAAAGCCAATTCTTACACTGGGAAGGAAACAAGCTACCGGGGACCGGTTTCTGGCATTTCAGCCGTCTTCGGCCCGGCTTGCTTGAATCCTGATGGTGCAATGAGCAAGGGACTCACATCTGAGTATACCCTTCCACGCTTAGGGTGGACAAAAATATTTACAACAAGGGGTGGTGAGGGACAGAGTCTCTGAATTAAACAGAATACTCTCACCCAGTCAAGAGATCAGGGCTAGATCCAACACCGTTTTTTAGCTCACTGCACCATCCCAGTTTCAGAACCTGGCTGTATGCAAATTAGTCTGTTCCTGTCCCAGTGCATGATGGGAACAGGGCAAACCAAACTACAAAAGCCAATTCTTACACTGGGAAGGAAACAAGCTACCGGGGACCGGTTTCTGGCATTTCAGCCGTCTTCGGCCCGCCTTGCTTGAATCCTGATGGTGCAATGAGCAAGGGACTCACATCTGAGTATACCCTTCCACGCTTAGGGTGGACAAAAATATTTACAACAAGGGGTGGTGAGGGACAGAGTCTCTGAATTAAACAGAATACTCTCACCCAGTCAAGAGATCAGGGCTAGATCCAACACCGTTTTTTAGCTCACTGCACCATCCCAGTTTCAGAACCTGGCTGTATGCAAATTAGTCTGTTCCTGTCCCAGTGCATGATGGGAACAGGGCAAACCAAACTACAAAAGCCAATTCTTACACTGGGAAGGAAACAAGCTACCGGGGACCGGTTTCTGGCATTTCAGCCGTCTTCGGCCCGGCTTGCTTGAATCCTGATGGTGCAATGAGCAAGGGACTCACATCTGAGTATACCCTTCCACGCTTAGGGTGGACAAAAATATTTACAACAAGGGGTGGTGAGGGACAGAGTCTCTGAATTAAACAGAATACTCTCACCCAGTCAAGAGATCAGGGCTAGATCCAACACCGTTTTTTAGCTCACTGCACCATCCCAGTTTCAGAACCTGGCTGTATGCAAATTAGTCTGTTCCTGTCCCAGTGCATGATGGGAACAGGGCAAACCAAACTACAAAAGCCAAATCTTGCACTGGGAAGGAAACAAGCTACCGGGGACCGGTTTCTGGCATTTCAACCGTCTTCGGCCCGGCTTGCTTGAATCCTGATGGTGCAATGAGCAAGGGACTCACATCTGAGTATACCCTTCCACGCTTAGGGTGGACAAAAATATTTACAACAAGGGGTGGTGAGGGACAGAGTCTCTGAATTAAACAGAATACTCTCACCCAGTCAAGAGATCAGGGCTAGATCCAACACCGTTTTTTAGCTCACTGCCCCATCCCAGTTTCAGTTTCCCAGTTTCAGAACCTGGCTGTATGCAAATTAGTCTGTTCCTGTCCCAGTGCATGATGGGAACAGGGCAAACCAAACTACAAAAGCCAATTCTTACACTGGGAAGGAAACAAGCTACCGGGGACCAGTTTCTGGCATTTCAGCCGTCTTCGGCCCGGCTTGCTTGAATCCTGATGGTGCAATGAGCAAGGGACTCACATCTGAGTATACCCTTCCACGCTTAGGGTGGACAAAAATATTTACAACAAGGGGTGGTGAGGGACAGAGTCTCTGAATTAAACAGAATACTCTCACCCAGTCAAGAGATCAGGGCTAGATCCAACACCGTTTTTTAGCTCACTGCACCATCCCAGTTTCAGAACCTGGCTGTATGCAAATTAGTCTGTTCCTGTCCCAGTGCATGATGGGAACAGGGCAAACCAAACTACAAAAGCCAATTCTTACACTGGGAAGGAAACAAGCTACCGGGGACCGGTTTCTGGCATTTCAGCCGTCTTCGGCCCGACTTGCTTGAATCCTGATGGTGCAATGAGCAAGGGACTCACATCTGAGTATACCCTTCCACGCTTAGGGTGGACAAAAATATTTACAACAAGGGGTGGTGAGGGACAGAGTCTCTGAATCAAACAGAATACTCTCACCCAGTCAAGAGATCAGGGCTAGATCCAACACCGTTTTTTAGCTCACTGCACCATCCCAGTTTCAGAACCTGGCTGTATGCAAATTAGTCTGTTCCTGTCCCAGTGCATGATGGGAACAGGGCAAACCAAACTACAAAAGCCAATTCTTACACTGGGAAGGAAACAAGCTACCGGGGACCGGTTTCTGGCATTTCAGCCGTCTTCGGCCCGGCTTGCTTGAATCCTGATGGTGCAATGAGCAAGGGACTCACATCTGAGTATACCCTTCCACGCTTAGGGTGGACAAAAATATTTACAACAAGGGGTGGTGAGGGACAGAGTCTCTGAATCAAACAGAATACTCTCACCCAGTCAAGAGATCAGGGCTAGATCCAACACCGTTTTTTAGCTCACTGCACCATCCCAGTTTCAGAACCTGGCTGTATGCAAATTAGTCTGTTCCTGTCCCAGTGCATGATGGGAACAGGGCAAACCAAACTACAAAAGCCAATTCTTACACTGGGAAGGAAACAAGCTACCGGGGACCGGTTTCTGGCATTTCAGCCGTCTTCGGCCCGGCTTGCTTGAATCCTGATGGTGCAATGAGCAAGGGACTCACATCTGAGTATACCCTTCCTCGCTTAGGGTGGACAAAAATATTTACAACAAGGGGTGGTGAGGGACAGAGTCTCTGAATTAAACAGAATACTCTCACCCAGTCAAGAGATCAGGGCTAGATCCAACACCGTTTTTTAGCTCACTGCACCATCCCAGTTTCAGAACCTGGCTGTATTCAAATTAGTCTGTTCCTGTCCCAGTGCATGATGGGAACAGGGCAAACCAAACTACAAAAGCCAATTCTTACACTGGGAAGGAAACAAGCTACCGGGGACCGGTTTCTGGCATTTCAGCCGTCTTCGGCCCGGCTTGCTTGAATCCTGATGGTGCAATGAGCAAGGGACTCACATCTGAGTATACCCTTCCACGCTTAGGGTGGACAAAAATATTTACAACAAGGGGTGGTGAGGGACAGAGTCTCTGAATTAAACAGAATACTCTCACCCAGTCAAGAGATCAGGGCTAGATCCAACACCGTTTTTTAGCTCACTGCACCATCCCAGTTTCAGAACCTGGCTGTATGCAAATTAGTCTGTTCCTGTCCCAGTGCATGATGGGAACAGGGCAAACCAAACTACAAAAGCCAATTCTTACACTGGGAAGGAAACAAGCTACCGGGGACCGGTTTCTGGCATTTCAGCCGTCTTCGGCCCGGCTTGCTTGAATCCTGATGGTGCAATGAGCAAGGGACTCACATCTGAGTATACCCTTCCACGCTTAGGGTGGACAAAAATATTTACAACAAGGGGTGGTGAGGGACAGAGTCTCTGAATTAAACAGAATACTCTCACCCAGTCAAGAGATCAGGGCTAGATCCAACACCGTTTTTTAGCTCACTGCACCATCCCAGTTTCAGAACCTGGCTGTATGCAAATTAGTCTGTTCCTGTCCCAGTGCATGATGGGAACAGGGCAAACCAAACTACAAAAGCCAATTCTTACACTGGGAAGGAAACAAGCTACCGGGGACCGGTTTCTGGCATTTCAGCCGTCTTCGGCCCGACTTGCTTGAATCCTGATGGTGCAATGAGCAAGGGACTCACATCTGAGTATACCCTTCCACGCTTAGGGTGGACAAAAATATTTACAACAAGGGGTGGTGAGGGACAGAGTCTCTGAATCAAACAGAATACTCTCACCCAGTCAAGAGATCAGGGCTAGATCCAACACCGTTTTTTAGCTCACTGCACCATCCCAGTTTCAGAACCTGGCTGTATGCAAATTAGTCTGTTCCTGTCCCAGTGCATGATGGGAACAGGGCAAACCAAACTACAAAAGCCAATTCTTACACTGGGAAGGAAACAAGCTACCGGGGACCGGTTTCTGGCATTTCAGCCGTCTTCGGCCCGGCTTGCTTGAATCCTGATGGTGCAATGAGCAAGGGACTCACATCTGAGTATACCCTTCCACGCTTAGGGTGGACAAAAATATTTACAACAAGGGGTGGTGAGGGACAGAGTCTCTGAATCAAACAGAATACTCTCAACCAGTCAAGAGATCAGGGCTAGATCCAACACCGTTTTTTAGCTCACTGCACCATCCCAGTTTCAGAACCTGGCTGTATGCAAATTAGTCTGTTCCTGTCCCAGTGCATGATGGGAACAGGGCAAACCAAACTACAAAAGCCAATTCTTACACTGGGAAGGAAACAAGCTACCGGGGACCGGTTTCTGGCATTTCAGCCGTCTTCGGCCCGGCTTGCTTGAATCCTGATGGTGCAATGAGCAAGGGACTCACATCTGAGTATACCCTTCCTCGCTTAGGGTGGACAAAAATATTTACAACAAGGGGTGGTGAGGGACAGAGTCTCTGAATTAAACAGAATACTCTCACCCAGTCAAGAGATCAGGGCTAGATCCAACACCGTTTTTTAGCTCACTGCACCATCCCAGTTTCAGAACCTGGCTGTATTCAAATTAGTCTGTTCCTGTCCCAGTGCATGATGGGAACAGGGCAAACCAAACTACAAAAGCCAATTCTTACACTGGGAAGGAAACAAGCTACCGGGGACCGGTTTCTGGCATTTCAGCCGTCTTCGGCCCGGCTTGCTTGAATCCTGATGGTGCAATGAGCAAGGGACTCACATCTGAGTATACCCTTCCACGCTTAGGGTGGACAAAAATATTTACAACAAGGGGTGGTGAGGGACAGAGTCTCTGAATTAAACAGAATACTCTCACCCAGTCAAGAGATCAGGGCTAGATCCAACACCGTTTTTTAGCTCACTGCACCATCCCAGTTTCAGTTTCCCAGTTTCAGAACCTGGCTGTATGCAAATTAGTCTGTTCCTGTCCCAGTGCATGATGGGAACAGGGCAAACCAAACTACAAAAGCCAATTCTTACACTGGGAAGGAAACAAGCTACCGGGGACCAGTTTCTGGCATTTCAGCCGTCTTCGGCCCGGCTTGCTTGAATCCTGATGGTGCAATGAGCAAGGGACAGTGAGATAAATAACGGTGATGGATCAAGCCCTGATCTTTGGACTGGGTAAGAGTGGTCTGTTTAACTCAGACACTCTCCACCCCCCTTTCTAAATCGTTTTTGGCCACTATAGGTGTGGCAGGGTATACTCAGACATGAGTCCCTTTCTCACTGCTCCATCAGGATTCAAGCAAGCCGGGCCGAAGAAGGCTGAAATGCCAGAAACCGGTCCCCGGTAGCTTGTCTCCTTTCTGGTGAAGAATTGGCTTGGTAGTTTAGTCTGCCCTGTTCCCATGATGCACTGGGCCAGGGACAGACTGATTTGCATATAGCCAGGTTCTGAGCTCGGATGGGGCAGTGAGATAAATAACGGTGATGGATCAAGCCCTGATCTTTGGACTGGGTAAGAGTGGTCTGTTTAACTCAGACACTCTGTTCATCACCACCCCCTTTTCTAAATCGGTTTTGGCCACTATAGGTGTGGCAGGGTATACTCAGACATGAGTCCCTTTCTCACTGCTCCATCAGGATTCAAGCAAGCCGGGCCGAAGAAGGCTGAAATGCCAGAAACCGGTCCCCGGTAGCTTGTCTCCTTTCTGGTGAAGAATTGGCTTGGTTGTTTAGTCTGCCCTGTTCCCATGATGCACTGGGCCAGGGACATACTGATTTGCATATAGCCAGGTTCTGAGCTCGGATGGGGCAGTGAGATAAATAACGGTGATGGATCAAGCCCTGATCTTTGGACTGGGTAAGAGTGGTCTGTTTAACTCAGACACTCTGTTCATCACCACCCCCTTTTCTAAATCGTTTTTGGCCACTATAGGTGTGGCAGGGTATACTCAGACATGAGTCCCTTTCTCACTGCTCCATCAGGATTCAAGCAAGCCGGGCCGAAGAAGGCTGAAATGCCAGAAACCGGTCCCCGGTAGCTTGTCTCCTTTCTGGTGAAGAATTGGCTTGGTAGTTTAGTCTGCCCTGTTCCCATGATGCACTGGGCCAGGGACAGACTGATTTGCATATAGCCAGGTTCTGAGCTCGGATGGGGCAGTGAGATAAATAACGGTGATGGATCAAGCCCTGATCTTTGGACTGGGTAAGAGTGGTCTGTTTAACTCAGACACTCTGTTCATCACCACCCCCTTTTCTAAATCGTTTTTGGCCACTATAGGTGTGGCAGGGTATACTCAGACATGAGTCCCTTTCTCACTGCTCCATCAGGATTCAAGCAAGCCGGGCCGAAGAAGGCTGAAATGCCAGAAACCGGTCCCCGGTAGCTTGTCTCCTTTCTGGTGAAGACTTGGCTTGGTAGTTTAGTCTGCCCTGTTCCCATGATGCACTGGGCCAGGGACAGACTGATTTGCATATAGCCAGGTTCTGAGCTCGGATGGGGCAGTGAGATAAATAACGGTGATGGATCAAGCCCTGATCTTTGGACTGGGTAAGAGTGGTCTGTTTAACTCAGACACTCTGTTCATCACCACCCCCTTTTCTAAATCGTTTTTGGCCACTATAGGTGTGGCAGGGTATACTCAGACATGAGTCCCTTTCTCACTGCTCCATCAGGATTCAAGCAAGCCGGGCCGAAGAAGGCTGAAATGCCAGAAACCGGTCCCCGGTAGCTTGTCTCCTTTCTGGTGAAGAATTGGCTTGGTAGTTTAGTCTGCCCTGTTCCCATGATGCACTGGGCCAGGGACAGACTGATTTGCATATAGCCAGGTTCTGAGCTCGGATGGGGCAGTGAGATAAATAACGGTGATGGATCAAGCCCTGATCTTTGGACTGGGTAAGAGTGGTCTGTTTAACTCAGACACTCTGTTCATCACCACCCCCTTTTCTAAATCGTTTTTGGCCACTATAGGTGTGGCAGGGTATACTCAGACATGAGTCCCTTTCTCACTGCTCCATCAGGATTCAAGCAAGCCGGGCCGAAGAAGGCTGAAATGCCAGAAACCGGTCCCCGGTAGCTTGTCTCCTTTCTGGTGAAGAATTGGCTTGGTAGTTTAGTCTGCCCTGTTCCCATGATGCACTGGGCCAGGGACAGACTGATTTGCATATAGCCAGGTTCTGAGCTCGGATGGGGCAGTGAGATAAATAACGGTGATGGATCAAGCCCTGATCTTTGGACTGGGTAAGAGTGGTCTGTTTAACTCAGACACTCTGTTCATCACCACCCCCTTTTCTAAATCGTTTTTGGCCACTATAGGTGTGGCAGGGTATACTCAGACATGAGTCCCTTTCTCACTGCTCCATCAGGATTCAAGCAAGCCGGGCCGAAGAAGGCTGAAATGCCAGAAACCGGTCCCCGGTAGCTTGTCTCCTTTCTGGTGAAGAATTGGCTTGGTAGTTTAGTCTGCCCTGTTCCCATGATGCACTGGGCCAGGGACAGACTGATTTGCATATAGCCAGGTTCTGAGCTCGGATGGGGCAGTGAGATAAATAACGGTGATGGATCAAGCCCTGATCTTTGGAATGGGTAAGAGTGGTCTGTTTAACTCAGACACTCTGTTCATCACCACCCCCTTTTCTAAATCGTTTTTGGCCACTATAGGTGTGGCAGGGTATACTCAGACATGAGTCCCTTTCTCACTGCTCCATCAGGATTCAAGCAAGCCGGGCCGAAGAAGGCTGAAATGCCAGAAACCGGTCCCCGGTAGCTTGTCTCCTTTCTGGTGAAGAATTGGCTTGGTAGTTTAGTCTGCCCTGTTCCCATGATGCACTGGGCCAGGGACAGACTGATTTGCATATAGCCAGGTTCTGAGCTCGGATGGGGCAGTGAGATAAATAACGGTGATGGATCAAGCCCTGATCTTTGGACTGGGTAAGAGTGGTCTGTTTAACTCAGACACTCTGTTCATCACCACCCCCTTTTCTAAATCGTTTTTGGCCACTATAGGTGTGGCAGGGTATACTCAGACATGAGTCCCTTTCTCACTGCTCCATCAGGATTCAAGCAAGCCGGGCCGAAGAAGGCTGAAATGCCAGAAACCGGTCCCCGGTAGCTTGTCTCCTTTCTGGTGAAGAATTGGCTTGGTAGTTTAGTCTGCCCTGTTCCCATGATGCACTGGGCCAGGGACAGACTGATTTGCATATAGCCAGGTTCTGAGCTCGGATGGGGCAGTGAGATAAATAACGGTGATGGATCAAGCCCTGATCTTTGGACTGGGTAAGAGTGGTCTGTTTAACTCAGACACTCTGTTCATCACCACCCCCTTTTCTAAATCGTTTTTGGCCACTATAGGTGTGGCAGGGTATACTCAGACATGAGTCCCTTTCTCACTGCTCCATCAGGATTCAAGCAAGCCGGGCCGAAGAAGGCTGAAATGCCAGAAACCGGTCCCCGGTAGCTTGTCTCCTTTCTGGTGAAGAATTGGCTTGGTAGTTTAGTCTGCCCTGTTCCCATGATGCACTGGGCCAGGGACAGACTGATTTGCATATAGCCAGGTTCTGAGCTCGGATGGGGCAGTGAGATAAATAACGGTGATGGATCAAGCCCTGATCTTTGGACTGGGTAAGAGTGGTCTGTTTAACTCAGACACTCTGTTCATCACCACCCCCTTTTCTAAATCGTTTTTGGCCACTATAGGTGTGGCAGGGTATACTCAGACATGAGTCCCTTTCTCACTGCTCCATCAGGATTCAAGCAAGCCGGGCCGAAGAAGGCTGAAATGCCAGAAACCGGTCCCCGGTAGCTTGTCTCCTTTCTGGTGAAGAATTGGCTTGGTAGTTTAGTCTGCCCTGTTCCCATGATGCACTGGGCCAGGGACAGACTGATTTGCATATAGCCAGGTTCTGAGCTCGGATGGGGCAGTGAGATAAATAACGGTGATGGATCAAGCCCTGATCTTTGGACTGGGTAAGAGTGGTCTGTTTAACTCAGACACTCTGTTCATCACCACCCCCTTTTCTAAATCGTTTTTGGCCACTATAGGTGTGGCAAGGTATACTCAGACATGAGTCCCTTTCTCACTGCTCCATCAGGATTCAAGCAAGCCGGGCCGAAGAAGGCTGAAATGCCAGAAACCGGTCCCCGGTAGCTTGTCTCCTTTCTGGTGAAGAATTGGCTTGGTAGTTTAGTCTGCCCTGTTCCCATAATGCACTGGGCCAGGGACAGACTGATTTGCATATAGCCAGGTTCTGAGCTCGGATGGGGCAGTGAGATAAATAACGGTGATGGATCAAGCCCTGATCTTTGGACTGGGTAAGAGTGGTCTGTTTAACTCAGACACTCTGTTCATCACCACCCCCTTTTCTAAATCGTTTTTGGCCACTATAGGTGTGGCAGGGTATACTCAGACATGAGTCCCTTTCTCACTGCTCCATCAGGATTCAAGCAAGCCGGGCCGAAGAAGGCTGAAATGCCAGAAACCGGTCCCCGGTAGCTTGTCTCCTTTCTGGTGAAGAATTGGCTTGGTAGTTTAGTCTGCCCTGTTCCCATGATGCACTGGGCCAGGGACAGACTGATTTGCATATAGCCAGGTTCTGAGCTCGGATGGGGCAGTGAGATAAATAACGGTGATGGATCAAGCCCTGATCTTTGGACTGGGTAAGAGTGGTCTGTTTAACTCAGACACTCTGTTCATCACCACCCCCTTTTCTAAATCGTTTTTGGCCACTATAGGTGTGGCAGGGTATACTCAGACATGAGTCCCTTTCTCACTGCTCCATCAGGATTCAAGCAAGCCGGGCCGAAGAAGGCTGAAATGCCAGAAACCGGTCCCCGGTAGCTTGTCTCCTTTCTGGTGAAGAATTGGCTTGGTAGTTTAGTCTGCCCTGTTCCCATGATGCACTGGGCCAGGGACAGACTGATTTGCATATAGCCAGGTTCTGAGCTCGGATGGAGCAGTGAGATAAATAACGGTGATGGATCAAGCCCTGATCTTTGGACTGGGTAAGAGTGGTCTGTTTAACTCAGACACTCTGTTCATCACCACCCCCTTTTCTAAATCGTTTTTGGCCACTATACGTGTGGCAGGGTATACTCAGACATGAGTCCCTTTCTCACTGCTCCATCAGGATTCAAGCAAGCCGGGCCGAAGAAGGCTGAAATGCCAGAAACCGGTCCCCGGTAGCTTGTCTCCTTTCTGGTGAAGAATTGGCTTGGTAGTTTAGTCTGCCCTGTTCCCATGATGCACTGGGCCAGGGACAGACTGATTTGCATATAGCCAGGTTCTGAGCTCGGATGGGGCAGTGAGATAAATAACGGTGATGGATCAAGCCCTGATCTTTGGACTGGGTAAGAGTGGTCTGTTTAACTCAGACACTCTGTTCATCACCACCCCCTTTTCTAAATCGTTTTTGGCCACTATAGGTGTGGCAGGGTATACTCAGACATGAGTCCCTTTCTCACTGCTCCATCAGGATTCAAGCAAGCCGGGCCGAAGAAGGCTGAAATGCCAGAAACCGGTCCCCGGTAGCTTGTCTCCTTTCTGGTGAAGAATTGGCTTGGTAGTTTAGTCTGCCCTGTTCCCATGATGCACTGGGCCAGGGACAGACTGATTTGCATATAGCCAGGTTCTGAGCTCGGATGGGGCAGTGAGATAAATAACGGTGATGGATCAAGCCCTGATCTTTGGACTGGGTAAGAGTGGTCTGTTTAACTCAGACACTCTGTTCATCACCACCCCCTTTTCTAAATCGTTTTTGGCCACTATAGGTGTGGCAGGGTATACTCAGACATGAGTCCCTTTCTCACTGCTCCATCAGGATTCAAGCAAGCCGGGCCGAAGAAGGCTGAAATGCCAGAAACCGGTCCCCGGTAGCTTGTCTCCTTTCTGGTAAAGAATTGGCTTGGTAGTTTAGTCTGCCCTGTTCCCATGATGCACTGGGCCAGGGACAGACTGATTTGCATATAGCCAGGTTCTGAGCTCGGATGGGGCAGTGAGATAAATAACGGTGATGGATCAAGCCCTGATCTTTGGACTGGGTAAGAGTGGTCTGTTTAACTCAGACACTCTGTTCATCACCACCCCCTTTTCTAAATCGTTTTTGGCCACTATAGGTGTGGCAGGGTATACTCAGACATGAGTCCCTTTCTCACTGCTCCATCAGGATTCAAGCAAGCCGGGCCGAAGAAGGCTGAAATGCCAGAAACCGGTCCCCGGTAGCTTCTCTCCTTTCTGGTGAAGAATTGGCTTGGTAGTTTAGTCTGCCCTGTTCCCATGATGCACTGGGCCAGGGACAGACTGATTTGCATATAGCCAGGTTCTGAGCTCGGATGGGGCAGTGAGATAAATAACGGTGATGGATCAAGCCCTGATCTTTGGACTGGGTAAGAGTGGTCTGTTTAACTCAGACACTCTGTTCATCACCACCCCCTTTTCTAAATCGTTTTTGGCCACTATAGGTGTGGCAGGGTATACTCAGACATGAGTCCCTTTCTCACTGCTCCATCAGGATTCAAGCAAGCCGGGCCGAAGAAGGCTGAAATGCCAGAAACCGGTCCCCGGTAGCTTGTCTCCTTTCTGGTGAAGAATTAGCTTGGTAGTTTAGTCTGCCCTGTTCCCATGATGCACTGGGCCAGGGACAGACTGATTTGCATATAGCCAGGTTCTGAGCTCGGATGGGGCAGTGAGATAAATAACGGTGATGGATCAAGCCCTGATCTTTGGACTGGGTAAGAGTGGTCTGTTTAACTCAGACACTCTGTTCATCACCACCCCCTTTTCTAAATCGTTTTTGGCCACTATAGGTGTGGCAGGGTATACTCAGACATGAGTCCCTTTCTCACTGCTCCATCAGGATTCAAGCAAGCCGGGCCGAAGAAGGCTGAAATGCCAGAAACCGGTCCCCGGTAGCTTGTCTCCTTTCTGGTGAAGAATTGGCTTGGTAGTTTAGTCTGCCCTGTTCCCATGATGCACTGGGCCAGGGACAGACTGATTTGCATATAGCCAGGTTCTGAGCTCGGATGGGGCAGTGAGATAAATAACGGTGATGGATCAAGCCCTGATCTTTGGACTGGGTAAGAATGGTCTGTTTAACTCAGACACTCTGTTCATCACCACCCCCTTTTCTAAATCGTTTTTGGCCACTATAGGTGTTGCAGGGTATACTCAGACATGAGTCCCTTTCTCACTGCTCCATCAGGATTCAAGCAAGCCGGGCCGAAGAAGGCTGAAATGCCAGAAACCGGTCCCCGGTAGCTTGTCTCCTTTCTGGTGAAGAATTGGCTTGGTAGTTTAGTCTGCCCTGTTCCCATGATGCACTGGGCCAGGGACAGACTGATTTGCATATAGCCAGGTTCTGAGCTCGGATGGGGCAGTGAGATAAATAACGGTGATGGATCAAGCCCTGATCTTTGGACTGGGTAAGAGTGGTCTGCTTAACTCAGACACTCTGTTCATCACCACCCCCTTTTCTAAATCGTTTTTGGCCACTATAGGTGTGGCAGGGTATACTCAGACATGAGTCCCTTTCTCACTGCTCCATCAGGATTCAAGCAAGCCGGGCCGAAGAAGGCTGAAATGCCAGAAACCGGTCCCCGGTAGCTTGTCTCCTTTCTGGTGAAGAATTGGCTTGGTAGTTTAGTCTGCCCTGTTCCCATGATGCACTGGGCCAGGGACAGACTGATTTGCATATAGCCAGGTTCTGAGCTCGGATGGGGCAGTGAGATAAATAACGGTGATGGATCAAGCCCTGATCTTTGGACTGGGTAAGAGTGGTCTGTTTAACTCAGACACTCTGTTCATCACCACCCCCTTTTCTAAATCGTTTTTGGCCACTATAGGTGTGGCAGGGTATACTCAGACATGAGTCCCTTTCTCACTGCTCCATCAGGATTCAAGCAAGCCGGGCCGAAGAAGGCTGAAATGCCAGAAACCGGTCCCCGGTAGCTTGTCTCCTTTCTGGTGAAGAATTGGCTTGGTAGTTTAGTCTGCCCTGTTCCCATGATGCACTGGGCCAGGGACAGACTGATTTGCATATAGCCAGGTTCTGAGCTCGGATGGGGCAGTGAGATAAATAACGGTGATGGATCAAGCCCTGATCTTTGGACTGGGTAAGAGTGGTCTGTTTAACTCAGACACTCCGTTCATCACCACCCCCTTTTCTAAATCGTTTTTGGCCACTATAGGTGTGGCAGGGTATACTCAGACATGAGTCCCTTTCTCACTGCTCCATCAGGATTCAAGCAAGCCGGGCCGAAGAAGGCTGAAATGCCAGAAACCGGTCCCCGGTAGCTTGTCTCCTTTCTGGTGAAGAATTGGCTTGGTAGTTTAGTCTGCCCTGTTCCCATGATGCACTGGGCCAGGGACAGACTGATTTGCATATAGCCAGGTTCTGAGCTCGGATGGGGCAGTGAGATAAATAACGGTGATGGATCAAGCCCTGATCTTTGGACTGGGTAAGAGTGGTCTGTTTAACTCAGACACTCTGTTCATCACCACCCCCTTTTCTAAATCGTTTTTGGCCACTATAGGTGTGGCAGGGTATACTCAGACATGAGTCCCTTTCTCACTGCTCCATCAGGATTCAAGCAAGCCGGGCCGAAGAAGGCTGAAATGCCAGAAACCGGTCCCCGGTAGCTTGCCTCCTTTCTGGTGAAGAATTGGCTTGGTAGTTTAGTCTGCCCTGTTCCCATGATGCACTGGGCCAGGGACAGACTGATTTGCATATAGCCAGGTTCTGAGCTCGGATGGGGCAGTGAGATAAATAACGGGGATGGATCAAGCCCTGATCTTTGGACTGGGTAAGAGTGGTCTGTTTAACTCAGACACTCTGTTCATCACCACCCCCTTTTCTAAATCGTTTTTGGCCACTATAGGTGTGGCAGGGTATACTCAGACATGAGTCCCTTTCTCACTGCTCCATCAGGATTCAAGCAAGCCGGGCCGAAGAAGGCTGAAATGCCAGAAACCGGTAGCTTGTCTCCTTTCTGGTGAAGAATTGGCTTGGTAGTTTAGTCTGCCCTGTTCCCATGATGCACTGGGCCAGGGACAGACTGATTTGCATATAGCCAGGTTCTGAGCTCGGATGGGGCAGTGAGATAAATAACGGTGATGGATCAAGCCCTGATCTTTGGACTGGGTAAGAGTGGTCTGTTTAACTCAGACACTCTGTTCATCACCACCCCCTTTTCTAAATCGTTTTTGGCCACTATAGGTGTGGCAGGGTATACTCAGACATGAGTCCCTTTCTCACTGCTCCATCAGGATTCAAGCAAGCCGGGCCGAAGAAGGCTGAAATGCCAGAAACCGGTCCCCGGTAGCTTGTCTCCTTTCTGGTGAAGAATTGGCTTGGTAGTTTAGTCTGCCCTGTTCCCATGATGCACTGGGCCAGAGACAGACTGATTTGCATATAGCCAGGTTCTGAGCTCGGATGGGGCAGTGAGATAAATAACGGTGATGGATCAAGCCCTGATCTTTGGACTGGGTAAGAGTGGTCTGTTTAACTCAGACACTCTGTTCATCACCACCCCCTTTTCTAAATCGTTTTTGGCCACTATAGGTGTGGCAGGGTATACTCAGACATGAGTCCCTTTCTCACTGCTCCATCAGGATTCAAGCGAGCCGGGCCGAAGAAGGCTGAAATGCCAGAAACCGGTCCCCGGTAGCTTGTCTCCTTTCTGGTGAAGAATTGGCTTGGTAGTTTAGTCTGCCCTGTTCCCATGATGCACTGGGCCAGGGACAGACTGATTTGCATATAGCCAGGTTCTGAGCTCGGATGGGGCAGTGAGATAAATAACGGTGATGGATCAAGCCCTGATCTTTGGACTGGGTAAGAGTGGTCTGTTTAACTCAGACACTCTGTTCATCACCACCCCCTTTTCTAAATCGTTTTTGGCCACTATAGGTGTGGCAGGGTATACTCAGACATGAGTCCCTTTCTCACTGCTCCATCAGGATTCAAGCAAGCCGGGCCGAAGAAGGCTGAAATGCCAGAAACCGGTCCCCGGTAGCTTGTCTCCTTTCTGGTGAAGAATTGGCTTGGTAGTTTAGTCTGCCCTGTTCCCATGATGCACTGGGCCAGGGACAGACTGATTTGCATATAGCCAGGTTCTGAGCTTGGATGGGGCAGTGAGATAAATAACGGTGATGGATCAAGCCCTGATCTTTGGACTGGGTAAGAGTGGTCTGTTTAACTCAGACACTCTGTTCATCACCACCCCCTTTTCTAAATCGTTTTTGGCCACTATAGGTGTGGCAGGGTATACTCAGACATGAGTCCCTTTCTCACTGCTGCATCAGGATTCAAGCAAGCCGGGCCGAAGAAGGCTGAAATGCCAGAAACCGGTCCCCGGTAGCTTGTCTCCTTTCTGGTGAAGAATTGGCTTGGTAGTTTAGTCTGCCCTGTTCCCATGATGCACTGGGCCAGGGACAGACTGATTTGCATATAGCCAGGTTCTGAGCTCGGATGGGCCAGTGAGATAAATAACGGTGATGGATCAAGCCCTGATCTTTGGACTGGGTAAGAGTGGTCTGTTTAACTCAGACACTCTGTTCATCACCACCCCCTTTTCTAAATCGTTTTTGGCCACTATAGGTGTGGCAGGGTATACTCAGACATGAGTCCCTTTCTCACTGCTCCATCAGGATTCAAGCAAGCCGGGCCGAAGAAGGCTGAAATGCCAGAAACCGGTCCCCGGTAGCTTGTCTCCTTTCTGGTGAAGAATTGGCTTGGTAGTTTAGTCTGCCCTGTTCCCATGATGCACTGGGCCAGGGACGGACTGATTTGATTATAGCCAGGTTCTGAGCTCGGATGGGGCAGTGAGATAAATAACGGTGATGGATCAAGCCCTGATCTTTGGACTGGGTAAGAGTGGTCTGTTTAACTCAGACACTCTGTTCATCACCACCCCCTTTTCTAAATCGTTTTTGGCCACTATAGGTGTGGCAGGGTATACTCAGACATGAGTCCCTTTCTCACTGCTCCATCAGGTTTCAAGCAAGCCGGGCCGAAGAAGGCTGAAATGCCAGAAACCGGTCCCCGGTAGCTTGTCTCCTTTCTGGTGAAGAATTGGCTTGGTAGTTTAGTCTGCCCTGTTCCCATGATGCACTGGGCCAGGGACAGACTGATTTGCATATAGCCAGGTTCTGAGCTCGGATGGGGCAGTGAGATAAATAACGGTGATGGATCAAGCCCTGATCTTTGGACTGGGTAAGAGTGGTCTGTTTAACTCAGACACTCTGTTCATCACCACCCCCTTTTCTAAATCGTTTTTGGCCACTATAGGTGTGGCAGGGTATACTCAGACATGAGTCCCTTTCTCACTGCTCCATCAGGATTCAAGCGAGCCGGGCCGAAGAAGGCTGAAATGCCAGAAACCGGTCCCCGGTAGCTTGTCTCCTTTCTGGTGAAGTATTGGCTTGGTAGTTTAGTCTGCCCTGTTCCCATGATGCACTGGGCCAGGGACAGACTGATTTGCATATAGCCAGGTTCTGAGCTCGGATGGGGCAGTGAGATAAATAACGGTGATGGATCAAGCCCTGATCTTTGGACTGGGTAAGAGTGGTCTGTTTAACTCAGACACTCTGTTCATCACCACCCCCTTTTCTAAATCGTTTTTGGCCACTATAGGTGTGGCAGGGTATACTCAGACATGAGTCCCTTTCTCACTGCTCCATCAGGATTCAAGCAAGCCGGGCCGAAGAAGGCTGAAATGCCAGAAACCGGTCCCCGGTAGCTTGTCTCCTTTCTGGTGAAGAATTGGCTTGGTAGTTTAGTCTGCCCTGTTCCCATGATGCACTGGGCCAGGGACAGACTGATTTGCATATAGCCAGGTTCTGAGCTCGGATGGGGCAGTGAGATAAATAACGGTGATGGATCAAGCCCTGATCTTTGGACTGGGTAAGAGTGGTCTGTTTAACTCAGACACTCTGTTCATCACCACCCCCTTTTCTAAATCGTTTTTGGCCACTATAGGTGTGGCAGGGTATACTCAGACATGAGTCCCTTTCTCACTGCTCCATCAGGATTCAAGCAAGCCGGGCCGAAGAAGGCTGAAATGCCAGAAACCGGTCCCCGGTAGCTTGTCTCCTTTCTGGTGAAGAATTGGCTTGGTAGTTTAGTCTGCCCTGTTCCCATGATGCACTGGGCCAGGGACAGACTGATTTGCATATAGCCAGGTTCTGAGCTCGGATGGGGCAGTGAGATAAATAACGGTGATGGATCAAGCCCTGATCTTTGGACTGGGTAAGAGTGGTCTGTTTAACTCAGACACTCTGTTCATCACCACCCCCTTTTCTAAATCGTTTTTGGCCACTTTAGGTGTGGCAGGGTATACTCAGACATGAGTCCCTTTCTCACTGCTCCATCAGGATTCAAGCAAGCCGGGCCGAAGAAGGCTGAAATGCCAGAAACCGGTCCCCGGTAGCTTGTCTCCTTTCTGGTGAAGAATTGGCTTGGTAGTTTAGTCTGCCCTGTTCCCATGATGCACTGGGCCAGGGACAGACTGATTTGCATATAGCCAGGTTCTGAGCTTGGATGGGGCAGTGAGATAAATAACGGTGATGGATCAAGCCCTGATCTTTGGACTGGGTAAGAGTGGTCTGTTTAACTCAGACACTCTGTTCATCACCACCCCCTTTTCTAAATCGTTTTTGGCCACTATAGGTGTGGCAGGGTATACTCAGACATGAGTCCCTTTCTCACTGCTCCATCAGGATTCAAGCAAGCCGGGCCGAAGAAGGCTGAAATGCCAGAAACCGGTCCCCGGTAGCTTGTCTCCTTTCTGGTGAAGAATTGGCTTGGTAGTTTAGTCTGCCCTGTTCCCATGATGCACTGGGCCAGGGACAGACTGATTTGCATATAGCCAGGTTCTGAGCTCGGATGGGGCAGTGAGATAAATAACGGTGATGGATCAAGCCCTGATCTTTGGACTGGGTAAGAGTGGTCTGTTTAACTCAGACACTCTGTTCATCACCACCCCCTTTTCTAAATTGTTTTTGGCCACTATAGGTGTGGCAGGGTATACTCAGACATGAGTCCCTTTCTCACTGCTCCATTAGGATTCAAGCAAGCCGGGCCGAAGAAGGCTGAAATGCCAGAAACCGGTCCCCGGTAGCTTGTCTCCTTTCTGGTGAAGAATTGGCTTGGTAGTTTAGTCTGCCCTGTTCCCATGATGCACTGGGCCAGGGACAGACTGATTTGCATATAGCCAGGTTCTGAGCTTGGATGGGGCAGTGAGATAAATAACGGTGATGGATCAAGCCCTGATCTTTGGACTGGGTAAGAGTGGTCTGTTTAACTCAGACACTCTGTTCATCACCACCCCCTTTTCTAAATCGTTTTTGGCCACTATAGGTGTGGCAGGGTATACTCAGACATGAGTCCCTTTCTCACTGCTCCATCAGGATTCAAGCAAGCCGGGCCGAAGAAGGCTGAAATGCCAGAAACCGGTCCCCGGTAGCTTGTCTCCTTTCTGGTGAAGAATTGGCTTGGTAGTTTAGTCTGCCCTGTTCCCATGATGCACTGGGCCAGGGACAGACTGATTTGCATATAGCCAGGTTCTGAGCTCGGATGGGCCAGTGAGATAAATAACGGTGATGGATCAAGCCCTGATCTTTGGACTGGGTAAGAGTGGTCTGTTTAACTCAGACACTCTGTTCATCACCACCCCCTTTTCTAAATCGTTTTTGGCCACTATAGGTGTGGCAGGGTATACTCAGACATGAGTCCCTTTCTCACTGCTCCATCAGGATTCAAGCAAGCCGGGCCGAAGAAGGCTGAAATGCCAGAAACCGGTCCCCGGTAGCTTGTCTCCTTTCTGGTGAAGAATTGGCTTGGTAGTTTAGTCTGCCCTGTTCCCATGATGCACTGGGCCAGGGACGGACTGATTTGATTATAGCCAGGTTCTGAGCTCGGATGGGGCAGTGAGATAAATAACGGTGATGGATCAAGCCCTGATCTTTGGGCTGGGTAAGAGTGGTCTGTTTAACTCAGACACTCTGTTCATCACCACCCCCTTTTCTAAATCGTTTTTGGCCACTATAGGTGTGGCAGGGTATACTCAGACATGAGTCCCTTTCTCACTGCTCCATCAGGATTCAAGCAAGCCGGGCCGAAGAAGGCTGAAATGCCAGAAACCGGTCCCCGGTAGCTTGTCTCCTTTCTGGTGAAGAATTGGCTTGGTAGTTTAGTCTGCCCTGTTCCCATGATGCACTGGGCCAGGGACAGACTGATTTGCATATAGCCAGGTTCTGAGCTCGGATGGGGCAGTGAGATAAATAACGGTGATGGATCAAGCCCTGATCTTTGGACTGGGTAAGAGTGGTCTGTTTAACTCAGACACTCTGTTCATCACCACCCCCTTTTCTAAATCGTTTTTGGCCACTATAGGTGTGGCAGGGTATACTCAGACATGAGTCCCTTTCTCACTGCTCCATCAGGATTCAAGCAAGCCGGGCCGAAGAAGGCTGAAATGCCAGAAACCGGTCCCCGGTAGCTTGTCTCCTTTCTGGTGAAGAATTGGCTTGGTAGTTTAGTCTGCCCTGTTCCCATGATGCACTGGGCCAGGGACAGACTGATTTGCATATAGCCAGGTTCTGAGCTCGGATGGGGCAGTGAGATAAATAACGGTGATGGATCAAGCCCTGATCTTTGGACTGGGTAAGAGTGGTCTGTTTAACTCAGACACTCTGTTCATCACCACCCCCTTTTCTAAATCGTTTTTGGCCACTTTAGGTGTGGCAGGGTATACTCAGACATGAGTCCCTTTCTCACTTTTCCATCAGGATTCAAGCAAGCCGGGCCGAAGAAGGCTGAAATGCCAGAAACCGGTCCCCGGTAGCTTGTCTCCTTTCTGGTGAAGAATTGGCTTGGTAGTTTAGTCTGCCCTGTTCCCATGATGCACTGGGCCAGGGACAGACTGATTTGCATATAGCCAGGTTCTGAGCTCGGATGGGGCAGTGAGATAAATAACGGTGATGGATCAAGCCCTGATCTTTGGACTGGGTTAGAGTGGTCTGCTTAACTCAGACACTCTGTTCATCACCACCCCCTTTTCTAAATCGTTTTTGGCCACTTTAGGTGTGGCAGGGTATACTCAGACATGAGTCCCTTTCTCACTGCTCCATCAGGATTCAAGCAAGCCGGGCCGAAGAAGGCTGAAATGCCAGAAACCGGTCCCCGGTAGCTTGTCTCCTTTCTGGTGAAGAATTGGCTTGGTAGTTTAGTCTGCCCTGTTCCCATGATGCACTGGGCCAGGGACAGACTGATTTGCATATAGCCAGGTTCTGAGCTTGGATGGGGCAGTGAGATAAATAACGGTGATGGATCAAGCCCTGATCTTTGGACTGGGTAAGAGTGGTCTGTTTAACTCAGACACTCTGTTCATCACCACCCCCTTTTCTAAATCGTTTTTGGCCACTATAGGTGTGGCAGGGTATACTCAGACATGAGTCCCTTTCTCACTGCTCCATCAGGATTCAAGCAAGCCGGGCCGAAGAAGGCTGAAATGCCAGAAACCGGTCCCCGGTAGCTTGTCTCCTTTCTGGTGAAGAATTGGCTTGGTAGTTTAGTCTGCCCTGTTCCCATGATGCACTGGGCCAGGGACAGACTGATTTGCATATAGCCAGGTTCTGAGCTCGGATGGGGCAGTGAGATAAATAACGGTGATGGATCAAGCCCTGATCTTTGGACTGGGTAAGAGTGGTCTGTTTAACTCAGACACTCTGTTCATCACCACCCCCTTTTCTAAATCTTTTTTGGCCACTATAGGTGTGGCAGGGTATACTCAGACATGAGTCCCTTTCTCACTGCTCCATCAGGATTCAAGCAAGCCGGGCCGAAGAAGGCTGAAATGCCAGAAACCGGTCCCCGGTAGCTTGTCTCCTTTCTGGTGAAGAATTGGCTTGGTAGTTTAGTCTGCCCTGTTCCCATGATGCACTGGGCCAGGGACAGACTGATTTGCATATAGCCAGGTTCTGAGCTCGGATGGGGCAGTGAGATAAATAACGGTGATGGATCAAGCCCTGATCTTTGGACTGGGTAAGAGTGGTCTGTTTAACTCAGACACTCTGTTCATCACCACCCCCTTTTCTAAATCGTTTTTGGCCACTATAGGTGTGGCAGGGTATACTCAGACATGAGTCCCTTTCTCACTGCTCCATCAGGATTCAAGCAAGCCGGGCCGAAGAAGGCTGAAATGCCAGAAACCGGTCCCCGGTAGCTTGTCTCCTTTCTGGTGAAGAATTGGCTTGGTAGTTTAGTCTGCCCTGTTCCCATGATGCACTGGGCCAGGGACAGACTGATTTGCATATAGCCAGGTTCTGAGCTCGGATGGAGCAGTGAGATAAATAACGGCGATGGATCAAGCCCTGATCTTTGGACTGGGTAAGAGTGGTCTGTTTAACTCAGACACTCTGTTCATCACCACCCCCTTTTCTAAATCGTTTTTGGCCACTATAGGTGTGGCAGGGTATACTCAGACATGAGTCCCTTTCTCACTGCTCCATCAGGATTCAAGCAAGCCGGGCCGAAGAAGGCTGAAATGCCAGAAACCGGTCCCCGGTAGCTTGTCTCCTTTCTGGTGAAGAATTGGCTTGGTAGTTTAGTCTGCCCTGTTCCCATGATGCACTGGGCCAGGGACAGACTGATTTGCATATAGCCAGGTTCTTAGCTCGGATGGGGCAGTGAGATAAATAACGGTGATGGATCAAGCCCTGATCTTTGGACTGGGTAAGAGTGGTCTGTTTAACTCAGACACTCTGTTCATCACCACCCCCTTTTCTAAATCGTTTTTGGCCACTATAGGTGTGGCAGGGTATACTCAGACATGAGTCCCTTTCTCACTGCTCCATCAGGATTCAAGCAAGCCGGGCCGAAGAAGGCTGAAATGCCAGAAACCGGTCCCCGGTAGCTTGTCTCCTTTCTGGTGAAGAATTGGCTTGGTAGTTTAGTCTGCCCTGTTCACAAGATGCACTGGGCCAGGGACAGACTGATTTGCATATAGCCAGGTTCTGAGCTCGGATGGGGCAGTGAGATAAATAACGGTGATGGATCAAGCCCTGATTTTTGGACTGGGTAAGAGTGGTCTGTTTAACTCAGACAATCTGTTCATCTCCACCCCCTTTTCTAAATCGTTTTTGGCCACTATAGGTGTGTCAGGGTATACTCAGACATGAGTCCCTTTCTCACTGCTCCATCAGGATTCAAGCAAGCCGGGCCGAAGAAGGCTGAAATGCCAGAAACCGGTCCCCGGTAGCTTGTCTCCTTTCTGGTGAAGAATTGGCTTGGTAGTTTAGTCTGCCCTGTTCCCATGATGCACTGGGCCAGGGACAGACTGATTTGCATATAGCCAGGTTCTGAGCTCGGATGGGGCAGTGAGATAAATAACGGTGATGGATCAAGCCCTGATCTTTGGACTGGGTAAGAGTGGTCTGTTTAACTCAGACACTCTGTTCATCACCACCCCCTTTTCTAAATCGTTTTTGGCCACTATAGGTGTGGCAGGGTATACTCAGACATGAGTCCCTTTCTCACTGCTCCATCAGGATTCAAGCAAGCCGGGCCGAAGAAGGCTGAAATGCCAGAAACCGGTCCCCGGTAGCTTGTCTCCTTTCTGGTGAAGAATTGGCTTGGTAGTTTAGTCTGCCCTGTTCCCATGATGCACTGGGCCAGGGACAGACTGATTTGCATATAGCCAGGTTCAGAGCTCGGATGGGGCAGTGAGATAAATAACGGTGATGGATCAAGCCCTGATCTTTGGACTGGGTAAGAGTGGTCTGTTTAACTCAGACACTCTGTTTATCACCACCCCCTTTTCTAAATCGTTTTTGGCCACTATAGGTGTGGCAGGGTATACTCAGACATGAGTCCCTTTCTCACTGCTCCATCAGGATTCAAGCAAGCCGGGCCGAAGAAGGCTGAAATGCCAGAAACCGGTCCCCGGTAGCTTGTCTCCTTTCTGGTGAAGAATTGGCTTGGTAGTTTAGTCTGCCCTGTTCCCATGATGCACTGGGCCAGGGACAGACTGATTTGCATATAGCCAGGTTCTGAGCTCGGATGGGGCAGTGAGATAAATAACGGTGATGGATCAAGCCCTGATCTTTGGACTGGGTAAGAGTGGTCTGTTTAACTCAGACACTCTGTTCATCACCACCCCCTTTTCTAAATCGTTTTTGGCCACTATAGGTGTGGCAGGGTATACTCAGACATGAGTCCCTTTCTCACTGCTCCATCAGGATTCAAGCAAGCCGGGCCGAAGAAGGCTGAAATGCCAGAAACCGGTCCCCGGTAGCTTGTCTCCTTTCTGGTGAAGAATTGGCTTGGTAGTTTAGTCTGCCCTGTTCCCATGATGCACTGGGCCAGGGACAGACTGATTTGCATATAGCCAGGTTCTGAGCTCGGATGGGGCAGTGAGATAAATAACGGTGATGGATCAAGCCCTGATCTTTGGACTGGGTAAGAGTGGTCTGTTTAACTCAGACACTCTGTTCATCACCACCCCCTTTTCTAAATCGTTTTTGGCCACTATAGGTGTGGCAGGGTATACTCAGACATGAGTCCCTTTCTCACTGCTCCATCAGGATTCAAGCAAGCCGGGCCGAAGAAGGCTGAAATGCCAGAAACCGGTCCCCGGTAGCTTGTCTCCTTTCTGGTGAAGAATTGGCTTGGTAGTTTAGTCTGCCCTGTTCCCATGATGCACTGGGCCAGGGACAGACTGATTTGAATATAGCCAGGTTCTGAGCTCGGATGGGGCAGTGAGATAAATAACGGTGATGGATCAAGCCCTGATCTTTGGACTGGGTAAGAGTGGTCTGTTTAACTCAGACACTCTGTTCATCACCACCCCCTTTTCTAAATCGTTTTTGGCCACTATAGGTGTGGCAGGGTATACTCAGACATGAGTCCCTTTCTCACTGCTCCATCAGGATTCAAGCAAGCCGGGCCGAAGAAGGCTGAAATGCCAGAAACCGGTCCCCGGTAGCTTGTCTCCTTTCTGGTGAAGAATTGGCTTGGTAGTTTAGTCTGCCCTGTTCCCATGATGCACTGGGCCAGGGACAGACTGATTTGCATATAGCCAGGTTCTGAGCTCGGATGGGGCAGTGAGATAAATAACGGTGATGGATCAAGCCCTGATCTTTGGACTGGGTAAGAGTGGTCTGTTTAACTCAGACACTCTGTTCATCACCACCCCCTTTTCTAAATCGTTTTTGGCCACTTTAGGTGTGGCAGGGTATACTCAGACATGAGTCCCTTTCTCACTGCTCCATCAGGATTCAAGCAAGCCGGGCCGAAGAAGGCTGAAATGCCAGAAACCGGTCCCCGGTAGCTTGTCTCCTTTCTGGTGAAGAATTGGCTTGGTAGTTTAGTCTGCCCTGTTCCCATGATGCACTGGGCCAGGGACAGACTGATTTGCATATAGCCAGGTTCTGAGCTTGGATGGGGCAGTGAGATAAATAACGGTGATGGATCAAGCCCTGATCTTTGGACTGGGTAAGAGTGGTCTGTTTAACTCAGACACTCTGTTCATCACCACCCCCTTTTCTAAATCGTTTTTGGCCACTATAGGTGTGGCAGGGTATACTCAGACATGAGTCCCTTTCTCACTGCTCCATCAGGATTCAAGCAAGCCGGGCCGAAGAAGGCTGAAATGCCAGAAACCGGTCCCCGGTAGCTTGTCTCCTTTCTGGTGAAGAATTGGCTTGGTAGTTTAGTCTGCCCTGTTCCCATGATGCACTGGGCCAGGGACAGACTGATTTGCATATAGCCAGGTTCTGAGCTCGGATGGGGCAGTGAGATAAATAACGGTGATGGATCAAGCCCTGATCTTTGGACTGGGTAAGAGTGGTCTGTTTAACTCAGACACTCTGTTCATCACCACCCCCTTTTCTAAATCGTTTTTGGCCACTATAGGTGTGGCAGGGTATACTCAGACATGAGTCCCTTTCTCACTGCTCCATCAGGATTCAAGCAAGCCGGGCCGAAGAAGGCTGAAATGCCAGAAACCGGTCCCCGGTAGCTTGTCTCCTTTCTGGTGAAGAATTGGCTTGGTAGTTTAGTCTGCCCTGTTCCCATGATGCACTGGGCCAGGGACAGACTGATTTGCATATAGCCAGGTTCTGAGCTCGGATGGGGCAGTGAGATAAATAACGGTGATGGATCAAGCCCTGATCTTTGGACTGGGTAAGAGTGGTCTGTTTAACTCAGACACTCTGTTCATCACCACCCCCTTTTCTAAATCGTTTTTGGCCACTTTAGGTGTGGCAGGGTATACTCAGACATGAGTCCCTTTCTCACTGCTCCATCAGGATTCAAGCAAGCCGGGCCGAAGAAGGCTGAAATGCCAGAAACCGGTCCCCGGTAGCTTGTCTCCTTTTTGGTGAAGAATTGGCTTGGTAGTTTAGTCTGCCCTGTTCCCATGATGCACTGGGCCAGGGACAGACTGATTTGCATATAGCCAGGTTCTGAGCTTGGATGGGGCAGTGAGATAAATAACGGTGATGGATCAAGCCCTGATCTTTGGACTGGGTAAGAGTGGTCTGTTTAACTCAGACACTCTGTTCATCACCACCCCCTTTTCTAAATCGTTTTTGGCCACTATAGGTGTGGCAGGGTATACTCAGACATGAGTCCCTTTCTCACTGCTCCATCAGGATTCAAGCAAGCCGGGCCGAAGAAGGCTGAAATGCCAGAAACCGGTCCCCGGTAGCTTGTCTCCTTTCTGGTGAAGAATTGGCTTGGTAGTTTAGTCTGCCCTGTTCCCATGATGCACTGGGCCAGGGACAGACTGATTTGCATATAGCCAGGTTCTGAGCTCGGATGGGGCAGTGAGATAAATAACGGTGATGGATCAAGCCCTGATCTTTGGACTGGGTAAGAGTGGTCTGTTTAACTCAGACACTCTGTTCATCACCACCCCCTTTTCTAAATCTTTTTTGGCCACTATAGGTGTGGCAGGGTATACTCAGACATGAGTCCCTTTCTCACTGCTCCATCAGGATTCAAGCAAGCCGGGCCGAAGAAGGCTGAAATGCCAGAAACCGGTCCCCGGTAGCTTGTCTCCTTTCTGGTGAAGAATTGGCTTGGTAGTTTAGTCTGCCCTGTTCCCATGATGCACTGGGCCAGGGACAGACTGATTTGCATATAGCCAGGTTCTGAGCTCGGATGGGGCAGTGAGATAAATAACGGTGATGGATCAAGCCCTGATCTTTGGACTGGGTAAGAGTGGTCTGTTTAACTCAGACACTCTGTTCATCACCACCCCCTTTTCTAAATCGTTTTTGGCCACTATAGGTGTGGCAGGGTATACTCAGACATGAGTCCCTTTCTCACTGCTCCATCAGGATTCAAGCAAGCCGGGCCGAAGAAGGCTGAAATGCCAGAAACCGGTCCCCGGTAGCTTGTCTCCTTTCTGGTGAAGAATTGGCTTGGTAGTTTAGTCTGCCCTGTTCCCATGATGCACTGGGCCAGGGACAGACTGATTTGCATATAGCCAGGTTCTGAGCTCGGATGGAGCAGTGAGATAAATAACGGCGATGGATCAAGCCCTGATCTTTGGACTGGGTAAGAGTGGTCTGTTTAACTCAGACACTCTGTTCATCACCACCCCCTTTTCTAAATCGTTTTTGGCCACTATAGGTGTGGCAGGGTATACTCAGACATGAGTCCCTTTCTCACTGCTCCATCAGGATTCAAGCAAGCCGGGCCGAAGAAGGCTGAAATGCCAGAAACCGGTCCCCGGTAGCTTGTCTCCTTTCTGGTGAAGAATTGGCTTGGTAGTTTAGTCTGCCCTGTTCCCATGATGCACTGGGCCAGGGACAGACTGATTTGCATATAGCCAGGTTCTTAGCTCGGATGGGGCAGTGAGATAAATAACGGTGATGGATCAAGCCCTGATCTTTGGACTGGGTAAGAGTGGTCTGTTTAACTCAGACACTCTGTTCATCACCACCCCCTTTTCTAAATCGTTTTTGGCCACTATAGGTGTGGCAGGGTATACTCAGACATGAGTCCCTTTCTCACTGCTCCATCAGGATTCAAGCAAGCCGGGCCGAAGAAGGCTGAAATGCCAGAAACCGGTCCCCGGTAGCTTGTCTCCTTTCTGGTGAAGAATTGGCTTGGTAGTTTAGTCTGCCCTGTTCACAAGATGCACTGGGCCAGGGACAGACTGATTTGCATATAGCCAGGTTCTGAGCTCGGATGGGGCAGTGAGATAAATAACGGTGATGGATCAAGCCCTGATTTTTGGACTGGGTAAGAGTGGTCTGTTTAACTCAGACAATCTGTTCATCTCCACCCCCTTTTCTAAATCGTTTTTGGCCACTATAGGTGTGTCAGGGTATACTCAGACATGAGTCCCTTTCTCACTGCTCCATCAGGATTCAAGCAAGCCGGGCCGAAGAAGGCTGAAATGCCAGAAACCGGTCCCCGGTAGCTTGTCTCCTTTCTGGTGAAGAATTGGCTTGGTAGTTTAGTCTGCCCTGTTCCCATGATGCACTGGGCCAGGGACAGACTGATTTGCATATAGCCAGGTTCTGAGCTCGGATGGGGCAGTGAGATAAATAACGGTGATGGATCAAGCCCTGATCTTTGGACTGGGTAAGAGTGGTCTGTTTAACTCAGACACTCTGTTCATCACCACCCCCTTTTCTAAATCGTTTTTGGCCACTATAGGTGTGGCAGGGTATACTCAGACATGAGTCCCTTTCTCACTGCTCCATCAGGATTCAAGCAAGCCGGGCCGAAGAAGGCTGAAATGCCAGAAACCGGTCCCCGGTAGCTTGTCTCCTTTCTGGTGAAGAATTGGCTTGGTAGTTTAGTCTGCCCTGTTCCCATGATGCACTGGGCCAGGGACAGACTGATTTGCATATAGCCAGGTTCAGAGCTCGGATGGGGCAGTGAGATAAATAACGGTGATGGATCAAGCCCTGATCTTTGGACTGGGTAAGAGTGGTCTGTTTAACTCAGACACTCTGTTTATCACCACCCCCTTTTCTAAATCGTTTTTGGCCACTATAGGTGTGGCAGGGTATACTCAGACATGAGTCCCTTTCTCACTGCTCCATCAGGATTCAAGCAAGCCGGGCCGAAGAAGGCTGAAATGCCAGAAACCGGTCCCCGGTAGCTTGTCTCCTTTCTGGTGAAGAATTGGCTTGGTAGTTTAGTCTGCCCTGTTCCCATGATGCACTGGGCCAGGGACAGACTGATTTGCATATAGCCAGGTTCTGAGCTCGGATGGGGCAGTGAGATAAATAACGGTGATGGATCAAGCCCTGATCTTTGGACTGGGTAAGAGTGGTCTGTTTAACTCAGACACTCTGTTCATCACCACCCCCTTTTCTAAATCGTTTTTGGCCACTATAGGTGTGGCAGGGTATACTCAGACATGAGTCCCTTTCTCACTGCCCCATCAGGATTCAAGCAAGCCGGGCCGAAGAAGGCTGAAATGCCAGAAACCGGTCCCCGGTAGCTTGTCTCCTTTCTGGTGAAGAATTGGCTTGGTAGTTTAGTCTGCCCTGTTCCCATGATGCACTGGGCCAGGGACAGACTGATTTGCATATAGCCAGGTTCTGAGCTCGGATGGGGCAGTGAGATAAATAACGGTGATGGATCAAGCCCTGATCTTTGGACTGGGTAAGAGTGGTCTGTTTAACTCAGACACTCTGTTCATCACCACCCCCTTTTCTAAATCGTTTTTGGCCACTATAGGTGTGGCAGGGTATACTCAGACATGAGTCCCTTTCTCACTGCTCCATCAGGATTCAAGCAAGCCGGGCCGAAGAAGGCTGAAATGCCAGAAACCGGTCCCCGGTAGCTTGTCTCCTTTCTGGTGAAGAATTGGCTTGGTAGTTTAGTCTGCCCTGTTCCCATGATGCACTGGGCCAGGGACAGACTGATTTGCATATGGCCAGGTTCTGAGCTCGGATGGGGCAGTGAGATAAATAACGGTGATGGATCAAGCCCTGATCTTTGGACTGGGTAAGAGTGGTCTGTTTAACTCAGACACTCTGTTCATCACCACCCCCTTTTCTAAATCGTTTTTGGCCACTATAGGTGTGGCAGGGTATACTCAGACATGAGTCCCTTTCTCACTGCTCCATCAGGATTCAAGCAAGCCGGGCCGAAGAAGGCTGAAACGCCAGAAACCGGTCCCCGGTAGCTTGTCTCCTTTCTGGTGAAGAATTGGCTTGGTAGATTAGTCTGCCCTGTTCCCATGATGCACTGGGCCAGGGATAGACTGATTTGCATATAGCCAGGTTCTGAGCTCGGATGGGGCAGTGAGATAAATAACGGTGATGGATCAAGCCCTGATCTTTGGACTGGGTAAGAGTGGTCTGTTTAACTCAGACACTCTGTTCATCACCACCCCCTTTTCTAAATCTTTTTTGGCCACTATAGGTGTGGCAGGGTATACTCAGACATGAGTCCCTTTCTCACTGCTCCATCAGGATTCAAGCAAGCCGGGCCGAAGAAGGCTGAAATGCCAGAAACCGGTCCCCGGTAGCTTGTCTCCTTTCTGGTGAAGAATTGGCTTGGTAGTTTAGTCTGCCCTGTTCCCATGATGCACTGGGCCAGGGACAGACTGATTTGCATATAGCCAGGTTCTGAGCTCGGATGGGGCAGTGAGATAAATAACGGTGATGGATCAAGCCCTGATCTTTGGACTGGGTAAGAGTGGTCTGTTTAACTCAGACACTCTGTTCATCACCACCCCCTTTTCTAAATCGTTTTTGGCCACTATAGGTGTGGCAGGGTATACTCAGACATGAGTCCCTTTCTCACTGCTCCATCAGGATTCAAGCAAGCCGGGCCGAAGAAGGCTGAAATGCCAGAAACCGGTCCCCGGTAGCTTGTCTCCTTTCTGGTGAAGAATTGGCTTGGTAGTTTAGTCTGCCCTGTTCCCATGATGCACTGGGCCAGGGACAGACTGATTTGCATATAGCCAGGTTCTGAGCTCGGATGGAGCAGTGAGATAAATAACGGCGATGGATCAAGCCCTGATCTTTGGACTGGGTAAGAGTGGTCTGTTTAACTCAGACACTCTGTTCATCACCACCCCCTTTTCTAAATCGTTTTTGGCCACTATAGGTGTGGCAGGGTATACTCAGACATGAGTCCCTTTCTCACTGCTCCATCAGGATTCAAGCAAGCCGGGCCGAAGAAGGCTGAAATGCCAGAAACCGGTCCCCGGTAGCTTGTCTCCTTTCTGGTGAAGAATTGGCTTGGTAGTTTAGTCTGCCCTGTTCCCATGATGCACTGGGCCAGGGACAGACTGATTTGCATATAGCCAGGTTCTTAGCTCGGATGGGGCAGTGAGATAAATAACGGTGATGGATCAAGCCCTGATCTTTGGACTGGGTAAGAGTGGTCTGTTTAACTCAGACACTCTGTTCATCACCACCCCCTTTTCTAAATCGTTTTTGGCCACTATAGGTGTGGCAGGGTATACTCAGACATGAGTCCCTTTCTCACTGCTCCATCAGGATTCAAGCAAGCCGGGCCGAAGAAGGCTGAAATGCCAGAAACCGGTCCCCGGTAGCTTGTCTCCTTTCTGGTGAAGAATTGGCTTGGTAGTTTAGTCTGCCCTGTTCACAAGATGCACTGGGCCAGGGACAGACTGATTTGCATATAGCCAGGTTCTGAGCTCGGATGGGGCAGTGAGATAAATAACGGTGATGGATCAAGCCCTGATTTTTGGACTGGGTAAGAGTGGTCTGTTTAACTCAGACAATCTGTTCATCTCCACCCCCTTTTCTAAATCGTTTTTGGCCACTATAGGTGTGTCAGGGTATACTCAGACATGAGTCCCTTTCTCACTGCTCCATCAGGATTCAAGCAAGCCGGGCCGAAGAAGGCTGAAATGCCAGAAACCGGTCCCCGGTAGCTTGTCTCCTTTCTGGTGAAGAATTGGCTTGGTAGTTTAGTCTGCCCTGTTCCCATGATGCACTGGGCCAGGGACAGACTGATTTGCATATAGCCAGGTTCTGAGCTCGGATGGGGCAGTGAGATAAATAACGGTGATGGATCAAGCCCTGATCTTTGGACTGGGTAAGAGTGGTCTGTTTAACTCAGACACTCTGTTCATCACCACCCCCTTTTCTAAATCGTTTTTGGCCACTATAGGTGTGGCAGGGTATACTCAGACATGAGTCCCTTTCTCACTGCTCCATCAGGATTCAAGCAAGCCGGGCCGAAGAAGGCTGAAATGCCAGAAACCGGTCCCCGGTAGCTTGTCTCCTTTCTGGTGAAGAATTGGCTTGGTAGTTTAGTCTGCCCTGTTCCCATGATGCACTGGGCCAGGGACAGACTGATTTGCATATAGCCAGGTTCAGAGCTCGGATGGGGCAGTGAGATAAATAACGGTGATGGATCAAGCCCTGATCTTTGGACTGGGTAAGAGTGGTCTGTTTAACTCAGACACTCTGTTTATCACCACCCCCTTTTCTAAATCGTTTTTGGCCACTATAGGTGTGGCAGGGTATACTCAGACATGAGTCCCTTTCTCACTGCTCCATCAGGATTCAAGCAAGCCGGGCCGAAGAAGGCTGAAATGCCAGAAACCGGTCCCCGGTAGCTTGTCTCCTTTCTGGTGAAGAATTGGCTTGGTAGTTTAGTCTGCCCTGTTCCCATGATGCACTGGGCCAGGGACAGACTGATTTGCATATAGCCAGGTTCTGAGCTCGGATGGGGCAGTGAGATAAATAACGGTGATGGATCAAGCCCTGATCTTTGGACTGGGTAAGAGTGGTCTGTTTAACTCAGACACTCTGTTCATCACCACCCCCTTTTCTAAATCGTTTTTGGCCACTATAGGTGTGGCAGGGTATACTCAGACATGAGTCCCTTTCTCACTGCCCCATCAGGATTCAAGCAAGCCGGGCCGAAGAAGGCTGAAATGCCAGAAACCGGTCCCCGGTAGCTTGTCTCCTTTCTGGTGAAGAATTGGCTTGGTAGTTTAGTCTGCCCTGTTCCCATGATGCACTGGGCCAGGGACAGACTGATTTGCATATAGCCAGGTTCTGAGCTCGGATGGGGCAGTGAGATAAATAACGGTGATGGATCAAGCCCTGATCTTTGGACTGGGTAAGAGTGGTCTGTTTAACTCAGACACTCTGTTCATCACCACCCCCTTTTCTAAATCGTTTTTGGCCACTATAGGTGTGGCAGGGTATACTCAGACATGAGTCCCTTTCTCACTGCTCCATCAGGATTCAAGCAAGCCGGGCCGAAGAAGGCTGAAATGCCAGAAACCGGTCCCCGGTAGCTTGTCTCCTTTCTGGTGAAGAATTGGCTTGGTAGTTTAGTCTGCCCTGTTCCCATGATGCACTGGGCCAGGGACAGACTGATTTGCATATGGCCAGGTTCTGAGCTCGGATGGGGCAGTGAGATAAATAACGGTGATGGATCAAGCCCTGATCTTTGGACTGGGTAAGAGTGGTCTGTTTAACTCAGACACTCTGTTCATCACCACCCCCTTTTCTAAATCGTTTTTGGCCACTATAGGTGTGGCAGGGTATACTCAGACATGAGTCCCTTTCTCACTGCTCCATCAGGATTCAAGCAAGCCGGGCCGAAGAAGGCTGAAACGCCAGAAACCGGTCCCCGGTAGCTTGTCTCCTTTCTGGTGAAGAATTGGCTTGGTAGATTAGTCTGCCCTGTTCCCATGATGCACTGGGCCAGGGATAGACTGATTTGCATATAGCCAGGTTCTGAGCTCGGATGGGGCAGTGAGATAAATAACGGTGATGGATCAAGCCCTGATCTTTGGACTGGGTAAGAGTGGTCTGTTTAACTCAGACACTCTGTTCATCACCACCCCCTTTTCTAAATCGTTTTTGGCCACTATAGGTGTGGCAGGGTATACTCAGACATGAGTCCCTTTCTCACTGCTCCATCAGGATTCAAGCAAGCCGGGCCGAAGAAGGCTGAAATGCCAGAAACCGGTCCCCGGTAGCTTGTCTCCTTTCTGGTGAAGAATTGGCTTGGTAGTTTAGTCTGCCCTGTTCCCATGATGCACTGGGCCAGGGACAGACTGATTTGCATATGGCCAGGTTCTGAGCTCGGATGGGGCAGTGAGATAAATAACGGTGATGGATCAAGCCCTGATCTTTGGACTGGGTAAGAGTGGTCTGTTTAACTCAGACACTCTGTTCATCACCACCCCCTTTTCTAAATCGTTTTTGGCCACTATATGTGTGGCAGGGTATACTCAGACATGAGTCCCTTTCTCACTGCTCCATCAGGATTCAAGCAAGCCGGGCCGAAGAAGGCTGAAATGCCAGAAACCGGTCCCCGGTAGCTTGTCTCCTTTCTGGTGAAGAATTGGCTTGGTAGTTTAGTCTGACCTGTTCCCATGATGCACTGGGCCAGGGATAGACTGATTTGCATATAGCCAGGTTCTGAGCTCGGATGGGGCAGTGAGATAAATAACGGTGATGGATCAAGCCCTGATCTTTGGACTGGGTAAGAGTGGTCTGTTTAACTCAGACACTCTGTTCATCACCACCCCCTTTTCTAAATCGTTTTTGGCCACTATAGGTGTGGCAGGGTATACTCAGACATGAGTCCCTTTCTCACTGCTCCATCAGGATTCAAGCAAGCCGGGCCGAAGAAGGCTGAAATGCCAGAAACCGGTCCCCGGTAGCTTGTCTCCTTTCTGGTGAAGAATTGGCTTGGTAGTTTAGTCTGCCCTGTTCCCATGATGCACTGGGCCAGGGACAGACTGATTTGCATATAGCCAGGTTCTGAGCTCGGATGGGGCAGTGAGATAAATAACGGTGATGGATCAAGCCCTGATCTTTGGACTGGGTAAGAGTGGTCTGTTTAACTCAGACACTCTGTTCATCACCACCCCCTTTTCTAAATCGTTTTTGGCCACTATAGGTGTGGCAGGGTATACTCAGACATGAGTCCCTTTCTCACTGCTCCATCAGGATTCAAGCAAGCCGGGCCGAAGAAGGCTGAAATGCCAGAAACCGGTCCCCGGTAGCTTGTCTCCTTTCTGGTGAAGAATTGGCTTGGTAGTTTAGTCTGCCCTGTTCCCATGATGCACTGGGCCAGGGACAGACTGATTTGCATATGGCCAGGTTCTGAGCTCGGATGGGGCAGTGAGATAAATAACGGTGATGGATCAAGCCCTGATCTTTGGACTGGGTAAGAGTGGTCTGTTTAACTCAGACACTCTGTTCATCACCACCCCCTTTTCTAAATCGTTTTTGGCCACTATAGGTGTGGCAGGGTATACTCAGACATGAGTCCCTTTCTCACTGCTCCATCAGGATTCAAGCAAGCCGGGCCGAAGAAGGCTGAAATGCCAGAAACCGGTCCCCGGTAGCTTGTCTCCTTTCTGGTGAAGAATTGGCTTGGTAGATTAGTCTGCCCTGTTCCCATGATGCACTGGGCCAGGGATAGACTGACTTGCATATAGCCAGGTTCTGAGCTCGGATGGGGCAGTGAGATAAATAACGGTGATGGATCAAGCCCTGATCTTTGGACTGGGTAAGAGTGGTCTGTTTAACTCAGACACTCTGTTCATCACCACCCCATTTTCTAAATCGTTTTTGGCCACTATAGGTGTGGCAGGGTATACTCAGACATGAGTCCCTTTCTCACTGCTCCATCAGGATTCAAGCAAGCCGGGCCGAAGAAGGCTGAAATGCCAGAAACCGGTCCCCGGTAGCTTGTCTCCTTTCTGGTGAAGAATTGGCTTGGTAGTTTAGTCTGCCCTGTTCCCATGATGCACTGGGCCAGGGACAGACTGATTTGCATATGGCCAGGTTCTGAGCTCGGATGGGGCAGTGAGATAAATAACGGTGATGGATCAAGCCCTGATCTTTGGACTGGGTAAGAGTGGTCTGTTTAACTCAGACACTCTGTTCATCACCACCCCCTTTTCTAAATCGTTTTTGGCCACTATAGGTGTGGCAGGGTATACTCAGACATGAGTCCCTTTCTCACTGCTCCATCAGGATTCAAGCAAGCCGGGCCGAAGAAGGCTGAAATGCCAGAAACCGGTCCCCGGTAGCTTGTCTCCTTTCTGGTGAAGAATTGGCTTGGTAGTTTAGTCTGACCTGTTCCCATGATGCACTGGGCCAGGGATAGACTGATTTGCATATAGCCAGGTTCTGAGCTCGGATGGGGCAGTGAGATAAATAACGGTGATGGATCAAGCCCTGATCTTTGGACTGGGTAAGAGTGGTCTGTTTAACTCAGACACTCTGTTCATCACCACCCCCTTTTCTAAATCGTTTTTGGCCACTATAGGTGTGGCAGGGTATACTCAGACATGAGTCCCTTTCTCACTGCTCCATCAGGATTCAAGCAAGCCGGGCCGAAGAAGGCTGAAATGCCAGAAACCGGTCCCCGGTAGCTTGTCTCCTTTCTGGTGAAGAATTGGCTTGGTAGTTTAGTCTGCCCTGTTCCCATGATGCACTGGGCCAGGGACAGACTGATTTGCATATAGCCAGGTTCTGAGCTCGGATGGGGCAGTGAGATAAATAACGGTGATGGATCAAGCCCTGATCTTTGGACTGGGTAAGAGTGGTCTGTTTAACTCAGACACTCTGTTCATCACCACCCCCTTTTCTAAATCGTTTTTGGCCACTATAGGTGTGGCAGGGTATACTCAGACATGAGTCCCTTTCTCACTGCTCCATCAGGATTCAAGCAAGCCGGGCCGAAGAAGGCTGAAATGCCAGAAACCGGTCCCCGGTAGCTTGTCTCCTTTCTGGTGAAGAATTGGCTTGGTAGTTTAGTCTGCCCTGTTCCCATGATGCACTGGGCCAGGGACAGACTGATTTGCATATGGCCAGGTTCTGAGCTCGGATGGGGCAGTGAGATAAATAACGGTGATGGATCAAGCCCTGATCTTTGGACTGGGTAAGAGTGGTCTGTTTAACTCAGACACTCTGTTCATCACCACCCCCTTTTCTAAATCGTTTTTGGCCACTATAGGTGTGGCAGGGTATACTCAGACATGAGTCCCTTTCTCACTGCTCCATCAGGATTCAAGCAAGCCGGGCCGAAGAAGGCTGAAATGCCAGAAACCGGTCCCCGGTAGCTTGTCTCCTTTCTGGTGAAGAATTGGCTTGGTAGATTAGTCTGCCCTGTTCCCATGATGCACTGGGCCAGGGATAGACTGATTTGCATATAGCCAGGTTCTGAGCTCGGATGGGGCAGTGAGATAAATAACGGTGATGGATCAAGCCCTGATCTTTGGACTGGGTAAGAGTGGTCTGTTTAACTCAGACACTCTGTTCATCACCACCCCCTTTTCTAAATCGTTTTTGGCCACTATAGGTGTGGCAGGGTATACTCAGACATGAGTCCCTTTCTCACTGCTCCATCAGGATTCAAGCAAGCCGGGCCGAAGAAGGCTGAAATGCCAGAAACCGGTCCCCGGTAGCTTGTCTCCTTTCTGGTGAAGAATTGGCTTGGTAGTTTAGTCTGCCCTGTTCCCATGATGCACTGGGCCAGGGACAGACTGATTTGCATATGGCCAGGTTCTGAGCTCGGATGGGGCAGTGAGATAAATAACGGTGATGGATCAAGCCCTGATCTTTGGACTGGGTAAGAGTGGTCTGTTTAACTCAGACACTCTGTTCATCACCACCCCCTTTTCTAAATCGTTTTTGGCCACTATAGGTGTGGCAGGGTATACTCAGACATGAGTCCCTTTCTCACTGCTCCATCAGGATTCAAGCAAGCCGGGCCGAAGAAGGCTGAAATGCCAGAAACCGGTCCCCGGTAGCTTGTCTCCTTTCTGGTGAAGAATTGGCTTGGTAGTTTAGTCTGACCTGTTCCCATGATGCACTGGGCCAGGGATAGACTGATTTGCATATAGCCAGGTTCTGAGCTCGGATGGGGCAGTGAGATAAATAACGGTGATGGATCAAGCCCTGATCTTTGGACTGGGTAAGAGTGGTCTGTTTAACTCAGACACTCTGTTCATCACCACCCCCTTTTCTAAATCATTTTTGGCCACTATAGGTGTGGCAGGGTATACTCAGACATGAGTCCCTTTCTCACTGCTCCATCAGGATTCAAGCAAGCCAGGCCGAAGAAGGCTGAAATGCCAGAAACCGGTCCCCGGTAGCTTGTCTCCTTTCTGGTGAAGAATTGGCTTGGTAGTTTAGTCTGCCCTGTTCCCATGATGCACTGGGCCAGGGACAGACTGATTTGCATATAGCCAGGTTCTGAGCTCGGATGGGGCAGTGAGATAAATAACGGTGATGGATCAAGCCCTGATCTTTGGACTGGGTAAGAGTGGTCTGTTTAACTCAGACACTCTGTTCATCACCACCCCCTTTTCTAAATCGTTTTTGGTCACTATAGGTGTGGCAGGGTATACTCAGACATGAGTCCCTTTCTCACTGCTCCATCAGGATTCAAGCAAGCCGGGCCGAAGAAGGCTGAAATGCCAGAAACCGGTCCCCGGTAGCTTGTCTCCTTTCTGGTGAAGAATTGGCTTGGTAGTTTAGTCTGCCCTGTTCCCATGATGCACTGGGCCAGGGACAGACTGATTTGCATATAGCCAGGTTCTGAGCTCGGATGGGGCAGTGAGATAAATAACGGTGATGGATCAAGTCCTGATCTTTGGACTGGGTAAGAGTGGTCTGTTTAACTCAGACACTCTGTTCATCACCACCCCCTTTTCTAAATCGTTTTTGGCCACTATAGGTGTGGCAGGGTATACTCAGACATGAGTCCCTTTCTCACTGCTCCATCAGGATTCAAGCAAGCCGGGCCGAAGAAGGCTGAAATGCCAGAAACCGGTCCCCGGTAGCTTGTCTCCTTTCTGGTGAAGAATTGGCTTGGTAGTTTAGTCTGCCCTGTTCCCATGATGCACTGGGCCAGGGACAGACTGATTTGCATATAGCCAGGTTCTGAGCTCGGATGGGGCAGTGAGATAAATAACGGTGATGGATCAAGCCCTGATCTTTGGACTGGGTAAGAGTGGTCTGTTTAACTCAGACACTCTGTTCATCACCACCCCCTTTTCTAAATCGTTTTTGGCCACTATAGGTGTGGCAGGGTATACTGAGACATGAGTCCCTTTCTCACTGCTCTATCAGGATTCAAGCAAGCCGGGCCGAAGAAGGCTGAAATGCCAGAAACCGGTCCCCGGTAGCTTGTCTCCTTTCTGGTGAAGAATTGGCTTGGTAGTTTAGTCTGCCCTGTTCCCATGATGCACTGGGCCAGGGACAGACTGATTTGCATATAGCCAGGTTCCGAGCTCGGATGGGGCAGTGAGATAAATAACGGTGATGGATCAAGCCCTGATCTTTGGACTGGGTAAGAGTGGTCTGTTTAACTCAGAAACTCTGTTCATCACCACCCCCTTTTCTAAATCGTTTTTGGCCACTATAGGTGTGGCAGGGTATACTCAGACATGAGTCCCTTTCTCACTGCTCCATCAGGATTCAAGCAAGCCGGGCCGAAGAAGGCTGAAATGCCAGAAACCGGTCCCCGGTAGCTTGTCTCCTTTCTGGTGAAGAATTGGCTTGGTAGTTTAGTCTGCCCTGTTCCCATGATGCACTGGGCCAGGGACAGACTGATTTGCATATAGCCAGGTTCTGAGCTCGGATGGGGCAGTGAGATAAATAACGGTGATGGATCAAGCCCTGATCTTTGGACTGGGTAAGAGTGGTCTGTTTAACTCAGACACTCTGTTCATCACCACCCCCTTTTCTAAATCCTACAGAACATACAGCTTTTTATTTTTAGCAAAATGCATATGAAAATTGTGCTGTAAAGGTATCTTTTAGTTTAACCCCTCCTGACAACTCAAAATGGGTGTATTTGCCATACTCTCCCTTCTTCCTGTTTTTTATATCTGTAAGTGCTTCCTGATGAGGTTTAATTCCTTGGACAGGTGCCTCGTTGCCTACTTGTAACTATTCTCTGACCCTGCTTCAAGGGTCAGAGCAGGGTCAGAGAATAGTTGCAAGTAGGCAACGAGGCGCCAGGAAGCAATTAGCAGCAGGTGTCCAAGTTGAAGTTAATTTGTTTGTAACCCTTTTGTAAAAGGTTACAAAGAAATTAGGTTCAACTTTTGCACCTGCTGCTGTAACCCTTGCCTGGCTGAAAATTCGTCCCCGCTGATTCGCGGATTTTACCGCGATTTCACGAGATTCGCGGATCGCGAAATCGCGGAAAATCCGCAAATTCGCCCGCTAAACGGATTTTACGCCCACCCTTAATCCTGAGTAACAGCTCCAGTGTCCCGCACCTTCGACGCCGGACGCCGGGCCCGATCGACGCCAGTAGGGCCGCCAGTGAGTAGCGAGTTCAGCTCCAGCTCCAAGTGACCTTGTGTGGACGACGCCGCTGATCGCATCGAAGCCGCAGCCCTTCTCGACGCTTTAGCGCTGCTCCCTCTTGCAACAATGGCATCGACGACAACGCCGTATCCCGCTTCGCCACTGTGAGTGCTGCTCTTCCAGCCTGACACCTGTCAACGCCACTGCAGATCACTCCGACTCCGAGGCTTGATCGACGCCGAAGACTCAACGCCGATACATCTTGGCGCCGTGGATCATCGTTCTTCATTTTCCAAGGTACTGTGTTGTTGGGATCTGTTTCGACTCCGGGCTCCACGTAGCGCTCCTCGCTGTCGACGCCGAACCTTTGGGATAACTTTGCTTCGACATCGTGTGACTCCTGTGGGGGTTACATTGTTGCCAAGAACTGTGCTTTAAAGCAGAAGATTTACTTTTGTTGCTAAAGAACCGTTTACTAAGAAGAAACTGTACCTGAACTATTATTTTTCCTTCCAAAGGGTATTTATTGAGATTGTGGTATATTTTTGTCATTATTTGGTCTTGTGCTAAGCCTCATATAAACATCCTTATTTATATAATACCTTCTGTGTTGGGTCCTTTTGTGGTGTATTCACTTTATTACTGTATGTGGTCATAAATGCTTAACAAACTGCCACTGAGATAAGCCTATTTGCTCTACCAAGCTACCAAGGGGGTGAGCGGGGGTTATCTGAGTGTGTGACCCCCTTGCCCTGACTAGAGGAGGTGGGTCCCTATTTGTCAGAAATGTATACCTCTGCCAACTAAAGACCAGCCGATTCTAACAGTTATACTTTAGCCAGGGGATCTTGGTATAATTAGCCAGGTCAAGACAATCCTTAATAACATGGTGGTTAAAAACTGTCTCTTCCTTGTACCAGATAGCACGCCAGATCATTAGAGGCCTTAATGAAACAAGGTCACATAAATAGGCAGACCCTACTTCCCTATGGATCAAATCGGTTGGGGCAGAGGTAGGTAGGCAGAGAAGTTTTTTTAAGGAAGATATTTTCTTCCGTTTGCAAACTGCCTACGTTGGAATAACCCCTTAACCCGGCCCGTATAATGCAATCGTGACACTCCTTGCCTTATAAATCTGCATCATATCACCGATTCATCTATCGCCGATTTTTGAGGCGAATTTAAATATTCCATGGGCACTTTTTAACATTTTAGACCTTACATTTATGAGCTCCTGGGTCCAGCTAGCATCCCTCGAAAAGGTTACACCCAGGTAACAGAACTTTTCAACTTCCTGCACTTTCACCCCTTCTATAAAAAATTAATGGTTTTTGTTACTCCTAGCACCACAAATCATCGTATGGGTTTTGCTCTTTTTTAATTAGTAATTTCCTTTCTTTTATCAAAACAGAAAACCGGTCCATCAGGCGCTGAAGGCCTATAGGGGTCATTGATAAAAGAACAGCGTCATCTGCATAAAGCAGTACTGGCACTCTTGACCCATTTACCTGAGGAGCATCAGCTTTAACTGTTTTCAAAATTATGTCAACGGCATTTACAAAAAGAGTGAATAGCAGGGGGGTGAGAACACATCCCTGTCTTATTCCTCGCTTTACATTGAAATTAGGGGTACACTCCCCACTAACCCCGTATCGCACACATGCTTGCATCTTTTCGTAGAGGCGAGCTAAAAAGAAAATAATTGCCTCTGGTGCACCCAGTTCTAGCAGGGCTGGCCATAGAATGGAGTGGTCGACCAAATCGAAAGCGCTGCTTAAATCAGCGAAGCAAAGATATAAGGTGCCGCGCTTGGCCTTGGTGTATTTCCCAATTAGTAAGTCTAAATTTAAGCATTGGTCTAATATACCACGGCCCTTCCTAAAACCATACTGCGAAGTCACCAGAATCCCCTTCTCGTCAGCCCACTCTTCCAACCTGATTGTCAACACTCTGCTCATAATTTTTCACTGATGAGTCGGGTAAGCTGATTGGGCAGTAGTTACATGCTGCTGACTTGTCCCCCTTCTTATGAATAGGGACAATAATAGAGTCTCCCCATGTTGGCGGAATCATGGTGGTTACTGCTGCATTAAAAACCAATGTAAGTATAGGGCCCCATAACTGCGGAATATTCCTATAAACGTCAATAGGAACCCCATCCGGTCCCTGGGCCTTACCCCCCCTGCTGGTCTTAATACTGCATTCCACCTCGGATAGAGTAATGTCCAATGGAAGTATAGGCCATAATCTTTGTTTTACACCGTTTTGGCCAACAGCCTGAAATATAGCTGAGAAGTGAGTGACCCAAGCCTCACTGCTGACATTGGATGCAAGATGAGGGGCTTTATCATCCTTAAGAAAGGGGGAATTAACCGAAGCCCAAAACAGGCAGCAATCGGAGGTATCCGCTGCCTGCGCTTAATTGTCCCAGGCTTCTTGCTGCAGCTCCCTCTTCCTTTTGGAAAGAACCGTTATATAATCATATCTCAAAAGTGTAACTTTATTCTTATCCATGGGTCTTAGAGCTAAAGCCTGTTTCAGTTGAGAAAGGAGGGCTGTACAGGCATGATCAAACTATCCATTTTTGTGGGTGGTTTTCCCTTTCCTGTCCCTGTAAATATGGTATCTACAGTCTTGTTAATGTTAATAAAACTATCTACAATAAACGATGGAGCACTCCCTGATGTTAGGAGGCCATTGATATCTGCCATGGATTTAGACATAATTAGACTCATTACCTTCTAAGATTTTTCCCCGTTCCACCTTAACCTTGTCCATTTAATCTAGGTGATTCAATGTTAGCTATGATTCTGGATGTCCGTAGTGTACTACGATTCCAGATCTCAGTTCTCATTAAAATACGGTTATGGTCACGTAAGGTGGATTCCTCAATAACCGGGGTCAGGCAATATGGCGCAATGCTTGATGAAACCATGACATGGTCGATGTGAGAGTTACTGTTCCTGCCTGTATAGGTCGGAATTGTTTGGCCCATAGCATCTTTGGCAGGCTGTAAGAGCTCTAAATCATAAGTTGATAGTAAGTTATTTATTGCCTTCCCATACACATTATGTGGGAAATGTGGTGTGTTATCACCCTTGTTGTTTTGTATCCCACATGCCCTAGAAAGCGACATTGGGCAGGTCAAAGAATTAAAATCGCCTAACCAAATAAAATCAAACGTAGTTTTCGCCTCTGTTACAAGCTTCAATAAGGCACTTTCTAATTCAACTATAGCTTTGTGCCGTGTGTTGTCAAAAAAATTATTGTAAAAGTTAATCAAAAGCACCTCTTGGCCTTTCTTCTCGCGTATCCAAAGGATTTGCGAATGTGTCCCTACAGTCAAGTGTTCAAAAACAGTCAGCATTAGGTTCAAAGATAGTAGGGTAAGCAAACCACCTTTAGTTCTACCATACTGCGACTTTGATGCTTCAAGATGGTAGCATACAAACCCATCAAACTCGGTTTAGTAGAACACCAGGTTTCTTGAAAACACAAGATATCATGTGATCTACTCAAATCGGCCCACCCCAACATTTTTTCCTTAGATGCCCAACCAGCTATGTTCCAACTAACGATTGATATCCCCCTCATATTGCAACAATTGGACTGGTCTTGAGCAGTGAAACAATTAATACCATCCCATCTTTGCTCTACCTCGTCTAAGCCAGCTTTTGTATTATCTGCACCTGTGGATCCTTGATCATTTGCCACCCTTTCTATGGTAGAGACAAGTGTGCCACTATCAAAATTTTTTAGATCAGCCTTCGGGGTTAGCTCCGGGTCTATACATTTTACACTTCATTCGTTCATCTGGTTATTAGGAATCACACACATGGGAAATCCCCTATCCTGTGTGTGTCAATCATTTGTATCCAGGGAACTCAGGGCTTGATATCGATTCTGTACAGGAACCTCGAAGATTGGGCAATGAATAGGTGTAAAAGTAGGTGTAAAAGGTCTACTTCTATTGTTAGCAGGTGGTACTTTAATATGGTGACTGTAGAAGTAGCCAAGTGGGCGTACACATATACTGTTTTCATCATAGGTTAGCGAGGCCGCTCTTAACAATACTGTTGCGACGTGTTGGGGATGTTTAAAATTAACAATGACACAATCACCCCTACAAGTCTTACTTGAATTGCCAATCCAATTTACCCTTCCAGTAGAAAGTATTTGATCAGAGTAGGTAATTGGGAACCCACATTGCTTATGCAACCAAGAAACTGTTTTATTTTTAAGAGATTTGTGTGATTCTTGCTGAGGTTGTATCAAATTTAAATCAGAAGATTTAGAAGAAGAAGAAGAAGTTAAAACAACCACATAGGGTGCACAATCTGGTGGGAGATTAATAAAATGGCTTTTCTTTACTACTGTTGCCACCATCTTACTTTCTGGAACTGTTATTACCTGTTCTTTCTGAGGTATTGATGTCAGGGGGTCAGGCGTAGTTACTTTAGTTATGCTTAACCTTCCATTATGTGACTTTGGTGCATCTTTACTAACTTCAGGGCCCTTATCAACCTTATCAACACCCCTACATCTTTCAGCCATGCCAATGTGGGCATCCAGAAGTCCACCTAGTCTTAACACTTCTGCTGACATCAGATCAAGTTTATCTACTAAGGGTATAATGATCTTTTCTAGCTTGTCCTCTATAATACTGGCTAAAAGATCAAGTTGCTCAGTGTTCAAATTTACTGTGCCATTTTTATCTGTTAAATCCACAGCAGATGCGGTACTTTTGGGTGGTATTTCAACTTTTCTTTTGTTATGGTTCCCCCCACTTTTAAGTTGCACTTTCCTACAGGTTCTCAGTGCTCTTGGGGCTGGAGAGCTCTGTACTATAGTGTCATGAGATGTATCCAATATGTCCTGCATAAACCTACCTGCTTGGCTCTTGCTGGGGCACAGGTACCATCGCACAGCCACGAGCGCCGTGAGGGGAACGGCTGGCTGACCGGGAGTGCCATGAGGGCAACGGCGGTAGTTCCCAGTCAGGAACTACACTTTCCAGCAGCCCCGGGGCCGGAGCACAGCTCCCACATCACCAGCGCGCCCGGAGGCGCTTCAAAAGCCACAAACTTCACTCGCCCCGCGAGTCGCTCGCAGGAGCTGCCCGGGACAAGGGCGGGGCAGTCTTTGGCAGTCCGAGGCAGAAGGAGGCGGGGCGGGGCTACCCCCTAACAACTACCACAAATGGGTATGCGTAAGAAAGCTCCAAACTGTGATGAGGAGGGAAAAAACGCTAAAGTGCCTAGACATTCAAAATCAATTATGTCTTACTTATCATCTGCTGTGGGGCCCTTACTAAAGAAATTGCCAATGCCGAACAAGAACTGGGTTTGACAGCCCCTTGCTTGGTCGACACATCTACAATTGAGGCCCTACGCACTAGCACGCAGGGTATACCGAGCGAAGTCCCCCCCATACCTCTGGAACCTGTGGTGTCTATTACTAACCCTACCTTCCTGGCCACATTGATCAACCCCAATACTCCAAAAGTTGACTCTGTACAGACTTTTCAGCCGTCCGCTCAAAAATCGAAGTGGAAAAGGGGAAAAAAAACTAACGTTGTATGTTCACCTACCACATCCCATGACCCACTTGGCGATCAACTGGAGGCCCTTTTTGTTGCTAGAATCGAGCCACTGCTAATTGGGATTGCAAAAGATATCGTCGACACGCTGAATACATCCTTGACCGGCCTTCTCAAGAAATGTTCACTGTTGGATAAAATTGTTAACACTTACCCTCTGCCTGTAGAGTTGTCTAAGAGGGGCATAGTGACTCAGGGCCTTGTCAACACAGAAGGGGCAAGCATCTGCTCTACAGCACCGCCACAGAGGGGTGCCGGTACAGTTCCTGGCGGGCAGTGTCCTCCTGGAACCCCCCCCCCCCTCAAGTCTGGAAGGAAATATATTCAACTCTGCGGGTGTGGCACTTTCTCCCCCACTGACGCAATCAACCACACCATAGAGCAGGAAACTACTACCGTGCAATTTTAATCTAAGCTTGCCACCGGCGGCTGCCCCATTGGTTGCAGTGTTTATAGGGGTTCCACCGCTTAAGGGGGGCGAGCGGGAATCCACTACTGAACTTTTAACTAAAGCTAAGATCTAGTGTGCTGATACATGCAGTGGGGAGGATACCTCAGGCTCGCTTATTTTTGCAAGGAGGGTGGGATGGGTTGGAAAACAACCAAAGACCATTCAGGGGGACTGCGTGGTTATAAACTTCAACAGGGCTAATCTGGCAGATAAACTCTTTTGGGACGGTTCAGCCATATCAGCAAAGGATCATGTGAGACCTGTCCCCTTAGTTTTTTTCTATCCCCCCCCCCCAGAGAGAGGCAATGTTAGATACCGCCATCCTGTTATGGGTCCAATCTTGAAACAAACCCTGAGGGGGGCCAGCATTGGGGTTTTCCCTCAAACTTGTGTTCAAAGGGTAGAGGTTGCTTCATCGTCACCCCACACCCAGGCGGCTGATGGTGCAGCAGCGGGTAGTGGGTTAGTCACCAGCAACCGCTTTTCCCCCCTGTCAGGCTTGGAGGGTACTGATTGACCATTAGTCCATGTGCGGCCTCCTCCAGAAGGACCCCTCGACCGGGAGGAGGATACGGCGTGTAAACTCCTTAGTTGGAATGTGGCCGGTATTAGAACTAAAAAAACGGATGAGGATTGGGTGGGTCTGGTGTCAAAGTACGAAGTCATAGCCCTCCAAGAGACATGGGATACCGCGGACAGTTTCTGGATGGATGGCTTTACAAGTTTTGTCATCGCTGCCTCCCCTAGCAGAGCGGGTAGAGCCATGGGAGGCCTCATATTCCTTTTTTCCTTAAACCTTAAAGGGTCCTTGAATCTGGTTAATAACCCTTCCCCAAATATTTTAATAGTCGAAAGGTCAGTTTCACCTACCAGGAGCACTTTTTATATTAATTTTTATAATTCACGGATCAAGGATACTGGCAACAATAGTATAGCCATTCTAGAATCCTTCTTATCCTCTGTCAGTCAAAATAAATTTTTTAATCATGAATTTATCCCCCTGGGGAATTTCAATATCCATCCATGTAAAGATCTTTGTGGCATAAGCAACTATGAGGGGTGTGCAGGGTTAGAAGGCCCACACTTTGAGCACTCCATATATGGAGAAGAGTTAGAAGACCTGCTGGCCAATTATAATTTTTATGAACCAAACTCCCCTGAAGGAAAACCCAGAATTATTACCTACAAAGGCTCTATCCCGGGGACCATCCTCGATTATATATTTATGACTGCAGGGATCCTAAACAGGGTAATCTCGTACAGAACAATGGTTTCATAAAAAAATGCACTGATGCCGCCCTCAGATTTCAGTATTGTCTCTCTCAAGTCTTTTCTTGGCTCAACAATAATCATCTTAAGTGCAATAGTGCCAAAACGGAAATTATACCCTTAGGTAAAGACATCTCCTTCTCCCCAAAAGATTGGTGGCCTCAAAACTCTGAAGCCCCGCCGAGTGCGGTCTCCTCAACCCGCAATCTGGGTGTCCAATTCGATTCGTCCCTCAGTTTTGATGACCATGTGCGCATCACTGAGGGGTGCTGTTTCAGTCTCATTAGACAGTTGAAGAAATTCTTTGACTTTCTTCCCATCTCAGCCAGGAAATCAGTCGCCGTGGCCCTAATCTTATCCCGGCTAGATTATTGTAATGGCCTTTTGGCAGGAGTAAAGAAGTCCACTCTCAAGAAACTGCAAAGCGTTCAACACGCGGCGGCCAGGCTCGTCCTCAAACTTCCAAGAAGGTCCTCGGCCTCAGCAGCCCTTAACACCCTTCACTGGCTGCCTCTCCACAAAAGAATCCTCTTTAAACTCCTCGTCATGGTTTTTAAAGCCACCAGGAATACAGGCCCTTTCTATCTTTCCAAGCGCTTTCTGCACTACACCCCATCGCGTTACTTGAGGTCATCAGGAGCCAATCTGGTTACTGTTCCTAGAATTAAGTTAATTAAGAATTAAGTTAAAAACGAAAGGAGGAAAAACTTTTTCATTCCTAGCGGCTAAGGCATGGAACAGCCTCCCCTCCAACCTCAGGCACGCCCCTACAGAAAGCCTTTTTAGGAAACTCCTGAAGACCTGGATATTCCCACAGTCCGACTCATTAGTTCTCGCAGCCATCTGATTCATGCCTCTCCGAGCAAGTTCTTCTGTATGCTCAGCGCCAAGATGCTCCTTCCGGAGCGATAGTTGCGCTATACAAACCCCAATAAATATCAAATATCAAAATAGTGATCATAACCCCGTAGCACTTGAGGTGGCCTGGGGGGACTACATGGGGCCCAAGCCACGCCCCCTGGAGGCAAGGCCCACATTATGCACGGTGGATCAGGGGAGAAGCCTTAAGTGGTTGAATGTGGTGCCTGACACTTTTTATGCGGACATCTTACCCAAAATTGATGGATACATGGAGGTCTGTCAAAACAGTACGGCCCCGGACCATGAAATAACGGTGGCTTTTGAAGCCATATGTAGTCAAATCCAATATGGGTTTAGGGAGAAGAGGGGAACAATGGAGCAGTGCTCCAATTTGCACCTTCTGATCGCCAAGTACACGGTGGCTAAGGAGGGGTCACTATTTCTGGCGTTTATGGACCTCTCCTCAGCCTTCGACTTGGTGAATAGGTCAAAGTTGTGGGCCACACTGTTGAGGATTGGGATAGACGGGGCTTTAGCCAGGTTCATGGCTTCTCTTCATCAGGATTTGTTTGCTATGGTCAGGGTCACCAGGGAAGGGAAGATGTAGTCCCCAGTTTAAGTCCATGCGTGGGGTACGGCAGGGCTATATATTAGCCCCTCTACTGTTCACCATATACATTAACGGCCTGGGTAGTAACCTGGAGGAGGTGGGGGAGACGTCCCGCGTGTAGGAGAAGCTAAGATTCCTGCTCTCCTATAGGCAGATGACGCAGTCCTCTTAGCCCGCACTGGCATTGGCCTCCAGCGTTTGCTGCATGCATTTGGTGCCTTTATGGACGAATTGGACATGAAGGTCAATGCAGGTAAATCTCACACAATGGTGGTCGGAGCCCATAGATGCAAAGGGAAAACAAAAATCTTTAGGTGTAAGGGCGAAGTGGTCTCAAGAACGGCGACTTTCCCCTACCTGGGGGTGCTCTTCGATGAGAAGGGATCGTGGGGCCCACAGGTTAGGGCAAAAAGCCTATCAGTGGCCAGGTCATCGGCGGCTCTCATGGGCTTCTCAAAAAGATTGGGGGCTAGGCCGATGGAGGCCTTACTGAAAGTATTTAGTAGCAAATGTATACCAATTGTTATGTATGGTGCCCCAATTTGGGATATGTACGGCTTGAGCCTATACAGAGGGCAGAAAATAGGTTTTTACGTTCCCTTTGTCAGTCCCATTATCTACTCCAACCTACTCAATCCATGCGGAGGTGGGCATGGACCATGTTACAGACAGGCTCAACTTGGCACCTCTAATCTTTTGGCTAAGGACATGGCTCACTATGGAGTTAACTCTGAATCATTCAATCATGAAGGACGTCATGTCGCTAGATCACTCCAAAAAGATCCCCTGGTTGGAATATTTGAGGAAGCCATTTGCTCAATTAGGGAGACCGGAACTCTTTGAATCCCCTTCTTGCATCAGGAATGTGGATGTAGTCTCAGTTAAGAGGCAGTTTATGACCTTGGCAAGATTAGCCCGCGAGGAAAGGGAATTGCAGAAGCCCTCTGTGAGGTCTCATTACATTTTGAAAAGCTCCACCTCTGTGGAACCCTACCTCAGCATTGTCACTAGGCCTTTTCACAGATTTTTCTTAATTAAGTTCAGATTTAACCTGATCCACTATTATTTGGGCAACTATCAGTCTTGGGCCAGACCAGAGTTCGCCCCTCCCTGCTCTTGTGACAATTTATAAACCCAGGACACCACGCATTTTGTTATGTTTTGTTCTTTATTTTCAGTTCCTCGCAAAAAACATTTGCTATCAATTTTGAGGGAGGCTGGTTTCATACAAGCAAGACCGGCACTTCTTTACCTCCAGTCCATGAGTAACACTCTCACCATATTTTGTATGGGAAATTATTTGGTAGCAGCATCACGCATTAAATCAAGTAATGCAACAGTAGACAGTATCTAATGACCGCTCACCCCCTGCAGCCCATATTGTCATTTTGTATGTGGTACTTTGCCTTTCTGCACAAATCTCCTTTTTAACCGTTTTTACTGAACGTATTGTTTGAAACAACCTCTGTGAATCTATTTTAATATTTTAATATGTATGGAATGTATGTCTTTTTATGATTTTATTTAAAATCGAATAAAGTATTTTGACTGACTGACTGACTGACAATATGTCCTGATTGGGTGCTGGTAGGACTGGCACTTTCACGGTTAAATCATCAGGGTCACATCTATCATCCAGTGATAATGCCATCACTGGGGTAGGGGGTGTAGAAGATAAAGCAGGAAGGTTCCCCCGGCCTAGCGATTTTCTCCGCTCATGGTTAATTTTATTTACTACTTTCACTAAGTAGTTATCCAGTTATCCAGTGTTGCTTTTTGTTTGGACATGGTTGGCACTAGCAGCGGATCCCGATGTTTTTAAATATAAGGGGCTAGAATTGCAGGAAACAGTACATGTATAGTTGATATCACCACAGAAAGACCAATGGTGGTGCAGATCAGTTAGTCAATGAACCTGGTTAAAATAAATAAAAAAAGTCTCACTTGGCATGTGTAGGTAATCTGTATAGCAACGACCAGGGGACCTTGCCCAGCCCAGCCTTGTCCTGTCCCGTACTGCCACAGACTGTCCCGCCCTTGTCCTGGGCTTCTCCCGGCGCACCCCCGTGCGCGTGAATGAGTCAAAATGACATTTTAAACCGATTGTTACACTTGCCTGGTGCATTTAAAAAGGGCTGACTTTTAACACATAAAGTAACAATTCTGCTTGAATAGTGCAATGTTTTGGGACAGCATTTATGAAGAGTGAGAGGTGTGGCTTTAAGTGACGCCTCTCCCCAGGACCATGTCTGACAGTGCATGAGCCTCGCAGCGCAGGGTCATGCAGGATTTATGTGCAGGAAGGGACACCTTTCTGCACATAAACATCATACATAAACATCATACATGGTGTTTTGCTGTTTCTATGTGTGCTTTACAATGCAGCATGCATAGAAACAGCAACAACTAGGAGAAATAAAGCATTTCTCCTCGTTTAGCCTGTTTAAGACAAGGTTTTCCCTGGTCTTAATTTTGGTGATGCTCCATATGTTTGCCAACCTCGTAATTATGGGGCAGTGCTGCAAAACGCCCACCAAAACACCCACTGCTCATCCCTTTCATGCTTAGTATAACATTATATGAGACCCTATTTACAAGGCTGCCTTAAGCCACATTAAGTGGCACTGCCTTGTGAATAAGGCGACTCCCCTATTGCAACAGGAATGTCGATAAAAGTGACGTTCCTGGGGCAATGGGGACTTGTAAATATGCCCATGTTTTTGTCCTACTCCCGCTCCTTGGTGTTCTCTCCAGCTCTAAACCTTAATCCACAGTATCCAAGATTTGTTAAGCAAAGCTGCTATATCTCTAGTATCCACTAAGAAAAAAATATAGGATATTACTCAATTCTGTTTGTAATAAGAAAGAAAGCAAATCCCAATAGTACCAACTGTTTTGCATTTGAATGCAGTAAATCAATGTCATGCTTACATATCATTCAAGATGGTAATGTAAGCTCTGCAGGCCATTCTTTCTTTAGTTTTGCAGGTAGATTTCTAGACCCTGTTGGATTTGCTCAAAGCATAACTCTCTTTCGTGCAACTTTGGTAAATATTTAGCATTACAGGGGTATCCAGGAATCCCATATCTAGTGAATTGGCTAATTTATTCTACTATTCAAGAGTGACTTTAGGATCAATCAATCAATCAGGAAATTGTGAAGCGAGCTACTCACCTGCAAGGGTCTCAAGGCGCTGGTGGGGCGGGGGTGCTGCTCCGAGTCAGCCAAAGAGCCAGGTCCTAAGGCTCTGCCTGAAGGTGTGCAGCATGGGGGAGTGTCTGATTTTGACATGGGGTTCGTTCCAGGCCTTTGCGGCGACATAGGAGATGGCTCTTACACCTGCTCTGATTCTCTGGATGTGTGGGGTTTCTGCTAGGGTGAGGTCGGCATAGGGTCAGTGAAAGGAGACTCTTTCATTGAGGTATTTGGGTCTGGTGTTGTTGAGGGATTTGTAGGCTGTCATCAGGTATGCAAAGTCCAGCTTCCCTGTAAATTTATTCTGAACTGCACAAACATCTCATCTTGTTTTAGCTCAATACCATGATTTCTTCGTTTGGTGTCAGGACAGATGTTAGCTCCTTCTGCAATGAAAATAAAGCCGGTGAATTGAATTTTAGATCTTCTATCTATTCACTAGGTTTCTGCCAACGAGTAGCTGAAAGCCCAAAGTGACATGTTGGCTTGTCTTCTGGTGGTTGCCTGGGCCCAGCGACACCTGCAACCTTTTCTTCTCTAGCAGCTTAATCACTGTACAACAATAACAGTTCTTCCATTCCTTTGATAGAACAGATATGTCATCACCTACAATGGTGGCAGGTTCCTTGTAAGCTGGAAAAAGTTACTTCTCTGTTCCATCAGCCGTAGCCAGGTTTGACCACAGATTCCAGCATCAGGGGATGAGGGCTGCCCTGGAGTCAAAAACTGTTCAGGGGCTGTGGGCTGCAGAGGACCAAGACAAACTTCAAACTGTATGTAATTAGCTTGCAATTAATGGAGCCCTACTATTTTTCTCGCCCTTTTTCTGGGTCAGGAAGCCAATGGGTAAAGTTGTCTATTTATAGGGCCTACAAAGCAAACACAATGAGATGATGGACGGAGCATTGAAACTTGCAGACATTCAACCCCAGTCACAGATCTGGGTTGAATCCATCGTCATACTTTAGCTCACTTTGACACCCCAGTTCAGACCCAGCCATATGCAAATCAGACTTGACCCTAGTCTCATACACTGAGGACACCCAGATAGTCATATCTATATCACAGAGGGTTGGAGTTACAGCTGTTAGCCTTCACAATTGCCTGAAGAGTATCATGAGCTGGATGAGCCAAAATATCCTCAAGCTCAACACTGATAAAATGGAGGTCATGGAGTTTGGGAAGGGTCCATGTAGGACGCTGGCTCTGTATATTCTATACCAAAGTGAGGTATAGTGTGCCCTGAGTCCAATGGAAACCCAAAGGCAGGCAGAGGTAAAGTTAGATAGCACCTTACTCCCTATTTGTGGTAATGTGTTTGAGCAGTAAGGCTTTAATAGAGGACAGTGTTAAGCATTTGTTGTACACACTCAGTCAGCAAATTAATTCATACACTCAAAGACTAAACTTCAGACCAATTGTTTTTGTATAAGAATATTCTTTTAGTTATTGTATTTCCTAGAACCAAGCAAGCCTGGCACAGGTAAGTGATAAATACTTTGCAGTAAATACACAGTTGTAATACAGTTTGTATTGTAATTGTATAAGCACTTTGTTTGCACTTACATTATTGTTACTGGGAAATGCAATGCTTTCTAAATACAGTACATATACTTTGATTGAGCTTTTTAGTAACTTTACAGGTCAGTTACTTTTGAGATTACTTTTCTTACACAGTGTAGTATACCTAGATACTACACTGGGACATTTCCTGTAAATAGGTAAGTAAAATCGTTTTTGTTAGTACAAATTTAAAGAATTTCTTTAGGTTTTCCAACTTCACACTTAGAAACTTTTCATAGAAAAAACGTAAACTTTATCCAATGGAGGAAAATAGTGTTATCGGTTTTAAGGTAAGTACTTTGTTGCGGGAGTTGGTATTCTGCGCTTAGACTCAGGGGTCCCCCAGGGTCAAGGATTCACTCTTGTTATACCCTCAGCGGCACTACGGTGTGCGGGTGCTGAGGCCCAATGTTATCCAATGGGGGATAGGGGGCCTCCGGTTGGTGGCTGCTGATGAGCAGGCCACTGGGTTGTGGAAGCAAAGCTCCTGGACTTAAGCTCAGGGCAAATGGGGGTTTAGGCCAGCACAAATGTTGCACCCTTAGCGGCACTGGGGCGGTCGGGGGCAGAGTGCTGTTTTGGCGTTTGAAGCCCTGTAGCTTTCAATGGGGGAGTCTCCGGATTGCAAAAGCACTGCAGGCTCGGGACGAAGGTCTTCTGGGTGCGACCACCACTTGGAGAGGTAAAATGGGATCTTTGGGGTTGGTTAGGCGCCGTCAGTTGGGCGTGGGGCATCAGGTGCAGGGGTGCCTTTTAGGGTTGGATCTTCTTGACAGCTCCTGGTTGGGGAGACCTTCCTTTTTGAGGCTGCAGGCATCGGCTGGAGGCTTGAGGGAGGTCAGGGGTTGCCGCATATCAGGTCAGGATCACCGGGGGACCTCCTCTTGGTATTGGGTCACTCAAACTCAGGCCGTGGGCGTCGGGTGCAGAGTGCGGATCCTTATGGAACTGGAGTCTTGCTGTTTGAGCAAGGCATAAGTCTTTCCCTTGTAGTGTAGTTCCTATTTTCCCAATAGGCCCTGCGCATTGGAATAACATAAACAGTAGTATGGACCTAGAAGTGCGGATCTTCCAGGTCTCCACTGACTATGCTAAACTTAATTGGGTTTGTTACCAACTAGCTCAGAGGTCACTGGAAACTTTCTTGACTGAATTGGAAGTGATCAGCTTCCCTGGTACAGACAAGAAGGGATTCATTTTTCCAACAACCGCATAAACATGACAACTTTGCTCCTTAGAATAAGAGTCAATCTCTAGAGTCGTGTGAAACAATAGACAGTTATTTTACTCAGTCAGTTTTGTGCAGATTACTTTTACCAATATGCAGAGAACAGAGAGACGGGCGTTTTCAATAAAAGGTATTATTTATTGAACAGTCTTTCTTCTCGTGCAAGAGAAATGAATTGCCACAATTGCAAGACTAGTTATTATAAAAAGTGCGTACAGTAAAATGAGTATTGCGAAATAATACTGTAAAAGCATTGATATGGTTTCTTAGCCATACAATGGTTAAAATGAATAAAACATATATACATTCATATATACATTTAGCTAACGTACTCAACTGGTGCTTCTAACTACGCCTACCCGAGTGTACCTGACCTAAGCATAATACTTAGGAGGGAGTAAGTAAGTAGCTTTAAGTTAAGTTGGTTTTGCCAAGGTTTGCTTCAAGATTTCTCTCTAAGGGTTTAGTCAACACCATACCTCTGAAATAGAATGTTGGAGGTCTTGTATCTCCTTCCAGGACTCAATATCCCAGTCACTCGCAAGATTAGGCTGGAAACGCCGGAGCTGGATTTCTCGCAGGAGAAAAGACAGCGTTTCTCTCAGCGCGTCGAGGAAGAGGAGGGGCAGCGTCCGTGGGCAGCTTGCATCTGCTGGGCTCTGAAGGGGACAGCTGTTCTGCTCCTATGTTCACCACACCATCGCTATCATCGATGTCGTTTTAGACAGCAGTAGCGGCAGTCGTAACATCAGCGTTTGCTTAAGGCAACGTTGGTAATATTTATACCTGAAAGGTGCCTGGTTTGACGTAAGGTTTTGGACATAAGACGTCAATAAAGATGTCACTAGGAAATGATCGCCTCTTAGTGCTCATTAGAGTTCTATTACTAATCAAAACATAGCAAGCAGGGTTTTCCCAGGTTGCTGAGTTTTATCTTGTTGAAGAACTCGGAGTGTAATCTAGGAATCTTAGATAGTCGCTTCTGCTGTGTCATTTGCTCTAATGAGCTGCAGAGGAAGCTGCAGAGGAAGTGATTCTGAAATGTGGTGCTGATCGTGTTAGGCCAGAGACGAGTTTCTGAAATATCGCTCTTGATCGTTTATGCCATTATAGGGGAATAAATGAATTATAGCCGTATAGGGGCATAAGGTCACAGTATTGATCGGGGTCCTAGATTAGAATGCGACACCCATTCCACGAATTTATGTCCATCAATTTACTAAAAACTATAGCAAAAGATGCATGTGTAACATTACCCACCCCAAAATACATATATGCATTTGAAAATGGCGTATTTGAAATACATGGAATGTACTGTACGTCTTCAAGCATAGAAATCATTCAAAATTATAGCATATGTAATCAATGAACGATTTTGCGAAAAAATTACACATGAAAAATCTCTTAATACAGAAAAGAAGGGCGAGATAATTTCATCACATATAAATGCATTGCTGTAAAATGTGCTAGAGGCTGGTGTAAAGTTATTATGTTTTTAGATTCACCTAAAAACAGAAGCTTCTGTTCTTTATGAATAGGTCTACTTTAAGCAAAGAATTTTTGTGCCAGAAAAAGGTAAATATTTTTTAAAAGTGTTCAATAAAAAAAAAAATCTTGGTGAACGGGGGAATAGAGTTCCAACGCTTTTCAGCAGTTTTTGTTGATCAAAACTGAAGGCCGAATTCAGAGTTCATGGGAACGCTGTGTGTCGGAATGCTTTTCTAAAATTATTGTTTCTGTTTGGGGGAGAACATCATATCAGACAGGCTCTCAAAAAATTGGTCTACAAAATCAGATGACAGTTCGACCAAATTCGATAGTGCTGTAACTTGGCAGGTGTGAGAGTGATTGCTATCATCAAAGTCTGGATCAGCAATGCTCACAGAAGGTCGTACCTGGGTGATGTTGCTTTTATTTTTCGCGCCACTGTCACCACCTAGTCGTAGCACAGGAGTCTCAACGAATGCCGTCATCAGGATTGGTAGCCGCTGGGGACAACACAATGCGTGAGCCGTTATAGGACTTAGTAAAGTATCGATATCCATTGGTACTGCTGATGGAAGTGCAAGACAGATGTCCAACACGCACTCATCTCCGCATAGCATACATCGAAGCACAGGTAAGATGCAGGTCTGCCATATCGGTCTGAATGAAAGAAACCAGGTCATGTTCAGATCTCTCAGCCTGGCAAATCCAAGGACTCTAGTTATTATGTCCCGGTAGCGTATTGCTAGGATTGTTTCTTCCATCCTTGTAGGAGTCATGTCTGAGTTTTGGCTTGCCATATCGGAGCAGGAGGGTCAAAAATAAAATGCCTGCTACAAGTCCCAAAAATAGGGATATGCCGCCAAAGACTGAACGGACAAAATTAGGAATGATTCCCAGAATTGCTTGAAATGGTGTTAGCAGTCCCGTAAAAATCGTCTTAAATATGCCTGGGATGCCTGTGGCACTAGACTTGTTAAGGAGTTGGCTAAGCATTTCTGTGAAATGCACGGGGCAATTAGTTGATAAAAGGTCAAAAATCTCAGATGTTGTCCTTGCAACTTGGAGTTCATACGTCTCTTTTGATGACGTGATGGGCACTGTTGTCTGCAAAAGCACAGACTTCATTCTGCTTAAAGTATCAATTCGTATAGAAGAGAAATTCAAACGAGGCCATATGGGAGTCTCAGTGTCTCCAGGGCCGTTTGGAAACAATGCTTGCATACAGCATTTGACCATGGAAGTTACGTGTACGAGATATGCTTTCCCTGGCAAAAGGCCACAACAGCTGCGATCCGTTCTTAGAATGTAACTCCCATTCGAGAGTTGCTTAAAGAAAGGCTCTATCTGCGTTGCAGGTGTGACATATTTGTGGCATGAAAGGTTGTTTGAGTTACCTTCACAGGCTCCGTGTAAATTAATACCCTGGCACAAAAGTATACCGCTTAGTGAATGTCAAAGGTAATCTCTCAAGTTTTTCGATGCTCAGGATTGTATAGTCTGCTCCTTTCTGTGCCAAGCTGATTTGTTTATCAGTAAGGTTAAAGATGGAAAATAATGACGTTGTGTTGATTAAACGCCAAGACACATAGCCTGAACGAAGATTTTGCCATGCTGTAACATTAGCAAGTCTTTGTCTATTATATCTATGGCAGATGATACAATACTGTCCAGTGAATATATTCTGGAGGACAGAGTCATTAACCCATTGTCCACTACAGAAAGGGATTTTTCCAAATTAATATGATCAAATTCTCGTATTTTTTCAGCTGTTTCAATTTGTGTGACTTTCCAAGCCTCATTGTATGCCGCATAGATGCTGGCCGCTACGAAGCGTTTTTGACGCTGTTTGAGTGGTCCCATAATAAAATCGCGCGAATCAGCACCATCTTTAAGTAAAGATAAGTGTTGCTTAATTTCAGCCAGTGTGGATGATTCTAGCCATTCAAGGCACAGCTTCCCTACACTGTATGTTGTTACTATCCCTGGATGTTGTCTCTGGGAGTATCTAGGGTCTTGTCTGGTCATTGTTAACCCCTGTGTTTTATTCAGGAATCTATCTTGACAGTTTGTTCCAGACAAAGAACCAGGTACTTAGCTGAAGGGATACTATGCGCGCCACTGGGTAATTGGAATGGCCTATACAATGATTATGCAAAGGTGGTGCAGCTAGGAAAAGGGGTGACCTGTACAACCCCTAAACAATGTAATGTGCAAACACTTACATATAATTTGGATAAGACAAAAACCTGCGCAACCACAAATTAATAAAGAACTGTAATAAATTTTTTGGTCTTGATTAACAGCAACAACAGAGGACAGTTGGTAAATGCAGCAATATTATTTATTGCACCAGCCGACACGTGTTTCATTAGAGTGCAATACACTCTAAATCTTCAGGGCCCAATCCAAATGGACAAAGGAAGAGTAATCCCCCACGACTGGTGATAATTCCAACCCAGTCCGGGTACAAGGATCTTCAAGTCAGGTGTGCCGGTTGCGTGTGGAATACACTTGTCTATTGGTTCATGGAAAATGAAAGTTTTTTTGTGTTAATGTTGGCATCAAGGACGGTGGCACTGTAGTCAGTGGCTATTGAGTGAGCAGTGACCCTCCAAAAAGCCTCGATGGGCAAAAGAAGCCGGCACCGCCCTTCAAAGTCGTTCTCTCTCGCCTTCACTGGTGTGTTGCTGTCTCCCTATGTTGTTACATTCCCTGGATGTTGTCTCTGGGAGTATCTAGGGTCTTATCTGGTCATTGTTAACCCCTGTGTTTTATTCAGGAATCTATCTTGACAGTTGTTTGTGTCAGTAGGCCAGATTAACCACTTTTTCTAATCAGGATGCGTTCTGTTTAGATGTAAAATTTTAGATACGTCTATTTCAATATCTGTTGTTGCATTATCAGGTATTGGCTTTGGAATAGACAGTTTGTTAAGGTCTTTGATCTTAGCTAGGCCAAGACAGGTTGTTTGTTGAATTGTTTCATTTAAAAACATTATTTGTTCTGGGATCATGCAGACTCGAAATAGTGCTTCTAGGCCGTATACCTGCCAATCTTTTTTACCCCAGATTGTTTTTTTTTCAATGTTATTTTTCTAATAATCAAAACCAAATGTCATAATTTTTTCATAAAATGCTTTAGAAATTTTCAATTTAGTATTTGTCAGCATTGTTTTCAATCCTATTTTATCTAACAGTTTATAATAAAACGTTTCTGCATCACTGGTGTTAAACCCTGAGAAGTACTGAAATTTCTCATAGAATGTTTTAGAACTGCTTTTAGGTGGTGTAGCACAATGTTCCCATTGGTTATATTTAAAAACATTTCTAGGTTGTGCAGATTTATGCAAGTAATGATCACCATAGTGTGTGGAGCAGAACATCTGTTCATAACTAGACGAACCTTGTAAATAATCATGATCTGTAAATCTTGCTGACATTACTAAATCAGACATCATATTATTAATACTTTCAAAGTCCCATTCATTAGAGAATGTACTAGCTTTTACAAAGTCACTTAATGAAACCTTGAATTGATGAGGATACTTCAGGATTTCGATCCGGGTATTGGAATGGCTGTGACATTTACTGTTGACAGTTCTCTTTTCTTCACGTGGGATGATCTGTGTGGTTTGAGGACTAAGTTGATGTTCTGACTTGCTGTGTCCATTGTACTGTATTTTCCCTCAATGAATTTTCCCAAACAAAGTACCATGATGAGCCAAAGCAGGAGGAAAAATATACCTAGACCAAACCAGAACTCTAACCATGGAGAAATAAGGTAAATTTCCTTGAGTTGATGAAAGAGTTCTGTTGCTTTTTCTTTAAAAGTCTTTTTTGTTTCTGTCATCACTTCGGGGTTGCTTTGATCCTCAGAAAAGTTATCGAAGTTGATGAAGTAACCAGAGGCAGTTCTGTCAATTGTTGGGATTGTTCTTTCAATTTGTCTTTCGGTAGCACATTCTGATGCCACATCATTGTAGACTGGTGTTTCTTGACGAACTGTTTCAATCTGTGTTTCAAGCGGCACGAGTTCCATGGTATTATTGCGTAGTCCCTCTCTGTGCACTGCAGGCTGATCGAATGTGATTAGTCTTTCAGTTTGAACCTCTTGAATTGTTGCAAGTTTGGGTATTCTGTTGTTTCTCGGGAGTCCACTGGGCCTACTGTTGATTATAGGCCACATGCTTGTGGTTTTACCAGGTAGATTGATACAACTCTGTTCTCCTTTTTACCAGCAAGGGGCGGTAGTACTACTGATCTTGTTCCGTTGATTGCTAAGACTGGTACTGCTTTTCTGTAAAAAGGCCCAAATTCCTTCTTCACCGCTATTTTTTCTCTGACTAGATCCCCAATCTTTGGAATCCAGACAGGCCTTGCTGGGGCTGGTGGTGCCTCGTCAGTGGTAGCTGGCTGTTGCTTTAACTTTATGTTGCTTAAGGATTTTCTTGTTTCATTCAAGTCCTGTAAAACAGCCAAACGATCTTTGATGTCAAAGTCTGTTTTCTTATCTTCTACCACTGATACCTGACTATCTAAGTCCTGAATTTGCATTCTAGTTCCGAACAATAGTTCGTATGGGCTGAAACCTTTTAGAGAATTTCTTGGCAAGTTGTTTAGGCTTAACTGGACACTTATTAAATGTTTGGCCCACCCAGCACCTGAACCTAATACCTTCGCTGTTATAGATTGCTTTATGTCCCGGTTTTTTCTTTCTACCACACTGTTCCCTTCGGGGTGTGACGGACAAGAATACCGCAAGCCAACGCCCATGCTGGCCATGGCCTCCCTATAAGCTCTAGAGCTGAAAGCAGGACCCTGGTCAGAATGGAACATGGAAATTGCGTATGTGCCCATAAAGACTCGCAGATCTTTTATAACCGTTCTGGCGTCAGCTGACCGCTGGGGCCACATTTTTTAAGTGTGTTTAGCCTTAATGATGTACAATGGGACGCGGTTCTCTTGTTTGATTGCGCGGATAGATCGCCTTATGCTTCCTATTAGGGTTTCTTACACTACACTGGTCGGTTCTCCATTGCGATCTCTGTTGCAGTCTTCACAGTTTTTTGCAAAATCATAAATTCCTTCACTCATTTCCGGCCACCAGTACTCTGATTGCAATTCTCTCAGAGACTCCCTGATTATTTGGTGTCTCAGACCCAACCCCATATGTGCTTCCTGTTATAGGAAACCTCTCCTGTTCATGTTTGGAATTACCCTATCCCCCACTCCAGGGATTCGAGCAAAAGGAACGGAGTTTGCATCAATTACGTATGCATAATTGAGTGGATAGTTCATGGGTAGTGCTGCATAGTCGCCTTTTACGGACGTTTTGACTGCCAGCATGGTTTCCCCGTCTATGTATTTTTCCGAACGCTTTTTTGTGGCTACGGAGGCCGGTTTAGTTGCTTCCGCTGCGGCTGTATTATCCAATGAATTCCCTGCAACGTGAACGCCATCACGTGAATGACTCAGAGTGTGTATCACGTGAGTCTTTTGTAGTTCTTTCTGAAAAAGAGCTACCTGTTTCCAAAGCATTTTATGCTTGATTGTGGCACCTGTGTCATCTTTGTAATCATTTTGAATCCAGCTCTGTAACTTGTTATTGTAAGAGTTGACGCAAAAATGCGAATCGCACACGATTAGTGTCGGGAATTCATGTTCTGCATTTTCAAGCGTCATCTTTAAAGATCTGATTTCAGCTCGCTGAGCCGAACAGTACCTCACTGATTTAGTTTTTGTTATTTTCGGTCTGAATTTACCGCACATCCAACGACCTTTAACAATCGCACAGGCTGCATCGTAGGATTTGTTCTCTACGTTGAAATGCTGTACGAATCTATCTGTATAGATTATACAGGCGAATTGTGGGAGAGGCAGAAGTTCGATTGGCAGAGGATATTCTTCTTCCTATGTCAAATCATTCAGTTTTTTGAATTGTGGGGCGAAATAGTATTTCACATCTTCCGCTCCAAGATAATCTACACACTGTATCCATTTCGGATCCGGTGACACTGTAGGCAGGTTTACTGGGCTGAATAGCGCCTCGAAGGCGGATTCCGCTGTGAGGATATTGATCCTTTTGCCATGTGCTAGTTCTCGTTCATTCGCTAATGCAGTTTCCACTGCTTTCACAGTGTTTTCTGTTGGCCTGAATGTTTTTTCTGCTTGTGTGTACAAGTGAGATTTAATTGAAATTGATACCTTTTCTCCCTCATTAGAGGTCAGGTACGTGAATCCGCATCTTCCTGGGATGACTCGGATTACAAGATTGCGAGTGTTGTCACGTGTATCTAATTTTGTTTTTCCTAACATGTCTGTTTGCAGTGATCTCAAAATTTCTGTGTGTTTTCGAGTCCAAGTGATTGGTTTAAAATCAGGTTTAATTAGTTCATAGAGAGGTTTAACCCTCTCTGCGTAATTTAGAATGTAAGTTCTACAGAAATTCAGGAAGCCTAGAATCAATTGTAAATTCTTCAGCGTTTTTGGAGCTTGGAGTACAGCGCACTTCTCTAAGAAGTTGTCCGCTAGGCTTTTTCCTTCACTTGACAACTCGTATCCTAAAAATAATACTGTCAGATGGGCAATTCGAGACTTTTTAAAGTTGAATTTGTAACCCTCTGCTGCGAACCCAAGTATAATGGTGTTCACTCTTTTCAAGTGAGTCCCCAAGTCGTCGTCTGTGAGATAGATATCATCTACGTAAGATAATGCATCATCATCATATATTTGTAGTAACTCTGTTACTCTGGCTGAGAATAGTCCTGGGCTGTTCTTGAATCCCTGTGGGAGCCTACAGAAATTTTTCTGTGACCCCATTACTGAGAAAGAGGTCAAGTATCTGCTTTCTGGTGCAATGTTTTGACAAAAGAAACCATTAGATATGTCTAATGTCCTTTTATATTTTTTCCTAACTATGTTAATCATTAGTGCAGCACTATGCGAATTTTGCACTGCAAAAGTTTTGCAACATGCGTTAAGGTGTCTGTAGTTCAAAACTAGACGATATGAATTGTCTGGTTTGGAGACAGGAAACAAAGGATTGTTCATTTGAGAGGTGCATGTTTCAATCACCCCCTGGTTTTCAAGTTGATCTAAAATCTCCCTGGCTTGTTTTTTAGCTTCTTGCTTAATGGGATACTGCCTTTGTGCAGTCGGTTGACTTTTTAACTGGATTTTGTGAGGAGGAGAGTCCTCATCCCATCCTACATGATTTTTATATAATGCTGGTGCCTGGGCCACTGCCCATTTCCTTGCATAAGTATATTTTTTGTGAATCGGAATGTGATTCGAGAAGGCAGGCATAATCATTTCTTCGCCACGAGGGCACTCCCTGACAAACTCTGGGGGCCAATCTTTTTCAGCTAACAGAATATCATAGCCTTTTGAGAGTTTATCCCAAAATAGACCCCATATTTTCCTAGTCTTATCATCCTCTATACGCAATGTTATTTCGTATATCTTATGGGGCTCGCTAAGTCTGGTGTCGGCAGTTTCAACCTGAATGTATTCATTCGTGTCCACTGTCTCCAGATGACTCATCAGGATCTTGCGAGCTATAGTGATTTCTGCTGCACTGTCTAGCATTGTCTGTGCCCACTCCCCGTTTTTCAGCTGTGTCCTCAGTATTCTCGGCATGTTCTATTACTCTAATACTGGCTACCTTCTTTATTGGAAATTGAGATTTTTTACTTTGAGCAGGTTCCTTGTCTTTGGACTTGGTGTGCTCTCCTGGGTCTGACCGTCCTCTTCTTTCCGATTTCTGCGAAAAAGATCGAGAGGGACGTGTATCAATAATTTGATATCTATCAGGCTTCTTCAAATTATCCCTATTTCTAAGTTTATATCTTTTCTCAGAGGGCTCCCTCTGGGGAGACTGGTGTTATCGAGTCGGAGTTCTTCCCCTCCGTCGAGGAGACCTTCCCCTGGACTGGAAAACTTTTTCTTTGGGAGTGGATTGTTTATTTCCAACCCAGCTCTTTTTAGGAGTGTTGGAATTATTTTTAATAAATAATTTTACTAACTCTCTATATGCCTTTGTTATTTCTCTTATTTCAACTAAGAGTTCTTCACTTGACATTTTATCAATGTCCGGATGTGGTGTGTAGCTGGCTAGAACCGGCCACGTTGCTCCTGGTCTACCTAGTGGACCGAGCCTGGTAATATGATCAATGTGTTTTAGGGCGCCTTTAAAATAGAGCAAATGCTCTTGGAATTTTAATGGGATTTCAATCTCCTCGAAAGGAGCGTACTCTTCCGGTGGAGCCCCTACTTTGTAGTAGTGGAACTCGTGTGTTACGGCGTTTGACACTGGAAATTTTATCCATGAAAGAATACCTGTGTCTGCCGATATTCGTGTGCCTCTATCACGAAGATGACTGTGCCACCTTGTGTGGTCAGTCCATTGTCTATAAGTTTTGACGTTATAGATTTTCTTAAATGTGCCGGGATTATTATCGCACCCAGTTCAGTAGTACCGTCGGGACCCTGCTGAGTCGCATTTACTGCACCCCCAGTAGTTCCGTTTTCAGTGTCTGACATTTTATTGTCAGAAAGGTTTTGCAGAGCAGGTCTCCAAGGAGACAAAGATTAGGTGCACAATATTTTGGAACACTGTATCCTTCAACGTTGAATAAACCAGAGCTTTACATAGGAATCTCTTCCTACTAAGGTCGGGCCGATTTTAACCTTTCACCCACTCCAGACGTCTATTGGAGTATTTACGGGAGAAAGGGGTCTGTGTGAAAAATGCACGACTGAATTACTCTAACGTCTTGCGTTAGTTTTATCGCCTTACCAAATGTTGGGCGCCATGTAGTGTAGTTCCTATTTTCCCAATAGGCCCTGCGCATTGGAATAACATAAACAGTAGTATGGACATAGAGGTGCGGGATTCCAGGTCTCCACTGACTATCGTAAAACTTTATTGTTTAGTTAATTAAAACCATAACAAAAATGAACATGGGAGAAATTTTAACATTACAGTGAAATCAATAAAATATGTGCATCGTACAGTTTAAATTGCAAAATTTAAATGATGCTGGTAGGAGCTTTATCCAATTGTTTGTCATTAAAATAGTTAATAAAACTGAGCATCTTATTTTAAAATATCAAGAGCTTTCAGCCGCTTTTCAAAGGCTATCAAGAATTTTATAAATTTGCAATTAATTATTGGGTCAGTTGAGTCTAAGGCACTAACCAATAATGGCAGATCTGCAGGTGCGTAGACCTTTGGCCTTAAAAATGTTCTTTAGAAAAAGTGTTCGCTCCTGGGTCAGTGATTTGCAGTGGCATATAATGTGGATTATATCTTCTTTTGTAGTGCCACATAGTCGGCAGGTATTTGCTTCTGAGCGTTTCCAGACAGGTTCATCAGCCACAGTTGGTAGTTTACCGAATCTCACTGCCATCAGCCTTTTTTTTTATAAACACGGAGTATGTTGATGCAAGGTAGGTAGCTGGAATGAGATTGTTATAGCTGTTCATCACGGTCCATGCGTGGGAGCGGGCGGCAAAGATGGCTTTATCCGTGATTAATGAATGAAATTTGGCCGCTTTTTTTAGGACCTGTTTAAAGGACGTGAATGGTAGGTTTTTTTCCCACAAGGTTACCATGCATGTTTGCTCCAAAGCGCCTGTCAGATATTTGTTTGCGGCAGAATTTTGTTGATTTTCTAATTCCTGCCATAACAAGCTGTCCAAGGTGTTATTTGTAGAGTTCAATTTAATTCTATACCATACTCTAATGCTTGTGTAGAGTCTTCCAAGTGTCTCGTTCATCAGGCCAAATTCTAAACGCGTCTGGGCAGGAGAAGATGAGCGTGGATGTTGCAAGACCTTCTTGTAGATTTTTGCAGTGAGGCTGTTTAAGGTAATGTCATCCTTGCCCTGCATAGCTATGCTTGCATAGGATAGTGTTGGAAGTACTTTGGTTGCCATTACTGTTAGTAGAGGTTTCAGCGAGGGGCCTTGCAGCTTTTTTGCCAGTGAGCTAAGTGCGAAAATTAGTGCTCCGGCTCTCTGCTTCATATAGTTTTTTTGGGCGTTTAGAGTGAGCTTGTCATCGGGGTAGTATCCTAAGTATTTATAGTCTGTTACTCTTTCAAGTGATTTTCCCTCAAATGATATGTTAAGTTGCACAGTACGATGGTTGGTTATTGACATAGTTTTTGTCTTGGATAAGTTCAGAGTAAGGTTATTTGCCTTCAAAAATTGTGCTGTTACTGCCAGTAACCTGGACAGGCCCACTTTAGTTTGGCTCAAAAGAACCATGTCATCAGCGTAAGCCAAATGGGTAAGATGACGGTTGCCAAGTTTTGGTGCATGCGCATTACAGATGTTTAAAGTTCCTGAAAGGTCTGATATGAATAGATTAAAAAGCTGTGGTGCTAAGACGCAGCCCTGTTTTAAACCAATCGATGTGTATACTTTTCTTGATAGATGTGATCCATCTCCACTGACTATGCTAAACTTAATTGGGTTTGTTACCAACTAGCTCAGAGGTCACTGGAAACTTTCTTGACTGAATAGGAAGTGATCAGCTTCCCTGGTACAGACAAGAAGGGATTCAGTTTTCCAACAACCGCATAAACATGGCAACTTTGCTCCTTAGAATAAGAGTCTATCTCTAGAGTCGTGTGAAACAATAGACAGTTATTTTACTCAGTCAGTTTTGTGCAGATTACTTTCACCAATATGCAGAGAACAGAGAGACGGGCGTTTTCAATAAAAGGTATTATTTATTGAACAGTCTTTCTTCTCGTGCAAGAGAAATGAAAAGCCACAATTGCAAGACTAGTTATTATAAAAAGTGCGTACAGTAAAATGAGTATTGCGAAATAATACTGTAAAAGCATTGATATGGTTTCTTAGCCATACAATGTTTAAAATGAATAAAACATATATACATTCATATATACATTTAGCTAACGTACTCAACTGGTGCTTCTAACTACGCCTACCCCAGTGTACCTGACCTAAGCCTAATACTTGGGAGGGAGTAAGTAAGTAGCTTTAAGTTAAGTTGGTTTTGCCAAGGTTTGCTTCAAGAATTCTCTCTAAGGGTTTAGTCAACACCATACCTCTGAAATAGAATGTTGGAGGTCTTGTATCTCCTTCCAGGACTCGATATCCCAGTCACTCGCAAGAGTAGGCTGGAAACGCCGGAGCTGGATATCTCGGCAGGAGAAAAGACAGCGTTTCTCTCAGCGCGTCGAGGAAGAGGAGAGGCAGCGTCCGTGGGCAGCTTACATCTGCTGGGCTCTGAAGGGGACAGCTGTTCTGCTCCTATGTTCACCACACCATCGCTATCATCGATGTCGTTTTAGACAGCATTAGCGGCAGTCGTAACATCAGCGTTTGCTTAAGGCAACGTTGGTAATATTTATACCTGAAAGGTGTCTGGTTTGATGCACGTTTTTGGACATAAGACGTCAATAAAGATGTCACTAGGAAGTGATCATCTCTTAGTGCTCATTAGAGTTCTATTACTAATCAAAACATAGCAAGTGGGGTTGATCGTTTATGCCATTATAGGGGAATAAATGAATTATAGCCGTATAGGGGCATAAGGTCACAGTATTGATCGGGGTTCTAGATTAGAACGCGACACCCTGGTTGGCTGAGTCCCCCATCTGCAAGATGGCGGGGACTGAGAGTTGTCCTTCACCTCACCTCCCCCTCATGAGTGGTGGAGTTGGCAGAGGTGGGCACACCTCTCTTCCTCACTTGTTTTTCCTACAAGTTCTCCCGCCCAAAGTAGTGGTCAGACCAGTGGGGACCAGTTGCTGAAAGCAGTAAGTGGCCTGGAGAAGCTCAGGAAGGGGGCAACCCTTTGAAGCTTCCCCTTCATGGACCCTGCCCATTAAGGGGGGTAGGCTTGGCACCTCGTCCCCGGATGTGCATTGCATCAGGCCCCTGAGAGCAGCAGGCTCTCAACTCAGGGGTCCAGAAACATGTCTGTTAGTGGTAGCTGAAAGCCACTCAGTCTGGAGACTAGTGGTAGGTTAATTTTCAGGGGGGTTTTCTAAGATGCCCTCTCTCTGCATTTTTCATTAAATCCCACACTGGCATCAGTGTGGAATTAATGACCTGAGAAGTTTGATTCCAAACTTCTCAGTTTTCAGTGTAACTATTATGGTGCTGTGTAGTTTGAAATGACAAACTCCCAGCACCATATATTCTTAATAGCATCACTGCACTTACGATGCCTAAGAATGGACATGTATCTCTACTCTCATTACTAGTATAGGGAACCCAGCTAGAGGGGTGACTGATCTATGCCAAAGCAGAGGGTTGTAGTCATTGCACACAGGGATGTGTGCCATGTCAACTCTTCACTTTGTTCTGCACCAAAACATGCAGCATGCAAAGGCAGAGTGTGACTATGTAGGTACAGGACCTCTAAAGGTGGCACAATAAGTGCTACAGCCCTTAGAGGCCTTTTGTGGCCACAATGCCCCGATTACCTGTGGTACCATTTACCAGGGGCTGACCTGTGGTCAGAGATGCATATTGGGTTTAGGCTTCAATGCAGTTTTGGGGAAAGAACATAGGCCCTGGGTACCTGGTTAGCAGGAGCCCAGGGCACACTCAGTCAAAGCACATCAGCAATTCAGCAAAAAGTGGGGCATCCATGCAGAAAGAGGGCACTTGCTCACAGTCCACCTATATGGAATCAAGGATGGTGGCCAACCAAAGCAGGCAACTGCCCTCCTCTGTCCACCAAGGCGAGGAACCTCGGAGGGACTTTTGACAACCAGTTAAACTTTGCAGGACAAATTAATCACCTGACATCCTCCTGCTTCTTTCTATTAAAGATTGTACGTAAGATCCTGCCTTTTATCCAACAGGATCCTAGGAAAACAGTAATAGGTGTGATAATCCTCTCACAAATGGACTACAGCAATGCATTACTCTTGGGCATTGACAAGTATCGGATGGCCAAATTGCAGTTCGTGCAAAATGCTGCAGCGCGACTACTACTCTTCATCCCTAAATATCATTCTATTTCTGCTAGCATTAGGCTACTCCATTGGCTTCCGACACAACAACGTGTAGAATTTAAGGTACTGTGCTATTTCGCAAGGCATTGTATGGTGGTGAAGCCTTGGCTATGCAGAAACTATTTCTATTGTATTCCCAAGAAAAGGCATCTCAGATCAGCCAATGCCGGGCTGGTTAAGGTCCCTAAAATTAAAAAAGCACGATGGGGAGGCAGGAGCCTATCCCAACTAGCAGCTAGACTCTGGAACAGGCTGCAGCCAAATAGGCTTCAGTTCAGGAGAAAGATTAAGACTTGGCTATTTCCCCTCTAATAATAATAATAATAATAATAATAAAGTAGTTTGTAAAGCGCTTGGTGACGCCGTCTCGGCGTGTCCCCACGCTATGGAGAGAGAGCAGCAAGCAGCAAACAAGGCAACAACCCATTCGCCAAGCTTATGAGTTGTACAGGTAAGTTTTTAAGAGACTTCTGAATTTAAGCTCAGATTTTCCAGTCTGAGGCAAATCAGAAGTTTGTTCCAATTTTGAGCTGCTGAGACTCTAAAGGATTTGCCCCCAAGTTTGGCTTTTTTTACACGAGGAACCGTCAGCTGGCCTGTGCCTACAGAGCGTAGGGCTCTTCTTGGCTCGTATCTTTGTATTAGGTCATGGAGATATGTGGGAGCCTTCTGCCATAATATCCGATGACATGTAAGGAGAGCTACTCTCTTTTTGACTGGCAACCAGTGTAGAGCCGCAAGAGCAGTTTTTGACGCTGCTCTTTTTGGGAGTCTCAGAACTAATCCGGCTGCCGAGTTTTGAAGGACTTGTAAGCGTCCCAAACTTTTTTCTGTGGCACCCAAAAACAGAACATTCCCGTAGTCCATACGGGACGTCACGAGTGCCTGTGTCAAGGTGCGTCTGGCTTCAAGGGGAAGTAGATCTAAGGTTTGATTAAGTGTTTTTAGTACCCCATAAGCTCCACAACTCGCCTGAACAACACATGTCACATTCCTTAGTGCCAAGATGCCTCAGTATTTGTGCGCTTTATAAAATCATTACTTACTTACTTACTATCAGCCAGGCAAGCTTGGATCCAGTGGCAAAGTGAGCAAGGGACCCACATCTGGGCATACACTGCCAACTTAGGGCGCACAAAGCAAACACAAAGAGATGATGGAAGGAGCACTGAAACATTTCACACTCTCATTCCCAGTCACAGATCATCGTTGAATCCATCATCATTCTTTAGCTCACTTTGCAACCCATTTCAGACTCAGCCATATGCAAATCAGTCTTGACCCTGTCCCTCATGGGAACAGTCCAGCCAAAACTGCCAAGACTGGTCTTCCCTGGACCAGAAACAAGCATCCTGTGTACTATAAAAATGTTGCTCGGATGAGAGTTTCCCTTGAATAAAGGAAAAGACAAGAGGCGTTTGGCAAAACATGAACAAGTTTGTTTAATTAAACGCTACGGCAGGGAGAGCCTCGACAGAGTGTGTCTGCTCAAAGTCTCTTGGTGTACAAAGTTTTGGCCGTTGGTATATACGGTTCAAGAGGTACAATAAAGCGATATCTACATTCCACTACAACCCCATAAAGCATTTCTTTGGGGAAAATGGTATACTTCTTGTAACTACAGGGCTAGCAGAACAACATTAATGGGGCAATGATTTTCGAGGGCAAAGAAACAAAGAAGTTGTCATTAATTTAATCACTATCGCAAGCATCAGGTTTGACACTTTTTCCTTAATCGGACCTTACTCCTCAAAAACAAAAGACAATTAAAACATTTTGGCACACTGGAAAGAAATTGAAGCATTAGATTGACATTTTGCATGTAAATACCCCCCACAGAGCTACATTTAAAAGACCGAGTGCACTTGATTAGCACAATAGGTATAAACCAAATCTAATCATGTTGACAGAGCTGGGACACTTATAAGGCTTAAGCCATTTATTAGATCAATTGGCTTCCAGATGTTTTATTAGGAAATACCCATTTTGGAGTTATCATAGTATGTGTGGATTATTTTTCATTTTATTCATTACATCTAAAGAGGAGCACCGCTGAGGGATAATCAGTTAAAAGAGTTGTCATTTGGGAATTAATTTTGTCTTCTCAGCATCCCACGCGTAAGTAGGAAATTAGGCCAGGCACATTCATTAGAGCAATGATTAGTCTGGGCATGATTTGGCCTCATGTGGATTATTGCATTCTTGACAATAGCAATTTAGCTCACGCTCTTTGAAAAGAAATGCCTGAAAGTTATTCCGCAGTAGCCAAAAATGTTTAGGTAGTAAGAAGGTTGAAAAATACCCCATCATCTTCTCCATGCATGCTCACTGTAAAGAAGCTCATCTTTTAGGCTTCCCGCAGCATCACTCATGCCATTGCTTAGTAAAGCAGTGCATGGATTCTCATAAGAAAAATAAAAAAATCATGATGCACCTGCAGGGAGTGTATCTTGAAAATCATCCTCTTGGCCCACAATGTAGTTGAGAAAATTAATGTATGACACTAACCCTCTGCATATTGCAGGCCTCTCATCTCCGAAACAACACATAAACGGCACAAGCAATTAACTCCTCAAAAAAAGGTAAAGCTGCAGGCCCGGCCTCCATTCCAAATGAGATCTATAAGATCCTAAAGGATGAATTAATACCTGTTCTAGTTCAGTTACTTAACTCCTCTTTTATTGAAGGAAATAATCCCCCAGTTTCTTGGGAGGAAGCAATAATAATAATTTTGTTAAAACCTAATAAAAATCTAAAAATATACACAAGTTATTACGCAGCGATTAAATAAAGTATTGGGGTCACTCATACATCTAGACCAAAAAGGTTTTATGAAAGGGAGACAGTTAAGTGATCTGACTCAAGATCTAATTGGATCTATAGATGTGTCGCAAACATATAAGATCCCTCTGGCGGTAATGACATTCGATGCCGCCAAGGCTTTTGATCGAGTCAACTGGAAATTTTTATTTAAGGTAATACAGCGATTTGATCTGGGAAAAAAATTGCTTAGAAGCAATTAAAAATATTTACAAAAACCTTCCGCAAAAATTTTGGTCAACGGGAATTTGTCTAGAGAAATAAAAATCAAAAGAGGGACAAGACAGGGGTGTCCTCTTTCCCCGTTATTATTTAATATGTATATTGAGCCCGTAGCCTTTAATTTAAGAACATCACGGAAAATTATTCCCTTTGGCTCCAATGGATGGGTAAAAAAAATAGGGTTGTATGCTGACGACTTTATGGTATACACTGGGGACATAGAAAAATCTTACCCAGAAATCTGGCTAGAGATAGAGAGGTTTGGAAAGGTCTCTGGATACCTGTTAAATCAACAAAAAACAGAGTTAATGAAGTGGAATTCAGAGTTTGTAAGTACCTATGAAAAGGAGGAGATAAGGTATTCGGGAATACAAGTAACCCAAAATATAGATAAAGTTGCACAAGTCAATTTTGATAAGGTTACAAAAGAAGTAAGTTCACTCCTAGAATCTTGGGGGACCATATCTCTTTCTTTCCGGGGTAAATCCAACTTAATAAAAATGACAATTCTTCCTAAATACACCTTTTTATTTAACACCATTCCACTTGAATTTCCCCAAAAATGGTTCAAGAAGGCGCAGGGTCGCTTTACAAAATTTATATGGGGGAATAAGAGTCCCAGGATCTCCCTGAAAAAACTTAGAAAGAAAAGAGAGTACGGCGGGATTGCTAGCCCGGATCCCTATCTATATATGTGTGCATTCCAGCTAAAAAGCTTTCGACAATTATTGATGGAGCATAGTGCATTTTCACCCCTTTTTAAAGCACTTACACTGGCAGTAACCCAACAAACCGACTGTTTTCTTCTAAAATTTGGCAATCATAAATTTTAAAAAAAGGTGAAGTTGAAGACCCTACTGACAGCTATAAAACGTTGGTCACAAGTAAGTCGCCTCATGAAAATTCCATATTTTAATGATATTACCCCGATTTGGAACTCTCCGGGAACGCCAGCATGCTTGACAGATGCATTGGCACTGCCTCTGTGAAACTGTGGAATTATACAGTGGGGCCAATTGTTAATTGAAGGACATCTTATATCCTGGCCACATTTATCAGCGATAACTGGAAATTTGATCTCAAAGTTCAAATATTACCAATTATCAAATTGGGCAAAAGCAATAGGAAAGGATCTGAAAGGAAATTCACATCTATCAGTAAAGATTTTTTCTAAAAGCAATAAAGGAAATGAGGTGGCATTTTTTGTATTGGCTATTGGTACAACAGGGAGAAGAGGAGCAGGCCTCATTTATGGAAATCTGGAAGAAGGACCTGCCAGATGAAGACCTCGAATCTTTGGGGCAATGTTACTTCTTTGGTCATGTATAAATGTTGCATCATTAAAAAAGAACCACCTTTTTACAGCCCACAAAGCATATTGGACCCCAAGGAGAATCTCAAAGATGGGAAATCGTGAGATAAAGAAATGTCCTAAATGTGGAGAAGACAATGCAAACGAGGTCCATATGTTTTAGAGCGGCCCGGTCATATACAAATTCTGGAATAAAGTGGGTAAGATCATATCAGATGTATGGGTCAGAAATAACATTAATTCCGAAATCAGTAATTTTTGGGATTCCTCCTAGTGGGGGGGGGGGGTGATTTAATATTAACAAAGATACATAATTAACATGTCCTACATAAATTGAATGGATTCATTCCATCCAGAGCACGGCACGACTTGACCATGCATGTAATTACACAAGAAAAACAAATATTGTGAAATTTGGGACAATTGGGTGGAGACAGGGCCTCGATACACATAATGAGGAATGGGGTTTTAATTAATACATTTTTATTGGATACATTTTCTGTAGCCTATATGAAGATCCTGGTGATTCGGAAGTCCAATGTTTAATAATATGCTTCAGACAGGGTCCTGGGGACAAAGTCTGAAATGGGCCACTCAACTGGGAAGTGAGAACATTTGGGCCGCTTTCCTTCACAGGGTTGTGGATTGGACACCTTAAAGAAGTATCATAGGTGCGGCTCTGGAGATACATAGTATCCTTCTTCTCCCCTATGAGGGAGTAACCAGACCGGTAATTAAAATAATACATCCTTCGGACATCGAAGGGGTCAGAAAAGAACCATGTATCTTGAAAGGAAGCATATTATCTAAATGAGGACACAAAAAAAATAATAATAAACGGCACAAGGAACATCCCGCAGAAGAAGGACAGGCAGCATTCACTTTCTTTTTATAAATTGAGTCCATTGATTTGAACCCTTGTCATTAAAGTGTCTGCCAGACCAAAGGCAAGCATCTGCAAAAATGAGCTAAGGCTTCTGGACCCACTTTCCCCGCCACGGTAGCCAAGGTAAAAAAATAAACAAATGCAATACATGCAGCCATAAAAATATGGTAGATGTAGTTCCTTCTGCACACATTCTTCCAGACTTTCACAGGACTTGAACACTGCTCATGTGTGAAAAAGTGGAACCCTTGTAATAATAAACAAGTGGTGCCTGTGCAGCCACAGTAATAATACGCAAGTGGTGCCTGTACTAATCACAACTTGAAGAGAGCCCGGGCTGTGCATAGACAAGCTGCAGAGTGACTGTGTCATCCTTAGTTATTCACACTGGCAGACTCAAACTAGAACATGCAAATGATGCTGTTCTCCGCCGAGAGTCAAGCACACTGACACATATATACTAAATCGAGCTAGGCATTTCAGAGAACTGCCTTACCTTCTCAGAACTGAGAGAAGTCACTATTCTCTGAGTAGTTTACTGTGAAATGAGGGGCAGGCTTCAGAAATAACTGGGTGAGGGGTGCATTGTCCCAGGGTCTGCAAAAGGCAAACTCAGCGAGGTCCGACTCTGCTGGCAAAACAGTACCGTTGGTTGAAGACCTGTCTGCTCAGGTGTGCATGAGTACAATATGCCTGTACACTGAAAAATGTCTTGACTCCGATTAACGTCAGTCAGCAGCGAGAGGCTTGTAAATAAAACTTCACCAAATTAATTTCAGCCTCATTGGTAAATGCATTTTAATTATGAGACACACGTTTTAATTCTAGGATGCACAGAGGTTATACAAATAAAGAAAATGAAACATTAGATGAACTGATGGATACAAAAGAATGATACAACAGTGAAATAGGAAGCCCCGTGCAGGCAAAATCTAAAAAAAAGCGTTCCACAAAAGCAGATTTAAAAAGTACTCGGGTCTTGGGACACTGTTAAGAAAAACACACAAACATCTTTCAAACATATTGTCACTACAACAACCATATTGAGGAGAGCATATAGAAGGTAAGAATATTGCTTTTCTATATACCTAATACCTTTCTCATGAATATTGTTCATAATATTCCTACTTTAATGTAGTTGTATTAAGTATTTTATTATTACAATAATAAATATTTGTTATTTTATTCACTTTAGGTGTTAGTACAATTCAAATAATTGGTTTAAAAATGTTTACTATTGTCTGTCATTTTTAATTTTTGTCAGAAATGTATAATTTAGTAGTGGGTTGTCGTGTCATATGTCAATAGGTTAGGAGGATTATTTAATTATATATTTTTTCATCAATTTTTTATGGTAGGTACATTTTTTTTTTAAATTTAAAGAAAATTTTTATTGGGTATAAGAGAAGCAATAAGAAAAAAGATACAATATCAGCTTGAAACAAAAGCAAGCAAAACATTATACTGCGTAAGAAAACAAGAGAAAGAGGGGGAAAGAAAAGGCGAAAAAGATGAAGGAGGAAGGGGGAAAGAAGAAAGAAAGAAACTCAGCAAAGAAAAAAAATACATTAACACTGTATAAAACACATCATTATAAACAATAACTTGCAAAATTCTAGAAAAATGATAAATAGGTAAAAACCGGGAAATGCACCAATTACCGATAAGTAAGGAGGTAAACAAAGAAATAAATCATGGGGGTTTGGGTACTTCCTCAGTACGAGGGGAGTGAAGCATAGATGATTTGGCTGAGGAGTCTAAGAAGGAAGTGACAGGTAACCACAATAAATCACGTTTGATAGAAACAGTAATAGGGTAAACATAAGCTCTATCCAATCTATGATTAAAACAAACACCATACCACCAAGCCTGATAGGATATGGATGAAGTATCTTTCCATGCCTTGGTAATTTGTTGGAAAGCCACAGCTATGAGAAGGTCAATAATAGAAGTGTTGAAAGAAGAGGATGACCATATATTGGAAAGGCTACCCAGGAAAATGTGTGTAAGAGAAAAAGGAAAATCAGTGGAAAAAATATTGTTAATTTGTTGCCACACTTTGGACCAGAATGCATTGACAAGAGGACATAAGAATAGCATGTGCTCGAGATCTGCCCGTATTTCTGAGCAAGACCAACATTTGGAGGGAAGGGAAGAGTCAATTGTATTCAGTTTAGCAGGGGTGAGCATGAGACGATTATAAAGAAAAAATAAAGTTTGAGTAGTATTTGCTGCTCTAGAGGATTTCCGTATTTTATTCCATATATCTTGCCATAAAGAGAGAGGAAACGTTTCACCTAGATCTAATTCCCACGCCAGTTCAACACTGGATTTATCTCTATCAGCAGGAGATTCAAGCAGTTTTTTTATAAATCTGTGAGGCAGAAGAGGAGGAAACTAGAAAAGGTATAGTAAGAGGAGATGAAGAAGAAGTAGAAGAAACAGAGGAGGGAAGAGAATTGTAGGAAGTTTGAACAGCATGACTCAGTAATGTGTATTTAGAGAGGAAGGAAAGAGGAAGAGAAAAGCGGGCCTGAAGAACAGGGAAAGGAATACAAGTACCTTGTTGAAAAAGTTGATGAACCCAAAAAAGACCTTGATCATACCAATTCTTCCAGAAAAGGGTTCTATTTTTGATTTTAATAAAGGGGTTATACCAAATAGGAGATTGTAAAAATCGAGTACGATCATCAAGATCACTAAGAAATAAAGGGAAAAAGAGTTTCCTAGAATTCTTAAGAATCGGCAAAGACATTTGTTTTGGAATGCGAGGTAATGAAACAAACTCCTTGAAGGAGAAAGGATGGAAAAAGGAAGATTCAATTTCAGCCCATAGTGGAAGAGAAGCATCCTCTAATGAAGACTCAGATAGAAAGGAAAGCGAATGAGAAAGAAAGAAGGAAGTATGATACGAGGGGAAATCAGGGAAATTAACTCCTCCTAGATGTTTGGGACGTTTAAGCTTGGAAAAAGACATTCTTGCTTTCTTTTTTTGCCAAAGGAAACTGGATAATATAGAGTAAACAGTTTTATAACAGGATTTTGGAACATTGATGGGGAGATTAGAGAGAAAAAATAAGATAATAGGAACTAGCATCATTTTAATAGAATCTAATCTTCCCCACCAAGATAAAAAGAGAGGATGCCACCTAGCTGTAGCATCAGTGAGAGTAGTGTGTAAATGTTTAATATTAAGGGCAACAGTGTCTTTAATGGAAGGGGAAAAACTGAGGCCTAAGTATTTGATTTTCGAAGGACACCAATGAAAAGAGGAGATCATAAAGTCCGCATGGAAACAAAATTTATTAAGGGGAAGAATTTCACACTTATCAACATTCAATTTATAACCAGATACAGCAGCAAAATCAGAAACTTCAGAAAGAAAGGCAGGAATAGACGTTTGGGGATTCAAAATAAAAAGGAGGATGTCATCGGCATAGGCAGATAATTTTACTTGTTTATCACCATAAGAGAATCCAGAGATATTCGTATTAAGACGAATTTTTGTTAGAAAAGGTTCCAAAGCAAGAATAAAAAGAAGGGGTGAAAGAGGACAACCTTGGCGAACACCACGAAACAGAGGAAAAGAGGAGGAGATAAGGCCATTAGCAAAAATAAAGGATCTAGGAAAAGAATACAACATGGAAATATAAGAAAGAAACTTAGACCCGAAGCCAAACCATTTAAGAGAAGACAGAAGAAAGGACCAATTAACTCTGTCAAACGCCTTCTCAGCATCTAAAGCTATAGCAGCTAAAGAATGAGATGAAGTATGTGATTTACTAAGAACATTGAAAAACAATCGTGTGTTATCAGATAGATGACGGCCTTTGATGAAACCACATTGTTCCTTACCTATGAGTTGGGGCAGAATCTTGTCTAAACGTAAAGCTAAGATCTTAGCAAAAATTTTATAATAAAGGTTAATTAAAGAAATAGGTCGATAATTTTTACATAAAGTAGGAGGAAGGAGGCAAATCAATGCTTCCTGAAAGGAGCCTTCGGATTTCTGGGAAGATATAAAGAAAGAAAATAATTGAAGTAATTTAGGAACAAGAAACGCAGAAAAATGAGAGTAAAATTCAATGGAGAAGCCATCTGGGCCAGGAGCCTTTCCTTTTTTAAGAACGCGAATGGCTTCTAGAATATCCACTGAGGTAATATCCTTATCTAAGGGGGAGAAATCTACATCAGAAACTGAGGGAGAAGGAATAGAAGATAAATAATGATCGATGGTTGATGACAAAGGGGGAGACTCAGGAGTATACAGTTTCTGATAAAACTTAGAAAATTCTCCTAGAATATCTTCGTCCTTATGAAGAATGGAATTAGTGGAGGAGACAATTGATTCAATTTTTGTACGTTATTTTTTAACTTTAAGATAATTTGCTAACATCTTACCAGCTTTATTTTGTGAAGAATAATAAGTAGCACTGGACTTAAGTAGGATTAAATTAGCAGATTCGGTAGATACTTTATTGAAAGCAAGCTTGGCGGAGATGAGAGTATTAAGTTCAGATTGAGATTTAGTCGAGTAATATACCTGTTCCAAATGTTTAATACGGGAGGTAAGGTTAGAAATAGATTGCGAGGATAGACGTCTCTTCTTGGCAACATAAGAAATAATGAAATCCCTAGATGCAGCTTTAAAAGTGTCCCACACCAATTGAGGAGATGTTTGAGGGTATTCATTCTCCTTAAAAAAAAGGGAGGCGAAGTTAAGGAAAGCAGCCGAGAAGGAAGTATCTAGAAGAAGGGAGTTGTTGAATCTCCATCGCTTAGTACCTTTAGAGAGAGGAAGGAAATCAAGTTGAAGTGTGACAGGGGCATGGTCTGAAATAAAAATAGAACCTATGTCAGAATGAGTAATGAGTTGCGTGAGAGCTTTAGATATAAAAATGTAATCTATACGGGATTAGGAGGAATGGGCTGGGGAAAAGTATGTATATTCCTGCAGAGTAGGGTTACAAAGCCTCCATGATTCAACTAATGAACGTTGGGAAATAAATGAATTGAATTGAGCATGTGTTGGGGAGGGAGAAAATCGGGAATTGGACTTAAGATCAAGGAAAGGGTCCATAATCATGTTACAATCCCCACCAAAAATAAAATAATCATCAGTGTATTGCATTGTGGATGAGAGCATTTGAGGCCAGAACAGCTTATCAGGAATAGTAGGAGCATATACATTAAAAATAGTCAAAGGAATTTTGTTAACCAATAAAGATACAACAACCCATCTGCCCTCCGTGTCATTTTCTTGTTTAACCAGTTGAACATTTAAACGTTTATGCAATAAAATAGCGACTCCGTTGCGTTTACCCATACCTGGAGAAGCAAAAACATGACCCACCCAATTACGACGTAATTTAGAAACTTCAACATCTCTAACATGAATTTCTTGGAGTAATACTATATCAGCTTTCAGGTGAGCTAAATGGGAAAGAACACGTTGTCTCTTAATAGGAGACCCCAAACCTTTAACATTCCAAGAACCTACATTAAGTGACATCTAGAAAACTAAAAAAGTACTTGAAACATATAAGCAGGAGAATAACTATACAACCAATGAAAATAGAAAAAGGTGCAAGTAGTGTCAGAGAAAAAAGAAAAGAGTAAAGAAGATGTAGGATATAGAAGAATGAAAATATGCCCATGATACAATAAAGATAGAAAAATGGGAAAATAGGTTAAAGGAAAGGAGAAAGATGATGAAAGCAAGGAGAAGACATAAATGGAGAAACAAGGAAATGGAAAAAAGAGCAGAGCTGAGGAGGAAAAAGGGAAGAGAGAGAATACAGAAAGAAGAGAAATATGAAAGGTCAATTGAATAAGAAAATGCGTACCGTAAAAATAGAAGAAAACTGGGGATGGAGAACCATGAAGGAAGGAAGCACAACTGGTCGAAGACTCCACGAAAACGCGGCAAGGGGGGAAAGAAACCACCAGACGACTGAGGAGGAACAGATGAAGACCACTTCAGGGACCACCATACTAGCAAGCAAAGAAAATACGAAAGAGGAAAAATATCATGGACCGAAACGAAGAGTAAGGTATAGGTAATCAAACAACAAAACATTACACAAAGACAATCTACAAAACAGTCTACATGAGGGAGAGATCAAACAACCAAAGAGAACATGACAATAAAAGATAATAACTCAAACAAGAAACTATGGCTGTGGAATGTCCATCGAGTCCGCATGACAGGAATCCAGGAACTGCTGTAGGCACGTAGGATCTTCGTAAGATGTCGTCTTATTGTTATAAGTGACTCTAAAGATGCAAGGATGAAATAATCCATAGCGGGCATTCAAAGCTCGTAGGGCAGGCCTCATGTCCAGAAATCTTTTGCGACGATCCGCAGTAGCTTTGGCATAATCCTGAGCAAAAAACAAATTCGAGCCATTGTGTGAAATCTTTCCTTTCTGTTTGGCAGCTTGAATGACTCGGAGAAGGTCAGTATATTCCAAAAAATATAGAATAACACCCCTAGGTTTCATAGAGGAAGTAGATGATGATGAATGAGAAGCTGGACCCAAACGGTGAGCTCGTTGAATATTGAGAGGAGGTGATGGTGGAAGGTTGAGAAGAGTAGGAAGCAAAGATTGAAAAAATGCAATTGGACTTGACCCTTCAATATTTTCAGCAAGGCCGTAAATACGTAGGTTATTGCGTCTATTTCTGTTTTCCAACCTGTTGCTTGAGGGAAGCAATCTCCTTGTGCATCGTAGGAACCTGGCCGATAATCGTTTGAGCTGAAGCCAAAGAACCCTCAAGGTCCACGACTCGCTGTTGTGTATGAGACCAATTATCCTCAAGATTCTGAAGACGGGAATTAGTCTCTGACATATAGGGTTTAAGTGCACAAATCTCTTCCAGTAGTAACTCCATAGAAATAGTATTGGACATGCTAGTGGGAGAAGGAGGGTTAACTTTAGTGCGTTTCCCTGAATTAGCAGTCGGAGATGGTAAGGAGGACTTGGAGAGAGGTTTTGAAGTGCGCAAAACAGGAGAGGTAGAGCCCTTGGAGGCAGGAGTATCCGATTGTGAATCATCGAATGGGTCCTGTAGGACGCTGAAAGGATTATTATCCTCTAATGGAGCAGCGCGTTGCTGAAGGGCTGTCATACGGTGGGTGCGTGACGTTGCCATGATATAAAGAGGACAACTGAAAACGCACTGCGTCAGAAGAGAGACAATGACGCTATGAGGGAAAATACCAGGAATTAATAAACAATGACTTTTGCCCCAGAGGAAGCAATGAAAGGTAAAACAATCATATATAAAGGGGCAAAAGACGGTCAATGAAAAGTTAGTACCTCATAAAACAGCATAAAGAAGATGACGTGAGAAAAAAGTCAAAATGGCGGCTGCTTTTTGAGGAGAATTAGAAAGTGCTTTTAAATCAGCATAGGAGGATTCCAAAACATGAGAGCACAGTCATTAGGCGGAAACCGCAGATGTCATCAAAAAAGAAATGTCCAGCACATCGAAAATGAACTCCATGAGAGCAAAAGCGGCAGAAGCGGCAAAAGGTGGAGCAAAATGGCGGTCGCGATCAGACGCGAACCGCGGATAACTTTAAAAAGTAAAATACCGCTGTTTGTGGAGAGGGAAGCACATGTAGAGATGCAGGGAGTCTTCCGCCACACCCCGAACGCTATTCCGGCAGTCCAGAAAGGAGAGAAACGCCTGTAAGGGTCCCCGTCGCCTCACGTTGTACCGGAGCTCTCCGGACCTGCGGCCATCTTCCTTGGCGCCGTAGCCACGCCTGGTAGGTACATTTTTAAGTGGTTTTAAATGATGAAAGTGTTTAATTGATTAATTGTTATTTTAAATATTTAAATATATTTTGGGATTTTCCATGTATATTTTATTTTTGTACAGTTTAATTACCAATGTTTGTTTTAGTAAAGGATGTGGAGTTTATAGGAGAATAGGGGGAACTTATTAATTGTTTTCAGTTTTTTCAATAAATACTTTTTTATGTTAATTAATTTTTTAATATGTAATTAATATGCAAATTATATATGAAGGAGTATTTGCTATGTAGATCATTCTTATGTATTTAAAATAATTGAAATTGTATTCAAAAGTGTACTTAATAACTAACTTTGTAAGATAAATTTTATGAGTATTATTTGTTTTAATGGTATCTATGATCTTTAAACAGTATTTTGATGTTATAGTTTAAATTTTAATTTACTTTTATTCTTTTTCGGAGGTTGTATATCTTGGCTAGTAGGAAATAAAGTGTATTTATTTTAAATGTATTTAGTTTGTTTATAGTTATTACATTATTTTTTCATTTTTTTCATTTAATGTTAGAAATTTACACAGTAGGTATCTTTTATTTTGATTATAATTTTGTTAGGTTTATAAATGATTTTTGAAAATTATTAGGAATTAGAATAGTATATGTAACCTGTCCATTTTCCAATACTTTCCTTAGTGCTACTTATATTGGAGTGGAAATGGTAAATCTTTCTCTTCCACTGTCCATTAATTTCATTGATTTTACTTACTATGGAGTGGCAAAAGTGAATATAACCCCTCCAAAGAGCAACACTTTCTCTACAAATTTTGCTTAGATTGGAGTGTGAATAGTAAATCTAACCCCTTTCAAAGTTTGAGGAGAGTGACTAGTCTTTTTGACTATTACAACGGCCCCATCTGCCCTGACCATATGTTCCAAAGACATGCTGTCTACCAGATATTATAGGTAATTTACTGCTAGTCTTCTGAGGTCTGGCCAATTTTTATTCCCATTCCACTAGGTCAACGAGTCTTGACCAGGTATATTTCAGCTGGGAGTGAAGCTGTTGCTGTTGTTGGTTTAATGCTAACCACTAATTAGTTAGTTGCTGCTACAGAGACTGAGAGTCTGCATCCCTGCCTTTTCTGGAGGTTGAAGGCTATACAGAAGCTCTGCCCTGGACTCAAATTTGCAGTAATTCTTTGAGATCAAACGCATTCCTGATGATCTAAGTATTGAAAATTGAGACATCAATTCTGATAAAGAAATTAAAGAGACCAGCCCTTCTTGGACCATGGATCTAGTATCAAAGGACAGATGTACTCTTGGGGGCACACAAGCTCTTTTTGTTTCAATTTTTTGGTGTTCAAGCAAAGGAGTAAACTGTTCACTAAACCAGCTGCTTCATCATTGACATTGATAAATGCTTATACCACCTTTTGCAAATGTGCATCTAGCAGTTGCAACAGTAAGAATGCTTGGCTCCTTGTACTTTCCTCCTTGCTGATTTCCCAAGTCATAAACTCTAAAGGGAGTAGAATTTGGATCTGGCACATCAAATGCTACCATTTGTACTCCTTCATTGTCCTGGCTTTGATAGATGCATCCTCTTTCCTTTGAATTACATAATGATTGATAGACTTTTACTGCTCAGACTGGACTTGTAGTAAGTTAAATTCCAAAGTATTAGAAACACCTGTATGAGGGTTTTTAAAAGTACTCTTTTAGCCCGCTGAACTAGCCTCAATTTCTTCCAGTTTTAAAAAAAATTATTGAGTGCAAATTCTTTACCAGGTGACCAGTATGTTGCTGACTACATATTATTTTTTGAGGAAGGTCTGCATGGTTATTTCTAGGTAATGCAATAGACACAGGATTCTGAAGTATTCTCTAACACCTGTGTCTTTGATAATTTTACTGCTATTGCCAAAGGCACATAATTCAATGGTGAGACCTCTGAGTGCAAGCCAATCGTACAGTTTAGTATTACATTCATGCAAGCCATTGCAATGTCTCCACAGTGAACATCACAACTGAATTCCACAAAATGCCCAGAGAACCATTATCAGTGATCCAATCAGCAGTTAACCGTTGCTTCACTCCCTTGAGGAAGATCCAGGTCCAGATTTTCTAAGATTTTGCCTTTGGCCTGAAGCACTTTTGAGACTCAGCCAGACGGAAAATCCTTTTTGGCACATGCTAAGCCACACTACGCCGATTTGCATGGTTAACTGAATGTAAAATAGTCCAATGCAGCGTTGCTGTGCAGTATTTTGCATCGGTTGACATTACATAGTGGACTGTGGGCATTCCTATGCATCCACCCATATATTTTGATGCATACTCAGTTTTGCAAAGAATTATAAACCAAAGTTTGCACCAAAATGGTACGACTATCAAACAGAGGTGTACAATGATAAGCAACTTTATGTCCTCTGCATTTCCTAGAGGAATATGCCTCTAAGGATTGTTTATGTGTAAGATGGTATATCTTCATGCACAAACAAAATCCTGCTCATAAAGCAGGCCCTCATACACAATGGTCCAAGGGTATCTGTTTTGACTCTAAGCAGCATAAAGTGCCCCAGAACTGGAAGAGAGCAAAAGTGTGCCATATCTCAGTGGTTAAGGAGCATTTTTGTTCCCCTCTATCAAACAATGCAGCAAGTTGCTTTGCAAAGTTGGCAGCCAAGGCAAGACTTTTAGGCTTCGCCAAAAGTGGCAGCTCTTCCGCTGAGGAGGAGGAGTGCCGCCCCTCTGCTCCAAAGGAAACATACAATGATAATAACCTATCTTTATTATCACTGTATTTTCCCTATGGAAGTGGCTTGCTGGGCTGGGCTGGCTGGGCTGGGCAGCGCAGTGGGAAGAGTGGTTTGCACTCCCTAAGTGAGTGTGACTGCTTGACCGGCCCTCTTGGGCCGGCCAAGCCGTTTGCACACTTTGCACCTTCCCCACCAGACTCCATTACACAGCCTTGTGAGGAACATGCAAAGCCTCCCTGTCCACATCTGAACGCCGATCCACAGCACTCAGACCAATCACAATGCTGCACAATGGGACTGGACACCGAAAGATGAAGAGGATGGAGGAGAGGCAGCAGGCAAGCCCTTTTTTTCATTCAAACCCCCCCCCCCCCCGCTCCCTACCCACCTTACCCCCGTCCGGTAGCAGCCCCTACTGTGTTCCAGTGTATATTCGTTTCATGGACTGGATATAGATTGTAGAGAACTTTTACACAAGTCTTTTGCGTATTGTGTTTGACATATAACCAGACACAGGCAATGCTTATAACATTTACACAACATGAGACAGTGACTGAAAGCTTCAACCATTAAAGGAGAGTTTTGTAGAAAAAAAACAGGACCAATACTATGTAGCTTCCTTTTTAATCATTAATCATTTTAACACCAACAGTAGTATGGACCTCAACATGATCGGGCCCATTGATCAGAGTTCATAACATACTTCCTATCAGACGCAGGGCAAGCACTCTCAATACAGTTCAATCCAGGTAAAAAGGTAACAATCCACCAACCATACTCCGTGTCATACATCATCGGGTTCCGTATTATTTGGTACGCTCAGTCGCCATCACCATGGGATACAAGCTGTGAAAGCATTGTGGCCATCTGGTAGAAGTGTCTAGGGTTTCCCTATCCTTACTCCGTACCTTTGTTGCTCCTGGTGTGAAGAACAGGAGAGAACACACTGATGAAGCTTGCTGCAAATTATTGTTGAGCAATTCTGGTCCTTTTGCCTTGTGGGGCTTCTGATCTTCTGATAGGGAGTATCCGATGAAGGCTGATCAATGTGCTTAGTCCTTTTGATGTCCATACTACAGGTGACAAAAGGAGAATTTCTTTTGAGTTATGACTATCACTCACTGAATCTCCTCCTTACTAATGTGAAGAGAAATCATTCCCACATTACACTTGATTGGTTCTTTCCCTTGCTACAGCAGTGCTCAAGCAAAGGCTGAATAATAAGTTACCTGTCGCACATGCTGAGATTCTCTAGGAACCAAGAGGTATTTAAAACCAGACATCAGCAACAAGTAACCCTCTATCCTTCATGGTGCTTGCTAGTGCTGCCACACCCCTCTTATTATGATGTGTTGCAATGCCTTACTTTTTGTGGGACGTTTAGATTTCACGTTGCCCACATGCAATGCTGCAGTTTCTCAATTTCCACTACAGGCAACAGGGTGGTTCGCTTCTTTCAAGTGGTACAACAGGGTGGTGAGGCTGTATATCTGGTTCCACATAAAGTTTAACTTTCAGTCATAGATGTATCAGACAGAATCAAATGCACTGTTGCAGTGTTTGTGCTCCTATAACTAGGGCCACTTTCAATTATGTGACAATGGAGAGTCATATTATGCAGCCTGTGTGACTTAATTATGCAGCAAGAAAAGGAAATGTATGTAGTAATTAATACGTGGCACAGTCTGTGGCAGTATTATTGCACTATTTTGTCATGTTAACAAACAATAATAGTGTCAGTGTAAAGGTTTCTCCCCATTTGCACCAGGGTAACACCTGGATGTAACTATTAGGAACTGAAAAATGACAGGTCAACCTTCACAAAGGGCCTGCCGTTGCGTGACCCCACGTGTGATATTGGAATGTGCAAACTATGCAAAAGAAGGAGGATTAGGTTTAAGTGCAGAAAATCCTTATTATGAGGAAAAAGCCTCAGCCATAGACTCATGTAGTAAGTGTGGCTATAAGAAAGACTTCTGTTTTGAGTGAACCATGTGTATGTGTCAGAGAACTAAAAATGCCTGGAATGGGATCGTGTGAATTATGTACAATTTAAAAGGAAACTGATTGAGGACCAGCACTGACTATTTTTATCTTTGTCGTCACGGCAACAGAGTCCATAGTTCTTCTAATTAAGATTCCTAAATATATATATTTTTTTAAGTACAATTTTTTCTTTCACTGTGGTCCTCTAAGATTGCGACCAAATTCACGTTACAATTTAATAATTATAATTATCTCTTTTATATTCTCATGAAGGTAGACGAAACCGTTCATACACTATGTTTGAATAAACATCTGTATGTCATTTTCACGGCTGGCTACTGACAACATTAACTGTTAGGACATCCATTATTCAGAAAAGAATAATAATAAGTAGTAGTAGTGGGAAGGGGGTGGGGTTGGGGTCAGCCTACTATTGCCATTCGCTTGCATGTGTTTTTCATCCTTTGCCATTGCCTGGATATGCTGTTAATCAAGGGCATCTCTCTTTTACAAGTGGGGTTTTGTCCTGTACTGTGGCCGGGTAGGACAATGTTTAGATTCAGAAGAAAAGGAGGACCCGGTCACTGTTTTTTGTTCTGCTATCTTTTTTATTTAGAGCAGAATCGTACACTTAGGTGTTTAATCCTTAGATGTATATTTTTATTTTATTTGGATTATTCAGAAAACTACACCAATTTTTACATACTTATGACAGTCCGAAGATTTAATCAAGGGCATGGCATTTTTTAAGATGGTTACATTGTTACTTTTGTGTTCCCATTCGTTTTTGGAGATGGGGTATAAAGTAGTCCTTTTGTCAACCTACAGACAGAGACTAACCGATTACTTTTAGTTAAGATTAACTACATGGTGATAATCACTTCTCCCTTACTGTTTGATTTGGTTTGTTTTGCTATCATGGTAATGTCTTATTGAAATCACAGTGTAAACATACACTTCCATTACCTTGTGTTGGGAGGGAAAAGTTCTCTGTATGGTAATAGAAGTGCAGCCCTGCCCTGAGTGCTCAACAGTACTGATCTTTATTCGATCCCTAATGCTGATTTCTGTTGTCATAGGTAAACATGGATCATTTGTGTGTGGCATTTGGTGGTTAAGGTACTGCCTTCATCATAAGTTAAGCAACACAAGGGTAGTGGTGGCAGCATACCGAGTAGTGATCAGCAGTAGTGAACAGGTCCTTTTTAGGTCGAATCCTACCAGACAGTGCAGCTGGCAGGTTTGCAAAGACTTCTTGGGGGCATTCTGAAAGTTTCCCTGGGACTCTACAACACTCTATCCAACAACACTCTACTCCATTCTATGCCTCTCCACTCAATGCCCCTCAACTATTCATTTCTCCGCTCTACACACCTCTAATCCAATCTAGAACACTCTACTCCACTCTGTGCTGCAACACTCTACAACACTTTACTCCACTCTATGCCCCTCCACTCTATGCCCCTCTGCTCTACATCAGTCTGTTCCACTCTACATTACTCCACACTGTACCACTCCACTCTACTCCACTCTATGACCCAGCACTCTACAAACATCCACTCTACGACCCCCCTACTTTATGACACTTTGCTGTATGACTCTAATCTCTATGCCACACTACTCCCTGACACTCCACACAATGACACTCCATACTACTTCAATCTAGGGCACTCTATTCTACACCCCTCCACTCTACAACACTCAACAAAACTCTACTCTACTTTATGCCATGACACTCTACTTCACTATATGTTCCTCTACTCTATGACACTCAACTCTATGCCGCTCTACTCGATTCTATGCCACTCCACTCCATGCCGCTCTCCTCTATGCCACTAACCTTTTGCAATGCTGAACAGCATCCATGCTGTTTTAAAACGTGGCTTCAACCCATTGGCAATGCCAATACCTCTTGCATAGGCAAGACCTTCTGGTTTTGCCATCTCTTGTTAACCTGTTTCACTGGAGTGGGGCCTATAGGCTCATCCACTTTTAAAGTTCCACTGCTGTGTGCTTAACTCAACCTTGACCTATATCAGGTTGATGTGAAGTGTTTCACAGCACAGAGGTGGTGTATCTATGATGGGTGTATGTGTAACTGGGAGGGATACAATACAGGGATAAAGCATAGGGAGCTGTGCGTGCATTGTGATTGCATGTGTTGGATATGTATGTACCTATGAGTGGTACAGAACCTGAAGGATGTAGTGCTGTGCAGTGCGTGCATTAAAAATGTATGTGCTGGGTGAATGTGTACATGTGTATGGTGCAATGCACTAAGGATACAGGGCTGGCACAGCATGTGTGTTAAATGCAAGTGCTGGGTGTATGTTTGCCTATGAGTGATATATAGTAAATGAAGGATACAGTGCTGGGCTTTGTGTGCCTGTTAAATGTAAATGCTCATTTTAGGTGTACCTATGAGTGGTACAGTACATGAAGGATATGGTACTGTGCAGAGTTTGCATGCTGTCTACATGCATAGGGTTTAAATGTGCCTTTGAAAGGTACATCGCATGGATGGCTCTGGGTTCCTGTTTGGGAGACTCAGGCCTGCATGGTGAAACATGGAGAGGAGTTATTGGCCTTCATGGCGAAACATGGGGAGGAGGTAGAGATGCACCCAAGACAGGTATATGTATTGCTGTATTCCTGTAAGCTGGGTGGGACACACTGGGGAGTAATGGACCTGGCCTCCCTTTTACACATCAAAGGGTGCTCTTTGATTCACTGGGAGGTCATGAGGAAGGGCCCGGGGTGCATCTTAGGAAGGAGATAGGGCTCATAAGAGTGTCATAAAGAGTATAAGCAGGGCCCTGTGCTAACCTTTTAATGCACATATCACTGTAACTGAAATCTAAGAGTGTAATCTAGGTACTCCCATGACCTGTGTTGTTGGACTATCAGCTTTGGAAATACTCCTGCTGTGACAGACTTCTCAGACTTCTTTTCAAAAGGAAAAAGGAGCAGAGGAGTGGATACTTCAAAAGAAGAAGAACCCCAATGTAAAACTTCAAGGTCATACCCTAAATCATATTTGGTGTATGGAAATAGACTATAAGAAGGGTAATTTGAGACCTGGAGAGGGGAAGCTTTGCAAGACTTCTGCCTGTCACCAGGACTTGGGGGCAAGACCTGCTAGTCCCCAAGCAAGGTAAATCCTAGACCACTTGCCCTTGAGCCTGGAGTACCAGCAGCTGTCTGCTTGCCAAGACCAGTGTGCCCTGTGAGAAGGAGGAGAGCTTTGGAGGGAGAAAGGTCCAGTGGGGAGCCTTGTCGAGTATATTCCCTGTGAGAGGTATGAGAAAATGGCTGCTGCATTGATCGAGTTGTTACTCATGTGCAGGACTGAGCTGGCAATCCCTGGATGCCAGAAGAGGACAGCTGTGAAAATAGTGGTGAAAGACTGCTGTGCAGTACAGGCTGAAACCTTGTGTGGTAGCAGTGTGGTGCCCCTGTACACCAGAAAGGGCCACTACGGGAAAAACTGACATGCAGTAAGGGCTTAAGTCTTATGCATCAGCATGGTGGCAACTCAGTATGCTAGGAGGTGGCGTCATAGAGAAGTTCATGCTGACCGATCCGGAGCACATGGAGAGTGAGTTGTGGTGACCCCCTATATTGGAAGGGGTCACAGGAAGCACCAAGGAGTGTGACTTGTTCTTCCCTCCCAGCGGTGAAGTGAGGACGCCTTGGGAGCACCCGAGCACCATCACCCAGTCGAGGGGCCCAAGACCAGATTGTCATATCCACCTCGCATTGGGAGCCAAACAAACACTTATCCTGCAAGAGGAGTTGTACACAGCCTCTGTTTTCTGGAGCACTACTGTAAGTAAGAGTCTCTGCACCCACTGAGTGCAGCCGCATGGGCCGTTTGAAGCTGGCTTACCTGAACTGGGTTGTAACAGGTGTGAGAACCTGCAGATGGGGTGCACTCCTAGAACTCTTTTCACTCCAGCTGCCGGTGCATATAAGATTTGTTTCAAGCCTGTTGGCCCTGGGGGAACTTGCTGCTATTTGAAGCACCATATCGCTGGTACGCCATTGACTTTATTGGACAATAAGACCAGTGTATTCTACATAATGTGACTCATAGAGAATGGAAAACACAGGTTTGGAAAATGACCGCAGCACCATGTGCATAGATCAAATGAAGGATTTATGTAAGGCTAGAAAGTGAAAGATTCCCGGAAGTTGGGACAGAGAGATACTTTCTAATTACATTACAGAGTAGTTTGAGATTCTGGGTAAAAGGGATGAGTCTGTAGTTGACTCTACTGTTGGAACCATGGTAGGAACCCGAAAAGAGAGAACTGTGGCCTCAGGCTCTAGGATCCCCTTAGCACAGATATAGTGCTAGCAGTTAATGCATTAACTGCTAGCACTCCATAACCAGAAGAGCCCTAATCGCCCTCCTGATTCATACAGGCGCCGCACGTCCCGCCCACTGATCAGATCCATTCCACGATCAGCCATCGACTCTTGAGTGACCGCATGGACCTCAGCCACCCACGCGTCCCCGCTTGGGTGTTACTCACTGATTCCATCGACAACCTTGTCCTGATGACGATCCCGACTAACGGGGATCGAAACGCCGTTGACTCTACAGCGTAACTATATGACGCATATTACGTTTTGTGCTCCTGTTAAAATGTATACAATCTTGTTTTAAGTGATTACAACTTGATCTTGTGGAGCCATTATTGATGTACAACTTGTGTTTATGCGCCGATCACGCTGTTCACTTTAGCACTTGCACCTTCACAATCACCAACTGTATATATCACCGTGCACCAAGTGCCACTGGGTTGTCACATGATCTGTTCTGTACAGTGCTGTTTAACTGTATTGCCATGTGAAAGACCTTTCTCTGTTTCTATTGGTGAATAATACCGCTTTTTTTCAAAAAATTCTAGTGACTCCTTGTCCCTTAATTTGTAATGCAAACTGCATACATTGTTTAAATTGCCCTTACATGATAACTGTTGGGAATTGTTTTTGTTTACACTCATAATATGAGAGCAGCACCGGATAGGCATGAGTTGGCTGGTTTGACGCTACGCTCAGGTAAAGGGAGTTTCTGCCGTTTCTCCACCCGACTGTAGAATACAGCTAGGTTAGAGAAACCTATGTGTGCATGTCTGTTTGTCTGGCATAAGACAGCCAAACAGACATGCCCACTTAGAAGTGCAGATAGCACTCCATCCCATAGCCAGGTCCCTCCCCTCCCTGCACAGCTGGCACAGCCAGAAGCTGAAAATAAAACAATAATACAATATATTTAAATTTTTTAGCTGCCTGCTCCAAGCCAGTGGGGTGATGCTCCTCCGCCAATGTGAAGGAGCCACCGCTGATACACAGTATGTTTGCCTCCAACCATAACATTCAGAGGCTTATTTACACGCCCCTTGCACTGCCAGTGCGCCACTTTTAACATGGGAAAAAGTGAAGTACGGGCGGCGCAAGGGGCTTGTAAGTAAGCCCCTCAGTCTCTTTGGGGCTTATTTACAAGCCCCTTGTGTCACTGGTGTATCACTTTTAATATGGGAAAAAGTGATGTACCAGCGGCGCAAGGGGCTTGTAATGTCTTATTACTATTTAGTTCTTCTTCTAACCACTAGGTGAAGCTGGTGCTTAATTCCCCTGGATGATCACAGAGAGGGCACTGCAGCACTTGGCTGAAGGTTGTACAAGACCACTCTTCACGCGAGTTCTCTTATTGCTTTATATTTAAAACGATTTTGAATTGCCTTGCTTCTTAACTATAATTGCTTTCCGAACCATGGGTGGCAACCTTCATGTTTGCAGTCTATTGTTAACTATTTTTATCTAGTCGTTTTTTTCTGTTTGATGACACACAATAGCTTTCATGAATTTTGTTTAACTGTTGTCAGGAATATGTTGCGCTTCACATTTTCTGACTAGAAAACGAGTTTGTTTTTCAAAATTCATTCTTACACAGCTTGCATTCTACTTTGTATGCACTGAAGCAAATAAGTGATGTGTGTAATCTTATTTAATACTTGAGGAGATAGCTGCCTGGCACGTCCTAGAAACAAAAGCTCCTGCTGACAAGTTTATAATTAATTGAACTTTCTGTTTCTGAATACTTTTTTAGAATGCACACTTATAAAACGTTTCGTCGAACATGCCTGAGTGTTTGCCAAACTAATGATCTGTCATGTAACCAACCACACTGCCAGGAATGTTCAGGTGCAAATACTTCTTTTTTTAAATACACATAGCAGTTCATTTTCTCCTCATAAACTCCTTGTTCTTAACCTTTGCCCCACTTTACAATACCTTAAAGTCGGGCAGGGTATTTATCCATTTGTTCTCTGGGCATAGTTTCTAGTGATTTATTTTTGTTTGAGAGATAACACATTATTTTCTTTTTTCTCCAAGTTTCTTGTCATCATGCCCATTTCTCTTTGAACATCTCCCATCAATATTGGTGTGTTTGTGTATCTTCACTTGCCACTCGTCGCCAATGTAACAAGTTGGTCTCAATGGACTGAAGCAACTGCCAAAGTAACGGTTTCCCAAACAATCAGCATTATGAGTTCTAGAACTCTCAGCATGGATCGTTCCAATTATAAAGCCAATGGGAACAGAGGTTGAGATGGAAGATACCACATAAACCTAGTCATGTCATTTGTGCAGCAAGTTAATATTAATGGGATGAAATTAACTTCTTGACGGATACTGGAGCTTTCCGCACTAAGGTTAAGAGGAACTTCCTTAAGCCTGATGAGATACTAACTGGGTCCAGGTTTGGTTGTCAGTGGCGGGGGCATGGAGTATCCACTTGCCAGGGTTGACATTGAGCTCAATGGCAAGGCTGCATGATTGATTTTGCAGACAGGGCAAAGCAAGGTGCTCGATGTCTCTTGGGTAATTATTTGATAGCCCCTGGCTTTAATTACTCATACAAGACTTCAGTGCTTTGTTCTAAAGCCCGTGTGTTTTTTATTTAACTTCTTTTTATACTTTTTGCAAACAAGACTAAACTATTATTATCATGCCTTTTGTCGGGGCACACACTTTTTTACAAACATATTTATTTACACATTCAAAACAATATATAGTATTGTAACATCACAAAATGCATAATAAAAATCACAGTGCAATACATATAACATTAGATAAACAATACAGCTATAGATAACCAGTCCGTAATTTTACAAATAAACCTGGCGGACACTCAAATATAGTCCAAAAGGCTCCTGCCTTTTATCCTGCCTATGTGTAACACTCAGGGAGAATATGATTCAAAGGGTGTTGTCTGTAGGGGGACAAAAAGATGTATAAATTCCCTCGAGGCCCACCCAGCTGTTAGTCCCATGAGCACAAGCCAACGCGTTTCAAACCCTATTCTGCTTGAGGGTTCTCCTCTGGACTCGGACTTGGTGGTCTTTGTGAACTTAAATTTAAGCCAAAGAATGTTTTTTTTAGTATTGTATCACTCACCCTCACCCAACCCCCTATGTATATTAGAATAATTTTTATTTGACATACTTTATTTCAGCTACTGAAGGGCTGCTTCCGTGTTACACCATGTTTCTCCAATTCTCACTGCTGTATTGAAATAAGACATAATTATACTCTAGAGCAGAGCGCTTTTAGCCAGTAGTCACAGATAATTCAAAGGAAACATATAACATGTACCTTATTCTTTCTTTTTGTGTCTGGTGCCTGATTTCTTTTGAACACTCTGACTCCCGTAGGATCTCGTTACTAAAAACCATGAAATTACACTTGTGTCAGAGGCATGTAGATTCAAACTCTATCATTTTGGCAGCCATTCTCTTCCAGTTGCACTTGAGAGCTTATCCACGCATATTTTTCTAAGCACATTTTGAGCACAGAAGGATCCCAGCATTTAGCAGCGCGTGGTTGGTTTGCAGCTGAAAACTTTCATAGTTACTGCGTGCTACAGTCCCCAGTCACTTGCCTTTCAAATGGGTGTCCTTCGGCTCACTGGTCCTTGCTCGCACTGCTTCAAGTTACAGATGGATTTCAGTTAGACTGTTTTTTGAAAATCATTCGCCAATTTTCATCGCCTGGAGAGGATTTCAAAGCAAGCAACTTGATGCATTGCATTCGGGGTATCGTAGTTCGCAAAGTGAAAATTCTATCAAGTGTCTTACAACTTCGCTTTGTCTGATCATTCATTAAGCCCTCTTATTGCAGTGTCAAATTTCATAATCAGAAATGCTTCCCTGTGGGTCAACAGTGTGTCATAGTCACTTCTTAATGTTGATTTAATTGAACTTAGAACTGTCCATTTGAACTCATTCTCAGAGTGGTTGTTTGCAATGAAATGATTCACTATTGGTGCTGTTAAAACCTTACTCTTTAGTCTGGAATGATTTTGTATTATCCTTTGTTGCACTTCCTGACTGGTTTTGCCAATATATATCATTTAGCATGGGCAAAAGATCGCATATACAATATTTCGGGTCTTATAGTTGGTGAAATCATTATGGCGCCAATGTTGTCTAGTCCAGATAGTGCATAGACCCAAACCTTCCATGTTCACTAAGACCTAGAATAGGGCACAGGCTGCACATCAGTCTCAGCGTAGGACAAGATGATTCCTCTTTTGCAAGAACCAGGACAAGGTAGTGTGCAAGAAATGGCAGACTCCAGGAAGGCAACCTCCATGGAGGTCATTGATTCTGCTCCAGAGAGAGGGAATGGTGAGGCTACAGAATCAGATCAATAAGTTAGAAACTGGGTCGCTTCCAGAGCTGCAGAGTTTGCTAGCAGCTGGGGGGGGGGCCTACCTGGGAAGGTTTCTGCAAGGCACAGGAGGAGTGCACTACCCTTGTGGGACTTTGAAAGGAATCCCAGTAACAGGTCAGTAAAGTCGTGGTCAGGAAGCATTATGACTGGGAGCATGGCACACTTTATTGTGAGCCAGTAAATCGTTAGCCAGAAACTAGCAGGAGACTAGCGGTTGTGTTAGCACACAGGAACTTCCTGTTGTCATTGGTTCATGAAGTTCCTTGGCAGGACATATAGAGACTAGAAAAAAACAGGTTGGAGTCTCTGTTCTACTGTCCAGGGATGCATGGAGGCACAGAGTGGTTCTTTAAGAACTGGCCCTGCATGTCAGATGAATGATAAGACAGGAGGGAGGTCTAAGCCATAATTAGTGTCTCTACTAGTAATAGGTGTTACATTTGAGTGGGAGGGAATAGACGGACTTTCTCTATTCGACCCCGTTCACAGGCAGGCAAAAAGTATATCTGGCTGTTGTGGATCACATCACCAGGTACTGTGAAGCTGAACCTCTGAGGACAATGACTGCAAGGGTGGTAGCTAGACCTCTCCTGGGGATTTTTTCTAGCGTTGGGTTTCCAAGGATGTTAATGTCTGACAGGTGAACCAATGTCATCTCTTCATATATGAGAGAGATGTGGGAGCAAGCTGTTGTGACATACCACTTCTCCACAGCATACCACCAAGAAACCAATGGTTTGGTGCAACGGTTTAACAAGACACAGAAGAGCATGATTTGAACTCTGCCAGAAAACCCAAGGTGAAGGCCAGAGATTTTGCAGAAGGTGGTAGGGTTCAGTCCATCTGAGCTTCTGCATGAACGCCCAGTATGGGGTCTACACACCTCGACCATACACACACAAAAGGGGGCGCCAATCTCAAGAAACACCAAACACTCACACCAGTAAGGCTATTTGTGAGGATGTCAAAAGGAGGAGTATCTCACAATAGTGGTGTTTAAGCCTGTCCTCTTATATGAGAGATACAAAAACATTTGAAGTTATGGCTTCACACACTCATGCGGGTCTCATGCTACATCATCGACCAACCTACGCTCGCCCAACTGTTGTTATAGGGGGGGAGTGGGCTCATCAGCATAAAGCGAGAACTCTTTGTGAAAAAAGTGTACAGTGCAAACTGAAATTATAAGTGAGTCCATATAAGAAGTGAGTGCAGGTTAAAAATCCTAACCTCAGACGAGAACATAAAACTTTAATTTGATCACATCTGTTTTTGGATATTAAAATAGTGTGGGGATATCTAAGTTGGTAATGATTCCAGTTCCTAACCGGTCAACATGTTTCTGTTGCTATTCTGCCCAAATAAATGTGCTTGTCATTGGTCAGGACCAGAACAATGGAATCCACTGCTAGGTACTCACGCCTTCCTCAACAAGTGAACATACAAACACATTCCAAGGTGTACAAAAATATAAAAAACAAGAGAAAGTAGACCTGCAATGTAAATTCAGGTCCTCATTCAGTGTAGGTTCATGGGGCACCCAACAGAGGGACCAATATCACCCCACAAATGAAAGGCTTGGGGCTCACATCCTGTAGTCACCCAGTTGTCTAGGGGCCAAGGCCCGCTCCATCAAATGTATGGTTCTGCGGGAATGCCCTGCAGGACACGCAGTTGATGGAGTGGGCATTGGCACCTTGACGACTGTGTGACTACAGGGCCTGCCCCCCTATCTACCATTCACGGAGGGATCTATACCCCTCTATTGGGTACCCCATGTTCAGTTGTTGAACATGGTATGAGTATTTAGCAGTGACTTCGATTGTTGTGCTTCTAGTGATTGCCGAGCACCTTTATTACGGCAGAATAGCGGCAGAAACATGTTGAAATGTTGGGAACTGGGTTCATTATAAACCTTGATTTCATACACAGGAACTTCAAAGTGTGTTTGGCGATTCACTGAGAGGTTACAAGGAAGGGGCCTGGGCACATCTCAGGAAGGAGATAAGGCTGATGAGGCAATCATAAAAAGTACCTTTTGATGCAGATATCCAGTAACTCCCATGGCATGCGTTGTGAGACTGATGGAGCAAGTTCTCGGAGAAAAGAGACTTACTCTGAAGCAATCCTCTCGATTAACTCACTAACAAGTTATTAACAAAGTTTTGTCAAAACTAATACCCAACTATGTGAACATTTTTAGGTTAGTGAAGCTTGAGTATGCGTATACTAATGCGGATAACATTGATGAAGGAATAATACTGCTTTAAACAGGAAATCTGTTTTGCGCATGCATCAACTATATGTACGTAGGATGACAAACTAATGCTTGGAGGGAAATTCTTGAGCATGAGCAGAAGCTATAAAAATGGCGACTTGCATGCATGACACCTGCTTATCTGACATAAAAGCAAGCTATTTTACTAATGCTAATGCGGGGAAAAGTTTATTAAACACATTGGTATAGAGTAGAGGTGGGTGCTATATAGTGAAAACACATTATTTGAGAAATTAACATTTGTCTTTTGATTTTATCATTAGTGCGTATTTGAGCATTTCTCGCATAACTGAATTGAGCTGAGGTACGCAAAGTTTGTACTTTCCCACTGTGGGGAGCCATGAAGGCAGTGACAAAGCAGTTGAAAGGGAGCAAAAGATCGAGTGCAACATTGTGAGAACAGGATGGTGCAGAGTTCAATCATGAAGAAACACATTCATATTAAAGTTTAATTTGTTGCAGTATCGTTACTTTTAGCACATGGGAATAAAATGTATGGATAAAAAGTAAGGGGTTGGGTTTACGAACAATGGTTTAGCTGAAACTTGTGACATGTAAGCATGGTGTGATGAAGACCCCACTTTCCCTGACCTATCAAATTTCATGTTTTCCCGATATTGAAACGTTAGTGGGTGGAACATGCTGAACGAGAGGTATAATTAAGATAGCTTTAGTTAGTTAAAAAAAGGGTGCATTGCTGGGGATGATGAAGCCTTGCTGCTGGGAGAGAAGCTGACTGCTGGGAGATGCGGGAGGTCCTGAAGAACTGATTTCAGAACCTGAAGCTGAACTTTCTATCCTAATTAATTGGGTTAGATCTAAAGATTGTGGAAGAATCGCGAGGAGGAAGAGAGAGTCAGAGAGGGGTGTGACCCAACCGCTGGTGTTGGTGTGTTTTTATCTAGGAACCGAATCAATATTGCTATTTTATGCCCTTGTATGGCTATAATCGATAATATCCCTATAATGGCATAAGAATCAGATCCATATTTAAAATAGCCCTTGCAGTCCAAAACACGGCAGAAGCTACTTCCTTGGATTCCTAGAAAGCACAACGAGTTCTTTCGACACACCAAACCTCCAGCAACCTGGAAAATCCCCATTTGCTTTTGTTTTGATTTGTCATTGAACTTCTGCGAATACTAAAGGAACAGTCAGTTCTTAGTGACATCTTTATTGACGTCTTATGTCCAAACCTTACGTCAAACTCGGCACCTTTCAGGTATAAATATACCAACGTTGCCTTCAGCAAACACACGGTGGTGGTTTTGGAGCCGACAGCTATCTACTTGCCCGAGAGCCCAGCTGATGCGAGAGCCCACGGACGCTGCCCCTCCTCTTTGACGCATTGAGAGAGACGCTGTCTTTTCTCCTGCCGAGAAAATCCAGCTCCGGTGTTCTCAGCCGCCATCGCGGACTGCTGGGATATCGAGTCCTGAAAGAGAGATACCAGACCTCCTGCACTCAAGTACCCAGGTACGGAGCTGACTAAATCCTTAAACAGAATTCTTGAGTCAGATTCTTGGCAAAACCAACTTAACTTAAACTGCTACTTACTTACTCCTTCCCACGTATTAGGCTTAGGTCAGGTACACCGGGGTAGGCGTATTTAGAAGCACCAGTTGAGTATGTTAGTAAATGTATATATGTATGTATATCATTTATCCATTTTAAAGTATCTTATGGCTAAGAAACCATATCAATGCATTTACAGTATTATTTCATAATACTCCTTTTATTGTACGCACTTTACTTTACATTAAGTATTGCAATTATGGCAATTCATTTCTCTTTCATGAGAAAGAAGACTGCTCAATAAATTACACCTTTTATTGAAAAACGCTTGTCTCTCTTGTCTCTGCACTCTGGTGAAACTAAGTACGCACATCTGACTGAGTGAAATAGCTGTCTCTTGTTTTCCCACGACTCTAGAGATATACTCTTATTCTGAGGGGGCAAAGTTGTCATGTTATATGGTTGTCGGAAGTTAATCCTTTCTTGTCTATCCAGGGAGGTTAAACTCCTCCTCGTTTATTCAAGAAAGTTTCTAGTGACCTCTGAACTAGCTGGCAAACCTTAAGTCTAATATAGTCAAGTCAAGTCAATAGCACTTTATTTCGATTAATAAAAATCATAAAAGCGATCACACAATTATATTACACACAGTAATGATAAAAAAATACATAACAAAAATGTAATCATACATAGTATATAGTATTATACATGATAAAATACATAAAATCAAGTGTTGGTGATGCGGTCATCCACAGGTAAAAAATCTCACAATTCATTAGCAGAGGGATATAATCTGTACATTGAAAAAAGGGGTGTAATCAGATCTCCAATTGCATAAGGGCATACCTCCTATTCTTATTACGGACAGCAGCCACCAGGAAGCTGGCAACCCCAAACATCACCCTCGGTGTACTTAACATTTGTAGGAACATCAGTGCTGGTTTAACCTGGGTGAATCCCGCTTCTCTAAGTATAGGCAGTAGATGTCGCTTCCTGATATCCGAAAAGTGCTGGCAAAACATGATAAAGTGCAAGAGGCTTTGGGGGGAGACACTATCACAACTACAAGGAGGTGTAAGGTCTGGTTTCCCCCACACACATGAGATACCCAAAGTATATTGAACAATGCTCAGTCTAAATCTGATCAGGAGATGTCTATGCTGTGGGATGGAAACAATTCTGAGGTATGGTTCTATTTGTGAAGTAGTTTTCAGAACATAATTTGCTCTCACAAGGGGTTTACACATTTCCAGCTGTTCTCGTTCTTGCTCTACCATCCTCATAAAATTTGTCTTCACCCACTTCAAATCATTTTTATGCAGCAAGTGCGGGGAATGAAAAAGCTCTGGTCGTCCCAGTTTGGCAAAGACATCTCTTATATAGCATAGCCAGGGTATTTTATTTGCTTTATCAAGTGCCATTACGTCTTTTAGGATGGCATGGTTCAGTGAGATCTCCTTGTTGGTCCAAGTTTTAACCCAACACGCTATAGGGGCTAAGTGAATAAGGTCAGAAATGAAGCTCAGTCCCAACTCGGTATGAATAGTATAGACAGGCGCTGGTTGGGGAACTGCTAAGAGATTCCTTAAAAACTTATTCTCTATTTTTTGCAGTTTTTCCTGTTGCAAATATCCCCATAATGAAGCCCCATACAGTGCAATAGATATACATTTTGATTTATAGATGGATAAGAGTGCCTCCAGAGGCCTGGATCCTAACCGCTTAACAAAGTCCATTAAAGCAGATGACGATCTGGCAACCGCAAGGCATTTAGCATTAATTTGGGGGGCCCAGCTTCCCTTTAAATCAAAGATTACACCAAGGTACATAAATACAGGGACAATTGACAAGGCAACACCATTACAGGAGAAGGACTGTATTCTATATGTTTTTGGGCGCTTTCCTACCACCATGACGTGGGACTTTTTACTCTTCACACTCAGATCTAACGATTCCATGAAGCCACCAAAGAAGTCTAAGAGTCTCTGCAGCCCCAGTCCTGTACGTGCCAACAATACAGCGTCATCGGCATAGAGCAGGACCGGGACTGCAGAGTTTCCCACAAGCGGAATGTCCTGAGTGGCCTTTATCAAATGTTTGTCAATGGAATTAATATAAAGTGTGAAAAGCAGAGGGGCCAAGATGCACCCTTGCCTTACACCCCGCTTAGAGTCAAAATAGCGGGTACATCCTCCTTCCCTGTTAACACGAATGTTGGCCTTCAATCCTTGGTGGAGAGTGTCCAAAAAATTCACTAGACAAGGGTCAATTCCCAAGTTTTTCAGGATTTCCCACAGTTTTCCCCTATTAACCAGATCGAAGGCTGATGATAAGTCCATAAACCCCATGTAGAGCATGCCTTCTTTCGCCTGGGTATACTTGCTAATGAGCATTTGCAAGTTGAGGCATTGATCTAATGTACCTCTTTTAGCACGGAAACCATATTGAAGGTTAGAGAGAACCCCTCCGTCTTTCAGACAATCCTCCAATTTTGAAAGAATCACTCTGCCCAAGATTTTGACGGCAGAGTCGATTAAGGAGATTGGTCTGTAGCAGGAGGGGTTGCATCTCGAGCCTTTTTAAAACACCGGTATTATGGTTGATGTAGATCGTGAAGGGGGAAAACCGTTGGTACTAGCTGAGTTAAAAACATTAGTGAGCACCTTAGCCCATAAGGTTGGTTCTGTCCTGTAAAGGTCAGCTGGCACCCCATCTGGGCCTGGGGCTTTGTTTTTGGATGTATCCACAATTGCCTTTTCAACATCAGCCACTTCAAAGTGTAACATTCGGGGACTATTAATAGATGTAAATTCAGTGGGCGAGAGTGTATCCGTGGCCTCATTGTCATAGATCTTACTGGATGATGGTAGCTCTATGATTCTGGTGCTGCTGGATCTTTCCGCCGCTTTCGATACGGTGTCTCACATGGTGCTTCTCCATCGCCTAAAGGAGGTAGGCATAGAAGGAGAGGCTCTGGCGTGGTTGGAGAGTTTTCTGTCTGGTCGTTTTCAAGAAGTTAGGCTGGGCTCCCATAAATCCATTCATAGGGAGCTCAACAAGGGAGTGCCACAGTGCTCTTGTCTAAGCACCACACTTTTCAACATATATGTGGCCCCCCTCGCCAACTTAGCAAGATCTTTCGGGTTCACCCCCGTGTCGTACGCTGACGACACCCAACTCCTTTTTCCCTTTAAAAACCTTACACCTGCAATAAAAAGATCTTTTGCAGATGGCATGAGAGCCATTGCAGAATGGATGTCATCTAACTGTCTGCAGTGTAACGTCGGGAAAACCGAGGTCATGCTGTTCAGCCAAGCGGCAGCACACTGGTCATCTGACTGGTGGCCCCAAGAACTAGGCCCCGTCCCCATCCCCAAGAGCACGGTTAGAAACCTGGGAGTGTTACTTGATCAGCAACTTACATTTAAAGATCACGTTAATCAAGTAGCCGGTACCTGCTTTCGGGCTATAGGGATGCTAAGACGAGTCTTCCCCTACCTACCGGACCATTATAGGAAAACGCTGGTACAGGCTCTTGTCATCAGTAGGGTGGATTACTGCAACGGTTTGCTCCTTGGAGCAAACGAGGAACAACTCAAGAAACTGCAGGTAATCCAGAATACAGCAGCTAGGATTGTCCTGAACGCCCCACCAAGGACTCCCTCCTGTCCCCTACTGACCAAACTTCACTGGCTCCCAGTAAAGAAACGAGTCCAGTTTAAAACTCTATGTACTATCCACAAGAGCATGATAGGGGAGGGCCCTAAATATCTGACTGACATTTTCCAGCCCTATACCCCTGGGCGCTCCTTAGCTCCAGTAACCAACAGTTACTGAAGGTACCTAGAGTTAAGAAGACCAGGCAAGGTGGCCGTGCGCTGGCCCATGCCGGACCAGCACTCTGGAACTCATTGCCTCCAGAACTAAGATCCCTCTGTCGTATTTGGCCCGGCCGCATTAGCGATTAGCTGAACCTACACGTTGTCCTCCTTAACTTGGCTATATATGATAAACACCATTTTGAATGTTGCGGCGGCCATCTTAGATCATGAGCGGCCTCGTGGCCGACGTGCCCTTTAGTCCGTTGTCCGTTCCACTGACCACTCTTGTCTGCCCAGCAACAGGCTATTTTTAGTACTGGTCAAGCCGCACATGCGCAGCTCCCACTGACCCATAGATCTTCAGGAATGTGCACCAAACTGACCAGCGGAGTTGTGCCCTCTCCAATGAGCTGGCAGTATTCCAAAACATGACCATATATGTCTCGAAAATGTGTCTTAACTTGTGCCGCCTATCTTTTATTGCCCCAAACTGTATATAAAATGAGGTCGCACCGATGTTCGGTGTGATACCTCTTGCATTGCCGAAGGGTGCTGTTTGAGTGTACCACCACCCCATGGGGTCTTAATAAACTTGTTTTTGCCTTATACAGTTTCCGTGCCAACAGTTCTTGAGTGTAAGTGGGTTATCTCCGGAGCGTGTAGGCCTTGGGAACCCCGAAATACTTCAATTGGCGACTCTGGTGGGACTCATCGGCGACTCGGATGCCCGAAGGAGAGGTCGTGACGAAGGCTTGGAAACCCGCCATGGGCGCGCGCTGCCATGAGTGACCCGAGTCTTGGCTGCCACTGTGTTTTTTCCTTTCCTTCCAATCTGACCTTCCAGGTGGCGCCGGTCTCCGACTGAGTCTTCGAAGTGTCTGCATCGCTGAGAAAGTGCCGTTTGGCTGATTTGGCTTACAAGACCTTGGCAGTTGGAATCTGGACATTTGAGAATTTGGTAAGCTTTGTGTTCGGTAAGGTAGTCTTCGGACGCTTACTGAAGTTCTACGATTTGTGTTCGGTAAGATAGTCTTCGGACGCTTACTGAAAATCTGTGCTTTGTGATTGGTGAGGTAGTCTTCGGACGCTTGCCGAGTCCTATGAACTTTGATTTGAGTTAGCTAACATTGTGAATTTGTGATCTTTGAACTTATATGTGTAGTGCACTTCACATAGGCAGGCATGTAGAGATGTTTCTCTAACTTTGTTTTTTTTCTCTGAGCGGCACAATTGTGTGGAGAACTGTAAGTGCCATTTTGTCCGGTGTCACGCTTTCGTGATACTTTTCGAACATGCCTGTTTTCAGCACACTCCGAAGAATGTGTTGTCTTGGAGAAGGTACCTCAATTAGGTTAGCGGAATCACAGCCGGCTCCCCCAGAGGGAACTCCAAATAGGGACATGTACATAAAATTTGGCCTACCCCCTATTATGTACAGTAAATTATGGCATAAATACACCAAGGCCGATCCTGAATTGCAATGGCCTCTACACGGGTCGTATGATTTGAGTAAAATACAATTTGTAGAGCAATGTATGTTTCAACGCAGGTCTAGACAAAATATGTTTGATTGCGTGCGAATGTGGGAGAAAGCGGCGCGTGAGCGAATGAAGCGTGAGGTTGCCTTGGCGGACAAAGAGCAGCGCAAGGCTGCTCGGGATAAGGCTTTACAGCTTGAGGAAAAGGAGGCTCAGGAGAAGAAAGAAAGGGAGGAACGGGAACGTAATTTGCAAACGACTGGTCAGTTTCCTATTCGCCGACCACTTTATCCTGTCCTTAATAATGAAATTGATGATTTTTCTTTGTTAGATCGGTCACCGCCTCCGTACGTTTCGCCGACGGCTCCGGCTGCGGATTCCGAGGATGATGGACAGGATCAGTTGAGCCAGAAGGGGGTATCGGCTCTCAGGTTTACTGCGGAGAGGTCCGCTCATTTACGCAGTTGGGCTCGTAAAGTGAATAAGCATTGTGTTACTCAGGAGCAGTTGTTAACAGAAAAGAAAGGGTGGTCGGATCTTGAATTAATGTATTTTCTGTCCAGTCTGGCGGATGAAGTTGTAAACGCATATCGTGAACTTTCTGATACGCTCGAGCCTAAAGTATTGTCGGTGTATCGTGAGAATTTAGCTAAAGGTGATTTTGATCTTTCAGATGTTGACGACCTGTTCAAGCAATTGATCAAGCTGCGGGATGAGACAACCCAATTGCGACAGGAACGAAAACGGAGGCAAAAGGAGTCCGAGCCGGAAAATAACGGGCAGGCTAAGGAGTGTTCTCTCCGTGGTTCAGATAAGAGTTCTGCGTTGCATGTTATGCCTATGCGTGAAGCCGCGCCTTTGTATGTTCCACCAAAAGGGGAAGGTACGGATGATGATAAATTGTCAAAGGATGCGAAAGGGTATTTTGTGTATAATTGGGTATACACGCCATGGAATAGAGCAGATGTCATGGCATTGAAAAATTCTTTACCTGATCTTCGGAAGAATCCGGCGGCATTTTATGAGGGGGTGGAGGGGGCTATATCGTCTTGTGTGATGACTCTTGTGGATATAGATTTGTTTTTTGGACTAATTTTACCACCTGATATGTGGAGGCAAATTCGTAAAAATAATGATGAAACGATATTGGGGGGGACATGGAAAGACATAAATGCTGCAGATTTGGACAGAGAACCAGCATGTAAGCCTTGTCAGTTAATTCTAGACCTTCCGGCTGCTATCTTGAATAAATTAAAAACGCTCGTCCCCCCCAAAAAGATTGATTGGACCATGTTAACGTCGTGCAAGCAGAAACCCGATGAAACGGTCTCAGATTTCTTTACACGCTTCGAGGAGGCGTTTCATGATTACAGTGGTCAATCTTTAACTGACGATACGGGTCGGCATTTGTTTGTAGATAAGTATGTAGCCAATCTCCTACCGGAGATTGCAAAGCGATTGAAGTCGAGTGAAAGTTCCTGGGCCACGGCGACCCCTGCGTCTTTGTTAACTATGGCTCAGTATTATGAGCGGCAGGAAGTGGAGGCTAAAGAAAGTGCAGAGAAAAAGACGAAGGAATTGAAAACGAAGGTGATGTTGGCGCAGGTTCGGGGAACACAGGGTAGAGGGAATGATAGAGGTAGACGAGGTGGAGGAAACGCATCGTATGGTCGTACGGACATTGCGGAGGATCAGTGTGCTTATTGTAAGGAGTTTGGGCATTGGGCCGAAGATTGTCCGGTACTTCGTGAACAGCGTAGTCAGCGTGGTCGAGGCAGTGGAAGGTCGAGAGGAGGTTATACTGGAACGAGAGGTGGCGGAGGTGATCGTAGACAGGTTGAGGAGAGGGGCCGTGGCCAGGGCGAACAAAATAAGTTTGATAGACGGAATCAATATCAGATTTCGGAAGGAGAGAATGTGGAACATCAGGATTATGTGCATGCATAGGATTGCGTAGGATGGGGTAAGGAATCAGTTGAAGTGCCGGTAGATCAGCAAGGTCCATATGTAACAGCGGGTATTTTGGGTTCTACTGATCAATTTCTAGTCGACACAGGAGCTACTCGTAGCGCTCTGTCGAAAAACTTGGTTCCGAGGGCTCCCCTGTCTGGCGAAATGATTACGTGTGTAGGGTTTGATGGCACACCCTCCCCCAGCCCATTGTCCAAGCCCCTTGCACTATGCATTGACAAATACTTTAGTTTTGGCCAATTTTTGTTATCACCCCATACCCCAGACAATATCCTGGGCATTGATTTGCTTAAATATTTTCGAGCAACAATACGCTGCGCTCCAGAGGGAGTGCGGGTTATTCTGAATGACAATTACCCTGACCCTGATGATTGCCCTGACCCTGACAGATTTTATGCCATTTTAGACATCCCTGCTTTGGCTTCCCTGCCGCACACGTTGTGGGCGACATCAGATACGGATGTGGGAGAGATGCGCATTCCACCAATACGCATTACTGTTAAGGAGGGGGCCCCTCTACCACGAGTGCCACAGTATAAGATTTCGAAAGAAGGTGAAATTGCACTGACACATATTGTTCAGGACTTGATTTCTGCAGGGGTGGTGGAGGAGGTCCCTTATAATGTTTGTAACAGCCCTATTCTACCGATTCTTAAGAGAGACTCAGATGGTAAGATCTATCGATTTATTATTGATTTGCGTGAGATAAACAAAATTGTCATCCCCCAATACCCAGTGGTGTCTGATATCACGACTTTGCTTACTTTGGTTCCACCGACGGCCACCATCTTTAGTGTTATTGACTTAAAGAATGCGTTCTTTTCCATCCCTGTTCACCCAGATAGCAGATATCTGTTTGGTTTTACGCTCCATAATAAATCGTATAGATTTTGTCGTGTTCCCCAAGGATATACTGAAAGCCCTAGCATCTACAGCCAGGCTTTGAAAAGACAACTAGATTCTTTTAAATTGCAGTCTGGCGTTGCGCTCATCCAGTACGTGGATGACCTTCTGCTTGCCGCTGATTCCTACGCGCAATGTGAACAGAGTACGCTTGCGTTGCTTTCCTTTCTGGCACAACACAATCACAAGGTTTCCAAGAAAAAGCTCCAATACTGTAGACCCCAGGTGACCTACCTCGGTCATCTGTTGTCTAAGGAGGGACGTGCATTAACATCTGATCGAATTCAAGCAATTTTAGACACACCAGTCCCCCGCACGCAGAGAGATGTGCGTGCCTTCATAGGGTTGACGTCCTTTTGTAGGCAATGGATCATGGGTTTTTCACATATCATAAAACCTTTGCTAGCATTACTGTCCAAAGCTACACCGATGCCTCTTGAGTGGACAGATGAATGTCAGAAAGCTTTTGAACAGTTGAGACAGGCCCTTTGTTCCGCACCCGTGTTAGGAACACCAGACTACACGAAACTTTTCACATTGTACGTGCACGAGAATGATGGGTGCGCGTTGTCAGTGTTAGTGCAGTTACACGGGGATAAGCAGAGACCATGTGCATACTTCTCTGCCATTTTGGATCCTGTAGCACGAGGGTTGCCTGGGTGTTTTCGAGCGGTAGCGGCAACAGCAGTAGCCATACGACAGAGTGAGGGCATAGTGTTATCACACAAATTGTTGGTGTTAGTTCCTCACGCAGTAGATGCCCTGTTAAATCAAACAAAGACCCAATACCTCACGAGTGCACGACTTACAGGATACGAGCTGACACTCTTAGCGCCACACATAACATTGAAAAGATGCGCTACTTTGAACCCTGCCACCTTATTGCCCTATCCGGCCGAGGAGGGTCAGGAAGAAAAACATCACGACTGTGTTTTCCTGACTGAGGAACAGACAAAGGGTCGTGTTGACTTACAGGATGTGCCACTTCCTGATGTGGATGGGGAGCTGTGGGTTGATGGATCGTGTTTAAGGCTGCCAGATGGTACGACTTCCGCAGCATATGCGATCACGACTCTTAAGACGGTGGTAGAAACAGCTAGAATACCACAAAAATCGGCTCAGGCAGCAGAGCTGATAGCTTTAACAAGAGCCTGTGAATTGAGTGCCGGATTATGTGTGAACATATACACGGACAGCCGGTATGCCTTTGGAGTGGCCCATGACTTCGGGCTTCTTTGGAGGGAACGTGGGTTTTTGACATCACATGGAGAGCACATTATGCATGGAGAGCTAGTGCGTGATCTCCTAAATGCGTTGCTTAGCCCTAAGAAAGTAGCGATAGTGAAGTGCAGTGCCCATAAGAAGGTTACGGATAAAGTGGGTCAAGGAAATGCCTTTGCAGACAGCATAGCAAGGCAAACGGCTATGTCCCGAACTAGCTCCCCCATGTACGTGGTACAATCACAGGCTGAGCGATGGAGTGATGCTAGAGCAGAGATACGGGATATTCAAAAATCAGCCACAGAATCTGAACTTGCGGCTTGGGCAGTAGATGGGGTACTAGATGACGAGGGTTGTTGGAGAAGCAAAGACATGGAGAAGTGGAAATTGCCTGTGGCTTACTTACAGGCGATGGTCCAGATGACACATGGACTGGCCCATGTCGGAGCTCTTGCAATCACTCGGCTTTTAACACGAGTTTGGGAACATCCCGAGATTGCGAATACTGCAAAGAGAGTAGTGCAGACCTGCCTGGTATGCTTGCAACACAATCCTGGAAAGGGGACCCATACTCCGAAAGGAGGGTTCGTTCCACCTTCTGCACCATTTGAAGTGTTTCAAATGGATTACATCCAACTCGAGCGCTGTAATAACCTGAAGTACGTCCTAGTGGTGGTGTGTGCTTTTAGCAAATGGGTTGAGGCCTACCCCACGAAAGACAATACGGCTTTGACAACAGCCAAGGTGTTGCTTAAGGAATTCTTTCCTCGCTTTGGAGTTTGCAAATTTTTGTGGAGCGATAATGGGCCCCATTTTGTTGGAAAGATTGTGGAATATGTACTGAAGGGGTTAGGGATTCAGCAAAAGTTCCACGCTGTATTCCACCCTCAGTCAGCAGGTTTGGTCGAGTGGTACAATGCCACGTTGAAGCTTAAGCTGGCCAAAATTGTGGCGTCTACATCATTGAAGTGGCCAGATGCGTTGCCGCTAGCACTACTATCTCTTAGATCAGTACCCCACTCACGAACTGGCCTTACGCCCTATGAGGTGGTGTTTGGCCGCCCTATGAATATCTGGGGGGTGCCCAAGCCGCGATTAATACATGATGTGCCTTGTGTTATGATGAATGATTATTTGGCACGATTAACAAATGATTTGCTCTCTATTCATCAACAGGTTCGAGAAGCGCTCCCTGATAACTCTACTGGAGAGGGCCACGATCTTCGTCCTGGTGACCATGTAATGGTCCGCTCGTTTGAGAGAGCAAGCAGTCTGGAGCCCAGGTGGAAGGGCCCCGAGCAGGTCCTCCTGGCGACCCGCACCGCAGTACGAGTGACAAACAGGAAGCGGTGGGTGCATTCGACACATTGTCGCCGTGTCTCTCCGGATCTGGTGACTCCTACTGTGTTGACTGATTATAAGGAGATCTTGGAGAAAGAAAAGAGCCCAGCTGTGTCGTCGGCCGAAGTGGAGGGAGCCTTCCCGGACCAATCTGCTACCGGAAGAGAGCGCTACGACCTACGTCCACGATAAGAAGATTTTTGTTCCTTTTTAATGACTGGTTGGTTACCGCTCCAGGTTTGTGAAACGGAAACCGGGAATTCCAAGGGGGGGGGGATCAGTTCTGCCAGAGTAGCGACACCCGTCTTGGCCCGGAGAAGAAAACAACGGCTACCTCGGAGTTCAGCACCGCATTTTTCTTTTTTTAGGTATACACGTACGTGTATCTGAGACATTGAGAACAAATTGTGAACAATTTGCGAACAATCTGTGCCATTTGAGACTTTGCACGACCTTTCTTGAACTATGGCATCAACGGCATCTCGTGATAAGAAAATATTGGGTGCCTTTTTCTTTGTCCTGACTATTGTGGTGATAGCTGTTATAGCCTGGGTAGTCGAACTTGTGGTGCCTGTACGTGAACATTTGCTGCCGACTACCCCGGCACCGTCTGAACATTTTCATTTTACATTGCCTTTCCATGAAGAGCGCCATCGCCAAACGTATTTAAATAACAGCTTCATTCAGATTCTTCACCACACGCATAACATGACCAATACCTCGAATTGCTGGGTGTGTGGAATGTTGCCTGGGCACCAGAAGAGAGGGGGCACCCCACTTATTCCACTCCCGTTTTCATACAATGGGTCATGCAACGCCTGGTGCACCCTCCTTTTTACTTTGAGATGGCCAACAAAAGGGGGGGTGCTTTTCCGTTTGAATAAAGTATGCTCCCATGACAAGGATGGGTTTCCCCGGGCTGAGGGCACACGTTTCGAATGGGAAGAGTATAGGCCTGACAATGTATCTGCCCCACGTGTATACAGCAACCAGCGAAATGTGAATGTATCTAGTGCTCATGTCATAAATGTCATTGCTACAAAAGCCGATTTATGTATTAGAAACAAGGGCACGATTGCAGTAGGGAAAAGTGAATGTAACATTACTCTCACGTTTGATAGCCCGAATGGCATTTCATTTGTTGCATCTCGAAATACATATTTTATCTGTGGAACGAAGGGATACCATCAGCTTCCAGTGGGGTGGTTGGGCACGTGCTACGTATCGTTTGTGTTACCCCCTGTATTTATTGCCCCTCCGATGTACCACAACGATTATACACTGTACCATGATTTCGTTTTGAATAGGGTTAAACGAACTGTTGCCCTAGAGGACATTGATCAAACGGACACTGCATTACAACAGTATGTGGATTTTAATCTGGGACTATTCTCCTTTGTGGGGGCTGCATTGAACAGCCGGAAAATCAGACGACTGACACGCGTTGTCGAGGCTGTTGCGAATGATACTGCCGTTGCCCTGGGGAACATTACTGAGGAACTACAGATTTCCAGAATTGTCACCCTCCAAAATCGAATGGTGTTGGATGTTGTTTTGGCTGATCGTGGGGGGGCATGTAGAATTATCGGAAGCAGCTGTTGCGTATACGTCCCGGACAATTCTCCATCTGTGTATGATGCTATTTCCAAGCTGCATAAAATAGCTGCTGAAATACACCCGGACAATGGAACTTGGACGCTTTCAGGATGGTTCTGGTCCATGATTGCAACTTGGGGCTGGAAACTGTTGACAATTCTTTGTATACTTGTGGGAGCAATGTTTTTTATATGCCTATGTATTCAATGTGGCCCAGCCTTATGTTCAATGTGTTTATCAGCTTGTTTACCATCAAGGCGAGCTCTTGCCCATGACAAAATGATGCTGCACAAGGAGGTGACACAAATTATGTTAATAGGCATCGAGGACGAACATCCTGATTATGTTCATTATGAGGTAGATTCAGCTAAACGCAAAAAGGGTCGTCTGTCGTATTTGGCCCGGCCACATTAGCGATTAGCTGAACCTACACGTTGTCCTCCTTAACTTGGCTATATATGATAAACGCCATTTTGAATGTTGCGGCGGCCATCTTAGATCATGAGCGGCCTCGTGGCCGACGTGCCCTTTAGTCCGTTGTCCGTTCCACTGACCACTCTTGTCTGCCCAGCAACAGGCTATTTTTAGTACTGGTCAAGGCGCACATGCGCAGCTCCCACTGACCCATAGATCTTCAGGAATGTGCACCAAACTGACCAGCGGAGTTGTGCCCTCTCCAATGAGCTGGCAGTATTCCAAAACATGACCATATATGTCTCGAAAATGTGTCTTAACTTGTGCCGCCTATCTTTTATTGCCCCAAACTGTATATAAAATGAGGTCGCACCGATGTTCGGTGTGATACCTCTTGCATTGCCGAAGGGTGCTGTTTGAGTGTACCACCACCCCATGGGGTCTTAATAAACTTGTTTTTGCCTTTTACAGTTTCCGTGCCAACAGTTCTTGAGTGTAAGTGGGTTATCTCCGGAGCGTGTAGGCCTTGGAAACCCCGAAATACTTCACCTCACCAGCCACCTGATTTTTCGGAAACATTTAAAAACTTACCTGTTCCCCAGTAACTAACTGCCTCTTTTCCACCACTGGACACACTATTATACTTCACTTCCTTTGCAGCTACAGCGCGGAGATACCCCTTCGGGGGTCTATTCTGGCGCTTTATAAGCATATAAAATAAAATTAAAATAAATAAAATAAAGTGTGCAACCCACAAATCATCTGCAATCACACAGTCTAATACAGCATTCTCTGTACAGGAAAAATACGGGTGGTTAATTATGCCCCAGAATTTACTACTATCCTTCAGTGTATCTGTTGAACTAAGGTCATGCCAAGCTGTGGTTTTAATGTCCTTCTTTCTAGAAGCTATGGCTTGCTTATAGGCGCTCCTCAGACTAACTACTGCCTCCCTGTTCCTCGGTTTCTGTTTCAAGGCATGCAGTAAAGCCTTATGAGCTTTAGAACAATTACCATCAAACCATCGTGGGTGGTTGGATGCTAAGAATTTAGTTTTAGTTTTTAGGCCCTCATTGATCTTATTACAAATAGATACGAAAGAGTCAATAATGTTGGTACCATCGGCCGCTTCATCAAGGCAGACTGTAAAGTCTGTCTCTGCTTTGGAGAGTAAATCCAGCATAAATGAGTCAGGGACTACTTTCGCCCAGTTAAGTCTTCTGGATTGATCTTTGAGATTCAGGGTGTCTTTAGTTATGCCACTGGCAATGCGTCTAATAGTTATATCTCCTAGATCTATCGCCATGACAAGGGGGTTATGATCACTGTATACAGAATCCTCAACTGTATATGAGGTAGCTACAGGGATCAGACCAGCTGAGACAAATATATAGTCTATGACTGTGCCGGATTCCCTCGTTTTAAATGTTACTATTCTCTCATCTACCCATCTACCTCAAAGAGGTTAAGACTCGCTAATAGAGCCTCTAGGGATTCCCCCTGTGGGGTATGTTCAAAATGTACAGCAAGGGATCCAGCAGGACCCATCTGCTGGTCCGCTATTTCACTGACTGAGTGAAATAGCTGTCTCTTGTTTTCCCACGACTCTAGAGATATACTCTTATTCTGAGGGGGCAAAGTTGTCATGTTATATGGTTGTCGGAAGCTAATCCTTTCTTGTCTATCCAGGGAGGTTAAACTCCTCCTCGTTTATTCAAGAAAGTTTCTAGTGACCTCTGAACTAGCTGGCAAACCTTAAGTCTAATATAGTCAGTAGAGACCTAGCCGACCTCAGTCCTACGTCTACACTGCTGAATATATTATTCCAATGCGCAGAGCCATTTGGGAATATAGGAACTACACTACAAGAGAGTTTAAGTATCCTGTCCTGGCTCCTGTCCTGTAGTCTTTGTCTCCTGAAGCGTAGAGTGTCAGACCATTTTACATCACACATATTACACAGACAATCAATCCTACCTGTGTAAATCACTGTATAGGATATGGTAACTAAGACAAAGGATTACAAGGTTTAGGATTCACATGACAACCATACTAGTAGGCAGTATAGTTTAATAGTGATTGGTCTGGAGAAACACAAACTCAGAATTTAAAACCTAATACCATGGTCAGTGGTTCTCTTTAATAATCAGAATTGATTTCTACCCAAATGAGCCCTTTTTCTGCAACATTAAGATAATCAAAGATTGGGGAAAAAACCATAACGCTCTAATGTATACCTTGCATTTTGCATGCAGCTCTTACATCACAGTTGAGAGCTCACTGTTCTATGTTAAGATGTTAACTTATTAACTGCAAGTAACAATAGGGTTTCTCTGACAAGCGCAACAACCCACTGACCTATTTACATTATGTGTACTTTGTGATCTGCATGTACATGTTCTTAGCAGCAGGCACATGAACCCTCTGCAGTTCCTTTCCATGAGTCAAAACGTCCACTAGACAAAATACCATCTCTCCACTAAGAACATTAATCACTGGAGTAATCATGACATATTTATTGCTGCACAAAATTGTTGGAGGCCAGGAAGGAAGCAGCAAATGCTTTTAAAACCATTTTATACTTACAAACACAACGCCCCCATCTGAAGTCAGCGCCAGCCGATGTCCATGCAGGTAACGGCAGTGGGGCAGTGGGGCAGTGGGGCAGTGGGGCAGGGTAAGGGAGGATTTCGAGGGACGATGTAGAGGAAAAATTAATTATTTATTTAATTTTCCCTCTGCATCGTCCCTCCACCCCACTGCTTTTACCTGCACGGACCACGGCTGGTCAGCACCTGGTGCAGTCATACTGCACTAGAGGCACGTTGCTCAAGGGTCCTCTGCCCTCAGTTACAGAGTCACTGTCACTCTATGGTGTGCTGCTTCATAGGCCTGCCTGCAAGACTGGATGTGAAATTCAGAATTAATTGTGGCGGACAGGCCTTCAAGGATAACCTACACTTGCCACCGCTAGGGTCCACCTCCTGGTGCTAAGACACCAGGGCTTTTAAGATCTTGTGGGGCCTTCTAAGGTCTAGCAGAATCTTCTAAGGTCAAACATGGAAATGTGCTCCCTCAGGGGGAGGGGTCTGGAGGACTGGTCATGAAGGCTGAACCTGGTTTCCCAGTTCCAAATTCAGCAGCTCTGACCATAGTGCCACATCTACTTCCCCACTGAACACCATACTACCCCACTGAGAGAAAATTGCACTGCACTGACCCGCTATAAACACCTGGATGTGTCAAATTACGCACTAGACAAGAGCAATATGCTGCCTAAAAAAACAGAACAACATCCTAGAAAAACCATTCACTCATAGGAAATGCAAGATTAACACAACCATTTGAAATGTAAGTAGGAACAACATGGTTACCTTTTTCTTTTTGCACTCATTATTCAGAAATTAATGAGTGTTTTTGCCTGAAAAGTTAAGTCCATGACTACAGGGCCATGAAGGGACCAGTTTCAATGTCCATTGCTATATCCTTACAAAAAAACATAAGCAGTATAGTTTAAAAAAAACACATTGTGAATACAGAGCCGCAGTATGCATTTTGTTTTCCAATTCACCCATCAAGCAGGTATTTCAGTACCTCCAGTAATAGTGCACTTTCCCACGAAGGGAAAGCAATATTGTTCAAACAGCGACGAGAAAACAAAAGTAGCGCTACACTGGCAAACACTGTAAAGTGGCTCTAATGTGTTTAGGTGTGAATAAATCAATTTGGCCACCTTGCAAACATCTGTCTTGCTTTAGTTAGTTAGTAAGTTTTCAGATTTTGAATGTTTTAGTTCTCCACCCCGAGGCTGTACTTATAAATTGTCAGAAAAGGAGACGTTTGCAGCAAAAGTGTTTTTTTAGGTCTCGGCCTGACGTAAGTAGCACATGCGCTGCTTTCGTCATACAAACCTTCTTGGAATCGATACGATTCCAGAAGCCTCGTCCAAGCTAGACGAGGTCAAGGACATTGTGTAGATGCATGAAAGTGTAGGGCCTAGGTGATTCCATGACTGCATGGGTGGTATATGAGTGAAGGGAGGACTCCATGGGTATCACCAGTCTGACTGGATGAGCACCTCACTAATGTCTGGGAACTGTCTGGATGATTGGTGAGTGCAAGTGCAATGCCTGGGTGAATGGATGAGTGCCAGTGCAGTGTCTAGGTGATTGCATGAGTGGCTGGGTAATGTCCGAGTGATTGTATGAGTACAAGCGCAGTGCCTGGATAAGTGCAATAGTGCACATGTGGGATGTGGGTTTACAGGGGAATAGGGTGGGAAGTTATTTAATTGACTCAAATTGTAAAGCGCTCTGATATTCTTCGGGATCAAGTTTGCGCTATATAAAACTTTATAAATAAATAACCTTCATTAACCTTTTATTTCCCTCTCCTAATAAGCTCGAGTATACAGTATTTCTGTTCCATTCAGTTAGCCTGAAAGGCATCAGGGTTGCACGGATGCAGTCTTAGGATGGGTTGATCACCTCTCCCCCCATACTAGCCAATGCCACAGCACGCTCCCCCCACCTCAAGGGCTGCTCGAGAGACCCTCAAGGAAGCTGTCAATCCATCCATTGGTGCTATCACCAGATGCAATGGCTTCTTTCTTCCCAGAGGGCAGCCTGACCGGAGGCCTTTTAGGCAGCAGGCTCAAACAAAGTGGCCTAAAGCAAAATGAAGCCACTCCCCCGACAGAATTGGATGAGGGGGAGTGTTCTGGGACTATTCTCCTTTGTGGGGGCTGCATTGAACAGCCGGAAAATCAGACGACTGACACGCGTTGTCGAGGCTGTTGCGAATGATACTGCCGTTGCCCTGGGGAACATTACTGAGGAACTACAGATTTCCAGAATTGTCACCCTCCAAAATCGAATGGTGTTGGATGTTGTTTTGGCTGATCGTGGGGGGGCATGTAGAATTATCGGAAGCAGCTGTTGCGTATACGTCCCGGACAATTCTCCATCTGTGTATGATGCTATTTCCAAGCTGCATAAAATAGCTGCTGAAATACACCCGGACAATGGAACTTGGACGCTTTCAGGATGGTTCTGGTCCATGATTGCAACTTGGGGCTGGAAACTGTTGACAATTCTTTGTATACTTGTGGGAGCAATGTTTTTTATATGCCTATGTATTCAATGTGGCCCAGCCTTATGTTCAATGTGTTTATCAGCTTGTTTACCATCAAGGCGAGCTCTTGCCCATGACAAAATGATGCTGCACAAGGAGGTGACACAAATTATGTTAATAGGCATCGAGGACGAACATCCTGATTATGTTCATTATGAGGTAGATTCAGCTAAACGCAAAAAGGGTCGTCTGTTGTATTTGGCCCGGCCGCATTAGCGATTAGCTGAACCTACACGTTGTCCTCCTTAACTTGGCTATATATGATAAACGCCATTTTGAATGTTGCGGCGGCCATCTTAGATCATGAGCGGCCTCGTGGCCGACGTGCCCTTTAGTCCGTTGTCCGTTCCACTGACCACTCTTGTCTGCCCAGCAACAGGCTATTTTTAGTACTGGTCAAGCCGCACATGCGCAGCTCCCACTGACCCATAGATCTTCAGGAATGTGCACCAAACTGACCAGCGGAGTTGTGCCCTCTCCAATGAGCTGGCAGTATTCCAAAACATGACCATATATGTCTCGAAAATGTGTCTTAACTTGTGCCGCCTATCTTTTATTGCCCCAAACTGTATATAAAATGAGGTCGCACCGATGTTCGGTGTGATACCTCTTGCATTGCCGAAGGGTGCTGTTTGAGTGTACCACCACCCCATGGGGTCTTAATAAACTTGTTTTTGCCTTTTACAGTTTCCGTGCCAACAGTTCTTGAGTGTAAGTGGGTTATCTCCGGAGCGTGTAGGCCTTGGGAACCCCGAAATACTTCACCTCACCAGCCACCTGATTTTTCGGAAAAATTAAAAAACTTACCTGTTCCCCAGTAACTAACTGCCTCTTTTCCACCACTGGACACACTATTATACTTCACTTCCTTTGCAGCTACAGCGCGGAGATACCCCTTCGGGGGTCTATTCTGGCGCTTTATAAGCATATAAAATAAAATTAAAATAAATAAAATAAAGTGTGCAACCCACAAATCATCTGCAATCACACAGTCTAATACAGCATTCTCTGTACAGGAAAAATACGGGTGGTTAATTATGCCCCAGAATTTACTACTATCCTTCAGTGTATCTGTTGAACTAAGGTCATGCCAAGCTGTGGTTTTAATGTCCTTCTTTCTAGAAGCTATGGCTTGCTTATAGGCGCTCCTCAGACTAACTACTGCCTCCCTGTTCCTCGGTTTCTGTTTTAAGGCATGCAGTAAAGCCTTATGAGCTTTAGAACAATTACCATCAAACCATCGTGGGTGGTTGGATGCTAAGAATTTAGTTTTAGTTTTTAGGCCCTCATTGATCTTATTACAAATAGATACGAAAGAGTCAATAATGTTGGTACCATCGGCCGCTTCATCAAGGCAGACTGTAAAGTCTGTCTCTGCTTTGGAGAGTAAATCCAGCATAAATGAGTCAGGGACTACTTTCGCCCAGTTAAGTCTTCTGGATTGATCTTTGAGATTCAGGGTGTCTTTAGTTATGCCACTGGCAATGCGTCTAATAGTTATATCTCCTAGATCTATCGCCATGACAAGGGGGTTATGATCACTGTATACAGAATCCTCAACTGTATATGAGGTAGCTACAGGGATCAGACCAGCTGAGACAAATATATAGTCTATGACTGTGCCGGATTCCCTCGTTTTAAATGTTACTATTCTCTCATCTACCCATCTACCTCAAAGAGGTTAAGACTCGCTAATAGAGCCTCTAGGGATTCCCCCTGTGGGGTATGTTCAAAATGTACAGCAAGGGATCCAGCAGGGCCCATCTGCTGGTCCGCTATTTCACTGACTGAGTGAAATAGCTGTCTCTTGTTTTCCCACGACTCTAGAGATATACTCTTATTCTGAGGGGGCAAAGTTGTCATGTTATATGGTTGTCGGAAGCTAATCCTTTCTTGTCTATCCAGGGAGGTTAAACTCCTCCTCGTTTATTCAAGAAAGTTTCTAGTGACCTCTGAACTAGCTGGCAAACCTTAAGTCTAATATAGTCAGTAGAGACCTAGCCGACCTCAGTCCTACGTCTACACTGCTGAATATATTATTCCAATGCGCAGAGCCATTTGGGAATATAGGAACTACACTACAAGAGAGTTTAAGTATCCTGTCCTGGCTCCTGTCCTGTAGTCTTTGTCTCCTGAAGCGTGGAGTGTCAGACCATTTTACATCACACATATTACACAGACAATCAATCCTACCTGTGTAAATCACTGTATAGGATATGGTAACTAAGACAAAGGATTACAAGGTTTAGGATTCACATGACAACCATACTAGTAGGCAGTATAGTTTAATAGTGATTGGTCTGGAGAAACACAAACTCAGAATTTAAAACCTAATACCATGGTCAGTGGTTCTCTTTAATAATCAGAATTGATTTCTACCCAAATGAGCCCTTTTTCTGCAACATTAAGATAATCAAAGATTGGGGAAAAAACCATAACGCTCTAATGTATACCTTGCATTTTGCATGCAGCTCTTACATCACAGTTGAGAGCTCACTGTTCTATGTTAAGATGTTAACTTATTAACTGCAAGTAACAATAGGGTTTCTCTGACAAGCGCAACAACCCACTGACCTATTTACATTATGTGTACTTTGTGATCTGCATGTACATGTTCTTAGCAGCAGGCACATGAACCCTCTGCAGTTCCTTTCCATGAGTCAAAACGTCCACTAGACAAAATACCATCTCTCCACTAAGAACATTAATCACTGGAGTAATCATGACATATTTATTGCTGCACAAAATTGTTGGAGGCCAGGAAGGAAGCAGCAAATGCTTTTAAAACCATTTTATACTTACAAACACAACGCCCCCATCTGAAGTCAGCGCCAGCCGATGTCCATGCAGGTAATGGCAGTGGGGCAGTGGGGCAGTGGGGCAGTGGGGCAGGGTAAGGGAGGATTTCGAGGGACGATGTAGAGGAAAAATTAATTATTTATTTAATTTTCCCTCTGCATCGTCCCTCCGCCCCACTGCTTTTACCTGCACGGACCACGGCTGGTCAGCACCTGGTGCAGTCATACTGCACTAGAGGCACGTTGCTCAAGGGTCCTCTGCCCTCAGTTACAGAATCACTGTCACTCTATGGTGTGCTGCTTCATAGGCCTGCCTGCAAGACTGGATGTGAAATTCAGAATTAATTGTGGCGGACAGGCCTTCAAGGATAACCTACACTGGCCACCGGTAGGGTCCACCTCCTGGTGCTAAGACACCAGGGCTTTTAAGATCTTGTGGGGCCTTCTAAGGTCTAGCAGAATCTTCTAAGGTCAAACATGGAAATGTGCTCCCTCAGGGGGAGGGGTCTGGAGGACTGGTCATGAAGGCTGAACCTGGTTTCCCAGTTCCAAATTCAGCAGCTCTGACCATAGTGCCACATCTACTTCCCCACTGAACACCATACTACCCCACTGAGAGAAAATTGCACTGCACTGACCCGCTATAAACACCTGGATGTGTCAAATTACGCACTAGACAAGAGCAATATGCTGCCTAAAAAAACAGAACAACATCCTAGAAAAACCATTCACTCATAGGAAATGCAAGATTAACACAACCATTTGAAATGTAAGTAGGAACAACATGGTTACCTTTTTCTTTTTGCACTCATTATTCAGAAATTAATGAGTGTTTTTGCCTGAAAAGTTAAGTCCATGACTACAGGGCCATGAAGGGACCAGTTTCAATGTCCATTGCTATATCCTTACAAAAAAACATAAGCAGTATAGTTTAAAAAAAACACATTGTGAATACAGAGCCGCAGTATGCATTTTGTTTTCCAATTCACCCATCAAGCAGGTATTTCAGTACCTCCAGTAATAGTGCACTTTCCCACGAAGGGAAAGCAATATTGTTCAAACAGCGACGAGAAAACAAAAGTAGCGCTACACTGGCAAACACTGTAAAGTGGCTCTAATGTGTTTAGGTGTGAATAAATCAATTTGGCCACCTTGCAAACATCTGTCTTGCTTTAGTTAGTTAGTAAGTTTTCAGATTTTGAATGTTTTAGTTCTCCACCCCGAGGCTGTACTTATAAATTGTCAGAAAAGGAGACGTTTGCAGCAAAAGTGTTTTTTTAGGTCTCGGCCTGACGTAAGTAGCACATGCGCTGCTTTCGTCATACAAACCTTCTTGGAATCGATACGATTCCAGAAGCCTCGTCCAAGCTAGACGAGGTCAAGGACATTGTGTAGATGCATGAAAGTGTAGGGCCTAGGTGATTCCATGACTGCATGGGTGGTATATGAGTGAAGGGAGGACTCCATGGGTATCACCAGTCTGACTGGATGAGCACCTCACTAATGTCTGGGAACTGTCTGGATGATTGGTGAGTGCAAGTGCAATGCCTGGGTGAATGGATGAGTGCCAGTGCAGTGTCTAGGTGATTGCATGAGTGGCTGGGTAATGTCCGAGTGATTGTATGAGTACAAGCGCAGTGCCTGGATAAGTGCAATAGTGCACATGTGGGATGTGGGTTTACAGGGGAATAGGGTGGGAAGTTATTTAATTGACTCAAATTGTAAAGCGCTCTGATATTCTTCGGGATCAAGTTTGCGCTATATAAAACTTTATAAATAAATAACCTTCATTAACCTTTTATTTCCCTCTCCTAATAAGCTCGAGTATACAGTATTTCTGTTCCATTCTGTTAGCCTGAAAGGCATCAGGGCTGCACGGATGCAGTCTTAGGATGGGTTGATCACCTCTCCCCCCATACTAGCCAATGCCACAGCGCGCTCCCCCCACCTCAAGGGCTGCTCGAGAGACCCTCAAGGAAGCTGTCAATCCATCCATTGGTGCTATCACCAGATGCAATGGCTTCTTTCTTCCCAGAGGGCAGCCTGACCGGAGGCCTTTTAGGCAGCAGGCTCAAACAAAGTGGCCTAAAGCAAAATGAAGCCACTCCCCCGACAGAATTGGATGAGGGCCTCCCAAGACTCACGTATCTTAAAGATTTATTAGACCGTCCTTGGCTGAATAGGGGTGCCCTGAATGGAGAGTACCCCCTGTACATCAGGGGCTGAAGGCTTAGGCTCCTGTTCACACTGAATTTCACGTCAGGATGAATAAGATGGCAGGTCAGGTTGAAGTTGGCCCAGTACTAGGTTGAGAGTTCCATCAAGGACAATCACAAACCTCTCAGGTCTGTGTATTCATGGTTCTGCATGTGGGGTGGACCAAGAAAGGCTCTTTTTTTCTCTGAATCCATGCTGGCTTTAAGCCCAGAAGGTGAATTCCTTGTTTTTTTGTTTCAGAAGCATAGTCTTATGTATATCCCAGTTCACTTACATCAACTGGCTAACTTCCTCTTCTGGGAGAGTTCATTTGAGAAAAAACGTCTTGAGGAAATTGAAAAAATAAATGTCTGGTACACCAGCAGTTTTCACAGGGGGGCAATGCAACGTGGAACGTAGTGAGGAAAAGATATGAAAGGTCTTTTGTGCTTGAGCAATGATGGTGTGAATGAGGATTTCAAGATAAACAAGCATTAAAAGTTCAATAGGCCTCGCCTTTTATTAAGTTAAAGCCATTTGCTTAGCTATACAATACCATTAGAAAAGCAAATGGCTTTAACTTAATCAAAGGCGAGACCCATTGCATTTTCTGTACTTGTCTTTTTTGGATCCATTTCACAGGGGAGCAAATAAACGAAAGGAGGAAAGAAAAGGTAATACCTGTTTCTTGAAGTCTTGGTTTTCACAACATGAGGATGAGCGAGACAGAAAGAGGAGGACCAAAGAGGGGGGGGGCAGCTGCCAGGGGCAGGAGAATTGGAAGCTGTCCTTGTCTTTTTTGGGCACAAGGAAAAGACAGAATCCTTTTACTTCTCTGCCCATTCTAGTCTGTTTCCAAAAGCAGAGCCTTAACCATTGGCCTTGGTGATTTCTGCCTTCCGGGAGGTATGTTTAAAATAAGAAAGTAGGGGAACGGACTCTATGACATTAAAGAAGTAGGGGCACACCATGCCCTACCGATCCCGCCCACTTCGACCACTGAGTATACGAAGGGTGATGGTGTTTTGGCTTTTCCAGATCATAGTACCTTTAATGTAAGGATACTTCAGAATTTGAGAAATTGAATGAATGTTTTAGAACCAAATCCGAGGTTGACACAATATGAAGCTTTGAAAGAATGGGAGATTGAGCAATTTGAATGAGAGAAATTCAGAAGTGGTAGGAGATTTAGAGGATTTCTGCCAAGATATCCGTATAAGTCACGTGGAGATCAGATGAAGCGATAGAGAAGAACTGTGGTAACAGAGGGTTTGTATCCAGTGTTGATGGCTAAAGAGTAGTTTGGAGGCAAGTGTAAGGAAACAACGAAGCACATGAATGTGTCAGGGTATTGTGAATCAGATGATGAACTGTTGGAGGATATTTTAACTAAAACCCCTCCACTGTATCAAGAGATACCTAGCATGGTCACCGCGAGTGCACCAGTGATAGGAATGCCATTAGTTCCACAGATTTTGCATGATACATCAAACAATAGGGTGTTACAAGATAGTGAGAGAGAAGCTCTGAATAAGATTATAGAAGAAATAGTGCAGAAAATAAGTCAGTTGAATTTAAATGCTGAAGCTAGTGACAATTGGTCCCGTGATCTCATTGTATGGAGATAACAAGATAAGTCCAAAACCACAAACTGTAACAGTTCCTTTAAGAAATTTTAGAAAGGAAGCAGTGATGTCTGATGATCAGGCTAGTGAAAGTGATTCAGTCAATTCATTAATGGATCTTCCAAATATGGAACACTTAGCTGAGACTTAGAAGAGAGTTTCACCAGAAAAAGTGAAAGAAAAAGTGTCTACAATCCCTACAGGAACCTTCCTGTAGGGATTGTAGACACTTTTTCTACTAAGAATACCTCTGTGGTTTCACAACATTTTTTGCAGAACAATGAAGATAACTTGAAGATTAACTTTACTCCTGAGGATTTAGACAGATGGGCACAGGGAATAGAAAAACGAAATTCACAACCAAAGGTCTTAGATATTAGGAGATTGAAAGTGGATTTGGCAGAAATGATAGCTGGTAATGTGAGCACAGAAAGATTGAACATTTATAGTGAATAGGAATTGTTCTTGTGCTTGTTATTCTTGTGCAAAAGCATGACTAGAAGAGGCAAAATGTTCCATGAGAAATTAACAGAGGTTGCGTCAGAGATTGGAATAGATACAAGTTGTTGCAGAAACCATATCGAGTGGAGTTTACTGAAAAGGATTTAGAAAGTATAAATACTTCTGGTAAAGACTTCTGATAAAAGAATTGATGAATAATTTGAAAAAAATGGGGAGACATTGATAAATGGAGAACTAGGCGGATAAGAAAGGAAGAGGAAGCACAAGCTAAAGAAGCATTGTCTGCATTTCAAATAAGGGAGTCAGAAGAGATTGAAAGGGTATGTCCAATGAGGGAAGTACCTGGCGGTGGATATGTTCATGTTCCATGGAGGAGACAGGATATTTTGTCATTTACAAATGATTTTCCCAGGTTGAGAGAAAAACCTGTTGAATGGTACAAGCAAGTGGAAAGGTTTGTGAACGTTTCAAAGATATGGTTTAAAGATTTAGATAGTTTATTTGATATTGTGGTTCCTGCTGATTTATGGACGGAGTGTAAGATTACAGTTGATTGGCCGAGTGAAGAGTACGCAAGAGATTCCAAAACAGGAGCACCATCAGAAGAGGTGATGAAGAAGTATCACCAAGTGATTACTTTCTTAAAGGGAAAAATCCCTCCTAAAGAAACAGGTTGGGTGAAAATAGACCGAATGACACAAGAGCCTAAGGAATCTGTGCATGCATATTATGAGAGGTTATTACAGGTGTTTAAGCAGTATAGTGGCTTTGAAAATATTGAGGATAAAGATTTGGGACATTTTGTATATTGGTTTGTATATGGTTTGAAACCGGAGATTAGTCAAATGATTCACATGATGTGTTGACAGAGCAAGTCAATTGACGAAATATTGAAATATGCTAAATATTGCAGTGACTACATTGAGGCAAAACATAGAAAGTAAAAAGAGAAAATGATGTGGGCACAAGTGAAGTTGGCGGAGCAGCAAGAAACAAATTGTGTTTCTCAAATTGATAATCAGACAAAATGGCAGAGTCAGAGTGAGCAAGTGTTGAACGGTGGTAAAGGAAGAGGACAAATGAGTAGAGAGGAAGCGAGGAAAATATTTCCTTGCCACACGTGCAGAAAGCATGGACTTTGGAAGAACGGGTATAAAAGTATTCAGAATAATAATGGGGCAAATCAAAATTTAAATCCTCAGACGTAGAATGAAGTGGTTGTGAACCAGCAACAGCAGCAGCAGCAGCAGGTAGTTACTCCACTGTATCAGGTGCCACAAGCTCCTATGCTAAACCATGTGAACATTCAAAAATACAGTGTGAACACCGGATTTCACAGAGAAAGTGCTAAGAATACCTCTGTGGTTTCACAACATTTTTTGCAGAACAATGAAGATAACTTGAACTATACACAATGACGGTGCCTGAGGGGGGAGGAAGAGGAGTGTGTGCTTGGCGGATCCTTGCCGGTAGATCAGACAGGCCCATTTATTGATGGGAAACTAGAAGGAAGTGACATCACTTTTCTATTGGACACTGGTGCTACCTGGTCTACTGTAAGAACAGCAGACATCCCAAACCTACCCCTCTCAGGAGAGACTATCCAAGTTGTAGGAGAATCAAACAAACAGATTAGAACCCCAGTTACAAGACCAATGGAAGTGCATATTGGAAATTTTTAAGATATGCATCAGTTTGTGGTACACGATTCAAGACCAGTGAATTTGCTAGGGAGGGACCTATTGTGCAAGATGAATTGTAATATTTACTGTACTCCTGATGGTGTTGCTTTTTAAACACCTGATGAAGAAGTTGTCTATAAGATGTTTTTAGCTAAGCAAGGAACAGAAGTAGATGAGATGTTTTCAATATTGACTGAAAGCAAATTGCCAGAAGAATTGAAAACCACAAGGAATCCAGATGTGTAGGGATTTTCAGGAAGAGTTGTAGGGTTAATGACAAATATTGATCGAATCAAAATAGTGGTGAAAGAAGGTGCAGTTTATCCAAACACACAACAGTATAAAATGAACCCAGAAGTAAAAGCAGGAGTTGTTCCAGTAATTGAACTAAGGATTGAACAAGGAATTCTGAAAGAAATAATGGGTAGTCCTTGTAATTCGCAGATTATGGGTCTAAAAAAGCCTAGTGGTAAGTACAGGATAGCACAGGATTTGCAAAAGATGAATAAGATTGTAGTGCCTTGTTGCCCAGTAGTGCCATATCCAGCAGTAATCCTTTATCAGATACCTTGGGAAACCTTGGGATGCAAGTTGGTACACAGTGATTGATTTGTGTCAAGCATTCTTTTCCATACCTTTGCACCCGGATAGCCAGTATTTGTTTGCTTTCTGGTTTAGAGATTGTGTCTTGGCATGGTGCCCAGTTCCTCAAGGGTACACAGAAAGTCACTCAATTTTTAATCAGATCTTGAAAAAGTGTCTAGAGCCATTAGTAATGCCAGGGAAATCAGTTTTGGTTGAGTACATTGATGACCTACTGGTGGCATCAAAGACACAAGAAGATTGTGTCACTGACACAATTGCATTACTGAACCATTTGGCCGAAGGAGGACACAAAGTGTCTCCAGAGGAACTGTAATTTTGTCAACAAGAAGTTAAGTATTTATGGCATAAAATAGAAAGAGCAGTTACAAAAGTGACCACTGAAAGGATAAAACTAATCAAACAAATGCAACTACCTCAGAAACAAAAGGAGATGAGAATGTTTCTGGGAGTGGTTGGGTACTGTAGACAGAGGATACATGGATTTTTCCTGGTGGTGAAACCATTAATACAATTGACTTGGAAAAGAGCAAAAGATCTGATTTATTGGCATGATGAATGTTTGGAAGCATTTGTAAAGTTGTGAAATTGCCAGTGTGAGACGCCAGCCTTGAGAATGCCAGATTATTCAAAATAATTTGCATTATTCTGTTGTGAAAGAGAGAGTTGTGCACTTTCAGTTTTGACTCAGGCATTGACTAAGCTGATGTCCAGTGGCGTATTTCTCTGCCATTTTGGATCCAGTGTCTTCAGCTTTACCTGGCTGCCTAAAAGCAGTAGCTGTTACTGTGAGTCTGGAGCAAAGTGAATTGATTGTGATGGGACATCCAGTTAAGGTTTATGTGCCACATTCTGTTGAGACTCTTTTAACAAGAACTTGAACACAGTACCTCACTCCTAGTCGGATGACTAAGTTTGAAAGAGTAATTTTGGGAGCAGAGAAAGAAACAGTGAAAAGGTGCACAATGATGAATCCTGCCACCATGTTACCAGATCCATGTTGTGAAGAGGTGAAAGATGAAGCAGATCATGATTGTTTGGCTGTGACTGAAATGTAAACAAAGCCTCGCCCAGATATAAAAGAATTACCTTTGACGGAATCAGATCATGTATTATTTGTGGATGGGTCATGTTTGAGGACAGAAGAAGGAGGTCTAAGTGCTGCATATGCTACATGCAATATATCAGGAGTTATTAAAGTATCCTGTTTACAAGGAGTCAAGTCTGCACAAGCAGCCGAATTGGTGGCCTTAACAAAGGCTTGTAAAATTGGTAAATATTTCAGAGTAACCATTTCACGGACAGTCAATATGGGTTTGGGGTTGTGCATGATTTTGGCCAGCTTTGGATGCAGAGGAAATTTCTGACTTCTTCAGAATCTCCCATCAGAAATAGCAAAAATGAGAAAGAATTTTTGGATGCATTATAAATTCCAAAATAAATAGCAGTAGTCAAATGTGCTGCACATCAGTCAGGAAACGACTATGTGACTGCTGGTAATCGATATGCGGATCAAATTGCCCAATATTGTGCAAGAAACAAATTGTCAATCAATAAGAAAATGGAAAAAGATTAAACCAGCTGCCAACTAATGTTTTCTCAGCATTAGAAACATGGGATGAGGTCAGACAATTGCAAGAAGAAGTTGAAGAGAGAGAGAGAGAGAGAGAGAAAGAAATCAGGATAAGGTCAGGACAGAATATGAAGTATGGATGTACTCAGATGGCAGACCAGTCATGCAAGACTTCTTCCTATCTCAAATGGAAAGAGTATATCATGGAACAACACACATATAGGCAGGGATGCGATGATCAGACTTTTCAGACAAAATTGGTATAATCCAAAGTTTAGGGTAGTCGCAGAGAGCCTTTGCCAACGGTGTTTAATCTGTCAGTAGCAAAACCCAGGTAGAAAGACAGTGGTTAGCTGGGGAAAAATTAGAAAGGCAGCAGGACCATTCACCAGGCTACAGTTTGATTTCATTGAGTTACCTCCATGCAACGGATAGAAATATGTTCTGGTCATAGACTGTTTCTTCTCAAGATGGGTAGAGGCATACCCACCTAGAAGAAATGACAGTTTAACAGTTGCAAAATTATTGTTGAGGGAATTGATACCCAGATTCGGTTTTCCATTCATTTTGGAATCAGATAGAGGACCTCATTTTAATAATGAGTTAATCCAATAATCTGTGCAGCATTTAACATTGAGCCACAACTGCACTGTGCTTATCGCCCAGAGGCTTCTGGAGTAGTTTAACAGCTTAATGGCACAATCAAATCAAGATTAGGGAAGATGTGTGCATCCACGATGCTGAAATGGCCAGATGCACTACCTCTTGCACTGATGGGTCTCAGAAGCTTTCCTGACAGAAAAACAGGATTGAGTCCACACAAATGAGACAAGCATTCATTCCTGGAAATAAATTGAGGAATACAACTGATGATCTGGTATTGGACTATTGCAAAGGATTGGCTGATCTGGTGCATTCTGTCTCTCATCAGGTTGGAGAAGACACAGTTGCAAAGCAGCCAAGTCAAGCGCATGATTTGAATTCTGGAAATTGGGTGTTAGTGAAGTAATACACCAGGAAATCGTGTCTAGCACCCAAGTGGGATAAACCACAACAAGTCATACTGGTCCCTACAACAGCAGTGAAGTGAGCAGGTTTATCCAATTGGATTCATGCTAGTCATACCAGAAGAGTACCAAGTCCACAAGAGCAACAACTGACTGAACAAGCTGAAACGTCAGAAGCTGAAGGTGGTGTAGCTGAAGAATCTAGAGTGATAGATTCCAACAGACAAATAGTTGAAGAGCAACCACGTCAAGAAGACTGTGATTGAAATACCTGAAGTTGTTGTTAAAACAAGAAGAAGAAATACTCTAGAAAGAAAGGAAAGCAGAAAGGAAGAGGCAGGGAAAGAAGAACACACTCAGGAAGAAATAAACAAAGCTATCCAGAACCCTGAGCAGGGACAGATAGAAGAAAAGCAAATTGAAATAAGACCTGAACAGGACCAGATAGGGGTAGAAGAACAGGTTCAGGCAGAAGGAGAACAAATTACAATAACAGGACCAGTTATAAGAAGATGAACAAGTACAGGAACAAGTAGAAGAAGAACAATATATAAAAAATATGGAAGAAAGACAATCAGAATGTGAGGGAGAACAAGAGAAATTGTGCCTGGGCAAAGTGAAAATAAAAGAACCTTACAGAAAGACGGAGATGGCGAAAGCACAGTCCTGGTTAAAAGAGTTAGAAAAGGTGACGATTGGCCAAGGGGAGTCAGAAGATGAAAGTACTTTTTAAGAAAATAAGGGAGAAACTCTCAACAAGTAAATGAGGTTTCAAGCCAAACTGAAACAAAGAAGGCAATAGCAAAGTCCACTCGAAGAAGCCCACGATTGAGAGTTTTGAACAGAAAATACAAGGCCCCTGAGTGGACTTACATTATACTTGAGGAATTTGAGAATTTAGATTTACATGAAGAATCAGAGAGAGACTCTGATGTTCAGATTGATGAAAATAAATCGAAGACAAGGTGATTTACAACAATAACCCCTTTGTGAACTGCATAAAATAATACCTGTGGTATATTGACGATGTCTGTCTAATCTGGGAGGGACCTATCTTGCAATTACAAGAGTTCCATGAATGGCTTAATAGACAAGAATGTAATCTTCAGTTCACCATGGAATATGATAAAGAATGTATCAATTGTTTAGATCTAAAAATCTGGAATGATGGTGGGAAACTAGCTACAAGTCTATTTACCAAATCAACAGCACGTAACACATTATTTAAATATACAAGTCACCATCCACGCAAACTATGGGATAACCTCCCTTTTGGTTAGTTTTTACGTCTACGATGGAACTGTACCAGAAGGGAGGATTATTTCAAAGAGGCAAAGATCTTACAGACAAAACTATCAATGAGGAACTACCCATACCATCTGGTTAAACGTTCAATGAAACGTGCCTGGTATTATGACAGACAAGCCCTACTAGAACCCAAAAGTATCAAAAACGTGGCTAACAACCCGATTACATGTGTTACCACATTTGGGTCTGAATCTAATCTAATTAAGAAGATAGTGACAAAGAACTGGCACTTAATACACAAAATTGAACCACAACTTCCGGTACCTCGGTTTGCTTTTAAAAGATCACGCAACCTGAGGGATCATTTGGTAAAGGCATACTAAGAACCAACTGAAAATTCGATCCAGAGTATGTGGAGAATGACTCCTGTAGTGGGCCATTACCCCTGTGGCTCATGTAGTGCCTGCCAGACAACGCTAACCATAAAAAAACTGCTGTATTAATGAGAAGTATTGGACACTGAGAAAGCATACCAACTGTTTGACCAGAAATGTCATCTATTGTATGAATGTCCTTGTTCTCTTTACTACATAGGTAAAACTACCCAAGAAATCAAGAAGCGTATCATGCAACACCAGTCGAGGATACGCTGCAAAGTAGAAACAGCACCATTGGTTGAGCATTATTTGGCTAAACAACATTCTCCACATGATATGAAGTGGTTCGTCCTGGAAGCAGTTAAAAGCTCTAGAAGAAGGCGTGACGTGGACCGTCTGCTCACCCAAAAAAAGAACAGATGGATATGGTCAGCTAAAACTGTGGAAAGGGGGCTTAACTCTTTTGTTGAATGGCAGACATTAGCTACTTTGAGGTAGTCCTCATATATGTATTACACCCTTATGCTCTGAGATAGGATGGTTGTATACATGTTGTTGGTCTCCCCAGTAGATCAGTAGTAATGGAATATATGATGGTAGAATGTAGAATTTGGGAGTATCATGACTTTATCCAATTCGACGTGAATGCTGATAGGATGGCCTTTTCGGTGCGTCGTCATTGTATTTGTATTATATCGCACTGATATCTAATATACTTAGCCGTGGGTGTATATGAATAGCTTGCCTGACCCACATCTAATGTTAACTAGATAGTCAGGCAGTGATAATAGGACAAAAAGCATGGTCGCCACGTTACACACAATACCACGTGATTAGCGAGAATGGCCATAGATTTCAGGGAAGACGCCAACCTTCACTCGACTGTTTGAGCGAGCGGTGGACCGTGTTGGTGTTTTATTCCCTGACAGTAAGTTTCGCTTTATTTAGAGTCGCTTTAGGTGCAGTGTATGTTCAGGTTTTTTATTTGGTTTTGTTGTGAGTGCGAACTAAGGGATACACCATATTTTTATATGTTGTACAGATTCCACGAAGGTATATTAAGCATACCCGAAAATATCGAATGAGATTTTGGATCTACCTCTTCCTAGTGTAATAAGAAACAGGAGGTAAGCTGAATGCTCTATTAGATTATATCAGCTTTAGGCGACTATATGTTGTTGGTTGTACTAAGTATAGGCACTCTGGTTTGTTCTGTTGTAGGACCGGACGGGTCTACTCTGGCGTTACATCTGTGAGTATCTACAGATTAGGTGACTTTTTAATAGGGTAGAGGTGTACACTCAGTAATAATACGTGGCACTTGCACTTCATGTAATCATATAGAGTGGGTATTTTTCGTGATTGGTTTAGTGTACAGTTGTAAATATGTATATAGACACTGTATATAGTTCCCCACTTTTTAGGCACCATATCCGGTTTGGGCAGACGGTACACAACATGCACACAGGAGATTATTACTGATGATATGATATGTTGTTTTACTATAGATTCATGGTGCAACGGTTGTCCTGATGATGGTCTCGGTTAATTTCGGGGTGTGAGACCGAAACGTCGACGAATTGAGACTTTTTTGCTAACAACATCATCAAGCTTTGTATATCAAGAATGTATATAGTTGTTAAATATTGTATATATGGCATAAATTGTACATATTGTCCATATACTTTGCAAAAGTGTCAGTCACTACTGCTCATATGAAAAACTGAAGTAGCAGTTTAGTGTATATTTTTTGAGTTGCCGCACATGAATTGTCATATGGATGTCTACCTATGCTGATTAAATAGGATATATTTTCTGTATATATCTGATGTCATTATATAAAATGCACTGATCAAATTATAATCGCTTGTTTTTTCATTGATTATGCTCATTGTTTTGACATATATACAAATTGCTAAATAATGTGAAATAATTCCTTCAAGAACCTTTTTTCTTGTGTTATTGAAAATAAATTAAAGCCACCCTAAACAGAAGATCACATTTTTCCCTTTAGACTAATTAAGAAAAGAAAGGAAAAAAGGATATTTCCATAGATTGAAAATGGCATAATTTGAAGTCACTGGACAAACGAAACGAAGTTGGAAACAAAAAAGTCTTAGAGTTTGTTTATGTAGTATTTCACTATTGTTATTAACATGGTTATTTCTAACAGTGATGGTACCTTTATTTATGGTAGCTAATAACAGGAATAATACAGTTACTAATGAGAAAGTAGATACAAATACAGAAAGAACTAAAATAGGTTTAGAACAAGTAGATGAACTTATGTACCTTCATAATGAATCAAATAATGATTTGTCTTTAAATGTGTTTACTAAATTGTTGTTTCATATATAGATACAATGGAAATTAGCGATTGTTACGTATGTATGAAATTACCCTAATCCGTATCAGAAGGGGTAATTTATCACCATGTTCCTTTAACATACGGTGTTTCATGTAGTGTATTATCAAGTTTATTTTATGTAATTGAAAAGTTGCAGTATTTCTATTCAAACATAGATGTAGTGTTTCCAGAATTACTTGTTCGAAAGAATATGAATCCAGTACTTAGTAGTAAGGATCCACAGTTCATGGGTGAATTCTTTTTAACAATGAGCCCAATAGATATAGCGCAGGCACACATTAGTAATCTACGTCCCTAGACTTTGTGAAGAAGGGAAAATTCTGCCTCCATAAGTTAAAGACAGAATAAAATAACATTTTCATTGGTTCCAGTGAATGTGAACACAACTTCCTAATATTAGGGGGATGGGGACTAAAAGGGGGTACTGATCCTGTAGTTCCAAGAATCTATTATGTGTGTGGGAAAAATGCCTTTTATAGGTTATCTGCAAGGTGGTATGGTAGCTGTTACTTTGGAACAGTATTTCCAAAAATCTACCATGTGGACAGAACCAATGGAATCAATGAAATATCTAACGGACTGACACAAATTAAAAGAGACAGTTTTTCCAAAATAGGGGGTGATATATTTGATGCATTGTTACCATCAGTTGGAGTCGTTCTGAATATGCACAGAATTCGTAAATTGTCAACAGGAGTTGATCGTATTTAGTGGACTTGTCCAGCCGGACAGAGGTCTAGTATTTACCTGTAAGCAATATGAACAAAAATTCACAAACGATACAAAAAGTGGGACACAAGCCTGTGTCCTACGTAGCCAGTGAATTACACAACATGGGACAAAACAAATACCAGGGGGCTCAGGCAAAGAGTTTGTCGTTTGTTAGACATAAAGAATACATAATATCATGAAAACAAATCCCAAAAAGAACACCTTTACAGCGAAGTAAACAAAAGTTTAGGCGTATAAGGTGTGTTTAAGGTGTCAACGGCATTTGGATCCATTGAGTGGATGAACGGATCATCATCAGGACATTGGTTGCATGCCTGTTTGATAAGTGCCTCAATAGCCCAAGTATTCAATTTTGGGGGTCTTGGGCATGGACGGTGATTGCTATGTTGGCGGGATGTTCTGCCGGGTATGATTCCAGTCCTGGAACATACCCGGCAGAACCCCGCTATTGAGGCAACTGCACCTCATACACAATGATTGAACTGTAAAGCACGCATTGGCGTCTCCCCCTCCATCCACCTTAAATGCGAGTCCCTACTTATCCGCTTGCCTTCAAAGCTCTCCATGGGATGGGGGCTCATTACATCAGGAAAATAATTTCCTTTTACACTCCCCGCAGATCGCTAAGATCAGCTCATCAATATTTGATCATGGCACCGAATTTCTGTAGAGCCCATTGTGGAGGCCGGTCCTTCCATGTTCAAGTGGCTGGCGTTTTGAATAGCCTGCCTCTATTGCTGAGACAGACCACGACCCTTCTGGAGTTTAGAAAGCAGTTAAAAACCTGGATGTTTCAGCAATCACCTTAAACTATTGGTCCCTTTCGGTATCTGTAGCTTTTGTTCTCATGTCTCTTCTGTCATAGCGCCGGTACACTCTGTTGAGTAGCAGTGGGCTCTATAAATCTTGGATTAAAATAACATAATATAACAAATAAATAATACCAGTAGTTACAATAATGACAATAGTGCTAATAGTAATGATCACATGCTAGTTTTGCAAGGGCAAAGGAAAAATAAGGATACATACAGGAATAGATGGGAAAGGAAAGAAAAGAAAGAGAGAGAGAAGAAATCCAATTAGAAGAGATAAAAGGGAAAGTATATGAAAGAATGAAAGAATTAGAAGGAAAGGAAGTAAATGATGAAAATATAAGAGAAGAGGAAATTGAGAATTGATGATTTTAGCATCTTGAAGGGATGGGTAATTTTGTGATGGCTCAAAATGCCTTCCGAGATAGGATTGATGGAGCAAGTTCTTGGAGAAAAGAGACTTGCTAAGAAGCAATCGGCTTGATTAACTCACTAACAAATAATAACAAAGGGGCATATTATCAAGGGGGTTTATCTCCGCTTTTTTGGCTTTAAAAGCCAAGAAAGCGGAGATAAAATTATCTCCCTATTACCTAGCTGTCGCTAACACCAGTTAGCAACAGCTAGTAGGAGATAGCGACCATCTTGGGCCCCGCTTTGCATGTCAGTGAAATGTATCACTATTGACATGCAAAGTGGGCGTGCCAAGATGTTAGCGACTGGAAACAGTCGCTAACATCGCTATCTCCTATTACCAACTTTTGAGGATATTCGCGCTAAGCGCGAATATCTCCAAAAGCTAACACCTGCCCCTGAGCAGTTCTTAGCCATGTTATCCAATGGTAGGTCGATAACATGGCTAAGAGCATTAGCTTGGTAATGCATGAATATCGCTGACTTTTCAGCGATATTCATGTATTTCGTCCAATTTTTATCGCTTAGGATATAAATCTTGATAATAGCAAGGTTCCTAAGCGATAAAAATCGCTGCAGCTCGGCGATAAAAATATTGCCGCTAAGCCAAAATAGCGATAATTATCGCTTGTTGTTGGTAATATGCTCCAAAGATTTGTGAAAACTAATACGCAACCACATGAACATTTTTGGGTTAGTTAAGCTTGCGTATGCATATACTAACTCGGATAACAGTGAAGAAGGACTAATACAGCTGGTATACACCCGTTACAACGCATCTTTTACAACTACCTACTATTACAACGCATCTTTTACAACGCATACCATTACAACGCATTGCGCTGGGGGGCGCTCTAGGATAGGGAATAAGTATAATTTACTATCCAACACCTTCCCTAGTGTCCACGGGGACTGGAGTTAGAATAGTAAATTATACTTACCACTATCCAGCACCTCAAAGCGCTATGCGTTGTAATGGTATGCGTTGTAATGGTCGCGTTGTAATAGTAGGTAGTTGTAACGGTATGCGTTGTAACATGGTACATCCCTAATACAGCTTTAAACAGGAAATCTGTTTTGTGCATGCGTCAACTACATCTACGTAGGATGACAAACTCATGCTTGAAGGGAGATTCTTGCGCATGAGCAGAAGCTATTAAAATGGCGACTTGGAAACTCGTGTGCATGGCACCATCGTATCTGACATAAAAGCAAGCTATTTTACTAATGCTAATGCATGGAAAAGTTTAATAAATAAATTGGTATAGAATAAAGGCGGGTGGTACACAGTGAAAGCATATTGTTTGAGAAATTAACATTTGTCTTTTGATTTTATCATTAGTGCATATGTGGGCCTTTCTAGCATAACTGAATTGAGCTGAGTGCCTCAAAGTCTGCGCATGCCCACTGGGAGGAGCCATGAAGGCCATGACAAAGCAGTTGAAAGGGAGCCAAAGAACAAAGCAACATCGTTGGAACAGAACGGTGCAGAGTTCAATCATGAAGAAACGCATTCATATTAAACTTTAATTTGTTGCAGTATTGTTACATTTAGCACATGGGAATACAATTTATGAATAAAAAATAAGGGGTTGGGTTTACGAACAATGGTTTAACTGAAGCATGTGACATGACATCTGACCAATCAAATTTCGTATTTTATCAATATTGAAACTTTAGTGGGTGGCACATGCAGAACGAAAGGTATAATTAAGATAGCTTTAGTTAGTTTAAAAAAGAGAATTGCTTGGGAGATGCTGATGATGAAGCCTTGCTCCTGGGAGAGAAGCTGACTGCTGGGAGATGTGAGAGTTGCTGATGAACTGATTGCAGAACCTGAAGCAAAATTAATTGGGTTAGATCTGAAGATTGCGTAAGAATCTCGAGGAAGAGAGTGTCAGAGAGGGGTGCAACGCAAGCGTCGGTATCTTAGAGAGGTTGAGTATCCTGTCATGGAGTCTTTGTCTCCTGAATCTATCTCAGGGGACCCCTACCAGCCCTTTGGCCAGGGGTTTGGTCTTCCACACCATCCTTGGTAACTATGCATTTCTGTTATTTGCTAATGTTTCTTTATCTTTTCTCTCTAGCCTCTCTCTTTCGGCATTGAGTTTTTGTGTAAGTCTGAGATAAATGCATTGTGTTTGGTAATTGAATTTTCTCTCCTAAGAATGATGGTGACTGTATTGAGATTGTTCACATACATCTGAACATTTAGATAAAGATTTTAAAACTTTCATGAGTCCGTGGTGATTTACTTAAAAGTATAGAAAAGTTAGTTTATGTTAATTATCATCATCAACTAGTTCAACCAATGTTCCATCGATCAGAGGAAAGAACTTGTTGATCTGCGAAGGTGTAGTTATAAATGAAATGAGATATGGATTAAACTAATCCTAAACAGTTTGTAAAAAATTCTACAACTTGACTGAATCAGCGGTTTTAACCACTGAGAGTTTTTTGGGCCCAGGTATATGGTTGTGGATTATCTGTTGTTGGTGAACCGCTGGATCAAGACTACTAGCTTTGGAGACACTCCTGCTGTGACAGTGCTTTTTAAGAGGAAGAGGGAGTAGCGGAGTGGATAATTCAGAAGAGACCGAACCCTAACATATAATTCCAAGAATCAGACCCTAAGTCCTATTTAGGGGTCCATTAGGATGTCAGGTGGTGGCACCACCACGGTGCCTGCAGTGGGGAAACATGCATGTTTCTGCCCGTGAGCAGCGGTACTCATGTTCGCCATATTAGTATGGCCAAACATAGACCAATTCCCTGTCCGCTGCTGTGCGACACGCACAGCCATCAAAGTGTGCCCGCCTCTGCCTGGGTGGAAGCCAATGGAGACTATTCGCCGTGCGGAATGACGTCCGCCCCACTCCACAAATTAGGATGGCCCAAACAAGCAGACACACCACAGCGGAGACACCGCCCAACCAGCGACGGCGAAAGCTTGACTGCGGAGTGTGAAACGAGAGACCCGGTCCTCTCCACCCGGTCACGACCGCCATGGATACAGCTCTACACGTTTTTCCGGTGCTGTGCCTGCTACATCACCAGCAACTCATGGAGCAGCTCGGACGCTGCCGCAGGTACACAACTACACAAACAGAACACATGGGCTGACACAGGGTCCAAATCCACATCAGAGGACAGGAACACATCCACAACAGAAGTGGCTGCACAGGAACACACAACACACAGCACAGTAGCACAGGGTCAGGGAAGCACACACACCACAACACCACCGCACTCATGGAAACAACCATGAGTAATAATAATAATAATAATATTAATAATAATAATAAAGGGTTTTGTAGAGCGCTCAGTAACGCCATCACGGCGTGTCCCCGCGCTAATGGAGAAGTGGCAGACAAAAAAAAACCTCACTAGGAAACCCCCTCACCAGAGCCTCACAGTGTGTACAAGTGGGTCTTCAGCAGAGACCGAAATATTGCCTCTCTGCTCTCCAACCTTAGAGCAAGCGGGAGTTTGTTCCAGTTTTGGGCGGCCAGTAATGTAAACGACCGCCCTCCCATTCTGGATCTCTTTATCCGCGGAACCGTCAGCAGCCCCGTACCTCCCGAGCGCAGGGCCCTGGGCGGCTCGTATCTGCAGACTAGGTCCCGAAGATAGGCGGGAGCCCTCAACCAGACAATCTGGTGGCACATAAGCAGGCATTTAAACAGGACACGTTTCTTTATGGGGAGCCAGTGGAGAGCATCAAGCGCCTTCTGTGAATTGGCTCTCCTCGCCTCCTCAGCACCAGGCGAGCAGCCGCGTTCTGGATGACCTGCAGGCGGCCCATACTCCTCTCGGTGGTACCAAGGAACAAAACGTTCCCATAGTCCAACCGAGAGGCGACCAAAGCCTGCGTCATCGTCCTTCTGGCAGTCAAGGATAGCAGATCCAGAGTCTTATTTAGAACCTTCAGGACCCCAAAGCACTTCCCCACAAGGCGTCTAATATGACCCTCATAGGACAGTGTGGGATTAACCCACACTCCTAGGTTTTTTGCTTCCTCGCATGGTACAGGAGTGGCGCCCAGACAGGATGGCCACCAATCGGCTGACCAGCTACTGCTTTACCACCCACCACCAAAACCTCGGTTTTGGAGCCATTGAGCTTTAAACAATGGGCATCCATCCAGTCAGCCAAGGCCTGCATGCAGGCCTTGAAATTGGAGGATGCTCCTGTGGGGTTTTGAGACAGCGAGATAAGCAGTTGAGTGTCGTCGGCGTAAGACACCAACTCAACCCCAAAAGCTTGGACAACCTTGGCCAGGGAGGCCATGTAAAGATTGAAAAGTGTAGGGCTCAAAGCTGAGCCCTGTGGCACTCCCTGGTCTAGTGGCACCTCGGAGGAACGGCAGGACCCCTGTTGAACTTGAAAGCAGCGCCCCGTCAGGAACGACTGCAGCCAGTTCAGGGCGGCTCCTACGACCCCAGCTTCGTTTAGACACTGTAGCAAGATGGAATGGGCTACAGTGTCAAACGCTGCACTGAGGTCGAGCATTATCAAGGCCATAGTCTGCCCCGCATCCGCTCCAGCTCTAAGGGTCTCAGTTGCACGCAGAAGGGCCGTCTCCATCGAGAAGCCCGCTCCAAAGCCTGATTGGGAGGGGTGAAGAATTTTGGCTCTCTCAAGGTGTTCAACTAATTGAGAGTTCACTACCTTTTCTGCGACTTTGGCCAGATAGGGAAGCAGCGAGATGGGCCTAAGGTTCTCCAACACGTCAAGACTGACGTTGGGCTTTTTCCTAATAGGCAACACAACCGCCTTCTTCCAGTCCTCCGGGATCTGTTGAGTGGAGAAAGACGTCTGCAGTACATGCCTGATGTAAGGTTCCAGCACTGACAGACCACCCGACACCACTCTAGGAGGCGCAGGATCAATGGGAGATCCGGACCTGACGCTGCAGCAGATCCTGTTTAAGCTCTCAGTAGGGGGAACCGTAAACAGTTGTAGTGTAGTGCACGGATCCATAGGTGTCCTTGCAGCCCTGCATTCTGTGCCACTCACGGGTTGTTTAGAAAAGGAGGCATAAATGTTCTTAACCTTCCCCGAAAAGAAGTCAGCTACCCTGTTGCATTCTGCAACCGAGTCTACTTTTGGGGCATTAGAACTGGATACCAAGGATATCTCTCTTGACGAGCTCTCAGCTTCCTCTATGCGTGCCTGATAGTGTTTGGCTTTCGCCCTGCGCAATGCGCATTGATATCTTTTATGCGCTAAGCTATAGCTACTCTTGCCCTGTGCGCATGGATTCCTCCTCCAGCTCCGTTCAAGTTTTTTGCATTCCGATTTAATTTGCTGTAGCTCCTGGGTAAACTAAGGGGCAGAGCGCTGTCTACCCCCTTTCAACTTATAGCTGCACCGAGGAGCAAGCAAGTCCAAGGCAGTTAAAATTAGTTCATTAAATTCGGTATTTGCAGTGTCACTATCCCTGGCCATAGGTGGACCCACCCTTTGTATGAGCAGATTAAAAGCCTCTTGGGAGAACTGCTTCCATTTTCGCTGGGGAAAATTATTATTATCATTCTTAGCTGTCTTCTGGGGCAGATAGCAAAATTGAAGTGGCACTAAGAAGTGGTCCGACCAGGGGAGAGGTTGAGGTTTCAACATTTTTACCCCATCCCAGCAGGCAAACACTGGATCCAAACAATGGCCTAGCTCATGGGTAGCGGCCTCACTTTGCAGATCAAGTTGCAGCTCTTTCAAGACTTGTCGCAGGTCAACCGCATCTTTCTGAAGAGGATCTTCAAGATGTACATTAAGATCTCCCAACACCATCAGTTTACTGTGTCTGATGGCAAGATGGGCGACGCCTTCCATCAGGCTAAGTCTGAAATTCCCCATGGCTCCCGGGGGCCTGTAAATTGAAATGCCGGAGATAGATTCCCGAGGGCCAATCTTAATATTAAACTCACCCCCCTCACAGTTATCAACCTTAATCGGGCGCAGGGAGCATTCAACGGGGTTTTTAACAATAATGGAGATGCCCCAGCCCCTACCTCCCCCTCTATCAATTCTAGTGAGGGTATACCCCGGCGGGACGGTGCTAAGGATATCAGGGTCGGAGTGCTCACCCAACCAAGTTTCCGTTAAGAACAATATGTTCAACTCCTCATCTGATAAAAGGTCCCATAGTTGGACACAATGCTTGCTTAGCGATCTACAATTTAGCAAGCCACCTTTGAGTATCACCTCTTCCCTAACAGGGGGCACAACATTCCTACCTTTAAATGAGCAATGAGGGCACATCCGCAACTCAAGCGCCTCCATGGAGTGTCTGCATAGGAAGGAAGGGGAAGGGCGTAATCCCAACAACATACTCCTGTTGTAGTGATAAAGTTGGTGGGAAAGAGAAGCAGGGGTCGTGGCCCCTGGTCCCGGCTGGCCGCGGTATACCCTCACTAGAATTGATAGAGGGGGAGGTAGGGGCAGGGGCATCGCCATTATTGTTAATAACCCAAGCACCAAATGAACACATATTAGGAACAAACTTACAAATGGACACACAACCTGCATAGTCACACATACACACCACACACAGACACATAAACTCCCCAAATGCCAACAGCAGTGGAGCACAACAAATAGGAAAGCCAAAGTGGGATGCACACAAATGGAAGGCCATGGAGACACACAAAAAACATGTGCACATCACATGCAAAACAAGGAACACAGAACAACCACCTCAGACCATCAAACAACACATGGCTGCTACAGTCAGTGAAGTCAAACCACAGGCATCACAGTGCAACAACACAGGAAGACAGCAAGGGAAGCCAAGTATAGGCACAAGAATTAAAGGAAGGCCCGGAAGTCAAACTGGGAACAGCCACACGTGCATACAACCACCTCACAGGAGTACACCAGCAGTACAACACACAGGGCCCATTGACAAACTCCATGACTGCCAAACACCAGAGGAATGTACACTCATACCCCCCTCGTACCAGCAGCAAAGACACCAGTGCCAAACACACTGAAGGCTGCTAATACTTGCCAGTCCATACACACACAAACAAACACACACCCTGGGTGCAGCCACAAACATCACACACACACACAGGGGTGCCACAACAAATGTCTGCATAAAAACAACACACAAACATATAACACAACTGTAACACACACAGAACCACAACAAAAACAGACATACCCTGTTAGCCAAACTGTGGAAAGGCAATGGTAGCACAGACACAACAGGAGTGCACAGCCTCATCACTCAGGAACAGTGCACACACAACATACCACAATACACACTAGAAGTGCACCATCATAGAACAACACAGCCACATCAAACAAACAACAAATGCCCAGGCAAAAAAGTAGAACAAACACTGCAGGAGATCAGGGGATGCATACCAGGCAATGACAAGGTAACATACACACAGCACTGTACGCATAACAATCAATGTGTGCACACCAAGCATACCATTTGAAGAGGGGTCCCAGTTGGTACAATATCAAAAGTACAAACTCATAAATCATAGAGTGAACCATAAGAAACTTCATAAGAATAGACTTGGAGGGATGCTATTTAATATACATCCTCATTTGAAAATTAATTACCATGTCTTCACAACAAAACACTTTAAGACATTCAATAACATGCCCAGGACAGGGGGGCGTGGGAAGGAAAGAGGGGTGAGAAGAGGGAAAAAGTGCAGGATAGTGCAACAAATCAAATTAGTCATAGAAAAAGTACATAGTCTGTGGTCTCATCCACATTTAACATTGAGTGCCACATTGGGCATGTATACATTGTCATATACTGATTCTTATACTAGAGAAATCCTATCCCATTATCAGCTTGCACAGTCACAAATGATCCGTTGCTAACAGGTAGGAACAGACAAGGGCGTGTCGACGTTTCGACCCCAGATGTGTAGGCGACGCTATTGCCCTACGGCGGGGTCTTCCTCAGGACAAACAGTAGTGGGGTGTTAGGGTAGTGTAGAAGGGCACCTATAAGGAGAGAGACTATTTAGTATTTGATTACTGTATTAAGAAAGGGGATGGGGGTTATACACGCCACACCAAATTACCTACAAGAAGCACGGTGGTTTCCGTGACTCCGTCTGATGCAGATGGTGGGCCGAGGGCTCCTGATGTAAAGAGAGCGTGAACCTAAAGAGAAATTAGGCTACTGTAAGGTTGTGGGCAGCAATTGGCTAAGTTCCACAACAAAAACATTGTTTGCTACTATATACAAATGTACACAAGTGCTTAAATTATAAGCATCAAACACAACCCAGTCGGGTTAAAACATTAAAACACTATCACACGGTGGAGGATGAACCACACCAACAAACATCAAGACTAGTCCTGATCAATATGTTACTCAGAAGATATCATGGTGGGGAATACCTCCTCATCATCACACGACTAGAAACCAACCTACATGGTATGGCAGTAAACACGAATAACAACGAACAAGTTAGCCGGGGGCTCACCTATTCACGCTAGTGCTTCGCTGAATTTCTTTCCTGAGGTGTCTGTCAGCACAACACCATGACTGTGGCTGTACTCTACCAGACACACAACTAGCTCTGCGCACAGCTAGGGACATGACGGGGGCACACCACTTGTTGCCACTGGATGAAACAGGAGGCGACAACACAGACACTGATTACAACATGACAGTCCACAATGACAAAGGGCCCATGCCAAACACCATGTTGTACTCTGGTGCCCAAAGACTGGAGCACATTTTTATCAGATGTCTAGGCCTCAACATTCTGGGTGCATGCAATGGGTGCATTGATGAAGTCACACTCAGATTGGATACACTGCTGTTCACTCCCAATGTGATTCCTCGGACTACCCCAAAGCTGAAGAACCCTGAAGAGCACAACTCAGACTGCAATGGGAATGCACAGCATGGAGAATTACCTTTGTAAGAACATTTTGGGCAAATGCATGACACTGGCATCCAGCCCAGCAGCCACTTATATGACACTGCACCACTCCACCAACATCACATAGGCAAGCACTGGCACAGGCCCTGTACACATGCAGCCACTCCCAGTCAAAGTCGCCCTCCCCAAATACTCACCCCCCCTCCGCTGATTCGCCTTCATACATGCATCCATCTCAGGCTGAGTCACCACCAAGATGCGGCCCATCAGTGGTGTTATGCTGTGCCGTGCCAACTCCCCAGTGCAAGGAAGCAGCCCCAAGGTCATCTCTGCCACATTCTTATCCAGCAGACTGATGTCGTCCCACCTCTTGTGGCAGTGGGTGCGCCGTTGGTTGGAGACCCCCAGAGCTCGCACCTCTGCTGCAATGGCCCTCCACATGGCCTTATACTGGTGTACCTTGCGCTGCAGGCATGGGAGACAAGAGGGGCAAATGATCAGTGACACAGTGGTATGTACCGACATCTACCAGTATAAGAGCAAGATGCAAACTCATTACAAATTCTACGATATGTCCATCCTACACTAGGGTACACCTCACACGGGTCATGTGCATGGGATTACCTGATGTGATTGCATGTAGTTGTGAGGGGGAACACAGTCCCTGCACATCTCACACACATACAGATGCAAGCACTGAAACCCCTATGTGACTTGCACATATCTCCAGTCCTTTGCATGTCTGGGCACCACATACATCACATATCAACATGTGTCTGGGGATAGACTCACTGTGTCCAAGACTGCGCAGCACTCAATGTCCCTGCCCTGTGAATCTATGAGTATGTCATGTGTGTGGCATTGAGGGACATGGACTCACAAACAAAGAATACCTTAACGCAAGTCCGATTGTGTACAATCTACAGGGCTGATATGGTGCATAGCTGGAGGGCAATGTGAATAAAACTATTAAGGACACAGTAAGTGAAGTGATGTGACCTTGTCTTGGTGGGCGGGCACTGTGCTGACCATCTGGGCTCACACTGAGATGGACAACAGGGGCACACACAGCCATTCAGCTAAGCAATCACTGTCCTGGCACCTGCATGACCAACATACTGCGTCACTGTATGGCTGACAATGCAACACACTTCACTCACACCTACAACTGCAGGCAGGGAAACCTGTGACATTGGGACACACACTCCTTCCCCCTGGAGACATCATGTTTGTCAGTGCATGACACAACCCCACACCCTCAGGCATATACTGCATCAGTCCAATTACATGTATGCCCCCCCCTGCCCTACACCTCCGCTTTTGATGACTTACCACGACATTTGGGGCACCATACAGCCTTGGGTACTGTGTGAGCACCTCGTACACCAGGACCTCCAGCTCCTCGCTTGTGAATGACTGGCACAGATCTTCTCTGTCCTTACCATCCCTGTGGACATGGAACAACTGTGGTGGAATTGGGTGGTAAGGGGTCTCAGGCAGCAGTCTCTGGAGGCAGCAGCAGCAGGTCAGAGGTCTCTGGCAGCAGGCTCTGTGAGCAGTGGAAAAGTGAGGCTCCCTCCCACACATATATAGCCTCCTGGGGTCGTTTCAAAGGTGCCAAGCTGCAGCAATTGGTGGTCCAGGTCTGCTTCATTCAAAAGCATCTAATGACTGCATCTGTGGTGGTGGAGCACGCTTACCGTGATTTTCCAAATTGCATCATGCCACCGCATTCATTGTTCCCTTTGACTCTAGGGCATGCTCCATGGTTGTGATACACCGCTAGGGACAGGCGGTAGCTACCGCAAATTGGGGGCCATACAATGACATGAGCCACAGCGATTTGTGTGACGGAGCATGCCAACTGCCATTTGGGCATGTCTCCATGCCAGTGACTATCGCACCTGTGTGAATGGGGGGTGTCGGTGACACACTGCGCGGACAGGCAGTAGCTACTGCGAATTGGGGGCCATACAAAGACATGAGGCACCGCGATTTGTGTGGCGGAGCATGCCAACCGCCATTTTTGATGTCTCCATGCCAATGACTACCGCACCTGTGTGAATGGAGGGTGCCTGTGACACACCACCTGGGACATGAGGTAGCTACCGCGATTTGGGGGCCATACAATGACAATGGCTATCTGGCACACATCAACAGTGCACAGTGGCCACATGGTCAAGGGCACATCATTGTGCACACAATGCCAATGTTCCATTGACTCTACTGGTGAGTACACATGCCATATTTTTGTATGTGTGTCGTAGATTGGCCTGTACTCCCTCCCATGTCACTTATGAATTTGATGGTCGATGAGGCAGGACAGTGTTGTAGTGGACTCTATAAAGTGTACACATGTCAATGTGTTGAGTTGCAGTGATAATCACAGCAATGCTCGTCTCACTGTATGATGTAGTCACTTGCAAGGGCTCTTATGTCTGCTCATACAAACAATTGTTAGTTCTGCGTCAACTGTGGTCATTGTGTTGTGGATGTGTGCCAGGTAGAAATTACGCATTGAGGTGTGACAGGTACAGCAGCTAATTATGAGCCAGTGGTGTTGATATATTACACAGTTGCTAGATGCCATGCTCCCAGGTGTGCACATGTGAAATGTGGCCATATCACAATGTGCATTCACATTGACCTATGTGGTGTTTGAGGTACTTGTGTATTGTAATTAGAGAGGTGTGCCCTTTGTGTAGCTCAAACGTCCACACATGTAAGGTGGTGTGGCACTCAATTATTGAGTCAGTCTTTGTTTTCGCTGTGTCAACCAGAATGTAATATGCTGTGCACATCTCACGATGTATTGAACTGACATGTATCCACTTCCATCTCAACTAGGAGGAGGCCAAATTTGCTTCGTCACTTGACAGTGCTGGAGGACATGGAGGATGTGGCGATCATCCGCAAATTCCGTCTTGATAGTGCCACCCTGAAAACACTTTGTGATATGTTGGAGCCCCACCTGCAGCCTCGCGGGACATATCCAACAGCTTTCACTGCAACTTATAAAGTGATGGCAGCCCTCCATTTTTTGCCACTGGATCGTTCCAAGAGAAAGTGGCCAGCACTGGTGGTATGTCTCAACCGATGTTCAGCATGGTGCTGCGTGATGTTCTATCCACCATGATGATATACAAAGACAGATATATCCATTTCCCCAGGGGTGCTGAATTGCCAGCTGTGATAGGAGACTTCTATCCCTTTGGGCAAATCCCCCATGTTGTTGGTGCCATTGATTGCACACATGTTGGTGTTGTGCCACCACAGGCAAGTGAGCATATATTTAGGAATCGCAAACATTACCACTCCATTAATGTGCAAGTGGTGTGCCTGGCAGATATGATCATCTCGCATGTGTGTGCCAGATTCCCAGGCTCAGCCCATGACTCCTACATCGTGCGGAACAGCATTATGCTCCAGCTGATGGCTAATCTGCTTCCTGAGCGGACATGGATTGTGGGTGAGTATGCCTACTCGTATGGCGTGCTGGGCTGGGTGTGTAACCTGCTGCCCTCTGCCTATACAACATTGCAATGTCTATTTGTCATACCTAGGTGGTTCTGCATATCCCAACCTTCTATGGCTGCTGAGCCCACTGCGGAATCCCAGGACCCCGGCTGAAGTCCGCTACAATGAGGCCCATGGGAGGACATGTAGTGTGGTGGTGCATACTTTTGGTCTGCCAAAGTCACATTTCCGCTGCCTGGACAAACCGGAGGTACACTGGCATACTCGCCCAGGAACTTGTGTCAGATCGTAGTGGCATGCTGCATGCTCCACAACCTGGCCATTCGCAAGGAGATTCCCCTGCTCCTGGATGATGATGAGGACCCAAGGCACCGCCTGCACAACAACCTGAGTCCAGTGATGAGGACAGTGGAGAGGAAGAAGGTGGTGACATGTGTCAACAGCTCATCCCCCGCTACTTCACTTGAAGGTGGGTGACAATGTAAAACATACCCATTGTCTGGTGATATTGCTTTTGTCATGAAGGGGTATGTGTGAATTGCAACAACAGCCAGTAGTAAACTCAGCAGTGGGTGGCCATGTTACTGGGACATATCATTTGTGAACGTATACGGGACGTGTATGTTGACACTTGTTGCCCATTGCGATGTCTGCATGTTGGCTTATGTAGATGGTAAGTGTTGTGTAATGTCTGTGATGCCACACTCACACCAATGATTGTTATTCTGTTGTGTTTCCCTAGTTGCCCTTAATTTATCCTTGCCTACATACAGCACATACTCCTGATACATTATGGACATGTTGAAGACTGTACATCCTTTTTTTTTTTTTTTGCCCTCATATATGCCACCAGATTTTATATGCTCTATATGGGTCTCGCTGTTGCCTCTTATACTGACATTTCCGAGTCCGCCCTGGAGACAGTATCATAGCAGACAGGGATGTCCCAGAGGTAGGTTGTTTTCCTTATCCAACTCCCCTTAGCCTATGATGGAATACTTTAAGCCGGGGGAGGACAGGACCGACACAACCTCTGGCATAATCATCGGACCATTTACTTATTGGACCAGACCTCCAGTTTAGACCAGACATTCTCAGTATTCCCATTACGACCAACCATGTCCATCTTACATACTTCCATTATATGTTTTAAACATTCTGCAAATCTGGGGGGGAGCAGTTGACTTCCACTCTTTGCAAATTTGTCTCCTAGCGATAACTACTACATAAAAGATAAACTGTGTATCTAAATTATTAATGTTATAATCTTTAGGTAAACTAAAGAATACAAGTCTAGGTGAGCATAAAATAGTTGTTGTTAATACCTCGCCCAGGAAACTAACTATCGCTCTCCAGTAATCCTGAATTACGGGGCACTCCAAAAAAATATGAGCATCATCTGCTGCATCATGATTACAACGGGGACAATAATAGTTATTTTGCGTTATCTTATGTAATTTGGCCGGGGTCCAGTAGACTCTATAGACTGTAAATAAATTATTACGCCTTAAATTAGCTGGCTTGATTAGCCTCTGAGATAGAGTGAAAGAGTCTGACCATATTTTACTACATTCTTCAGGGAGTTCCACTATTCTATTTTCCCATAGGTTTGTCAATTCCAATTGTAGTTTATTCTCTTCATCCTTAATTAACAGCTTGTAGAAGACTGTACATCCTGCACTAAAGACAGAGCTGACAAAAAAAAATGTGTGTAAGGTATTTTATTTCTAAAGTTGACATGTGTGGGTGGGTGTACATTTAGATTAAGGTTGGGGTGGAGCAGTGAGTTGACAGTCATGCTAAATGAGATGATAGAGTAGTTACCACATTAATGTGGTGACCCAGTCCAACAGACAGATGCCATTCACAAGGCAGTGTGGGGAAGGACAGTCCAAACAGTCAATGCAGTGGTGAAAAGGGTTGCCATCAGGGCTAGCTTCATGACTGGCATTTGGCAGGTGCTTTGTCACCAGATACTCCCAGGCTCTTCTTAGGACGGCCGCTTGGTGGGGTGGGCCCTGCTGCATGGCAAGTGGCGTCTGGGGACCCACCCCTTTCTGTGGCCGCAGGGGAGCGGTCATATGGTGGCCCACCAGAGGGAGGTGGAGGTGTTGGTTGTGGCGCAGGCATGTCCCTCAGTAACGCCACTTGCTGGCCCATGAGGTCCACCATTTGTTCAATGTGGGTGTTGATGGACCTCATCAGCAGGATGAGCTCGCGTAACAGGTCGTCCGAGCGGCCACTTTGTCCCTGAGCCTGTTTGCATGCCCCAGGGACTCTGGTGATGTGTTCCAGGGATGGGGTCCCAGCCTCCTGGTGTCTGGGGGTGACCCTGGCCCTCCCACCTACCCTGCTGCCACGGACCTGTTGCCTCACCACTGTGGGTCCCCGCTCACTCTCCCTGCTGTCCTCAGTTGGTGGTGTGGGGTGGTCATCCTCTGTGATAGGGAGGGTGTTGCAGGTGGCTCTGGTGGTGGTGGTGGTGACGGTGGATGCACAGGCCGTAACAGCAGGGGTTTGCTGTATAGTTGGTGTTGCAGCAGATGTGGTGGTGAGGAGGATGGGGTCCTGGGACCTGTTGCTCCCTGGCACACCAGATTGGCCAGCCTCAAGCTCATCATCCTGAGAATCCTGGGAGTCTACATCCAAGTGTCCATGTAGCGGGGGGAAACTGGCTCTGCAGGTTGCTGGTGTTGTCCTCTGCAGTAAGTTCTTGGTCACCTGTGGAGTAGATGGGAAATGGTCATTGTGGTACACTCCGCAAGCTTTGTGTTAGCTGTGTGTCATCCACTGTTTGTACATTACACAATTGACTGGTCATCACATTATTTGCTATATGCACTACTGTGCCTCCTGACATGATGCAGTGGTACATGCATTACTTGTCCATGATGTGAGGTATCATTGCATACCATGCAACTCGTGCTGAATTCATGTTCACAGGGACCTGTTGGCATGTAGGAACCGGCACAACATGTTTTCATTGTTGACCCCTTGTTGATTTGGCTGACCTGGCAGACGTCACATCTGGCCATGGATTGGCCATTATATTCTCCTGCATACCTTTGTCCTGCCATGTGCATATTTTGATTTCTACCACCACACATGCGTTCTCATTTTTTAAATGGTCCTTGTTGGTTTTGCCCCATGAGGACGCACTAATCAGTGAGTGCTGTGCATGATTGTGCCCAGTCTTTCTTGTACATGTACATTGGTGTGTCACACTTTGGCAGCTATGACAGTTTCCTTTGCTTACTTGTGTGTACACAGTGTGTGGCAAGGGAGGTAAGTGTGCATATTTATGCAATGTGAGGGCTGGTGTTGTCATTTGGCACCATTTCTCTTGTGACAAATGTGTGGGTGCATGTACTGGCTACTTACCGGTTACATGCTCACATTTGGCTTTGTGAGGTGGCACATCTGTGTATGCGTGAAGGACGATTACATTCTGCTCAGTGGTGTCATGGGACAGAATAATATGTCTACCTACCTAGTACTTTGTTTGAGGTGGTACATTATATACTACATGCATCTGTATGATATGGAGAGCTCCATCTTGTTGTACTGGGGAACAAGTGTACATGGTGGGAGTAGTGGGACAGGCCTACCACCCCCAGACAGCTCTCCCAGTGAACATGGCTACCTACCTGTTAGATGAGGGTGAACAATGCAATGGCTGCCACATGCTTCTGGGTGGGTGGGAGTGCTCCATCCTGCTCAAGGGTGGGACAAGGGGGACTGTTGGGAGTTGCAGTGTGGGCCTCCCACACACACACACCCCTTCCTGGGAAGATGGCTACCTACCTGTTAGGTGAAGGTGAACAATGCAATGGATGCCACATGCTTCTGGGTGGTAGTGAGTGCTCCATCAAGCTGGGATGTGGGACCCGGTGTATGGTGGGAGTAGGGGTACAGGAGGCCTCCCACCCCTAGATAGCCCTTGCAGTGAAGATGTCTACCTACCTGTGAGTTTGTTTGGTGTACTGCAATGGCTGCCAAGTGCTTCTGGTGGGGGAGTGCTCAATCCTGATGGGGTATAGGACAGGGTGCATGCTGGGAGTAGTGGTACAGGCCTGCCACCCCCAGGCACCCTCCCTGTGAAGATGGCTACTTACATGTTAGATGAGGGTTAACGATGCAATGGCTGCCACATGCTTCTGGGTGGGGGGAGTGCTACATCATGCTCAGGGGTGGGAAAGGGGGCCTGGTGGGAGTTGTAATGCAGGCCTCCCACCCCCAAACAGCCCTCCCTGGGAAGATGGCTACCTACCTGTTAGTTTGATGAGGGTAATGTAATGGGTGTCACATGCTTCTGGGTGGGTGGGGAGTGCTCCATCATGCTCAGGGGTGGGATAAGGGGGCATGGTGTGAGTTGTATTGCAGGCCTCCCACCCCCAAACAGCCCACCCTGGGAAGATGACTACCTACCTGCTAGTTTGATGAGGGTAATGTCATGGGTGTCAAATCCTTCCGGGTGGGTGGGAGTGCTCCATCCTGATCAGGGGTGGGACAAGGGGGCATGGTGGGAGTTGTAGTGCTGGCTGCCTGTACACATGCTACCATGTTAATGGTGGTGGCTACATTTGGGGTGAATGGGAGTGGGTGAATGTTGCATCTGTGAGCCATGTTTTTGTGAGTGTGTGCTGCAGATGAATGTGATTTGTTATAGGTGTTGTAACTTAGTAGTTGGGAAAGACAGTACACATCAGTGTGGTGGTATTCATTTGTTTGTACTTACCAGCCTCCACTCCCCGGCTACTCCTGTGAGACTCTCAGGATGCAGTATGGCAAGCACCTTCTCCTCCTATGGTGTGAATGGTTTTGGTGTAATGGGAGGGCCAACGCCAATCCTCTCAGCCATCCCCCGGTTCTTACTTCTCCTCTCTTTGACAACCCTCTTCAGATCATGCCACCGCTTCATGATCTCCTTGTTGGATCGCGGGGTGGTCCCTACTGCAATGAACATTTGAACTATTCTTTCCCGAATTTGAGTCCTTGTGGCTAATAGTGTCTGTTGGACCAGGCTACCAAACAGTTGTGGTTCCACTCTGACTATCTCATTTACCATGACTGTCAACTCACTCTCTGTGAATTTGGACATTTTGTGTGTTGCCATGGTGTGTGGTGCAGGGGTGTGAGTGGTGGGGTTGGGTGTGGTGTGTATGGTGTGTTATGTGCTGGGGGCTTGGTGGTGCAGGTGTGATGGTGATGGTGGTGGTGGTGGTGATGTGTCTGTGCTGTATTCTTTTGCCTCTCCTCTCAGATCTGGTGAATGCCATTCTCTTCTGGAGTGTTGCAAAGGATTGTGGTCAGGGAAGGGGCTGGTTTTATACTCAGCTATGTGGGTGTGTCCAAATGGGGTATTCCTGCCAGGTGTGTTGTGTGTGTTGTCCTGGGAATTGTATTTTTCTTTTTGGCATGTGTTTGTGCCATTGGGATGTGTTTTTTATGTTTGGGGGCATGGCTACTTTGATTTGTGCAATGTTTGGCCTCTTATTGTGGGGTTTTTGCATTGTCTGCCATGTTTTCCACGGATCGTCCACAGCGGTGGCTATGTTGCAGCTCTTCCGCTGGTTCTATCATTCATTCCAGTGTGCGAGCGCGGTGGTCAGAAACAGCGGAACATACCACAGGACCGTCGGGGATGTCCTAATTTCCCGTGCGGTGTCTCCACTATGCTTGCGGCAGGTTGTTATTTTTCCGCTGCATTTCCGACTGCCGAGGTCGGATTTTGGACTTCTCCTCCCGCTGCGGGCGTTTTTTCTCGGGCCGATTCCGCCGCAGTCGGTCTTTTTTGGCGGATGATCCGAATTTGACCGCTGGTTTTTCCACGGTACCGGCGGGCGGTTGTTTTCTGTTTCCATGGCGTTCTGGGTGATTTTCCGACGGCCATCCTAATAGGCCTCTTAGTGTCTAGAAATTAATTATGAGAAAAGGAGTTTGAGACCCCAACAATTGTCATCTGCTAAGCAGCTGTGTGAGGAGGGGAAACTCTGCTAGATCCCTGACTGTGACCAGGACTGGGGGTCAAGGCCTGCTAGTCTCCCTGTTGGGTGAGGAGACATTCCTCAGGGAGTCCAAGACCATGTGCCCTGGAGCACTGGTCCGGTTGTTTACCATGTCCAGGATTGAGCAAGTGATGCTCGTACACCTGGAAAGGGCTACTTTGAAAATAGCTTGTTGTGCGGCACTAGCTGAAGCCTTGTGTGGTGACCCTGTATGCCAGGAGGAGCCACTGTGGGAAAGACTGTCATGTGGTGCACCTCTGAGAGCCCGCTCCTCCCTTAGCCTGCAACTACCCTTCTGTACTTTTCCATACCCATGCATTTCACTTTACCTATTCCCGCCACTCTCTATGTCCATGCTTCTCTCTGTATCCTCCACACTCTGCTTCATTCTCTTTCTATCTGTACCTCTCTGCCCCCTAGTTCATTTCACTGCCAGTACCTCAGGCTGACCCTGTTTCTCCCAACCTGCACCTCACCCAACCCTCCCTTCGACCTGCAAGCACCACACTCTGCCCAAAATTTTCACTGCCAAAATCCATTGCTGTGCCTGGACTGTTTGCTGCCTGCATCTAATCCAGCCTGCACCCATGCTGCACCTCTCCCAACCGATAACTCTCCCTGCTCATACTTTTTCTAACCATAACTTTCCATGTACCTGTTGCAGCAGTCCCAGCATATAGCTCCCAGCTGCACTTCTCTTCTTGAAACTGATTCACAAAAGTAAACTGACACTTTGCATACGTTTACAACTTCTCAATAGTCACAAACTACAACTCCCTATACTTATGTGTGCAGAGTTCCCAGTCCTGATTGCGGAGTCTCTGGGTGTGGCGAACGCTGCACTCATAAGTTTAGGGAGTGCAAAGTCATAAAACTCAGCATATAGTTTGTGAATAAAGAAGAGTAGTAAACTCACACAAAGGTGCCAGTTTTCCTTTGTAGATCAGGACCCTTGTCCTGTAAAAGTCCCTAACCTTACATCTCACTGACTATACGTATCCCTCTACCTACCTACCCCTCCCAGCACCTCTTGCAGCCTACACCCAACCCACACCTCCACCAGCCCATATATTACTCATCCACAGCTCTTCCTTCCGGCATCTGTGCTTGCGTGCACCTCTCCCAGCCATATACTTTCCTGCCCATACCGCACCCAGACAGCTCTTTCCTCAACCAGTATATTTCCTTATTCATAAATCTCCTTGCTTGTAGCTTTTACTCTCTACATCTCTCACTGCCCATATTGGTCCATGCAAGCATCTCTCCCAGCCCGCAACTCTTCTTTCCCACACTTCTACCTGCCCATGCTCTGTGCGCACCTCTCCTTGCTCATAGTTATTCCTGACTATACTTTTGTCTGTTTGTACCTTTGCTTCGTCATACGAAGTTTTGAAAAGACTCTCCGTATCAGTGCCCGCCAAATGAACCAATACGAAAACGGTGTTTTTCTGGGAGCAGGTAGACTCCACATTTTTCTCAGTTACAAACAAAGAGCGACGCATCTTGCCTTTGAATGTATTATCAGTCTGGTTCTCATGGTACAGGAAGTTCTCATACCTGCGACTACCTACCATTCTAATACAATAAGCAATCAAACCTATTCTAGCTAACAAACCATCCGATAAGACACCTGCAATGAAGAGAAAAACAAGACACTAAAAAGCATTTATGAAAAGGCAACGTGTGCAACTAGGGCTTGGTTACAGTTTAAGCTAACATAAGATTTACGGTGGCTTCTAAACAAGTGCCATTAATGAGAGTAAATATGTCAGTTACATTTTAAAGAAGGTATACATTTTCTATTTATTGTGAATACATTGATTATAGTTCAACATGATATACAGGTGACTTTCTGTTTAATAAATATGGTTGCCCTAAGTTGGCAGGGTATGCCCAGACGTGGGTCCCTTGATCACTTTACCACTGAATTCAAGCTAGCCTGGGTGATAAAGGGTGTTCTCCAGAAACTGGTCCCTGGATGCTTCTTTCCGGTTCAGTGAAGACCTAGCTTGGCAGTTCGGGCTGGACTGTTCCCATGAGGCACAGGGTCAAGACTGATTTGCATATAGTTGGGTCTGAAATGAGGTGCCGAAATTAGCTAAAGAATGATGATGGATTCAATCTAGATCTGTGATTGGGGGTGAGTGTCAGCGCTCTGTCCATCATTTCTTTGTGTGTGTTAATAAATAAGGCCACCTACTACATTATGTTAACACAATGCGCAAAGAATAATTCACTCAAACACACGTTGAGTATATAACTTACATATAAAGGGGTGGAGCCCTAAATTGCTCTGCTCCAATACCTTCTGGCTTTGCTAAAGTGTATTTATTATGCAGTTAAACAAATTTAACCCAAGTACTGTGTAGCTGGAAATGAAGGGCAAGCCGGGTGGTAGAAACTGCTTTTGATTTGAGCAATCTCCGATGTACTTAGAGACCACTGGTTCAATGATACATTGGAGGACTTGCCTGAGAATGTTTTATTTTCTCTGATTAGTTCCATTCCACAATGAATTGAACCGCAGATGGGGTAGTAATGGCCCAGTGGGTGGCAAAATTATTTTTTTCTCTGATAATCAAAGGTGCCCAGTAAACTGTGACATTGCATATCAGGCACCAATCTTTCAGACACATTCTCAATCATTGAAAACAAAGCATTTGTTAACGTTTTCCTCAGATTATGATGGATCAGCAAAAAATGTAATGGTTGCATCTTTTACATTTAATAAAGTAATTACACTTTTGCAAAGGAAATATATCGCTCTTCGATGAAAAAGGAAGTCTGCATTAGGAAACAATCTTACAAGTACAACACAAGAAAATAGCTTTCCAAAGAATGGCACTGAACTGCAACCAAACCATGTGAAAGGCTAATTTTTTGCTATAAGACATTTCAAGGCCAATCAATGACTGAAAATGTAGCAACCAAGACTGCCAAATAACTATAAAAAGCATTGTTGTCATATTTGCACAGTACATGATTGTCACTTCTCTATCCTTCTCATTTTCCCTTGACAAGAAAAATAATAAACATACTAGGCAAATAAATGTATAATACGTTCTCAGTTTATAGGTCCTTAAAGGGAATGTGTTCCTTGTTTTTTTGCATTAAAACCAACATGAACAATAAGGGTGACCAGATTTCTTTTATACCTAAACTTGCATTGTACAGTGACCACACCATGGTTGGTTCCAAGTTCAGAGCTCCCACATGACTCGAGGTCACATGGTCACAACACATCGATTCCAGTCTTAGGCTTTCAGAAAACATTGCGTTCACGTATCTTAGTCCTATTGGATTCATTGAACCGACGCAGCTTAATGTACTGATTTATTAATAGAATTCCTGGGCTGGAAATTAGGAGTGACGTGCTATAATATGGAATATATACCAAATGATCTACTTTTAATCAACTAAATTGCCAGCATACTCACAAAGTATGTTATCTTCTTCTTTGCATGTGTATTATTTATTTCTATGTTATATCGTTGGTTTTGCATCCATCATGTAACTTTCACACAAATACATCCGAACTAGAGGAACATGTTTGAATTCAAATTTTACCCGATTCAGAGATTCAGTGTTGTCAAGATCATAATATAAATGAATGTGATCCCTAAGTTTGGTAAATGATGGATTTTATGGGTCTCACAAAATCCCAGACGTACTCCTGCAAATCTACTATCGGTATAGGTTTCCAGTGATTCAGATTTGAAAGATTTGCTCATGCAAACTTCCTAGCAGGAGTAAAATATATGTAGGAATATGTTGCGGAATTTCACACTTCCAAAATTCTTTATTTTCTCCACACGGTGCTCCTTTCCCATTTCTTTTCTAAATGTTTATTTACTCCTTTTTGAGTTAATTTGAATGCTTATATAGAGTGGGAATTTATCTGATGGAGGTATGCGTATATATCCACTTTCCTGCATGTTTTCAGGTGTTCAAAGACATTTGCAGAATGACTTATCGTGAAATGTTCGATGACCCAACCCTAAATGTAGGGTAGTTGAAAATCTGCTGCCATCATAAGTTCCTTACATTTTAAACTTCTTCTGAAAATTCTACTTTTTTATCTTGAGTTGTAGAATTTACAAAGGTAAATCTTTATGGACTTCAGTGACATTATTGTGCAGATAAAAGTTTGTGAATCAGACTAATTGTCATTAATACCTGGCTTGAAATATCATTCATGACAAACAAGCTATACCTGACTATGACCCACAAAACCATTACATTCAAACAAAGGCTAAACCGACACAAAAATTAGTGAAAATCACCAAAAGGTTACAAAAAACGAGCTAAATATCCATTTTTATGAAGGTACTCATTGATCTAGCTCTTGTTATGTACACCAATATAGGCCTAAATAGCTAAATGACATTTCACCTACATTTGTCCTACCTTGCTCTGCATAACAGTTCTAGCAATGTCCTTTTACCCTGTTATGTGCTGAATAAATGTAGATCTGTTTCCTTGGAACTAGCCTCATTTATTATGCATGAGGAGTTTTAGAAAAGTCCCTGCACATGAAGTACATAACAGGATTAACATACTCTGAATAAAAGTCATGGTCATCTTCATCCTGGGGGGAAATAACTATTTTGTATAATTGCAGGTATTGATTTAGACTCATTTACATAATCGGACTCACAACATATCGATTGTGTTAGGAACTCCGAGGCTATCTTTATGGTATAAAAGAACCATACCAACACTTGATAGACAGAGGAGAAGTTCTCACACTAACACATGACGCTAAGGTCCCTGCATGCAGAATCTCCAGCACGCAGTAGTCTTACATCCCTTGCAGGGTGTTCAACTCAAGACCAAGATGGGGTCCTTTGTTCTCTCCAATAAGGTAATGGTGTTGGCTCTTTCCTGGGGATTCGTAGCTTTACACCTGCATACATGGTAGGTACATTTAGGAACACTTAGGTAGGGCTGCATCGCAGGAGTACGCTTGATTACTGTCATGTTAATATGCCTGCATATATTTACTGTTTTAGCACCATGATAGAACTCTACCTTTTATTTACTCTGTTGGTGCTTGTAATACATCTGTTTCTGTCTAATGGTTGTCGTAGCAAACATGCTTTATCCCCTTGCATGCTTCTGTCGGCCGTTAGCCGACGGGAGCACTACCTCGCTAGTGCTGCCGTCGCCCAACGGTCGATGCCGCCCCGCCCAATTTGCGGAAGTGCCGCACTGCCGCAAAATCGCGGCCGCAGGAAAGGGGTTAAACTAGAATGACGCTGGTTCAATAAATGCTTATTAAAAACGTCTCCATCGTTTATTCTGTGCATCTCTCTGAGACTATGTGAGCATGATCGACTGAGCAAAAAGTACTGTACTGTTTCCACAATTCCTCAAGGATCAAGGGTTGTCATGTTCAAAAGTTTCCAGAAACTATTTGCTCCTTGGTAAGGTTAGGGGGCTTATAGTGGCACTGTGAGCTAACAGGTCTAAAGACTAACATATCCTTTGGGGGTGTCTGGAATCAGAATGTACACCAATCCCTTAGTTTATGTTGTGCAGATGCTATGTATTTTTAGGAACTACACAACACTCTACGAAAGTGGCTGGAACCTTAGCAGCAGTGCCTGTGTGCTTTTATTTCCTAACCCTATGTGAATATTGTTTGGATCATGGTTTATCTATATGTGTGAAGTGAGAAAATGAAGTACATTTTTAAAGCTTTTAGGCAAATTGATTTAGATGAAAACGTTTTTATCTCCTAAGTGACTGTGAACACAAGGAACGAAAGTTCTCTTTACTGCATCTACCCCACTTCCACTAAACTTAATGATCAGTATTTGAAAAGTAAATTAGAGACATTTTTGGGGCTTTAAGAATTTACAGAATACCTTCCACAGAAAATTCAGATAAAAAGTTCCAGATGTTCTTTACCTCTGCCCTCACATGATCAAATTCCCTTTTCACACACCAACCAATCCATCAGTTCCATAGGGACCTGTTCCACCTGTGGGATCAGGACGAACTAAAACAGAAAGCAGTGAGTCATTCAAACAGAATTTAAGGTACAATTTATGATGTAAGCGGTGCACAGAAAGTCCAAAAGAAAAGTATAACTCTTGGGGATTCCCTATGACTCTCTGAGATCCACATTAGTTCTTCTTTTTGTTGTTCTGCTATTCTTTGAAAGATCTAGAACAAGCATGTTTAATTTAAGGCAGTGTTTGCAGTGCTCAGCAATGGCACTTAATTCTCAACACAAGCAATTATAATCTGCATAGTAGCACTGCTTGTCTGTTTTTCAATTGAACACATTAGCAGAGTGTTTAATAAATTTAAAAATGAATAAAACCAGCACATCCAGACCACGCTTACAGCTTTGGGTGGCCTGGAGTATTCTAAATTGTTGCATTTGTGGCAATGTGATGATTAGTAGCTGAGCTTGTTCTGGAATTTAGGATCGAAGTCAGTGGCTGGCACAAGCCACATGGCTTCTTGTGAAATACCTTCCTATTTGTAGGAGAATGTGCAAATGCTATGAAGACACACGGAGCACTCTTGTATTGCCATTCTTTTGTTTTAGGGTTATGGTGCAACTTACTCCTTTCCTCTCTCCCTCCATCGGTGTAGTGGCTGTCTGTATAGTAGGATTGGGCAGAGCTCATAGAGTTTTACTCCGCTGAATTCCACAGGGTTACATAGAAACTCTGAAAAATTCCACATAGTTCAGCCCCCCCCCCCCCCCAAGGCTGCAGTCACACTGAGGCATATTGCCCCCATCAGGATGGACAGTTGGGAAACAGGTTGTGATTTGACTATACTGCAAACTTTCCTGTAAGAAGACCAGTCTGCCTGCAACCCGACCTCCCCCCCCCCTCCGATTGGCGAGCAAATGTTGGGAGCTGCCACCAATGCTCTCTCATGGTTAGGGCTTGCCCCTATAGCCCACAAGGAACAATTCCACTTGCTTTAGGCACGCAGAGTCAGACACCCCTCCTTACCTGCAGGCAGTGGTAAGAGTCTACGAGCTGGAGTGAGGCAAATTCCAGGTGGCACGTAAGCAGCCCTCTACCTTTAATGCCTACTCTGATGATCAGATGATTGCACGCAGGCACCAGGCAACTCACTGTTGGACCCCCGCAAACCAGACCTGCCAGTCTCATCTCCAGTGAGCCACCTTCTTGTACCAACCCTGCTTCTCCACCCCCACTGTAAACGCCGGGCTCCTCCAGCGATGCGCCGCTTTCCTCCGCAAAGCCGCTCCAGTGACAGCGAGAGTCCTAAGTGCCCTCAAGACATGGCGGATGCCATTTTAATTATACCACAGGGTCACAGATATATCTGCCGCTTTAGCCCAAGGGCCGCACTGAAGGGACAATGCTGCATCTGCTGCCTCACAGGGTTAACTAGGAATTCTGCCCTCGGCCTGTTTAGAGACATCGGTATAGAGAAACAGGGGCCAGGTACTGGAGTTCAGGGGAGAGTAAGACACCTCTTGACCATTCTCCACCCTTGCCATGCCCCCCTGAAGCCAGGCTGCAGATAGAGTTGTTTTAATCTATCTGAGAGGAGGCAGCCTGCCATTGGCCCCCACGCCGTGCAAACCCTCTCTGGGTGCATGCAACCCTAGACTTGTAGGGTGACCAGACGTCCCGGTTTTCCCCGGACGGTCCCCCTTTTTAGAGAAGTGTCCCGGTGTCCCGACACTTTTCTTCAAGTTAGGGAAATGTCCGGGCTTTTAAATAGTGTCGGGTGAAACATAGAAATGTCCCGGTTTTTCATTGTTCATTGGTGTTTTCTTTCAGCGTGCGCGTGCATGCTCTCTTTGCACTCATTAAGGCATGACGTTAGGTGAGCGTTGTAGGGGAAGGGAAATCCTTTGAAGAGAGACACTTTCTCTCGAGATTTCCTTCCTCTTTGTACAACGTAGCGCCACCTATGTCATCGCGCCAGCCACCGGCTCTGGTGTTCTGATTCTTCAGTTACTGCTAGCGGTTATGTCAGAGGTCTTCAAACGCAGATAGTGCGCGCCGCTATGACCACTTTGCTTTGGAATTAAACTTAAATGGCAGCGCCCCGCATGAGAGGAAAAATATGAAGATCGAAAACAGCTAGAGAGTGCAATGGGAATACAAATTCCCTGCTACCTGTGTGATGGATATGTAACGGCCGTTGCCCGGTCATAGAGTGACACCCAACGCTTGTCTGCGGGCCCGGACCGGCATCTACTCGGCGCTGGTGAAGAACGGGAGGAAGGCATGTCAGAGCCAGTACAGGGCTGGAGCTGGTGTGATGTTCGTTTTGACAACTGTAAATTAGAGCAGGCACCGCGACAGGACAGTGCATCAAACCACATGGGTATTTAACTGTGTTTTAATTTTTTGATAAAGGAGAAGCAAACTCACTTGGGATAACAGTGTGCACTACATTAACCAGAAGGCCGCAGGGCGGTCACGCCCACTGAGGCAGGTTGTGGAACATAAATGGTGCACAAGCAACGTTGCTTCCTTTTCCTGTTACCGCCACTGAAGAAGGGAAAAGGAATCCTGAAACGCGTCTGGAGAATGTAATTATGCTGATGCCCTCATCTTGTTGGACTGTCTGCCAGCGAGTTGTCATTAATAAAAGAAGGTGAACAAATAATCTGCCTGAGGCGACACTCTGTTTGGGGCTACCTGTGTGATGGTTATATATATATATATATATATATATATATATATATATATATATATATATATATATATATATATATATATATATATATATATATATATATATATATATATATATATATATATATATATATATATTTTAACTGTATAGACTTTGGGGCTTTAATTAACTGTAGGAACAGTCGAAACGCGTTATGGCGGACAGGCTCAGCAAGACACTTAAATAAACACCCTGTTATTGCACAGAAATTGGGTTCAACTCTTCGTTCCTTCTTGGCTGATTGTCGGATATAATTGGCGGCACAGGCTTGTGCCGGAACGAGTTCTGTCTCATATATGTATATATATATATATATATATATATATATATATATATATATATATATATATATATATATATATATATATATATCTATATATATATATATATATATATATATTCACTGAAAAAACCATAGGTTTCACACAAGTTATAGTTACCTGGAAATTTTTACTGACATAAAACTATTGAAATTCCCACGTTATAGTTAGTTGGACTCACTATAACTTGCGCGTGTAATGCACTGCTGATGACATCACATATTACATCACTCATGACATGGTCAGTGACATCACTCATGACATCACTGATGACCCCATCCTTGTGACAGAGTAACAGACCTCCTTTCAGTGTAATGTAACCCTTGAAACACATAGTCACATTCTAACTATATATAGGGCCTCAAACCTATGTAACTGTGCATGAGAGCCAGTGAATGTGTGAGTGGCTGTATGGATCATTGTGAACTTGTATCAGGGATTGTATAAGAGAGTAAATATGTGTGAGTATATGTTTGAATAAGTAAGGTGTGTATAACTGTATAGTTGAGGAAATGGAGGTGAGTGATTCTTTGCATGACTGACTAGGTGTGTGAGTAACTCCATGGATGAGTAACAGTGTGTGAGTGTCTGTATACACTGAGTGTATCTAAGGTTATATTAGAGTTATATTAGAGTCTGAAGAGGTTCATCGTATTAGCACAAGAATGATGTCATCAGTGATGTGATCAATGTCAAATGAGATGTCATCAATGATGTCATCAGTGATGTTATTTGAGATGTCATCAGTGATGTCATTTGAGATGTCATCAGTGATTTCATAAGGGCAGTGCACCGGTAAGCGCAACTCTGTTTAGCGCCCCGGTGCGCGTAACGGTGAGCTCCCCGTCAGCGCAATTGCCGCGAACGAAAACCACATCGTGACGAGCCGCGTAACCGCGTAATGCGTTCTTTCGGCGCGCTGCGTAAACGCACCCGGAAGCGCTCCGTGGCGCGACCCGGAGTGTGAAACGTAAGCACGCCGGAGCGCGTAACGTAAGCGCGTCGGGACATGTGACCTGAAAATAACACTTTTCATTGGTTCTCAGCTTTTTTTTCTCCAAATGATGAAAGCCACCTCCTTTTTTCCTCATTCTTACTTTCTTCTTTGAGAGAGCAAGAGCTATTTGTGAGCAGAGAAACGGCTTCAGTAATAGCTGCAGCCGGTGCATCCCCACCACCACCACCACCACCCAGAAAGGAAGGTCCACCACCCCAGATCCTTCCAGGAGTTGAAGAAGAGGAGGAAGAAGATGATGAAGAGGAACAACCTAGGAGATTCTTGCGGGAAGAACCTAGGGAAAGGCATGTGAAAGTGCATTTTATATGGGAGTACTTCTCCATCCCTGCTGGGCAAAAAAAAGTGAATGCCCCACATGTCACCTGTTTGATTTGCAGCAAAGTCCTCTCCAGGGGCAACCCAAAGAAAAAGTATTCCTTTGGGAATTATACAATGATCCGCCACATGGAGAGGTGGCATCCTAACAATTTGGCACACGCTGAGGTACGGGACATGCTTCAGAAGAACAGAGATACTCAGGCCAGCACCTCCATAGGTGAAATTTCAGTTGCAGCACCAGAAGGGCGTGAAATGATGCCAAACATGCACATTAAATTTGGTGGATTAAAGATGGTCTGCATTTATTGTGAAAAGACCATCTGCTACGGGCAACTAAGTATTTCCCACATTAATGATGCTGTAGACAACCACCACTGCAGCAAGAAAAGAAAGCAGTATCTTTTTTTAATTTTTTTGCTCCTGTTGAGCCACTGTTAATTCCCAGTTTTTTGTTTCTTCCCTAAAAAAATATAAAATAGTTCATGAAAACCAAAAAAAACAAAAAATGTTCAGAAAAATAAAAAAAATATAAAACAACAAAAATAAAAATAAAAGTTCTTTTCAGAACTACCTTCCAATAATTAAAATTTGCTATCATTTTTTAAACTCTTACATACTTTTTTTCTTTTTCGTACGCTCCCCGGTGCGCGTACCGGGCGCGCCCCCCGCAAAAATCGAAAAAAAATTAAAAAATGGTTTTGCCCCGCGGGGCCCTTTTATTGCACCCACATCAAACCTAGGGGGTCAGAGGTGGTCTACTCTACCCCCTTATGGTCATTTCCCCTTTGTTTTTGCCCCCTCTTGTGTCTCGATCCTACCGAGACACAAGATGGCGGCCGCTCCGGACTGTTTCGAATGTTTACAGACACCAGTGAGGCAATCAGCTTTCCGCGCGCAATTCGTGTAGCGCGCTGGTTAGCGCCCCGGTGCGCGTACCGGGGCGCGCTTACAGATATATATATTTTTTTGAACCTAAATTACTCAAAATCCACTGGAGCACATATCTTGAGACATACCAAAGGCACATCGGGCTACCAGTCCCTACAATTTTGCCAAGTTTGGTGGAAATCCATTCAGCCGTACGAGCTAAAAGTGAGGTCGACCACCCTATGGAATTTAACATGGAAAAAACACGTTTTGGGGCCCCCCTTTTATCTCGGCCCCCGCTTGACAAATCCCCCCCCAAACTTTCAGGGAAGGACCGGGGCGCCGCGAGACGATTTTGAGGAAATTTTCAGGCAGATTCGTCAACCGGCGCCAAAGTTATTCCAAATAGAATTTGAGATTTAACATTGAAAAAAATCCTAACTATAACTACCTACTGGCGACCGGCCAGTAAGTAATATATATATATATATATATATATATATATATATATATATATATATATATATATATATATATATATATATATATATATAAACTCTATTGTGGTGCACTCGTTTTTTTCCTCGGGCGAAAACAAGAGACAAGTGATATATATATATATATACTTATTTGATAAGAAAACACACTTAGAATTTCAAGGCAAGGGTGGTCACCAACTATAGCAAATGTTGAGGCAAAGTCTGTTTAATTGGAATTAATGGTTAATGCCAATAAAAGACCTCTGATTTGTCGTCTGTAATGCTTCATCTCAGTCTGTGGAGGCAGCTGTCATTGTAGTCCTTTTTCTATGTCTACGACAGCTGTCAAATAGTCCTACTTCTATGTCGATGGGTACTGCAAACCCTAGTCCTACTTCTATGTCTATGACCTGTCCCCGTTTTTTGTTTTGAGAATATGGTCACCCTACCCTAGAGGATCACATCAAAGCCTCCTGGATAAACATACCAATCAATCAATCAATCAATCATCATATTTATATAGCGCACTACTTACCCAGAGGGTCTCAAGGCGTTGGGGGGGGGGGGATCTGCTACTGCTCGAACAACCTGGTCTTGAGTTGCTTCCTGAAGGCGAGGTGGTCCTGGGTCAGGCGGAGGTGGGTGGGGAGGGAGTTCCATGTCTTGGCGGCGAGGTAGGAGAAGGACCGTCCCCCTGTGGTGGCTCTACGGATGCGGGGGACAGCGGCAAGGGCGTGGCTGGTCGAATGAAGCTGGCGTTTGGGAGCGTAGAAGTTGAGGCGGCTGTTGAAGTATCCTGGGCCTTGGCTGTGTAGGGCTTTGTGTGCGTGGGTGAGGAGACGGAAGGTGATTCTCTTGTTGACCGGGAGCCAATGCAGATCTCTCAGGTGTCCGGAGATGTGGCTGCGACAGACTCATGGCGCTTTCACACCATCCCATGCAAGGAAAAGTCTTAGGTGAGCAGCTCACGCAGCACAGGTGGAGTTTTTTGCCGAGCTCCATGCAGTGTGAAGGGTCGAAAACTCTGTGAACTCTGCCCATGGAGCAGAGTTTACCACCTACGACTACTGTATAGGCTAGTATACACTTTGCTTACTGTTTTCCACTATGCCTGATCGCTGTCACTTCTGAAGTGATGAAGTTCATTCTACATTCTAAAGCTTGACAACGATAAGTTTTTAAGAGTCTGGAGAGACCTTTACTGGCCTTAGATATATTTCCTTCTGAACAGTCAAGGAATTATGGGCCACATGTACAATACAAAAAATTGTAATTCTCTAATTGCAAAAATTTGCTAATAGAGAATCGCAATTAAGGCCACGCAGTGAAATTGCAACTTGCAAAGCATGCAAGTCACAATTTTAGGAATCGCATTTTGCAAACATAAATTGTATGAATGCAGGCATAATTTGCGAATGCAATTTCCAAATCGGGAAAAACACTTCCTGGAACAAGGGCCACACCCAAAGCCCAAACACCTGCACCAGGAAGTTATCATCAGTGGCTGCCAGAGAAGGAGAGAGATATAGAGAAGGTGTGGCAGGATCCTTTAACTACTGAATACATTGTGCCTCTGGAATTAACACCCCTACACCAAACAACAAGGCAAGCCTAGAAGGAGAGAAGGAGACAGGGGGTGAGGAGAGAAAATATAAAATCAGTGAGGAGGAATTTGAAATCCTCATCGATGAATGCTGCACCCACCACAACTTGTTGTTTGATAAGGCCTCCATGACCCGCCCTGAGGCTCAAAGAAAGAAAATCTGGACTGACATGCAGGCACAAATCAATGCTGTTGGGGTAACTCAGGGGCAGATGTATCAAAATACCTATTTGCGATTCTCATATGACGATTTTTTGAGAATCGCTATTTGAGAATAGCAAAATGGTATGTATGTAAAAATTCGCTATTTTTTTGCGATTTCTTAAAATTCCTTAATTGCGATTAGCAAATTGCTAATCGCAATTAAGGAATAATTTCCCTTTCATTTCTATGGGCCAGGAGGCCCATAGGAAGGAATGGGAAATTATTCTCAATTTGAGATTCGCAATTTGCCAATCGCAAATTGAGAATAATTTCAAGGGTGCAAGGGCGTTTTAAGGACACCCTGCTGCACCCCTGAAATGTACATGTGTGTGCATATGGCGCACATACATGCCCTAAGGGCATGTATGAGCGTCACATGACACCTTTACAAATGTCAAAAAGTGCATTTGTAAAAGAATTCGCAAATTAACATCAACAACAAGTTGGTGGTAATTTGTGATTTCTTAGTGTAAATTTGCAAAACCTGAATGATTCATACATAGCATTTAAGGAATCGCAATTTGCGATTCCTTCCGTTTCCGATGCGATTTCAATGATACATCGCATTTTCCGATTTTTTGTCTCAAACGCTGCTATTTTGCGATTCGCAGCATTTGCGACAAAAAAACGTTTGATATATCTGCCCCTCAGTGCTTTGTGGAGGACATGCGCATGAGGTGGTATTACCTCAGATCAAGGGCCAAGGAGAAGTTTGCCAGATGCCTTGCAGAGACCCATGTGGCAGGGTGTGGTGGCTATATTGTGGAGGATGGCACTCGTTGCTACTATCTTGCAAGCTATATTGGGTGCATATTGTAACGCACCCCTACTCTTGGGCAAACACCTCAAATGTGATTTGAGAAGGCTAAATGTCTGCTCAATGTAACTCCTGGTGCTATGGGAGGTGGGAGAAAGGTATGATGTGAGTATCCATGGATGTAGGGCGTAGGCACGGTCACCTGCAACAGAGATATAGTTGTGAGGCTACATGACATAATGAATAGTTGACAACACATATATCTCTAAGGATCTTTCTATTCTGTACCTTATGGATATCCATCATCAAATTCACCTCTCTCTAGCCATTTGTTTATTCCACTGTGCATAAACATGTTGAAGTCATGGGTGCTTCCTGGATATTGAGACACAATTTAAGTTATGATACTATGGGCAGTGCATACTATCTGAATGTTGATGGGATGTGTGCTTTTCCTGTTTCAGAAAATGTATTTACGATGAGATGGGGGACATATGGGCACATATGTCCCATCTGTAAACCCTATGCCAAGAGGAAATTTACAATTGTGTAAAACTCTAATTTGGTATTATGCATTTCCTGGGTGCTTCTAGGTAGGAATTTGTGTTGTTGAATGTAGATCAGCATGGCATCTAGGAACGCGCAGAAGAACCATGAAAGTGCACTTTGTGACACCCATCCTGCTACTGCAATCATACCCTGGTAACTGCCAGTGACTAATAGGTGTAATGAGCACAACACCTGTGCAACCCACTTCTGTCATACTTCTAGTATGACCATGTTTTAGTCGAATCTATTAAGTAGGGATTGCATTAGCGAGCAGGCTCCTGTTTTCAAGATGTGGGTGAAAATGTGAAATAATCTCCAATATTGAATTGCTACTTAGCCTGTATTTCTCACATATTTCTTGCTCAGTTTGTTGAAAGAGTGTTTGCCTAACTCCACTTGTGTCTCCTCCTGCTCCTCTGAATAGCCAGTATTCGCATCTTCCATGCAATAAGGTATAGAGCAGCAATTCTGGTAATCCCTGATGCCTTCTGCGACAGTTTACATACTTTCCACCCATTTAACGCCTTGTTCAAATTTGTGCTAAATTTCATGTGCAAAAGCTTTATTTTGTGACCATTCTCTATTTTCAAATGCAATTAACATACTAATTGTGAGTCCCAAATAGTGATTTCCTATTTGCGAATCAGTATTTGTATTTACAATTTTTATTAACTCACATAACCGTTGCATCAAATTTGGGGTTTGTGAATGGCTTTTAAACATCGCAGACAGCCATTTTTACAACCGTTTTTGCAAGTAGCAATATTTTCGTACATTTGGCCCTATTTTCCTCTTTAGCGCAGAGCTCTAAAATGAGTGTCCAGGATTTTTATATGCCCTTAAGGAATAGCAACCTCTTGTGTAAAGGAAACAATCTTCTAGATGGGATCGTCTGATAACCAAGTCTCTTAATATGGTAAAGAAAATAGCTTATTAATTATTCCCAATTAGGGATTGGCCTCTATCCTAGATCAAGGTATTAGACAAGAAATCAATCAATCAATCAATCAATCAATCAAGAAACTCGTAAAGCGCACTACTTACCCGTGAGGGTCTCAAGGCGCTGAGGGGGGGGGGGGGGGGGGGGGGGTGCTGCTACTGCTCGAAGAGCCAGGTCTGGAGGAGCCTTCTGAAGGTGAGCAGGTCTTGGGTCTGCCGCAGATGGGTGGGGAGGGTGTTCCAGGTCTTGGCGGCGAGGAAGGAGGAGGATCGGGCACCGGAGGTTGTTCCTTGGATGCGTGGGACGGCAGCAAGGGCGAGGCTGGTGGAGCGGAGCTGGCGTGCGGGGGTGTAGAAGTTGAGTCTGTTGTTCAGGTAGGATGGTCCGGTGTTGTGGTGAGCTTTGTGTGCGTAGGTGAGGAGCTCGAAGGTGATCCTCTTGTTGACGGGGAGCCAGTGCAGGTCTCTTAGGTGGGAGGTGATATGGCTGCAGCGGGGGACGTTGAGGATCAGTCAGGCGGAGGTGTTTTGGATGTGTTGTAGTGGTTGCAGGTTTTTGGGCGGGATTCCTCCGTAGAGTGCGTTGCCATAGTCCAGCCTGCTGCTGACAAGGGCTTGGGTCACCGTTCTTCTGATTTCGGTTGGGATCCACTTGTAGATCCTGCGAAGCATGCGATGGGTGTTGTAGCAGGAGGAAGATATGGCATTGACCTGCTTTGACATGGAGAGGTAGGAGTGGAGGATGAATCCTAGGTTGGGTGCGTGATCCGTGGGTGTTGGAGCTGTTCCCAGTGTGGTCGGCCACCAGGAGTTGTCCCAAGCAGAGTTCAGTTTCAGGTGGCTTTTCCTCATCCATTCGGCGACGGCCCCATTCCCTCATGGAGGTTGGTTTTGGCGGTGTGTGCGGTCGTGGAGCCATTTCTTCTCCAGTTTCCGGCATGTGCGTTTGGAGGTTAGGAGTTCCTCGGTGAACCAGGCAGCTTTCTTGCTGGAGTGGTTGATGGAGGGTTTCTTGAGCAGGGCGAGGGTGTTGGCACAGTCGTTGATCCACTGTCTGACGTTTTGGGCGGCGGTGTCTGTGTCGGTGGGGTCAGGGGTGGGTTCTGGGCAAGGGTGGAGGTCAGCTGGTCTTCTGTGACTTTGCTACAGCAGCGGCGAGGCAGCTGTTTTGTGTGCTGGTGCGTGGTTGGTTTCTTGAAGGTGAAGTGGATGCAGCGGTGGTCAGTCCAGTGGAGTTTGGTGGTGTGGTTGAAGGCAATGTGGGTGCTTGTGCAAAAGACGGGGTCAAGCATGTGGCCAGCGGCGTGAGTTGGTTCGGTGACGAGTTGTCGGAGGACGAATTTGGCGAGGTTGACGATTAGGTTGGCGGAGTTGGCATCATTCTTGTTCTCGAGGTGAAAGTTCAGGTTCCCGAGGAGGATGTAGTCCATGGAGGCGAGAGCGTGGGTGTTGGCGAAGTCGGCGATGGGGTCGCTTAAGAGGGTCCGGGGTCCGGGCGGTCTGTAGATGAGTGTCCTCTGAGGGTGGTGTTGGGGACAGTGTGCATCGGAAGTGAAGGTGTTCGGCAGAGTGGATGGAGTCGTCTGCGAGGGTGTGGACCTGGAGGGTGGACTTGTGGATGATGGCTATTCCTCCTCCGATTCCGTTGGTGCGGTCTCTGTGGCAGATCTTGTAGCCGTCCAGGATGGCTGTGGCAATGTCAGGTGCAGAGGAGTCGTTCCACTAGGTCTCGGTCAGGAAGGCAACATCTGGGCCGGAGGTGTCGAGCAGGTCCCAGAGCTCGACGGCGTGTTTGTGTGCGGAGCAGGTGTTGAGGAGTATGCAGCGGAGGTGGTTGGGTCCGGTCCTTCAAGGTTTGGTGGTTCTGTCGCAGGTGAAGTTGCAAGTTTGGCAGGAGAAGGGTCCGTGGGTGCGTTTCGTGGTGGCTTGGAAGCAGTGGTGGTCTCGGCCGGTGTTGAGAGCGTGGAGGGTGTTGGGGTCATACTGGAGTCTGGTGTAGTTGCGGGTGCGGGGTCCAGGGGTTCTGGCGCTGGGCGTGGTCCAAGCGCGGACAGGCGCAGGTGGGCTTGCCTTTGGCGCGCCTTCGGCGTGCCAAAGGCAAGCACATGCAAAGCCTCAGTGTTTTGTACTTCAGCCACTTTGAGTGGCATGGAACAAAGAGCCGTGGAAAAGAGGGAAAGAGGAGGCGGAGTGTAATGACAATTGCAAATATGAGATACATAAAAAGTATTCCCATCATGTCTCAGCTCTAGCCTAAATTAAAGTAACGGTGAGAAGTTTTGAAAGAAACATATAAATTAACACGCATTAAAATGCATACATACTAATATGCATGTCTTTATTTGTATATTTGTTAAGATGTTTTATGTTATAAATCACCTTTTCATCACCTCAGTGCTGCAAATATGCAGATGACTGAGTGTTTTGAAAAGGGCGAGTTAGAGTCCAGTCGGAAAAGGACATAGCATGTCCAATTTTCCCAATCATTACCCAAGTTTAAATTCAATTTCAGATGTAGGGATGCCAGAACAACCTGATTTTCAGGATTCCCTAAAACACATAAACACCAAAGGCGTTTTTCACAGTCGTAACCTATACTTTAGAATAATTTACACATTTGAGTATGTTTACTATTTTTGGCTGCTCACAAAATTTGAGTGTGAGTTACTGTTACGAAATAAAAACAGTAGTAAGTCCAGCACCACACATGGCCAACCACTGGTACTGCATCAACCACCCATAGAAATTAATGGGTGTAGGGAATAAAAATAAAACCCCAGTGGAAATAATGTTAAATTAAATTAAATAATTAAAATAAGTTAAACATATGATACATATAATGTAATGGTAAGCAATACAGAAAAATATTACATATTTATTATTTAATTATAAATATGTTAATACTATATTCAGAATTTGAATATTGATGTAACATTTTTGGGAAAAAAATCATCATTATGCACATCTGGGGATCAAGCCTTCTTGTTTCTGCCCATGTTTAGTTACACTAATAGGCAAGCAATATATCATTTTATTGCATAATATAATATGTTATTCATTGTTAGTGTAATTAAAAGTGTGACACCATGTGCTTGAAAAAGACCTTTACTGGCCGCTGCGTGTGCATGCTTGCGGATGAAAGTGTGTTCGTGTGAGGGAGACAGTGTATGTATATGTGAGCTTGAGTGTCTATATGTGTGAGCATGTGCATGTGAGTCAAAATGAGTTAGAGTCAGTAACGGGTAGGAAGTCGGAATGAGTGCGATTTGGTGTCAGTCAGTTAGTATTATTGAGTCAGAGTGAATGAGAATGAGTGAGAGTAAGAGAGACTGCAAGTCTTTGAAAGTGGGTGGGGAAAATGAATAAGAATGAGTGTGAGGGAGAGGGAGAGTAAGAGAGTGTGACAGTGAATGTGTGAAAGAAAGTGGCAATGACTGAGTGCAACTGTGAGTGAGATTGAGTGAGTCAAAGGAAGGGGTGATTATTGCTAAAGAGTGAGCATAATAGTGGGGACAAGTAAGGGATTGACAGAGTAATTAGGTGAGCGTGAGAATAAGAGTGAATGTGAATGAATGATTGAGACTAGAGTGAGAGAGTGTGAAAATAAGGAAATGAGAGTAAGGCTGAGTGCAAGTGATTGTGAGTGAGAAAGTATGAGTAAGTCAGAGTAAGAATGAGGGAGAGTGAGTGAATGAGTGTAAATGAGTGAGTGAGTGTAAGAATGAATGCCAGAGAGTGAGAAGAAATGAGTGCAAGTGAATGAATTAATGAGTGAGAGTGGGTGTAAGCCAGTGAATGTAATTGTGTGATTAAGAATATGGTAATATGGAATACTAGAGGCTACTTTTGACATACTACTACTACTACTACTACTACTACTAATAATAATAATAATAATAGCATTTCTAGAGTGCAACAGCGACCTCAAACAGAGTTGTCCTGGCGCTTAATGGTCAACAGCAGGAGAGGGAGATCCAACCTAGGTACTAGCATTGGCTAAAGAGCCAATGCTTCAAGGTCTTTCTGAACTCACGTTCTGACTTGATCAGAGGCATATGGGAAGTCAGGGAGTTCCACAGTCTGGCCGTTCCCACAGTGAAGGACCTGCCTCCCATACGCGACTTAGCAAAATGAGGTACACAGAGCAGGTGTTGGAAGTTAGATCTCAGTGTGCGTTCTTGTTGGTATTGGCAGAGCCTACGCTTAAGATAGCCCATGCCACCATCTTGCAAAGCCCGAAAGGCCAGAGTCTGGGACGTAAACTCTATACAGGTAGCCAGTGAAGTTGTCTGATGTGCAGAGAGATCTGGTGACGGAACTCGTTGAATTAATCTCGCTGCCGCATTCTGTACCATCTGTAATTGATTAATAAGTCAGGCGGCCCAAGGTAAAGACAGTTTGCATAGTCCAGTCGAGATGTCACAGTAGCGTGGACTATGATCCTGCAACAATCCTCCGGCAATAGGTGCAAGAATTCCTTTAAACTTCTCAACTTTCCAAAGCATGAGGCTGATATATGATGGACTTGGGCAGAGAAAGAGAGGTCTGTCTCGAATTTGACGCCCAGGTTTTTCACAGTGTTTGCCTGTAAAGGTGGCGATCTAATTTCTACTAGCCACCAAAGTTCAGCGGGGGAGGAGATGTCTGGCCGAAGAACAAGACATCCGTCTTGTCTGTGTTAAGTGTTAAGCTGTTATTATTCATCCAGCGTAAAATGTCCATCAAACACTCCCTAAATCTATTAAACGAATCAGCAGAGTGATCCTTAAAAGAGAACACCAGCTGGGTTTCATCCGCATAGGAGACTTCTTTCACTTCCCAAGAAGCAATGAGAGAGGAGAGTGGCACCAGATAGGTGTTAAAAAGCAATGGGCTCAGGGCAGAGACTTGAGACACACTCCGCACCACAATGGCTTAGGTTCCGATTGAGGGGGTTGGAGAAAGACCCTTTGAGAGCGGTCCTTAAGGTAAGACTGGATCCAGGAGAGTACTACCCCCTGTAAGCCCAGCTGTTTGAGTCTGTCCAGTAGGATTGGTTGCGCAACCATGTTGAATGCACCGGACAGATCTAAAAGGACCAGCATCGCTGAAGCACCTGCGTCTACCGTCATTCTTACAGAATCCGCCACCTCCACTAGCGCAGTCTCGGTACTGAATCCTGACCAGAAACCCGACTGAGTGTCATGCAGGATGTTATGATCTTCTATAAAATTGGAAAGGTGGCGCTGTGCCAGTTTTTCCAGCATCTTCGCCGGTGCTGGCAGTAGTGAGATCGGGTGGTACTTGCTAAGTTCAGTCGGGTCAGCAGTCTTCGTTTTTTAAAGGGGCAGTCATAAAGTATGTTTCCAAATATCAGGGAAAATGCAGGTGGAAAGCGAGGTATTCCAAATGTGATTTAAAACAGGGTTAATCAAATGAGCCAATGTCCTGAATTTGGGGCACATGGATCCTCAGGTGAACCATACTTGCATTTCATGATTTCAGCCAGTGATTCCTGCTGGGAAATAGGGAGAACATCTGAGAGGGTTCCCTTAGTATTTAGGATTTCCTGTGACTGTGGCTAAGCCATCTCATCCCCTGCCATAAATGTTGCATTCTGTATTTTGTCCTGAAAGACATCTGATAGCTTCAGGGGGGAGGGAGAAGGCTGTATATTACCCTCCATTGCAGAAGGCTTGGTGAAGAAGCTGACTCTCCTAAAGATCTCTTTACCAGAGTTTTCTGTGCTATTAATTTGCTTCACAAAGTATTCCCTTCTAGCCTCCCTCATCAGTTTGTAAAGCTTTTCAAGGCATCCTTATAGGCCAATCTAGCCGCCGGACTATGATCTTTCCTCCACAGGCGCTCCATTTCTTTACACCTGCTCTTCTCCACTCTGAGGTCAGCCATGAACCAGGGGGCAGATGGCCAGTCTCTTGGGGTCGTAACCGATCTCATAGGTGCCACTGTCTCCAGGGCGGTAGAAATCCACGTATTAAGTGCGGACGAATCGTCATTGGTATTGCTAATTAACCAAGGCAAACTCACTGATAGCACTGAACTGAGGTTCTCAGCTGTTACATTTTTCCAGTTCTTTTTTAACATAGTGTGTATACCTCCACTTGGTTGAGTTTTCGCCAGGCTGAAAAAAAGGGTCACTTGTGGCATATGGGCAGCATTATAAGCAAAAGCTGGTCACCGGCATATTGTATGAATAATATTATCCATGAATAAATGCTAGACTTGGTACACTGGAGGTAATATTTGACAGAAACTTAGGTCCACACCTGGGGAGTGTCAGGTTTTATTGGGTTGGTACATCAAGAAAGGACTTCATATTTAATGAGAGCGCTTTCAGAGTTTAAGGCTGTTTAGCACATTCATGTGAATATTGTGTTTTACAATACACTAGTTGACCCCTTATTTTTTAACTGTTCTGGGGGGGGGGACAATGCCCCCTACTCTCCCCCCATGAGCAACCCCATGAAGAGGTCTGGCTCACAAGTCTCGCACTACAATTCAGAGGCAAATATATTACACCCCACCACTACCAAAGGTAATGCCAGCCCTCAACAGCACTCTAATGTAGGTGGTTTGTAAAGTACACATTTGCCTGTATTACGATAATCATACAGTTATTACAAAATTATAGCAATGTCAATTATCGTGATGTCATCAGAGTTAAAGTCATGTGTCAACTTCCACAGATGATTCGGGGTCATGAACTGCCTGATATCACTTCCTGGGATGGTATTAAGGTCAAAGGGTGTGAGATGTCACTTCTCCTACCACTAGAATTTTGGTAAAGCGATGGCCATGCTGCCATCTTGAGACTTACAATAATTGCTAAGTAGGATTTTTTTTTAGCACCAGTGACACTTCCAACCCTGTGACATTCAAACTTGAGTTGCCAGTATGTAATATATATGTATATATATATACATATATACATATACACACACACACACATATATATGTATATATGTATATATATATATATATATATATATATATATATATATATATATATATATATGTGTGTGTGTGTGTGTGTATATGCATATATGTATATATATATATATATATATATATATATATATATATAATCAAAACACTGCTTGTAAACAAAATAGCAAATACAATGGCCTGACGCGTTTCGGTGCAGCTGCACCTTGGTCACGGGTAACTTGTTGTTCGAAAGTAGTGCAAACATATAGTGATGCAAACATAGCAATGAAAGTAGGACTACCTGCCCCAACAACATACTGAAGACAACATAAACATGGCATCCATCTTGGAATGGTCTGTTGTGCCCTAATTCATTATGTACAAGATTATCAACTGAATAGATTTTTCAAATGATAAGCAGATTATTTCATAAATGTGCGATGATAAACACATCATTATGAGTTATATCAAAGATTTTTTCAAAGATGTTGCACTAAATGATATACAATATATACAATATATAAAATATATACGATCCTAATTCAGCCCCAGTGGGCGTAAGTTATGCAACTCTCTCTAAGTTTGAACCAATTCTGCCCCAGTGGGCTTAAAAACATATTATTAATATTATAATATTTCATTTTGAAAACCAGACTAATCGAATTTTTGAAGGAGACAAAACTGTCAGCGTACAATAAGGAAGATCTACAGACAATGGCACAGTGTGATTTTGATCAAGGATTACGATTTGTCTGGTTTTCAAAATGAAATTAAATGATTATGAGTTAATCAGTGTAAACTGTTTTTAAGCCCACTGGGGCAGAATTGGTTAAAACTTAGAGAGAGTCTGTATCAGTCTGTTATTTAGTTTGTAAGCGGCTGCATGGGTTGGGGAGTAGTTACATGAGTGCCTATAGTGGTTATTGATTAGTTGTCTGAGTATCTGTATGGGTGCCTGAGTGTCTGTGTGGGTGGTTGAGGTATGTGTGACTCTGTGCATAGATGTGCGACTGGGTGATTCATTGGGCGTATGGGTTCAAGACTGCATGTGTGAAGGGCTAAATGGGTGGGTGAGTGTGTGTATGGGTGTGTTGGTGAGTGAATGGATGTCTCAGTGATACATGTGTGAGTATCTACATATGTGAAAGGCAGTATATGTGAGTATTGAAGTATATAAATGACTATATGTGAGAGTGAGTGATGGTGGGAGTGGCTGTATGGGTGACTGTGTGCTTGTATCAGTGATTGTATAAAAGAGTAAGTATGTTTTGGTATCTGTATGAATAAGTGAGGTGGTGTGTGTTTAACTGTATAGGTAAGTAAATGGGTGTGTGCTTGATCCTTTTCATGGATGACTCAGTGTGTGAGTAACTCTATGGATGAGTGGCGTGTGTGGGTGTCTGTATAGGTTTAAGAGTACATATGATAGTGCTGTATTGATGAGTGACTGCATGTATGAGTGACTGTATAGGTGAATGAATGGATGCGAGTGCAGACCTAGGAATCAATGAGTGGGTATGTAGTAACTGATAATGTTGTGTCTATGGTTTTGAAAATGGTAATCTGTATTTTAGAGTGGGTGTACCAAAGGTTATATTAGGATATGAGGAGGTGCATCAGATTATCACTTGGATGATGTCATCAGTGATGTTATTTGAGATGTCATCAGTGATGTCACTGACTATCTCATGAATGATGTAATATGTGATATCAACAGCAGTGCATTGCGGGGGGCGCGAATTATAGTTAGCTCAACTAACTATAACGGCCGAATTTCTCTGGTTTTGTATGAGTGAAATGTCCAACTAAATATAACGACCCTGAAACCTGTGTTTTTTTCAGTGAATAGTTAGCTCAACTAACTATAACAGCCGAATTTCTCTGGTTTTGTATGAGTAAAATGTCCAACTAACTATAACGTCCCTGAAACCTGTGTTTTTTTCCAGTGAATTTCTAAGGTTTTTTTAATGCTAATTTCTAACTATAACATCCCTGAAACCCATGTTTTTTCAGTGAATGTCAAAGGTTTTTTTAAATGCTAATTTCTAACTATAACGTCCCTGAAACCTATGTTTTTTTCAGTGAATTTCAAAGGTTTTTTTAAATGATAATTTCTAACTATAATGTTCCTGAATCCTAGGGTTATTTTCAGTGAATTGCTAAGGTTTTTTAAATGCTCATTTCTAACCATAATGCCCCTAAAACCTATGTTTTTTCAGCAAATTTCAAAGGTTCCTTAAATGCTAATGTCTAGATATGCCTACAGAGGTAGGACATGTGCAGAAAGATGGAAAAAAAGCGCAGAAAGAAGCAAGAGAAATGCAGAAAGAGGCAACAGAAGTCCAGAAAGACTAAGAAAGCTGCAGAAAGAAGCAAGAGATATGCAGAAAGAACCAACAGTGGTGCTGAAAGAGGCCTTCTTGCACTTTTTGCTGATTGGTACTGGTGGTAACTGACTCTGACTAACCAGGCCCAGAGCCAGTGCTATCATGAAAGACACTTAGAATACAGGGAAAACACCTACATATACTAGGGTAGACTATGGGTTGGGGTACCCCTGTTATTAGCATAACCTCCCCTGTAAGGACCTAGTACATAATAGGGCAGGGGGATTCAAATGACCTCTAAGTCCCTAGCATATAATAGGGCATGGCAGTTTACAGGCCAACAGCTCTTTTCTGCACTTGCGTGTGTGCACTGCTGACCTCGAGGTCAGCTTAAAAGTAGCCCTGGGTTTGCAGAAAGAGGCAAGAGAGTGGAAGAAAGAAGCCACAGACGTGCCAAAAGAAGCAAGCGAGGTGCAGAAAGAAGCAGGTGAAGTGCAGAAAGAACCAAAAGATGTGCAACAAGACGCAAGAGGTGTGCAGAAAGAGGTAGGAGATGTGCACAAAGAGTCAAGAGAGGTATAGAAAGAGGCAGGAGGGATACAGAAAGAAAGAAGAGAAGTACAGAAAGAGGCAAGAGAATTGCTGAAAGAAGCAACAGAGGTGTAGAAAGAAGCAAGAGAAGTGCAAAAGGAGGTAAGTGAGGTGTAGAAAGAAGCAAGAGCAGTGCAGAAATGACAGAGGTGCAAAAAGAGGCATAAGAAGTACAGAAAGAGGCAGGAGGGGTGCAGAAAGAAGAAAGAGAAGTGCAGAAAGAAGTAACAGAGGTGCTGAAAGAGGCACGGAAAGAGCAAGAGAAGTGCAGAAAGAGGCAACAGATTAATGGTGGATACCTGTACAGACCTGTACTGAAGCACTGTTGCCTCGTGCTAGCCAAATTTAAAGGGCGTGTCCTTTTGAACTTTTCTTGTAACTTTTAACCTGTATAACCTTGGTTTTAACTTGCAGCATAAATCATTTAAAGGCTTTGTCTTTCCTGCACTGGCACTTAAGACTGTTTATAGCCAGCCGGCCAGCCAGCTAGCCGATCACCTGACTTCCTTGCCCGTATGTAAGAGCGGGCCTGCCATAAACCGGTCAGCATGCTAGTGGCTGTGGCGGCATAAAGGGGAGATAAAAAAGGATGCTGACAAGACGGCTCATCGGACGCGTGCTTCGGGCAAACCAAAGGCAAGCCTGTCTGTGGGCAAGGGCGTCCGGAGTGCACCCTGAGCCAGGACCCCTGACCGTTTTTCTAGAATTACCTACTCAAGGAACCAACTATTGGTACTGATCAATTCCAGTACACTAACAGCCCACTCACGACTCCCTTTACCTGTCTGCAATTTAAATATTTCTGGGTCAAAAACACTCAGGTACTCTTAGCCAAGGCTACAAGCCTGCCTGCTGTGGTCTTCCAACCTCCGTATACTTCTAGCCTTAGTAACAACAACATGGTAGATGAAAGCATTCCATCTGTCACCCCTTCATGTGACAATAAACAGCGAGCTTTAAAAACAGTGGCGCTTAAGGCCATCTTACTTAATGCGGGATCTGTCATCAAACATAAGCTGGAGTTAGAATCCCTTTTGCAACTTACTAGTCACAACCTGATTTTCCTCACTGAAACATGGGCTTTGCCCACTTCCGAACTAGATTGGGTAGAAGCTTTGCCCCCTGACTAATCACTCGCCTCGGTGCCCAGAGTGGGACACCTGAGAGGAGGTATTGCTATCATATATAGAGCTGAACACAAGGTCAAATTTGAGCAAGTACCCCTTCCTGGAGCTGAAGCCATGAAGTTTTCTATCAAGATTAATAACAAGGCTTCCTTTCCAGGTCTGCTCCTCTACAGGCCTCCAGTGCCCACCTTTTACTCAGGGCTTACTCGCCCTCCTGGAGACCTGTATAGATACCCTTTCTTTCACTATGCTTTGTGATTTTAACTTTCACCTAGAGATTCTCACTGACCCCACAACTGCAACACTTCTAGACAATCTAGAGAGCCATGATCTATCTCATAATATAGTGGGCCCCACACACAATGCATTACACACACTGGATGGTATTTTTACCAACCACACCACAATCAAGATTGACAGTATACTGTCGCTCACTTGGACAGACCATAGGGAAATAATATTTAATCTCCCTATAGAGCTCACCTTGACTGCCCCAGTAAGGCGTCCACCCCCATCCTCACACGGTCCTGGCGGAATATCTGCCCCGGAGCACTTAACAACCTCCTGGCCACAAATTTTCCAATGCTAGCATCTAACTCCAACAATGATGCAGGCAAATTTGATAACTGGGTCAGATCTGCCATAGATCAACTTGCTCCTTTAAGATCGGCTCCTCAACAGAGACACAAACTTACTGCGCCTTGATATTCTTTACAGCTAAAAACTTTAAAATCTAAATGTAGGCGCAGTGAACGTGAGTGGAGGATGGGCTACATCGTTGACGCTAAAAAAAAATATTATAATAAGACACTAACTGAGGACAAAGCTGCTATTATTAGAGAAAAACGGGTATTCTTTACGACTAAGATAAAGGAGGGTAAGAACTCGACTAAAGAGCTCTTTAAGACTGTCTCAGAGATATCTAAGCTCCAACAGGGAAATCGGTTCTCCCCCGATCAAAACCTGTGTGATCAAATGGCCTAGTTCTTTCAATCAAAAGTCCAAAATATCTACACGGAACTGGAAAGTGTGGACTCCGCTCCCCATAACTCGTTTTTATGGTATACCGAGGTGGATTTAGTAGCCCCCAATCTCCTGACCGGCTTTTCGGTACAGACACCAGATTCTGTGAATGATCTCATACTGACCACTAAGTTTGGCTCGCCAGAGGACCCATGCTCACCTCCTAAACACCACCATAAAGTTTGGGACTTTTCCATCACCTTGGAAAAAAGCGTGCATTAGACCCATCTTAAAAAAAAACTCCTTAGACCCAGGGGACGTCACAAGCTATCGGCCAATCTCCTGCCTGCCGCTCGCTCCTAAGGTGTTGGAGAAAGCTATGAATCACACATTTTATCTTTTTATGTATTCTAATAATGTGCTGGATAGCTCACAACATGGCTTCTGCTCAGATCATTCCACTGCATCTGCACTGGTAATAGCCACAGAGGAAGTACGCAGGCAAATTGACAGGGGTGGCAGAGCTGTCCTGATCTTACTTGACCTATCAGCTGCGCTTGACATGGTTAATCACTCAGTTCTAATGCAACGGCTGAAGGCTAGGGGGATTTGAGACAGCGCACTGGCCCTCCTCTCCTCATTCCTGTTAGGCAGAGAACATAAAGTCAGCTGGGAGAATCTTAAATCAGACACATTTCGACTCCTGTGTGGAGTCCCTCAGGAGTCGGTGCTTTCACCCACACTATTCAACATATATGTGACTCCACTGACCAAACTGGTTAAAGACCACGGCTTCTTCCTTGTGTCTTATGCCAACAACACACAAATCATGATTTCCATTGCTTCCAGGCAAGATGCGCCGTCAGCTAGATTCCATAGCTGCCTTGATCACATCATACAATGGATGCACCTCAACTACCTTAAACTAAACAAGCAAAAGACTGAAGTCATGGAGTTCGGTACTGGCTCGCCCATCTGGAACTCTGTGTGGTGGCTAACAACAGCAGGAGCCTGCACTACACCAGCGGTTAAAGTAAGAAACTTGGGCATAGTTTGTGACACACAGCTTAGATTCTCAGGTCAGATTAACAGGTCACTTCAGCCTGCCACTTCACACTAAAGATACTGCAAACGATCCTACCATTTCTTCCAATGGAATTGAGGAAAACTGTTGTGTTAGCACTTGTGTTGTCCCGGATTGACTACTGTAATGCCCTTTACCTTGGGATTGATAAATGGCAGTTAACTAAACTGCAATCTCTGCAGAATGCGGCAGCCCGAACCTTATTGAATATCTCCAAAATTCAATAGCATATTGGGACCATCAGGAACCTTCACTGGCTTCTTCCAGTTAAAGAGCGCATTGAATTTGAGGCACTGTGTCTGATTCATAAAACTTAGTATGGAGGCAGTCCAACGGAATACCATAAATTATTCCAATGGTACACCCCTAGACGCTCTCTAAGATCAGCCAATCAGGCACTGGTAACTGTCCCATAAATTAAGATAGCGAAATGGGGAGGCAGATGCCTCTCTTATTTAGTGCCCAAACTCTGAAACAAGCTGCCTCCTCACATCAGATCCCAGCCAGTTCGGTCAAAATTCCATGGCCAACTGAAAACCTGGCTTTTTCCCACTCAGTAACGATCTTACTTCCGGACTCCACATTTCTCCTTTGCTCTCTCCAGCACCAAGACGTCTCCGCATTTGAGCTCTTTATAAACTTTTACTTACTTACTAGGTACAGAAAGAGGCAAGGAATGTGCAGAAAAAGGCAGGAAAGGTTCAAAAGAGGGAACAGGGGTGCAGAAAGAGGCAAGAGAGGTGCAGAAAGTGAAAAGAGGGATGCAGAAAGAGGCAAGAGATCTTCAGAAAAAAGCAAAAGAGTTGCTGAAAGAGGCAAGTGAGGTGCAGAAAGGGGTAGGAGATCCGCAGAAAAAAGCAAGAGAGGTGCTGAAAGAGGCATGTGAGGTGCAGAAAAAAGCAAGAGAGGTGCAGAAAGAGGCAATAGAAGTACATAAAGAAGCAACAGAGGTGCAGAAAGAAGCAAGAGGGGTGCAGAAACAGGCAGGGAAGAGGCAGAAATAGGGAACATGTATGCAGAAAGAGGCAAGAAATGTACAGAAAGAGAGAAGAGTGGTGCCAAAAGAGGCAAGAGATCTGTAGAAAAAAGCAATAGAGGTGCTGAAAGAGGCAAGTGAGGTGCAGAAAGAGGCAAGAGATCTGCAGAAAAAAGCAACAGAGGTGATGAAAGAGGCAAGTGAGGTGCAGTAAGAAGCAAGAGAGGTGCAGAAAGAAGGAAGCGAAGTGCAGAAAGAAGTAGCAGAGGCGCTGACAGAGGCATGAAGGGTACAGAAAGAGCAAGAGAAGTGCACAAAGAGGCAACAGAGGTACAGAAAGAGACAAGAGAGGCATAGAAACAGGCAGGAAAGGTGCAGAAAGAGGGAACAGGGGTGCAGAAAGAGGCAAGAGAGATGAAGAAAGAGAAGAGGTGTGCAGAAAGATGCGAGATATCTGCAGAAAAAAGCAACAGATGTGCTAAATCAGGAAAGTGAGGTACAGAAAGAGGCAAGAAATGTGCAGATAAAAGTAACAGAGGAGCTAAAAGAGGCAGTGAGCTGCAGAAAGAAGCAAGAGAAGTACAGAAAGAGGCAATAGAAGTGCAGAAAGAAGCAACAGACGTGAAGAAAGAGGGGTGCAGAAAGAGGAGAGAGAAGTGTAGAAAGAAGCAAAAGAGGTGTTCAAAGTTGCAAGAGGGATGCAAAAAGAGGCAAGAGCAGTGCAGAAATTACCAAGAGAAATGCAGAAAGAAGCAGTAGAGCTTCAGAAGGAGGCAAGAGAAATGTATAAGAACCAACAGAGGTGTAGAAGGAGGCAAGAGAGTTGCAGAAATAGGCAAAAAAGGTACAAAAAGAGGGAACAGAGGTGCAGACAGAGGCAAGAGAGGTGCAGCAACAGGTAAAAGGGGTACAGAAAGAGGCAAGAAGGGTGCAGAAATGTGCGACAGGTGCAGAAAGAAGCAAGAGCAGCGCAAAAGAACCAAGTGTGGTACAGAAATAGGCAAGAGATGCACAGAAAAAAGCAACAGAGGAGCTAAAGAGGCAAGTGAGCTGCAGAAAGAAGCAAGAGAGGCGCAGAAAGAGGAAAGAGGGATGCAGAAAGAGGAGAGAGAAGCATAGAGAGAAGCAAAAGAAGCATCAAAGAGGCAAGAGGGATGCAGAAATAGGCAAGAGCAGTACAGAAAGAACCAAGAGAAGTGCAGAAAGAAGCAACAGAGGTGCAGAAGGAGGCACAAGGGGTGCAGAAAGAAGGAAGAGAAGTGCAGCAAGAAGAAACCGAGGTGCTGAAAGAGGCACAAAGGCTGCAGAAAGAAGCAAGAGGAGTGCAGAAAGAAGCAACAGAGGTACACAAGGGGCAATAGTGGGGCAGAAAGAAGAAAGAGAGGAGTAGAAAGAGGCAATAGAATTGCACAAAGAGGCAAGTGAGGTGCAGAATGAGGCAAGAGAGGTGCAGAAAGAGGCAAGAGAATTGCTGAAAGAAGCAACAGAGGTGCAGAAAGGAGCAAGAAAAGTGCAGAAAGAAGCAAGTTAAATGCAGAAACAGGCAAGAAAGGTGCAGAAAGCGACAACAGGGGTGCAGAAAGAAGCAAGACAGGTGCAAAAAGAAGCAGAGAAAGTGCAGAATAAAGCTGCAGGGGTGCAGAAAGAGACAAGCGAAGTGTAAAAAGAAGCAACAGAGGTGTAGAAGGAGGCAAGAGAACTGCAGAAAGAGGCTAGAGAGTTGCAGACACAGGCAAAAGAGGTACAGAAAGAGGGAACAGAGGTGCAGACAGAGGCAAGAGAGGTGCAGAAACAGGTAAAAGAGGTACAGAAAGAGGCAAGAGGGGTGCAGAAATTTGCGAGAGGTGCAGAAAGAAGCCAGAGCAGTGCAAAAGAACCATCAGAGGTACACAAAGAGGCAAGTGTGGTGCAGAAAGAGACAAGAGATGTGCAGATATAAAGCAACAGAGGAGCTAAAGAGGCAAGTGAGCTGTAGAATGAAGCAAGAGATGTGCAGAAAGAGGCAATAGAAGTACAGAAAGAAGTAACAGAGGTGCAGAAAGAGGAAAGAGGGGTGCAGAAAGAGGATAGAGAAGCATAGAAAGAAGCAAAAGAGGTGCTCCAAGAGGCAGGAGGGATGCAGAAAGAGGCAAGAGCAGTGCAGAAAGAACCAAGAAAAGTGCAGAAAGAAGCAACAGGGGTGCAGGAGGAGGCACTAGGGGTGCAGAAAGAAGGAAGAGAAGTGCAGCAAGAAGAAACCGAGGTGCTGAAAGAGGCACAGAGGCTCCAGAAAGAAGCAAGAATAGCACAGAAAGAAGCTAAAGAGGTACAAAGAGAGGCAAGAGTGGTGCAAAAAGAAGAAAGAGAGGTGTAGAATTGCACAAAGAGGCAAGTGAGGTGCAGAATGATGCAAGAGAGGTGCAGAAAGAGGCAAGAGAGGTGTGGAAACAGGCAAGAGAATTTCAGAAAGAGGCAAGAGAATTGCAGAAAGAGACAACAGGGGTGCAGAAAGAATTAAGACAGGTGCACAAAGAAGCAGGGAAAGTGCAGAATGAAGCAACAGGGGTACAGAAAGAGGCAAGAGAAGTGCAAAAAGAAGCAACAGAGGTGTAGAAGGAGGCAAGAGAACTGCAGAAAGAGGCAAGAGAGTTGCAGAAACAGGTAAAAGAGGTACAGAAAAAGGGAACAGAGGTACAGACAGAGGCAAGGAGGTGCAGAACAGGTAAAAAGGGTACATAAAGAGGCAAGAGAGGTGCAGAAAGAAGCAAGAGAAGTGCAAAAGAACCGACAGAGGTGCGGAAAGAGGAAAGTATGGTACAGAAGGAGGCAAGAGAACTGCAGAAAGAGGCAAAAGATTTGCAGAAACAGGCAAGAAAGGTGCAGAAAGAAGGAAGAAGAGATACAGACATTTGGAACAGAGGTACAGGAAGAAGCCAGAGCAGTGCAGAAAGAGGCAAGAGGGGTGGAAAAGAGGCAAGTGGGTTACAGAAAGGGGTAGGAGAGGTACACAAAGAGGCAAGAGGGGTGCAGAAAGAGGCAGGACGGGTGCAGAAAGAGGAAGAGAACTGCAGAAAGAAGCAACAGTTGTGCTGAAAGAGGCACGAAGGTGCGGCAAGAGACAAGACAGGTGAAGAAAAAAGGATCAGAGGTAAAGAAAGATGCAAGAGTGGTGCAGTAAGAGGGAGGGGGAAAGGGCAAGAGAGTTGCATGAAGAGGGAAGAGGGACACTTAAACAGGCAAAAGGGGTGCAGAAAGAAGCAAGTGAGATGCAGAAAGAGGCAAGAGAGTTACAGAAAGAGGCAAGTGAAGTGCAGAAGGAGACAAGAGAACTGCAGAAAGAAGCAACAGAACTGCAGACAGAGGGAAGGGGAGAGAGGCAAGAGGGGTGCAGAAAGAAGCAAGACATCTGCAGAAAGAAACAAAAGAAATGCAGAAAGAAGGAACAGAGGTGCAGAGGCAGAAAGAGTAAAAAAAGACATAAGAGGGGTACAGAGTAAGGCAAGTGAGGTGCAGAAAGAGGGAAGAAGGCAAAAGAAATAGGCAAGAAGGATACAGAAAGAAGCAAATGAGGTACAGAAAGAGGCAAGAGAGGTGCAGAAAGAGGCACGAGAGGTGAAGAAAGAGGCAAGAGAGGTGCAGAAAATAGAAGAGATTTGCAGAAAGAAGCAAGAGAAGTGCAGAAAAAGAAGAATATATGTAGAAAGAAGCAACAGAAATGCAGAAAGAGGCAAGAGAGTTGCAAAAGGAAGCAAGTGTGGCTTGCACACCATTAGTACCAATTTAATACCCATATTTAGCAATAAGTAACAAGTGACCATTCTAGGTTTGCAAAAGTCCTTCCACCATGCTGTAACACTTGTTGCTGCATTTTTTTGGTAATATTTGAACCATTTGAGCTAGAAACAAGGCTTTTTTGTTCAAATCCGCAGATTAGGGAGCAGATGATCAATTATGTGGCTAATGCGGAAAGTGTATAATTATGCAAAAGTTGGTGCAGCCAAACAGTTGCATAATTCCAGTGGTCCTGCTCAAACCTCTGAGTAGGTCCACAAGGGCTCCTTAGTGATTACTTCTTTTTTTGTCTCACTGAGTTCACAGTTGAGCTTCTATGGAAACAAGGAAAACTAAACCTGAGGTTACCACTCTACAACACAGACTATCATACCACATAATTCCTCTCCATAACACATAATCCCACTCTACATAATTCCTATAAAATAAATACCACATACTTTCTATCCACATATTTCGCTGCACAATTTACCACATAATTCCACTACACACAACGTACATCCACTCCACTCCAAAAAATATCAGTAGAAAACACTTACATTTACAACACCTATAGATCTAAGTCTCACAAATGTAAAACCTATCACATTGCAAACACTTCTTTAAATAGTAGTGGTGTTTGCAGAGTGGTGGAGAAAGGGTGCTGGCCTCCAACCAGCACTCAGGAATTCCACTGTGTAGGACTTACAGGAGGTACAAGGAGGGCTTATTGCCCCCCAAATTCCCTCCAGAGAAAAATGGACTTCATCCCCCATCCCGTAGTCTGCCTGGAGGAGCGTTTGCAGAGTGGTGGAGAAAAGGGGGCATGCCCTCCGAAGACGTCTGTGTGGGAGTTACAGGAGGTAAAAAGAGGGGTAGTTGACCCCCAAGGACATCCTTGGGGGTGGACATCCTTGGGGGCCAACTACCCCTCCTATTATCTCCAGTAAGTCCTACACAGCAGGATTGCTATGTTCTCATAGCAGACCATGCCCCCTTTGCCCACCACTCTGCAAACGCGCTCTCTGGTGCACTCTTGGATGGGGATTGAAGCCCCCTTCACTGCTGGGGGTCCTTAGGAGCCTACTAGAGGTGGACACATGCCATGCCTCTTTCTTCGCCACTCTGCAAACGCGCATCCTGGCATGCTCTTGGTTGGGGGCTTATATCCCCTTTCCTCCTGAGGGGACAACTAGCCCTCCTCTTACCTCCAGTAAGCCCCATACAGCTGGATTGCTGAGAGTGCTCAAAGGCCATGCCCCCTTTTTACACCACTTTGCAAACGCTACTCCTGGCGCACTACTACTCGGGGGTCCTCTGGACACAAGAAGACATCATCGCCCCACCAGCAATGTGCCAAGAGGCGTGTTTGCAGAGTGGTGTAAAAAGGGGCATGGCCTCAGAATACCCCTCAGCAATCCCACTGTGTGGGGCTTACTGGCGGTACCTGGTGGGCTAGTTGGCCTCTAAGGACCCATAAGATTCTCGGGGACTTCCTCCCCCAACCCAAAACGTGCCAGGAGGCGCGTTTGCAGAGTGGGGCAAGGAGGGGGTGGGGCCTCCGGTGAGATGCCAGCTTTTTTTTCTTTTTTCTTTTGTTAGCAGGGGGCTTGTGGCCCCCTTCTCTTAACATGTTTTTGGCCTTGAGGACCTCATTCCCCAGGGCCTGAGCATTTTTTAGTAAATAAATGGGAAAGGGACAAGTGGCCCCTGTTCCCTGGGTCACTATTGGCCCTGGGGCCCCCATCCACCGAGGCCTGGCCTCGTTTTCTAAATTTTTGCTGGGAGGCTGCGTGGCCCTCCTCCTAAGGGCAATTATGGCCCTGGGACCCCATCCCCCGGGACCTGCCTTCCTATTTGAAAAAGAAATAAAGAAAACATTTAAAGGGGAGGGGGGCCGAGTGCCCCCCTCCTAAGGCCAATTATGGCCCCGGGGACCCCATCCCCCGGGGCCTGCCTTCCTATAAAAAAAAGATAAAAAATATAAAGGGGAGGGGGCCACTTCTGGCCCCAGGGACCCAATGCTCCCACAGTCCCTGCCCCCTCCCCACCTCCAGTGGGAGCTAGCTTTGTTTTTAGACAAGGGGAGCTGCTGACATGCAGCTTCCCTTGCCCAAAAGCAGTTCTGCTTTGCTTCATTGAAGCAAGAGCAGGTTTCCTGCTCTCGCTTCAAATAAGCAAAGCAGTGTTTGATATGGCAGGGGGGAGCCGTGCTCCAGCCCTGCCATAGCAAACAGCAATGTCCTGAGGAGGGAACCATGGGACATTGCAGGAGCCGGCCCTGGCAGGTGGGGGTCCCCAGGGCCAAGGAAGACTCCAGGAGGGGGACTGTGTGGCCAGGAGGGGGACTGCGTGGCCCCCTCCAAACACTTTAAAGGGAAGTGGTGGTCCCCGGGGTCCACAACAGTAGCCCGCACTTCCTTTATGTGTGCCCCATGGAGGTGGTGGTCTTCAGGGCATGTGGGGGGGGGGCTCGAGCCCCACACAATTTTTATTTTAAATAACAGCCCCAGGGAGGTGCCAGACCCTGGGGCAGGAGAATATCCGCTGATATTTGAGGAATTTTTTAAAGTTCCAAAACTCCACACTTAGAAGAATTTCCAAGTGAAACCAGTCAAATTCAAGTTACTGTAAGTATGGTTAGAATGGTTAGAATTACTTTTCAGGATCAGTAGTGCGCTCAAAGATGCAGCACTGACGTTTCTTGTGATAACAGGTGAGTAAATCGGAATTCGTAGTTTGGCTGATTTTACAGGTATGTTTGCTCAATTGTGAAGGAAGGGGGCGGGGCCTGAGGTAACGTGTGCAAACACGCCAGGTGGTGCGTTTTAGATTGGGGAATTAATTCCTCTTCAATCCTGAGGTCCCCTGTGAGCTAACTAGCCCACCAGGTACCTCCAGTATGCGCCAGACAGCTGTGTTTCAGAGAGGTGTTCGGGGGGCATCCCCCCTTTTTACAACACTCTGCAACACAGCTCCGTGGCGCTTACTGGAGATACCTGTTGGACTAGTTGCCCCCTAGGGGACCTCTGGATTGAAGAAGAATTAATTCCCCAACTTAAAACGCGCCACAGGGCATGTTTGCACTCACATTACCTCAAGCCCCGCCCCCTACCTTCACCACTGTGCAAACGCACCCTGTAGCGTGTTCTAAGTTGGGGGATTAAGACAGTTTGAATACTGGGGGTCCCTGGGAGCCAACTAGCCCACCAGGAACCTCCAGTATGCGCCAGGGGGCTGCGTTGCAGAGAGATATAAAAAGGGGCGTGGCCTCACTACACCTCTCTGCAACGCAGCCCCCTGGCACGTTTGCAGAGGAGGAACTAATTCCCCTTGCATACTGGAGGTCCCTGGGTGCCAACTAGCCCACCTGGAACCTCCAGTGTGTGCCAGGGGGCCGCCTTGCAGAGAGGTGTAATGAGGCCATACCCCTTTATACACCTCTCTGCAACGCAGCCCCCTGGCACCTTTTCAGAGTTGAAACTAATTCCCCTTGAATACTGGGGGTCCATGGGGGCCAACTAGCCCACCAGGAACCTCCAGTATGCGCCAGGGGGCTGCATTGCAGAGAGGAGAAATGAGGCCATGTCCCTTTTTACACCTCTCTGCTACACAGCCCCCTAGCATGTTTGCAGAGGGGGAACCAATTCCCCTTGCATACTGGGGATCCCTGGGGGGCGAACTAGCCCACCAGGAACCTCCAGTATGTGCCAGGGGGCTGCATTGCTGAGAGATGTAATGAGGCCATGCCCCTTTTTACACCTCTCTGCAACTCAGCCCCCTGGTGCGTTTGCAGAGGGGGAACTAATTCCCCTTGCATACTGGAGGTCCCTGGGGGCCAACTAGCCCACCAGGAACCTCCAGTATGCACTCGGGAAGTTACTGAGTACGGTACTTCGTACCCCGCAATTTAAAAAAAATTATAATAATTTTTGGGCCTTGGGGGTCCTTGTGAGACCCCCTGAGCAGGCCTAGGGTATCAGGGTGTTTCTACCCTGCCCCCTTTGCATGTTTTGCATGTTTGTTTCACTGCTTTCTTGTGTCTCGTTTCTACCAAGGCACAAGAAGGCTGTCAACACTTCCTAGTTTGGAGTGTTGACAGACAGTTGACAGCAAATGACCATGCAGCTCGTGCTCGGGAAGGTACAGAGTACAGTACAGAGTACAGTACAGAGTACAGTACAGAGAACGGTACTTTGTACCCCGCGATTCTTTTGAAAATATTATTTTTTTGGGGGCCTTGGGGGTTCTTGTGGGACCCCTGAGCAGGCCTAGGGGGTCAAGGGGTTTCTAACCTGCCCCCTTTTTGTGTTTTGCACATTTGTTTCACTGCTTTTTTGTGCCTCGGTTCTACCGCGGCACAAGATGGCTGCCAACACTTCCTGGTTTGGAGTGTTGACAGATAGTTGACAGCCAATGACCATGCAGCTCAAGCTCGGGAAGGTACATAGTACAGTATAGAGTAAAGTAGAGAGTACAGTACTTTGTCTCTAGATATCACTATGATTTTATTTTCGATTTTCTCAGGAACAACTGAACGGATTTACATTTTGGTGTCATTCCGTTCAGCCGTTCAGGCTGTAGCCCTGGCTAAAGATCCTAAGGAAAATTTCATGGGGAAAACACGTTTTGGGACCCCCTTTTTTTCAAATCACCCCCAAACTTTCAGGGAAAGAGCGCAGCGGAGCTGGCCATTTTCTTTGAGAATTTCGCAAAGATTCGTCCACCAGCGCCAAAGTTATTCCAAAGTTATTCCAAATAGAATGTTGCGGATTTCCTTTGGAAACTAGGTCCTAACTATATCTACCTACTGGCGACCACCAGTGGGTAATATATATATATTAGAACAACTTTAGGACTCACTCACCTGTATTACACAACATGTAAGAGAAAGACCACATGTACAGGATGCACTTGGATATATGATTGTGCAAAAGAAGGTTAAATCACAACTATATTTCCCTTCAATGAATTAAGTGTCTGCCCCCAATTTATCATCTCGCGGGGGACACGCTATGATATTTATTGTCAAATTCAAAAGTACCACCATACATATACATTTATAATGATTCGATGTATTACTGTACATATTATGATTCCAATGGTCGAAAATGTTTTCTCTTTAATTTGTTTGTGAGCCTAAGAATGTTTAAATTCATTACGAGGGAAGCTGTTTGCCCTCTTGTTTTTTTAATGCACGAGCACTTTATTGATCGCCATTTCTCCCAAGTTGCATAGAAAAGCAGTAAGCATTTGCACCTTACAATATGTCTGCCGCTATTTTTTCAAGTAATGTTGGGCTTAGTCCTCTTTCTATTGTGGTTAGAGTTGGAGTTTAAATGGCGATTTTTTATCATTCACAATTGACACTGAGGAAGCCGTTTCACGGCGAAACGCGTTTGTCTTTTGGTTGGGGTGACGGGGGTCTGTCAATAAACTAAAAGAAACATCGAGCTCTGAGTGCCGTCTGCTTTCTGGAGTACGAGCGAGCGTGCAGCGGTATTACGCGGTTCACCACCGCGAGACGAGTGCACCCGGGACGTGTTTGGAGCGACGGCGGTGATCGTCCTGTGTAAGAAGTTAATGTTGCCGTCTGCCCCGAGGGAACAAGGATTTATCACGGTGCCAGCATTTCGGAAACCGACGAAAACATAGGAGCAACGGAGGAACCTACGTGCAGCCTGCCCAAATCCGTGTGACCGCGGAGAGCCCCCAGCCGCCGCGGACGTCGGAAGACGGTAAGAGCTGCATGTAAAAGTACCCGGGAATCGTTCCTTTGATTACTTCCCTCAGTCCCGTTAAGAGCACACATGACAGACCCCCCTAAAGACTTTTTAGTAACCCCATACTGAGATATCGCTATAATCAACACAGCGGTCAACGCTAGTGCCAAGGACTCCCTCGACATCATGTCCCTGATTGCAGATAGGGAGAAGGAGACGGATGACGTTTTCAAAAGTTTGAATACCGTCACAAAAAGATCTGAAACTACAAAATCGTCCCAGGCACCATTGAATAACCTACAGACTTTGTTCCACCAACTCGAGAAAATCCAGGAACGAGAAATCAGGAAATGGTGGGAAGCGACGTCATTACAGAGATATGTAGACTGTAATAGAGTGCCTAGAGGCCTACGCATCTTCACCATTCCTTCCTACGAAAACCCAGATCCTCAGCTGTTGAAAGATTGGGCAGCCTATACAGCTGATTCAAGTAAGGGCATGTTATTGCTGCTCATTAAATACGCATGGAGCGATAGAGACAAAGCCCTGAATGAAATGCAAAAAATAGAAGATCAGATTGCAAAAGAGAAGGACACAAAGAGCATTGAAGAATTACGTGCAATCATGCAAAAGCGTCTGAAAGAATACGAGGGCGGAATCAAAAAGAGAAAGCAAACGAAGTTCCAAAGGGACGAGCAAGATTATCTTACAGGCAGGATACTCACTTTCGCAAAGAAATTCGACGCAACACGAAAAAGGCTGGCCCAAGGAACCCAACAGGCCAAGCAATATGTTACCTCGGAATCTGAGGTCTCGGCATCTGAAGACGAGGCGCCAAGAACAAGTGGGCCACGAAACACGGGACCCAATCAAGAAGAGGAGCCTTTTTTAGACGAATTTCAGGTCATGCAGGAGACAAGACAGCGCCCCCCACCTCAGAAAGCAAAAAAATCAACAAAAAAAGGAGGAAAACCAGACGGGGCAGAAGGGGTCGCCCAAGACACTGCACCCATGATGACCCGCAGCAAGGGCAAGAGGGGAAGACGCTAAAGAATGAAAAGACCATAATAAACCTCTCTCAGAGAAAACTCACGACCCATGAGGAAAGGGTACTGAGAAGGGGTATGACTTTCTGTCCGACTGCTAAATTTGACCCTGTGGAGACGAGGATTGATATCTTCAAATTTGTTCGAAAATTAAAACTGGACAAAATCCACGCCAACCGTCCACCATTGGATCCAGCAAAGAACATCGATTCTATGGATGGAACAACTAATGATCTCAGGGACGAAGATCTGTCCCTCCTCCAGATTACACACTCCTTAGCCGGCACTGAAGATCTACCGAGCTCAAGTGAGATTTTCAGGAGGGAAGAAATTACACAAAAACGGGATCCTAGCAATCTCAAGAAAAAATCGAGATTCCTACCTCACGCCACGCATGACGCCATTGATGTCTTCAATGATGCGGTTTTACAGGACCTGGAGAAACTAGCCGCCCAAAAAGTGGAAATCTCAAATAAAAATTCCAACATCTCAAGTATGGAGTGGCAAGCCATAAGATCGCTCAAGGAAGATCACTCAATAGAGATCAAACCCTCAGACAAGGGAGGGAACATAGTTATCTTTGACAAAAACCAATACAAACTGGAGGCCCTCAGACAACTAGAGGATAAAGACTGCTACGAGACGATTAACAAGAAGGAATTCGAACAATGTGTCCTAGAATACCATGGACTTTTGAGAATGTGGCGTGATGATGGTATGTTGAACAAGAATGAATATGACTATCTATATTGTGAACATCCAATCATCCCCACATTTTACCACCTGCCGAAGGTGCATAAAGACATCAAGCACCCCCCAGGAAGACCAATCGTCTCCTCTATTGGCAGTCTTTTGGAAGCAACCTCCAGATTCATTGATAACTACCTCTCTCCATTTGTCAAGGATCTTCCGTCCTTCGTCAGGGACACACAAGATTTCCTGAGGATTATTGATGGAATACACTGGGACACTGAGATGCTATTCATTACTTTGGACGTTGCAAACTTGTACACGTCAATTGGACATCAAGATGGACTCCAAGCTATCGAATGGTTTCTTAAAAAGAAGAACATGCAATTTCATCAACATAATCGCATGTTACTGAGAATGACTGAATTCTGTCTCTTTAACAATATCTTCTTGTTTGCAGGTACATTATACCGCCAAATCAGGGGGACCGCCATGGGCACGTGCTTCGCCCCCAGCTACGCGAACCTCTTCGTGGGCTGGTGGGAGAAGCACGTGGCCTGGGGTGGGACCAACGAGTACTGTCTTGACCATATCATGGTCTGGACAAGGTACATAGACGACCTGTTTGTGGTGTGGCGGGGCGACAGACCCTCGGCTGAGAGGTTTGTGGCAACGCTTAACAACAACAGCCTAAACCTGAGGTTTACCAGCGAAATAAGTGAGAGGTCGGTCCACTACCTAGACTTAGAGGTATTTGCGGCAGGGGGTAGTATACAAACTAAACTCTACCGCAAACCTACAGCAGGGAATGCTGTACTCCACGCTGCCAGTCACCACCCTCAATCTATGGTGAAAAACATCCCATATGGCGAACTATTGCGCATCAAACGGAATTGCTCTGAAACCAGCGATTTCCTAGATGCACAAGAGGCAGCGATATCTAGGTTTCAAGAACGGGGCTACTCCAAATCAGCTTTAGTAGCAGCCTCAAAGAAAGTGGAACAGATAGATAGAAAAGACCTCCTGGTGACCAAGAACAAACAGGCAGAGACAGAATCCTCAACGAAAATGATAACAACTTATAACATGAGATCGAAAGAACTGGTCCAAATCTTTAATAACAACTGGCATATTCTGGCTACAGACAACATCCTGAAGAACAGAATATCGCCTAGACCATTGATCACATATAGACGTTGTCAGTCACTCGGTGACCATTTGACCAGGAGTCACTACACTGAGCCCCCTGCAGCTCCAAGATCCAAACCCATACAAGGTTTTTATCCTTGCATGCATTGCAAAGCGTGCAAGTATAGCCAAAAGAAGATCAAGTATGAGGGCAGACCGAAAGACCCACGACCAACCAGGAATATCACGAAATTCCTGAATTGCAACTCGGAATTCGTTGTATACATACTGGTTTGTCCGTGCTCCAAGAGATACGTTGGTAGTACCATCAATCCAGCGAAGAAACGTATCTTGGAGCACATGCGTGCCATCACAAACAGGGATAAGAACTATCCGGTGGCACGCCATTTCGAGACCCACCATAACAGCAACAGAGATCTCTTGTCATTCTATTTAATAGACCAACTAGGGAGACAGGAGAGAGGTGGTGACAAGATCAGAACCCTCAGGGCTATGGAATCCAAATACATCATAGACCTCCAAATGATGAAACCGACAGGTCTTAATAACGATGAGGAACTTTGGGTTCACTTGGATTGATCAGACGGGGAATCTTTGTTTCAAGTAATTTATGCAACTTCTGTAGAATATATATGTTAACATCTTTTGCCTCCACAACCCCTGCATAAAGTTTATATGTCACCAATATACTTCTATCAGGGAGTCACTTGCCCATACAGGGCTAGATGTATAAAAACAGAAAACAAATAGGCCCATTCAGGGCATTAGAACAACTTTAGGACTCACTCACCTGTATTACACAACATGTAAGAGAAAGACCACATGTACAGGATGCACTTGGATATATGATTGTGCAAAAGAAGGTTAAATCACAACTATATTTCCCTTCAATGAATTAAGTGTCTGCCCCCAATTTATCATCTCGCGGGGGACACGCTATGATATTTATTGTCAAATTCAAAAGTACCACCATACATATACATTTATAATGATTCGATGCATTACTGTACATATTATGATTCCAATGGTCGAAAATGTTTTCTCTTTAATTTGTTTGTGAGCCTAAGAATGTTTAAATTCATTACGAGGGAAGCTGTTTGCCCTCTTGTTTTTTTAATGCACGAGCACTTTATTGATCGCCATTTCTCCCAAGTTGCATAGAAAAGCAGTAAGCATTTGCACCTTACAATATGTCTGCCGCTATTTTTTCAAGTAATGTTGGGCTTAGTCCTCTTTCTATTGTGGTTAGAGTTGGAGTTTAAATGGCGATTTTTTATCATTCACAATTGACACTGAGGAAGCCGTTTCACGGCGAAACGCGTTTGTCTTTTGGTTGGGGTGACGGGGGTCTGTCAATAAACTAAAAGAAACATCGAGCTCTGAGTGCCGTCTGCTTTCTGGAGTACGAGCGAGCGTGCAGCGATATATATATATATATATATATATATATATATTCAATGAAAAAACCATTGGTTTTAGGCCATATATAGTTAGGGATTTGCATTTACAAAACCTTATTTTACTCGCATAAAACCATTGAAATTCCATATATAGTTATAAGCGCTAACTATATATCGCGCACCCGCAATCCACTGCTGATGATGTCACATATTACATCATTCATGACATGGTTAGTGACATCACTGATGACATCACTGATGACATCTCAAATGACATCACTGATGACAACATCCAGTGACTGTATGTTTCTGTAAAGTTAAAATATGTCTTATATATTGAAGAATGAGTGGATGTATAAGTGTCTGGATGAAGGATTTAGTAGGTGCATGACTGACTGTATGAGTGAGTGATTAAATGTGTCTCACTGAGTGCATGGGTTAGTGACTAAACTGTTTTAATTTGTGCATCATTTTATCTGTTGTTCTACAAACTGCTGCATATGTTGATCAGTAGCTATATGAGTAACTGTATGGGTTATTCATTGGTTGTCCAAGTATTTGTATGGGAAACTGAGTGTGTGTGTATGGGTGGCTGGGAGGTGTGTGACTCTGTACATAGATGTGTGAGTAGTTGATTCACTATATGTATGGGTTCAAAAGTGTATGTGGAAACAGCTGTATGGGCGGTTGACTGTGCATGAGTGTATTAGTGAGTGAATGGATATCTCAGTGCTACATGTCAAAGTAAGTACATATGTAAAACACAGTACATGTGAGAGTTGACATCTATAAATAACTGTGCATAAGAGCCAGTGAATGTGTGAGTGGCTGTATGGATCATTATGAACATGTATCAGGGATTGTATAAGAGAGTAAAGTAAATATGTGTTAGTATATGTTTGAATAAGTAAGGTGTGTATAACTGTATAGTTGAGAAAATGGAGGTGTGATTGATTCTTTGCATGACTGACTAGGTGTGTGAGTAACTCCATGGATGAGTGACAGTCTGTGAGTGTCTGTTTACACTGATTGTATCTAAGGTTATATTAGAGTCTGAAGAGGTTCATCGTATTATCACATGAATGATATCATCAGTGATTTTATCAGTCATGTCAAATGAGATGTTTTCAGTAATGTCATTTGAGATGTCATCAGTGATGTCATCAGTGATGTCACTAACCATGTCATGAATGATGTAATATGTGACATCATCAGCAGTGGATTGCGGGTGCGCGATATATAGTTAGCGCTTATAACTATATATGGAATTTCAATGGTTTTATGCGAGTAAAATAAGGTTTTGTAAATGCAAATCCCTAACTATATATGGCCTAAAACCAATGGTTTTTTCATTGAATTTTCAAGGTTTTGTAAATGCAAATTCCTAACTATATATCCACTATAACCTATGGTTTTTTCTGTGAATTTCATTGGTTTTTTAATAGCAAATATGAAAAGCTTTAAAATGTCAAGTACGTGATAGATAAAAACATTTTCGTATTTATGCACGCTGATGTGCTTTGAACGCTGCACCCCCCCCTCCCCTCTTTTGTCTTAGTAGTACTCTCTCTTTGCAGATACTGAAGGGTAGTTAACGCAGGCCTTTACCCCCGTTGTAATCTGTCGTGCCTGCTTGTCTCTCCATTTGATTGATTGTTGTCCAAGCATTTACTGTTTTAGAATTGGTTCTCTTTGGATCATTCTCTATTTACAAACAAGCACAAAGTCGCAATACTCTGTTTAGTCTTTGCAGATAGTGAAAAATCGTGTAAAAAAATAAAAGTAATCGAGCAAAATCAGTAGGCCACTAATTGGATCTCTTTTTGACCTCGCTAAAATAGAAATATTAGGAACAACCCTTCATGAGAAATACGAAAATAGTGAGATGAACTGAGCTCCACACCATGAGGGCTGCAAGACAGCTCGGCTCCATCACCCATCCCGCACAAAATAACGACAAACCCTATGCAAATATTAAAAATATAGACAACACACCAGCAAAGAAACAGGGTAAAACATTTTATTAAAAAACTATTTACATAACGTTGGTTTATAAGATGATGTCAGTAGTGGACCGATGTGTGAATAGGTCGAAAGCAGCACAAGGCTCCAAGATCCGGATGGTAACCTCCTGGATGTTGGGTGCCATAGTTCAGAGTTCTGAGTTTGAGCCTTTTTCAATGCCTGTGCTTTGTTGAATCAAAATGGCGGCTTGACACAAAGCTGACTCAAGCGTTGCTACTGATGCTATGCAGACCAAAACTTGTTTTCAGTTTGTACATTTTTCTAGATTTTTCAATCCAAGTTTGGTTGACTTTGTAGAACGATGGCTTCAAATTTTCAACATACGGTGTGGTGGCGCTGACTGGGAGGGGGCGCTTCGCTCCTGCCCCCTCCCCAAGTAAGATTTTCATACGTGAAAGTACGTTAATGGTTTTGGTCCCTGAGTTGCTTCGATGTCACTGCCATTCTCAAATGGCATAAGTTCTGGATGTTGGGTGCCATAGTTAAGAGTTCTGAGCAGTGCTTGTAACACTGTCTGAAGCTTATTTCCACCTACTGCAGCTTCAATATTCTCAAAGTAAGTGAGTGTCGTTTGTGGACCTGACTGCATTAGAAAACAATGTGATATGTTACCTTCCTAAACAGCTTGACGGAGGCCCCTGAGGGGCGGTGTGATGGCCATGGACTCGGAGAAGACGCTTGGCTCCGACACCCTCCCCAAGTCTTATAGCACTGGTGTAGCCTGAGATCGCCCCCGACATAGGCGGCCGGCTCCCGGGGTCCGGCAGAACTTTTTGCCTTTTGATGACTCTTCAATTCTGAACCTTGTCCCACAATCCGTTTGACCTGAAGACACGCTGTAGTGGGGCGCCCCTTTACCGTTTCAGTTGCCATTCCGCCCGCTTTTGCTACACTGTGCCTCTTCCGCCATTCAGCTGTTTACCGCCCGCTCTTGCGACTACAGCGTCTCGCTCATCATGTAGTTGAGTTGCTCCCGCTCTTGCGGTGCAGCGATAGGCGGCTGCCACAGGACTCTCAAAATGGCGGCCGGCTCTTCGGTTTTGGGCCTGGTCCACTAAAATGGCCCTGGGACACCTTTGAACTCGGACGCTTCCCTGATAGGGCTTGGGTCCCATTCTCGAAAAGCGTCCCCTCAGCCGTGAAGATTCTACAAAAGTCTTGGGGGCCTCCGACTCCCACAGGCTTCTGGTGGGGAACGGCTGCCATGATTGCTCGTGGAATGGCCACGACGGAGCTACGAGATGGTAGTGGTCTCATGCTGACGCCAGCTTTAGTCTGAAACATCCAGAAACACTGTAGACTACCAATTCGATCAGTTCCGGTAGCGCCCCAACATGACCCGGAGAGAAGAACTTGCCCTCCCCTCTTTGACTGATGGTTCTTGTTGCCTGTCCCCTCTGTTGTCATTTAACAGAACTTTTTGGACTGCTGAAAGGGGTTGTGTTCCGAACGCTGGTTGGTGGAGACATTTTGACTATATTCTCGACCTACGTTGTCGCGTAATGCGTTATATGACACGCCGCGTTAGCGCACCCGGAAGTGATCCGAGGCGCGGCGCGCAGCGCGTAACGTAAGCATAACAGGTCATGTGACTTGTTAATAAAACTTTTCATTGGTTCATTTTACTTTTGTTAATTTAATGATGAAAAGCTTGATCATATGACCTAAAAATTACGCTTTTTATTGTTTTCGAACAATATTTTTTTTTCAAACATATGTTATAATATTCCAGGCTAATGTACTTTCCCGGAAAATTTACAACTGTCTTGCAAGTAAAATATATTCCTTTTTCGAGAAAAAGGGCGTTTCTTCCTTCCATGACGGAGCCGTTGAGTAAAAGAGATTCGGCCTGCTGTCTTAGTCGCCGATACGCCTGATTATCAGATTCTTATCGATCACTTTATGTTGCAGACATGAAAAACACAACTGCCCTTGACCATTTATCTTTACTGCGTTCCTACATATTATACCTTTTATCCGTCATGTAATTGGACTGCTTTATTTCACTTGCCTTTTACTGATTCGAAAACAGTGACTAAAAGTAAAAACTTTACCAATGTAAATACTACTACCATGTTTTGTTTTAAAAACCTTTATTGTGAAAATGTCAGTATACAAATACGGGCCTATAACCACGTGGGCCGGCCACGGAGCAAACTGAAGTCGTATATGATGAGGAGACATTTACACTGTAGAAGAACGTAACGAGCGGGCCATTAGGTTGCAAGAACAAAGGTGTCTAACAGTTGCGGAATCGGTGGACGTACATTTTGTAATTAAAATACGACAGGGCCACTTACAATAACATTTTCTAGATATACATTTGCGGGCAAGGAGTTACGAGTCCCATTAATACCGGCGCCATTTTGGGCGAGGCCGGGTAGGTCCAAGATATAGTCAAAATGTCTCCACCAACCATCGGCCAGACCAAAACCCCTTTCGGCCCTTTATGCTACAAGATGGTGTCTTCCATTCAGAAAATATTGTTGGCAGCATTTTGAAAGGAAACAGAAACAGCCGTTCTCCTAGTGAGTTTCACATTGTTACATTTAGGAAGAATGTTGAAGAGTAGTATGTGGAAAATCTGAAGCCATTTTTCTACAAACTCTCAATCAGACTTGGATGGAAAAAAAAAAACCTGAAGAATGTACAAACTGAAAACCAATTTTTGTCTGTATAGCATCAACAGTAACGCTTGAGTCAGCTTTGTGTCAAGCCGCCATTTTCATTCAATCAATAGCGTCCCCCTGCACACATTCAGGGACCTGGTCGTGTCTTCAGATGAAACGGATTGTAGGAAAAGAAGCAGAAAGGAAAAGGAAAAAAGTTCCGCCGGACCTCGGGAGCCGGCCGCCTATGTCATGTGCGACCTTTGGCCACACCAGGGCAATAGTGAAGCTGCAGCAGGTGCAAATAAGCTTCAGACAGTCTTACAAGCACTGCTCAGAACTCTCAACTGAGGCACTCAACATCCAGGACTTGCCATTCGGATCTTGGCGCCTTGTGCTGGTTCCGACCTATTCACACATCGGTCCACTACTGACATCACCTCATAAGCCAACGGGGCACCCCACGCCGACTTTCGGCGCAGCATTGTAGGATGGCCACACCAGTGCGGCAACTTGCTGGACACAACATCGGGGCCATCCAGATCTCGGCGCGTTCTACTCACTGTACTGCAAGAGTGACCGCAACTCAGCTGGACACGCCATCTTTCGGCGCAGCATTGTAGGATGGCCACACCAGTGCGGCAATTTGCTGGACACCACCTCGGTGCCATCCCGATCTCGGCGCGTTCGAGTCACTGTACCGCAACAGTGACCGCAACTCAGCTGGACACGCCGTCTTTCAGCGCAGCATTGTAGGATGGCCACACCAGTGCGGCAATTTGCTGGACACCACCTCGGTGCCATCCGGATCTCGGCGCGTTCGAGTCACTGTACCGCAACAGTGACCGCAACTCAGCTGGACACGCCGTCTTTCGGCGCAGCATTGTAGGATGGCCACACCAGTGCGGCAATTTGCTGGACACCACCTCGGTGCCATCCGGATCTCGGCGCGTTGTGCTGCCTTCGGCCTATTCGCACATCGGTCCGCTACTGACGCCGCCTCACGTGCCAACGGATTTTCTACGCTTTTTGTAGCCCTATGCCGCATAACAGGTCATGTGACTTGTTTATAAAACTTTTCATTGGTTCATTTTACTTTTGGTTTCCTAAAGATGGAAGTCTTGGTCATATGACCTAAAAATAACACTTTTCATTGGTTTAGAAAAAAAAATTTTCCCAAACGATGAAAGCCCCACCTTGTTTCTGGATCATTCAGACTGAAGCTGACATCAGACGTCAGCATGAGAGCACCACCATCTCGTGGCTCCGTCGTGGTCATTCCGCGAGCAATCATGGCAGCCGCTCCCCACCGGAAGCCTGCGGGAGTCGGGGGCCCCCAAGACTTTTGTAGAATCTTCACGGCTGAGGGGACGCTTTTCGAGAATGGAGCCCAAGCCCTAGCAGGCAAGCGTCCGAGTTCCAAGGTGTCCCAGGGCCATTTCAGTGGACCAGGCCCAAAACCGAGGAGCCGTCCGCCATTTTAAGAGCCATGTGGCAGCCGCCTATCGCTGCACTGCAAGAGTGGGAGCAACTCAACAACATGGTGAGCGAGACGCTGTAGCCGCAAGAGCGGGCGCAACTCAGCTAGATGGCCGCCACCTGGGGAGGCCCTTTCACGCCGCCTCCCCCACGGCCCCCCCCCCACCGGGCCGCCGCACGCCAATTTTCGGAGCAGCATTGTAGGATACCAAAACCAGTGCAGCAGTTTACTGGACATCACCTGGGTGCCTGTCGTACATGTTGTGTCAGCCATGGGACACTGGACACAGTCCCATCAACATCTCAACGCGTTCTGCTGCCTTGGGACTATTCGCACAACAGACCGCTACTGACGAGGCCTCCCCCCGCACCACCCGGGACGCCCCACGCTGTTTTTCTGTGCTGCATTGTAGGATCCCAAAACCAGTGCGGCACCTAGGCGACATCACCTGGGTGCCGTCCAGAACTCTGCACGTTGTGCTGCCTTGGGACTATTCGCACAAAAGACAGCTTCTAACCATTGTTGCTTTTTGAGTTGAAAAATGTTTAAATGTTTTTAGTTTTTGTTCCGTTCATTATAGTTAAAAGTTAATAAAGTTTTATAATCTTACTTTGTTGGAGTGTTATCTATTTTTTTTAAAACGGGTGAATAGGGCCTTGAATCGGGTTATTGTCATGTGTGGGCTTTGGAAGTGTGCTGCTGCAGGATCGGACATTTCAAACTCAAATGCACGTTCTTTTTCTTACCTTTCCGAAGCATGGAGCGCAATAGCAGGCAGAGAAAGGGTGATGCACGTGTTGAACACTACCTGACCTGGCAAGTTGCTGGCAGTGCCCCCCCGCCCGCTCCTGAAAGAGAGCACACACACACCGCCGCCCCGAGTACTTCACAAATCTTTAAAAGACCATGCGCTTGTTCATGAGGCTTAAATGGTTTATCACCTCTTCTAGAACCCCTGCATCGACCCTCTGACGTTTCCTGGAAAAATTACCATGTAACACAATACCAAGCCCTGTCAGCTGAAACCCCCAAGGAATCGTGGGGCATATTATCAAGGGGGTTTATCTCCGCTTTTTTGGCTTTAAAAGCCATGAAAGCGGAGATAAAATTATCTCCCTATTACCAAGCTGTCGCTAACACCAGTTAGTGACAGCTAAAAGGAGATAGCGACCATCTTGGGCCCCGCTTTGCATGTCAGTGATACTTATCACTAATAACATGCAAAGTGGCGTGCCAAGATGTTAGCGACTGGAAACAGTCCCTAACATCGCTTTCTCCTATTACCAACTTTTGGAGATATTCGCGCTAAGCGCGAATATCTCCAAAATCTAACACCTGCCCTGAGCAGTTCTTAGCCATGTTATCCAATGGGAGGTGGATAACATGGCTAAGAGCATTTGCTCGATAATACATGAATATCGCTGACTTTTCTGCGATAATAGCAAGGTTTATCTGCGATAAAAATCGCCGATGTGCGGCGATAATTTTTGTCTCTAAACAAGTTAGAGACAAAAATTATCGCTAGTTGTTCGTAATATGCCCCCGGGTTTTTGCTTGCAGAAATCGGGAGGCGGGAGACTAGCACTGAAATCAGTAGTCACACGCCTGAATCGGGAGGGTTGGCATGTCTGAATTCTCTACAGCTGGGGCCATAAACTACATCCGCAGGGGTAGGTGATAGCCTGGGACCAGCCTGGCATCTAAAATGGCTGCCGTGCACGACAAAATTGTGGCATTGGAAAAACGGCAAGATGGCGCAGCCGCTGGAAGAGATGTATCAACATATATCAGCCTCCTCAGCCACCCTCAGGAAACATAGGGGATTAGGATACGTCTCCCGCACCCCCTTATACCTAGTAATTTAATTAACGAAGCACAAAATGGCGAATTCCCGTTTCGCTACCAGTTTGCGGCCCAGTTCGCGGCCCGTGAAGCGCTTCTACCGTGAAAAATCATTTTTTTTTTCTTTTCCCCACGGGACCCTTTAATAACCCCAACAACATTCCTAGGGGGTCAAGAGGGGGATACCTTGCCCCCTTTCATTAAATTCCCCCTTTGTTTTTCACCTCTTCTTCTCTCTCGATCCTACCGAGAGACAAGATGGCGGCCGCTCCGGACTGTCACGCAGCAAAAAAAAAAAAAGCTCACGCACAGCCGCTGGAAGAGATGTATCAACATATATCAGCCTCCTCAGCCACCCTCAGGAAACATAGGGGATTAGGATACGTCTCCCGCACCCCCTTATACCTAGTAGTTTAATTAACGAAGCACAAAATGGCGAATTCCCGTTTCGCTACCAGTTTGCGGCCCAGTTCGCGGCCCGTGAAGCGCTTCTACCGTGAAAAATCATTTTTTTTTTCTTTTCCCCACGGGACCCTTTAATAACCCCAACAACATTCCTAGGGGGTCAAGAGGGGGATACCTTGCCCCCTTTCATTAAATTCCCCCTTCGTTTTTCACCTCTTCTTCTCTCTCGATCCTACCGAGAGACAAGATGGCGGCCGCTCCGGACTGTTTAGAATGTTGACAGACACCGGAGAGCCAATCAGCTTTCTGCGCGCAAAGTTCCGAAACGCGAAAAGTAAGCGGACCGGATCGCTGCCTGGAGCGCTGTTACAGATATATATCTTGATTTAAACGTTAATTTCTCAAAATCCACTGAAGCACATATATTGAGACCTAGCAAAGGCACATCGGGCTAACAGTCCCTACAATTTTGCCAAGTTTCGTGCAAATCCATTCAGCCGTTCGAGCTAAAAGTGAGTCCAACCGCCCTATGGAAAACTCAATGTAAAAAATGCATTTTGGGACCCCCCTTTTTTCTCAGCCCCCCCTTGACGAAACCCCACCAAATTTTCAGGGGCTGCTCAGAAACAAAATGTGCCATTTTCCTGAAAATTTCAGCCGATTCCGTCCACAAACGCCAAAGTTATTAGACATAGAATTTTCAAAAATCCCATAGGGAAAAAATCCTAACTATATATACCTACTGGCGAGACGCCAGTAGGTTATATATATATATATATATATATATATATATATATATATATATATATATTTATATATATATATATATATGCTGATATATATATCAGCAACAAGAGGTCACTCCTGAATCACCAATGTCTCAGCGACCACACAAGGAAAGACCAACGAATCCCAAATTGCTGGCAAAAGGTAATTTATTTTGAGAAGGTTACAGCAGCGTGGCAGATGACGCTTTTCGGGCGGTTGCCCTTGTTCACATCAAAAATATTTCCCATAATGCCCTCTTTTTAACCTAGTTTGTATGCACCATGTGACAAAAAATAAAAACAAACCAAATACTTATAGGTCTAAGTCACCACACATTCGTCCGGGAATTGTGTTTGCCATTTCCTTATTAGAAGTCAGTACATTAATCACAGTCATTTATGGTTGACAACAATTTGTTTGATACCTGCATAAATGCATGTTTGTATACATTGTTCCAAGATAGCAACTATAAAGTGCGTTATGCTTGTGCTATTGCGCATGTGCAAACTGCAAATAAATACATTGCAATTTCAAAATTACTAGGAAATCCAACCAAACGGGGGTTTGCTGTACTGTTCCTAAAGAAGTCAGAGGTAGGAAAGTTCTTGCTGGCGTGACCAAGTAGAAGGGAAAGAAGGGGATACTATTAGTACCCTGGGGAATCCATTATGTTGGACATATTTGCCTCACACACCCCGAGGAGTGTCATGCTTCATCATCGGCAGTTGCTCCTCGTCGGGGAGGCGGTGCAATCCCCGACGGGCACACCTCAGAGAGGGGCTCTTTGGCGGAGATCTTTTTTCCAACTGCCTGTAGGTGAAGTGGGGGTATATGGGCAGGGAGTTGTGTACCTATGGTAAGGCAGCTAAAATGTAGATAGGGGTACCGGAACGGACTTTATTCAGGGGGTCCCCTAGCTACGGTTAAAAAGTGAAACTAGTCCCCTAGGTGTCAACCAATTATGTTGTGTTACCCTAGAAGATACTAGTGGTGCATGTGGTCAACATGTTTCTCGCTCATGGTATATTTACCGCGATTCTTCAGGACCAAAGTGAAGACAACAACATGCTTGTGTCATATGTGTTGGAATGGTTTACCTTCGTGGATCCTCCTATGTCTATGTCTGGAGGAATGATAAGGAAACAACAATTAAACAAAATTGCCAGTCACAATATTGCCAGGAAGAACATATAGTGACATGCTGGTGGTTTTGGTGCATGCCAAGTGTATTGAGCGTGCAATGCAGAACTGTGAAGTACACGCTCTAACTGTGACTTATACTGTGGAAAGTGCAGGTGAATATTTAAAAACAAAGGTGTAAATATACAGGATTAAAAATGCAGCATTCATAGATCACAAAAACCTGCCTGTGGTATATCAGATATGGTGCAGGGTTTTCAAAAGAGGACACCACTATGTAAAATGCAAGGCATGACAGCACATTATCACTGTGATCTTTAAAACCAGTCAAAAGGAACATTTCAACATAGCCCTACTCACCTAATGATCAGAACCTAGAGGCCACATGAGTGTTCGGCAGGGGCTGAATCACAACTCTAAGCACAGTGTGTTGCTGAAGTAAGGGGAGGTAAAAGTAATCAAAAGGCGGTGATTAGCAGTAAAGTATAACGCATCCCTGCAAAAACAGGGCTCAAAGTATGTTATGGCGCTAAAGTCTGTTATGGCGCTAAGCCTACTCGTTCTCAGCCAAGCGTTAAGCGCTCTCACCTGTAGTCTGTTGCGTTCTGGGTCTTTCACCTACCCCTCCCCGCCGAGCTCGAGTAGATGTGTGAGCTCGGCGGCGGGGATTATTTCAATAGCACTGCCGGGTCGGTGTGACGCGTTAGGCACCCGCCCATAGCCCTAGGTCACGTGTGCGCGCCCGGGAGCGTCGCCGCCATCTTGTAATGGTGTGATGGACGCGGTTAAGGCTAATGCCCTGTGCAGTCGCCCCGTTTCTAATACCACGGAGGCTTTACTAATTAGGTGCCCGGGAACTTGGAACCGTTTATTGGACAGGCGTGTCCGTCAGGCCCATAGTCGCTCGTTGTGGGGTTCACAAGTGGTGAAGACCGATTTTATAGAACAGATTTAAAAACCCAATTGTCAATGGCGGCCATGGTTGAAAGAGGTCCCTAGGGGGTGTCAGTGTGACTAAGGGAGATATGAACTAAGTTTACATACCCTTGTAAAGAGATCTGGGTGCATAAGTAGTGTAAACCCTGACAAAGTCTGATGGTGAGTGGTGGCCATGTTGGAACAGGTCCCTTGTGGTGTGGGATAGGGGGTTAGTTAATAATGATGTACGAGTGCCAATGTGGGCTGATCATGCCCACTGGATGTCCTGATGTATAGGACTAGCCATAACTAACCGTAGGTCTCTAGAAACCGGATCTGGTCACCTAATGTAGGGGTTCGTGAGTACCCTGGGATTAGTGGTGTTGCTTGCAGGGTAAGGAGTGTAGTGAGACCATGTACAAACCCAAATTCAGAACTCATGTTTTTGGAGTGCATCAGATCGCCATCACTGTTGGGTGGACATTCGGGATGGTGGGGTTCATAGTGAATGCCAGGGAATGTCTTCGTTGAGGCCATATTGGTCAGAAGACAACCGATGCACCCATCTCTGTTCCTTTCTGAATAGTGTTGTCTTTGGGCAGTTAGGACTGGATTCCAGAACTACCCACTTCATTGAATTCTCATCGTGGTTTGCTTCCACATAATGCTTACACATTTTGGTGTGGGTCTTTCTGCAGCGAAAGTTGCTGCGATGTTCTATGATTCGAGTCTTAATCGGGCGTGTTGTCATACCTATGTATTGCAGGTTACATGGGCATAAAAGCAGGTATATACAGTGGGATGTGTTGCAGTTGGTGTGTTGCCTTATTTCCCATTTGAAGGTGTCTGAAAGTTGTATAGTTTTGAGGGTCAGGGAATACCGGCAGACACCACACATTCCGCAGGGATAGTGCCCCGTCACTGGGGGTAGGTCCCATAAAGTTCTTTGGCTTGCTTTCCTAGTTTGTTTAGGCCTAGTGCTGATCAAGATATCTTTCAGGTTTTGTGATCTTTTGAAAGCAAACCTAGGTTCCTCCAGTGACATGTCACCTGTGTTGAGTATGCCCCAGTGATGTTTAATCGTACTCCTGATTTTGTTGGACAAGGGGGTAAAGGTGGTCACACATGTGATAGGTTGGTTCTCAGTAGGGACCCTCTCCCGCCTTTCCAGTAGGGCTTCTCTATTGTTGTTTCTGGCACGTTTACATGCTTTTCGTACATCACTCTTAGGGTAACCCCTATCCAGAAGGTTCCTAGAGAGCAAAGCAGATTCTTTCTTGTAATCAGCCACTGCGCTACAATTACGCCTAATTCGTAGGAATTGGCCAAATGGTAGATTGGTGCGTAGGGCCTTAGGATGGTGACTCGTGTAATGCAGAAGGCTGTTGCGATCTGTGGGTTTACGATACATAGTTGTTTTAATGGAACCCGCTTCCAATTTGATCGTTAAGTCAAGGAAAGCGATTTCATGGGGTGAGGCTGTCATGGTGAAATGTAGGTGAGGGTTGAGAGTGTTGACCCAAACCAGGAACCCTTCATAAGTGGTTGGTGGACCGCTCCATAGGATGAGAATGTCGTCTATGAAGCGTTTCCACATTCTGATGTTATTACGGAATGGATTGGACTCATGGTGTATGTGAGTCTCTTCAAATTTTGCCATATACAGACAGGCCACCGAGGGGGCAAAGGTACTGCCCATAGAGGTCCCCTGGGTTTGATGGTAAAACTTGCCTCTGTATTCAAAATAATTTTCGGTCAAGGCTAGTGTTGCGCACTCCATGATGAAGGTTTGGGGAGTGTTGGAGCTCCACACTTCTTGTCCCAGTCTTTCTTCAATTACCTCAAGCGTAGCCCTCTGGGGGATGTTCGTATAGAGTGCTTCGACATCCAGGGTGATTAGAAGGTCAATCTCTCCTGTTACCTGGACAGAGTCCAGTATCCTGAGGACATCTGTCGTATCCTGAATGTAGGAGGGGATGCTTTTTACCAGGGGTTGCAGGAAGTGGTCGCAAAACTGAGACAGGGGCTCCAGCACTGAGTCAATCCCTGAAACAATTGGCCTCCCTGGTACTGGTCTGGTGGCTTTATGGATCTTGGGTAGAATGTAGAAGTATGGTACCCTAGGGTCCTTTTTCATGAGAAATTCTGCCTCTTTCTTACTGATCCATTGATCACATTCAGCACCGGACACCAGGCTTGTGATCCTGGTCTGTAAACGTGTAGTTGGGTCATCAGTGATCGGAGTATAGTATCTCTGGTCACTCAGCTGTCTTGTGCACTCTAACTCATAGTCCACTGTGTTCATGAGTACTGTGGCACCCCCTTTATCGGCTTGCTTAATTGTGATTGAGGAATCATCTGCCAATGACTTCAGTATTGCCAACTCATTCTTGGAGATGTTGCAAAATGGGGTCTGCCGGTCAAGTTTGTTAATGTCTTTCAACACTGCCTGCTCAAACGTTAGTACTTCGTTAGGTATCATACCGTTATGCGGTGTGAAGGTAGAGGGATTATGGAGTCCAGAGTCTTCCGAGTGCTCACTGGGTTTTCCTTCAAAAAACGCTCTTAATCTAATTCTTCTAAAGAAGGCTTTGAGTTCTCTTGTTTGTTGGAACTGGTCGATCCTCGGAGTAGGGACGAAGCCCAGGCCTTTTTGTAGGACTTCTTCCTCTCTTTGGGTAAGGTTGCGGTCTGAAAGGTTAACTACCAGACTCACTGTTGTCCTGATCGGCTCGTGCTCCTCGTGTCCATCCCTTGGGGGCGTGTGTCCTCCCATTGTACCCTTTTCTCTGCTGTATTGCCTCTTTTTCGCCCTCGCCCTCTGCCCCAACCTCTGCCTAAAAAAGGTGGGTGTGATGGGTTCTGGGGCGGATAGAACGCAGGGTACTGTGGGCCGAAAGGTGGTTGGAAGTGGGGGAATTGCGGGTACTGCCAAAGTGGGGGGCATACAGGTTGCCCCTGATTTTGGTAATTGGGCCCCTTTTTTAGGCAGAGGTTGGGGCAGAGGGCGAGGGCGAAAAAGAGGCAATACAGCAGAGAAAAGGGTACAATGGGAGGACACACGCCCCCAAGGGATGGACACGAGGAGCACGAGCCGATCAGGACAACAGTGAGTCTGGTAGTTAACCTTTCAGACCGCAACCTTACCCAAAGAGAGGAAGAAGTCCTACAAAAAGGCCTGGGCTTCGTCCCTACTCCGAGGATCGACCAGTTCCAACAAACAAGAGAACTCAAAGCCTTCTTTAGAAGAATTAGATTAAGAGCGTTTTTTGAAGGAAAACCCAGTGAGCACTCGGAAGACTCTGGACTCCATAATCCCTCTACCTTCACACCGCATAACGGTATGATACCTAACGAAGTACTAACGTTTGAGCAGGCAGTGTTGAAAGACATTAACAAACTTGACCGGCAGACCCCATTTTGCAACATCTCCAAGAATGAGTTGGCAATACTGAAGTCATTGGCAGATGATTCCTCAATCACAATTAAGCAAGCCGATAAAGGGGGTGCCACAGTACTCATGAACACAGTGGACTATGAGTTAGAGTGCACAAGACAGCTGAGTGACCAGAGATACTATACTCCGATCACTGATGACCCAACTACACGTTTACAGACCAGGATCACAAGCCTGGTGTCCGGTGCTGAATGTGATCAGGGCTCAAAGAGGGAGGGGACGGGGACAACACAACTTCCCCAATTACCAAAATCAGGGGCAACCTGTATGCCCCCCACTTTGGCAGTACCCGCAATTCCCCCACTTCCAACCACCTTTCGGCCCACAGTACCCTGCGTTCTATCCGCCCCAGAACCCATCACACCCACCTTTTTTAGGCAGAGGTTGGGGCAGAGGGCGAGGGCGAAAAAGAGGCAATACAGCAGAGAAAAGGGTACAATGGGAGGACACACGCCCCCAAGGGATGGACACGAGGAGCACGAGCCGATCAGGACAACAGTGAGTCTGGTAGTTAACCTTTCAGACCGCAACCTTACCCAAAGAGAGGAAGAAGTCCTACAAAAAGGCCTGGGCTTCGTCCCTACTCCGAGGATCGACCAGTTCCAACAAACAAGAGAACTCAAAGCCTTCTTTAGAAGAATTAGATTAAGAGCGTTTTTTGAAGGAAAACCCAGTGAGCACTCGGAAGACTCTGGACTCCATAATCCCTCTACCTTCACACCGCATAACGGTATGATACCTAACGAAGTACTAACGTTTGAGCAGGCAGTGTTGAAAGACATTAACAAACTTGACCGGCAGACCCCATTTTGCAACATCTCCAAGAATGAGTTGGCAATACTGAAGTCATTGGCAGATGATTCCTCAATCACAATTAAGCAAGCCGATAAAGGGGGTGCCACAGTACTCATGAACACAGTGGACTATGAGTTAGAGTGCACAAGACAGCTGAGTGACCAGAGATACTATACTCCGATCACTGATGACCCAACTACACGTTTACAGACCAGGATCACAAGCCTGGTGTCCGGTGCTGAATGTGATCAATGGATCAGTAAGAAAGAGGCAGAATTTCTCATGAAAAAGGACCCTAGGGTACCATACTTCTACATTCTACCCAAGATCCATAAAGCCACCAGACCAGTACCAGGGAGGCCAATTGTTTCAGGGATTGACTCAGTGCTGGAGCCCCTGTCTCAGTTTTGCGACCACTTCCTGCAACCCCTGGTAAAAAGCATCCCCTCCTACATTCAGGATACGACAGATGTCCTCAGGATACTGGACTCTGTCCAGGTAACAGGAGAGATTGACCTTCTAATCACCCTGGATGTCGAAGCACTCTATACGAACATCCCCCAGAGGGCTACGCTTGAGGTAATTGAAGAAAGACTGGGACAAGAAGTGTGGAGCTCCAACACTCCCCAAACCTTCATCATGGAGTGCGCAACACTAGCCTTGACCGAAAATTATTTTGAATACAGAGGCAAGTTTTACCATCAAACCCAGGGGACCTCTATGGGCAGTACCTTTGCCCCCTCGGTGGCCTGTCTGTATATGGCAAAATTTGAAGAGACTCACATACACCATGAGTCCAATCCATTCCGTAATAACATCAGAATGTGGAAACGCTTCATAGACGACATTCTCATCCTATGGAGCGGTCCACCAACCACTTATGAAGGGTTCCTGGTTTGGGTCAACACTCTCAACCCTCACCTACATTTCACCATGACAGCCTCACCCCATGAAATCGCTTTCCTTGACTTAACGATCAAATTGGAAGCGGGTTCCATTAAAACAACTATGTATCGTAAACCCACAGATCGCAACAGCCTTCTGCATTACACGAGTCACCATCCTAAGGCCCTACGCACCAATCTACCATTTGGCCAATTCCTACGAATTAGGCGTAATTGTAGCGCAGTGGCTGATTACAAGAAAGAATCTGCTTTGCTCTCTAGGAACCTTCTGGATAGGGGTTACCCTAAGAGTGATGTACGAAAAGCATGTAAACGTGCCAGAAACAACAATAGAGAAGCCCTACTGGAAAGGCGGGAGAGGGTCCCTACTGAGAACCAACCTATCACATGTGTGACCACCTTTACCCCCTTGTCCAACAAAATCAGGAGTACGATTAAACATCACTGGGGCATACTCAACACAGGTGACATGTCACTGGAGGAACCTAGGTTTGCTTTCAAAAGATCACAAAACCTGAAAGATATCTTGATCAGCACTAGGCCTAAACAAACTAGGAAAGCAAGCCAAAGAACTTTATGGGACCTACCCCCAGTGACGGGGCACTATCCCTGCGGAATGTGTGGTGTCTGCCGGTATTCCCTGACCCTCAAAACTATACAACTTTCAGACACCTTCAAATGGGAAATAAGGCAACACACCAACTGCAACACATCCCACTGTATATACCTGCTTTTATGCCCATGTAACCTGCAATACATAGGTATGACAACACGCCCGATTAAGACTCGAATCATAGAACATCGCAGCAACTTTCGCTGCAGAAAGACCCACACCAAAATGTGTAAGCATTATGTGGAAGCAAACCACGATGAGAATTCAATGAAGTGGGTAGTTCTGGAATCCAGTCCTAACTGCCCAAAGACAACACTATTCAGAAAGGAACAGAGATGGGTGCATCGGTTGTCTTCTGACCAATATGGCCTCAACGAAGACATTCCCTGGCATTCACTATGAACCCCACCATCCCGAATGTCCACCCAACAGTGATGGCGATCTGATGCACTCCAAAAACATGAGTTCTGAATTTGGGTTTGTACATGGTCTCACTACACTCCTTACCCTGCAAGCAACACCACTAATCCCAGGGTACTCACGAACCCCTACATTAGGTGACCAGATCCGGTTTCTAGAGACCTACGGTTAGTTATGGCTAGTCCTATACATCAGGACATCCAGTGGGCATGATCAGCCCACATTGGCACTCGTACATCATTATTAACTAACCCCCTATCCCACACCACAAGGGACCTGTTCCAACATGGCCACCACTCACCATCAGACTTTGTCAGGGTTTACACTACTTATGCACCCAGATCTCTTTACAAGGGTATGTAAACTTAGTTCATATCTCCCTTAGTCACACTGACACCCCCTAGGGACCTCTTTCAACCATGGCCGCCATTGACAATTGGGTTTTTAAATCTGTTCTATAAAATCGGTCTTCACCACTTGTGAACCCCACAACGAGCGACTATGGGCCTGACGGACACGCCTGTCCAATAAACGGTTCCAAGTTCCCGGGCACCTAATTAGTAAAGCCTCCGTGGTATTAGAAACGGGGCGACTGCACAGGGCATTAGCCTTAACCGCGTCCATCACACCATTACAAGATGGCGGCGACGCTCCCGGGCGCGCACACGTGACCTAGGGCTATGGGCGGGTGCCTAACGCGTCACACCGACCCGGCAGTGCTATTGAAATAATCCCCGCCGCCGAGCTCACACATCTACTCGAGCTCGGCGGGGAGGGGTAGGTGAAAGACCCAGAACGCAACAGACTACAGGTGAGAGCGCTTAACGCTTGGCTGAGAACGAGTAGGCTTAGCGCCATAACAGACTTTAGCGCCATAACATACTTTGAGCCCTGTTTTTGCAGGGATGCGTTATACTTTACTGCTAATCACCGCCTTTTGATTACTTTTACCTCCCCTTACTTCAGCAACACACTGTGCTTAGAGTTGTGATTCAGCCCCTGCCGAACACTCATGTGGCCTCTAGGTTCTGATCATTAGGTGAGTAGGGCTATGTTGAAATGTTCCTTTTGACTGGTTTTAAAGATCACAGTGATAATGTGCTGTCATGCCTTGCATTTTACATAGTGGTGTCCTCTTTTGAAAACCCTGCACCATATCTGATATACCACAGGCAGGTTTTTGTGATCTATGAATGCTGCATTTTTAATCCTGTATATTTACACCTTTGTTTTTAAATATTCACCTGCACTTTCCACAGTATAAGTCACAGTTAGAGCGTGTACTTCACAGTTCTGCATTGCACGCTCAATACACTTGGCATGCACCAAAACCACCAGCATGTCACTATATGTTCTTCCTGGCAATATTGTGACTGGCAATTTTGTTTAATTGTTGTTTCCTTATCATTCCTCCAGACATAGACATAGGAGGATCCACGAAGGTAAACCATTCCAACACATATGACACAAGCATGTTGTTGTCTTCACTTTGGTCCTGAAGAATCGCGGTAAATATACCATGAGCGAGAAACATGTTGACCACATGCACCACTAGTATCTTCTAGGGTAACACAACATAATTGGTTGACACCTAGGGGACTAGTTTCACTTTTTAACCGTAGCTAGGGGACCCCCTGAATAAAGTCCGTTCCGGTACCCCTATCTACATTTTAGCTGCCTTACCATAGGTACACAACTCCCTGCCCATATACCCCCACTTCACCTACAGGCAGTTGGAAAAAAGATCTCCGCCAAAGAGCCCCTCTCTGAGGTGTGCCCGTCGGGGATTGCACCGCCTCCCCGACGAGGAGCAACTGCCGATGATGAAGCATGACACTCCTCGGGGTGTGTGAGGCAAATATGTCCAACATAATGGATTCCCCAGGGTACTAATAGTATCCCCTTCTTTCCCTTCTACTTGGTCACGCCAGCAAGAACTTTCCTACCTCTGACTTCTTTAGGAACAGTACAGCAAACCCCCGTTTGGTTGGATTTCCTAGTACCTTGTACAGACACTAAGCTGTTACTGGACCTTCCACTATGTTTAGTGGTAAATAGTGTCCCTTGCCTCCCTCCTTCTTTGGAATCAATTTCAAAATTACACCATGTTTAATATATACATAGATATAAAAAAAGTTTCAATAAATATGCATACATAAATCACTATACATATTAATTCATAGTTAAAAAGTAATCCTGTACATACTTAAAAACCCTATATGTTAAATATAAATATTGTATTCAGATTGTGAGGCCAGTGGACCACTGGTCCCATCCTTGTATGCACACTGTATTTCCTCTAGTAAGACAGAGGATTCACACTTTTTTTTACTGTGGTTAAATGACTTGTTTATTCATCAAAGTTTCCAGAAATTGTCTCCACATTAAATAAATGATATTCTTTTTTCAGTTCATTATCATCATATAACACAATCCTTTATATACATCCAATGCATTTCGGGGCTATTGTATACCCCTTCATCAGGGAAAGGACACTATAATCAAAAAACAAAAGTAAACAACCTGTCAGTCATATCGTGTTTGTCATGGGTTTGTTCAGTGAGTGGGGGAGGGGAGGGGCAGGGTGGGAAAGAAGGGGAAGCTAAAAAACGTTATGTGGTGGGACTGGGTGTCGTTTTGTGGGATCACCTTAACAAAGCCAAAAGCCCGTGAGAAAAGTCAACCGTGTTGAAACATATCTTACGTGTGTCACGTTTTCCGTTTAACCTTGCTCTGTAAGTACAAAGTTATAAAGAGCGTGTTACCGAGGTTGCGCATTAAGAAGCGGGTTGACTCATAAAGTGAATACCAAAATTGTACTGGGGTTGTTAAACTAACCTGAAAGGTAGTGGCGAGGTTCGTGCCGATCCGTTTGTGTACGCCGGTCAGGACGGAGACGCCTCTGGCCGCGTTTCATCGATTTCAAAAAGTCGCGGTCACGTGATTGATAAAAAGTGAAAATAGACTCATGTGGAATTAAAGGGGCAAGATAACGTAAATATGATGAGTGTTACGTTGCGAAATAGAGTGAGGTGAAATTCCCAAAACAAGATGAATCTATGTGTGTCAATGTGGCAAAAAGATATATAAAGGAGAATATATTCGGGAATGGGTATGTCTAAGGGTAACGTATGGGGTATGGGGGTGTGAGATGGTATTGCACGATTGACAATGTGTATGGTAACCAATGATTACTAATACTAAATGCACATGATAGCTAAACGCAAAATATATATTATCATGAATTCACGCAGGAATTACTTGATCGGTCCAAGAGCAACCTTATAGGTAACAAGAGAGTTCAATTCTGTCATTTAAGCCAAATGGCTTCTGTGTTGAAAGTTTTTGGATCCAAGTGTTTTCCCTTTGAAATAGAAATTTAGTATTGTCTCTACCTTCAATTTTCGGAATCATTTCCAATATGGTGAACTTCATTTGGGAAATATTGTGGTTTTCTTTATGAAAGTGTGCTGCTATTGAAGATTTGATGTTTTTGAGACGGATATTAGATTTATGTTCAATAAGTCTTGTTTTGATCTTGCGTTCCGTCTTGCCTATGTACAGTTTGCCACATGGGCATTTTAAGGCGTAGATGACATTGCTGGTATCACATGTGGCATTGACCTTAATACCTTAAGCCCTCTATACCTATGCTGGTATAGAGGGCTTCGATATCTAACGTAACCAATATACAATCCTCTGACCAAGCAATGTTTTTTAACTTTTGTAGGAAGTGGCCCGTGTCCCTTATGTAGGTAGGCAGATTAGTGACGAGAGACTGTAAAAAATAGTCAGTATACTGTGCTAGGTGTTCCATCACACTGTCTATAGCAGAAATGATCGGTCTTCCCGGAACAGGAGACCTGCATTTATGTATTTAGGGAATCAAATAAAATCTGGGCAACACTGGTTGTTCCACATGAAGAAATTTGAACTCCGCGCTAGAGATCAGTCCTTCCCTGTTATATTTGAAAAGAAGTTTCTTCAATTGTTCTCTAGCCAAGTCATATTCTTTTGTATTAGTCTTTGCATAACAGACAGTGTCAGAAAGTTGTCTGTTAGCTTCTTCAATGTACTATGCTTGGGGCCAGATGACTATGTTGCCTCCCTTGCCTGAACTGCACACAATGATTTGATGATCATTTTTCAGTTTATTGACCAGAGCCCAGTATTCTTGTTCCTTTGAAGTTTTGATTCTCTTTCGATGTTTAACTTGATGATACAGTCTCTTGAGATCTGCCGTGACTACCTCGTGAAAAGAATCGATGGCATCTTTTGGCATGGTAGGAATAACATTGGAAGCTGGTTTGAATGGGCTGGCGCCTGCTCCAATTTGGTGTATAGCTGCGCCTCTTAACTCTTGTTGGGTGGACACATTGGTATTGTCATCAATGGTGTTGGAAGAATCCCCCAATTGTTGCAGAGTAAGAAGCCCTCTTGCATCGCGTGCCTCCAATATTGCGGTGGGTACACTGTTAGTAATACTTTCAACTTCATTAAGACCTTCTTTTATGTTGAAAAACGTTCGTAGTTTTAGTTTTCAAATGTATCTGAAAACATCAATTCTAGTGGAGGTATAACTGAAATTTGTTATTGGACAATAGGTCAGACCTAAACTCAGCAGCTGTTCCTCCGCTGTTGTTAATACCACCGCTGATAGGTTAACAATGGTGTTGTTGTTTGTTCCTATTGATTTTAGTTTTTGCGCCAGAATTGCATTTTATTTCTGTTGCTGTTTTGCATTATGTTTTTTACGGCGTTGTTTGCGGCTTCTGTTGATTCTTTCCCTTTTTGATGCTGCGTTTGCCGATTGTGTGAGCGCAGACTTTGTAGGCGGGCGCTGACTAAAAAATCAACTTCTTCACCTACATTTAGTACACGTTGTGGTTCTGAAGTGCCTGATGCTCCCCTGGGGTCCTCATCTGAGTATATACTGCTGGTCTTGCTACTGTTGGATTATGTCTCGCTGGCCCCTGCTTCTGTATCCTGCATTGTGCTAATGGTACCACCTTTGTTGTTAATGTGGTAGCTGGGGTTGCTTTCAGATTAGTTTTCAGGCATTTAGAATTGTCAAACTTGCGTGCAAATGTATAGATTTTTCCATTTTCAAAATCATCCTTATCACGTGCAAATTTCCATGCTTTTCTCGTTTTATTTTTTCCTCTTGTACTTTTAGGCGTTCCTGTATTTCCTTTTTTAATTTTGGTATTAATTCATTAGGTTAAAATTTTGTCAGTTCCTCATTTATACTCTCCATATCTTTTAACAGTTGCAGACGATCGATTTCCGCATATTTAATTAGTATATTAATCAACTTTGTTGAAGAGTCCAAGTTGGTTCACCCTCACTCCTTTAACATTTCTGGGTGTGGTTGGTCGTAGCTCGGTGCTAAAAGAATTCTCACTCCTCGTGGGACCCGCCCTTCAGCTACGTACATTGAAAGCAATTTGTGCTCCCACCACTTTGTACACTCATTTTTCATGCATTTCTCCATGCGTTTCATGATGTTCTTTATTTGTGCCTCATTTAATATAGGAGCTTGTTGTGCACTCGATGGAATCCCTACAGTTGCTCCTTTCTTTGAAACACTCGGCAAATTTTGGAAAAGCTCCAATGAGGCCATTTCCCTTTCTTTTACTGTCTCGTTCGACTATTTCAGCTGCCCACGCTCTGCTGTATTACCTTCCATCACGAAGCTTGAATTTGAATTTAGCCAATGTCCTCCCCACCGCCTGTTTTTGAGCACCACACTTGCACTCACCACGTTGTTTGTTGCTTGCCGGCGTGTACGCCTCGGCTTTACCGCTGTTGTCTCTCTTCGCGGTTGAAGCCCGTCTCGGCGTTTCCACTGACGGTGTTCCCAATGCGGTGAAAAAGAAGTGGCGTGGTGGTTTGCAGGCAGGGTCCATGGCGGAATTCTGTTACCACAGACAAACAAAGAGCTGGTTGAAACCTACGGACATCTTGAGGGGAGTGGATTCGTGGCGGAGGCAATCACCCTCCGCGGATTAGATCAGCAACAAGAGGTCACTCCTGAATCACCAATGTCTCAGCGACCACACAAGGAAAGACCAACGAATCCCAAAATGCTGGCAAAAGGTAATTTATTTCGAGAAGGTTACAGCAGCGTGGCAGACGACGCGTTTTGGGTGGTTGCCCTTGTTCACATCAAAAATATTTCCCATAATGCCCTCTTTTTAACCGAGTTTGTATGCATCATGTGACAAAAAATAAAAACAAACAAAATACTTATAGGTCTAAGTCACCACACATTCGTCCGGGAATTTTGTTTGCCATTTCCTTATTAGAAGTCAGTACATTAATCACAGTCATTTACGGTTGAAAACTATTCGTTTGATACATATATACAGTACAGAGTACAGTACAGTGTACGGTACTTCGTACCCAGCGATTTAAAAAAAAAAAAAATATTTGGGGGCCTTGGGCTTCCTTGTGGGACCCCCTGAGCAGGCTTAGGGGGTCAGGGGGGGTTTCTACCCTGCCCCCTTTTTGTGTTTTGCACATTTGTTTCATCACTGCCAACACTTCCTGGTTTGGAGTGTTGACAGATAGTTGACAGCCAATGACCATGCAGCCCATGCTCGGGAAGGTACAGAGTACAGGACAGAGTACAGTACAGAGTACGGTACTTTGTCTCTAGATATCACCATGATTTACACCTTTTTGAGTATATGTATGAGTGACTACATAGAACTGTTGGTGAATGAGTGGATGTGTATATAGATGGTGGAATTACTGAATTGGTTGTTGTAACTGGTATGGGTATCTCCATTTTTTTGAAAATGTTAGTTTCTATTTTTGAATATGTGTTTCAAGGGTTACATTACACTGAAAGGAGGTCTGTCACTCTGTCACAAGGATGGTGTCATCAGTGATGTCATGAGTGATGTCACTGACCATGTCATGAGTGATGTAATATCTGACGTCATCGGCAGTGCATTGCAGGCGCACAAGTTATAGTGAGTCCAACTAACTATAACGTGGGAATTTCAATGGTTTTATGTCAGTAAAATTTCCAGCTAACTATAACTGGTGTCAAACCTAGGTTTTTTTCAGTGAATTTATTAGGTTTTTTAAATGCTAATTCCTAACTATAACTGGTGTGAAACCTATGGTTTTTTCGGTGAATTTCAAAGGTTTTTTAATAGCAAATCTCTATAGGTATGAAATGTAATATTTTTTATAACGAATTTTACATTGTATAATTATGTAATAGTTTTTTTATTTTTTTGCCCCGGAGCGCTCCCGGGGCTCGTACCGATGCGCTCACCGGTAAGTGCAGTGCTTCGGTGTGCCCCAGGGTGCGTACCGGTGAGCATCCCGTTAGCGCTATTCCCGTGAACGAAAACAACATCGTGACGTATCGCGTAGCCGTGTGATGCGTCATATGACGCACTGCATAAGCGCACCCGGAAGCACCCGAGCACATACGATCGCGAAACGTAAGCGCCGACGGGCACGCCCCAGGGCGCGACTACGGGCGCGCCCCAGGGCGCGACCCGGACACGCAGCGCGTAGCGTAAGCGCGTCGGGTCATGTGACCTGAAAATAACACTTTTGATTGGTTCAGAACACTTTTAGTTTCCAAATGATGAGAAAGCCCAGGTCATGAGACCTGAAAATAACACTTTTGATTGGTTCACAACAGTTTTGTTTTCCAAATGATGAAAGACTCCACCTTTTTTCCTCATTTTCACTTTGTTGTTTGAGTGAAGAAGACCTGCATTCATTCTGTGAGAAACGGCTTCACTAGTAGCAGCTGCAGGTGCATCTGCACCACCACCACCACCACCACAAGGACCACCACAAGACCACATTGGTGGTCGAGAACAAGAGGAGGATGAAGAGGAGCAGGAGGAGATGCAATTTCTGCCTGAAGACAATCCCCCATACAGGCCCAAGGAACATTTTATTTGGGAGTTTTACAAGATGCCAAGGGGTGCAAAAAAAGTGAATGCAGCTAAGGTGACTTGCCTTATCTGTCGCGAACAACTGTCAAGAGGGAGCCCAAACAAGAAGTACTCTTTTGGGAACCACACTATGATTAGACATATGCAGAGGAAGCACCCGAACAATTATTCGGCAGCAGAGGTCAGGGAACTGACCAAGAACCCTCCCCATCCTTCTTCTTCAAGCACCTCCAATCAACCCACTCCATCGGGTGCAGAGGCTAGGGAGATGGTCCCTAATGTACAAACCGGGTTTTCAAAATTTAAATATGTTTGCATATATTGCAACAAAACAATTTCATATGGTGAGCAAAGCATCACTTTACTCAATCGAGCTGCAGACAACCATCACTGCAGCAAGCAACTTTACTTTTTTTCTATTTTTTTTTGCTCCAGTTTAGCTGTTTGCAATTCCCTGTGTTTTGTTTGACCCCAGAAAAACTACAAAAAAATATAAAATTGTTCAGAAAAGCCAAAAAAATAGAAAATGTTCAAAAAAACTATAAAAAAATATAAAACAACAAAAAGAATAAAAAAACAGTTCTTTTCAGAACTACCTCCAATTTATATAAAAATGCTACATTTTTAAAAAACTGTCTTTCTTTTTTTCTCCAAGGTATGCGTACCGGTACGTGTACCAGTACATGTACCGGGGCGTGCACCCCCCCAAAAAGAGAAAAAAGAATAATGAGTGTGTGTGTGGTGTGTCATGGTTTTCCCCATGGTACGCTCCCCGGTGCGCGTACCAGGCGCACCCCCACCACGCAAATCGAAAAAAAAAATGTAATTTAATTATTTTTTGGGGCCCCGCGGAGCCCTTTTATGGCCCCCACATTAAACCTAGGGGGTATGGGGGGGTCTACTCTGCCCCCTTATGGTCTTTCCCCCCTTTGTTTTTGGCACCTCTCGTGTCTCGATCCTACCGAGACACAAGATGGCGGCCGCTCCGGACTGTTTGGAATGTTTACAGACACCCGAGAGCTAATCAGCTTTCCGCGCGCAAGTCACAACCATGTTACCTCAGGCAGTTGGGAAGATCTCAGTCACGTAGCTATGTCACCCCCCCCTGGCAGGAGAAGCAGAGTGGGCTGGTCCAACATACGCCACTCCAGCATAGGAGTGTGAATAAATAGGCCGGGCCTCTGTGCGTGGTTCACTTCTGTGAAGGCCAACGTGTCTGCCAGAGCGGGGCCCACACCCTGCCACGAGGCCGCCAGCATGATCGCTGGCCTCCTCAAAACAGGCACCCTCCGAACCTAGCGGCACAGCACTGCAGCGTTATGTCTGTACAGACTACTGCCGTCAATGTACACTGCATACAGCAGGGCTCACAATTCACATTGAGTCGCAATTGCAGATGATGCAGTCCAGTAGGCAACAGAAATTGCTACCAGTGCGGCCCACCCGGAGCATACATCATCGAAAACTGCACATAGGCTGAATGCTTCTGGTGCCACTAACTGGGCAGCTCAACTCAACACCACGTGGCTGTGGACCCTTGCTGACTGCTGTCTCCAGTCTACACTGCGGACAGCAGGGATCACAATTCAGATCGAGTCACGATTTCAGATGAAGCAATCCAGTAGGCATCAGACATTGATACCAGTGCAGCCCTGAGTACTTCAGGTCCCACTAACTCTGTGCAGCTCAAGTCAACGCCACGTGGCTGTGGGCCCTTGCTGACCGTTGCCTCTGGCTCACACTGCGGTCAGCAGGGCTCACAATTCAAGATTAGTGCCAATGCAAATTGTGTAAGAGAGTATAATCGGTTAAGAAGACCAAATGCTTCCAATTTTTGCAGCTCAAGTCAACACCACATGGCTGTGGGTCCTCGCTGACCGCTGCCTCCGGCCTACACTGCAGTCAGCAGGGCTCACAATTCAAATTCAGTCTTGATTCATTAATTTCAGAGTCCAGTAATCAACTGACTGTAACATCCTTGAAACGTACATAGTCCAGCAATGTATTCCATACATATTTATTTTTACATTTTTCAAAAACCTTTATTGAGGAAAATTATGACAGACACAGTACATTGTGCAATATCGCAGTTTAAATATACAAAACAAAGAGTAGGTCAAGCGTTCAGTTACAGGTAGGTAACATCTTAAAGCACATTAAAAGATCGTGATGATGATATCACAGCTCCATAGCACCAAGGTCCCACCCTCACGGGGAAACATACATAAAGCAGTGACAGCAGTAGGGGACTAAAAAGGAAGGGCAAAGGCCAATGGCAGGGGAAAGAGCAGTCACTGCCCAGCGCCGGCGGCTGCCGCGGACTCAGCGTGGAGCGTGGGAGAGTCAGCGCCACTGGGGTGGGAACGGGAAAGGAGGTAGGTGACCAGAGGGCCCCAGATGTCAACAGGTCGGGACCTGGCAGGCATTAAATCCCAGAACTCCGATAGGAGAGTCTTGCACTGAGATGCATCCTCCAACCAACTCTCAACCTTGGGAGCAGGTCAGCGACCCCAACACATGGCCACTCTGCACCTAGCAAGGACCAGCAGCATCGCGATCAGACAACAAGAAGCGTCTGGACAGAATTTGACGAAACAGAGAAGGCTTAGAGGTGGATTGGAGAGCACTATAGCACCGGTGATGTCAGAAATAGTGGAACACACCGCCTGCCAGAACTCCGAGACCTGAGGACAAAGCTAAGCTAGATGAGCAAAGTCCGCCGCAGGAGCAGCACAACGCACACAATTGTCGACAGGAGTAAGCCCAAGCCTGTGGAGCCACACCGGGGTGCGATAAAGCCTGGGCAAGTGCTTGAAATGGATTAGACAAAGCCAGTAGTTCGGTGACAGCTTCTTTGTCTGATTACAGCAATACAGCCAGTTAGCCTGCAAGATGTCAGTACCAAGATCAGCACCCCATGCCTCCCGAGCACGATCGGAGGAAATGGAGGCAGATACTAGAGTGAAAGCATATAATTTGGTGACTAATTTGTGCGGGGACGAGGAAGTATAGATGAAATCCAAAGCCGGCATGGTGGCCGGGGGGTGAGGGAAAGTGGGGTGCAGTTTCTGGCACGTGGTATGCAGCTGGTAGAATAAAAGCGTGTCCAGTGGCGCAGAGGCGTCAGGGAGCGAATAAAAGGTGTTTTAAGGATATAGGTCTGCCATCGTCTCCAAGCCCAAGCGTGCCGCACTCCTAGACATGCTGGAGTGTGGGAAAGTCCAGGTGGTTCACTATTCGCATGGAGTTGGCAGAGAGCAGAGGGACACCAAAAAGCCGGCGCAGGCCAGTCAAGGCCCATCACAGCATCTCAACCATGTCAATCTCGGCCCGAGGGCGCACCGCGGGTGCAAACAAAGCTGCGGACAGATGTCAGGGAGATGCTACATCTGTCTCAACTGCGACATGAGGCTGATAAGGAGAGGGGTGGATCCAAAAGTGCAGGAAGCTGGCTTGGGAACACAGGGCATAGAGCCTGAAGCCAGGTGCGCCCATCCCACTGGCAGACAGAGGTAGAGTAAGGATGTCATAAGCAACTCTTGTCTGTTACCCACCCAAACAAGCTAAATGATTAGGGGATGTAATTTGCTAAAGAAATGAGAAGTGAGGGGGAAAGGGATGTTTAGAAACAAGTAAAGAAATTTAGGAAGGACAACCATTTTGGCGATTGCGATGCGGCCCGCCAGAGACAGTGGAAGCCGTCTCCACGATGGAACCCTGGATTCCAGCCAGTCTACCGCACAACTAAAGTTTGACCTTTAAAGTTCATCCAGGTCCCTACTCAGTCAGATACCCAAATAGTGCGTGGGGCCAGAAGCCCATACAAGTGGAAAATCAGGTGAGAATGGCACAGTGGCATCAGTCAAGGAGAATAAAACCGACTTGCTCCATTTCACCTGGATGCCCGACAGCCCGCCAAGGTGAATGATCTCCCAGGCCAGAGGGCTAAGGTTCTCTTGAGGATGAAGGACATACAGAGTCACGTCGTCCGCATACATTGAGACAAGCAGGGAGCGGGACGAGAAACCAGTACCCCTGTGAGTGTGGTGCTGTCGCAATCTGGTGGCCAGGGGCTCCATCGCGATAGCAAAAAGCATAGGCGAAAGCGGACACCCTTGACCTGTGCCTCAAACAATGATAGGGTCGGAGACTGGGCCGTTAATGCGGAGACATGTCGAAATCTCCTGCTTTTTCACTAACAAAATTAGTATGATCTACGATAAAATAGTCTGTGCTAACAAGGCAATTACCACAGACTTGGCGCTCCCTCAGGCAGATACGGAACTGAAGCAGGATACATACTCTCTAGATACCTTCCCTCCTATTTCTTTACAAGAAACTTCCTCATTAATACTACAGATTAAAAGTGGTAGTCCAGATGATACCAATCCTGCTAGGATAATGCCTGCCCTAGCAGAACAACTCTGCCCCACAATAGAAAAACTGGTGAATCTTTCACTCAGTTCAGGTACCGTCCCCAGAGAATGGAAACGGGCCCTTGTCAGACCCATAAGGAAAAATACTGCCATCCCATGGACTGACCTAGCCAACCTTAGACCCATATCTCTACTACCATTCTTAGGGAAACTGATTGAAAAGTATGTAAACCGTCACCTGTCCGGATACATCGAACTTGCTAGCACCCTGGACTACTCTCAGTCAGGGTTCAGGCCAAAATATAGCACGCAATCCACCCTTTTGTCTTTCACTGATGAACTACATTTGTACCAGGACAAGGGCCTTTCAGTGATCCTGGTGCTATTAGATCTGTCGGCAGCGTTCGACACCATGTCTCATACCATCTTGACTGATCGGTTGTCGAACGCTGGCATCAAGAACAAAGCCCTTGACCGTTGAAGAGCTTCTTATCCGATCGCACCCAGAGAATCACCATTGGTGCGTATCGTTCAGCGGAAGTAGAGATCTCAAAAGGGGTGCCACAGGGCTCCTGTTTAAGCCCAACCCTTTTTAACATCTATGTGGCAACCCTGGCAAGAGTGATGCGCAGATATGGTTTTATCCCAGTATCATACGCGGATGATACGCAGCTCCTCTTCCCCTTTAAGACTCTCTCCGCAGATGTAAGAAACTCCTTCTCATCAGGTATGAAAGCAGTGGCAAACTGGATGTCCGTCAATTGCCTTCAGTGTATCGTCAGCAAAACTGAGGTAATATTGTTTGGGGAAGCTAAAATTCTATGGACTCCAGATTGGTGGCCGCAAGACCTAGGAGCAGCTCCAGAACCCAAACAGGTCGTGAAGAATCTGGGGATTCGATTTGACCAAGATCTGTCACTAAAACAACATCTTACCTATATCTCGGGAATATGTTTCCATACCATTAGCCTGTTACGCAAAGTCTTCCCTTTGCTACCTGACTCCGTTAGAAAAACTCTTGTTCAGGCTTTGGTTTTAAGTCGGATTGACTATTGTAATGGCCTGTTGCTCTCTGCCAACGAAGGCGTGTTGGCCAAGCTTCAGGTCATTCAGAACACTGCAGCTCGCCTTGTTCTCAATGTCCCCCCGAGAACAGCATCTAAGCCTCTCCTTGAGCAGCTGCATTGGCTCTCAATCCGACAGAGAACTACATTTAAAATATGTTGTCTGATCCATAAGTGTCTAAATGGACAAGGGCCCGCCTACCTTGAAAAGAAATTTGTTTCCCTACATTCCCACTCGATCTCTTAGGTCTAGATACCATCTTCTTTTAGTGGTCCCCCGTGCCAAAAAAGCCAGACATGGAAGTAAAGCGCTATCTATCACTGGACCCACCTTATGGAACAAACTTCCGCTGTCTCTGAGACAATGTAAAGAACATCTCACATTCAGAAAACTCTTGAAGACTGTTTTGTTCAGAAATGAGATCTAGCTCCCACTCATTCCCACTCAATCATAACTTCCGTTATCACCAGCTCCATAAGCGCAGAGATACTCCAACTGGAGTCGACTCGAGCGCTATACAAACCAACAAATAAATAAATAAATAAATAAATGCCGTGGGACTGGTGTAGAGGAGTCTAACTTTACGCAAAAAGATTTCACTGAAAATCCTGCTTGGCAAGATGTAAAATATAAAAGGCCACTCCAGCGTATTGAATGCTCCGTGGCGTCCAGCAAGGCAGCCACAGCCGGTAGGTTAGGATTCATTTGATGCAACACAGAGAAAATTGTACGAAGGTTGTGCGTGGTAGCCCTACTGGGAATTAAACCTGATTGATTGGGAAGAGCAATGGTGGGCATAAGTAAAAGAAGGAGGGAGGCGATCAATTTAGCAAAGATTTTGTTATCTATATTTTTAGAGAAAGGGGGCGGTATGAGTCACGACGGTCAGCAGGCTTGTCAGGTTTAAGAAGCAAGGTTATCAGCGCCTCACGCAGGGAAGGCGGGAAGAAACCATTATGGAAAGAGTCATTATACATTGCTGCCAGATGTGGTTCCAAAAGATCGGCAAACGTTTTGTATAATGAGGTTGGCAGGCCATCCAATCCAGGGGCCTTAGCTCTGGTAAACTACTGAGGGCAGCCAATATTTCTTCCCTGGAAAACGGTTCATCAAGGAATTTGCGGTGGTAGTATTCCAACCAGACCAGTGCAATGCAATCAAAATATTGATCGAAAACCTCCAGTGGCAGGGGACTGCCAGCAGAATAGAGTTGTGAGTAAAAGTCAAGAATGCTGGATTTTATGTCCTCTGGGGAGGTAGTCCTGTCCGGGCCGCCATCGCTTAAGGCCGTGACATAGGAAGCGGCACGTGGTGGGCACAGAAGGTTAGCGAGAGTGCACCCCCGGCGGTCCCTCTCGCCAAAGCAGCGCACCCGACCCTCTGTGTGCCAAAAGGACAGATTGCGACCAGCCTCATCCGAGAATTCAGTGTGTTTTTGGTGCCGTAGCACCAGCGTCTCAGGACTGGGGTGCGCTGCCTGGGCGGCCTCCAGATCCTTGATTTCCTCCTCAAGCTTAGCCAGAGTGGTACGAGTAGATCGAAGGACACCGGCCTGTTTGGAAATACATTCACCCCGAATGACTGCCTTAAACCCTTCCCATAAGGTGGAAGCAGACTCCACAGAGCCCACGTTGAGATCAAAGTAGTTTGTGATCGCGGTTTGGTTGTCCGCACAAAAAGCAGAGTCCCGGAGAGCGTTAGGTGGGAGGCACCAAGTAAAGGCCTGTCGCAGGGATTGAGGAGGGCGGAGACGGATCTGAGCCGGCGCATGGTTAGAAAAAGGTGCGAGCCATGTGCACCACGTCAACGAGCCAGGACAAAGCATCCGGCAAAGTCAGCCAAAGGTCTATGCGCAACCAACAGCCCCTCGTGCCAGTGAAGCAGGTGCCTTCCAGCGCGTCGGGGTGGGAGTGGCGCCAAGCATCCTAGAGAGCATTATCAGTTAGAATGGATGTGAGAGCTGCAGCTGCGCTCAAATGAGACGTATGGGAACCTGATCAATCCAGTGTCGCAGATAATGTGACATTAAAGTCCCCTCCCCAAAGGAGATAAGATGCCAGATGTCCTGACGGATTTCTATGTAAATTTGGGAGCCAGAAATACTGTAAGAAAATAAGACTAAAAATCATACAGTCATGGGCTAAGGTCTGGCTAGCCATTAGAAGAAGATTGGGGCTGTCTTACTACTCCAATTTCGCTCCCATATGGGACTCCCCGGGTTTACCGGAGTGCCTTAGGGACAGTTTATCTTCTCCATTAGAGGAAGCTGGAATAGCTAGATGGGGAGAGCTATTGGTGGACGGATCGATACTTCCTTGGGATGAATTACATGAGCGTATAGGTCCAGCATTTTCTAGATTTAAATTCATCCAGCTGGAAAGCTGGGGGAGAGCCCAGCGGTGCAAAGATGTATTATTTGGGAAATCAAGCTCCCTGGAGCAGCTGCTACTAGAAAGACCTAGGGGTGGTAAGGAGGTGGCCTTCTGGTATTGGCAGCTTCTGGAGGAAACCGATGGGGATTTCACCCTTCCAGATGAATTGTGGGGAGAGACAACTGGCTTTCAATGTGAGGAGATATGGTTAAGATCTTTTGCGCTCCTCTATAAAGTGGTGAAGCCATCTTGGCTGAGGCGTAACCATCTGTTCACAGCACATCAGGCTTATATAACACCGCTGAGACTTTCCAAATTTCTCCCAGACAAGAAATGTAATAAATGTAATTTACCAGAAGCTTCAGATATTCACATGTTCATGGAATGCCCCAACATCGGTCAGTTCTGGGAGGAAGTGGTGTCTACCTTAAATTCCATTTTGAATACATCATTAGTAATTTCATTGCCACTTACCATCTTTGGATTAGAGGACAGTATTTCTGTTTTATGCCATTCTGTTGGCTAGAAGGCAGATTTGCATATGGTGGGTGGAAAAAACTGCTCCAATATATTCGGACTGGCTCACGTCTTTATATGAAACATCAAAGGTGGACATGGCTAGAGCTTGCAATAATCGTAACCTGGCCTTTTGGGATCTGTTGATACAGTGGCGATAGTGTTCCGGGTTTTTTTTTTTCTTTGGTTTTTTTTTTTGTTTTTTTTTTCCCCGGGTCCTATGATTATGCCACCAACACTCCTTGGACCGGGTCTGGCCTCGATACGGTTTATGGTCCTTCAGGTTGAGACATACCTAGATGGAGTCAGCGTAAGAACTTAAAATCCCCTTCTTCTTGGGACTTCTCTGCCACCAGTAAAACATCTCGGATTCCAGTTCCAGAGATGGGTATCACATTCTTGGTTCCCTCTCTTGGTCAGGGACACGCAAGGTGGTTGGCATTTCCTAAGCAGGGGGTAAGGCAAATGAGGACAAAAAAAAAAAAAAAAAGATGCCAGATGTGATTAAAAAAGTCAGCGTTGTCGCAGTTGGGGCCATAGACTGCAGCAATCGTAACGGGCTGAGCAAGTAGTAAACCATGGAGGATTGCATACCTGCATTCCGGATTAAGGAGTACCCAGACGGTCTGCCAAGGGAGGCCCGCCGTTCCAAAACGGAGACACCCCTGGCATACAACGAGTAGGTGGCAGAGTGGGATTCCCCCCAGTACCGGGATTGGAGTCTGGAGATAGTCCCCGGCAATAGGTGCAAGAGACAAATGTCCACTTTGTGTCTTTGTAGATGTAAGTGAGTCAGTCGGGCATTGTGGTGATCATTCAGGCCCCGGACGTTCCAGGACAGCAGACTACGTCAGCCATAGGGGGGCAGGTTTAAGTGCAGCACCACGCAGCGCAGGTGGCAAGCCACGCAAGGAAGCACAGCGCACATGGGGAACAGGAAAGACAGAGGACGGCAGCAACCGGCACAGGTGAAAGGGAGAGCAGACAACTTGAGTCGACCCACGGGGAAAGTCCACAATCTGGACTGTGCGGGAGAGGCGCGCAAGCGTCTAGCTAACAGGCATGGTTCAGAGTGCAAATCACCACAGTGAGCAGTAAAAGCACCACACGGAACAAACCGCAGGAGAAACTGCATGTGAGGGGAGGGAGGTACCATTAGACAACGGGTTGACCTTCAATACATGACCTGGGAGCATGAGCAGAGCAAGTCACCCTGATGGGTGATGGTTCCCTTGTCTCATGTGGCACGAAGAATGGAGTCCGGATCCCGGTAATTCAAGATTTTGGCAATGATGGGGCGTGGAGGCAGTCCGGATCTGGGACGTGGACCGAGAAAGCAATGAGCACGCTCCACGATAAAAACCGGAGAGAGGAAGTCACCAAAGAGTTCCTTAATCAGCTGTTCCACAAAGTCCTCCATCCTAGAAATGTTGGTGGACTCCGGAAGACATGTGATGCGGAGGTTGCTCCACCAAGAGCGGTCCTCCAAATCCTTATTCTTGTCCCGGATAATGGTCAAGATCTTGTCCATCTGCAGTAGTTTCTGCCGGTCTTGGGTGGCTGCATCTTCAGCATCCGAGACCCTGGCTTCGACGTGGAGTATCCGGGTGTTGTGGGAGTCGACACAGGCCTTCACTGTGTCCAAGCGGGCTGAAAGTTGGTCCAGCTGGGTGGCAATACCCGTCACCATGGATTTGATGTCCAGCATGATGGCCTTGAGGTTGTCCTCATGATTTGAGGGGCCTCCATGGTGACAGCGGAGTCGGCACCCTCATTGCTCACACCGTTCTGGCGTGAAGACTTCCGGAGGTCGAAGGCTCTCTTGGGTTGGAGGAGGGGACCAGATGAGGCGGGATATAGCTGAAGAAAGATGGAGGCTCTCAGACCCCCAACAGCCGGTTGCAGGAGTTCAGTGAGAGGTGAGTGGGTACACACAATGACGCCACCGAGGAGTGGAGAAAGGACACCTTGAAGAGCATGAAATGCGTGGAGCCACTGGGAGTGGGAAGTGGCATGGTTGAACGATGGAGCAAGCAGGGCAAGCTCCCCACAAGGCACCAAGCTACTAAGGTTGCTAAGCAGGGTAAACAACAAGTTGCAGATCAGTTCAATACAGGCCTCCAACCCATTTCCACAAACTCACGGAAAGAAAGTCAAATGAGGGCAATTCCAAAGTCAAAAGTCGAAGAGCCCATATGAAGAACCAGGGTGGTGACACACCACGCGCCCAGCCGCCAGACCAGGGAACAAAACTCAGAAGACGATGATCCGGCCAGGGTGCACCCCGGGTGGCAAAGCCAGGGCAGCAAGGCGCGTCCAGGCACCAGGCAAAGCAACAGGCGGCAAAGCAGGGACTAGGCGACCCCGAGAAGCCCAGATGGGCAACAGCGACAGTTAGCAGGGGTGCTTTAGGTGCAGCAGTGATGATATTAGGTGGGCCAGTCAGGTGGCGACAAGAAGGAGACAAACCAGAAGCTGTCGGGGCCACAGCAGGACTCCCAAGCGAGGTGCAGAGCTGGGACTGGAGGCAGGTGGGTAGCAGAAGGCCTGTAATGTCATGAGTGATGTCACTGACCATGTCATGAGTGATGTAATATGTGACATCATCAGCAGTGCATTGCAGGCGCGCAAGTTATAGTGAGTCCAACTAACTATAACGTGGGAATTTCAATGGTTTTATGTCAGTAAAATTTCCAGGTAACTATAACTGGTGTGAAACCTATATTTTTTTCAGTGAATTTCATAGGTTCTTTAAATGCTAATTCCTTTCTATATCGAGTTTGTAACCTACGATTTTTTTTTAATTTGCTGTTTTGTGTGAGTATTAATTAGTATTATTTTTTCATAATAATATTTTTTTTTTTTTTAAATTTAAGCATTTTTTCTTGGGGCTTTCTGGGTCCGCGCACAGGTAAGCTCTCCGGAAAGCACACCCTGAGCGCTACTTGCGTTCGTGTAAAAAAATATGAATGAAAAGTAAATATTAACGCAAGACATTTAGTACCATACATATAAAAGCATTTTTTTTAATAAGGAAATGAAAATAATTTAGCATTTCCGTGAAACTATCAAAACGTCACTTCGGCGCGCCGCGTAAGCGCCCCCGGAAGCGCCTACGTTTGCACCACGAATGCACCCCCAGAAGCGCCTATGTTCGCACCGCGTATGTGCCCCCGGTTGCGCTCCGGTGCGCGCAGCATCAGCGCGTCAAGTCATATGACCTTAAAATAACACTTTTCATTGGTTGCTAACAGTTTTTTTTTACAAAGAATGAAATCCCCACCCATTTCCTTCACTTCTTCTTTCACTTTTGTGACTGAAAGACCTGCCTTTTTCTCTTCGATCTTTCTTGGATAATCATGGCTGCCAGACCATCCAGCAGTGAAGATGAGCCTGAATTCATTGATGAAGAGCATCCTCAGCCGAAGGTGAAAGAGCATTTCACCTGGAAAAAAATTTCCGACCCAGATGACCAGAAGAAGGTCAATGCTCCAAAAGTGGAGTGCAGGATCTGCCACACAGTCTTGTCACGGGGTGACCCCACTAAGAAATATTCTTTTGAGAACTCCACAATGCTTCGCCATGTGGAGAGGAGGCACCCCCAGAATTTTGCCCGGGAAAGTGTCAGAGCTCTGGCACAAGAGGTTCCCAGTGATGGGGCCTCTACATCCACCGGAGAAGCAACTACTTCAGTGAGGGGGCGATCGTAGGAGCTGGTTCCAAACATTCAGCCTGCATTCAACAAAGGCATCCTGAAATGCAGATACTGCGATCAGCTACTTACCTTTGGGGAGCAAAGTGTCCTGCTCATGGTTCGAGCTTTGGAGAACCATCGCTGCCATTCCCAGCCCTAATTTCTTTTGTTTTTTTTGCTCCTGTTGAGCAGTTTCCATTCCCTGTTTTTGTTTTTGTTCTAAAAAAAGAAAAAAGAAAAAAAAAGTTATTTTCAGAACTACCTCCAATTCTCATCAAAGAGCTATATTCTTAAAAAAATGAAAAAGAGTAAGTGAAGTGAGGTGCATTGATAATGGAAAGGAAAATTAGTAATAAAGAACAGAAAGGTATGAGAGGAGAAAAGAAGTGAAGTAGGGGGACTGAAAGAAGGTGAGTGTTGGGAAGGAAAGTAAGGAGAAGGAGAGTGAACATGGGGAATGTGGATATTCAAAGAAAATGTTGAAAAGGAACGGGGGTGTGGAAGGGTAAGAAAAGATGCATTGCTGGAGTTGCATCATTTTTGTGACACACTCCAGCAATGCATCAGTTTCTTGCGTCAATACGTCCCTTTTGCATACATTACACCTGACGTAAGTAAAATGTGGCGCAGGGGCTTACAAAGTGATGCATCTACCTAGATGCGTCACTTTGTAAATATGACTGAATAAGGTGCATTTTTTACAGCACTGGTGCGTCACAAACAGTGACGCACCGGTGGCATTAAAGTGACGCATGGCCTCATAAATGAGGCCTTCAGTCTTCTAGTCATGCGTCATAATTAATATATGACGTATTATGTCGGAAGTACTTACAGATACGTCAGTATTTCAGACGTATCTGTAAGCGCAAAAGCGGTGCGTCACTTTTTGTATATATATATATATATATATATATATATATATATATATATATATATATATATATATATATATATATATATATATATATCCAATCTCACAGTTCGTAATAGAGCCCCTGCCACTCACTGCGGCGGGCCCGGACGGGGTTACGAATCCCAAAATATCCACCAGATCGGTTCCTTTTTTTTACATCAAGCACAAAAAGCAATGTCCAGGCCGCTTTGTTCGATAAAGCGTGTTTATTCAATTGCGCTTCAACTCGACGCGTTTCGAAGGGCTTGCCTTCTTGTTCACGAGTGCGAGTTTGAATGTTTAGAGCACTTAAATAAACATCACATGGTTTCACCCTGCGTGTAAACATAGTGAACAGATTTCAGGTATCTTTTAACGTGCCGGAGCTAGAAGACAGATACACTTAGTCATTGTGCAAAGGATATGATAACATTCAAAATAATGCATATTAAAGAGGTACTCTTAGGAATTTCAGAGCGCCTTGTCATAGTACATTTTTAACATTTTACACAGCGTAATGTGCATTTTACTGATAAAGTGGCATATGCAGGGCAACAAGCGGAAACAATTTCTCATAGTTTAAATAGGTGCATGTATCAAAACCATATATGATTTTCATAAGATTATTATATGCTCACATTTCATAACAGCCCTTAAGTAAGGCCCCAGTGGGCACAACATATATCCAAACCAGCTTCTAAGGATATATCCAAAATACTGGTCCCTATTCTTTTGGTATATCATCATTATTGCGACCAATTAATCTTGCTATCAGAAAGTCATTGGTGCACTCACCCCAGTGGGCAAAATTTCACGCTCCTAGCCCAAGAAAGGGGGTCAAAAAATAACATTTTCTTGTTAATAATGCACAAATCATACTGCCATTGTCTCTAAAAGTCCAAATAAATTGTATTATTCACCCCAGTGGGCAACTTTCACTGTTATAGTGCATCATATCCCAAGTGTCATTCGTGCTATCATCCAGGTCTCGTCTGTGATGTGTCTTAAACTCTCCTTGTTTGACTCCCCATAAATCTGTAAACGTAAAAATATAAAAATATTGGTGAAATAAAAGTGATTGTACCGTGAATCTCACATCTGTGAATTCCAAACAAACATCTCAAAAACATTTAAAACCTGGAAGGAAGCAGTCATTAAAAGCAACATATTTAAATCTTTCACAGGTTAGGCAATCAAAATCATACCAGCGGCTTCTATCCTAGATGAACCGCTAAGCCCTTATCACAGTTGTGCCCTTCAGGTTGCATAGTATAGTATTTTATGATAAGTTTTGATTCTAATCTCCTGAGCTCATGTACTCTGTCACCCCCCTCTACCTGACTGGGACATTTTCGAGGACACAAAAGGAAATTAGACAGTTATTGCTTTTATGATGTATGGCAAAGTGCATAGCTACGGGTATTGCTGGTCAAGATTGTTAATGGCCCTTAGGTGTTCATGTACCCGTTTCTTGGCGGGGTGTATTGTGCTGCCAATGTCGTATTTATTGCACAGACATTTAAGTGCATATACCACATGATCAGTCTGGCAGGTAAAATGTTTCAAGATTTTAAATGGTTTACAGCGGCTCGAAAGTTTAATTTCTTTGACATTTTTGCTGTATTTACAGGCTTTGCATTTCCCACAAACATAGAAGCCCTGAACTGGATTCTTCTTAGCTGTTACTGGAATAAGGGTTTTACAAATCATATCCATAAGGGATTTTGGTCTAAGGTACGTTATTCGAGGATGTTCTTGAATTTCCCTCCACTAAATTTTGTCGGTTTTAAGAACATCCTAAAATGTACCCACTGCTTTTTTAACTCCCCATGCTTGTTGGTGGTAATCAGTAATAAACCTGAATGTCTCTGCTTCAGATTGGGTCTCATTCTCTTCCTTTTCAGCAATCAAAGTGTTTCTATCCCTTTCACTTACTGACTTCACAGCTGTCTCAATACATTTCTTGCTGTAACCTCTTTGCTGGAAGCGGTCACACATTATCAAAGTTTCTTTTTCAAAGTCATTATGTTTAGTACAATTATGTTTGTCTCGAAGTAATTCTCCTAAAGGAATAGTTTATCAAATTACTCTGGATGGCAGCTTTGGGTGTGTAATAGGCTATTGCCAGCGGTCTCCTTCCTGTAAAGTGTAGTAGTTAACCTACTGCCTTCAATTGTTACTTTAAGATCCAAAAAGTCAATCATAATTTTATCAATGTGACTGGTGAATGATAAATTAAAGACATTGATATTAAGAGTTTCAAAAAGTTTTTTGCCTCTTCCGCACTACCATCCCAGATGACAAAAATGTCATCTATATAGCGGAGCCATTTTACAATTTTCTTCTGATACTGCAGGAGTGGTCTGACCACCTGTTCCTCCCACCAGCCCAGGTACAACCCTGCAAAACTGGGGGCAAAACAAGTGCCCATCGCCTTCCCGAGTAGCTGGTGGTAGATGTTGCCATTAAATTGAAAAAAACTTTGTGTGAGGCATGTTTGTGCCATATCTAGTACCATCTCAGTGTGGAACAGATGAGATATCGATCTATTCCCAAGAAAATGCCTACATGCCCTTATTCCCAAATCGTGTGGGATGCATGGGTATAGACTGTTAACGTCTAATGTCATGAAGAGCCATTCTGTATTCCATTCAATCATCTCAATTTTATGCCGAAAATCCCCTGAGTCCTTCAGATACACAGGGAGTTCTTGCACCAATGGCTGAAGGAAAAAATCCACATATCTGGAAGTATTTTCCCAACAGCTACCCCTCGAAGAAACAATCAGTCTTCCTGGGGGGCAAGTCAAGTTTTTGTGTAATTTAGGGAGTAAATAGAGAGCTGGTATCTTAGGATGTTTACATTTAAGAATTTAAATTGCTCTCTTTCAATTAAACCCCTTTCACTCCAGTCATTAAATTGTTCTTGATATTTGGTGGTACTGGCAACATACACTTAAATATGAGAAGAGTGACAAACAGGTGTATCACTCAGCTGTAATAATCCTTCTTTAATGTACATTTCTCTGGATAGGACCACAACATTCCCTCCCTTGTCTGATTTTTTTATGTTGATAGAATCATAATTTTTTATATTCTCTATGGCATCAAATTGTAATTTCGTCAAATTGGCTCTACCATATCTTGTTTTTTTGGACAATTTGTCCAATTCATTAATTACACCCTTTTCAAACACATCAATGACGAATCTCTGACAGAATATCAACGGACAGAATATCGACCTAAAAAACATTGACGCTGGAATAGCGAAGGCAAGTATATCGACACAGTATCTACAACATGGTAAGTACAAAAATATTGAAACAAAAATATCAATGTTAAAACTATCGTAATTAAAAATATCGTTTTTTTCTGTTAAAAAAAGTAAAATAAAGTAAATAATACTTATAAATAAACATATTTAAACATATTTAATAATGTTTAAAATTATTAAATAATACATATTTATTAATAAAACCTAAATTAAAAATAAACATAAAATATATAATATATACTCAATAATAATATTTAATAATTATTTTAATTACTTATAAATTATTAAAAAATACTATAAATTACAAATACAGCTACACACATGAAATAATACCATAAATAAAAATAAATAATTATATTTAATACATTTTAAAAATTACATATACTTTCCATATTTTAAAAATTAATGAAATGCAACATTGTTTAAAATAATACAAAAAATATTAAATACATAAATAAATAAAACTACTATTTAAAGTCCAAAAAAAACAACAATAATGAAAACATTGGATAGCGTAGAACGTAAAATTACTATTCCCACTCAAGAAAATTCAACAGTATGGAAAGCGTTAAATAGCGTAGGGGTAAAAATTACTATTCCCACTCCAGTGAGTGCAACAGTAGGGAAAGCGTTGGATAGCGGAGGGGTAAAAATTACTATTTCCACTCCAGAGAGTGCAACAGTAGGGAAAGCGTTGGATAGCGGGTGGGTAAAATTACTATTCCCACTCCAGTGAGTGCAACAGTAGGGAAAGCGTTGGATAGCGTAGGGGTAAAAATTACTATTCCAACTCCAGAGGGTGCAACAGTAGGGAAAGCATTGGATAGCGTATGGGTAAAAATTACTATTCCAACTCCAGAGGGTGCAACAGTAGGAAAAGCGTTGGATAGCGCAGGGATAGACATTACTATTTTTTTTTATATATATATATGTTCTTATATAGCACTCGATCACCTGGGGAGGTATCTCGGCGCTTGCCTTGGGAACCCGTCCTGGCTTTTCCCTGTGAGATAGCCCCTACAGGGCATCCCCAAGGTGAAAGCCAGGCATTCCACCGCGGGGGGGCCGTTGTGGAGATTAAGCAAGCTTAATGCCCAGAGTTGCAGAATGTGAACCCATGATTAGGTCAGGCACCGAAGCGAGAATTATCGAGTCCATGGACATTTGAGCTCAAGACCCTGCTGCGTCGGGAATTGAACCCTGGTTCCGGGTCTGACCTCTGCTTCAGGGTCTGCCTGCTCTAACCAGTGAGCCATACTATTCCAACTAAAGAGGGTGCAACAGTAGGTAAAGTGTTGGATAGCGTAGAATTTAAATATAACATACTAATAAATATTTTTTATACTTAAAATAATGTATAATTAAATTTTTAAATAAATCACATCATTTACAAACAATTAATAACTATTAAAAGCAATTACAATTGAATAATTAATTATCAATAAATTAACAAATACCAATAAATATTAATTAATAAATAATACTCAAGAAATAATACATATTAAATAATAAAATGTTTCATTACCAACAAATATTAAATATTTAAAATTAATTCACAATTAAAAATTATTCAACGATAAAAAAATAATACCAAATAATATTTTTATGACACATTGATTACCAATTAATTAATAATATTTTCCAATTAATAGAAAAAATACCAATTATAAATATTAATTGCCAATTAACAAAATTAATTACCAATTAAAAAATTAAATAGCCAATTAAAAAAATGATTTCCAATTAAAAACATGAATTACAAATTAAGAAAATTAGTTAACAATTTAAAACAATTACCAAATTAAAAAAACTATTAAAATAATTAATTGCCAATTAATAACTAATTATAAATAAAATAATTATCCATAAAAAAACATTAATTAATTACAATTAAATTACTTCCCACCCAATTCCCCTATAAACCCACAACCCGCTACAGAAATAAAAACAAAAATTAATTAAAATTAATTTATAATTCCTAAAAATGAATCATTAATTTAGTATATTTAAATTAGTTCCCACCCTATTCCCCTATAAACCCACAACCCGCTCCAGTACTAAAACATAAAATTTACTGAAGAATAACATTCTTAATATATAAAAATAGTATGCATATCATTTAAAACAATTAAAATACTTAACAAAAACATATTACACATACATAATAAAATACAAAAAAATAATACAAATATCAATATTAGTAACATCGAAATTAGTTACATCGATATATATGCTATCAATATTACTAACTTCGATATAAAAAAAATTGATATTACTTACCTTAGGGTCGATATTCTGTCCAACGATATTCTTGACATCGATATTCTGTACCTTTGATATTTCCAACTCGATATTTCTGTACGTCGACAATTAGGAATCGATATTTAGACTGTGTACCATCAATGGCCTCATTGGTAATTTGGGGGAGAAAAACATATTTGGGTTTAAACCCACTTTTGCAATTGAAGTCAAGTCTTACATTGTCATTAATCAAGTTCATAATAGGATTTTCATTGATTTCTGGGTCACCTCCAAGGTCATGTAGAAAAATGCAGCATATCAGCATCTCCTATTTCAATGTTACTAGGTTCATTTCTGACTTCTACTTTGTCTCGTGTTACTTTAGTGGCAAACCATTTTTTAAGTCTTAACTTGCGGGTAAAATGAAATAAATCAATTCTGCTTTGTGTATAATCAAATGTGGCAGAGGGACAGAAAGATAAGCCATAAGAGAGAACCTCAATCTCAGCTTCGCTGAGTTTCCATGTAGAAAGGTTGAGGACTGTTTTTGAATCCTTCATTTCTCCTTTCTTTGACTCCTCATTCTCGATCCCACGGGGCTTGTTTGTTCCTCTCTAACAGCTGTGTTTGGCCTGTTGCGTCTCTGCCTCCTCGCCCGCGTCCTCTTTGTCCTCCGGAGTTGGGTTTGTTCAAGGCAGCCAATCTTCCTGGCGCCACCAATGAAAATTCTTTTAAAATTTGCTCTTTTGGGCTGAGAATGCCCGGGCTGCTTTGTTGTTCCACTTCGGTCATTATTGTTTCTTCATCTCCTTGTTGCCCACCAGCTCTTATTTCAGCTGCTCGGGCTTTATCTTCCTGCCACAGTTGTTTTACATGGTGGCACAATCGATTGACCCCACAGGTGATCATACTTTTTTGCAAATGTTAGTACTTGTCATTTTTCATAATCTACTGAATCTCGTAGAAATGTCCTTTCTTTTTTCTCCCGAATATCTTTTTCAATTCTTTCAAGATTGCCATCCATTTTGGCCATACTATTATGAAATTCACTTTTGTCGCAAATTTCTTTCAATTCTGTTCACACTTTTTCAATCTCATTGGCCAATTTATCACAGTCTTTGGAAGCATATTTCACAAGTAATTTCAGCATTACTAATGAGCAATCATGACTCTTGTTCGCCCACTCCTCCGCTAAATCTGGGTCTGGCTCATTAAAAGTGGGTGTGTTGTAAATGCTTAATCCTTGTGGTATGCCCTGCTAGCTTCAACACATTTTTGCAACGTTGTTGCCTCCCACCACTTATTTTGTTCAGCTTTTAATAGCTTCCATAGTTTATTCAATAAGTCTTGTTTGCTTCTTACTGCTCCTGTGCTTTCCGTTATGCTGGTCCCTGGGACATGTGACCCCCAAGTTTAATCCTGTGAACATTTTGCTTGCTGCTTCAGTTCTCTTAATATTTCGGCTTGAAGCCATTGCTGCCTTTATAACAAACTTTTACCAGCGCTAGATTTAATGTGCCCACGTGATATTGCAGAGATACTGAATCGCCTGATAAAGCGATGTTTATCTCTATTCCGCTTGGCCCTGTTTAATTAAATATTTTAGGCTCGTGTCCTTAAAGTAAGCATTGTGTCACTCACCGTTCGCCCTCTGCCCCTGTTTGTTCTTCTCCGTTTCGGTGCAAAACTCGAACAAATACCAGAAAGATTTACGGCATGGTCTTTCAGACGCGCTTCAACAGAGAGCTTCAAATAGATGTTTAACCTTTCTCCGGGGGCGGGCAAGGGCTTTTCCAAAATGAAATCCAATCTCACAGTTCGTAATAGAGCCCCTACCACTGACAGCGCGGGCCCGGACGGGGTTACAAATCCCAAAATATCCACCAGATCGGTTCATTTTTTACTTCAAGCACAACAAGCATTTACAATGCAACGGTTTCGCCTTTGGAAAAGTTAGAGCTATTGGCATTGTAAATGACATTTTTATTTATGTGTTGGCTTTGAAAACCTAAATAAATGGCATTGTCATTTACAAAGCCAATAGCCTAATCTCTCGCAAATGCGACACCTATTGCATTTGCACCCCCACACACACACAAAACCGGATCACAAGAAGGGAACAGAGGCACACACAAAACCGGGTCACAAGCAGGCAACAGAGGCACACACAAAAGCGGGTCACAAGCAGGCAACAGAGGCACACACAAAACCGGGTCGCAAGCAGGCAACAGAGGCACACACAAAACCGAGGGGGCAAGGAAGGAGCTCTACTTGATAAGAATAAATCAGAGATCTGGCAACGATGGGCGTGTTCATGGAGGGAATACCCAATCCACAAACAGGAGAGTAAGAAGCACTGCAACCAAATTTGCAAACTAAGGAAAACAACAGAACCCATAAAATAAATGACAGGCTGACATTGTTTATGTAACCGCAGTCTAAATGCAGAAGTGTTTAAGTAAAATGTTTAATTAGTTAAAACACAGGCCACATTATAATATTATGATTGCGGCCAATATCTGGTGAGCAGTGCAAACCAGCCGGACAGCTGTGCAATCTCAATAAAATGCTACGACGTCCAGGTTGTAACTATTTAATTGGCCAGGTGTCTGAAACCAAAAAGGGACCGATCAATGGTTCATAACGATAGGAATATAGCAGTGCGTTACCTGGAACAAGTGTGGTCTGTTTGATACGAAGTGAGAAACAACCTCCAAAGAATATATATCACCTACTATTTGGAAGAAAATACTTAATGCCACACAACAGTAAAGGCCAAACAAAGATATCACACAGGAAAAAACACAACAAGCCCCCAGTATCTTACCCAGCACTGGTGACCTTTAATACTTCTTAAACAGAACACTGTATTCCTTTCATTTATTTTTAATGTGTGTGATGTTTGAGATTCTATTACAGGCATTTTGCAGAGAAATGTAGTTTTTATGTTTCATGCATCATCCATAAAAAGTTTTTTTTTAGATCAAAACAGGACCTCCAACTCGCATATGAGAAATGGGAGGGGGTCTCAGAAATTATTGGTAGTTATAATAGCACGCTTTGAGAATTTGGACGAATGTGCCTGTGCACTGTCAGTGACCTTGCCAAAGAGTGCACATCAGAGCTGACATAGGATCTTACATTCAAAACTGATCCCATTCGTTTGGCCCATCGCCCCCCCAAATCCGTAAGATGTTCCTGGGTGTCTTGTTAGTGCGTGTGTGTGTGGGGGGGGGACAGGGGGGGTGTTAAGAGGGGTACATGAAGGGATGTATGAGCAAGAGAGAGTGAACAGAGGGCACTGAAGAGGGACAGGATGAAGCGTGAAATGTGCAGGGGAAGGATTTCAGAAAGATGCGGATAGGAAAGGGCATGAGAGAGACGGCAGCCAAATGAGTGAAGGGAAGGACAGGAGATCTTAGGAATGATTCCTTCACTGTCCATATTTTCAGAGAACAAACACTTTCAAGACAACAAAATCACAGTTACCCGTTTATCAAACCGAGCTAATAAGCCCTGGCTAAACCAGTAGGTCAGAATTTGTTTTATGTGTCAGGATGCAATACCAGATAGCTCGCAAAGAGGCGCCACAATACTGGCCATGTGGCAGGTTATGGCAAGCGCTGTATTTTTTGTTGTTGCATGTTTACGCCACGCCCTTAGAGACTTAGGCCATTAACATGTTCCTGTAAACGAGATGCGGTGGCAGAACGGGATCTACGTGGCTGCACCTTCTTTTCTTTGGCCTCGCGCCCGTGACCTCTCTCTAGCTGGACACTGTGTCCTCAGCCGCGGGCCACGGCTTTCTGTCTGCACCTGAGAGGGGGCGTGGTCTCAGGTGGGGAGGAATGTGTTGAGCACGTGTGTGAGCGTGAGGGAAGGAGGCACAGAGAGAGACTGAACTACAGAAGTGGGAGGGGGCTCCGGATCCATCGCCAGAGAGATTGGAGCACGCTCACCCATGCACAGAAAGACACCCCTTCTCCCTTCAACTTGGACCGTCTTTGAAGAAGAGCAGCAGGACGCCACACGTACCAAGGATACCATACAAGGGTGGAGGGGGGGACGGGGTCTTTTGTCGGGAGAACCGTCGCTGACACCGAGTTTCGAGGGCCCCCTCCAGCCAGGGCTATCTTTGGGGTGTGAGGAGAGTGGGGAGGGCAGCTCTGCTGGTAAGGGTAACGCATAATTTAGGTATTGGGGGTCAGCCAGTCCTCCAGTGAGACAGGACTGTAAGGTAAGGGAGAGGGCCGGGTCACCTCAGATTTGGAGGGGTGTAGAGCTGAGCGACGAGATGTGCCCAGCAGCAGCAATGAGAGGGCAGCTGGGAAGGGGGGGAGTGCTTAGAACTGTATTGTGCTCCTCTACAAGTTTAGTAAAACTCCGGTGGCTGCCCACAGCAGCGGGCGGTGGATACCGACCCATCCCACAGCTTCCACGAGGGTCTAGGGGACGCCCCCGCCTGGGTGAGGGCTCTGTGCCCCCGCCAGGGGAAGGGCTCCGTGACCCCGCAAACTGCTTAGATATCTGCACACTGGTCCTGAGACAAAGAATGCGCTCTCCACCCCCAGAGTCCGGCAAAGTGAGCCGGCCCTCACTTGCTGACAGCAGAGCCCTCCGCCATGCATCACAAGCCGCAGGGCTACCTCGCTTGTGAGTCAGTTATCCTTTCCTCAGCTGACTGAAGCCTCGCTCGCTGCAGAGAGAGCTATCCTTCCCTCGTGAGACAACAGAATTATCCCTCTTTCAGCCGATTGAACCCTCGCTAACTGCAGAGAGCAGAGCTATCCCTCCCTTTGCGCGACAACAGAGTTATCCCTTCTTCAGCTGACGAGGCTCTCACTCAATGCAGAGAGCACAGCTGTCCCTACTTTCAGAATGACCCCAGAGTTATCCCTCCTTCAGCTCATGTCATGAGTGATGTCACTGACCATGTCATGAGTGATGTAATATGTGACGTCATCAGCAGTGCATTGCAGGCGCGCAAGTTATAGTGAGTCCAACTAACTATAACGTGGAAATTTCAATGGTTTTCTGTAAGTAAAATTTCCAGCTAACTATAACTGGTGTCAAACCTATGTATTTTTCAGTGAATTTAATAGGTTTTTTAAATGCTAATTCCTAACTATAACTGGTGTGAAACCTATGGTTTTTTCAGTGAATTTCAAAGGTTTTTTAATAGCAAATCTCTATAGGTATGAAATGTAATATTTTTTATAACGAATTTTATATTGTATAATTATGTAATAGTTTGGTTTTTTTTGCCCCGATGCGCTCACCGGTAAGCGCAGTGCTTCGGCGCGCCCCGGGGCGCGTACCGGTGAGCGTCCCGTTAGCGCTATTCCCGCGAACGAAAACAACATCGTGACGTATCGCGAAGCCGTATGATGCGTCATATGACACACTGCGTAAGTGCACCTGGAAGCACCCGAGCGCATACGATCGGGCAACGTAAGCGCCGCCGGGCGCGCCCCAGGGCGCGTCTAGGGGCGCGCCCCGGGGCATGCACCGGGGCGCGTAGCGTAAGCGCATCGGGTCATGTGACCTGAAAATAACACTTTTGATTGGTTCAGAACACTTTTAGTTTCCAAATGATGAGAAAGCCCAGGTCATGAGACCTGAAAATAACACTTTTGATTGGTTCACAACAGTTTTGTTTTCCAGATGATGAAAGACCCCACCTTTTTTCCTCATTTTCACTTTGTTGGTTGAGTGAAGAAGACCTGCATTCATTCTGTGAGAAATGGCTTCACTAGTAGCAGCTGCAGGTGCATCTGCATCTCCACCACCTCCACCACGACCACAAGGACCACCACAAGACCACATTGGTGGTCAAGAAGAAGAGGAGGACAAAGAGGAGCAGGAGGAGATGCAATTTCTGCCTGAGGATAATCCCCCATACAGACCCAAGGAACATTTTATTTGGGAGTTTTACAAGATGCCAAGGGATACAAAAAAAGTGACTGCAGCTAAGGTGACTTACCTCATCTGTCGCGAACAACTGTCATGAGGGAACCCAAACAAGAAGTACTCTTTTGGGAACCACACTATGATTAGACATATGCAGAGGAAGCACCCGAAAAATTATTCGGCAGCAGAGGTCAGGGAACTGACCAAGAACCCTCCCCATCCTTCTTCTTCAAGCACCTCCAATCAACCCACTCCATCGGGTGCAGAGGCTAGGGAGATGGTCCCTAATGTACAAACCAGGTTTGCAAAATTTAAATTTGTTTGCATATATTGCAACAAAACAATTTCATATGGTGAGCAAAGCATCACTTTACTCAATCGAGCTGCAGACAACCATCACTGCAGCAAGGAACTTTAATTTGTTTCTATTTTTTTTGCTACAGTTGAGCTGTTTGCAATTCCCTGTGTTTTGTTTGACCCCAGAAAAACTACAAAAAAATATAAAATTGTTCAGAAAAGCCAAAAAAATAGAAAATGTTCAAAAAAACTATAAAAAAAATATAAAACAACAAAAAGAATAAAAAAACAGTTCTTTTCAGAACTACCTCCAATTTATAAAAAATGCTACATTTTTAAAACACTGTATTTCTTTTTTTCTCCAGGGTAGGCGTACCGGTACGTGTACCGGTACGTGTACCGGGGTGGGCACCCCCCAAAAAAAGAAAAAAATAATGAGTGTGTGTGTGTGTGTGCTGTATCTGGGTTTTCCCCATGGTACACTCCCCGGTACGCTCCCCGGTGCGCGTACCAGGCGCACCCCCGGCGCAAATCGAAAAAAAGATTGAATTTAATTTTTTTTGGGGCCCCGTGGGGCCCTTTTATGGCCCCCACATCAAACCTAGGGGGTCAGGGGGGGTCTACTCTGCCCCCTTATGGTCTGTTCCCCCTTTGTTTTGGGCACCTCTTGTTTCTCAAACCTACCCAGACACAAGATGGCGGCCCCTGCGGACTGTTTGGAATGTTTACAGACACCCGAGAGCCAATCAGCTTTCCGCGCGCGAACTCGCGAGGCGCGCTGGAGCGCACCCCGGTGCACGTACCAGGGCGCGCTTATAGATATATATAGTTTTTTTTAACCTAACTTACTCAAAATCCACTGAAGCACATATCTTGAGACATAGCAAAGGCACATCGGGCTACCAGTCCCTACAATTTTGCCAAGTTCGGTGGAAATCCATTCAGCCGTTCGGGCTAAAAGTGAGGTCGACTGCCCTATGGAAATTAACATGGGGAAAACACGTTTTGGGACCCCCCTTTTATCTCGGCCCCCGCTTGACAAATCCCCCCCAAACTTTCAGGGAAGGGCCGGGGCGCCACGAGGCAAATTTTAGGAAATTTTCAGGCAGATTCCTCAACCGGCGCCAAAGTTATTCACAATAGAAGGTCGAGATTTTGTATTGAAAATAATCCTAATATAACTACCTACTGGCGACCGCCAGTAGGTAACATATATATATATATTCACTGAAAAAACCATAGGTTTCACACCAGTTATAGTTAGGAATTAGCATTTAAAAAAACCTATTAAATTCACTGAAAAAACCATAGGTTTCACACCAGTTATAGTTACCTGGAAATTTTACTGGCATAAAACCATTGAAATTCCCACGTTATAGTTAGTTGGACTCACTATAACTTGCGCGTTTAATGCACTCCTGATGACATCACATATTACATCACTCATGACATGGTCAGTGACTTTACTCATGACATCTCTGATGACACCATCCTTGTGACAGAGTGACTGACCTCCTTTCACTGTAAAGTAACCCTTGAAACACATATTCAAAAATAGAAACTAACATTTACAAAAAAGTGGAGATACCTATACCAGTTACAACAACCAATTCAGTAATTCCACCATTTATATACACATCCACTCATTCACCAACAGTTCTATATAGTCATTCATACATATACTCACTTATCATATGTAGTGAGCCACCTTTACATCCGTTAACACACCAACAGTCTTCCAAAAGTTGCTCACACACATACTCACACATGCAAATAAACTATTGAACATCCATTTTTTTGCATATACAGCTATACACACACTACCACCTTACTTCTAAGGAAACTTACACATACTTACTCTCTTAAACAATCACTTATAGAAACACGTACTTATTAAAACAAAAACTCTTTCAATCTCTCACTCTCACATATACTCACTTATATACATCAATCCTCACATATACTAGATTAAAACATATGTAGTTGCTGATAAAGACACTAGTGAGACAGTCATTCACTTACTAACACATACGTATACACGCTCATTCACCCATACAGTCCGGCACATATGCTGTCTTTAAAACACATACAAACAGTGAGTCAGTCATTGATGCATCTATGTGCTAAGTAACACCCCCACCAAATCAAACAGACAATTATAAAGATACTAAAAAAACATCTAATAACCCATATACACACACATGTAGCTACTCATCAACCCATGCAGCCACTTATACACAAAGTGAAACACTGATACAAACATTTAAATATTTAAACAATACTCGCTAATATATGTATTCACTAAGATACACTTAATAAGCCAGTTAAACAATCAATTAAAAAAAAAAAACATCCATTAAGACACTTATTTAAACATTTATTCTTCCATCGACCTTTACATATACATATATAAAACATATTTCTTTTTCAGAAAGACACACATTCACAGGATGGTGTCATCAGTGATGTCATGAGTGATGTCACTGACCATGTCATGAGTGATGTAATATGTGATGTCATCAGCAGTGCATTACACGCGCAAGTTATAGTGAGTCCAATTAACTATAACGTGGGAATTTCAATGGTTTTATGCCAGTAAAATTTCCAGGTAACTATAACTGGTGTGAAACCTATGGTTTTTTCAGTGAATTTAATAGGTTTTTTAAATGCTAATTCCTAACTATAACTGGTGTGAAACCTATGTTTTTTTCAGTGAATTTCAAAGGTTTTTTTAATGCTAATTCTTAACTAAAAGTCTCACTTTATAAGTAAGACTGTTACCGCTCTAGTTGTTCTTTAGAACACTCTGGTACATACTATCATTGGGCTATAGTTGCGCTACATCTGGCTGATATTTGGGCTACATTTGTATTTTTTTTGTCTCTGGTGGCCATCTTTGGGCTACATTGGGCTACATTGGGCTACATTGAGCTTCATTTGGGCTAAATTTGGGCTTTAACATATATAAAGCCCAAAGTAGCCCAATATATATTTTTTTAAAGTTAATTTTCTTAAAAACAACTGGAGCATATATCTTGAGACATAGCAAATGCACATCGGGCTACCAGTCCTTTCAATTTTTAAATTTTTTTAAAAAACATTTATTTTATTTTTTTTCGTCTTTGAGCGCTCCCGGTGCGCGCCCCGGTGAGCGCCCTGGAAAGCGTAGTATTTTGAAGTGCTCCGGTGGGCGAACCGGGAAGCGTCCCGTTAGCGCCAATGTCGCGATCGAAAACAACATCATGACGCGTCACGTAAGCGTGACGTATCGCGTAGCCGCACGATGTGTCTTATGACGCGCTGCGTAAACGCACCCGGAAGCGCTCCGTGGCGCGGCCTGGAGCGCATAACGTAAGCGCGCCGGAGCGCGTAACGTAAGCGCGCTGGAGCGCGTAACGTAAGCGCATTGGGTCATGTGACTTGAAAATAACACTTTTCATTGGTTCTCATCATTTTTTTCTCCAAATAATGAAAGCCCCCTCCTTTTTTCCTCATTCTTACGTTCTTCATTGAGAGAGCAAGAGCTATTTTGGAGGAAACAATGGCATCACTTGTTGCTGCAGCTGGTGCACCCCCACCACCACCCCCACCACCAAGAAAAGAAGTTCCACCACCACAGTTTCTTGGAGGACAAGAAGAAGAGGAGGAAGAAGGGGAGGAGGATCAACAACGAAGGCGCTTCCTCCCAGAAGAACCTTTTGCAAAGGCACGTCAAAGTGCACTTCATTTGGCAATTTTTTTCTTTTCCAGATGACCAAAAAAAGGTGAACGCCCCCAAAGTCACCTGTCTTATATGTGACAAAGTTCTCTCCAGGGGCAATCCCTCAAAGAAATATTCTTTTGGTAATTTTACCATGATGCGCCACATGGAGAGGTGGCATCCCAATAATTTGGCCCAGGCTGAAGTCCAGGAACTTCGGAACAACCCACCCCCTGTGGCCAGCACTTCCTCTTCTGTACCCTCACTTTCTGGTCCTGAAGAATGCCAAATGGTGCCAAATATTCAGCCAAAATTTGGCAAGCACAAATTTCTTTGCATTTTCTGTGGCAAAACATTATGCTATGGTGAACTTAGCGTCACCTTAATAAATAATGCTGTAGACAACCACCAATGCAGCAAGGAAAGAAAACAGTAATTCTTTTCTTTTTTATTGCTCCTGTTGAGCCATTTCCAATTCCCTGTTTTTTGTTTGTTCCCTTAAAAAAAAACCCAAAAATATAAAATTGTTCAAAAACACAAAAAAATAAAAAAATGTTCAGAAAAATAATAAAAAAATATAAAACAACAAAAAGAATAAAAAAATGGTCTTTTCAGAACTACCTCCCATTTATAAAATATTGGCAAAAATGTTAAACTCTGGCATTCTTTTTTCTCTGTTGTGCGCTTCCCGTGCGCTCCCCGGTGCGCGTACCGGGCGCTCCCCCCGCGCAAATCAAAAAAGGGCCCTTTTATGGCCCCCACATCAAACCTAGGGGGTCAGGGGAGTCTATCCCTGCCCCCTTATGGTCAATTCCCCATTTTTTTTCCACCTCTTGTGTCTCGATCCTACCGAGACACAAGATGGCGGCCGCTCCGGACTGTTTCGAATGTTTACAGACACCCGAGAGCCAATCAGCTTTCCGTGCGCACCTCACGTGGCGCTCCCGGAGCGCTCCCCGGGGCGTGTACCGCGGCGCTGCCATAGATATATATATTTTTTGGAAACTAAATTACTCAAAATCCACTGGAGCACATATCTTGAGACATAGCAAAGGCACATCGGGCTACCATTCCCTACAATTTTGCCAAGTTTGGTGGAAATCCATTTAGCCGTTCGGGCTAAAAGTGAGGTCGACCGCCCTATGGAAATTAACATGGGGAAAACACGTTTTGGGACTCCCCTTTTATCTCAGCCCCCGCTTCACAAATCCCCCCCAAACTTTCAGGGAAGGACCAGGGCGCCGCAAGGCCATTGTGAGGACATTTTCAGGCAGATTCGGGAACCGGCGCCAAAGTTATTTCAAATAGAATTTTGAGATTTAACATGGAAAAAAATCCTAACTATAACTACCTACTGGCGACCGCCAGTAGGTAAGAGACGTACCAATGGACTGGATCGTGAGCACACGAGGGAGCGTCTCAAACTGATGTGTCGCTCCAAGGCTACAGTTGTGCCCTGCGGGTGGGTGATTGTTTCAGGACAGCCGCTTTTCCACCATAACCTCAGCGCTAGTGGAGTGAGAGGCAGTCACCGCCCACTGGGGGGAGTACTGACGAATAAGACTGCCTGCTGCAAGGACTCGGAGGTCCGAGTTTGTGTAATGCTCCCTAGCGCTGGCCAGCAGGTTTCAGCCAATCGCAACGAGGCCAGCTGGGTTAAAGGTGGAGTTATGCAAGCACTTCTGATGGAAATGGGCATTTGAAAAAGTCTACTTGACGAAACGCGTCATGCCCAGAATGCTGAATAAAGCGTGTTTCTGACCTGCTACAGGTGTGGCTCGTTTTTTTCCTTTGGAGAGGGGCGTGGTATGGAAATATTGTGTGCGGCCACAGCACACTGAGCCCCCCACCCAACCAAGTTGTTCGGAGCAAGCAGTGGCAAACAAACGCAAGTTTTGGTCTACCTCATTGCCTGGGGATGCTGCCGAACCACCGCATCGCGCTGCTGTGACCTACCAATGGACTGGATCGTGAACACACGAGGGAGCGTCTCAAACTGATGTGTCGCTCCAAGGCTACAGTTGTGCCCTGCGGGTGGGTGATTGTTTCAGGACAGCCGCTTTTCCACCATAACCTCAGCGCTAGTGGAGTGAGAGGCAGTCACCGCCCACTGGGGGGAGTACTGACGAATAAGACTGCCTGCTACAAGGACTCGGAGGTCCGAGTTTGTGTAATGCTCCCTAGCGCCAGCCAGCAGGTTTCAGCCAATCGCAACGAGGCCAGCTGGGTTAAAGGTGGAGTTATGCAAGCACTTCTGATGGAAATGGGCATTTGAAAAAGTCTACTCGACGAAACGCGTCATGCCCAGAATGCTGAATAAAGCGTGTTTCTGACCTGCTACAGGTGTGGCTCGTTCTTTTCCTTCAGAGAGGGGCGTGGTATGGAAATATTGTGTGCGGCCACAGCACACTGAGCCCCCCACCCAACCAAGTTGTTCGGAGCAAGCAGTGGCAAACAAACGCAAGTTTTGGTCTACCTCATTGCCTGGGGATGCTGCCGAACCACCGCATCGCGCTGCTGTGACCTACCAATGGACTGGATCGTGAACGCACGAGGGAGCGTCTCAAACTGATGTGTCGCTCCAAGGCTACAGTTGTGCCCTGCGGGTGGGTGATTGTTTCAGGACAGCCGCTTTTCCACCATAACCTCAGCGCTAGTGGAGTGAGAGGCAGTCACCGCCCAATGGGGGGAGTACTGACGAATAAGACTGCCTGATGCAAGGACTCGGAGGTCCGAGTTTGTGTAATGCTCCCTAGCGCCGGCCAGCAGGTTTCAGCCAATCGCAACGAGGCCAGCTGGGTTAAAGGTGGAGTTATGCAAGCACTTCTGATGGAAATGGGCATTTGAAAAAGTCTACTCGACGAAACGCGTCATGCCCAGAATGCTGAATAAAGCGTGTTTCTGACCTGCTACAGGTGTGGCTCGTTCTTTTCCTTCGGAGAGGGGCGTGGTATGGAAATATTGTGTGCGGCCACAGCACACTGAGCCCCCCACCCAACCAAGTTGTTCGGAGCAAGCAGTGGCAAACAAACGCAAGTTTTGGTCTACCTCATTGCCTGGGGATGCTGCCGAACCACCGCATCGCGCTGCTGTGACCTACCAATGGACTGGATCGTGAACACACGAGGGGGCGTCTCAAACTGATGTGTCGCTCCAAGGCTACAGTTGTGCCCTGCGGGTGGGTGATTGTTTCAGGACAGCCGCTTTTCCACCATAACCTCAGCGCTAGTGGAGTGAGAGGCAGTCACCGCCCACTGGGGGGAGTACTGACGAATAAGACTGCCTGCTGCAAGGACTCGGAGGTCCAAGTTTGTGTAATGCTCCCTAGCGCCGGCCAGCAGGTTTCAGCCAATCGCAACGAGGCCAGCTGGGTTAAAGGTGGAGTTATGCAAGCACTTCTGATAAAAATGGGCATTTGAAAAAGTCTACTCGACGAAACGCGTCATGCCCAGAATGCTGAATAAAGCGTGTTTCTGACCTGCTACAGGTGTGGCTCGTTCTTTTCCTTCGGAGAGGGGCGTGGTATGGATATATATATATATATATATATATATATATATATATATATATATATATATATATATATATATATATATATATATATATATATATATATATATATATATTTTAAAAACAATCACCTCTTTCAAGCAATCCAAGGACAGAGCGGGATACTGATCGGGCAGACTTTATTCACAGGTAACAGCTGGCCATTATGCATTTTGGCTTGTCGCCTTCCTCAGATGCCGCTTGTTTACCCTGGTTACACCTCCTCCCACCTTTGAACTAGTTGTGGCACTCCCATCGGAGGGAGATCAGCTGACCCCGCCGCTGGGGGAAAATGCAGTTAATGGTGCAACTATAGTTCCCAAAATGCACCTCGATGGTAAGTACCACAGCAGGATCTCTTTGAGTTGTTGTAGCAGCCGGTGCCCCCTTAAATATAGTGCTAATGCGTCCCTCGGGTCCCCAATGCCTATACCTCAATACTATGAATCAAGCCGTGAAGAGAGTGTAATCATCCCTCTTCCATGTGCAGTTGACAGCAGTCACTTGCCAGGCCCACTCATGAGGCGGTCTCGGGAGAATTCAATATCTTGAAAACCACAACTATTTTGCCAGCAACCTCCCGGGTGATATATATATATATATATTCACTGAAAAAACCATTGGTTATAGACCATATATAGTTAGGGATTAGCATTTACAAAACCTTAATTTACTCGCACAAAACCATAGAAATTCTCTCATACAGTCAGTCATGCACCTACTAAATCCTTCATCCAAACACTTATACATCCACTCATTCTTCAATATGTAAGACATATTTTAACTTTACAGAAACATACAGTCACTGGATGTTGTCATCAGTGATATCATTTGAGATGTCATCAGTGATGTCATTTGAGATGTCATCAGTGATGTCATCAGTGATGTCACTGACCATGTCATGAATGATGTAATATGTGACATCATCAGCAGTGGATTGCGGGTGCGCGATATATAGTTATTGCAACTAACTATATATGCGAATTTCTATGGTTTTGTGCGAGTAAATTAAGGTTTTGTAAATGCTAATCCCTAACTATATATGGTCTATAACCAATGTTTTTTTCAGTGAATTTTCATGGTTTTGTAAATGCAAATTCCTAACTATATATGGTCTATAACCTATGGTTTTTTCAGTGAATTTCATTGGTTTTTTAAAAGCTAATATCTATAGCTGTAAAATATATTCTTTATTACGTGACGTATCACGTAGCCACGTGAGACGCCTCATGACGCGTCGCATAAACGTGACGTATCGTCTCTGCAGCGCAAACAAAACCTGTATCGTAAGCGCGCCAGAGCACGCTTACAGATATATATATATTTTTTTTAACCTTAATTAGACAAAATCCACACGTGCACATATCTTGAGGCCTTGCAAAGGCACATCAAACAAACAGTCCCTACAATTTTGCCAAGTTTGGTGGAAATCTAGTCCTTTAAATTTTATTTTACTGTTTCTCTTGGTTTTCCCCTTGGTACGCTTACCGGAACGCTACCCGGTACGCAAACCGGACGCTCCAAAAACACAAGATGTCGGACTCCCGTTACGCTGCCAGTTAGCTGCCCGGTTGGCGTACCGGGAAGCGCCTCTACCGCGAAAAATCGCAATTTTCTTTTTTTTTCTTTTGCCCTGCGGGGCACTTTAATATCCCCCTCAACAATCCTAGGGGGTCAGGAGGGGTCTACCTTGCCCCCTTTCCTTCATTTCCCCCTTCGTTTTTCACCACCTCTTGTCTCTCGATCCTACCGAGAGACAAGATGGCGGCTGCTCCGGACTGTTTACAATGTTGACAGCCAATCAGCTTCTCCTCAGACTCCTGTTACGCTGCCGGTTAGCTGCCCAGTCAGCTGCCCGGTTCGCGTACCGGGAAGCGCCTCTACGGCCAAAAATCGCAATTTTTTTTTTTTTTTTTTGCCCCGCGGGCCACTTTAATATCCTCCTCATCAATCCTAGGGGGTCAGGAGGGGTCTACCTTGCCCCCTTTCCTTCATTTCCCCCTTCGTTTTTCACCACCTTTTGTCTCTCGATCCTACCGAGAGACAAGATGGCGGCCGCTCCAGACTGTTACAATGTTGACACCCATTCAGCTTCTCCTCAGACTCCCGTTACACTGCCGGTTAGCTGCCCGGTTAGCTGCCCGGTTCACATATAGATTTGCGCCTCTACGACAAAAAATCACATTTTTTTTTTTGGCCCCGCGGGGCACTTTAATTTCCCCCTCATCAATCCTAGGGGATCAGAAGAGGTCTACCTTGCCCCCTTTCGTTCATTTCCCCCTTCGTTTTGGCCTCCTCTTGTCTCTCGATCCTACCGAGAGACAAGATGGCGGACGCTCCGGACTGTTTAGAATGTTGACAGACACCGGAGAGCCAATCAGCTTCGCTTCGCAAAGCTCCGTTACGCGAAAAGTACGCGAACTGGTGCGCTATCCGGTACGCTGTCACAGATATATCTGTTTTTTTAAACGTTAATTTCTCAAAATCCACTGGAGCACATATATTGAGACCCAGCAAAGGCACATCGAGCTAACAGTCCCTACAATTTTGCCAAGTTTCGTGCAAATCCATTCAGCCGTTCGAGCTAAAAGTGAGGCCAAACGCCCTATAGAAAAATGAATGGGAAAAACGCGTTTTGGGACCCCCCTTTTTTCTCGGCCCTCCCTTGACGAAACCCCCCCAAATTTTTAGGGGCTGCTCAGAAACAAAATGTGCCATTTTCCTGAAAATTTCAGCCAATTCCGTCCACAAACGCCAAAGTTATTAGACATAGAATTTTCAAAAGTTCCATAGAGAAAAAATCCTAACTATATATACCTACTGGCTATCGCCAGTAGGTAATATATATATATATATATATATATATATATATATATATATATATATATATATATATATATATATATATATATATATATATATGAACAACAAACTCCCAACTGCTCTGGACGCAGTTAAAGCGGGCGCAGACCTCCAGCAATCCCTCCGATCAAAAAAGATGAGCCAGCAAACAACGATGTTCAGTTGTAGCAGTGCATTTAATAGGCAGTGAATAGTGCAGAGCAAGTGCCCTCCAACTGCCCACTGCTAGCGCCTGCCCCAAACAGCACAGACACGGACCTTGGTTCCAGTGCAATTTTTTATTCAGTAACTTGCGTGCTAGTCGCCATAATGTTTCGGCTCTACCCGAGCCTTGTTCACATGACAACGTGAAAACTAAGAACACACCCTTTTGTAGGAAACCTTCCCTCTGCACGTGATACTGGTAAGTCAGCATAGACAGGGTAAACAGACTACACAAGACCACACATTTCCATATACAATGCATATACACACATTACATATATGAAGAAAGTCTTTGTGTTAAACCATAGTGTGATAACTTATAGAATTGCCTGAACATGAACTGCAAATGAAATGACAATTGCCGATGCGCTCACATAATTTGTGGGCACAGTTACTCTGCAAACAATATTTATACACAGTAATTCCGGCCATCTCATAAAACGAATGCACTGGAACATGGATAAAATGTAGAATATTCAAAATTCAAATTTATCTGAAATCATGATATTAATTTGAATATCCTGATAATCCTCATGTTGCTACACGTGTATAACTAAATCTATAACACAATAGTGCAAATATCGCAAAATCATATATTGCAGTACATTGGCTGTTATCTGTACAGTAAAATCCCTGTTGGGTGCAGCATTCACGTTTACCTACGGTCAAACTTGTTGCCAAAATTGACCAATTCAAAAATTGCGGGATAAATCCCTAGATGTCCTATCCAATTTGTACAGTACCAAAAATCTGCTGCAAAACCTTGCAGCTGTGCCATCAAAGGGAGTGCAAGAAAAGTGCAATGTGCGTAAACAGTATAACACCACTAAATGTGATAAATCGACATTAAAACGGGTAAGTAGCAGTTATCAATTCAAAATTGTCTTAAGTGGGCGGACTAAACCCAGTCACGTCCATAAATTTCTATATTGAACCCACAATAGAGTGGTAGCAACAATGATGATTAATTACATAATTCTATAATTTTCTTCATTTTGTATCCTCGAGGCTCATAGAATACATGAGTAAAGTATCAACATTGAAAACCAAGATATTGACGTGCAAAGATATTAAAGTGCACCAGTGCCTAGGTTCTACCTGGAACAAATATCTCCTGAGTCACATACTATCATATGAGAAAAAGTGCAAAATATGGTAGTCCGTAGTAGCTATACCTGATCATGTTACTTAAAAACACTATAAGATAATAAATAGTACATAAAATGATTAAAACTATGACCACAAAATGATTAAAAAACCATTATAAAAACATTGAAAGAATCAAATTCATATATGTACAGGTAATTACAGAGTCCATCTGATATCCACCACAAATACCAACTTAAATGCAAGTATCCTGATAAAACCTAATCTAGACTAGTGTGCATATCTTCAGTGACATTCAGACCCCCCGGGAACTTGGAGTCTAGACATAGTATATACTTAGTTTCTAGTCTGCGGAGCCCAGCTTCCCTGTTACCTCCACGTCTACTCGCTGGCACCGCATCAATTACAAAGAATGTTAATTCTTTGTTATTGCTCTGATGTACATCCTTGAAATGGCGGGCCACCGGGTAAGTATTGTCTTGGTTAGAGATTGCCCTCAGGTGTTGTAGGATGCGTTCATGCACCTCCAACTTGGTGCTGCCCACATACCTGAGTGCGCAGAGGCATTGGAGCACGTAAATAGCATACTCCGTTTTACATGCTAAAACCTTATCTATTTTGTGCTCCCTGTCACTGAATCCATCTTTATAGGTTTTGGTGTTAACCCCATGTGTACAGGATTTGCATACTTTGCATTTAAAGCATCCACCATAGGTTTGTAACCAAGTGGTCTTTTCCATGATTTCGGGGTTCGTGTTAATGAGGCAGTCCCTGATCGAGGGAGCTCGACTGAAAGTAAGGGTTGCCCTGCGTGGAAGTGTTGGGACCAAAATGGGAACACTCTTCAGAGTAGGCCACTTACGATTGAAAATACGGTATAAATCAGGATGTTGTTTGTTAAACCCCGTTATAATTCTGAACTCTTTTTGGGATTTAATATCTCCATCAGTAACCAAGTTGCTGGTGATGGTTTGATCGTACTTACACAGCAGATCTTGTCTCATCCTTAATCTGGATTTGGTTATAGCCCTGTCAATCACTACTTCTGAATACCCACACTGTAGAAATCTGTTCTTACTAGATGCTTGGGCCTCCCATAGCTCTACTTCAGTGCTGCATACTCTACGTAAACCCAACATCTCCCCATTCAATATGCTGGCAATCAGATGGTGCGGATGGGCACTGGCCGCATGCAAAATTGTGTTGCCGGACGTTTCCTTTCTAAATAGCCTGGTTTGAATCGCACCATTTTCAATGTACACTTCCGTGTCCAAAAAGGTGATACTTGTTTAACTGATTGTGACCGTAAATTTAAGATTGAGCCTATTGATATTGATGGCCCTGAAAAACTCCTCTGCCGCTTCCTTGTCACCCCACCACACTACAAACAAATCGTCTATGTAACGATACCATGCAATAATGTTTGTTTTCATCACCTCCCTATATTCTGTTTGAGGACCAGTTTCTCCAAAGCTCCCATGTGCAGACATGCGTAGCTTGGGGAGAAACTGGCCCCCATAGCGACTCCCTGTAGCTGGTTACACCTCCTCCCACCTTTGAACTAGTTGTGGCACTCCCATTGGAGGGAGATCAACTGACCCCGCTGCTGGGGGCAGATGCAGTCAATGGTGCAACTATAGTTCCCAAAATGCACCTCGATGGTAAGTACCACAACAGGATCTCTTTGAGTCCATTGGACACTGAAAAATTGCCTCTCAAAAGGTGGGGCCGTGTAGCAGCAATTGCCCCCTTAAATATAGTGCTAATGGGTCCCTCGGGTTTCCAACGCCTAAACCTCAATACACGAATCAAGCCGTGAAGAGAGTGTAATTATCCCTCTTCCATGTGCAGTCATGGCCTGTCGTTGACAGCAGTCACTTGCTGGGCCCATTGCGGTCTCAGGAGAATTTAATATCATGAAAACCACAGTTATTTTGCCAGCAAACTCCTGGGAGTGTGTGTGTGTGTGTGTATTTGTGTATGTACATATATATATATATATTCCAAAAGAAGGTGCTCATACTCTAGAGAGTGCCACACACAGCGTCAAGTTGTCCATCTTTATTTGCAGGACTACAAGGCAAACAGCTTCATGGTTACAGCTCACATATCGCCAATTATGCTATACGCGTTTTGGGCTTTCGCCGGCCCTTGGTCTCTGGCTTGGCTTACGGGAAAGAGGCAGTAGAAGTGACATCAGACTCGTCAACGGTGTCTTGATCCCACAATGGACACTGTTAGAACAGTATCTCAGAGTGGAGATGGAGGTACTCCCTTCTACCAGCTGCAACCAACTCTACATCCCAACAGTGGAACGGTGTCTTGATCCCACAATGGACGATGTTAAACTGTGTCTGAGAGTGGAGATGGAGGTACTCCCTTCGACCAGCTGCAGCCAACTCTAGGTCCCAACAGTAGAACGGTGTCTTGATCCCACAATGGACGATCTCCGATATTACCTGATGCTTGATTTTGTCAGAAGTTAGTGTGTTGAGGTGCATCACACTCTGTGCTTCCATAGCTAGCTGCTGCACATGATTATTGGGCTTGGTTGACAGTAGTCGATGGAGTATACTGTGGTATAGCAGGTGCCAACAGTGAAATGGGGTTTTGATTGTACGATGAGGATGTCATAAGTTAATGTCTGTGATGATTTCTGTGTACCGTCTCTGATCAGGTGCAACCAACTCTGTGCTTTCAAATTAAACGGTATGTGGCTGTGAGGTGTTAATGACCACTGCATCTGGTCTAGACTTCGGTTTACAGGGTTCACAATTTAGATTGAGTGGTGATTGTTTGATTACAGAATCCAGTAGTTAAGTAATTAGAACGTATATTGAAACATACACAATATTGTTTTATTAGAACATTGGAATGTTGGGAGCTCCATTGAAAACAATAGAGTAGCTCCGTTCATATAATAACTTGTATAAGCCTGGAGCTCCAACATTGCAAAGTTTTTTTGTTTATAGCTCTGGCTGTGAAGAAATGCTTCGGGGAGCCTGAAGGGATTCCAATCCCTTTGCGCTCTCTTAAGGATTTGCTTTATTTGTTAGAACATTCTACCCTCTACAATGTTCAAATAGCCTTATAGCCCTTTGTAGCGTTCAGCTATAGTGGCTATTAAAGTCCCTCTCCCTTGTTAAAGGACATCGCCTTCGGCTTGCGCCTTTAATCCTGAAGAGGGCCTTTAATAGTCGGTATAGCCTGCTAAGGCGGGCTATAAGGCTATAGTATACTTGCTTGAAGAAGTATTTTTAGATGAGTTATAGGTTTAGTAAAATTACCAAATTCATCTTGCAAGTTGAAAGGAACAGTGAATAGTGTAGACTGTGGACAGATGAAATCCCAATTCGAATTGTTTTGATGTATTTATTGTAGAGTTTTATATAATTTATGTTGTATTTTGTAAAGAGGGAGTGAGAAAAAGTATTGATGGTTTTGTGTGTTAGTACTGCCTTCAATTAACAATGCAGACAGTAGTGTTCACAATTCAGATTGAGTTGCTGTTGTAGATGATGCAGTCTGGTAAGAGAAGAGATAGATGTAGTGTGCTCTGTCTGCACCACTTAAACGCATCATTGCAGGCTCCGCACACGTTTTCTTTGCTTTGCTTATTGTAAACTGTAGAGCTCAAGTCAATGCCACGCGGCTTTGGGCCCTCGCTGAACGCTCTGTCTGGCCAGCACTACAGACTTCAATATTCACATTTGACATTGAGTCAGTATTGTAGATGAGGCAGTTCCGTAGGAAAAAACATTGCTCCAGTGCGCTCTGTCTGCACCACTCATATGATGCATCATTGCAGGTTTTGCACACGTTTTTTTTTTGCTTAGCATATTGCAAACTGTAGAGCTCAAGTCAATGCCATGTGGCTGTGGGCCCTTGCTGACTGTTCTCTCTGGCCTACACTGCAGATAGCAGTGTTCACAATTAAGATCAAGTTGATATTGTAGATGAGGTCGTCTTGTAGGAAAAGACATTGCTCCAGTGTGTACTCTCTGCCCCACTCATATGTATCATTGCAGGCTCCGCACACGTTTCTTGTGCTGTGAACAAACTGTAGAGCTCAAGTCAATGCCACGTGGCTGTGGGCCCTTGTTAAACACTCTCACTGAACTATAATGCAGACTTCAGTGTTCACATTTGACATTGAGTCGGTATTGTAGATGATGCAGTCCTGTAGGAAAAGACATTGCTCCAGTGCACTCTGTCTGCACCACTCATGTGCACCATTGCAGGCTCTGCACAGGTTTTTTTTGCTCCGCGTATTGCAAACTGTAGAGCTCAAGCCAATGCCATGTGGTTGTGGGCCCTTGCAGACTGCTCTCTCTGGCCTACACTGCAGATATCAGGGTTCACAATTGAGATTGAGTTGATATTGTAGATGAGGTAGTCTTGTAGGAAAATACATTGCTCCAGTGTGTACTGTGTGCACCACTCATATGCATCGTTGCAGGCTCTGCACACTTTTTTTTGCTTTCGTATTGCAAACTGTAGAGCTCAAGTCAATGCCACATGGCTGTGGGCCCTTGCTGAACACTCTCTCTGGCCTATACTGCAGACTTCTGTGTTCACATTTGACATTGAGTCGGTATTGTAGATGATGCATTCCTGTAGGAAAAGACATTGCTCCATTGCGCTCTCTCTGCATCGCTCATATGCATCATTGTAGGCTCTGCACACATTTTTTTTTCATAGCGTATTGGAAACTGTAGAGCTTAAGTCAATGCCACGTGGCTGTGGGCCCTTCCTGACCGTTCACTCTGGCCTACACTGCAAACAGCAGTGTTCACAATTGAGATCGAGTCGCTATTGTAGCTGAGGTAGTCCTGTAGGAAAAGACATTGCTCTAGTGTGTACTGTCTACACCATGCATACGTATCATTGCAGGCTCCGCACACGCTTTTTTTTTGCTTCGCTTATGGCACACTAGGCAGCTCAAGTCACCTTATGTAGCTGTGGGTTGTTGGTGACCGCTCTCTGTGGCACACACTGCAGACATCAGTGTTCACAATTCAGATTGAGTCGCTATTGCAGATGATGCAGTGTTGATGGCAACAGATATTGCTCCTAGTACAGCCTGTCTACAGCAATCATTATCGCTGGCTGTGCACATGCTGAATGCTTTTGATGTGGCTATGTGAGTGCACTAGAACTGATGGAGCGTTTATGATATAATCTTTTTGTGTATTATTTCAGATCTATTAATTGTGTGTCGGTATACCACAAGTTGTGGTTCTTTTATGGTATAATTATTTCTGTATTATTTCACATCTACTGTCCCTACCTTACTGCAGCAAAATTATCGATTCTTTTAATATTGAATGTCTGTGTGTAATCTAATGATTACTGTTGTAGTTGATGATAGCAGCAACTATTCCCTAAAGGGCTGGTTTACACTGACTCCACAAGCATCCACCACAGGCATCACTGGACATGTGACCCTGGTAATAAAAAGGTGTTTCGCGCACATGCCCATACCCACTTACACTATCTATCTGTATTTGTGTGTTCATCATCTATGCATGATACTGTATCTGGGCCGTACTACATTACGTTGTGCTGTGGACAGAGTATGCAACCATATTATCTCTGGTATTGGAGAAAATGTCAGTAATGTAACTTTTAGGTGTATGGCTATCACAGGTGGAAGGCTACTTTACAGAGTATGAATATTGATGAAGATGATGGTTGCATGTTGTGTGTAGTGTAAGATATGTGTACATAGCAAAACGTTTAGAAAAAAGCTCTCTAAGCAGAAGAGGTGTGTCTCATCAAATGCAGTACAGAGATTGACAAAAATGGGTGTAGTTTTCGAACTGTCACAATGGGAAATAATATGAACTAATGAAATGTTTTTTATGGTCACAAGGCAATCGCGTAGCCAGTGCGCAATAAGATCACACCCGATGTGGTTTTGAGAAAATATATTTACTATAATATAAGTTTATTACAGTTAGAAATATATAACTGTTCAAAATATTTTTAATTATTGCTTGCTCTCATATACACTTTAAAGTAATTTAGTTATCGTTTTGAAAAATGAGGGAATGGCGTATGCGGCGTGATATTGTACGTCTATGACATAACACAGGACGTGGCAGCGTGCATTTGTCACATTTGGAACGCGCAGCGGGTGCCACATACGTACATGACGTAACGTGCCACTTTGTAGTGCGCACCTGTCTCATACCACATTAGCAGCTGGCGGACATCATATGTACATGTTGTTACGCGAGACACGGTGTCACAAACCCGTCAGATACGAAATGCGCATCAGTTAAATGTGGTAGATAGGATTCGCGTTGTGATCGAGGTTGGTAGTCGGTATTGAACTGTAGTTTTCTCAACAAAAAAAAAGTTTTATATGCATATTTTTTTGGGAAGACATGACATATTACATAATTTTTAAAGTTAAACAAAGGATAATAGAGTTGCAAAGTAATAAAAAACAATTAGAAAAAATATATGTTTTATAAATATTAAAATATGAAATTAACATTTAAAAAACCTTTGAAATTCACTGAAAAAAACAAAGGTTTCACTGACGTTATAGTTAGGAATTAGCATTTAAAAAACCTTAGAATTTCACTGGAAAAAACCATAGGTTTCAGGGACGTTATAGTTAGTTGGACATTTGACTCATATAAAACCAGAGAAATTCGCCAGATATAGTTAGTTGAGCTAACTATAACTTGCGCGCCCGCATTGCACTGCCGATGACGACACATATTACATCTCGCATGACATGCTCAGTGACGTCACTGATGACATCTCAAATTACTTCACTGACGACATCACCGATGACATCATCCAGTAAATGTGTGTTTCTGTAAAGTTTAAACATTTTTCATATATATCTATGCCTTGGTGTATTGAAAAATGAGTGGACGCCCTAGCAAATGCCAGTAGCACCGCCAGCAGCACTGGGGTGAAAGCCACACGCAGCAGGTCCAGGAGGACTCCAATCCTCAGGTTTTCCTGCACCGCATTGTCATACCAGCAGTGCCCCGAGGCGCAAAAATTGCACCGGCAGGCTCCCACAGCACAGGACGCCCTAGCAAATGCCAGTAGCACTGCCAGCAGCACCAGGGTGAGAGCCACGCGCAGCAGGTCCAGGACGACCCAATCCCCAGGCTTCCTCGCAGCGCATGGTCATACCAGCAGTGCCCAGAGGTGCATTAAAGCACTAGCGGGTTTCCACAGATTTGAACGCCCTAGCAAACACCAGTTACACCACCAACAGCACCAGGGTGAGAGCCACGTGCAGCGGTTCCAGGAGGACGCCAATCCCCAGGCTCCCCTGCAATGCATTGTCATACCAGCAGCACCCAGAGGTGCATTAAAGAAATGGCAGGCTCCCGCAGCACAGGACGCGCGTGCCGGACCAGGCCATGCCCGGGCAAAGCCGGAGCCAAGGGCGGGCCTGTCTGCACCTGTCCTAGACTGGTTGAGGCTGGGCTGGGCCACCCGTCTAACATCTGACAATTGGTATCCTTAATCCTGCTGATAGTGCAGAAGCGTAAGAACTGTGCCCGATCTTCCCCAGCACTCAGGTACTGTTTTGTTTTACCTGCTTTTAGCTGCTAGTCTCTACCTGATCTGTGCCTGGTTTTGCATATATACTGCCACTATGAGTAAGCGCAAAGGTGTAGCGGGGACTCTGGATGCTTTTATTGTGAGAGCCGAATCTCTGCTAACCCACGAAATAGCGATGACTGAAAGACGACTTTCCTTAGACCCCAGCATACTTTATGGACAATTATCATCAGGTATTCCTAAACTGGTTGACAGCCCTTGTCCATCGATCTCTTCCTCATCCTTAATTCAGACTCACGCCTTATCTCCGGAAACAACACCAATGGCACTGACGGAACGCTCGAATGAGCCTAGAACAACTGCTAGAGTCACCCGAGTATGGGTTAAAAAAACACGCACAGAAACTAAGGCGAAAGCATCGTTAATAAAAAGGAAGCGGGGTGTCACCATTCAAAAACTTACTAATACAAAAGGAATTGGCACTAAACCGATTAACCCAGCGTCCCCTGCCACAAGTGCACCAGGTCATGGCATCATCAACATTGCCAGTACACAGACTGATACCAACTCACTTGCAACAATGGAAGACATCACCAGGGGTGTGCTTTTTCCTAGTGATATAGAGAATATCTTGGACAAAGTACTGGGGAAAATATTAGCCACCTTCAAGAAATATTTGGTAAAAATCTCGCCCCTTTACGGGAGAAGGTTAACTATTTGGTCACTACCTTAGACACTTTGAATGGACATAGCATTTTTAAAGACTTAAAACCTGTACAAACTAACACCAATAAAGTAGGTACTCCTTTGACTACACACAGGATTACATTCAAATGGTTCCAATAGCACGAATCACATAGCCACCTCAAACATAGCTGTGAGGGACACCATCATTAGACCCTTACCTCACGGACTTGCCCCAGATGTAAAAGGATTGCACGATAAGAATGGACTACATATACCGACCGCGGAAAAGATTAGACCCAAAAATACCATAAGGACAACCTCCATGGGATCAAGTCCCAATCAGGAGCCGCCAGTATGTAATCATCTTGACCTACCCCCGGCAGCTACACCATATGTCGTAATCCTGGCCAATGCCCCCATTTCACAGTCATCAGAATATGAATCATGGAGCACACTGCATCTCATTCCTCTGGAACTGTATAAATATTGTATTGAAGAATTAATATCATTATTTGTTGATGTGATTAGTGCTATTGGTAAAGGGCAACAGGCACCCAGATCCTGGAATTTAACCCAAATTATTTTCTTTTTAAAAAAAGGTAAAGCACCACAAGAGAGGGGATCTTACAGGCCTATCTCACTTATTAATAGTGATGCAAAAATCTTTGCCAAAATATTGGCTACTAGATTAGCTCCATACATGTCCCGACTTGTCTCTCCCCAACAACATGGGTTTATTCCTAAGCGTGACACCACAGCGCATATTAACATGGCCATATCAGCCTTTGATGCAGCACGGACTAAACACACCCCACTCGGTATGATTTTATTAGACGCTGAAAAAGCATTTGACCGGGTGGGGTGGGGTTTTCTTTGGGCAGCTCTACAAGCATTTGGTATTAAAGGACAACATTTACGATGGATTCAATCATTATATGATAATCCTATGGGTAAGATCTCATATATGGGGAAATGCTCTTCTCTGTTTTCCATTAAAAGAGGGACAAGGCAGGGGTGTCCTTTATCACCATTGCTTTTTGCTCTTGCAATAGAACCTTTTTTAATTGCCCTACAACGTCAAATGCTAATTTGTCCTTTTTTTAATGGCTCAGATAAATTAGATATAACTGTATATGCTGACGATATTGCTGTTTTCTCGCCAGATGTTGTTAAAACCATGAAAGGTATTTTAATAGAAGCAGGTACATACGGCTCTGTCTCTGGTTACAGACTTAACACCACTAAAACTCAGGTCATCATGAATTACCAACCAACCACTCCTGTTTCTGGAATAAGTAATGCAGCCACCTATCTAGGTGTTAAAATCTGCGCGGATATTGATTCTATTATAGGATTAAATTACGAACCTTTACTAAAGAAACCGCCATGCAACTTAAGAAATGGCATAAACTCCCAATCAGTATGATTGGTCGAATAAATTTAATAAAAATGATAATTTTGCCTAAATTTTTATATTTGTTTCGAACAATTCCTCTACGAGTCAACAACTCCTTCTTCATCAGATTAGAAGGTATTATTGGCAGCTTTGTATGGGGATATAAAAAAGCCCGGCGCGCCGTATCATTGCTTAAACTCCCCTTTATTCAAGGAGGACTGCTTTTTCCGGACTTTAAATTTTATTACTGGTCAGCATTTCTGACTCGGATTTGCAGTCTGACAGTTATGGACAAATGTTTATACTTTCACAAGTTCCTACTAGGATTAGATGTCAATATGTTTCTGTATAGGATAAATGACCCCAACTATTTTATAAGGGTTAAATTTAAGACCATACGGGACACTGTGAGTGTCTGGCGATCTATTATGGCTAAATGCAATACCTCTCTTTTTCATAGTAAAACACCCTTATGGGGCAATCCCGGTTTCCCTACTATTTTTCATGACCCAGCTTGTCAAATGTTTTTAAACTCCGGTATTAGATTTCTGGGGGATTTATATGACCATCATGGTTTTATGGCATTTGATAAAATGAAACTCTGCTATAATCCACCTGAAATGGCAAGGTTTAAATATTATCAGATTAGAGATTGTCTGATGAGGAAATTAGAACTCACTGCAGTCTCAGAATCCGAGATATGGGACTGTATTTATAGAGATGTAGGTAAATCTATCATAAGTTTGGGTTATAAGCTCTTTTCTGATCTTAGGACCGGCGATGTTTCTACTTTAACAGAGAAATGGAATAAGAAACTGTCAGTGAGTGTCCCAGCAGATCTAATTTCCACATCTCTCAAAAGCCTTAATGCTTCAGTTCAATCCTCCAGCCTAAAATTGCAAATGTTTAAAACTGTCTGTCAATTATATTACACGCCTGAAAGGATACTCAAATGGGCAACGAACAATAACTATTCTGATAGAACGAAGTGCCCTAAATGTGATATGAGTGGCGCGGATATTGCCCACATGTTTTTTTCTTGCCCTCATCTTAATGAATACTGGGAAGGAATAATTAAGGTTATCTCTGAGAGGCTTGAGCAACCCTTCTCATTCTCACACACTGATGTTTGTGTGGGCATCAATGGGGGTGAAAGGTTTAGAGATCTTTTGAATATCCTAATCACTTGCGCAAGGTTAATTATTGCTAGAGCATGGATCCAAAAGAATCCACCAATAGTTTTAGAATGGTGGAGTTTAGTTAAGGAGATTTATAGTATGGAAACCGCTATTGCAGACTCAAGGGGATTGCAGGCCAGACGAAAAATTGACAGAATATGGGGTTTATTTATGTCTTAGTAATCTTTTCTTAAAATGTATGTCTATCTGTTCTTATCTATATGTGTGGCATGGTTTAAGTAATGTTATATAATTATCTAATGCAGCCGTAGAGTATTGTTATATTTTTGTTCTTTTTATGTAAAAATGAAATGTTTATTGCCTATGTGATCCTTTGATGCAAATAAAAAACTTTGAAAAAAAAAAAATAAAAAGGAAGCGGGGTGTCACCATTCAAAAACTTACTAATACAAAAGGAATTGGCACTAAACCGATTAACCCAGCGTCCCCTGCCGCAAGTGCACCAGGTCATGGCATCATCAACATTGCCAGTACACAGACTGATACCAACTCACTTGCAACAATGGAAGACATCACCAGGGGTGTGCTTTTTCCTAGTTATATAGAGAATATCTTGGACAAAGTACTGGGGAAAATATTAGCCACCTTCAAGAAATATTTGATAAAAATCTCGCCCCTTTACGGGAGAAGGTTAACTATTTGGTCACTACCTTAGACACTTTGAATGGACATAGCATTTTTAAAGACTTAAAACCTGTACAAACTAACACCAATAAAGTAGGTACTCCTTTGACTACACACAGGATTACATTCAAATGGTTCCAATAGCACGAATCACATAGCCACCTCAAACATAGCTGTGAGGGACACCATCATTAGACCCTTACCTCACGGACTTGCCCCAGATGTAAAAGGATAGCACGATAAGAATGGACTACATATACCGACCGCGGAAAAGATTAGACCCAAAAATACCATAAGGACAACCTCCATGGGATCAAGTCCCAATCAGGAGCCGCCAGTATGTAATCATCTTGACCTACCCCCCGCAGCTACACCATATGTCGTAATCCTGGCCAATGCCCCCATTTCACAGTCATCACAATATGAATCATGGAGCACACTGCATAATAAGTCACTCCATTGGGTGGGAAAGCACACTGATCTCAGAGATGTGCTATTTAAAAACTTTAAAATGGTGAGCGAGTTGCATGGTTGGGAAATGAACTAAAAGAACTTCAGGGAGACTGTATGGTCTTGACGTTCAGTGACCCCCTGTTAGTCCACACCATCCTAACTAGGACAGGGAATGTTCCCTATAATAACGATAAAATTAATGTTCTGCCGTTAGGAGCTTTTTATCCACCTTATCCGCTCCCACGTAGGCTTGATGTTAGAAAATGTACAGGGGATTACCATGCCAGAAAATTTGCAGGGGCTCCCACATAGAATTCATAACACAAGGAAACATCTCACTTTGCAACCGTATTGAACATCTAACTTCACTGGAGGACTTAGATTGACCAATCTTAAATAAAGGGCGGGAGGTGGCCCAAAGGAAAGTGGACACAATACTTCTAAGGGGTGACTTTGTGTACACAAGGGGACATGATACCTCCACACAGGATGGGAAAGGAAGAGGTAAATCACCCTATAAAAATAACAACAAGGAGGAGGGGGATAGACAAGTAGACTAAGTTAAAACCCAAAGTAGTATTGATAAGGGATCTAACAAACAGATTACATCTAGCTCACAAAGGATCGCTGAAGGGGAGCCCACTAAGCTAAACACTAGTAGAAAATGTAAAACCAGGAACATTGCAGGACTATTAGCTAAAGTAAGAGAGCTCTGGTGGTTGACCTTTATAGATGAATACGCTATAATCTGCATCCAAGAAACGTTGGCAGTCAGGGATGTGCATATAAATGACTTCCAAACTTTTAATATCCCAGCAACTACAACCATACACGGCGAAATAAAGGGGGCTTATGCATTTAAGTCTTTAACTCTGCAGGGGCTCAAATGTGAAAAGTGTAAATGATATTGAGTTTTACCAGACATGGACAATGAACCTGGGTGGGGAAAAGGACATTGTGTTGATACATTTTTATAACAATATCCCTAAATCAATGACAGTGAATGTTGTTACTGACTTATGTCGATTTTTAAAACATATTGAAGGATAAATGCCGGGGGATATGTTTATCATATGGGTTGGTGATTTCAACTCTTTCCTGTGCAAGCATAGCGAACAGGGCATCTGTGGTTTAGTCAGGGACAAGGAAGATACACCAAGATATGGGGGAGCTCAAGGACCCCTTACCTGCCCAGGGGACCACCATCTGCCTGGGGCTCATTAAAACAATATGGGGGCCTTACAGACCTCCCCTGCCCTGGGGACTGCCACCTCCTCAGGACTGCTGTCAATAATAAAGAGGGGACAGCCACTGGGGCACAAATCCAATAACTAAGGGGGTCCATTGAGGACCCCGGGACCACCATCCACCTGGGGCAAATTCGAACAAAGGAGGGGAGGCCATGTTGCTCCCCCAGGAGCCTTACATGGCCCTGGGGACCGCCACCTCCCAAATCCGGCTCCAGCAATGTTCCAGGGTGCCCGCCCTAGGACATTGCAATGCGGTGCTCCCGCCAAGCCATAGAAAACTCTCTGCTTCCAATAAAAGAGAGCAAAAATGCTCTCACTTGCTGAAAGCAGATCAATTGTTTGTTTTCCTGCTTGAGCGAGCAGGGAAACAGATTCCTTGATTTGGGACCCATGGAGCTGCATGTCAGCAGATCCTTGGATCCCCAAGCAATGCCGGCTCCCGCAGAAGGCAGACAGCTGGCAGAGAAACGGCTGGAGCCTTCAGGCTTCTCCCGCCATCCCTAACAGAGGGACCAGGCCCCAGGGATGGGGTCCCCAAGGACTAAGTTGGCAGAGGGAGGGCAGCCCTCCCCCTTAAAAAATATATAAAGGCCGGGCCTCATGGGGATGGGATCCCCGGGGCAAAAATCGCTTCAGGAGGGGGCATGCATAGCCTCTCCTCCCTTGTCTTTTTCAAAATAATAAAAAAAAAATTGAGGGGCTGGACCCGGGGAAATGGAGGGCTGAAAAAGGCCCAGGATGGGTGCCGCTCACCCAGCTCCCCTCATTTTCAGTCATTAAAAAAAAATGAAAGTCTTGGACCCAGGGGATGGGATCCCCGAGAGCAAACCCAACCAGGAGGGGGGCCGCGCTGCCCCTCTTCCTTTTTTTAAATGACATTTGGTTTTAAAAAGGGGGAGGCCTCGGGGATGGGGTCCCAAAAAGGCCCAGGGAAGTGGGCCATGCAAACCCCTTCCTAAAAAAGAGAGAAAAGAAGAAAAAAAAAGCAGGCACCTCGCCTGTGGCCCTACCCTTTTTTCCACCACTCTGCAAACACACCTCCTGGAGCGCTGTTGGTTGGGGGATGAAGTGCCCTTGGCTGCTGAGCATCCTTAGGGGCCAACAAGACCACCTGTTACCTCCAGTAAGCCTCATACAGTGGGATTACTGAGAGGTCACATGCTGATGGGGGATGAGGTCCCCGTGACTGAGGACTAAAGTGGACTTCATCCCCAAAACAGTTGCTAGTAGATAGTTATAGCTAGGACCATGTTTTAAAAAAAAAGATCTGAATGTTTTATTATTAATTTCGTATTCCCTCCCTCTCACCTTTCCCCTGCGCCCTGAACTTGTACCATCTTGTGGCAATAACCAATATGAAATATATAAATAAGAGAAACTGCAACAGATCGATTGAGGATTGCAAACACTGCTTCAAGATGGTCGCTGAATTTGCTTTGCATTCACAAGACTCGTTTTTATGTAAATTATTGTGAGTCTGACATAATCGTCCATGGTTGGAATAGAAGATGAAATTTAAACACACCAACATTGAAAAAGGCATAGTGCCAAAACCCGTCTGTCAGTGCTTATGGCTTGCAAATAAAACATTATGTTTGAATCCTGCCTGTGAGTGCACTCATCATTGGGCAACGACCACCAGTAGGTTATATATATATATGCATATATATTGCCAGTAGGTAGTTTATAGTTAGGACCTTGTTTCTATTCAAAAAGCATTTTTTCTTTTGCCAATATCTTTGACACCATTTGACAAATCTTCACAAAAATTTGAAAACGTATGGGGCGCTCCAGTCAGCTCTGTCTTGAAAGTTTTGGGATGATTCATCAAGCATGGCCCGAAAAAAAAAGGAGGGTCCCAAAACACATTTTCTACATGTTAATTTCCATAGGAAACTTTAGACAAAGCTACAGCTCGAACTGTTGAATGGAATTACACCAAATTTGGCAAAAAGGTAGGTCTTGGATCAGAAAATGGTGTAAATCTGTTAAGTAATTCCTGAGAAAATTATACATACAATATATTAGTATGTAGTGATGGCGGTGGATCCGCGACCCCCCCCCCGAGCACAAGCTTGATTCCGATTCCACTCCAAACCAGGAACTTTTGGCAGCCACATTAAAAAACAAGAGTAGGAACACCCTGACCCCCTAGGTGTGCTCAGGGGGTCTAGAGCCAAAAAAAGCATTTTTTTTAAAAACATTTCAGCGGGATTCACATACGGTCCGCAAATCCGGCTGAATATTTTAGAAAAAAACACAGAGTGCAGTCTCCGGCACTTTGTTTTCTTAAAGCCCCCGGGTAAGTCATGTCAGGGAGGCAATAGGTAATTGCTATGTTGGAAGCCCGCATGGGCCTCCGTAGCCCCGGGGACCGCTACCTCCCTGGGGCTTTTTTAATAATGAAAGGAGGGTCACGCCGCTCCCTGCAGCCTCGTGGACTGCCACCTCCTTGGGTTTTTTTTTTAAAATGTGTGGGGGCTCCTGCCCCCACACAGCCCCAGAGACCACCACCTCCTGGGCATTCAGTTATTATGGGTGGGGGGCCTCAAAGGCCCTCATGCCCCCGGGACCGCCACCTCCACGGGGATTCAATAATTAAATGGATGTGTGAGGGTCTCCTGCCCCCCCCCCCACACTGCCCCAGGGACCACCACCTCCCCGGGGCAATAATTATTCTAATATGGGGGACCAGCTCCGGGGACTGCCACCTCCCCGGGCAGCACACAGATGGTAGGGGGGCCATGCGGCCCTCCCTGCGGCACCCTAGATGCCCTGGGAACTGCCACCCCCGGGGCTGGATCAAGCAATGTCCTGGGGTGCCCACCACAGGGACATTGCAGTTGCAATGGTAGGACGGAAGCACTGCTCCCGCCCTCCCAAAGCAAACAATGCTTTGCTTCATGGAAGTGAGAGCAGAAAACCTGCTCTCACTTCCATGAAGTAAAGAGGAATTGCTTTTGGGGAAAGGGAGCTGCATGTTAGCAGCTTCCTTTGCCCAAAAGCAATGCTGGATCCCGCAGGGGGCAGGGAGCAGGCACTGGCCGAGGGGGCCTTGGGGCTCCCCCAACCGTCCCAACAAAGAGACCAAGCCCCTTCCCTTAATAAAAAAAATTTAAACAAATAAGGCAAGACCCAGGGGGATTGGGTCCCTGGGGCCAAAGGTGGCCTCAGGAGGGGTGCTACTTGGCCCCTGTCCTGATTTTATTTATTATTTTTTAAAACTAAAAGATATGTCCGGGCCCCGGGGACTGGGGTCCCTAGAGCCAAAAGTGGCCTCAGGAGGGGGGCCATTAGGCCCCTCTCCAAACGTTTAAAAATAAATGCAGAGCAGGTCCCGGGGGATGGAGTCCCCGGGTCCAAAGTGTCCCAGGGAAGGGGGCCATGTAGTCTGCCTTCCATAATAAATATTTTCACTGGGCCCCGGGGGATGAGGTCCCTGGGGCCAAAAACTGCTTGAGGGGCCACGTACCCCCCTCCCTTTACAATATATATTTATATTATTTTAAAGGGTTCTGGCACTGGGGGATGGGTATGTGTTAGTATCTGTATGAGTAAGTAAGTGTGTGTGTGTAACTGTATGGGTGAGTAAGTGGCTGTGTGATTAACTGCATGGGTGAGTAGGTATGTGAGTAGCTCTATGGGTGACTAACTCAGTGTGTGAATGGCTCTATAGGTATATGAGTGGATGTGTCAGTGGCTGTATTAGTGAGTGAAAGAGTGAATGTGTGTCAATCTATGAATCGATGAGTGGGTGTGTAAGTACTGGTGAATAGGTTTTTGAATGGTTGTGTGAGAGTGGGTGAATGAAAGATTCGATGAGGGTGTGAGTGGTTGCATTAGTGATTTTGTGGATGATGTCATCAGTGATGTCATGACCATGTCATGAGTGATGTAATATGTGAGGTCATGAGCAGTGCATTGCGGGGGCGCGAGGGCCAAATATCACTGGTTTTGTATGAGTGAAACCTGGGCCTAACTATATCATCCCTGTAACCTTTGTATTTTTCAGAGAAGATAGATAGATAGATAGATAGATAGATAGATGATAGATAGATAGATAGATAGATAGATAGATAGATAGATAGATAGATAGATAGGTAGATAGATAGATAGATAGATAGATAGATAGATAGATAGATAGATAGATAGATAGATAGATAGATAGATAGATAGATAGATAGATAGATAGATAGATAGATAGATAGATAGATAGATAGATAGATAGATAGATAGATAGATAGATAGATAGATAGATAGATAGATAGATAGATAGATAGATAGATAGATAGATAGATAGATAGTGTTGGACCTGGCCCTTTTGGCAGGTTCACCCCGAAACTTTTTGCTTTTTCCTAGCCTGTCTCTGTGACCTGGTGTTGGTGATTTTAGGCCTCTGCGCACTTTTTCATTGCGGTACAGTGTAAAGTGCGTGAGCTCTCTCTGTGTGTGGTAAGAATGACCTGCCCTCCCATAGGAATGAACGGGGAATATGTATGCCCATGGTAGTTCCTGATGTGTGGGGAGTGCAGGGTCGAGTTTGGTATGTGCGTACTCGTGAGATTGAATGCTGTGTAATGATATATGCGGCATGATTGTGTCTAGTGTAGAAGTGCCACTTCTAGAAGTTGGCATATCTGTGTAATTTGTGCCTGGCGTGTGATTGGCTGGAGCCTGGCTCCAGGAGTGAACCTGGGCCTGCTTGTGGATTGACTGTCTGGTTTGAGGGTCCTGAATGGGGCTGGGTTTTCCCCACACAATGCTGGCTTCACCCCCTGGGGTGCGCCTGATGTCCCTAGCCTGGCCAGTGAAAGGAATTCCCTATAACCAGTTCTAGTTGGTTCTCACACTGCCTGCACCCTGCTAGACAAAGGATTTCTCTGTATTAAAAGGGGCTGTGTCCCCTTACAAAATGTTCTTGTTTATGACTTGAATCCTGCCAGGGGCGTGCTACTGCTTGGGCTCAGGGGAAGGCTTGCCTCCCTGGGCCCTGCCCAGCCCCTGGATGCCTGATGGACTTGGATGCTGGAGAAATTGCCTTGCTGGGAGCTGCTGGGCTCCATCTTTATTCTCCAGAACTTCTTTGGACCCTTCTTGCTATAGGGGTCATTTCTGGGGGCCTGTTGGTGCTACCTATGCCCCCAGTGCCTTGAGAGCGCTTTATTTGCCTTGTTGGGGTGGAGTGCTGTTGTTTTCCCTTGGAGGGAAGCGCTCCTGCCCCCTTTTATGCTTATTTGCATTTATTTTTTTTATTGATGGGTGCCACCCCATTTATTTAATTGCCTAACGGGTGCTCACCCCGTTTCTACTTTTATTTTTGCAACAGAGGCTGCCCACCCCTCGCTGTGCCCCTTTGAATCACCGCCGCGGCCCTCGCGCCGCAGAAACCGGAAGTCAGGCAGCTTTTGGCCGGGACAGGGGCGGGGCCTGCAATCCGGCAGGAATTCCCACCCGCTGCCGCTGCCGGCCAGGGGGGAGAAGCAGCTGGCCGTGGAATGGCCGCCCGGGGCCCCCTGTGAGCTGAGAGGGAGCCCCGGAGGAGACGTTGATCTGAAGCCTTGCGGTTCCGCTCTGAAGGACCGGGTGAATGAATGCCGCCGGTTCTCTACGAGGCTCCCGGGAGAGCCCCGCCCGCCGCCTATGCAGCCAGCATGAAGAGAAGCGGAGTCCCCAGAGAGAGCGGCCCGGTGAGTAAAAAGGGCTAGGGGGCTCCAGGGGGGGCTGCTGTTGGTGCCGGAAGACGGCACAGTGACGAGGATGGAAGTAGGGCGGCCCCAGATGACAGTGGGCCGCCCCAACATTTCGAAGGAGCCCAAGTGCTCCAACCCAGGCCCATATTTGTTTAAGAGTCCCTGTGAGGGGCTCGGGGCACAGTGGGTTATTACGAGGCCCCAGAGATGAAGGGACAGTTTATTTGGCGCCCCCGTGGCCCCAGGAGCATTGTCGTGTCTCGAGCCCTGTGTGGCTCCTACGCTCAGGGGGCATTTCTTCTGATCACGAGTCCCCAGAGGAGGGACTCCAACGTTTGGGCATGTGTTAGGTCAGAGCCTGTGTGCCTCCAACGTGTGCAGAGTGCCAGAGCCTGTGTAGGCTCCAACAGATGGCGCAGATTTGCTCTAGGAGCTAGAGAGAGCCCCAGTCGCCGTTTGTCTCAGCTGCCCAGCAATTAGTGGGCAGCTGCACCGTTTAGGCACAATTTGAGAGAGAGAGAGTCCCTGAGAGGGACAGAGGTGGTACAGTGGTGCCAGGCTGACCACAGCTGCACAGCACTTAGTGCTAGCTGCAGCGTTTAGGCTCTTGTGACTGTTCCCATTTGCCCAGCAATTAGTGGACAGCTGCAACGTTTAGGTTTGCGCCAGTGGCGCACCCCAGACTGGCGCTGCATTGGCAGCGCGCCCTGACATTCTGGACACAGGGATTTTTTTGAGTCCCCTTGTTGGATGGCCAGTTGGCCAGGGGGCTGGTATGTGATTTCTGCGCAATGTGATTTCTATGTTTTTGATAGTGATTGCTAAGGTGATGTTTGCGCAATGTGGTTACCTGCTAAGTTTATGATGGTAATTGCCTAATGTGAGTTTTGCGCAATGTGATGTGGTGCTAGGAAATGTAATGCATTTAATATGATTACGTACCTTGATCTTACACCTCTGAATGTTTTTAGGCATCATGTGTTTTTGAGCTATTGAGTTGTGGTCTGGCACCTCTGAACGTTTTTATGCATCATGTGTCTTCCTTGTTCTTACACCTCTGAATGTGTTGGTTTATGCATCATGTGTCTTCCTTGTTCTTACACCTCTGAATGTGTTGGTTTATGCATCATGTGTTCTTCCTTCCCTGCACCTCTAAATGTGTTTTTGAGGCATCATGTGCCTTGTTCTTACACCGCTGAATGTATGTTTTATGCATCATGTGTTTTCCTTCCCTAGTCCTCTGAATGTTGTGATGCATCATGAGTAATGTGTTCTTGCTTATACTCCTAATTGTATTGTGATACTTAGGTGGTTGTTCTTTCTAGTACAGGTGGTCCTAGTAACGTCTTGGTTCCCTGCGTGACATTCTCCTAAGGTGGTTAGGGTTGCGTAGGTGGTACTTACCTGTTACCAGTGGTTACTGGTTGTGATCTATAATTATTATTTTGTGCTATACTTATTCCAAGTTCTAAAAGTGCTATTTCTACTAAGTGCTGATTCTGACAGTGGCCCATGTGGCCCTGTCCTGGTGTAAATAATCCCTTGTGAATATTGCCCGTGCCAGTAGGCACAATGTACATGTGTGATTACTATCTGCTGTGTTTTGATAATACAAAAGTTATTTTTATATAACCTTGTGTGGAGTTCCTTTTGTGGTGTGCCTAGGATGTTGTTGCTGTTGTGTGCATGCGCAAATGCTTTACACATTGCCTCCGAGATAAGCCTGTCTGCTCGTGCCAAGCTACCAAGGGGGTGAGCAGGGGTTATCTTGGCGTGTTACTCCCTTGCCCTGACTAGAATGGTGTTATCTGCCTAGCTTTAGCGTCAGCCTTAGCCAACCAGAAATAGCCAGCTCTAACAGATAGATAGATAGATAGATAGATAGATAGATAGATAGATAGATAGATAGATAGATAGATAGATAGATAGATAGATAGATAGATAGATAGATAGATAGATAGATAGATAGATAGATAGATAGATAGATAGATAGATATGTATATATATATGTATTTTTTTTATCCACCGAAAAAAACAGAGGTGAAAGTAATGTTATAGTTAGGTGAATTTGTAGTGTGAATATTAGTGTTTTGAACAAATAAACACAGAAATGCACTAGTTATAGTTAGCAACACTAAAAATAACTTGCGCCTCTGCCGTGCACTCATTCTGATCTCACATATGACATTACTCGTGGCACTTTATATTAAATCATTTATGACATCACTGATGACAACACTGATAACATCATCCAATGAGTGTTCTTGTTTTCTTTCTAGTTTAGATTGTGCCACATAACAGATAAATATTCAATAGAAATGTGTAATTTGCTCAGTTATTGTAACTCTGATATCGAGAAATGTCATCAGCAATCTTTTTTTGAGGTGTCATTACTCTTGCAACGACGGTTGTGCATAGTAAAATGTGGAGAGGGACTGAGCTCTCTGCTGGGACAAGAGAGAGGTCTCTGCTGAGACATCTCTCTGTAATGATGGGTTTGCATGGTAGGGTGTGATGAGGGACTAGTCTCTCCTTTCAGACCTCTATCAGGTGACGAGTGTGCATAGTAGGGTGTGGGGAAGAACTCTCCTCTCCTTTCAGACCTCCCTCTCAGATGATAGATGTGCATAGAAGGTTATGAGGAGGGAGTTGCGTTTCTGCTGAGACCTCACTTTGTAAGGTTAAGTGTGCATAGTAGGGTGTGTGGAGGGACCGGTTGCTCCTTTCAGAACTCTCTCTCAGATGACGGGTGTGCATAGAAGAATGTAAGGAGGGACTACTTTCTCTGCTGAGATCTCACTTTGTAAGGTTAAGTGTGCATAGTTTTTGTATCAAAAAAGGGGAATAAAAGGTGGACGATTTTTAATGGGGTCCAATGCACTCGTCCTAAGAAGTAGTAAGCAAAAATGATTGTGCAGAGTTCCCCAGAGGGAGCCAAATGATTGGCTCAAACTAACCTTTCTCTCACTGATTTAAGACAGGGAAAGTGCATGGTGTGAACCCTTTTTGGAAATTTAGGATACCTCACACAGGTTACCGGTTGGACGACTACTGTCATCCCATCCGATGACCGTCCAGCGTCATCATTGGTATCCTGCTCCTACGGCAGGCTGGCGGTGCAATGCCCGTCGGGCAGTCCGGAGGGCTGCACTTTGGTGGAGATCTTTTATTCCTTGCCAACGGGTGTGTGAATGTGAGGGGCCTAAAAAAGTGCAATAGTGAGCGTGAGTGTAATTTAAAAAAAGTCAGTAGAGTCCATTAGACAATTTTAATAGTGTGGCTCACTGCTTTGTTAAAAAAAGAAATTAAGGGGTATTAAGGAGTGATGGGTAATCTGATCAATCCTTATTCAACCCTTAGTGTGAGTGTGGTCGACATGTTTCTTGCCTGAAAGGCAATTCATCAGGACCTTTGGTGCTCATATAATTGCTTACGGTCCCTCTGGGGGCAGAGGAATCGAAGATACGACCTGAATAGTGTCGCAGAATTATTGTTTTCTTTATGGACCTCCCGGGAACTAGGAAGGAAACAAACAGACGGTTACTAACACTGCTGTATCTGTGGCCCAAGTACATCATATGGTGCCACCAGAGACGTGACATTGAAGGGTGACGGGATGTGGAAGTTTAGACAGACCCCGTCAGTGTGTGGCATTTCCGTGAGAGAGAGAAAAGGATGTTTTTGAGCTAGAACGAGGTGATCCTACATCCTGTGTGTGGCTAGCATGCTCAAATCGTGGCATGCTTCGTGGTGATTACATATATCACATATGATAGACAAACCATGTGTGGTGTGCCAGTTACACTATCAATAATGAGTGTTTAGAACCCTCCAGCAGTCAAGTGACGTGAAGGGCTTTGTCAAGGAAGACATCTTAGTAATTAGCTAGAAACCGCAAAAGCAGGGACCGTTTGACACTCTGTGTAATGCACGTTGGTGACTAATACCGGTATGGGTGACATAATTAGCATCAACTATCGTGCTCGCAGGGTGGGAGTAGGTACAGACAATACACTTACCCGCTATTCCCGTTTGTAGATCCCCTAGGCTGACCTGGTGGGGCCAGCAACAAGTGAGGAGAACCTACAAACCAATCAGATGCACCGCGAGGCAACATGATTATTCGGGCGGCGCGGCTTACCGTAGGCTGAAGTGCTGTTTAGGAGACCAGCCGCCGAGAGCACAGCTTAGCGCTCGCCGAGGTCACAAACAGGGGGGAGAGGGAGAGAGTGAGATGGGGGGGTTTCCACACCTTACCTCAAGGGTTGCTAGCAGCAGGCCTCTAGGCACCTACCCCTCCCACGTCAATGCCGATTGCAGGACAGCCGGTGTGTTCATGGAGCTCCGGTCAAGGCAGATAAGCGTGAGTTGCGCGCGCGCCCAGGGGGTGTGTCCATCGGGTGACTAGGCAACCTCACGCGAGGGTAGAAAGCGAAGATGCTTTTGCTAAGTTAGTGAGGTAACCATGGGCGCCATCTTCGAATGGGAATTATGAAGCGCAATGGTCATTACTGGGTGGCTAGGCAACCTCACGCGAGAGTAGAAAGCGAAGATGCTTTTACTGAGCTAGTGAGGTAACCATGGGCGCCATCTTAAATTGGGAATTATGAACATTTGAGGCGCATTGGTCATTACTGGGAGCAGGACAATGAAGTCCGAGTTGAATGCTATCTGGCTAACGTCGTCCATGGCACCGCATCGTTGAGACCCAGTTCATCTGTGTGTAGACGATGTACCCATCTTTGTTCAAGTCTAAAGAGGGCTTGTTGGCTGATTGCTGGTAGACTTTCAAGGACAGTCCATTGAATGCTCTCTATGGAGTGGTTTTGCTCTTTGCAGTGTTCATAGAGTTTGGTGTGTGTCTTCAGGCAACGAATGTTACTGTTGTGCTCCATTATGCGCTGTTTAACAGGGCGCATCGTCATCCCAATGTAGAGCATCTTACACGGGCATATAAGGATATAGATACACCTAGAGCTATTACAATTGGTGTGTCTATTAAATGTCCAAGTGAAGTCTCTTTGGAGTACGATGGTTTTTCCTTGGATGGTCTGGGGGCACACTACGCAGGAGCCACAGCGGTAGTGCCCGGTGACCGGTGGAAGGTCCCAGAGAGTATTGACTGGTTGGGTGTTATTTTTCTTGGGGCGGGTATGGATCAGAGTGTCCTTTAGGTTCGCTGTCCTTTTAAATGCAAAGCGTGGGCGCGGAAGCTCCATCCCTGCAGAATTGAGAATGCCCCAGTGTGAATTGACAGTCTTTTTTATAAATGTTGAATGCTTGGTGAAGGAGGTCACGCAAGTAATCGTGTCATCTTGCTCTTTGGGATAAACTTCAAGTAGAGATTCTCTATTGTTGTTTAATGCTCTTTTGGTCGATGTTTTTAGCAGTCGTGTAGGGTAACCCCTGTCCCTAAGCTTGTGTTGTAGAGTCCTTGCTTCTTGTTTGAAGTTTTCGATGGAACTGCAGTTTCTCCGTAGGCGGAGGAATTGCCCGAAGGGTAAGTTGTCCCTCAGGGCCCTCGTGTGGTGGCTGTTGTAAGGGAGTAGACTGTTTCTATCAGTATCCTTTTTAAACAGGGTGGTACTGATCGTTGTTGGATCCAGGGAGATGGTAAGGTCCAAGAATGGTATAGACGTTTCGGAAATGGTGCCCGTAAATTTTAAGAACGGGTCTTGTTGATTGATCCAGACACAGAAGGCCTCGCAGGTAGGCCGGTCCCCCTTCCAGAATACCAAAATATCATCGATATATCGACGCCAACATGTAAGATTTTCACGTAATGGAATCAATTCGGGGGGGTAGATACAGTTCTTCTCAAATGATGCCATGTAGATACACGCTAGGCTCGGCGCAAAGGTCGAGCCCATCGAAGTTCCACGGACTTGATGATATAGACTGGACTCATATCTGAAAAAGTTCTCAGTGAGTGCAATATGTGCCAGCTCCATAATGAAGGCTATAGGGGTAGGGGACACCCATTCCTCTTGTCGCATCAATGAGTCGACCGCCTCTAATGATGCTTGTTGCGGAATATTAGTGTACAACGCTTCCACGTCAAGTGTCAGGAGGAGGTCGATGTCTTCTCTCCCATCCATGTCAGCGATAACACGAAGCACATCTCTGGTGTCTTGTAAATAAGAAGGGATGAGTTTGACCAAAGGTTGAAAGAAAGCGTCGCAGAATTGGGACAGGGGCTCCAACACCGAGCCAATACCCGAAACAATGGGTCTCCCAGGGACCGGAGTGGTGCCCTTGTGTATTTTGGGGAGGGTGTAAAAATATGGTGTGACCGGGTCCGTTGTCACCAGAATTCTGCTTCCTTCTTGCTGATCCACTCATTTGTTTCAGCTTCAATGACAAGAGCCATAATAGTGGTGATCAGTCGTTTGGTAGGGTCCTCCATCAGAGGTCTGTAATGTGTTGTATTAGCCAATTGGCGTCTACATTCTCGGTCATAATCGTCATAGTTTTGTATGACCGTTGCTCCCCCTTTGTCTGCCTGCTTAATGACAATAGAGGTATCCTTACCCAAGGCGCTGGCTGCCAGTCTTTCCGCATTAGAAAGATTATTGAAGGGTTTGATGGTTGGTTTGTTCTGCATGTTCTTGAGGACCGCTCTCTCAAAGGTCAGAACTTCAGGTGGTATCATCCCATCAGAAGGAGTGAAGGTGGAAGGTTTCCAAAGACCTGTGTCTTCACTAGGGAGTTCAGGGTGATTGTCAAAGAATGCTCGAAGGCGTATCTTCCTGAAGAACTGCTTGAGCTCAATCATTTCCTGGAAGGAGTCAGGGGTTGGAGTTGGGACGAATCCAAGGCCTTTTTCCAAGACGTTCTTCTCTATTGGGGAAAGGGTTATTTTCGATAGATTGACGATCAGACTCGTCTCCCTCTGGATGTTGAGCTCCTGGTCTCCATTGCAGTCGGAGCTGACGTCTGGTCCTGCCATTGGACTCCCTTTTGCCCGCCTCGCTTTCGCCCTCTTCCTCTGCCCCAACCTCTGCCTTGAAAAGGTGGCGGATTGAGGGGGTAGAATTGCGGGGGGCCTTGTGGATAGAAAGGGTATTGCCATGGTGGCGGCATATTGGGTGGACCATGGAACACCGGTCCTTGATGGTAACCATGTTGCCAGGAACGCGTTGGTCGTGTATTCCTTGCAGGGTAGCCACCACTGGAATTACTGCTTGTAGAACCACGTCTATTGTCACCGCTTGAATTTTCATCCGACGAATAATTACTCTTTTTCCCTTTGAAGTCATCTTTAAGATAGGGATATACTTTTTCCTTTTCGAATTTGGTAATATCCTTCTCCAATTTAGTTGTTTTCTGTTTAAGTAAGAATTCGTGGTGGTCAGCCATTTCCTGGTTGATCTCGGATAATATAGTTGTGAAGGCTGTTTTATTATTCTTTGAGATTGCGTTTTTCATGGTTGCTTCAAGGGCAGAGATTTTCTCCTGCAGTGCTTCAGAAAGGCGTTTCGCAGTCTGGCTGATCAAAAATAGCAGGTCCTTGGTACATTTCCAGGAGACCTGGCACCAGTCTACTTTGAAGCGTTTATCATCCAGAAACAGTCTAGGAATGATGTTAACAATTAGGCCTTGTGGTGCTATGTTGCTTCTCAAGTACTCTGTCATCATGATCCCATGGATCGTTATTCTTATTAGTTCTTTCTTCATTTCTGTTAATGTAGTCCATTCATCAGAAGATGCACCAGATGTAGAGGCTGGGGGAATGTTCAGTAGTGATGGCGTGTTTCTTAGTGCCTCAGCTATGGTGTCTTCATTGAAGCTTAGACCCGGGACATCCTCCATGTTGAGAAACTGATGGGGATGTGGTGCCAAGGACTAAGCGAGCCAGAATAGAGTGTCAAAAGGAGTAGTTCTATCACATCAAATGCTGGAGCGGTTTGGTCCAAAAAATTGTGAAAATTCTTCACCACTGGTAACCTCAGAGAAAAGATTCCCGTGCGGGAAGCACGCTGGGATTTGTATCAAAAAAGGGGAATAAAAGGTGGACGATTTTTAATGGGGTCCAATGCACTCGTCCTAAGAAGTAGTAAGCAAAAATGATTGTGCAGAGTTCCCCAGAGGGAGCCAAATGATTGGCTCAAACTAACCTTTCTCTCACTGGTTTAAGACAGGGAAAGTGCATGGTGTGAACCCTTTTCGGAAATTTAGGATACCTCACACAGGTTACCGGTTGGACGACTACTGTCATCCCATCCGATGACCGTCCAGCGTCATCATTGGTATCCTGCTCCTACGGCAGGCTGGCGGTGCAATGCCCGTCGGGCAGTCCGGAGGGCTGCACTTTGGTGGAGATCTTTTATTCCTTGCCAACGGGTGTGTGAATGTGAGGGGCCTAAAAAAATGCAATAGTGAGCGTGAGTGTAATTTAAAAAAAGTCAGTAGAGTCCATTAGACAATTTTAATAGTGTGGCTCACTGCTTTGTTAAAAAAAGAAATTAAGGGGTATTAAGGAGTGATGGGTAATCTGATCAATCCTTATTCAACCCTTAGTGTGAGTGTGGTCGACATGTTTCTTGCCTGAAAGGCAATTCATCAGGACCTTTGGTGCTCATATAATTGCTTACGGTCCCTCTGGGGGCAGAGGAATCGAAGATACGACCTGAATAGTGTCGCAGAATTATTGTTTTCTTTATGGACCTCCCGGGAACTAGGAAGGAAACAAACAGACGGTTACTAACACTGCTGTATCTGTGGCCCAAGTACATCATAAGGTGCCACCAGAGACGTGACATTGAAGGGTGACGGGATGTGGAAGTTTAGACAGACCCCGTCAGTGTGTGGCATTTCCGTGAGAGAGAGAGAAAAGGATGTTTTTGAGCTAGAACGAGGTGATCCTACGTCCTGTGTGTGGCTAGCATGCTCAAATCGTGGCATGCTTCGTGGTGATTACATATATCACATATGATAGACAAACCATGTGTGGTGTGCCAGTTACACTATCAATAATGAGTGTTTAGAACCCTCCAGCAGTCAAGTGACGTGAAGGGCTTTGTCAAGGAAGACATCTTAGTAATTAGCTAGAAACCGCAAAAGCAGGGACCGTTTGACACTCTGTGTAATGCACGTTGGTGACTAATACCGGTATGGGTGACATAATTAGCATCAACTATCGTGCTCGCAGGGTGGGAGCAGGTACAGACAATACACTTACCCGCTATTCCCGTTTGTAGATCCCCTAGGCTGACCTGGTGGGGCCAGCAACAAGTGAGGAGAACCTACAAACCAATCAGATGCACCGCGAGGCAACATGAATATTCGGGCGGCGCGGCTTACCGTAGGCTGAAGTGCTGTTTAGGAGACCAGCCGCCGAGAGCACAGCTTAGCGCTCGCCGAGGTCACAAACAGGGGGGAGAGAGAGAGAGTGAGATGGGGGGGTTTCCACACCTTACCTCAAGGGTTGCTAGCAGCAGGCCTCTAGGCACCTACCCCTCCCACGTCAATGTCGATTGCAGGACAGCCGGTGTGTTCATGGAGCTCCGGTCAAGGCAGATAAGCGTGAGTTGCGCGCGCGCCCAGGGGGCGTGTCCGTCGGGTGACTAGGCAACCTCACGCGAGGGTAGAAAGCGAAGATGCTTTTGCTAAGTTAGTGAGGTAACCATGGGCGCCATCTTAGAATGGTAATTATGAAGCGCAATGGTCATTACTGGGTGGCTAGGCAACCTCACGCGAGGGTAGAAAGCGAAGATGCTTTTACTGAGCTAGTGAGGTAACCATGGGCGCCATCTTAAATTGGGAATTGTGAACATTTGAGGCGCAATGGTCATTACTGGGAGCAGGACAATGAAGTCCGAGTGGAATGCTATCTGGCTAACATCGTCCATGGCACCGCATCGTTGAGACCCAGTTCATCTGTGTGTAGACGATGTACCCATCTTTGTTCAAGTCTAAAGAGGGCTTGTTGTCTGATTGCTGGTAGACTTTCAAGGACAGTCCATTGAATGCTCTCTATGGAGTGGTTTTGCTCTTTGCAGTGTTCATAGAGTTTGGTGTGTGTCTTCAGGCAACGAATGTTACTGTTGTGCTCCATTATGCGCTGTTTAACAGGGCGCATCGTCATCCCAATGTAGAGCATCTTACATGGGCGTATAAGGACATAGATACACCTAGAGCTATTACAATTGGTGTGTCTATTAAATGTCCAAGTGAAGTCTCTTTGGAGTACGATGGTTTTTCCTTGGATGGTCTGGGGGCACACTACGCAGGAGCCACAGCGGTAGTGCCCGGTGAGCGGTGGAAGGTCCCAGAGAGTATTGACTGGTTGGGTGTTATTTTTCTTGGGGCGGGTATGGATCAGAGTGTCCTTTAAGTTCGCTGTCCTTTTAAATGCAAAACGTGGGCGCGGAAGCTCCATCCCTGCAGAATTGAGAATGCCCCAGTGTGAATTGACAGTCTTTTTTATAAATGTTGAATGCTTGGTGAAGGAGGTCACGCAAGTAATCGTGTCATCTTGCTCTTTGGGATAAACTTCAAGTAGTGATTCTCTATTGTTGTTTAATGCTCTTTTGGTCGATGTTTTTAGCAGTCGTGTAGGGTAACCCCTGTCCCTGAGCTTGTGTTGTAGAGTCCTTGATTCTTGTTTGAAGTTTTCGATGGAACTGCAGTTTCTCCGTAGGCGGAGGAATTGCCCAAAGGGTAAGTTGTCCCTCAGGGCCCTCGTGTGGTGGCTGTTGTAAGGGAGTAGACTGTTTCTATCAGTATCCTTTTTAAACAGGGTGGTACTGACCGTTGTTGGATCCAGGGAGATGCTAAGGTCCAAGAATGGTATAGACGTTTCGGAAATGGTGCCCGTAAATTTTAAGAACGGGTCTTGTTGATTGATCCAGACACAGAAGGCCTCGCAGGTAGGCCGGTCCCCCTTCCAGAATACCAAAATATCATCGATATATCGACGCCAACATGTAAGATTTTCACGAAATGGATTCAATTCGGGGGGGGTAGATACAGTTCTTCTGAAATGATGCCATGTCGATACACGCTAGGCTCGGCGCAAAGGTCGAGCCCATCGAAGTTCCACGGACTTGATGATATAGACTGGACTCATATCTGAAAAAGTTCTCAGTGAGTGCAATATGTGCCAGCTCCATAATGAAGGCTATAGGGGTAGGGGACACCCATTCCTCTTGTCGCATCAATGAGTCGACCGCCTCTAATGTTGCTTGTTGCGGAATATTAGTGTACAACGCTTCCACGTCAAGTGTCAGGAGGAGGTCGATGTCTTCTCTCCCATCCATGTCAGCGATAACACGAAGCACATCTCTGGTGTCTTGTAAATAAGAAGGGATGAGTTTGACCAAAGGTTGAAAGAAAGCGTCGCAGAATTGGGACAGGGGCTCCAACACCGAGCCAATACCCGAAACAATGGGTCTCCCAGGGACCGGAGTGGTGCCCTTGTGTATTTTGGGGAGGGTGTAAAAATATGGTGTGACCGGGTCCATTGTCACCAGGAATTCTGCTTCCTTCTTGCTGATCCACTCATTTGTTTCAGCTTCAATGACAAGAGCCATAATAGTGGTGATCAGTCGTTTGGTAGGGTCCTCCATCAGAGGTCTGTAATGTGTTGTATTAGCCGATTGGCGTCTACATTCTCGGTCATAATCGTCATAGTTTTGTATGACCGTTGCTCCCCCTTTGTCTGCCTGCTTAATTACAATAGAGGTATCCTTACCCAAGGCGCTGGCTGCCAGTCTTTCCGCATTAGAAAGATTATTGAAGGGTTTGATGGTTGGTTTGTTCTGCATGTTCTTGAGGACCGCTCTCTCAAAGGTCAGAACTTCAGGTGGTATCATCCCATCAGAAGGAGTGAAGGTGGAAGGTTTCCTAAGACCTGTGTCTTCACTAGGGAGTTCAGGGTGATTGTCAAAGAATGCTCGAAGGCGTATCTTCCTGAAGAACTGCTTGAGCTCAATAATTTCCTGGAAGGAGTCAGGGGTTGGAGTTGGGACGAATCCAAGGCCTTTTTCCAAGACGTTCTTCTCTATTGGGGAAAGGGTTCTTTTCGATAGATTGACGATCAGACTCGTCTCCCTCTGGATGTTGAGCTCCTGGTCTCCATTGCAGTCGGTGCTGACGTCTGGTCCTGCCATTGGACTCCCTTTTGCCCGCCTCGCTTTCGCCCTCTTCCTCTGCCCCAACCTCTGCCTTGAAAAGGTGGCGGATTGAGGGGGTAGAATTGCGGGGGGCCTTGTGGATAGAAAGGGTATTGCCATGGTGGCGGCATATTGGGTGGACCATGGAACACCGGTCCTTGATGGTAACCATGTTGCCAGGAACGCGTTGGTCGTGTATTCCTTGCAGGGTAGCCACCACTGGAATCACTGCTTGTAGAACCACGTCTATTGTCACCGCTTGAATTTTCATCCGACGAATAATTACTCTTTTTCCCTTTGAAGTCATCTTTAAGATAGGGATATACTTTTTCCTTTTCGAATTTGGTAATATCCTTCTCCAATTTAGTTGTTTTCTGTTTAAGTAAGAATTCGTGGTGGTCAGCCATTTCCTGGTTGATCTCGGATAATTTAGTTGTGAAGGCTGTTTTATTATTCTTTGAGATTGCGTTTTTCATGGTTGCTTCAAGGGCAGAGATTTTCTCTTGCAGTGCTTCAGAAAGGCGTTTCGCAGTCTGGCTGATCAAAAATAGCAGGTCCTTGGTACATTTCCAGGAGACCTGGCACCAGTCTACTTTGAAGCGTTTATCATCCAGAAACAGTCTAGGAATGATGTTAACAATTAGGCCTTGTGGTGCTATGTTGCTTCTCAAGTACTCTGTCATCATGATCCCATGGATCGTTATTCTTATTAGTTCTTTCTTCATTTCTGTTAATGTAGTCCATTCATCAGAAGATGCACCAGATGTAGAGGCTGGGGGAATGTTCAGTAGTGATGGCGTGTTTCTTAGTGCCTCAGCTATGGTGTCTTCATTGAAGCTTAGACCCGGGACATCCTCCATGTTGAGAAACTGATGGGGATGTGGTGCCAAGGACTAAGCGAGCCAGAACAGAGTGTCAAAAGGAGTAGTTCTATCACAGCAAATGCTGGAGCGGTTTGGTCCAAAAAATGGTGAAAATTCTTCACCACTGGTAACCTCAGAGAAAAGATTCCCGTGCGGGAAGCACGCTGGGATTTGTATCAAAAAAGGGGAATAAAAGGTGGACGATTTTTAATGGGGTCCAATGCACTCGTCCTAAGAAGTAGTAAGCAAAAATGATTGTGCAGAGTTCCCCAGAGGGAGCCAAATGATTGGCTCAAACTAACCTTTCTCTCACTGGTTTAAGACAGGGAAAGTGCATGGTGTGAACCCTTTTCGGAAATTTAGGATACCTCACACAGGTTACCGGTTGGACGACTACTGTCATCCCATCCGATGACCGTCCAGCGTCATCATTGGTATCCTGCTCCTACGGCAGGCTGGCGGTGCAATGCCCGTCGGGCAGTCCGGAGGGCTGCACTTTGGTGGAGATCTTTTATTCCTTGCCAACGGGTGTGTGAATGTGAGGGGCCTAAAAAAGTGCAATAGTGAGCGTGAGTGTAATTTAAAAAAAGTCAGTAGAGTCCATTAGACAATTTTAATAGTGTGGCTCACTGCTTTGTTAAAAAAAGAAATTAAGGGGTATTAAGGAGTGATGGGTAATCTGATCAATCCTTATTCAACCCTTAGTGTGAGTGTGGTCGGCATGTTTCTTGCCTGAAAGGCAATTCCTCAGGACCTTTGGTGCTCATATAATTGCTTACGGTCCCTCTGGGGGCAGAGGAATCGAAGATACGACCTGAATAGTGTCGCAGAATTATTGTTTTCTTTATGGACCTCCCGGGAACTAGGAAGGAAACAAATAGACGGTTACTAACACTGCTGTATCTGTGGCCCAAGTACATCATATGGTGCCACCAGAGACGTGACATTGAAGGGTGACGGGATGTGGAAGTTTAGACAGACCCCGTCAGTGTGTGGCATTTCCGTGAGAGAGAGAGAAAAGGATGTTTTTGAGCTAGAACGAGGTGATCCTACGTCCTGTGTGTGGCTAGCATGCTCAAATCGTGGCATGCTTCGTGGTGATTACATATATCACATATGATAGACAAACCATGTGTGGTGTGCCAGTTACACTATCAATAATGAGTGTTTAGAACCCTCCAGCAGTCAAGTGACGTGAAGGGCTTTGTCAAGGAAGACATCTTAGTAATTAGCTAGAAACCGCAAAAGCAGGGACCGTTTGACACTCTGTGTAATGCACGTTGGTGACTAATACCGGTATGGGTGACATAATTAGCATCAACTATCGTGCTCGCAGGGTGGGAGTAGGTACAGACAATACACTTACCCACTATTCCCGTTTGTAGATCCCCTAGGCTGACCTGGTGGGGCCAGCAACAAGTGAGGAGAACCTACAAACCAATCAGATGCACCGCGAGGCAACATGATTATTCGGGCGGCGCGGCTTACCGTAGGCTGAAGTGCTGTTTAGGAGACCAGCCGCCGAGAGCACAGCTTAGCGCTCGCCGAGGTCACAAACAGGGGGGAGAGAGAGAGAGTGAGATTGGGGGGTTTCCACACCTTACCTCAAGGGTTGCTAGCAGCAGGCCTCTAGGCACCTACCCCTCCCACGTCAATGCCGATTGCAGGACAGCCGGTGTGTTCATGGAGCTCCGGTCAAGGCAGATAAGCGTGAGTTGCGCGCGCGCCCAGGGGGCGTGTCCGTCGGGTGACTAGGCAACCTCACGCGAGGGTAGAAAGCGAAGATGCTTTTGCTAAGTTAGTGAGGTAACCATGGGCGCCATCTTAGAATGGGAATTATGAAGCGCAATGGTCATTACTGGGTGGCTAGGCAACCTCACGCCAGGGTAGAAAGCGAAGATGCTTTTACTGAGCTAGTGAGGTAACCATGGGCGCCATCTTAAATTGGGAATTATGAACATTTGAGGCGCAATGGTCATTACTGGGAGCAGGACAATGAAGTCCGAGTTGAATGCTATCTGGCTAACGTCGTCCATGGCACCGCATCGTTGAGACCCAGTTCATCTGTGTGTAGACGATGTACCCATCTTTGTTCAAGTCTAAAGAGGGCTTGTTGGCTGATTGCTGGTAGACTTTCAAGGACAGTCCATTGAATGCTCTCTATGGAGTGGTTTTGCTCTTTGCAGTGTTCATAGAGTTTGGTGTGTGTCTTCAGGCAACGAATGTTACTGTTGTGCTCCATTATGCGCTGTTTAACAGGGCGCATCGTCATCCCAATGTAGAGCATCTTACACGGGCATATAAGGACATGAATACACCTAGAGCTATTACAATTGGTGTGTCTATTAAATGTCCAAGTGAAGTCTCTTTGGAGTACAATGGTTTTTCCTTGGATGGTCTGGGGGCACAGTACGCAGGAGCCACAGCGGTAGTGCCCGGTGACCGGTGGAAGGTCCCAGAGAGTATTGACTGGTTGGGTGTTATTTTTCTTGGGGCGGGTATGGATCAGAGTGTCCTTTAAGTTCGCTGTCCTTTTAAATGCAAAGCGTGGGCGCGGAAGCTCCATCCCTGCGGAATTGAGAATGCCCCAGTGTGAATTGACAGTCTTTTTTATAAATGTTGAATGCTTGGTGAAGGAGGTCACGCAAGTAATCGTGTCATCTTGCTCTTTGGGATAAACTTCAAGTAGAGATTCTCTATTGTTTTTTAATGCTCTTTTGGTCGATGTTTTTAGCAGTCGTGTAGGGTAACCCCTGTCCCTGAGCTTGTGTTGTAGAGTCCTTGCTTCTTGTTTGAAGTTTTCGATGGAACTGCAGTTTCTCCGTAGGCGGAGGAATTGCCCGAAGGGTAAGTTGTCCCTCAGGGCCCTCGTGTGGTGGCTGTTGTAAGGGAGTAGACTGTTTCTATCAGTATCCTTTTTAAACAGGGTGGTACTGATCGTTGTTGGATCCAGGGAGATGGTAAGGTCCAAGAATGGTATAGACGTTTCGGAAATGGTGCCCGTAAATTTTAAGAACGGGTCTTGTTGATTGATCCAGACACAGAAGGCCTCGCAGGTAGGCCGGTCCCCCTTCCAGAATACCAAAATATCATCGATATATCGACGCCAACATGTAAGATTTTCACGAAATGGATTCAATTCGGGGGGGTAGATACAGTTCTTCTCAAATGATGCCATGTAGATACACGCTAGGCTCGGCGCAAAGGTCGAGCCCATCGAAGTTCCACGGACTTGATGATATAGACTGGACTCATATCTGAAAAAGTTCTCAGTGAGTGCAATATGTGCCAGCTCCATAATGAAGGCTATAGGGGTAGGGGACACCCATTCCTCTTGTCGCATCAATGAGTCGATCGCCTCTAATGTTGCTTGTTGCGGAATATTAGTGTACAACGCTTCCACGTCAAGTGTCAGGAGGAGGTCGATGTCTTCTCTCCCATCCATGTCAGCGATAACACGAAGCACATCTCTGGTGTCTTGTAAATAAGAAAGGATGAGTTTGACCAAAGGTTGAAAGAAAGCGTCGCAGAATTGGGACAGGGGCTCCAACACCGAGCCAATACCCGAAACAATGGGTCTCCCAGGGACCGGAGTGGTGCACTTGTGTATTTTGGGGAGGGTGTAAAAATATGGTGTGACCGGGTCCGTTGTCACCAGGAATTCTGCTTCCTTCTTGCTGATCCACTCATTTGTTTCAGCTTCAATGACAAGAGCCATAATAGTGGTGATCAGTCGTTTGGTAGGGTCCTCCATCAGAGGTCTGTAATGTGTTGTATTAGCCGATTGGCGTCTACATTCTCGGTCATAATCGTCATAGTTTTGTATGACCGATGCTCCCCCTTTGTCTGCCTGCTTAATGACAATAGAGGTATCCTTACCCAAGGCGCTGGCTGCCAGTCTTTCCGCATTAGAAAGATTATTGAAGGGTTTGATGGTTGGTTTGTTCTGCATGTTCTTGAGGACCGCTCTCTCAAAGGTCAGAACTTCAGGTGGTATCATCCCATCAGAAGGAGTGAAGGTGGAAGGTTTCCTAAGACCTGCGTCTTCACTAGGGAGTTCAGGGTGATTGTCAAAGAATGCTCGAAGGCGTATCTTCCTGAAGAACTGCTTGAGCTCAATCATTTCCTGTAGGGAGTCAGGGGTTGGAGTTGGGACGAATCCAAGGCCTTTTTCCAAACGTTCTTCTCTATTGGGGAAAGGGTTCTTTTCGATAGATTGACGATCAGACTCGTCTCCCTCTGGATGTTGAGCTCCTGGTCTCCATTGCAGTCGGTGCTGACGTCTGGTCCTGCCATTGGACTCCCTTTTGCCCGCCTCGCTTTCGCCCTCTTCCTCTGCCCCAACCTCTGCCTTGAAAAGGTGGCGGATTGAAGGGGTAGAATTGCGGGGGCCTTGTGGATAGAAAGGGTATTGCCATGGTGGCGGCATATTGGGTGGACCATGGAACACCGGTCCTTGATGGTAACCATGTTGCCAGGAACGCGTTGGTCGTGTATTCCTTGCAGGGTAGCCACCACTGGAATCACTGCTTGTAGAACCACGTCTATTGTCACCGCTTGAATTTTCATCCGACGAATAATTACTCTTTTTCCCTTTGAAGTCATCTTTAAGATAGGGATATACTTTTTCCTTTTCGAATTTGGTAATATCCTTCTCCAATTTAGTTGTTTTCTGTTTAAGTAAGAATTCGTGGTGGTCAGCCATTTCCTGGTTGATCTCGGATAATTTAGTTGTGAAGGCTGTTTTATTATTCTTTGAGATTGCGTTTTTCATGGTTGCTTCAAGGGCAGAGATTTTCTCCTGCAGTGCTTCAGAAAGGCGTTTCGCAGTCTGGCTGATCAAAAATAGCAGGTCCTTGGTACATTTCCAGGAGACCTGGCACCAGTCTACTTTGAAGCGTTTATCATCCAGAAACAGTCTAGGAATGATGTTAACAATTAGGCCTTGTGGTGCTATGTTGCTTCTCAAGTACTCTGTCATCATGATCCCATGGATCGTTATTCTTATTAGTTCTTTCTTCATTTCTGTTAATGTAGTCCATTCATCAGAAGATGCACCAGATGTAGAGGCTGGGGGAATGTTCAGTAGTGATGGCGTGTTTCTTAGTGCCTCAGCTATGGTGTCTTCATTGAAGCTTAGACCCGGGACATCCTCCATGTTGAGAAACTGATGGGGATGTGGTGCCAAGGACTAAGCGAGCCACAACAGAGTGTCAAAAGGAGTAGTTCTATCACAGCAAATGCTGGAGCGGTTTGGTCCAAAAAATGGTGAAAATTCTTCACCACTGGTAACCTCAGAGAAAAGATTCCCGTGCGGGAAGCACGCTGGGATTTGTATCAAAAAAGGGGAATAAAAGGTGGACGTTTTTTAATGGTGTCCAATCCACTCGTCTGAAGAAGTAGTACGCAAAAATGATTGTGCAGAGTTCCCCAGAGGGAGCCAAATGATTGGCTCAAACTAACCTTTCTCTCACTGGTTTAAGACAGGGAAAGTGCATGGTGTGAACCCTTTTCGGAAATTTAGGATACCTCACACAGGTTACCGGTTGGACGACTACTGTCATCCCATCCGATGACCGTCCAGCGTCATCATTGGTATCCTGCTCCTACGGCAGGCTGGCGGTGCAATGCCCGTCGGGCAGTCCGGAGGGCTGCACTTTGGTGGAGATCTTTTATTCCTTGCCAACGGGTGTGTGAATGTGAGGGGCCTAAAAAAGTGCAATAGTGAACGTGAGTGTAATTTAACAAAAGTCAGTAGAGTCCATTAGACAATTTTAATAGTGTGGCTCACTGCTTGTTAAAAAAAGAAATTAAGGGGTATTAAGGAGTGATGGGTAATCTGATCAATCCTTATTCAACCCTTAGTGTGAGTGTGGTCGACATGTTTCTTGCCTGAAAGGCAATTCATCAGGACCTTTGGTGCTCATATAATTGCTTACGGTCCCTCTGGGGGCAGAGGAATCGAAGATACGACTTGAATAGTGTCGCAGAATTATTGTTTTCTTTATGGACCTCCCGGGAACTAGGAAGGAAACAAACAGACGGTTACTAACACTGCTGTATCTGTGGCCCAAGTACATCATATGGTGCCACCAGAGACGTGACATTGAAGGGTGACGGGATGTGGAAGTTTAGACAGACCCCGTCAGTGTGTGGCATTTCCGTGAGAGAGAGAGAAAAGGATGTTTTTGAGCTAGAACGAGGTGATCCTACGTCCTGTGTGTGGCTAGCATGCTCAAATCGCGGCATGCTTCGTGGTGATTACATATATCACATATGATAAACAAACCATGTGTGGTGTGCCAGTTACACTATCAATAATGAGTGTTTAGAACCCTCCAGCAGTCAAGTGACGTGAAGGGCTTTGTCAAGGAAGACATCTTAGTAATTAGCTAGAAACCGCAAAAGCAGGGACCGTTTGACACTCTGTGTAATGCACGTTGGTGACTAATACCGGTATGGGTGACATAATTAGCATCAACTATCATGCTCGCAGGGTGGGAGTAGGTACAGACAATACACTTACCCGCTATTCCCGTTTGTAGATCCCCTAGGCTGACCTGGTGGGGCCAGCAACAAGTGAGGAGAACCTACAAACCAATCAGATGCACCGCGAGGCAACATGATTATTCGGGCGGCGCGGCTTACCGTAGGCTGAAGTGCTGTTTAGGAGACCAGCCGCCGAGAGCACAGCTTAGCGCTCGCCGAGGTCACAAACAGGGGGGAGAGAGAGAGAGTGAGATGGGGGGTTTCCACACCTTACCTCAAGGGTTGCTAGCAGCAGGCCTCTAGGCACCTACCCCTCCCACGTCAATGCCGATTGCAGGACAGCCGGTGTGTTCATGGAGCTCCGGTCAAGGCAGATAAGCGTGAGTTGCGCGCGCGCCCAGGGGGCGTGTCCGTCGGGTGACTAGGCAACCTCACACGAGGGTAGAAAGCGAAGATGCTTTTGCTAAGTTAGTGAGGTAACCATGGGCGCCATCGTAGAATGGGAATTATGAAGCGCAATGGTCATTACTGGGTGGCTAGGCAACCTCACGCGAGGGTAGAAAGCGAAGATGCTTTTACTGAGCTAGTGAGGTAACCATGGGCGCCATCTTAAATTGGGAATTATGAACATTTGAGGCGCAATGGTCATTACTGGGAGCAGGACAATGAAGTCCGAGTTGAATGCTATCTGGCTAACGTCGTCCATGGCACCGCATCGATGAGACCCAGTTCATCTGTGTGTAGACGATGTACCCATCTTTGTTCAAGTCTAAAGAGGGCTTGTTGGCTAATTGCTGGTAGACTTTCAAGGACAGTCCATTGAATGCTCTCTATGGAGTGGTTTTGCTCTTTGCAGTGTTCATAAAGTTTGGTGTGTGTCTTCAGGCAACGAATGTTACTGTTGTGCTCCATTATGCGCTGTTTAACAGGGCGCATCGTCATCCCAATGTAGAGCATCTTACACGGGCATATAAGGACATAGATACACCTAGAGCTATTACAATTGGTGTGTCTATTAAATGTCCAAATGTCCAACCATCAAACCCTTCAATAATCTTTCTAATGCGGAAAGACTGGCAGCCAGCGCCTTGGGTAAGGATACCTCTATTGTCATTAAACAGGCAGACAAAGGGGGAGCAACGGTCATACAAAACTATGACGATTATGACCGAGAATGTAGACGCCAATTGGCTAATACAACACATTACAGACCTCTGATGGAGGACCCTACCAAACGACTGATCACCACTATTATGGCTCTTGTCATTGAAGCTGAAACAAATGAGTGGATCAGCAAGAAGGAAGCAGAATTCCTGGTGACAACGGACCCGGTCAGACCATATTTTTACACCCTCCCCAAAATACACAAGGGCACCACTCCGGTCCCTGGGAGACCCATTGTTTCGGGTATTGGCTCGGTGTTGGAGCCCCTGTCCCAATTCTGCGACGCTTTCTTTCAACCTTTGGTCAAACTCATCCCTTCTTATTTACAAGACACCAGAGATGTGCTTCGTGTTATCGCTGACATGGATGGGAGAGAAGACATCGACCTCCTCCTGACACTTGACGTGGAAGCGTTGAACACTAATATTCCGCAACAAGCAACATTAGAGGCGGTCGACTCATTGATGCGACAAGAGGAATGGGTGTCCCCTACCCCTATAGCCTTCATTATGGAGCTGGCACATATTGCACTCACTGAGAACTTTTTCAGATATGAGTCCAGTCTATATCATCAAGTCCGTGGAACTTCGATGGGCTCGACCTTTGCGCCGAGCCTAGCGTGTATCTACATGGCATCATTTGAGAAGAACTGTATCTACCCCCCCGAATTGAATCCATTTCGTGAAAATCTTACATGTTGGCGTCGATATATCGATGATATTTTTGTATTCTGGAAGGGGGACCGGCCTACCTGCGAGGCCTTCTGTGTCTGGATCAATCAACAAGACCCGTTCTTAAAATTTACGGGCACCATTTCCGAAACGTCTATACCATTCTTGGACCTTACCATCTCCCTGGATCCAACAACGATCAGTACCACCCTGTTTAAAAAGGATACTGATAGAAACAGTCTACTCCCTTACAACAGCCACCACACGAGGGCCCTGAGGGACAACTTACCCTTCGGGCAATTCCTCCGCCTACGGAGAAACTGCAGTTCCATCGAAAACTTCAAACAAGAAGCAAGGACTCTACAACACAAGCTCAGGGACAGGGGTTACCCTACACGACTGCTAAAAACATCGACCAAAAGAGCATTAAACAACAATAGAGAATCTCTACTTGAAGTTTATCCCAAAGAGCAAGATGACACGATTACTTGCGTGACCTCCTTCACCAAGCATTCAACATTTATAAAAAAGACTGTCAATTCACACTGGGGCATTCTCAATTCTGCAGGGATGGAGCTTCCGCGCCCACGCTTTGCATTTAAAAGGACAGCGAACTTAAAGGACACTCTGATCCATACCCGCCCCAAGAAAAATAACACCCAACCAGTCAATACTCTCTGGGACCTTCCACCGGTCACCGGGCACTACCGCTGTGGCTCCTGCGTAGTGTGCCCCCAGACCATCCAAGGAAAAACCATCGTACTCCAAAGAGACTTCACTTGGGCATTTAATAGACACACCAATTGTAATAGCTCTAGGTGTATCTATGTCCTTATATGCCCGTGTAAGATGCTCTACATTGGGATGACGATGCGCCCTGTTAAACAGCGCATAATGGAGCACAACAGTAACATTCGTTGCCTGAAGACACACACCAAACTCTATGAACACTGCAAAGAGCAAAACCACTCCATAGAGAGCATTCAATGGACTGTCCTTGAAAGTCTACCAGCAATCAGCCAACAAGCCCTCTTTAGACTTGAACAAAGATGGGTACATCGTCTACACACAGATGAACTGGGTCTCAACGATGCGGTGCCATGGACGACGTTAGCCAGATAGCATTCAACTCGGACTTCATTGTCCTGCTCCCAGTAATGACCATTGCGCCTCAAATGTTCATAATTCCCAATTTAAGATGGCGCCCATGGTTACCTCACTAGCTCAGTAAAAGCATCTTCGCTTTCTACCCTCGCGTGAGGTTGCCTAGCCACCCAGTAATGACCATTGCGCTTCATAATTCCCATTCTAAGATGGCGCCCATGGTTACCTCACTAACTTAGCAAAAGCATCTTCGCTTTCTACCCTCGCGTGAGGTTGCCTAGTCACCCGAAGGACACGCCCCCTGGGCGCGCGCGCAACTCACGCTTATCTGCCTTGACCGGAGCTCCATGAACACACCGGCTGTCCTGCAATCGGCATTGACGTGGGAGGGGTAGGTGCCTAGAGGCCTGCTGCTAGCAACCCTTGAGGTAAGGTGTGGAAACCCCCCTATCTCACTCTCTCTCTCTCCCCCCTGTTTGTGACCTCGGCGAGCGCTAAGCTGTGCTCTCGGCGGCTGGTCTCCTAAACAGCACTTCAGCCTACGGTAAGCCGCGCCGCCCGAATAATCATGTTGCCTCGCGGTGCATCTGATTGGTTTGTAGGTTCTCCTCACTTGTTGCTGGCCCCACCAGGTCAGCCTAGGGGATCTACAAACGGGAATAGCGGGTAAGTGTATTGTCTGTACCTACTCCCACCCTGCGAGCACGATAGTTGATGCTAATTATGTCACCCATACCGGTATTAGTCACCAACGTGCATTACACAGAGTGTCAAACGGTCCCTGCTTTTGCGGTTTCTAGCTAATTACTAAGATGTCTTCCTTGACAAAGCCCTTCACGTCACTTGACTGCTGGAGGGTTCTAAACACTCATTATTGATAGTGTAACTGGCACACCACACATGGTTTGTCTATCATATGTGATATATGTAATCACCACAAAGCATGCCACGATTTGAGCATGCTAGCCACACACAGGACGTAGGATCACCTCGTTCTAGCTCAAAAACATCCTTTTCTCTCTCTCTCACGGAAATACCACACACTGACGGGGTCTGTCTAAACTTCCACATCCCGTCACCCTTCAATGTCACGTCTCTGGTGGCACCATATGATGTACTTGGGCCACAGATACAGCAGTGTTAGTAACCGTCTGTTTGTTTCCTTCCTAGTTCCCGGGAGGTCCATAAAGAAAACAATAATTCTGCGACACTATTCAGGTCGTATCTTCGATTCCTCTGCCCCCAGAGGGACCGTAAGCAATTATATGAGCACCAAAGGTCCTGATGAATTGCCTTTCAGGCAAGAAACATGTCGACCACACTCACACTAAGGGTTGAATAAGGATTGATCCGATTACCCATCACTCCTTAATACCCCTTAATTTCTTTTTTTAACAAAGCAGTGAGCCACACTATTAAAATTGTCTAATGGACTCTACTGACTTTTTTTAAATTACACTCACGCTCACTATTGCACTTTTTTAGGCCCCTCACATTCACACACCCGTTGGCAAGGAATAAAAGATCTCCACCAAAGTGCAGCCCTCCGGACTGCCCGACGGGCATTGCACCGCCAGCCTGCCGTAGGAGCAGGATACCAATGATGACGCTGGACGGTCATCGGATGGGATGACAGTAGTCGTCCAACCGGTAACCTGTGTGAGGTATCCTAAATTTCCGAAAAGGGTTCACACCATGCACTTTCCCTGTCTTAAACCAGTGAGAGAAAGGTTAGTTTGAGCCAATCATTTGGCTCCCTCTGGGGAACTCTGCACAATCATTTTTGCTTACTAAGTGTGCATAGTAGAATGTGTGGAGGGACTGGGCTCTCCTTTCAGAACTCTCTCAGATGATTGGTGTGCATAGTACGGTGTGGGGAGGGACTGCCCTCTCCTTTCAGAACCCTCCCTCGGTTGAGAGGTGTGGATAGAAGTGTGTTTTGAGGGACCAGCCTCTCTGCTGAGACCTCTCCCTGTAATGATAGATGTGCCTAGTGGGCTGTAGAAAGGGAATCAGCTCTCCTTTCAGTCCTCTATGTGGATAGTAGCATGGCTGGATGAGCCTTAACTCTACTCACAACTCTTCTCATACCAATGAGCATAAGTAGTAGAGTCTGATAAACACCATATCCAGTAAATCTCCTGCATACAATAACAAGTGTGCATGCAAGAGTGTATTCAAACATTATTTACTCCTTCCTACTTTTTACGATCCTGTGAGAGTCTCGTGAGATTGTACATTTTTTTTTTAAAAAAGAGTTAGCCTGCTAATCATGACAGTATTTATTTCTTACACACTTCGTCTCAAAAACAAGGACAATAATATGTATTTCTCTTAATACAGTGTACTGAGAACTCATCTACTCCTCTTTACTATTCATGATTCCACAAGAGTACAGTGAGATCATAAAAATATGTCAAAAACAATGCACATTTATAATCTTTACAATATACATTTATTATCTTCCCTGTAGTTCTCCTTTAGATACCTCCTCTCTAAATCTAGGTGGACAGCATGCCTTTCTGCTGTCGCCTTATGTAGCTTTTTTACTTAATTCCCACAACAGCTCCTCTTTTTCACAGTAAACATTTCCTGCAGCCATTTCATTTCTAACATTGCAACAGCCAGCCAATCAGAGTCTTTCCTCTCATGAGACTCATGAGAGCCTTTAACTTCCATGAGAGCATGAAGGCTCACGGGAATAATTAGGCTGCCATCCAATCACAAACCTCCATTTAATATTTTACTCTCCTGCGGGATGACTGCTCAAAAATACTGAACGGATTTACACCGTAATAACAAAAAAGCACAATCCGCGGACCAAGATCTCGCTTCCTGATGAATTTTGTGTAATTCTGCTCAGCAGTTTTTGTTCTAGCCATGTCTAAAGAAGTCTATAGAAAATGTATGGATATTTTGTGTTTTGGAACCCCCATTGTTCTCAGCCCCCGCTGGACGGATCACCCTGAAACTTTCCAGGAAGGACCAGAGGTGGATGAATTTTCTTTCAGAAAGTTTTGCGAAGATTTTTCAAACGGAGGACGTTTAGACAAGTATTGCTGATTGGATTTTCCTGAGAACTGCAATTTAACCCTTTAACTGCCGGGTTTTCCCCCCCTCAGTGTTGAGCCCATATTTGGCTATTTGAGGCAGTTTGGACTTAGACCTCCTTAATGTTTTGTCCACATAACGTATCTATGCCAAATTTGTATCTTTTTTTCCAATATCATTGGAATTCTAAAGGTACCTAGAGCTTGTCGATTCCCCTAGATGGAGCAAGAAAATAGGCAAAATCAAGATACATTTTGAGTTTTATGGAAAAAATAGGAGATAAGGGCTCCAGATAAAAGTGTCTGGTTTTTTCCTAATAATGGCATCAACGGTTTACTGTACTAAAGTCACCATCTTTCCAGCTTTCAGAAACATCCAGGGTTGAACCAAAAAAACTATATTTTTCCACAGTATTTCATTTTTCATGGAGGTAGGTCGTTTGGGTGAACTAGAACAGTGATAGATTTCTGAAAAGTTGACAAAATTATGAATTCAGCAAGGGTTCATATGTGTAGATCCCTTGCTGGTTTTTCCAAGGATTCTAACTGTTGAAATAGAGAAATATCTATTTAATCTCGAATTTACAAAAGCAGTATACCATTACATCCCCTAGTGAGTTGGTAGATTCTCCAAGAACCCTAGGTACCCAGAGGCAACAACTGAGCTGCACCGTACAATGGTATTTCATTGTGTATCAAATATAGATCATTTATATGGTGAAATATGTAGAGTGAAAAATGGTTATCAAAGAAACTTATGTATTTGTGAACAAGATATGGATTTTAGGAGTAGTGGTTAGTTGCACATCTCTGAATTTTTGGTTAACCCTTCTATTATGTTATGGAGAGGACATTTTCCAAAATGTCTTCTTCCTTTTGTAAGGCACAAATGTAGTGAAATCCAATTAGTAATAAAACATTTTCTACTATTCTATGTTCCCGAAGGTCTTCCAATAAAAATGGTACTTTACATGTGTAGATAGGCCTAGTGCCGGCGACAGAAAACAGGCCTAAATGCAACATGGACATACCAAATTGTTTTTCCAATGTGGGTAGCGCTGGGTTTTGGGCCCTAGCTCGGATAGCACTTAGGGGAGCCTACCAAACCTGTACATTTTTAAAAACAAGCCACATAGGGGAAGCCAGGGTGTGGTGACTTGTGTGGCTCCCACCAGATTTATTTTAGCCTTATTCCATTGCATACCTCAAAGTTTGACTAAAAACACATTTTCCTCACATTTCTAAGATGAAACATTCTGGCATCTGTGGGGAGCCACAACCTTCCTTATTACTATGAACCCTCATGACTCCTGATAAAATTGGTAACTCACTTGTGTGGGTAGGCCTGGTACTCATGAGAGAAAACAGCCGAAAATACAACATGGACACATCACATTTTTCCATTGAAAAATTACCCTTTTTTCCAATGTCTGTAGCTGTGAGAATTGAGCCCGAGCTCATCCACCACCTATGGAAATCTAGAAAACCTGAATATGTTTTAAAAGTAGATATGTAGGAGACTATAGGGTGGGGTGACTTGTGTGGCTCCCACCAGTTTTGTTCTCCCCAGAGACCCTTAGAAACTGCAAACTTTGACTTAAAAAGTGCATTTTCCTCACATTGTTGTGATGGAAAGTTCTGGAATCTGCGGGAAGCCAGAAGCTTCATTCCTTCCATCAAGCATTCCTCCAAGAATTCCAATGAAAATGGGACCCCACTTGTGTGGGTAGACCTAGAGCCTGTAAACAAATAACTGTAGTGTAGTTCCTATATTCCCAATAGGCTCTGCGCATTGGAATAACATAAACGATAGTTTTAGACGTAGGACTTAGGTCGACTAGGTCTCTATTGAATATGTTAGACTTAATTGTGAATGCCAGCTAGCTCAGAGGTCACTAGAAACTTTCTCGAATAAACAAGAAGGGATTAGTTTCTGACAACCATATAACATGACAACTTTGTTCCCCAAGAATAAGAAATATATCTTCAGAGTCGCAGAAACAATAGATGGCTATTTCACTCAGTCAATCGTGCATGCTTCGTTTCACCAGGGTTTTTGCAGAGAAAATAGAGAGAAGGGCGTTTTCAATAAAAAGGTTAGTTATTGAGCAGTCTTCTCAAGTTAATTGCAACAATCGTAATACTTGCTATGAAGTAAAGTGCGTACAGTAAAAAGAGTATTATGAAATAATACTGTAAAAGCATAATATGGTTTCTAAGCCATAAAATACTTTAAAATAGATAAAATACATACAATGATAAATAATGACTAAAAGTACTCAACTGGTGCATCTAAAATACGCCTACCCCGGTGTACCTAACCTAAGTCTAGTACAAGGGAAGAAGTAAGTGAGGTGTAGCTTGAGTTAAATCATTTCTGCCAAGAATTCTCTAAGGGTCTAATCAGCTCTGTACCTTGGTTATAGAATGAAGGAGGTCTTGTATCTCTCTCTCAGGACTCGATCTCCCAGTAACCCGCAAGGATAGCAGGGAAACACTGGAGCTGGATTTCTCGGCAGGAGAAAAGACAGCGTCTCTCTCAGTGCGTCAGCTGGAGGGTCGGCTTCCTTCGGCACTCGCTACAGCAGGGCGTCGGGCAAGTAGTTAGTCGATCTGCTCCAAACCACTGTGTGTTTGCTAGGGCAGATGTGGGTATATTTATACCTGGAAGGTGCCGAGTTTGACGTAAGGGTGGACATAATAACGTCACTAAGAACTCGAAGTTCTTTACACGCTCCAGGAGTTCTGGGACAAATCAATACTGAAGCAAGGGGAAGTCCCGTACTGCTGAAGGCTGGTTGTCTTCAAGAACTCGTTGTACTCTAGGAGCTTAGTGGAGGTAGCCATGCCGTGTTTGGACTGCATTGGCTGTGTCTAAATATGGTTATGATTCTTATGCCTATATAAGGATATGATAAGTTATACCTATATAAGGGCATGAATCAGGAAAATTACACTAGAGCCCTAGATACGTTTACAACATAACAGCCCATAACGCAAAATGAACACTTTACAGTTTTTAACAAAAAAAATGACCCTTTTCTCTGCAATATGGGTAACTGTGAATTTTTGGGCTTAACTCAGCCGGCATCTAGGGAAACCTAGCAGACCTGGACACTTTTTAAAACTAGTTACTTAGAGGAATCTAAGGTGAGGTGACTTGCATGGCTCTCACCGTGTTTTCTCACACAGAATCCCTTTCAAACCTCAAACTTTGAATAAAAGAACACATCTTTGTCATTTTTCTGTGATGGAAAGTTCTGTAATCTGTGAGGAGCTGCAAATTTCCTGAAACCAAGAATTCCCTTAACCTGATAATAAAAATGCTTTCTTGCTTGTTTAGTTAAGCCTAGTACCCATGACAGGAAACGGCTCAAAACATATCATGAACATATTATATTTTTCCACAAAAAAGACCCTTTTTTGCAATGTAGGTAGCTGTAGATTTTGAGCTCTAGCTCAGCTGGCACCTAGGAAAGCCTACCAAATGTGTACATTTTTAAGAACTGGACAACCAGCCGAGTTCAGGATGGGTTGACTTGCTTGGCTTTTACCCAGCAGTTTAACCCAGAAGCCTTTGCAAATCTCAATGTTTGACTAAAAACACAAATCTTTGTGAGGAGATAAACTGCTGGAATTTGTGGGGAGCCACAAATGTCCTACCACCCAGCATTCCCCCAAGTGAACACTTAAAAATGCTACCTCACTTGTGTGGGTAGGCCTAATGCTAGTGAGAGGAAAGGGGCCAAAATACAACATAAACAGCACATTTGTGCACTAAAAACAAACCCTGTATTTCCAATGTGGGTAGCTGTGGAAACCGGCATATAGGGAAACCTAGCAAGCCTGCACTTTTTTGACAACTAGGAGAGTTCAGGGTTGCATGGCTTGCCAGGATCTCACAAGGCAATTTAACCCAGAGGCTTTTGTAAATCTCAAAGTTCAACTAAAAACACACATTTTCCACTCATTTCTGCAAGCAAAACGTCTTGAATCTTTGGAGAGCTACAAATTTCCTACCACCAGCATTGCCCCAAGTCTCCCAATAAAAATACTCTGTCACTTGTGTAGGTAGGTCTAGTGCTCGTGACTGGAAAGGGCCCAAAATACAACATAGACACATCCCATTTTTGCTCTGAAAACGGACCCTTTTTTGCACTGTGCGTATCTGGATTTTAAGCCCTTGTTCATCCAGCTCCTGGGGAAGCCTATCAAACCTGCACATTTTGGAAAACTAGATAACCTAGGGAGTCCAGGGAAGCATGACAGACATGGCTTCCACCAGGTAATCCAACCCAGAAGCCCTTGCAAACATCAATCTTTGGTAAAAAAAATATACAAATAAACATTTTTTCATATTTCTGCAACACAAAGTCCTGCAATTTGTGGTGAATCACAAATTTCCTACAGCCCTAAGTTCCCACATGTCTCTTAAAAACAATGGTACCCTACTTGTGTGGGTAGGGCAAGAAACCACAAGACAAAAGCCCTGAGAGGTAAGCAATAAGGGTAGCTGTGGTATTTGGGGCTGTACAATGGCATCACCAAAAGGCAAACATACAAACCATACATATTTTTTAAAACTAGACAACCTGGGGTGTGCCTTGTGTGGCTCCCATGAGGTTTTCATACCGAAAAAGCTCTGCAAACCTTAAACTTTACCTGAAATCACTTATTTTCCTTACATTTCTGTGGTGAATACTTCTAGAATCCACAGGAATAAACATAATTCCTACCACCCAGCATTACCACACTAGTGTGGCTGGGCATAGTGCCCACAACAGGAATGGATCAAACCAAGGTTAATGGGAGTCGTTTCAGTTTTTGTAGAGCACTGTGGGAAAGTGAATGGGATCAATACAAGTTATGCTGCTATGGACGTCTGCGGGTAAACATGAGGGGTTGTTATTGAACCGTTAAAATAACATCACTACTCATACAGTTTGATTTTGGCACCTCCAGAAGTGCTAGCTTCAAAGAACAAATACTAATCATGGTATCAGAATACTGAAACCAGGCCTACTGAAGGTGAGCCACAAAGCCTCTGCATGACACTAACAGTTTATGGGCCATTCATACACCACATACAATACTTTCATACCATCAGCCATGGGTCCAATCCTACACATCAGTGCACTCATATCAACATTCAAGCGCAATTCAAGAGCCCCTCACATTCATACACCACAGGACCAAATGCCCAATCAAATCAACTCTTACCAAGTCATCAACCAACTTGCATACAAACACACCACAAGTAAGCCTCTACACACATATGTCCAGACATGTTAACGGGAAAACTGCTTTCTTCATGTCAGCAGTCTTGTACCAGTTTAAGATAATGCCTTATAGGCTCTTCAATGCTCCTGCCACTTTTCACCTCTTGGTGAAATATGTTTGATCAGTGCTTGTGGAATTCTGCATGGTTTATGAACCTTGTTGACATTGCTATTGTTAACAGTTTGTGAGAGGACAAACTGGGGGGCCTGGAACAGGTTTTGGTTACGAGACATGAAGGGAAACTGACCACCAGGGCAACCAAGTGCAAGGTGGAGCAATCCTCTGTAGTCTACCTTCAGCATCAATTGGACAATGGTAGAATTTGCACATTGGATGCTAATAATCTGTGTGTATTAGAGTGGAAATGTCAGTCAGTCAAATAACTTTATTCGATTTGTTTGAATCATAAAAGTTTGCATACATACATAAAATAAATAGGTATTCATAAAAACTTTTGCAAGAATTTGACACAGAATACATATAAAGACTTCAAAGTTTAAAACTTTAGAACAGTGTACGCTTTGCCTAGCTTAAAAAGTAAAAAACATATCCTCCTACATGGCTCTTGCTCCCCCTGCACAGATTCTATATTAATCAAATGAATTCATCATGTCAGTTTTCAATGCATTGATACGAAATAAATGAAACTATAAAATCATTTAAAACTTAATTTCCTATTACATTTCATAGCGTTTCCTAACTGATAAAGCTGTTCAATGAAGGTAAGCACAGCGATACAAATAGAAGCAGTAGATAAAGATCGTAAATAGTCAAAGCCCTCCTGGTAAGAAAAGGGTCGAATATTGCTCAAGACAGGCTTGATGAAGCGTGCCCTTGGATCTTTATAAAGTGAGCAAGACAGCATAGAGTGCACAGTGCTTTGCTGGGCGCAAATATTGCTGGGACAGGGAGTTAGTCTCTCACACCAACTTACCCGTTTGGGAAAAGCCACAAGAAAGTGCAATGTGCAGAGACGAAATCCAGTAATAAGGAAACGTGATTGTACCTGGATATGGAATGTCCTTCTACAAATGAGAGCCTTTCTAGGACTCGCTGGATACCACACACAATGAATTGCCAAATATAGGTCAATAGTTGTGCCTTCGTCAGTCCAGACATCCAAATAAGCAGCCTAAGAAATTGATATGAAGTGTGGAGTGACTAAATGTCTCTAAGGGCCTGACCATGGCATGATGCAATGATCCAGTGATAAAGGCACTTGACTACTGTCAGCCCTATAGTACATATAGAAACTTCTGACTTAGGAGTTGCTGTAGTATTGGTTCAACTTGATTGCAGGAGTAGAGTGTGTCCAGATTCATTCATCCGTTGCCGGCTTCTTCCTAGGGAACAGAACTAGGTTGCCATGGCAATTGCTGTCATTACTCCACCTATTAGTAAACCAGCTCGTAGTAAGAGCTACAATGTAAGCGCAAAGGCAGGAACTGCAAAGAGGCAGAGTCAACAGTTTGCAAATTTTAGGAAAATGTACTTGCAACATCGGACTAGCTTTTTTATGTTAATACTAAATATGTATGTAATAATGTATTTGAGTTTACCCAACCCATAATTGATTGGAGAGTTCAGTCTACAACATATCAAAATACATACTACAAATGTTGGATGTCGGACTTGCATGAACATAAAAATTTCCATTGACGATACATGCATTATTTCCCACGGAATATCTAAATAGAAAGCCTCACGTTATCGATCATTTGAATCAAAACAAATGTTTTAATAAGATTGAGAATGAGACCTCTGAACAGTCTTTTGTGCAATTAATCACTGAAAATCAATTGAAAACAAACCAGAAGAACTACCTAATGGTAGAGAAGACTTAAGGGTTTCCTGTTTCGGCTGTTCAAGCAGCCGGGCTGACAGAGGCAGGAAAATCTCAAAACATCTGCAAGTGTGTAAAGTAATATTGAAACATTAACTCTCTGGGCATAACATTGTGTTGTGGGATAAGTTATGTGCTCAAATAAGGCAAAAAAGGTACATTTATCATTTTAAAATGATCAAAGAGAGACATCACATTTATCATTAGAAGAACACTGTAGGTAAAATTTGAGATAATCAAGTACTTTCCGAAAAACAAATTCATGGTTTCCAATGTGGCATACGCTGCCATTGCATAGAAACATTTGCCTGCTGTGCTTCTGAATAGCTCCTTCGCAGCGAGTAAATTCTATTTTTATAGTGTGAGCAATGTGAGCATTGCGGTCTAGCATCATACCAAGCACTGATTGCTAGGTGAGCAGTCCTGTCACAAAGCCTGAAAATACTAATAAAACGTCCGACTCAGGAAAAATCTGTAATTCTATTGCTTTTGGACTCGAACGTCGACATTGGCACAAACATGGGCAAATGGAATGGAGCTCTGGTAGTCTCAAAAGTCTTCGTAAAGCTAACTATTTTTAGAAACAGAAGTTAAGTTGACATCAAATCTTTCTGAGTGCTGTGCAAGCTTTGAATGTATATATGGAGCTGAATCCCAAAACATTTTTGACTGGCGCTAATACACGGCCTTGGTAATAAGCCTTTCATCACCTTATTTGTGGCGATGGTAATTTCAGGTCAGAAGGTTTGTGCTTTTTTGTTATGTTGAATTGTGTTGTGGCGGTGAAGTATTGTGTTTTGTATGCTGAAGTATTGTGTTTTGTAGGCTTAATTGTCAAGTTGTTTTTGTTTTTTGTGGTTGCTGTTTCGAAAACGGATTTGGCTGTTTAGTTGTGATGCGCCCTTTTATGTTTTTGCTGTGTTTTTATTTTGCAATATTTTTTGCCATTGTGTTTTTTCTGTTCTTCACTTTAGGTATGTCAACTGTTACATTTCCAGTCAAAAGCAGCACATTCTTTTTATAATTCCAATGATAAACAACCATTTACAAAGTGATAGGTGGTGAAATACTGATGTTTGAGTTCTTCGGCAATTTTAAGAGACCAATCAACCCAAAACTGTGGCAGAACAATGTCTTGAAATGAGTACAGTCTCTGTGTGTTACATCCTTTTGTGATGGTTGTTCAGTTGTGTGACATCAATGAAGCTTTGGTTGTTTAGTGGGGTTGATTATTTGTACTCTACTTTTTTCAAGTACCTGGCATCCAGCATTGTCTTTATTTCTGGTGCTTGCAGACTGATATACTCGGCTGAGCGAAAGTCTACTTATCAATTTACTCTCCTCATGATTTCCGTCTTTGATATATTTAAGGGATTTTGGTTCAGGCTGCTTGATTCCTATTTTGTCAGGTGAACGAAATGTATGGGGACAATTACTTATTTACAGTAATACAGATAAGTCAGTTCGCAGTTCATCCAGCAATACTTTAAATGTACTAGCGGTGGGTGGAAGCTTTACTCCGCAGAGTTACCCAAAAGCTCTGCGAGACTCCGCAGAGTTTCGCGAGTGGCAGGATTGTGGCCCGTTGTGCTGCTCGAGCTGTAAAATCAGCGTGAATGGCACCCCACAGTGCGCCAGAGGGTTCTGCTTCTTTCTGCCACTCAGTAGCTTTTATACTCAACCTGCAGTGTTCTCACTCCAAGTGGCAGCTTTCTCAATATGAGCAGTAGCGACCTGACGCGACTGCACACATTGAGAAATATTGTCAGGAGGTGTTCTAGCAAGTGATTTTCTTGCTTATGCTTGCCAGCTTTCTATTGGCAAGCCACGCATGAGAATAAACTCAGCCCCACAGAAGTTGATGGAGTTTTTATAAAACTCTGTGCACCCAGCGCTGCATGGAGCAGGCAAAACTCCACACACTCTGCTGGAGGAGCGAAGTTTATCGCTGACCCCTAGAATATACATGCACAAACGACATTGCGCGTTTATTAAAAAATATAACTATATGGTATTTTAAAATACGTGTATTAGTACAGTAAATGAGTGCTTTAAAGCTAGAAAGCTAGAATAATATTTCACAGAGAAGTTCAGCAAATGTTACCCGTCCAAAAAGGGCTGCAAGGCACCTTCTTGTATACACCGGGGTTTATCATGCAAAATGACTAATTCCTTATCCTATGCCCCAGTACGCAGGCACAAAGCTGCCTTGGCAGTACAACTTGTCTGCCACCAGGTGTGTGGGGAATTTGGCACATAAAGTGAAGGGGGCCAAGGACCCTAACCTCTGCCACTACTGTCAGATATTTCCAATGAAAGGCGTAAGGAACAACTGGGCAGATCTTGTCTGCATGAGCAGGTCCTCCAAAACGGGATTTGTATATATCCACCCAGCAGTCATCTTTTGAGGAAAGCTTCATGCCTCCTAAAATGATGGTACATTCACCAAGTCTCCCATGTGCATCAGCAGGTACATCATTGCTTCCAGATAATGTGAAGCTCTATTATGCACTGTGACTTTGCGCCTCTAAGACACAGACCAGTCCCGGCTTAATGCTTGGGTATACTCAGACCAATGCAAACTGCATTATTTTGCACTATTGTTAGACTTTACATCCTTGGCACAGCATTCCCCCAGGCTTTTTTGCCTCCAGTCTCTTTTTTGTTTATTGGCATTTTCTGTATTTATGTACATTACAGCAGTAATGATTACATTGTTATACGCAAAAAAAAACCTTGCATACTTTACATCTTTAAGTACACAAAAAAAGATCTGAAACATTCAGATCAAGAGAACCTAGCTAGCTACTGAGACATTTCACAATTGGATCTGTCTTAGGAAAAACAAAATAGGGCAGGGAAAGAAAAACTTTTTCTTTTAGTCCCCTCACTCACCGGAGTTTCCTCACGGTGGCATGCTTCATCATAGGGGCTTCCCAACCAGCTGCGGGTTGAGGCATGCTACAACTAACGGTATTGCGTAGGAGCACTTTTTTCGTGAGGACTATGTGTCGTGTAATGTGAAAAGGGGAAAGTGAAGTGGAGTGATAAGGGTTAAAAATATCCTACTAGTGAGCTAAACTAACTTTATTCAGGCGCCTAGCGGATACATTAAAAATGGGGTGATTTACCAGGTGAGCCGGTTCTATTATGAAACACAGTACCCTAGTAAAAAGTCAACTCGTTTCGAGCTGTACCCCCCAGCTCTTCTTCAGGACTACACTGGGTCCCGCCCTGTGAGTACCACTCCAAAAAGAACGTGAAAAGTATGCCTATGTTAATATATGGTTATACATACTATTTTTTCTGCAATTCAATGGCATATTTTTTCAGAGGCTTAACTGAACCTCATGGTCAATCGCGGGAAAATTATTTGTCCCCGTAAACACTTGTTACGAGGCTCTGTTATTGCGGAAAACCTACTTGGCTTCCCTTGAGACCGGCGGACCAATACTTTACATCTTGGCATGAGATGAGGTAACATCAGGTCTCTACAATCCCTCGCCTAGCCTCAGAGTCGATGATGGGTCTTAGGAACAAGTGGTGGGGTATTGTCAGCACCCATACGAGGCAGACTTTGCTGTATGCTGAGATGTTAGGCGTGCTCTCTCTGCTAGCATAATGTCATAGGGGTGGTGGTATGCCAGCAGTAATATAAACTTAAACAAACCTGGGGTAAAAAACTGGGGTGCACTGTGTCTTTTTATTGCTACCGTTTGGGGGTGGTTGCCTGATTGATGCTTTGTGACAGGGTGACTAGTTAGGCGTGCGCAGTGGGAGGAGGGGGAGGGACAGTGCCGGAGATCACCCCCATGAAGATGTAGTTACGGTCCACTCGAAGCTGTCAGTTGCGACCGGCCGGGTGACCCGGCCCTCTGCAAGTCATCCCGGGCAGCTGTTGGAGCCACAAAAGACCCCGGGGAACCAGTGGATTGGTATTCCGGCGTCGTCAGTGTTTCTTGTGTGAAGCAGTGGAGTAACATGACCCATGGCACAGAAATGGGATGTTTACGAATTCTCTCAACCTCTTCTGTGCGGAGTATTCCCTCTTCAGCTGCATCCCACCTCTTGACGTCACCCACCCACCTTTATGGTTTTATATATCCATGTAACTAAATGTCGCCCGGGACCCATCTGTAATACTGCATGAATTACCTAGTGAGTAGGGGGTTCTGTTTATACTTGTTGCCACTGTTTGCGGCAGTCTTCCATGAGCTGCCTATATAGGAAAAACTGTCCCCATGGGAGGTCAAAGTCTTCCATGAGCGCCTCAAAGGTTTGAAGTTGTTCGTTGAGGTATAGTGAGCCTACATCCATCAACTAGTGTACCGACCATGTGCGCAGCATCCGCTCCGTGTAGTGTACTCGATCCTTAGAAAACCCCACCAGCGGCAGAAGGGGGGAGTATGGGGGCGCCGCGCGGTCCATTCTATGGATGTGCGACAGACAGGCATGTGCTGTCATCACCTGGAGTGGCTTAGTCGCCGCCCCTGATAATAGCATTCAATTGATGGTTGGGACCTGGACTCGGTTGTTGAAACTGTTTTTGTTGGCATTAGTACTCTCTAACTTCCGCCTGGTAACCAGTGGGAAAGTGCTTGTGCTCTCTCCTGTAAACATGGTATAAAAGGCACACACTCAACTGGCACATTTAATGTACTTATAGGTCCCACGTAAATGGTGCAACATGTTCCCAGGGCATTTAAATGTAATGCTACTAGCAGACAGCAGCACCCATTGAGCCACCCGCTAAAGTAGCAAAACATGACTGCCACTGTGTAGCACAGTTTTAAACTATCATTTCAACCTGGCAAAATCAGCTTTCTGGCAGGCCTAAACCTTCCTTCTTAATACATAGAAGTCACTCCAATGGTAGACTCCAGACCAGGGTCTACTTTAGCTCTGGTGGCACCCAGTACGACAATCATTTTTGGGGGCCCCACACCTCATGACCTTCTCCTCAGATTCTCTCACTATCACCGGACAAAAATGCTCCTCATCTTAATCATAAATTATTCCTAAACACAGCGCATCCCTACTGAGGTCAGAGACACCTCCACAGGTCAGCGTCCAGTGCAGCCGCATCGGTCGCACTGTGCTAAAGCAAGCCCTGCTCTGGACACCCCGGAAAGACTGTGTGCAATGTATTTAAAAAGCTTGCAACTTTATTGTTTTTAATGTAGCTGCATAAGTAGTTCATTGAAGGTTCGTTAATCTGTAGGACAGAAGGTCGCACTCGTCGAGTCCCTCAGCGAAACACTTGTTATTTTATGAACAGCGCCAGACCTTTTGAATGCTTTCTGGCTGAAAACTTTTTTCATTTACGTTTATTGTGTGTTTTTTCCACCTATTGGCTCAGTAACACTTGAGTATCAGTTAACTTTAACAGCATTTGCTATAATAATATTAAATCTTTATTCGGTTTTCAAGGTACATAGAAAAACCATAAAAGAGTTGCAACAATAAAATACAATTGATAAAAGTTATCCATGGAAATAAAATTAATAAGAGAACTCCCAATTACATCATCCTAGGGGACATCATATTATAAGAGTTATTGCCTTAAAAGGCAAATTTATCATTAAGAGGTATATTAAATCATTTTTACCTTAAATAACCAGGAATACATTCTTAGAGATTTATTCTATGATTAAAAATGCATTTGAGGAAAGTGCTCACGCTCTTGCAAACAAATTCAGAGTCCAGGAATTGCAGCCATAACATAACTGGACGACACCTTCTAAAGCCCAATCGTCTCAGTACAGGGACTAACCATAGTTTCCGGTGTGGGGTGTAATATTTGCAGAACAAGATAGTGTGCATTGTCGATTGTTCTGCAGTTTCGTCGCATGGACATAGCGGCAAACGTTCGTCCCAAGTGTTTTTATGGGGGAAGGCTACTATTCTGTGGAAAATATTTAGCCTAAATCTGGTCAATAGGAATCGCTCAAACTGTGATTGGACATACGTCAGGTATGGTTCCATCTCCAGGGTCGTCATCACTGCCATGGAGTGGCGAACCGAGGATTTCCGTGACTCTGTACATATATGCAGTTCTTCCACGTGGGACAATGCCTTTATTTTTAGTTCCTTCTTGGGCATTTCTGAAATGAGGTCTGGCGTCAAGTAATATTTGCTAAGTCCTAGATCAGATAGGAGGTGTTTTATGTACAACAGCCACTCAATTTTCCCCATGTGGTCCATTGACATACAGTCTGCCACCAGTTGCTTTGTGAAGGTATTTTTTGTGGAGGTCCAGATGCGACGCCACAATAGGAGTGGTTTGATTTTTGCGAGGTCCTCGATATGGGGAATCCCCAATTCAGTGTGGCTTGCAAAAGTGGACACTCGTTTAGGGACTGCCAAAAGAAATCTCAAAAAGATTTTTTCTGCCACCTGGAGGGAGTTAGTGTTTTTGTGCCCCCAGAGGCCAGCTCCGTAGAGTGCTGTCGAAAGGCATTTCGGTTTATAAATTCGGAGGAGCTCTACAGGTGGCCTTTTACCCAGCTTTTGTGCAAATTTTATTAGGGCCGCATTTGCCCTCAGAAGCTGATGTTTGTGGGCCTCTATCACTGGTTTCCAGTTTAGCTTCGAGTCCATCATTACACCAAGATATGGGTACTGCTCTGTTGGTTCTAGCCTTTCCTTTTCTAAATAGATGTTCTTCCCCCTTTTTTTGCCCTGCCCCACCACCATAACAAATGTTTTTTTTTTGTTGATACGAAGGTCCAGTTTGCCCATGAAGCTTGCGTAGCGTTCTGTGGCTTTTTGTAGTTCCTGTGGTGTACGCGCAAGTATCACTGCGTCATCTGCGTATAAGAGTGCTGGTATCAAGCGTTCTCTGACTCGAGGGAGGTCTTGGGCCCCCTCTAACATCTCTATCTCAAGACCGTTTGTATATAATGAAAAGAGAAAGGGGGCCAGGACACAGCCCTGCCTGACACCGTGCTCAACTGCAAATGAATTCGAGAGTTCTCCCCTGGCTCCAAAACGTACCCTTGCAGAGGCATTTGCGTATGATTCACGAAGAAAAGTTACAAGGGCCGGTTCTACACCCATTTTGGCGAGGATTGTCCATAGTTTTGGGTGGGAGACGCAATCGAAAGCCGCGGAGAGGTCGACGTAGACCATATATAATCTGCCCCGCTTTGCTGAGGCATATTTCCCTATAATTAAGGACAAATTTAGGGCCTGCTCAATTGTCCCAAATATTTACAACAAGGGGTGGTGAGGGACAGAGTCTCTGAATTAAGCAGAAAGCTCTCACCCAGTCAAGAGATCAGGGCTAGATCCAACACTGTTTTTTAGCTCACTGCACCATCCCAGTTTCAGAACCTGGCTGTATGCAAATTAGTCTGTTCCTGTCCCAGTGCATGATGGGAACAGGGCAAACCAAACTACAAAAGCCAATTCTTACACTGGGAAGGAAACAAGCTCCCGGGGACCGGTTTCTGGCATTACAGCCGTCTTCGGCCCGGTTTGCTTGAATCCTGATGGTGCAATGAGCAAGGGTCTCACATCTGAGAATACCCTTCCACGCTTAGGGTGGACAAAAATATTTACAACAAGGGGTGGTGAGGGACAGAGTCTCTGAATTAAGCAGAAAGCTCTCACCCAGTCAAGAGATCAGGGCTAGATCCAACACCGTTTTTTAGCTCACTGCACCATCCCAGTTTCAGAACCTGGCTGTATGCAAATTAGTCTGTTCCTGTCCCAGTGCATGATGGGAACAGGGCAAACCAAACTACAAAAGCCAATTCTTACACTGGGAAGGAAACAAGCTCCCGGGGACCGGTTTCTGGCATTACAGCCGTCTTCGGCCCGGTTTGCTTGAATCCTGATGGTGCAATGAGCAAGGGTCTTACATCTGAGAATACCCTTCCACGCTTAGGGTGGACAAAAATATTTACAACAAGGGGTGGTGAGGGACAGAGTCTCTGAATTAAGCAGAAAGCTCTCACCCAGTCAAGAGATCAGGGCTAGATCCAACACCGTTTTTTAGCTCACTGCACCATCCCAGTTTCAGAACCTGGCTGTATGCAAATTAGTCTGTTCCTGTCCCAGTGCATGATGGGAACAGGGCAAACCAAACTACAAAAGCCAATTCTTACACTGGGAAGGAAACAAGCTCCCGGGGACCGGTTTCTGGCATTACAGCCGTCTTCGGCCCGGTTTGCTTGAATCCTGATGGTGCAATGAGCAAGGGTCTCACATCTGAGAATACCCTTCCACGCTTAGGGTGGACAAAAATATTTACAACAAGGGGTGGTGAGGGACAGAGTCTCTGAATTAAGCAGAAAGCTCTCACCCAGTCAAGAGATCAGGGCTAGATCCAACACCGTTTTTTAGCTCACTGCACCATCCCAGTTTCAGAACCTGGCTGTATGCAAATTAGTCTGTTCCTGTCCCAGTGCATGATGGGAACAGGGCAAACCAAACTACAAAAGCCAATTCTTACACTGGGAAGGAAACAAGCTCCCGGGGACCGGTTTCTGGCATTACAGCCGTCTTCGGCCCGGTTTGCTTGAATCCTGATGGTGCAATGAGCAAGGGTCTCAAAGCCCTCCCTGAAGCCAAACTGAATGTCCGAGAGGACCTTGCCATCGTTCGCCCACTCCTGGAGTCGCTGGAGAACTACTCTGCCCAGTACCTTCCCCAGAGAGTCCAGGAGGGAGATTGGGCGATAGCAAGAAGCGTCCTCCCTGTTACCTTTTTTAAAAATGGGAACCATAGTGGATTGCGTCCAGGATTTAATTAGACCGCACTTCATTACGGCGTCAAAGACCCTTTTTAGGGTAGGGCCCAGAGTTCTAAATTGAACTTAAAAAAGTCCACTGGTACACCATCTGGGCCCGGGGCTTTCCCACTTTTGCTAGATTTCACTGCACTAATGACTTCAGTTAGGGCAATTTCTTTTGGGATTGGGAAGGAATTGAGCTGAATATTCCCAACATTCTCTTCTGTTGGGTCAGTTTCTGGCGATTTAGCAAAGATGTTTGAAAAGTGATTGACCCATGCCGACCCGTCAATTGCCACCGCTACCGATGGCTGGTTATTATTATCTGACAGGAATGGGGCTTTGACCAGTTTCCAAAAAATATCACTATTTCTGGACAGGGAGCTCTCGTGTAGTTGGTCATATAACGCTTGTTTAAGCTCCTGTTTCCTTTCCCTGCATGCTAAAGTGTAAGTTCTTCTTAGACTCCTGATCTCATCCTGATCTCTGGGGACTTTTGACAGTGCTCGCTTTAAATTTTTGTGTGCTGTGGTGCAATTGTGGTCAAACCACCCCCTTTTCACCCCCCCCCCATTTCCTTTACACTTTTTTGTTAGCAGCTGTTTTACCTTGTCTAGAATTTCCCCAAAGTTATTCAAAACCTCCTTCTCCCCCGTGTTGACATCTAAGCATTTTACTAGCGCCTCGTAAGTTGTGCACACCACCCTTTTTGTTAAATCTTCAGCGTCTATCTTACCCCACCCTAGGGCTTAGCCATTTATTTTAGTAAGATGTATGTTGTGCTGTGCAAGGATGGAATTTACGAGTGAGGGTGGAAGTAGACCTTGGTCCAAAAACAAGTCTATGCCCAGAGCAGCATGGTCGCTTAGGGTGTTTATAAGGATTCTAAAATTACCAACCTTGCTTCTTAATGTGGCTGTAGCCAATACATAGTCAATCGTTGACTCATATCCCCTGCCCAGGTAAGTAGGGTCCAGCTGTCCATTAGGGGGTTTTGACGTATTTAGTATTAGGAAACCCAATTCAGACATAGTTTCGTTCAAATAGTTTCCCGCCTGAGTGGTTAAAATGAGTTATTTGGCCATCTTCTTCATCTACCACCCCACAAAGGTTAGTACTGCTTCTATAGCAGGGGTGTTGATTGAAGTCACCCCCCCATATAATGCTTGGAGGATCGTGGGTTTTATTTTGTTTTGTCCAGGTTACACGTTTCTTCCAGAGAGCCCCTAGTGTGTGCAATCTATCGGCTTCTGTTAAGTTGTCATACAGATTTACCATGATAATGACCTTTTTCTTCTCAAATGTCAATTTTAATGCCTGATAGATTGGTTCTAGTGCAAGAGGAGTGACCTCTAAGCCCGATACGGTGTTAGCTAGGTAGATCATCAGCCCCCCTTTGGCTCTGCCGTGCTGGACGGCTATGGCTGAGGAGAAAAATGTTTTGTACCCTGTTAAATGCAACTCCGCGGTTGCCCATGTCTCCTGTAGGCAGATCACCTGATAGTCCTGCACATAGTTTAGTAGGGACCCGTCTGTATTTTTTTTCTGAAGCCCCGCGATATTCCAATAGAGGAGTTTCAGTTTAGCATTTCTCTGGGTTATATTAATTATTTCTGTTGCGTCCACTTCCTGATGAGGGGGAGTCTCTAGAATCAATTGACCTTCCTCTCTTACTGTACTGGATGTGCCAGTTAGTGTAATTTCCAACATGGGGGAATTACCTTCGCTAGACAGTCTAAATACTGGACCATCAGCATTTGCTAAATCTTTTTATCAGTTGACTGTTTCTACGACGCTGATCCATGCTGGTGAGTTATATAAAATTCTGAATGGACATATTCTGTTAGCTCCTGTGAGCAGTTTATAGTGCACTATAGGAACATAACGTGGTTTTTCGCTGTCAGCACGGTATGCGGTTCAGTCTATGCATGATCATTCTAGTTTCTGATTTAAATCTGAATGCACTCTTTCATGGCTTAACGTGCATTGCCACTTTGCAAGAAAAATACAGTACTTATTTTCACACATGAATATTTTTGCTTTGAGTAGATTCTCCTGGTTCTCATGCATATTCTTTCATGTTCAAGTTGACTTGGAATGCTGAAAGCAGAAATGACATTTTTAAGTTAGTCCTGTGTAAAAATTCAGAGAGCAAAATCCCACTCTAAGTTGCTGATCCTGTAGAATACAGTTTGCTATCCACAAGGGATGGTTTATGAAGGGGCGTTTTTAGGGGCATGTGTATAGTATAGATGAAAGGATGCTCCAAGTTTGGGGTACCTGTAAACTTTAAAATGTGTAGCTTTTAAATTTGAAGAGAGTCCTTTACCTTGAGCGTGGGATAATGGCTTCTTCAGGCAGAAGAAATTCAGCACTCTCGGTACCAAAATGTAGTATGGAAGTAAGGAAGCTCCAAGCAAGGTAGTTTACTCAAATCAAAAAACTCAAATAAAAAGCTTTTCGAAATAACTAAACATCTTGCGGGATGTGCCCCAGATCTCAACCCTCCTTGCTCACAAGAGTTCTGCGATTCACTAGCAGCATTCTTCTTCACCAAAGTAAATGACATATTTTCAGCATTTAACCAAGGTGAAGATCAAAGGATCAGGAAAACAAATACCTCCCCTCCAAGCAATACCCTTTCTTGCTTCGCAGAGGTAACAGATGCCAACATCCAGGACATCGTGAAAACAATCAAATCCGGATCAGCTTTGGACCCCTGACCTTTAAACACTCTTCGGTCATTAATAGACATTGTAATCCCAGTTATTACTCAAATGACCAATCTCATGTTCCACACAGGAATCTTCCCTAACCAGTTGAAAAAAACACTACTCAAACCACTCTTGAAGAAACCTGGCTTGGACAAAGCAGAATTAAAAAACTATAGGCCTATAGCCAACCTACCTTTTATCGCTAAGGTAATTGAAAAAGCTATGAACGTTCAACTTGCGGGATTCATTGAGCAACACCATCTGCTCGATGAAACACAATTCGGGTTCCGTAAATATCATGGGACGGAAACAGCCCTCATAAAGGCAGCAGACGACATCCGATTAATTAGAGACCAAGGTGGAACTGCACTACTGGTGCTCTTAGATTTATCAGCTGCCTTCGACACGGTTGACCACAAGATCCTAGTCAACCGTGTCGAAAGGATGGGCGTGCAAGGCCTAGCGAAAGACTTAATAGCGTCTTTTCTAGCAGAAAGATCCCAGGCAGTCATACTGGGCCAATATGAATCTGCTGAACTATCACTGCCGTGTGGGGTACCACAAGGTTCATCCCTTAGTCCGACACTATTTAACATCTATGTGTCGGACCTCGCAAATACCATCAAAGCGCACGGGATGAACCTTACCTCATACGCGGATGATACTCAGCTGATACTGGCTGTCAGAAATGACGGGGAAACAGTGGCGGAAAATTTCAAGACAGGTATGCTGGCCATTGGAAAATGGATGTCCGAAAACTGCTTGAAATTAAATTCCGACAAAACCGAGGTGGTCATTTTTGGCCACCTCAGCCCAAGCTGGTCCCCCACTTGGTGGCCATCATCTTTCGGAGCTGTACCTGAACCAGCTACGAAAGTGAGAAACTTGGGTGTCATCTTTGATGACAACCTAAATTTCATGGCTCACGCCAACCAGACAGCCTCCAATGCCTTCTACAAGCTACGATTGGTAAGGAAGATTCTTCAGTTTCTCCCTACCAATGTGGGAAAGACATTGGTTAGCGCAATGGTCCTTTCAGCGCTGGATTATTGCAATGGCTTGTTTGCAAATGCCCAAGTGAAGACAATCAAGAAATTGCAAACAATCCAAAATGACAGCCAGACTTCTCCTCAACATCCCTAAATTCAAACCCATATCCGAATCCTTGAGGAGTCTCCACTGGCTACCTGTTAGGAACCGAATTAAGTTTAAGACGCTATGTATCGTCTACAAAGCACGGCACCATCAAGCGCCTCAGTTCCTATGCGACCATCTCGTCCCGTACATTCCCACTCGAATGTTACGATCTGCAGGACAGAATGACCTGATAGTGCCTCGAACCAGATTGGTCAATTGGGGAGACAGACGTTTTTTAGCTGCCGCCCCAAGATTGTGGAACATGCTTCCACAAAATATAAGATCAAGTCCAAATCTACTGTCCTTCAGGAAGAAATTGAAAACCTGGCTATTTAATCTCTGAAAACCATACAGATCATATAGGAGGGTAAAACAGTACAGCGCCGAGACGCCTGCGGGCAATTGTTCGCGCTTAATAAATGCCAAAAAATAAAAATAAATAAATTTACCATGTAGATTTATTGAAGTGGTAAGTTAAATACAGAGAGTTAAAGTCAGTGTCCAAGTAGGAGCCCCACCAAGGAGCCGCTTCCCTGCTGCTCAGCCCTTCATCCAACTGATTCATGCACGCACACATTCTAAACACTAACCTTCCATCAGGCAGTCATTCTGGCTGCACAGCACGATACCACAATGTGGCAGTGATATGTCTCAGATCTGTGGTGCGTTGCCTTGGGCTCTAATATATTGGGACCTAAAGTTAATGTCAGGAATTTGATGAAAAGGCTGAGTTGTCTGTTAGGTTGCAGCACCTGTGTACGCACAATAAGTGTTTCTGCTATAAATCACAGCTATAATTATCTTTCTGTTAAGTGTGCAATGATTTCCAGTACAATATTTTGTACACATGTCCTTTACTCTTGTTACCACGAAAGATGCTACTCACAACATAGCCACTTAATAAGTACTGTAAGTTATGTTTCTTTCATTCCTTCTCCTTACAATTGATTTTTACCTGTACTCTGTATCTGTTAGTATTTTATATCTAGTCTCATTGTCAGTATGTAAAGGGCTCCTTTGCCCTTTGAGCCTCCTATGTGCTATATAAAACTACAAAATACAATTGAAGCCAACAACTTTTTTTGACCAAAGGGGCTCTTCTGACTATAGCCAGCTTATATCATTTTGCAATGTAAAATCTCAATTTAGCAATTCTGAAACATAGTTTATGAATTGACTGTAGAGTTTTCAGTGACCTATTGGTTCATTTCTACATGTATTTGACTGTGCCTGCATACACTACTTTTATATACGTATTTCCTAAGCACTGCAGAGGGAGCAAATAATTAAGTGAAAATATGACTGATTTTGTCAGGGCGAAACAGAGTAAGTTAGAAAAGTGAAGTAGAATAAGTGTGTACATTAGGGCTCCTCTATATATAACCGCACATAAATTAAAGTTCTAAATCCAAACATTAATATTTTTGGGGGCACAACCATGAAATATTGGATTATTTCATGAGCCCCATTGACCCATCAGAGATTCCATAACATCTACCGATTTTAGCCAGTATAGTTGGTAAAATACTAATTAAAATGCACCTTTTAGTCCGTTTTTATACAAAATGAAACTGAGATGCTGCTCCTAGATTACACTTATGTAGCATGCCTTCTCACATAGTGACTTTTATTACAGCTGAGGTACGCGCACAACTCAGAAGAACATGCACATAGATCAAGTGATGGTGCACACAAAGAAAAATAATTCGAGGGAACATCGGTCATCACCCGAAATATATTGGGTTTTCGCTTATCAAGTCATTGAGTTAACAACATCCACATCGTTCTTGGATATCTTCAAAAGTGAATCTTCATAATTGTTTTGTAAAACAATCAATGAATAAATTGATACATTGTTTTGTAAAATTCTGTAGAATTGAAATTACTTTGGTATTAAAAGATTGCTGACATTGTAAAATACTTATTTAATCTAGCCTACAAGCTCGATGGTTGCAGCATTCTGTTTCTAGTTAACCATTGGTTACTGGGTTCTTGCAAAAAAGGCTTTTGCCAGGTCTAATCCTTACTTTTTAAAACATATAAGTCATCCCTACAGGAGACTCTAACCACGCCTAGAGCAGGGTGCATGATACTTGAAAAGGACGACATGTGAGTTTAAGCTTCACATGTCCTGGCAGTGGAACACTCCTAAAAGTCATTTTCATTTCTGTGCACTATGTCTCTCAAAGACTAACACTGGACTGCCTTGTTTCACTTATTAAGTTCTAACTTCAGTTTGGAACCAGATAGAGAAATGCTGTTTACACTCAAATAAATTGTAAGTTAAAATCCTCTTCAATGGTAAAGTCGGATTTAAGTTAGAATTTTAAAATGCCATTTTTAGAATGTTGGCATTTTTCTGCCCAAACTAGCTGTGCCTTTATGACAAAGTCCTATGTCACATGACTATGAATGCTTGTCTTCTTGAGGGTTGTGTATTTCTCCTAGACATTGAGACAAAAGAAGCATAGATTTGGGGGGAGAGGGTCTCCCTGACAGGATGGCTGGGAAGGAGTTGGTCCCTTCCTTGATCACACTTCAGAGGGCCCTATCTGAGGTACACACAAGGCAACCTAACACCAGACCTGCCCTTACCTTTGTCACCCTAGCTAGTGTGGAGCCAGAACCAGAGGAAGAAGTGACCAGAATCAGTGTTGGGGTGCCCCAGGGAATTCACCCACAAAAGGGCTGGCACCAGGTATAAAAGTAGGACCTCCTGAACCTCTCATAAGAATAATCCTGAATCCAAGGAAGATTCCTAAGAAGGGCTTCCTTGTTGTCCAAAGAAGGAAGATTGGACCTGCTTGCACTAAATACAGGCTCTCCAAAGGTGACCCCAGGGGTCAGTTGGTGGACCTCCTGTTTGAGCTTGAGGGAGACACAAAGTTTTCAGAGTCCTCTCTGCAGAGGGCCAGCAGACAAGCACAAACCAGACCAGCCTGGACCTGCTGGTGCCTTGCTGCTGGCCTCTGCTGGAGTGAGTCCTGATCCCCAAGAGGTGCCCCCCACCCATCCTAGAACCTTGGCGGGCATCGGAGTGAAGAAGAAAGTGTGATGATACAGTGGTTTTGGACTCCTCCCTACCACAAAATTACCTCTTCATGCTGGGAATCTTCCCCCCACACCAACCGCCAACACGAAGTTCCAGCGGAATGTGCTCTATGCTCCAACAGTGACCGTCCGCAAGGAACAATAAAACGAGACATGCAAAGCTCCAGCAACGACCTGCTCTTTGCACTACTACAGAGACCGTCTGCGACGTCCAACCTACTCCTTAATCCAGGAACCTCCACCTCGTGATCACCGCCAAAGCAAATGGCACTATTTGCACAGGACTCCAGAAAAAAAACTCATCAGCTGGACTAACCTAGTCCCTGTATCAGACCCACACTTCATCATGACTGGCCTGAACTTGAGACCTGTTAACTGTGAGTTGTGCTATTTGCTTCTTGCCTCTATTTTCACCTATTCATTTTAAAGCTCATATCTACGGTTCTATTGATTGTATTTTTGTTGTTTTAGTTTAATTTCATTTATTACAAAGTACTCTACTTTTCTAAATTGCTTTGGGATTTTTCTTGTGCTGTGTTTTCCCTTTATCACTGTTTGAGTGCCACATGCATATTTTACACATAGCCTATAAATCATGGGTACTCACAAACTTTCTCTTGGGGGCCAAACATACAGTGTGGTTTGTGGCTGAGGGCCGCACCAGTGGGGGCGGGTCAGTGGAGGAGGGGGGCAGGGCTAGAGCAAAAATAAACTGTGACCATGAGGTGGAACACAGGCCCTTGCAGCGGACGCCTTCGTCTACTGAGCCACCAGACCCGGCATACACACATCTCTCTCTCTCTCTGTCTCTCTCTCTCTCCCTCTCGCTGCCTCCCTCCCCCTCTCTTTCTCTCTCTCTCTCCCTCTCTCTCTGTCTCCCAATGTCTCACTCACTCTGTCTGTCTCCTTCCCTCTCTCCCCCACTGTCTCCCTCCCTCTGTCTCCCTCTGTCTGTCTCCGTCTGTCTGTCTCCGTCTATCTGTCTCCCTCTTTCTGTCTCCCTCTATCCGTCTCCCTCCCTCTGTCGCCCTCTGTCTGTCTGTCTCCCTCTGTCTGTCTGTTTCCCTCCCTCTGTCTCCTTCTATCTGTCTCCCTCCCTCTGTCTCCCCCTGTCTGTTGCCCTCTTCCCTCTGTCTGTCTCCCTCTGTCTCCCTCCCTCTGTCTGTCTCCCTCTATCTATTGCCCTCTGTCTCCCGCCCTCTGTCTCCCTCCCTCTCTCTCTCCTGCTGTCCCCCTCTGTCTGTCTTCCTCTGTCTCCCTCTCTCTCTGTCCCCCCTCTGTCTCCCTCTCTGTCTCCCTCCCTCTGTCTCCCCCTGTCTCCCTCTCTCTGTCTCCGTCTCTCTGTCTCCCTCTCTCTCCCTCCCTCTACCTCCCTCTGTCACCCTCTCTCTCCCTCTGTATCCCTCCCTTCTCTGTCTCTCTGCCTCTCTATCTCTGTCTCTGCCTCTGTCTGTCCCTGCCTCTGTCCGTCTTTGTCCCTGTCCCTGTCTCTGTCTGTCCCTGTCTCTGTCTCCTTCCCGCTGTCTCCCTTTCCGTCTTTCTGTCCCTGTCTCTGTCTCTCTCCGTCTCTATCTGTCTCTGCCTCTATTTATCCCTGTCTCTATCTCTGTCTCTCTCTCTGTCTCCCTCTTTGTCTCTTTCTCTCTGTCTCTATCGCTCTCTACCTCTGTCTGTCTCTACCTCTATCTGTCTCTGCCTCTATAGGTCTCTGCCTCTGTCAGTCTGTCCCTAGCTCTGCCTCTATCTAGCTCTGTCTGCCCCTGCCTCTATCTGTCTCTACCTCTATCTGTCTCTACCTCTATCTGTCTCTGCCTCTGTCAGTCTGTCTCTGTCTCTGCCTCTATCTAGCTCTGTCTGCCCCTGCCTCTATCTGTCTCTGCCTACATCTGCACTGTCGGTATATGTCTCTGCCTCTATCTGTCTCTGCTTCTGCCTGTCTCTGTCTCTTTCTGACTCCATCTCTATATTTCTCTGCCTCTATCTGACTCTATCTGTCTCTGCCTCTATCTGTCTCTGCCTCGGTCTGTTTCTGTCTCTATATGTCTCTGTGCCTCGGGCAGTGCACACTTACTGTGTCTACAAGTCCCCATCACCAGCCCAGAGACAGCCCCCCCCCACACACCCTCACCCTGTGTAATGTAAAAACCAGCTTTGTTTCTCTCTGAATTTGTGGCTTCAGGGTTTGTGTCCCACCACGGGACCTGGGGTCACATCTAATGCTGGGTTTAATTCTGACTTTCAACCCTGAGCTGTCAGATCATAGCCCCCCATTGGCACCAGTCACCCGAGTACTTCGCAGGTCTTTAAAAGACCATTTACTTGTTTAAGAGGCTTTGTTGTATTTGATCTCTTATTAGTGCCCCTGCACCTCCACTCTGACTATCGCTGGAATCGCCGGGCCCCCTTAGAGCATCAACCGGCGGTCTTTGCTGACACTCTTTAAAATAAACACAGGTACGATGTCTGCAAGGTCCGCGGGCCACAAAGGAAGGCTTGCTGGGCCGCGGGCGGCCCGCGGGCCGTACTATGAGTACCTGAGCTCTAAATTAGGCCTGACTTGCTAAGCACAGGTTCATTTAGTGACTTTTTGTAATTCACACAGACACTTGTGTTTATTATTTAAGTGGGGCTTCCATCCCCTTCAACTAATAACCCAGCTTCTTACAACCATAATCTCAAACAGCTCAATGTCCATAATTTGTCTGACAGACTTAAAGCCTTCTCTGTAATTGCACTGCACATGTCCAGATATTTCAGCATATTTCTCTTGGACTAATTCTTCCTTGTATACCCTAGACAAATAAACATGTAAGAAGGCAGCTATCTTACACCCAAACAAACAAATTGACATGTCCACAGAAATGACGTAAACACATTTAAAATAATGGATGATGAGTAATTAATTAAAAATATCATTAAAATTTGAGTTGAATTCTTTTATGTTTTTTATTTTAGATAAGGGTGTTACTCTTTGACGAGAAATTACCTATAATTAAGCAATTACTCCATTTTGTTGCAGCTCTCAATTTTTGTTCTGCTGCATTTAGCACTATTTCTTTGCGCAAAATGCACTCACGTTTATTTTGAATGGAGGGGGCATTTTGCATTAAGAAAATAGTGATATATGCCGGGAGTAGGTGCAGAGAAAATCCTACCCCAAACGTACATTTAGCAAGTGTGAGTGGCTGCTTGCGGTTGCTAAATGTGTTCGGTTGTATTTAGCACTATTTCTTAGTGCAACATACCCCTTTGCATCCAAAATGGACATGAGGGGTAATTGTTGTGCTAAGATATATAGCGCTACACCCAGCATTACTCTTCGTATGTAATTCCCAGTAATCTTGCAGAATTCTTAGTTAATTTCATGTATTTACACTACACAATACTATGTAAGTTATGCTCACCCCTAGTAATTTCTGTAGTGTGGACTTGCTCCTTTCCTTTGCTCAGGAAGGACTCCTGGGACAAGTTAAGCAGTTCCTCCTCCAGATCAGACTTAGGGTAATTTCTCCTTACCGACTAGGACACTGACTGTTAGGCAGGCACCAGGCCTGGTTGCACCGCCGTAATCTCAGTACCCTATGGACCACCCCTCCAAGGTCAGAGAGAACCTGAACTAGAAGAACAAGTGGGAAGGCAGTTTAAACGTATATACATACTTAGCAGAAATAAGATTCTTTGGGGCATATTTGCAATAAAGTGGCGAAGCATGTCGTTAAGCCAAGAAGGCTAACAGCACGCTTCATCACTTTAGAAACGCAAGGCTGCACCTCATTTACTAGAATACGGTGCAGGCATGCGTTTCCCACTGCGCTGGTGCTAACTTTAGCTGCCTAGTGCCAACACAGGCACCCTTGCATCATAGTGAAAGGGTGCTTGTGTTGAAGGTAAGATTGTTTATGTGCAGGAAGGTTCCACTTCCTGCACATAAACAATCATTAAATGCCATTTTGAAATTCTATGTGTGCTGCTTAATGCAGGACACTTAGAAGTTGCAAAAAAGCATTTTTTTAAAATGATTGTTTATGTGCAGGAAGAGGAACCTTCCTGCACTTAAACAATCATAGGCAATTTGCTGTTTCTATGTGTGCTGCACAAGGCAGCACAGATGGAAACAGCAAAAACGAGGAGGAATAAAGCATTTCTCCTCGTTTCGCCAGTTTAAGACCAGGATTTCCCTGGTCTTAATTTTGGCGCTGCCTCCTATTTAAGCCACCCTTAAATAGGGGGCAGCATCAAAATCAATGTGTGTTGCGGTGGAATGCCCACCACAACAACCATTGCCCTCTCCGTTCATGCTAAGTACAGTGTGAAAGGGTGCCTTATTTTCAAGGCAGCAATAAGCCACGTTAAGTGGCTTAACGCTGCCTTGTAAATAAAGCAAGGTCCCTATCGCCATCACAACCTCACTAAAGTGACTATAGGGGCTTGTAAATCTGTCCCTTTTTCTGCCTGCAAAGTAGTACTTTGGGTCGGTTCCCTTCTCATATGTCCTTCTCATGCGGCTATCCAGTCGCAGCCTTTTTCTTGAGTGATGTTCTTCACAGCAGGGATGTCTTGAGGTTGGAGCATTCAGATCAGAGTCATAAAGAGGTGTGAACAGTCTGCACCTGACTATGTACAGCCACACGGTGGAATGATCCGGAAGAGAGATGATGGAGCGAGGGTGAAAACAAACATTTTTGTATACCCCTCTCAAAGTTTCTTTCCCATAACAGTAATATGCATTAATCATGTGGTTTTGAAATTAAGCAACGTAGAATAGAATGCACACACAAAATACACGTGGGATACTAATTTGCTTGTGTTGCGAATCTTAATATATTATTGAGTGAAATTGTTATACTGACATAGTTCGCAAATATCATAATCTAATGAAAACCTGTGTATGTATGCTTTTTGTATGTCTTATTGTAGCAGACATTATGGAGAATGGTAAGAAAACAATGCATAAATGTTGCTAAATTGCTAGGTAATAACTAACAGTTACCTTAGAATGGGGGGAGGTAAACAGAAGGACTATACTTCGAAATCTAACATTTAATTGTGTTTGTTTCGATAATAGTTCCCACTATGGCCCATGCGGCCTACTAGAAAAAGGAGGTTTACGAGACTCCGAAACTGTGGTGATCTACGCATGCACGACTATGCTCGAGAGATGTGCAAGCAGTCTGTGTCTGTACAGCGTGGGTCAAAGTCAGTGTGGTCTGGAGTGGAAACGAATGTCAAAAATTTGTATTACCGCGTCATGAGCTTGGGAATAATCCCGAAGGGACAATTTAAAGGACACAAGTGAAAAAACTGTTAAAGAACAATCAAAACCTTATTTTTTGATTATAACGATGACTTGGCGGAAATATGGACAATAAGGAGATGAGGTTATGCTCATCCACCCCTTACATGGCCCAATGAGAGTGAGTGAGGACCCTAAAAGTTTCAAATCTTAGATAGATAAGTTAGGGAAAAAAGGTATAAAAGAGGACATTTGGAAGTAAGAAAAAGCTTGCTGTTGAATTTATTTTCGCACAACGACATGCTATTGGACTGAGCCATTTTTTCTATGGTGCAAAGACTTCGAAATTTTTTCTTGACTTTAACTTTTGATGGGTGCGGAGTCCGGATGGGAGGTGAACATCAAGAAAGAATAGAGAGGCGGTTTTTGGGAACTTTAATGTCCTAATCCTGATGTCCATTTACTGAAATCTCGGTAATATGGTTTTAACTTATTTTTCTGAACTATTCTGCTAATAAATGTAAATGTTTGAAATGTTTTAGTGATTATTGAATTAAGGCTAAATAAAATAAGGTCATGCTAGGAGAATAAGTCTCTAAATATAAATTTAATAAATGGAGAATTAAGCTGGTCTTGTTGTCATTAGTTAACTTTTACTAGCTGATCCATTGACCAAATGGTGGGGTGTTTTAATGTTTTCTTAAGGATAAAACCATGGTAATATTGATAAACTGCAGATGTATATAGTGTATAAAATTGTAGGAATAATTATAATGAAATAAGACACTCCGCTAAAATCCAGCATATCTTCCTCTAGTCTTCACTGATCCTGGGAGCAGGGTGAATTGTGTGTATGAGTGACTCACGGTGTTATGGGCCCCACTGATGAGTAAAGTGTGCTAGCTCCTAGGAAATATAGTGATGGTTTGGAGGTTTAGTTTGGAGCCGCGCTGGATCAGAGACAAAGGGATGTTTCCATTTTAAATGACTATTCACACCCTGGCATAGAAACTGCAGTTCCACTCTCACCCCAGCCATCCACCTAATTGCAGTCTCTGGAAGACTAATAAGCAGCTCTCTGTATCAGAAAGGATCTAAACTAATATCCAAGAAAAGGCCTGTCATCTGGGCTTTCTCCCTCCACTCTAAGGAATGTCAGCAATACACTTCCGCTGTCGAACAAAGCTATCTCACCTCTATCTTGTGTACATCGCCAGGTCAAGGGCTTCCAAAATGAACCCCCCAGACCTTTGTCACTCTGATCCACTTATGCAATGCATGCCAAACTTCACTAGTATAGACTCACACATCCAGGCACATGGAATTTTGGCATTAGGATTCCAGGTTCCCTGTTAGCAGCAACACTAGGTGAAACAGTTAGTAGGGTACTAGTAAAATGACATGAGAATAAAGTAGAGATGGGCAGGACTTGTGGAAATTCACTCAGCTTAATTGCGCAGAGTTGCAGGAAAACTCTGCGAGATTCCACAGAATTCCTCCAACAGGCAGAAAATGTGCTACTTATGCTGTAATTTAGCACCCGTTAGCACGAGGAATTCTGAAGATCACAGCCAACAATTCGAGTTGATTTTGCTTCCGCTCAGTTGGAAAATCAACATGAGCTTCAGCAATTCTACCCGAACAGCAGCCCTCGCTGACTGTGACGGCTCACATCCGACAGCGTTGTAAAATGGTGCCCAAAGGCTCCGTGATGACCGGAAATCAAGCCAGGGGCCGGCACATCGCTCCTACAAGTGTGTGTTGTGGAGATTTGCACTGTTCCTGCGAGGCATAAATGGAAGAGTAATTCTTCCATACACTGATTGGCGAAATTTGGCAGGACTTTTGTGTTGCAAGGGTGACATGGAGTTACCCAAATTCTAACAATTCCGTGAACGGAATTATAATTCTACCCCGGCCCAGAACACAGGTCTTGTCATACCATAATCATTATAAACCAAGGTCTGCAGCCACATTCGCTTTATATGTGAGAGACTGTGTCAAGTCTGTAGCCCTTTTGTGAGCAAAGACAGTCCACTTGGTTCACCCCAGTAGGTTTAGGACAGGTCCAGGACCATTCATGAGTAAAGGGTAGGCCTAGGCCTGCGTGGACACAATAGATGAGCTGAAGGCTTGGGACAAATCTAAAAAAATCATGCTACCAGATAGTTTCAGTCAGGCACGCATGACAGGGTTCAAGACTGTACACCATGCAGGGGGCATTACAATTACAGGAGCTTTGAACCATGAAAAGGAAATGAACAGAGTCTATGAGGCTTTTATTCCCAATTTATTGTTCATCTCTTTTGTTTGAAGTTCCCCTGATTGCCCCCCTCAACAATACTTTAAATAGCATTTTATGAATTAGAATTTTCAAAACACTGCATTAATGGAAGTGAGGTCTAGACCACCCTCATATAAACAAACAATGGTGATGACACAAGCATAAGGGTGAGAGGAAGATCTCTTAATATGTTAAGGAGTGTTCTGAGAAATGAATCTGCCCACCATTTAATTCTACATGTTTACAATGATTTTTGCCCTTTGTGGCAGCAGCTCCCCTGCACCAAGGGCAATGTATTCCCCTCACAGGAACTAGTTTTACAGCACACTTCATCGGTATTAGTTTCTGGAGTGAGTTGTATCATTTTTAATGTATGGTGTTAGCCAAAACCTTTTGTTTATACTAAAATATGTATAAAATACTTTCATATGGAGGCATTCAGTCACCTTTCTCATCCATTGGTCTGTGGTTGTGTGATTCTCATTTTTCTGAAACTCAAAAAGGAGTCACCCCCAATGCAAAGAAAAGGGACGGGAAATATTAGAACTGAAAACAACAGAAATTCCTTTTTCTAGTCGAGACCTTAACTATTAATTAATCCATCTGTAGAATTGAAGCTTTAAAAGAGCCTACAGACCGTATTTGGTATTGGGTTTCAAACATATTGCTAAAACTCAGCCATATAAATAGGCCCACTCTGTTATACTAAAATGTAAACAGAGCAGTCCTTTTGCCATTAAAAAAGAGAATATCTATATGTCCGTAACAGTTTTCATGAAAAAACTTTTATTCAGTATATTCTTCTTTTGGTTCTCTTTATTAAAAAAACCTTTCAGTTAGTTTAAAAATCCACGGGCCTTTAGAAATACCGCAAATTACAATTTGTCAATTCAAAATCTACATTGATTATCAAAAAAAACAATGTAATAATACATGATATAATTTCATACAAATGTCAATATTAAACAAGATAAAAAAATAATAAACAAGAGTTGACGCTGCGTTTCGGTGAAACATGTACAATATCCTCACGTTTTTATTTTATAATTACTTTAGTTTTGCCTTTGTGTTTAGAGACTGATGTGATAGCAGGATGCTTCTAATGCACATTAAATCTTTATCTGATTCCATCTCCTGCCAATGCCTTAGTTAATTCTCTTTGGACTGATTTTCTTTTCTTGCTGCTTTTATTTCACAGCATACCAGATCAGACCACATCCATTTCTTTCTTTCTTTCTTTCTTTCTTTCTTTCTTTCTTTCTTTCTTTCTTTCTTTCTTTCTTTCTTTCTTTCTTTCTTTCTTTCTTTCTTTCTTTCTTTCTGTCATTCTTTTTCTTTCTTTCTGTTTCTTTTGCCTGGTCTGATGCTTGTCTTTTTCCATTCTTGCCTTTTTTCTCTCTTTCCTTCTCTCTTTATTCTTTCTTTTTTTTGTTTTTCTCTACTTGTTTCTTTTTTCTTTCCTTTTCTCTTTCCTTCTCTAATTCTTTCATTCTTTTTCCTTCTGTCTATTTCCTTTTTCCTTTCAATTGCCTTCTTTCATTTTACCTTCTTTCCTTTTCTCTACCCTATTTTCTTTCTTTCTTTCCTTCACTTCTCGTTTCTCGTTCTCCTTCCTTCTTTGTTTCCTTCTCTTTCTTTGTTTCCTTCTTTGTTTACTTCTCTCTTTCCTTTTTCTTCTCTTCTCTCATTCATTTTCTTTCTTTTTCCTTCATTCTTTCTTTCTTTCTCTTTCTCTCCTTCTTGTGTATTCTTTCATTGTTGCCTTCTTTCATTAATTCTCCCTTCCCTTCTCATCTTCTTTTTTTCTCCTTGTCTCTTTCCTTCGTTGCTTCACTCTCTCTTTTCTCCTTTTTCCTTCTCTCCTTCTTTCCTACTCTTTTCTCTTACTTTCCATCTCTGTTTCTATCTTACTTTCCTTCTCGCCTTTCTTCCTTTTCTCTTTCCTTCTCTCTTTCTTTCCTTCTCTTTTTCCTTTCCCCTTTCCTTAATTTTTCTCTTTTTTTCTTTTCTTTCTTTCTTTCTTTCTTTCTTTCTTTCTTTCTTTCTTTCTTTCTTTCTTTCTTTCTTTCTTTCTTTTCCTTCCTTTTTGCCTTCTTTTTTTCTGGCATTCTTTCTTTCTCAAAGGCAGGGGCCAATGCCAGACAGATTGACTTTTTAGGACTGTGTTATCCAAGACCTTTTAATTTTACCAAAATTATGTGTAGAAAACAGTTATATATAAAGGTTTCAGACAGACTTCATCCATTAGTCTGTTGTTGGTGTCATACACATTTTTCTTTCACCCTCTCCATCCTGCATTAAGGTTCAATGTATTAGCTCACTTAAGCTATTGTCTACGTTCCCTCTGAGTTACGACATGCTACCCTTTCACAAGGAACATTTCCACACGCAAAGTTGTTCCCTTCAGTGCTAGGGATACTATGGTAATGTTTGGAGTGTTTTTTTAGACCCCAATCACTTATTTGCAAGTAGGAAATGGTTTGTTTAGATTGATGAGGGCCCATCATATACACAAGCAATAAAGTTGAGCAATAACCATGAAAAAAAGGGCCAACGCCAGATCAATTGGCTTTGCCAATGATTGTTTCTTTTGATACAGTGTTGTATGACTCTGTTATATTATCAACATTGGTTGCAATTCCTTTATCTTTCTCCTCTTCAATATTTACTTGCATTAGTTTGCCTAATTCCATGAGAAACATCAGGTGGATGTATTTATATGGCCACCTCGCTGAAACAATGGCAGTTTCACAAACCTTCCAGACATCTCTGCTCGTCCAGACTCATACTTGCACATACCCCGCACATACATAAAAACAGATCTCGTAGTGAAGCCTTCTCCTACATCACACCTGAAGTGTGGAACGACCGGCCGCTACACACAAGAGCCTCCTCCTCACTTGAATTCCACAAGAAGATAAAAGTTCTGACATTTTGGAGTAGTATCACAAGGCAGTAGGTGTGCCTAGAATCACACCTGCTCAGTGCCAATTGAACCCCCAGATGATAGTGCGCTCTACAAATCTGCATAATATGATAATATGGTGGTCAAGTCCATCAACCAGCTGCGGTCCCAATGCTCCTTGAATATTTTTTTCCATGAGGAGTTGAACAAAAAGCCATAGGGAGGGTACAATTAGACTGGAATGTTCACCCCAAAATCAGACCAGAACTAATGAAAGACAACCAAATCACTGAGCAAGGATACAGCATTCTCAAGTGAGAAATAGAAAAGCAAGCTAATACTGGATTGTAAGGAATCATTGTGCTGCAACTCATTATTATTTAAAAGGAGACACTTATCTCGCACAAAAGCCCTCTCAAATCCAAGGCTTTAAAATAAGAGTGTTCATAGTGAAGCTGACCTTAAACACATGCTATTCACATGCACACATGTCTTTAAATTCTGGGAACAGGTCTGGCACCAAATTAACACTATCTTTCATACCACCGCTCCCTTATCCCTTACCACTATTTTCCTAGGTAGCTTAGCACCGGAATGGGGGAAAAGTCATTCTCAGCTAAGACTCATTGATCTGTTACTGGCTGTAGCGTTTCAACAGATTTCAAAACATTGGAAAGACTCTTCCAAATTGTCCTATCGAGCATGGTGGTATGCGGTATGCCATAATCACCGCTTAGATAAAGCTCTAGTCCACCCTATCTCTCTAGCTATGAAAAGACTACACCTCTGGTCCCCCCTCACACACTTTTTAAATACAGCAGCAAAAAACAATTCCTCCCCCGAGCCCTCAATACAAGAAGTTACCAAGCCTCCCTGACTTTCTACTGTTTACTTGTATATAATTCTGATTATTTTGTTAATTCCTATTGCACTCCTTTAATGATGTATTGTAGACATTTACTGCTATTTGCAATATTTATGAACCTATGAATGTTTTCATCTCATCTTCTGCGTTACACTTTTATTGCCTTGATTTTTTTTGTATATAGCAGTATTCTCAAGTATTCTTTCATGCCTTTATGCATTGATGAATAACTGTGTGTACGAAGTATTGTTTTCACAACAATTTTAATTCTTCAATAAACCTTCACTTGAACTTAAAGAATAAGAGAGTTCACAATATCCCAGTAAGCATTGGAAGAGCAATTCTGTGAGCACACCCGAGTCCTAACGAAGCCAGCCCCCTAACAAAAATACTGCATCTATAAAACTGGAAATGCCAATAAACTAATATTGAGACTCTTATTAAATAACCATTCCTCAACAGTGAATAAACAAGATAATTTGATAATACCTTGGACAATCCTCCTCTGTAGTAGAGGACCACTGATGACCTTCTTCTGACTAAGGAGAACACTACAAGTCAATAAAATAAAACAATAAAATGTGTTCTGAAAATAAGTAGCTTCGACAGATATATCTTCTTGACATGATGCTTACTGAGACATTTTATAACTCTTGTACTGTAATTGTTAAAGTTTTTCACTGATTGGCAGCCTTTCTTTGTGAAGAATTAGGCACACAACCTATAGATATGTTCTACAAATCATTCAAGATGATACAAATTATAGAAATGTTAGAAACATGACTCTATGTTCTATTGAAGTATTTTGTAGAAGTGCTCGATGCATATTTTTGTTATGCAGTCTAAATGTGAATGCAAGCAAACCCCAGACTGGATTTTGGTCCTTAGCGGATAAGACTAATTGAAGCATTCTAGTGATGACTTTTGTTTTTTCTCATTAAGATATTCAGAAGTTAAACCCATATTCATTATTCCATAGTGCTCAAGCTGCACCTCATTGAGAAATCATCCCAAAAGGTCTAAACCCTGTCTTTGATTGCTTTTATTTCCATCTGGAAGGTACCTGGGTGGCAATTATGGCTGGACTGTTCCTATTGATGCAGCGCCAAGGCAGATTTGCATTTGACTGGTCACTGTCTGGAGTAGAATAGGGTCTAAGAAAAAGATGAACTTGAAGGCGATCTGAGTAATTACTAACGACTGATATTGATATAAGCATTCCATGATCACTATTTTGTATTTTTATTGACTTACCTTAAGTGTGAAGTGTATACACTATACATAGGTTCCATGCTTACTTTGCTAGGCTCAAGTTGTATATCACTAAGGTGGCCCAACAAGGCCCAAACTGTTATAATGTTTACCTGTGTGCCTCACTAGAGAGGACCGGGCAGTTCACGTACTTGTTTTTTTAACTAAAGACACTTAGCCATGGGTAACACTGAACCCTTGATGATACTGCATCATTAAAGATACTGAGAAAACAACGATAGTAAGCATCAGTGAAAATTAGCCACTGATGCTACAGATTTACTGATGTGACTGCCTGGGAGCCTGTAAGTACTAAGACACGCATAATACAGTGGCGCTAGTATTACTAGCCACTGAATCAGGAAGAGGTGTGGCGCCGCGGCCAGGGCGACTGACTCTGGAATCTGGGGATCACGGTTCGATCCCCGGTGCCGGCGGCAGATTAGCCCAGCACCATGTGACTCTGGGCAATAGCTTGCTTAAACTTCCCGACGGCCCCCAGCGCCTAGAGACCCTTACGGGTGATTATTTACGCTTCACAAATGTGGATTATTATTATTATTATATAATCTGATCTAGATATGATACTGAAACAATAAAACTACTGATTAAGGGGCCCAATTCACAAAGGGTCTCCGCACTCGTGGCTGAGGCCCGCAGTCATGGGGGAGTCTTTTCATTCGGGGCGAAATCTCTGCAGTGAGAATTCTCATTGCGGAGATTCCGCCCAAGTGTGGTCACTCCCCCACAACTGCAAGGCCTCCATCACGAGGGCGGAGACCCTTTGTGGCCCAGACCTAATGTATTGTGTTGATACTGAATCATCAATAAAAGTGAACCACTAAATATTGTACCATTGACTAGAGAGACACTGATGGTTCTGGGGGGTTGATGACACTGCACAACCGATAATACTAAGGCATTGATGACAAAGGGCAACTGATGATAAAAATATACTTAGGAGCGATGCAGGTCTTTGCAACGGGTCCAATCCACGCAGCAGCGGAGATGTGTCGGCTCTGCTCTGGGTTGTTTTGGGCAGCAAAAAAGATGCATTTGTTCCACTGGATCCTCAGAGGCTGGCAAAGCACCTTAAGCTCACTTCCAAGGGTCCAGGACTGGGTTGGCACCATTTGGTAGGGTAGACTCACAGATGGCAGCGTCCAGCTGCATGTGCAATTATTCGAGCCTTCCATCCCTGAGGCTCAAGTCAGGAGCAGAGCCAGCACAAGACGCGGAGCAGTCTCCACACGCGGCCTGGGATAAGAACATCCGATTATTCCCCTGATGACACACGCCAAATAACTTACAGAGGTGCAATATTGCCGCGACAGAAACTTAGTGGTCACACAAAACCCACTTCAATTACTGCCCAAATCATGTGAGTATTTTTTTTATTGAGTCCTGACGAATGCCCCATAGACCTGGCTGGGCGAGATGGGGCAGAAACATGTTGACTATTTTTAAGGTATAACAAGATCTAGTAACACGGTCGACTATTATACCCAACTATATTTTAAGAACAAACCCTATCCAATTTTTGATAAAAATGTATTTTAGGATGAAGGCTTGTTTTTTATAATTTTTGGGGCACTTATTATTCTCTAGGACACTACTGCGCTTCCGAGAGGTTGCCTTAGGCTTGTAACGGTCCACAAAATCAAAGACCTTGGGGACGATTCAACAGGAGGCAACAGTTTGTTGGCTTCACTGATAGCTCAGCTGATTCCTCTGGACAGTCAGACCAAAGCGACAGCCCAGGCCCTTCTAACCGTCCTTTTTTAGAAGGGGGTCAACCAGGGGGCAGAGGAAAGCAACCCTCAACATGGAAAAAACCAGTAAACCCCCCAGGCGAACGTTTCACACGCAGACAGCATTACCGATCATCAGATCATACTCCCAATCATATCAGCACTGATTTAGAGACCGGTCTCTTGCCCATCTTTAACCTCCTTGAACATAGCCTGTCCAGTACTGAATTCTCGTTATTGAGCAGAGGCTTGTCATTTGTTCCCACAGTACGCCCCAATTCTCAAGATATACAGGTGGAATTGTTACGGTTCTTTAGGAAAATTCGCCTTCATTGTTATTTCCTTTTGAATCCCTCTCCTTCTAAACCTGGTAACACTCCATTCAAACCCCCATCCAAATTTTCCCCTACCACTGGCATGATCCCGCCAGAGATACCAACTTTTGAAAAACTAATCTTAAAAGACCTTACTGACCTGGAAAACAAGAGGTCCTTTATACCTTATAACATCACGATAGAAGAGAAAAATGCCATTGCCTCCTGAAAAACAACCAGTCATTAATAATAAAACCTGCCGACAAAGGCGGAGGCATCGTGATCCAAGATATCAACCTGTATAAAGACGAAATAATGCATCAACTGAGCAACCATGAGCACTATTGTAAACTTCCTCACAACCCCCCTGCAGAGATTCAGGACATGATTGTTAAAGTCACTTCAGAGGCACTTGACCTAGGCTTCCTATCTAAAAAGGAATTTGAATTCCTTAATACTAAATCTCCCCGCATCCCTGTGATCTACTGTCTCCCGAAAGTGCATAAAAACCCACAATCTCCACCAGGCCGCCCCATAGTATCTGGATGTGGTTCAGTCCTCGAACCATTGGGCCACTATATAGACTTCTTTATCAAGCCATTTGTACCAGATACCACATGCTATATCAAAGACAGTATGGCTATGATTAATATGATCGAAGACTATCCATTTGATCCCACATCCAGCACCATGTGTACGCTGGATGTGGAATCACTTTATACTAACATCCCTCAATACGAATCTCTTTGTGTGATTGAAGGGGTGTTAGAGACACAAACACGTCCTCACAGTGTCCCATCCAAATTTATCCTCCAGTTACTGGAAATTTGCCTGACTAAGAACTTTTCCTTTTTGAAGGACAGTTTTATGGCCAGGTTAGGGGTACCTCCATGGGAGCAATTTTTGCCCGTAACCTGGCCATTCTGTACATGGATCATTTAGAGAGCAACAGTATTTTGAATGGGTCCAATCCTTTCCAGAATGGCATCACATTGTGGAAACGTTACATTGACAAAATGTTTCTACTTTGGACTGAATCACTTGATAACCTCACACTTTTCCAACATTGGCTCAACAACAACAGTGGAGACCTCAAATATACCTTATCTACCAGTAAAGAGAGCATCCCATTCTTAGATCTAGAAATAAAAAACACAGAAGGTCGCCTCACCACCACTCTACACCGAAAACCTACTGAACGCAACACTCTTCTTGAGTACAGTAGCCATCACCCTAGAGCTTTGCGTGATTCCCTGCCTTTCTCCCAGTTCCTACGCATTAGGCGAAACTGCTATTTCAAGGAGGATTATTTTACGGAAGCTAAAACGCTCAGCCGCAAACTTAGGAACAGAGGTTACCCTCGTAAGCTAGTGTGCCGTTATTTAAAAAGAGCCTGGTATTGCCCAAGGGAAACCCTCCTGGAACCAAAGGAGAAAAAAGATCAGAATAGACTCCTTTGTGTCACCACATTTTCCCCAGCCCCCAATGCAATCAGAAAGAGTGTGCTCAAGCACTGGCCAGTCCTTAATGCTGGTCAACTGACACTAGAACGTCCAATGTTCGCTTTCAAACAGGCCAAAAACATCAAAGACCACCTAGTAAGAGCATCTCTGCCTACACAACCCCTAAAAACGACTATAAATGATGCATGGGGTCTCCCACCTTTAACTGGCCATTCTAAATGTGGGAATTGCATTTATTGTGACTCTACTATTGAAGGAAAATCTTTTGAATATGGTACTATCAAATTTGACCGAAGACACTTTTCCAACTGTAACTCTGTAAATTTGGTATATGCAATTTTCTGTCCCTGCATGCTTATTTATATAGGGCAGACAAGTCGGAGAGTAAAACTAAGAATTGGCCAACACAAAAGCAGGATCCAGTGTAACACGGCCAATGCACCACTAGTCGAACATTTCCACGAAAAAGGCCACAGCAAAGATGAATTACTTTGGACAGTTGTTTCTATCATGAAACCACCTCCAAGAGGAGCAGATCTCTCCCAATTGCTCAGTAAAGAGGAACTGCATTGGATTTTAAAAACTGACAGTATCAGAAAAGGCCTTAATCGTCTTGAAGACTGGACCTCCTTATTGTAATCTCAGTTATATGTCATTTCTATCATTCAAACTGTCTTTTTAAAGAAGTCACATATTGCGGTTAATGCATGCTGCATTATTAGTTTTACACAATCACACTGATCCCTTTCACCACTCCAATATGGCCGCCGCACTGTTCCACCTAGTCACAGTAAGTCCATCATCGTTTTTTAGAGACCATGAGGCTTTCACCACTCCAATATGGCCGCCGCACTGCTCTACCTAGTCACAGTAAGTCCATCATCGATTGTTAGAGACCATGAGGCTTGATTAGCTAGCTCGCATGGTTGCTCGGAAGTTCACTCCCATCAGACTGCCGTATTAGCCACAGTGCTCCTGCCAATACAAGTAAGTGACTCTCGCCAGCCGGTAACTCTGTTTGGAGCACCCGGATACTTTTATATGCAAGTATCTAACCGCTCGCTCCTTTTTAGATTGAGCCATCGCGCTCCACTCCTGGCAATTCTATACAACCCTGATGGAAGCCTCGGATTTGTTTTGAAAGGTAACTGTGTCCTTCACCCTCGATCCGGCACCCCGCCTTTATTAAAAGACCGGTACCGTTAACGTCACATTTTTCTTTCCTCAGAATGCCAATAGCCCCGTGGTTTCTCATCAGTAACCCAGAACGAGGCATCCAGCTAGTAAACCGACATGTAGGTTACTCGGTTCCTTCTCCTGCCGCCGCCCGCGATTATTGCCACTGCATTGACTTAGCCACAATAACTGTTTCACGCCATTCACGACGTACCATCGCCCGCGATTATTGACACATCAATGAACTTAGCCACAGTAAATTTTCAGGCCATTCACGACTTAGCCTTTTTCATCACCGGAACGATTGAGTAACCGTGACTAGTATTTTCCACCCTCACTTCCTATTGATCTTAATAGAGACCTGGAACTCACATATACCACCATCCCCTTCACTCGCCGATTATCGACTTCACTCAGCTATATGCATGGTTTTTCACTCGCCGCAATTTTCAAGTCACCCATGGTTTTAAAATTGTTCCTTACATGCTGAAACTTATATACAATTCCTGTTTTTCCTTCCCCCTTGCCTCCCATTTCCTTCATGTAAAGTAATGTGATAATAGGCATTGTGTTAATAATTGTTGAACAAAACAATAATGCTGATAATTCTTGTCCTGATGATGATGTCATAATTTAAAAAGGCATCGAAACGTCGTCGACCAAAAACCCCATATGCAATATGATGAATGCTATATTGTTTGATGCAATGGTATGGTTATGTTTAAGAGATTGAGTCTGTAGCACTGAACAATAGTATACAGACAGATTTTTGCTTTGCCTTTTTGGCCATTTCTTTGTTGTTTTGTCTTAAATGTTGTGGGTCACGGCTGTGCTCACTTGTTATCTTGGTCTTAAAACTCCCTCTATGAACTTGATCATTTAAAATAAAATTCTTGTCCGGCTGGACAAAGAAACATACTGCTTATTAGGTGTATGATTATTATTTTTTGCTATCCTGTCCACATATAGGGACCATTGTCTTTTGTAAATTGAGGCTGGCATACAGCACAATATTAAATCCGATGATAATGCCATAACGTATGTGTGGGGCAGAGAAACAAGATAAACCGCAATCGAGATAACCATCACGTTTATGAGGGTTTTTTAAGTAAACCAAGGTAACGCAGTTACAAGTGTCTATTCTCCTTTTTGATTGTTAAGAATGTTTACATGGGAGAACTGAATGGACAGTGATCCCTCCTCCCTACCCGGTGATTAGTGCTCAAGTCAGGAGGCCAGCCAACTAGCTCTTGGAATCACTCTGGGTTTCTGAGTTCAAGAGATGCAGGTCCAGTCCTTCTCAACCAGGCAGGAGGGCAGCAGATCTGCAAGGCAGTAGGCCAGCAGAGTGGGAGTTCTTCACCAGTCCTTGCTGGCAGAGAATTCACAGGTACAGAAGTGTACTGAAGAGTTGGTGTCTGAGGTCCAGTATGTATATCAATTGTTCCTTTGAAGTGTGGGGGAAGCTTCTAGAGGTTTCCCTCTGGAGTTCCTTGGCATCCTGCCTTACCTGGCTCGGGACCAACTGCAGGGGGTATACAGTCCTTTGTATGGATGCAGGACACAGCATATTCGGGTGTAAGCGGGGCTGCATCCAGCTCCTCCCTCCCATTCTGCCAGGGAGGGCCCACCCAGGTACTCCTAAGTTCTCTATTGTGTGTAGTTGTCTAGCAGTAATACACTAAGTCCAACTATCAGCTACACCCAGTCATGTGACCAGAGACAGGCTACAGACACTAAATGGGTAAGGCAGGAAAATGCTAACTTTCTAGGAATTACATATTAGGAATTGTAATTTAGGTGGGGGCGTGGCCAAGATGGCAACAAGCACGGACATGCTGGGCTGAGCTCCGCTCCAGATCCACCATATAAATGCTGCTTAAATCCTGCTCTGGCTGAGAAGAAACAACGCTTCCCTTTGTGGAAGCAACCCTGAAGCGGATGCAGCAATTGCTAGTGGGAAAAAATGAACTACAGGGCTGCAAGTAGCCCAAACCCCGAATGGACCAGCGAAACAGACTGAGCACTGAGAACCAGCCTGGGCATGCAAAAACCTGGTGTATGCTGCAATCACTCCATGCTGCCTGAGCCGAAAACCAACTGGTAGCCGCAGAGGGTGTGGAGAGCTCTTAGGACAACGCCGGTCTCATTGGAGGACTGTGCTGCCCATTAACCAATCGCTGAGACGTGCCACAGCAAGGAGTGAAGCATTCCTTGGCCGCCGGGGCACTGACAATGAGCTGAAGGTAGGAGCACACTGTGAGGCGCACTGAGACTGTGGCGGGGGCACAACAACACTACCCAGGGTCCACCGTCCTCATTGGCAGGGCCCGAATTCCCCATCCATACCACGCACCATGCAGCACATGCAATGGAAAAGAACGCTATGGAGCCACAACGACGAAGCACTGGGCAGCACAGCCCATGTGACAGTGCACCCATCCACGGTGGGTGCAATGCTAACGCTCACCCTTGAGGACACATATTGTGGTGCACACTGAGGTCCTGGTGAGACCACAACGATCCTATTCAAAGTGATCCTGAGCCCCACTGGTCTGAACGCCACGACGAACTTGTACGCATGCCACACTATGAAACAGGCGAGCTAAATTGCTCCTGCACTGGTGCATACTTATACGGCATCAACACAATACCGAGCCTTGGTCCCCTGTAGTTTGTGGGCTCATCGGTACAAAGATCCCAGCATACATCTTGGGTGCTATTCATTGAGAGGCACTGGGGGACATTGATCCAGTGGCGCACTACCAAGATCTCTCCAAAAGCCAGAGAGAGATGCTCAACACCCCACGGAGCTCCCCTGCACATGTAACGTGTGCTGCTAGACAACAACATGCCTCCTCACCTGAGGCTTGACTATCCACCATAATATATCGGACAACCACTAGTCCGCAATGCTAACTTCCACACTGAAAACCACCGAGTACGAATAACTTCAACGCGTACTCCCGCACACAGATACCGCTGGGATGGGGAAGCCCAGAACAGAAATGTCTCAGCAGAGCCATCGGACACAGAATCCTTGGCTTCAGGTGCAAAGGGCACGGAGCTCCCTGGGCCCTCAATCCTTGGGGACTGCAATGACCAATCACATCGGTTTGATGAGCTGATGGCAGCAATATTAGACATCAAGACCACCCTAAGTCCGAAAATCGGCTCACTAGGTGTAGACATAGAGTTCCTTAGGGAAGACCACAAGAAATTGAAGGACAGGGTAGAAGAATCAAACTCTACACTGGCTTCTATGCACCCCACAGTGAATGCGGCAACAACCCACCTGCAATCTCTCCAACAAGAAGTAGACTACCTGAGAGCCCGCGTGGAGGAGTAGGAAGGTCGCTCATGCAAGAACAACGTGCGAATAGTTGGCCTCCCTGAGCGAGTGGAAGGACACATTATGGAGCTCTATCTGGAGGACTAGTTCTCCAAGGAAATCCTACAAGGCAAGATCTCCAAATTCATCTTGAGTGAGAGCCCACAGTGTGCCAGGGGTACACCCACTATGGGGCAACCCTCCCTGGCCACTGGTGGGTAGGCTATTCAGCTACCAGGATAGAGACCATATTCTAGAAGTAGCCCAATCCCTGAGCCCATGGCAAGTCCATAACGCTGCAGTCCACATATACCCGGACTACATCCTGTCGGTGCAACGACCTACGTCTTTTTACTTGGAGGGCAAGAAGTGCCTGAGAGAACATGAAATCCAGTAGTCACTACAATACCCAGCCCGGCCACGCATCCACCACAAAGATAACACTATGTTCTGCGCCACTCCTGAGGAGCCCTGGGCTTGAATAGATCAACAAGGATTAGCACACATGCTGCCCATGATTACAACAGACTCTCACCAAGCCTGGAAACTGGTGGAACCCCACAGGGGCCATGGCAGAGGTAGACTACATCAACCAATGAAAGCCCAGCTTGCTCAGGAACGTGCACAAGCCATAAAATCAGCAGAACATATTGGCAGCCCCTCATCCTCCCAAAGTTCAACTCAGACTGGGACACAAAAATGGACCAAACATTGCTCCTTACTGCCTCACAGCCTGAGGTACTATTGGGGGTGGCCCGGCCCTCATTCCGCAGACCGAAGAGGCACTAGGCTGAATAATTAGAAACCTACCTGTGAACACGCATCAAAAAACGCACATTGTAAGCAAGAACATTGCCAGATCAAACTATGTAAGGCAGCTAACTGGCCGCACTACTCAGACCTGCTGCGCCCCCTCTGGAAAGTGATAAGTAGCTGATATAGTACCTCTATTATTCCTAACTGTTTTCATCCCCACTTCTCTCTTTTCTCCCTCCCCCCTCTCTTTTGCTAATTCTATTCTGAACTCTTTCATTTTCTTCTTTGGTCCCTCCGCCTCCTTATAATTAAGCTACTCAAAGTGAATTATTTAGGACGCTATTCTACACTCTATGTTAATGTTATCTTTTGTTTGTATGAATTGAATCTCAGTGCAGATGGCCAATTGCCCGTTGGCAAGTCGGCCTGGGTTGGGATGTGGGGGAACTTTATTGTTCATATCGATCTCGCTATTCACTCACAGAGTGAGGAAGGTGTGGGCTGATTGCATGCTTTTTAATTGTGGGGTGTGGGACCTGCGGGTTGGGGGCTGGATCAAGGGGGGCCGGGATCATGGCTGTAATCCTGCAATTGATGATTTCTCTTTTGCCAAGTAGATGGCAGACAGGGATTACACTTTATTAACCTGGAATGTACAGGGCTTGGCAGGGTGTGCTAAACGCCACAAGGTATATCAGTATTTACGTAGTCACTGAATGTTGTTTGCACTATTACAGGAGCACATCTAACCCCGCAAACCCTTGCATCCCTGCGTAAACACTGGAGAGGTACAGTCCTGGGAATCACATACTCATGATACGCCAGGGGCACACTTATATGGGTGGCACCAAGGGTCCTGATGCCGGTATCACACTCTCGAGTCGACGTACAAGTTCGATATGTAACCCTGGAGGGCCTCTTAATTGGATTTTCACTGGCACTAAAATCCCTAAATGCCCCGAACTTTGGTCAAGCCACATTCTTGCAATCAATCACACTGTCCCTGCTTACAGACCCCATGGTGCCCACATACTGAGGAGGGGACTTCAAAGGGGTTCAGGACCTCGGCTTGGACCGCTCGCGCCATCCCATTCCAGGTGCACAGTCCATCAAACTAGTGCAACACATGCAATATTGGACAGCTAATATGCAGGTACATGACGCATGGCGCAGCAAACATCCCGCGCTATGCACCTACTCATATTATTCTGCAATCCATGCCCTCTATACTCAGATAGATAACATATACTGCTCAGATAATGCTCTACACAGCATGTTGCTGGCAGAATACTTAGTGCACGCAAATTCAGACCTCAACCCCTTACAGCTACACCTATCATGGGGGCGTGGCGGCCCAAGATTTCGACCTGGCGACTACTGCTTGGGGCGCTCGCTGACTCAGTATATCACACCACCCTGTCACGATCCATCGGTTCATATTTCCAAACTAATTCAGGCACGGCCTCATCCGTAGGGGTGGAAAGGGACGCCTCTTAGAGCGCATGCCATTAACCCGTTCGATGCTGATGACGGAACCGCTCCGTCATCAGCTGCGGTTGGGCTGTGCTGATGACGGAGCGGTTCCGTCATGGCCCGGCCGCCGCGCCTGCGCGGCGCGTTCTATTGAGCGGGGCGGTCCATGACGGAACCGCTCCGTCACAAGCACAGCCCAACCGCGGCTGGTGACGGAGCGGTTTTGTCACCAGCATTCGGCCACCGCGCGGCCGCCCCGCCCTGTTAGCGCTGCGGCGGAATAGCCGCCGCAGCGAACGAGTTAAGACCACGTATGGCTCCCGTAAATTACTGATGGACGAGCTCCAAACTCATGAGCTAGAAATACAGAGGTGTGACCTGCTCATACCCACAGACTCCCAGATCGGTCCCTCACTAGCCCAGGCTCGCCTTGCATATAAAAAAGCACTAGACGATCTCTGTGCATTAGACTACAAGACATACTTAGCACGTAGACACAGAGGGGGACAAAGCAGGTAAGATGTTAGCGTGGCTCCTAAAGACTGACACTTCCCAACCTCCCATTACAGCAAGACGTACACCCACAGGGATCACCGTGAACACCCAGGAAACAATCAACCACTCCTTCTATGAGTACTACACCTCATAATATGCAGCCCTTGCCACTTCTGAATCTACCTCTATACAGAGATTCCTGTCGGAAATCCACCTCCTGCAGAGCACGACAACACTATGGCTTACTTGAAGACTTTATCACCAGATCACCAAGGCCATCAGACAACTGGCAACAGGCAAAACTCCAGGGATGGACGGTTGGCCGTCGGAGTTTTAGACTACATACTCTGAACAGCTAACTCCTTGTTCGGCCAGCATGTACACTGAGGCATTCGAAAAGGATGAGCTCCCGTTTACTCTGCGAGAGCCGACACTGGTGGTGCTGCCCGAGTCAGGCAGGGACCCCCTTCAACTGGCCTCATACTGCCCACTATCGAAGTTGAATGTCGACTATAAAATTCTAGGGAAATTACTAGCTAAAAGACTGGTCAAGGCCATCCCCATGTTGGTTCACAAGTACCAAAATGGCTGCATACCGGGGAGAAACACAGGACTACATTTACGTCAGGTCTTTACATTATTAGAATGGGCAGAAGGAGAGCCAGAGATGCCCTGGATAGCGTCTTTGGATATTGAAAAAGCATTCAATACATTGAGCTGGCACTACTTCTTGGCAGTACTATCTGGATTTGGCATTGGTCCAACTTCTTAAAGTGGATATGACTGTTATATAAAAAAACGTGGCCAGAGTGAAGATGGGTCAAACTTTCTTTGCACTCTTCACGATAGAACGAGGCACATGGCAGGGATGCCCTTTGTCACCAATTCTCTTTGCCCTGGCCATGGAGCCGCTGGCATGTAGGTTGCGCCATTGTGTGTTGGAGTGGGTCAGACACTTAGACCGCCAGTGGCACATAGTATCACTATATGCGGAAGATGCGCTGATCTATCTTCGCAGTCAGATCGAAGTGCTGCAAGAGTTAATAGACTTACTGAATGAACATGCCCAGGTCTCTGGACTACGAGTTAACTGGTAAAAGTCCGTAGTATTCCTAATGAACATATCCAGACCAAAGGCATAACGCACCACATATGTCACTTAAGTATCAGGGGGTCCAAGTCTATCACTCAAGTGCAGATGCGCTAGGCAACTTGGGGTGTGCTATTAACAGAGACCGAGCAGCTCTCCCATTTTTGTTGAGTCTTCCCTTGTCCACCTTGGGATGAGTGGCCATCTCTAAGATGCTAGTGCCTCTGTGCTTTGTCTATTTTTTCTCCACACTCCGGTACTGCCTGCCACAGAGGCTATTTAAAGATTTGGAGTAATTTCTAGTCTCCCTGATATGGGGGAACTCCAGGGCCAGGATGGCTCTTCATAAATTATACTTACCACTGTCGGATGGTGGTCTAGGGGCACCAAACTGTGAACAGTAGTATGCTGCTGCACAGCTACATTGGCCAATGAGATGTCTGGCAACACCACTGAAATAGTGACAGCAGCCTAATCCTGGGAATAATCTGTAAAACTGGAGTGGCTATCAGGCACTAAAACCATGACACAGAAGCAAAGAGGTAATATCCAAAGCCATACGTAACTGGGCTAGGTATGTGCTGCCAAAAAAACAGGCCAAGCCTTACGCTCCTGGTTAGCTGTTAGAGGTCCTGCCGGGCACGTTTGTCTGTCACAGCCACATGGAACCTGGGGCCTGGTAGGGAAGAGGACTAGACACAAGGGACGACATGTATGCGGACTCACAGGTACAAACATTTGAGGAACTAGTGACTAATTATGAGGTGCCACAGAGCTCGTTCATGTTACATGCATTACTTACACGCCAATTCCTACAGACATGGAATAATGACCGCACTGAGCCCCCCACGTCGCATCTCATGCAAACATTACTGATGCACAGGCGAGGTAGACAAGCAATAATGACAATATATAACTCTTCCGGGCTAGATGATGCACCCTCACTAATGACACTGCACCCATACTGGGACACTGAATTGCCCACCACTATTACCGAAAAGCAATGGGCGAAGTGCATCAACCACCGAAAAAATTATATTGACAAATGCCAGGTTGAAGTACACCCAGTTTAGTTATCTGCATCACACCTACCTGAAACCTCATAGATTGGCCCGAATGTACCCAACTACCAATGATATATGCCCAGGTGCCGGTACACGGAGGAAACGTTAATGCACATGGTATGGATGTGCACATGTATTCAGACGTACTGGACTGAAATTGCTGCAGTACTCATGGAAGTAGCAGATGTTCAGGTGGTGGCGCAACCCACTCATTTCCTGCTGGGTATCAAAAAACGCAGTGCCTCCCACAAAGGTCTCAATACATCTCAAGCTCTGGCCCTGGACCTTGCAAACGCAAAATAGCCATGGCATTGGAAGCCAACTAGGACCCAGCACACAATTATGGCTGCTCCACCTTCGCAGGGCATTGGCGTCAGTTGGCCATTGCAGCACGAGCATCCGCAACTCCACGAATGAACCCCACCCAGTGGCAATACTACCTAACGCTTGTAGAGACAAAGATATCTGCGCCGCGCCCTCCCTAGACCCAACACATAGCCCAGTTAATTGACTCCGTAGAAATATATTCCTATGCACGCACAATTGCAGCACCTATTTGAACCGTGGCAAAGGGGTACTGCTGCCGGATGCCCCAGACGGGCCTCTTGGTTGCGCTCCTTAGCCCGCTCTTTTCTCCCCTTCCCCCATCACCACGTGAGCATCCATGCCCACCCAACCACACACGAAGCCCCGAGACACACATCACCAGCAAATGGGATTATGACTGGATCAGTTAGTTAAGATCGACCTTAAATTTTGGGGTGTTTTTTGTTATTCGCATACAGTTAAATGGTTAAATTGGCTATTGTAACACCGGAAAATTCCTCATCCTATGTGATTGACTGTATATAAAGTCGACTGCCAAATTGTTAGATGGCCAATGCTAACGAAGTGCTAACCTTTACTGTATTCAATATCCTCAACATCCAACTTAAGCCACTTAAGCAACTATCATTGTAATGCTTTCATATGATTATCCAGAAAAGGGGGTGGTGATGAACAGAGTGTCTGAATTAATGCTGATCATTGGGTTTTTGTTCACCAATGAAAACGTTTTGGGTACAATCTCACTATGGGTACACTTTATCATCTTGCAGCATCCCTTGTGATCGATTAATCATGTTTTGCATGTATCATCTAATATGCAATGAACTCTAGCGACAGTTATTTGTAACTGTGTTGTTTACATTTGAATTACCTTATGATCCCCTGCAGTTCACATGGAATGATTTTGTTTATAGACGCAAGACCTTTGGTTTAGCTGCTCTTATACCTTTACCGAGTTGCATCCGAGAGCCAAACCATACCATATTTCTAGACGTTTTCCCTAGAGGTACTTTGATTATCAACATTGATCAAATGTCTAAGTTTACATTTGTGAATCGGGCCTAATAATCGTACCATAGGCTTACAAGTGGGGATGGGTCCCCCTTTGGAAGACTGCACTATTTGGGGAACAGTTTTTGCCGCAGTATATACCAGAACTTATAGTACTCCCTCATTAGCTGATTTGCTAGAAGCGCTTTAACAGATCAAAAATTAGTATGAGGCAGCCCCTGCCCTGGATTAGGGGATGAAACCAATGGCCAATTTTGCTGCAGTATCCGCCAGTATGCTAAGTAACATTAAAGGGGAAGCAGCAGCAATTGCTATATGCCAGTAACTCTCAAATTTGTCTCCTGGAAAGCAGTAGCACAAATTGCCAAAAATTATCGAAAAAACCTGCGCAGCAGACGGTAGAGATAATTTGGGGGCTAGACCTAGTAAGCCACAAATAAAGAGTAATTCTGAAAAGGATTACTCAAAGCAAGCATCCAGCTCTTCTACGAAAAAGAAGTGGTATATTAAGAAAAACAAAGAAAAGGATAAAGCCTGGGCTGGATCTCCTCAGCAGGAAACCACTGAGAAGTGCTATAATTTGAACAACCGGGAAAATCTTAAAACTCCTGACAGGTATCAGGATACTGATACATGTTCATCTCGTTCCTGTCAGAAGTCAACCGCAAAGAGATCAGAGAGGGGTGGATGGTCAGAGCGCAGATCAGAGAAACTGACTATATATTTAAAAAGGAGGTTACACTTAAAAAGCCAAAACCTCAATTAAAAAAGAAGGTAGCGGGACTCAAAATTAAGCATGCCATGAATATTGAGGACACTTCTTCTGAGTGGGGAATGTACTCTGACCGTTCTGGACAGCGAAGCAGAAGTCACAATAGTTCACCAGAACCTGATGGATGATCTGGTGGCAGTACCGTTGAGTGAAACACCAGATACTAGGATGAGTGTTGTGCCTCATTTTTATGAGATGCAGCTCCAAACAGAGGGGGACATACTTTGACACATTAAAGTTCTGTTGTGAGGGAATTTGTCACTCAGATACAATATTCTCTTGCCCTAAAAAGCTTGGTCACCTGAATTTGTGATGGATCGCCCTGAGGGAGAAACAGTTATTTTACCAGCATTTTCTGGCCTCGTTCCAGAATCACTATAATGTTCATACGTTAAGGAGTGGGCATACGTGCTTGCTCATGAGTTATACTGCAACCATTTGAGGTGGGATGACAGTTCCACTTATCATGTAATGCCAGTGAGTTTAGCCCCCCAACCTCAAAGACAACACCCCATTAAAAACGAGGCTAAACAACAAGTTAAAGAGAGTGTCACTCAACTTGAATATCAAGGTGTAATAGAAAGTTACACCTCTCCTATGAATAATCTCGTTTCCAGTTATGAAATCAGACCATTCATATCTAGTACTAGATTACATACATCTAAACTCAGCTACACACATATTTTCAGTACAAAACGAGCACTGCGCAACACTAATGAACAATATAGTGCGTAAAAATACAAAACAACACTAGACATCTCAAGTGAATTTTTGTGCCAAAATATAGCACCTGAAAGCTCATACTTGACCACATTTAACACACAGGCTTGTCAAAAAGAGTCCTGTTGTTTTTCCCAGGGGTATAAGAACAGCCCACGGTAACAGACTAGGGAATGTCCTATGTTGATGACATTTACTTAACAGATAATGACCTTTCTGCACACTTGAAAAGAGTGAATTGCATTGTTTTGGGATTCGCTTACATGGGCTGCAGATTTTATTTAACAAAACAAAGATTCCCCACCTCAATGTCAAGTGAAAACCCTAGAGACACATTTCTTAGAGAAGTGTGTGCTTTTACAACCCCTGGACACATTGAAGAGATTTCAGTTCATATTGAGTTTCCTATTAGCAGAACTTACATTCCAGATTACACAGAACGGGTTAAACAATTCTATGACTTGATTTGTCCAGATTTCCCAAGCACACATTGGACACCTAAACACACACTAATTTTGAGTTCAGTACAAGCTGAAATGCAAGGTTCAAAACACTTACAGACACGGGTAAACACAACAAACCTGGTGATCCGAACCCATTTGGAACCAAAAAACAAGAAACTATCCCATATACAAGAAGAGGTGGAAGTTGACATGCAAGCACAAACTACAAAGACAGTTTGCTTGTGACCAGCTCTTTCAGCATTCAAATAGTGGCCAACATGGACTGATTTTCTTGGAAACACTGAATGGTGTCATACACAGCCATTTTTATGAAGGTGCACGGCTTTTTTCCATCCCCATTGCTCTACAGCCAGCCTGCACTCTGCTTCTTTCTGCCCTGAAGTGCAGTCCTCACTTCTACTTTGGCATGCATGTGGACGGTAAAGCCAGTGCAATATTTCACCAGACAAACATACCCTGCACAAAATGAACAGACCAAGCCACTGTAATCTTATCACAGAGTTCTCCATTTGTAATTCTACTCCAACGGAAGCTAACATGGGTAAGATCTTCTCTGGCAGCTGTGACGCACCTACGCAAATGGTCTTGCAATCTCTTTTTTCAGAGTGATAGCTCTTTAATGTGTCTTGGGAAATTATAGAGAGGACAAGCAAAAATGATGTGCCCAATTGTTTTGATCGTTGCGGAGTAGCACAAACAAGGCTGTGTAGTAGACAGGGGCTGGCGCCAAGCAACTGTGAAGGAATTCACAGGGAGACAACCTAGTCTGAACTGTATATAAAGGTTTCTATCCTGCGGGAACTCCAGTATTGGGTTTTAACCACTTCTTTGCTAGGCAATTGGCTTACATCTCTAGGTTCGGAAGAGCTTCCCAGGCCTATCGCTGTTAGTAGTGAGCTACCTTCATTATGCCACCTAATCTTTTTAAAGCGATCAAGCCTGGAAACCTCAACAAGGGCTTTTCCATAACGGGAAAGCTTGGGTGTTAGCCTAAGACACAACCAAAATAATAAGGGGTGCAACCTACCTTTGTCCACAATAGTGTGTCTACCCATATCTAATCGCAAAGGATGGAGGGGCGTGCTCTGGGGGAGTAAACATAAAGATCTTAAATATTTGTTTTCAGTAGTAAGCAAACTTTCAGTATTTTCCAATCACCAGAGTTCGGCCCAATAAAGAGCGGAACTCACTACCTTCTGCTCATAGTTCTGCAATGGGGCAGCTATTGGCCTGGTTTGGGAAGTTCTATTTTCCCGAATTAGAGCCCCAATGGTCTGTCTCTGCTGGAGGTTCCACTTTGAAATGTGATCTTTCCATACCATTTTCTCAGATAGGGTAACACCCAAATATTCAAAGGTAGCCACTCTCTCAAGCAGTATCCCCTCTACTAGTATTTTTCCCTTGAATGTTCTATGTGGATTAATTAACAAAATTTAGTTTTTGAGGTATTAACCTCAAGACCTCTTTGATCACAAAAGGCCTTGAAACGATTCAAGAGCAATTGCAGACCACTGGGCATTTTGGACATTATCAATGTGTCATCTGCAAACAGAAGAGTAGTCACCTTTACTCTCCCCAGCACTGGGTCATCCAGTGACACATCTGCTAAGTATCAGACAACCAAAATGTGCTTCTAATATGCCTTTAGTCGCATCCCCTGGTGCACACCTATATCTCCAGGATGGTTAGTCAAGGATTCCTTTTCAAAAAAGTAATTGCTCTATTACGTCGTTAAATTCGATGTATCTTTTTTATTTCATCTTTTTCATTGCTGATTATTCTGAAATTCTTTTCATTTCATATCTTTACTTTGAGAAACATTCTGTTCATCAGACATCATAGCTTTTTCCAATGCATTTCGAGCATTATATGCCCTTCGTCAGGGAGCATGTGCTAAATAAGTAAATAAAAAATATACATTCACTCATGTAATACTAGTATATATTGTCAACCTAATACTCTATGATTTCACTCCATGCGGAAAACGTGCTTGTGGTGCTCAACGTGTGTAGTACCCAGTGTGCTCTACGTGATCATATGTGAGTAACGAACATAAAACTTACATGTCAGCTGTTGAGCGTACTCTGGCTATGTTTAATAAAGTTCACCGAACACTGAAGGTGGAAAAAACGAGATCATGAATGATCATCCGAATTCTGAGTATCTTAATAGTAATCCAATTACCAAAATTCCTATAGCAGCTTATAACGACTTACAATTGTGAAGCGCATAGCGTTTTCCTTCCTCTTCGTTCGTGTAATGTGGGGCGCTAGCTTCAGATTGTATTTCTGCTTTCTGGTTTACAGGTAGCTGTAAGGTGATTGGATGTGTTGCCGATCATGTGACCATAAACAGGATAGAAAGACTAACAACAGTCGACGGTGTGTGTTGAAAAAAACTATGAACTGAATTTAAGGTTATTCGATACGAAGAATGCAACATAATAAATGGTGTAAAATGAAAATAGTCTAAATTAAAAATAGTGTAGACTAAACAAATAAAGAGCGCATGGTAAAGAAATATAACCTCACATCGACATAGCAGATTATGGGAATACAGTAACGGCATCATCAGATTGCCATGGCAAATTATAAATAGCACGCAAATTCAATGCGATCATTTAACCCAAAAGGTTTACTAGAGTTCATAGTGTAAATCCAGTTTTTTTCTCTTTTGAGGAGCTGTTTGTTATTGACCATTCCTTCTTTTTTAAACACAGTTTCCAAAATCAGAAATTGTAATTGTGATACATTGTGATGTGCTTCAGAGAAGTGAAGTGCCACTGATGATTTCTGGTTGTGAGTCCTTATGTTGGATTTATGTTCATTGATCCTTGTCTTTATTTTTCTTTCTGTCTTCCCGATGTATACTTTGCCACAAGGGCATTTTAACATATAGATTACATTGGAAGTGTCACATGTCGCATTAACTTGTAGTTTTATGTTGTGTCCCTTTATGGGGTGGGTTATGGTAGATCCTCTTATGATGTTATTGCAATTTCCACAATGTAGACATGGTCTAGTTCCTCGATATGTAGTAGGTGAAGGTGTTTGTGTTTTTAAAAATTCACCTAAATTTTTTCCTCTGGTGTATGCAAAAATGGGGGGATTGTCAAAAATAGCGTTGAAGTCTGGTTCGGCCTTCAGAATTCCCTAATGTCTTTTAGTAATCTAAGTATCAGACAACGCCATTAATAAATAATGAGAACAGGGTGGGGCCCGCACACACCCATGTCTGATGCCCCTTTCCATACTGATTGGGTCCGACAATTGCCCCTGATCTCCCCAGCGGACCCTGTCGTAGTTGCCCTCATGAAGTCGGACAACCAATGCCAGGAGCTCTGGGGAAGGCCCAGCTCCTGTAGGACACAGCACAACTTGCAGATAAGGATGAGATCAAAAGCAGACTTCAGATCAATAAAAGCAATACATAAGCCCCCCCCCCCCGTTTTCAATACACATGGTTTTCCAGGCCAATAAGCTAAAACAAAAGACCTGCTCGATCGTGCTAAGGCTCCTTCTAAACCTTGCCTGGAAGGTGGGCAGAATATCTTCCTCCTCTATCCATGCAGTGATTATTACTAAAAGTGCAGTGAAAAAACTTTCTGTGCACCATTGATCAGACTGATGGGCCTGTAATTGGTTGCTAGCTAACAGTCACCTTTCTTAAAAACTGAGATCACCTCGGCTCCCTTCCACAGAGGTGGAATGGGTGCCTCTGCAACAAAACCATTAGCCAAAGTCCAGATGTATTTGGACCAATTTGGGATATCACTTAAAAAAACATCTCCGGGGATACCATCAGGACCCGAAGCCTTACCCCTCACCATGGATTTTATGCTGAGTGTAATTTCAGCTAAGGATAACAGACTTGAGGTCCGATGGCTGCTATGGTCAATGAAGAATGCTTCATCGGTCATTTCCCCATATCAAGTATATACTGCAGAAGAATTATCATACCAAGTGGATATAGAGACATTATTAGAGGGTGGGATTGGATTTCCCCCCCCCCTTGTCACAAGAAGCCACAACAGTTAATTTAGATCTTAAGGTCCTACACTCCTCAGTGAACCAACTAAAGCCAGCTCTGGTAGGTTTGGTCTTACCCTTTGGCCAATGGGGCATGGTAAAATAGGACGTCAGTTGATTGAAAAAGGCTGAGTCGCACTCTGTGATCTTAGAAAGTCCATCCTGCTGCTCTCAACTAATCTTCCCAATTTACTGTAACTATCTAATAGTTCAATCTTTATGTTTTCCATTTTCGCTGTGTCAATAGCAACAAGCTCCCATTTTATTCGCCTGTTGTTATTCGACGGGTAGATCTCCCTAGTAGTGAGTTGTATACTTGGGGTAGTTTAAGCCAATGCCCACAATGAAGACATTGTGAGCTCAAGAGGGTTATGATCACTATCCGTGGTCGCTCCAACCACTATATCCAACAAAGAGGCGACAACTTGACATCTAATAGAAAATAGTCCATTTGACTCAAACTAGCTGTCCTGTTAATAGTATGTGCCCCCTTCCTATCTTTCCTTGTCCGCCTATTTGCTGCCCTAAGCCTATATTGGAGCATTAGTGAATGAAGCTGCAATGCTGTACATGTCCAATTTTGCATAGGTGGTAGATCAAGCTCCGGTGTACACTAGGACTCATCAAGCTTGCCACAGTCTGATATATCCTCAACGTCTAGCGGTTCGTAGATGACACTAAAGTCACCTGCTATTATCAGTGGGTCAAAGGACTCCCTCCCCTCCAGAAAGTCTTCTAGCAATTGAATGGCAGGGGACCTTTTGCCTACTTTAGAGATTCGTGTATAGACATTAAAAAGATCTAATCCAACACCATTCCAGCCCCTAATGTGGATGCCTAGAATATACGGGCTATGAATATTGATCTCAGGTAAAGTTAATTGGAGATCTATTTTGACCCAGATCACTAGCCCCCCAGCAGGCCGACCTTTCTGTTTATTGAGTGCTGGGCGACAAAAAGTTACATACCCAGGTATAAAAACTGGAGTGGTCAACCAAGTTTCCTGTAGAATACATATGTCGTATCGTTCTATGTATTGCACCCAGTGCGCAAGTGCCTTTTTGGACTTCACACCAGCTATATTCCAAGATACCAGCTTAAGCTCTGTTGTGGAACCTCCTATTGACAAGCGTAAAAGGTAATTCCCTCTTGAGTCACAACTTGGGTGCAAATTCTAGGGCTAACTCCTGTGATAGACAAGAGCCTTCTTTGAGGACATCAGTATCTGTTTGTAAGTGTTCATGGCATCCTTCACCTGAGCCTTTCTCAGAAGTTAACATATGATTGATTAGAGGCCTGGCTTTTTCATAGGTCAGTCAATCAACAGTAGCAAGTGGAGAGTCAGACCCCATTAGAATGTCAGTGCCACTGTTGGTTAGTGACTGAGAAGAGGTTTAAGGGCTATATTTTATTTGGATACCGGTTGATGTCAGGGAGCAGCATCTTGCCTCTAGGGCTACAAGATTGTGGGCAATATTCTCATATTTAAAAAGTAGCTCAATACAGTTTATTTTAGAGGTGTGATCAGCAAGTCTTTTAGCCCATAGAATATCCTCTATGATGACTAATCTGCATCTCCTCACTTTACGGATCCAATGTATAGCTTTATTCGTCAGGGAGTCTTTATCTTCATATCCTGTACATGAGGTGATTTGGGGCACATTGGTCATATATATGCTCCTGCCCTGGTTTTGAGCCAGGTGTTGACTATAACTCACTTTTTGGCCATTGGTGGTTTGTATTTTGCAGAGCTTTTGCAGACCATTCTTATTAGGGTCGAGACAAAAGGGTGTGTGGGAATAGACATTATGGGGTCTATGCGTTTTATGTTGGTAGCAAATCCTAGGGTAGAGTCTATTTGTGGCTTAGAATGGGATGTTAGAGGAATGCTTTTCTCTTGGAGAAGCTTAACTTGGCCAGTGAATGCTGCTAATAGTGTCTTCAGAGAAGTGACTTCAGCCCTTAGACCTAACACAGTTGAGACCAAATCCTGTCCCCCTTCTGACGATACATCTGAAATGGCCTTAGATCACTTACGCTTTCAGTCAGAATACTCCCCTCAGAAAGGATACTTCCTGATTTGATTACTTCATTTTATTTATCGTGGTCCATATTCTGTAGAGGGAGAAACCTATTTGTCAAAATGATTTTGGTATCAATTATTGAGTCAATATTATCGGTAAAATCAGTGGTACCTATAGTTTCATCTATAGAATGAGCAACATTAGTGACAATGGATGGGACACTTTTCTCGAATGTTTTAGATACAATTGTGTTGGCACTAACATTGGGTTTAACTTGGATGGCTAGTGGAGGGTTTCTATTGCTACATGTATTCCGCTTTGTAAATATCACAGATACACGTCTCACAGGAATAGGGGAGGAAATAAAAGAAGAATTGGGATTCAGAATGGGATTGGCAATGGAAGATGTGTCGTTAGGATTGGATACCTCCACACAAGGTTGCAAAGTGCCTAGTGGATCTGGAGGAGTGACAGGTGTCAAGATTTCCTCACATTCCCCTAATAGATGATCAATACGATCTAAGACACCATTAGTTGCTACTGATTTACGGGCCAGTTTGCGTCTAGTGGCCTTCGTCAATGTCCTTCAGGTCCTCCTCCCCCTCGTTCATAGCTGATTTTCATTTACCCATTGGATTTTAGATGTTTTGTTAATAAAGGGTAAAAGATGACAGTAAAATAAAAATACAAAAATGGTGTAAAATAAAATAATAAAATCAATACAATCGTTAGGATCAATATATACAACCAGCAAACATTTTGGAGAGCTCAGAGAGTCGGAGGATTAGAGCCCAGAGTAAGCAACAGCAATGTCTCAATATGAGTCCAATAGATGAGGATCCAGCCTGTATGTACCAGGATATCAAACAAAATAGGAAACCAAAAGAGAACTGGCAAGAGAATTTATAACAAACCTCACAGTACTGCTGTCCCCGGGGCACAGAGCCAAGAGAGGTGGCCCTGCCCTGTCTCTTCCAGGCAATGACGGGCAAGGATGGACCCGCCCTTGGCCCGGGCTTTTCCTGGGCGTGGCCCGCGCTACAGAAGTCTGCCTTTGTTTATATGCGCCTCCAGGTGCTGTCAGGATGATGGGGCAGTGACCAGGAAGACAGGGAGCTTGGTGATTGGAGTCCTGCGGACACGCTGCTGCTGGCTTCTCACCCCTGGTCTGTTGCAGCAAAAGAGGCACGTCCCGCGCTGGGCGGGCCTGACGTTGTTTGTATGCTCCTCCGGGCGCTGTCAGGATGACGAGGTAGTGAACAGGAAGCGAGGGAGCCTGGTGATTGGAGTCCTGCTGACCCACTGCTGCTGGCTTCTCACCCGTGGTCTGTTGAGGCAAATGCGGTGCGTCCCGCGCTGTGGGGGCCTGGCGTTGTTTATTGCATTTATACGCCAATGCAGAGATGCATATTGCACCAACAGAAAAGATCCTGATGGCAGTACAGACAGCTCTGGTAAGAGAGAGAGCATTGGCTCAGGGAACACGCATCATTGTCATGACTCCAGTTCTGCCCTTAGATGCTGTGACAAAGGCCACTGTTCCTAACACCAAGGCTTTACATCCTAGATAGATACAGTGGGCCAACTCACTGCAACTGATGAAGATTACACTTTTGACTCTCTACTGCTAAAACAAGCATTTATGAAATATGAACATTTGAAAATCCATGGCCTGCTAAAGCCATGGCTCTTGATAAGTATGATTACATCATCTATATTGATGGTTCTGCCTAGCCCGCCATAGGGACAAGGCACCAATACTCATTGGTGTGCGCCACAGTGAAGAGTTGAATGCAGGATGGAGAATTCGACCCTTAGAAAGCCTACACGCAGTCACTCTGTGACTCTACAGAGCTCTCTACTCTGGCTGAACTTAAAGCTCTAATTCTGGCACTTGAGAACACGGATCCCGGATTCCCCTCATTTATAGTGTATAATTTGTATTATTGTGCCTAGTCTTACAAGAAATACTTACACTATTGGAACCAGAATATATTTAGAGATTCTAAAGGGTACACAATAAAGCACTAGAGGATTTAGGGACAAGTGGCTAAGCTGAAAGCATGCTTGTGACGGGCTCATGTGATTCGGATCTTGACTCATTAGCGTGTAGGAATATACATTGTAGGGAATTCCATGGCTGATGAAGCCACAAAAGCAGTTGTGCAAACTGCTGCAATGCTGCAATTACTTGTTCAAGTACGAGGATAGATTGAGGCATCATGGTGGCTTTCAACACTGCATGTGATGTTACTCACCTGCCGAACGGCTTTTCAACAAAATACTCCTACCAGTTAAGTGTGCAAAAATTCCATTTGCTCAGATTCCCGGAGTGGGGGATCGAGTAATACCTAGTTCAGATAGCAGGTTATGTTTAATCATAGCAGCACATGAGGGTCTAGCATCTGCACACACAAGGGTGGCAGCTACGATTTAATTATTGCAGCAACACTTTTGGTGGCCAGGTCTATACAAACAGACTAAGTACTTTGGGGCTCTGTCACAACAGAGAAAGGTTCACTAACCTTACAAAAGCCGGATACAGCAGGAGCGAGGATGATGCTAGTTTCTCCCTTCCACCCTTCACGGTACCACCTGAGAGTAGATAACCACACACTCAACAGATGGGACCTTAACAGGGGAAGGGAAATAAAGGGAGAAATAAACCAAAACACTGTGGCAGCCAGAAATCATCTACAGCTAGGTTGGTAGGATTTATACGCTTCCTCCTATGGTTTCTATCTGGAACTGTAAAGGGGAAACACAAGAAACAAACTTAAGTTCTTATCCCCCCTATGTCTCTTTCTATAAATATATATATATATATATATATATATATATATATATATATATATATATATATATATATATATATATATATATATATATATATATATATATGTATATATATATATATATATATATATATATATATATATATATATATATATATATATATAACCTACTGGCGGTATATATATATTACCTACTGGTGGTCGCCAGTAGGTATATATAGTTAGGATTTTTTTCAATGTTAAATCAATGGTAAATGTTAAATCTCAAAATTCTATTTGGAATAACTTTGGCGCCGGTTGATGAATCTGCCTGAAAATTTCCTCAAAATGGCCTCTTTGAGCTCCGGTCCTTCCCTGAAAGTTTGAGGGAGATTCGTCAAGCGGGAGCCGAGATAAAAGGGGGGGTCCCAAAACGCGTTTTCCCCATGTTAATTTCCATAGGGCGGTCGATTTCACTTTTAGCCCGAACGGCTGAATGGATTTCCACCAAACTTGGCCAAATTGTAGGGACTGGTAGCCCGATGTGCCTTTGTATGTCTCAAGATATGTGCTCCAGTGGATTTTGAGAAATTAACGTTAAAAAAATATATATATATCTATAGCCGCGCTCCGGTACGCGCACGGGTACGTGCACCGGGCGCGCCACGCGACTTGCGCGCAAAAAGCTGATTGGCTTTCAGTTGTCTGTAAACATTCGAAACAGTCAGGAGCGGCCGTCATCTTGTCTGTCGGTAAAATCTAGTCATAAGAGGTGGCAAAAACAAAGGGGGGAATTGACCATAAGGGGGCAGGGTAGACCCCCTGACCCCCTAGGTTTGATATGGGGGCCATTAAAGGTGCTCCGCGGGGTCTCCCCCCAAATTTTTTTTTGCGTTTTTCACGAGGGGAGCGCACGGTACGCGCACCGGTACGCGCACCGGAAGCGCACAAAAGTCAAAAATGAAAAAAAAAAACTATATTTAAACAAAAATATTATCATAATATACAATATAGGGATTTTTTTGAATAGGGATTTCTGAAAATTCTATGTTGAATAACTTTGGCGTTTTTCAGGAAAATGGCACATTTTGTTTCTGAGCGTCCCCTGAAAGTTTGGGGGGGTTTCGTCAAGCGGGGGCCGAGAAAAAAGGGAAGTCCCAAAACGTGTTTTTAACATTGAGTTTTCCATAGGGCGGTTGGACTCACTTTTAGCTTGAACGGCTGAATGGATTTCTATGAAACTTGGCAAAATTGTAGAGACTGTTTGCCCGATGTGCCTTTGCTAGGTCTCAAGATATGTGCTCCAGTGGATTTTGAGAAATTAACGTTCAAAAAAATATATATATCTGTGACATATATATATATATATATATATATATATATATATATATATATATATATATATATATATATATATATATATATATATATATATATATATATATATATATATATATATATATATATATATATATATATATATATATATATATATGTATATATATATATATATATATAACCTACTGGCGGTATATATATATTACCTACTGGTGGTCGCCAGTAGGTATATATAGTTAGGATTTTTTTCAATGTTAAATCAATGGTAAATGTTAAATCTCAAAATTCTATTTGGAATAACTTTGGCGCCGGTTGATGAATCTGCCTGAAAATTTCCTCAAAATGGCCTCTTTGAGCTCCGGTCCTTCCCTGAAAGTTTGAGGGAGATTCGTCAAGCGGGAGCCGAGATAAAAGGGGGGGTCCCAAAACGCGTTTTCCCCATGTTAATTTCCATAGGGCGGTCGATTTCACTTTTAGCCCGAACGGCTGAATGGATTTCCACCAAACTTGGCAAAATTGTAGGGACTGGTAGCCCGATGTGCCTTTGTATGTCTCAAGATATGTGCTCCAGTGGATTTTGAGAAATTAACGTTAAAAAAAATATATATATCTATAGCCGCGCTCCGGTACGCGCACGGGTACGTGCACCGGGCGCGCCACGCGACTTGCGCGCAAAAAGCTGATTGGCTTTCAGTTGTCCGTAAACATTCGAAACAGTCAGGAGCGGCCGTCATCTTGTCTGTCGGTAAAATCTAGTCATAAGAGGTGGCAAAAACAAAGGGGGGAATTGACCATAAGGGGGCAGGGTAGACCCCCTGGCCCCCTAGGTTTGATATGGGGGCCATTAAAGGTGCTCCGCGGGGTCTCCCCCCAAATTTTTTTTTGCGTTTTTCACGAGGGGAGCGCACGGTACGCGCACCGGTACGCGCACCGGAAGCGCACAAAAGTCAAAAATGAAAAAAAAAAAACTATATTTAAACAAAAATATTATCATAATATACAATATAGGGATTTTTTTGAATAGGGATTTCTGAAAATTCTATGTTGAATAACTTTTGCGTTTTTCAGGAAAATGGCACATTTTGTTTCTGAGCGTCCCCTGAAAGTTTGGGGGGGTTTCGTCAAGCGGGGGCCGAGAAAAAAGGGAAGTCCCAAAACGTGTTTTTAACATTGAGTTTTCCATAGGGCGGTTGGACTCACTTTTAGCTTGAACGGCTGAATGGATTTCTATGAAACTTGGCAAAATTGTAGAGACTGTTTGCCCGATGTGCCTTTGCTAGGTCTCAAGATATGTGCTCCAGTGGATTTTGAGAAATTAACGTTCAAAAAAATATATATATCTGTGACAGCGTCCCAGTTAGCGCCCCGGTTCGCGTACCAGACGCGTAACGGAACTTCGCGAGGAGAAGCGGATTGGCTCTCTGGTTACTGTCAATATTCTAAACAGTCCGGAGCGGCCGCCATCTTGTTTCTCGGTAGGATCGAGAGACAAGAGGTGGAAATAAAGGAACAGGGAAATGAATGAAAGGGGGCAAGGTAGACCCCTCCTGACCCCCTAGGATTGATGTGGGGGCAATTAAAGGGCCCCGCTGGGCAAAAAAATAAAATAATTTTTATTTCGATTTTTCGCGGTGGAAGCGCTACCCGGTACGCGAACCAGGTAGCTCACCGGTAGCGTAACGGGAGTCCGCCATCTTGTGTTTCGGACGTATTTAGTCACAAGATGGAGGATAAACAATGTTGGGAATGGGTATAAGGGGGCACGGGAGACATATCCTGACCTCCTAGGTTTTCTGAGGGTGGCTGAGGAGGCCCATATATGCGGAAAAAAAACAACCTTTTTTTTCAAATTTTCTCACGGTTAGCGCCCGGTCCGCGCACCGGGTAGCGTTCCGGAAAGCGTAACAAGGGGAAAACCAAGGGAAATAGTAAAATAATATTTTATAGTGCTTTGAGGTAGGGTAGCTCAGAATAGAGCTGTTGTGTTGTGTGGGTGATGTAAGTACCAACATGTAGGTACCAATGAAGAGTCTAAAATTCAATGTACACCGTCTCCTCTGTAGATATTTTGTATGTTCTAATATGGGTTATTTAAATGTAAATGTGTGGAAAAGCACTTCATGCTTTAAAGCAATTGTATTTTTGAACTGATTGTTCTTTCCACTTAGTCCTCCTCTTTGGTTTTTTTTCCCCACACTCTTCTTCAGCATGATAGTTGATAAATTCGCTCCCTCAAAAAATGTATATACATAAAAAAATTATATTAAATACATATACAATATATTTTTCCTTTAAAAGAAGAATACATTTTACAGCTTTTGATATTTGCTATTAAAAAACCATTGAAATTCACTGAAAAAACCATAGGTTATAGACCATATATAGTTAGGAATTAGCATTTACAAAACCTTGAAAATTCACTGAAAAAAACCATAGGTTATAGACCATATATAGTTAGGAATTAGCATTTACAAAACCTTATTTTACTCACACAAAACCCTTGAAATTCGTATATATAGTTAGTTGCACTAACTATATATCGCGCACCCGCAATCCACTGCTGATCATGTCACATATTACATCATTCATGACATGGTCAGTGACATCACTGATGACATCTCAAATGACATCACTGATGACATCACTGATGACATCACTGATGACATCTCGTTTGACATTACTGATCACATCACTGATGACATCATTCATGTGATGATACGATGAACCTCTTCAGACTCTAATATAACCTTAGATACACTCAGTGTAAACAGAAACTCACAGACTGTCACTCATCCATGGAGTTACTCACACACCTAGTCAGTCATGCAAAGAATCAATCACACCTCCATTTCCTCAACTATACAGTTATACACACCTTACTTATTCAAACATATACTAACACATATTTACTCTCTTATACAATCCCTGATACAAGTTCACAATGATCCATACAGCCATTCACACATTCGCTGGCTCTTATGCACAGTTATTTATATATGTCAACTCTCACATGTACTGTGTTTTACATTTGTACTTACTTTGACATGTAGCACTGAGATATCCATTCACTCACCAATACACTCATGCACACAGTCAACCGCCCATACAGCGGTTTCCACATGCACTTTTGAACCCATACATCTAGTGAATCAACTGTTCACACATCTATGCACAGAGTCATACACCTCCCAGCCACCCACACACACACTCAGTCTCCCATACAAATACTTGGGCAACCAATCAATAACTTATATAGTTACTCATATAGCTACTGATCAACACATGCAGCAGTTTACAGAACAACAGACATAATGATGCACAAATTAAGACAGTTTAGTCACTAACCCATGCACTCAGTGAGACACATTTAATCACTCACTCATACAGTCAGTCATGCACCTACTAAATCCTTCATCCAGACACTTATACATCCACTCATTCTTCAATATGTAAGACATATTTTAACTTTACAGAAACATACAGTCACTGGATGCTGTCATCAGTGATGTCATCAGTGATGTCACTGACCATGTCATGAATGATGTAATATGTGACCTGATCAGCAGTGGATTGCGGGTGCGCGATATATAGTTAGTGCAATTAACTATATATTTATTTATAATTATTTATAATTACATTTGTTAAGCGCGCAGCTACCCGGAGGTTTCCCGGCGCTAAGGCAAACTGAACTGTATAGAGGGTGGGGAGGGACAACAGAACAGAAGTCTAGGTGTTGAAAAGCCAAGTTTTAATTCCTTTACGGAATGTCAAAAAGCACAACTCAGAACGCAAAGATTGGGGTAGGGAGTTCCATAAGGAGGGTGCCAGCAGGGAAAACGAGCGTCCTCCCATTTTGGCTCTGTTGACGCGAGGAGTCCTGCACTTGTTCTGAGTGGACGACCTAAGTGTGCGAGGGGGAATGTATTGCTGCACCAGAGCAGAAAGATAGTGAGGGGCTCTTCCAGTCATGATCTTGTGCATGTAGCAAAGAGCTTTGAATTTAATTCTGCTCTCGATTCGGAACCAATGCAATTTACGCATATGCTGTGTGACCGAGGATCTAGCAGGCAGGTGACAGATAAGGCGCACTGCCATGTTCTGAACCACCTGGTACTTCCTGGTTACCTCCTTGCTTGCACCCAGGAGTAGGATGTTCCCATAGTCCAGGCGAGAGGTGACAAGAGCCTGGACTACGGTCCTCAGGGTATCAGCAGGCAGCATCCACGTGATTTTCCTCAGCCACCTGATGATGGTGGTACAGGTGGCAGAGACATTCACCACGTGTTGTTTGAAGGATAGTTGCTTATCGAGGAGAACCCCAAGATTGCGAGCTGACCCGGTTGGAATAGGTAGGGGGCCCATCTCCGGTGGCCAATGTTGCGGGCCCCAAAGCGAGGTGTCTGAGCCAAACAGGAGCAGTTCTGTTTTGTCCCCGTTTAATTTTAATTTGTGTTTCAGCATCCAATCAGATATTTGTTTCAGCCCGGATTGAAGAGAAGAGGAGGGAAGGTTTTTATTGGTAGAAAGTGAGTAGATGACTTGAGTGTCATCAGCATAGGAATAAATTGTGAGACCGGCCTGTTCCGCCAAAAAAGCAAGAGGTCTCACATAAAGGTTAAAGAAAAGGGGGCTAAGGATAGACCCTTGGGGAACACCGTGAGTGAAAGGGAGAATGGACAAGACAGAAGAGGAAGAGAAGACTTGGAACGTGCGGTCTGAAAGAAAGCTAGCAATCCAGGCCAGGGCGGAGCCACCGACACCAACAGCCTTCAGGGAGGACAACAAGATGGAATGGGAGACGGTGTCAAATGCGGCACTCAAGTCAAGCAAGATGAGTGCCACAGTCTCCCCATTGTCCACCTGACGTCTGATGGTCTCCGACACACCAAGGAGCGTGGTTTCCGTGGAGAAGCCAGCCCTGAAACCGGATTGAGAACCATGAGGAAGATTAGAAGTTTCAACATAGGAATTGAGCAGGGAAATAACGTGTTTCTCCAAGATCTTGGAGAAACATGAAAGCAAAGAAATAGGGCGGAAGTTAGAAGGATTGTTGGGATCTGCGTTAGCCTTTTTTAGTAATGGGACCACCATTGCGTGCTTCCATTCGTTTGGAACAATCGCTTCTGTTAGTGAAGCATTTAAGACATCCAAAATAATGTGGAGTAGGGCTGGGTCCAAGGAATTCAGAATTTGAGGGGGCATTGGGTCAAGGGGGGAACCAGATGTGATGTCTTGGAGATACTTTTTTAGGAGCGGGGGGAATAGGATCCCAAGCGTGGAGTGGGGGAGTAGTTGGGGTGGAGCAGGGGCTGGAATCTGGGGGGGAGTGGCATACAACTTGATCAGAGGAAGTGGAATCAGCGGGAGTTGAATTAAAAATATCATAAATCCTCTCAATTTTCTCGCGAAAGAAGTTGGCTAAAGCATTACACTGGGCAGTGTCCAGACAGGGGTCCTTGGGTACAGAGGACGCACCTGACAGCTCTTTGACTATTTTAAACAGGGCTTTGGGTCTATTTTGAGCCGTAAGTATAGTGCTGTTAGCAAAATTGGCTCTGGCGATGTCACAAGCCGAGTGGTAGGCTTTAAGGGCAGACTTATATTTAGCTTTGTGTTCTGGGTTGTAATTGGAACGCCATATGCGTTCCAGTTTTTTACAGTTGGATTTTTCTTGGCGGAGGGAGTCATTAAACCAAGGTGCCGGTGGATGATGGACTTGTGATTTATTTTTTTGAGTAGGGAAACAGGAGTCCCCTACTCAATATATAATATATACGAATTTCAAGGGTTTTGTGTGAGTAAAATAAGGTTTTGTAAATGCTAATTCCTAACTATATATGGTCTATAACCTATGTTTTTTTCAGTGAATATATATATATATATATATATATATTCAATGTGTGTACTCACTTTGTGTACTGCCACTATTATCCAAGAATAAAAAGACACCAAAAAGGAAAAAATAAAGAAATGAAAAGAAAGCAAGTCCTTCCTTGTTCCGTAATGCCTGAAACAGTTCTGGAACAGCAAAGTCACCAATTATCAAAAGGTAGTAAGACCTTTACTTATCTGACCACTGTATTTCTTTGTGACTTCCTGGTGTCTGTATTTAAGGCTGCATGGAGGCGCAATCTGAGCCTCTCAACGGCTTCACGAAAGAGAGTAAAAAACCAATGTGACTTGTGATTTATTTTTTTGAGTAGGGAGACAGGAGTCCCCTACTCAATATATAATATATACGAATTTCAAGGGTTTTGTGTGAGTAAAATAAGGTTTTGTAAATGCTAATTCCTAACTATATATGGTCTATAACCTATGTTTTTTCAGTGAATATATATATATATATATATATATATATATATATATATATATATATATATATATATATTCAATGTGTGTACTCACTTTGTGTACTGCCACTATTATCCAAGAATAAAAAGACACCAAAAAGGAAAAAATAAAGAAATGAAAAGAAAGCAAGTCCTTCCTTGTTCCGTAATGCCTGAAACAGTTCTGGAACAGCAAAGTCACCAACTATCAAAAGGTAGTAAGACCTTTACTTATCTGACCACTGTATTTCTTTGTGACTTCCTGGTGTCTGTATTTAAGGCTGCATGGAGGCGCAATCTGAGCCTCTCAACGGCTTCACGAAAGAGAGTAAAAAAACAATGTGACAAAAACCCCCTCAAATAGACTGTCCCAAACTTGCCGCTAGTTCCTTCACCAACAGATTCCAAAAAGAAGGGTAATAATCAATCAGGGGGAGACGCTCGCATAGTTCACCGAATAGAGGCTCTCATCTTCCTTTACGGTGATAACGTTTCTGGCAACGTAAATCTCCAACGCCTCACTCACAACTGCAGGTTATGTTGGGGCCCCAACAAGCACAGGAAACAAAACGAATGTTTAGTTAAGGAACCGAATTTCATAAAAAATAACGTCCGTCGTTGCCAGCACTACATTCACTTGCTGCGGTACACGCATTCCAGCAACTCGGATCCCCGGCTGCCGGAATAAAGTGTAAAGGTCGTGGACGCGCTGGAGCGCGTTTTCTTTCCACGAATAGGTTTCCTCGTGCCTCCGAACTCCAAAACAATTCTTGAGGTCCAGGCATACAACAAAAGCCGTAGCGATTTCCACCATTGATTCAGGTGACAAGCACCAGTTAGGTGTAGGGGAGGAGACTATAAGAAAAACCAGTGATAGGTAGGAGGAAGGAAAGAGAGAACAGCCTACAACTAGGTGTTCTTGGAGATGTAGTGCCTCCACTAACCTGTCTGCCTAACCCTTTTAAGCGATGGAATCATGACAGAACCCCCCCCTCCCCCCACTAAGGCCAACGCCTCGGCGGACCACCATGCTTAGAAGGGTAGGATGCGTGAAAACGCCGCAAGAGCCCAGGACAATGCAAATTACACCTTGGCTCCCACGAGCGTTCCTCGGGACCATACCCTTTCCAATCAATCAGATAGTACACACGACCCCCCATACGTTTGGAGTCAAGCACAGCCCTGACTTCATATTCATCCTCCCCTTCCACTACTATTGCTCTGGGAAGTTCAAATACCCTGGTTCCATGAAGATACGGTTTCAGCAAAGAAACATGGAACATGGTGTATGGGCCAGGCATTCAGGAGTTCCAATCTCATGGCCACAGGTTTGACCACCCCAAGGATGGAATAGGGCCCTACATACTTTGGTTGTAATCTGGTGTTGCCCTTAAACTTCAGATGTTTGGTGCTCAACCACACCTTATCCCCCAACGTTGTATATCGGCTCAGGAGTTCTTTTCCTGTCTGCATACAATTTGTCTCTTTTTCTGGCTGCCTCCAAATGCTCTTTGGTCTCATTAATTACTGCTCTGAGGTGTAGGTGATGTTCCTGAATAGTGGGATGATTGGATAATCCAGGTTGTTCAAAAGGAAGCATATTAGGATTATACCCCAATTGACAAAAAAAGGAGAACATCCTAACGATGAATGAGTTGCGCTGTTGTAGGCAAACTCAGCTGTCCACAACAACGTCCTCCATTCCTCGTCCTGCTCCAAAGTAAAACACCGCAAGTATTGTTCCAGAGTTTGATTGAGCCTTTCCGTTTTACCGTCTGTCTGTGGATGGTAACTCGATGACAGACGGGCATCAATCCTCATTATATCACATAAAGCCTTCCAAAATCTAGAGGTGAATTGGGAACCCCTATCTGTAATGAGGACAGATGGAATACCAAGCAACCTTACGATATGTTGTAAGACTATAGTAGCCAATTCACCAGATGTAGGCAGTTTAGTTAGCGCTATAAAGTGACCCATTTTGGTTAGGTTGTCAACAACCACAAGAATAGTGTTGTTACCGAAACTGAGAGGCATTTCAACAATGAGGTCCATAGACACTGTGTGCAATGGTAGCGGAGGTGTTGATAAGGGCCGCAATAAACCACTGCTTCTTTGATGTTGGGTTTTAGCCTGTGAGCAGATAGGACATTCTGCAACATAGTCTTCTGTGTCTTTACGTATGGATTCCCACCAGAAATAACGGGATATCGCCTGCATTGTTTTGGCTTTACCCATATGACCACTGAAGGCTGAATATTGGGTCCATTGCAGAGCTTGCCTTTGGAGAGCAACATCGGGTAAATACAGCTGATTTCCCTGAAACAGCATATGGTCCTTCATTGTTCGTAACACAGGGTCCTGTGCAATCCAAGACTTGTTATCTAAGGCCTTTATTATTTCCTTCACCAGTTCCAAGAAGTCTGCTGAACGTGTTATAGCCATGATGTTTGACGGAAAATATGTTTCCGAGAGAATATTAGGTGGTTCGTCCATCATAGGGGGGTCAGGCACAGGCAAGAGCATTGGCCTAGATAGAGCATCCGCTTTACCGTTTTGAGGCCCAGGACGATACTTGATGACAAAATCAAAGTCCGAAAAGAACAAAGACCACAGTAACTGTCTAGGTGTTAGAGCTTTTGCACTCTTCAAGAACAGTAGATTACGATGGTCCGTGAAAATCTCCATGGTATGTCTGGCCCCCATCAGATGATGTCTCCATTCCTCGCATGCCCTCATAATCGCCAACAGTTCCTTGTCAGTAATGCTGTAGTTGGTCTCACAGGCTGTAAGCTTCCGAGCAAAGAATGCAACAGGATGCAACTGCCCGGTGTCTGCATGTCTCTATTACAGAATGCCGCTAACAGCATAGTAAGAGGCGTCTGTTTCCATGACAAAAGGCTGCTCTGCGTCACGATGTCTTAGAATAGGTGCAGTGATGAAGCAATTCTTCAATGTATGGAATGCTTGTTCAGCGGAATCAGACCACTTGAATACGGCTCCTTTCTTCAATAAATACTTCAGAGGTTGTATAATCCGAGAGAAATCCCGGATAAACCGTCTATAGAAATTCGCAAAGCCCAGGAAACTCTGCAATGCCTTCACAGAAGATGGTGACTTCCACTGGATGATAGCTTGTATTTTCTTTTCATCCATACACAATCCATTTGGCCCTATAACATAGCCCAAGAATTCCACTTTTGTCACGTGGAAGAAACATTTTTCTAATTTGTCATACAAAGCATGTTTCTTCAAGCGTTCCAACACCTCCGTTACATGTTGGACGTGTTCTTTCTCTGTGGCCGAATATATTAAAATATTGTCAATGTATAGGATACATGAAACCACCAACAGACCATGTAGTACCTCATTCATAAAAAACTGGAATGCGGCGTGGGCGTTGCACAGGCCGAATAGCATTACTTGGTATTCGTAGAGGCCAAATTTTTGCGGAAAACGGTCGTCCACTCGTCCCCCCACCGCACTCTCACCAAATTATAGGCTCCGCGAAGATCAAGTTTGGTATATTCCTGTGCGTGTTTCAACTGATCCAGCAGCACGGGAATGAGAGGTAAGGGGTACCGATTCTTCTTTGTAACCTTGTTGATGGCTCTATAATCGATACACACCCTCAAACCCCCTTCCCGTTTCGGGATAAAGAAGAGGGGCGAAGAGGCAGGGGATGTAGATGGACGAATAAACCCTGTCTCCAATAGCTTCTCCAGGTACTGATGCAGATATGTGGTCTCAGCCTCCGTAAGGGCGTATATCCGGCTACACGGGATACTTGCCCCAGGTTCCTACTCTATGACACAATCATAATCCCTATGGGGTGGTAGCTTGTTGGCTTCTTTTTCGCTAAACACCTCATGGTATTGTGAATAGGCCTCCGGTAAGGTGGTAAGCAGGCAGACCTTCAACTCCTCACCTCCACTATCCAATAAGGCTGCAGGTTTTTCATTCACAGCCGGCACCTGTACAGCCTCCCACGTACAATATTCTGCACAATAACCAGATCCAAGAGTTACAGTGCGCGCAGCCCACTGGACAACAGGGTCATGTTGTGTTAGCCAGGGCATACCCAAGATTAATTTAAATTGTGGAGCATTTATTAGATCAAACTGTATATGCTCATAATGATCTCGTCCAACTTGCATCATAAGAACCCTAGTATGAAAACGCACAGGGCCTGATGTTAACTCGGAACGATCAACAGCCTTCACCGGCTCCGGGTTGTCTTTAGGTATGCATGGCACTCTCAATCCCTGTGCATACCGTAGGTCAATAAAGTTCCCCGTAGCACCAGAGTCCAATAATGCATGCACCATCACAGGTTGCACTCCAGGCCACTCAAGCATGACACACACGTTCATATGAGGCACGGAACGTTGCATGGTGTTTGCTATAGCGTGTAAGACCTCCTAATCTTCTGTACTCAAACAAGGGGTCTCTATCTTGTCTGAGCCAATGTCGTTTCCCGACTCACTAGAAGGGTAATCCACCGCAGGTATTGTTTTAACACTCTAGTCTTCTTTGTAGAAAATCTTTGTTTTGGACTTGCAATCCTTAATGAAGTGTTCTGCCTTTCCGCAATACATACACAATTTCTGATTGTGTCTTCTATTCCTCTCTTCTGTACTCAAGGGTCCCCTCACACCTCCTATCTGCATAGGTTCGACAGTGTCATTGTCAGAGGCTCCATCTCCATGCCCCTTTGGTCTAGGAAAGGGATACCGTGCTTCATACTTCTGTTTATCACCCTTACGCTCCAACAACCTGTGGTCCAATTGCACGGTCAAATCAATTAACTCCTCACAGGTAGTTGGCATATGTACTACCTGAGCCAGGACGTCCTTTAACTCTCCTCTTAAGCCTTGATAATATAAAGAGCTTCTTTTTCCTGCCGGCCAATCAGTTTCAATAACAAGACGGTTAAAGTTAGTGATATATGTCAGGAGATCTTGTGATCCTTGTTTAAGGGTAATAAGCTCTTTGTCTAAAGACAACATATGCGCCTTGCGATCGAATTGCTTACGCATTTCGCCGCAAAAGTCCACAAAATTATTTAACACTGGATCATTCCTTTCAATAAGGGGAAAAGACCAGCTCACAGCATTTCCCCCTAAATAAGACATCATGAAAGCTGGCTTAGCTTTATTGTCATGAAAAACAGTGGGTTTACACATAAAATGTAATGTACACTGACCCAAAAACTTACTAAATTTCCTAGGATCCCCTAGGAATCTCTCTGGTTGGGCTAGCGGTAACTGAACTGGCTGAATGACCTGAATAGTAGAGGGAACTATCCCTGCCGCTTGTGTAGGGGAACCCCGTTGCACAGGTGGAGGTAAAGTGTAATCTCTAATGTAACTAGCCCCTCTGGAACTGGTAGGAACCGACCGAACAACCCCGGCTACCTCCCTACGTAATGTTCCCATCTCATCTCTCATTTGTTGGTTCTCTCCCCTAAAGGCTTCAACTTCCATTCTTAACGCCGTCATTGTTTCTAAAACTGAAGTTAATACTGTGGTAGTATCCATCGCTCGGGCCGTATATTATCCGTGGGCTTGTCACTCTGTCACAACAGAGAAAGGTTCACTAACCTTACAAAAGCCGGATTGGCAGGTTCAGGGGAATGAGGCGTTATTTTGAGCATGCTTTATACCACATCAACCGATTTTCCTGAACAAAACATAGGGGCATATTCATAACAGATTGTCAGAGAGTGATATTATGCCACAATTAGTAGGAACCCGGTCAGACATTCTGAAAATGTAGGGATGCACTGTATTTACAATAATATGGCTCACCACTATGTTTCCCCTAATGCTGGCACTAAATGTAGCTGCCTAGTACCAATGCGCAGACACCCTTGCAGCATATCACGTTCTGGTGGCAATAACTCCTTGCAAATATGCCCCATCGTGTCTTGGCCGGGTTAAGATAAATTATTTAAATACACCAAGCATTCCCACATTTGAGCTGGCAACGGTTCACAAATTATGAGGAGGACACATTAGACACTATGCTTCGCAACAGATCGCAAAATTCATCAAGGACCAATCGGGGGGGATGGTAAGTGGGAGTGGGGCAGTTAGATATTAACGGATGTCAGGCACCTTTCCTAGGTGACACCAAAGGGTTTAAAATCAGCAGGTCGAGCCTATGTTATGTGAAGACATAACACTTAGGGGCGGTAGCAACTGAAAGTGTTGGGAAGTTGTGCCTTGTTTGGCTAAAAAACTCAACATTGTCCCAGGTGAAACAGTACTTGTCCCTTCTTTAGAATTACATTGGACCACTTTTTAGTAGGTCCTTGAAAATTACATCAAAAGTGCAATATACAACGAAGTGTGGAAGGTTTCTCATTAGGAGACTGCTGAGTGACTGCAAGAAAGTAACAGTGCTAATTCAGAAAAGGCACTAGCTGTAGTCGATAATGTTATGGCTGCCTTGTCCACTATGATTACTCTCTAGGTAACATTGTGTCATCTGCGATATACATCATACAGAGTGGCATGTCATCCTTATAACATGGGCAGTCACAGCTTAGATTGATTATATTTCTGAGCTAGACTCTTCAGACACTTGCACTGGTCACATTCCGTGTTACACCTTACTGCCACTAGCCTGTTTTTACCATATAATCTCACAAAACAGCAAACCATCATGCCAAGAATAGACGAGACATACGCTACGTTACATATTGAGTAGTTGAAGAAATCACCACTCACTGTTGCTTAAACACCTTCTGCGGATTGGATAATCCATGGGTTCATTTCTCTGCCAATTTCGAGATTTCACTTCCAATACTGTTTACAACACCATCAGGTAGGCAGATATGAAGCGGTAGGAGAAAGATACGTGCACAAATCATGGATCTTACCTTTTAGATACCATTGTAGGAATTGTTTTTCTTAGAGGGACAGACTGCGAGAGCACTCTAGGGTATTTCTTAGTTCGTATGGAGGTTTTGCGTCATGGTGCATGTAATGCATCCATGGCAAATGTATCCTACTATCTGAAGGGTTCAACAGCTGCTGTGATCTATCCAACTTTCTGATTGCTCTGGAATGAGAGTTATTTGATGGTGAACAATGAAGGTTCCTGTGACAAGAGACTGGGAAACGCCTATCTGGTGACGGTTTCTGCAGTTGTGACTTATTGTACTCAAGTACTGTTTCCACTTGCCTGCACAGCTAGGGAAGCAAAGCTTTGGCCTTCGATAAAGCTTTCAAATGTGTATTTTGATGTGTTTTGTAGACTGAAAGCCTCATTGTTCCAGAAGGAGGTGGCTTTAACATCTGCAAAGGAGACGTTTGGTCTTCAAGTTGCAAGGTCTTCTTCTGAGGTACAGTCGCTATTCCACACTAATTTTCCACTACATTTTGGGGAACTTGTGCACTGCATTTGTAACATATCTAGTACTGCAAGAGTGACACACGTTTTTAAGACAATTGACGCTTGGTTGGTTAGTACCTTCCAGACAGTTTTTAGAGTTATTCCATCATTCATACACTCCATGCTTGGAAGTGTTTTTGGAGGTTTTCCGCTGGTCGTTTTCCTGATTGTCGGAACTGTGCTATTACTTTTTCTGCTCCAAATGGATGTCCCCTCACATGGCCAAATGGAACTGGCACTTCTACATGTGCTCCAGTTTCATGAAATTTAAATGCTGCCGGACACGGCAGCAAACACTGTGCACTGTGCAATGAAATTGTCCAACGGGACCCTATTCAAAATAATCAACCAGTTATCCACATCAAATAGCAGTTCAAACAAGTGCATGGAAAATTGCATATAAATTTATGTATGTAAGATATGTGGTTTCAAACAAACATAACAGATATCATCATTTATAATAAAAACATAATGAGTTTTAAATTAAACAAAAAATATATGCTCATTACTTCATGAACATTGGAAATGAACAATTCTGTAATACACTCTAATATTTAATGAATTCTTAAAACAGCGCGAGGCATTTTGGGACAAAGCTGTCCCTTCCTCAGGGGAAATCTGTAAAAAGAAAGACACATCTTATCTAGTATGAACAACATCCTGGGCAGACCACCAGGAAATGGTGCCATAACATTTAGAAAGTAAAGAGAATGCATGATTCAGTGTTTTGGCACACTCTGGCTTTAGGAACTAAATGAACAATGGTTCCTGTGCTTTCCTCTAGACATACACCATGCATGGTAAGAGGATGTCCCACTTATTTCACAAGGCATCAAGGATGCCTCTAATCATGCCTTTCACAGTATTATAGAATCTCTCAACAAGCCCAATTGGTATATGTGGATGGTACGGGGTGCAGTAATTGTAAGTTACTTCACACTCCTTCCACATGGACTGCATATATAATGACATGAAGTATGTGCCCCTGTCAGACAAAAATTCCTTGGGCAAATCCACTCAGGTAACAATCCCCATTAGGACGTTTGCCACTGCAGGTACAGTCACGGTTCTCAGAGGGATTGCCTCTGGATACCTAGTGGCATGATCCACCATAACAAAGATAAACCTGTTGCTTGAAGTAGTCTGGAGAGCCATAGGTCCTACAATGTCCAATGCCCACCCTCTCAAAGGTTTTGCCAATGATAGACAGTGGGTTAAGGGGGGCTTTAAGCATCTGTTGTGTCTTCCCACTAATATCAATCAAAGTAGGGAGGAGGGATTTGATTGTCCATTCAATTCCCCCTGGCAATATATATAATCAATAGAGAATGGACACTTGTAACCACGTTACAAATAGATTTTATGGATCACCCTCATAAACGCTATGTTGCTTTTGCGGTTTATATTGTTTTTCCGCCCCACATATGCGTTATGGCATTATCATTGGGTGTTCCAAGTTTGTGCTATATGCCAGCCTGAAGCCTGAGGCAATGTGTGGTGTAGCGTGGTAGTGTGCAGACTAAAGAGGGGGACCCCCAAAAAGTGAAAGAAGTGGGAAAAGTATATTCACTTAAAACAAAATCGCACCTGATTTGGACTTTAAATTATCAGGTGTGAATTATTGTAGTTAAAAAACAAGGGGTATAATGGAAGATCATGTTAATGAATCTCTTTATATCACTTTAGAAAAGGTCGACATGTTTCTGTCCCATCTTGCCCAGCAGGGTCGGAGGGACATTCGTCAGGACAAACACACAGAATTAAAAATATATGCACAGAATTTGTGTGGTATATAGTGATTTATTAATCACTCTGTATCCAAATAGGCGTATTGTACCTGTAATGAAAGGAAACATAAGGAAGTATGGGGGTACAATATAGCACTCATCAGATATGCTCATTTAGCTCTCATCAAATATAATTAATTGGAGGTATATGATAAAAAAAGCCTTATTATTGCATTAATGCGGATTGTAAAAGATCGTACTAGGGAAAAACACTCATGTTGTATTGGAACGGAGGCGGCATTCAGACACGACTCGATTTTTTACGATTGAAAAAATGAGAGCATTACCGTATTGTCAAATTATAACACACTTATCTATAACTATAATTGTTTTAAAATTAGAATTAAATAAGCTGTTTAGATCACTAAATAGACAATGTTGTGGCTACTGATGTTTAGCTGCATCATGTGAGATGTGAAGAGACCTTTTGTAATTGTTTTAATCAGGGTTGAATTATCTGGCTAAATCATTGAGGCATTGCCGTGGTGGTTACTGAAGTTAAGCTGCATCGTTGAGAGTGTTCAAGAATTGTGATACCCTGAATAAACGTTTGGTTACCTGAAATGGAATATAACCACATTTTCACAGGAGTGCAGGATTTTCTCGTCCTGAGCTAAAACAGAAGAAATGTATAAAGCGGGTTTCAACTTTACCGTGTTATTCCCGGAGTATCTGAGTCCAAAGTTAGCAACCTTTAGTCTCACCCGCACTTTGGGACTGCTCCGTCTCTGGTGCTGGCTCTACTCCCGATTACGGGGATTAGTTGCCGGCTTGTTTTTAAAAACGTGTTGTTCTGTGTTTGGAAGTCAAAAGAGGACTACGGTGACTAATAAGGTTTTGAATTTACAATTCGATTTAAAGTATATGAAGCCAACAGGTGTTCATACATATTTTATAGTAGAAAACCTAATCACGAGATATTTATACACAGTTTAATTCCAAAAATGAAAATTTGTGAAATGTTATCAATTTTTGAAGTAAAGTCATTTATCTGTTCAGATACTTAAATTGCCATTAAGATACATAAGGTTATTAGTATTACTTAGTTAGGCTCTTGTATCTCAAGAATGGTTTTGTAGACCACATCGATATCAGTGTTTCCAGTGAATAGAGCTAAAAAGAGGACTAGGATTTTGATAATTCCGGCTTATCGATGTGCTTTTCATAATAGAAACATTATATAGTGATATTTCAAAAACAATAATCTGTCAAGCAGGCGACATTTTTTTATAAATTATGTCATTGATGCCTGAGATGTTTACTTTTCGGTTTGACAAAATTCTGTTATAATTGTTGTCTGGTGGTAATGAAGATCTAAATCTATCAGCCTTGAAGTTTAGTACTCAACAATGTCTGTTATGAACAATAAGGACAAGTGTCTTTGATGTCTTATTTGTTCATAGGTCGTGTCGTGTTACATGAGCTGTAGGTGCATGATATTGGGATCTGTTTTACAGACTCATGGCTGTTAGATTGGTATTCATTTATTTCAGGCGACTCTTCTGTTTAGGCAAAATGATGCCAAGGTATATTGTCATTGAGTCCATTCTGATGTGTTTTCAATCTGTTGACCCCCCTTTGCTCCTTTTCAAATAATATTTTTTCTGCGTTAGATGATTTATCATGGAGCATTTCTAAGACTGTCCATCTTAATTCTTCTGGTTTGTGGCCAAGTTCAATGAAATGAGAACACAATTTTGTCGTGTTTTTCTTTAGTTTGATGTTACTCTTGTGTTCTCCAACCCTTGTTTTTACTTTTCTGCATGTCATGCCAATGTATTCCCACTAGCCTGCCAGGGGAAATTTCCCGAGCCAGCCCCAGTAGGAAGGCCCTGTCACATCGGGAGACCACCGACCACCGACCGGCGCCCTTGTTGTCTCCTACACAGAAACCTTAGGTTCACTGTAAAGGAGGTTGTCCTCCCAGTAAATGTAGTGACTACAAGACGCATCACCTGCTGCTTGAGCTTCAGCCTGATGCCCTCAAGGGTAGGACATTCCCTCTCTGCCCAACAGGACTGCTCCTTGGTGTGTACACCTTCTACATGCCATCCAGCAATAACCGGCAGGTTAACAAGGGGAAAATGTCCTCCTCAGTGGGATTCAGGATGGCCACCACAGGTGCCCTATCCACCTCACTGGTACATTCAGGGTCTTGTTTCCCACAACCCCAGCCTGCCCCTTTTTATCAGCTGGTGGGGCTATTATTCTAAGCGCCAGGCCTTTTTTACTCCCATCCTGGGCAACCATGGACCTTGTTGTAGCACAGATCCAATCCTTCCAGGTAGTGTGCTCACTGCCTTTACCTAGCAAACAGTCCACATGAATAGAAGGGCTAACTGCACCTTTCAGAAGTCCTGAACCCTCCCTCCCACTCAAATGGAACAAGGGCCACTGGATTGCTATTGTCAGCCACAACAACTTGGTGGAATGCATTGGGGATAACCTGCTCTGGGGAAACCAGCTTACTATAATCCTACTGGTTCCTGTATCCCTCAGAAGCTCCACACCTTGACCATTGATGTTGACCTATTGACTATACTTTGTAATATGTGATGGCACAAGGATCTTAGGAACCATTTGGCTGTCAACCAATGACACAAGGGTAACCAAACTAGATTCCTCCCTCATTACTTGGGACAAACACCTCCCCCAGCAATATACTAGCCACCCCTAGAACTTTCTGCCAGTGGGAAGTGTTGTTCTTTTTGGACACTTGGGATCCCCCTTGTAGTGTCCATACTCGTAGTACTCATAGCACTTAATGGGCTTGGGCTTTTGACATTTTCTAGGCAGTTTTTCTTCTGGTGACCAGTTTGAAAATGAGATCCAGATCCTTTCCCCTATGAGTTGTTTTAGGGGCCTTTAGAGAATGTTGTCTTTTTATCTCCAACCGCTCCTTCATCTGATGAGAACCCTGACAACCCTTGTGGGATTCCCTCCCAGATGCTTTCCTGGACACTCTGGTGCCGACTCAGATGTCTGCCACCACAGCAAGCTTCCTGGGTCAGAAAGCTTACTATCCATCAGGTGTAGGTGCAGCTCTTTAAAACAAATATCAAGCAGTGCTCCTTTAAAATTAAGTTGTACAGCCGTGAATAATCATCTACTTTGCTGCCCCTCACCCAGCCCCTCAGTGCCTTATCAGCAAAGTCTAAGCAATTAACCTAGCTCTGTGTGGATAGTTTGTGGATGGCCCTAAATCACTTCCTATACTTTTCAGGGGTCAGCCCAAATGTATTGGTCAAGGTGGCCTTCATTGCAGTTTAGCATGCCTGGTCCCTCACCTCTAGTGAAATAAGTGTGTCCCTCCCCACTGTGGGCATACACCTCCATAAACTACCAACCCAGAACTCCTCTTCGACCTTGTGCACTTTAGAACCACTTCATAAGCTACAAATCCACGTCATCCCCCAAATCTTTGGGTATTCTGAATCTTGACTCATGTGAAGATACTACAGGTGTGCTGCCATCATTACTGTTGTAGACCCGACTTCCAGGGCTCTTATATCCAGCTCTCTGATGCTCAACTCATGGGAGAGATTCTTTCCTTCCCGAGCTAACTTCCTCTCAGCCAGAGCCTGCTCTTTCTAAAGCTTAGCAAGCACCAGTGTCATCTTTCTTTCCTTCCTCCTGTTTGCCACCTCCTCTGGGGACGGATTCCTGCTCTGAGAACCACCGTTGCATTTGGCAAGTTGCTACCCCCCCCCCACACACACACACACACACACAATAGCAGTTCGAGAGACTCCCTAGGCTCCAAAACGAGATCATACTCTGCCTCAGGAATTTCCTGCTTCTTATCTAGGTCATCATCCCCCTGCGACTTGATCCTCCACCCTGGCCCTTGAGGCCTTATGAGGCTCCACCTTCTTGGTGAGGCCTCTCATTGAGACATGACACTCCTTGCAAAAGATCTCCATCTGCGCCACAGTATAAGACTCTAACTGGGACAGATTAAACTTCACAATTTCAGGTGCAGGTGCTGCTTCTCCGGATAGAGACATAATTTAGAAGAAAAAAATCAAAAGGCCAATTGAGAAGAACTAAAAAAAACTAAAACTGGTCTTAGTACAGAGTTGCAGTGTACATTAGTTACTATGTGGTATTGCACAAACCCAAGTCCTATCCTCCCCGCTGATCACCAATGTTAGAAGTGGGATTCCTGGCTGGCTGAGGCATGCACCCATACCAGGCGGGAACTGTCACTCTAATCAGGGTAAGTAAAGTATATACTAAAAGATAGCCTGTGATCCCCCTCTCTAGCTTCGCAATGAGAAGTCAAGTGTATCGAAAGAGGCAATGTGTAAAGTATGTGTGAAACACACATACATAGCAACACAATGAATACACCTCAAAAAGACTCCAAACAGGTTCAGAGAAATATATCATTATATTATGAATAACAAAAGACCAAAACAACACAAATCCAATGTATAGAAGCTGAGATATTGAATTTCAAAAGAATAAGTGGAAAATAGCACTCAGAAGCAAATGACACTTTAGGGGTTATTAGAGGTCATGCTGGACCGGGGCCAAGTCAAAGTTCGGGCCAACTACAATCCAGCACCAGCCGCTTACAGGACTCACACAAGCCCTATGAAAAAAGTACCTTTGATGGTTTTAACAGCAAGATGCATTGTGAGATGTGCTGATGCGGGTCCCGCAAGTAGAGGATTCACTGGTTTTCTTCAAGCACTGCTGGCGATGCGTTGGTTTAGTAGACAGGTGACAGATATAAGAGGTGCTGAGCGATGCGCCAGGTTTCTCCAAGTCGGAGAGCAGTAGGGCAAAAGACAGAAAAGTAGGTATTCCAGATTATCAGTCCAGATGAGTCCCTTAAGCAGCACAGCAGTTCTTTTGGCAGAGCTTTAGTTACATGTCCAGTAGTGTCTAATGTTAGGGGATCAGAGATCCCGTACTTAAAAGTGTCTTTGATGTGGGGGGACTTCAAAGCAGATCCTTGAAGATAGAGGTCCTCCTTTCAAAATAGCCCTGTATGCCAGGTAACCTATGGGGGGTATATCAGCCCTTTGTGTAAGGACAGGACACTACCTATTCAGTGAAATGTTAGCCCCGTCCTTCCATTCTGCCCAAGCAGGGCCAACAGAATGTAGATTATGTAGGGAGTTTTCAGGGCTAGTTGCCACACCCACAGCCCTTTTCCTTCTTGGCAGCTGCTTGGGCCAATCTTCCAGGCTGCCTTGACTCCACTTTTTGCCAATGTTAGACCTGTCATCCTTAGGGTGGTCTTCCCCCAAACTTTCTGTCTGCTTACCTCCTCCTTTTGTGAATTCTTTTTGTTGGCCTTAGGACGCTGAGCCCTTGACCTCTTCAAACCTATTCTAAAGTGCATGTGCCTCTCCCTTAAACATGGTGAAATTGGTGTATACACAATTGGCATGTTTAATTTACTTGTAAGTCCCTAGTAAAATGGTATACCTTATATCCAGGGCCTGTAAACTAAATGCTACTAGTGGGTTTGCTGCACTGATTGTGCCACCCACACAAGTAGCCTTTCAAAACTGTCTCAGGCCTGCCCTTGCAGGGCCTTTGTGTGCAGTTTACTTCAACTTCGACTTGGAATTTAGAACCCCTTTGCAAGACTTAAAATCTGATTTAATTACACATATGACACCTCTAAGGTAGGCCCAAGGTAGCTAATAGTGAAGGGTGCTTTTGTTCCTCAAATATGAATTAACCTTGAATAGACGAAAAGAGAGGGGTGTTTGGCAAAACAGGAACAAGTTGGTTTATTTAAACACAGGGGCCGAGAGAGTATCACCAGAAGTGCATCTGAAGACAGTCTCTGAGTACAGAAGTTTTGGCCTTACATATATACATTTTGTGGGTACAATAAAACGCTTTGAAATTCTTTGAAAAGCATCATATTTATAAACAACAAGTACAACCATCTGATAAGGGGGACACAGATGGCTCTCTACCTCGGGGGGAGCTAGTGTAGGCCAGTGTATGCATGTCCAGACATCCGGTGTGGTGAGCGTGTGCTCACCCCATGGGGTGTACATGTCATGTCCTGATTGGCTGAGTGTTCTTAACTACATTTGGCACTTAACTTTGTGGTATTTTGGGAAAATGCACCATTGGCCAAAAGCGTTTTATTGGGGCCAATCTCCATGGCCCGTTTGTGGTGTTACTACCTATGTTTGGGATTGATCAGGGTTTTTCCTGGGGGTGCGTTTGTCTTTGGGTGAAGGGTATCCCCACCTATGGTTTGTCAATCAATAGGATTAGGCTTGGGTCGCAGGGGCCTTACTGACCATGTATCTCTGACTCGGAGTTGATAGGGGTATCATCTCAGATGAATTTGAAAGCAATGATATGAGTTAGTAAGTGCATGCTTTGGTGCCCTGGAGGTATTTGAGATCATATTTACTGATATTCTCATTATTATACATACAGTTGTTACATCTTACATCAACATTGCCGTCACTGAGATTTATGTCATTATGTGGGCATGATTTACGGTGTACATCGACATTGGATTTATTAGTATTGTTAGTGCATAGGTTACAGCATACATCGGTATTGAATTTACTGATATTGACATCATTGTGCATGCATAGATTACAACATACATCGATATTGCATTTTTAGGTACTGCCGCTGCTATGCGTGCATACATCAGGGTGCACATTGCTTTCATATTTATCTATCTCAACACTGTGTAAGTAAAAGTTAGGATATGTACTTTTAAGTTTTGCATGTTCTGGTAGTGACAAACACGCAATTTCAAAATTTCACTACTATGACGGCTCCCGCTCTCATAGGTTAACACTGGGAATTCCTTAAAACACATTTAAATTGGTACTTCCTGATCAGAAAGGAGTAGCTGCATCATGTTTCATATCTTTTAAATGGTACTGATAAATCCTCTATACAGGTAAAGTTGAATTCATATTACTACTTTAGAAATGTCACTTTTAGAAAGAACAGGGTGAAGACTGATTTGCATATGGCTCGGTCTGAACTGGGGTGGCAAAATGAGCTGAAGAACAATAATGAATTCAACCAATATCTCATAGTGGCTGGGGGTGAGTGCCTGAAAAGTTTCAGTGTTCTGTCCATCCTCTCCTTGTGTTTGTTTTGTTCACCCTAAGCTTGCAGGGTATGTTCATACGTGGGTCTCTTGCTCACTTTGCCACTGGATTCAAGCTAGCCTGGCTGATGAGGGGTATTAACACAAACCCGGTCCCTGGATGCTTGTTTCTGGTTCAGGAAATATCTGGCTTTGCAGTTAAGCCTGGACTATTCCCATGAGGAACAGGGTCAAGACTGATTTGCATATGGATGTGTCTGAACTGGGGTGGAAAAGTTAGCTAAAGGACGATGATATATTCAACCTTAATCTAATAGTGACTGGGGGTGAGTGTCTGAAAAGTGTCAGCGCTCTGTCCATTCTCTCTTTGTGTTTACTTTTAGAAAGTGGGCATTTCTCTGCTCTTCCTGCTTTATATGCCTTGCTGCCTGTCTCCCATACACGTCTGGGGAGTGTGACAGCTACACTTTGTGCATTCCCTCGAGACAGCCACAAACACGGGAAGGGTGGGTGTGACAAAGAACTCATCTGCATTCTGATAACAGTGTCCTGTTTCCTACACAAACAGCTGATTACACCATACTGGTAGTCTGGAGCCAGGGCTTGGAAGAAAGGTTCTATGTGCACTTCAAAGGCCCTTCGTTAAAGTTACCCCACTTCCCTGCACAAGTGGGTATACGTACTGGGCCTATGACCCTACGAAGACAGTACTCTTCTGGACTTTTGGAGAACTCTGCTAAGAAGCAGTGCTGTGCTCCTGCAAGGACTGTCACTCTTTGATACTGCTGTTCTGGAAGACCTGCTTTTCTGCTCTGATGTAATCACAGGCACAAATATGGTGACAATCACATAGAGATGCTGCAACATGCACCTCCAGACAACAAATGGCATCAGATTTCACGCAAAACATACAGACCAGGTTGCCTTCTACTTGTTCCCTTCTGCCCAGCTTAGGAATAGGACTGGACCCATCTCACTTGAACCCAGAGTGAATCCAAGGTCTTGCTCGCTAACCCTGTGTTCTGAAGTCCCAGGGACATCAGGGACTTCCTACAGCTCTGCAACAGCACCTGGACTCTGTCATCTGTGAGTCCTGTCCTGCCAAGTAGTGCCAATTCAGACTTGGGACCTTGAAAGTGAGCTTCTGCAGCGCCAAATGAACAAAACGGATGCATCGAAGACTTTGTTCCGGTCGGAACTGACATATTGCTCTTCGACATCGCCTCAGTAGCTAATCGACTACATCGCTTTGATGAATTGTGCACCTCAACTACAACGGACAGTGCGGCCCAACAACGACGCATCAATTGCATCATAAATGGGTTCGCTTGACAAAACCTTCATCCACTCGCAGATCAGAACCAAAGCATCACCTCTATTCATGGGCTCAACATTGATGCATTGCCTCTTCTGCTCCTCGCATTGAGTCATTAACGTTGACGCTTTCTCCATCAAGATACTTTTTCAGCAGGATCCTGCATGAGTTCTCTAGCCAGCCTGACCACCATCATGATCGGCCTGAACTTTTGATTTACCCTGTTCTAGCGCAACCAGTTTGCCGCTAAAAGACTCTAAGCACTATATGTGGTTTTAATCTTTAAAAATTCATAACTCTGGTTCTACTTATTAGATTTAAGTTGTGTTTGTCTTGGTTTTCTCATAAAAATATAACCTATTTTTGAAATATGTTTTTGGTGTTTTCATTGTGTTACTGTGTGTGTATGTGTTTGGGTGTGTGTGTGTTTCACAAATACTTTACACATTGCCTCTTAAGACACGCTTGACTGTTCTTTGCAAGCTACCATTTAATGAGCACAGGTTATATTTTAGTGTGTAGATGACTTACCCTGACCAGAGTGGTAGTCCCTACTTGAACAGGGTGCAAACCTCTGCCAACTAGATACCCCATTTCCAACAGCCAGCCATGGACCTTGTGGTCGTACAGATCCATTCCGGCAAGCCTAATATCTCAAGGTGTCACCTCAGCTCCACTTCCATCCAGACATTGTGCTCTAGGTTGTTGCCTAACAGATAATCTATAGGTGAGCAAACTAGTTAGGTAACAGGGGAATAGGGCGCACAGCTAAGAGTATGGCTATAGTGTAGAATTCAAGTGTATCTAAATTTATTGCTACTAGGCTGGAAAAGGGAGGTTACCTAACCCCCTTAAGTATCCTAAACTCGTTCAAGATAAAACTATATAGATATTCCTGCCGAGCAATCAAAATTATTTGACGATATTTATAAACAACAAATATAATATTTTTCAAATTTCATAAAACAAGTGTGAAAGCAAGAGTCCAAAGTCTCATCCAATAAATTTCCAGACTCCCGGGTCTTGTAATGCGCTGATCCGTATTTTAATTTCAAATCTCAAAGTTCAATCCAAGTTCAAATTCATAGATCCAAAGTCAAAATTCAATCCAAAATTCTAGGTGCAATGTTCAAAACAATATTCAAACTTCCAAGGAAAAACAATCACTGCAGCCAACACGTGTTTCGTTGGGCATTAATTTCATGCCACATAACTTCATCGGGGCTAATTCACAATAAAGTTTTCATCAATTTCAAACTCCTCCCAGGGGATGTATAAATCGAAATTACAATATCTTTTCCTCTTTTTCTTTGTTCCCCACGTTTATTTTAGCATCAATCGGTTCCGCGCATCGCAGGAACTATTTCTCAGCAAAAACGTGTTGCACTCCGCTTCCGTTTACATTAATGTTGTTAATATAGGTTCTGTATCCCTCTATCTAGGACTCCATGTATCTCTTTCTGGCTCTATCGAATGTCGGCCATTCGATAGAGCCAGAAAGAGATACATGGAGTCCTAGATAGAGGGATACAGAACCTATATTAACAACATTAATGAAAACGGAAGCGGAGTGCAACACGTTTTTGCTGAGAAATAGTTCCTGCGATGCGCGGAACCGATTGATGCTAAAATAAACGTGGGGGACAAGAAAAAGAGGAAAAGATATTGTAATTTCGATTTATACATCCCCTGGGAGGAGTTTGAAATTGATGAAAACTTTATTGTGAATTAGCCCTGATGAAGTTATGTGGCATGAGATTAATGCCCAACGAAACACGTGTTGGCTGCAGTGATTGTTTTTCCTTGGAAGTTTGAATATTGTTTTGAACATTGCACCTAGAATTTTGGATTGAATTTTGACTTTGGATCTATGAATTTGAACTTGGATTGAACTTTGAGATTTGAAATTAAAATACGGATCAGCGCATTACAAGACCCGGGAGTCTGGAAATTTATTTGGATGAGACTTTGGACTCTTGCTTTCACACTTGTTTTATGAAATTTGAAAAATATTATATTTGTTGTTTATAAATATCGTCAAATAATTTTGATTGCTCGGCAGGAATATCTATATAGACAATCTATAGGCATGGCAGGACTCACAGCTACTTTTAGAGAACCTGAAAACACCCCCCCACAGGGAACCAGAGCGACAGGGTAGTGACTCTCACAGTTGTCTGCGACTATGACCTGGTGGAATTCATTAGTGATGATCTCCTCTGAGGACACCAGATGACACCTCACAGTAGTCATTACAGGCGCCAGTCTCTTTCAGAGCCACTGCCCTTTTCCCATTGATGGTGACCCACTACCTATACTTAGAAGTATCAGAGGGTATGCAGGCTTTTCGCACCATCTCTCTATCCCTTAGAGACACTAAGGCAACCTCTGCTCTCTCCCACAAGCTAACTAGGACCATCTTCTCACCAAGCACTTTTCTGTTCAACCAAGGTGTCTGCCCACCAATGGGGTGCTGTGCCTTCTTGGGACATTTGGTATCTCCCTTGCATTGCCCATACTTGTAGTACGGTGGGGGGCTCTGTTAGAACTGGGATTTCTGGTTGGCTAAGGCTTGCGCCAAAGCCAGGTAGAAACCAACACTCTAGTCAGGGCAAGGGAGTTACACTCCAAAGATAACCCCTGCTCACCCACTTTGTAGCTTGGCACGAGCAGACAGGCTTATCCCGGAGGCAATGTGTAAAGCATTTGCGCATGCACACAGCAGCAACATCCCAGGCACACCACAAAAGGAACTTCCCACAAGGTTATATAAAAATAACTTTTGTATTCTTAAAACACATCAGATAGTAATCACACAATATACATTGTGTCAACTGGCACGGGCAATATTCACAAGGGATTATTTACACAGGACAGGGCCACATGGGCCACTGTCAGGATCAGCACTTAGTAGAAATGGCATTTAGAGTAACTGTAGCACCAAATAACAATTATAGAACACAACCAGTAACCACTGGTAAAAGGTATTTACACACTACGCAATACTAATCACTATAGGCATAGATTACGCAGGGACACATAAACTCACTAGTATAAACTATACTAGACAAAACAACCTCCTAAGCATGAAAACACATTTAGAGGTATCACAGGCATAAAGGCATTGCACATTACGCATAACTTCCATTAGGCCTAACCAGTATAAATACAGTAGGCAATCTCCTCACTAGTCTAAACACATTAGACCCTACCTCCTAAGTATAACTCACATGTAGGGGCGTAAATCACAGTGAAGTACAATCTCACTTACATAAACCTCCATAGGTAAAACCATCTCTAGAGGTATCAACACAGGGTGCGTAAAACATACTAGATACATTACATTTCCTAGCACCACATTTAAAGCACATATCAATAACATTAGGGCCTTGCACCCTATACATATATATACCAGCCCCCCTGGCCAACTGGCCATCTCAAGAAGGGGCTCAAATGCCCTGTGTCCAGAATGTCAACGTTGCAGCTGCCCACTACTTGCTGGGCAGCTGAGAACAAGAACAGGGCCTAAACGCTGCAGTTGGCACTAAGTATTGTGCAGCTGTGGAAGGCCAAGGTAGCGGCGAAGGGAGTGCGTATCACTCCTGGGTTCACTAAGAACATGTCCCCTAGAAAGAAATGCCTAAACGGTGCAGCTGCCTAGCACTTGCTAGGCAGCTGAGAAATAAACTGTGGCACAGACCCTCACTGGCCCTTGGGAACAAAAACTGCGCCAAATGCTGGAGCCTTCTGGCTCTTGAAACAACTTGGGCCACTGTTGGAGCCACCAAGGGTCTAGAAAGAAACATGCCCCCAAACGAACTGGTACCACTGTACCTGGGGGACCCCCACTAGGGCCCCTTTCCTCTGGCTAGCCCATTGTTGGAGCACGCTGGCTCTACAAATAACTTTGCCCCCAGGGAGCACACTGGCAACTAATACAATGGGTCAACTGGACCTCGGGCTTGGTAATTAAATCCTGCTACGGGGAGCCTCTGGGGCTCTGGCCACCACTATGCCCCTTAACTTATGAGTACTGGGACCCTATCACTGTAGAACGAGCTTGCCAGGGGCAATAATGCATGGGCCCCTCTGGCCCTTTAAACATGGAAGCCCCACAGGGCTTTACACAAAATATGCCTCCACTCATTGGAGCCACCTAGGATCGGAAAATAACGAGGCCCGAGAAGGTCGGAGCGGCCCGCTGCCATCGGGGCTGCTCGGGGATACTGGAACCAGTAGGCAGTCCCCCTCGGGAACTGGAAATACTGCCTCCTTTTGAGCCACACTTACCCGGCTTTCCTTGCTGCCAGAGCACTCCTCAGTCTGGATGCGGCGGGCTCCTCTCGCCGGGACCGGCAGCTGCTCTTGTGGCGTGGGGCTTCCCTGTCCCTCCTGGGAGCCCCACGCTGCCATTGGCACCCGCTGCCTCCTCTTTACTTTACCCAGGCCCCCTCTTTGGACTCAGGATTTTTCAATGGAGCCGGCGAGGCTCTGGGGCAGCTCTAGGGCGGCGAGCGGGACTTCCTGTCTTCAAGCGGATGTCCCGCCCCGCTCCAGGCATCGGATGCCTGACTCCGGCCCAGCTGCCCGAGCCACGGCAGTGATCGTTCTTTGGCACAAAACGAGGGGTAGGCACCCTCGGAATAGGAATTTCCACAGCGGGGTGGCACCTGATTTGAATAAAGATAAGCGGGGTGGCACCCGTGTTAATTAAAAAAAATACAACAAAGACGCAGGGTGGGCACCTGCGCACGGGGCATCATTAAATAAGCGGGCTGGGCACCCGAAGGAAGGGGCTGCAGTTCAGCGCTGCTCAGCCCCAGGCTCTCCCTCTCCTGGGGAAAGCACGGTGCACCCAAGGCGCAGAAAGGCTGGAGAAAATCCTGGAATCACAATGGAGCAAAGAAATGGAGCTCCTCAGTAAGGGAAAATCCTCCAGGCATGCAGGGGCTGGGCAGGGCCCAGGGAGGCAAGCCTTCCCCTGGGCCCCAGCAGCAGCACGCCCCTGGTAGTCTCAAGAAGAACACAAGAACCTTTTTCATGGGGTCACAGCCCCTTTTTATACACCGAAATCCTTTGCATAACAAGGTGCAGGCAAGGGGCGAACCACATGCAACTGGTTCTGGAGCACTTTGTTTTGCTCAGCCCCTCTGCCTATTCACAGGGTGGGTCAGAGACATCAGACACACCACAGGGGGTGGAGCCAGCATTGTGGAGGGCAGGCCCAGACCTATTCAGGTCCCAGATGCACTCCTCCCTGCCATCAACATGCAGATCTCTCCATTCACCACCGGGGCAGACCCATCCTGACTCCTGGAGCCAGGCACACCAGCCAGCTCCAGCCAATCACAAGCCATTTACTGCACAGACATGCCAACTTCTAAAAGTGGCACTTCCACACTAGACACAAGAAATCCGCGCACATCATCGCACACCATTTAATCTCACGAGTTTGCACATACCAAACTCGCCCCTGCACTCCCCACAGATCAGGAACTACCATGGATACATATACTCCTCATGCATTCCTATGGGAGGGTAGGCCAGTCTCACCACACATACACAGAGAGCGCACGCACTTTACACTGGACGACAGTGAAAAAGTGCGCAGAGGCCTAAAATCACCAACACCAGGTTACAGAAACAGGCCAGGAAAATGCTAAAAGTTTCGGGGTGAACCTGCCAAAAGGGCCAAGTCCATCAGGCGCAAACCTACTTGCCTGCTTATCAAAAAAAAAACCTTCTTCTTTGGTTCAGTTTGGGACTGGTTACTGTTTCCTTGGGAATTATTCTGGGGGCCTTTAGTGAACTCTTTATTTGGACGTTTGTCTCCCCCCTATTTCTTCTGGTGGGGTCCCTGACCACCCTTCTGCAGCTCCCACCCACATACACTTTTGGACATTTTGGTGCATTACCCAGAGGTCTGCCTCCTTTGCAAGCTCCCTGGGTTCACGGAGCCTACTTTCGATCTGGTGCTGGTGCAGCTCTGTAAAACAGACGTTGAACCTGTGCTCTCTCAGTATCAGATTAGACAACCCAGAAAAATCATAAACATTGCTGCCCGCACCCAACCATTCAATGCCTTGCTGGCGTAATCAAGGAACTCCATCCAAGACTGGTTCTCCAACTTTTGGCTATCCTAGAATCTATTGAGCTTTTTCTCTTTGGTGGGCCCAAATATGGTAACAAGGATGGTTTTCATAGGGGTATACTTAATCTGGTCCCCCACCTCCAGTGTTAGCAGGGTATCCCTCCAAACTATAGGCATGTGTTTCAAAGATATGCCCCCCAGTACTATTCTGGCACCATTTGCATCCCGAGGACCACCGAATTAACAGAAAAGCACTTGCCAATGTCATACCCTACCACATAGCTGGGCACCAGATCTTTAGCTATGTGGACTTTCCTGCCACCCCAGACACTGGTATGTTGCCACCATTACTACTGAACTCTGCTCGCTTAGCTTTGATGGCCAACCTCTCATGTCTAGCTCATGGGCCATTCTCCTTTTTCCCATGGCCAGTTTCTCTCTTGCCTAGACTCTCTTGGCCATCCTTTACTTGGCCTCCATTGCCAGTTTCTTTTCCTACAACTTCAGTTGAGCCATCTGCAACCTAAACTCTCTTTCAGCCTTCCTGTCCCCCATCTCCTCTAGGGACAGGCTTTGTGAGGACACACTGCTTCCTCCTCTGGAAGAGATTTCCAATTATGGAGACAAGTTATCCCCCTCCCTTGTGTACTGCATTTCATAACCTGCACCAAGGCCCTGCTCCTGCTCTTCCACATAATCCTCCTCATCCCAGTTCTCTGTTGCTGTCAGTAAGTGGTGAGCTTTCGACATGGCCCTCAGAGTTTTCTGAAGCTCCAACTTCTGGGTGCCCTTTTTGGTTGGAAGTCCCCATTCTTTTCACAACTCTGAGCTCACCAACAGTGTAGCTCTCCAGTTTGATGAGCTTGATTTCCATTTCTGCCAGTATGGTAACAGGCAGTTAAGTAGAATGAGGGTGAGTTTGGAAAAAGGAAAAGAGCCGATGAAAAAGAATTTGAAAGCACCTGGAAATAGCATCAAAATATTTATATGGGATTTTATTGACACAGAAGATCACTGTATGGCACAGCACAAAATAAAAGTAGTGAATCTCCCCTCTGAACACCAGTGTAGGAAATTGGGTTACTGGTTGATGGGATAAAACTGTACTCGAATAACAACCACAAATCTTGTCAAAAAGAAACACAAGCAACCCCAAATTAACCTGTTCTTAACCCCCTTGGTAGATTGGCACAAAAGCAGCCAGACTTTATTTGCAGGAAATGTGCAACATATTTATTCAGCACTTCAAACAGTAATAAAGTGAAAACACAACACAAGAAAATCCCACACTAATTTAGAAAAAATAGGTAAAATTAAATAAATTATTTGACACCAAATCAACAAAACATCCAAGCAGTAGAACCAGAGCTATAGAATTTTAAAGATTTCAGGTAAGTATATTGCCTAAAAGCACAAAGTGCCATACATGGTCATCTAGTCATTTGAGACTGGGTGAAAGTCACAAGTTTAGGCCTACCATGATGGAGCACAGGCCAGATACATGCACTAGCTGAAAACGTTACCTTCTAAAGTTCAGCGCAAAGAGTTCCATTTGCGCGCAATGTGCAGGTAGAGCTTCATGGATGTTTATTGCTGTATCGCAAAGAGCAGGGCACGGTCGTCGCTGAGTGCAAAGATCATGTCAGGCGTTGAGGAAAACCATTGCTTGAGATTCGAGTTAGTGGTCCCCGCAGACAACCAATGCTGTAGAGCAAAGTGCCGATTTTGCAATGCTGGTCATCACTGGAGGTCACCATAGCGCAGTCGAGTTCAACTGTCTTTTATGTCAACAGTAGGCATGGTCGGCAAGATCTTGCCATGAATCGGCTCGTTCACGGTTGCAAAGAGTCCAAAACCTCAAAATTTGCCCTGTCTTCAGGTGGATGTTCAGATCAAAAGGGCAGTTTAAAACTGCGCACAGGCTGCAATGGCAGGCTTGATACATGTTCAAAGGGATACTTAAGGGGTTGGCACAATGAGTGCTGTAGGCCTACTAGTAGCATTTAATTTACAGGCCCTGGGTACATGTAGTACCACTTTAGTACGTGCGTATTTGCAAGCCAATTTCACCATGTTTAAAGGAGAGAGCGCAAGCACTTCAGCACTGGTTAACAATAGTAAAGAACACAGAATCCTGAAGCCAGTAACACAGGTCTAAGGCCACATTTTGACGCACACCAGCATTATCTCTGTGAAGTGTAGAACCATATTGTAACAAGGATCTAGATCTGTGAAAACAAAGGGGCATATTATCAAGCCTGTGCGCTAAAATTATCGCCGCTTTATCGGCCGAAAACGGCCGATAAAGCGGCGGTAATGGGCTTGATAATATGCTCTATCGAATTCCAATCGAAGCACATGGTAGATGTGAAGACATCTAACATGGGCTTCGATTGGAATTCCACAGAGCATATTATCAAGCCCATTATCGCCGCTTTATCGGCCGTTTTCGGCCGATAAAGCGGCGATAATTTTAGCGCACAGGCTTGATAATATGCCCCTAGATTCCTCAACCAGGGACTGGAGCATATGATAATGACTAGAATTTAAAACAGTAAAGGTGTTCACCTGATTTGAAATCAAAGTAGTGGATTTGTTTTGTGCATGGATACTGGTCAGGAAGCCTCTCACAAAAGGAAGCTTCAGAGCACTGACTCTGACATGGATTTGAAAGTATCCTGTTTTACTTCTCTATTTTGGACCCCGAAGTCCTCTGTCTAGAGGTGGACCAATGAAAGAGCTTAAACGGCATGTAAAAATGGGGAGGTTGATACAGAGGTTTGATGTGGAGGGGATTATATGCTACAAACTTTAGAAAAGGTCTTTAGTTTGATCAGGTAACATTAGTTGTTCACTGTTCTCGATTCATCATATCTTTAACAGGTACATTTCTGCAATTGTTTTTGTTCAGTTTTGACTGTTAAATTTTCATTAAATAAATGACATTTTCTGCAATAAGATAGGTTTTTAGTTTGTAATTTGTGTCATAATGTATTTGTGATGAGATTGGAATTTCTCTTTATTTGATCTTTGTAAATACAACGGCTACATTTTTGCGCTAAAGAATAATGGCTGTGAAAAGAAATGCTAGTGAATCTAATCCAATACTACTGAGTAATTATTTAATAGGTTAAACTCCATAATAAGAATATTACAAACAACTGAAAAATTTGGCAATTTGATGGTAGGTGGATGGATTAAACAATCAAACATTTCTGCGGCATTTGAATATTGCATAAAAAGGAAGGAAAGACCTGATTTTTATGATATTTTACTTAATTTTCCAAGTTTATGGTACCCATGTCAAAATAGCTTTCCTGTTGAGTATCTCTTACATGTAAAATGCCATAACAATCCAGCTCAATGATCTTTTAATTTTAATGATGCCTCAAAATTAACAGAAACTCAGTGTGTTTAGCCAACAATAGAGACTATAACATGGATGTTACAGGACTACATGTAATGTTTAGGTTGAAACAAAAAAACAGCCATCATACTCTCTGCACAAGACTTTTATAGGTACAATGAGAAAAAAAGTAGAAATTCGGAAAATGTAGATACTTGTGTTAATTATTACCAATCAGAGTCTATTAGGGCAGGTGTATTTTCTGTTTTTAAATGGAAATCATGTCTATACATGATAATAATTAGTTCATAAAGTGAACAAGGGGGCTAACTTTCCTTATTTCCTCTTCATCAATGTTTACAAGTTTTATAGTTATTTTTTATTTTGTTTTTTTAAGAATATGGGGCAAAAAAGTAAACTTGTTACTATAAGATTGTGGGGCTTTGTACGTCAAGATATTGGACACATTTCTACCAGACTTTGGAAATGGATCTTTTGAGAGTCGGCAGTCCTCATCGTTTCTTATTAAGAAAGGACATAAAGTCTTATGGTATGAATTGCAACCATAGTGTAAGGTGTAATTGGTAGTGACATTATGAAATGCATCTCCCCCCTCAAGTGTAGATATAACATATGAAAAACGAAACAAAAAATATGAAATTAAATAAAAAACATAAGCACATAATAGTTAAAAAATAATTTAGACATGGATATATGGATCAAATTCTCTGAAACAGAATTTTCTTGATTTTCCCTTATTGATAAATAGATCACAGTTTCCAACAATTGTATTGTATTTTACTGAAGTTGTTATGCTTTAAATGCAGGAAACTTAATCCACTCTGATACAACACTAATTTTATTGTAATTGTGCATTGGACTCAATGTTTTTTCTGAATAGTCAAATACTAACTAACATGAAAATTGACTTAACCTTATTTTAGCCCTCTACTACCCCCCTGAATAGTTATAAGTGCAATCATTGAGGGAAGATGCATGAAGGATACAGCCAATGTTTACAATTTTCAAAACAGCTGCTAGGTAAACAGAAATGTATTAAGCCATATGAGGAAAAATTGATAAAGTGAAACTTGCAGTACAACTACATCTCACAAAGGAACAGACTTCCTCAAGTACCATAACATTCTTCAGGATTTTCAAAATATTCCCAATGGAGGTGTAAGCATATGAGTGTACAGATTTGTCTTTTCAGAGCTGGACACGTGTGACGAGATGACCCATTATATCACTTTTATATTTTAAGTCTACTTGGCTCAAATTTCTGTTTACCATCAATCAATCAATCAATCAAGGAATTTGTAAAGCGCACTACATACGCGTGAGGGTCTCAAGGCGCGGTGGGCGCTACTGATCGAAGAGCCAGTTCTTGAGAAGTCTTCTGAAGGTCAGCAGGTCTTGGGTCTGTCAAAGGTGGTGGGGAGGGTGTTCCAGGTCTTGGCGGCGAGGTGGGAGAAGGATCTGCCGTGGACGGTCGTTTTCCGAATGCGTGGAACTATGGCGAGGGCGAGGTTGGCTGAGCGGAGGCTGCGGGTGGGGGTGTGGAAGCTGAGTCGTTCGTTGAGGTATGCTGGTCCGGCGTTGTGTAGGGCTTTGTGTGTGTGGATGAGGAGTTTGAAGGTTACCATTTCCCATATGTAAATGCAGAAGGCCTGTTTGGAATTTCTGCATTCATAAACATTTTTTTTTTAAATCTGTTTATTGATTTCGGCACAATATCAACCTAAAACTCAGTGAAATCGAACCATTACACTACAGCATTCTTCTCCGGATACATCGTGAAATAGTGTACATAGTCAAACAAAAGATCATTATTAGAAACATGCAAACTGACTCATTACACGGTAGCACATTATTCGACATCAGTGTTCGTCGCATTAGTTCTTAAATAGTCTCTGAGGTAGGCCCAATAGTCACGAGATCTTGATCTGGCCGGTAGTTCTTCCTCATAGGTGCGTAATGTGTCTTGGCAGTATGTCATGTCTGCAATCCAATGTTTATTAGTCGGTGTCTGTTTACTGTCCCAGCATAGGGATATTCTGCGTTTTTTGAGCAGCAAAGCAATCATGCAAAATTTACGTTTCAAAGCTTTGACATTTGGTAATAGGCCTGATAAACAACTCTTTACGGTACATGCCACCCGGATCCCAATCTTGTCAGTTAATTTCCCAGTGACCTGTGTCCAATAGTCGTTTACTTTCACACAATTCCATGCTAGATGGAGAAAGTCAGCTGAATCATAGCCACATCTAAGGCAGTTCGCTCCGGTCGTAAACCATATTTATAGAGCTTGGTGGGTGTATAGTATGTTTGGTGTATGTACTTTATATGTAGCAATCTAAGGTTCCCATTAGGCGTCAGTAATTGTGTTAGAGTGCAAGTTGTTAGCCATTCCTCTTACGTAATGGCTCCTCTAGAGCTATATTCCATCTATCCATAGCTTTTTGGGTTGCATAACCTATTTCATCTTGTGCTATCTTGTAGAGGCGTGACACCAAATGCTTGGCATTAGTTGATGTTATGATATGCTGCAGTGATTTTAACTGTGTGGGTGCCTTGTGGAAGTCTGGGTATAAGTCCTTTACGGCCCTCTTTAATCTATGGTGATTGAATTGAAACAGTAAGGATTGATTATGTATGTAAGACAGATCTTGAGTCGTGTTGAAGACACCATCTGCGTATAAATCACCCATAGTGACTATTCCCACTTGTCTTAGCAGGTCCATACCCAGCTTTTCATTTGTCACTGATATCCCAGGATGATGGTGTAGGGGAAGCGCTGGGGCATATAGAGGCACTTTGTTCGCTAGTCGTCCCAGTGTTCGCCTGCTTTAGCAGTTGTGTCGATGGTGTTTATGTCTCGTTTATGTAATGGTGGTCTATCATACGTGATAATCGCGTCCAACGGGATCGGATATGCATCACCTTCTTCTACCACTGTATGGGTTAAGTAGGGAACCTCATGATACCAGTGGGTTGCGTATTGTGCCTGTGCGTACAAGTAATATAGATAAAAGTCTGGAACGTTTAGTCCGCCTCTAGAATATGGCAATGTAAGTGTGCGTAATTCGATTCTCGCCTGTTTGCCTGCCCATATTAGCCTCAATACCATTGTAGTGATCCTCTTAACACTACCATCGGTGGGCAGATAGGAATGTTATTGAATAAGTAGAGTAGTTTAGGTAATATTACCATCTTGACCAGTGCTATACGATCAGCTAGCGAAAACGGAGTTGTATCCATCTGCTTACTTTGTCCTCTACGGAAGATATTACTCTACCATAGTTAGTGCGTATAACCAGCTCTGGGTCTCTATGATACCACACTCCGATGTACTTAATAGGATCAGTTTGCCATCCTAGTGGGAACTCTGCGTCATGTGGGGTAGTGGAATCAGTTAGTGGTATAATGGAGGATTTGTCCCAATTTATTTGTAAGCCAGAGTGCCCGCCAAAATGAATATATTCCCGTATTAATGATGTCAGATTTTGTTCTGGGTCTCTTACATAGAGCACCATGTCGTCCGCATACAACGAGATATGCAGCGGGCGGTTCAGGAACTGCAATGCAGAGTGATGGTGTAAATGTCTGATTTTATAAGCGAGTGGTTCAAGAGCAAGGGCATATAATAAGGGAGATAGGGGCAACCCTATCTTGTCCCACGCTCTATATCAAATGCCTCTGATATATATCTGTTTATTCGAGCTCTGGCGACTGGCTTTGTATATAAAAGTTGTACCCATTGTATATACATCGGTGGAAATCCCATTTTCTGTAAAACTGTGATTAGAAATGGCCATTCAATGGAGTCGAAAGCTTTTGCAGCATCCAACATAACCGTCACTGCTTTCGTTTTTGGGGTCAGATAATGTGATAAAGCAAATAGCGTCCTGGTGTTATGAAATGTGGATCTAGAGGGAATGAAGCCTGCTTGATCAGGTGGCACTAGCTTGGTCATAAGGGGCTGTAGCCTATTAGCCAATAGTTTTGGTAAAATTTTGCAGTCCACGTTGATTAGTGATAATGGTCTATAGGAGACGCAATTTTCTGGATTCTTAGTGGGTTTTAGCAACGCCATTATCACAGCTTCACGCAAACTTGGGGGCAAAACACCACTATCAAAAGCCGCTCCATACATCTCTATCAGGTGTGGAGATATTATATCCACGTATGCTTTGTAAAATTCTCCGATGAAGCCATCCGGTCCCGGCGCTTTACCGGTGGGTAGTGATTGATTTTATCGTTTCTGTCACTTCCTCTACAGTTACTGGTAAGGATAGGTACTGTCTATGAGTGTCAGATAATCATGCAATGGCCACATTTTCTAAGTATGCAAGTATCTTGGTTGTAGATTTGGTGGGTTGAGTTGTGTATAGGGCCTTGTAGGAATGTACAAAACTAGTCAATATTTATTGAGTGTCTGTGCACATATCACCATTTGAATCTTTAACCTGTATTACCGTTTGTTGGCCTCTGTTTCCACTTATCTTTGCGGCTAGTACTTTGCCTGATCTCCCATCCTCGCCGAATCTCCTAGCCGTGGGGCGCTTATGTATATATTTGAGCTCGTCCTGTGCAAACGTTTGTATTCCGTGAGTGTTCGTCTAATATCTCCTAATTTGGTCGTGCCTTGTGTGTTGTTGTATGCAGTTTCTAGGTCTGTCCTTCGTTTTTCACAGCGTGCTATCTGTGTTCTTATGTCACGCAAAATGCCCGTCAACGTACTTATACAAATTCCCCTTATGGTCGCTTTAAAGGCTTCCCATAATAAACAAGGGTCATCCGAAGAGTTTTCGTTATTTATGAAATAATCCGCGATTGCTCGGGCCAGCGTGTCAGCATAAATCCGTGAGTGCAGTTGCATTGAATCTCCAGGTGTATGGAGGTGGGGTGTACTGTGGGATCTGTAGTGTTAACACCACTGGATTATGATCTGACATTGTCTTCGGGAGGTGTCTCACTTCTGTGGTCCATAACAGTGCGTTTTCGGGCCCTGGCCAGTAATCTATTCGTGACCAGCTATTATTAGCTGCAGACGTGTGTGTTGACATTTGTGATGTTGGGTGTTTCACTCTCCAAATATCATATAGTTGTTTGTCAGCCATTATGTCTAGTAGCTTACAGCCTGATTCATGTACGGGCCGTTTTGCGTGTCCCTAATAGCGATTCATAGCGAATCGCAATTGAGGACACGCAAAACGGCATTCATGTATTTTCATGTGAAAAAATAGCGACTCGCACGCGGGCGCAAATTCCGTTAGCGACCAACCAAAAACGCAGAAAAATCGCTATTACCGCCCACCAGCGCTCGGGATTGCGACACGCAATCCCGATCACACGGGATAGCGACTCGCAATCCCGTGCGATCGGGATTGCGTGTCGCATTATCGCGGGATCCGGAAATACGGGATTACGCATGCCGAGCACCGTGATGACATCACAACCAGGAAGCTGCCAAATCGCACCTTCAAACACCACAGTGACGCAGTCATCCGACTCGAGACGACGGAAAGCAGCCGCCTAACCGCCGATAGCGAATCCCGACCCGGCAGAAATAGCGCCCGCCATGGCTGAAGAACCACTGCCCGGCCCCAGCAACAGCGCTAGCCGAAAGCGCAAGTTGAAATTCTCCGAGTCGGAGTTGGAGAGCCTGATTGAAGGGGTGGTGGCCCACCACGCCCAGCTGTTCGGTGCTAACTCGAGGAGGGTCCCCGAGCAGGAGAAGAGGAGGATCTGGGTGGGGATTGCCTCCAGCGTGAACGCAGTTGGCGTAGCGGCAAGGTCAATCGAAGAAATCAAGAAGCGCTGGTATGATCTCCGAGGGCGTGCAAAGGAGAAGGTGGCGGCGCGTCTCGGAGAGTCTACTGGCACCGGAGGTGGGGGACCGACTGTCCCACCCAACACCCCCCTGGAGGACCAGGTCGAGGACACTCTGGAAATGGAGGCGTGTGTCGGTGTGATCCCCCTGGACTCCTCCCGCCCAACCCACAACACCCAAGGTAAGTGGCATGCGACTGCAACCCTGTCCCTTATGACCGTCCCTGCCCAAATAGGCTCACTCATTGGCCCTTAATCATGCCTATGTTGTGCATCAGGAAATGCCCTGAGGCATAGTGGGAGACGTAGTATGTCCACAATGTAGTTGTACCACTATGCGGCCTGAAAGGTGCCTAAGCGCACATCTCCACAGCCATCCAGGGAATCTCACCCAGCATGCATGTAACATCTGCACGTCTGACAGTCACATGCACCTAATGAGTATCCACTTACCCTCACAGGTGCAGACGATAGCAGCGACAGTGAGAGGCTGGTCATCGTCGAGGAGGCCCAGGAGGATGTATCCCTACCCGCCACCCTGCCACCTGCCCCTGCCGCTGCGGCAACACCAGCAGCCAGGCCCACCACCTTACCTGCAGCTAAATCCGCAGGACCACCGCCAGCCAAGGTCAGGCCCCCCACCAATGTGCCTACAGTGCCTGCCGCACCTACAGTGCCTGCCGCACCTACAGTGCCAGCCGCACCTGTGACGCGAGCTGCCACTACACCTGCAGCGCGTCCTCCAAGATCTGGCCCAGCCACATCCGTAGCACAGCGGCAAAAGAGCAGGAGGGGCAAAGGGCATCTCCATGCCTGCATGTCGGTGGAGCGGCGAATGCTCCGCCTCCACCAGAGGCAGTCGCAGCAGCAAGGAGCCATCCAGCTCCAGCTGCAGAAGATTGGCCGCAATGTGGCAGGAGTGGGCCAGCGTGTGGACCGCATGACGGCGGCCATTGAGCGCATGGCAGTGGCTATGGAGGCCAACACAGCTGAGCTGAGGAAGCAGCGCAGTGCTGCTCGCAGGCGCCAACACCATCTGGTGAGCCAGATGGCAACCTACAGTCGCTCCAACTATGTGGCAGCAAATGCCACCTCCCAGCTCTCCAGACGCTCAATGACCCAGCAGCACCAGCTGGTGCAGTGCTGCGAAGAGGTCACCCGAGTGCTGGAGCACCTCACCACCGCCGTGGTCCCACTGCTCCAACCTGTGGTACCGGCTGTCGTTGGGGGAGACGATGGGAGTGAGGCTGCCTCCAGTGTGAGCAGCAATTCTGCCACGCAGGCCCCCCCACCTAGGCGCAGCACCAGGGCAACGCCTGGTCCATCTGGCCTGGATGAGGATGAGGAGCCGCAAAGGCGGCTGGGAAATGTGCGCAGGAAGCAGCATTGACATTGAGTCAGGGACACAGCCACAGGCTGAGGATAAGCCTGACAAGCAGTATGCTGGAATACTGTTTTTTTTTTTGTAAATAGTTCATTCCATGTCCCTTTTCTGTTGTGAATCAAACAATTACATTTATTTTGAAGCATACATTTGCCTTGTGTTATCATTATATTTAGCATGCATTTGTGATATGTGGGGTGGGGGAAGGGGGTGGGCTAGTAATAGTTGTCTGTGATTTGGTTGCGACGTCTGTGGCCTTCAGCTGGGTGCTCCCCGCATGCATGGTGCGCATTTGCTGGTGGCCGGTCGTCCCCCTCGGATTCACTGCCTGAGATGTCAACTGGTATCCGCCGCTTGGTAGCAATGTTATGAAGCATTGCACAGACAGCCACAATGCGGCAGCACGCTGCAGGACTGTAATACATGGCCCCACCTGTCTTGTGCAGTATACGGAACCTGCTCTTGAGCAGGCCAAATGTCCTTTCAATACAGTTCCTTGTCCGGATGTGCGCAACATTGTAGCGCCGTTGCTGAGGTGTGGCAGGGTTGAGGTAAGGGGTCAGGAGGTATTCCCGTAGGGCGTAGCCACTGTCACCTGAATGAGAGGAGCAGATGTTGATTGCCTGTGCAGCGCAGTTACTTCATAGCAATGTGACATTGTCGACAAAGTGTACTTACCAAGTAGGTGTCCTTCCCCAAACTCTCCCCTGATCAGTCGTGTGTGGAGTCCGCTGTGCCTGAAGATGAAGGAGTCATGGGTACTCCCTGGGTACTGGGCCACAATGTCAGTGATGATGCTCTTGGCATTGCAGACCATCTGTATGTTGAGGGAGTGGTAGCACTTTCTGTTGCGGTACATATACTCCGTGCCAGCTGGTGGGCAGATGGCGACGTGGGTACAGTCTATGCAGCCGAGGACATGGGGAAAATGGGCAACATTATAAAATTGTAGTTTAGTGAGGTCCAATTCCTGTTGGCTCGTGGGAAATGTGATGTACCGGTGGAGCTGGCTGAGCATGGCGTCAACAAAAGTGTGGAGGCAGCGTGACATGGTGGGCTGGGATATCCCCCCAGCAGCGGCTACTATGCCCTGGAAACTGCCGGAGGCCAGGAGGTGCAGGCTGCACAATACCTGCACATGTGTGGGCACAGAATTGTTTCGCCTTGTTGGGTGCTGCATGATGGGGTCGAGTTCTTGTATCAGCCAGGTGATCATTTCCCCATTCAGCCTGTATTTAGCATAAATCTGTTCTCTGGTTTGGCCCAGCAAGGTGACCCGCAGCCGGTAAATCCTTGCCTGCCTCATGCGTCTCCTCCATGCTGCTCGCTGTAGCCTTCGCCGCCTCACCACCATGTACATCCCTGGCATTGTGGAAAGCCTCATGCTGCTGCTGAATGTCCTTATGTGTGATTGGTCAGGCCTGGCCCTGTTGGTGATAGGTCAACAGTTTTTTGAATATTTTTTCTATGCCTTTCATGGTTACCACCTGCTTTGAGTTGTCCTTATTTTGCGCCGTGCAAATAGCGATTTTTTGGCTTTTTCGCACATTGCGATTGTTCTTGAATGCCGATGGCGATATTCTATTGCGTATTCGCTATTATTTTCGCAGATTCCGTGGTGTGTCGCTAATTCCGATTCGCTAATGCTCTGCACCAGGGATTCTGCGATTATTTTAGCGACTTCGCAAATATGTGTTAGCGAATTCGCTATTTTGTTGTTGAATGCCGATTACGGAAATTGCGCCAGCATTTGCGTTTTCGCAGCGATTGCGGGCGCAATTTCACTTCATGAATCAGGCTGTTAGTCTTTGCCCTGGTATGATGTTCAGTAGTTGTTCCAGATCTGTCTAGGCAGTCATTTAATGCCAAGTTGAAGTCTCCTCCTCAAAATAGAGTCCTATCTAAATCGTCCTGCAGGTGTCTCCATAGTGCGTGAAAAAAATCTGGATCATCTATGTTTGGTCCATATGTGTTTAGTAGCGTTACTCTTTGTCCACATAATAACCCTTTTAGTAAAATATACCTGCCCTCTTTATCAATAATCGTGCTTTCTATTCAGAAATTCGTCCTATTTTAATCATGATGGATACTCTTCTGGAATAGGAAGAGTAAGCAGCATGGTATACCGTTTCTGCCCAGCGTGTGCCTATAGTTTTAGATGCATACGGGGCCATGTGGGTCTCTTGCAACATGATGATATCAATATGCCACCTGTCTATGCTAGCAAATATCTGTCGTATTTTTCTGGGGTTAGTAAAGCCACGTATATTCCACGTTAGCATGTTTAGCTTTGTTTTATCTGCCATGTCGTGTTTTACCTCCAAGTGTTTTACCTCTTTCATTTTTACATTCCCGACCTCCATGAAACCATGTCCCGACTGTTAGACCTCTCCTTACTAGGATTTCAGTTACAAAACAATGGTCCCACTCATATAGGAGGCCATACCTTAGACTTGAATTTTTCTAATGGCCCTAAGCTATGTAGTCGACCCCCTACTCGATTTAACTGGTCAGACCACTGTCTTGTTGAATTCACTCTTCCCGGATTAGCAAAACCAACAAAAAAACAATATCTGCTCCTCCCATATGGCGCAGACAATGGCACAAGGTCACAGTAGAGGAAATCCAGAAGGTATAGAAGGAACCACTTATCACAGCATTAGACAATGCGGAATCAGCTCTTTCCAAATATAACACAAGCCTTAAAGAAACTGTTGACCTCATCGCCCCATTGAAGCTTAAAAAACAATATCCCATATCGAAACAGGAGACATGGTATACTGAACAATTGAGGACTGAAAAGCAAGGCTGTAGGAAATCAGAAAGTTATGGAGAAAGACACACACGAAAGAGAGCCGGAAAAATCACTCAGAAGCTCTAAGCTCCTACTATAAAAACATTAGGCTAGCCAAAAAGAACAGCCTAACATCACAGCTAGCAGAAGCAGGGAACTCCTCCAGAGAGCTGTTCAGGATCTTACAGACCTTTGTAAAGCCCTTGGCTTGTGAGAGTCCTGATGAATTTACCCAAACATTATGCAATGATATTTCCCTCTTCTTTGAGGAAAAAATTGACACCATCTATCAAAAGATCACAATGGCTAAAAACTCTGGGACTGGGACTAAAAATACTCTGGGGCCCTCACATCCAACCTAAGTTAACTGAGTTCCCTGAAACCAGTGAAACAGAAATCCTATCCTTGATCAGTAGCATTAAAACCGGCTCCCCATTAGATCTCATTCCAGCAAAAACAACGGCCTTAATAAGCAATCTTCTGTCTCCTATGATACAGACGATCATCAATTTATCTCTCAAAGAGGGACGAGTCCCCCAAGACTGGAAAAAGGCGGTAGTAAATCCCATCCGTAAAAACACGGCCTTGCCTTGGTCAGAAATATCCAACTTGCGCCCCATCTCCCTACTACCATTCTTAAGCAAACTGGCCGAAACACATGTAAACACTCATGTATCACGGTTTGTTGAGGCTACAGGGGGCCTGGACCATTCTCAATCAGGGTTCAGACCCAACTACAGCACCGAATCTGCACTCCTCTCTGTGTCAGATAACATCAAAATGACACAGGATAGAGGAGGCTCCATGATTCTGGTGCTGTTAGACCTGTCTGCAGCCTTCAACACCGTGTCTCATGAGATTCTTCTCGGAAGGTTGCAGCAGGTGGCGATCGAAGGCGTAGCTCTGTCCTGGCTGGAGAGCTTTCTCACAGGCCGCTCACAAAGCGTCAGCCTGGGCTCCTATCACTCCATCTCTAGGGAGCTCACCAAGGGGGGTCCGCAGGGCTCATGCCTAAGCCCCACATTATTTAATGTGTATGTGGCCCCCCTTGCTGACATTGTGAGACAGTATGGGTTTACCCCTGTGTCGTATGCGGACGACACCCAGCTCTTGTTCCCCTTTCAGACCTTAACCCCAGAAATTAAGAACTCCTCTGCTGAGGGTATGAGAGCGGTATCACACTGGATGGCTTCTAATTGCCTCCAGTGTAACGTGGGCAAGACAGAAGTCATGCTGTTTGGGAACGCAAATCTTCTGTGGTCACCAGACTGGTGGCCTCTGGAATTGGCACCTATTCCAAGTCCAAAACAATCAGTTAAGAACCTGGGAGTCAGATTAGACCAGAACCTGGTCCTAAAAGACCATGTGAATCTAGTCACTGGATCCTGTTTTCGGACAATTGGTCTTCTGAGAAGGGTTTTCCCCTACCTATCAGATTGCTACAGAAAGACCTTAGTCCAGGCGCTTGTAATAAGTCGGTTGGATTACTGCAATGGCCTCCTCATTTCAGCAAATGAGCATGTAATCAACCGACTCCAAGTGGCCCAAAACACTGCGGCCAGACTGGTTTTCAATGTTCTTTCAAGAACTCCATCTAGGCCCCTACTGGAAGAGCTTCACTGGCTGCCTGTACGCCAGCGAATTAAATTTAAAATTTGCTGTATCATCCACAAAAGTCTCTTTGGATCAGGTCCTCATGAACTGACTCAGCTATTTCAAACCCACAAATCGGAACGCTTTCTGCGCTCCAACAGCCAATTCCTACTAAAAACTGCATTTATAAAAAAGGCAAGGCAAGGTGGCCGTGCCCTCTCTTATGTAGGACCTTCCCTCTGGAATAAACTCCCCTTAGACATGCGCCATAACACCAATCTTCTCTCCTTCAGGAAGGCATTAAAAACCCATCTCTTTAAGGAAGCTTAGACACCTAAACGATTCAGCACCCAAGACCCTACTTTCTTACCTATAGCATGCGAAGCCCGGAGATACCCCTCAGGGGGTCGAGTCCTGTGCTATAGAAGCATATAAATAAATAAATAAATAAAAGTGTTTCACCCAATATAATTCTCTGCATTGTGATAACAGCGGTTGTCTGCATGTTTCTTTGCTGCCTACCCATGTACATTAAAAACATATTACTTTCATTGTGTGCCTTCCAAAGTATAGCACTGCTTCTCGATTGTTTCGGTTCCAGAAACAGAACAATCCCCCTATCCCCCTCCCCCCCTCCCACAACAGCAGCCCAATCCTGCCGAAGCCATCCCCAAACATAGAACTTTTCATAACTAGGATTCAGGTCAGAGAGCTCCCATTTGGAAGCTCGCTGAGAACACACATCTCCATCCAATTTAATGGATGTGGACGGACTATGTCATAGTGGTACACAGTGTATATGGTCATATCTGACAAGTTTAACAGTAGTAGCCTGCACAATTATACAGAGAATTTAGGCCTATTCCCCTATATAAGCAGAAATATCACGTTCACAGATAGACATTAGCATAATAAAAATTTCTTTTGCCTTGCCTCATATTTATACATCCCTGTCTGTCTCATAAACATTCAGCATGCTCTCCTCTGTGTCCTTTTGCCAGCTTGCCTGCAATGCACCGACCTGTATATATCTCATTGTGCACGCTGGTCCATAGAGAGCACAGCAATCGCCAATTGCAACACCTTCCAGGTAATACCTTGGTATTGTTACGCTCTATACCTCACCCCTTGTCATCCCGGACTGGGAGAGGCAGGTGAACACTGTCGTAACTGATCGTCAGTCAGTTTGATATATACAGATGTAAGTGGTGCGAAGTAACTTGTGATGTCACATGAGACCTTTCAGTCTGTGGATAAGTCTTCAGTAGCCCATTTTATGTTTCCTCGGAAATAAATACCAGTTGAAATGTCTCGGTATATTCCTTAGCCACTCTATACCTAATGGTCGCGTTGTCTTGTCATTACTACAGATCTGTAGCATACATCTCCTAAGTCTGTCTCAGTGATGCTGTGGATCGCGCGATATACAGCTTTGCGCCATTGTGATCAGTTTATCCTTAGCTCGCCTTCCCATCTTACCTTCTAGTGACTTACCACGGTGCGTAGTACATACACGCTGTGTCTCAACTGGTTCGTAATCTCATTATACTGTCTTTATTCAGAGTCTTACGCTTGGTCTGCTTGTTTTTGTTGCTTCCTCTGCTCGTGAACTTTCTTAATGAAGTCATGTGCGGCTTTTGGTGTGGGAAGTATTGTTATTCTCCCTCTCCAGTTATCTTTAAGACGGGCCGGATATAGCATTGCATATTCAATTTGTAAAGTACGTAGTTTTGATTTTGCAGTATTAAATTCCTTCCGTGCCTGTTGCACCGCATAGGTGTGGTCCGGATAAAACTCCAGACGGTTGCCTTGATATTCAATGTCCTTCTTTTCCCTTGCCATCCGTAATATGTCGTCTCGATCCCGATAATTCAGTATTCTGGCTACAATAGGTCGAGGAGTAGCTCCGAGTGGAGGCTTAGGGGCCAAGGATAGGTGGGCCAGTTCAACTATAAAGATGGGTGATAGATGTTCCGTTCCGAATATTGCCTTGCACATGTCTTCTACATATTTCTCCATTTTCCCAGTGTTAGTTGTCTCTGGTATTCCCGCTATGCGGACGTTGTTGCGCCTTGAACACGCTTCTAAATCTTCAGTCTTGTTTCTAAGCACTTCCAGTAGTTTTTCTTTTTCACCACTTTTTACGGTATTGGCTCGTGTTTCATCCTCTATTGTCGATAGACGTTTCTCAGCCTCATCAAGTCTTTTGACCTGTTTGTCTAGCATTATCGCCATTGTGTCCACTCGGCAAGTTAGGTGGTCTAGTTTGCCGTTGATGTCTTGGAGGCTGGTTTGAATTGCTGTTAATATGGCTTCCATGTTGTGTTCGGTGCTGCCTTCCGCACCCGCGTCACTGTCAGTCGCGTTAGTTTGTCCTCTCAACGACTGTCGTGGTTCAAACGTAAGTTTTGGCTGTTGTCTTTCTGGTTTCCCCATTTTCCCCTATTTGAGGGGAAGGCGTGTTATATTGTAGCTTGCCTTACTCACAATCAGAATCTTTATCTATCTCTTTTGTCGCCTTGGTCAGGAATAGACCGTTGTTTTCAATAAATGCGATGTAGCGACCTTCCCTCCATGTGCTGCGTAGCTTTCACCTCAGCTTTCGCATACAGGATTAGTTCGGCATATAGCTACTTAATCGCATTTACAGGTACGTGTCAGTTCAATGGATAGGAGAAGTGGCATTCTTTTGATATGGCTATCTTCCACGTGCTGTCTGCCTAGCTCCTTGAAATAGGGTCTCCCTAACAGATATGTTGTTTCGCTTCTGCTGCGCGAAATTATGAACATGCGCCTGCAAGTGTGCCCTTTTCACGCTTATTTGACAGCCATCTCTTCTTTTAATAAGGATTTGCTGCGTGTGGATTCATAACCTTACAGTCTTCACGATAATGGTGGCCGCCGTGCGCAGCTTATTTAGCACTGACGCAAGTTAGGCGTGGGCTGGAAGATCGCCCAGTAGCGTCCAGGTCAGTACAGCTGTCATATCGCATCAGCGTTTCGTGCGGCCATCCTCAGCATCGTTTGGGTCAGTTATTTGCCAGAAGAGGTAGCCACAGTTAAAATTGCGTGTTAATGCGCAGGTGGCGATCATTCGCGCCATTTTGCCGAGCCTTTCACATCTGCAGGCGTCGCCATCTTGGTGTAGTGTTACAGTTCAGGCTTGCTATGTTAGCAGCGTGTTGTATTTGGTCGTAATCTGTACGTGCAGTGTTCATAGTATACTGAGCATCACAGCGCGCTTCCCTTTTCAGCTGTATGTAGTTAGAATTACAATGCCAATTGCCGCGCCGAATGCCGTTGCGATCGATTGCCCGACGGCCGCCATCTTGGTGTCAGTTATCTGTTTCCTCGCTCTTAGGCAGTTATATTGTGTACAACACCTCACTTCGTGCTTGCCGCTGTGGCAGTATATTGTGTATTATGATGCTTTGGAATGTATTCCATATGCACGCCGCCGGCTTTGTTAGGACGCTTGCAGCGTGAGGAGCAGCTCCGATCTAATGTGTGGCGATCGCCATCTTACTCGCTTGCACCTCAGGCCGGTCGGCAGGTTTCAACAGCAGTTACTGCCTTTTACACCAATGTTACTGCATCTTGCTGTCAGTAAATGAGGCGCTGGATATTCCGACGACAGTTTATGTCTACATCATCTCTGACGCTGCCATTTTACGGCTTTAATTTCCCGTTATTCAGTCCGTCCGGCGGAGCTGCTTTACAAGGCAGCCATTCCGCAGTGCGCCCTCTAGTGCCCCCAGCATTCATAAACATTTATTGGGAAAAAGCCTCATCAATTCACTATATATATTTATTGTTTTAGTTTATAATTTACAGATTTTTTTTTCAGAGTTTTATATAGCGCAAACTTGACCCGAAGATATCAGGTATCAGAGCGCGTTACACGTGCACTAGCTGCGTTACATGAGGACTCATTTATTTTTCTTTGTGTTTTTTGAGGCATGGGGAGATTAAGTGATTTGCCCAGAATCACAGGATGTTGCAAGTCTTTCCCGAGACACAAACCCGGTTCCCCAGATTTGAGGTTGACCACCCCAGGCATTAGGCCACATCCTCTCCATATCAGATTTGCCTGAAACATAATTTCAGAAGGCAAGATTTGCCTGAAACACAGTTTCAGAGAGCACAATGTAAATCAATAATAAGTAACCAATGTAATTTACAATAAAATCACAATTCATTTAATCCGGAAATAAAATAGAATGTGATAAGATCCAGTGTTAATAATTAGGTGTGGCAGCAAATTATTGCTGTTTGATCTGTCAGCTTTAGGAAGTTTTTGCCTTCACCCTTCTATTTTTCTGAATTTATTTTAGCTGGTTTTAGGTTTCTGGTAACAAGTGCTAAAGTGCTAGTGCTTACTCCCTAAACCATGGTAAACGTACTTCTGATTGGCATATTTTATTTATCATAAGTCCCTAGTAAAGTGGTATACCATATACCCAGGGCCTATAAATTAAATGATACTAGTGGGCCCGCAGCACTCATTGTGTCACCCACAAGTAGCCCATTAAAACATGTCATAGGTCTGCCATTGCAGCCTGAATGCAGTTTTAAACTGCCAATTCGACTTGGTAAAATAACCCCCTTACACAGCTAACCCCTCCCCCCTTTTATTACATGTAAGTCATCCGTAAGGTAGGCCCTAAGCAGCCATTATGGCAAGATGCATTGTAACCAAAAGGTTCGACATGTACTTTTATGTTTTACATGTACTGGTAGTGATTAACTCCTAAATTTGTTTTTCACTACTGTGAGACCTACCTCTTCGATAGGGTAACATTGGGTTGTCTTATTCCATTTAATAAGTGATAACATATGATAAGTAGCAGGTAGAACATTCATGTTTGGGGTCTAAGAAATTTCAATGTAACATTCTCTTTAATGGTAAAGTTAGATTTTAAGTTACAATTTTCAAAAGTCCACTGTTAGTAAGTCGGAATTTTCCTGCTCTATTTTGTTCCTGTAACCTGTGAACTAAGCAGGTTAAGTGACTGGGTGCAGTTAGCAGTTCGGATTTGTTTATTCCTCCCAGACAGCCACACAATAGAGCGCTGGGTATAGCCCCACTTGCAAATCAGTAGGCTGTGGCCTGCCTTCACACAAATGACCTCATACCACTTAATTGTTCAGGCATCCAGGCTGGAGCCATGGCAAGGGAGGCAGGAAACTCCAAGCTCTTCAAAGGGAAATCTCTAGAAACTTCTTCTACTTCAAAGGAGGCACCAGTTATAAAAATAGGACCCTCAAACCCACTCTTCAGTTCGCTTTCTAGACCTATGGAAGGACTCTCAAAGGACTGCCTGTTGCTGTGGCCTGCTATGTACTTCAGAAGACTGTTTTGTGACATCTGGAAGGGATGCTTTTACTACCTGAAGTCTGCCTTGAGACCTCAGAGCCCTGTTCCATTTCTTGAACCCAGGAATACCAGAGTGACTTCAAGGGTTAGTTGCATGGCATCCTGATGACAGCCCCAGGGACAGATAAGTTTCCAATCATCTTAAACTGGCAAATGGACCCAGACTGGGTGACTTCTAACACCATTGTGGTGCCTCTCTAGTCCTGGACCCATGGTGGTGAGTTAGAGGTTCCAAGATAGCCAAAACCCAAAGCATGAAACTTAGAAAAATGTAGGCTAAAATCTGCTCTAAGAAGCAAGAGGAGACAGGGAAAAACCTGCATGTCTTTTCACCCACAGTGCATCACCAGTTGCTCTGACTTAGCTGCAGCTCCTGCTATGTTTTTCTCTGCAACAGCAAATCCTGTTCAATGGTCCTTTGCAGAAGGGGTACTCGGCCTTAAGAAACCCTCGTTGGCTACAGATTGCAGCTTCATCCCACTGGAGATTTTAGACTTCCAGTAAAGAGACTAAGTCCTACGAAGAAATCTTGACAATGACTTCATCCAGCGGCTCCCCGATGTCGATGTCTCCTCCTCGGACACCGCTTGCCCTGCCTGCTGAACTTCTACCTTCTCAGACACTTTTTCATTGTATTTCTTCCAAGTTTGAAGGTAAGGGGAGTAGTCCAATCTACTTCTTGCATCTGACTTACGCTCCATCTCAGTTGGCCATATTTTTTTACTTTGACCCGGTCTTGGACAATTAGCTGTCCGCATTTGGTGCTTTGATGTTTTAGGCACTAATTCGTACCTTAAACTTTAAAAATTCATACCTTTGGTTCTACTGATCAGATTTTTGTCATTTTGGTGTCAAAATTCTTTTTAAAATGTCAAAATTGGTGTTGGGTTTTTCCTGTGGTGTTTTCACTTTAGTACTGTTTGTGTGCAGCATAATTAGTTTACACGTTGCCTCTACGTTAAGCCTGACTAGATTTGTGCCAAGCTACCAGAGGGTTAAGCACAGGTTAATTTAATGACTTTAGTGGTTCACCCTGACATCGATTGTGGCTTTTGCTTGAGCATAGTTATTAACACCCCACTGAAGCCAATTTCTCACAACAGCTTCATAGCTCTAAGAAAGAATTCAAGGCTAGTACATCACTTTTTTGACTAATGTTTCCTTAAGTTTTTATATTGAATTCAAATAGAGTGTAAACTCGAAAAATAATGACATATTTAAAAGATAGCTAACATAAGCATGGCAGGTGTTCAGTTAGGTAGTCAAATTTATGCAAATAGCCCCTTTTTCATTGTGCTATTTTGGACTGCTTGCAATTTATTAAAATTATGCTGGCTAATATTTAAATATGTGACTGCGCGTTTTAAAGTCTCTAAAAGACTATTGCATTTATTAGCATAATAAAATGAGTGGTTTGTAGGAGTGGTACAATTTTCGACAAATTAGATAAACAAAAATGAGCTGGCTTGGTATTTGTACTTTTTTGGGCATCAAATGACAAGGTATATTCAAATACTATCCTTACATTTCTAACAGTTTACACATTTATTGGTAAGAGCCCTAATTTGCTTGGCCTTCATTTGGTCTTCACTTGATCTGTACCGAATAGGAAATCTAATTTGAGTATCATCCGCATACATTTGATTTCCCAGCCCATGGGCCTCACTGAGGTGGGTTAATGGAATCATACGGATGTTAAATATAATGTGCAAAAGGGTAGTGCTCTGAGGGAGGTCTCAGTCCCCGGAAGGAACATAGATCTAAATTGTCCCAACTGAATGGACTGCATGCATCCTGATGGGAAGGCTTGAATCTATCCCATGGCTCTATCCCATATGCCCACTATTCCCACCTGAATGGACGGCATGCATCCTGATGGGTAGGCTCTGATCAATCCCAAGGCTCTTCTATAACATATGCCCATCATTCCCTCTAGTCTCACATAGCCTACATTCTATGGTATCAAATGTTGTGAACAACTCAAATAATGTCAGTGGCAGTGGGCGTCCTTTATCACTACAGAAACACACTTTATGCCGGAACCACCACACAGCTCCACAAAAGACTCCAGTCCATAACACCACAGCCAGATGCATCCTCAACCTGCCAAAATGGACCAACATCACCCCCTACCTCAGAAGCCTCCACTGGCTCCACCATACAGAAGAGATGCCACTCCAGTTTAAGCTGCTGATCCACACGTACAAAGTCCTCCACATACATCAACCACTGCATGACCTTCACCAGCCTGACAGACAACTCTGCTCCTCCTTCCTCATCCTCTCACATCCGTCAGAGCCGCAGTAGAGTCCGTTCCTTCTCCTACCTCACTGTCAAGACTGGAATGGCCTCCCCTGCCATTAAAAACCTCTCCTTCTCTTGACCAACATCAGGAAGAAAGGAGGTGATCTATCTCTTCGACTAAAGGCCCACAGGACCTCCGCGCCTGATACCCCCAGAGTGATAAGCCACACTATACAAATACCTGATTGATTAAGATAACAATCTGACCTTTGCCTTTGAACATTCAGCAAATATAAGAAGATTTAAAGTAACCTTTCGCTGACTTATGAGAACATATGTTCTTTTCCAGACAAGACAGTAGCTCACCCTGATAACTTCTGAGTGAGTGGGCGATTACATTTCTTGAGGTCTGATCTCCTTCAAAACAAAATACAGATTGAAAATCGGAAAAGAGTCTGTTCTCCTCGAATAGTTACGAAATAATTGGACTCCGAACTGTTTATTTAATTTTTGCCAAAAATATGAGTGTGACTATCAATCGATAGTTTATAGGTATTTTTGTTAATCTAATAATAGTTTTCTTCACCATAGGAGTTACTACAGCATTTGCTAATGTTGTGGGATAAAGTCCACTTCGTAAAAAGGCATTTACCAGAATTGCTGTATCGTCTTTTAGAGAAACATGCAAATAAAAAAATAAAAACACTAATAGCAGCAGAAAAACAATGTATATGAATGAATGTAATATCTCATAGTATCCCCATATTTAGTCCCCTACACTACCACTGGCAAAAAAAGTCCTGTATTTCAAATAGGGCGCCCTTTTGCTGTTTGCACCACAGCTCATCTTTATACTGGTGCACCCCGGTGCAAACAGAGAAAGTGGGCCCTATTATGATAAATGTGCTGCCCTCAGGGAAGTTGTGAACTTTAGGTTCCAGAAAGTTCACCTTATTATTATGATACCCTTGGGGCAGAGCACCCTGGAAAATACAGAGCGGCTGGTTCAAAGCTGCTTAGTGTTTCTCTGTACAGGTGGAAGCCCACCTGCACTTTGATGAGGGGAGATAGAAGCCCCTACAGGTGGGTGAAATAAGTAACTGCACCCAGCTGCAAGGGAATGTCTGGGTGGTCCATGGGAACCCCATTCCTCCTCCAAAGGGCTGCCTCCAGGAGACATGCTGAGAGTGCACCACTTTTTTTGTAGTGCATTGTAAATATGTCTCCTAAGAGGCTGTTCCATCTGTGACTGAATCAAAAGTACAGCACAAGCACAGAAGCAAAGAGATTCCCATGCCCCCACACCACGCCCCCCATGCAAATGAGCGAGCGCTCTCTAGATAGCACTGGTGGTACTGTGCACCAGCACTATAGGAATTACAGAAAGGGCTGCACAAACATTGTTTCATTGTATATCTTTGTAATTATAACTCTATCTAAATGTATTTATAATACAAATGAGAATGAGGCAGCAAACAGCCACCATCTTTAATATGTATATGTCTCTGCCACTTCTCTAAATGATTGTGATCCTTCTGAGCAAAGATTTAGGGACTCATTTATGAAAAGTGATACATCACTGTGTGAAAACAGCGATGTGTCACGTTTCATTGCGCCCTCCTTGCGGCATGATGGATGCATCATATTTACAATATGACGCATCATGTTGCATGGAGTTACAGATACGTCAGTATTTCTGACGCATCTGTAGGCGCAAAAAATGACGCATTGCTGGAGTGTGTCACAAAAAAAAACGCAACTTCAGCAATGGGCCATTTAACATGGGCAAGTCCCATTTCAATGGGCCTGCGTCAATCTTACGCCTGCTGTGAGTCAAGCATAAGTCAAGCCTGGTCTTTCGGGCTCTTCGTGATCTGGTTCCGACTCCTTTGCGGGAGATGTTCTCTTGATACACTCCCACCAGATCCCTTCGTTCTGCCTCAGCCTATCTAGTGGCAGTCCCAAAAATCCGGAGGATACGGATGGGTGGGCGCTCCTTTGGCTACGCAGCATCCAGGCTGTGGAATATGCTTTCGCTGTCTCTCCGGAGTATGGGGGACCTTTCTGCCTTCAAAAAGGGATTAAAAACTCACCTTTTCCCAAGAACAATATAGATGGCTGCTAATGTAATGTCTCTTGTGTTCGGGCCTTGAAAGATCACAGCCCCAGGATACCCGCCGGATGATAGTTGCGCTTTATAAGTGTGCCTTACATTACATTACATTACATTACACAAGATAATGACGCATTTGCATCCTAGAATTGACACAGTAAAATCTCATAGATATCAGTGAGTGATTTCTAGGAGGCTTACTTGCGCCAAAACACCCACCCTGCATACATTATACCTGGCGCAGGTATAATGTGGTGCAGGGGTTTACAAACTGACACATCTACCTAGATGCGTCACTTTGTAAAAATGACGCAACATGGCGCATTTTTTACCCTACTGGTGCGTCAGAAAAAGTGATGCACCAGCAGGGCAAAAGTGACGTGCTCATAAATAAGCCCCTTAGTGACTGTATGTAATATATTGTCTGTGAGGATCTATTTATTTGATAAGATGTATATTTTCATTGTAGGCTAGAAATCATTGTGATCTCATGCAAGATAGTTTTAGGAGAGGGATTTTAAAAGATTTTTTACCTCATTACTAAATGCTTCCTTTTAAGTGCCTGATTACGACTTTAGTGGTGTGACAGCAGGCCGTCATGCCAGCGTCCCGCTGTCCCACACCGCCAAAGCTGTACTGACATTGCCTCGCCAGATTAAGAGTTTTCTCCTGGTCTGGCGGGTGGAGCTCTGGCAGTCCCAGGCAGTGAGCCTTAGAAAGGCACCACAATGGGAATGCCAAAGGAAGTTCCTGCACAGCAGGGACAGTTGAGTCCATGCCGTGCAGAAACTGGGCATGCATGCAGACAAGGGGGCACACCATGTGCCACCTGCATGTATCCCCTTGGCCTTAAGGCAGCCCCCATAATTTCATCACCACCACAGTTTTCATAGGAGGTCGTGAAAACTGTGGTGGTGAGGAAAATCGAAATATGCTTGGCGATGACCCGCATATTCCGGGCCTCAGACCTCTGCAAGACTGCCGGAGATCGCAGGTCCCTGGCAGTAGCAGCGGTCCTATGGCGGTTGAATGTCCAACTTGTAATAGAGTGGTGAGACCGCCAGTGCGTAGGTGCCCGCACCACCACCGTTGCTACGGTGGTCCATCAGACTGCCGTAATCATTGTGAGGATTAAAGGGGATCTGTATTTAGGATGCCAATACCGCACCAAGTGAATACCGATAGAGTGCATAGAGTTATTTACTGGGAGCAGTGTTATGGCTCCATTCCAAATTGCATACCTTGGGATATCACAATAATAACATGATATTCACAATCCTGAGGTGCAGAACTCAGAATGTTGAAGTTTGTAACATCAATCCTCCTGTTAGACAAACATTTAGACCATCGTATACAGGACTCAACTCTTTCGTTACTGTAGTATAATTGAGCAATTAAAATAGATGTGAAAACTCTATTCTTGGAGAAGTGGGACAAAATAGGTCTAAACACCATCTTTACTCAGGATCATCCAACAACCCAGTACCCTTCTCTACTCTGCAAAAGAAATTCGACCTACCTAAATTTGGACCTCCCAGCTGAAAGCCAAAATGACTCCTGCCCTTTCGTAGTACAGATTCTGGTCTATTCACAAACCATACTAGACCCCTTCCAGAACACACAAACGGTGACTAAGGGATTCTGATGCATGCTGGCAGTGTGGGGAGGCCCTTGGGGTCCTTCTACACATGTTTTTACATGCAAGATGATATCTCCACTATGGACCAACATTCGGGACTTTTATCGGATCACTAACATCCAGATAGAAATAGAGTTGAATGAATGAATGAAAAAGATGTTTATAGTGCAACAAATGCCAAATGGCATCAAGACTTCTTGAGGACGACCTTAGGTCATAAGGCCAACACATGTGGGAAGGAATTTGACTATTTCACCTCCTTGATAGATCTTCTCCTCTCCCTAGGCACCAACACTGTACTCTCTGATTGGAAAGCATCTACACCTTCAGCTGAGAAATGGTGGAACTTATTATGCTCAGTCAAAGGCGCCGACAACATCCTACACTCTAAATCTAAAGGACCCCTCATCCCCTGACTCTTACCCCTCTGAAGTCCCACGCTTTACCTATTGTTGAACAGACTAGAGTGGGAATAGTAAATCTCACCCCTGGAAGTCCACTGCATTCCCTACTGTTGAACAGACTGGAATGAGAATAGTAAATCTTACCCCTCCGAAGTCTAAAGCTTTCCCTACTGATGCACAGACTAAAGTGGGTATAGTAAATCTTAGCCCTCCGAAGTCCAATGCCTTCCCTACTGTTGTACAAACTGAAGGGGGGATTGTAAATGTATTCCCTCCGAAAGTCAAATGCTTTTTCTACAGTTGCTCAGACTGGAGTGGGAACAGTAAATCTTACTCCTCCAGGGTCCAATGTATTCCCTGCTATTGCACAGACTGTAGTGGGAATTGTAAATGTAACCCCTTCGAAAGTCAAAAGCGTTTTCTACAGTTGCACAGACTAGAGTGAGAACAGTAAATCTTACTCCTCCAGAGTCCAATGTTTTCCCTACTGTTGCACAGACATGAGACGTAATAGTAAATCTTTTTTTTTTCAGTTCAAAAAGTTTTATTGAAGAAATGCATGGTAAAGGAACAAAATATGGACAAGTACTGTAGGGAAAATAAAAAAGGGGGTAGAGGGGAAGAGGAACTATACGATGACAGATTAATAAAAAGATATAGGAGCAATACAATTGAAAATAAACAATTCATAGTATAAAAACAAATCATGGAGAAGCAGGAATACAAAATACAGTAAATATGCAATAGAAGAAAATGCAAATATAACTATGCAGTAAAATGGATTAAGTGAACCTGAAGAAATGGGAAGGGTATCAAGGGGGTTTAGGAACTTCCTGCTGAGCAGGTCGAGGACGAAAAGAACGAGTTGTACAATTGTCTAAATATGAGGTAATAGGAAGCCATAACTCAGCACGTTTAGTAGCCATCTGTGGAGGAAAAACAAAAGCAGTATCTAATCTATGGTTATGACACACATTATACCACCAAGCCTTAAAGGTAATACTCGACGTGGATTTCCAATTAACTGTGATCTGTTGAAATGCAACTGCTATTAATAAATCAACTATTCGAGCACAAAGATCAATATGGTCCCAACAAGGAGAGAGGCTGCCTAGAAAAATATGAACATATGAAAATGGAATAGTGGTCGAAAATATCACATTGAGTTGAGCCCATACTTGTAACCAGAAGGCATGAACATTCTTGCAAAGGAACAACATGTGAAACAAGGTAGCATTCGGGGAAGCACATGACCAACATGTATCTGGTGTGGTGGGAAAACGTTTATGAAGGGTGGAGGGAGTATGAAGTAGACGATTATAGATTAAAAAAAAGGGATTGCGTTAATAGTAAATCTTACTCGTCCAAAGTTCAATGCTTTCCCTACTGTTGACCTGTTTGAAGTGGGAATAGTATTTAACCAGTCTGAAGGCCAACCATTTTGCTACTGTTGCACAGACTGGAGGGAACCTACTTCTGCTATTCTTCCCAGACTCCAATACTTTTTCTAATATTGTTTAAATATTTCTAATATTATTATTTGTTTATATTTTTAATTTGAAATTATTTACTGGCAGTCGCCTGTAGGTAGTTATAGTTAGGACGTAGTTTCCAAAGGAAAAGTATTATTTGATTTGCCTATAAACTTTGGCGTTGTTTGACCAATCTTCATGAAATTTTCCCAAAAAAGTGTCAAAGTAGGTTCTCTGTGTCATGCAAGGTTTGGGGGTGATCCGTGCAGTGGGGAATGATAAATAGGGGAGCGAAAAAAGGGTGTGTTTGTAATGTTAATTCACATTGGAATGTGTTGTCGAAACTAAAGCCCGAGCCTCTGGACAGAATCACTCCAAATTTGGTAGAAAGGTAGATGTTGTTACGCAGATTGCACTTTTTTTATTTGATATAAATCCCTTCAATAGCTGTTGAGAAACGTGAGTTGAAATATATAAGTATATCTCTGGCCGCGAAGCCCTCGCAAAAAAAGATGAGCACTTGCAGGGAACTGCACTGCTCTGATTGGGTGCCAACACTTCAACGAGGAAGTGTTGGCGTCCATCTTAGGACACAGCATCACCCAATGTGTGTCAAACATTTTTTTTAAAAAGCAAGCATGAGTTCCCAGCCTTGGTTTTTAATAACCCCCGGGTGGGCCAGGTCCCGGGCATATCATAAATATAGAAGGGGTTAACGGGGCTCCTCTCCTGGAGCAGCAACCTCCACGGGACTACTTCTGATAACCTGGTGGGTCTTGCAGACCCCCACTTGCCCCTGGGTCTGCCATCTCCCCAGGGCTAATTTAATCAGTATGGGAAGGCATCATGAACTCTCCCTACCTGTTTAGGGACCGCCACCTCTCCAGGGCTAATTTACATATTATGGGGGCCTCGTGGACCCCCTCTGCCACGGGAACCGTCACCTCCCCAGGGCACACTTTTTAAAAGTAATGTGGGGAGTCTGTATGGCATTCCCAGCTGCCCCAAAGAATGCCACCTCTCCGAGGCAAAAGTAAATAAGAAAGCGTGGAGGGCTCTGGCCCCCAAAGCAGTCTCAGGTACTGCCACCTCCCCGGGGTGAACATATAATAATTAAGGGGGTCAGTTGCGGACACCCAGCCCTGGGGACCACCATCTCCTGGGGGAAATCTGAATAAAGGAGGAAGGCCAACACCAGGGACATTGCAGTTTGCTATGGCTTGGCTCCCATTTGTTTGCGAAAATAATTTAAAAAAGGATCAGGGCTCAGGTGATAGGGTCCCCGGGTCCCAAAATGGTCCAGGGAAGGGGGGCCATGTGCCCCCTGCCTAAAAAAAGAAAAAGAAATGGCAACTCACAAGAGGCTCTGTCCACTTTCTCCACTACTCAGCGAATGCACCTTCTGGTGCGCTCCTGGTTAGAGGATTAAGTCCCCTTGGCTGCTGAGGGTCCTAAGGGACCAACAAGACCTCCAGTTACCTCCAATATGTCCCACACAGTGGGATTGCTGAGAAGTGGTAGGAGGCCACACCCTTTCTCCCTTACTCTGCAAATGCGCCTCTCAGCACACTGCTGTTGGGAGGATGAGGTACCTTTGCCTTCTGATAGCCTCCAGACTAAAGTGGGCTTCATCGCCGCAGAAGTAGGGTGCCAGGAGTAGCATTTATAGAGTGCTGCAGAAAGAGGGCGTGGTCTCTGACAACCTCTCAGCAATGCAACTGTGTTGGTCCTGCTGGAGGTAACAGGAGTTCTAGTTGGCCCCCAAGGACCCTGAAGAGCCAAGGGGACTTTTTACCCCAACTTGTAGTGTGCCGGTAGGTGCCTATACAGAATGGTGGAGAAAGGGGATATGGCCTCTGACAACTTCTCAGCAATCCTGCTGTGTGGGACTTACTGGAGGTAACAGGACTGGTAATTGGCCTCAAGGATGTATTATATATGTCCGTACATGAACATACACACACATATATATGTGTTGGTGTGTTTATATAAGTGCATATTAATATATTATATTAAATATGTATATTTATGAAATGTTCATTATATTAATGTTATATATTAAAATATTTCACATTCACTATTTTAAAAATTTTTGTAACAATATTAGTCGAAAACGATATTTTTTTTAATTATTTTTGTAATTACCATTATACGTCTTGGGACACAATATTTTAGTAAAAAATATTTTTGACACAATGTTTTTGTAAACAATATTGTTGTTTTCGATATTGTGTCAGTGATCCCTTTTCAGTTTTTACTTTGCATTATGTGCAAAATTACATGAAATTGAAAACCCAATAACCAACAGGTTTCAGCCGCTCACAAACCACGTTTGTAGCGCAGGCAATCCTAATTATTACAATAACTTTACCCATCAAAGCCCCGAGTTTTATACAATGCACAATAGCAGACTAGCAGCTCCTAAAAGTGCTCCCCTTTAACTGGAAAAAGTTTTAGAGCCAACACAATTTCATTCGACCTCAGAATGCATATCAAAGCTGCGCTGTGAAAGGTCTCCTTTTGCGCCCAAGGACGCATTCTGTAGGCTTTCAAACTCAGACATCTGGAGCAAGTATAATGAATCCATAATGATTTGTCGCCATGTGATACTTCAAGGAGCTTTGAAGTTTAGGGATGGCTGTAAAAGTACACTTTTCTTTTATCTTTATTATCATTCTGGGCCAAGCATTGTTTTTTGAGTCACTAGTTTTTCTATTGAATGACAGCACCAGAACTTGAGCAATGCTTGTCCTATTTGCACTTCAGCAGATCACAGGAGTTACATTATTTCGATCAGATGAAGGGGGTAAGGTAAGAGCACCCCACAGGCCTCGCTCTGAATGCATGAGTCACGGACCACCAACTTAGAAATGAACAAACACAGAATGTTCACCCTCCACATTTTGATTTTCACACAATAAATCAAAGGATATCTCTAGAGCAAAACTCATCGCAATAAACGTCTCACTTTAGACAGTAGTGATTTTAGTATATTTATATTAGTTGTCATCAGGGATTCGAATCAGAGGGGTAGGGCTGCACAAATACACATCATGTGGCAGGAGATTGACGTTTCACCGGACCAACTTATGTGTTAATACTGAGAATACTTTTTCTTAAAGTACATACCCTCAGTATTCAATTCAATTCAATAGAGACTTTATTTCAGTTATATTTCACACCATAAAAGTACACATATATACAATACAATTAAAAACATTACTCATAGTATTACAATAATTCATAGTCACATAATAGATTCATATTACACGTGTCCCAATGCCAGTTAAGTAAACTGGATAGATAGTAAAGTGCAAATAGTGCCGGGTATGATACCGCAGAAAAATATCTTTCAATAGGTAGGCTGGACGGTCATTAGGAAATACAGTATCACTTGTCTAAGCAGTTTCTCAGTTTAACAGTTAGTTTTAAGAATTATATTACCTGGAGAACACTGTCACTGTACAAAAGCTGTAAATATATAAATGCTGGTCTGATTTGGTTAAAATTAAGTTTTCTTAGGAGGGCAACAAAATAACGTCTGCGAGGATATTCATAAAACCTACATAAAAACATAAAATGCAGCATGTCCTGTGGAGACTTCCCGTCGCAGCCACAGGGAGCTGCAACCTTGTTAAAAATGTCTGACTTTGGTCTAATTAAAAGATGATGAAAAATATTGAATCTAAACCTTGACAACAAGAATTTTTCGTGAGAAGTAAAAGCACCCATTAAATATGGCTCCATACTGTCACAGGTTTTTAGCATAACATATTTCCTGATACTTGGTTTCATGAGCTCCTCACTTTCTCTTTGGGCCAGCCTATCCTTGTAAAAAGCTTGTTTGATTGCAGCTACATCCCCCTTTACAATCCCGCTTGGGTTTTCAAACAAGTTCAAACGACCCAGCCTGGAAAAGCTAGTTTTCAAATATTTTAACCAGGGGAAGCACATGGAATTATCCTGAGACACAAGGTCTCTTACAATCAAATGGGTAACAGGTATATCTTGGTTTATCCATAGTTTTACCCAGCAAGTCAGAGGCCTTAGAGCAAAGATATCACATAGGTACTCTGTCCTCAGTTCTTCGTGTACTGCCAGGTTTGGTGTACTGGCGGGGACACAGAGAAGACGTTTTAGGAAATTGTTTTCAACAACCTGTAACTGTTCTCCAGTTACATAACCCCATAGTTCGCTGCCATATGCAGCTGTTGCAACCGATTTAGCATTATAGAGTTTAATCATTGCGTTAATTGGCTTCTTCCCCAATTTTGTTGCAAAGTTAAAAATAGAGGCATTAACCCTCGTCAATTCCCCTTTCTTTTTAGCCAGATGAGGGCCCTAGCTAAACTTGGTATCAAATAAGACACCAAGATATGAGAATGTTTGCGTGACGGGGATTGGAACATCATCCAGTTTAAAAACGAAATTCTTTTTAGGTTGACGGCCAACATGCATAATGTATGATTTAGAGTTGTTGACCAGTAGGTTTCTGTTAGTCATAAAGATATTAAAAGCATTTAAAAGTGCCTGGAGGACCTTCTCCGTTCCAGAAATTAAAACTGCATCATCTGCATATAAAAGAACTGGAATACCTCGTCTGCCAACTCTAGGGCAGTCTGCCTGTACCTTCTGTAAAACAGCATCTAACTCATTAATATAAAAGTTAAAAAGGAATGGGGCAAGAATGCAACCCTGACGCACTCCCTTCTTAATGTCAAAGTTGCCAGTGGTATCCCCATTTGCAGAATACCTGACGTTAGCACTGGTGTTACTGTGCATATCCACCAAAAAATCAACTATCCCAGTGTCCAAACCTTTCTCCTCATGGACTGCCACAGCCTTCCCCTGTTAACACAGTCGAAGGCTGACGACAAGTCCATGAAGGCGAGGTGGACAGTTCCCTTCTGCACAACAGTGTATTTGCTCAATACAAGAAAGAGGTTAAGGCATTGGGTTATGGTGGAGTGCCCACCGCAGAAACCATACTGGGAGATTGACATGATGTTATTCTCTGCAGCAGAATTCTCCCCATGATTTTGGCCATAGAGTCAATTAGTGAAATTGGCCGATAACAATGGGGACTACTCTTGTCTCCTATTTTAAACACGGGAACAATCGTTGATAGTCCCCAGGACATGGGACAGCCCACTTTGGCAGCTGCATTAAAAACTGCAGCCAGGATGGGCGGGCAAAAACTCGGGTCAGACCTATACAAGTCTGGAGGGATCCCATCAGGTTCTGGGGCTTTTCTAGCAGTAAGTCCTTCCATGGCCTCCAGAACCTCACTGCTATCAAACCTGATAGTGCCTCCCCTAGCGCCAGGGAGTGACTCAGCTTTTACAGGGGCCACTGAAAAATACAGTTGTTTAAAGTGCAATTCCCACTCCTCCTTGGTTATTCAGCAATCCAGACCGTCACCCGGCTCTTCAACCAAGAATGGTTTTTTAACTATTGCCCAAAATCTCGAGCTACATTTTAAGATGGAGGGGTCAAGTATCTCGCTCCAGGCCTCTTCTCTTAAAAACTCCTTATGGGATTTGAGAACAGACTTATATTCTTTATGGCGCAATTTGACATTCTCCTGGACTCTCAGGGTAGCTGCCAGGGCTAACCTAGGGTTACGAGCAGCTTTGGAACAATCGTGATTAAACCACCTTTGCCCACATTTCTCCATACTCCTCTTTACTGGAACCAACATCAGGTCTGACACCTTCTCCGACAGATTTTGATAGGCAATAAGTACCCGCCGTGGCTCTGCCCCCTCCCGAGTGCAGTTCATAATATCCTCAGTGCATGTATCTACAATATTTTTATACAGTAGATCTGGGGTAACTATTGACCATTTAAGTCGCCGCCTCCCGTCTGTTGTACCCAACCTCCCTGAACTACATGTCTGTTTTTGCTTGGTAGTCCAAGGTCCCTTCAGGCGAATTATTAAAGGATTATGGTCACTGAATTCGCTTTGGACAATATCAAACGAATCCAGAAAAGGCAGCATTGTCAGTGATAATAACATATGATCAATGAAGGTGCCCCTCCCGTGCCCCTTAAAGGTAGGAGTTTCAAAATATTTTAGAGGATCCCTAAGTGTCATGGCCAGTGAGAGGTCCAGATTGTCCAGTAAAGCATTACAGAGTTCCCCATCCAGTGTGTGTTCCAGATGTAAACCATCCATGCACTCACAATGTAATTCTGCTAGTCAATTCTTCAATGGATCTCCACAAGGGTGCACATTAAGATCACCCATGATCATGAGGTTATGACTGAAATCCTTCATAGAGGAAGTAATAAAAGCATACAAAACAGATATAGGATTAGGTGCTGGAATAGCATTGGTGTAAACAGAGGGGTTTTGTCCTACGATGGCCAGGCTGGACACTCAATACATGAAGAAAGACAAGTGCCTGGTCTCGAGTTTGGGTGCTGTTTTTAATTTTCAGCAACTAAGCTTATACGTGAATTATAAAGCTTGTGGTGAATTTAACATCTTTACATTGTTAGCATTCTTTCATTGGTTAGAAAACGAGGTTTCAACATCACCTTTACACAAAATCATAAACTAAATGTTAAAGCATACAAGACATAATTTCAAAATCATGAAACTTTTGTTTTGTGCTAAGAAGCATATATGCGAATTACATTACATGCCTATGTACAAAAACAATAAATGAATAAATTCATCGGTACACCAGAAAAATGAACAATAATCCTATATGCCTGTTCCTTTGGATATTTAGGATTATATACCACCCTAGGCTGTGTTCAGTTAGTTAATGAATTGTTTAGTCTGCCTTTGGTGGAATGGGGTAAAGAAATGACTTCTTTAGGGAAAGCCGACGCGTTTCCAAACCCTGTCTTAGATTACACAGGTTTTTCTTCAGGGCAACCTGGGTACCTGGTGTTTAGGGAAAATAAAAAGACTTCTTTTAGTTCCTATTCCTCCTCTGTCTATTTTTATAGAGCGTCTCACTGTGAGGAACATTAAATTACCTTTTTGTTCCTGCGCAGTGCAGTCTGAAATTGTTGGTTGAAATGGTTATTTCAAACCTGTTGTCAAGAAAGAGAATAATGTTTGTCTGTTGTTATGTTAGAACGGAGGGCATATTACCTATGCACGGTTCTGAATTGCCACTTACTTGTGTAATGTTTATCCTGGCGCATTGTAGACTAGCTTGGCTCCGATGCAGTATATTTTCAATGTTTTACCCCAACTGTTAAAAAGAATGTGCTGGTTTTAATTAAATGTGGGTCTAAAATTACTAACTGTTGAATTAGTTGAAAAAACGAGCTAGCTTACTTGGGGCGGCATTTTTTGGCGAGCACGGTACTTCTCTTCTGTTCACGTGCTCCTGGCAGGGCTCGGCTCTGCTGGAAGGGAATCGGAAAACGGAAACTAAGTATCACTGTGTTTACGTTGACTACAAGCGAGTTAGGCATTAGACTGTAGTCCGCTCACCTGAATTAGAGTACGATTCTGCCTTCTTAGTTCTGGCTGTTGTTTGGTATGCTGCTCAAGTCGGTCTGCATTGCATCACATGGGAACTTGACAGAAGTCTCATGTTATATATGGGACTAAGATTTCTGGGATTTGTAGTTTGTTGGGAGCCAAGCTTTTTTTATTATTGTTGAGGGGAAAATTTGTTTATGTGGGTGCGCCTGTGGGCTTGTGCTGTTATTCCAGCCCCGCAGGTGTGTACAGAGGTATCGGAGGTGTTCACGGGGTTCAGCATATATTTCTATGGAGTTCAGTCAGTTCGTTCATCCCATCCCCCACACAATTGAACTTTAATATTAGGTATGCTTCTCTTTGGATGAGCAATGTTTCAACGTCCCCACCTCGATTTGGAACTTTGATTGCTGAAAGCACTGTCCATTTGAAATCTTTTTCAGTATGGCCACTATAGCATTGGTAGCATTATAAAAATTCACCAAACCGACTCGACAATTTTCTCCAGTTAGAGCTAAGCCCATCATACCAGAATGGTATGCATCAATTCTGCGGATTTTAAAGGTGACAAGAATAGAAACAAAAATCACCAGTCCTCCCTTTGGTCTGCCTCTAATTGATGGTATAGCCGGTACATAAAAGGCCTTGTACCCTTCTAAAAAGAGATTGCACTCAACCAGCCATGTCTCTTGTAGGCAGATAACCTTAAATTGCTTAATATAATTGACCCAGTTTATATCTGCCATTTTTGCAGCCAACCCCGCAATATTCCACGAGACAACATTACTATCACAAATATTGTCCTGTGAGTTCACAATGGGTACTAGTTCATCTGAAATTATGGTGCCCTGACCCGCAGGTACCTCATGTCAATCACACATGTCCAGGCCAGATAAAAGCTTGTACCTATTATGTGTATTAACATTAAACCCGTGCTGAAGATGACCCATGAAATTGATTTTATTCTGTGTATTAAGAACATTTCCAGGTCCCCTCGAGTTAACAATATTATATAAGAAGCGGGTGTCCGTAACCGGGGTCTGGGTTTCAACCACAGGTCTGATTAGCCTTTGTTGAGGGGGGTTATTGCAGAGATGTACATAAAAGTACCCCAACGGGCGCACACATATACTGCTCTCATTGTATATCAGTGAAGATGCTCTAAAGAGAACAGTGGCCACATGTTGGGGATGTTTAAAGTTCACAACAATGCAATCTCCACTTCCTATTTTTTTCGACGGGCCCACCCAGTTCACTCTCCTTACTGCCATTATCTGATCTAGATAAGCAATTGGGAAGCCACATTTTTTGTTAAGCCATGACACTGTTTTATTTTTAAGTGAGGCGTGCGATTCATCATGGGGTGAGGCAGAGTGGGTACCGCAGGGGGGGACATTAGTCAAGACCACCACAAACGGTGCACAGTCAGGTGGTAGATTAAGATAGCGGTTGCTCCTATGGGGCCTAATATCTACTCCATGCCTTGGGGCTGGATTGGGCTGTGTCTGTAGGTCAGCTGTTGCTGGGGTGGCTGGTGTGAATACTGTTGTTGATGCCCTGCTCGCAGTGGTAGGTGCTACTGCAGTATTACCGGTGTTCAACTGAGTTTTACCACGCACCACCACTGCCTGCCTTCCTTCCCCAGGATTGGCCCTTGTACCGGTGGCTGCAGCCTGATAGGACGATACCAGGCCGCCAAGCCTAGCCACCTCCGTAGTCAGGGTGTCTATCTTAGTGGTTAAAGGTCTAATCGCCTCCTCTAACTTAGCCTCTAGGTTTTTTATAAGAGCAGCAAATTGTTCAATGTTTAAGTTCGGACTGCCTTCCTTATTTCCAGTGAATACAAAGTGGTTGATCAGTGGGGCATTACTAATTGCGGGTTCTACGTCGGATCTTTTTTTTCCCCCTCCTTTTTGTCTGCGCTTACCTACAAGTACGCACCGGCCTTGAGGTAAGTGGAACTTCCTCCAGTTCCTCACTTGATGTATCATGATGATCTAGGTGGACCTCAGCCCTCACCGCAATCGGTGTTATCAGATCTTCTCTAACTGTTCCTTTGTTACTTGCCTCACCCTCAGCGTCCACCGCTAACGGAGGCGGCTCAACCAGAACCGGTGCTGGGCTCCCCTTTCCTAGAGATGCCCGACGTTCACTATTAATCTGGGTAACTTTTTTTACCATGTAATTTTCAATAGTGCTGTGGCCAGTGGCAGGTTTATCATTTTTAGATTTAGACATCCTAAAATAAAATATAGACAGTACGTATTTAGGTAACAGCGCAACTTATACACAAATATTAAGAATTAATAAAGTCTCACTTGATGAAATAATAATAAGGGGTCTGTTCAAAAAAACCAGGGTCTTTGGCCCAGTCCAGTCTCTTCAGGCCTCTGAGGGCCACAGAGGGCCCGCCCTTTGCCCGGGCTTAGCCCGGCACAGCCCCGCGCGCTCCCGCGACGCGGGCACAGCCGGTGATTTTTAAATGCGCCTCCGGGCGTTCCGCCTTCACTTCCTGGTCCTATGGCACCTGGGAAACGTAGTCTCCCTCCGCTCGGCGGCCGCGTTGGTAGTTGCGGCGGCGAGAGGGAGACAGGACAGCAGCAGGACCTCTGGTGGCTCCGGACGAGGTAAGGGCAAGCTCTCCCTTCACAAAGCACAGCCCCTGCTCCACCGACACAGCCGGTGATTTTTAAATGCGCCTCTGGGCGCTCCGCCTTCACTTCCTGGTCCTGGGGCACCTGGGAAACGTAGTCTCCCTCCGCTTGGCGGCCGCATTGGTAGTTGCAGCGGCGGGAGGGAGACAGGACAGCAGCAGGACCTCTGGTGGCTCCGGACGAGGTAAGGGCAAGCTCTCCCTTCACAAAGCACAGCCCCCGCTCCACCGACACAGCCGGTGATTTTTAAATGCGCCTCCGGGCGCTCCGCCTTCACTTCCTGGTCCTGGGGCACCTGGGAAACGTAGTCTCCCTCCGCTCGGCGGCCGCGTTGGTAGTTGCGGCGGCGGGAGGGAGACAGGACAGCAGCAGGACCTCTGGTGGCTCCGGACGAGGTAAGGGCAAGCTCTCCCTTCACAAAGCACAGCCCCCGCTCCACCGACACAGCCAGTGATTTTTAAATGCGCCCCCGGGCGCTCCGCCTTCACTTCCTGGTCCTGAGGCACCTGGGAAACATAGTCTCCCTCCGCTCAGCGGCCGCGTTGGTAGTTGCGGCGGCAGGAGGGAGACAGGACAGCAGCAGGACCTCTGGTGGCTCCGGACAAGGTAAGGGCAAGCTCTCCCTTCACAAAGCACAGCCCCCTCAGTATAATTAAAGGCATAAATTGCTCTCGGTGAAAAAAGCAATACCAATTTCTGGGGATATACTATGGAGATTCACTTAGGGACCAATCGAGTTAAGTATCTACATGGCAAAAATAGCAAAGATGGTGTTGCTATGTCATATGTCATAAAATTTCCCATATTTAGCTTTGGAAAATCATCAGTGCATCCAGTGGGCGTAGCTTGAGGGGGCGGTCCGCCCCAGGCAGCACCATTATTGAGGCGGCCGCGGCACTGGAGGCCCGTTGCGGTGCGGCGGCCTTTATAATTTATTTGGGAAGAACACAGTGTCACCAAATAAATTATAAAAACGGCCGCAACGGGCCTCCAGTGCCACAGCCGCCACCCGGGGAGTTTAAAAGTGCAAAGCCGCGCTCCAGCCTGCACTTCTTGACCACGTCAGGTATTAAGGACGAACGCTGAAGAAGAGACAATGACTCCAGGAGAGTGTTGAGATAACACACCGTTGAAATGGCAACTGCGGACCTATGTAGTTAACCGATCCATAGCTTACAGGATATTATGTTTTTCTATCTGTGTCGGGATGATGACTGTAAGTGTATTTCCCACATGAAGGAATTTTGGGGACACAAGGAGTGTGAGCGTAATTATTGTTGTAATAAATTCCCACGTTGTTGATAGTTAGCAGCAAATTACAAATATGGTGGGTGCTGTATTTCCGCATAATATTTGTCCACTTGTAAAACTTTACAAATTAACTCTTATGATGACTATAATGTAGAAGGGACCCTCTTAATATGGCGACTGACTGTGTTCACTTGCTAGTCCGTCCTTTAAACATAGCCATTTAGCACATGGATATTGGTATAAATAGAGTACCAAGATGATGACGTTCTGCACGCCATTCGGAGCCCTGTAACACTCCACGAGGGGAATACACATCGGGAGTATTATTCCCAGGTGTGGGACCACACTGTGGGCCAGATGTAGGTAATTCCGATTTACCGACTCTTAAATACCGAATCATACCGATTCGGTATTTAAGAGTCGGTAAATCGGAAGGGGGCAGATGTAGGTAATTCTAATTAGAGAATTACCGAATCTGTATGATTTGGTAAATACCGAATCGGTATTGCCCATTGATTCCTATGGGCCTTGAAGCCCATAGGAATCAATGGGATCCTGCAAGGGTGCAGGGGGTGTCACTTGGACACCCTCTAGCACCCCGAGTACAGGCTTGTGTGCCATGTGGCACACATACATGCCCTAAGGGCATGTCTGTGTGTCACATGGCACAGGTGTACATGCACAGAGGTGCATGTACACCTGAATTCGGTATTTTACCACCCAATTGGATTGGGTGGTAAAATACCGAATTCTGAAGGCCTGTAGCACTGTCAACAGTGCTACCTACATCTGGGTTTTACCAAATCGGTAAAATTACCGATTCAGTATTTTACAGAATCGTTAAATTTACAGAGTCGGTAAATTTACTGATTCTGTAAAATAATGGCCCCTACATGTCGAAAAACCAATAACCGGTAGGTAACGGCCGAAATCGGCCATTACCGACCGGTAATTGGCGACCTACATCTGGCCCTGTATGATTTTGTTACATGCACCATTCTGGCCTGTGCTGTTTGAGGGTGCGCAGCTTCCCACAGTGGTCGCATCGCCATGACATGTCGCGGGAGGTGGCAGCAGCTGGGGCGGGCGCGTGGTGATTAGATTTGGCGGGGGCGGGAGTGGAGGCCCGGGGAGGAGTGGGCAGTATAAATGGCGCTGAAGCAGCTGAAGGTAAATACAAAAGCACACCACCTGCTTTTGAAGGACAGTTGCATCAGTGCAAGGTTTTTTAGTAAGGAGACTTCAGATTTATCACTGCTTGAGTTGAGAAGGGAGCGTGTTTTGTGTTTTCACGGACCTCTCCTTTATGAAGCCAAGTGTGTGAAGGTTTCCATAAAGGAGAAACAAGTGAAATACTTGATAAATTACTGCGGTTGGAATAAGAACTGGGATGAGTGGGTGCCAGAGAGCAGAGTACTCAACTATGTGGAAACCAGCCTGCAGAAGTAGAAGGAACTTTAGAAGGCTAATCAGGAGCAGTATGCAGAAGGGAAAATGAGAGGTGCAGCACCAAAGAAGGTCTGGGGTCTGCAGCAGAAACATGTGGAAGTAAAAACGAAGAACAATAAACAGAAAACTCTTGGGGCTGGAGAAGGCAGTAGTACGAGTGAAGCACCTCAACCCCCACATAAGAAGAGAGCTCGTGTAGACCCCAGCGTGGAAAATGAGGAAATGTTTTTGGACATTGTTGAAGTGAAAGTAAACATTGCAGAGAAGATCAAACCGTGGCTGGTTGATGACTGGGACTTGATAAGTAGGCAAAAGCAGCTCTTCTATCTCCCTGCTAAAAAAAGTGTTGATGCCATTTTGGAGGATTATGCAAATTACAAGAAATCGCGAGGCAACACAGATAAAAAGGAGTATGCAGTGAACGGCGTGGTTGCTGGAATTAAGTACACCTATAGAGTCCTGATGAATGCCTGGTAACTTTACACCATTTCAGAGGCAGAAACATGTTGACTGACAATTAAGGAAATAACCACACAATTAATTGTGGACTGCTTTCCTACACTAAATTTTTAATAATATGCCCTAAGTGATCGCCTAAATAAATCATGTTTGATACACTAAAGACATTTTTAATCGCCTCACTACTATTTAGTTAATTTTTCACTGCACACCTTGAACTCACATATCCTGCTCCGCAGTAGATCTGGCATCGAGGCACACTGAAGAGGCACTCGGCCTCTTCAGTGGGGCCCAATGATGAAGCATGTCATCACCAGGTGGTGAGTGAGGACTTTCCTAAAACGTCCTGAGTGAGGCCGTCCCCCCCACCTCTTTATGTTGTTGCTCCTTCGTGTGGTTCCGTTGAAACCATATGACACGCTTTTTTTGCTTACTGAACATAACCGGGGAATAAGAGTGTCTTATACCACTCCCTACCTCTCCTTTTGTTGACATATACTGAGGACCCCCCATCCCCTTAGCGCCTTGAGACCCTCATGTTTGAGTAGCAAACTTACAATTCTCTGATTGATTGATTGATAGTATTGATCCTCAGCCTCAGCTCCAGATTTGAGGATCGTTTCAAATAAACTTTGATTAAGCCAACCAAGAATATTTAAACTTTTTATAGCAACTGTTAGAACTGGTACCATTGGTGTGAGTCTCCCTTCCATTTTTCACTGATTGCCTCCTCTGTTTTTGATATGTTTTGCTTGTTTAGATGCTGTGGTCACTGTGCCACTTCTATCAAATGCCACAGTACAAGTGCTTCCTATGTTAAATTGATGTCTTGATTAGGGACTCCATGATTGGGTTATGTTAATCAAATGCTGCTGGTGGGCTTGCAGCACTGATTGTGCCACCCACAGAAGCAGCTTTAAAGTGTGTCTCAGGCCTGCCATTGCAGAGCCTATGTGCAGTCTAGTACTGCCATGTCGGCTTGGCAAATGCACCTACTTGCTAGTTCCCAAAATCTTCCCTTTTCTACATTTTAGTCACCCCTAAGGTAGGCCCTAGGGCAGGGTCCATTGTATGTAAAAGGTAGGTCATGCCCTGATGTGTATGGCATGACCTGATAGAGAATTACAGCCTATTTCGTTTTTCAATATTGCAAGGCTACCTATCCCCTTTGGCCGGAATGGGCAGTTTGATTATAACATCTTATAATCCTAACTTACCCAGGGAACATGGTAGAAATTCGAATTTAGTATGCCTGAACTCAGAATGATAAAATACACATTTAAGGTAAGTTGGTTTTAACATTCTGTGTTTGAAAATACCACTTTTAGAAAGTAGGTATTTTCTTGCCTAAACATCCAGCCTCCCTCTGCTAGCTTGTGTATTGTATGTCTGGCTTGTGAGTGACAGGGGATGCTCCTAGCGACAGGGTGAGTCAGCACAAGGCTGAATAGACCTATCTGCATGTAGATGGGTGGGAGGAGTAGCACCTGGTCTTGAATAGGACTGTGCCTGCCTTCCACAATGCTGGCTCCACCTCCTGTGATGTGTCTGATGACCCTGGCCCACCCTGCCAAAGGAAAGAAGGAGTGCCATAAACAAAGTGCTCCAGGACTACAGAGAACTGGTTTGGACTAGGTACAGAGCCCTCTGCTTTCAGAGGACAAAGGATTTTGCAGTATAAATATGGGGACCCAGACCGCATGACTTTAAATCACTTCTGGAACAACAAGACGAACCTCTGCCAAGGAGAATGAACCAAGGAAGCTGTAGGAGTTTGACTGCCCCCGCCAGTGTGCTGTGTTGCTGGGTTGGCTTACAATGGTATCTTCCGATGAGCTGTTTGTTTGTTCAATCAGTGCGACCGGCGGCAGTTAATCCCTCGGTTCCCAAGCCATCCTCTGCGATTGTGATTTCCGAAATGGGGAACCGAGGGATTGACTGCCGCCAGTCGCACCAATTGAACAACCAAACAGCTCATTGGACAGCATCCAGTTCCCCGCCGCGGAAACCAAGAGGTTCAGATCGACTATTTCTTCAGGGAAGACTTCAAGTCCAAGATTAAAACAAGATTCCATCTCTTTGGCTGCTATAAAATTCACATTGTATAGTCCAACTACCGGGAAATCGGCAGATGTGGTCTCTCACAGTTAGTTGTGTTTGGTCCTGATTAGAAGCCCGGACCCAGCGGGGGTTTGAAACGCATAGACCTTTTTTCACTTCTTAACACCAAAAAAAGTTTTTCTTATTTGTATTTGTCTGATGCTTTATTGTAAATAACTGTAACAATGTACTGCAAGCTGGTGATTTATTTGTCATGTGCATCAAAAAAAGTTGTAATCAATTTGTTTTGATCATTACGGTTTTGGTGTGAGTTAGAGCCACCGTATAAGAAAGAAAAGTCACGGTGGCCTGTAGGACTTTGTTAGTGTGTAGTGGATATGAGGGGTGAATGAATACAGTATGAATGTGTACATTTAAGTGAAACTGAGGGATTGGTTGTAGGAATGTGATGAAATGTGAATTGTTTGTTATTTGTGATATTGGTTAAAAAAATAATCTTTTTTTCTCTGATCTGATAATGTAAATATCAATTTAACTTGTTTTGATATTGAAATAAAGGCAATTGACAAGCCTAAGGTTGCACTGTTTGAAGGTCTTTGCATACCTTTAGTGTAGGATTTTAATCAGTCATCAGTACTGGCACTTATGTTTGTTGTTTTAGTTTAGTGGACTTAGCCTTACTGATTAGAGTCAAGCCTATTGTTGTTATATAGACCACACATAGAGCCACTGTAAGGTGGCTCAGGTCCCCTTCGAGTGGGGGTGGTCTCAGGTACTCTCTTCAAGTAGCTGTGAGGCCTGCCATGCCTGTTGATTGTCTGTTGGGCAATGATTTAGAAAGCTTCCCTTGGGCTAAGGTGGAGAAGAAGGCTCATTTAGGGATATTGGGTCTGCCTGAGTGGGCGTGTATAACCACTCGGTCTATGGCAGCCAGTAAGGGTGTTCAAGAGGTCCTGGAGCCTGAAAGTATGGCCCAGGAATCTGCCTTAAAGAGAAGAGGTAGGGGGCACGGGAAAACCAGCCCTCATTGTTCCCAAGGTCCAGTAGGAGGCAGACCTTGAGGGGGATGCCCTGGAACCTACACTGGAACAGGTTGCTGAACTGTGGGACCTGCCTGAGCTGACCCATTGGCAGCAAGAAGTAGGACCCACCAGGGAGGAATTGTGTGCAGAACAGAAGAAGTGCCCTTCTCTTGTGGGTTTCGGCAACAAGCCACAAACCAGGCTGCAGGTGATCAGTCTGGATCACATTGGATCTAGTCTGAGAACGACCTCCTGTATACCGAGCCTAAGGTTGCTGAGCCTGGGTCAACCTGTGTGCTGGTGGTACCCCAGCGCTTCAGAACCTTCCTGCAGGGGTTGGCTCATGATGTGCCTTTAGCTGGACATTTGGGGCAGGGCAAGACCTTTGAAAGGTTTGTGACCCACTTTTATTGGCCCCAGATGCGGAAGAGTTCAGGTACTCATTGTACGACTTGTCAAACTTGCCAGGCAAGTGGGAAAAGTGCAAGTAAGCAAAATGCTTCTCTCCAACCTTTCCCTATAGTCAGTACCCCCTTTGAACGGGTGGGCATTGACATTGTGGGACCACTGGACCCCAAGACAGCCATGGGTAACAGGTTTATCCTGGTCTTGGTGGACCATGCTACCCGGTACCTGGAAGCCAACCCGCCTAGGACAGTGTTGGGCCCCAAGGTGGGACGTGTACTGATGGGGATTTTCTCCCATGTGGCGTTCCCCAGAGAGGTGGTGTCAGACCGTGATACAAACTTCATATCTAATTATATGTAGTCCCTGTGGCAGGAGTGCAGTGTTACATACCAGTTCACCACTCCTTACCACCCCCAAAGTAATGGGCTGGTTAAGAGATTCAATCGAACCCTTAAAGGCATGATAATGGGTCTTGTGGAACCTATGAGGCATAAGTGGGACGTCCTCTTGCCATGCCTTCTTTTTGCTTACCTTGAGGTGCCACAGAAGTTCAAGTTCAAGTTGATGGTAAATGCGACACAGTTCTCACGAAAGTACCTGGATGCGTAACGCAAAACAAACAAAAGGTTTTCAGGGATGGAGATGTGTCGGTTCCTTGCTTCGGGGGAGATGATGCGTCACGCCTCAATGCTTACGCAGAGTGGGGGATGTGTCTTGGTCCTTACTGGAGAGGAGGTGATGCATTGATTCTTGTACTGCGTTCCTGTTACAATGAGACAAGATGGCTCCTCGATGCGACAATCCGGTGCAATGCGATAAGATGGCGCCTCGATGCAATGGACCAATCCCGTGCGATGTGATAAGATGGCGCCCTTGATGCGACGACGTGAAGATGATGCATGCACGCCTGGCGGCCGTGTGGCGAACTCTTTAGCTTTGGATCCATGACGGTCCCTGCAACACGCTTCTCCAGTAATGCGACAGCAACCTCTGCAGTGGCGACACGCTCCTCCGGTGATGCGTCAGGTAATAGCTTTGATGAAGGCACGCTTCTCTAGTGATGCGGTGGTGTCCTATGCGGAGGGGACACCCTTCTCGAGCGATGCGACTGCAACAGCTGCGATGCAACACTCTTCTTCTCATTGAGTCGCGCTTCTAGCTCCCAGCGACACACAGGCTCCTGCAGACAGAATTCCCAGCAAGTACATTTAGAGGGGAGCTAAGGCCACCAGCAGCATTTGATTTACAGGCCCTGGGCACACATGATGCACTGTATTAGGGTCTAACAAGTAAATCAAATAACCAAATCATGAAGTCACTAATCAATACAAAGGGACTGAACCCTAAGGGGTTCAGTCCCTTTGGGCTGCTGTAAGGTCACCCAGTGAGAGGACCTTTGAGTCGGGTCAAGGAAGGAAGGGGCAATCTCCCAGGAAACCTCCCCAGGATGTATACAGTTACATGCTGGCCTTCAGGAACCCGACTCGGCAATTCAGACAGCTCGCTCAGGTGAATCTGGAAGCCAGTCAGGAAGAAATGAAATGGTGGTACGATCAGAATGCCACTCTGAGCTTCAGCCTGGTCAGAAATTTTGGGTCATGGCACCTGTAGAGCCTTGTGTGCTCCAGGACAGGTGGACTGGACCATTTTAAGTGGTGGCGCGCAAGAGTGATGTCACATACCTGGTGAACTTGCGGTTTCCTAGGTACCCTTTGTGGGTTCTGCATGTTAACTGCCTGAAACCCCACTTAGAATGGTTCAAAGTGGGCATTCTCCTAGTGACGGATGATGGAATAGAGGAGGAGACCGAGCCTCTTCCTAACCTCCTGTCTGCAACAGAGCAAGATGGGTCAGTGGATGGTGTGAGCCTCCCAGCCACACTGACTCCTGAACAGCAGCAAGATTGTCGCCAATTGTTGGACAATTCTCTGATTTGGTCTCCCTGGTTCCTGGTGTCACTGAGGGGTGTATCCATGATGTGGAAACTGGGGACAGTCCTCCTGTGAAGCAGAAGGCTTACAGAGTGACTGACAGGGTCAGAGCTTACATCAAGGAGGAGGTCTCCAAGATGTTTGCCTTAGGGTTGATTGAGTCCTCTAACAGCCCTTGGGCCAGCCCAGTGATCTTGGTCCCAGAGGCTGCCGCCCTGGTGCCACACCCGAACTCCAGTTCTGTGTGGACTACCGAGGGCTCAATTTAGTCACCAGGACTGATGCGCACCCTATCCCCAGTGCTGATGAGCTCATTGGTCAGTTAGGGGCTGCACGGTACCTCGGAACGTTAGATTTGATGTCTGGGTACTGGCAGATCCCCTAACTCATGGGCCCAAAGGGAGGTAGCATTCTCCACACCAAATCGGCACTACCAATTCCGGGTTATGCCCTTTGTGATGATGAATGGCTGCCACCTTTCTGAGGATTTCTTCAACCCGGTCTTGGCTGGACTGGAGGATTTCAGTGCCACCTACCTGGATGACATTGCAGTATTCAGCACCAGTTGGGAAGAACATCTGAGCCACCTCTGGGGAGTGTTGATGGGACTGCGCAACGCAGGCCTCAAAATCAAGGAGAGTAAGTGCCAGATCGGATAGGGTTCCGTGGTGTACTTGGTGCACCTGGTGGGAAGCAGCCAGGTGGTGCCCCTACAACCCAAGATAGATACCCTCCTTGCATGGGAAACCTCAAAGACTCAGACACAGGTGAAAGCCTTTTTAGGGCTCAGGGGGTACTGCAGCAGGTTTGTCAAGGGTTATGGCAACATTGTTGCACCCTTGACTGAGCTGACTTCCAGGAAGCAGCCCAAGAAAGTGAACTGGACTGACACCTGTCAGAAGGCTTTTGATGCCCTTAAGACTGCCATGTGCACTGCACCCGTGCTTCAAGTGCCTAACTTCTCAAAGGAATTTGTTGTCCAAACATACACTTCAGAGCATGGTGTGGGGGCTGTTCTTTCACAGATTAAAGAGTAGGGCCTAGACCAACCTGTATCCTTCATCAGTAGGAGGTTACTTCCAATGGAACAGAGGTGGGGTGCAATTGAGCGTGAGGCATTTGCTGTGGTCTGGGCACTGAAGAAGTTGAGACCATACCTCTTTAGGACTTACTTCCGGGTTCAGACAGACCACAGGCCTCTCAGATGGTTGACGCAGATGAGGGGTGATAACCCAAAGTTGTTGAGGTGGTCCATTTCTCTACAGGGGACGGACTTTATGGTGGAACACCGCCCTGGTACAAAACACCCCAATGCTGATGGTCTGTCCAGATTTCTCCGCCTTAGTGAAGAGAACTCCTAAGGGGAAGGGTAGTTCTCCCCACATTTCAGCTGGAGGAGACAAGTGTTAGACCTGGTACCATTGGCGTGAGTCTCCCTTCAATTTTTCACTGATTGCCTCCTCTGTTTTTGATATGTTTTGCTTGTTTGGATGCTTTGGGCACTGTGCCACGGCTGTTCAGTGCCACAGTGAAGGTGCTCCCTATGTTAAATTGATGTATTGATTATTGACTTCATGATTGGGTAATTTAATTTACTTGTTAGACCCTAGTACAGTGCACCATGTGTGCCCAGGGCCTGTAAATCAAATGCTGCTGGTGGGCTTGCAGCACTGATTGTCCCACCCACAGAAGCAGCTTATAAAGTGTGTCTCAGGCCTGCCATTGCAGAGCCTGTTAGCAGCCTGGCACTGTCATGTCATCTTGGCAAGTGCACCCACATGGCAGTCCCCAAAACCTTCCCGTTTCTACATTTTAGTCACCCCCTAAGGTAGGCCCTAGGGAAGGGTACATTGTATGTAAAAGTTAGGTCATGCCCTGATGTGTGTGGCATGACCTGATAGTGAATTACAGCCTATTTCACTTTTCACTATTGCAAGGCTAACTGTCCCCTTAGGCCAGAATGGGCAGTTTTATTATAACATCATATAATCCTAATTGACCGAGGGAACAAGGTAGAAATTCGAATTTAGTATGCCTGAACTCAGAATGATAAAACATATCTTTTAGTGAAGTTGGTTTTAACATTCTGTGTTTGTAAATGCCACTTTTAGAAAGTGGGTATTTTACTTGCCTAACCATCCAGGCTGCCTCTGCTAGCTTGTGTATTGCATGTCTGGCTTGTGAGTGACAGGGGCTGGGGTGGCTCCAGGTGACAGGGTGAGTCAGCACTAGGCTGTATAGACCTATCTGCATGTAAATGGTTAGGAGGAGTAGCACCTGGGCCTGAATAGGACTGTGCCTACCTTCCACAATGCTGGCTCCCCCTCCTGTGGTGTGTCTGATGACCCTGGCCCACCCTGCCAAAGGAAAGAAGGAGTCCTGTAAACAAAGTGCTCCAGAACTGCAGAGAACTGGTTTGGACTAGGTACAGGCCCCTCTGCCTTCAGAGGACAAATGATTTTGCTGTATAAATATGGGACCCAGACCCCAAGACTTTACATCACTTCTGGAACAAGAAGACAAACCTCTGCCAAGGAGAAGAACCAAGGAAGCTGTAGGAGTTGGACTGCCCCCCCAACCCCCCTGCCAGTGGGCTGTGTTGTTGTGTTGGCCTACAGTGGTGTCTTCCGTGCCGAGGAGAGGAGAAGGAACTTTCAAAGAACTTTCATCATCTTGCAGAATATTACTCCAAGGGCTTGAACTTGTGCTTCCCTCCTGCTGAAGTCTCAGGGACAAAAGACTTCACCACCCCTCTAAATTTACTTGCGGGGAATTCTGTCTTCAGAAGCCTGTGTGTCGCTGGGAGCTGAAAGCGCAACTCAATTAGAAGAAGCGTGTCGCATCGCAGCTGTTGCCGTTGCATCGCTCGAGAAGGGTGTCATCGCTGCAGAGGTCACCGCTGCATCACCAGAGAAGTGTGCCTTCATCAAAGCTGTTACTTGACGCATCACCGGAGGCGTGTGTCGCCGCCGCAGAGGTTGCTGTCACATCACCGGAGAAGCATGTCGCAGGGACCGACAGGGCTCCAAAGCTACAGAGTTCGCCGCACAGCCGCTAGGCGTGCACGCATCATCTTCACATTGTCGCATCAAGGGCGCCATCTTATCGCATCGCACTGGATTGGTCCATCGCATCGAGGCGCCATCTTATTGCATTGCACCGAATTGTCGCATCGAGGAGCCATCTTGTCGCATCGTAACCGAAACGCAGTACAAGAATCAATGCATCACCTCCTCTCCAGTAAGGACCAGGACACACCCCCCACTCTGCGCAAGCATTGAGGCGTGACGCATCTTCTCCCCCGAAGCAAGGAACCGTTGCATCTCCATCCCTGCAAACCTTTTGTTTATTTTGCGTTACCCATCCAGGTACTTTCGTGAGAACTGTGCCGCATTTACCATCAAGTTGAACTAAGTGACTTCTACCATCTTTAAGTCTATTTTGAGTACAGTTTTGTGGATTTTTGTTGTTTGGGGTCTCGTGTTAATTCTATATAAAGAATACCTATTTTTATAAAAACCTGTGTTGTGTCTGTCTGTAGTGTTTTACCTGTATTACTGTATGTGTTCACAAATGCTTAACATAAGCTGCCATAAGATAAGCCTGTTTGCTTGTGCCAAGTTACCAAGTGGGTGAGCAGGGGTTATCCAGTAGTGTAATCCCCTTTCCCTGACTTGGAAGCAAGGGTCCCTATTTGGTCAAAGGTGTATACCATTGTACACTAGAGACCCCCAGTTCTAACAGCAACCTACATTTTTCCTTCAAAATGTTTCCCCTTAAATTCTGAAAAATGTCCAATGTAGCCCTTAAGTTCAGTCTTGCAGCCCTCATTAGGCACTGATGAGTGATCAGGCAGAAATGAATGTCTATTTCTTCATGTATTCTGAATTAATTCTTGAGTGATCATAGTAATTCTGGCACCAGAATTTACAAACGAGTGTAACACCATGTCATCTACCTTAATGTCAACCAAAGGACCAATACATTCAGAGGGATCTCCTCTCAGAATTGACTCATCACTTTCACCACCAACAAAAACCACATCATCATTTTCATAATGCTGTGAATCCAGCCTCTCATCATTACCTTTAATCTAAGAAACACTCAAAACTTTAGAGCAAATATCTTGGAAATTTGAGAAACTTTGGCAAAATGTCTAACTTTATTACAGGCTCACTGTACAAGAATTACCATTTTCCCCATGAGGTGGATCAGAAACAAATGTGAGTGTATTTTAATTTAAAAAAAAATCTGCTATGGGATCATCATTAAATAAATGTGGTATGGGATCATCATTGTTTGACTTTTTATGTCGATCTGAATGGCAATGGACAGCACACGAAGTTTCAGCAGGTTTGACTTTGTTCTTTAACAGACATCTAGGATATTGCAATACTTTTTGCCATCTTAATAGTTTCTTCCAAATATGGATTGTCCATGGACAGACATTTCTGTTGAATGCTCTTGTCACTGCATTGACTGGAAAAACGCTGAAAAACTAGTTGTTCACTTACATTCTCAAATTGACATTCAGAAATTATTTTGCGCAGAGATGTCATATAAAGTCAACACCTTCTGTCTCCATTTAAAAAGTGTGTGCCTCAAAACGCCAAGACTAGGTTGAGTGGCATCCAATTTGAAGCTTTTTAACTGCCACCTGATACTCATAAATGTCTTCACCTTCTGCGGGTGGCAACTGAAGTAAATGTTTGAATGAGGATCTCCCTACAAAACCTAGTGAGTGTAACAACATTATTTATTTCAGCTCCGAACCTTAATGCACCAATAGCCCCAATGTAAGTCTCAAAGGCGTTCAAAAATCTCCTCCAAGAGACTGTAGGATCCCCTGGCATTTCAAAAACTAAGGAAGTGGATTTACACAGTGTATAGCGAAACAAACAGAGAAAAAAACAATATCTGTGTACATTTCAAAATACAGAGCAGAGTTATAACAATAACAACCCAACAAATGAGGGTGCAAAATACACTGCATTTAGAGAAACCAGGAAAACGTTACTGATAACAATAGCAACAAATTTACATATGTATATTGTAATGCAGGCTCAAATCAATTGCAATGCAGTACGTTTAACCATAATAACCATTCTGCAAGTCACGATAAAGTAGGAGAACAGGCCTGAATCCTTGGTTGACCTTGCTTTGTCAGTTAGCACCGGAGAGCCTGCTCCAAACTGTGTCTGGAAACAGTGCAGAGGAACAGCGACCGTGGGCAACGTCAAATCTGCACAACTCTGGTAGTGAGCTTCCCCGAGTGTTCCAAAACCCTCCTTTTTATACACTAAAGGTTGGCCCACACAATGTTGCATTCCTTTCCTGGGCCAGTAGTTTTCGTGGTGCTATCAGTATTTTCTCTGACCCAGGATACTCTCAACTCCTACCAACTGCATCTTGTGGCTTTCTCTCACTGGTACCAATCCTCCTCCCATGGCATGTAAGCTAATCTCAGGTTTGTTTGGGCCAACATAACTTCAACGGTATGTCTTGCTTGATACACATGCCTTCGCATTATACAGTTAACACAACACCCTGGGAGAACATACAGTTTTGTCTATTTGAAGTGGCAAAACAAGCATCACAAGATCATCTGCTATCTCAGCACAGGTACATGGGTTCTTTGCATGCATTTTCACCCATCAACACTGGCTAAGCAAATTAACAATTCCACTTCACAATGTCTTCGGCACAATATTCCCTATATACTGCACAAGGGTTATTATCAACAAAAAAGGAATTAATCATGGGAAATAACACAACACAAGAGAATGCCAGGAAAAAACACATGAGAACCCATAAATGGGTGTGAACACACATTTTGAAATGTTTAAGGAACATCACACGGGACCCGCAGAGGGGAAAAAACGAAGGTGTGTACATCACCACACTGAAAAAATGTAGAGGTTTGTGGGGTGTGCTTGTCACTGTGCTAGTAACAGTGCGTGAATAAAACACCGACACACTGACCTCATATTAATCCTAGATGAACTGGTGTACACATCACTGGAATATAAGCACATGTAATCCACAGGCGTTCGTATGAACTTTGAGGAACCAGTGTGCACAATACCAGGATATATTCACATGCAAACAGAAACAGGTGTGCAGATCACTGTTGAAGATCATTTCTTTGCTGAAGAACAGATAAATAGTGAAGAGATAGTTTTTTTTTCACAGGCATAGACAAAACGTCACAATTTAAAGATGGCGTCACGTGCATTTCCTGTGTGTGTGTGATGCATTTTTGCAAAACTGACCCTACGTGACTGACATGTAGATGGCAGCACATTCTGGACATACACAGACTCCTTCTCCAAATCAACGTCAACAACGTCAACCAGCTCTGCACGGGATGCACATTTCATTCCACCAAGCCGCTGGCACTGGTGAGGAATTTGGAAACACCAAGTAACCTGAATGAGGGAAAACCTCACAGCCAGTCTCCACGAAGCCAGGAGAACGTCTGCACTGCAGGACTCCCTCCAGGAAGAAGAATCACACTCCTCACAGCCGGAGTACCACCAGGTAAGAAGAATCACACTCTTGATTCGAGGTGAAGAGATGTTCAGATAACTTTACTGCAGCATAGGACCTATGAATGCTTCAGGTCCTCGTTGCCACAATAAGCTGTGTAGTAACGACATCTGACATGTCAAGTAAGTAAGAAAATGCAACCATTCAAAGTAGATGAATCAACAGAGCCATCTATATGTGTGCACAGCCAGGGGGTTCAACTCCAACAGTTGCATTCCAACTGTCAAACCACTAAACTTTTCCAGAAAGCACAGAGTTTCCCAGCCTTCCATGCACAGTGGAAGCATAGAAGAGGCAACAATTAAATGAACATTACATTTTCTAAATATGAATTTTTTTTTTTGATGTGGATATGCAACCTTGACAATAAAACAACTACAGAATTATCAATCTGTTATGTGACATGTCATCCTGGTCAATTCCTTTGTGGGTGAGGCTGAGAGGAAACATATTAGAGGCAGTTCATAGGTACAAAGCAGTGTTCTCTTTTACTTTTCATGCTGAAGACAGCGGGTCCATGCTGGGTATACATGATATGATGCAGCTGTGAAAAAGTACTCAGCCTATTTACAGTGCAGAGTATCTATAGCAATATTCACTCTGTTTCAGGGCTGGGATAGACAGGGATTCCTGTGTTCTTGGCAGAGTAACCTTAGATGTCCAATAATGAGTTAATATACAAACCAACCAATGCCATGCCCCTGGGTAAATAGGTGGACCATAGGGGCCCAGAACACGAGGCATTTCCCCCTCCTTCTGAGCGAACCATGGATACAAAATGAACAAGAATTGGCAGGGGATCGAACAGCCTGATGGTTTATTGGCTACTTGTTAGAAACGGGTAGCCTGGTGCAGAGCGGGCAGGCCAAACTCCTGAGGACATGTGTGAAGCATCCACGCAGTACACACAGACGACACACCAGGCACACCACAAAAAGATACACAACACCAGTTTAGGTGAAAAATTATAATTTTTGTATTGTACCAAACCTTCACAGGTAATCACAATTATCACTGTACTGCGCCAATGCAATATTTGCAATGGGGATTATTTACAGGGCAGGGCCAATCGGGTCGCTGCCAGAACCATTGGGAAAGGATCAGGGATAAATGAAAAAGATAAGTCCATCAGTTGCAATGCTAGAATAGAAAAACATAAAGCATTCTCAGTTGGCATAAGACATTAGGCTTGATTTCCTCAGTGTGCACCTTAGGGGAAGCATCAACACATGGTGCTAGGGAGCAGTCAGGGCCCAGGTGTAGCGCTCACAAGGCGCGAGGGCGGGAGAGAAGGCAGGCAGTGCTAGGCCAGGTGAGCGGTCAGTGGGTACTCATCAGTACAGGAAAGCAGCTCCTCGGAACCATCATCCCCTGTAACGAGGCACTCCTCCTTGTACAGCGGCATGAACTCCAGCAGCGGGCTCTCACTGGCAGTGTGGACAGTGGAGGGGTACAGATGGGCTCAGGGGCCAGCACACAGGCACATGTGGCAGCACCCCCTGGCAGCAGATCCCCTCAGTCTCAAGTCCACGCTCTGACTGAGCACATGGCATCTCTACTGCTCTACAAATACCAGAAAGGCTGGAAGTTTCTAGAAGGTCCCTGGCAGTTTCAACCTCAACTGTCACTGTGGGGAGTATAGAGCACTTTGTCACTTCAAACACTAGACCGCTAACCCATCTCAGTCAGGCGGCACAAGCAGACATAAATGGCATCCATTTTAAAAGTGACATTTTACAAAGGTGCATTTCTACAATGGTTAAAATTACTCTGTGCACGCCATTGCGCAGCATGTATCCCTGCATCTTGCACCACACTTGGCCTATACATTCATCTACCATGGGTGAGATATAGGTGTGTTCACCATTGCACAGCATTTAACATTTGGATTTGAAATACATCCACATGACATGTTGATTCCCACAAAAGCGAAAAAATTCAGGGAAAAAGGGCAACACTGCCATCTTTGGGATAGGTTATCCCAATATGTAAAGGGACAACCCTATGATATGGCAATCTTAAGGAACAGATTGCACTCTAGTCCTGACAATAGCATTAAAAAGGCTGCATCAGTGAAACAATAATGAAAGGGATTGCTTCCTGTAAACAAAGTCTATGTGAAAAAATAGCACCGTAGTATATTGCAATGAAAGCACTTCCTTGGAGGTGAAACAATGAAGCAAATAATAACTTGATGTGGAAACCAAAACGCTCTTCTGAGATGATTCAAAATGCGGTCAGCACTGTTGCAGATCAATGGCTGAAGAGGACAGACTCTAACAAACCAATGGTTCAAAGGTCTGATCCAAAACAAACTCTATAAATATTGCAAACAATTGTCCTGCACACAACTCTGCGGTCAAACCAGGCCTAAAAGATCATTTTAATTTCTAGCAATGTATTGGCAAGAACAGCAGCAGAAGCTGAGCATCAAACAAAAGAAGATATTACCATTATTTATGCATAATTCGTATGTTGGGAATGGAAATATGTTATGACGAGAAATATATATGGACATATTGAGAAGTGTGAGTAATGAGCAGCATGAGCAAGGATGGCCTTAACTGTGTGAGAGGAAAGAAGGCGACTTTCCAGAAAATATTGACAAATGGCAGAATACAAAGAAAGGGGGCTGAAGGGAGACCATTAACCATTTTCAATGGGAGGTGGTGCAGGGAGTGCAGCAGGCTCCCAGCAACAAAAGAAACAATGTCTCCTGGATTGTTGAACCCTTATCCCCAGGAGAGATTACCATATTTTTTAAAGAACTCCGAGCTTGAACTGTATATCTGAAGTGCAGGGCAACGTTGTGGTTGGGCCTATAGTGGCAATTTATTGCCTGAAAATGTTAATTAAAAGGCTCAATGATTTTTTTAATTTTTTATAAAGAAGGTTTTACTGAATATATTTTATGACAACCTGTTAGAACAGTGGTTTCTAGTTGGGAATGGTATACACCCTGTCCAAGTAGGGACCTTTCCTTCTAGTTGGGATAAGAGAGTTACACACCCAGATAACCCCTGCTCAACTTTTAGTACCTTGGCATGAGCAATCAGGCTCATCTCAAAGGCAATGTTTAAAACATTTCCAAACAAGACACACAGTAACACAGTGAAAACACTACAAATGGACCTCGCACTAGTTTAGAAAAACAAAGTACGTTTTAAAAACCAAACAAAACCAAAATGACAAAAATCCAACATACAGAACTCTAAATATGACTTTTATAAGGTTTTAAGCAATTCAATCTATAGAACTCTATGGATTCGGTGATTTTACACAAAGTACCTCAAATGCTTCAAAATCCACAAGGCAAAACAGCCGCAGAGGAAGGAAGTGTTGGAAAACACAATGATGCATTGGTTTCTGAGTCCACAGGGAGGCAAAGCATCACTTCTGTTGCACTCAGGAGAAGTTTTGCATCGAATCCGGACTGTAGGGGGAAGTGATGAGCTGACAATCCAAGATGGTTCTGGTCTGAGGGTGCGATGCATGGAAATCTGGATACGCTGGAGATCAATGCGGCGGCGACAAACAGACGCTGCATCAGTTTCTTCAAACGGGGTCCACGATCTGTTGATCTAGGCTGCGTCAGTATCTAAGGCCAAAGGCAGGCGCTGCGTCGATTATTATGCCGCACGGCAGGTGTGCGGGAAAATTTCTTCCGCACGTAGGTATTGTTTCTGAAAAACAGGGGCTGGAAGTACGATGCATCCATTTTTCTGTCTTCTTGGTGCATTTTGCAGCAGGAACAACCTCCAAGAGCCCAGAACAGGAATTGGCCCCACAAGACAGGTCAGAACTCCCAGCAGTGTAGTTCAGGGATGCAGCAGATTAAGTCTTTGATGGCCTTGAGACTTCTTAACAGGAGGCAAGCACACACCAGTCCTTAGAGGAACTTCCCAAGAAGGATACACAGCGAAGTCTAGTCCGTTGTCCTCCCCACAGCAGAAGCAACAACTGAAGGCCAACCCAGAAAAGCAACACACAGCAAAGGGGCAGTACTCCTCCTCACAGTTCTTCTGCTTTTCTCCTTGGGAGAGGTTTGTCTTGATCCAGAAGTGTTCTAAAAATCTGGGGTTTTAGGTCCAATACTTACACCCCTTTTGGCCTTTGAAGCCTTTGTAGTTTACAAGTTCCTGCCTTGCTTGGTCTTGGCTTCAGACCTACTCAAGAGGGGTGGAGATAGCATTGTGAGATGACACCTATTAAGCAGTGGCAGCTGCTCTATTTGAGCATTGGAGCGCCGGCCCACTGCTTTCTCGCAGTGCGCTTAGCAGAAAATAAAATGGTATTTTTAATACCATTTTATTTTCTTCTTCTCGCGGTTGCAAGAAAGCAGATGTCAAGGGAATGCCTGGTTGGGGCGGGTGGGAGGTATTGCCCCTTGCGACACTTTTGCATCACTTTTAAATTGGGAGAAGTGATGCAAAAGTGGCGCAAGGGGCTTGTAAATCTGCCCCAGGGTTTATATCTTTCATTAAGTCCAGTCATATTTTTTGCACAACCTTCTTTGCTTCCATTTGCTGTGGGTAAGCATTTACCATTCTTTTCGAGTTTGTGTGCTGGTGGATATCATTTTCTATTTGTTATGATTTGTTTCTAGAGCTATATGGTGAGTTTTCATGTGTTATCTTGGGGAGCTAAGAGGTGCAAAAAGCCCTGTCCAGTGTTTGGAAATACAAGCAGCGGGATAAGGGCTCCAAGGAGGGAGCGAAGCGAGACCACAGGTGTGAATGGAATTGAAACAGTGTGAATTTGTTTGACTTGTGGCATGGGGCTAGGAAATAAAATGTTTGGTTCGCCGCGTGCAGCCAAGCAGATGAGATGTGCGTTTGCTGCCATGTACCTGTAGTTGGTCTGGGATTATAGCATGGACGCCTGCTCTGAATTCAGCAGGGCGCTGCAATATCATTAATATGGGCACTGTGTCCAAAGCAGTTCATGGGCTCTCTTGTAGTACAGTGCTGTGTTTCTATTGTAATTGCACCCCCCACTTCCCCCTGTGCTGACTGGGATTAAGAGATGATCTTAACAGATGCTGTCGCCTTATTTTGCTATATGCCTGGTTATTGGCAGGCAAATGACATGAGACGTTTTTCTAGGTCAAGCGTTCTAAAGCCTGCTTTGATGCTTTTTTAATTTAGGTATATCTGCAAAGTTTGTAAATGTAAAATAAGCATGCATTTCTAAATATATGAAAATCACGGGGAAGCGATGCAAGTCTAAAAGGAGCTGCAGCATGTCCACAGTACAGGAGATATGTTCCATTTCCTCTGTCGCTTGACTCCTGTAGGATTATGAATGCACTTAACATGCACACACACTATTGCTCCATCGTTTGAAAAATACAGGAATAGTGAATGCAAAGCAGGTTTATGTAGCGGTGCCCCCAGACTATGTAAAAGGATGTCTGAGAGGGCACATCTATATTTGAGACTTATGGCTGAACTCAATGTAAACAGGGCCTACACATTGAATGAATGATAATCTTAAAAGTAATGCTTGAGTTTGGATCAAATATATATGAGAATGCAAACATGTGGAGAGGAGAGAGGTCGAAAAGTTAGCCGGGACCCAGACTGGTGCAGAAAATGTTTCTCACTCTGAAGCTACAGGCCCTTATATAGGTGATGCACCTCTGCGAAGCATACACTGAGTGTCAGCACTGGGCCTAGCTTCAACAACATAACAATAGAAATGTTTCTGACGCTAGGCCCTGCTGGCATACAGCGTGTATGTTCCTCAGAGGTGCGTGGCACTGGCAGGACCTAGCTTCAGAAACATTTTTATCTACATGTTGTTATATGACATCCCTTTATTACTGTAATAACTTCACTTTCACAATTGCTGTAATAGCCTGCTTGCTTCTCAAATTTGCTTGAAAATGCACCATTTACCCACTCTTTTTTCAAAATTTTCGTGGAGGAAAACCCCCAGAACCCTCCTTAAGATTTTCAAGCTCACTCACTGCGCTCGCTGGCTGCGGTGCACTCCGACACAAAGTTTACGCCTCACCACTTTCAAATGTAACCAGCCACCACTGCTTAGCTTCCCAAGATGACACATGAAAATTCCCCATAAGAGCTCTAGAAACGAATCGAAACAAATAGAAAAGGATTTCCTCCAGCACACAAACTCGAAAAGAATTGTAAATGCCTAACCACAGCAAACGGAAGCAAAGAAGGTTGCGCAATAAATTTGACTGGACTTAATGAATGATATAAACCCTGGGGCAGATTTACAATACCCTTGCGTCACTTTTCGCAATTTAAAAGTGACACTTAAGTGGTGCAAGGGGCTTTTAAATCTACCCCCTGACTCCTGGCCTTTCACAGATTTCCTTCTGTTTTGCCAAGAAAACTCCAGAAATCTTTAGACAGCTTCCCTTGCCTCGAGTGCACATGTGAGGCACTTTTGGCCGATGTGCTGTTGACAATGAGACACAATGCTGATAGCCGAACTGAAGCTTCAAAACGTACATATGTTACGGAACATTAACCCTACATAGAACAGTTCCGTTGCACTCACATATGACCTTCCTCCAGGAATGATGTGGTGATTTTCAGCTCTTCCGAAAAATAGAATGCTGCCTCTTGGAGCACTCCCCGCACGCTTTAATAAAGACTTATTCTGGAGCGTTTTGCTGTAATTTAACACCACCTGGAGCCCTAAGGCTTTTGCTTTACTTCTCCTTACAGGGGCATCAGCCCTTACTTCCATCGAGTGTTAAAACACAGGTGGTTAAGAAACTGCGCAATGCAGGTGAAATGCCTCAGTGAATCGAATGAATGCCATCTGTAATTGTTACAGGTTTACCATCCTTCAGGGATTAATAAAGTCTGAATTGCTCGTGTTGGGTGACATAAACACATTGGATTGTTCACGCGCCATCACTGACAGGGGTGCAGAATAAAAGAGCTATAAATTACTTGGATGCATCGCGTATGAGAGAAATGCACAATACTTTACTAGAAGCTCTGTAAATGACTTGGATACATAAGTTAAGCCAGGGGTGCAGACAGAACAAGTGCCCCCACACCTAGAGGATGGACACCCCTAGTAGCCCACGGGGCTGAGCCTCCTCCGGGGACCCCTGGACAAGGAAGGGGTTGGCTGCCTGAAGTGGTGTCATCGTGAGGCACGAAACTTAGCGGGGCATGTCTGAACTGGGGTGGCAGAGTGGGCTAAAGAACGGTGATGGATTAAACCCAGATCTTTTGACTGGGTGTGAGTGTTTGATTGATTCAGAAGCTCGATCCATCACCACCCCCTTTTGTACCGCTTTTGGTCGCCATAAGTGTGGCAGGGTATGCTCAGACGTGAGTCCCTTGCTCTTTTTGCCACTGGATTCAAGCAAGCCGGGCTGAAGACGGCTGGAATGCCAGAAACCTGTCCTCGGAAGCTTGTTTCTGGTCCAGGGAAGACATGGCTTGGCAGTTCGGGCTGGACTGTTCCCATGAGGCACAGGGTCAGACTGATTTGCATATAGCCATGTCTGAACTGGGGTGGCAGAGTGGGCTAAAGAACGATGATGGATTAAACCCAGATCTTTTGAATGGGTGAGACTGTTTCATTGATTCAGATGCTCCGTCCATCACCACCCCCTTTTGTACTGCTTTTGGCCACCATAAGTGTGGCAGGGTATGCTCAGACGTGAGTCCCTTGCTCTTTTTGCCACTGGATTCAAGCAAGCCGGGCTGAAGACGGCTGGAATGCCAGAAACCTGTCCTCGGAAGCTTGTTTCCAGTCCATCGAAGACATGGCGTGGCAGTTCGGGCTGGACTGTTCCCATGAGGCACAGGGTCAGACTGATTTGCATATAGCCATGTCTGAACTGGGGTGGCAGAGTGGGCTAAAGAACGGTGATGGATTAAACCCAGATCTTTTGACTGGGTGTTAGTGTTTGATTGATTCAGATGCTCCGTCCATCACCACCCCCTTTTGTACTGCTTTTGGCCACCATAAGTGTGGCAGGGTATGCTCAGACGTGAGTCCCTTGCATTACTTTGCCACTGGATTCAAGCAAGCCGGGCTGAAGACGGCTGGAATGCCAGAAAGCGTTCCTCGGAAGCTTGTTTCCGGTCCAGGGAAGACATGGCTTGGCAGTTCGGGCTGGACTGTTCCCATGAGGCACAGGGTCAGATTGATTTGCATATAGCCATGTCTGAACTGGGGTGGCAGAGTGGGCTAAAGAACGGTGATGGATTAAACCCAGATCTTTTGACTGGGTGTGAGTGTTTGATAGATTCAGATGCTCCGTCCATCACCACCCCCTTTTGTACCGCTGGAGCAACAAGGCGGCAGCATACCGGTCCAGTGGAAGCCTGGCAGCAAAGGGCCTCCGGGTCGTCCAGTGAAAGGGGACACCCACGAGAGAGGGGTATCGGTGAGGGTGATACTCTGCAACTGCAGACCCTATCAGACACAGCCACCAGTTGGAGAAACCACCTCAACCAAGAGTATACATTGGACAGCAGAACACCAAATGTCCACCATCATTCCATCTGCACCTTTTCACCAACCGCTGTGTCGGAAGAAAGGAACTGGAGAGCATACTTCCATGGCGCAAGTACACAAGGGAGCATGTCCACAGTGCACCAGAACATTGTGCCAAGGAGAACTAATGGTCCCGGCTGCAAGGACACCATCGCCGGCAAATGACCAGCAATGAAGAGACTATGTGGAAGTCATACACATCGAGTTATCTTTGTTTTGCAATTTTGTATTTTTCTCCGGCAGGTTCAGACTTCATTTTGTTTGGACCTTCATTAAAGTTTGGGAGGGATGTAGTATCGCAGAGATACTTTCTAATGTTCCAGTATGCTTGTCACACACTGAACACCCACCCACCACAGGCGTCATTAGTCAGATGACCCTGCCGAATAAAAGGGACTGAGCACACGTGCTCATGGCCAGTTGATTAACCATCTAAACTGTGTCTGCGTCCATCATTATAGCAGCATGAGGGCCTAGGGCCCCAAGACACTACACGGACCACAGCCTGGCCACTGCAGCGTCGTTGATGTGGAGAAAGGTTCCTTTTGGCAGCGGGTGCATGTGGCAGGCTGAGTTGGAGGGGGCTCTGGCGTAGTGTAATACTAGTTAAGTTTATCTTTTATATTATTTTTTGACGTTGCTTTTTAATTGTGTTCGGCTGATCAGATTGTGTGGCTTCCACGTTTCTTGGCCGAGGGCGTGCCCGTATGTTGAGATTGTGTTCACACTTTCCTCTCGCCGGTGGGGGTTATCATGTGTTTGACTAAAAGAGGTTTGCTGCTTCGTGATCGTGTTCACATTTTCCTCTCGCCTTCATGTGTTATTATGTGTTTACCTAAAAGGGTTTTCGGATCCTCGTAGACGGCAAACTTAGCTCAAGGGTGTTAGACAAAGCAGGTTAAAGTGATTTGCCCAGTATCACAGGATGTTGTGCTGACACTGGGACACGACTTTAGCCCCACAGTCGGAAAACCGGCAGCGTTAGCCGTTAGTCACATCTCTTCATATGCTTTCTATTTCAAAAGAGGATATTATACTGATTTCCAATGGGTCGGAGTTCCATACTAACGAGCATTTTTAAAAGAAAGATTGTTCTATGGTTTCAGATTTCTCCATAGTTGAAACCTTTAGAGGTATTGGTTGTCACTGACCTACTAAGATTCATACCTGCTTCAAAGGTAGCTCAGAGTGCTTTCATCAGTGTCTTTGAGTGAACATTTTGATTAAATTAGCCAGTATAAATTGCCCGCTTCTCGCGTGGCTGGTGCGTTTCTTGGCTGAGAACACGCCCGTATGTGGTGATCGTTTTAATGCGATTCGTCTGGTTCTGTATACTGGGTAAACAGTACGGGTGAAAGTCCGCGAAGGCTGACTTTTGTGAATTAGGAACCTTTCTTCTCTTCTGCGCATGTTATAACTGAGAATGGAGTTTGTACCGGTGTAGCTAATTTCAGGTCACAGGCTCCTGCTGTCTCAAGATTCCCATTGGTGGGGCTGGGCTTCTGACGACACAGAAAGTAAATATAGTGGTGGTATAAAACCCCACAGTGCACGCGATGTGAGAAATTGGTGCTTGCTGCAACAGCAGCTCTTTCCACCAATATGTTACCAAAATAGGCCGTGTCTTACTGAGTGTTGTGTCTTCCTGCTCCTCGGATTCTGTTCCCTGGCTGCTGTGGCCGCGCTGGGGATGCTGGGAGAATATATGTAAATAAATAATACTGCAAAGGCTCTGGTTATGGCCGGCCTAGATTTCATTTTCAAATCCTAATGGCCCAGGTATCGCTGAGACATGCTCACTTTATTCAGAACAAAAGTCTAGCTTTAAATTAAATTTCATGATATTATTTTTACTATCAACTATTTTGGATGTGTACAGTGTTGTGTTTGCATATCTTAAATGTATTATGTTCATTTCCTTTGTGCATGTGCCAGCTTAGGTCATTTTCAGAATGTAGAATGTATGTTCCATCATTCTATGTATCATTTGAAAAGGACAGTTGTTCCTTGGATGCTGAACTATCTGGATGATTTATGATTGAGCTCTACGAGTATTAAAGGATACTTATTTACAATTCCTGCATTAATTCTTCATTTAACTGGCGACGGGATTCGAAGAGCAGACCCTACGTGGGCAACTCGGATTTAATATTTTTGGAATTTTGACACTTGGATTACTGATATTATGTAATTGGAAGAGGAAGAAGATGGATTATTTTATGAGGAACCATTGAGAAAATTCAGGAGAAAGAAACTTTGTAAGCAATTCATGATTTGGATATATTTCATGGATTTTTTTTAAAATACTGGATGTGCTGTGCTGAAGTTATTTTAAATTGAAAGACTGCTATCTCTTTGGGATCCGTATTGAATTAGAATGGTGATGCATTAAGTTGTATCTAGGATTGTAACCGGACCAACAAATTTACAATTTCTGCACAGTACATAAATCTCTAGCATGCTAAAACATGATTCCAACTAAAGAGAATGTTAGGACAAAAAGCGTTATTTCTAGATTTATAAAAAGTTTATTATGTATTTTCAATTGCAAAACATTTAAAAATTCACATTTATTAAAAAAGCATTTGTCATAAATTAAAAAACAATAATAATACAATGATTATACAATGAAAAATATGTCGACGCGTCGTTTCGGTGATTTGAATGGTCACCTTCTTCAGGACAATTTTTCAGGATTAAAAACCACTAGAGTTAAAAAACAGAGAAATATATAAATGTTTTTTCTAAAAACCGGATTATTCTCGCCAATCTTGCATTTGTACATTATACATTATTGTCCCTCCATTCTCATTATCGTTAATAAACTCCTCATTACAAACTTTCAAAGGAAAAAACTTTCATTATTCTAAATGGTAATATTCACGGACTCCTTATTACCAATGTACAACACTAAACATCATTTGTTGATCCAACAAACCTCATGTATCTACCATTCACTCTGGATCCCATGTAAATCCTACAGATCAATTAGGATACAGTTTAGATAGACTTCTACAATTAGTTCTATTTACTCTATTTGCTACATATTTCTTGTGGATAAATGCCTCAATTGTGAATCCTCGTGGATGTTATTACTTTAACCAGGATTGACTGGAACATACCTTAATGGGTTGTTATGAAGTCGCTTTGGTCAATGGGCGATTTCAGAATCTGGGTTTTGTTCCATCCTTTCTGAGATTGGAGAGAACATTGTCATTAATCAGAGCATTTTATAGGATTTTCACTTTTCTCGGTTTAATTTTTCATTTTAAATTACCTTCTTGTTATGAAGGTGGTTCCAAAAATAGGTAGGTTTTTTCTTTTAATCAGTTTGCAGGCTACCTGGGTGAGTTATCAATCCTCACTGTTTAAGAGAGACAATTTTTTCATTTGTCATCATGTGTTGTATCAATTATGCCTACAACTCCAATGTTTCATTTATATCAATATTGAACTACCATAAATTCTGAATTAACCACGTTTGTAATGGTTCGTATCGGCTACGTCATTACATGTTGGACTTTGCCATCTGGTTATTCCCCTTACCGCTAGCTCCCCATCTTTATGTGCTTATTTTACTCTTACTAAGCATCTTTATTGCTTTATTTTGTTTTACATCTACAAATTAGACTCTAAGTTATGTTATTATTTAATATTCAATTACCTTCTCAACTTCTGTTATTCACTTGGGAAGGACGGTCATTTGTTGTATGTTACACCATATCCGATTTTTTGCTGGGAATGTAAATAGATTGGTGTCAGAGCTAGTGTTATCTTACTATAGGCTAGTTATATGTATTCCTGTTGCACCCTCTCTTACCTGGCACTTTCCGTGTCTGCAGTGAGGTTGTTCGTTGGGGTTTTAAACTTTAATGAACTGAGCTGTTTCTAGGGCGACCTGTAAGGAAAGGTACAGGAGGCTAGATTATTCCACCGCTCAAACTAACTATGGCTTAAAGAATCTTTCTACCAGGGTATAGTGGGCGCCGCATTATTACTTACTTATTTCCTTCGTATCCCCTTCCGTTGGTGAAGATCCTCCGGACCGTCCTTCAAGCCTGCAATGACATATTGCTTCTTTGGGTTTTGTTTATATACCCTTCCTGATTGGATCTAATCGATTCGATCACTGGCACTTGGGGTCACGTTTCGCGCTGCCGTTGGTGTGGGAACGGGCCGCCATCTTGTACTGGTTTCACTTTGTTTGAATTCTATGGATTTGTGCCATCTGCCTTGATATTGCTATGTGTTTTTCTTGAATTTTTATAATATTATTCATTTCTACTTTCTTCAAACTCTATATCCTTGTCTCGGGAAAGTGATTTCAACCCGATTCCGTTATTTACATTTTTTTCCGGGTTGTATAGATGTGCGTGGCGGCCATCTTTAGTATTGTTTAATCTTTCACGTAGCGTGTTCATGGAGCGGACATCTTTAACTAATCATATTGCTACTCCTGGGCATTACTCCTTTATTTTTATCTAACTGTTTTTCCTCTCTAATTTGGGTCATAAGGCCTCCGTTGCCATGTATTTTAATAGTCCATATGGGTTTTGCATCTAGACGTATTTCGATGGTATGTTTATTAAGGGCTGATTATTGGTAATTAGGCCACTGTTTACAACGTTGTATTTATTGCAACTCTCCTCGATGTGTTTTGGTTATAGTAACTAACGTTTTCCGCTCACCTAATTGATTCCGAATAAATTAGTGGTATTCGGTACTGTTACATTCCTTATGGTGTTTTCTCTCTATAACGACAGCGGCGGCGGCGGCCATCTTGTAGTGTTGTTATACCCCTTCCGTAGTTGCTTAGGGATAGGGACAGCCTAAAGCGAGCTTTAAAGCGGCAATCCTTCAATATTGTATATGTATACCCTTCACTTGTTTGTGGGCAGTGGTTAAACGACCTATTTTAGAAGTGATTTATACAGGTTTTTTCTGACCTGAATTTCCCACATGATAAATTTTATATGACCTTATTGCAGAGGATATTGTTATTTAATATTTGAGAGCGAATGTATTCATGAAGTTAGTCTCTATTATTCACAGCTTTTTTTCCTTTTTTTCCCCCATCATATTATGGGACCTGTCTTAGGTTTATATGGGTTCATTACAGTTATCATTATTAATTTTTTTGGGCCTAGATTATTTTGTCCCATTCTTCCCGACTGTTGAGTCCACTCCTAAATGTATCAAACTTGGACATATAGTATAGAGAGCAATGCTATATGTTCAAGTTTGATACATTTAGGAGTGGACTCAACAGTCGGGAAGAATGGAACAAAATAATCTAGGCCCAAAAAAATTAATAATGAAAACTGTAATGAACCCATATAAACCTAAGACAGGTCCCATAACATGATGGGGGAAAAAAAGTAAAAAAAGCTGTGCATAATAGAGACTAACTTCATGAATACATTCGCTCTCAAATATTAAATAACAATATCCTCTGCAATAAGGTCATATAAAAATTATCATGTGGGAAATTCAGGTCAGAAAAAACCTGTATAAATCACTTCTAAAATAGGTCGTTTAACCACTGCCCACAAACAAGTGAAGGGTATACATATAAAATAATGAAGGATCACCGCTTTAAAGCTCGCTTTAGGCTGTCCCTATCCCTAAGCAACTACGGAAGGGGTATAACAACACTACAAGATGGCCGCCGCTGTCGGTATAGAGAGAAAATACCATAAGGAATGTAACAGTACCGAATACCACTAATTTATTCGGAATCAATTAGGTGAGCGGAAAACGTTAGTTACTATAACCAAAACACATCGAGGAGAGTTGCAATAAATACAACGTTGTAAACAGTGGCCTAATTACCAATAATCAGCCCTTAATAAACATACCATCGAAATACGTTTAGATGCAAAACCCATATGGACTATTAAAATACATGGCAATGGAGGCTCTATGACCCAAATTAGAGAGGAAAAACAGTTAGATAAAAATAAAGGAGTAATGCCCAGGAGTAGCAATATGATTAGTTAAAGATGTACGCTCCATAAACACGCTACGTGAAAGATTAAACAATACTAAAGATGGCCGCCACGCACATCTATACAACCCGGAAAATAATGTAAATAACGGAATCGGGTTGAAATCACTTTCCCGAGACAAGGATATGGAGTTTGAAGAAAGTAGAAATGAATAATATTATAAAAATTCAAGAAAAACACATAGCAATATCAAGGCAGATGGCACAAATCCATAGAATTCAAACAAAGTGAAACCAGTACAAGATGGCGGCCCGTTCCCACACCAACGGCAGCGCGAAACGTGACCCCAGGTGCCAGTGATCGAATCGATTAGATCCAATCAGGAAGGGTATATAAACAAAACCCAAAGAAGCAATAGGTCATTGCAGGCTTGAAGGACGGTCCGGAGGGTCTTCACCAACGGAAGGGGATACGAAGGAAATAAGTAAGTAATAATGCGGCACCCACTATACCCTGGTAGAAAGATTCTTTAAGCCATAGTTAGTTTGAGCGGTGGAATAATCTAGCCCCCTGTACCTTTCCTTACAGGTCGCCCTAGAAACAGCTCAGTTCATTAAAGTTTAAAACCCCAATGAACAACCTCACTGCAGACACGGAAAGTGCCAGGTAAGAGAGGGTGCAACAGGAATACATATAACTAGCCTATAGAAAGATAACACTAGCTCTGACACCAATCTATTTACATTCCCAGCAAAAAATCGGATATGGTGTAACATACAACAAATGACCGTCCTTCCCAAGTGAATAACAGAAGTTGAGAAGGTAATTGAATATTAAATAATAACATAACTTAGAGTCTAATTTGTAGATGTAAAACAAAATAAAGCAATAAAGATGCTTAGTAAGAGTAAAATAAGCACATAAAGATGGGGAGCTAGCGGTAAGGGGAATAAGCAGATGGCAAAGTCCAACATGTAATGACGTAGCCGATACGAACCATTACAAACGTGGTTAATTCAGAATTTATGGTAGTTCAATATTGATATAAATGAAACATTGGAGTTGTAGGCATAATTGATACAACACATGATGACAAATGAAAAAATTGTCTCTCTTAAACAGTGAGGATTGATAACTCACCCAGGTGTCCTGCAAACTGATTAAAAGAAACAACCTACTTATTTTTGGAACCACCTTAATAACAAGAAGGTAATTTAAAATGAAAAATTAAACCGAGAAAAGTGAAAATCCTATAAAATGCTCTGATTAATGAGAATGTTCTCTCCAATCTCAGAAAGGATGGAACAAAACCCAGATTCTGAAATCGCCCATTGACCAAAGCGACTTCATAACAACCCATTAAGGTATGTTCCAGTCAATCCTGGTTAAAGTAATAACATCCAGGAGGATTCACAATTGAGGCATTTATCCACAAGAAATATGTAGCAAATAGAGTAAATAGAACTAATTGTAGAAGTCTATCTAAACTGTATCCTAATTGATCTGTAGGATTTACATGGGATCCAGAGTGAATGGTAGATACATGAGGTTTGTTGGATCAACAAATGATGTTTAGTATTGTACATTGGTAATAAGGAGTCCGTGAATATTACCATTTAGAATAATTAAAGTTTTTCCCTTTGAAAGTTTGTAATGAGGAGTTTATTAACGATAATGAGAATGGAGGGACAATAATGTATAATGTACAAATGCAAGATTGGCGATAATAATCCTGTTTTTAGAAAAAACATTTATATATTTCTCTGTTTTTTAACTCTAGTGGTTTTTAATCCTGAAAAATTGTCCTGAAGAAGGTGACCATTCAAATCACCGAAACGCCGCGTCGACATATTTTTCATTGTATTATTATTGTGTTTTTAATTTATGACAAATGCTTTTTTAATAAATGTGAATTTTTAAATGTTTTGCAATTGAAAATACATAATAAACTTTTTATAAATCTAGAAATAACGCTTTTTGTCCTAACATTCTCTTTAGTTGGAATCATGTTTTAGCATGCTAGAGATTTATGTACTGTGCAGAAATTGTAAATTTGTTGGTCCGGTTACAATCCTAGATACAACTTAATGCATCACCATTCTAATTCAATACGGATCCCAAAGAGATAGCAGTCTTTCATTTTAAAAAAATATATGAAAAGGAATTCCTTATATTTTTCTTACTGTAATTAACCCCTCCCTTTTCATACAAGGGTTTCTCCTTATAGTTTTTTCGCTGTGCTGAAGTTATTACTTTCACAACTTTGACTTTATTTTGGATTTACTGGATTAATTCTGTACGCTGGACCTAAATTTATAAGGAGTAAAAGTCGGTGGTATTTGGCATTGTTGGCAGCCGAATCTTGTTTTTTTTTTGGGATGTAAACCATTGCTGCTGCATCGTTTTTACCCCCGCATCATTTTAACCCTGCACGCACTTACCATTGATTCGAAAATAATCACCTTCGCGTGGTTCGACTTCTGAATTCTTCTTCCTTCGCCTTCAGGAGTCGACTCCTACGTAGACTCGCATGACGTGTATCATTGAAGGATGCATTGTGGGTACGCTTGTGTGTGACGTCATACGTTGCACGTAGCTGGCGGCCATTTTGGTGCAACTTGAAGTCTTTAAGGAGGATAATAACGATTTGTGCGATACCATCGTCGGTGATTCACACACCACCGCAGTCCTGTCTTTCCTCATCAATAATTCGTGCGATACTATAATCGGTGATTCGCACATCCTTCAACAATTTTGTACGATATTATTTTAAAGTATTTGATATTATTATTTATTTTTATTTTTATTTTTTATTATTATTTTGGAATAACTGATTCTGATGCCATTGTAATCCAAGTTTATCACATATTAAGTGAGGTATATATTTACAATTTATATTAACTGCTAAATGTATTAGATTAATTTAGTCATTTACATTAACTATATATTACTTAAGATTAATTTGAATTTGCACTATGACTCAACCTAACTGTAATATTAGTGCTCCGCAAGCGTTTTGGATCTCTGGCACTGAACCTCCACTCAAATGGTTAGAAAGAAACCTTACTTCTGCAACTATATTGATGCTTTAGATGAAGAAGGTAAAATGTCACATGCTCATAAGAAAAGACTTCTTTCACATGCTTTAGGTCCTGTTGGATTGAAAGTCTACGAAACTATGACTAAACCTTGTTTTCCAGGGGATTTAAATGTTTATGCTTTAAAATTACTGCATTTAGACACTTAGTTTGCCCCTAAAGTTTGTATAGGTGTAACCAGGTACAAATTTTTCTTGAGAAAGCAGATAAAAGATGAGAATATTGATCGCTACCTAGCTGACCTTAAAAGACTATCCCTGGATTGTAAATTTGGTGTGTTACAAGAAGAACTTAATAGAGATCAAATTGTTATGCACTCTTACAATTCTTCCATACAAGAAAGATTATGGATTAATGGAGATTCTGTTCTGTTCAAAGCTTTATTTCGATATGCAAGATATCATAAAAGCACTTACAAAATATAAAAACCACAATACATAAGAGTTACATTTTACAGTATGGGTTGCAATAAAAACATTCGTATTATAATAAATAATTTAAAAGGCATATTAAACATTAGCAGCTTTGTGAATATTAAAAAAAACAGCTAAAAATAGGATCATCTCATAGCCTTTAATCTAATCAGCCAAGCCCAGCTCAGGAATTTAGCAACCCCGCACACTAGGCTTGTACTAGTGTCAGCCTTGAGTATCCTAAGGGCGGGGGAATGGTCCCTGGTCCCGAGCAATAAACACGCGGGTTTAAGCCATTTCTGTCGGGTTTAGCATAGGCCGGGCATGCAAAGAAGACATGGGCGATACTTTCAGTAACACCTTTGCAGATTGGGCAGTCAGGTGAGGTTTGGTACGGGGGCTTCCACTTGCAGGTATACTCATGGAGGGGGAGGTTTCCCAACCTGAACTGAATAAACAGGGATCTGTCTCTTGGTTTCTTAATGAAGTCCAGGTAAGGTTCCAAGCGGGGTTTTGGCTTGTGCTGTTTAAACTCTTCAGTCAACCTTCCATGGGCTGGGTTTCTTAGGTCTTGCTCACCAACCCAATTCCAGTAAACTTGCTTAATTTCGGCCTTGGGTAAAGGAACTCCAAGCTCCCAATCAATTGGCAAGCCAGTTTCGTGCAAAAGCTTCTTTAAGTTGCGGATCCAATTAATTTTATGGGCGCCGTTAAGGCTCATGACCTCTTTCAAACCATCTAAGTACTTTGAGAGCTCCGGGGTCCGCCATAACCTAGCCCAATATAAAAGAGGCCGTAGCCTGGCTAGGTCCTGAATGGAGTGACGACCAAGACCACTCAAAAGTGCTTTTATGGGTGTGCCCCTTGGGAGGGATACCAACTCCCTAAGGAACTTGTTCTCAGATGTGATCAGGCTGTTAATGCAATCGAAACCCCACAACTCTGGGCGCTGCCCACAGCTTTAGCAGCGTAGATGTCCAAGGCAGGAGCAATGGGCTTGGAGATAGACCTACGATGTTCTCGCCCTAGAGCACCAACCACCCTTCTATGATTTAAAATCATTTTATCCATGTGTGGCTGCCACTTCAAGTTTTGTGTTATTCTGATTCCCAGGTAGTCAAATTCTTTTACGCGCTCCAGTGGTTCTCCATCGAGAATGATGGTGGATCTGGAAGACTTACTTGGGTTGAAGTAAAGGAGCTTAGTTTTCGATGTATTTATAACAAGGCCCCTAAGCTTACAAAACAAGCAGAAGCGGTTCAACAACTTTTGCAGGCCCACAGGGGTTTTTGAGACCAACAACAACTTGTGGTCTGCAAAAAGCAGGGTGGGCACTTTATCACCCACCAAAACCGGAGCATTTGCATTTACTTCAAGCAAAAAAGAGACCACACCATTGACAAATAACGAAAAAAGTGTTGGGGCTAGCACACAGCCCTGGCGTACCCCTCGGTTCACGGGTATTCTATCAGTTTTTTGGCCTTGAGATCCTCATCTAATACGGGCATAAGTCCCATCATGCATACGGGCTAAAAGATTCAGGATTGGTAGATTCTCCATTAGATGATATTCTTGCTATTGCACGTAAAGCAGAAATGTCTGGTAGATGTGCGAATGTAATCAAACAGGATAATGGTTCTCTAAATAATGATGTGGTTGGAAAGGTGAATTCTGTGGATAAAAGGAAATGTAATTATAATTCTAAAAATACTGCTAGTGCAAGCAGTAAACCCTTCTATACTAAACATTCACAAACTTCATACAATTTCAGACTTAAATGTTATATATGCAATAGTTTAGAGCATTTGGCAGACTTTAAAAGATGTCCTGGCTTAAAAGCAAAATGCCCTAATTGTGGATTAAAGGGTCATTTGACAAAAACATGTAACAAGAAAAATAGTAAAGTTAAGTTTGTGAATGACATTGACGAGGATGAAGATTTTGAAAAAGATTTGGAGGATAGCTTAGTTATAATTTTGCATGATAAATTAGTTTTGAAGATCCGTGATGAAGACAAACCTATTTGTTTAATGAATATTGGTGGTGTAGATGTTAAGATCTATGCAGACTCTGGTTCGCCTTATACGATTATCAATGAGGAGATGTGGAAATCTTCTTTTGTTCAACGAGTCGGTGAAAAATTATTGTCACCAGACATTCATCCAGAAGGTTATATGGGGGGAACCTATTGCTATTCTTGGTTTCCGTTGGTTTGTGTTTAAATTCAAGGGTAGAGAATGCAGAGGAAAGTTGTACAAAGGTAAGAAAGGACCACCAGTTTTGGGGTAGTTCGATCAAAAGCAATTACACATCATTCTTGATCCAAACAGCCGTGAACAAGTCTTAGTGGTGGATGACAGTACTTCGGTCACTAATGAAATTTTGCATAAGTTTCCAAAAGTTTTCAGTAAGAATTTAGGAAATCTAATTGGCTTTGAGCACAATATTGTAATTAAAGGAGATGCTTGTCCAAAAGTACATAAATGTAGAAACATTCCCATATTAGTGAGAGATGAAGTGAGTAAAGAACTTGAAAAGTTAGTTTCTAACAATAATATTGAGCCAATCAAAGCTAGTGAATGGGTTTCTCTGATTGTCATAACAAGACGGAGCATTGAAAAAATTAGATTATGTGTTGATTTAAGGTATTTGAATACCAACATCGTGGTTGTCAAGTTCCCACTTCCGAAAATTAATTAAATGGTGTCTAGTTTAGGTAATGCACGGTGGTTTTCGACGATAGACCTATCGTCGGCATATCACCAAATTTCATTGTGTCCTGAGTCAATGAAGTTCACATCTTTAGTCACACCATTCGGTTGTTTCCAATATAAACGAATGCCTTTTGGTTTAGCTTCGGCGCCTGCTGTTTTTCAGCGATTAATGTATCAACTTTTTAAGGAAGAAAAAGGAGTCAGATTTTTTCAAGATGACACCCTTGTTTTTGGAAATGATGAAGGAAAACATTTGTTAAGATTGAAAATTGTTTTGGGCATTCTTGAAAGCAAAGGCCTTACGGTGGAGCATTCTAAATGCAAATTTGCACAACGAAGTGTGACATACCTTGGTCATGTTATTGATGAGGAGGGTGTAAAACCTAAACCCTCTTTAGTCTCTTCCATTTCAGAAGCTCCTGTACCTACATATAAAGATGACATTAGATCATTTTTAGGAATGGCGTAATTTTGCTCAAAATATGTACCTAATTTTGCAAATATAACCTATAACATTTAACAGCTCCTGAAAAAGAACGTTAAGTTTGAGTGGTCTAAGTTTTGTGATTTAGATTTTAAGAACATTAAGGAAGCTATTGCCAAGGCCACTGCACTGCAAAGTTTTGATCCATCCTTAGAAAGCGTAATTACGACAGATGCAAGTAATAAGGGCCTTGGAGCTGTATTAGCTCAAGTGGATAAGAATGGTATTGATAAAGTGATTGCTTAGGCTTCAAGATCATTATCCCCTTGTGAAGAAAAGTACCCATTTATAGAAAGGGAAGCCTTAGCATGTGCTTGGGCGTTGGAACACTTTAAATCTTTTGTTTGGGGGGAAATGTGTACTTTTCGTAGTGATCACAAGCCCTTGGTGAAAATTTTAACAACAGAAGGAGTGGTTAATCCATCTTCAAGATTAGCTAGAATTTCTATGAGGTTGCAAAACTTTATTTACAAGATTAATTACGTTCCTGGCAAGAGTAACGTGGTTGCGGACTTCTTGTCCAGAATGCCAGTAATGTTGGAAAAGTGTGATAATAATGAATGGGTGAGTTACATGTTGCTTTTGTGCATGATGAGGGTCTTTCGGCTTTCAGTAAAGAGGAATGGAATAATGAGTATTCTACGGACAAAAATTTACATAAGATCATTTCATATACTGTTAATGGATGGCCAATAAAGAAAGATTTGTTGGGGGATGCAATTAGACCTTTTTGGGAAGTTAGGTCAGAACTTTCTCTTGCACATGGAACACTCTTAAGAGGAGAGAGGATAATTCCTCCTATAGGATTACGTGAGGGACTTATTGAACTCTGCCACGAGGGCCATCCTGGTATTGTGAGATCTAAGTCGTTAGTTAAAAATGTATTTTGGTGGCCTGGTTGTGATTCACAGACAGAGAAGGTTGTGAGGAATTGCGTCATTTGTGCTTCTTCAGATAAGACTTTTCATACCTTTCGTCCTGCAATGTTAGAAAGCTCTTTTCCTGACAATCCTTGGGAATGCGTAGCAGCTGATATAATGGGTCCAATTCAAGAGCATGATGGGTCTCATCATTTTTTAATTGTTCTTATGGATCTTTTCTCTAAATGGCCTGTTGTTAAAATTGTTGAGAAGGCAGACACAGATTCGGTTCTTTTGTTGCTGAAGGAATTCCTTCTTGTATTCTCACCGATAATGGAGTTCAGTTTTTTTCATTAGGGGCTAAGGCATATTTTAAAAAAAATGGGAATTACCGACAGAACAACATCCCTTTATAATCCAAGTGGAAATGGTGTTGTTGAAAGATTTAATAGAGTGTTGAAGAATACTATTCAGTTGTCATTAAGTAACAATTTGGATTGGCCTACACAAATTGGTAAAGTTGTTTGGAATTACCGGATCACTAATAATGATTCTACTGATATTTCTCCATTTGTGCTAATGAAAGGGAGGAATCCACGTTCTAAACCTATCCCTGCTTGGTTATTTTCTACTGCTGTTGAACCATGGTCTAGAGAGTTGGTTAAGGAACGCATGGAACAGGTACATAATAAAAGTAAAATGTATCATGATTTGAAGCATGGTTCACCTTTTAAGGTTCAGTAAGGCAATTCACAGTTCTCAGAGCCTTTTCAGGTGGTTGAAATTTTGAAGAACTCAGTGAAACTTAGTAATGAAAAAGTGTTGAATCTAAATAGGGTTGCAATGTGTAAACCTAGTTGCGGTAGTTCTAACACTATTTGGAAACCAGAGGATTTGGATGTAGGAGAATCTTTGTCAAAGGAGGATAGGGTTGAAGCCAACCCAAGAGAAGTTGTTTCTCCCTCTAGTGTAGGTGAAATAGAAAATGTGGTTTCTTCTGGTAGTGGAAATGTGGTTCCATCTGGTAGTGTTTCACAGGAGTCAATTATTGTTCCACAAGATGAGGTTTCTGTATCTGAAGGAGAAGATCCTGTTTAGTGTTGTCATTCCTTAAGGAAGAGGGTGGTGCCTTCTTGGCTTAAAGATTACATCCTTAGTAATAAGTGAAATCCTTCAATTACAGTTTCTTTACAATGCATTGTGAAAAAAAGTTTTAGTATCATTACAATGATCTTATATATAGTTTTGTGTTTTAATTTTATTTGTGCTATTGTACTTTTTGTTTTATTTTGTTCGGTTGTTAGGAAAAGGGGGATGTGTTGTGTTTGCATATCTTAAATGTATTATGTTCATTTCCTTTGTGCATGTGCCAGCTTAGGTCATTTTCAGAATGTAGAATGTATGTTCCATCATTCTATGCATCATTTGTAAAGGACAGTTGTTCCTTTGATGCTGAACTATCTGGAAGATTTATGATTGAGCTCTTCGAGTATTAAAGGATACTTATTTACAATTCCTGTATTAATTCTTCATTTCATACAGTTTATGTCATACCCTTGAAAGTGGCTGTTGGCCAATTCTACTTCGTGTTTACATGTGTTTGGGTGCACGGGTGTGCCTGCATGCATGCTTGTTTGTGTGGCCCCTTTTATTGTTTAACAATATTCTGGCTGCTTTCCGGGCCTAGAGGTGGCAGCCGTTCCAAGGGCATGCAGTTGCATTTCACTTGTGCAGAGTCCGTTTTCGGGCAGGGGAACGTTACTGTTGTTGGGAAAAGGCCTTCATTCCTGACACCGGTGCTTTGGGATTGAACAGGTCGATACAAATTGGCAACTTTCATTCGTGGGTCGGGTGCTGGCACATTTCCTCAGAGGGGCACAATGGTCGAAGCAAGCCGTTGTCATGATCTGAACCATGTATTGCATGAGGCAGAATACATCTCGCAGCCCAGCGGGTTTTATACACAGCCAGTGGCTCGCAGTGCCAGGCGGTGTTGCCGGTGGACCGCAGGGGGTGTGGCTGGGGCAGCAGAGCATTTTGCTACGGCTGGGTGAACCAGGTTTTAGGACCAGGTTTTGGATGCAGCATTGGTGGGAGGGCTCTCCGTGCTGACTCAGTTCCAGGGACGTGCTGGTCCAGTTCCAGGGACTAGATGTTCGCAGAGACGTTTTAGGGCAAGGGCAAAATGGGCTCTGGCCTAGGGCCCCTGCCTTTCAGGGGGTCCCTGATACAGCAAGCTCTATTCTACAGAGTTGATTGCCCTTATAATCATGGATAATTCTTAAACAGGCTGTTTTAAATACCCTTTTCCATTTATTTATGTTTAAAGTGGGTGATGTGTGAGAGTCTATTATGGATATTTTGCAGAGAAATGTTGTGTTAATGTTTTATACAACATCCTTAAAAGAAGTTTCTTTTAGATAAAAACAAGACCTCACATATGAGAAATAGGAGAGTGTCTCAGAGATTATTTGCAGTAATATTAGGAACTGCTGCTGTGTTACAAAAAACACACACCACTTTCTCTTAATGTTAGATGGAAACACCATTTAAAATTGGGACAAGTGTGTCTGTGCACTGCCTGTGACCTTGCCAGACAGGGCATGAAAGAGCTCAATTGGATCATAATTTCAAGCTCTTTCGGGCTGGGGTCCCCAAAATACATTTGGCCCAGGGCCCCCAAAATCCTTAAAATGTCCCTGGGGGTTTGGGTCTCCCGCTCTCCGTTTTAGTCAGGTTCGGCTGTAGGGAAGTATGAAAAAATCTTATGAATTTCCCTGGTGGAGGCAGTTGCGCTTCTACTGTGTGTGCAATGCGTGTGGTGATTGTAAAATTGGCAAGGGTTGCTTTCTTGGTTTTAAAGTGGAAGTAAAAAAAAAGAGGGGGTCTTTCAAACGGCTCACTTCAAATTGAATACGGAAATGCATGCAGGTCTGCAGTTTCAGTTTTTCTGATGGCTTCACGCAGCTCACCAAAATCTGAAATTCACATCAATTATTTTCAGTTAAATGTAAAAAAATTCTTTGGCAAATTAAGATGTTCTGCCAGTATTTTCCCGAACCAAAATGCATTTTCTTGGCACATATTCACGCGAGGCACAGCTTTTTCATAGTTTGCCTTGGTTGTGCAAACATGACATAGCGTATAAATCACAAATGTTGTGCGGGATGCCCCATAATAGCGGTCCAGGTAATTAACAACAAATATGCGGCGCTGCAATAAGCGTGTGCCACGTCCATATAGGGACGAGGCAATGGGATAGCGGCTTGCTGCTATCTGCGGAAAAACAGCGATGTAGGGGTTTTTTGAGGCTGCGCTGGAAGGAGGCCCGCTTGTGGGCACAAGAGAGGTGGCTTACGGCACAAATCTGGAGGAAAGCTGTATTGATCTAGCAAAGCCGCTCCGCGTGTGGGGTCTGGAGTATATATACAGAATAACAATGGCTTACTTTTTCTCTCTTTCTTATTTTTCTGTTGGTGATATTCAGAGACGCGCTTCACTGAGAGGGCGGAAGCATGGTGTACAGGGTCGTCTGGCAGGCGAAAGCTTTCCAATGGCCCTGAAGCAGGCACATCTCGCTAAATGCCCACAACATTTCCCAGCAGCTATATTAGCATCCCCTCAGTCGTATGAAGAAGTATGACATATCGGAAAAAAGAGGCCTGTATCAGCGTGGTGTTCATTGGCAGCTTTCATGGAGGCTGTCTTGGTTTGTATATGCACTAGAAGTCTGCTTGGTTCAGCTAGGAACCGGTTGTCATGCCTGGACTGTGCAGAGCCAGGCGGTACCTCTCCTTGAACAAGAGGTGGCGGAAACACAGCAGTCATTCTTTATGATTTACTTAAGTTCCTTTATATGGGTGGGGACAGGACTAGAAAGAATGGTCTGCCATTTTGTATGGCACATTAGTGGGCATTGCTGGGAAAGTAAAGCCAGCGGAGGCCTGCTTCCAGATTTGATTTCTAACTTTTAAGTATGGTATGTCCCAATACTCCCGCCAGTGGCAATGATGGTGAATTCACTCAACAAATAAACAATATTGAACCTAAATTAGAACAATGACAGCAGGCATTCTTCTACTTCATTTAAGTTCCTGTTCATGTGGGCAGGGACAGGACCGGGGTATGGTCTGCCACTTTAAGTACTTTCCAATTGGGCCATACTGAGGGAGATACATCCATTGGAGGCTTTCTTACTGGTTTAATATTTCTTGCAGGGCTGTGCACCCTGGCAGTTCTAACATCAGCCGTTGGTCGCGGTTAACAAGGTCTGGTTACAGCAGTGAGCCTTAGTTGTTCAGCTCAGGTTATTGTGCTCAAGTGGAAATGTGTGCTTTACCATGCTTACATCTAACCACTTGGCTAGGGGTGATCGCATAGAGGGTGAACTAATTCCCCGCATTGATAGCTAGTTTCTTCTTGGTTTTCATGGTCCTACTAATCAGTCTTCAGAGCGGGTATGGGATCCTTGAACAAGTTTTTATTCAACAGTTTTCATGGTCCTCCTAACCAGTATTCTGAGCTGGTATAGGATCCTTTTAAAAGTTGTTATTCCACAGTTTGGACACTCAACAGAATATATTCCCTTTGGCAAAAGTGGCTACCACAACTTTCAGTGCCACCATACTAAAGACAGTAGCAGTACTCTAGCGCAGGAGCGGGACCAATTATATAGTTCCTAGTAAACTCCAATGTATTGTTTATTTAAGCTGAATTAGTTGTTTATGCCGGACCGGTGACTACATTTTACGTGGTTTGCATAATCTGGCTAATCATCAAAATAAATAAATAAATATCTCCAGCCACTGCTTACCTTGAACAATGCCAACACAAGCTTTACTTAATGTTGAATAGAAATAGGACAACCCAATAGTCCCCAAGGAACTGGGTGAATTAAATCAAATAGAAAAAGGCTCCTTGAGGAATTATTTGTTCAAATCTCATTTACTCACTATTAAGTCTTATATAAGTACTTTGTTCAAGAAGAGGACATGAGAAGCATGGTATCTTTCAAAAAACTTTTTATATACTACTTAGAACATGATCTCTTTAGTTTTTTACCTAAGGTTAACGAAGTACAAATGATGGGCAACATAAACAACACTACAAATTCAATCTGTTTCATGTAGTGTAACACACCGTTGGTACAATATGTGATATACAAATATATACATAGAGTGCTCCTGTACATGTAGTCGGCTAATCCATAGATTTACTATATACAAATCCTTGTTTGGACAGGTATAAACCGAACGGTGTATATGCGTCGACGTTTCGGTCTCTGTTGTATTTATTTCACCAAGACCATCCTCAGGACTAAGCGTTGCACACGAAATTAGATAGGAAGTCTTCCAAAGTCTTAATCCACTATTGCTTCTTTAGGTAAATGAAACCACTCCTCCACAATAATTCCCCTTGACAATCGGGAGTAAGGTTTTCTAACCGTCTGCCAGACCATATAAATTAGTCGGCTTCCAAGACGCGACCGTAACAATCAGGTCTCCGTCGGTGACACCGACGGAGACCTGATTGTTACGGTCGCGTCTTGGAAGCCGACTAATTTATATGGTCTGGCAGACGGTCAGAAAACCGAGGTGTGTCCCGGTACACCTGATCATTCAAACTTACTCCCGATTGTCAAGGGGAATTATTGTGGAGGAGTGGTTTCATTTACCTAAAGAAGCAATAGTGGATTAAGACTTTGGAAGACTTCCTATCTAATTTCGTGTGCAACGCTTAGTCCTGAGGATGGTCTTGGTGAAATAAATACAACAGAGACCGAAACGTCGACGCATATACACCGTTTGGTTTATACCTGTCCAAACAAGGATTTGTATATAGTAAATCTATGGATTAGCCGACTACATGTACAGGAGCACTCTATGTATATATTTGTATATCACATATTGTACCAACGGTGTGTTACACTACATGAAACAGATTGAATTTGTAGTGTTGTTTATGTTGCCCATCATTTGTACTTCGTTAACCTTAGGTAAAAAACTAAAGAGATCATGTTCTAAGTAGTATATAAAAAGTTACTTAATGTTGGGCACTTAGGTTGAGCCAACATGTATGAGTTTATGAGACTTAATCGCAAACTCTGAGTGTGAAGTGGTCCCTCCAGACACTATAAAAAAATCCAGAACGTTGGCTATTTCTCAATTATTCATGCCTTATACGTGCCGTTTGGTACCAGGCGTTTGGTACAGGTGTAATCAGTGTGATCAAAAGTGCTTATCTGAGTTGTAGTGGATTTTACTTTCTTCCCTGGTATGTTGCTCTGTCAGGGCTCCCCGCGATGCTGACTGATGTCCAGCACATGCAATATTTCATTGGCTATCAATGAAACCCTAGAGGGGCCTCCTTCGCATCTTAACGTTTTACCTCTATTTTCTTACTTTAAGTGTGTCTCTAGGCGTGAGTTACTGGGCTCACAGGCCTGTGTAGGTGGGGTTCATAAAACATCTACTACCAATTTCACCGTTATATCAAATATATTATCGACACAGAATGTGTTATAGTGCTCTATCGCTTAACAGCCATCAGCGCTGAGGCACTCTACTGCCCTAACTCACAACATATGGACTAAGTAGATTCTTGGGGAGGCTGCCTGTGTTCAGGTACCCCGGTGACCTGGATCTCAAGTAATGCAACTGTTCGCGGTAGCACGTTGGGGCCTGCCGGCACAATGTGAGCAGCTGAGTGGGGAGCTTGGCCGCTATGCGGTGCCCTGAATTTCCAGTAATGCAACTGTTTGCCATAGCGCTGGGGCCTTCCGGCACAATGTGCGCAGCTGAGAGGGGAGCTTGGCGGGCTGAGTCGGCCAAGTTCAACTGTATGGAAAATCTCCAGTGCAGGTGTAATGTCGTACCTAATTTTCTCCAATGATCATGGTAAAGATGGACATGTGAAAGTTATCCCACATATTTTAAGTGTTTGCCATTTAAAAACGGGCAGCGGTGTCCTGGTGGGAACATGGGTAAGGTTGTTGCAAAGCTGGGCCTACTGGCACCCTCTGCTCAACGAATGGCACATTAATAGGTGCTTGATGGTCTGAGATTAGTGATAGTTCTCTTGAGTATTCAGCTTTTAGCTTGGGGGCTAATAATACCAGTGGTATAGGCTGGGAGAGCTCCAGTACAAGCGGAGCTTGTTCAAAATAATTTAGCAACTCCAACAATAGGCACAACTGGCTTAGCTTGCTCAGTCAGGAATTTGGCGTTATTCTATAAAAATGAAACAGGCAGGTGTTGTAAAGCACCATCAGCGTCTGAGGAGGAGGGTGAGTACGCCGGGGAGCTTCTCACCCTGTGGCAGAGCACTGACAGTTAATAACAAACAGGAATGCACAACAATGGAGGTGCAGCCATTCGATGGGCCTTAGGAGGGGGTAGATTCCACATGTGCAGTGGGTCGGTGGGGAGGAAGGACTGACCTGCCGGTAGTCCTGGACTCTACTGCCCTAACCCACAACGTAAGGACTGAGTACAATCTTGGGGAGGCTGCCTGTATTCAGTTACCGCGGTGGGCCGGTGCGGTATGCAGTGCCCTGGATGTCAAGTACTGCAACTGTCGGCTGTAGCGCGTTGGGGTCTGCCAGCATAATGTGCGCAGCAGAGTGGAACATTGGTGGCTGAGACGGCCAAGTTCAAATGTACGGCCAAGGTCTAGGGGCAGATTTATGTTAACTGGCGCATCCCCAGGGATGCGCCAGTTAACATGCGCCACAGTGCGCCACAGCTCCGCCAGCCATGGTGCGCCGCATTTATAATGCGGCGCACCATGGTGCAAAAACGGCACAGATGCGTGACGCATCTGTGCCGGAAATGTGGCGCATTGGTGGAGTTGCGTCGCAAGTGCGACGCAGCTCCAGCAAGGCTCGGGGGTGCCCCATTTTAACAATGCTGCGTCAAGACCTACGCCTGCTTCAAGCAGGCGCAGGCTTTTGACGCAGCATTGGCTTAAAAGTGACTGAGTGAAATCTCATAGATTTCACTCAGCCACTTTTGCGAGGCGCACCTGCCCCGGAACGCCCACCCTGCGCCGGAACGCCCACAAGCGGCGCAGGGCTTTACTACGTGACGCATCTGCCTAGATGCGTCACGTTGTAAATCGTTCGTAGGGATGCGCCACGTTTACGCCGCCTTGCGTGACGCAACAGCGGCGTAAACGTGGCGCAAGGGCCTCATAAATCTGCCCCCTAGTGTACAGCTGAGTTAAAAAGTTAACGTATAAAGTTCAAATGTACGGCCAAATTGTTCTAGTGTATGGCCGAGTCAAAATTAAAGTGTAATGTTGTGCTTAATTCCCTTACTGCCGTTGACATGTTGATTCAGCTAAAGTGTGATGCTGCGAATAATTCTTATATATCCAAGAAGGATACTTTCTTTGGTAATGGTCCGTGATAAATTACTTGGTTTGATGTAAATAAAAAGCCTACCACGTGGACAACATACTAGATTCTGAGAGTTTTTGGGTGTAGCGGGTGGTAAGGTGACGGAATTTGGGGAGGAGGGAATGTCACGTTGTGTGCAAACTATGCAGAATCAAAGCGCTGTAAGTATCTTGAATGCCTAGACGGGGTTGCAGAATACTTTAAGGGCAAAGAAAGCTTTGTACGTGGTTTGAATGCACAGAAGATAACTTGGATGCATAAAACATTACTGTGAATCTCATTACTTCACTCGGACACCCCATATATAGAAGGGATGTACAATATATTCATGGGCCATGCATGCAGAATTCCATTTCTTTGCTACTAGTCCGAACATCTCAATCTGTCTCTCCTGCTAAGCAGGTCACGTCAGTGTGCGGTGCGAGGAGGCCTGACTGAGTGACTGGGCGCTGTGAACCCTGTGACTGCTCTGCACTCACTCGAGAGGATTGTTTTTGACTTTGGGAGACAGGAAACGCAAAGTCGAAAATGAAGCAAGCGGCTTTGACTTTCATTCCACAAAGTCTGTTGAAAAAACTGTATCGGCCTATTGGTATTCACCCTCGTACAACCTCCATGGGGCTGAAGAAATATTTCCCAGTGACAATAATTGCCCTCTGTCATCCCACATTTGAGGTTTAACTTTTCTGTTAAACCCAGGACCACTGGAATTATGTGATTGTGCAGCGAGGTGATTTTCGCATCATTATAGATTTGCTGCATTTATCACATAATCCATCATGAGCCGCATAATCTGCAAATTTGTATCAAAAAGTTGGTTTCTAGTTCAAATGGTTCAAAAGCTATTAACAACACAGTGCCACGTGTTGCCGCACAGTGAAAGGCCTTTTTGCAGTTTGACTGGTCACCTTTCTGTTGCTTCTTGCCATATTTCGATGTTAAACTGGTACTAATGAGGTGCACCAAATGCTCAGACTGTGTTGATAAGTGTATAAAGTACAAAATAATGAAGTAATTCTATTAAAAATGGTACTGAATTACGTCGCATAAGTTGCCTTTTCTTGCCGGATAATTAATTCAACCATGGCACATAATGTTTCCCTCTCCTGACACATAATTGCAGTGGCCCTTGTTTTACCCCACACTTGTCATTAAATTTCACTTTAATATTGACTCCTTGTCAAGTTTTTATGCTCCTTCCAATAATCTTCCCTTACTCGTTGTCTGACAAGTCACTTTTCCGGGTAGATATTAGGAAATTCGATTCGGACTATAGTTATGTACTCAGTAATAAAATATGCAGGCCGCAAGCTCTTAGCTTTTTGTACGCAAAGGCCACGACGCAGAGCACCAATGAAAATGCAAACCTAAAATTGTAAGTAAGAATATTTCATGCCTGATAAAATTTCATAGCAGTCAGATGAAGGACTTTTAATTGAAACATCACGTTTGTTTCATTCTATCAAAGGATATGTGAAACAAATAGCCTTCAACAACAATTTTTCTTCCTGTCATTGTCTGTAAGCGAGTAGGTACAAGAACAAGTTGACGTAACTTGTCCAAATGAACAGTATTCTGCTTTGTATGTTAAATAAGGTTACATTTTAAATGCTGAATGGGCATAGAAAATGGGACTATAAGACTCAGGGCCTTATTACAAGACCCCGTATTCATGGTGGCGGTCTGACCATGCAGTCCGCCTGTTGTATTACGAGTGAGTGGTCATACCACCAGCAGCCTACAACAACACCACCTGCACAGCCCGGATGCTGGATCCTGCATCCCGCAGTGCCAGCGGTGTGTGAAATGAGGAGGAATGGAGGTGGTGCCAATCCCGGCACAACCGTTCATATTATGACTTGCCCTTCCGCAAGCTATTTCATGGCATTGCTCCTGCCATGAGAAAGCTGGTGGAAGGGCAAGGAAGGGGCATCCAACAGTGCCCCCGGGCAAATCTGCTCATGGGGGTGGGTGCAGGGGGCACATGATGTGCCCCCCCCCCCCCCCCACACCAGAAGCGCATGGCTGTATGTGCACTGCGTGGCATGCAAGACAAGGTGCATGCCACACCATGCACGAACAACCATTCAGTGCTTACTCTGTGGCGGTATGCTGTATAAGCTCTCATTTGAACCTAACATACCCACTGCCAGGACACTGCCGGAACACCACCCCCATCCTGGAATATACTTGTATCTGGCGGGTGGGTGCACCACAAGTTTGGCGGTCTTTCTGGAACCGCAGCAGTGGCAGTCCTGGCCGAAGACCGCCAAACTTAGAATAAGGCCCTCAGTACACGAATAGCATGATTATGCTGTAACGAAATTGCTTAATACATTTTTGTTTCACAAGAGCAACCTGAACTCAAAGTGTCAATGTTGTGCAAATAGATCGGCTTGATATGAAAATAGTATTTTTAATAGATTATAAGGCCACAGGAAAGGGCCATTGGACATTACCTTAAATAAGATTGATCTCAAATAAATCAATTATTAAACCTATTAAATACAAAGTAAGTGGTGATGGTAGTCTGCAAACAAAATCATGAATGTACTATGATTAGGTTGTAGGGAAAAATATCTTCTAGAAAAATATTGTGACAGTAATATCAGGTGATACATATTGCCAACAAAAATATTGGGCTTTCATACTTTGGACCTTATTGCGACTTTGGCGATCGTCCAATGGGACCACCACTGCAGTGGTCCCAAGTAGACTACCAAGGCCGTGTTGAGCCCGCCCTCTGCTTTCTAAGTTTTAATCCAGGGCAGGTGGGTGGTGCAGCACTGGTTTCATGGCAGTGGCTGTGTTAAGCTCATAGGAGAGCTTTAACAGCACACTGCTGCATGAAAGCGCCTGCAGCACATTCCTGTATGGTGTGGCATGCACCATGTCATGCATGCCACACCATTCAGGAACTTAGGTTCAATTCGAAAGTGGAAAACATCTGCCCCCGCTCAGATGCACCACCAAGTCCAGATTGATTTGGGGGGCTCTGTTAGGGCCCCCTAACTTGCGTGTTTGCCATCTTTTTAATGGCAGGGTCCCTGTCATGGAAAGGGTGTTGGATATGCAGTTTGTGATATGCTCTGCGGTGCTGTAATCGGCACTGCCAGCATATTCAAGCATCTTTACGCATCGCCGAGAATCCTGGATCCAAGGCAGAGGCGGCAGTCCTGTGGCAGTCCCACTGCCACCATCATAATTTGGCGGGTGGACCCACAGTGGTGGTGGTGGTTGAACCGCCACCACAAGTACAGCTGTCCCATAACCGCTGTACTCGAAATAAGGCTCTTTGTACGTAAACTACACAACTAGTATAAAAAATAATGTTGTAGACAAGACTATAGTCAAAAAGGTAAGTAATTGAAATATATATTCACTGACAAAAACAAAGGTTAAAGTGATGTTATATTTTGCTGAATATGGCGGTGCCAAAATAACATTTTGAACTAAAACAAACACAGAAATTCACCAGTTAAATTTAGTAGAGCTAACTATAACCTGCGGCCCCATCATACACTGCTTATGTCATCACATATTACATCACTCATGATGTTCTATGACATAATTTATGACATAACGGCTGACATTGCACGCACCCACTGGGGCACCTACAAACCACAAGTTAAGGGTTACAGGGAGAGCCTAGGGTCCCGGTGCCAACAGCCGGCGCATGGAAGGGGTGGGAGCCACCATTCCTTCCCAGAGGGAGCAGTTGTTTTTGCATTTTTTCCTTCGGGTGAGAGCAATGTCTTTTTCCCTGCCTCCAGTCTGCGGACAGGTGAACAGAAGTCTGCTCCCACCCAGCAGGAGCATGTTTAAATACCCTACCGGTTGGGAGCAGACATGTCATTCCTGACTGCACTGCTGCAAGCAGGGAAGGAATGTTTGCTCCCACCTAGCAGGACAAAAGGCCTTTTTTTATTTTGGCCCCAGGGGAGTCCAGCTGGGATCCTCCACAAGGCCTACGGGAGCAGGGTATCCCTACCCTACCCCCTTATATTCTGGGGCAGGGGTCTAAAGACTAGTGAACAGATTTACTCCAAATTGAGAAAGTACCTCGAACACAAGCTTCCAGATATACAAATATTTTTAAACCTTAAAGTCTCAAATTCTACTAAACAGATTTACACCAAATCGCAAAAAGCTCATCTGTGGGCCAAGATCTAGCTTCCTGCAAAATCTGGTGTAATTTCATTTTTATAGTAACGCTGCCTAAACAAGTCTATGGGAAATGTATGGGGATTTTGTGTTTTGAGACCCCCCATTTTCCTTGGCCCCTGTGAGAGAGACGGCGACCATACCTTTGAAGTTCGTGATCGGATCGAGCCGGCGTCACTAACATTACCTCCTAATGCATCTTGGGACTTGAAGGAAATAGAGACGGGCCGATTGACACTCCCGTATGCTCTGTCTCCCCAGAGTCGTGACGTGGAAGTCAGCGCAGGAGACCCGGAAAGGAAACAGCACGAACCAATGAAAAGGGACATAGACCAGGAGGCGGTCTCTTGGAGCAACGAGAACGAGGACGGACAAGGAGGGAGGGAAGCCGAATGCCGGAGAAAGCCTCGGGAGGACGCCTTGGAGTTCCAGAAGGAGACGGAGCCTGCCGTGGACCAGGACGATGACGAGTCGGGAGACCGGTGGACCGAGGAGTGGTGGTACCCGCCGGAGGAGGCTGGAGAGTGGCCGCAACTCATGGAGAGAGTTGCGGTGGAGCCGGTGAGTGGGGCGTACTCCGGGGACTTGGGACTTGGGAAAGGTGTAGAGGAGGGTAGAGGGTAGAGTTGTTATACTTGAGTCGGGAGGTGGGTAGCAGAATCTAACTACCTGATAGTTACATTCCCTTTGCCCAATATTACTTATAGACGACTATAACACAGCTTCATGTTCTTGGCACCTCACAGTCCCTCTTATGTTTGCCCAACCACGAACCTGATAGCATCCCACACTATTAATGATTTACCTTATTTCCTACCCTCCCTCCTCCGAGCACATTTTTCTTAACTCAGCCTCCCTTCACCTACGGTGTGGTGACCGGTTTATTGTAACCAAAAGCGTTACAGAGTAACTGACGGCTCCCTTTATCTCTCTCTTCTATGAGACTCCGGGGAGACCCCATCCTGTCCGAAGAAGAGGAGTCAGGAACACCTAGGATTGGCCACGTTTCATCAAGCAGTTCAGAAGAAGAAGAAAACCAGGATCATAAATCATCTGTATCGCTAAATATTCCCATTACTACAAATAAACCACTTCCTTTTGGATCATATATACAGCCTTCTCGCCTGTTTGTTAAGCCCGCGCTCCCACAGCCCCCTCTAGATGGATCACCCCGAAACTTTCCATGCATCTAAGCAAAAAAGAGAAACTTTTTGGAAAGTTTGATTCGTCAAATGGTGAAAAGTTATTAGCAACACATAAAACATATTTCCTATGGAAGACTGCTGCAATACCGCCAGGGAATGGTGGTTCCCTGGTGGCTGTGGCAGGGCAATAGCGGTCAGACCACCACATCCCACCAGAATTGCGATGGAGCCCTAAATGTGTTTGGGTGGGATCTAAGCTATTGACTTAGGACTTGATTATGAGTCTGGCTGTCCACAGACCGCCAGACTTGTGGACAGCCAGACTAGCAGGGGCATGGTGGTGGCGATCTCCTGACTGCCCTGTTACAATTAGGGCTGAAGGACTGCCATTGCCCCACTGCAGCCACCAGGGAAAGCCATCCCCTGATGGTGGCGCAGTGGTGTAGAGGCAGCAATACGCTTGGCGGAATCGCCATGGTCTCACCAAGCATATTACATGTTTCCTCTCGGGCACGGTTTTCAAGGTGGTTAATTCTCCATGAGTAACGTGGTGTAGAGGAAACAAAGGTGACTCTGGGTCATGGGGTGCAGGCAGGTGGGTACAACATGTGCCCCCCTGTGTTCATGCACACCAGTTCCTACACGGTATGGACTGCACAGTCCATGCCGTGCAGGAACTGTTTTTGGCATTCTCATTATGGTGCCCATTTTCTGAGGCACTGCTGTGGGAACATTAAAAAAAGCCCACATGACATGAGAAATACTTGTAAACTGGCGGGCGGCCCGACCATGGGTTTGGCAGTGCGGCAGCGGGGCAGACCCAGTGCCGCATTGCAAAATACGCATTCAGATCCTTAAAATGAAGCTCTTTTGTTAGGTCTGCAGGATCTCAAATTAAAATTGCCTGCAGGTTTCCCCTTTCTTTTAGAGACTTTTTTTATTCGGGGTGTCTTTGGAAAGGTTAAAAACATAAAACGATGTTCTAAGAGTATGCAATATACTCCAACATCTAAGCCCGACATGTTTCAGCCATTAAGTATTACCAATATAGGTCATATGGGTTTCTGCAGGGCCAAGGTTAAAGATCCTTAAATTATTTAGGGCCTGATTACGATGCCAGTCAGATCGCCCATCTGACCACCGTGGCTGCTGTCTGATTCCAACCACCAAGGCTGTGAAAGCTCCACCCGCTGTATTATGATGCAACTGCTGCTAACATGGTGGTCTCATCGTCAGCAGTGCCCCGCTCCCCGGACATGTCACTGCAAGTGGGTACAAATGCAGAGAAAACATGTGCAGTTGTACATACATGCATGACACATGTAGAGGCATGCCTTGTGCACCATATGCCCTATTGCTGGAGTGTGGCAATATGTGCACAGTCCAATAAATGGGGATACATGCCACATGAGGACTTACCTGGATTGCACCACCAACAGGACCGTCCACCTCGGAGTGCAGCTGCTGAGGTGTAGGGGGGACCTGGAGGAAAGGATTCATGTTGGAGTCCACCAGGGAGAAGGGGAATTGGCTGAGGATGCTACCCTTTTTCTTTTGTTTCCGATGACTCGAGGCAGACGGTCGTACCGCCACGGTCCGGTCATCAGAAGCCCACATTGTAATCCGGATGGCTGTCGGATCTCCCTATAGATGCAGTTCCTCTCCAACTGCCACCTCGTCAGTCGTAGGAAGGCTGTCGGAGCCAGAGGTCTGTCACCGGTCGGTCAGAATACAGGCTGGATGCATCGTAATCCGGCTGTAGGACTGACTGCTTCCAATGAGACTTTTGGCGATTGGAGCGCATCCAACAGGGCTGCAGAATGTGGTCCAACTGGCATCATAATCAGGCCCTTAGTCTTACAGACCGACCAATATTTGTGCAGTCAAATCATCAGTAAATCTTTCCACAAGGTATGTGTAATGCATGCTTATACAAACCATACATAGAGGATTGCCCTCATCTGAATATATGTAAGAATAGGTAACGAGAGACATTGATTATGAGGAGAAGCTTACAACCATGTCTATTGTGGTCACTCATAGAAACATCCGCCCTCCTAAATTACACTGTAAGGGCTCAGGCAGCATCATAGCTAACTTTAGTCATGGTAAAGAACAGACACACATTAATTTAAGCATTACATGCTACTCTTTTTTGTATTTCTTGGGGGCAACACTGCCCTACTTGCCCACTCATAAATTCTGAACAGCTGGTCAGTATTGGACTGACCTCTCTGGCACTGCCACATGGGAAGGCTGGAAAGGGCCAGTATGCGGGTCATTATTTAGTCCTGTCATGGGATAAAAGAAGCAGAAATAAAATGAATGTTGCTTAATGGTGATCCCTCCTGATTGTTTGACATGACTTCTATAAATCCCCAGGCACATGTGAATTTGTCCTCTGATTAGTTTAATATTGTTTGCTGGCGTGACTGCCTATATAAAAGTCACAGATGTAACCTGTTCAATCATTGTTAGTCACTATTATTTTCCCTGGGGAATTTCCCATCCAATACTTGTTTTAACTTTCCCATTCTACTAGCATCACCTATATGTAAATCACTATTTGCCCGTCCCAAGGGAAGCAGTCAAGCCTGAGTTGCAAGGCCCCTTTCACCGAAAACCAGAACCTTCTACATATTGCTCCTTTCCAGAGCTGTACTCTTCCTCTCCAAACCACAATTCTCCAATAACGTTGATCACTTTAAATTTTAGGTATCCCAAGACAGATACCTTTCCACACAACAGGTTTCTGACAACCACCCTCTCAACATACCTTTAATACCCTGTCTCACATAGACATACCACAACCCTCACCACATCACAAAACTCCCACGACCACAGATCTGTCAACAATGTCGATGTGTTATTCCTCACCGCACATCTCCTCTACTCCTATTGTATCCACATCACAAATCTATCAAAGCACCATCAGCAGCAAGTATCTGTCATACATGTCTGCAATGACATGAAATGAATAGGGAATTTGCACTGTGCTGTAAACCCACAGGGATTAAGGCGCTGCAAATCATAGGTTTTCTCTCTTTCTCTTCATACCACAATTTAGTCCAGCCCTACACCTCTCTACCTATACAACAGATCTACAATACCCATCCATTATATACCATCCATCTTGTCCCAGGTACAGATCACCTACACCCACCCCTCTCCACAACAGACCCACACACCCCTATTCAAACACTGTTTATTCTACTGAGTGGATGTGGTATGCTTTCCAAGCAAGCAGTGTTCTGCAGTCTCTCTATGTCACATTACAGAAGCATTCTGAATACAGCATATTTTTGCCTTGTTCGCTGCTTGTATGGATCTACAGTTCCTTCTTGTTGTACGAGACAAAGGCCACACCTGCCTAAGTGAACATCCACCTCAAGTCTACTGAGGGGCACCATTGGGCTACATTTGCAAGGTCTACGGATTGTCACATGCTGAAAACTAAAGAAGCGCTGTAACAAAAGCATTACAGTTTGTAAATGACTCCCATCAGCCCACTGAAATACAGTGTTATATTTCATTTTAATGTAACCTTGTTTTGCAAGGTCACTCCAACCCAATGGCATGTGTTCCCCCCAGATCGAGAAGCCGTAGCTCAGTTCTGTCGGCTGCAGTGTCTGCACTAGGCTATGTTTTGGTTAAATGAATGCCTAAGGAAAATAACAGAGAAACTAGTAAATAGGCACCTAACTTATTTTTTGCAGGAAGCCAATATTTTATATCCATGCTCTTGAATACTTTTTGAATAGACGATCAGTGGAGTTCTTATCTCACACCAATATGCTTATAGAAATGTCGATGCTGGTGCTTAACAAAAATACTTTTCTTTTCAATGACAACTGGTACAAAGAGCTGTGTGGTACCGTGATGGGCTCCAGATTCGCACCGTCTTTTGCCAACCTATTTATGGGCTGGTTCGAGGTGGTGCACATCTGGGGCCCACGTGGCCGAGAATGGGTGGAAGATATCCATTATTGGGGTTAATTTATCGACAACTGTGTAATGATATGGACTGGATCTCCAACTAGACTCAATGAATTCTTTGAGTTTTTGAATAATAATGAACACAATATGAAATGTACAATGACCAAGAGCCAGAAGGAACTAGTGTTCCTAGATGTAGAGCTATATATTGATGGGGAGAAAATCCAAAGTCGTATGCACCGTAAACCTACTTCGTACAACTCGGTGTTGCATGCAGGTAGTGCACACCCCAAAAGTCAAATTAACTCAATTTTGTATGGCGAGATGTTACGGGCTCGCCGTAATTGTAGTCAGGAAGATACTTTTGGCCAAAATTTGCGAGATATTAAAACACGGTTCCTCAAACGAGGGTACGATGGGGACATAGTGGCCAAAGCAGAAACAAGAGTGCGACAATTGAAACGTAGTAAAACATTGAAAGAGAACTCCTTGGAGACCAAAAGGGATAATACTGTACGAATAATTACCAATTATCATCCTCAATCGCACAAACTGTATTGTACACTGAAAAAATAATTGGTCATTGTTAAAGATGGATAAGGATTTATGCAAGTATGTGAAGGAATATCCAAGTATCACGTACAAGAAGGGTACATCTATAAGAGGAATTGTTAGTCCTAGTTACCCTCCAGTGATAAAGACAGAAACTTGGTTACATACTTGTGTGGTGTGGTGATGGCTCCTATAAATGTCGGAGATGCAGTATGTGTAAAATAGCTATGGATGGTATTTTAAATGTAATGGTTCTAGGAAGTTTAAAATCATGAATCATATTGACTGTATGACAAAATATGTAGTTTACGTTTTGATTTGTAACTGTAAATTGATTTACGTGGGGAGCACCATTCGACCCATGAAAGAGAGAATTATGGAACATTTTAGAGCTGTTAAACAAAATGACAAGAGGTACCCACTAGCGCAACACATGAGTGTATGTACTGATCAGAGTAAACATATACAATTCAGGTTCCATGGTCTTCAAACAACCCCGATTGGGAGAAGAGGTGGTAATAGGGAGCTAAGGCTCCGCCAAAATGAGGCACGATGGATTATGAATCTTGACTCTGTGAAAATTGGGTTTAATTTAGACCATGAGATGCAATATTTTTTAAATCTTTAAACCAAAAGTCCACTCTGGAGAAATGTGAAAAGTTAACCTGAAGATGTACAAATACTATTGGGAGTTTTGAACCTCTATGTGATGATAGCATGCTTTAAATTCATCTGCTGTGTACCATACTCCACTGATCAGAAGAGGTTACATGGGAGAATTATTCCTGCTTTACTGTACCTCTGTACTGTGTTATATTATTTTTTCTTTTATTTTGATTGCGGATTATATGTATTATTGATTGTACATATGGGAAATGTATATTCACCTTAGGAATACTTGAGTGTGAGGTTGTCTCATCTTAGGATGAGTTGAAGTGGTCTCTTTTTTTCAATACAAAATTATGTTTACTTCGTTATGGAATACAGGATTAGTTTTACATTGGATGTTCTATTGGAAATGAGCTCTTTAGTTATACGGTGGTTCTTTCTTGTGTAAGCAGTATGAGCTTAGAAAACTGGACCATAGTAAATACGGATATGGAGTGAATAACTTCATCTGAATGAAGAATGTCGAATATTCCTATAGGGCGGATAATTTGACTTTAAATATGAACCTCGAATATACTTAGCATTGCATGAAATTTTAGGATAAGATGATAAAATTGAATGCAGTGCGATGGTTTCGTGTATTTGTCAATATCCCTAGTGTCAATAAAGTTTGGAGGTGATGAAGTTCCAAATAAATGCTCTACGAAGTGGAAAGTTAAGTATAGTGGCGGCCATATTGATTAAGGTCTCTTGATGGCTGTAGGTAACCACAAATTGGTGTTTTAAATATTCTTGTTCCCTTAAGAGAATCGGGTGACTGCTGACCCGAATGTAATATAGCTTGACGTAAGGTTTTCACAGGAGGTCGACATGCTGATAGACCAAAGAATTTATTATGTTTAATGAACCAAGCCAAAATGGCGCAAGATTTAGTGGGGAGATAGAGCCCCAGATGAACGCTTCACGTAGTGGAAGGTGAAGCATTGTAGCAGCCATTTTGAGTAAGGGATGTTGACTATTATAGTGAAGTACTAACTGGTATTTTAATAATTTTGGTTTTTAATATAACTATGAGACTTTGGACAGGAGTACTGGGACCAAGTTTTATGGCCTTGCGACAAACGACCGGGGTACCGATAGAGGCATCGCCTTTGACCGCTCTGCTCAGTAATGTTGCACTTATACCACTTGCCTGTAGAAAATACCCTGCGCTAGCCCTGCTGAAGGCAAAAAGACGAGTGGCTTGTAGGTGGGGTAGGGGACGGGCGCCTAAGTTTAAGGAGTGGATTGACGACTTAACATACTGCCAAGACCAGACTACACTACATGCTGAACTACTACCTGCCTCATCCAGACCACGGGACATATGGGCGCCACTAGTCACTTATTTACATTCAACGGGTTAGAAGGCGAATGTGTGAAGCATGTGAGCGCGTAGTTGTATGTTTCCCTACTGACATCTGTTCCCTGCATGATTGAGACTGGTGTGCACATGTGTGGGGGTCTGCATCGACTCCTGCAGCGTTTCTGAGGGTGCTCACTGAGATACATCGGAGACACTTTGTGCTACAGCACTTCCCTATTTACATTGGGTTTCCCATATATAAATGTACTGACATGTGAAATAACGCGGCCGGCCCGAAGTGGTTGTAGGCGACTTGCTGTGTTCTCCAGTAACTAAATCCGTCACTTCTGATATATAATTTGCTTACTTATATGAGCCGCTGGCCATGGACTGGTTGGCTGTGTTGCAAAAATAAGCATAAAGGTCTCCAAGGGAAGAAAGAGCAGAATCCGTTAGCAAGGTAAGCGGAGCTTTATTTAGCAAGTGAACTCCAGAAACGTACAAGTTAGAATAATGGTAAACCGTCAGTCTACCTACTTATACATGCCGCTTTCATTCAAACCACAACACACACACGAGACACAAAATCTACATACACACAGCACGCGAACCACAACACGCGACATACACACATTTGAATCACAACAGCACACATATTGTTTGTGGATGGCGCGCGTGCATACACGCGCGTCATTCCAAACAATAACATACCACACACCTCCCTCCTTTTCCTTTTTTTTTTTAAAGTAAGAATGAAGTCTCTGAACCATACTGGAGCCCTGCGACTTCTTGAACTTCTCAACAACTCTTGTGCATTAGAATCACAACTGACTGAAACAGCAGCTGATTCAGATAACCCTGAATTATCTGTAGTGACATCCAAAAACACATTAGATGAATCATCTTCATCCAAAAACACATTAGATGAATCATCTTCAGAAAAGTGCTTGCTATTATTAAACTTTGAAACTCTACTAAAATGCCAAACACTTCCATCTAGTACGCTTACAGCGTTCTTAAATACTTCAACTACCTCAATTGGATCAGACCACTTTGCTAATCCCTTATGTACATAACTTCCTTTTTTTAATCGCACAAAATCTCCCACTTGAATAGGAACACAACTTCTTGTCCCCTTTTTTGACAAATCATTCTTCATTTTCTCCTTATAAGCATCAACTTTCTTGCGAATTTCTCCAAAATCAACTTCTGCGAAATCAATGCTCTTTAAATAAAGTATCAGGTAGAATAGTGTACCATGAGCAAGAGTCTACAAATACTTTAGTAGATATTCCATCAATAATGATATCACAAGAAGAAAATGTTTTGACTTTAGGTTCCTTAGTTATGCACATTATAGTGTTAACATCAAATTCACAATCACTTGAACCTTCTTGCTCTTGATCTTGAACTAAACTGACTTTTCTTGGTGCCGATCTACAGACTTTTGAAAAATGCCCCTTCTTTTCACATCTTGAACATATTTTATCTGAAGCTGGGCATGACTTCGAGTTCCCTAGATGGTAACCACTACCACATCTAAAACAATACATATTGTACACTCTTGAGTCTGGTCTTTGCCAATTATTCATCCTTTGATTCGATCTTTGCCAAGTATTCATTCTCTGATCAGGTTTTTGCCATCTATTTCTATTTTCACTCTTATACTGGTTATCACTCCTTGAATTAATAGTCTTTCTATATTTGTCTGAATCCTTAAGTTTGTCATTTTCTTTATTAAGAATTAACACATCTGGTTTATTGCTGTTTTGTGATCGAATCTCATCTACAAATTTCTCAGAGTGCTCTTTTGACTTGGCTATCTCAATTGCAGCATTCAAAGTCAGTCAGAAGTTGTCCATAACCTCTGTTGTATCTTTTTATTGTTGGTACACATGAGAATTTGATCTCTTAGTACTTGGTCATAATTAATATGCTCAAAGTCACATGTAACCGCTAATGCTCTCAATGCAGAAACATAATTATCAATAGACTCATCTGTTTGTTGTTTCCTCGAGTAGAATTTAAATCTTTCCATGACCATGTTAATTTTCTTCCCATATCTAATGGAAAGTTGTTTAGCTGCAATTTGATATACATCCAAATTAGAAGTATCATTTAAAGGAGGTAAACTTTTGAAATCTTTAAGCGCAATCCCTCCAAGACAATGCTTTAATAAAGCTAACTTCCTTTCTGCTCCACAGTCTTCTTCTTCTAGAACTTCAACATAAGCTAAAAACATAGGTTCCCAAATGTCCCATTCAATTGGAGGATCACCTTTAATGGTTAAAAAGGATGGAGGAGGTTGAATCCCCGTCATAGTTGTATAGATATTAATTAACACATTAATTTAAACAAATAAATGTAAATAAGTATTGTACAGTTTTTCCTTCCCTTTAAAATAAGACAAAAATGTGACTCGCAATTTTGGTGTGCGAATCACAGAAGTCACTTACTGTTCATTATATCATGGCAGTGAAGATTAATTTGTATTTTCTCCTTGTAAATATTCTCACTGTAGATATACTTGAATTATCTACAATTCCTGGTCAGATCAACTGAAATCGATTCCTCACAAATGCAGTACTGCAGATCAACATCCAATGAGAAAGTTTGTTTGAAATCTGTTCTTGCTATTATCCAATAGGAAGAATAAGACAACATCCAATAAGGAAAGCCAAAAGAGAAATCCTCCGTGTGAATGACCAATGAAAGCGCACTGTAAACAAAATTCAGTAAATCCTTCGAAAATCCATTTTAGACACACGTAGGAACGTGTTCCCGATCGTCGCCAGTGTCGCAAAAATAAGCATAAAGGTCTCCAAGGGAAGAAAGAGCAGAATCTGTTAGCAAGGTAAGCGGAGCTTTATTTAGCAAGTGAACTCCAGAAACGTACAAGTTAGAATAACGATAAACCGTCAGTCTACCTACTTATACATGCCGCTTTCATTCAAACCACAACACACACACGAGACACAAGATCTACATACACACAGCATGGGAACCACAACACGCGACATACACACATTTGAATCACAACAGCACACATATTGTTTGTGGATACACGCGCGTCATTCCAAACAATAACATACCACAGGCTGTGTATATGTATGACTACCAATAAAGGTTTTTGAAATTTAAAAAAAAAAGACTTTGGAGTGTTATACCAAACGTAATATTGTTTAGAGACGAGTATTACATATGTGGCCAACAAGCCGATTGACCTCCGGAATAGAATAAATGTGGCAAACAAATCCAAGATGGCGCATGTTTACAACGCCAAACTGCCTGGGTGAGGAGAATTCTCGGTCATCCTGGTGAGCTCTTGAGTTACATATTTTCCCTTTATGGTATGGAGCATGCAAAAGTTTACTCGAGTGAGATGGTATGGGATGTCTTGCTTCTGATTTGATGTTCGTAATGGTAATTATGATATGATTTTCGAAACGGGGGTGATGTTGTTTGTGAATCGGACAAGATCTTAATGTTTGAATCAAATAGAGTACATGACGAGTGCTGAAATTATTAGAAGTAATATTGATTGTAGATGGGGGAACCAGCGCAATTTAGTTATGGAGCCTGTGCGGGTACGGGATAGATATGGAATGAGACCCACATCAGTTCTTTAAAATTTCTTTAAAACTTCTTTATAATATGTAAATAATGAACATAGATTGTATGTCAAGATAGATTTCGGATCGAGATTAAACATTGCCTCATATGGGTGTATACATATTTATAATTTTAGGTAACAGACAACACTGTCTGTTAATCAACTGTTCTTGACGAGGAACTGACATGAATTTATTTATTGCCATTTATAGTGCGCAGCGTATACCCGAAGGCGTCTTGGCGCTGGTTAATTTGCAAGCTTCGGATGGTTATTAAGTTAAATGCTCTAACAGGATGCCCACTTATTTAAAAATTATTTGGTAAACAACCACGTTTTAAGTCTTTTGCGAAATTGGAGGAGTGTGGAACATGTTCTGATGTCCTGGGGTAAAGTGTTCCAGAGTTTGGGGGCAGCGACCATAAAGCGGCGATCACCCCATGACACTGTTTTGGTGCGAGGGACCACTAAATGGTTGCCGTTGGAGGATCGGAGCTGACGGGTAGGTTAGTATGGGCACAGTTGATCTGTTAAGAAGTGCGGACCTTGCCTGTTTAGTGCTTTATAAACTATACACAGCGACTTAAATCTGATTCTATTCTGGATCGTCAACCAGTGGAGTCGTGTGATAGCATCCGATATAGGTGCGAACTTTGGAATACCAAAGAGCAGGCGAGCTGCCGCATTTTGTATCGACTGCATTTTTCTGATGGTTCTGACTTGGGTATTTAAGAATAGCCCATTACAATAGTCCAATGATGTTAGGACCAATGAACTAACCAATGTTTTAATGGCGGTCGCTGGGAGATAGGGACTTATTTTCCGGATCATGCGAAGTTTATAGTGGGCTGTAGAAGCCACTTTATTGGCATGATCCATGAAATTTAGGCCGTCATCAAAGGTGACTCCCAAATTTCTTACTTTAGTCACTGGTATAGGGGGGGCACCAAAAGTGGAAGGCCACCAGAAGGCAGACCAGTCCGGTGAAAGACGTCCAAAAATCATGACCTCAGTTTTTTCTGAGTTGAGTTTCAGGCAATTTAAAGCCATCCACTCTCCTATCTCTGTCAATCCCTTTTGGAAGCGTTGGGCGACCTCCCCTCCGTCACCCCTGATGGCCATAACCAATTGCGTGTCGTCAGCGTATGAGGTTAGGCTCATCCCATGTGCCTTGATGACATTGGCAAGGTCCGACACATAGATATTGAATAGTGTCGGACTCAGGGATGAGCCCTGAGGTACCCCACATGGCTGTGTCAAATTGGCAGATTGGTAAGGTCCAAGGGTAACGGCCTGGGTTCTATCAAGGAGAAACGAGGCGAGGAGGTCTCTTGCCATGGAACAGATGCCCATCTTTTCGACACGGTCGACCAAAATACTATGGTCGACCGTGTCGAAAGCTGCCGAGAGATCCAGCAATACCAAGACTGCAGTCCCACCCTGGTCTCTTATTAGTCTGACATCGTCGGAGGCTTTAATTAAAGCGGTCTCGGTCCCATGATATTTCCGAAATCCGAACTGAGTGTCGTCCAGTAGTCTATGTGTCTCAATATAGTGGGATAATTGTATATTCATGGCCTTTTCCACAACTTTGGCTATAAATGGCAGACTGGCAATTGGCCGGTAGTTTTTTAACTCAGTCTTATCCAGCCCAGGTTTCTTTAAAAGTGGTTTAAGTAGTGTAGATTTTAAAATCTGAGGATATGTCCCTGAACGCAAGATTTAATTACATACTTGCGTCAAGACCGGTATAATTGACTCCATCACTGGTAAAAGAGCTGAAAGTGGGCAAGGATCCAGCATGGATCCAGTTTTAACTGTAGAGACGATATTTGATATGTCGTCTTCGGTTAATGGGGTGAAACAAGTGAAAGATGCGGCTAGACGGGTGTTTGAGAAAGAGGGAGTATTGGTAGCGAACTTGATGATGGTAGCTTTAGCAGTGAAGGCTTGGTAAATGTCGTCAACCTTGGAAAAGAAAAAGTTAGCCAAGGCATCACACATTACTTGGGAAGGGGGTGGAGTCAGATCGGGAATGTTACCTGAGAGAGATTTAGTAATTTCATATAAATTTTTTGCTGGAGTTTTTTGCCTGCTCAATTTGATTCAAATAGAAGGATTTTTTTGCCTTTGTAATCATAGTTTTGTACGCAGACAGTGATTCTATATATCGGGTCTTGCTTACTTGATCGTAGGTCTTTCTCCATTGTCTTTCATAATGCCTATTCTGTTGTTTTAATTCGTCCGTATACCACGGTGCAGTTGGGGTAGATCTATTCTTAGATATTGATTTGATAGGGGCCAGGAGATTCATAGCATGGCCCAACCAGTCCTGAAATAGTTGTGTGGCCATAGTCGAGTTAGACGGAATTGATGGGCGAGTACTGTCAAGCTGCTTTCTTAGGTCTGGCTGGTTGATATTATGCCATGCTTTAAAGGACCCCAGACTGGGGGGAGTAATTTCCTTGGTTAGAGGTTTGTTTATGACCAAGGTACAGAATACCACGTAGTGGTCTGTCCATGGCATTGGTAAAATATCCGATACATGGAGCCCCGGAACATTAGAAAAAATGCCAAATATAAAATGTGTCCCGCCCGATGAGTGGCTGATGTAACCAATTGTTGAAGCCCCAAGGTTTCCATATCGGAAATAAGGGCCAAAGTATCTTTATGGTTGTTATCATCTAGGTGGAAATTCATGTCGCCCAACACTGTAACGGCGTCCTCGAGCGCAAGTGATTCTAAAATTGTACTTAGACTGGTTAGAAAGCCTGTCTTGGCTCCTGGGGGTCGATATAAAAGTAGCCCCTTAAAATTATAGAGAGGACTAAGTTTGATTGTAAACATCAGGACCTCACATGAAGTGTCGGGGTATGAGTAATTATAACCCCAAACCTTTCTCTAGCTATAATGGCAATCCCGCCACCTTTCTTTCTGGGTCTGTCTTGTCTGCAGGCTTTATAACCGCTAGGTGTTGCAATCACGATATCCGGATCTGACGATTCGTCAGTCCATGTCTCCGTGATAAACAGAATATCTAACTTAAAGTAAATTATTAGATCTGCGATTTCCTGGCTATGTTTGCATAGGGATCGTGCATTAATGAGGGCCATTGAGACCTCGTTGCCTTTAGTGTGACGCTCTGTGAGATTTCTTCCACAGTTGTTTGATGTCATGAAAAGGCAGTGTGGACAACACCTTTCAACTTCCTTTACCGTACTGGTTGGATCTAACAGTGTACAAGCCTGGTCTACAGGCGGTCTGTGACTAAGCAAGGAAGAATGTGAATAAACCAAATGGCGGTCTTTGGAAATTGGTCCAGGGGTCATGGCCCTCGGCCCGGTCCCGGCGCGGACGGGCGCAGACGGGCTTGCCTTTGGCGGGCCTTCGGCGCGCCTCCGGCGCGGCCGGGATTGTCTGATGACTATATCCATGGTTGGGCAGAGGAGGGCGAGAGGGCTCGAGCAGCTACACCGCTGACCTTCCCTCTCCATGAATAGACGGTAAGGGTTCATGTTGAATATATATGACGTTGTACGCATCAACATGCCCGATATTACTGATTGTCAGGTTTAACTGTTGGCTATACGATATTTGTTTTTGCTCTAGTTGGATCCGTTTTAATCAAGTTACCTATTGGTTACCAGAAACATATTGCAAATGATGCAAAAGTTTGTGGACGAATACATAAATAGGTGAGCTTGTTTCCTTGAGAACGTCTTTTGCTGGGGACTTTTTTAAGGTCCTGGGAATGATGATCTTCACAATCCGAATAGAAGTGAGGTCAATAGACGGTATTGGTAACTGTTTGCTGCATGATCAGTTTCTACTCCATCAGCCTTTCTCTAAGAACTATTCGGTGTTGGAAAGTTGCATTAGAAATGTAGATAAATGAGGGATCTGTCTACATAAAATATCACTTCATGATCATCTGCTGAGCACCCGGGTGTTGTGGTGGAGGTGATTAAATGTAGATAAGAATGTTGAATATGGAAACATATGTATATTTTTAAATCTGATTATAGCCCTGAAGAAGTCAGAGAACTGATGATACACGTGTTGGCTAGAGAGGATTGGAAAGAAGTTACATGTGATTAAGCAGAAGATTTTTTTATACTTCTGGAATAAAATCAACGTGTGAAAAGAAGAAATGACTGCACTTCTTTGAATTACAAGAGGAGTTGTGCTCAGGACATCTTATATCTTTCTATATAAGACCGGGTCTCTGGTCTACATCTAGGGGCAAGGGTGGCTGTCCCTGTCCTTGGGAGCACACTGGACTGATCCTTTGGACTTAATTTTGGGATAATTTAAGTTATACTGTGCGCAGAAAAGCTTGCCACTGCTCTGTTGTTCTATTCCAATATTTTATATCCTAGTCAATCAGGTTTCAGGCCTGGACACTCAACAGAGTCGGCACTGCTACATACCATGGAAATGTTAAAATTTGCGGCGCTTTATAAATGACATCATTCATTCATTCATACATTCATTCAAGTCAGAGTCTCTCACAGTAGACTGTCACATGTCTTGTAGTGATGAAAGCATACATTCCTGTTTTTGTCTGTATGACCATGACTGAAAACTATCTTGAAATACCCACCTCCTTCTTTCTTCATCAGCCTAACAGTAATATACCTAAAGAAGGCTGTATTGTTTCCTGTATATTACAACTCATGTCAATACCCATGCAGTGATCTCGAGGACTGTGTTCAGGCTCATCCAGAGACTGGTTGAGGCGTTGACCTGGGAGAGGCAGCGGTTCAGCTCAGCTCTTGCTCTGTTTGTTGTTGTCTCGTCTCTCTCACACAAGCTTCAGACAAGCTTCAGGCAGAAAGGAGTGGAGGCTCCTTTCTCCCTTAAGCTACCCTGTCTGCTGCTCACAGTCTGGAGTGTTGTCACCGAGGTTCACTGATCCCATTTCTGCAGGTGAAAAGTGGGGACAGGGGATTGTTCTCAAAAAGATAATTGTGAAATTTGCATTGAATTTGGTTAGTTGGAATTATGCAGCTGCTTACAATATCTGTATATGTGATGCTATTGAATGTATTTCGGCAAACTGAAGGTCTATAATCATTAAAAAAAATCAAAATATTCCTGAAATGAATCCACAGTAAACTAGTGTTTACCTTTCACACATTATTACCACAGAATTACATTTCATACATCATTACTATATAATCATTCAGTGTGTGTCGAGAATAAATATAATAAAAAGATTTAGTTACACCCAATGCTGCACAGAATTCGGCAATGAAGGCGAACCTCCAAAGAGTAATATTTCCTGTAGACTGCACTAACGACCTTACTCAGCTTACAAGCAGAATGCAAGAAGCAGAGCTTCTTTGAGGCAATTTATAATAGTCATTCATAGCAGCATGTCCAGCCAGGAAACACAGGAGGAGGTGGACAGAAAGGGAAAATTCAGCAACACAGAGTAGTGTAGGAGTAGAGGAGTGTGTCTCAGACCATGACAAGCTTTTGGGAAAGCATCCAAGCTAGTTTCAGAGACAACTAAAAAACAAATTTGAACAAGTATCCTACAGTGTATAATTGCAGTCGTCTCACAAAGAGGTTGGTCGAAGAGATCCCGAAGTGCTGCTATGACCTGCGCTCCCTCAAGCAGAAGGTGGCAACCAGAGGAAAGAAGGCGACAGGTGGAGGAACAAGCACAGAGCCACCTCCAACTCCTATGTAAGAATTATTAAAGACAACGTTCAAGCCTGAAACCATTTCTGGAGTTTTTAATATCAACACTTTAGCCTCTGTATTTGGTGTTCCAGATTAGTTCATTACAATTTACCTACATACATATATCTAGAATAAACACCAAATGTATAACTTCTAAAATAAAGTAACTCCAGACGGTTTTGATAAAATGTTGTTTTTTTCTTCTCAAAATACTCAAAGTAGTATTTCTTCAAATAGATGCGATAAAATATTAAATTTCAGGCTTTCAAAGTATTCAACACAATGAATTGTTGGTAATGCAGCACATATGTATTAAACCAATACTTACATACAAAACATTTAGCTTTAACTTTCTGCTTTCATGCCCTATATAAAATATCATATTAATGTAACAAATATGTTTTCAATATAACTGAAATGTAAAATGAAACAATGTTGTTGATCTTGAATTAATATTTGCAACTTTTCAACCATGTTGATTGTTTTCCCCAAATGAATATGTTCACTGCCTTTTGACCTAAAACAGCTCAAACTACTCATACAACACCACCGGAAACAGAGGTTATTGGTGAAACAGCCTGTCACACACAAGCTGAAATTTCTGAAACGGTGCTTAACGTACCTACACAGACTGAAAGTGGAAACAATTTACAATAGAGGTCTTGGATATATTACCGCACTTATTTGTCTAGGGAGATTATTAACATGTGGTGCAAAGAGCAAAAGAAACAAGATCTCATAGTTTCTTAACTGTGAAAAAATTCACATCAACAATTCAGAAAGAATGTGATCCGCACACACTGATAGCAACAAACAACTTCACAAAAGGAGATTTTTTCGATGTTCTTTTATTCTTTTATTTTCTTCCCAGGCTACCCTGTAAAGAAAATAAAAGAATAAAAGAACGTCGAAAAAAACTCATTTTGTGAAGTTGTTTGTTGCTATCAGTGTATGCTGATCAAATTCTTTCTGCAACAAACTGAAAGTGCACTAATCAGCAAAGAGGCAACCCCTACAACATGAGACAAAACTACCACTATATCTTCCTCTGTAATAACTCAACAACCATCACCATCCATTCCTACTTCAGAAAGAGGAAGAATGGTTTTATGGCTTAGAACAGTCTAACTGCTCCTGCTTAATTCAATGCATTGGAAAAATGCATGTCAAAGATGCAAAGAAAGCAGCACAGGACTACTGCTGAACTGAGTAGAAATATTTCTGGAGGCAATGACGCCCTTAAATCAGGCTTTGAAGAGTTATCTTTGGCTTTAAAGGATCCGGCCATACAAATAGCTCAAGACTCTACATCGTAAAGCCACCACTAGAGGCACACTCACCTCCAAACATGTGGTCATTATGTGAAAGATTGACTACAGCCACCTGAACTACGTGTTGGAGAACTGGTAACATGCAGGTGGAGTTGGTTTTACACAGTGGTGATATAGCAAGAAGCCTACCCCAAATAGCTAACACCATATAGGAAATGCAAACTGCTAATACAGTAATTAGTGAAGCAAGGTCTGTTGAGCAAACTGAGGCAGGCTCAAGTGTGAGCAGTGTTACCGTTGGCAAGCCAGCTATATCAGGGAGCACTAGACACCAAAGTGGAGAAGGGCAAGGAAGGTCTACACAATGTTCAACACAAAGACCAGCTACTGGACATCAAAGGCCGGCATTCAATGACACAGTTCTAAAGTAAAGAATGCAATACTGTTTACTTATGTTGTTTAAATGTAGATGCCATTGCTATTCTGTTGTAATATGTTCATAAAATATATGTTCTTCATCTTCAATCATCAGAAATCTGTGAACAAACAAGGTGCCTATTATTTTGCTGCACACAGTGGGGCAGCAAGGGGGGACGTGGGTAGTCCGCTCTGGATCCCACAAGTTTTGGGGGCGGTAGCCTCCCCCTTACGTGCAGCCTTCGTGGGAATCGCCAGCACCCCCCGGATTCCCCCTGCTCTTACCTGTCATCGCAGGAGTAAAATAGACCTGTACCAAATATACTGTGTTACTTTGTGAGAGGCGCCAGTCAACCTATATCAAACCACTGGCAAGTCCATTCATCGCAGGAGTTGCTTGCCCCCCTCACCCCACGCTCTTACATGTCGCCGCCGGCGTCCAATGCAAGGACCGCCAAGAGTAGCACATGGGCTAGCTACGCCACTGGCTGCACATTGCTGAATCATACTCTAATTCACCCCCATTGCTTTGCAGACATTGAAATCACCCTTTAAGTAAACTGTTTATCCACTCAATAATGTTCCTTGCCTGCCTGTGAACAACATTGTACGACCTTTTTCTAGGGGTTTGGGGATGAAAGCATGCAGTCAGGATCCATGGTCTTAATGCATATATACTGTCACTTGAAAATTAACAAAGTTGCTTTTGAATTTATGAAATACCCAAATGTGGAGACTAAGGTTAAATGTAAAATAAAATGCCTAACAACCATCCGTCTGCAAGCGTTCCTCTTCCTAGACAATCATTTAGTACACAGTGTTTAAAGATATAGGAATTATGAGTGTTCCCAAGGTACTCAGCAACTAGGTCTGTGACTAGATCTGTAGCATTACATACTACTTATATATTTAAAGAATATTGGGGCATATTACCAACAACTAGCGATAATTATCGCTATGTTGGTTTAGCGGTGATATTTTTATCCCCGAGCTGCGGCAATTTTTATCGCTTAGGAACCTTGCTATTATCAAGGTTTATCTCCTAAGCGATAAAAATCGGCCAAAATGCATGAATATCGCTGAAAAGTCAGCGATATTCATGCATTACCGAGCTAATGCTCTTAGCCATGTTATCCACCTACCATTGGATAACATGGCTAAGAACTGCTCAGGGGCAGGTGTTAGCTTTTGGAGATATTCGCGCTTAGCGCGAATATCTCCAAAAGTTGGTAATAGGAGATAGCGATGTTAGCTAACATCCTGGCACGCCCACTTTGCATGTCATTAGTGATAAATATCACTGACATGCAAAGCGGGGCCCAAGTTGGTCACTATCTCCTACTAGCTGTCGCTAACTGGTGTTAGCGACAGCTAGGAAATAGGGAGATAATTTTATCTCCGTTTTCTTGGCTTTTAAAGCCAAAAAAGCGGAGATAAACCTCCTTGATAATATGCCCCACTGACTCTTTAAATAGCGGTGCACATTCTATGTTTCAGAGGCTAAACAAATTACAAACAGGGTGCACCATCTACACATCCAGTCACTTGGGGGAAATGTGCTATTGCACACAGTAGGATTTTTGTAGCTTCCAACTCAACAGGGGTTCTTTGAAATGAAATGTGTGAAATTATTCTAACTAATATAGTATCAAGACATTTTTCAAAACCCTGCTTTAGACAATCTGTGATATCCCTCCTGCAGCTGCAAAAGTGTTTTGGTAGATACCAGAAGGTAAAATGGGTTTGCTGCACAAAACCTGAATGTTTGCACCACTGCGTTGGGTAAGCATGTCTAGTGGTGGGTCCAAATCATTCATTAAAATTAGAATGATCTCTTTGGTAGAACTGTACCAAGCATAAATCTCCTCTATTTTTTTTAATAGAGTCCCCCTCTGTCTGAAAATCCTTTCTCTCTTCCTTCACTAATGAGCTCCAAGGTCAGCATTGAGTGCAGCCATTGTGAAATACTTTAGGGCATTTTGTATACCCTTTTATCCTTTGCACCTGGTTTCCACGGTTTCCAATTGATGGTATTTCGAACATGCAAAATGCTGGGCTTGAACAAATTTCCTATTTTTTTTCTACATTGAAATTCTGATTTGCAATTTGGTAATTTCATTTAGTGATTCAGTATCTTTATATCGCAATAATGAGTAGTTGCTAAATATTCGGTGTGGTGTACTAATTATAAAAAATACGCCATTAGCATTTTTTTTAAACACAAACATCCTATTCAAGGTTCGCTAACCCATTTGTGGCTGGTTGGCCACTTGTTTTATTTTCATACATCAGGCCCTTAGTTACGTGAATATTTTTCGCACCACACTGCAAGCATTGTGAAATAAACAAAGCAGTAAGCACTGGATGGAACACTTTTTGCAGAAGGCTGGGTCCATATCAAGTTAATGGGTGAACATTTATAGAAATCAGTGCTGATGAGCCCCAACCACATGCACTTGTTGGAAGCCATATTTTCCTCTTGATAAATGCTCATGCAGTATAGGACCCTCGAAATAACATTACTGCAGGGAGGAATTTGTTACACGAATGATAGTTTCATTAGATGAGAGATAGTTAAGCCTTAGAAGTATATTTTGCCAATTCCCCTATGCCAGTCTAGTCTGTGAAATGCAGTGGGACATTACAGAAGGATCAAAGGTCTGCTGTTGGCATAGACCAGGAATCACATAGAAGAAGATTGGAAAGGTATGAGTCGACCAGGGTCGTGCAATATGTTTGCTGAAGCCAAGAAATTACTGTTTAAAGCCATATTGTCTGCTTTCCTCATCACTTTGGTTACCTCAAAAGGGATGTCTTAAGAAAGACTACAATTTTGAAGTGCGAGAAGTAAGGGAGACCTGAGGGAAATCCACAGGCAGCGCATTGCACATAAATGGATGCTCAATCATTCTACACACAGTGCAAGAAAACAACCCATGTTGTTGTATGACCTTGCTTTTTCTTGTAAGAGTTTAAGACGGGCTTCAATAAACTCTAAATTAATGTGGCGAAAGCTATGAGAGGTTCTCGTGAAAATCCTCCCAATATGCGATGCCTTTTAAGAATATTCTGACTAATGCGCGCAAATGTAGGGGGGGGGGGGCTGCTGATCTGCGAAATTAAGAAACTGCTGAAACAGATGGTGCGCCAGCTTTAAGTAGTATTGCTGCTGTCCTGTCCTTAATCGAAACCTACAGCATCCGCTTGGAAGCAGATGTTAATATCGTCAGATGCTAGAAAGAAATGCATTTTTCTCAAGTAGCAGATGTGTTCATGAAACACGTTCTGTAACGGTGTGTTTTGTCCAGGTGATTGTTTTGTATTGAAATGTTCATATTACAGTTTAGGAATACAACTAAAATGCATCCCATTACTTTCCAAGTGGTTGCGCCTGAATAATTGGCAATGCTTCAATAGGGGTGCAGTTATACATCAAGTGCTACAAATCCAAAACAAATATCGCATACAATCAGGAAGAATGTGCTCTTTTGTTTGAGATCGTATTAAAAAATAAAGAAAGTAGGCAATCAGCTGCATGATAGTGCTCAAGATTTTCCAGGACAAATTGCAAATTCCTTGTTGCTTGAATCACGATTCCAGTATCATACGATACCATCTGCTGTTTCCACCCTAGAATTTTCGAAAGTTGTCCAAAATATTTTACGTGGAGTCAGGGTTATGCTGGCAACTAAATCAGGTAAGTGTCCCTAAGCTCTTCCTCCATCAGGAAAGAGACATGTTAAAATCTTACATTCACTATAAAAATCCATTAACAACACGTTCTTAAAATTCAGTTACAGTACATTCTAAATCGCCATTAAAAATACGAAAAATGTTAAGCAATACAAACATGACTTTTACGGTTCTGTCCACTAAATACAAATACAAGACATAGAAGGACTAAACTTGTCAGAAAAAGCCAGCCTCCTTTCTTACGATTCCCGCATTCACCAACTGAGGTCCGAAGTCATTGTAAAAGTTTTTAAAAACTCAGGAGAGTCTGAGGATAAAACTAAAAGGTCCAAGTTGCCAACTGATGTAGTATGTTGTTGTAAAGTTCAGAAAAGTAGTGAAAACACATAGGGATGTCTGAGGATAAAGCTTCAGAAAAGTACAGTAAGTATTCAAGAGTATGATCTTTTCAGCTTAAAGACACTATTAAGTAGATAATAGCGACTAGTAGTTATTCTCTAGCCCTTTTAAAGATTTTTAAATGTTTTAGACATTTGACATTTATACAAGCATCTAACCTGATGCCTTAACACATGGTGGAGAACCCAGCCCCCCTATTTGCCACAATCAGATTATTATAAACAGAATTCCAAACGTCAATGTCACATTTTTAGGTTTGCAAGGAATTCTGGGTAATAGAACCTGGTGACAGCCAGTCAAGTCACTCCATCCTGGATTCCCTGGATGTCTAGTTTTTAAAAAATTATAGATTTGCGAGGTTTCCCTTGTGCCGGCAGAGCTAGGGTTCAAAATCTACAGCTAGGCACTTTGCAACAAAAGGGTCAGTTTTCACTGTGAAAATGTTGTGTGTCCATGTTGCGTTCTGGCCCGTTTCCTGTCGCGGGCACTAGGCCTACGCACGCAAGTGAGGTACCATTTTTCTCGGAACTCTTCAGGCAACGCGGGGTGGGTGGAATTTTGTGGATCGAAGCAGATTCCAGAACTTTCCACCAAAGAAATATGAGGAAAATTGTTTTTTTTTACACAGTTTTAGGTTTGCAAGAGATTCTGGGTAATAGAACCTGGTGAGAGCCAGTCAAGTCACCCCATCCTAGATTCCAGTGGGTGTCTAGTTTTTAAAAATGTATAGGTTTGCTAGGTTTCCCTGGTGCCAGCAGAGTTGGGGTTCAAAATTTACAGCTAGGCACTTTGCAAAAAAAGGGTCAGTTTTCACTTTGAAAATGTGGTGTGTCGACATTGCGTTTTGAGCCATTTCCTGTTGCAGGCAATGAAGTAAACTACCTGGGTAAATTATATTACCGGATTATATAAGAAGGATTCTTTACCGGGGAGTCCCAATGCTGAGATAGGGGGTGAGGAGGAAAATAGTACATTGAGCCTATTCCCATTGGATATTGACTTTGAATTATCCGAAGTCGAAGTAGCAATCTCAGAGAGCTCAGAGGGAAAGGCCCCGTGCCCTGATGGAGTACCTGTTGATATTTATAAATCAAACATTAAATTATGGGCTCCCCTTTTGACCAACGTTTTAAACTGTTGCAATAAAACAAGGTTCATTCCAACATGGCAGGAAGCAATTGTGATCCCCATTTTTAAAAAGGGGGATCGCAAAGATCCAAAATGTTATAGGCCCATATAATTATTAGATTCGCTAATGAAAGTGGCCAGAAGGCTCATTTTAAATAGACTCCAGGGGTGGGCGGAAGATACGGGCGCCCTCTCGAAATATCAGTACGGTTATAAAGAGGGGTTAGGTACTGTAGAGCAAGGTCTAAATTTAGCTGTTATTACTGGCAAATATGTGGTTGCAAAAGGAGACAAGTAATTCTTGACTTTCGTGGACTAAAGCTCTGCTTTTGACTGCGTAAGCCATGAAATCCTATGGGAAACATTCTCCAATTTAGGAATAGACGTGGGCCTATTAAATTTTATCAAGGAATTATATCGGGGGCGGGTGCTAAGGTCCGTTTTGGAAGCAAGGGAGAGTGCACCTCCAGATTCCCTATAAAAAAAGGAGTCCGCCAGGGATGCTTACTTGCACCTTTTTTATTTATCACAGCAAGAAAGGGGATTGAGGCTTTAAGTGCCGCACCACAAGTCAGGTTCCCAACAGTTACTCAAAGCAAGGGTGCGAATGGTCTGGGCTACAACCCCCTAGAGCCCAATTTAGAACAAATGAATTTGTTCTGTAAATCTATTTACACAAGTTGACCTCGCACACCAAAATGCTGTATAGCAAACACAATGTTAGTATTCAGTAAACATTCATGTTATGACTAAAGTAAAGTCAAACTGTTCTCCCAAGGAATTGGTACAAGTCAATTTTTCTTCGTTATGTTCTCTTTATTGATTGAAACACTCGCAGATAAAAAATAGCCAACGCGTTTCGTCCGAAACCGGACTTCTTCAGGGTATGATTAAAAAGTTCGCGGATTCAATTATACATCCTTTCATATATGGATCCAGTAAGAGGTAGCAAGAGATCAAAAGGTAATGCCTTAAATTCGGCGAGTCCGTCGTGTATGCGTGTGGTCGTCTGGTATCTGGAATCCGGATACCAGACGACCACACGCATACACGACGGACTCGCCGAATTTAAGGCATTACCTTTTGATCTCTTGCTACCTCTTACTGGATCCATATATGAAAGGATGTATAATTGAATCCGCGAACTTTTTAATCATACCCTGAAGAAGTCCGGTTTCGGACGAAACGCGTTGGCTATTTTTTATCTGCGAGTGTTTCAATCAATAAAGAGAACATAACGAAGAAAAATTGACTTGTACCAATTCCTTGGGAGAACAGTTTGACTTTACTTTAGTCATAACATGAATGTTTACTGAATACTAACATTGTGTTTGCTATACAGCATTTTGGTGTGCGAGGTCAACTTGTGTAAATACCTTTTTTATTTAATTTAAATATTAATAATGTTGCATCTCATTTAATACAAAATAGGCAGGACTACCCACAAATTGAAGGAAGATCAGCACCAATCCTGCTATACGCGGATGACGCGGTTATCATGGCGCGGACACAACTGGGCCTTCAGGGATCTCTCAATTACTTTGCAGATTACATGAGTACGAAAGGCCTAAAAATTAATACTAGCAAAACCTTTAGCATGTCTTGCTCCAAAAAGAGTAAGGTCCAATGCAACATATTTTGTCTGGTGTTAAAATGGACTCCACTAAAACCTTCGCCTACCTAGGTATAAACTTTGATAGCAAAGGGACTTGAATTACAGCTGCGAATACTAGGAAACTAGCATTTTTCCGTGCTATTGGAGCTGTGCGCAATTTTGCTATTAAGCTTGGGGGACGACCGGTAAAAATCTTGTTGGACATTTATAAGGCAAAGTGTGTGTCCACTGTGATCTATGGAGCCGGGTTATGGGGGATTGTGGATACCAGTGAGATTCAGAGATGTGAAAACGCTTTCCTTCGCTATTTATTGGTGGTTCCCAAGTCTCACTCAACTTATGTTTGCCACAAAGAGCTGGGCATAGTTTATATATCAGGCCTTATTAAGGTAAGCCCAATTCTGTTGTGGCAAAAGGTGTGGGTCTCCCGGGAGACTGAATTGAATAGGGACATCATCTGGGATTGTATGAATCTACAGAGTAGTGCACAAATACAGTGGTTCAAGTATGTGAAACAATTTCTTTCAGACATTGGCCACCAGGAATTTTTTAATAATCTGTTGAGTATCTCTGTAATCCAGAGGAAAAAGCTGAAGGAAATCTGCCTTACCCATCTGGAAAATATTAGATGGTAGTTGGAGGGCAAGAAGTCCTCGGTAATGCACAATCAACTAGTCCTAGATGGCCACGGCTTACAGCAATATCTAACACTCACAGCAAGTAGCTTCACTCGGATGTTGCTAACCCGTTTTAGGGGGGAAGCTTCTTTAGACTAATGACCTTCCCCGAGGTTAATACCTGGTCAAAGTCACTGACCCTGTGCCCCTGTGATGATGTATCCCAACAATCTATGTTACATTGTATTTTGCTTTGTAAATTTTACAGCTGGATTAGGAGAAAGTATTTATTTGTATTACTTAAAAAGTGGGGCTTGAGACAATGCAGACCAACTCTATTAAGACTACAAATGCTTGAGGATGAGTTTACTTTGTATTCTGTTTCTATGTTTTTAAAAAGTGCATTGAGATTAAGACTGACTATGGATTGAATCTTAACCTTACGTTCTGGAAGTAACTATGTTTCGGTCCTGGATCTTGTTTTTGAACGGTTATGATGACGATATGATGTAAGAAATGAAATGTTTTTAATTGTATTTTTCTTGTGCTTTTATGGATTCTTAAATTGAAACCGAATAAAGCCACTTTTGATTTGATTTGATTTGATTTGAGGTACCATTTTTCTTGGAAGACTTCGGGAAATGCGGGTTGGGTGGAATTTTGTGGATCCACGCAAATTCCAGAATTTTCCACCACAGAAACGTGAGGAAAATGTGTTTTTTTGGACAAATATTTTGGTTTGCAAGGGATTCTGGGTAACAGACCCTGGTGAGAGGCAGTCAAGTCACTCTATCCTGGATTTCCCTGGGTGTCTAGTTTTTAAAAATGTATAGGTTTGCTAGGTTTCCTTAGGTGCCGGCAGAGCTAGGGTTTAAAATCTACAGCTAGGAACTTTGCAAAAAAAGGGTCAGTTTTCACTTTGAAAATGTGGTGTGTCCACGCTAAGTATTGTGCAGTTTGCTGTCACAGGCACTAGGCCTAACCACCCAAGTGAGGTACCATTTTTCTCAAAAGACTTTGGGGAACGCGGGGTGTGTGGAATTTTGTGGATCCACGCAGATTTCAGAAGTCTCCACCACAGAAATGTGGGGAAATTGTGTTTTTTGGGACAAAATTTCCGGTTTGCAAGGGATTCTGGGTAATAGAACCTGGTGAGAGCCAGTAAAGTCACCCCATCCTGGATTTCCATGGGTGTTTAGTTTTTAAAAATGTATAGGTTTTCCTAGGTGCCGGCAGAGTTAGTGTTCAACATCTATAGCTAGGCACTTTGCAAAAAAAGGGTCAGTTTTCACTTTGAAAATGTGCTGTGTCCACGTTGTGTTTTGGACCGTTTCCTGTTGCGGGTGCTACAGCGGGACTCCAGAAATAAATTCTAAATCACAATGGCCATTTCTCTAATACCTCAAAAACACACATAGCATTCAACAGTGGGGCCCATTACACTGCATACTTACTCTGTTCATTTAATTCAGCTCAAAGATTTGGCCAACAACCCAGGAGTCCTACTATAACATTGGCGGAGTGTCTAAAACTATTTAACTATTTATTATTTACACCTGCAGTTTAAAACATTTTACCATGGTTTCTTTAAACACCTTTTATTCAGACACACCACCATAATGGCAATGGATCTGCTAGAACGAAAATTAGGCGTAGGAAAAACCAAAGACCAGCTTTTACTTCTCCATTTATCTAATTTTTATTCAAAGCAAACTTTTAGTATGTCCGACATTTAGGCATTTATTTATTTCTTTATTCAATAAGAATCTTTAACTTTATTTTCAGAAATGATCATTTATTTTAAAACTCAGAAATAGACATTTATTTTAAAGCTCAGTAAAAGTTTAGCAAAGAACAAATAGTTCCAAGTTCATTCTCTCCTAACATCCCTAGCTAACACCCTCATCTTATCCTAACAGACCTGCAAAGAAAAATAATCAGTCAGAAAACAAAGTTCTTACATCCAAGAATCGATCTTCAGTCCAGCAGCATCTCCAGAGGAAATCGAAAGAGCGACCCCTTCTAAGCAAAATCAGGGGTTTTTATACACTATTTTCTAGCTTAATCTATCTAAAAAGTAACTACCATCACCAATTCATGTTCTGATTGGACAAATTTGGGGTAGATGAGCACTTCCTCATCATTTCAGAATGTTTTTCACGATGAAGCAGCAGAAAAATAAAGGGGCTTTGTTTAAGACAGTTTGTGACCTAGGCGCTTCCTTCAATCAAAACATAGGAGAAAGTTCTCAGACTCTGAGCATTACATGGTCCATGCTTGGCACCCATCCTAGGTTCCGGGGCAAGGCGTCCTTGAACCCGCATCCAAGCACAGTCAGCTCACTCGCGCTGGCAGAATTTTTAGATGTACATGTGCCGAACAATACTCGCTCAAAGTGACTCAAAACTGCCATTTTCAGACTAGGCCTCACCGGCCACATTTTGGAACTATCATAGAAACAAAAACAAATTCATGTTAATTATGGTAATGAGACCCTTCTGTTTACCTCCCACCATTCTAATATTTCCCTATTAGTTGTTACCTAGCAAATAAGCCACATAAATGCGTTATATACTTACATATCCAGCAACTTTTTAGCACAAAACATTTACAATAGGCATTTTTTTTTTTAAAACTATATTGTTCATTTCAATAAAATTACAGGCATGGGCCTACAACCACAGGGGCCGGCGCTAATCAAAAATAGGAGCAAGTATATTATGGTAAGCCACAGCTCTTCAGCCGACATCCCTGAGGTCCGGCAGCGATTCAGGATAAAGTTCGTATCGAACACAGAATTAGGTTACCGAATGAAACAAAGGTTTTATTTTTATATATTAACTAAAGAAACGCATCGGGGGCCACACAATCAAAAAGACTAATAAGGTGGCTAGGCAGAGCAACAGGATATGCAGATCAGGACCAGTTATAATTGAGACACTGGCGTTAAAGCATACTATTCAGGATACAAAACCATACAATACACAGTCTACATCAAGTGCCAATCCTCAGAGCCCGCCCACCAAAAGCTCAGGATAATGAAAGAAGAAAGATCACCCGATACGGATACACGATACCAATCGGAACGTTTCGCCAACTATACTAATAAAAGGAAGAAAAAGGCCATAGAAACAAAATAAAGGCAAAACAAAAAAAAAACTGCAGCCCCCCACCCTGAACCCGTGCAGTTGGCTACAGCCTAACCCTCCTAGCAGCGTGCCTGTCGCCCCGAATAACTAAAACCCTAAAAGTAGGAAGGAGTGGAGGAGGAGGAAGCGTATAAGCACCCGGTCTCCTTCTCCCCAGCCGGACACCAACATCCCCTACGAATAGCACAGATAATACCAGGAGCTATAGCAGTGAAAATACTGGGGAATCACTAAACCCCGCCCGACCTCACTCTAATACCAGATCCAAGTCGCATGTCCGCCAAGGCCCCGAAGTCAAACCCATCGAAGCAGTCTCCTCCTTGGCCCTTCCGATTTTGCACGCAGACACTATCCGGTAGCAGCATCGCAGTCCTTGTAGATTCAGGATACGAGAAGAGTACCGAAGAGGATAGTCCACAAAGAGCCCGAAAAACAAAGTCATTACCAGCCTCGATCATCAATAGGCCCTCCATCATCGGCACCCTGTCCAAGTGATGTTCCCTCGGCAGAAGCGGCATAGCGGACGGGGAAGGCAGAAATGTTGTGGCAATCCAGTCGGCTCCGACGGGAAACTCCAGGATAGATAAGCCAAACGGGACCACCCCAGGAGACCACAATGGCGGGTATGACCGATTCTCCGGGAAACCAAGTTTGCTGCTCTCTGTTGGTACACAACTCAAGGGCTGCACCAGATCATTTTGCCCTGGGCGGTCATCATTAGCCCTCCCAGACCTCACGGGAAGCGTCGATATTGATAGACGTAGTGGAAGTTCAGAGCCCGGTTCCAAACAGTCCACTTCAGGCCAATCGGAAAGCATATTATCAAGTCGAGATTCAATATGCACTTGTAGCTCCATGATGGCGGCCAGCGCGGTCCGCAATGTCGGCTCTTTATTCGTCAGATTTGCCTCCGCTCTTCCGATCACAAGCATAGTGGCAAGCCCCGAGGAGCCCGGTCCTCCTGGGGGGGCCATGAGAGAGCGGAGCGGGTCAAAACTGAGGGCGTTCTGTAGACAAAGTGACCCTGGACAGCAGGCGAGGGCCCCACCCCGGCGGACCCTGGCTATGCCTAACCGGGTCCCCGGGCCAGGAGTCCTAGAACCTCCACAGACGCTCAGGTCAACTGTCCGACCCATCAAGAAAACTACATCGATCGCCATCAAAATCAGATCTAGAGACTTCCACTGCTGAGACCGGACCCTGTCGTAGTCACATGGCCGATGTTGTTCAACTACGTCCTGGCTGGGCTCAAACTCGAGGCCCCAGCTTACAAGCTGCGTTAGGCAAGGATCTGGAAGACGACATAACTCCGTCAATTCTGGCGACAAAGGTCTGGGGATTGAACCAAACGATTCAGCAAGGCTTCATCTCCCTGGAGGTCGGGCTTGATTTCAGGATACATTGCAGGATCGTCCGGCTGGAAACGGAGGTCGGCGGAGCCGGGCGCCTAAGCGGCCATCTTAGTTGGTGACGTAGCTCCTCCTACAATAAGCACATTTAAATTGCGTTTGTTCATAATTAAGCTGTGCATTAATTCACATCACAATAACAACACATATTAATTCATTTTATACCATCATGCAAGCAAGATTAGTGTTCCCATATGTTCATGTATGCATATTACTCTAAGGTTGGTTATTTAAACACATCACACCATTAGTGAATGTTAATGTTATGGAACATTGACTTCGAGAGGGGTATACAAAATTTTGCATTTACCACCTCGCTCCATCACGGGCACTAGGCCTAACCACACAAGTGAGGTACCATTTTTCTCTGAAGAGTTCGGGCAATGAGGGGTTTGTGGAATTTTGTGGATCCACGCAGATTCCAAAACTTTCCAACACAGAAATTTGAGAAAAATTAGTTTTTTTTAACACATGTTTAGGTTTGCATGGGATTCTGGGTAACAGTACCTGGTGAGAGCCAGTCAAGTCACCCCATCCTAGATTCCCCTCAGTGTCTAGGTTTTAGAAATGTATAGGTTTGCTAGGTTTCCCTAGGTGCCAGCAGAGCTAGGGTTCAAAATCTACAGCTAGGCACTTTGGGAAAAAAGGGTCAGTTCTCACTCTGAAAAATGTGGTGTGTCCACATCGCATTTTGGGCTGTTTCCTGTCACGGACAGTAGGCCTAGCCACACAAGTGGGGTACCATTTTTATGGGAAGACTTTGGGGACTGCAGGGTGGGTAGAAATGTGTGGATCCACGCAGATTCCAGAACTTTCCACCATAGAAATGTGAGGAAAATGTGTTTTTTGGACACATTTTTTGGTTTTCAAGGGATTCTGGGTAACAGAACCTGGTGAGAGCCAGTCAAGTCACCCTACCCTGAATTTCCCAGGGTGTCTAGTTTTCAAAAATGTATAGGTTAACTAGGTTTCCCTAGGTGCCAGCAGAGCTAGGGTTCAAAATCTACAGATAGACACTTTGCAGATTTCACTGTAGATATAAAAGTGTGTCCATGTTGCGTTTTGAGCCATTTCCAGTGACGGGCACTAGGCCTACCTACGCAAGTGAGGTACCATTTTTCTTGGAAGACTTGGGGAAACACAGAATTGTAGAGCAACTGTTATTACCTTTTGACTTTCTATGCATTTTAGCCTTCCAAATGAAAGACAATGTGTAAAAAAGAAGTCATTTTGAAAAAAGACCTGTAATTCTCATGTTATTATGGGTTCTCACAAACTCAGAAATGTGCAAATATCTACTGTTTCTAAACTCTATATTTTTGTACCTATTTCAGAAATACATAGGTGTCTTTCATACCAATTTTTCCATGTATATATTTTCCCAAATGAATTGCTCTATTCCCGGTACATAATAAAAAATCATTGCAAGACGCTGCTCAGTTATTGGCTAAGGGTTCGTCGGGGTCTTGGTGCACCTACAAGTCCTATATATCTCCACAACCAGAAGGATTCAGCAAATGTAACGGTATATTGCTTTCAAACAGTTTTCATATTTTGAAGAAGTTACAGGTGAAAATGTTGGCACAAATTGTTGTTTTTTTCAACTAATTTTCAATTTTTCCCATATTCAACTGTTCTGTAAAGAAACCTTGAAGGATCTACACAAAGGACCCCTTGCTGAATTCAGAATTTTGTCTACTTTTCCAAAATGTATAGCTTCCCAGGATCCATTGTTGCTTTCATACCCATTTCTACCATTAACTGGAAGAAGGTTGAAAGCACAAAAAATAGCAAAAATAGGCTATGTCCCAAAAATCTACTTGTCCCTGAAATTTGGGAAGATGGTGATTTCAGCACCACAACCCCTTTTTTGATACCATTTGCAGGGAACAAAACAGACGCTTTCATCTGTAGTCCTTTTTTCCCAGTTTTTCAAAATAAAACAAAAAATCGCTTTATTTTGGCTAATTGCTGAGACCCCCCCATGGGTACCTTTAGAATCCCCATGATGTTGGAATAAAAGGACGCAAATTCGGCGTGGATACCTTAGGTGGTCAAAAAGTTACAGGGTCCTAAGCACAAACTTCCCCAAATAGCCAAAAAACGGCTTAGCACAGAGGGGGAAAGGCCTTGCAGCGAAGGGGTTAGGTAAGTTGCGGGAAGAGGGTCTGTGTAGTGGTTGGAGGGATTCAGGGCCGTAAGCATTTTCAATATAGTTTCTTCACTGTAGGTATTGAAGGATGACCAAGAGGCGTTGCTTTTGAGGTTGAACTTTGCGGGACATAGGAGAGGTGCCCCTAGCGGGGGCAGTGAAGTGTCCATGTGAGTAACTGTATGGGATAATAGGTCATTGCGCTTGTCTGACTTCATGATTTCTGTTTTCCTAATGAAGTAAGAGGCAAATTTCTTGCAGTTGGGTAATGTGTCTGCATTAGCTTGGGGGAGGTGCGAGGCACACTTAGATTGAGATTTGATTAGTCGACTAGCTTTTTGGGATGATTATTGGCTTGGTCTAATTGCTTACTGAAGAAGCCTGCTGTTGATCTTTTTATCTTTCTGTAATAAGAATTTCTTGTGCTTCTTAGTAGCTTGAGATGGTCACAGGATGGTACCGATCTCCATCGTTGTTCCTTTACCATTAGTGATGAACGTCTTTCTTTGTTTAGCCTACCATCTTACAAGGGTTTTGAGTCTTTTGTGGTGACTCTTTTCAGCTGTAAGGGGGCTATGCTGTCAAGTACCCTGTTCATGGAGTTGGAATAATGGTTAGTCAGATCTTGTACATCGGATAAACCATCCGGTGGAAGTAGGAAGTTAGGACTAGAGGATGCGAGCAGGTTAGGACCTACATTATTTAGGTTTCTCATCCAGATTTTCTTTCTCGGGAGTTGGACAGAGAGTTGTTTAAATGATTCATTGATGTGGAATGTGATGGTTTGGTGGTCTGACCAGTCACAGGGGAGGATCGATTCCAGCTGGCTGCAGCCCGCTTTGGAGATTACAAGATCAAAGGTTGAGCCTTTATCATGAGTGGGGCTGTTACATGTGAGAAGCTGGCCTGACATATGCTGTCCTCTATTCTAGTGGGCACCTTGCACCAGTCCAATCGACCCTTATTGATGGTAGGTTAAAGACAACCTTAATAGAAAGCTATCCTAGTGGTAGCTGTGGAGAGCAGCCTTCAGGCTAAGTCTTGAAGGAATATAAAGCAGCTTGTTTTACCAGTCTATAAACTTGTCATCTCAAATGAAAGGAGAACCACACCAGGCATATATATAAAATATATGTATTTATTCCAAACACATCCCTCTATTCTCTTTATGAGGCTAGAGGCAAAAGTACATTCAGTAAACTAATTAGCACACAGTAAATTAGCACAAAATACGTGGAGCCCTAGGGGCGTACCAAACCATATATCAATAAAGTGGTATAAGAACCACGACTTGCATAAATACATGGCCTCAAGTGCCTTTAGAACTGCTGGATCCACCAGAAACCACCCAAGGTAGTGACACAGGATAGCCACGGGGTACGCGTGCAGTGTCTAAACACAGCTGCAAATCACCATTAACTTCTATGGGGAAAGCCGCGGTTGGAAATTCAAAGATAAAGGACACTTGGAAAAGGACTTGGAGCAAACCCCTTTAGAACTAGGAGGTTCTAGAGTCAACACCCACGGGAGCACTGGAGTACTTGATTTACCTCACCCAGGGAAGCCGGGTGCATAGGTGTCTTTTCGTGTCAGGCTTCGTCGTCTTTTTCAATGGTGATCTGCTGCAAAGTGCTGCTGCCGTCCAAGTGGAAAGTGTCCGGGTGGATCCAAGCCTGGATCAAGGATGAGAAGTACCTGAAAGCAGAGGGGACAGAGTCTGGGTCACTTGCCAGTGACCAGGAAGGCAGAGAGCGGATGCCCACTGATTTCGGGTGATTTCAGGTGAAGAAGGTAAAGCTTAACTCTTCAGCCACGAGAACCAGAAGGGGTTGATGACAACCAGGTGCTGGATTCAAGCTGTCCCACAAATGATTTCGAGTGCTGCAGTATCGGTTTTTGGATTGGACCCAACAAGCCTTGGCAACAGCAACCCACGCAGAAAGCAGAGATTGGCTTTGGTGCAAACCAGCAAGTTTTGAGGGACTCATCACTCAGAGGGGAGTCAGGGCACGTCTGGAGCAACCAGTGAAGCCCAAAGGAAAGTAGAGTTACCTTCGTGGTGACCCACCAGTAAACGGACCAGGGATCGCAAAGGGGCCTCGAGCAGAAATGCTAAAAGTGGGCTCACAGAATACTCGTGGAGTGTGGGCCCACAATCTTCAGTGCAGATGGTGCTCGGGGCTTGGACTACACGCAGCCCAATGCACAACTTTGGGAAAGCTCGGGAAGCGGATTCATTTGCAAATGTGCACAGTATCCAGGAGTTCCGGTTCCATGTCACTCGTGAGGGCTGCAGGTCTCAGCTTTGCTGAGATCTCGTGTCCGCCTTTGGGAAGACAGGAAGTCTATGTCCTGAGTCGCAAATACTTCAGCGTCCAACAGGAGCTTTGGAAATACAGACCGGCAAGATGCTTCTTTGGTGCCTGTTTGAACAGGGGAGTCACTTCTTGACCCCAAGGGATATTCTTCAGTCTTCTAGTCGTATAGTGTTGTAAACGTATTTAGGGCTCTAGTGTAATTTTCCCGATTCATGGCCTCATTTAGGTATAATTTATCATATCCTTATATAGGCATAAGAATCATAACCATATTTAGACACAGCCAATGTAGTCCAAATATGGCATGGCTACTTCCACTAAGCTCCTAGAGTACAACGAGTTCTTGAAGACAACCAGCCTTCAGCAGTACGGGACTACCCCCTGCTTCAGTATTGATTTGTCCCAGAACTCCTGAAGCGTGTAAAGAATTCTGAGTTCTTAGTGACGTTATTATGTCCACCCTTACGTCAAACTCTGCACCTTCCAGTTATAAATTTACCCACAGCTGCCCTAGCAAACACACAGTGGTTTGGAGAAGATCGACTTACTACTTGCCCGATGCCCTGCTGTAGCGAGTGCCGAAGGAAGCCGACCCTCCAGTTGGCGCACTGAGAGAGACGCTGTCTTTTCTCCTGCCGAGAAATCCAGCTTTAGTGTTTCCCTGCTACCCTTGCGGGTTACTGGGAGATCGAGTCCTGAGAGAGAGATACAAGACCTCCTTCATTCTATAATCAAGGTAGGGAGCTGATTAGCGGAGGTGGGTGGGGAGAGAGTTCCAGGTTTTGGCCGCTAAGTAGGAGAAGGATCTTCCCACCATGGTGGATCTATGGATGCGTGGAATTGCAGCGAGGGCTTGATTGGAGGATCTCAGTTGGCGGGTGGGGGTGTAAAAGGACAGGCGCGTGTTGAGGCATTCGGGTCCTAGGCCGTAGAGGGCTTTGTGTGCGTGGGTGAGGAGACGGAACGTTATTCACTTGTTGACGGGGAGCCAGTGAAGGTCTTTCAGGTGACCGTAGATGTGAGCTTGGCGGGGGAGGTCTAGTATGAGTCTAGCTGAGGCGTTTTGGATGCGTTGGAGTTTTTTCTGTAGTTTGGCTGTGGTTCCGGCGTAGAGGGTGTTTCCGTAATCCAGTCGGCTTGTGACCAGTGCGTGGGTGACCGTTTTTCTTGTTTCGGCAGAGATCCAACGGAAGATTTTTTTGAGCATGCGTAGGATGTTGAAGCATGATGAAGAGACGGCGTTGACTTGTCTGGTCATCGAGAGGGAGGAGTCTAGGATGAAGCCTAGGTTGCACGCGTGGTCCGTAGGTATGGGTGCGGTTCCCAGGGCCGGTGGCCACCATGAGTCGTCCCAGGCAGAGGGGGATGAGCCTAAGATGAGGACTTCCGTTTTGTCCGAGTTCAGTTTTAAACGGCTGTTCTTCATCCATTCGGCTACATCTTTCATTCCTTCATGTAAGTTGGTTTTGGCGGTGTTTGGGTCTTTGGTGAGGGAGAGGATCAGCTGGGTGTTGTCTGCGTAGGAGATGATGTTGAGGTTGTGCTGGTGCGCTATGGATGCGAGGGGACTCATGTATATGTTGAAGAGGGTGGGACTGAGGGATGATTCTTGTGGTACGCCGCAGATGACTTCGGTGGCCTCTGATCTAAAAGGTGGGAGGCGGACTCTCTGGGTTCTTCCGGCGAGGAATGAGATGATCCAGTCCAAAGCTTTTCCTTGTATTCCGATGTTGCTGAGGCGTTGTATGAGGGTGTTATGGCAGACTGTGTCGAAGGCTGCGGAGAGGTCAAGTAGGATGAGGGCAACTGTTTCTCTGTTGTCCAGTAGTGTTCGAATGTCATCTGTTGCTGCGATGAGGGTGGTCTCGGTGCTGTGTTTGGCTCGGAAGCCGGACTGAGATGGGTCGAGGGAGCCGTTGGATTCGAGGAAGACGGGGAGCTGACTGTTGACAGCTTTCTCAAGGACTTTGGCAGGGAATGGGAGGAGCGAAATGGGGCGGTAGTTCTTAAGTTCAGTGGGGTCTGCTGTGGGTTTCTTCAGGAGGGCGCTGAGTTCGGCATGTTTCCAGCTTTCCGGGAAGGTGGCGGAGTTGAGGGAGCAGTTGATGACGTCTCGGAGATGGGGAGCAATGATGGAGTCTGCTTTGTTGAAAATGTGGTGCGGGCATGGGTCGGTTGATGATCCTGAGTGGATGGAGTTCATTAGGCGGATGGTGTCTTCAGTGGTGATTGGGTTCCAGGTGTAAAGGTTTTTAGAGGGGGGTTTTGGTTCGCAGGTGGGTGGAGTGGACTGGTCTTCGGAATGGTTTCTGTTATGTATGTTGGCGATTTTGTTGTGGAAGAATGAGGCTAGGGAGTTGCATAGGTCTTGGGAGGGAGTGATATCGTTGGTGCCGGTGGTGGGGTTGGTGAATTCTTTAACAATGTTGAATAGTTCCTTGCTGTTGTGGACGTTGTTGTCAAGTCGATCCTTGAATGTTGCTTTCTTGGTAGATCGGATCAGTTGGTGGTGTTTGCGGGTGGCGTTCTTGAAAGTGGTCAGGTTGTCAGTGGTTGGGTTTTTTCGCCAGGTTTTCTGGAGGGTGCGACAGAACTTCTGGGATTTCTTAAGGTCATCGTTGAACCAGGGGGCTTTTTTGCTGCCTTGCATGATTTGATGTTTTTTCAGGGGTGCTAGTTCGTTGGTACTGTGGGTGATCCATTGTGTGAGGTAGGTGGCTGCTTGGTTTGGGTCCGATGACTTGGTGGGGGGTTTTGGTGAAGCGATGTGAAGAGCTCGTCGGTGGTAATTTTGTTCCAGTTTCTTCGGGGAATTGGTTGTGGGAGGTTGTGGGTCGAGGTTTTTTTGTAGTTGAAGTGAACACAGCTGTGGTCCGTCCAATGGAGAGCTGTGGTGTGGTTGAAGGAGATGTGCTTGCTGGAGGTGAAGATTGGGTCGAGCGTGTGTCCGGCACAGTGGGTGGGGGTATCAACAAGTTGTTCGAGTCTGAGGTTGGCCAGGTTGGCCAGAAGGGTGGTGGTGCTGCGGTTGTTTTTCTTTTCCAGGTGGAAGTTGAGGTCTCCCAGTAGAATGTAGTCCTCGGAGGGGAGGGCGTGTGGGCTGATGAAGTCAGTGATGTCTTCGCTAAATTGTGTGCGGGGTCCAGTTATGTTATTCCAATGCGCAGAGCCTATTGGGAATATAGGAACTACACTACATGGCGCCCAACGTTTGGTAAGGTGATAATTTAATGCTAGATACTAGAGTAACTCAGTCGTGCTTTTCACACAGACCCCTTTTTCCGTAAAAACTCCAATAGACGTCTGGAGTGAATAAAATGTTACTATCCACCAGAACTAAATAGGACGAGAATCCTATATATTAGTTTTTGGTTTATTCAACGTTGAAGGATACAGTGTTCCAAAATATTGTGCACCTAATTTTTGTTTTCTTGAAAACATACTCTGCAAACTTTCTGTCAGCGAAATGGCGGAGAGTGACAATGAAAGGGAGAGAGCTAGAATAGCAACTCAACTATTAGCAAAGGACACAAGTCTTCAGCAAAACAACCCGGATGCAGTAATCATTCCGGTAAATGTAAGAAAGAGTGTAACTTATAAACTAATAAATAATGGAGTATCATCGAGAGGTGGTACAGTCATTTTTGTGGTAGAGGCACATGAGTATCGGCAGACAGAGGTATTCTATTCATGGCGAACTTTTCCAGCAGCAAATGCTGTGACACGCGAGTTCCACTACTACAAAGCAGAGGAACCTCCAGCAGAATACGTTCCTTTCAAGGACGTTGAAATTCCAGTAACTTACCAGGAGCATCAGCTCTGGTTTAATGGCGCCCTAAAACATCAAAATCACATTACCAGGCTCGGTCCACTAGGTAGACCAGGAGCCACATGGTCTACCGGTTCTAGCCAGCTATACACCACATCCTGACATTGAAGAAATGTCAGACAGAGAACTGTTAGTTCAAGTAAAACAATTAACAAAAGCATATAGACAATTAGTTCAATTGACAATTGACGGTACAACCTACCGCAAAAAATTAAAAGAAACAGATATAGCAGAACAACCTTTTGAGCTTGCCAGAATAATCTAAAAATCCTGTGAAGAATTAGGTAGAGATAGTTTGGGTGGGAAACTACTAAAACCACAACTAACAGAAAATCCTGAAAAAAACTTTCATTACAAATAGTTTAATTACTCCTAAAAAGAAATGGAAAACTACCAGACAGACTCTTCCTAAAGAGAAAAAGTTTCAGTCCAGAGGAAGGTCTGCCCAACGAAGAGATAGATCTCCAGAACGGGGGGTGGGGGTAGGTCTCCACAACGGGAGCCCTCTGAGAAAAGATATAACCTCAGAAATAGGGATAATTTGAAAAAACCTGACAGATATCAAGATAATGATACACTTCCCTCTTGATCTTTTCAGACTTCCTCATAGAAACTCGGAAAGAAGAGGACGGTCAGAACATAAAGAAGAGCGCGTCAAGTCCAAAGACAAAGAACCCGCTCACCAAAGTAAAAAATCTCAATTTTCCAAAAAAAAGCTAGCAAGTATAAAGATAAAACATGCCGAGGATCCTGAGGACACAACTCAAGAACGGAGAGTGGGCCCAAACAATGCTAGACAGCGCAGCAGAAGTGACCATAACTCGCAAGATTCTGATGAATCTTCTGGAGACAGTGGACACGAATGAGTACATTTAGGTGGAAACTGCAGACACCAGAGTTAGTGTTCCCCATAAATCATATGAAATCACATTGCGTATAGAAGGGGACATAACTAGGAAAATAAGAACTCTCTTTTGGGAGAAGTTATCTAAAGGCTATGATATTCTTCTAGCTGAGAAAGACTGGCCACCAGAATTTGTTAGGGAGTGCCCACAAGGCGAAGAAATGATTATGCCTGCCATCTCAAATCATATTCCAATTATTAAAAAATACACATATGCTAGAAAATGGGAAGTGGCCCAAGCCCCTGCATTATATAAAAATCATGTAGGATGGGATACGGAATCCCTTCACCATAAAATCCAGTTAAAAAATCAACCTACTGCACACAGGCAGTATCCTGTTAAGCAAGAAGCTAAAAAACAAGTCAGGGAGATCTTAGATCAACTTGAGTACCAGGGGGTGATTGAAACATGCACCTCACAAATGAACAATCCTTTGTTTCCTGTCTCCAAACCAGACAATTCATATTGTCTAGTATTGGATTACAGACACTTAAACTCTTGTTGCAAAACATTTGCAGTACAAAATTCACACAGTGCAGCACTGATGAATAACATTGTGCACAAACAATATAAAAAGACATTAGATATTTCAAATGGTTTCCTCTGTCAAAACATTGCACCAGAAAGCAGGTATTTGATGGTTTCCTCTCGCATGAGGGCCCAGAGGCAATTTTGCCGTCTCCCCCAGGGATTCAAGAATAGCCCAGGATTATTTTCAGCCAGAGTAACAGAGTTACTACAAATGTATGATGATGAGGCATTATCTTATGTCGATGACATCTATCTAACAAACGATGATTTGGACAGGCACTTGAAAAGAGTGAACACCATTATACTTGGGTTAGCATCTGAAGGGACCAAATTCAACTTTAAAATATCACGGATTGCCCACCTCACTGTCCTATTTCTAGGATATGAGTTATCAAGTGAAGGGAAAAGCCGGGCAGCCAATTCCTTAGAGAAATGTGCGCTGCTCCAAGCACCAAAAACGCTGAAAAACTTACAATCAATTCTAGGTTTCCTAAATTTTGGAAGAACTTATGTTCTGAATTATGCAGAGAGGGTTAATCCTCTCTACGAATTATTAAAACCTGAGTTCAAACCAACTAATTGGACTCAGAAACACACAGAGATTTTACGTTCAATACAAACAGACATGTTAGCTAAAACAAAGCTGCAAACACGCGTAAACGTACGCAACCTTGTAATCTGAGTCATCCCAGGAAGATGCGGATTCATGTACCTGACCTATAACGAAGGTGAAACGTACCAATAGTTTACAAATCACACTTGTACACACAAGCTGAATTAAAATTCACTTCAACTGAGAAAATTCTGACAGTGCTTCAAACTGCTATAGCAAAAGAAAGAGCCCTCGCACAGGGAAAACGCACACCGGTCATTACATTTGTACCTGCCCTAGAGGCAGTAACAAGAGCGAGCATTCCAAATGCTAAAGCTTTACATCCGAGATGTATACAATGGGTTAATTCTCTTGCTGCAACAGAAGTTGAATACGTTTTTGACCCTAGCTTGAAAACACAAGAATGCCTCCAATACGAGTAGGAATGTCCTCTACTGACCAAAATTCTGCCTCTTGTACATTACGGCTGTATAATATATACAGATGGATCAGCACAGCCCGCAATTGGAGGTAAACAAGCTTATAGTGCTGCTTGCGCGATTGTAAAAGTGCGCTGGCGCGAAGGTAAATTCAAACCTTTGGTCACAAAAACTCAATCTCTCGGAGACTGTACAGCTCAGCGAGCTGAACTACAGGCTTTCAAGATGGCGCTTGAGAATACTGATCGCGAATTTCCCACACTAATTGTGTGCGATTCGTATTACTGCTTCCAGTCTTACAATGAATACTTGCAGAACTGGGTTCAAAACGGTTTCAAAGATGCAAAAGGTGGCACAATAAAGCATAAAATGCTTTGGGAAAGAGTAGTTATTTTACAGAAAGAACTACAAAAGAATCACGTGATCCATACACTGAGTCATCAACGTGATGGCGTTCACGTTGCAGGGAATTCATTGGCTGATGAAGCCGCAAAGGGAGCCGTCCACACTGCTTCCGTAGCTGCAATCACTCGTTCAAAAACTAAAATAGACAGCGAAATAATGCAAGCTGTCACTGCTTCAGTAAAAAACAGTGGTAAGACACTCCCGAAAGGCTTTCCAGTTAAGTACTCATATAAAACTTATGCAAACAATGTTCCTTTTGCTCAAATCCCTGGAGTGGGGATAGGGTAATCCCAAACATGGAACATAGGTTAGGACTAATCTTAGCAGCGCATCAAGGGCTCGCCTCTGCACACGCAGGTGTTTCCGCCACAGTATATTTATTAAAACAGAGATATTGGTGGCCGCGCATGAGGAAACAGACTAGAAACTATGTTCTAGACTGTGAAATATGCCAAAAAATTTGAGTATCAACAGTGATATGTCCTGCGCAGACGCCCCTACTAATCTCAGATAAACCATTAGCGTGTGTTTACCTGGACCACTGTGGTCCCTTACAAATTGACGGTAACTATAAATATATCATGGTCGCAGTGGATTCCTGCACAAGATTCATTTGGATGTAGCCCCAGCGCTCGACTGGCGCCAGAACTGTTATAAAAGATTTGCTAGTCTTTATCGGCACATACGCAATCGGCATGCTACATTCTGACCAGGGTCCTGCGTTTAGCTCTCGAGCTAACAAGGAGGCCATGGCCAGCTTGGGCGTTGCATTGCGGTACTCTAGTCCCTTCCATCCTGAGGGCAATGCGGTAGTGGAAAGAAAAAACCGTGACATAAAGCAATCTAAACAGCGAGGGTATTTGGTTCGGGTGACGGGTGGGTCAAACATCTAATAAGTGTCCAACATAGTCTAAATAATCTGCCAAGAAATTCTCTGGGTGGAATCACTCCGTATGAACTTATGTTTAGTACTAGAATGATAATCGAAGACCTCGATAGTCAGACTTCAGTGGTGGAACAAAAAACCTTTGATATCAAAGATCGTTTGGCTGTTTTACAGGACTTAAATGAAACAAGATGAAGTCTGAGTAACACAAAGCAAAAGCCAATGGCCACTGAAGAAAAAACACCTTTCCCAGCAAGACCTGTCTGGATTCCAAAGATTGGCGATCTGGTTAGAGAAAAGATCGTGGTGAAGAAGGAATTTGGGCCTTCTTACAGAAAAGCAGTACCTGTCTTAGCAATCAACGGAACAAGATCAGTAGTACTACCGCCCCTTGCTGGTAAAAAGGATAACAGAGTTGTATCAATCGACCTGGTAAAACCACAACCATGTGGCCAATAATAAGTAATAGGCCCAGTGGACTCCCAAGATGTAGCAGAAGACCAAACCTTGCTACAATTCAAGAGGTTCAAACTGAAAGACTAATCACATTTGATAAACCTGCAGTGACTAAAAAAGGACTATGCAACAAAGCCATGGAACTTGTGCCTCTTGTAACCCAAATTGCAACAGTTAGTAAAGAAACACCTGTCTACAATGATGTAGCCTCTGACTATACTGAAATGACAAAGGAAAAAGCAACTACAAAGATTAATAACAATCCTGGTGCGATTCCAACAATTGACAGAACTGCCTCTAGCTATTTCATCAATTTTGATGACTTTTCTGTAGATCCCAGTGAACATGAGGAAAAGCCAGCAAGCAAAACATTCCAAGAAAAACTAACAGAACTCTTTCATCAACTTGGAGAAATATATCTGATTTCACCATGGATTGAATTGTGGATTGTGTTAGTTGTACTTTTCCTCCTACTCTGGCTCATTTTGGTTTTAAGCTTGGGAAGAATGATTGATGGAAAATACAGTACAATGGACACAGCAAGTCAGAAAATCAACTTGGTCCTAAAACCTCACAAGTCATCTCATGTTGAAAAAAAGAGACCTGTCATCAGTAAACATCACAGCCATTCCTATACCTGGTGGTATAGCATGGGACGCTACTGATTACGACATCTATGGCCCGGTTGAACTCTTGAAGTATCCACACCAGTTCAAGGTTTCTTTAAGTGACTTTGTCTCACTGAGCACTTTCTCTGATGATTGGGACTTTGAGACTATTAATAATATGATGTCTGATTTAGAAATGTCAGCAAAGTTTACAGATCATGATTATTTAGAATGTTCATCTGATTATGAAGAAATGTATTGCTTTAATCATTATGGTCACCACTATTTGCATAAATCTGCAAAACCTAGAAATGTTTTTACTTATAATCAATGCGAACATTGTCCAACACCGCCAAAAGGGAGCTCAAACATTTTTTATGAGAAATTTCCATACTTCTCAGGGTTTAATATCACAGATCCAGAAACGTTTTATTTAAAAAATGTGAATAAGACAGGAATGAAAAATATGTTGACCAATACAACACAGATATATTCTGCAAAATTGTCTACATTTGGTTTTGAATTCTGGAAAGATAACATTGAAACAAAAACAATCTGGGGTTCAAAAGATTGGCAAGTACAAGGATTAGAATCATTATTCAGAGCCTGCATGATCCAAGAACCAATAATGTTCCTGAATGACACCATCCAAGAAACAACCTGTCTTGGCCTAGCCAAGATAAGAGATTTAAACAACCAATCTATACCAAAGCCTATGCCTGATAGAAATAGCACTACAGATGAGGGGTTAGACGTGTCCCATATTTTACACCAAAACAGAACCAATCCTGATTGGAAAAAATGGTTGATCTGGCCCACAGACACCAATATCTGTCAAGATAGATTCCTGGACAAAACACAGGGTATCAAACAGGACCGGCCAGACCCAAGATATTCCCGGAGACAACATTCAGGGATAATACTAACATACAGTGTAGGAAAACTATGCCTCAAATGGCTACAGAAATCCACACTACCTGAAATTAAGCAACACTTGACCTTACTTAAAGAAGGTGCTGACATGTGGGATTTCTTATTGGGACCTCGCAAACAGCGTCAAAAACGTTTCATATAAGCCGGTATATATGCTGCTTACAACGAAGCTTGGAAAGTAACGCAAATTGAAACTGCTGTGCAAGGACCCCCATTGCGGACCTGCACCCTCCGGATTACAGATTCTTGTACCTGGGCATTGTTCCCCATTGACCCCACAGTAATTGGGCAGACTATAATCCCTAGAAAGTCACCAAGGCCAGTAGACTTTCTTTAAAAACGACCCTCACCATATCCGGACTGGGGCTTAAGCTGATTTACTAATTCTTTAGGCAATTACTCCTTGTCCTGAGGATGAACCAATAATATGTATGGTTCGAAACGTCGTCGACAATTAGTACACTAAATGCAGAGTTAACATATTATTTGTACATGCATGTGTGTACAATGTGGATTATCACTGTTGCAATTTTCATTGATTGATAACCTGCTGTTGCCTGAATATTCCCTCCTCTTTGTTCTGTCCCCCAAGTGTGTTGGTTGGACATCGGCTGGTGTCCCACTTCCATCGCACTGTGTGCTCCATTCCCTTGTTTTACACTATTTTCATCAAGAAATTAAAGTGTCCGGCTGGGCATTCTTAACAATAAAGTTCTATCGAGTCTATATTTATTGTTCTAATTCCCTTCCTTTCTAAGGACCGCTGTCTTTTGAAATAATGTTACAACATGGCCAATCCCAATTACGTTCTATTGTACAGTTAGGCTGGACATTGAAAAATCTGCGTTCAGGCTACGTGCCTTGGCGTCTAATCAACACAACATCATTATTTTCTATCTTTAACCTTACAGATAAACAAATCTCTTTGGCACAAAAATGAGCAGACTATATGGTGCTGAGCATTGAAAAACTAGAAAGATTCCCATTAACAGTTTCCGTGAGGCCTGTCATTGAATGGATAATACATGGTACCATAACAATACCAGTAACGACATTCCAGTTTCAATACTGCCTACAGCATATACCAGCGGGCCTGTATGAAAGGTTGGATAAAGGATACATTAAGTCGACCTGGAAGTTACCTTACACACATAGATGTTGGAGTGGGCATAACAAAGAAGTATTCCTTAGTGGGAAAAATTGTGAAAACTCACTAAGTGGTACATTTCTGTGTCAAGAAATTAATTTACATGGAGCCTGTGAGCGTTCATCTAATGACCTTTCTTCCCACTTGCACGGCACCCCAGCCACACAAAAAGAACCTGTTTTCAGGCAGCTTTCCAACGGCTGCTACGTTATGTTAAGTGACCACAGCTGTTGTGGCATGTTGCCAGGAACGGCCTATCTCGTCAGTGTTACTCCAGGGTTACTTGTAGTATGCAAGTATTGTATCCAAACAGCAAGCCAGACAAGGAGGCAATAATGTGGCCTTCATTGAATATCTCTTCTATTCGAATTGATACATTAAGCAGAATGAAAGCCATTCTTTTACAAAAAACTGTGCCTTTTACCTCGTCTAGAGAAATGTCTGATCTGCAAGTTGCAAGGACCTCAGCAGAGATACATACATTATTATCAACAAACTGCCCCGTACATTTCGTAGAAATGTTAGGTCAGGCATCGCACATGTATTTAAGACACTTTTTTCGGGACTGTTAGCACCCTTTGAAGCAGTCCTGAGCATTTTTCTGAATTTCGTGCACTCTGTGTTCGGCGGTCTGCCTCTCATTTTGGGACTCGTAACAGGAATTCTATTTTTGTTCCTTCTGCTCCGATATGGCAAATCCAGTCACCAGCGATACCCAGATTACCATGGAACAAACGATCCACGCAATGCGGTACCGAAATAAGATAACACCGGTCCTCGGCTTGGCTCGTTGAAGAGATCTGAATACCACATGGTTTCTATCATTCAGACCAATCTGGCAAGATTGCATCTTACCTGTTCTACGATGCCTGCTCTGTGGAGAAGAATGCGTGTTAGACATCTGTCTCTTACTTCCATCAGCAGTACCTATGGATGTCGATACTTTGCTTGGTTCAGTAACAGCTCATGCAACGTGTTGTCCCCAGCGGCTACCAATTCTGATGACGGCATTCGTTGCGACCTCACCACTATGACTAGGTGGCGGTGAGGTACGAGATGAAAGCGGCACACAGGTACAACTTTCTGTGAACATTACTGATCCAGATCACGCTGACGGTAATGCATCTCACATATGGACTATTTATACTTTTTCAGAAATGGCCCAACTTTTACCTACTGTGGTAGACGAATTCTTTGCCAGCCTATCTGAGTTAATGTTTTCTCCTAACAACGAGAATAACTCTTGAGAAACAAGCACACAGCATTCCTTGAACTTTGATTTCGGCCTTCAGTTTTGATAAACAGAACTTCTAAAATTTGGAACTATTTTTTACTACAACGAAATTATTTTTACTCAATACCAAAATATTTACCTTTTTTGGCACAGAGTAATCTGCTTAATGTAGAACTATTCTTAGAGAACAAGATTTCTATTTTTTGATACCTAGAGACAATACTTAACCTTAGCCTCTAGCACATGTACAGTATTATATAAATCCGTGATGAGATGGTCTCGACCTTCTCTTCTGTATTAAGAGCCATTTCATACATGTAATTTCGTGATTTTTTTCAGCCAGCATTTCAAATGTAAAACTATATGCATTATTTGAATGATACCACTGCTTAGAAAACGTACAGTACAATACTCATTTTTCGTGAACACACTATTTCAAATGCATTTTTTTGTATTTTTGGGGTGGGATTGTAAACACATGCTTAGAAATGTTATAACTGCTTAGTATGTAGTAAAGATGGACATTCTAGGTGGAGTGGGCGTTGTAAACGTATCTTGGGCTCTAGTGTAATTTTCCCGATTCATCCCCTTATATAGGTATAACTTATCATATCCTTATATAGGCATAAGAATCATAACCATATTTAGACACAGCCAATGCAGTCCAAATACGGCATGGCTACGTCCACTAAGCTCCTAGAGTACAACGAGTTCTTGAAGACAACAAGCCTTCAGCAGTACCGGATTACCCCCTGCTTCAGTATTGATTAGTCCTAGAACTCCTGGAGCGTGTAAAGAACTTCAAGTTCTTAGTGACGTTATTATGTCCACCCTTACGTCAAACTCGGCACCTTCCAGGTATAAATATACCCACAGCTGCCCTAGCAAACACACAGTGGTTTGGAGGAGATCGACTAACTACTTGCCCGACGCCCTGCTGTAGCGAGTGCCGAAGGAAGCCGACCCTCCAGCTGACGCACTGAGAGAGACGCTGTCTTTTCTCCTGACGAGAAATCCAGCTCCAGTGTTTCCCTGCTACCCTTGCGAGTTACTGGGAGATCGAGTCCTGAGAGAGAGATACAAGACCTCCTTCATTCTATAACCAAGGTATGGAGCTGATTAGACCCTTAGAGAATTCTTGGATAGATTCTTGGCAGAAACGATTTAACTCAAGCTACACCTCACTTACTTCTTCCCTTGTACTAGACTTAGGTTAGGTACACCGGGGTAGGCATATTTTAGATGCAAGAGTTGAGTACTTTTAGTCATTATTTATCAATGTATGTATTTTATCCATTTTAAGTATCTTATGGCTTAGAAGCCATATAAATGCTTGTACAGTAATATTTCATAATACTCTTTTTACTGTACGCACTTTACTTTATGACAAGTATTGCGAATGTAGCAATTCACTTCTCTTGCATGAGAACGAAGACTGCTCAATAAATAACCTTTTTATTGAAAACACCTGTCTCTCTATTTCTCTGCACTTCTGGTGAGACTAAGCATGCACGATTGACTGAGTGAAATAGCCATCCATTGTTTCCGCGACTCTGAAGATATATTTCTTATTCTTTGGGAACAAAGTTGTCATGTTATATGGTTGTCAGAAACTAATCCCTTCTTGTTTATTCGAGAGAGTTTCTAGTGACCTCTGAGCTAGCTGGCATTCACAATTACGTCTAACATACTCAATAGAGATCTAGTCGACTTCAGTCCTACGTCTAAACTATCGTTTATGTTATTCCAATGCACAGAGCCTATTGGAAATATAGGAACTACACTACAATAGAATGTCGAAGTTCCAGGATATATGTATCAGAGTTTTGTCCAGGTATAATCTAAAGTCCTGTTGCCAGGGGTCCCTTACTTACACACAAGAAAGGGGTTGGACATACTCTGGGGACCAACCTATGGGATGGTCAGGAAAGAGGGGTGGTTATACCCATCCAGTTTCACTCCAGAGCAAGGGCTGAGTGCCCCTGCAACCGATTTGAACTGGGGTATGCACAGGGACACCAAGTGTGACCCCAGCACTGTCTGAAAAGTATTCTCTGAATGCACCCACCCAGTCCAAATACACTAAAGCCTGTCTGGGAGGTGGTTACACCTCCCTGTGACAGGAAACCTATTGTCCAGGCCTCACCTGTCAGAGTTTTGTCGAGCAGCAGGAGGTCAGACTCGTGTCTGTGGCATCCATTATATGATGCCAGGGCTCATTTAAACTATTACCGGGCAGACCAGTGTGTACATGTCTTCTCCTTCTAGAAGGGTGGAATTCTACCCCCGCCTCCAGGACTGGCAGGGGAGTAGGATTTCAAGGTGTTTGACAACAAACACAACATGTTTCCATGCAGCCAGTCTAAAGTAAACATTTACCGCAAGGTTATAATGCACTTAAGAGAATATGGTCTGGCTGCATACCAGAACAGTCTCGTGGAATAGATTCCGAAACCTGCAGAGGGGTCCTGCTCATGCATGGGCACCCTTTCACACAAAACCAAGCACTCTGCCTTCAGGATTGAGAAGGCCTTCCAGAGGAGTAGCTGATAGGTTTATATGTGTCAGTGATTAAAGGTAGATATAGGTAACCTATATCTTAGTAAGGGGTGCATGCACCACCTTACCCAGGCTGCTGTAGCAGTCCTGTGGTGCAATTTTGGAAGGCTTCCCAGGGGTGGCATAATACATGCTGCAGTCCATGGTAGGCCTCTGGGGTACCCATGCCCTTGGTACCTAAGGTACTGCATACCAGGGACTCACAAGTGCACCTCAGTAACCAATCTGGAGTGTACCATAAGTACATGCAATCATTTTAGAGAGGAAGCAGATAGGCTGGGGTCCTGGATAGCAGGGATCCAGCCAGACTAAAGTAAAAAAACAGTGAAACGCCAGCAAAAAGTAGGGGTAACCGTAGTAAGCAGATCTTACTCTCCTACATCACAGATTTGGGAGAGGTTTGAAGCGCAGCCTCAAAGAGGAACGCTTTGAGGCTGTTGACCCCTGGGTCATCAAGGTCATTCCAGTGGAGGCTGAAATCTCCAAGGAATATTTGAATATTTTGTTGACTCACATTTGTAGCTAGGATATCCATGAAATGTTCGATAAAGGTGACCCTGGGCGGTGGTAGAAAACATGTAATTAACAAATTGATTCGTTGTTACTAATGATCTCTAAGCACATGTATTCACAGCAGGTAGGCACCGGAGAGTCAGAGCGATTTACAAAGAGGTTGCTCAGATGTATGCATCCAATACCACCGCCTGGCCTCTTGGTTCTATCAAGTCTTGTGATGTGATAAATTGTCTAGGATGGGTGTGGAGGATTCGTTTAGCCATGTTTCTGTAAGAATTATAAGGTCCGGATCATTGGTGTGTATGAGGTCAGCTATGTCTGCGGCATGTTTTGAGGCTGACCTACAGTTTAGAAGCATACATTTTAGCCGAGGTTTGATAGGTGTTGCGGTGAGGTCGTGTAATATGGGTACTCGCATGAGGTTGTTTTCATCTATACCTTTGGAAATGTGTCTAGTAGCTCTAAAGATATTGGAGGAGAGGGATTGGATTTTAGAAAATCTATGTGAGATGTCTGATTGAGCCGTATTAAGCGGCAGTGACAGGAGCTCATAAGATTGAAGTAAGGAGGTTAAGTCCTTAATTAAAAGATTATTTAGGATCCGGATCGGGCGAGATTAGGCATTGGGGTAGGGTACTGTTCTCCACCTTTGAGGCTCATATTTCTGGGAGCTTGCGCACCACTGTTGGGTGAGTTTCAAGTGATTGGTATGGTGGAATGCCTCAGATTCTAGTGTGGAAAGCATGGACTTGGGGTGTTGCAGAATCAGGTCATGTAGCGTTTGAAGGTCCTCTTTGACTTGTTGTAGTGATAGTAATATTTGTTCGAGTGTAGGGTCAGATGTTGGTGTTAATATGTGTGAGGTCTGGAATGTGGTTAAGGGATGTGAGGGTAAACCCTGTGTGGCATTTGGCAGGGAATCATCAAATGGTTCTTTTTGTAACAATCTTTCTGTGTGGTAATCACTAGAGCGGGGGTGTGAGCGTGGGGAGTGTGGTGGTGTGGATGTGTGTTATAAGGGGGCTGGTGGGATTAGTGGTGGGGAGAAAGGGCATGTACGAACGGGGCTGGAAGGTTGTAAGGAAGTGAGGTGTAAATGGGACCAAGTGAGTGTTGGTAGTGTTAGGGGTGGAGTAGGAAGTAGGGAGGTGCGTGCAATCTTGAGCATTAGAGGGGGAGTGGTTTTGGGGTATGAGGGAACCCAAGGGAGCAATGGTGACGGGAGGGGGCATATAGGAAGGTCGAATGAGAAGAAGTGAGGGTGTGGGGTGTGGTGGGAGTAATAGGGCTCATGGGGATGCTGTGGGACGAGTGGAATTTGGGGAGATGGGTATCATCAGTAGTGGGGACAGTTAGGACTGGGGAGGGATTTTTTGCCGGATGGAATACAGAGGTGAAATGTTTAGGTGGGGAATCGACCCGGGAGTAGCGAAGTGAACTAGAGGTGAGATCGGTTGGGGATAGGATGAGGTCTAATAACTCTTTCTTTGATGAGAGGAAAGATGTTATCGAGTATTTAGGTTACGATCTGATGAGTTCATGAGGATGATCCCATTATGATAGATGGTGAATGTTGCTGCAGGTTTGTAGAACGGGAGGGGATAATGGATATCATGAGACCATGTGCTGTTTTCCTAGTGGAGGCGATTGCGAATAGGTCGAGAAAGGCTTTTTGCCATTGGGCTCGTCTTTTAGTATAGAATATGATGTCATTGGTAATATGAGATAAGATTGAACTCATGCAGAATATGTTTGCCATCTGTTCACTTGCTTTGACCTGTCTACCAGAGATAAGCCTGTCTCGAAGGGGTGACAGAGGGCTCCCCCTCGTCTCCCACTGAGAGAACATATTAGGTCAAGTAAACCATGGCAACTGGATGGGGGAAAGGATTGTACATTGAAAGACATGCTCACTGAAACCCTTGTCCCCCAAATGGAAGAAACCCATTTGCCCCAGGGACAGGACAACGCACTGGACCCTGTAGGAGCAGACAGCCCAGTCACGCACTCTTTTCTAGAGGCCCTGTTTGCCTCCTTATGAAATGACCGTCAGACCATTAAAAGGGATCTCGCTAATGATCTTAGGGAGGTACGCCGAGATATAGACATTCTGGGAGAAAGCGTCTCATCACTGGAAGACCATGAATCGAGTCAGGATGAAGAAATTGAACAACTCCAACAAGAGGTTTTCTGGCTCCACGACCAACACTTAGACCTCCAGGTGCATGTCAAGGATTTGGAGAAGAGATCAAAGCCCAATAACATCTGCATCAAAGGGGTCCCCTTGGGAACTGAAGGTTCCGACATCAGGCTGTCTTAGAGGCCCCTCCAGAGACCATTATCAAACTGGACCAGACTTATAGAGTTGGCCCCAAGAGACCTGCCTCGACCCCTCCAGAGGACATTTTGACATGCCTGCACGAGCTCCCTTTAAAGGAACGCATCTTATGGGCAGCCTGAGCTAAACTTCCAATACAATTCCAACCCCTAGCTCTATCAGGACCTCGCTGCCTCAACTCTACAGCAACGCAGAGCTTTATGCCTTGTCCCTACTCATCTCAGATTTGCTGGCATATCTTATTCGTGGGGCCATCCTTTCAGATTTGTTTTTCGACTTGATGGGAAACTTCATCAGCCCATTCACAGGAGGAGGCATGTCAGATGCTGGCATTGAGGACATTCACCCTGAGCAATCTAAAGCTAGTCGGCGGGGAGCCGAAAACCCATAACCATAACCAACAGAATACCAGAGCTTCTCCAACAGAACTGTGCCAAGACCCAGAGACTATAGCCAAAGAACACCAGTCAGTACTGGAGTCACTGCCTGGGGGTACAGTTAGACCAGCGAGGCTGGGAGACTGGCTGTACCTTTCCTTCTTTTCAAACATTAGATGGGGGGTCAGGTGGAGGTGGAGTGGGGGGTCTTGGGCCACTACACACCTCTCTTTCACTTCACCATTAGGGCTTTCTGCTCTGGACATTATCTCCACTTGAAATCATAAAATGGTTACTTGTTTTGTTTTCTTATTTTCATTCACTTTATTCTTTGGGAACCTACTGGCAGCGGTCTCCTTCTCACTTATATTTGGAGTATCACTGGCTCCTTTCCCATTTTATTCCATGAGCTTCACACTAAGCCCTATGTTCACTCTTGCGTCCACTCCATAGCACCACGCGTCATTCACCCCAATGTCACACGATCTGTTGATACTAACCCTTAATGTTAGGGGTTTGAAAAATCCTATCAAGCGCTGTGTTATATTATCTTATCTGGAACACTCCGGCACTCACATTTGTCTTCTCCAAGAAAAGCATCTCCTCATTAGCAACACCGATAGGCTGCGCTCCAGAGCCTTTACCCCAAAAATATTTCTCATCAACTTCTACTAAAACTGCAGGGGAAGCGATTATAGTTTGCAGCTCCTTTCAAGGGAAAATAGGCCCCAAAAAAGCAAGCTGAAATTAGGGGTAGGCTTATTCTATGACAGTGAGTCCCATACATTTCCTTTAGGAACTGTTTACACCCGTAATGAAGGACAAGAACTTTTCCTTCGTCGTGCAGTGATAAAGGTCCTGAACACTCCTATTGGGAAGGGACTTAAATTTAGTTTTCAATAATTATTTGGACAGATCAGCCCTGAGTCATGGCCAGGCTGGGGCCATCTCTCGGCAGGGTGCACTTTGGTTGGAGAACATAGGTTTAATGGATATCTGGCATTCTCTACACCCAAAAACACTAAACTACACATTTAAATGGTATTCCTTTTCCAGGCGCTTCCTTTGGAGCCCCCTCTTTGGAAGATTAAGACTCTCCAGCGAGAGATGACTCGGTTTGTTTGGGCTGAGAATCACCCCACGTGCAGAGGGATCTAAGCTACAGGAACTCCAGACGAGGGAGGTCTAGGCATCCCAAACATTTCCGGCTATTATCAGGCAATCCTGTTCAAATATCTTTTAAAATGGTCCCCTGCAGTAACTGAAAAGCAGTGGCTTTTCATGGATAGGGCGGTGGCAGGATAACACCTATGGAAAATCTCTTTTCTGCATAGAAATGTGCACCTCAAAAGCCTCTACCTCTCTCTTATCACTACAGCCTCTCTAGAAATTTGGGACAGAGTGGCCAAGCGAGATAACCCAGATTTCACCCCAGGATTAAACCCAAAATTTTCCAACACTAAAGCCAGAATCGAATTTGATCTATCGGCTATCTATTCGATGAAGAAGGCCCATTCCCCTTTAATCACTTGCGCCCTGATCATGCACGACCTGAAACGGAGCAGTTATACTACCTTCCAATAAAACACTGGTCTCTTAATCCATCCTAACACACAATGATTCCTTACCTCCTTTGAGAAGTGGATGCTCTCTGAAATGTCCAGCACACGCCTCATAACTGAACTCTATGGCCTCCTTCATTCTGTTGATGCACTGCCTAAACCCGCTAGTCAGAAATATGGAAAACAGAGCTTGGCCGTTCAGTAACTCAGAAGGAATGGGGATATATATTACCATGCTAGACACAGGCACACAATACGGCCAACTTTAACCACATGGCTGCTAGGCGTTTTCCCGTCCTGTGCTGCAAATTATTGTTTTTTATTGTTTTATGACGAGCTCAGCTCGTCATCAGCACAGCTCAACTGTGCATCATGACGAGCTGAGCTCGTCATCAGCATCGAAAGGGTTAAAACAGCTACCAAGCTACAAGTTCCCCACATACTGGTTTCTTACACCCAGCCATCTACATAGGGGCAACCCTGTTAGCAAGACAGATTTCTAGTGCAATTGTGACTCCCCAGGTACATTACTACACTTACTATGGGAATGCCCAAAGCTCACTTCTTACTGGACACAGGGGCTTGGCGACGTTAATACGTGTCTCGGTGAACAACAAAAATGATCCCTTTCCACCTTAAGCTTTAACCAATCAAGGCAATTTGTTTTACAAAGCAGCAATAAAAATGACCCGCACATAGTTATTGAGATATGTGATAGAGCGCGGGTTCACCTGCCCAGAATTTTACCATACTCACCTGGGCCCAATAAAACATACACACTTTGAACAGGTAAACCTACGCTTAACCAGTGATTTAATTTAACTTTTAGGACCTATACCTTGACTTACCAATCCTAGTCACCGGTACTTAGAGACCTAAGGGATCAAGGAAGTTAGCAAAAAAATAGGTAGTAAATAAACATTTGCACTTATAAATTAACCACAGACTCGGGAATGATTTAAGCGCTTTATCTAAATATTTTCTCAAAGGTTAGAGTCCATACTTAATCAATCAGAGCTTGATCAATTTGAAAGAATAGAATCGAAGTAAAATTATGCAGAAATATTATGAGACTTTCTTTATGCATTGAAACATAGGAAGGGTAAGAAAAAGGAAACAGCACAATGACATGCCCACGCAACTTTATATATACCTAAAATGGTGTGAAGACCAACCCTGGCCATGGGCTGGGATAAAGGACAGGACCCCCGATAGAGCAGGTGCCAACAGAATAGAACAGGTGCAGACTAGAATCAGAATAAGTACGGACCAAATTAGATCAGGACAGGACCACCGCAGGTCAGGACCTTCACCCACAGCTAAAGTGCAACGCCAGCGTCACACCACTCTCTGAAGCTAACAGTTGGGTTAGCAAATCTTCTCCCTCAGGAACCCCGATTGGGTTATCGAACTCCTTCCCAGAACCCTGATTGGGTTATCGATTCTTCTGACAGAGTGCTCCGCCAGCACCTCTGCTCTCGTTCGCCTATTGAGTGCGTTGGGTCAGTGACAGGTCAGCTATTCAGACAAGTCGGACAATCTAACTAGCTATCTTAGTTATACCATTTTCCAGGGCAGTGTACCACCCCCCAATGTGGAAATGTGTGTATTCCCTCAATTTGATTGGTCAAAAAACAAGGAGAGGTCATCAAACCATACCAGTTATGAGGTAGCTAGTCAGGAGTTGGCAGGAATTCAGTGCCATGTCTTGTAGACTCGGGTGAATTCAGCGCATGCTCAGTTTCAGGACCCAAGATGGGGCAACATTGTCCCAACATGAGCTAATAGCAAAGCCAAAGAAAAACAGTTTTAGAACAAAGAATAAATGAATGCACTGTATACTACTTATCTCTATTCTATTCCCATTACTTTATTTTAACTACAGCATTAGGAATTATGAAGAACGAACAACTTAGTAAAAGATGCAATGCAAGCGTTAGCGCATGAGAACATAAAGCAGCCATCTTTAGTTCTAGTGCGCAGAAGCAAAGTTTTCCCACCAAAGCAGTAAGTACCTCATGTCACGTGAGTGTGACAGTGGCATGCGCAGAAAAGTTCCCGTGTTGCCGCGGCCTTTTTGGGTTAATCGAGTTACGGTTAGTAAAAGCACATATGCAAGCTTCCCCAGCTTGCCAGAGATGTCGTGTTTTGCATTGTTAATAAGACGAAACATGTTGGTTAATCCATTACTTATTATTTTGAGAGGGTTGAGTCCAAGCAAGACACTTTACGTGCGAAACCTTGCTCATCAATCCCCTCTTTGATGATATTTTATATCATCAAAAATTACAGTAACAGATGCCAATTTTCAACATTTACTCATTTCTCTTTCTTCAAACACTCTTTTAGGCTTTTCCCCATTATTCATGTGGAAGTTTTTCATTTTTTTTATACAGGTCCCCATTTAATTCTTTAAGCTCAATTTCACTGAAGTTTCTTTTCTTTCCCTTCTGATTTACTTTATATGTCTTTTTATGTTTGCGACATTTGCAACAAATTATTATCCCTAAAATCAGTAGTGCTACTCCCACCATTGGCATCAGTATATTACCTACAAAACTCTTTCCTATGTTAGTGAACCAATTACCTATTGAGGAGAGACCACTATTTAGTTTCTTCCATGCACTGTCAAACTCCAATGGTTTCAATTCTTCTCTCAAATTGGTAATATTTCTCACATACCTTTTAATTTCTAAGCTTTCGTCTGGAATGTAAGTGCAACAATTTTGCATCTTCAACATTCTACAGACTCCGCCCTCTTTTGCCAATAATACGTCAAGAGCAAGTCGATTTTGTAAAACCATTGATCTTACCGCAACTTATTTGGTATTGATCATCAAAAATCCACTAGCAGTGTCAGTCGATAAGCGATCCACCACAGTTGACAATTTGCAGATTCTTTGAGTGTTCAGAACCACTCCCACTGAAGGTATTATTGCACTAAATATGTCACCTATAATTTCAGCAAATGATGCTCTTTTACTAGAGGTTAGTCCATTAGTTTCTTCATTGCTTTCCAGTGATTTTCTCTACATGGTAAACCTTTGGGAATACTATTCCAAAATAGCAACTCCCGTACCAATGATCAGCCAATTTAAAAGAGGCCTTGTTCCCACAAAAGTAATAAATTCCATGGAATACTGGTTCAGTTCCATCTTTGAAACCCCAACCCCCAATAACTTTGAAATTATGTTCACATTCACTGAAACCAATGAATATATTGTTATAATTATCTGTTTTCTCTCTATGGAGACTACGTTTCCCATTCTTTGCGAAATCCAGCAACATAGCAGCTTTAATCCTGTCATTAGAGGTAAACTCTTTATTTTCAGCCCATTTAGGAATCTTTCGCTTATGATCAGTGGCTTTTCTATGGAAATCCTGTCTCCTTTTCAGGACTAAATCTAAAAACATCTTTTCTTTCTCTTGTAATATGCATGTTAGATTTTCTTTGTGCGCTTTGGCTATATCTATTGATCCTACTGTTAGAAAATAATCTTCCATATAGTGTGTAGCGTCTCCAGTACTAGAAATACGATTTAAATTCCTACGTAAAGGAACTTCAGAAAAGATTACATCGAAATTAGAATAATAATATTGTAAGTTTCCAGTTCTACAGAATAAACCAGCTAAAATACTACATGAAATACCATAGGTCAGTGGTAAGTGACCCCTTCAGCTACTGATGTGGGCACCTTCATGCACATGTAGCAGTCACTGATTTCCATAGCTTCAACATAATGTACTAACAAATTAGCAAATACATTTAAATGAGTTCTATTACTAGCTCTTCTATAATGTAAGTCTCCCTCATCTGGTGCTTCTAAATCTACCCCAGGTTGCTTAAGACTAACTGCTTTCTCATGTGTATGTATATCTATTGTCTTAAGTGAACCTACTTGCTCAGGTATATTAGTGTTATTCTGCATTTCTTTGCTCATTAGGTAAGATATAGCTAATGTCAATCCAAACCATACTATACTACTATTACTATTCTACATGTGCATATTCTACAACATGTCTTTAAACAATTTCTTTTCGGTCTTCCATTAACATTATAAACAGCCATTTCTGACTAAGGAGATTTTATCCCCTCTTTGCAACTTTCCACATACTTTAACCTGTGATTCTTTTCTCAAGGTGGTCTCACTTCTTCGTCAGTCTGATCAACAATCAGTTCATCATCACTCAATTCTAGATTTTCGTGATCTTCGAGTATGACGTAGGTCCACTCAGGTCCTTTAAACTTGATATTCAGTCTTTTCAAACGTGGACTTCTCCATCTGGCTTGCTCTGTGGACGGTCCAGCTTGGCTTGATATTTCCTTTACTTGCTCTGGTTCTTCATTTATTGTTTTAAGGCAAAATTTTGGTCTTTTGACAAAACCAGGCCACTTATCCCCCTTTCTGAGTCTTTTAGCTGGCTCTGTGCTTTGACTTTCTTCAGATGCTCTTTTATTTTCGTTCAGTTGTGGCACTACTTATTCTCTATCAACTTCTGAATTCCTCTCTATCTGACTTGGCCCAGGTCTTATCTTTATTTCTTCTGCCTGAATACTAATCTGGCCTTGTTCGGGTGTTTGCTGTACTTGACTTTGACTTTGACTTTGTTCGCCTTCTTCTTCCTGTCTTTCTACACCTATCTGGTCCTGCTCAGGTCTTTGGATTTCTTGATTGTCTTCTGCCTGAGCTTTCGCCCTAATACCTATCTTTCCCTCCTCAGACTCTGGAGTACTGGCTGGAGTTTCAAATGTCTGTGTACACTGATCTTTCCTTATCTGGTCCTCCTCAGAATTACTTTTGACTTGGATTTCTGTAATCTGAGTACATTCTTCTATTCCTGGCTCATCCTCACTATCACTCTGTCTATCTAGATAGGTTTGACTTCTGGTTCTTACAAAGTCTGCATGTATGTCAAATACTGGAATCCTTTCATCCTGACAGGTTCTCGGTAGTTCCTCATCAACTACTTCTGGATAACTTCTTGAGACCCCTCAGCTGCGCAACCTTCAGCCTCTATTTCATCAGGTTCGGTCACCCTCTTGGTGTGACTCGCATGGATCCAGTTTGGAATTCCCCTGCACTTTATAGCTGTGGTAGTAACCAACTTGATGTGGCTTATCCCACCTTGGTACTAGGCAAGATTATTGAGTATGTTCCTTTATCACTACCCAGTCACCTGGATTCAGATCATGTGCTGGAGTTGATTGTCTGCCGACAGCGTCTTCCCCAACCTGGTGAGAGATAGAATGCACTTGGTCAGCCAGTTCTTTGCAGTACTCGAGCACTAAATTATCAGATATATTTATCAGCTTGTGTCCTGGTACCCATGCCTGCCTCATTGCTCTTCCCATGAGTATTTCATGGGGACTCAAGCCTGTGTTTCTGTCTGCAATGCTTCTGAGTCCTATCAGAACAAGAGATAAAGCATCAGGCCACTCCAATCATGTAGATTCATACATCTTTCTCAATCATGACTTGATTGTGCCATTCAGTTGTTCTACCACTCCAGAAGCCTCTGGGCGGTATGCACAGTGCAGTTTTTGCTCAATTTGGAATGCTTCACAGATCAGACAAAGTATTTCATTATTAAAATGAGACCCTGATTCAATAGTTACTGGAAAACCGAAACGTGGGATGAGTTCCCTCAGTAGTAACTTAGCTACAGTGATGCTATCATTTCTGAGAGTAGGGTAGGTTTCCACCTATTTTCAAAACAGGCAGACAATGACTAGGACGTACTTCAGCCCTCGGCAAGGGGGTAATTGGATGAAATCAATCTGGAGTCGTATGAAGGGACCTTCAGCCTTTCCAATCTTTCCTGGCAACTCTACAGTTCTCTTAACAGGATTCATTCTTTGGCATGTTATACACCTCTGACAAAGACTCTCTGCTACAATTCTGAATCTCGCATTGAACCAACTCTGTCTGAACTGTCTAATCATTGAGTCTCTACCTATATGTGAGCTTCCATGATACATCCTAGCCATAGGAGCAAGCATACAATCTGGTAACACAGGGCTCCCATCTAGGTAAACAATAACACCATCCTCAGCCCTTCTCCGACATCCTATTTTCTCCCATTCTTCCCTTTCCTTTATTTCTGCCTCATTTTGAAAATCTCTCACTTCTTCCCATGTTTTCACTCTTTCAAGCAACATAAGTTGGCAGCTGTTACAACGTGCATCGATTTTCTTATTTATTGCCATCTTATGTTTGGCACAATGCTGGACTAATTGGCCAGCATATCGGTTACCTGCCGTCACTCAGTCATTTCCAGATTGATGAGCATCACACTTGACCACAGCCACTTCCTTTGGTAATTGAATTGATTCCAATAAGTCTTTTACATAATGTCCATTTTCACTAGGAGTACCTAAAGAAGTCAGAAACTCGCTTTGCATTCATAGTTGGCCAAAGTCGTGCACAACCCCGTAACCATATTGACTGTCAGTGTATATGGTTACTAATTTGGCTACTTGAGACTGGAGACTTGACTCCAGTTAAATAGGATGCTTCCACTGGACCCCACAAAGTACACACAGCATAAGCAGCACTTAATCCTCCTTCCTCATGTCTCATGCATGAGCCATCTACAAACAGCTCATAATCAAATGTCAACAATGGCTCTTCTTTTATGTCTGGTCAGGGCTTGGTACTGTATTCTGTGAGGTCGATGCAATCATGCCCGACTTCCCCTTTCACTTCTGTGAAGTGTGATTCAGGTAACAGTGTAGCTGGATTTAAGACAGTGCATCTGGCAATAGTCACATTCCCTGCACCTAGAAGAATTTGCTCATACTTAGTCAGCCGACTAGGAGTCAAATACTGAGTACGTGTTCTAGTTAACAGAATCACTACTGAGTGTGGAACATACACAGTTAGAGCGTGTCCCATAATGATGGATTCACTTTGCTCAAGACTCATGCAGTTTGCAGCTACTGCTTTCAGACATCCTGGCAATGCAGATGCCACTAGATCTAGTGTGGAGGAAAAATATGCCATAGGACGTCTCATCAAACCATGAGTTTGGGTCAGAACAGACAATGCACAATTGTTGCGTGCATCACAGAATTATGCAAATTCTTTTAAATAATTGGGCATCCCTAAGGCTGGAGCTGAGCAAAGACAGTCTTGCAGCTTCAAAAAAACAGTCATACTTTCGTCATCCCACTCTACTTCGTCCTTTGCTCTTTTTGTTGTCATCTGTATCAGAGGTTTAGCTAGGATTCAAATCCCACAATCCACTGCCTGCAGTAACCTACAACTCCAAGAAAAATTCTGATTTCTTTTTGTGTCTGAGGTAGATTCATGTTTCTGATTATTTTGATTGTTTTAGAGGTAACTCGTCTGACACTTCTTTCCGACTGGTGCCCCAGATACTTTACCGATATGGTGCAGAATTGCAACTTCTCAGGTGACACTTTATGCCCTCCTTCTGCTAAATGATTCAGCAATGCAATGGTATTAACAACACAGCCATTTCAAGTCTTAGACGCCACCAACAGGTCGTCTATATATTGCACCAGGACAGACTGCCAGAGATTTAAAAGAAATATCAAAATCTGTTTGAAAATCAATGGACTCTCTGTGTACCCCTGAGGGACACGGTTCCAAACATAGACATTGTTGTCAAATTTGAACGAGAAATGTAATGGTATGGAGAAAAATACATGGCAGAGATCTATTACCATGAACCATCCAGCTCCCCACGGTATCTGATACAGAATAACTGGAGGATCTGGCACAACTGGACAACATGGGACGACAATTTTATTAATTTTGCGGAGGTCTTGTACGACCCTATATTTCTTGCTCGGTTTCTTTATACCAATTATCGGTGAATTATAGGGATTGCTCATTATTTCTTGTAAAATGCCTTGTTCAACCAAACGCTTTATTTCTGCTGCAACACCTGCTTTTATTTCTGGGCTCAAAATTTGGGTCAAAATTTGCCATTAATCCTACATCTTTCACAGTGAAATCCCACACTTCCAGATTTACCGTATGCTGTAATTCTTTTGGGAGGTCTTCCACTACCATCTTTTTAATTTCTGTTTTTTGTTTGGCCAACATTAATTTATAAACTCCATCTTCATCTGGGGTTTGAATTTCAACACCACTAGGGGTGCAAAAGATTGTGCAATTCATTTTGCACAGCAAGTCCCTACCTGATAGGTTCACTGAACTGAAATTGCACACCACAAATTTATGCATTTCTATAAAATTCCCTGTTCGGATCTCCATAGGTTCTGTAACAGGGGTACTAATTTGTTTATTAGAAACACCCAGTACTTGGATCGCTTCTCCCGAGAGGGGTAGGTTTGGAATGTCTGTTGTTCTTACAGTAGAACGGGTAGCGCCAGTATCCAACATAAAGGTAACATCATTTCCCTCAACTTTTCCTTTAATGTATGGACCTGACTGATCTACCGGCAAGGATGCACCAGGTACACACTCCTCGTCCTCCCCTCTCAGGCACCGTGAGTAACTATCTTCCTCAAAAAATGCATCACTCAAAAGAAATTGTGATGTCACTGCGTCTCTCCTTCCACTTCCCTCCCAATTTGTGGTATCCACCTTGTAATTTGCTTGGCTCCCAGAATCTGGCATAGGTGCAAGTGGTAACTGCTTCTGTATTACCTGTTGCTGTGGCTTCCTTGACACCCCATTCTGCGTCTGTACATTGTTTCTCAATACAGCTTTACACTTGTTCCTCCAATGCCCCATTTTTCCACACCCATGACAAGGAAATTTCTTCTTGGCCTCCTCTATGTTCATTCTACCTCTTGGTTTACCTCTATTTCCATCTCCTTGATTCTGATTATTTTTCAATTGATTTAACTGAAGTTCCTGTTGCTCTGCTAATTTTACCTGTGCCCACATTACTTTTTCTTCTAAATTCTTTCATTTATTGTCAATTTAATCCCCACAATATTTTTCATACTTAAGTATTGCATCTATCGGCTTGCCCTGCCAGCAAATTTTATGATCTTTAATCATTTGCAAAATTTCTGGTTTTAACCCTGACACAAATCGATAAATAAAATGGGTTTTTACTGCTTAAATACCTGTAAAAGGCGTTCATATTATGCATGTACTGATTCATCTTTATTTTGGGTAGTTCTGTCTATTCTTGTCCAGTCAGTTTCCTTTGGGGGTACCTTTCCTTTCATGTACAGTATTACTTGATTATATTTTTTCATAACCTCATCTGACGGGGCTCCTGTCTCCGTGTCTCTAGGGTACTCATCATTAGGCCAATCAACCGCTATCTTACATTCTGTCCATAGATCCACAGGAACCACAATGTCAAAAAACCCATCTAAATCTTTGAGCAGCACTTTTGAGACTTTTACAAATCTTTCAACCTGCCTGTAGCACTCTACAGGTTTCTCTCTGAGTTTCGGGAAATCATTCGTAAATGACAAATACCCTCCTCCTGGCACTTCTCTCATAGGGCACAACCTTTCCACCTTTTCTGGTTCTTTTAATAAATAATTACTTGCAGTATTTTTCGCTTGGGCCTCCTCCTTTTTCTTTGCCCATCTAGCTTTCCATTTGTCTAAATCATCCCATTTTTGCAACAATGATAGTAACTCCTTGATCTGCACTTTACGTCCTGACACATTCATCTTTTCTAAATCTTTGTCAGAAAATTCAGCTCTGTAAGGTTTCTGTAAAACTTTAGATTTTCCAATATCAATTTCCATTTCAGAAGCCAAACTCATTAACTTTTCATGAAATGTTTTAGTATTGAGAGTAATACTTCGACATATAAACAATAATCCGTCCTCATTGAGAGTGTTTAAACTTTCTAAACCCACATTACCAGCCATAATTTCTTCTAATTCAACTCTTAATTTAAAAATATCTAATACCTTTGGCTTTGATTTTGGTTTTTCTATTTCTCTGGACCATCTCTCTATTTCTTCTGAGGATACTACAGTAGCACTTCTTGTACCTGAGGAGGTTTCCATCTGTACCTCTCTAGCAGTTCCAGAAGTGTTTTTCCTGACTGAATCATCCACTGGTTCCCTTATACGTAAATATAAGGGAACCAGTGATTTCCATCAGGGAAATCACCGACTAGCATTCATGTGCTTGGTCATCAATCATCATAGGTTCTTTTCTATATTGCACTGCGAGTGTAGTCAGAACAGGAGGTTTGGTACAGGACTGTTTTTCTCCATATAATGGAACAACAGGACCTTTGTTTACCCGAACGGTCAAGGCTTCAGGACTCATATTTAACTGTGAAATTTTCTGAATTAATTCACTTCTCCGTTTCATTATGGCTTCTCATTCCCTCTCCTGTAGCACTTTTTCTAACAAAGTTTCATGCACTAATTGCGGAACCAAAGGTGGTTTTAAGAACGGGACGCTAGGGTTAACTCTTGCATCTTCATGGTAAGGTGGCGGACTTTTCATTAACAAATCCTTCAAATAGTCATCATCTGATTCACCACTGATCATTAAACTTTTCTTTTTCTCTGTGCATTTGCTTCCTGTCGCTTCCTCTAAAGTCTGTACAGGATATAATCCTTCTACCAACATAGACTGTCTCCATTTCTTCATTTGTTTATCTCTTGTCTCTTTTGGAAATCTGGGATAAAATTTACTTCAATTTCTGTATCTCCTGGGTCTATCTCGCTGAAAAGCCTCAGTTTCCCATTCTTCTAATGCTTCATACTGAGTTAATCTAGGTCTGGGATCTAATTCATTCATGCGTGTTCTCAAATTGTACAAACTCTACCATTAAAAGTACCATGTTCTGGAATAGCCAAAACACCATCATCTTTTGTGTACTCTGTCCAATTCTCTAACCACACACAGGTGTGGTAGCCCCTTTCAACCAACATGTATGATGCGGGCGTATTTGGTGGAGGAATAATAATTCCTTCTCTAGTCTTAATCATTCTGTCGTTTTTAAAGAAATTCTTAATTCTTTTAAATAGCGACATTTTTCTCTCTCCTCCGTGCATGATATAAGGTCTTTCCCTTCTGTATTGCTCGTGCTCAAAACCTAAGTACCTCCCATCGGGTCTATTTCCTATTACTGTTGGGTCTAAATGCCACATATACTTTGCACCAATAAATTTAATATGCAGCGACACTCAATTGTTTACTAAATACTTCACCAATACCAGCGCGTTTCTTATTTTCGAAAAACAATCAGTGATTTGAATTCAAATAACTTTTGACCAATGATTGCGCTGCTTTTCTCATGAGACAAGTTCCCACGCTCCTGCACTCACTCCTTCTTTACTATTACCTCAGCTACACACCCGCTGTCTCAACCAATACCAGCGCGCCTCTGGGTGATGTCAGCGCAGCTCCGCAACTGATCCCCTGCTTTGCAAGATAATATGAGAACTTATTTCTTTTCACTTTTAAATGCAATATTCATTAATTAACAACGTAGAAACATTCGCCTCTGTGCCTAAGTGACTAAATTCAAAGGAAGGATAATTTCTTTTACTGCAAGTAAATCCTTTCCACTTACTCTTAATACACTGCGAGTGGATCCATTCCGCCTACTCTTCATAGAAGCATTAGAGAACCTGTTACTCCCTCTGGCTTACCCTTTCTAGGTGATGTAAGGCCAAAGTTTCACCAACAAACTACTTTGCTATCCTTTATTCACACATTTATACAGAAAATCCCTAATCAGTGCTTCCAGTTTTACCTAACCATGCACTCACTTCCTTAGGCAAGTGACCTCATTGCAAAGTGGCTTCAATTTACCACCCACTATTCTGCCCCCGGGGATTCCAAACAAACATAGAACAATATAAACGGGTTTTGGTTAATACATAAATTCAATACACAACTAACTACCTATCTTAACTAAACCCTACCCATCTAACTGCTACCAAAAGAAATACTGATAGAGCGCGGGTTTACCTGCCCAGAATTTTACCATACTCACCTGGGCCCAATAAAACATACATACTTTGAACGGGTAAACATACGCTTAACCAGAGATTTAATTTAACTTTTAAGACCCATACTTTGACTTACCAATCCTAGTCACCAGTACTTAGAGTCCTAAGGGATCAAGGGAGTTAGCAAGAAAATAGGTAGTAAATTAACATTTGCACCTATAAAATACCCACAGACTTGGGAATGATTTAAACGCTTTATCTAAATATTTTCTCAAATGTTAGGGTCCATACTAAATCAATCAGAACTTGATCAATTTGAAAGAATAGAGCCAAAGCAAAGTGATGCAGAAATATTATGAGACTTTCTTTCAGTATTGAAACATAGGAAGGGTAGGAAAAAGGAAACAGCACAATGACATGCCCACACAACTTTATATTTACCTAGAATGGTGTGAAGACCAACCCTGGCCACGGGCTGGGATAAAGGACAGGACCCCCGATAGAGCAGGTGCCAACAGGATAGAACAGGTGCAGACCAGAATCAGGATAAGTACGGACCAAATTAGATCAGGACAGGCCCACCGCAGGTCAGTACCGGCACCCACAGCTAAAGTGCAACGCCAGCGTCACACCCCTCTCTGCAGCTAACAGTCGGAGCCCGATTGGGTTAGCGAATCTTCTCCCTCAGGAACCCCGATTGGGTTATCGAACTCCTTCCCAGAGCTACGTCTACCTTAGTTATACCATTTTCCAGGGCAGTGTACCACCCCCCAATGTTGCAAATGTGTATATTCCCTCAATTTGATTGGTCGAAAGACGAGGAGAGGTCATCACACCATACCACTTATGAGATAGCAAGTCAGAAGTTGGCAGGAATCAATGCCATGGCTTGTAGACTCGGGTGAATTCGGCGCATGCTCAGTTTCATGACCCAAGATGGAGCAACATTGCCCCAACACGAGCTAATAGCAAAGTCATAGAAAAACAGTTTTAGAACGAAGAACAAATGAATGCACTGTATACCACTTATCTCTATTGTATTCCCATTACTTTATTTTAACTACAGCATTATGGATTATGCAGAACGAACAACTTAGTAAAAGCTGCAATGCAGGTGTTAGCACATGAGAACATAAAACAGCCATCTTTAGTTCTAGTGCGCAGAAGCAAAGTTTTCCCACCAAAGCAGTAAGTATGTCATGTCACGTGAGTGTGACAGACGCATGCGCCGTAAAGTTCCCGCGTTGTGGTGGCCATTTTGGGTTAATCGAGTTACGGTTAGTAAAAGCACATATACAAGCTTCCCCAGCTTACTAGAAATGTCGTGTTTTGCATTGTTAATAAGACGAAACATGTTGGTTAATCCATTACTTATTATTTTGAGAGGGTTAAGTCCAAGCAAGTCCCTTTACGTGCGAAACCTTTCTCCATCATATGGGAATCCAGAGCTAAACAATTGTTATAACTATATATAAAAAAAAGAAAGATAAGAACAAGTGTACGTCGATTTGCAATATTTCGTGATACTCTCAATGATAAGCCAATAAACACATAGAATTATAAATATATAAATCTAAATATTTTATTCTTTAACAGCAATTACAAAATATTCATTGTTTACAAACACAGAATATATATAAAAAGGAATCATTCTAAAGTGCTGGTGCAAGTGATACAATCTCTTAAAAGACGTCACTCTTAAACATATTCCTATACATTGGTACAATAAACACTACAATCATCAATATCCCACTACGGTTAAAAATGTAATTTAAAAACCATCTTCGGACCTAAACGCAACTGTAAAAGACTTTGGACGCTGCGTTTCTGTGAAAGATCAACTAGTTGTCTCCTTCTTCAGGACAATCATTAAACAATTAGAGATCATCACTACAAAACAAAGGAATTATCATGTTAGTATATTAAAGGCTTATCTTATTAAAACATTACATATAACAACAACCAAATGTTTAATTATTGACATATTGTAATTAAAATATTGACAAGCTAAAAACAGCTTTGGAAATACCACTTATAAATAAGCAGCACTAAGGGAAAACCCCAAAAGACCAGTTTTGCCGATTTGTAAAAGATTATTTATACCTAGAAAGTTGAACGCACACGTAGAGGATGTCAATTGAAAGATGGTGACACCAATAATCTAAACATATCATATATGTGCTTAAGAAACACACCTTATAGGATTAACACAAAAGGAAAAAGTGTGTTTCATCCCCTTAGATCAGGGATTACCTCTCTATACAATGATGTTGAATGGCTGCTACCCAAAGAATTGGTAAACGCGGTTTAGAATCTGTAAAGAAATATAATGTATTTTTGGGAAAGTTATGAAAAATCCAATTGCTTACGACATGGCAAATATTTATTGACGTATATTACCCAAGCGACCTACTTGGAATAATAAATTGATAGGATAAAATGGTCATCCAAAGTTGGCTAATGCCCACAAGTCTGGATGTCTCTGTTAATTAAAAAAGAGACTGTAAAAATCCTAATCAATCCCTCAAATTATAACACATTTTCAATCACATGTTAATCTCACCCTATATGGCAGTAATATCTGGAGTATTACTCTCAATTAACAGAACTCCAATATATATCCAATTGTTTCAATTGATTAGATATTTTCATAAAAATAAGACAGAGCTCTGAAATATGAAAACATACAAAATATATTTCTAGCTGTCGCTGATTGCCTCTATATAACGTGAATATACAACTTGGAGCGAATATTAATACAGAGTAGATATCTCATGGAGATAACGTAGATAATGCTTTAGGGATACCAAAGTTAATCACTTTGCAATATATCCGCAGAAACAGTAGCTCGCTTGGATTATAGGTACTTGTCTAGTAGTCTCTGCTAATCCATGTCTATTAAAGTTCCTTAAATAATATACTACTAGTACTGTATTATACCCTTCCATGATGGGCAAAAAGATCCAGTAACACACACGAGCACTGATCTTCTCCTCACTGGTAACAAAGCTTACAGTATAAAATAATAATTAAAATTAAAATTAAGAAATTGAAAAAGACCCCGAAAAGCATAACTATGCAAACGAACTGAAAGCATTTAGACATATGATTTATGAACCGTTCATGATGCGACTATCCTTATCATGACCCACTTCCTCAGGACACAGCTTTCAAAATTCTGCGCTGTTATACGTCGTCTATATATGATGCTGTTCTATGACTACGTTCATCTATTTCACTGTATGGGCCATCAACAAACAAGGACTACACTGGTGGCTATCTGAAAGTTACTAATACCCCACTAACTCTATATGTAGCTTAGGTATTTTTGCTAAGTATATAGCTGTAAGGACCTAGGTTTAAAAAACTAATTAACAAAAGATTATGTTACTTCAAAGGCTTCCATTCCTAACATACCAAGATGCTTGCTCTAAGTGAAGAAACTGAATTACACTCATCGATCCCCCAACACAAGAACAATTATATATGTGGTGGCCATCTTACGGTCTCTACAACATTACCATCTTGATGGCAGTGGCCTAAAGGACCGCATAGTTTCTACTAATATAATTGGTATAAAATACAATAACATGGCCAAAGGTATCTACTCTAAATCCACCATCAAAAGCAGGTAGCAAAAAAGAATTTCTATGGATGTCATAATATGGCTAAGGTACATCTACACCTATATTACCCTACATGGGAAGAAAGCCAACCACAATTATTTATAGAAAAATTCATATGAAGAGGAAAGATTTTAATTAAATCATTCTAAATGGCTACACACACTAACAACTCAAGCAAGTGGACAGTGAGCAAGACAAGATGAGTACAAGAGGAAAAATGGAATTGAGAAAGTGCCCATATTGGCAGAATGTTATATTAGTCTTTCCCACTCAATCAATCAATCATTTGTAAAGCGTATTACATACCAGCGAGGGTCTCAAGGCGCTGGGGGTGTGGGCGCTACTGATCGAACAGCCAGGTCTTGAGTATCCTCCTGAAGGTCAGCAGGTCTTGGGTCTGTCGTAGGTTCAGTGGGAGGGTGTTCCATGTCTTGGCGGCAAGGTGGGAGAAAGATCTCCCACCGGTGGTTGTTCTTTGTATGCGCGGGACGGTGCCGAGTAAGAGGTCGGCAGAACATAGCTGGTGGTTGGGGATGTAGAAGGAGAGCCGTCTGTTGAGATAGGCTGGGCCAGTCTTGTGGAGTGCCTTTTGTGCGTGGGTGAGGAGCTTGAAGGATATCCTCTTGTTGGCCGGGAGCATGTGCAGGTTTCTCAGGAGGGGGGGTGATGTGGCCGTGGCGTGGTATGTCGAGGATCAGTCGTGCCGAGGCATTTTGAATGCGTTGTAGTTGTTTGATGAGCTTGGCCGGGGCTCCCACGTAGAGGACGTTTCCGTAGTCGAGTGTGCTGCTGATGAGGGCCTGGGTGACTGTCTTTTTTGTATCTGTTGGGATCCATCTGTAGATCTTGCGGAGCATGCGGAGGGTGTTGAAGCAGGAGGAGGAGACTGCTTTGATATGCTTGGTCATTGAGAGCGTTGAATCGAGGATGATTCCCAGGTTGTGTGCATGGTCGGTGGGTGTCGGGGTTGCCCCTAGTGCCGTCAGCCACCAGGAGTCGTCCCAGGCTGAAGGGTTGGAACCGAGGATGAGGACCTCCGTCTTGTCCAAGTTCAGCTTCAGAAGGCTGGTCTTCATCCAGTCGGCGACGGCCTTCATTCCTTCGTGAAGGTTGGCTTTGGCTGTGATGGGGTCCTTGATGAGGGAGAGGATCAGCTGAGTGTCGTCGGCGTAGGAGATTATGTTGAGGTCATGCTGTCAGGCTACGTGTGCGGGCGGGGCCATGTAAATGTTGAAAAGCGTCGGGCTGAGGGAGGATCCCTGGGGTACGTCGCAGATGATCTCGGAGGCTTTGGAACAGAATGGGGGGAGGCACACGCTCTGTGTTCTGCTGGAGAGGAATGAGGTGGTCCAATCCAGAGCCTTGTTTCGGATCCCTGCGGCGTGGAGGTGTGCGCATAGTGTGCGGTGGCAGATGGTGTCAAAGGCTGCAGATAGGTCTAGGAGGATGAGTGCTACGGTCTCACCATTGTCCAGCAGGGTCCTGATGTCGTCGGTGGCGGCGATGAGGGCAGTCTCAGTGCTGTGGTTGCTGCGGAAACCTGACAGGGAAGGGTCCAGGATTCTGTTTTCTTCGAGGTATTGGGTTAGCTTTTTGTTGACGTTTTTTTTTTATGACCTTGGCCGGGAAGGGGAGTAGAGATGGGCTGGAAGTTCTTGAGGTCTCTTGGGTCTGCCTTAGGTTTTATGAATAGGGCGTTGATCTCGGCATGTTTCCAGATCTCTGGGAAGGTTGCGGTCTCGAGGGAGAGATTGATGACGTTGTGCAGGTGGGGTGCGATGGTGCTGCTTGCTCTGTTGAAGAAGTGGTGCGGGAATGGGTCCGACGGAGAGTTGGAGTGGATTGAGCGCATGGTCTTGATGGTGTCATCGATGCTCACGCTGGCCCGGGCTAGCAGGGGGTCGTCGTCGATGGTGTACGGAGGGTCTGTTGTGTTGCTGTCTGTTGGGGCTGTCTGGGTGTTGAAGCTGTAGTGGATGTCTGCTATCTTGCGGTGGAAGAAGGTGGCGAGGGAGTCGCACAGGGCTTGCGACAGCGGGATGTCGTTGGTGTTGGAGCTGGGGTTGGAGAGTTCCTTCACAATGTTGAAGAGCTCCTCGCTATTGTGTGCGTTGTTGTTGAGGCGGTCTTTAAAGGAGGTCCTCTTGGCCGCCTTGATGAGGTGGTGGTGGTCGCGGATGGCGTCCTTGTGTGCTGCGTGGCTATCCGGAGTTTGTTCACTGTGCCATTTCTTATCTAGTTTCCGGCAGGCTTGCTTGGAGGCTAGAAGTTCTGGTGTGAACCAGCTGGCCCTCTTGCTGGTGTCTCTGTAGGGGTGCTTCTTCAGCAGGGCGAGGGTGTTGGCACAGTCCTCTATCCAGCGTCTGAGGCTGTGGGCAGCATCGTCGGTGTTGGAGGGTTTGGTGGGTGGGCTGAGAGCGAGGTTTGAGTGTAGTTGGTCTTCAGTAATTTTGCTCCAGCAGCGGCGGGGGATCTGTTGGGTGCGGTGGTGTGTGGTGGGTTTCTGGAAGGCGTAGCGGATGCAACGGTGGTCGGTCCAGAGGAGTTCGGTGGTGTGGCTGATGGAGACGTACGGGCTTGAGGAGAACACTGGGTTCAGCATGTGGCCGGTGGAGTGGGTGGGCATTGTGACGAGTAGTTTCAGTCCGAGGGTGTTGGCGCAGTCCTCGATCCAGTGTCTGAGGCTGTGGGCAGCATCGTCGGTGTTGGAGGGTTCGGTGGGTGGGCTGAGAGCGAGGTTTGAGTGTAGTTGGTCTTCAGTAATTTTGCTCCAGCAGCGGCGGGGGATCTGTTGGGTGCGGTGGTGTGTGGTGGGTTTCTGGAAGGCGTAGTGGATGCAGCGGTGGTCGGTCCGTAGAAGTTCGGTGGTGTGGCTGATGGAGACGTACGGGCTTGAGGAGAAGACTGGGTCGAGCGGTCGAGCGTGTGGCCGGCGGAGTGGGTGGGCGTTGTGACGAGTTGCTTCAGTCCGAGGTTGGCGAGGTTGTCGATCAGGGTTGTTATCGTTGTTGTCAATGTTGTTCTCAAGGTGAAAGTTCAGGTCTCCGAGGAGGATGTAGTCGGTGGAGGTCAGGGTGTGCATGCTGATCAAGTCGGCGATGGAGTCGATGAACTGGGTGCGGGGTCCGGAGGGTCGGTAGACAAGGGTGCCTCTGAGGATGGAATTAGGGTCTGTGTGTATCCGGAAATACATGTGTTCGACGGTGCTGAGCGCGTCGTCGGTGCTAGTCGAGACCCTGATGCTGTTCTTGTGGACAATGGCGAATCCTCCTCTGACTCCATTGGTGCATCTCTGCTGGTGATCTTGTAGCCGTCTGGGATGGCTATGGTGATGTCGGGTGCGGAGGAGTCGTTAAACCAGGTCTCTGTCAGGAAGGCGATGTTCGGGAATGTTGTGTCGAGCAGATCCCAGAGCTCAACGGCATGTTTGCGTGCGGAGCGGGTGTTCAGTAGTATGCATCAAAGGTGGTTGGGGTCTTCCTTGGTGGGAGGTTCGTCGGCTCTGAGGCTGGTGTAGCTGCAGTTCTTATTGTTTAAGGAAACAAAGAGAGCCACCTCTAAGAGGTAAGGGGGAGAGTGTATGTCTACAGGTCAAGGCATACACTGTGTATGTTAAAATACCCCTCACACACCAAAAGGGCCCTTGGTGTCATGCTTCATCATCGGGGTCTTCCCGCCCCACTGCGGGACGGGGCGTGCTACGACTAGCGACTACGCTGGAGCACTTAATTGTTGTAGTGCTATGTCAGGTGCATTAGTAGTGAGGGTCAGGGATGAGTGAAAAGTGTGAAATTAAAAAAGTACCTGGCCTTGGCGACTAGACAAACTTTATTCGGTCTTAGCTGGTACTGCTAAAAGGGATGGTTCGGAAACCTCAGGCTAATAATGTGCGGATTCTCCTGGAAAAGTCAATATGTTTCGAAGCTCAGGGCTTCTTCATCAGGACTGAATACGATCCCTCTGTCACTCACTATGTTGCTATCAATATGGGAAAATACAAAAGTGTTTTAAAAATACAATACCTAATTGGTACTGTTTTGATTTTCAAGCTTTGTCAGTATTTCTGAAAATAAGCTAGAAACGAAAGGAGTCAGTGCTCCATGAGCCTTGTTGTCGGGTCAGGAGGAAATCTGACAATGTCATCTGTTTAGCATAAAAAAGAAGAGACAGAGAAACGCCTTGTTTCAATAGGTTCCATACAGTCGTGAAGTCCTCGCTGCCTCTCTCGCCAACCCGCGGCTCCGTCGTGGCAGGTGAAGGGGTCCTGTGTACGTTTCGGGGTGGCTTGAAGCAGGTGTGGCTCCATCTAAAGTTGAGAGCGTGCAGAGTGCTGGCGTCGTACTGGCGGCAGTCATCGTGGTGGGTGCGGGGGCCAGGGGTTCTGGCGCTGGGCGAGGTCCAGGTGCAGACGGGCGCAGACAGGCTCGCCTTAAGCGCGCCTTCTCGTGCCAGCGGCGCGGCGCGCAGTGGCTGGCATATGTGGGGAGGTGGGATGAGCAGCGCGGAGGTGGGGGATGCAGGCAGGGAACGGGCAGTGGGCAGTCAGGTGGCGGGGTCGCAGGGGACGCAGCGGCGAGGGCGGTGAGGGACAATGAAGGTAACAGGAGGTAAAAGGAACACAAAAATCGAGGGGAAAACGAGTGGCACAGAAGGCAAAAGGGCACAAAAAAGCGAGTGGAACAGAAGACAAAAGGGGAACAGAAACGAGGGAAAATCGAGTGGCACAGAGGGCACAAGGGCACTCCTCTCTATTGTTCAAACTGCTCTTATAGGTATTACATTTTGACATGTAAGATTGTTCTCTTCGTTTCCTTTTCGTTTCTGAATCACCACCTCTAGCATTAATCTGTATTGCTTCCACTATACACAATTTTAGGTCATCTATTGTGTATTTCATCTGTATCCAATATTCCACTAAAAGGGCATTTTTACGTCTATTTCGTATAGCTGACTTGTGGTTATTATGTCTAACATGTATTTCCCTGGATGTTTCACCCACATATCCTTTATAACAAGGACACATTAACCATCTTTTTCAGATGGTGTGTAATGCCATTGCATTCAATGTTAAGGGGTTGCTTATATGCAGCTGAGGCCTGGTGTTTAATTGGCTCCAACGGCCGTCAAGATGGCAAGCTCTGACGGGGAGAGCAGAGGCGTCCTGACGTTACCCAGAGGGCCATATGTCCAACAGCAGGCCATCGGAACCGCTTCCTCCAACGGCAAACAGTGCTTGGCCTGATACTGCTACCCGCGAGGCCGGAGGTGCAGATGGAGGCTTTCCTGATGTTCTCCTGGAGCAGGCGTTGTGGTGTCCCAGTGCTGGGTCTTCCTGGCTCATCGCGCGGTAGCTGGTCCCTGTTGAGGGAGCAAGGTTTCATCCACTGAGCCCCTAACGAGGAACAAAACATGAAGTGAGACTGGCTCAGTGACTTCCTCAAGCGAGGGCAGGCCATGGGAGCATGTCAGAGCTCCAGGAGGGCTGCGGCTGCTGGAGACGTTTGGACTTCTTGTTTCCTGCTGTGTGGTGCTGCCTCTGAGAACTGTGTGCAGTGGGGGACTGTGGGAGCAACCTCCTCCTGAGAGGCACTGCACCTTTTGGCCTTGATTGGTATGGCTCGGTGCCCTGTGTCTTGTAGGTCCTATAGGGACCCCTCTAGTACTGTTAAGGCCCAGAGGCCCTATAATTCACCTGCGTAATAGGGGGTTGGACCTAGGATGTCTAGGACTGCTTGAGGAGGACTGCTTGGAGGCCCCACGGCTAACTGATCAGTGGCACCAGCCCAGGGCCTGCACTGGTGAGTGAAAAGTGAAGATGCTGGCCTGATCTCCTGGGTGTGAGCTGTTCCCCACGAGGTCCACACTACCCCTTCCCCTGTGGGCCTGAAGTTCATCTGCTGAGCCTCAGTGCAGCTGGGAGAGGCCCAATGGATCCCAGGACATTGGAGTGGGTCATCTAGCACTTGAGGACAACCACCTACACCTACGCCGGTGGCCATCGGCTCCCCCCTTCTCCACTGACTGCTGGGGCTGAGTTCCTCACTGGAAGGGGCCGGGTCTTCAGTCTACTACTCCTGAGGCGCATCTGGTGAGGACTTGCCCTTGAGAGGTGCCCCCACCCCCTAGCAACAGGAAAATCAGATCCTAAAGGATGAACTGGTCCGATGTCACCCTCGCCACTCCCCATGGTTATCTGAGGAGGGGACTGAGGCGGTTCCCAAGGGTACACGTTCCATTTTTCTACCTTCACACTTTGATGATTTTCTAACTCAAACAAGTGATTCCACTAGAGGAAACTCTAATCCTGGTCAAGTCACAGTTACCACTCCCGCCCCAGTGGCTTTTGCCCCAAATGAAATATTTCTTGGGGATAGTCACAAATTTGGTGCACTCTTGAGCCAGTGCCAGTTGTAGTTTTACTGTAAATAGAGAACCTTTCCCTCTGATACAACTAGGATTACCTTTATCATATCCCATCTTGTATGGACAACTTCTAATTGAGCTATTCTACTCATTGAAAGTGATAACCCAGTTTTACATGATTTTGGAAGGTTTAACGAGATGATGCACCATCCCTTTGCTAAGCACACCTTTGTGCAGACCAGCGGTAATGAGTTGTTAAACCTACGTCGGGCATTAAGGATCTTCTTACCCACATTATTGCCTTCAGTAGACTGATGAGTGATGTAATCAGTGATGTCATTTGAGATGTCATCAGTGATGTCATGAGTGATATCACTGACCATGTCATGAGTGATGTAATGTGTGACGTCTTCAGCAGTCCATTGCGGGCGCGCAAGTTATAGTTAGCTGAACTAATTATAACGGGGGAATTTCAATGGTTTTGTATGAGTGAAATGTCCAGCTAACTATAACATGTGTGAAACCTACATTTTTTTCAGTGAATTTCTAAGGTTTTTTAAACGCTAATTCCTAACTATAACATGGCTGAAACCTATGGTTTTTCCAGTGAATTTCTAAGGTTTTTTTAAATGCTAATTCCTAACTATAACGTGGCTGAAACCTATGGTTTTTTCAGTGAATTTCAAAGGTTTTGAAAATGATAATTTGTAATTGTATTAATTGTATATATTTTTTATACTGATTTACTACATTGTTTAAAAGTATTTATTTTTTGATATTTTATTTTTTAAATTACATGACATATTTTTAATATAAATTGAAAAAAATGTTTTTAAAAATATTGAAATTTTAATATTTGTTTTTTTATTTTATAGATTTTTTAATTTATATATATTTTATATAGCAGGCAATGATATCATATGGAAGGAAATTCAAGTTACTGGTAAGTACGGTTAAAATTACTTTTCAGGATCAGTACTAGGCTGAAAGATGCTGCACTGAGGTTTCTCCTGATAACAGATGAGTAAATTGGAACTCATAGTTCAGCTGATTTTAGAGGAATTTTTTAAAGTTCCAAAACTCCACACTTAGAAGAATTGCCAAGTGAAACCAGTCAATGTTAGCCTATGGAAGGAAATTCAAGTTACTGTAACTATGGTTAGAATTACTTTTCAAGATCAGTTGTGGGCTAAAAGATGCAGCACTGAGGTCTCTCCTGATAACAGGTGAGTAAATCGGAATTCGTAGTTCAACTGATTTTAGAGGAATTTTTTTAAGTTCCGAAACTCCACACTTAGAAGAATTTCTAAGTGAAACCAGTCAATGTTAGCCTATGGAAGGAAATTCAAGTTACTGATTTTAGAGGAATATTTTGCTCAATAGTGAAGGAAGGGGGCGGGGCCTGAGGTGACATGGGTGCAAACACGCCCAGTGGGGTAAGAGTTGTTCAGAGGCCACGCCCCCTTTTTACAACACTCTGCAACACAGCTCCCTGGTGCTTACTGGAGGTACCTGTGGGGCTAGTTGGCCCTTAGGGGACCTCTGGATTGAAGAGGAATTAATTGCCCAACTTAAAACGCGCCACAGGGCATGTTTGCACACATATCACCTCAAGACCCGGCCCCTACCTTCACCACTGTGCAAACGCGCCCCGTAGTTCTAAGTTGGGGGATTAAGTCCCCTTGCATACTGGGGGTCCCTGGGGGCCAACTAGCCCAGCAGGAACCTCCAGTATGTGCCAGGGGGCTGCGTTGCAGAGAGGTGTAAAAAGGGGCATGGCCTCATTACACCTCTCTGCAATGCAGCCCCCTGGCGCGTTTCCAGAGGGGGAACTAAATCCCCTTGAATACTGGGGGTCCCTGGGGGCCAACTAGCCCACCAGGAACCTCCAGTATGCGCCAGGGGGCTGCGTAGCAGAGAGGTGTAAAAAGGGGCGTGGCCTCATTACACCTCTCTGCAACGCAGCCCCCTGGTGCATTTCCAGAGTGGGAACTAAATCCCTTGAATACTGGGGGTCCCTGGGGGCCAACTAGCCCACCAGGAACCTCCAGTATGCGCCAGGGGGTTGAGTTGCAGAGAGGTGTAAAAAGGTGTGTGGCCTGATTACACCTCTCTGCAATACAGCCCCCTGGTGCATACTGGAGGTTCCTGGTGGGCTAGTTGGCCCCCATGGACACTCAGTATTCAAGGGGACTTAGTCCCACCTCTGCAAATGCGCCAGGGGCGCGTTTACAGAGTGGTGTAATGAGGGGGCGTGGCCTCCTCCCGATCCCATTTTTTTTTATTTCTTTTTTTAAGCCCCCTTCTTTTTCTTTTTTTTTGGCCCTGGGATAACCACTTCCCAGGGCCTGACCCCAAAATGTTAATTTAATAAACATTTTGCGGGAAGAGTGCTGCGTGGGCCCCCCTCCCGCGGCCAATTTCGTGCCCCGGGAACCCCATCCCCCAGGGCATGGCCAACTTTTTAAACATTTTTTTATGGGGGGGCTCTGTAGCCCCCCTCCACTGTCTACTTAAGGCCCCAGGGACCCCATCCCCCCGGGCCTTTCATTCTTTTTTTTTTTTTACAATGATAGAGGGGGGCCACCTGGCCCCCTTCATGGACCCCTTATGGCCCTGGGGCCTGCCCTCTCATTGGGGACCGTGGGGGGGTCCTCAATCCCCCCACGGTCCCGCCGGCTCCCCGCCTCCTGCAGGAGCCGGCATTGCTTTTCCATATGGGGAGTAGATAACATGCTGCTCCCCATATGGAAAAGCAATCTGCTTTGCTTTATTGAAACGAGAGCAGGTTTCCCTGCTCTCACTTCAATGAAGCAAAGCAGTTTTGAATGGCAGGATGGGAGCCGCGAGGCTCCCGCCCTGCCTTTGCAAACATCAGTGTCCTGGGGGTGGGCACCCCGGACACTGCAGGAGCCAGCCCTGGGGGGTGGCGGTCCCCAAGGCCTCTACAAGGCTCCAAGAGTGGGACCGTGCGGGCTCCTTCCGACATTTGTAAAAAGCCCCGGGGGGTGGCGGTCCTCAGAGCCCCTCACCTATTTTGAAATAGCCCCTGGGCATGGCAGTCCTCGAGGCTGGGGGGGCCTCAGAGCCCCCACCCTATTAATATAAGCCTTGGGGGGTGGCGGTCCTCGGGCTGGGGGAGCCTCAGAGCCCCCCACCCTATTAAAATTAGCCCCAAGATTTGGCCCCCGGGATTTGGCCCCCCGGGGGATAAAAAAAAAGCATTTCTTTTTTATCTGCAAGTTACGCGTACCATACGTGCATCCCACGATTTAAAAAAATATATATTTTTTTTGGGGCCTTGGGGGTCCTTGTGGGACCCCCTAAGCAGGCCTAGGGGATCAGGGTGTTTCTACCCTGCCCCCTTTTCGCGTTTTTCGCATTTCTTTTTCAGTTTTCTTGTGCCTCGGTTCTACCGAGGCACAAGATGGCTGCCTACACTTCCTGGTTTGGAGTGTTGAAAGCCAATTAGCATAAAGCTTGTGCTCGCGTGCGGTACTTCGTCTATAAATATGTGTATAGACGGATCCATGTGTTCGCCACTCATGGAACACACATTGGGAACAATGGACCGTTTCAGCAGCTTGAGTAAGCAATGGACTCATTCCTTGTTACAAAGCGTCCAAACTGGATATTTTATTGGCGGAGGAAAATATTTGGCTGAATAATTGCAACAACTTTTTGAAGTTCGCCATAGAGTACGACCATCAATCACTGGCCTTCCTTGACTTGTTAATAACTGTATGCCCAGGAGGATTGAGATCTGAGCTATATAAGAAACCCATGGCTCGGAACTCTCTCTTAGAATATGGTAGTTGCCATCCTAAATCCCTCCGGGACAATCTCCCATTTGGACAATTTTTACGTGTTCAACGCAACTGCTCAACTAAGGAGACCTTTAATAAGCATGCCCAGGATCTTGAAGAAAAGTTGCTTGAAAGGAAATACCCGAAAAAACTGGTTCGTACCTCAAAAAAGAGGGCTGCCAATAACAACCGGGAGGCTTTATTGGAACCGCCCCCCCCCCAAAGCACAGAATGACAGGATAACATGCGTGAATACATTCAGCACAAGATCTAATGCCATTCAACAGATCATCCGTAAGCATTGGAAGATCCTGAATACAGGCCTGACAAGTTGGAACAACCTTTGTTTGCCTTTAAGAGAGGCACCAGCATGTAAATGTAAATGTATTTGAGCTTATATAGCGCACAGCTACCCACAAAGGGTTTCCCGGCGCTTGCTTAGGGAACCCGTCCTGGTATTCCCCTGTGAGATAACCCCGGCAGGGTATCCACAAGGTGAAAGCCAGGCATCCCGCCGCGAGGGGCCGTTGTGGAGATTAAGCAAGCTATTGCCCAGAATTGCAGAGTGTGAACCCGTGAGTTGAGAAGGCACCGGAGCGAGAATTATCGAGCCCGTGGAATTTTTTGAGCTCAAGACCCGCCGAGGCGGGGAATTGAACCCTGGTCCAGGGCCGATCTCAGCTTCCGGGTCTGCCGCCTCTAACCCCTGAGCCACACTTCTCCACAGCATTAGCGATCAGCTGGTCCACACAAGGCCCAGGACGGATAACATTCGCCAAATTGGGACACTCTGGGACATGCCCGCAGTGACAGGACATCACCCGTGTGGTAACTGTGCCGCATGTCCGCAAACAAGAAAATCTACCAGCATTGATATTGGAACAAGCAGAGCTTGGGAACCAAGGCGTTTTACGAACTGCAATAGCAATAACCTAATATACTTAATTACCTGCCCCTGTTCCCTAAGATACGTAGGAATGACAACGAGAAAAATAAGAACGAGGATCTCCGAGCATAAGAGTACCATTCGCTGTAAAAAACAGGCAACTCTGCTTACAACCATTTCCTGGAAGTCAACCACAAACCTACAGACTTCCAATGGACAGTATTGGAGCAACCTTACATTCCTACTCACATTGCAGATGTTTCCAAACACCTCTTTAGGATCGAACAGAAATGGGTGTATAAACTTAAAACGGATAAGGCTGGCCTGAACGAGGACATCCCTTGGATGTCCCTCTAACTACACCGCAGGTTTTCTTGAATTATATACAGCGCTTGTCTCTGCCATGCACCTACATTTAGCGATCTCTGATGAAAGTACACTGTTCAAGGTACCTAGAATGTGATTACTCATACTTATTCTTACTCCACTTGGTGACCCTGTTCCAACTTAGTTTCATTTACATACATTCGGTTGTTTAAGAAACATCACTTGCTCTCAGATGGTAACTTAACTGGACATTCTTACTCCACTTGATGAGGCGGGTATCTCTGATTGGATGTATAACATCAACATAATGGACATGTTCCACACCTAATTTACTGGTACATGTCCAGTCGGTATCGGGGAACTGTTGTGCAACACTAAGCATTTCAACATGTAACGATATCGACAAGGTCCACCATATTAATGGAGTCTTTCCAAGATGAGTGCATTTAAATCCTTAATTTTGTGAAAATCCCTTAGGATTTCCCTTAAAAATCATTAGGGATATTTCGTTTTCGGTGCATTTTAACACCATAAATCACACATATAAATCATCAAGGATATTTCGATTTCGGTGTATTTAAATCCTAAATTGTGTGTAAATCCCTTAGGATTTCCCTTAGAAATCATCGGCGATATTCCGTTTTCCGAACTCCTTAACTAACAAATACAAAAATACGAAAAAAATACAAAAATACAAACTACAAATCCCGGCATACATACTATGTCATTTTTCAGCGCTGGCCATTAGCAGTGACTGACAAGAACTACAGATACCGGCATGCTTAGTCGCATGCTTATGATGTAGTTGTCGTATTTTCGAGCAAACAAATAATGGCGCCTTACCCGGGTTCGATACCTCCCCAAGTAGCACAGACGGCTGCCGAGTGTACCGACGGGCAGGTAAGCCCCCAAGTTTTCACTTGTCTGCAATGATTTTAGTGGGTTGCGCGGTAGGCTCCCGACAATCACGAACGCTAAGCACGTTTTGTGAGCAAGCTGATACCCTAGTACCTCGCTACCAGGGCTAAATGTAACCAGGTACAGCTTCGGAAACGGGCATCTATTAGCTGTGAGATCGCTTTCCTAGTACTATTCACTATGTGTTGTGAGCGAGATAGTTGCACCATTATACCGGCTTATATCTATAATAGTAAGTCGCGTTTCAGGTGTTTGCTGAATCACGACTGTCTAGGAGCAAGCCTAGCCAATTCTAGCAGATACATACAAATTGGGACTCCGGTATTGTGATCTCTGGGCTAAATATAATAAGGGATTAGTTCCGAATACGGTTATATGTCTGTTGTGGGATCATAAGCTCTGGGCTAAATATAATAAGGGATTAGTTCCGAATACGGTCATATGTCTGCTATGGGATCATGCTCCCAGTACTATTTATTGAGAATGCGAATAATACAGTTGTGTCATGAAGCTAACTTAGTCCATCTCAGTGTTTACCTATTAAACCACTACACTCGCATAAGAATGGGTGTACGTCTATGGGCATATAATACTACAAGTGTTGTTGTATATGTGGTCTATCTTGATGACACTGGGAGGTAGGCTACATATTAACAACACAAGATCAATATTCAAGAAAACAAACCCTAGAGAACTACAGATTGGTTTGTTTTTTCTCAGCAAAAAACTAGGACGGATATATCTGAAGTATACTTTGTGTGGCGCCCGCATGTCAGGCTCTCGCAGTGGTTTTTTGGCTTTACAAGTCTCACTTCCTCTATATTTTAGAGCGGTGCACTATCTTCCTGAGCTGTAGCCAGGCGAGGAGTGGCACGTTCCTCTTACCCTAAAGGTGAGCGAGAGGATTATAAATGATTGGTAATTAGTCTAACCGGAATGCCATATCATGAGACGAAAATGTAAAATGACGTACACTAACCATGTAAATGTCGTTTTTATCGTTGTATGTGTCTTTTTATTTGTGTTGTCTGTGTCTTGATGACGTCTTTCCTGGACTTCCCCCACATATTTAGGAGGATCACCGGGTTTGATCAGGTGATATCTGTATCAAATACTTTTTATCGCACGTTGAGCAGTAGCATATACTATAGGTCCTGATGAAGCGGGTGATACTTATTGATCTATAAACCGCAGAAACATGTCGACCACAACAATATAAGCCAGTGATTATTAGGGTTACTCACTGGTTGTTTTGCACTGAATCTTTTAACCTTGGAAATGAACGGCACCAGAATAAAGTCCCTTAGCGTTCATTATCCAATTTTAACATAGAGCACTTTTTTTACTTCCTTTTTGATATTCACAAACTCTTTTCTTGCACTGCTCCTCAGTTATCAGGTAACATCCCATTTACCGCGCACCACCTTCTCCTTGTTGAAGTGGCAACAACTTTGCTTCCACGCTTTGGGAAAGGTTTCAAATGATGATAGGGCGGCAAAGGACGATAAACTGATGGATATCTTCCCATCTAGTGCGATACTTTGTTGTGTGCTGTTCTAACAAATTGCTCAACACACATTCATTCACCCAGACACACTTCATAAAAGACATACTCCCTTTTGACCCATAGTTATTTTGTTGTTCAGTTGAGGAAAATATATGACAGCTGCCACTATGGCTTCAAAATGACTACGGTAACCATAATGCTGTCTGGTCAAGACACGCCCACTGGGCGGGAGTAAGAACTTTAAAAACACCTGAACTTTATACAGAGCTGTTCATTTCCCCACAGCCTTGCCGGTGAACAAGGGAATCTCTCCTGAAACGTGTACGGCGACTATGGCTGAAGTACTCGCTCTGTGAAATGGATTCAAGTGCGCTGCTGCTGACTGAAATAAAGATGGTGTAAGAGCAACATTGCAAGTGATTCTCCAATTGTGTGAGCACAAGGCATTTGGAATATGTGTGGCCTGCTCCCGCCACGGAGTAACCCCACCGCATGAAGAGCGAGTCCATGTGTTCGCCACTCATGGAACACCCATTGGAAACAATGTACTGTTTCAGCAGCATGAGTAAGCAGCGGACTCATTCCATGTTACACAGAGTCCAAACTGGATATTTTATTGTCGGAGGAAAAGATATGACAGCTGCCGGTAGGGCTTCAAAATAACTACGGTGACCATAATGCTGTCTGGTCAAGACACGCCCACTGGGCGGGAGTAAGAACTTTAAAAACACCTGAACTTTATAGAGAGCTGTTCATTTCCCCACAGCCTTGCCGGTGAACAAGGGAATCTCTCCTGAAACGCGTACGGCGACTATGGCTGAAGTACTCGCTCTGTGAAATGGATTCAAGTGCGCTGCTGCTGACTGAAATAAAGATGGTGTAAGACCAACGTTGCGAGTGGTTCTCCAATTGTGTGAGCACAAGGCATTTAGAATATATATATATATATGTCCAACACAGAGATGCACCAAACGCTTGGAGGCCCTCACATAACGCGTTTATTTATTCAGTTTCCTCAGCAGCACTTCGACATATTGTTTGGCTCGAGCAATTGTTTGCCATTCAAGTTTCGACGCATTTCGGGCGTCACCGCGCCCTTCATCCAGGAAAATGGCCAATGGGGAGAGGCAGTGAGGTCTTTCATTTTATAGGCTTGACGTCTCCCTCCTTGCTCCCTCCTGCACAGCTACTCTGGAGCTCCAGTGACTCCTTGAGTCAAAGCCTCTAGATCTTCTTTGAATTCCAGTCAAGTGGAAGAACTAGGCTAACTACTTGATATCAAGTTAGTGCACATTAAACCTTAGACAGTAGTAAATAGGAGTTAGTATCCCCATCTTCAAAGACTATAGAGTTTTTCCCCATGACTTCACTGGGATTTACTCCAGCGCTTCTTGTGTGTTTTTTTTCTAGATCCTCTCTACAACATTGGCGATGGAACTGTATCACGCAAGGGTTAAAGGTTTGAGCTCTGTGTTCCTCTGATTAACAGTATTGCCTAGAGAAAGCAGTTCAGAGTCTTTGCTATAGGTAGGAACCTTGTACCACAATACCACAATCTTTATTTCAAGTTTATTTCTAGGAGTGCCACACTCCAATCTGTGATTCTGGTTATTCTGCCCTCATGCTGAGCTGCTGATGAAACCTGTAAGTTTGTGTCACTAAAGTTAATACATGTTCATTCTATTTAGAGACTTGTTAGAGTACTGATGGGAACTGCCCCCTCTTGTTATTTCCAGTGCATTTGATATCACAAAAACAGAGTAGAAGGTCTCAGAAGTGTCACACAGCTGCAGAGCAGATCCAATACAGCAAGTCTCCCTTTTTAGGTCTCGTAAAAGGCAGTGCATGCGCTGTATCTCCGAGGCATCATGTAATCTGTATATTGGGAGAAACTCCACCTATTGCTGCTTAATTTCTCCTGCCTCTTTCCATTTGTTAAAGGTTGGCATAGCTTTTCTTATCTGGATTATTATTGGCTGTAGTGGCGATGCATCACTTCCGTTTATTCCGGAAGCAGCACTGCCCAACTACAGTTTCCATCCGCTTTTTTTTTAAATTGTGGCTCGCAGCAATGGCGGGCGTTTATTTCCTGTGTGCAATGCTCGTTTATACTTTTATTGTGTTTATTATGCTCAATGCGCGCTTTAACTTGAAAACTGAGCGCGCTGCTTCGCAGACACCACGCTCGGATTATTTATATATTTCTTAACTTCAGCACTGAGCACAGAGCCCGCTTTAAGGACACCGCGCTCAGAGTTAAAGTTACGAAATATATAAATAATCCGAGCACGGTGTCCGTGAACTGGCGCACTCTAAAGTCTAAGGTCTAAAGCAATCCAAGTCCATTACGTTCTACTAGCTGACATCTCCCGTATCAGCCCTGCGCCTGTCGCGGCTTCCCTCCAGTGAATAGCACAAGAGAGCTAAGCAGAGTGCGCTTATGCGTGCCAGACCGCGCCCGGAGCCGTCTTTGGAAAATGTGACCAGTAAAAACCAGAGCCTTGTGTTGAAGTGCGTCTAAACTTCCATCTCAGCGTACTTCAAGGGGTGTGTCTGTCACTGGCGCTCAAGCCACAGCCGCTCTGACGAAACTGTGGGGAAGGCAGAGTGTAACCCCCGCATCACGAGCATCCACTCATTCATCCGGACTGTCAACAGGGGAAGGGTGCTGCCATCAAACAACATCCTAATTAACTGCCACTTTGCTGCTTGTTTGAATATAAATATAAAACCTCTGTGTTGTAATAAAAAGATAAATCATTCCCAGTATGAGCCTAAAAATCAATGCGTTCTTTTATGATTATAATAAATTAGACAGGGTGATGGTGTTTGCAGAATCCACAGCTGCGGCCCAGAGATTTATCAGCAGAGGAAGTTACCGTTATCTGTGGACGGGCAGCGCCTTTTAAGTCAATGTGTAGCGGTGCTCACAATTTGTGTGAACTGCAGCTGGTGCAGAATACAGGTCCCACGCCGGTGGCAGGATGGCAGGATTACAGAGAACAGATTGCGTTTCACCTGCTGTGGCCTCCTTGCACTACGTGCCCGTTAAGCGCCTGAGTTTGTACCAAATTGGAGTTGTACTCTAATTACAACAGTGCGAGAGGCGAGGCAGACAGTCAATGTGTAAATGTAAATGTGTTTGAGCTTATATAGCGCACAGCTACCCACAAAGGGTTTCCCGGCGCTTGCTTAGGGAACCCGTCCTGGTATTCCCCTGTGAGATAACCCCGGCAGGGTATCCACAAGGTGAAAGCCAGGCATCCCGCCGCGAGGGGCCATTGTGGAGATTAAGCAAGCTATTGCCCAGAGTCGCAGAGTGTGAACCCGTGAGTCGAGAAGGCATCGGAGCGAGAATTATCAAGTCCGTGGAATTTTTGAGCCCAAGACCCACCGGGGCGGGGAATTGAACCCTGGTCCAGGGCCGATCTCAGCTTCCGGGTCTGCCGCCTCTAACCCCTGAGCCACACTTCTCGTGTGGGAGCCAATCACTGGTTTCCTTGGCAAAGTTTCCACAGTGCAGGTTTAGGAAATCTAGAGCCACGCAACCGCCCTTCGCAAGTACTCAGCCTCTCGCCAAGTCAAACACCGCCAGGTACTTCGAAATGACAGTTCACTGGGCGTAACTGTTTATGTGCGAATCTTCGCCTGTGCTCATCCAGAGTACTCCGCATTTCACTCGTGTTTGTTTTTACATTGAAATTAAATTGGAGAATAAAATGGCATTCCTCTTCGATATCCAAGATTGACGATATCAGCATCTTGCAAACAAGATTTTACATTTCTGTTCCGTAAGTGTTAGACTGACGGCATGTTAACCTTAACTGATACTATTGTGTTAGGTTTTCCATGCAGTACGTTATCGTGCTGTGACCAGTGTCCTAGCACGAACCAATGCCCCTTACGCAGAATGTGGAGGTTCCGGAGTCTCCCATATATTAAAGATAGTCATTGGCCGTGGGCTGACTGGGGACCCCTTGGAGAGTTGGGGGCCCCCTTGAAGGGCGGGGTGGAGGCTGTATTACGCCGCAGGCTGGGACAGGGGCCCTCGCGCTGATCTAGTTAGGCGTTTCCTTTCATTGAACACCAAAGAAGGTAAACTCTCTCCCTCTGGAGCAGAGAAGGCACGGAGCCCATGCGTCTGAGGAAGACTGGGCCTTACATGTATCGTAGTAGTGCGCGCACCACTCGCGTTCTTTAAAAGTGTTATTTCATTTTTGCACGCGCGCACACACACAACTCCCGGTCGCGGCCAATGCTTGTTCATCCTTCATCAAAATGTCTTGTTGTGCACTTCTGACTTGCCACCCGCACGTTTCATCTCGTGTCCTGAGTGCAGACTAAGCCCTGTATTACAATATGGGTATTGCAGCATTTCAGAATGTGTAGCAGTCTAGCAGAGGTGGTCCAGAGACTACCGCCTCACTTCAATGGCTCCTGCTGCAGTTTCGCACCAGCAGCCTCGCTCAGTTCTAGGTTCATAAGGTGATAGGTGAAGCAGACATGCTTGGCAGCCCTTGTGGCTGGGGGTGATGGACCTCCAGCTCGGTTGCAAATGGGCATTTCGGTGTGGCACTTAACGCCTTCAGGCTTAATCGATCGCAGTGCTGTCCTTCTGGCAGGAACATCTGGGCCAATCCTGGTTTCCTGCTTTAGTGGACATAGCTTTCACTCGCATCAGCGGAAGCACCTGCCTGCTCTCCCAGTCCTCACTGGATACCTGTTCTGATAGTCTTATGCATCTTAAATGGAGAATGCACAGAGCAAGCAAGGTGGGGGCGGCCGGGTACACTTCAACAACATGGGCAAGGTGGAAAATGAAGTTTAATTAATAGATTTGGCACTGCCGGAAAGGAGAACTGCTTTAAAGTGGAAATTGCAGAGGGATCCTATATATAATACGATCTAGCTATTAAACCTATGCAAATTAATCTCCGCAAAGGGGTTGGTCATGATGAAACTGCAGCAAACAACAGACCGTGACATCTACTTGATCACACTAGGCCTGCGATGGAGGAAGTGCCCTGCTTTCCTCATCGCCCTCACTGATGAAAGACAGCTTTGAAAACCCACAAGGATTATGTTTTCTCTATAAACTGGACCTGAAACTGAAAGAAGAGTTTCACATGATGAAGAATGCAGTGAGTGCAGCATAGGAAACTTTAATATACATGATATACCCCATTATGAATGGCCGCCATGTCTCAGTATCTTCAATAGCAGACTTTTATAGTGTTCGTTGTAGCTTCCCAGCATTCAACACCACTCCTTTGACACCACTGTGTCCCTAATCAGCTCGCTTTTAATAATCTTTTTACATTTTTTTTATTTTTTAAACACTTCCAAGTCCATTCCATTCTTTTCTGCTCCCACTCCATGCCTCCCATGTTCCTGGTGAGGGTGGTGCAGTGCTGAACAGCCACTACAATCCTTACCGGAGTACAAGAGGTCACCTCTGAGTTCCATGAACGTGTAAAAGAACTTTGCCTACGGCCTCCTTCTTCTGTATTGTCACTTAACTTCTCAGTGACTTGCGGGAACGTTATAACGCATGTCAAGAGGTACTTTTGTACTATATATTGGATGCATCTAAAGCCAGTGTTTTTTTTTTAATAAGTCTGTGCATTATCACCGAGCTATTCTTCTCCATTCACTACATGTATGCCCCATGTCCAGGCTTGGGAGAACCCCCACCCCTCCCTCTCGTTCTCCCAGCTCCACTCCTGGTACCAATAGAACTTGCTATTATACAGTGGAAATGGGTTTACTGCTGTGTGAAGATGGAGACGCTTTGGGTTCATTAAGATTATTCCACATGTATGTCCGACCACCTTTCGAGTTCTACTTTCTAAAGTTCTCTGTAGAATACGTTCCTTTCAGTTCTTTCTTAACCTGGTTTAGATGTTAAATGTTATTGTGTCAATACAGTTACAGATGTGACTTCTTTGCAGAGATGCTGTTTACGAGATTCTGATGGTGGAAGAATGTGGGGTATCATTTTGAACGCATCGCTCCTGTCCTCATTGATTTTTGTTCACTTTCCTTATTGTGATAGGCGCACCATAATCTAAATAGATTTGCCGCGATGTATGGCCCTTATTGTGCACACTAGGTTGGTTTTCATGACTTAATTCCAGACTGCTGGACAAGGCGACTTCAGCATACACTGGTCAGGAGTGATTCAGGGGTTCATTTACAATGTGAAATTATCTGCTGCCTTTCATATTCTGAGTGTACCATGTGTGTTCAATTTAAACAAGGCTACTTTTACTGTGTGCCCTTTCCTTCCATGCTACGTTCTTTATTCTGTCTATTGTAAATTGTTGATCCCTTAATCAGGGTCAATTTGTGTTACCTTTTTAAAAAATGGCATTTCTTTCTAAAACGTTAAGTGTTTTCTTATTGTTTTTAATGCACCACTCATCTCATGGAGACGGTCGACCAGAAGGTTCTTCTCGATCTGGGCGCTCTGGAATCCGAGGCAGAAATCCAGTTGCTTCTTGTGCAGATGAGTAACTTCATATTGGAAATGACAGACTTCTCAATGACGGGTAGCAAGATGGCGGATCGTTGCCACCAGCGAAGGGAGCGGTGTTGAGAGGCTCGGACGCTTTAATATGGAGGAAAGAGCAATCCCAGGATTGAAGAGAGTTGCTAAGCTGTACTATGTACTGATTTACAGATTCTGAACTACGAAGGAACGACGAGTAAAATCCGACCAGCCATCGTTTGGATAATCTGGACAAAACCCGTCTCCCTGTTCGGAGTTATCGGGTAAAGCGACGGCGTGTCCATGTGAACTTTTTACTACCTTTTACAACTTACCGCCATTTACTGCCACGGTTATTGTCACGGTTACTCTATATTCTCCCATATCTTACCAGTGGATAGCCCATGTTGTTTGGGTCGTTGAAAGCGGATGCGGCTGCTGGGTACTCGCTTGGGGTGGCAAACGCTACCTGTTTGGAGGCTCGCACTGAGACTAGGTGGGCGGTCCTAGTGTTGATCCCAGGGAGTGAGGAGCGAGAGCGAGAGCAAGCTGAAGCTGTGGGAGCCGAGCAGGTGAACGCGAAAATGGCTCCCAAACAGAATACTCTCTCCCTAACCGGGCTGGAAAAGGTGCAAAAATGGACTCCCCGGCGAGAAGCACATCAGCGACCACAAAGGTAACGACTGGAGAATCGGCTAGTGTGAGCGCTGGGCTGAAAGTAACGGGGGCTATAACAGTTACTCTACCAGTGGTGCAACCTGTTACCAAACAGTTAATTAGACCCCTGGTCTTTGTAGCGGATTCGAAAGAAAACAATTTACATGCTGGTAACAATGTAGCCAGGGGATTAGGCAGTGAAGTGCCTACTGATGGGACTTTTTCATTAATTCATTCCAATGCGCAAAAGAATGGACAAGATATAACAGTGTCATTACCAGTAGGAGACTCTGCTAGTAAAGAGAGTGAACAAAAGCTACTTACCCCTTCGGCTTCCGTCAGTGTAGAGGTAGAAAACGCTGTGGAGGATAGAACAACGGTGGTTAACTTACAACTAGATGGCAAGGGGGATGGTAATATGACAAATATAATACAAAAAGAGGCAGAAACTGATGAAGTTGTCATAGTTGCTGTAGAGGGTGTCAGCAATAATGTAGCCCTGGAGGAGAGCAACAAGGGCTTTGATTTTATAGGAGATCCGCCAGGACATTGTTCCTCAAATATAGCCAAGCAGAGAGAGGACTCTCTGGACACGCTAGAAGATACTTTAGTTGAACATTTAATGATTGATTTAAACACTATTGATAACGCAGAAAAGGGAGGGGAAATCACTGAGACGTCTGATAATGAGGCAGAAACTGGTATACAACTAGAGCTAGCTGAGGTATCAAATACTGACTACGAAGAAATCTTGGATGAAGGTGAGAACAGATAGTAAGCTAAAATCTTCTAAGGCAGCAGGGATAAAAAAAGGGAAATGAAAGCCAAGACTAAACTAAAGAAAACTGTAAGTGGCCCATTGGTAGGGATATGTCAGCGAACCATTTAGGGGTGAAGAAAACAATTAGGGATGAGAGCCCTATAAGAAAATGGATGAAGGCGAAGGGAGGGGTCAAGATTATGGCTCTGAGACTTTCAGGAGCGAGCCCCGAAGAAGACATTAACTCAAGGTCTGGTGCGAATACAACTACACAATCTGGCAATTTAAGCTCTCCCGTGCTAGGGCCAAATATAACCATCTTGGACATTCCTGTTGCCGTAGCAAGGGAACCAACTACTGAAATTACTACCATAGACGCTAGGCCTATTGAGATAACTAACATCTTGGATAGTATTCGCCCTAGGGACGCTGCCCAGGAGCAGACTAGCAAAACCATTACGGAATTGTCTTTAATACAAAAGTTTACAGGTACAGAAATGATTAATAGGGCATCTGAAATATCTGCAGGATCAAATATTACCAATAATGCCTCGGCTAAGAACGGTTTCGGGGTCTTCCGTAGCCCACTGAGGACTCAGAAATGGAAGGTAATGCACTGACAGAACAGGCTGGAGAAATGAGTGAACGATCAAACAACAAGGAAAACACGGGGGTGGTAACTTGAATATGTCCTCTATGGACTTGATTATGTGGACACTTATGGCACAGCGACAGGAGGGACAATTACATTTCTTACAACTACGGGAAGACAATACCAAACTTCGGACTTTTATGCTGAAAGTATCCAGCAAGTTAGGGGGCGTCACACAGGGAATAGAAGAGTTGAAGCAAAGAGTTGTGGGAGCGGAAGAAGGCGCTGCTAGATCTGAATCTTTAGCACAATCACACAATGGAAGAATTGCTAAGCTGGAGGCAAAGGTTGAGGATTTGGAAAACAGGGCGAGAAGACACAACCCACTTGTGGGACACCCCCGCGCCGCACGGCCACCAGCTGCTGCGTGTGCCCCTCAGCCTTGTCCCTGCCGCGCTGCCTGCCTCGCCGCCGGCTGACTCCGTTGCCGTTTGTTTTGCCTTTGTTTTTCTCGCCATTTGTGCTTGTCATCTGTATTCCCTGCCCGTGTTTGCGTTTCTTTTTCCCTTGTTTTGTTCGCCATTTGTGCTTGTCATCTGTATCCCCTGCCCGTGTTAGCGTTTTTGCCTTTGTTTTGTTCGCCATTTGTGCTTAATAAAGTATATTTGCCTGTTTCTGTCCAGCTTGTGTCCTTCCTGTTAGCCCGCCTACATCACCGCTTTCCCTCCCCGCTCCCCGCTTCCCGCCACCACCGCAAGCCCCGCCCCTTTTTTCTTTCTGTTCCCGCCCCGCTCCCGCCTCCCAGCTGCTCCGCCCACCCGCGCACTTGGCCTTTATATGGCGACCGTGCGACACAGGTAAGTGTGACCCACTTGTGGGACACCCCCGCGCCGCACGGCCACCAGCTGCTGCGTGTGCCCCTCAGCCTTGTCCCTGCCGCGCTGCCTGCCTCGCCGCCGGCTGACTCCGTTGCCGTTTGTTTTGCCTTTGTTTTTCTCGCCATTTGTGCTTGTCATCTGTATTCCCTGCCCGTGTTTGCGTTTCTTTTTCCCTTGTTTTGTTCGCCATTTGTGCTTGTCATCTGTATCCCCTGCCCGTGTTAGCGTTTTTGCCTTTGTTTTGTTCGCCATTTGTGCTTAATAAAGTATATTTGCCTGTTTATCTGTCCAGCTTGTGTCCTTCCTGTTAGCCCGCCTACATCACCGCCGTCCCTCCCCGCTCCCCGCTTCCCGCCACCACCGCAAGCCCCGCCCCTTTTTTCTTTCTGTTCCCGCCCCGCTCCCGCCTCCCAGCTGCTCCGCCCACCCGCGCACTTGGCCTTTATATGGCGACCGTGCGACACAGGTAAGTGTGACCCACTTGTGGGACACCCCCGCGCCGCACGGCCACCAGCTGCTGCGTGTGCCCCTCAGCCTTGTCCCTGCCGCGCTGCCTGCCTCGCCGCCGGCTGACTCCGTTGCCGTTTGTTTTGCCTTTGTTTTTCTCGCCATTTGTGCTTGTCATCTGTATTCCCTGCCCGTGTTTGCGTTTCTTTTTCCCTTGTTTTGTTCGCCATTTGTGCTTGTCATCTGTATCCCCTGCCCGTGTTAGCGTTTTTGCCTTTGTTTTGTTCGCCATTTGTGCTTAATAAAGTATATTTGCCTGTTTATCTGTCCAGCTTGTGTCCTTCCTGTTAGCCCGCCTACATCACCGCCTTCCCTCCCCGCTCCCCGCTTCCCGCCACCACCGCAAGCCCCGCCCCTTTTTTCTTTCTGTTCCCGCCCCGCTTCCGCCTCCCAGCTGCTCCGCCCACCCGCGCACTTCGCCTTTATATGGCGACCGTGCGAACGCGCAGCGGGCGCGCCGATTGTGCGCCGAAGGCGCGCCAAAGGTAAGCCCGTCTGCGCCCGTCCGCGACCGGATCGCGACCAGCGCCAGGACCCTTGGCCCCCGAAGCCGCCGACCGGCCCGCCTGACGTACTCCGCCGCCACCCTCATCGCTCTCAACTCTGGCCGACTCCCAGAATGCCATCAAGCCACACCACGACGCACCCACGGACCTTTCAGCTGCCACACCTGCAAATTCACCTGCATCCGGACCTGCCGCACACCAGCACCCGCCAAGCTGAACACCAGCAGCACCCACCTCAAGTGCATCCTGCTCAACACCCGCTCCGTCCACAGACACGCCATCGAACTCTGGAACCTCCTAGACGCCACAGCCCCTGACGTTGCCTTCCTCACAGAGACCTGGATGAACGCCTCATCAGCTCCAGACATCGCCATCGCTATCCCAGAGGGCTACAAGATCGCCCGCAGGGACCGCAACGCCAACCAGATGGGAGGAGGCATCGCCATCATCCACAAGAACACCATCCGTCTCACGACCAGCACCGAGAACACCCTGACCACTGCCGAACACCTGCATTTCCAGATCCACACCAACCCGAACACCACCCTCAGAGGCACCCTGATCTACAGACCCCCTGGACCACGCACGCAATTCAGCGAGGACATCGCCGACTTCGTCAGCCTGCATGCCCTCCCCTCCGCTGACTACATCCTCCTGGGGGACCTCAACTTCCACCTGGAGAACAACAACGACCGCAACACCAGCACCCTGCTGGACAACCTCGCCAACCTGGGACTCAAGCAACTGGTGTCCACCCCCACCCACCTCGCCGGACACACACTCGACGCAGTCTTCTCTTCCAGCACAGACATCGACTTCAGCCACGCCACAGAGCTTCAATGGACGGACCACAGCTGCATCCACTTCACCTTCAAGAGAACGACGACCCACCACCACCAGCAACAGGCCGCCCGCAGAAGCTGGAACAAGATCACAGCAGACCAGCTCGCCACCTCCCTGAGCCAGCACCCTCCTGCCAGCTCAGCGAACCCCAGCCAGGCCGCCGTCAACCTCACGAAGTGGATCAGCATCTGCGCGGACGAGCTCGCCCCGCTGAGGACCCCGCCCAGCAGACCCGGAAGCAAGAAAGCCCCATGGTTCACCGACTAACTCAAGAGCTCCAAGAAGAACTGCAGAGCCCTCGAGAAAGTCTGGAGAAGGGAACCTACACCGGACAACAGGACCTCCTTCAAGCTTGCCACCCGGAAGCACCACCAGCTTATCCGCGCCGCCAAGAAAACAGCATTCAAGGAACGGTTGGACAACAACGCACACAACTGCAAGGAACTCTTCAACATCGTGAAAGAGCTCTCCAACCCCAGCGCAGGAAACAACGACATCACCCCATCACAAGACCTCTGCAACTCCCTCGCTTCATACTTCCACAACAAGATCACGGACATACACAACAGCTTCAACAACCAACCAACGCACACCATGACCGAACAATCACCCCCCACCACCACCCTCCACGCCTGGACCCCGATCAGCACCGAAGACACCATCCGCACGATGAACTCCATCCACTCCGGATCACCGACCTACCCCTGCCCTCACCACGTTTTCAACAAGGCCGACGCTGTCATCGCACCCCACCTGCGAGACATCATCAACACATCATTCGACACCGCCACCTTCCCTGAGAGCTGGAAACACGCCGAACTCAGCGCCTTACTCAAGAAACCAACAGCGGACCCCACCGAACTCAAGAACTACCGCCCCATCTCGCTCCTCCCGTTTCCAGCCAAAGTCATCGAGAAGACCGTCAACAAGCAGATGGCCGCCTTCCTCGAGACGAACGGATCCCTCGACCCCTCACAGTCCGGCTTCCGAGCCAATCACAGCACCGAGACCGCCCTCATCGCCGCCACCGATGACATCCGAGCCCTGATGGACAATGGAGAAACAGCGGCCCTCATCCTCCTAGACCTCTCCGCGGCATTCGACACGGTCTGCCACCGCACCCTAGTACAGCGCCTCAGTAACATCGGAATCCAGGACAAGGCGCTGGAATGGATCATCTCCTTCCTCGACGGAAGGACACAGAGAGTCTGCCTACCACCATACAAATCAGAAGCCTCCGAAGTCATCTGCGGCGTCCCTCAAGGATCATCTCTGAGCCCCACCCTCTTCAACGTCTACATGAGCCCCCTCGCGGCCATCGTACGCAAACACAACCTCAGCATTATCTCCTACGCCGACGACACCCAGCTGATCCTCTCCCTGACCAACGACCCCGCCTCCGCCAGAGCCAACCTGCACGAAGGGATGAAAGAGGTAGCCGAGTGGATGACGACCAGCCGCCTGAAACTGAACTCTGACAAGACGGAGGTCCTCATCCTGGGCTCTTCCCCCTCCGCCTGGGACGACTCCTGGTGGCCTCCAGCCCTGGGCACCGCACCCAAACCAACAGACCATGCACGCAACCTGGGCTTCATCCTGGACTCCTCCCTCTCCATGACCAGGCAAGTCAACAACGTCTCCTCGGCGTGCTTCAACATCCTACGCATGCTACGGAAGATCTTCCGGTGGATCCCCACCGAGACCAGGAAGACCGTCACCCAGGCCCTCGTCACCAGCCGGCTGGACTACGGCAACGCCCTCTACGCCGGTACCACCGCCAAGCTCCAGAAGAGACTCCAGAGGATCCAGAACGCCTCAGCCAGACTCATCCTCGACATCCCACGAACCAGCCACATCACCGGACACCTGAGAGACCTTCACTGGCTCCCCGTCAACAAAAGAATCACCTTCCGCCTCCTCACCCACGCACACAAAGCCCTACACGACCAAGGCCCGAGCTACCTCAACAGCCGGATCAACTTCTACGCTCCCAAACGCCACCTCCGATCAGCCAACCACGCCCTCGCCGCCGTCCCCCGCATCCGAAGAGCGACTACAGGAGGAAGGTCCTTCTCCTACCTGGCCGCCAAGACCTGGAACTCCCTCCCGACCGACCTGCGCCTGACCCAAGACCACCTCTCCTTCAGGAAGAAGCTGAAGACCTGGCTGTTCGAGCAGTAGCGGCACCCCCCCCCCCCCCCCCCCCCAGCGCCTTGAGACCCTACGGGTATGTAGCGCGCTCTATAAGTGTCACTGATTGATTGATTGAACCTTAGAATATTTGGGGTCCCTGAAGGGGCAGAAGGGGCTGATCCTCGGTCCTTCGTTGTGAAACTCTTCCAGAAAGCTTTTGTTGACCTATCTGACTGGGATTGGGATTGGGATTCCCAACTGCAACGAGTCCACCAGTTGCCTCTATTTCAAAGAAACAAAGACAGCAAGTATTCAAGACCGCTCTTTATCTATTTTGGGAACTTTTTGTTACGGCAAGCGGTGTCTTTAAAAGCAAAATCTAACAATCCTGTGACAGTAGGCAATCTTACTTTCTTCGTTAGATCAGACTTGAGTAAAGAAACAATGGACAGGCGATGGCAGCTATGCAAGTTGATCGATTCATTTAAAGCGATTGAATGTACAGTATACTTACAAGCGCCAGCTCGGCTCAAGGTGATTAAAAATGGTCAGGTGTACTTTTTACGGAAGAGAAGGAGGCAGAACAGGCACTGACTAAATTAAGTACCTAAAATAAGAAAGTGAATTTGATATGGGACATAAAAAATTGAATAGTAAATATATAAGATATGTTATTGATCTTTTGAATTACTTTTTTCATTGGTTATTTTACTTTCCTTCTCCTTCTCCTCTTGTTATTTGTGCTCTCTTATGGGTCAGATGGAAACATTAGACTATAGGCCAACGATACAATCGATATTTACAATTATTTGTTGCAAGGGGGTGGGGAGCGGGGGGTAATGGGTAATGATCTAGTAAAAATTAGGAATTTGCTTCTTTAGGTGCTTACTTAGACTCTTTTCTCCTATCAAGAAATGTTTGAATTACTTATACAGAGGTGGTCGATTCTAGTCTCTCCACACGCTACTTCGTGATGCTGTCACTCCATTTGCAGCAGGGTATAGAGGGGAGCTCCCCCTTTGGGCACCTTTGGGTGGGTTCGGTTCGGGTTAGGGGTGGGATAATAGGGGGAAAAATCTTATTGCAAGAAAGAAAGATTGACAATTATAGAGTAAAATCTCTCTCATTTTTTGGTTTTAAGCAATGTGGAATGCAGAGGAGAGTGAAATGTCTAGTTATAAGATATGTATTTCTTTTGATGTCTGATATGGAATGTCGCTGGTCTCAACAGTAAATATAAGAGGAGACTTGTACAAGAGGAAATGAATCTTTATAAAACTCATATAGTATTTATCTTGGAAACTCACATTGGGTAATTTTCAAGATCGCAAATTATCATCTCAAATGGGATATGATCTTGTAGTGTGTTCAACGTTAGGGGCATCAATTCGGGGGGTAGCTATTTTGAAACAAAAGCATTTGAGGATGGAAATCATTAAAACTTTAGCTGACGTAAAGGGGAGGTGGGCAATCGCACAGCTGCTATTTGGTCATAAGTGCTGTGTGTTTTGTCTGGTTTATGGGCCTAATATCGATGAGCCTAAGCTGTATGAACAATTAAATATAGAGTTACTTGAATGGGAGGGTGAATTGTTGATAATGGGGGATTTTAATTGTGTCATGAATTACAAGATAGATTCTACAAGTAAAGGAACTATAACTAGTATGCGTAAAGTTTGGGCAGCAATTGTGGAACTAGGTAGGTTACACAATTTGAAAGATGTTTGGCGTACTAATTACCCTACCTTATCAGGATTTACGTACTATTCGGCTCCCCACAAAGTCTGCTCTCGAATTAATATGGTGTGGGCAACGTATAATATTCTTGAGAATTGTAAAATAGAACTCTGCCCTAGAGTCTCGTCTGACCATAATCCCATATTGTTAGAATTCAAAATTCTTGATAAAGAAAAAACTCCCCGACAGTTCACATTCCCTAGATATTTATGTACAGATGCTTTATTTATTTCGGGTATTAAAGAACATATAAGAGAATTTGTAGCAATTAATATCAATTCTACAACAGTTAATTTTGTATGGGATGCCTGTAAGTGCAGCATAAGAGGTTTTGCTCAGCAATATATTCTTAAGAAGAATGCTGAAAGCCTAAGGGTAGATATTGCAACTACATCTAGCATTTTAACAGTTGAACAACAGCTGGTAGAAGCCCTCATACAGGGTAAATCAAATGTTGAAGAGTTAAGAATGGAATTAGTCTCATTACGGTCGGCATTAAAAAAGATTCTCAGGGAGAAGTATAGTTCAAAAATACATAAATATAATTTGGCACAATATGAAGGGGGTGATCGAATCGGCAAAGTCTTGGCATACAAGGTGGCAGATAAGAAAGCCAAAACAATTATTAAATCAATAAAAGGGGCAAATGGTACAAAGTATAATAGACCGGAACAAATTCTAGACCAGTTTGCTCAATATTATTGTAATCTGTATACCCCAGAAAACATACCTATTTAAGAGAATATTATGCATTATTTGGAGAATTGTCTACCCAGGCGACCAAGCAATGAAGCTATTAAACATCTTGGCTCTAAAATTATAACTACTGAAATTGAAATAGCTATACAAGCACTACCTTCAGGCAAAGCGGAGGGTGAAGACTGTCTACCGATAGAGCTCTATAAGATTTGTGATAAGGAACTTCTTCCGCTCTTTCAACTTGTAATAGACTCTATGGGGTAAACAGGAAGTGCTCCTCCTTCCTGGAAAACGGCAAAAATAGTGTTTTTTAAAAAAAAAAGGCAAACCTCCAGAAGATTGTGGGTCATACAGGCCCATTTCATTAAAATGTCCGACAACATTGGTTTGTGGTGGGGAGAGACACCACTACCCATGTTAATACGGCCCTCACTGCATTCGATGTGGCCTCAACCACTCTCACCCGCCTTGGAATGGTTATACTGGATGCGGAAAAAGCGTTCAACCGAGTGGGGTGGGAGTATTTGTGGGCGACATTGAGTGCATTTGGCATACAGGGTCAATACCTTGGATGGGTCCGATCTTTATACGACTACCCTACGGCAATAATAAGCTATTCAGGAGCTAATTCGGCAAACTTTCCAATAAAGAGGGGAACCAGGCAGGGGTGCCCGCTATCTCTGCACAAAAGTGACCACGCACTCTTCAAATGTATGTACAAAGTCAATGCAATTTCAGCAGTCTATATTCATGAAATTCAATTGTTCTTATCGATGTTCTCCAAGAACTCATAAGTCACCTTTTCTCCGTCAGAAAGGATTCTTTTATTCACAAGTGATGATTAAAAAACAATAGCCAACGTGTTTCGTCGGTAACCGGACTTCTTCAGTGCTTGATCACAGTTCTTTATACAGCTTCTTGTCAATCTTAACACAGGAAAATCTGGTAATTTCTCGGAACGAGCATGTGCCGATATTCGGAACAACTGTCTATTTTGATACCCATTTTTCGTTAATTGTACCCAAATGATGCCACACAATACCTTAGCGGCTGAGAAGGAAAAACAGGTGAGAAGGAAAGTTCACTTTCCGCAGAGTTCCCTTGGAAAATGGGGGCTCCGAACCATTCGTGCCCTTCATCCTTATGTTAACACGAGGCCCCAGGGCCGCTTTGGAGAAGTCAGCTGGGCTAAGAATAGTGTCCCTGGGCTTGACTAATATGGGGAAGGACAGTGCCCTGACAGGAGCGGCCGCCTGTCCTTCGGTTACGGGCACGGTATTTAAAGCGGCAGGCCTGGTTTGGGGCGAGCTTCGCAGGCCCAAACATGGCCAACTAGGAAGCGGCACAGAGCACGTTGGGCCCTTGGGCCAGCCTTGCTGCCTCCAGATCTCAAGCAGGAATCGGCGTGGGTCCACATACTTGGGTCCTACACTACTGCTAATGCCAGATGTCACTTTCTTAGCACTCCTAAACTATACTTAAGTAACTGAGCTGCGACGGCATACATCGGTCGATACTGCATTGTATTTGTTGGTAGTCATTGCTGGTAGTGCAACTCGTGTACCTTCAGACTTGAGCCAGGCTTGTCACACAGGAAGGCCGACAGATGGGCCTGCAGCGGAGGACCCTGTATCTCTGGCACAGGGCTTACATGGGACACCCCCATGTGACAGACGCCTCTCTGATCCCAGCCCTAGTGCCCAACAGAAGAGGAGGTTTGGGCTTCTCAGGAGAGCCTTGGAATTTCACAACTGTTTGTGTCTTTAAGATCTCTTCCTGTCTACAGTGCCTCAGTATTTATAATGCACTAACGGTTCTCTTCTGCAAAACTGCTCAGCAGTTTACAAAAGCAGTAAGAGGGCGTTCAGAGTGCACAATCAGGCTCAATCTGAGATATGTTTTATGATAAAGAAAAATATATATTTTGAAAAAGGTTTAGTCTAAGCAAAACGTTGATCCTAAGCCACGAACTTTGGAGCCCCTTGTGTGTCCGCTTTGTCGGTCTTCCCTTTAAGGTACAAAACAGTATTTTTTCTTGGAGGTCGAAGTGGCAGTTTCAGTACAACAATGTATTCTGTAGTTCGTTACTGGTGAATTCACCTTAGTGAAAGTCGTTGAAGGATCTGATTTGTTCTGCATTTATAAGTCTACATTGATAGCACAGCATTCGATGGACCTAGTGCTAAACTAAAAAGAGCTTCTAGAGTACTGCTGAGAAGAGGGTGTGTGTGTGGGGGGCTCTGTGTGTGTGTGGGGGGGGGGGGGGCTCTGTGTGGGGGTGCTCTTTGTGGATGTGTGTTTGTGGCATTTGCGAGAGATTAAGCTATTGGCATTGTAAATGACAATGCCATTTATTTATCTGTTTTCAAAACCAACACATAAATAAAAATGTTGTCATTTACAATACCAATAGCTCTAACTTTTGCAAGGGTGAAACCGTTGCCTTGTAAATGCTTGTTTTTTAATGCTAGGTGAAGTTAGGAGACCCTTGTAATTTCAACTAGGACCATTTTGGTGCTTGAGGCTTCTTCATTGCTTTTTTAAAAAAATTCTGGATTGTAAAGGAGGTTTAGTCTTTTGTTTGTCAGGGTGGTCTTTTGCACAATCTCGGAGAGTTAGCTTATGTAATGGCTTTATTTGCTGGAAATTCATATTTAATATGGTAATACAAACATTTTATGGAGATAAAACGTCCCCTTTACTGCAAATTGAAGACTTTAGTTTGGTTTCTAAGGAGACTTCTCTTTTTTCCTGAATGCTGGTGACTGCCAGTATGTAAGCAGCACTTGTTCTGCCCATTGGATATGGGTCTTCAAAGGCTAGTATAGGTTTGATCGCAGATGTTTAACTCCAATACTGAGACTTTATTGCATGCAGCAGTCACTGGGTGTGTGGTAAACCTTAGTGAGACCAGCTTTCTGTCTCAGACCCAGTATTTGGAGGCCTTTGTAGTGGGGGACCACTAGTAGATCCCATGTCAAAAGCATGGCACTTATGCATATTTTTTCTCCTCGCTGTTCTAAGAATGTGCTGTACTCTTAGAAGTGGTGTCCCACAGATGCATGCCTCACATCTGCCTCTACCTGTGGCCAAGTGTTTTTGTCTTCTCTGCATCTCCAGCTCTTCTTGCTCCTACTCTAGCTTCTGCATCCTCCAAAAACTAGAATCTCAAAGGGTTGCACTATGTAGTCCAGCACAAGAGAAAGCAAACAATGCCTCTGCAGATGGTTATACGTTCATTGGAGTAGGCTCTCTTCTTAAATCTTGAAACGAAGCCTTCTTTAGGGTAACATGCCAATAAATCAGAGCACCTGGAAAATGTTACTGGGTAGGTGATGTTTATTGGAACTAGTGAATACATCTGTTATACATCAACAACCCAACCTCTCAAACCTGAATTAGTGTTTTAAAGTGCCTTACTTTGAATTATGCATAAGTAGGCTGGAGTTGGAGAGTGGCGTGTTTTCAGTTTGTTGCAGAAGTCTGTCTTACCACGAAGTAAGTAAAAGAGTAGGGATACGTATGTATCTTACTCTTTTGAAAGTATATTCAGCTGTATAGGCCAAATAAATGGCAACCGTCTTGACCTGTGAATATTCCTTTTTGTTCACTGGATACTGCACCATTTTCTGAACGAAATACTGCACCATTTTCCAAACTAAGTGTAAAAGTATTACTCATTTTTTAAAATTATTTAATCAGCATCCAAAGATACTAATCCCATGCAGTTCTTTTCATCACATCATTGTACAGTACTTGTTTCCTTGACCCTTAGATTTGTAGTATCAAGCCCAGATGTGAATTTAATCTGAATTGAAGACAAATCAGGGTTGGCCTCAAACCAGAAAATCTTTGTATTGTTTAAAAATATATTATATGTTCATAGTTTATTCCTGAACATTACAATCGTGAACATAAGTTGCAGTACCTTTGATTCAGCGAACGTCGGTCAATATGAGAATGAACTGTAGTGTTTTGTACTTATAATTGTGTTCATTTTGAATATTCTTTGTCCTTCAGGTTGCAATAAAAATAATTGACAAAACACAGTTGAACCAAACCAGTTTGCAAAAGGTAGAATTAAAAAATATATATATACTTTATCTACTGGCAGTCGATTCATTACTTATAGTTTTAAATGCATGTGACCAACACTAGGACAACTGAATGCATATTAAAAAGAATACAGTAAGGTCTAATTTTGCAATTTGAATTTTCATATTAGTGGTTTCTGAATTTAAAAATATTTATATACCTCAATTAACTCTTTTTGTGTAATATTGTAGGGACCAAAGCCCTTTTATGGCTTGGAAATCAGCCGTTTGTACAAAATGTTGTTTCCATGCTGATATAGACAAACTCTAAGTCCACTGTAGCTCCTCCATAATGATTGGCCAACAGTAGGAAATCTTTGACTCCTTCAGTTTTTAGGTCAAGCCTGGGCAGCACATGCGCTGCTCTGCGAGGCATTCTGTATTGAGGTAGGGACTTGAATCTCTGCCCACTCTCCGTCCACATTTTTCATTGACTTTCTTCATTGTCCACTATAAACTGTGGCTGCTCATTAGTCAAAAGGCTTAGCAGTCCCATCTTTGAACCGCCTTGTTTCATTTTGTAACATCCCCTGGTGACACTACCATTACATGTGCTGTTGCTCGGTAGGCTCTAATTACAGCCTCCGAGCACTGTTTTCTCAAATAGCGTTGTCCTGCCTGCTGTTGCAGGCAGGGCATGCTTTCTCCTAACGCTTAAAAAAGCTTTACTACGCATCTGCTAGAGTTGGCATTGTAATTGACAATGCCTTTTATTCATCTGTTTTAAAAAATCAGAAATAAAATGCATTGTCATTTACAATGCCAATAGCTCAAACTTTCATAAATGGAAGACCTATTGCATTGCAAATGCTTGTTCTTATTCAATCCCCACCCATCCCCCCTCCCCCCCAGGGAAACACTTTGTTAAGGAGTTTCCATCCCTTGAATGGGCTAGGTCCTGAGAGGAATAGGAGGTCCAGCATCAGCTTCAGTGTTGTCTTCGCAGCTGGAACCAGGTGAGTGAATGACACAGAGTCCGCATGTCCAGAAGTGTTCTGGTGAGTAGGTGTCTGAGGTCCTACTTTTATACCCTGGTGCTCTAGTTCTGGAAGGTGGGAGGAGCTTCTAGAGCGTATGTTTGAAGTGAACAGAATTCCCTACTACTCTTGCCCTGGATACAGGCTGGCTGCAGTAAAAATGTGGGGGTGTTAGCCCCATTGTGTGAAGGCAGAGCACAGACTATTCAGTTGCAAGTGGGGCTGTGCTAAGCTTCTCCCCCCATCCTGCCAGTAGATCTCCCATTTACGTAAACCTAATCCCACGGTTGTGTGACTGCCTGGGAGGAATTCTCAATGTCTTTCATTTACACCAATCATGTGACCTAAGACAGGCATCAGGCACCAAATGGCTAAGGCAAGAAAACAGCAAATTTCTAAAAGTAAAAAATTAAAGCGTGGATATGTATCCTGGATGCTAAGTGCACTACTATAGGTCTCCCTAAAAGTGTACGCAATGTTAAAACACAGTACAAAACAAGTTTTACTAAATCAATAAGTCTTTAAGCAAAAGTAAACAACAACTGAATCTATGGGTCTATTCGTCAATCCAAAACGGTGAGATGTAGGCTGTTGTTCAATCTGCTTCATTTCCAAAAGTTGCAGATGATGTAGAGTTCATTGAAATAACTCAAACAGCATAGTAGCAAAGCTTTGCAGTACAAACAGTTTCTCCCAATGCATTTCAGGCATTACATGAGCCCTTTGTCAGGGGATTCTGAAACATTAATATAATAAGTCAAATTGAACAGTTGTCTACCCGATACATACTTTCAAAAGAAAATGGTACTACTGACTCAAGTGGGGGCAGGGCATTTGAACGTGATGCTGGAAAGGACTTTACTACATTACTGGAGTGCTCAGCAAACTGTGTTATGGGGACCTTCATCAATGTGCAAAGAACACACGAAGTGTTCCCTCAGCATGTCTGAAAGCTGCCTTAAGGAATTTCAATTAAATAATGAAGTGAATATAAGGAGTGAATTTGAAAGGAAAACCCTTGTGTGAAGTGCTAACAAAAGTGAATCATGCTGATATGTGCTAATCATATGAGCTGGTGTTCGTATTCAATAAAGATAAACACACAAAAGTGAAAACCCAGTGTGATTAAGTGAAGGGAAAAGCGGAGATTGATTGGATCTGCCCGTTATAGAATGGTGATGGACACAGCGAGGTTACAACAAACAGGAGGTTGCACAATTATGCGTAACAATGCTCATGTTGCTAATAATGATGACACAATAGCCGACTGATGAACATAAAGAATCAAAACAGAATGAACATAAAGAATCAAAACAGAATGAAATCGCCAACACATACATTGTGTGATCATAGGATCACTAATGTAGAAATTACTCATTAAATGATAAAGTACAACATGGTAGTGTTACATGCTCAAACATTAAAGTACAATAAAGAGATTTTGACTATTCATGTTATGCAATGTTCATAACCTCAAAGTAATTGGGGCAAATGGCATTTGATGGAGATAATTACATAAACAGACTAAAAAATTTTACAAAGAGTGCGTGCAGTGATTAGGTAATGAAATTAAATAACTTGATGGAAGTGACTCCAAAAAGATCCTAAACACTCATAAACATAAAGTCATTGAATAAATGTACAATGATTCAAAAATGAATGCCAAATGTAATGTTGTGAAGAAACAAGGATATGACAAAAGTTCCTAACATGAACATAATATATAATTTAATACAGAAAACAAGATAGTTCAAGTTTATCATTCAAACCTTTTAGTGTTAAGGTGTCCATGAATCGTATACAGTGTTTCTCACATTGAGACAACAATGTGGACATGTCTCTATCCGGCTGAAACTTATCTACCTCCAGTGAGTTGTAATTGTTCAATAGTGTGATGGTGTGAAAGCCAATGTTGAGATAGTGGTGAACTCAGAGTCTTAGTTCTAGTTCTGCTCTTATAATCTGTGATGCAAGTATGCAGTGATCACCTGGTATTCCCAACATAATAAAGTCCACAGGGACAACTAATTGCGTAAATCACAGGTTGGCTGTTACATTCTGCACTGAAATTAAGATTAATAAATTTGCCAGACCATGGGTGGGAAATATTCTTGCCTACTAATAATTATTGCAATGGGAACAGTTCAAGCATTTTGTCATGCCTTTTTGTGAAACATTAGTTGCTACAACTGGTCGAGTAAGAATCTCCTTAAGTTGCGTGATATTTTGTGAGCAAATCAGGGGTTTTCACTGTTTTGTTTCTGACCCTATGGTTTATTTTCAGCCTATGACCGTCCGGATTGTGTATCAAGTGCTCATCTTAGACTATTACTGTTATAGGTATGATATATGTGATAAGCACATATCAGCATGATTCACTTTTGTTACCACGTCACACAAGGGTTTTCTTTTCAAATTCACTCTTTATATTCACTTCCTTATTTGATTGAGATTCCTTAAGGCAGCTTTCAGAAACACTGAGGGAACACTAAGTGTTTTCTTTGCACATTGATGAAGGGCTCCATAACACACTTAGCTGAGCACTCCAGTAAAGTCCTTTACAGTATCACGTTCAAATGCCCTGCCCCCACTTGAGTCAGTAGTACTATTTTCTTTTGAAAGTATGTTTCGTTTAGACAACTGTCCAATTTGACTTATTATATTGATGTTTTTAGATTCCCCTGGCGAAGGGCACATGTAATACCCGAAATGCATTGGGAGAAACCATTTGTACTGCAAAACTTTATTATTATTTTTGAGTTATTTCAATGAACTCTACATAATCTGCAACTTTTGGAAGTGAAACAGAATGAACAACAACCTACATCTCACCGTTTTGGATTGATGAATGGACACATAGTTTCAGTCGTTGTTTAGTTTTGTTTAAAGACTTATTGATTTGGTAAAACTTGGTTTGTACTGTGTATTAACATTGAGTACACTTTTACAGAGACCTATAGTAGTGCACTTAGCATCCAGGGTACATATCCAGGTTTTAATGTTTTCCTTAGGAATTAGGCGGCTCGCTAAGCCCTCTACTAGGTACACACTAAATTTTATCAGTTTTTTGATAAAGTGATGATTTTGATCATAATTTATTGAATTGAGCGCATTCCAGCTGTACATATTTTAATACGTTTTTTAACAACTTTCTAAAAGTGGCTTTTTCAGAATTGGACTCTTACTTCTTGTCTGGCAGGAATAGGTTCTTCTGTATCCTACCGTACGAATGGCACCTTCGAGGTAAGGTTTGTTTTGCTCCTGGTTTTGGACATACTTCACTCTTTATATTCACTTCCTTATTTGATTGAGATTCCTTAAGGCAGCTTTCAGAAACACTGAGGGAACACTAAGTGTTTTCTTTGCACATTGATGAAGGGCTCCATAACACACTTAGCTGAGCACTCCAGTAAAGTCCTTTACAGTATCACGTTCAAATGCCCTGCCCCCACTTGAGTCAGTAGTACTATTTTCTTTTGAAAGTATGTTTCGTTTAGACAACTGTCCAATTTGACTTATTATATTGATGTTTTTAGATTCCCCTGGCGAAGGGCACATGTAATACCCGAAATTCATTGGGAGAAACCATTTGTACTGCAAAACTTTATTATTATTTTTGAGTTATTTCAATGAACTCTACATAATCTGCAACTTTTGGAAGTGAAACAGAATGAACAACAACCTACATCTCACCGTTTTGGATTGATGAATGGACACATAGTTTCAGTCGTTGTTTAGTTTTGTTTAAAGACTTATTGATTTGGTAAAACTTGGTTTGTACTGTGTATTAACATTGAGTACACTTTTACAGAGACCTATAGTAGTGCACTTAGCATCCAGGGTACATATCCAGGTTTTAATGTTTTCCTTAGGAATTAGGCGGCTCGCTAAGCCCTCTACTAGGTACACACTAAATTTTATCAGTTTTTTGATAAAGTGATGATTTTGATCATAATTTATTGAATTGAGCGCATTCCAGCTGTACATATTTTAATACGTTTTTTAACAACTTTCTAAAAGTGGCTTTTTCAGAATTGGACTCTTACTTCTTGTCTGGCAGGAATAGGTTCTTCTGTATCCTACCGTACGAATGGCACCTTCGAGGTAAGGTTTGTTTTGCTCCTGGTTTTGGACATACTTTTTCATCATAACACTGGTCTTTATACTCATTCCATTTTTTCATTAATTTTTGCAATTATTTTTAGATGAACCCGGCGATGTGTTCACCTTTTTTCCAGATTTTTGATAGGGTACCATTACAATTGAACATTTATGAAGCTTTTTTCTACTGCACTATTAAGGTACAGCATAGTTTGCTTTTCCTATAGCTTTATAAAGTTCTCTTACGAGTCGCACTTAGTGCGCACATTTATGGTCATTTTATTGATTTATTTAGAAATCCTTGGCGAAGTGTTCACTGATTCACTTCACTCCTGCTTGAGGTCACATGAATAATTGCCTTGCTGAGTTTTTTGAAAGCCGTCTAGGAGCCTCACCAATTTCATGCAACGGTAAGTTAATAAGACTGGTATTTTGACTGCATAGATTTTGAATAAGTTTCTGTGGATGGTGGTTCTGAATGGTTGCATTATTCATGTTGCAGACCATCTCTTTCATGATTTGTGTATGGATTTAGTCCATTTCCATAATAGGGGCCAACCATTTATTGGACTGCCCTAACTACGGTTAGTGTTTCCACTACTTTTTCTTTTATGATATAACATGCTCCAGAGAGACAGGCTCTAACTGCATTTTACTATTGTTAGGTTGTATTTTTATGTCCTGATGAAGACACGCATACAAAGGTCATAAACTACCCTCATTGCCTAAGACGGGTAGAAATGTTGACACTCCTCATTTTGTGGCCTGGAATACATTATGCTGGTCTTTTTGAAAGTTGGATGATGCATTTCAAAACAAGTTGCATCATTCTGTAATAAGGTCATACAATAATATACTAGAACGGTGTTGTAAACAGGCCTAACATTGGTTTAGTTATCTTGGAACCACTTCAACCAGTGTTGTTTATATATGAATTATGAGACTTTGATTTTCAATTGTTTTCTCTCTGATTTTCCTTTTTTCTCTTCATTCACATTGCACATGAGCACGTTTTCTGCACCTCCTATTTGGACAACTGTCTCATTTAGAATGCTTTATTGATTATGCTCATTCTATGTGGATTATATAAAAAAAGATTTTGTCTTCAAAATTAAGTTGTTTTCTATCTATCTCTCCAGTATATTCTTGAAGAGTGTTTTACTCCTCGATCTGTTGAAAGCCTTTTTGATGACTCATTTGATGGATTTTTCGAGTCTTTTGCCTCTTTGGGTATTTTAAAGAGGTACGTCAGGACCAATTGTTGCACTTATGACATTATTTTAGGAAGCACCTCATTTTCTGTTGGTTGTTCAAGCTTGAATCCTTAAAAGGATTCCCCTTGCACATTGTTTCCATTACTATTTTTAAATTAATGGTGCAGCCATAGCCTATACCAAAAGTTGACATTTGCAGACCTGCAGTCCATGCACATTTAAACTTACATGGCTTTGGCAATGTAAGTGGTGGCATAATCCTTATGGTTGAAGCTCACAATATCTATTATTTAGAAGTCTTAATTTGGGGTACATTTTCCAGCTGTTGATGCTAATACAGGGGCAGTTCATCAATACACTGAGGTTGCAGCACCACAAGCATACAGATCACATCAACTCCTAGAAATTCCACTTTCACATTGGGAACATCAAATTGGATCTGAGGTGCCCTAATCCACATACTTGCTCCTGGAGGCATGGGTCCCCTTAGTAATGAAGGGGCCACCTGGACAGTGTTAGCTGGTTATACAATATCCCTAACCTACAGGGTTTCAATGTTAATGAGCTACACCAATTCTACACTGGTCTAGTTAGACTATATAGACGCTTAACTCAGTATGTTTTGCACACCTTGAAGGCTGTCCCAGTAAGGGCTGCACTGGTAGGGCAACCAGAGAGGCCTGCAGTACTTACAATAAGTCCTGTACTTATTCATTCAACTATAGGTAACATTTCCGCAAACCGTGAGGAAATTCCTTTTTTGTATAGCCCAAAAAATAGAACAAAGTGATACTGTGTTTCTCCATACAGGACCAAAAGACAAGCACAGAATATTGACTATGTGCTTACCCCTTGGGATGCCTCCCCAAATAGGTGACTGTAACACTTGTGGCAGTCTTTGCTGCAGTCTATACCATCATGCATGGTACACTGACTGGGTCAGTCTTGCCGGAGGTGTGAATAATAATAATAATAATCAACATTTGTAAAGCGCACAATCACCCGTAAGGGTCTCTAGGCGCTGGGGGCCATCGGGAAGATTAAGCAAGCTATTGCCCAGAGTCACATGGTGCTGGGCTAATCTGCCGCCGGCCCTGGGGATCGAACCGTGATCCCCAGATTCCGGAGTCAGTCACCCTGGCCGCGGCGCCACACCTCTACCTACCCCTCACCTACAAAAATACAGAACGAACACGGGGCAGCTGCTGCCCTGAATTTGAGAATTAAATTAATGGGATACTTTCCTGTGGTCTCCTCAATGCTTCTGTCAAACATTATGGGCAAAACAGCATCTCTGGCACTACATTAGCATCTCCAAACAGTTTCACCAGTCAGCCGGTAACATGAGCTACCTATAATTATTGCTGAAGTATATACTTTCTAAGGTCTCAATAATTTGGGAAGCTCAACTAGGCAAACCTGGTTCTGGCAAGGACACTACCAAGCAGAACCCAGATTTTTTTTTAAAGAAGCCTAAACCTCAAGACAAGGCAAGATCTTAAGGAGGGTCTACGCCACCTGAGCCCTCTGACAGATGATATATTTTGGGTGCCTGAACAAAGTTGCATTTGAACAACAACTGAGATTGCATGTGCTGCCAATCCTTTCACTCACTTATTTATAGTTAGAACACCTGACCATAAAACAAATGTTCCTAAGACCAAAGGGTGTCCTTTTACTTATATTTTATTTTGAAAAAAGGAATATCTTTTTAATATTAGAATATCAACGGATTTTTTGAGAATTTTCAAGGCAGAAATTTTTGACCTTATGTACAATTAACAACTCATCATTATATGAACACAACAAAAAATATTTCAATAGAAATCTTTTTAGACTTTATAGATAACATATAAAACAAAACACTCAGTCATACTACTCACAAACCACACTATTTACATATCTACAAACACTACAAAGAGAGAACATATAAATTATATCTACAATGTAATCACTTGATTTACAATGAAGCCTAGAACCTAATCATATATTTACAAAGCTATTCGAAAGTAAATATCATCCATTTCTTGGTTTGTTAAAGGCTTGAAAAGTCACAGTTGCAAGCACATGATAGGTATCAGAATTCGGATACTCATCCTTCTCGCTCCTTTCAGAACCCATTCGAAAAACAATACGAGAAAGGAGAGCGTTCTGAGCACAGACAGGAAGAGAATGTGAAACCAAAAACAGACGGACCACGCTTGTCCAGCGTGAAGATGAAGGAGGAGAAACCTCTACAGTTTAAACCTCAATTTCAGAAAAAGGAAGTTGCAGCTTAAACCATAAAATATGCCACAAACAATGAGAACTCTCCTCCTGAACAGGAGGTGGGTGGTGACTCACCTCAACAGCGTTCAGAGAACACCAGAATCTCCAGGAGTTTCGGGCACTGAAAGCAACTGATCAACATATTACATTTGAATATTACAGCACAAGTTATGGGTTTGCTCAACAATACGTTTTGCTTTTCGAAAGGCATACTGTTCAGCCCCAAGCAGAATATAAACATTCTTTGAGCCTTGAAAAAGCCCAGCGGGTGAAACGCTCGTCCGCTGCTGCTGTATATTCTGAAAATAAAGTGGAAAGTTGCAAAAAAAGACCTGATTGATGGAACTGTGATTTTGGAGCCTTGAATTTGGAATACTGGAACAATCAACTGTTGGAAGTACACTGATGGGAGACTGCCCCACAGTGATCTCTGTTCTTTGAATAACCTTGGTTATGTTTTGGATTACAGATATAATGATAGAGTGTGCTCTGGTGTAGCTATATCAATATTACATTTGAAAACATAGACAGAGGTGCAGCCCCTCCAGACAGACAATATAATTTGGATATACAAATTGAGGGTGACATACAGCGCACCATTCAGGTAAAATTCAGGGAAATCTTTACATTGTTAGACAACATTCTCTTAGGAGAGGTCGATTGCCCCCCCCCCTGTGTTTGTACAAACATCCCCACAAGGTGAAGATGTAATACTACTCTCATTTTGTGCGCTTGTCCCTGATGAGGTCAAACAAACATTTGCAGCAGAATGGGCTCTTGCACCATCCCCAGCTTTATATCACAATCATGTTGGCTGGGTTGAGGACTCTCATTATCATGTAATATCCATAAGGTCCAGCCCAAAAATGCAACCACAATACCCAATAAAAAGGGATGCCAAGGCACCTGTTAACGAAATACTATCACAACTATAGTACCAGGATGTAATTGAACCCTGTGTCTCCTAAATGAATAATCCAGTTTTTCCTGTCTTAAAACCAGATCATTCATGTCGTATTGTCTTAGACTATGGACATTTAAAAAGTTATACACACATATTTGCAATGCTAAATACACACAGTACGGCACTTATAAATAATATACAGCTAGATTCATCATAGTGCCGTTTTGCAAGTCCTTAACAGAGAGTATTAAGGAATCGCTATTAAGGACTTGCAAAACGGGATTCATGTAGGAATCGCTAAATAAATTGCGATTCCTACACATTCCTTATTTGCGAAAAAGGCCCATAGGAATGAATGGGGAGTTATTCCTTATTTGCGATTAGCAATTTGCTAATCGCAAATGAGGATGCGATTTCAAGGGTGCCAGGGGTGTCCAAAGGACACCCTGTAGGACCCCTGAAATGTAATCTACATTGATGTTGCACACACACATGTCCAAAGGACATGTGTGTGTGTAACATGCAACTTAGAAAAATGCATTTAAATGGATTTTTCTAAGTTTTCACTATTTACCACGAGGTTTGACCTCGCGGTAAATAGCGGCCCAAAATTGTGATTTCGCAATTTTAAAATGGTTCATGAATTGCATTTAAGGAATCTCAAATAGAGATTCCTTAAATGCAATTCCTCGCAATATTGCGAATTCTACAATAGCGATTTTTGCATTCGGGATGATGAATCCCAAATGCAAAAATCGCGCTCGCAAAGGGCCAGATTCTCAGAATCTGGCTCTTTGCGAGCCTATTTTCGGTTGATAAATCTGGCTGATAGTTCATAAAAAATACAAAACAACCTTGGATATTTCCAATCGTATTTTCTGCCAAAATACAGTTTCTGAAGCCAGGGATTGGACTGCCAGCTCGTTGCTGGGCTTTCATCGTTGCTTTAATTGACTCCTCATGGGGTATAAGAACAGTCCAGGAATGTTTGTTGTCCGACTGTTGTCTCTGGCGCAAATCGTATTTATATTCCGATGTGGAGATGCATTTTGAATGCACTGAAAAATGCAGACTGCAAGTGTAGATGGCTATTATAAAAAAAGGTCATTGCACAAGGGAAATGCATAATTGCCTTTATTCTCATTCCAGCCTTAGAGGCTGTTACAAAAGCAAGCATTCCAAATGCTAAAGCCCTCCATCCTAGATAGATACAATGGGCATCATCCTTAACAGCTGTGGATATAGTCTAGTCTTTATAAGATTTTCTTCAATATGAACATGTTTATCCCATACCCAGCAGTCTTTTGCTTCCGGAGCAGTATAAATATATTCTTTATACAGATGGTTCAGCCCAACCTTGCTATAGGGACCATGCACCAATTTTCTGCAGCGTGCGCCACTGTTCTTGGTGTGATGTTAGACGGAAAAGACTAACCACAAAAAACTTGCACAAAGTCCTTAGAGGACTGAACTCCGCAGTTGGTTGAACTAAAAGCCTTGCTTTTCGCACTTGAATACACAGATCCTGAATTCCCCACACTTATAGCGTGTGAGTTGTAATATTGTGTCCAATCTTTTAATGACAATTTGCATTATTGGCGCCCAAATGGATTCAAAGATTCCAAAGGCAACACTATAAAGCATAATTCACTTTGGTTGAAGGTGGCAGACCTAAAAGATGGTTTGCCATAGATTCATGCCATTCATACATAGACTCTTCAGCGTGTGGGAACACACATTCTAGGGTACTCTTTGGCAGATGAAGCACACACATCTGCAGCTGTGACTGCAACAGTTGCTGCGATTACTTATTCTCATATAAGAGTAGATGAAGATATATTAGTTGCCACTAATGCTCCACCCCTTTGCCTAGGGTCTTTTTAGCTAAATATACATACCATTTAAGTGAACAAAATGTTTTCCCCTTCATTACCATTCCAGCAGTATGTAATTGCTTGATCCGAACCAAGACTGCAGGCTAGCCTTGGTGATTGCTGTGCATGAAGGTGCTGCATCTGCACACAGAGGTGTGGCAGACAAAATGCTGTTACTGCAGAAACGTTACTTGTGGCATGGCTTATTTAAGAAGGCCAAGGACTATGTCCTTTGTTGTGAAATTTGTCAACATATTAAAAGTTCTACAGTGGCACACCTTCAGCAGACACACCTGTTGATTTCCAACAAACCTTTCTCTGCAAATTTGGACCGTTGTGGTCCTCTTAATTTAGATGGAGCGCTTAGATTAATCCTACTTGCAGTTGATTCTTGCTCAAGGTCTTCTAGGTGTGGCCACAATGTTCAGCTGACACCTGCACTGTTATTTCCAACTCTTTCTCTGAATGCATGCATGCACTACATTCCTCTCAGAGCAAGTTCCTGCTTTCACCTCGAAAGCTTATAAGGATACTATGGCTTCTCTGGGTGTAGAGGTGCACTACTGCTCCCACAATCATCCTCAGGAACATTCACTGGTGAGAGGATGATCCATGACTTAGACCAATGCTTAACAGATAGAGTAATAGGTACAGGGTGCAGCTGGATCCATCACCTCTATGGGGTCCAAATAGCACTTAATAATCTTCCTAAACTATCTCTAGGTGGCAAGACCCCATACAAGGCCCTCTTTGGCATTGCCTCGAAAGCTTATAAGGATACTATGGCTTCTCTGGGTGTAGAGGTGCATTACCGCTCTCACTGTCATCCTCAGGAACATTCACAGGTGAGAGGATGATCCATGATTTAGACCAATCTTTAACAGATAGACTAAATGGTACAGGGCGCAGCTGGATCCATCACCTCTATGGGGATCAAATAGCACTTAATCTCCCTAAATGATCTCTAGGTGGCAAGAACCCATACAAGGCCCTCATTGGCATCAAAATGTACATTCCAGATGGTCCAGACATCCTGGCAGCAGCGATGGCCTTTGATGTAAATGATCGCTGTGATGTTTTATATGATTTCCAAAACTTCTACGACAGCCAATCTAACAAGCAGTTTAAGACGTCTGCCTCTACCTGAATCAAGGGGCAGCTAGCACCTTCTGTCTGGATTCCACAAATTGGAGATCTTGTTCAGGTCGTAGTGAAGAAGGAATTTGGACCATCATACTGAGCAACATTGCCAGTCATTGGCATTCAAGGTACAAGAAGTATAATATTGCCGCTGCTGACTGGTTCTAAAGACAATCGTTTTATCTACATTGATCACATCAAGTCTCATCATGTGGCTGATTCTAAACAGTAGGCCACGAGTTGTCCTTGGTAATTCCCTAACTCCTCTCGCTACCATACAGGAAATTCCTCTACAGCTTGTGAGCACCATCAAAACTGTTTCTCCCCAGCTGGGGAGAGCGAGTAGAGAATGAACTTCAGTTAATTTCTACTACCGCTACAAATGCCACCCTTATATATGACAGAAGTGAGTACTGTACTTTCTACTGCGTCTCCTGCAGATGATGCTGTTCATACTGATCCTGCCCTAGTGGAATCTACCAGTCCTCTTAGTGCACCTGGGCTCCTATTTTTCAACAAACTCCTTCTAGCTGTTCTATGGGAACAGATGACTTTTCATCTGACTCTTTTGACAGTTCCATTCTGCCTACATGGGCCTGTGTTTTCTTTCCATGGCTGAAACACACTTATCTGGTCCCTCCATGGATATATGTTTGGATAACACTTTCCTTGTTTTTTTTATTTCTGTGGATTGGATTTGTGACTGTTTTCTTCTTGCTAATCAATGGACATTACCTTTCAGAACACTCTACCACAGACTTGGTTGACGAGGTGTTAACGTCATACTCATCTTGACATAAACTGAAAAGACCATTAACCAAAATGGGTTGACCCAAAAAGTCAAAGACCTGGGTATTATACACTATTGAAATAGAGTGGTTTTCAACCATTACTTTCACTCAACTGAATTCGACTAGTATTAGGGCCTAAAGGTGAGTTGGACCATGGCCATGCGAGTCTTCATCAAGGAGTGGTGTTGGCCCTGAAATGGAGTAAGGATGTAAATCAGGCTGTTGCATTAAAATTGCGACCAATGTCAGTCTTACAAAACATTGGTCCAACTCACCTTTAGGCCCTAAGACGAGTCGAAACGTCAACGCTCTCCCCCCTTTTTTAATACCTGGATTGTGAGACACATTTTCTGGTGCAAAATGTTTTTGGAAGTTATGTTCCCATCTATTGAGAAATGTGCATTAAAATTTATATCGAAAGGCCAGGTTATTGTAGGACATGAACTGTGTAACCGATGCATTGTGTAAATAACATTGTGAATATTTCTATGCCTTTATCTGCTCTTTGCTTCTAAGCATCTGACATTTCCTTACCTCTTGCACGCTCTCTTTGGGCAACCTAAAAGCTTCCTATATAGAGATAGTTGAAAACGCAACAAATTAAAATTGCCCCCGATTTTGAAATTATTGCTGTTGCATTTTGTTTCCTTCTTTGTAAAGATTTAGGACATTGAATGTTTAGGGTTGTTTGAGAGACATACCCCATAACTATGTGGTAATATTGATCATGGATTGATTAATTCAGTTGAGTGGAAGTAATGGTTGAAGATAAACTGAATAGAGACCAGTCCCTTGTGAACATTTCAGCTGTCCGAGTAACCAATAGAATTGTTTTCATAAGGTCCCATATGTTAACTATGGCCCTACAGAAATAGTACACATCCCTTACCATTTCAATGTTGTTTCTATGGGTGATGTCATTGTACCTGGGTTACATTCTGATGACTGAGATGCAGACAGTGTTACATTGCATGCTGGCAGAGATTAAATATTATACGTTATTTGAAAGTGAAGACCACTATCTAAATTTGGCCAATTATGGTGAAATATTCTGTTATCTTCATTAAAGACATCACTATTTACATCAAGCTAGGGTTCCACACACCCTTTTTAATTACAAACAATGGGAACATTGCCCAACTTCCCCAAAGGGGAGCTAAAAAAAATATAGGGATAAATTCATGTACGTTTCTTAACATGATTCATTATACATGAAATCATTTTATGTTATGTATCTTGCTCCTATACCTGCAAAGAAATATATGCTAACAGAAACCAAACTAATATATACACATTTCTTTGTATAACGGTCAAAGGTTATGAGTATTTGAAGGATACCATTGACATGAAATCAAACCAAACATTGGCAAGATCAGGGAACAGACACTTTATTTAGACCCTGATTAATTCCAACACAAACGATTGTTTCTAAATGACACAGTTCAACAGACTTTTGGCCTATGATTTGTTAAACTTAAAGAAATTAGTTCTCTCAACATTCCTTCCATTGCCCGATTTGATAACTGACAACATTTAACAAACCATATTGGAGAACGGCTCAATAGTATGGTACAGAATGGTACATTTAACTTCACACTTTCAGGTCTAAATGGGTGGTTATTGCCGCCAGTGGACACAAATGGTTGTTATGCTTGTTTTTTTAATTCCACACAGGGTGTTAAGGCAAGCAGCCCTGACCCTCACTATTCCCATTCTTAACACTCAGGAATAGTCGCAACCTATTTAGGAAATTAGAGAAATTAGGGAAATGTTGCCAACAATGGTTGGAACATTCCACACTGTCTTCAGGAAAACAACATCTTTCTCTCCTGTTGGAAGACATGGACCTATCTGATCTCTTGTTGGGTCCTAAGTCTTTGTGCTCAAAAAGATTTATTTATGCAACTTACAATGAAATGCGTGAATTGTCACAAATGGAAGCAGCTGCTGTTTGAGGCAAATTGATCAAGATAATTTGGGAAAGTACTCGCTGTTGTTGATAATCGCATTAATACACGGTCTTCTTGCATTTACAGTTTGAATAACATTGAGCCTTATGTTACTGCTATTCTGCAAAATTACATGTCTATATTATATCCTGGGCAAAGTTAGCTTAGATCTAGCATGCAGTTTAGTTAGACACTTCAGGTCCTCAAAATGGCCATGTGCCATGTCGCTATCTAAATTCTACACAACTATTTTTACCTTTGAACCTGACATGTAAACAGCAACTTATGGCCTAAAAGGATGCCACTTACACAATGTTACATAATAAGAAGTTAGAGCAATTGCCTTTTACTTTAGCTGAAACACCTTTCTCTGTATAGTTAATTCACGGAGCAATATCTTTGCCAATTTCCCTATTAAACTTCACTTCTTGCATGAAACATTTCCCTGTAGGCAGATATGAAGCCCTGGGTGGGAGCTTTATTCACAAATTGTGTTCACTTCTGTTTGATTACTGATATGAACAGGCAGACACAGAGGTATTCCTTACTGAAAATGAATGCAAATCATCTGCCAGCAACTCGCTTCTTTCTAAAACCATTACCATCCATGGAGCATGTAATACTTCAGTAGCAAATTTGGCCTGCTTTCTAAAGGGAATACAAGACCCTTCATTTCTCTGCCTCATCACTGTCCTTTCCAGTGGAAGCTATTTAATGTTAAGGAATCAAGACTGATGTGGAATAAAGCTTGGAATCCCATATGTCCTCTCTGTTTCCCAGATTGTGACCTGCTGAAATAATGTGCTATTCCCTCCTACGCATGTGGTTTTTGATAGTTCGTTGTGGCCTTCCATTCCAAATTTGAAGTCAAATTTTAACAAGCTAAGCCGACTCAAAGCCTTATTGTTTCAAAATGATGTGGCATTAACATCAGCCAAGGACATCTGTGAACTGCAGGTTGCAAGGACATCCAGCTAAACATAGTCACTTTTAAGCACAAATCTCCAACTGTATTTCAGTGAGGATGTCTAAAAAATGTTAATGCTTCCAATACTGTTGGAATAGTGCACTTTTTAAAAACAATCAGGACTGGCTTAGTTAGTACCTTCCGGAAAATTTTCAAAATGATACCGGCCTTTATACGTTCCCCGTTTTCGAGTGTTTCGGGGGTTTACCCTTGTTGTTATTCCTCATTTGTGGCATTTTGGTTTTATTTCTGTTACTCCAAAATGGATGTTCCATTTCAAAGCCCATTGGTAATGGAACTATGACCGGTCCAGCTGTTCCGTGTGTATTGTATTGTATTGTATATTGGATTTATATAGCGCTTATCACCCAGGGGTCTCTAAGCGCTTGCCTTGGGAACCCGTCCTGGCTTTTCCCTGTGAGATAGCCCCTGCAGGGCATCCCCAAGGTGAAAGCCAGGCATCCCGCCGCGGGGGGCCGTTGTGGAGATTAAGCAAGCTTAATGCCCAGAGTTGCAGAGTGTGAACCCATGATTAGGTCAGGCACCGAAGCAAGAATTATCGAGTCCGTGGACATTGGAGCTCAAGACCCTGCCGCGTCGGGAATTGAACCCTGGTCCCGGGTCTGACCTCTGCTTCAGGGTCTGCCTCCTCTAACCAGTGATGTATTATAAAACAGGGTTAGACCCAGAAGTCAAAGGGACCTGGGTAGTTAATTGTTATAGACAGAGGGGTCCCCCACTTATAAGGAGTTGGTAAGGAAAAAGGGAAATCAACAAATATTTCAAACGGTTAAGGAAAAACAGAATCAAAAAAGTTCTGGGAATGCATTGTTTTATTCACTATGCATCCATATTTTCACAGTCACGTAATTCTTTTTTGAATATCAGAATACACACTTAATTGTCATGAGTTTATGTGCCCATAGGGAGAAGGAAAAGGGAAAGGAAGGTAGTAAAGTTAGCATAGAATTGTGACTCACTTTACATTTAATAGAAACAAAATTACATTTCACAATTACATTGAAATGTAATTTTGTTTCTATTAAATGTAAAGTGAGTCACAATTCTATGCTAACTTTACTACCTTCCTTTCCCTTTTCCTTCTCCCTATGGGCACATAAACTCATGACAATTAAGTGTGTATTCTGATATTCAAAAAAGAATTACGTGACTGTGAAATATGGATGCATAGTGAATAAAACAATGCATTCCCAGAACTTTTTTGATTCTGTTTTTCCTTAACCGTTTGAAATATTTGTTGATGTCCCTTTTTCCTTACCAACTCCCTATAAGTGGGGGACCCCTCTGTCCTCTAACCAGTGAGCCACACTTCTTGCGAATGATACGATATTTTGGAGTTCCTTTGCTCCAGGAACTGAACACTGACTGGTCATTGTCATTCTGACCGGCCTGGCTTACCTGCATATAAAGATTCACAAATAGCCTTATGTTCCTAGGAAAAGAGGACAGGTTCTCTCAACAGGTAGAGATTGCCTGGACCAAGATCATGGGGCGATTCAGCAAGACTGTCTTATGTCACCCTCACATATCCCCTAGAGGTTGTAATGCCTCACCATAGGGCAGTGCTCCTTGCCGTACTGGCGCTGCAATGTCCTACGGGTCCCCTGAAGGGTCACTTTGGTGGAGATCTTTTAGAGAGGCTGCCATATGATGAGAGCAAGTGAGGTGATCAGTGAGGTGGAGAAGTGATATAGGATTGGGAATTAAAACTGATAAGGAAGGTACTACGCTATCCTTTAACGAGGGGAAAGGAACCCTGGTAGTCAGTTTGTCACAACTGGGTTGGGGAAGTATCCTATAGTCGTGGGAGGGGGAACTATCTCAGGTCACTCCCTCAGTGGTAAGTCAACGATTTGCACCTAGATTGATCAAAAGGATCCGTGGTGCTTCGTCAGGACAAGAAAAAAGAACATATAGTATACTACCCCAAACTAAGTTTGTGTCCCTACGTGCTACCTACTGTGTGTGCAGTTCAGGGTCCAACCCAAGTGAAAGATACATAAGGCTGCATCAGGTGGCGCGGACTTGTCGTGCTCGAGTGTGCTCAGAGTTTTGGAGTGCAGACAGAGCATCTGCACCTACCCAGTATACTCCACATCCTTACGACCAATCTAGGCATGAAACATGTTGACTTACCACTGAGGAAGTGACCTGATATAGTTCCCCCTCCCACGACTATAGAATACTTCCCCTACCCAGTCGCGACATACTGACTACCATGTTTCCTTTAATACCTTCATGGTAGCACTTACTGTCATAGTTTATTATCCCTGAAGGCTGGTTCCCTCATTAAAGGATAGCGTAGTACCTCCCTTAGTTTTAATTCCCAATCACATATCACTACTCGACCTCACTGATCACCTCACTTGTACTCATCATACGGCAGCCTCTCTAAAAGATCTCCACCAAAGTGACCCTTCGGGGGACCTTTAGGGAATAGCAGCGCCAGCCCGACAAAGAGCACTACTCTATGATAAAGCATGACAACCTCTAAAAGATATATGAGGGAAACATGAGACAGTCTTGCTGACTGTCACTATGATCTTGGTCCAGGCAATCTCTAGCTGTTGAGAGAACCTGTCCACTTTTCCTAGGAACATAAGCCCATTTATGAGTCTTTGATTACTTATAGAAGCATGGGCTTTGGGCCGTTATATCTAGCTAATAGTCTTCCCCCACCACATCCCACTAGGTAGGAACATTTTGAAACGTTACCTGCGTACAACCCATGTTTCATTGCCTATGGTGTCCCTTCAAGTAGGCACTTGATGTTTGCCTTGCACCCCAATTTCTTGTCCCTGTGAACATGAACCTGTAGATGGGTCCCATAACGTTGCCCTTCTTTCAAGCAACTGTAAGAAACAGCCAGCTAAGTAACAATTCAGCGTATGCATGCACGTACGCATGATAAAGAGACATAATTACTATCCGCTAAACTGTGCTGAGAATCTGCACTCTAGTGAGTATTTGTTTGGATTTGGCATCCAGAATAGAAATCATGCCAACTAAGAATTGTGATTTCGATAAGGACTAGTAAGCATACTAATCATAGTTGATGCCATAAGGACTTTGCACTCAAGAGAACTGTGAGAATCAGAACATTGGACTCTGAATGGTTACGTGTGCATTTGATGACTTGGACCTCGAGTGAGTGGTGACTCAAAATATTGGCCTATGAATTATAAAGAGTGCATTGTGATTTTTTAGGAAGGCATTCATGAGTCCTTTTTTTAATTCTAGTCTGAATGTGTCTCCTAACTAGCGTTCTTGTGCAAGCTTGAACATGAAACTACACAATCTTGACTATGATAAAAAGATAGAGCTAGGGGTCTACCAATAGTTGCCTTGTGCCACCTTGGAATATAGCATCACTCATGATCTGTGAGACAATGTCCGCTCAGTTTGTCTACTGTGGCATTAAGGAACCCCGGCATGTCATTGGGGACAAATAAGATGTCCTGGAACCCCAACGACCTCCAGAGACACAAGACTACTGGCAAAGAAAGGATCCAGACCCAACACTTCCTTCTTGGTATAGTACACCATGACAGTGGTATCTGTGAGAATTTCACGACAAGAAACAAGCAGAAATAACATATCCAGCCTTTCTATGAGTCAGGTACTCCCTCTATGGCACCCTTGGAGAGCAGCAAGTTCACCTCCTTTATCAAGATGAACAGATGCACTTGCCAAACTCGTTCTTGTGTGGGAGATATTGGAAGGAGAGGAGAGAAGATGGTTCGCTAATCCAAAATAAAGTGCTGTATTCTAGCCAGAGAGGCACATTAAAGCTCTTTATTGGCCACTGTAGCATGGGAATAAGAGTTGAAGGACTGGTGCACCTGCCTGCCTGTAGCTTAGCTTTTCTGTGGGTAAAGATGAGGAAATGGATACAAGGCATGATAAGGACCTGTTTCAATGTCTGTTTTTAGGTCTTGCCTTGACACTTCGAGACATGTTGCATATACTTTGTGGACTTTATGGCCCCTTGCTTTTCATTTGTTTCTTCGAGTTTCCTTCATAAAGCCTTGCTTCCAAGTGGTTAATCTTTCCTATTTATCCCTCCTTTTCGTAGGTTGTTCCGTCCCACAGAGCACCACCCCATTACTTGTAGCCTTACAATAGTCCCATTTTAGCACCAGCTTTGGGAACTTATTTTTTCTTGTCTAAGAGGACATTCTCCCAGGTTGACAGAGATTTTCTGTAAACAGGGCTGCATTCTTGTTCTTATCTTTTTGCATTTGCTTTCATTCAAAGACTGAGATCAAATGTCAGATGCTGTTTCCCTTAGAGTGCCAGTTTACTTTTATTTAACTGACTTTCCATCCACCTGCCCTGGTGTAATTACAGAATGTGATGCCTGGGTTTTCATTCTATTTAGGATAATACCAGCCCATTGCCTTGTGCTTTCATTAAATCTGTAAATCCTTAGTTAATCCATTTAACCCGCAGAGCCCAAATAGAAGCCACTTCAAAACAATCCAGTGTTAGACGAGGGTGTCTTTTTAGGTCTCGCTATTCGATGCGCATGCGCATCGAGCTTGCGAGCATATAGGGCTTTAACCAGAGTTAAACTAACTGGGCGATTTGGTGCTGTGCCCGTGGCTTTTAGGTCAATGCGCAAGCGCATTGACCTAAAATGTGTGTGCACATCACCAAATCGCCGTCTGTTCCCTCTCCCCGCTCCGCCCCCTCCCCTGCCCGCCGTGTCGCATTTCTCCTCCCCCCTCCCCTTCTCTCTCTTCCCTCCGTCTTGTTTATTTATTTTTTTACCCGCTCCGCCCCTCCCCTGCCCGCCGTGTCGCATTTCTCCTCCCCCCTCCCCTTCTCTCTCTTCCCTCCGTCTTGTATATTTATTTTTTTACCCGCTCCGCCCCCTCCCCTGCCCGCCGTGTCGCATTTCTCCTCAACCCTCCCCTTCTCTCTCTTCCCTCCGTCCATTGGTCACCTACTCTCACACAATCTGCTTATTTCCACCCCAGTGGTTTTTTGTAGTCTTGACTGTTCATCTCATCCCTCTCACACGCTCCTGTGTGGGCTGTGGGCACATCAGGACAGGTCTGTGAGGGGCGTGCACACTGCACTATAGGTGCACTATCATCCATTGCCAGCTCAGACATATGGAATGTCTCCAGCCGTGAATTCACCTCTTTCACATGTTGGGTGCACTTCTTTTCGTACAGCCCTGTTGAGGCTTCAGTAGGTTTGGTCTGAACACGTCACAGGCAGCATGCCAGGGTGCAACGATCATTATAGCTGTACGTCGCGCACAATGTCTGACCGCCCCAGGAATCGGGTGTGTACGCCTCTTTGTGTTCTCTGCACTCAGTTCTGGCTCATGTTGCGCTGTACGTTGCAAACTGTTTCAGTTGTGCAGAGGCTGTGTTCTTTCGGTGCATTCGCCTTTTTCCTTGTGTTTTTCAGTTGCGTACTGCTCTGTGTGTAGTCTTTGCATTTGAGGCACGCTGGTTTGGTTTTGTATGGGCTGTGTGTTCTTTATGTGCACACTGCACTGGCTTAGTGCCCCGTCTTTGCATTTGATGCACGCTGGTTTTGTTTTGTATGGGCTGTGTGTTCTTTAGGTGCACACTGCTCTGGCTGTGTGCAGTATTTGCATTTGATGTACTCTGCATTGATTTTGTATGGGCTGTGTGTTCTTTAGGTGCACGCTGACCTGCCTCTGTCTTTACCGTCTTTGCATTTGATTTGCTCTAGTTTTGTATTGGCTGTGTGGTGTTTAGGTGTATGCTTATTTATCCCTGTGTGCATTTGTGCATGCTGCTTTAGCGGTGTACTTGCTCTGAAACAGGGTGCAGCAAAAGCAGTTTTTCATAAGCTGTGTGTTCCTTAGGTTGGAGCGTCCTAAATTTTAGAATGACAACCATTGCGACTCACCTAGGTTTAATGGACATGTGGTGTGCCCCCCCCCCCCCATGTCATTTTTTCTAATACTGCTACATTTATTATTAAATAGCAATATCGAAAATCTAATTGCTTGCATATTCTGGGACTTTTTCGACTCGACTAAACTGGCGCACGATCCACTTGTGGGTCACATAACCCACTGTTTGGGAAATGCTGGTTTGGCTGCATGCTGCTTAATCCCTGTGTACTTTGATGCACACTGCTCGTGTTATGTGTACTGTCGGAACTATTAATGCATGCTGCTTCAGTTGTGCATAGGCTGTGTGTTCTTTAGGTGCACGGTGCTCATGTTCTGTGTGAACCGTCTCTGCATTTGATACATGCTGTTTCGGTTTTGTATGGGCTGTGTTTGTTTTTGGTGCACGCTGCTCTGACTGTGTGCACTGTCCACCACATCCACCATAATCTCCACCATCACCTCCACATTCACCTCCACATCCACCAGGACATCCACCTCCACATCCACCGTGACATCCACCGCCACATCCACCACCACCACATCCACCACCACCGCATCCACCACCACCGCATGCACCACCACCACCACACCCACCACCACTTCATCCACCACCACATCCACTACAACCACCACCCCATCCACCGCATCCACCACCGCATCCACCACCGCATCCACCACCACATCCACCACCACATCCACCATCCCATCCACCACCACATCCACCACCACATCCACCACCACATCCACCATCACCTCCACATCCACCATGAAATCCACCGCCACATCCACCACCACCACATCCACCACCGCCACATCCACCACCACCACCACCACATCCACCACCACATCCACCACCACATCCACCACCACCACCACATCCACCACCACCACCACATCCACCACCACCACCACATCCACCACCACTTCCACCGCATCCACCACCACCACATCCACCACCACCACCACATCCACCACCACATCCACCACCAGGTGCAAATGCAATGTTCTTGGATTTTCGTCACAATAAAATACACTGAACATAATCTTCACAAAATTAAATTACAAACGTTTAAGCTATTGCCATTTATAAATTACAATAAATTTTATTTAAGTATTAATTATTTACAAAATAAAAAAGCCATTGTTATTTGCAATATCAATACATCTAAGTCACGTAAAGACAACACACATTGCATTACAAATGCTATAGGTGTCACATTTGCGAAAGTTAAAACTATTGACATTGTAACTGACAAAGCTATTACTTTTGCTAGTTTCAAAACCAACACATAAATAAAAAAAGTGTCATTTACAATACCAATTGCTCAAACTTTCCTAATGCGAGACCTATTGCATTTCCAATGCTTGTTTAGAATTACATCTCACCACTGACAGAGCAGGCGTTCTCTCTGTTTAGCTTTCAGTCACCATTTTGTGAGTTTGTGAAGTGAGCATCCCTCTCTCTCTCTCTCGCACTCTCTCTCTCGCTCTCTCTGTGCACCATGTAGACCTGTTTTGTCCCTCTGGCCCAAGCATGTGTTATGCTGCTTTGCAGTTTACACAGGTGCAGGGAATGATTTCCTAGAACCAAACACCATGTGTTGGGGAAGAGTGACTGGGCAGTGGGTGGTCGTTAAGGAATGGATTTGATCGTCTACAAGGGATTTAACATATTACAACCCCACTAGAAAACAAGCATTGGCAAAGCCAACAGGGCTTGCTCTTTATGCCAATGCAATAGCAAAAAAGACAGAGGGTCTGCATTGGCAGCCAAATGAAGAGAAGTATTGGCTTCGCCGATGCTTGTTAATTACTGGTGGATTGGCAACCCTGCTGACCCGGCCCGCTAAAGCCCTGGTCTTGGTTCCCTGTTAATATGGCACACATCGCAGTCTTCTTGGCACTGTAAGAATATTCTGTATTCCACATTTCTATCATAATGTAACCATGCTTGGAAGAAAATATGATGTAATAATTAAAGGTATTAGAGAAAGAAAGAAATAAGGAAATAGGCATTACAAAGAGGCTGCGCATTGAAAGAGAACAAATACAGCATAACATTCAAGTAGAAAGTTTGGTTAAACTTGGTCCCTTTCTGTGGGAGTGCCACTTTATGCTTGTGGTAGGACAACCACTGGGTTAACAGTCTTACAGAAACGCGAAGGCACCTTTACATTAAATAACGGCACATAACATCTTGTGACACTTGCTAACAATGATCACTAAAACCGCAAAATTATTTACAGACCACATCTCCATTCTGTATTAGAGAAGAAGTGCTCATGCAGATGTAAAGGGAAGGAAATATAATTTAACTTCTGCTGCCTAGCTCGGTCTCACTTACATGAAAAACGGAATGCGCCCCAAAGCAAAACATGCTACTTTCAAACGATAAAAAACAAATCGAAATATTAATCTGAACAGAAACTTCAAATGATAACATTGCTCTTGGAAATTGATTTTTTTTTCAAAATATGCCTTGCATTTAATGTGCACAGGTGCCGGTTTTGCAGTCACCGAGACGGTTCAACCAAAACAATTTGCAATTTTCTCACAAAATTGACTCAGGATCCCTATGCTGAAAGCGCTGCTTACCCGATAGCAGAAAACAGCAGTGCGTGAGAATGTTCTTTTTTCTTGCTCGTAGTGAAAGTAGGAGGCCGATCAGTATTTTGGTCCCTGTTCAGTGGCCAGGAATCTAATGCCCACTGGAAGCGTACCGGATACAGAGAGATACATTAACTGGCCTTTCCCTACTCCTCTTGCTCCGCAGTGTGTGCCCATACAGACTTTTTATTCTAAAGAGGCCATCTCGATTAATCGTTTAGATAAGCAATGCAAATTCAAAGCAACAATGTCTTTTTAAGGACTGTGGGGGGCCCGGACAAGACACTTCATGTGCCGATATTCGGAACAACTGTCTATTTTGATACCCATTTTTCGTTAATTGTTCCCAAATGATGCCACAAAATACCTTAGCGGCTGAGAAGGAAAAACAGGTGAGAAAGAAAGTTCACTTTCCGCAGAGTTCCCTTGGAAAATGGGGGCTCCGAACCAAGTAATTTTTTTTTATGTAAATGTTTATTTATATATATATATATATATATATATATATATATATATATATATATATATATATATATATATATATATATATATATATATATATATATATATATATATATATATATATATATATATATATATTTTTGTCTCCAAAGTCCAAGATACTCAGGAGGACACTGTAGTGTGCACCACTCACTCTCCCTGCCAGCGCTGCCAAAAACAAACACTATAATTTGGAAAATTCTGGAATATTCTGTTTTGTTTTAAACGTATATTGTGTTGCTAAATACTCTGTGCATGTGCTATGTATAAAAATAGCATGCATGCGGTGGTCAGTCATAGATATGTGCACTGGTTAAGAAACACAGTGCAGAGGATCGGTCAGCACAAATTATGCACTGCAGTTTGGGTTCAATGTCTGTGCACCATAGTCACCGCAATATGGTACATAGACTATGAGCACAAAATGCCAGTTGATGGATGTTTACGTTTTGTCTCCAGAGCTTAACCCGGTGCATCACCAAAATAATCAGCACAAGTCAAAAAAAAGAATAGGACCTGTAATAGCGCAGGGCCCTATGCCCTCATAATGGTGACAAGGACACACATAGTTGGTTGGTATAACTGGCCAAGACCATATACTCTTAAGTGCATTATAACCTCACAGCAAATAATAACTTTGGAATGGCTGCATGGAAACATGGCTTGTTTGGTGTCAAACACTTTGGAATACTAACCCCCCTGGCAGTCCTGGCGGCAGGGGTAGAATTCCACCCTTTTAGAGGGAGAGACATGTACACGCTGGTCTACCCAGAAATAGTTTAAAAGAGCCCTGGCATCACAAAATGGATGCTGCAGCCACAGACACGAGTCTGGCCTCCTGCTGTTGAACTAAATTCAGGGAGGGGAGGCCAGAACAATACATTTCCTGTCACCGGGAGGTGTAACCACCTCCCAGACAGGCTTTAGTGTATTGGGGCTGGGTGGGGGAACTCTGAGAGTGCCAGAAAGTGTGCACTGGGGGCACATTTGGTGGCCCTGTGCATAGCCCAGTTCAAACCGGTTGCAGGGGCTACCAGCCCCTGCTCTGGCGTGAAAGTGGACTAAGGAAATGGGTGTAGCCACCCCTCTTTCCAGACCCTCTCATAGGTGGGTCCCCAGAGCATGTCCAACCCCTTTCTTAGATATAAGTAAGGAAACCCCTGGCAACAGGACTTTAGATTACACCTGGACGAAACTCTGAAACTGAATCCTGGAACTTCAACGCTCTACTAAAAACTAGAGGATGAAAGAATCTCCCTTGGGGTCAAGGAGTGACTCCCCTGCTTAGCAAGCACCAACGAAGCATTTGCCGGTCGGCATCTCCGAAGCTCCTGCCGGACTCCAAAGTAATTGCAGCCCAGGAAGAGGATTTGCAGACTTCTCAGAGGCCGACCAGAGTCCCCAGCAAAGCTGAGACCCGCAGCCCTCACAAGTGACGTGGAACTGGAACTGCTGGACATCGTGCACATTTGCTAGTGCATTGACTTCTCGACGACTCTTGACGTTCTGCTTTGGGCTACTTGTAGTCCAAGCCCCGAGCACCATCTGCACCGAAGATTATGGGCCTATACTCCACGAGTGTTCCGCTTCTTGCATTTCTGCTCGAGGATCCCTGGTCTGTTGACTGGTGGGTCCCTACGAAGGCAACTCTGATTTTCCTTGGGCTTCCCTGGTTGCTCCAGACATGCCCCGACTCTCCACCGCGTGGTGAGTCCCTCAGATCTTCCTGGTCTGCACCAAAGCATTTCTTTGATTCCTGCGTGGGTTGCTGTTGTCAAGGCTTGTTCGGTCCAATCCAGGCACCGACACCGCAGCACTCGACATCCTTTTTGGGACAGCTCAATTCCAGATCTTGGTCGTCGCCGACGCCTTCTGGTCCTCGTGGATGAAGAGTCAAGCTTCACCTTCTTCACCTGAAATCACCCGTCATCGGTGGGCATTCGACTATCGTGCCCCTGGTCACTGGCAAGTGACCCAGACTCTGTCCCCTCTGCTTTCAGGTTATTCTCATCTTCGATCCAGGCTTGGATCACACCAGACACTTTCCTCTACGATGCCAGCAACTTTGCAGCACTTCGCAGCAGATCGCCATTGGAAACGACGACGATTCCCGACACCAAAAGACACCTATACACCTGGCTTCCCTGGGTGAGGTAACTCAAGTACTCTGGTGCTCCCGTGGGTGTTGGCCCTAGTATCCCTTTAGTCTAAAGGGGTTTGCTCAAAGTCCTCTCCTAAGTGTCCTTTATCTTTACATTTCCAACCACAACTTTTCCCATAGAAGGTAACTGCGTCCCCCGGATGTGTTCTCACACTGTACGTGTCCCCCGTGGGTCCCCTCTGTCACTACCTTGGGTGGCTCCTTGTGGGTCAATCAAAACACCAAGACCTGGTTTCAAAGGCACCTCTTTTCAGGCTATATAATTTTAAAATGTAGGCGAGGTTCTACAAACTGTAGATTCCATGCAATCCTCTTTTATCTTACTATGAGGTATTCGCCCAACGTTTACCGCCTTTACTTAAAAAAGAAGTTTTTCAAAAGACAGTCCCTAAATTATTAAATATATTTCCTTCAACTTATCACAGTGTGAAACAAGAACCACAAAGGTTTCTAAATAGATAGAAAAAAGTGTGAAGTAGTCGTGGAAATTGCCCTACAGAGAAAGTCCGCGGTATCTAAGCCACAACGAATGGCAATTTAGCCGCATCCTTATCCTCGGCCACAGCCTGGACCTCTTCAGGACACTGGGGCAACACCTGAGCAATGGTATCCCACACCACGTGGGAATAGCGGCCCAATAGACCCGCGGTGTTCACCGAACGCAGCTTCAAACTGGCCGACGAGAACAACCGCTTGCCGAACTGCTCCAGCTTCTTAGAGTCCTTATCCGGCAGCGCTGTGGGAAAGGCCCTCTGAGGCGTCAAAGCTTGAATGACCAGGCTGTCGGGTGTAGGATGAGTGGTCAGAAAGGCAGGATCACCTGACGCCAGGCGATGACGCCTGGCGACGTTCTTATCCACAGGCGCCCCTGTGGCTGGCCGTGACCAAGTGCGCCCAACAAGACATCAGTGAGGGCGTGATTGAACAGCAGCAGCGGCTCCGATGAAGTGGAAGCCAACTGGAGCACTTCAGTGAGGAGATTAGTTTTCAGGGCCACCGTAGGGAGATCAAGGTTAAGGACCTCAGCTGCCCGACGGAGCACCACCATATACGAGGCACCTTCCTCCATAGTGCATGGGGGAGAGGCAAACCCCGGGTCAGAGGAGATGTCGAGGCCGCCAGCCTCCTCCAAGTCGTCCACCCAATCCTGCTTGGAGTCTCACTGACGAGCAAGAGAGTCCTTGGACCCCTCCCAGTCGTCCTCAGCCTCTGCCACGTGCGGTGCAGACCGCGGCGGCAGGGCAGCGGCTGGGGGAGGAACACATGGCGTCGGAAATGGCACCGGCCGGGGTCGAACCGGCGCCATGTCCCAATTCGGATCCCAGGCAGTGACAAAACCGTCCGGGAACCGGGGCAGAGGCGGAACCAACGGCATCCACTGCGGTGCCACAGGCAGAGCCGAGGGCAGCGCTGAGGCTAGAGCCGGCAGCGTAGGACCTCTTGGCGCCGGGGCCGGAGCCGACGGCGCAGGATCCTGTGGCGCCAGGGCCAGAGCCGCCGGTGGTGTTGGCGGCCCAGCAGGATCCTGACACGGGACCGCGGGGCCCAAAGGCGCACCGGCGGGAGCCCAAGGACTAAACAGGCGGTCTATGGCAGCAAGAAAGTCTTGCACCTGTGCGGGAGTCGCCGACGGACCTGGGTAAGGCGGGTAGGCCGCGGGACTGCCAGGCTCCGATGGAGCCGCGGGGGCGGAACCCCTGTCCCCCTCGTCCACATCCGAAGACCGACGGGGGACATCAGAGAGCGACAACGCTTCTTCAACTTATGTTTGTGTCTTTGACCCGAATCAGAGGGTGAAGACTTGGAGCCCGAGGAGCGGTGATGGTGGCCCTGCAAGCGTTTATAAGAGCTGCCCCTGGACCGTGAGTGGCACTGGGACGAGTGCCAAACTTCAAGCAACTTCCGGCGCTGCTCCCTCAAGGCCTTCGGGGCCATAGCCCGACAGTCTAGACAGGACCGGGAGTCGTGGTCGCGCTCCAGGCAGTACAGACAGAAGTTGTGGGGGTCTGTCACCGACATATTGCGACAGCAGGCTCCACATGACTTAAAACCGGGCAAAAAGATAGTCAAAAAGTGACTTGGGTTTGGGATCTAACCGGATCTGCTCTTACTGGCACGGAAAAAGAAAGAACTGACGTCAGCGCGCATGGGTGGCGCCTAAGTAGTCTCTGTGATGTCATCTCAGCGCATACAACGCCAGCGACGGATGCGGAGCCACACAACGCCATACTGACGAGCAGGGGTACTGCTAGCAAACTTTCCGGATCCAGTCTGACATCTGGGGATAATCTAAGAAAAGTGAAGAGTCGACATGTCACACATTCCTGTTTGCCATGCCTGCAACCCACTGCCTATGGTATAGGTAAGGATAATTAAAATAGTAGCATACATCACAAAGGAAGGGAGACAAGGAAGGGAGACCACAACGTGAACGGTAAAGAGAACCAAGTATTATTTGTAGGTAGATGTAACAGCACTACAGTAAAGCTCAATATATGGTGACCAAACCAAACGAGGGAGCACTGGGCGTGCTAGTGACAGTGAACTGCGCAATGAACTGCGCAGTGACACAGGGGTGAAAAAATTGCAGTGTGAACGGCGAAAGAGTAAGAACAAATAACAATGTGGTCAATAATACAATACAAATATATACAATCTGTATTTTCTGATTTGGGATAATTAAATTGACCACAACAGCGCCAAAGTTCTGTGCTGGGTAGTCAAGGGCGTTTCAACTTGACTGATTTTAGGTCATCATTTTAGGTCATCATCAGGACAATGTTCATTAGTTTCAACAATAGTGCTGAGGTATGTAAATAACAAATCGTGCGGGTGGCCGAAAGGTCCAGCCGGGAGGTATCAATCAATTTGGTTGCCTGGCCACAGGGTGACTAAATCGAGTATGGGCGAGGTGTTATTAGAGCGAAAGCCAACTGTTTAAAAGGAGAGTTCGGCGTGGTGACCAGGACAACTGCAGATTAATCAGGACGGGGTTCTAATGTCCCCTGGATATTGTCAAGAGCTGGAAGCTTGGTGATGATCTGAATCACAGCGATCCAAGCTTCTATCTAGTAGTCTGGATTGATCGATGGCTTAGTAATCGCGTGTGCCCCCGATCAGAAAGCGGGCGAAATGAGGAGAGGAGTCAATTGTGCATTGACAGTCAGGTATTTGAGTATGTATTTTGGTTAGGGTCACGACAACAAGGTATAGGCGTATTAAAAAATGGGAGGTAGAAAGAACACTGGGTAAAGACAAAATGTCTTAATGCACTCTATCACTCTAAGAGTGCCTAGTTTGTCATGATCATTGGTCCTCATAGACATCCATGCCTTAAATCAGGTCGCCACTTCCTGGTTTACATATTAGGGTGTCATCATTCTTAATCCTGGTCCTCTATCCTTATGACGTAGGATTATACAGTATTTTGCGCATAGAGCACATTTACAAAGAGAGGAGAACATAGTGAGTGACATTTAAGAAAAGCGATTCAAAAGAACGTCAATGCAAATATACTTCAAATATGTTTGTGAGGAAATTATGCATAATATGCAAACACTAGACACTCGTTAGGAGCTAATCTATACATGTGATTTCTTGTTCATAGTTATCTGAGATGACACACTCACCTATGCAGACATTCAAAAAACTCATGCAGGACAACTGGTTCATCCGTACAGACATCACACCCTTTCCCTCCTGGGGCAGTTCCTGATGCAATCTGTCCTCCCTGTTCAGATGATGTGTCAGAAGTGTGTGGGGGTCTAGCATCGCTTCTTTAGACAAGTGCTCCAGGTGACTGGCCCAACAGAAAGACAAGCCTTCATTACTTTAAGCCCAGGCGATTTGGACCCTTGGAAGCAAATTGATGCCCAGGATTTTGCCCAAGCATTACCTGGTATCTCCAACACAGATGCCTACATCGTGGTGATAGCCATGGCCCTGGGGGAAATGTAAAGCGAGGTAAATGGCTTGCATCAAGAAAACCAGACAGGCTAACGTGAGTTTCACTTAGTTTGTTTCAACGCAGGGAGCTTCCTACACCGAATTTCAGGAGACTGAGATCATTGACTCAGCTACAAGCAAAGAGAATGACTGTGGCCATCATATAGTATAGTAGGTGAGTTCTGGCCGCTTAGTAGCCAAAAGGGTAATGATTATCAGAATGAACGCTACCCAGTTTTGCAGAAGTGTCTGTGTGCCCTATAGCAAACAATCCCATAGTGCCCCTAAATTCAAGATGGGGAAACTGTTTTACCCATGGGTAGAGCCTTTGTGGCTACCAAGAGATGTGGCCAGGGTAATGAGCATTCCCCTCTACCTTAGTCACTCCAAATCAGTTCTGCGGACAGCTTTCCTCCCACTAGGTTTGGTGCCGGTCTGACAAGTAGGACCAAATGGAGGGCCTAACCAGTTGTGAGCTACATTTGCATGTAATGAAAAGGGCCCTTTGAAGTGAAATAAATTCCTGGGTACTGCCTAACTGGTCATCCTACCAAAGGAATAAAACACCTCCCCACACCCAGGCCATTGTCAATGATCCACGAGCAGTTGTCACAACTCATGAAGTCCAGTCACCAGCTTGGTGACAGTTGAAGGCTAATGAAAATTACCCTCCAGGATTTTCAGGAAGTAAAAAGTTACATTTCTAAAAGAACCTTTTCCAAAATATTAATAAAAAAATCTGATCACCATTGAGTTAGACTTTTAATAAATAGTAAAAACAGTCCTTGAATTCGTTTTTGTAATCAGTCAAATTAAAACTAAGAGATGTATGCACATTACAAAGAGTTCAGGATTACTCTGGGCACTACCCAAGAAAAGGGAAAGATTCCTATGTTATTGCTTGTGCTATTCCCTGCTACTATGTCCAATTCTTCAGGAGTAAAGAGAACTACAACCAATTTGCAATTAGATTTGGTATACCATTCAAACCAATGCACTCTAGTAACATATAAACAAACAAATGTAAGTGTCCATTAAATTGCTGACTAAGAGATTGCTGCTCCACAAAATTAAAGTGATCGCCAAAGGATGCATTGTTTATCAATGATGAAGAAACTCATGACAGATCCGAAACCGTGTGCTATATTCTTACCAACTGACAATCTGCTAATATATTGATTCATAAAATTCATAAAATTCCAAATTGTAGTGGGCCTCAATCTGACCTACGTCCTGAAAATTAATGATGTATGTGACCAACTGTGGTTTACTATGACCAGAGGGCATTACAGGGATGGTGGCCTACTGGTGCCAGTAGAACACCATGTCTGTAATCACCTTTCCCTAAAGTAAATTCCCTTCCCTTTAGCAAATGGATTATCACTTTAATTGGGTTTTTGTAACTTTTCAATATTTTGCAACCACATTTTGGTAGTAAAAGACCTAAAACAATATTATATACATAAGTATAAATCAAAAAGCCTAAGAATAAAACATGCAACAAACTGTGGATACTGAATTGTCCTACAATAGCAGCTGCTGCTTATAACACCACTTCTTCAATATACTGTGTACCACTTTCTGTTTTTGAATACTTAAGTTTCAAAGTAATGTTCGAATTGGGATCAATTGAGCTAATTAGCATGATAAATAGCTGCCACCATAATATATTACTTTGAACTGTCTGGGTGGAAATACACATATTCTGAACTGAGCAGTACCCTGCAAGGTTTGTTTTTTCCTCGGACATAAACTTCTACCACTCCTTTCTGAGGAGGCAATCCCTGACTCAACATTATTGACAGGATCTCTGAAATTGTGAGACCTAGTGGACATTGGTTTGTAGTGGGCAGTTTGGAAAATAAGCTGGAGAAGCCATTGGGCTCGCTTGACAACTTTTGTACATGGACCTGTGTGGACCATAGTTTTAGCATACCAGTATGCAGCCACAGTCTCGCCAAGTCCTTCACTTTAGGATAAAACCTGAAGCCCAGCTGAGACTCTGCTGTAGATCCTCAAACCCATAATTAATGGCTGAGGTGGGATACTCTGAAATCAACTCCTATTGTGTCCATGTGAAACTGAGTGGTAACTGTGTGATGGGCACTCTCCTCCCCCTACCTTATTGTTTTTATTTTAGCCTGTAGTTGGGGGGAGTGCAGCACCTGGTTCACTGTCCAGCTACCTGGATCCATAGCAATCCTCACAGTGCGTAGTGAGTCCCGTGGGCACAGGTCTACAACCCAATGTGCTAACTTAACACTGTGTACATAAGTTGGTGTGCCTCACTGGTTTCCATAAACGCACACACAAAAACTACTTCCACTGCAGTCACATTAAAACTTATGTTACTATTACTTTTGATTGAAGTTATGCTGTCTGGGGATCACACATACTTTACAAAATTAACTTTCTAGCAGTATTTGGAAAACGTTCATGTACTTTACTGTTATCTCCAAACTGCAGGGTATTTGTTCTTTGTCCTTTCCGTTCAACTGTGTTCCATAGATTGCAAACATTTGAACATCACAACCACTAAAACGTGTCAGAACTTTGAAAACCTAATATTCCAAATCATGTCCAGGGGTCCTGGCTTTCACTGCTATATTTTGTATGCATCCACTATTGTGTTGTTCCTAGGGTTTTGTATGATTTTTTTATTTTAGTAATTCTTTTATCTGTAAATAAACAATCAATCTGCAGTGTTATCATACAACTCTGACTGGATAGTCTAATCTTTATTGCAACTGTGATAATTTTGTTGTACTTTCACTTATCCTTAGGTTGTCCTGTTTTTCAGTGTTAATTTCTGTTTGTGCAGTGATTATTATAATGCATATATTAAATTTAAAGGATATGTAATGCACTGTGTGTAATGCCTTTCTACTGGCAGTATGTCTAATCGACATATTTGACTCCTTTAAGTGCAGAACGTCTGTGTGCTGCAGTCTCACACTCTCATCTAATTACCCTCACACACTCACTCTGTCAGGACTCAGTTTTGCTTATAAGGCCAATAATTGATTAAAAAGGTAAGAGTGATATATTCAAATGTTTTAATAAACACATTTCTGAACACAATTCGGGATTATTCACCAACTCCTTACTGAATTATGAGATTGTAGGGGTGGTCAACCCTGCCAACAGCATATAATCTTGTAAAACCTTTAATATTTTGATTTACACCAGATTCATTTTTAGCCGTGTTCTATGGCATATGAAACTTGCTGTTTTAAGTTGCTTTTATACGCACTTGCATGTTCATATTAGGATGGTGATGCTGTTGTGTGAACATTCATTCACCAAAGGGTTCTCAAGATAAATGCTCACTTTAAGGCATTTCCGGCCATGTAACAGACATTATATTGTATTCTGGGGCTTGATGTTTGCTATTAACATTGTAACTGTGGGCTCCAACCCCCAGCAGGAAAGCACAGTTGACTGAAAAGGCAGGATTAGCGGAAGATATCACGTATCACAATGGGATACCTTGCAGCTATGATTTATTTTTAGTAGGTGTAAGGTCTTGTATCATAATTTCACCACTTGTGCATGCTGACAGCCCTCTTTTCACAGTTAATTGTTGCGTCACCATGCACCACATGTTTCAAGCATGGGTGTGGTGTTGGTCAGTTTACCTTGTATAGATACTGGCTTGTTAGAAAAGAGGATGATGTGTCACATGGTTTTACCTATTCTGTGTCTGTGGATAAATGTGATGGAATATATTGGCCAAGATTCATCTGAGCTAGCCATTTCACCAATCAGTGAAAAACTTAAGCACTGCCAAAAGATTAAATACGATTTTAATATTGCCAGATCCGCTAGTGTATATGAAATAATTGGATCATACCTAAAACATGCTTCTAAACCCTGCACCTTTAATCCAAGCACACAAAACTGGACAAATCAAAAGGAAGAAGAAACAGTATTTTAGTGATACCCCAAATTAACAAAACTCAAGCAGAATAAGAAATGCGTTACTTACCTGTAACAGCAGTTATCCAGTATTGGTGTCTTTCATAGATTCACATGCCTGAATCATTCCCCGTCGCCGAGACGGGAGCCTCCGGTACATAAAAAAGTAATGTCCTAAGGACATACATAGAGAATATAGGCCGAAGGGCCTCCCCTTTTGGGGCCTTTCCACGTCCTTATGTAAAAAGGACCGAACTCTCATCGTTAGCCAATCAGCTCCGACCTCCTTCTAGAACCTTCCCGGGAGGAGCCTCCGTCCCTCAGATTTTCGTACGCACCCAGCTAGGGTGTCGCAATGTAGACCTAGAGGTACGTGAGTCCTTACCGGGGAGGCGGGAGGGTTGCATGTGAATCTATGAAAGACACCAATACTGGATAACTGCTGTTACAGGTAAGTAACGCATTTCTTATCCAGTATTTGGGTGTCTTTCATAGATTCACATGCCTGAATCAGAGTAGCCAGCAGTTATACATGCATAGTGGTAAAGCACATTCTCACATCTAGCAGGCCTGCATAAAGTACAGACAACATGAGAGAAACATGGTAATATACAGTCATGCATATAGCAGAGAAAACCATGAAGAATGTGCATACCTGGATGGCGGGACGAGGTAAGGCTCACCTTATTGGAATAGATGGCGCAGCACCGCTTGTCCCACTGCAGCGTCCTTCTGCAGTTCGATGTCCAGGCAGTAGTGCTTGGAAAAGGTATGCGGGGACTTCCATGTCGCCGCTCGGCAGATGTCCAGGATCGTCACTCCAGCGAACAGCGCCGCTGACGTTGACATCGCTCTGGTCGAGTGGGCAGCCACTCGGTCTGTCAATGGCCGTCCGGCCTGATCATGGCAGAAAGCAATTGCTGAAGAAATCCAGCGTGAGATGCTCTGTTTTGTCAAGGGCAACCCCATGCGCGGGCTGCTGTAGGCTACAAAGAGTTGAGAAGACTTCCTGACGTCTTTGGTCTTGTCCAAGTAGAATTTGAGACACCTTTTCAGGTCCAAGGAATGCAGCGCCCGTTCCGCTGCTGTGGAAGGGTCCGCAAAGAACGACTTGAGGACAATTGGTTCGTTCAGATGAAAGTCTGACGGCACTTTAGGAATAAATTTAGGGTTGGGCCTGAGTACCACTCGGTCGTGCCTGAATTGGAGATACGGTTCCTGAATGGACAGCGCCTGAAGTTCGCTGACCCGTCTGGCTGACGTCAGGGCTAGCAGGAGAGCCGTTTTCCAGGAAAGATGCTTGAGCGAGGCCCGGTGTATGGGCTCGAATGGGTGTTTCATTAATTGGTTGAGCACCAAGTTCAACTGCCAGGTTGGAGGGACTTTCCGAGGCCTCGGAAAGGATCTGTAAAGCCCTTTCAGAAATTGCTTTACCAGTCGACTGGACCAGAGGGAGGGTCCCGATGGGGTCCTGGTGAACCTAGAAATCGCAGCCAGATGAACCTTAATGGAGGCGTGAGCCAGCCCCGATTGAGCCAGGTGTAGGAGGTACGGTAGCAGCTGTACTGGGGTGACTCGGAGGGGGTGTAAGTCTTGTTCCGAACACCACAAGCAGAACCTCTTCCACTTCAGCGAGTAGGTCTTGGTCGTGCTGCCCGCCCTCGCTTTGGCTAGTACTGCCCTGCAGTCCTGCGGTATATCTAGGTCTCCGAACTCACGGTGCTCAGGAGCCAGGCCGATAAGTTGAGCGAACGGAGGTTCGGGTGGTGTACTTGGCCTCCGGACATTGTCAAGAGGTTCGGGTGTTGTCGCAGGTGAATCGGGGGCCTGATGGACAGGCGAAGTAGATCCGAGAACCAATGTTGTCTCGGCCAGTACGGAGCAATCAGGATCAGCGTGCACGGTTCCGTCCTCATCTTCCGGAGGAGCCTCGGTATCATCGGGAACGGAGGAAAAGCGTACGCAAACACGCTGGACCAGCCGATGGAAAAAGCATTTCCCAGCGACCCCCGTTGGGGATGCCAGCTTGCGTAGCTTCGGCATTTGGCGTTCCCTGCCGTCGCGAAGAGATCGATCCTCGGGGTGCCCCATTGTGAGAAGATGTGGGTCACCGTGTCGTCGTTGAGTTCCCATTCGTGGGAGAGAGAGGTCTGCCTGCTGAGGGCGTCCGCGATAGTGTTGTCCTTCCCTGGAACGTACTCCGCCTTGAGGGAGAGGCCGTGCGCCACCAACCAGTTCCAGATTTTTTGCGATTCTCGTGAGAGAGAGAGAGATCGCGTTCCCCCTTGTTTGTTCAGGTAGTGCATCGTCGTGGTGTTGTCTGTTTTGACGAGCACAGGGGAAGTGCCGATACGTGGCAGGAAGGCCTGTAGAGCCAGGTACACTGCTCTCAGTTCCAGGAGGTTGATGTGTAGTTGTTTCTCCTGGGCGTCCCATTTGCCGCTGACTCGAAGGTCTAACAGTACTGCGCCCCAGCCTTCCAGTGAGGCATCGGTCGTGATGACCAGTGGTGCCGGCGGCAGGAGGAACTGCAAGCCGGCCGTCAGGTGAGTCCTGTTCCTCCACCACAGCAGGGCCTTTATGATGGCCGGTGTGATTGTGAGAATGTCGTCGAATGAGCCTGAACACTGTTTCCATTGTCTCGCCAACGCTTCCTGTAGGGGGCGCATGCGGAGCCTGCAGTGCGGTACGAGGAGAATGCATGAAGACATCATCCCTAGCAAGGAGGTGAACGTCCGGACCTTGATGCGAGGCTTCTTGGCCACCGCCGCGGCCAGAGACAGTATTTTGCTGATCCTGTCCTCTGAGGGGAAAGCCTTCGCACGCTTCGTGTCCAGGGTCGCCCCTAGGAAGGTGATCCTCGTCGACGGAGTAGTGCATGATTTTTTGAGGTTGATCGTCAGACCCAGCTGTTGGAAAAGAGCGCTGCAGGCGTTGAAGGAAGCCAGCGCGTCCTCCGGGGAAGGAGCCTTCACCAGCCAGTCGTCCAGGTAGGGGAACACCTGGTGACCCCTTTGTCGCAGGAAGGCTGCCACTGGCGCCAAGCACTTTGTGAAGATACGTGGGGCCGATTTGAGGCCAAACGGCAAGACCTTGAACTGGTAATGTCTGCCCGCTATTTCGAACCTTAGGTATTTCCTGTGCCTGACGAGGATGGGGATATGGTAGTAGGCGTCCTGTAAGTCCAGGGAGACCATTGAGTCTCCCCTCTCCAGTGCTCCTAGGATCTCCTGGATTGTGACCATCCGGAAGGATTGACTCCGCAGGAAGGCGTTGAGCGCCCGGAGGTCTAAGATCGGCCTCCACTTGTCCCCTTTCTGTTGGACCAGGAAGAAGTGGGAATAAAAACCCTTCCCCTTCTGGGACTCCGGGACTCTTTCGATGGCTCCTTTGACCAGCATGGCGGAGACTTCCTGGAGAAGGAGGTGCAGGTGTCTGTGAGCACGTTTTAGCGGAGGGGAGTTGGGAGGGGTGTTGACCAGTTCGAGGGAATGTCCAAATTGAATTATTTGTAGTACCCACCGATCCGTAGTGATTTTTCGCCAATTGTGGAGGAAGTGGGTCAGTTTTCCCCCAATTCGAAAGGATTGAGACGGTGGTGGGACTGGCTGGAGTAAATGGTCACTGGCGGCCGCCAGTGCCCTTCTTGGCGGATTTGCCTCTGAAGGACGATCTCCCATAGGATGACTGTCGGGACTGTTGTTTCTGCTGGGGCTGGTTCCTGTTGCCGTAGGAATAGGACGACCGATTCTGGTAGGAACCTCTGTAGGAGTACTGACCTCTGGAGCGGCCACCCCGAAAGGATTGGTTCCGGGACTGGAGGGAGCCCAGAGCCCTCGCCGTGTCGGTGTCTTTTTTGATGGCCTGGAGTGCCTCGTCTATCTTCTCCCCAAAGAGGAATTGACCATCGAACGGCATATCCAGTACCTTAGATTGGACCTCCTGCCGAAAAGACGTCGCCTTGAGCCAGCCTTGGCGGCGGAGCACGGCAGCCCCGGCCAACTGGCGGAATCCCGTCATGGCTGCGTCGATGGCGCAGTCGATAATTTCTGCCGCGGAGTTTTGTCCTTCCGCCAGAAGAGCTTTCACCTCGTCCTGGACCGTGTCCGGCAGGCCTTGCAGGTAGGGAGCTATGTCTTCCCATAGCTGGCGGTTGTAGCGGCCCAGGAGGGCGATGGAGTTTGCCACCTTGATGGACATGGCGGATGTGGTGGAGAACCTCTTGCCTATGGTGTCCAGCTTTCTTCCTTCCTTGTCCGGGGGCGCGGACAGCGGCGAGGAGGGGTTTCGGGATTGTTTTTGGGCCGCCTGAGTGACAACCGAGTCCGGTTTGGGGTGGCCGGTCAGGCAGGCAGGTGCGGAGTTCGGGGCCTTATATTTTTTGTCTAGGCGCGGAACCACCGCCGGCACCGAAGCAGGCGTGAGCATCAGCTTCTTGCCTTGTTCCCATAGAAAGTCTATAAGAGGAATAGACTTGGTCGATTTCTGTGTGTGCTCCTTGAAATCATGGAGGAAGCATTCCGTTTCCGCGGATTCCACTGCCATGTGAAACCTCCTTGCAGCTCTGTCCACCAGTTTGTGGAAACCTCCCACGTCCGCCGCCTCAGAGTGGCGCGGTCGCGGGGATGCCGGGGTAGACGAATGGTGTGATGACGCAGCATCGGCATCGTCGTCTCTGTGGTCCGAGGCGACGTCTTGCACCTCGCCTTCCTCTAAGTCCGTGTCATCCTCCTCGCTTTCCGATGAGTCCTCCGCCTGGGTTTGCGGTCGGAGTTGGCTCCGAGGACGGGCCGGGGGAGCGGAAGGGTGCGAGGCCGATGGGTGCGCCTGGGTGACCGGTACCTGGGCACCGCTGTCGGCGTCCGGGAACCGTTGTTTATAGTCCTGCACCAGGGATTTCAAATCGTTGACCAGAGACAGTGGCAAACAGATCATCGGGGTGTTCACCGTGTCGACGGTCAGGGAGCTGCTTTGATACATCACTCCGTCCCGGCTCTCGTGGACGTCCTGGTGTTCTTCGTGAACCTCATGTTCTTCGTCCGACTCCTCACTCAGTAGTGTGTCCTGTTCTTGTTCGGGTGCCAACTCCACCGTTGGTTGAACCGAGGGCGTTGGAATCGAGTGAATAGAGACTTCGACCAATCTCGATTCTTTCCAAGATGGCGCCGGGGTCTCTTCCGACGACGTGCGTGAAGATGGCGCTCCCGCCATGCGTGTTGGTGATTTGGGCACCTCCGTCAGGGTCAATGGCATCAAATTTTGCGGGGATAAGGGTTTCGCCGCCTTACTGATGGTAGGGTCTTGGACTTGAGATATCTTTGTCGAAGGTGTGCTTTTTGAACTTGACTTCGACTTTTTAGGAGACGAACTTGACTTCGACGTCTTGGGTGACGAGCCTTCGGTATGAGGTGTTTTCGGCGAAGGCGTACCTGTAGATTTAGACCTCTTAGGTGACGAAGAGGCGGCCTTCGTATTGGATGAAGGTTTCAGAGGAATGGTCGAGGAGACCGGTGCGCCTGAGGACGCAGTGGTGGTCGTCGTGGCCGCCGCGGAGGGCGATGAGGCCGTAGTGGTCGACACAGTGGTCGTGACTGAGGTGGTCCGCTTAGTAGATGGAGCGGGCTTCTTGAACCTCTGGCCATCCTTAACAGACACGGAGGAGGTGGTGGAGCGTGCCTCCGAAGGCTTCCTGTGCGCCTTCTTAGGAGGAGTGTCTGTCTCTCCAGGGGACTGCACCCTGGGTCTCTTCTTGGAGACTTTGGAGGTCGCGGAGACACTACCCTCGGAAGATTCCAGAGTGTCTCGGACCTTAAGCCTGTCGAGCCATTCGCGAAGGCGAGTTTCCCTTTCCTTAACCGTCTTCTTTGGGAAGGCTCTACACACCCTACACTTGTCAGTGACGTGGTCAGGGTACAGGCAATATAAGCACAGGTCGTGCTTGTCCTCCGCTTGAATCCGCTGCTTGCCGCAGGAGGAGCAGGCCCTTAGGAGGGCTTTCTTCTGTGAGTCCGCCATGGACGAAGTTTTCTTATTAGATTCCGACATGTAGTCGATGATAGGATAAAACCCTTTTCGTACAAAGTGAACTTCGGCGAAGTTTGAGACTTCGAATTTTTGAAAACCTGAAGAGCTCAGGTTGGAGACTCCCTAGCACAACGTGCGGTAGAAAAATCTGAGGGACGGAGGCTCCTCCCGGGAAGGTTCTAGAAGGAGGTCGGAGCTGATTGGCTAACGATGAGAGTTCGGTCCTTTTTACATAAGGACGTGTAAAGGCCCCAAAAGGGGAGGCCCTTCGGCCTATATTCTCTATGTATGTCCTTAGGACATTACTTTTTTATGTACCGGAGGCTCCCGTCTCGGCGACGGGGAATGATTCAGGCATGTGAATCTATGAAAGACACCCAAATACTGGATAATCTTAGACTAGCCTGTCTTGTATATCAAAGTTATAGTAAGTCGGCCCCTCGAGGAAGAAATATAAATTACTCATTCTCTCTCACTTTCCTTTCTCTGAATGGCGTTTTCGTTTGTGATTGTGCAGGTGTTTATCAGTGTTTATTTGTTTATACTGAAGAGGGCTGATTCCCTTTTGCTGGGGGTTTAACAGTTTTGGTAGGTTTAAACCGAAAACAGGATAGCCTACTTACCCTACAATGCCTCAGTTGAGAGTATAGCCTACTTACCCTACATTGCCCCAGTTAAGATTGGCTTTAATAGTGTTGTCTTCATCCACGTCTACTCAGTAAGTTAAGAAGGCTTAAGTCAGGTCAGCTTTATACTGCACTTGTTGCTATGGTGTCCCTACATTTCCAATTTAAGGCTCTACTGTGACTTCAATGCACCTGCATGTCATAGGGGGACAGATCCTGACACTCTTAAAGCATTGTACCATGATGAGAAATTCACACAAGCAGCGGTGGAAGGAGTTAGAAAAAGATACCCACACTCATACAAGTTGGGTCCATAAGACTGTGGATGGAAAATGCACAGAATTATTCTTTCGCACAAGGTATCCCATACTCTTTCCTTCCTTCACAGTTTCAGAAATTGATAGCGAGATAACATTAAGGCCCTCATTATGAGATGCTTCTTAATTCGATGGTGGCGGTGAGAGCAGATATCAGCCCAAAAAGAATTCCTATTAATTTACTTGCACCCAAAGATTTCAACTGCTCAAAGTAGCCAAAAACTCTGAGTCAAAGTCTGGCCAATTGAGGAATTACCGGACGAAATGGACCGCAAATTTCCCATTCGCTTGGTAATTCCGAATTTGGCAGTGGAGCCTACTGGGCTTTCAAAGTGTAGAAGGGGAAATGGGCTAGATTATTCCCTCCTCTGAAGTTACTGGTAACACCAGTGTCAGTAACTCTAGAGTTGGGAACTCTGGAGTGGGGAAAGTCCAACCAACCTTCTGGGCTACTCATAATGAAGGCCTTGGTGGTAAATAGCACCCAAAACAAGAAAACTGAGCAGACAGCCTTGAGTGTTGCAACAGGTTATATAAAAGTTTTATTATCACCGTCAAACTTCACAGTATAAAGACTCTTAGGTCTACAATATTGACATCTTGACTGCTAGAACAAGCATACCATGTTTGCTCTCGAGGCACTGCACAATTGGTAAGAAAGTATTTTAAAGTCTGCTTGTCATGTCCGAATTTGGATGTCCATGTTTAGAAAAAATTCAAAAGCATGATGGCCTGAATACTGTAGTTAATTTTGCTCCTAATAGAACATCACAAATAGGCCATAAGAAGCGAACACTGTTTCATTTTGTGTGAAAAAAATAATTTAAAAATATTTCCTAAATATAGTTCATCATTTTTATTAAAAGATATCTAAAATTGAATGTTTACTGAAATATAGTTGACCGTTCGCAATAAAGTTATTTAGTTTGTTGAATATATGTAGATGGCTGTCAGTCTTTTGTTAACTTTAAGACTTTGTAAACATTGTTCTGAAAACAAATACTGAAGTGTGGTCTTGCGTCCCTGTTAAGTATGGTACACAGGGGAGTCTTCTTGGCATTGTAAGGATCTTCCACATCCCAAATTTCTGGCATGCTGCAACCAGGCCTGCAAGAAAGTACGATATGATGATTAAAGCAATTAGAGAAGAAAGAGCTAAGGATATAGGCAGCAATAAAGAACCTACGTATTGAAATAGAACAAATGAATCAAGGTATTAAAGTAGAAAGAATAGTGGAACGTTATCCCTTTCTCTGGGAGCCCCATGTTTATGCTAGTGGTAGGATGGCTGCTGGTTTGAAGTCTTACAGAATTGCAAACACACCTTAAAGAAAATCTAAAGACACAAATTTAAATAATAGCATTTTTACACATTATGTGACATTTGGTAATAATAATCACCGAGGCTACACAATTATTTATAAAACAAATCTCCAACCTCTATTACAGAAAGTAGTGCTCATGCAGATGTGAAGGACTGCAAAATATGATTTCATTTCTGCTCACTAGCTCATTCCAACTTGAATGAAAAACAAAATGTACCTCCAAGCAAAATATGTTATTTTCAAATGATAAAAGACATTACCAGATGAATGTAAAAAATAAACTGAATAATTTAGCTTAACAGAAACTTCAAGTGATAACATTGCTCTTGGAAATTGGACTTTTTTTTCAAAATGTGCAATTTTTTAAAATGTAAACGTGCCCAGTTTTTCTGTCAGTCAGACCATTCAGCATATAACCACTTACAATTTCTTTTGCAAAACAGACTAAGGATCCAGATGCCCGTGAAGTTCTTCTGATCAGGCACGACAGAAAGAAACCAGCAATGCATGGCATTTGCTTTCACTCACTCATGATGAAGGAAGAGGACCAATTTGTTTTGCTCCCTGCTCAGCAGCCAACTGCTTAGACGCCTACACACATTCTGATGGTCAAAGCACAGACCAGGAACCTTTTGCCCCACAGAAGCATACTGGTTCCACACAGTGCTTAACTAGAGCTAGTGGTTGTCGATTGGGGATCCTGGAACTCATTTTTTGTGGCCACAAATCATTTTTCTGCATCATAAATTTACTGAGACAAGAGGGGGAAAAACAAAACGAACGACATTGGAAAGGGAAGGCAAAAAAAAACGTCACAAGGATGAAAGCAGGCACCTGCAAGCATAAGATAACGAGGCAGGCATTGTCTGTTAATCGATTAAAGAGGCACCAGGTGGATTCCAGGTTATCAGTTTTAGAATTCTGTGCGCCAACATTTAATTTCACAGGCCGCGGGCTTCAGCATTCATTCTTTAACAAATTAAGCACAGCTATATTAACTGTATTTTCCCTATGGCTCCTACACAGAGTGGACCCACACATACTGTTTTTCCCGAGTCAGGTCGTCCTGGTTAATTGTCGGAATAAGATGAGCAACTACAAAGCAAGCAATGACCTGTGCTTAATGTGCATAAAAACATAAGAGCCAGGGCCCAAGGTAGTTCAAAGGAGGCCACTGCAGTGTGGACCACTCATTCTTCCAGCCAGTGCTGTCAAATGCCAGTCTCAAGGGCACCTATTAACACCTCACTCTCACAACTGTGGTCATTTGGACTATCCCGAGTCACCCAAAGATGTAAGAATGACCTGGACACACTGATATCATATTTATTTGTTAAACACACCGCTCATTCGCTCTGTATAAAACTACACAGACTGCGTCACCATATGGTTGGCTGTCAAATATGCGCCAGTATTAAGAAATTAGTGCCAGTGCTGAGCCCTGGGAAACAGCAACACAAACTAAGCACTGCAACAGTGGAATTCGATATTTAGGCATCCTATTCATCGCAATATGGTACACAGACTGTAAGCACAAAGCCTGATTGATAGATGTTTAAGTTTTATCTGAAACGCATTATCCGGTGTGACACATACATAAGATTGTGGTAGCGTTTTTCAGAATATGCAAAATGTGTGAATGTCACATGAAACTTATTTTGGATAATTAGTGTTTTTAATGATGCATAGCGACGCACCCAATGAACTAATGATATTGCACCTGAAATGAGTTTCCTGGGTCATTTAGAAGTGTGAATAATACTACGAATAGTTATGGCATATTTTTGTGCAACACATGCCATTCTTAAAATGGACGCAGTTTCTGATGTTTCTTCAACTTACTCCCGCTCTACACCGCTTCCCAATCAGTGTACCGCTGCAAACCCATCTCTCTTCCTGTTTCTGCGGAAAATCAAGCAAATTACGTAAATGTGTAAGCAAATTATAACATTTTTAGAAAATGTGTATTGTAAATGAAGCTTCATCAGTGTAATCTTCAAGGACTTCCGATGGATGTTCCGCTGAAGAATTGTTGGTGCTAATTCTATAAGCCACTGTTTAGGGAATGCTTACATTGTGTTTTACATCTCCGGAGTGCAGTAGATGAGGAAGAAAGCAGAAGTTTTCTCTTACCCTAAGAAATGAGTTGGTGTGAAACAATTGCGTAGTTATAATTATTATGCAGTCGTTTTTGATGTGCCAAATGTGACCCTAACTATGATCTTACCATGTTGAATTTGCAGTATTTATTATTAGCCTGTATGATTTGTCTCTAAAACCTCTAGGTTTCTGTTATTTGTGGGATTATTTTACTTTTTTCCTAGTGCGGGAGATACTGCTGGTGCTCTTTATCAATCTGACCATTAGAAGGTTTTGCCTAGATGCTTAACTAGATTATATAGTTTCATGATTTTGCATTACCTGTACTTCTGTAATTGTACCTTCGTGTGATTCATGCCTTTTTCTCTGTACCACATTTTAATTGTTCTGTAATACATATATTTTTTAACAATTTTTGATCTAGAACTCAGTCCTTTAAACTTCCAATATTTTATTCAGTTTAACGCTACTAAATTGTGTTTCTTTGATGAAGAATGTAGTATCTAATTCGCTAGATCAACTGGAGCCAAATTATTTCGATACCATTTTGGGGTGATCAATTATTGGGATGCAGATGAATACTGTGGCTCGACTGCCACAAAGTTGGTAGCAGAGTAAGGTCAGTGTTAAAGCACTGTCTCTTTAAGAGGACCACAATATCTTTTTGGAGTGTTTTGGGCCATAGATACCAGAAACAAAGGAGAAAGGAGATTTGGCACTGGATCCTCCTGTGGGGTGACAATCTGTATTGCTGTGCACTCCTGAATTAATTCAGAGTGTAAGTATGATTAGAGAAAATTTAAATGCCTGAGTTTGTTTGATCTGTGATGATGGATTTGGGTTTTTGAGGTGAGTTGTTTGGTTATGTGAGGATGATTATAGCTTTAATTGTTATTTTGATGTTGTATTGTTCACATTTGTAAACCCAATTGATATGTTTAAAGAAAAAATATTAAGTTGGTTATAGGATATCATTGAAAATCCAAGATGTTTTTACCCTGCCTGTATTGTAGTGTTTAGAGCAAGGGACCACATACACGTCGGTAGGTACATTTTCTTTTTTCCAAGTTTGAGTAGATTAATTTGGGTTACTATGCACTGGGTGTAGTACATTAACTTGGGAGGTAGAATTCTCCTGGTCTGAAGTTTGCCCAGCAAGAACTCTGTAGGCTGCATGAGATCCAATCTTGTTTTCTGGAATTATTTTCTCTGTTTGCTCGAAATTGTGTTTCTACAACAGAGTATTCAGACATGTGAAATATTCCTTCCTAGGGTTAACAGACAAGGGGTTTATTAATTTTTAAAGATTTATTGTGGTTCTGTAGTTGTTTTTCCAGGTCACAGAAAAGTTACACTGTGATTGGCCATTCAGTTAGAGAGCCAACTGTGAATAGCGTGATGTTCCCACTAGCTGTGTAATGATTGGTTGCTAGTCAGTATAGCTGCACAGTGATATGATGACCTCTGACAGAGTGCACTGCAACTGATTATTGTTCACTGAGTTAGTTTTAGTGTTTTCTGGAGAATGAGAACGGGTATGCATGGGTAGAATACTTACAAAACTCGAAAATCAGAAAGAGGATAAGCCTAGAGAGGGTCAGAAGATGCCAAAGGAAGGCGGAAGGCACACAAGCATCTGAAATGATGGAAGAGGTTGGGAGTTACACATCTGTTTCACAAATAGAATACATCTACAGCACATGTTGAGAAATTAGTTTCCCATGGAGGGTATGCTTAATTTTGATAAATTAGACTTTTTGAGGCAGACCATGTTGAATATGTGTCCAATGCCTAGAACTACACACTTCGAAGCACTCAATAAATGGGAACACATAGTGACAAAGAAAGAGAGAGAGAAGAACGGTAGATCTATTAAGAAAACCTTCAGGGGCTGGTTAGAGTACAGACTAGATAAAGAAGAGAAAGCTTGAAGATTGGAAAAATTGAAAGTTTTAAAACATTTCAAACTATAGTTGCAGAAGCAAAGCAGGTTAAAACGGACACATCGAAATAGAAGAAAATTGATGGAGAATCAGATGATGATGATGATGAAAAATTATTTAGTGAGTCGCTGATTTCAAGACCCTTTCCATGAATAGACAAGCAGTACTAACACAGACTACTGTTAGGGTTTGTGGACGAGAAGACATAACAGTGGTGCAAGCTCCTACCGAAGTTGTGCTAAGTGCACCTTTTAGACATTCCAGTCACCATGGCAATTGCTAATACAAGTGAAAAGAGCACACAGCAGAGACAGTGGTGCCGGAGCCACCTCTTAAAGTGTTCTGTATTGTGATAGCTAAATAGAATTTGAAGAGATGCTTCAGGGTAATGTAGATTTGGACAGAATACCGACTGATGTGTAATACTGATAAGATGAGATACTTGATCAAAGAAACATCGAGAAATGCCAATGAAACCATGATAAATTGTCTGATGAGCTAAATGTTAAAATATGTAAAATGGAGAAAGCCAAACGAAATTACAAAATGGATCTAAGACATGATGAAATTCAAAGAAATGCGTATTGTTAGATTGAGAGCCCATATTATCGACTTAATTGAGGAAATACGAAATTGGAGTGATTTACAGAAAATATAGATAAAAACGGAGACAGGGAACAGTAAATAAGAAAAAGATGAGGAGCAATGAAGCGAAAGTGGGGAAGCTATAGCAAGGGATTCAGAAGTAGGAACAACTACGGTGGTTGAGTTTTCTTTAAGAGAAGAACATGGAGGGAATTTGATGCATGCCCCGTGGACGAGGGCAGATTTCCTTCGCATTTACGCGTAACTTTCCAAAAATGAGAGAAGATCTAGCAAAGTGGTATGATGAGGTTCATAAACTAACACATCTTTATCCAAAGCTGCGGACAAATTTAAATTCATGGTTTTAAATTGTTGTTCCAGCAGATTTATGGCTTGAGTGTAAGGTGTTTGCAGGACGGTTGACACAGTAACCACCGAGAGAGGGCTCTAACAGAGCACCATTAGCAGATGAAGCCGAGAAATATGAGGCAGTAAGCGAGCATTTGAAAAAGCAAATTCCAGTAAGTGATATAAATTAGGAAAAGCATCTGTCAACAACACAGGAGCCTTAGGAGTCTGTGCATTCCTATTATGAGAGGTTGATGCAGATATTCAAAAAGAATAGGGGATTTGAATATCCAGGGAAAGATGCTAATGGAAGTTTTGTTTCTGCTTTAGTGAATGGAATGAGATCAGAGATTAGCAATCACATTCAACAAAGTGAATTGTGTTGGTCGACAAAAGGCATGGATGAGGGAATTGTTCAATGCCTCAGAGAAACTAATAAACTTGTGGTTCCCTGATTTCCTGTGGTACCAAATCCAACCATGACATTGTTTCAAAATCCAGGAGAATGGTGCATAGTAAATGATTTGTGGCAAGTGTTCTTTTCAATACTAGTGCATGAGAATTCTCAGTTACTTTTTGCATTTATATTTTTGTATCAAATTCTAGTGTAGTGTAGAATCCCATGCGAGTATACCGAGAGCGCTTTGTTTTTCTCGAAAATTCTTTAAGAGGATTGGGAAAGTTTGAAATTACTGTTTAATTCAGTCCTAGCCCAGGACACAGATGACCTTTTATTAGCATCCAAGACAAAGGAATATTGCAAACTTGATACCATTATATTGTTAAATAATTTGGCAGAAAATGGGTATAAAGGCTCACCAATAAAAACGCAGTATTGTGAGAAGGAAGTTATCTATCTTGGACACCATATTGCAAAAAGGTTGTGCGAAAAGTCACACCAGAACATGTTTCTTCAATTTTTAAATTGAAACCCTGACCATAAGATTTGGATTTTTCTGGGAATTGTTGGTTATTGTCGCAAGTGGATTCCAAATTTCTCTTAGATTGCTAAGTCTATAGTAAAGCTGACATGAAATAATGTTCAAAATCCAGTACCATTTGTTGACGAGTGCCTTGAATCTGAAAGAGCTTGTGTTATGCGCCGGCACTCAGAATGACTGACTATAACATCATTTTCTATTTGTTTTGCCACGGAAAAGATGGATGTGAACTTTCAATTCTTGCTCAGAAAACACGGAGGGGTCCTGGGTCCAATTGCTTATCTTTCAGGAGTGTGGGATCCAGTTGCTGTAAATCTGCCCAGATATCAAACATTTATTGCAGAAGTTTGTTTGGCCATTGAGAAAAGTGAAGGAATTATAATGGGTCGTTCTTCAATTGCATATGTACCACACTCTATTGAATCATTTAACAAAAGCAAAATCAAAGCACATTGAAAACAGCAAGCGATATGAACAGCTAATACTTGGAGAAGAGAAAATTTAGGTTCATAGGCGCAATGTCCTGAATCAATAAACACTGCTTCCAATTTCAGACACATGTGAAGGCTGAGAAATATTGTTGATGACGGGTTGGAGCATGACTGTATTGAGGTGACCAAGTTATGCACAAACCCAAGACCAGATATTAAAGAAGTCTCATTAAAGGACTTAGATTTAACACTGTTTGTTGATGGCTCCTATATGAAGGATCCATATAGAAAATTAAGAGCTGTTTATGCAGTATATTCTATTTCAGAATCATTGGAGGTATCCTCCTTACCAAATATGACTTCAGCTGAAGTATGAGAACGAATTGCTCTAACAAGAGCTTGCTTCTTATCAGAGAATGTAAATGTGATGATCTATACTGATAGCCAGTATAGTTTTCGTGTTGTGCATGACTATGGGCAGCTCTGGTCACTAAGAAGGTTCATGACATCTCGGGTGCTCCAATAAATAATTGTATGTACATACTGGATTTTTTGGATGCAATTCAGAAACCAAAAGAAGTGGCAGTTGTAAAGTGCCAAGCCCATAAGGCTGGCAAGGATTAGGTCACTTTCGTAAATAAGTGTGCTGACCAAAATGCAAGGTATTGTGCCTTGCAGGAAGAGACCATCATTCAGGAGATAAGAGTTCCACAAATGATGTCGCAATGTAGGATTCAAACAATGTAATGTGTTAGTTTATGGATTTATTACAGACTTCCTTGACTGAACTGCTCTTGATGATGAAAAATTCAAATGGATAAAATTGGGTTACAAAAAGTATTAGCAGGTTTGTAAGTAAATAAGGATCAAAAGTATATTCTATCTAACTCGATGTTACAGCCTCAGTGTAAATATTTACATAATCAAGGTCATGCAGGGAGGGACAATCTAATCAAAATATTCAATAAGTACTAGGAAAACACAGGATTTTGATAGGTAGCTGAAGTATGTGACAAATGTTTAGTTTGCCATCTAAACAATCTGGGTAAAAAGACTGTTATTTATCACATTGACAAATCAAAAGGCCTATTTATGAGATTACAAGCACACTTAAAAAAAATGTCGCTTTGTAATGGCCTTAAGTATATTTTGGTGATAGTCAGCTTATTCTCAAAAGGGGTCGAAACATTCCACATTAGGACAGTGGATAGCCTTACAGTAGCCAAAGTGTGCCTCCTGGCTTCTGCCGAAACTCATTGTGGCACCTATTAAAAAAATTAAGAACTTCAAATAATATGTACAGCTTTTGAGATGAATCAAAGATTCCACTGCAGTAATTGACCACAATCCTTTGATGTTGTGGAGAGGACGAATGGTTCCCTGAAGCACAAACTAGCTAAAGACTGCCTCGACAGGCTGAAATGCTTGACGCACTTCCTCTTGTGCTGATGAATATGAAAAGTACTACGAACAGGAAAATGAACTCATAGCCCCATTAAATCATCATGGGTAGAGCAATGATATTTGCACATGTACCTACAGCTGCACAAATTTCAATAACTGATTCTATCCGTCTGGATTATTGCAAAGGTCTGGCTGATGTGTAAAAATGTCTCTCTCTCCAGGTAGATCCATTCACAGAAGACTACAGAGACACTCCCTGCCACAATCTAAAGACAGGGCACTGGATTCTCATCCGTAAACATGTCCGCATGGGCGTTTGGATGAGCAGTAGAGGGACCTTATCACATTATACTGACCACCAATAGTGCAGGAATGCAGCAATGGATCCACATTGCTAAGATGAAAAGAGTTAGAGCAGTTGAAACTGTGAAAGAGGCAGATATTAATGATCAAAATGCACCGACTGTTGTACAAGGTGACTCTTCATTTGACAGTTCAGGTCAAATTCAAATTGTGTATCCAGAAGTGGGTGAAGAATGTGTAACTAGTGAAGATCAAGATGAAAAAGAAACTGACGGAGATCAATATGAAAAACAAGTTGGAAATTAAAAGAAAAATGTAAAGCGACAGCTTAAAGTGAGTGAAAGTTCTGAAGAAGAGCTTGAAACTCCAGAAGTCCAGTTACAAAGTGGTCAGAGTGAAGGGCTGTTGCTGTAAAAAACTAGCATGGGTGCCATCAAAAAGAAGCAGACTCTCATCTAAAAGATAAGCTCAAAACAAGCTGCTGAAAATCAGAGTTGAAAAGACCCTCACCCGGAAGAAGAGCTTTTACTGTGCAAAGAGCAGATGAAAGATAACCTGAATAGTATATGAGATCAAGTGAAAGCTGAAGGTGTGAGAGAAACGCAGAAATAAAGACTTTCACTAAAGAAATTGGAGCTGAATAAACTCCCAGGAAGTGAACTTGTAAGCAGAAACACCGTGAGCCAGAGTCAAAGGCAAGAAAGCAGTCAGCCTTGGAGGCTAACAAGAGTGAATCATTGATCAGTAAAGGATCAATCAGAAGGAGAGTTCCTAATCAAAAGTATCGTTCACAAAAATGGGCATACCTGTCTACAATATCAGAGGATGACACAGATGAAGATGATTACTTCCCACTGAACAGGTGCCATGATTACTATGAGAATGACGAAGATTTAGAGCCTGACACAGAAGAAGAAAAAAACACATTGAGGGTAAAATAGAGACTTTGAAATATTGTGCTTTGACAAAGAATCAAGATAAAACATAGAATGCCGTTAAAATTTTGAAAGGACTGAACGAGATGTCATGCTCAAACAGATTAGAGAAGAATAAAAATGTAGGTTTACTTCCAAGATTGAGAATGGAGTGACGGAAAAAAGTTGAAATATGTATCACCATGCGCGCTAGCGTTATTCTGCTCGCACGCTGATATTTTACAAAACGCACTTTACGTGACGAGCTGGGCTCGTCATCAGCGTGCGAGGAGGCTACGCCATGACGAGCCCAGCTCGTCATCAGCGTGGAAGGGGGTATGGTAAGATATATTCCTATGGAAGGAGGTAAGGAAGCATATGTGACAAAACCTATGATGAAAGTGGGGAGTTTCTAATCGGGAAAGAACGTATAATGAACTTATGTTTGTGGGAAACTTCTTGTTATAACTTGCCTAAGAAATGGGTGGGTGCACGTTATTCAGTTTTATTTTTTCTTATAATGTATCACCTTTTTGTGGCGCATCGTCAGTGCGCATCCTAAAGGTCTGTTTGTCTCTGCACCTGCATCCATAATACGACGTGCGCACAAAGGCAAAGTGATTCCCTCAATTGCATTTGGCTATGCCCCTAAGTAAATGGGGGAATGCCCAGGTGCTACATGTGCGACAGCTATATCAGTATTTCACAAATGATTGTACGAGTGTCTGCAGTCCCTTTGTAATACTTAAGTGCCCAGGGGGCTCACACAGCTGTTGTACCTCCGGGACACTATGTGTAAAAGGGCTGCACATATTTAATTTTGTATTTAGGTTAGTGGGATAACAACAAGGAATGGGTGGGCTTGAGAATGAGGGGCAGGCAGCATACAGGGCAAAGACAAAATGTGCTAATGCACTCTCATTACTCTAGAGCATCTGAGTTTCATTTTAGTTAGTTTCACAAGGCAGCTTCTCATCCCAGGTTAAGGAGGCTAAGACAATTTTATGGACCCGGCTATAACCAAACTGAATTACTGTGGCTATCGCGTAGTAAGCAGTATGACTGTGCTTGATTTAGTCTGCAGAACCTACTTACACCAAACAGCAAAACACAAAGGGCATATCAAGATGTGGCGTGTGACTGAGATAATAGGAACGGCAGCACAGGGGCAGCAGACATGGTCAAGAAAGTAAGGTTACAGGAGCAAAAACATGAGGTCCCTACTAGTACTAGACCGAGCATGGAACATCGAGAAAACAAAGTTCACTGGAGACAAAAAGAGGCTGCTCATGTAAGGCCCTACTCAGCATGGGCAGTCGAATAGTGAATTCTCAGAGGACCTGTGCAGATTCTTGAAAAATTCACTATACATATCACCTACATGCATTTCTTGTCTGAGACCTTTAAATGGGAAAGAGTCTAGGCACCATCAAGCTTGCAACAAGGAATATGCTTCTGCTGTGCTGGTCCTACCAGTGGAGTAATCTTGGAATTTCTAGTTGCAATTTTACTGGATAGTGTCCTGTGAAGATTGAAGGCCTATTAGTGAAGACAGTTGGAGGGTGTCTTAGTGTTTGGGTCCAGCTTAATTATGAGCCAAGAAGCCGATCAACCAAATTCTTCGCGGACAAGGCAATCAAGTTCTATGCAACACCCTAATGCCATTCTCGTTTTTAGTTACATCAAGCATGTTACTAACCTTCAGTAACACTCTTTCTGATAGAGACTCTACCTATCTGCGGATTTCTCTCTTTAGAGTATTCCCCAAGAGTCAGACTGGATCTGGATATTTTTCCACAGTACATCTGGATGCTGGGAGATTGAGCCGTGACACTTCTCCGCTCCATAAGTGACATGCGGGGTCTCTACATCTTTTTGGGGAAGAATTACCTGCCTTTCCACGTGGCCATCCTGCTGGGGTTACACCTGGTCTCCTTGGCCTCACTCCCACCGCCGCAACCTGCAACATGCGGCAGCTGAGAGGAGAGGAGACTACATTCCCCAGCAAGGTTTGCGGCGGAAGCCGCTTCCTGCAGTCCCGCGCCCGGAGGCGCTATTAAAACAACGACAGCCTTGGGAGAGCAGCACTGTCTCTACATCTTTTTGGGGAAGAATTACCTGCCTTTACACGTGGCCATCCTGCTGGGGTTACTCCTGGTCTCCTTGGTCTCCCTCCAGTCGCCGCGACCTGCAACAAGCGGCCACCGAGAGGAGAGGAGACTACATTCCCCAGCAAGCTTTACGGCGGAAGCCGCTTCCTGTAGTTCCGTGCTCGGAGGCGCTATTAAAACAACGACAGCCCCTGCATCGTGGGACAGCACGTGGGCAGCGCCGGGCTAAGCCCAGGCGAAAGGGCGGGCCCTCTGTGGCCCTCGGAGGCCAGGGGAGGCTGGGCTGGGCCACTCCCCTTGACTACGGACTACGAGATAACCCAGTAAGATAAAAATACATGGACTCATTAGTGTATACTGTGGTTTTTGTGCTTAATATTTTCCTGCCACATACATAAATATTGGTCACAATATGTCCACAAAAGGGGTCCCCAAAACTATTATCTCCCGGGGGGATCGCTCAAGGGGACTATAGATCATTATTTAACACGGGCAACATCTGCCATAGAAATAGTGAGGGCCGAACAAAGCTTATCTTTAGAAACTACATCTAATAAACAATCTTCTCTGGGGTTAACTGAACCTGCGCAAACTCCACCTGTACCAGGGGATGTAAATGAGCCTAGTAATACTACTGGTACCCATGTAGAACGGAAATATGGACCAATTAGGGCTTCTAGCTGTGAGCCAACAACGGGAATTATAAGTGCGGAGCACAGAGCGCAAATTATATCGGATGAGAGTTTTTTGGGCACTTCCCCAATTCCACTAATCAAAGATAACATGCAATCTATTGCACTTTGACAGGCCCCATCCACTAAAAGGAAGCGTAAGGGTGCTAAGCATAGGGGGAGATTGGCAAAACTAGCAAAATTGCATCTAAGTCCCCCAAAAGTTATTAGTAGCGCCCCTAGAACCCCGAAGGTTTACCCAGGACCACAAGCGCCCGTATTAACCCCACCATTTGATCTACTGGCGCAAATCGAACACTTGGTGAAATCCTTAATTTTACCGCTAGTAGAAAGAGTGAAGAGAATAGGAGAAAAGGTGGGGAACATAAAGGAAATAACAAAGGCAAATGCCGTACTTATTAAGAAATTGGTAGAAAATAAGCAAATTCAGAATTCAGCTGAAATGACTGTGGTCAAAATAAATGGGGCGTTGAAAACTGCTTTAAACCAACCGGTAGCTCTGAAAATACCATCCCCCAATACCCAGGACCTAAAACTAAATCAAATACCTACCCTATCAAAGACTGCTGTATCTTCAGTAGGGCAGATTAATAAAAGTACAAATCTAGATGGGACAGGCAATAATCAGGGCAGGATAAATAGAAGTTCTATCCGTATTGACTTACCCCCAGAAGCTGCACCCTTTGTGAGTGTTCTCTCGGGGGTGCCTGAGCTCATAAATGGGAAAACTGAAGGACATCAGGAATTATAAAACAAGGTAGCCTTTTGGCTAAGTAAAAATAGACCGCTTCCTCCTAACATTGATGGGAAAATTCTAAATGTCAGAAGGGTGGGGTGGTTAGTACATATGACTAAGGATATAGCAGGAGACTTGGTCATAGTAAATTTTAGGGATAAACGTGTGATCCCTTATCTCCAGAGCTGGCAACCTCAAATAGGAGATGGATGTATAGTAACATGGGAACTAGGTGATTTTTATCCCAGAGCACCATACCTGTCATCTATAAGACCCCACCCAGAAAATACCCACTTTGTGGGTAGTCCAGGCTTTCCCCCAAACAGCTATAATATACCAATATTCAATCGGTTTGATTTATTTTCAGGTCTTGAATCGGTGGATTGACTTTTTAGGGATATCCCGGTCGTTAGTATGAAATATACCCAACAGGATAGTGCGATAGATAAGGCTAATATTGAAGAACCTTTGCCCTGCGAAGGGATGATTGACTTTAATCGTGTAGATCCTGTGCCCTTAGAAAGTTCTACCACTAAAGAGGGGGAATGCACCAAGAATAACTGAATTGTCGAAATAGCAATGATGGAAGACTGTGGAACATCTGGAAGTCTGGTTGAAATGAGTGAAATGGGTAATGTGGCTACGGCTGAGCCCCCAGTTGGGGGTATTCTGTCCACGATTCCTATTGGTAATACCGTAAAGAAGGAAATATGTACCCTTATGCTTTTGAACGTAGCAGGTTTAAAAACGAAAATCAAAAACCCCATTTGGGAAACCATTGTAAATAGATATGACATTATAGGCTTACAAGAAACCTGGTTAATAGAGCCAGTTCACATTAGCGGATATAAAACCCTGTTTACACCTGCAGTGGGGGGAACGTATGGGAGAGCTAAGTGAGTCTTGATCATGTACCTTTCCAACCAGCTTAAGTATGAGAGAGTACAATTACTATCAAAAATAGTTATAACCAGCTGGTAAAGATAGATATCAAGAAGGCGGTCAGATTTATTATCATACATTTTTATAACAACATCCCAAATAGCGACATTGCTAGGACTATAAAATGTTGGGTGATGATTTAAAACATTAAATGGATACCAACAGTAAAGAAGTAATAATTTTGTGGGGGGGGGGGATTTTAATTGTGCTCTATGTAAACTGGGCCAACACGGCATTTGTGGTCTTTTGTTAGAACAGGACATTAGACTTACCCATTTTGAGCATACCATGTGTGGGGACCTTCTAAATGAAATTTTGTTTACTCATGATTTGGGATATGTAAACGAAATTGCTCAAACACTATCCCCTTTTGTCCCGACCTTTATGGGTAGGGGAGCATCATCCACAATTGATTTTATTATATCCCCTAATAGGTATGGTTGCCAGATTAAAAGATTCAAGACCCTTGATTTGGTGTTGAGCGATCACCGGCCGCTAACTGTGAAGATCGAAAACCCATTTCGGGAGCTAGACAGTGAAGGGTCATTTAGGCAGATAGTCCCAGATGTGATACTTGGGAGGCAAAATGGCTACACACGTAAATTGGCCCCAGATAAATTTCTGCACAAATTGGTGAAGAAATGCACAGAAAGTTTTATGATCTGTCTGGATGAGCACGCAGACAGTAAGTGTATAATCGAACATTTTAACTTTATAGCATCCACTATCAAGGATAGTTTGTGGGTTGAATAAAAAAATCGGGGAAAAAGTAATAGGAGATGGTTAGATTCTGCATGTACAAAGGCACTCTCTGATCTTAAAAATGCCCTACCTGGGGTTCCTCGTGACCTGTTATTGGTTAGAGGGTTAAGGAAAACGTATAATGAAGCACTGATTAACCGGAAAAATGCAATAAAAAGGGAGGCCTGGGAATCTCTTTGTGAGGCTTCGTTATCTTAAGACCCCTCTGCTTTTTGGAAGGCGGTAAATGCCCCCTTTCTCTATGATAACACAAAAGCTTGCATAGAAATAGCGATTGCTGAGGACGAATGGGTCGATCATTTTTCCAAACTCTATAGCTGTTCACATGGAACACATCAATCACTGCCTGACATATCTGGGGGGGAAAAGGGCTATGGACTTGAAATTGGTTGTAACCCTGGAAGAAGTCATGGCGAGTCTTAGAACAACTAAGGGCGGAAAGGCTGCAGGCCCGGACGGGATTCCAGCAGACCTGTTCAAAGAAAATAGGGAGCTTTGGGGGCCCATGTTGGTACAACTTTTTAATGCTGCCCTTACGAGGGGTCTAAATGCTTCATGGTTCACCTCGGTAATTGTGCCAATATTTACGAAGGGAGATAGGCAAAATTGTGCATGCTATCGACCCATTTCCCTTCTAGATTCGTCCATAAAGATCCTTGGTAGAGTCATTTCAGGGAGACTCCGAAATTGGGCAGAGGATAATGGGATATTTAGCGACCTGAAATATGGCTTCCAGAAGGGTGTAGGAACAGTTAAACAGGGCCTAAATTTATTTATTTTGCACCAAAAATACACTAGGGTTAAGGGGGTATGCATATATTTTACATTTGTCGACCTCACGTCGGCATTCGATTGTGTTTCCCATAGTAAACTTTGGGCAATACTAGATAGTTTAGGGATGGAAGAAACTATTATTTGCTTTCTAAGGGAACTACATTCAGGTGCCACAGCATCTGTCAGTTATGGGAAGGATGGAGAATGTACCAGATCCTTTGGGATAGGCCGTGGGGTACGTCAAGGGTGCGTCCTAGCCCCTTTTCTATTCTTAGTCTACATAAATGGCCTTGAACGCACACTGCTGCAAGAGTGCAGGGGTATGCCTATGGTAGCCAAAAGATCGATCCCTGCACTCTTGTATGCAGACGATGCGGTCCTAATGGCACGGACGCCCATAGCCCTACAGGGCCTGACAACATCTTTTAATAACTTTATGTTGAACCTGGACCTAAAAATTAATTGTACAAAAACGTTCTCCATGATTTGTGGCACAGGAAGTAAGAAACGGAGAAAAATTATGTACATATAAGATATCCCCTTGGATTCTAGGTATCCTGTTCCATGAGGTTGGCACATGGGCAAGCGCGGTTAAAGCAAGAACTCTTTTGTTCTCAAAAACAATAATGGCCCTAAAAATATTATTTAAAAAATGGGGAAAAAAACGATCAGGGAAATTTTAACTATCTATAATGCTACCTGTATATCAGTTGTCCTTTACGGATCAGGTCTCTGAGGATATGCCAAAATATAAACAATCCAAATAGCGGAAAACATGTTTTTGAGGCACATTTTAGCGGTACCTAAGAGTGTCTCGACTCATATTGGTCATGCAGAACTTGGTCAGCCATATATCGCAGACACAATTAAAATTCAGCCCATTCTTATGTGGCACAGGGTCTGGCCAACAAATGAATGTGTAATGAACCGCGCTATTCTTAGGGATGTTTTAAACCTAGAAAATGTAAGTAGGATCAAATGGCTTGATTATGTTAAACGTTTCCTTGTCGAAATTGATTGCCAAAAATATTACGACGATCCACTTACAATGGTTAATATACCTAGGAAGTCACTGAAAAAACAATGTATGGAACACCTCCAAGAGAAAAGAGCAAAAGAGGAAGTAAAGAAAAAGACTTTCCTTGCATCAATTGATATTTACTGGGGACAAACTACAGCCATATTTAACTTTATACATGACTAATCATGAGAGGTTTGCCCTAACACGTTTTAGACTAAATATTCTTTTTAGACTTTTGACTTTCCCTGTTATGAACTCTTGGTCTCATGATTTAATTATGTGCCCATGTGACGACTCTTCAGTCCAATCTGACATTCATGTTTTATCCTTCTGTAAATTTTATACACTGCCTCGCAGGAAATTCATCATCCCAATCCTAAAGGAAATTAATTTAAATCGATGTCGCCCAGCGTTTTTAGAATTGCAGAGATTAGACACAGTATTAACTGTTGCAACTGTCTCAGAATTTTAAAAAAATGTATGTATATTACGGAAATCAATTTGTATGGATGAATTTTTATTATTTCGTTGTGTGGAAAATTGATTTTTATAGGGAATCTTGTGTAATACTTCTTCGTATATGAAATTTCATGTTGTATGCTTGTATGTATGGTTATTGCTAATTAACCGAATAAAGTAATAAAATTGAAATAGACATGCAGGGTCTATATAGGCACCAATCCTGCGTGATGACACAGTTTCTTTCGAGATTGTCCGCGCCCCTAGATGCAAAAACCACAAAAGCAAATTGACAGACCAATGTGAAGATTCCTAGACATGGGATTTTAATAATTGGTAGCATACAATCAAAGAATGGGGTGGTTGGGAGGGTCGGTAAGGCATCTGTGGCTAGATAGTGTGTCTGTCAGAAAGAGCGGTACCGAAGTTAACAACTTTTTCTTCTTATAGTGACTTTTAGTCACAGATTCCTCACCATTTGAATAGATATCAAAACAGTACCTATTGTAGGAGGGTCTGTGAATGGACTCCATGAACTCTAATGAGAAAGTCTTGCCAGACCAAACCTACTTGGCTTCTCAAACAATAGTGCTTAGTGAACTTATCGAACTATACATTTCTAAAAAGTAGGCAAAAATCAGAATTCAGCAAGGGGTCATTTGTGTAGAACCTTTAAGGTTTTTCTATAGAAACTAACAATAGAATTTTTTTTAAAAATGTAATTGAGTTCGAAAAAACAGCCATTTGCGCCAACATTTTCACCTTTCTAACTTTGGCAGATTTTTTAATGCAATATACCGTTGCTTGAGAGACCTGGTTCTCGGGGATGGAGTTTTCTGCAGTCCCTGCATGGTATGCTGGGCTCGCCTCTGTCTCTTTCTCTCACCCTCAGCATCTACGAAGTGAACACGAAGCAGACATTGCAGTTGTCACTTCGATGGTCTTCGAGCAAACAGAGTTTACAGACCAGGTGTTTGTCCTTCTGCGAGAATTTGTGGTGACAATTCTGGCAGAAATGGGACAGAGGCTTCCTCATTAGGCCCCACAGGAAAATTCTTTACCTACTCTCTTGAATTCTCCTCTGGTACCTCTTTGTCAGTGTTCTAATCGGAATTTGGTGATCTTTTGCCAAACTTTTCTCAAATCTTCTTCCTCATATTGGAGAGCCTTCAGCCAAAAATCTAGATTCAATGGCAGGAAAAAATAAGCTGAAGATGGTGACGGAAAGATGAAGCAGAACACCACAAGGGACATTAAATGGGGGTCAGTTGACGCCCACCAAGCACAAAAAACATATCTAGAAAGACTGCAAAATTTTGAAAATTCTGGACTCAACCACTAGATGGCTAAAAAAAAGCACAGCATGTAAATCCAGAAAAAATTCAGGCTGCAAAATTACATGTTCCACTTTCTAACATACAGCACCTAGTCTTAGGGCTCATTAGGCCTTAAATACATCAAAAATAGAGGTCTGGCTTTGCCATTACTTTAAATAGCAAAGTTGAGTTAGTAGTTGAAAAACTGCCCTCCCATCCTGCAGTTGCAGACTGGGGGCCATGTTTTACCTTGCCCCACTCAGGGTGCCACAACAAGTGCTAAACTTCCTGGGGGCACTCTTAACTTACAAGCCTTGGGTATCCATGGTATCATATACCAGGGCCTTACAAGTAAGTTAGGATATATCAATTGGGTACCAACCAATTAAACATACACCGTTTTAAGAGTCGGAGCACATGCACTGAGTCCCATTTAGCAGGGCTCATGGCATTTCAGACCCATTACACCAATTTCCGGCAGTCAAAATAGGGGCAAAAAGTGGTGGTAAACTTGCGAAAAAAAATGCCTCATTACACTCTTTAATAAAGTTTCACACAACTTAAGAGTGACGTTCAAACAAAGCCATGTAACAACCACAAACTGCAAGCAGGGACCTGCGCCTTAACTTTCTCAAAACTTTGTCCTTCGGTCATGCTCGCTGACGGCAAGGCAAGAATCGGCAAAGCAATGCTGCCTTCATTCAGCTACAGAAGATCTTGAGCTCCAAGTACCTAACGCTGCGAACCACGATCAGGCTTTTTAGCTGTAAAATCTGTCCTTCTCTATGGAGCAGAAACTTCGAGGACAACCGTGACCACCACCAAAAAAGTAAAGACCTTCATCAATACCAGTCTAATGAAAATCCTCCAAATCCACTTGCCAAACACCATCAGTAACAGCGACTTATGGCAACAGACTTTCTGACTTGCTCTCATGAAGAAATCAAGAAAAGACACTAGGATTGAATAGGTCACACCCTCGGCCAAGCCCACATCAAACACCACCAGGCAAGCCCTCACCTGGAACCCTCAAGGAAGAAAGGGCATGCCAAGAAACACCTGTCATTGAGGCCCACAGCTGACTGCATGGAGATGGGTTACACCTGGAGTCAGATTGAAAGAAAAGACCAGGACAGATATGGCTGGAGAGACCTAGGGGTAGTAGGCATAAGTAAGTTTGCTCCTCCAGTGGGAAAACACCATGTGCCAGATGTACAAAAACACAAACTGCAATTCGGTAACATGTTACCGATTCATATTTTTGTGTTAGAGATTCGGTGTTTGGCACAGCGTATTTAGGGCATCCTTTCCAACAGTAATACATACCGGTATGGTATGTATCACTGTTTTGTGACCAAATTCTGGTGGCAAACAGTAATAATTTACCACCAGTTTAAAAGTGGTGCTGACCTATTCCCTCTACCCCTTTGAGAATGTTAACAAAAATATTTTATAAGAGCGGGCAGTGGACCGGGCACCACTGCCTGCTCTTAAAAAATTACACTTAAACGTAATTTTTTTTTTATTGAAACACACTCTATTTTTCTTTAAAAAAATGGGCTTATCAAAAAAAAAGAATTTTTTTTTATTTAATAAAAAGCAATCACAGACAGGGCAGTCTGCTGACAAAAGCAGGCAACCATTCCTGTGATGGTGCCAATTTCTAATGGGTTGTAAATTGCGACCTACCTCATTAATATTCATGAGGTAGGTACATTTGAGACGTACTATGAATAACTATTAAGGAATAAAATGTTTTGTACATTAGGAAAACGGATTTCCTAATTGCGATTCGGAGATAATCGCAATTATGAAATAGGTATTCCTAGTCTTAATCCATCTGGCCTCACATGAACTAACTAATCAAAGCCAGCAGTTACCAATGCAAACTGCACTGGCTCTTGGAGTGATTTTGGTAACCATGCAGGAGCATTGTACAGAAAGATTAAAGGAAGTAATGTGGTTCTCAAAGGAATATGACTGCTTATACACTGAAAGGGTATGTGGTTAGGTGCATTTATACATTTTTCAGGCCTGAACTTTTCACAACGTGTGCATGCTGCTATAGAGAGGAGAAACAACTCAGAAGTTCGCACCAAAATATGTCCTCTCTTTGGTGCCACTGAGCCAGAGACCTTCTACACTTGATACATTTGTATCGGTGATTAGCCTGGTGGCCTCCAAGAATGTGCTAAATCCATGGTTATGTAATTTATAAATGACAAGCTCAAATTAGTTTAGTAACCGTTTAGTGACGCAGAGGATTTTTTACAGACTATTTTTTTCTAGCTTTATTATATTCTATTATATTTATTATACTTGATGCAAGTCATGGAAGGAGGGCCCACAAGTAGTCTATTTTATCAAGGGCTCTGAATTGGCTGAAAGGAGGAATATGCTACTTACCAGTATGCATCTGTTCTTGGCATGTAGGACTGCTAACATTCATATCTGTGCATAGATCGCCGCCCAGTGTTGGGTCCGGATGATTGCACATTGTTGTCCTGGAAGAGTCTTCGAAGTATCACGAGATAGGTGGCTCCTCCCCTGGACTACAGTGCGCATGGGCATCCTCTCCATCTTCAGATTGTTTTTCGCCATTGTGGCTGAGATGGAGTATGATACAGTAAGTAATGTCCATGCTAAAAAGTAATAGTGAATGCTACAGCTGCGACAGGCACCGGGGAGGAGGGTGGGCGATATGAATGTCAGCAGCCCTACATGCCAAGAACAGATGCGTACTGGTAAGTAGCATATTCCGTTTGAGGCATGTGGGCTGCTGAATTCATATCTGTGCATAGAATGTATAGCAGTCTCTCCCCTAGCGGTGGTTGCCTGTGCCAGCTGCAGCAGTCTGAAAAAGAGTTTTGAGAACAGCCTGTCCTACAGCTGCTTGGAGTGTACATCTACGCAGTAGTGTTTGGTAAATGTATGTATGGTAGTCCATGTGGCTGCTCTACATATCTCCTCTAGAGGAATGTTTCCTAGGATGCGCCCATTTTGCGTGTGGAATGCGCTCTTGGGGGAACCGTTAAGGTGCGTTTTGCTTTTAGATAACATATTTGAATGCACTTAACTATCCATCTGGCTAACCCAGATTTAGAAATGGGGTTGCCTTTGTGTTGTGGTGAAAAAGCAACAAACAACTGTTTAGTCTTCCTGAAATCTTTAGTCCTGTCTATGTAATATAGGAGAACTCTCTTAACATCTAATGTGTGTAGGGCCCTTTCAGGTACTGACTGTGGATTTGGGAAGAACACTGGCAGTTCTATTGTTTGATTGATGTGGAAGTGGGATACCACTTTGGGCATGAATTTAAGGTTTGTCCTAAGCACGACCCTATTTGCGTGAATTTGAATGAAGCGCTCTTGAATAGTTAGGGCTTGCAGCTCGCTAACTCTTAGAAGCGAAGTAATAGCTACGAGAAAAGCCACCTTCCATGTTAAAAATTGTATTTCACACGAGTGTAAAGGCTCAAAAGGTGGTCCCATTAGTCTGGTTAAAACAATGTTTAGGTTCTAGACAGGTGAAGGTGGGTGTCTTGGGGGGATCACTCGTTTGAGGCCCTCCATGAATGCTTTAATTGCAGGCACTCTGAATAGTGAAAGGTGCTGCCTGTTTTGAAGGTAAGCCGCTATGGCAGCTAAGTGTATCCGTATGGATGTATAGGCTAGATTGCAGCGGTGTAGGTGCAAAAGATAGCATATGATATTTTGAATGGAAGCGTCTAGTGGGTTTATGTCGTTGTTGTTACAATAAATGACAAAACGTTTCCACTTTGACGCATAGCATGCTCTTGTTGTAGGCTTCCTTGCCTCCTTCATAATGTTCATGCAGTCAGGAGGTCAGTTTAGGTAGCTAAATTCTAGGACTTCAGGAGCCAGATTGCAAGGTTCAGCTGCTGCGGATCTGGGTGCTGAATGTCTCCATGGCTCTGCGTTAAGAGACTGGGTGTTAGTCGTAGTCTTTGATGAGGTACAACGGAAAGTTCTAGGAATGTTGTGTACCATGGTTGCCTCGCTCATGTTGGAGCAACCAGGATTAGCGTCACTGATTGCTGGCTCAGTTTGCGTGCCACTAGTGGTATCAACGGTGCTGGTGGAAAAGCGTAGGCAAATTTGCCTGACCAGTTCATCCATATCGCATTGCCCTGAGGCTGCAGGTGTGGGAACCTTGCGGCGAAGTACTGGCATTTTGCGTTTTCTTTTGTGGCGAACAGGTCTATCTCTGGATGCCCCCACAGTTGGAAGTATGGTTGTAGCACTGTGGGAGGAATCTCCCACTCGTGCACCTGCTGGCTGTGTCTGCTGAGCAGATCCGCTATTTGATTGTCCTTGTCTGGGAGGTGTTCCGCCATGAGAAAAATGTTTCTCTGGATGGCCCACTTCCACACTCTCTGAGCCAGATGTGACAGCTGTGGAGAGTGTGTTCCTCCCTGTTTCTGTGGGTAGTACATTGCAGTCATGTTGTCCGTCCGGATCAACACGGTTTTGTTGCACAGATGTACTTTGAAAGCTTTCATTGCTATAAAAATTGCCATCAGCTCTAGCAGGTTGATGTGCATTTTCTCTTGCTGCGTGGTCCATAGGCCCTGCACTGTGTGGTGGAGGACATGGGCTCCCCACCCTATTAGGTATGCGCCCGTTGTGAACACTATTTGTGGTACCGTCTCTTGGAACAGTTGCCCCTTGCAAAGGTTTTGTGGATTCCACCAATGCAAAGAGTTGTATGCATGACTGGTCACCAACACTAGGTCGTTTAATTGTCCCTGAGCCTGGTTCCACTGCTGTGCTAGGCACTCCTGCAGCGGACGCATGTGAAGTCTTGCGTGAGGGACTATGAAAATGCACGAGGCCATCATGCCTATCAGTAGCATAAACACTCGTGCTGGGAGTGAGTGTTGAGGCCTGAACTTCTGGATCAGCGTTTGAATGCTGTGTATTCTGGCTGAATTTGGCTGTGCTTTTGCTGCCAGAGTGTCTATTGTCGCTCCTAGGTACTGCTGTACGTGGGCAGGCTGAAGATGGGCCTTGTTGTAGTTTAGCAAGAAACCTAAACTGTGCAGGAGGTGAAAAGTGCGTGACATGTGGCTGGCACATTGCTGGGCTGACTGTGCTTGTATCAGCCAGTCGTCCAGATATGGATAGACATGGATATGCTGTCTTCTGAGATGTGCAGCTACTGTCGCTAGGCACTTGGTGAACACCCTTGGGGCTGCTGTTACCCCAAAAGGGAGGACTTTGAATTGGTAGTGCTGATTTTGTATTGTAAACCTGAGATATTTCCTGTGTGCCGGGTGTATTGGTATATGGAAATATGCGTCTTTGAAGTCTAGTGTTGTGAGGAAGTCTCCTTGACGCAACAGTGGTAATACCTGCTGTAGAGTGATCATGTGGAAATGCTCTGATAAGATATATTGGTTTAGGGGCCTGAGGTCCAAAATTGGTCTGAGAGACCCGTCCTTCTTGGGGATTAAGAAGTACAGAGAGTACACACCTGTACCCTGGTGTTCTAAGGGTACTAGTTCTATGACCCCTTTTTGTAGCATGCTGATGACTTCTTGCTGCAATAAGTGTAGGAGTTCTGCGGACATAGGATGGTGTCTTGGGGCTATGTTGGGTGGTGTGGAGATTAATTCTAGGCAATAGCCATGCTGTATAATTTGCCTCACCCACCTGTCTGTAGTTATGTTTTCCCAGACTGGCAGGAACTGCTGTAATCTTCCCCCGACCGGTGTTACATGGTCTGGGGGTAGTGACAAGAAGTCACTGTTTGGTATTGGTAGAGGATCTGGAGTTGTTATTCCCTCGCCCTCTACCCTTGGTGTTATTGCCACGGTATTCACCTCTACTGTTTTTGTTGTAGGTGTTTTGCGTGTTGCCTTTGTTGTAAGAGGTTTGCTGTGTTGAGCCTCCTCTTGCAGCTCCTCTGTTGCCGGAGGGACGAAAGGAGCCGCCTCTGTATTGTTGTGACTGCAAGGCTCCCATAGACTTGGCTGTCTCGGTATCCTTCTTCATTTTGTCTAATATTGTGTCCACATCAGGACCAAATAAAAAATCTGGGTTTACAGGTTGATTGAGTAAAGTGCTGTGAACCTCATTCTTAAACACAGAGATGCGTAGCCACACATGTCTTCGGAGCAGGACACTGGTATTGATGGCCCTGGCTGCTGTGTCTGCTGCATCTAAGGCACATTTGATGGAGGCGTTAGATATGAGCTTCCCCTCTTGTATTAGGAATTCTGCCTGTTCCTTATAAAGGTCAGGTAGACGCTGGAGAATTTGCTCTAGTGTGTCATAGTGCGCCCTGTCATACCTGGCTAACAGGGCTTGTGTGTTTGCAATTCTCCATATGTTAGCTGCTTGAGCAGCTACCCTTTTGCCCAAAGCCTCCAGAATCTTAGACTCTTTGTCTGGAGGTAGAGCCTCGCCAGAGGTTTGTGAATTAGCACGTTTACGTGTATTGGATACGACCAAAGAGTCTAAAGGCAGCTGTCCCTTAATGTATGTAGGGTCCACTAGTGCTGGCCTATATTTTCTCTCTATTCTAGGGTTAATTACCCGTGCCCTGGTTGTTTCTTTAAATATGTCCCCTGCATGTTTAAGCACCCCTTTTAACATTGGTAATGTTTTGACAGTTTTTTCTGAGGTGTTGAAAGTGTCAAAGAGGAAGTCTTCATCAATGGGATCTGCATGCATCTCCACATGGTGATTGTATACTGCTCTTTCTATTAATGCATTGAAGGCAGCGGTGTCCTCTGTAGGCAAAATCTTAACAGGGTATGCAGTATTGTCTGGAATTGGCTGAGAGTCTCCAGGATATACAGGGTCAGACCATGGTTGATTTTGTATGTCCTGGTCATTGTCCCCTGGATACTTGTACTGTTCATTGTCCTCATACTCCCCATAGTCATCTGTGCGTGTGGGAGAATATGTATACGTTTCTTGCAATTATGGTGTGATAGGCTCAAAGAGAACTGGAGATGTTGAAGTGTCTCTTTTCCTCTTGAGTGGTATTTTATAGGACTCAGCGTAAGTGTCTGGTCTGATTTTCCTTTTCAATAGGGTAACTTTGCCAGTATCGGGGTCAACATACAGTTTCGACTGTTCCTCTGTTGAGGGTTCCTGTTCCTCAGGTGTTTTAGCTCTTTCCCCCGATTTCGACTTCTTTGTTTGTGTCGGTTCGAATCTGGTAGTTTGTTCGACCGCCCTCGGCTTCACGTGTGTAGGAAGTCCGAATTTAATTGGTCCGAGAGACTTTGGTGTTTCAACAGTTTTAGTAGACTGTATGAACTTTTTCGGAGCTGTTGTTGCTATCGATCCGACTGTTCTCGTTTGTTCGATAACCATTCTTTGGCCTGGTGTCGTCTTCGGAGCTTGCTGCTTCGGAGCGATGTTTTGTTGCCTCCGCTCGACAGACCGCTTCGGTTCAATCCTTGTCTTTGGTTCGAGTGTCTTTGTGTGCACTGGCCTTGGTTTGTCGACTTTTTGTTTCGGTTCGACAACCGTCTTCCGTTCGAGTCCTTTGTATGTGTTGCTTGGCGTCGACATCGATCTCCTCGGTTCGACGGCCTTTAGCTTAAACGTGGACATGGGTGTACTGGCTCTCGGCTCGACAACCCTTGCATGCGACCCCAAAGGGCCGACGACCTTTTTTTGCTTCGTCGGCTTTGACGGATCCACACTTCTCGGTTTCGAAGACTGTGAAGTCTATCAGTTTCAGTTTCTGTTTTGGTTCCATCACTTTCGGTTTCGATTTTCCCAAGATTTGGTAATGTCGCACCGATGGCTCTTGTATTATATTCTTAGCCGGGCTTAATTGCGGGGCTATAGAATCGATGTTTTGATCTTGGCTAAGGCCTTCCGGCGATGCCTCGACCTGAGCCTCTGGATTGGTATCAGTAAATGTATTGGGCTTCGTACTCCCGGTCGGCCCAGTGTCCTCGCCGGAGTCGTCCTCGACGGCTCCGATGCCTGGATCGTCGTCCCCTACCTAGACGATGTCTTCATAGTCGTCGATGTAGTAGTTGGTGTCATATTCCGACCCTTGCTCCGACTGCTGATCTGAGGCTCCAGCTTCGACGACCTCTTGAGTCGTCTTCAAAGATATTTTACGGCTCAGGCGCTGACTTCTGCATCATCTGCCTCGCTGCTCATCGAACCCGAAGTGTCTTTTTCGATCGAAATTGAGCACAAGCTAAGCAGTCGGCTTCATTGTGTTCTGGAGATAAACACTTGTTACACACCGGGTGTTTATCTATGTGTGGGTATTTAGAGTTACAGTTGGGGCATCTTTTGAATGGACTTCGTTCCATCGACGATCGGTCCTTTGGTGTCGAAAAGGCCACGCGGCACGATTCGACGTCCTGAGTAGAAACAACAGGAATAAAGTTGTCGGCACCGATCGAATAACAATACCGACGCCCCCGAAGGCCTTTTGGCCTTTAGAAAGTTTTAATCGATTCCGAACTCCGAGTTACGAAAGTACATCCGAACCCAATGGCGGAAAAAAACAATCTGAAGATGGAGAGGATGCCCATGCGCACTGTAGTCCAGGGGAGGAGCCACCTATCTCGTGATAATTCGAAGACTCTTCCAGGACAACAATGTGCAATCATCCAGCCCCAACACTAGTCGGCGATCTATGCACAGATATGAATTCAGCAGCCCACATGCCTCGAACAGATCAGCTACTAGCTAGTGGTCAGCAGCCAAAACTGACATGGGCGCAGATAGAGGTATCCACCAAGACGGATCAACAATGTCCTCAATAATACCAGCTAGGTAAAAGTACATCATCATATGCTCACACCAAGACTTAATAGTGGACAATCTCGGATTGTTTGAATGAGAATAATCAACACTTTCCTGCATTTAGGTCTAGCTTGACTGATTTTGCTATTACAGGAGCTCATGTGAACAACATAACAAGCATTGGCAAAGACAAAAATGTCCGGCATTTATTTGTTACCTGCTTAATAATTGATGGTTGAGTCTGTGTGAGGTTGTTGTGATGGAAGAGTCATTCAACACACTTAGCATAACTAAAAGCTATGCATACTTGATTTGATTCTGCTTGCGTTTATGACCTTAAAAAAACTCCAGAACAAAATCTGTTTTGAGACAGTGAGTGTGCTTAGAGAATTCAAATTCTGTTATCTCCTGTTTACCTGCCATCACTCTTCTACGTCTATTGTCTAAATAATATGTATATAAATCAAGTTCCTCGTCAATACTTTATTCGATTTAAAAAAATAAAATCATACAAGTGACCATAAAAAAGAGGGAAAAACAAAATGATCACAGTTGTACATTAATACACTTATACATAAAACATCTCTATAAGAAGAGTATTATAGTTAGACTGGTATAAAAAGACAGCAAAAGCCACACCTTAATAGCCACAAATAATGCTGAGAGCTATACATTCCCATAAGAATCCTTGACATATTAAAACAAATGTTGGGTGGTGATAAAAGTTGCATGTATAAAAAGGCAGGCCTAGCTTGATAAAAAGCAAAGAGTAAAAATAGTGGTTTTAAAAACTTATGTCGAAGAGTTTTATAAAAAGGACATATAAAAACAATGTGCAAAGTATCACGTTTAGAAAACTGGTCGTAAGAACAAAAGGGGAATTTGGAAAACACTTATCAAGTTCCCTCAGGATAAAAAAAATGGTGAAACATACCCAACCTGAAACATGTCAACAAAAGACGCTGATGATTTGATATTTTGAGGAGATATGGCTCCATCGCGGGTACAGTTTTTACCATGACAAAGTTACAGTATGATGGTTTGGCCAAGGTTGAGGCTTCCCTCTCGGCTGCCATCCTGAGAAGGAAGGTCGGCTTCAACCAAGCAACGTCTTGTTTAATGATACTCATTGGATTGAAAAATAGCTCCTGTCTCCAAAGAGCCGAAAGCTCTCCTTAATAAATGCCAACAAGGGTATATTGTCCAAGTTGTCCAGCTCCAAACAATTCGAAATGATTGGCATGTCAAGGCTTCATTCTTCCTTTAACCAGACAGCACACCACAGCAAAAGGGGTTGCAACCGAATCAGGTTAGCAATGTCGCTCATACCAAACTCTTCATGTAGAATCTTGGTAGTGGTACTTTGTTCAACAAGCAAGAGGCCCCTAAAGAATGTATTCTCTAACACCACAAGGAAGTCTAAATTTGCACAACCCCAGATCTCACAACCGAAGGTGGAAATTGGAATACACTTCGGTTTATAGTACTCCAATATACTTTTCAATGGATTCTGACCCAAGCGGGAAGACAAATCATTTACTCTTATCTACACCTTCTTAAGACATCCAGTATTCTTTTTTAAGAGTTTCCAGCTGAGACATGAATCCATTAAGATTCCTAAATATTTACAATTATCAACCTTCCTTAAGATCTGACTCTGCACAGAGAAAGTAGGACTTTTCCTGTGTTTCAGCCCCAAAACCATCACATGACTTTTAAAAATTGGTAAGAAGGTCCAACCTGCCCATAAAATAACCAAAGAGATCCAACAACTGCAGCAGGCTTCTGGCATGGCAGGGAAGGCAATCAAAACTGCATCATCTGTGTATATAAGAGCTGGCAGCAATCTACCCTGACTCTTGGGACACTAGGCCACTGTTAAGAAAGTACCTAATCTAAGCAATTAACGTATATAGTAAAAAGAAATGGGGACAGAATGCAGCCCTGCCAGACCCCCCTACTGAGAGCAAAATGCTTAGTGCATTCCCCATTACTGCCATAGCAGACGGAGGCCATCAACCCACAGTGAAGGTCCCTGTGAAAATCAACCAGACCCTGTTCTACCTCCATGGAACTCAGTTCCGCCCAGAGCTTATCATGAAGGCAAGCTGAGGGGAACCCTTTTTTCACTCTGGTATATTTATTGATAACAAGACGAAGATTGAGATTCAGCTCCACCATGCCCCTCCCCGAACGAAACCCATGTTGGATGTCAAACAATATATTGTGGTCCTCTGCCCAGAGAGTTAGTATTTTCAATATGACTCTACCTATAATCTTGACCACAACATTGATTAAAGAAATGGGCCTGTAACAGGAGGAGTCCCCATCTTGAACACGGGTACCATATACAGGAATGACGCCATGCTTCAGGAAGAGGGCAACTAATGGCAGCATTATTATGGAAAGTAAGAGGAGGGGCCCAGAGATCCACAGTGGATTTAAACATGTTCCTGGGGACCCTATTTTCCCCGGGAGTCTTTCCTACTGGCAAAGACCCAATAGCATTTCTAATCTCCTCACAATGAAGCGTTAGTTTGTCACCCGTGCAGGGGGAGAAGATGGAGAAACTGGATCATCCCCTTGATATAAAGCTGTAAAATGGTCCTCTCACACATGGGCAGTGACTAGAGCAGCTTGGTCCACCACTAGATCCTCCTCGAAGAAAAGGTGGTTAGCCACCTACCAAAACAAGGTACTATCTTTCTGAGGACTAGCTGAAAGAAGGTCCTCCTACAACTGTTTCTTTACATTTAGTTTCCTGTTTTATTGCGCCTCTACCAATAGCCCTACAAGCTCTTACCTCCCATGTCTCTCAGAATTTTTTTTTATTGTGGCTAAAAGTGCCTTATATCATCTATGTGTCTTTTAAATGCATTGGCACAGTTATCATTTAACCAACTGCATGGGGAGCCCGTCCTAGCGGGTTTTGAAAGGGCAGCATTAACACAGGTAAATATCTTATCATATGAATGTAAAATTCTATGATGGGGACCCGCAACATTCAAACAGGACTGAAAGTCTGCAAAGCAGGATGTAACTAACTTGGTATTAAAAGTCTCAGGAATAATTTAATCCCATTTCAATCTTCTGCTCCGATATATGGTTTTAACTTGAGCTTTAGAATGGTGAGAAGATTCTACCTACTTCATTTCCCAAGGGAAACTAGCAATCCGAAGGTTCTGGTCGCTAGAAGTGGTCCAATTCATTGAAAAATAGTTAAGGGAGGAGAATAAACCCACAGAGACATAAATATAGTTACTATAGGATCCACATCCAAGACCCTTAAAGGAAGGGGCGTTTTTACCCACTAGTAGGCCCTCTACACTCATAAGAGTATCCCCTCCACTGCAAGGCCTCGCTCACATGCTAAGACTTTTTGGAGGTATTTATGGTAGTTTGCGCTGTAACGTTTTGTCCACATAAGGTATCTACACCAAATGTGCATCCTTTCCTTTCAGCTACTTACAGATTCTAAAGGTATCCAGGATTTGTGGATTTCCCTGGAGGGGACCAAGAAATTGGCCAAAATACAGCAAATTTTTGTTTGTTTTAGGAACAATGGGAAAACATTGCTGCATAAGAAAGCATCTGTTTTTTCCCTCAAAAGGGATCAACAAAGGGTTTGTGATGTTAATATCACCATTTCCCCAGGTTTCGGGAAGAGGCAGACTTTTGGCAGAAAACCACATTTGTTTACCCAGTTTTGGAATTTTACTGGGGCATAGCCTTTTTCCAATTTTTTGTGTTTATAACCTCCTTCCAGTTAGTGGTAGAAATAGGTGGAAAGCAATAATGGATCCCAGAGTCCTATACATCTCCGAAAAGTAGGTAAAAATCTGAATTCAGCAAGGGGTCGTTTGTGTAGATCCTTCAAGGTTTTTCTATAGAAACTAACAATAGAAATAAAATAAAAATTGAATTGGAAAAAACAGCCATTTGTGCCAACATGTTAACCTGTAACTTCTTCTAAGTATGGCAGATTTTTTAAAGCAATATACCATTACGTCCACCGGACCCTTCTGGTTGCGGGAATAGAGGACCAGTAAGTTCACCAACAACCTGAGGTACCCAGAGCCAATAACTGAGCTGTGTCTTGCAATGGTTTTTCATTGTGTACCGGGTATTTAGCAATTAATTTGGTAAAATATAAAGAGTGATAAACAGGTACTAAGGAAACATATATATTTCCAAAATTGGAACAAAATATAGAGTTTAGAAGAAGTGGATATTTCCGAAATTGTGGGTAATCATATAAGCATGTGAATTAGAGGACATTTTTCAAAATTACTTCTTTTGTACACATGGTCTTACATTTGGAAGGCAGAAATGCAAAGAAAGTCAATTGGTAATAACACTAGTTCTACTATTCTGTGTTCCCCAAAGCCTTCCAATAAAAACCGTACCTCACTTGTGTGGGTAGGCCTAGTACCCGTGACAGGAAACTGCCCAAAATGCAACGTGGACACATCATGTTTTCCAGTGAAAACAAACCCTTTTTTGAAATGTGCATAGCTGTGGAATTTGGACCCTAGCTCTGCTGACACCTAAGGAACCTAGCAAACGTATACTTTGTTTAAAACTAGACAGCCAGGGGAATCTAGGAAGGGGTGACTTGTGTGGCTCTCACCAGGTTCTGTTACCCAAAAACCCTTGCAAACCACAAACTTTGCCAACAAAACACACATTTTCCTCACATTTTCTATGATGGAAAATTCTGGAATCTGCGTGGATCCACAAACGTCCAGCCACCCAGCATTCCATAAAGTCTCCCGATAAAAAAGGTACCTCACTTGTGTGGGTAGGCCTAGTACGATATGCCCCAAAGGTGGAGCAGAAAGACTGTGGCAGTTTTTTGGGGGTTGGCGGGGACATGGACATGACCATTCTGGGCAGACCCCAGCCCAATACTAAACAACAAAAATAGTCCCTGTTGCCTAGTGAGCTTTCTGGTGGCTATTGCTCCCATATGCCTGCGGGGGTGGCAGAAAGACTGTGCCCTTTTCTATGGGGGGTGGAGTCATTGGCATGCCCTTTCTGGGCAGCCACCACCCAACTGAAAAGAAAATAGTCCATATTGTATAGAGGGTTATTGGGTGTCACACTCTCTCCTTCTGCTCCAGCCGTAATAGTATTCAAACAAAATTATGACACAAAATGAAATCCGAGCCACCGCTGTCCTCTCATAACACTCACCCCTCAACAGCCGACCTCCAGAGACCTCCCTCATTGATATAAATCAAGTTTAAAAATGCCACTTTAGTTTATATTTATGTTTTAGTTTTATAAAGGGTGCAGGTAACAAAGTATCCTTGCACTGAGCAGAGAAGCAAGAGGGAGAAAAGTGGAGATACCAATTAAAGAGATGTGTTTTAAGGGGGTTGTAAAAGTGGCGTTGGCTAGGTTCGGCGGGGAGGTCGGGTGGCAGTTGAACATGACTTCTTCTTCTTTGTAGAATCCAACTTTGTCAGCACATACTAGTAATCATTGATACAGTTTTTGTAACTTAGGATGCAGTCATATGCTATGTCAGATGAAATTTGTTACCTATTACTAGAGCCTAAGTAAGAACATTCCACCAAGAACCCACCTCGTCATTTTATGCATGTAGCAATTGAACACCACAACTTGTTAACAAGATATCTGCATTACCACAATCAAATATATCCCATAGAATGTTTTTTCTGTTTCACATGCTACGAAGCAAACACAATGTAAACAAGCATTTACAATGCAATGGTTTTGCCTTTGGAAAAGTTAGAGTTATTGGCATTGTAAATGACAATTTTTTTATTTATGTGTTGGTTTTGAAAACAGATAAATACATGGCATTGTCATTTACATTGCCATTAGCGTAATCTCTGCAGTCACTCTGCACTCTCTAGCACTCCCTAGCACTCCCTACTCACTCTGCACTCTCTAGAACTCCCTACTCACTCTGCACTCTCTAGCACTCCCTAGCACTCCCTACTCACTCTGCACTCTCTAGCACTCCCTACTCACTCTGAACTCTCTAGCACTCCCTACTCACTCTGCACTCTCTAGCACTCCCTAGCATTCCCTACTCACTCTGCACTCTCTAGCACTCCCTACTCACTCTGCATTCCCTATGCACTCCCTATGCACTCTCCACTCCCTAAGCACTCCCTATGCACTCTCCACTCCCTAAGCACTCCCTATGCACTCTCCACTCCCTATGCACTCTCCACTCTCCACTCCCTATGCACTCTCCACTCCCTATGCACTCTCCACTCCCTATGCACTCTCCACTCTGCACTCCCTATGCACTCTCCACTCCCTATGCACTCCCTATGCACTCTCCACTCCCTATGCACTCTGCACTCCCTCTGCACTCCCTATGCACTCTGCACCACCTATGCACTCCCTATGCACTCTCCACTCCCTATGCACTCTCCACTCCCTATGCACTCTCCACTCCCTATGCACTCTCCACTCCCTATGCACTCTCCACTCCCTATGCACTCTGCACTCCCTGTGCACTCTGCACTCCCTGTGCACTCTGCACTCCCTGTGCACTCTGCACTCCCTGTGCACTCTGCACCACCTATGCACTCCCTATGCACTCTACACTCCCTATGCACTCTCCACTCCCTATGCACTCTCCACTCCCTATGCACTCCCTATGCACTCTCCACTCCCTATGCACTCTCCACTCCCTATGCACTCTCCACTCCCTATGCACTCTCCACTCCCTATGCACTCTCCACTCCCTATGCACTCTCCACTCCCTATGCACTCTCCACTCCCTATGCACTCTCCATGCACTCTCCACTCCCTATGCACTCTCCACTCCTTATGCACTCTCCACTCCCTATGCACTCTCCACTCCCTATGCACTCCCTACTATTAAAGGTTATTTCTTCCAATGCAGTTTGGGTGCAGTGTGCGCTGCACTCTATACAAAGGTGGCGTCTAATCCTGCTCTACTCAAGTCACATTTTCCAACGTCATCTTTTCAAAAAATATTTAAAAATGTAAAAAAAAATGTCAGAACCCCAAAATCACATGAAAATGTACTACTGGCGATGCTCTACCGAGCTGTGCTCGTTAAGAAGGGGTCAGAGCAAGGGGTCCCCCCGATCTGAAAGGCCCTTGGGTGCTCCCCAGGTCCCTGCCGAAAGCATGCGACATTTGCAAGGAAGGAGCTCGCCGAAGTTTCAAAAATTAATAAAAAGTATTTAGAAGTCAGAAATAGTCACATCCGACCCATCAAAATGTACCCCTGAGTGTGGAGCTCAAACTGAGCCGGATACGAGAGTCGGATCCTCAAAGGAGCTCCTCATTTGGAACTTCTTTGGACTTGCGACCTTGCAAATTTAGTCCAAACAAGCATGTTCTGCTTGTAAGGACTGAGAACACAGCCTTCAACAAGGGAAAGTCCCCTTGAAGTGGGGCACAGGCTGTTCTAACCTCGGGGGACCCTCACACCCCAATGCAACCCCCCCCCCAAAAAAACCACATTTATCCACTTTTACAGAATTGGGAGCAAACTTTTGCTTGGAGACAAGAAGTCATCAAAGATGGCGTGTAATACTGGCACGGGGAGCGCTGCATACGTGTACTTGGTATTACATTAAAAACTACATTCATAGTATTTCCAGACCCGGTTACTGGGGGGTGAGACTGCGGGGCACTGGGTGTAGTCCCGGCTTCCAAAGCAGGTTTGACCGGCACTCTTCATAAAGGGGGCCAGGCTCTACAGAGCGGTGCATAGGGGTTGCCCCACATGTATGCAAGTTCGGTGCGCCCCTAGCATAAGTGTGTGTTTATAATGTTACTCTGCTGGGTTGTGGGGGGAAGGGGTGATTCGACCTGGGTGGCAGTCATGAGGCACGTGCACTCCTTGCTCCACAAACCTCCAGCAACCAGGTGGACACGATCTTCCGCATGTAGGGTTGCACTTCACGCTGCACGCACTTAAAGTAGGAAGCGGACGGCGGGCAGTTCTCCTCCGCCTTCAGCATGGTGTGCAGCACCCTGTCGTTCAGGAGATGCTGATCCAGGTAAGCCCTTCAGATGGTTTCCACCTCGCAGCACAGCAGCTGATGTTCCATGTCTCGCCCGGCGCGCGGTGCCTGTGCTGTCCTGTGAGTGAGAGAGCTCCGTTCAGTGCTTGCTGCTGCTTCCGCTGCTGGAGCTCTCTGGAGGCTCCGGCTCTGCCCAGCTCTCAGCTCAAGTCTCCTCCTGCGGCAGGCCCACACGGCCCTCCAGTGCTCACATCAAAGCTGGCGCTGACTTAAGGAGGGGGCGGATGGGCGTCCCAGGCAGGGCCCGCCCACTGCAACAGAAGCTCGGAAGCTCATGCAAATGTCTCTTAAAGGAGGGAGAGCGGGCAGGAGCTGGGCTCGTCTCCTCCTGCCCATGCGCAGGCCCACATATCAATGCAAGCCATGCACCAGTACAAGTATACCCCATGCGTGCCTCGTGGAGCGAGCACACATTGTCCAGAAGAAACTTTATGCAGTGGATTATTACACTTGTTGCACAGACGAATCTCGGTCGGTACGGAGACCCTGCTCTGAAGTCTGAACCATGAAATAAAAGTGATATTTCGCAGCCTATTGGTCAAGTGGGTTGAGTTTCTTGTTTCAGTAATTGCCTATTGTTGGACAGGCCCCAGAAGGGGGCTCGTTCCCTCCCAGCATGGCAGAGCCAGGACACCGACTCTCCGGAAGCCACCCACAGAAGCAACCCGTAACCCGTCCCACACGGGACGCCTGCCCCCGATCATCTCCGTATCACCGGCCTGGGCCTCCACCAGCACCATTGCCCGGGCCCAGCCGCCATCTTTGACACTGCACCACGAGGCCGCGTGGCCTCAGCTCGACCCCAACCCTGGGCCTGGCCAGGCCCGACATCCCGGCACCACCATCCACCCAGGAGGTGAACGGACCACTTGGCCGGTCAATGGGAGAGAGGAGTTTCGATAGCTCTCCCCCTCCAGGTGCCGATCGCTCCCAGCCTCCCCGGGCGCTGGCTCCACCCCCCTGCTGGGTGTCTGGACTCCCTCATCCCGGACCTCCCGACCTCCAAGTGCGAGGGTCCGGACATCAAAGGGCACCAGACCTATAACTGGGGCAGCTCCAGAGCAGGAAGGCAGTTGTATCCTGGAGTCGAGAGACACCGTGAAGAACTCATCCTTGACGGACTGCTGGCGCTGCTGCAGCCCTGCCTTGTGAACTGTCGTCATGCCTGCTGGCGCTGCCGCGGCCTTCTGCAACCTTCATCCTCGTCGGGACCTGCTGGCGCTGCCGCGGCCCGTTGCAACCACCATCTTCGTCGGGACCTGGTGGCGCTGCCGCGGCCCGTTGCCACCTACGATCGCCTCGGGACCTGCTGGCGCTGCCGCGGCCCGTCCGCCTAGAACGCCGAGCTCGAGGATTGTGAGCTAACCATCATTTCATCGCAACTACCAGATTGGTAACAAGACTGTCCCGCTACCCCTTTTCCTTTCAAAGAGACTAGAATCGAGGGGACCCCTGAGTTCTGACCTCCTTGTACCATTCTACCGTACTTCAAGATTGCTTATAAAGAACGTTAAACGTTATCTTTGTGTGGTGTCCATCTGTGGGGGGGAAGTTACTTGTCTGTACTATCGCTGGAGACGGCTCTCTCCGGAGACCTCTCCCCTTGTCCTCGGCCGACCCTCCAGGTCCCGTCTAACATTGGTGGCCAGCGGCGCGATCCGAACCAACGCGTACCGTACAGAGAGTAGCTCACCCCACGACTAAACCACAATGTCAACCAAAGAGAGCGGATCCACAGAGAAGTTCCAGATGGAGAAATTGGAAGAGTACAGCCATCGAGAGTTAAAACAATTTTGCATAGAACTAGGCATTGCTACCACCGGTCTGAGCACGAAAGACGACTTCAAGCACGCCATAGAATCTTGGGCGGAAACCGGGGCCGTCAGACCCCGGGACCAAAACGTCGAAGCAACAGAGACCAACACCACTTCTCCCGAAGGAAAGAGAGCGGGTCTCTCACAGGAAGAGATCCAAGAAAGGGAAAAAAACAGACTACACGAATTAGAGTTGGCACGGCTCAAGTTGGACGGTGAGCTAAAACTAGCGGAACAAAAACTGAACTTAGAACACTTACGGCTCCGAGAAGAGCGGGAGGAAAAGCAAAGACAAAGAGAACTCGAAGAAAAGAGATTGGCATACGAACACGAGCGCAAGCTAGCTGAAATCGAACTACGAAAACAAAACAAAGAACTAGGGGTGCCCGAGCAACCGCGCACCCCGGGCGCTACGGAACAAAAAGTCCACATCCCCAAGGACGTCGTCCGAGAATATTATCGGAACGACGACATACAACAGTGGTTCAAGGCCTATGAGATCGCCATGACCTCCCACCGGATCGATCGAAGTGACTGGGGAGCCGGTCTATGGGGGAGGTTCGTCAATGAAGGCCGCGATGCCCTGCTACAGCTCCCGGACCATCAGATGACGTCCTATGATCACATGAAGGCCGCCCTCCTCACTCGATATGGACTCACGCCCGAGATGTACCGCCAGAGGTTCCGCGACTGCACCCGGATCCCGGGTACAACTTGGGTGGAATATGTGAACTATTTTAGCCGAGCCTTCGAAGGGTGGATCAAGGGTAGCCGAGTAACCACCTACGAGCAACTCTTCAACCTCATTGTATGGGAGCACCTCTCCAACAACTGCTTTGTCGAGCTCAGGCAGCACCTCCTCGACAGTAAACTGACTGACCCTCGGCAGCTCGCCGCTGAGGCTGACCGTTGGGAGAGCACCCGAGTGGCCCGGAGTGGGCCAAACGAGCAGAACCGAAACAACCAAGGTCACCATCGTCCCCGAGGAGGAGGAGGAGGCCAGGGCCGGGGCAGAGATGCCGTCCCGGCAGCTCCCATCAACAACACCCCGCCCTCGGCTGGGCGGGGGAACACTCCGATGCGCCCAGGGTTCCGAGACAATGTCACGTGCCATCGGTGCCAGCGGGTCGGACACTATGCCAACGACCTGAACTGCCCAAAGAACCAGACTTCCGGGCCCCGCCAGGTCACGGCCGCCGCCCTAGGAGAATAACAAACTTCCGAAGAGTATGAAGAATACGAACAGGAGCAGCCCGAGTGGGAACCTGCCGCCATGGTCCTGGCTTGCCTAGGGGGAAGAGACATGGTCCCGCGGGTCCCCCTACCCGCAAACACCAGAAAATACAGCCAGTGGGTGAACATCAACGGACGCAAGGCCGAAGCCCTGCGTGACACAGGAGCCAGTGTGACGGCCGTCCGCTGTCACCTGGTGACCCCAGAACAAATCCTGCCAAACGTCCTTTGCCCTGTCCGATCAGCTGACAATTCTGAGAGCCTATGTCGGATGGCCTGTGTCCCCTTTGAATGGGGAGGAGTGTCCGGCATGCTGAAAGTGACTGTCCGCGATGATGCCCCCGTGGACTGCCTCCTGGGAAACGATCTTGAGAGTTCCCCGTGGGCGGCCGTTGAGAGAAGAGAACACCTGGGGATGCTGGGCCTCCCAGACTGGGCGTGCGTAACAACCCGGTCCATGGCCGCCCGTGCCATCCCCAGACCCGAAGAGCCCGAATGGCCAGCACCTCCTCCCCCGATCACTCCAGAGGAAGACGCCGGCCGCCCTGACCCCCAGAACAAGCCCCGGAAGAGCCCGCTCAGCCTCAGGACCTTCCAGACCTGGCTCAGTGGCGTCAAGAGGGGGGGCCCACCCAAGAACAATTTCGGCAGGAGCAAAAGACCTGTCCCTCCCTCGAGGGACTCCGAAAGCAAGCCCTCGCCCAGAGCGCGGGAGACACCGCAGGGGCGCACTGGATCTACTGGGACAACGACTTACTGTACAGCGAGCAAAGAATTGCAGAATTGGGGGCCAGTCGGGTGCTGGTGGTACCCCTCCGTTTCAGAGACTTCCTTTTAAACTTGGCCCACGATGTCCCCCTGGCTGGGCACTTGGGGCAAGATAAAACCTACAACCGCCTGGTGACCCACTTTTACTGGCCCAAGATGCGGAATGACGTTCCCAACCACTGCCGGGCCTGCCCCACCTGCCAGGCCAGCGGCAAGAGCGGCCGAAAACTCAAGGCACCCCTGCAACCATTCCCTGTTGTCACCACCCCGTTCGAACGAGTGGGAATAGACATTGTGGGGCCCCTGGACCCCCGAACAGCACAAGGGCACCGATTCATCCTGGTCCTGGTGGACCACGCCACCCGTTATCCCGAGGCCATCCCCCTTCGAACAGTGACAGCACCAGTTGTAGGCCGAGCCTTGATGGGGATCTTCTCGCGAGTGGGCTTCCCCCGGGAGGTCGTCAGTGACCGGGGCACGAACTTTATTTCGAAGTATATGAAATCCCTCTGGCAGCAGTGCGGGGTCACCTACCGTTTCACAACCCCCTATCACCCGCAAGGAAACGGACTGGTCGAGCGGTTCAACCGCACCCTCAAGGGAATGATTATGGGGCTGGAGGAGCCCCTACGCCGCCAGTGGGATGTGCTACTACCGTGCCTCCTCTTCGCCTACCGAGAAGTCCCCCAGAAGTCCCTCGGTTTCAGCCCTTTTGAGCTCTTGTACGGACACCCTGTCCGAGGGCCCCTCAGCCTAGCGAAAGAAGAATGGGAGATGGCCCCCCTGAAAACCCCTCCAGATGTCTACAAGTACCTCCTGACCCTCCGCAACCAGACCAGGCGATTCAGGGAGATCGCTAAAGCCAACCTAGAGGCCAGTCAGGAGGACATGAAGAAATGGTACGATCAACATGCCTTCTCCATTGAGTTCGAACCTGGTCAGCAGGTGTGGGTGATGTCCCCCACCGAACCTTGTGCCTTGCAAGATAAATGGACAGGACCCTTTAAGGTGGTCGAACACAAGGGCCCTGTCACCTATCTCATCGACATGGAGTCCCCCCGAAACCCCCTCCGGGTCCTCCACGCCAACAGACTCAAACCACACTTTGTGCGCTCGGAGCTCAGCCTCCTGATGGCTACAGACAGTGGGGCGGAAGAAGACTCCGAGCCCCTCCCTGACCTGCTGAGGACCCGGGAGAGAGATGGTTCCGTGGATGGGGTCCGACTCTCCGATGCCCTGACCCCGGAGCAGCGCCAAGACTGTCGGACCCTCCTGTTGCAATTTGCAGACCTGTTTTCCCTCACCCCCGGGGTCACCCCCTGGTGCCTCCACGACGTGGATACTGGGGACAGTCCCCCTATCCGGCACCGGGCCTACCGAGTCCCGGACCGGGTGTGCGCCTGCATCCAAGAAGAGGTCACCAAAATGCTCGCACTCGGGGTCATCGAGCCCTCAGACAGCTCCTGGGCCAGCCCTGTCGTACTGGTACCCAAAGCGGCTGCCCCGGGCACCACCCCCGAGCTCCGGTTCTGCGTCGACTATCGGGGCCTGAACGCTGTCACCCGAACCGACGCTCATCCTATCCCCCGAGCAGATGAACTGGTCGACCGCATGGGGGCTGCCCGCTACCTAAGCATCTTCGACCTGACAGCGGGCTACTGGCAGATCGGCCTCACCCCCAGGGCCCAAGAACGATCCGCTTTCTCCACCCCGGATGGGCACTACCAGTTCACTGTGATGCCCTTCGGTATGAAAAACGTTCCAGCCACTTTTTAACGACTTGTGAACCAGGTATTGGCGGGCCTCGAAGACTTCAGCGCCGCCTACCTGGACGATATCGCAGTATACAGCCGCCACTGGTCAGACCACCTCTGCCACCTCCGAGAGGTCCTGCAGGCCTTTCAGCGAGCTGGCCTCACCATCAAGGCCAGCAAATGCCAATTCGGCCAAGGGTCCGTGACCTACCTTGGACACCAAGTGGGGAGCGGTCTGGTGGCCCCTCTCCAACTCAAGATCGCTGCCATCCAGTCCTGGCAGCCCCCCGTCACCCAAACCGAGGTACGAGCCTTCTTGGGGCTCACCGGATACTACCGGAGGTTTGTGAAGGACTATGGCAGCATTGTGGGGCCCCTCACGGAGCTCACATCCAAAAAGCATCCCAAAACGGTCAACTGGACCCCAGACTGTCAAGCGGCCTTCGAGAAACTGAAGGCCGCCATGTGCACCGCCCCGGTGCTCCAGGCCCCCGACTACAGCCGTGAGCTCATCGTCCAGACCGATGCCTCGGACCATGGCATTGGGGCCGTCCTCTCGCAACTCAACTCCAAGGGGGTCGATCAGCCAGTGGCCTTCATCAGCCGACGCCTACTGGCCCGAGAACAGCGCTGGAGTACCATCGAGCGGGAGGCCTTCGCAGTGGTGTGGGCCCTCAAGAAACTCCGGCCCTACCTCTTCGATACCCACTTCCGGGTACAAACAGACCATCGCCCCCTGCAATGGTTAATGCAGATGCGGGGGGAGAATCCCAAACTGCTGCGATGGTCCATCTCCCTGCAAGGGATGGACTTCACTGTGGAGCATCGCCCTGGTCAAGATCACGCCAATGCGGATGGCCTGTCCCGCTTTTTCCGCCTCGACGGAGAGAGTCCCCAAGAGGATGGGTGACTCTCCCCGCCTTCAGCTGGGGGGGACGCATGTTGGACAGGCCCCAGAAGGGGGCTCGTTCCCTCCCCGCATGGCAGAGCCAGGACACCGACTCTCCGGAAGCCACCCACAGAAGCAACCCGTAACCCGTCCCACACGGGACCCCTGCCCCCGAACATCTCCGTATCACCGGCCTGGGCCTCCACCAGCACCATTGCCCGGGCCCAGCCGCCATCTTGGACACTGCACCACGAGGCCGCGTGGCCTCAGCTCGACCCCAACCCTGGGCCTGGCCAGGCCCCGACATCCCGGCACCACCATCCACCCAGGAGGTGAACGGACCACTTGGCCGGTCAATGGGAGAGAGGAGTTTCGATGGCTCTCCCCCTCCAGGTGCCGATCGCCCCCAGCCTCCCCGGGCGCTGGCTCCACCCCCCTGCTGGGTGTCTGGACTCCCTCATCCCGGACCTCCCGACCTCCAAGTGCGAGGGTCCGGACATCAAAGGGCACCAGACCTATAACTGGGGCAGCTCCAGAGCAGGAAGGCAGTTGTATCCTGGAGTCGAGAGACACCGTGAAGAACTCATCCTTGACGGACTGCTGGCGCTGCCGCAGCCCTGCCTTGTGAACTGTCGTCCTGCCTGCTGGCGCTGCCGCGGCCTTCTGCAACCTTCATCCTCGTCGGGACCTGCTGGCGCTGCCGCGGCCCGTTGCAACCACCATCTTCGTCGGGACCTGCTGGCGCTGCCGCGGCCCGTTGCCACCTACGATCGCCTCGGGACCTGCTGGCGCTGCCGCGGCCCGTCCGCCTAGAACGCCGAGCTCGAGGATTGTGAGCTAACCATCATTTCATCGCAACAACCAGATTGGTAACAAGACTGTCCCGCTACCCCTTTTCCCTTCAAAGAGACTAGAATCGAAGGGACCCCTGAGTCCTGACCTCCTTGTACCATTCTACCGTACTTCAAGATTGCTTATAAAAAACGTTAAACCTTATCTTTGTGTGGTGTCCATCTGTGGGGGGGAAGTTACTTGTCTGTACGATCGCTGGAGACGGCTCTCTCCGGAGACCTCTCCCCTTGTCCTCGGCCGACCCTCCAGGTCCCGTCTAACACCTATCTATCTACCTAATGCAGTGCTGACACCAACACGGTCAGTAACTTCCGTTTCCTGAGCTAAACCAGCAGAGGGGAACAGGAAAAGATCTAAAACACCACGTGAATCACAACTACATATTGTAATCTGCGAGGGGGCTTTTCTAACAGCACATTCTCAGTTTGCTGCAACGGGGTGCAGCTTTTACTAGTGTTTTGCAAAGCTGTGGTTTTCCCGTGCCACGAAGCATGCGGCCGAGCAGCCCGTCTGCTGTGTTGGCTGCCATGTGCCTGCATGCTCAACAACCTGCTTCTCAGCGGTGTCTCCTAGTGGGGGAGGGAGCTCCCATGCCTATACAAACTTTTCTATCCGGCTCTACTGCTGGCAGCGAGATAGCACTATGTAGTTTGCGTTGATTGATACACCATTGCGATGTCAAAAAAAGGACTAAGCGTGTGCACACTTAAACAAGATGGGATTTATGTGTGGGGGTCGACGGTGTGGGGGGGTGTGGGGGGATAAGAGGATATGAACGGTTTGGAATCAAGGAGGTTGCTAGTTCACGCCTTCTCTTGAAACCAGACAAAAGCCTCGGGACATAACTCTTCGGTCCCATGTATATTTATATATACATCTGCAACCATATACCTATATATGTACATAGATAATATCCACAATAAACCCATTTATATGTAGAGTAGCATGGACACTGTGGTGTTAATCACAGGCACACATACACGTGCACATCAGAACAGGCTTAAAAGCGATGCACGTGTCCCGCAAATAGTATACATCTTTTATCATTGCGACTGAGGTCTGTATTATACCTTTCTAATTTACCGAAAAGGTAGGGTGTACGTTTTCATTCACTGTTGAAGAGTGCTCTGGGTGGACACGCGAGCATGGACTAACTGAAACAATAAACTCACAGCCTCCATTCATAAAGATGCCTGTGTGGCTCTGGGGCCGCCTGCTGTCCGAACGAGAGGCGCTGCGGCCTGCCCACGGGGTCTCCTCTGCTTGTGTGTGGCACTCAGCACTGATCGCCAACACCCCCTGAAAATGTGCCTCTTATTCAAGGAGGTCTCTCCCTTCCCCGTCGCCCACGACAAGCACTGGGCGGGGCCACTCGAGGAAACATTTGCATAGGCCAATAAGAGAGCAGACCTGTTACTAGGCGGATCAAGGCAGAACTGGCCTTGGAACTCATTCATAGCGCTCCGGGATAGTCTGGGACTCTCTCAAAACTACACCAGGGAGGAGAAAACGCACGAGGGTCCTGCGCGTGCACCATGCTCAACTTTCCTAGCTTTCTTTGAGCTGTCGAGAGCTCGTTGCTACCATAATGCACCTCAATTCAGGCATCATGGTGTGTTTTGCGTTGCACTGAACTCTTAAATTGCTTAGAACGAACACATATTAACCGCTCTTTCAAAAACCAAGCCCCCAGTGGGCTACACATCGTAAGTAGCAAATTCTGCGGAAGCGCCTTTCAGCAAGCAAATATGTGAGTCATTGTGAGCATTAGTGAGTGGTTAAGCGTGTGGTTACTCTGAGTAAGGGAGTGAGAGCACGATTTGGAGGAGACACCAAGAGAGTCTGGGGGGGTGTGGGGGCAGAAACGGTTAGACGGACAGCAGGAGGGGGGGGTCGGGAACGGGATAAAAACAAACAAAGTGAAAACACATTTATAAACAAAATGCTCCTTACCTGATCGCTTCGTGGGAACTCGAATCTTGCAGCCAACTCCAACAACAGACACTTGTAAAAGAAAGAAAACAGGCCGACTCGGAAAAAAAAATAACACACACCCACCGCCGCGATGACGAACAGAAGTGGGTGGAGAGGGAAAAAATCACGGGAACGCCCCCGGATCTGGTCCGGCCTTGACGGACAGATCCGGCTCCCAATGGCTAGCCTCCATTTATGGAACTAGCCAATGGGAGCCGGGGGACGTTCCAGAAGCCCCTATTGTAAACAAAAGATTTCACCTGCGCCGAAAAGCTGCGCACAAGGGCGCAGCCTTCGGCCAGACGAAACCTAAAAATGAAGCCTCCTATCACTCTTATCGTATTAGGAATACACTGTAGATTGTCGGAAGATAACTTGGTCTTGCCGCTACTGCTTTCCGTTTTAGGCATGTTGTAATGAAACTTACACCAGTTGTTGCAAAGTACTGCATATATACAGAACTAGAATACCACCAGTCTGCTCCATGTCATGGGACAGAATGAGGAGTAAGTGCACTGAATGCACACAGTGGGTGATGAGGCAGCAATGGGATTGTCAGGCTTCTGCAGAGAATCATGGCATTATGAAAAGATGCATTTATGTGATCTCAATCTCCCTGTATGGACTTAACTCACTAATGTACCAATGGAATAGTAGAGTGGTATGAAGTGACAAAACTTCATATGTAATTGGCTGATACTTCCAGCACCAAATGGTTTCTGCGTTGACTGTTTCAAATTGCGACTGAGACCTCCAGCACGCAATGAATGAAGGGCACTGACTTCACTGCTCCTTTCCGGGGATATTGTTATATTGGTGACATTAGCTCTAGAAGAAAACCTATACAGACATAAAAAGGTACATTTCTATGTTCTGTGTTTCATACAGTTGGGTACAGAAAGTATCTCACACAGGCTCCAAATCCTTTCCACATTTGTGCTGTGCAGAAAGCCCTCTACTTCTCTACCTGCGGCATGGACTTTTCATTAGTCTGCAGGAAATGGGCAGAAGTAGTAGTACAAAATGTTTGAGCGGTGAAGAGACGTAAATGTAAAACGTGCAATGGTAATGACGTGCAACACCTGTCATACATTGAGATGGTTATTACAACCTTTATGAGTAATCAGAGTTTCAATATTCTCTCTTATTGTGACGGACACAATTAAGAAATAGCAATCTATTGAAGGATCTAAGTTAACCCTGCTCCTAATTAAAGTACAGTCAGAATGCATGCGAATCTTATGTTGCTACACATCCAAATGTTGTCAAGCAGCCTTGTGCATGACTGTACATTTATATATGAGATGCCTGTCATGACTATGTGAAAACTAAAATCAATAAAAATAGATTTAACAACAAAAAAAAGAAATGGCAATCTATCGAAGACAACAAACAGAAATGAGATTTACGTTCAAAGAGAAGAGGGAACTTCACTAGCAGTTCAAGGTGTTGAGATAACTTTTATCAACTCTCCACATTTATGGTGCAAAAAGAACAAATGCCATAAACTCAGCTCTTTGTTTGAGGTTGCTTGATACTCACTTTGTTTTCCTCACACACCATGAATCTTCTAGAACGTAGAACTGAACTCCCAGTTTCATCAGATTCGCCTTCACCTCTTTTGCTGGCTTTCGACTATAGACTGAATACACTAGTTTAGTTACGGCCCTTCAAAGAAAAAGGGAAATATTGATATTAGACTGCATTGAAAGTAAAAAAATAACTACTAGTCTATTTTTGCGTTAATCACATACTGACTCAATAAACCAATACAAAACTCACAAGTTCTGACATATGATTTTAGAATACTCTTGTTAGAGTAGGAAAATGCAATCCTTCTAATTAAAGTGGGTCACAGCTTTCAGAAATATTCATACAATGTGTCGTATTCCCCAAACCGTAGACTCTCTGAACGGCTCTAACAGAAAACTATGGCACCCGAAAACATTATTTTAGAGCACATAAATAAAACCCACTTTCGGGCCTTTGCCCCGAACCCCAGTTCTCCTCCCCTCCCCCTCTTATGCTGCAAAATGTTGTGGATACCACACATCAGCTGCAGTTATTTTAATAGAGAGAGAATATTTTAAAACATGTATTGTCTGAGTGTTGCAGAGTATATTGAGGTGAGAACAGTCATATGTTTTTATATTTCATTAAAATTCACGAATTTTTAATTTTTTACGTATGGATATGTTTACATTTTTAGAATGTGATATGTATAGGTGTTTAAAGTAAGATGGCCCCTTTTATTTTAATAATGTATGTGCCTGCAATGTAATGCACACATGTGAATGCAATGTCTAAAGTTTAATTCATATTTTTACATTAATTTAATTTTTACATTTGTACGATTTAATTTATATGGATATATACAATGTCTAAACTCATATGACCAACGTTTTTTAAGTGTAGGTCTTTGTTTTCTTTTGTATTGTTTTTATTGCCATTTTGAATCAATGAATACACATAACAGACAAGGACTAATTAATTTCCATATCACATTAAACATGCCCATAACTTTACCCCGAATCACAATATTTATATCTGCACAGGACAGTTATAAAATGTATAATACAATCACATAGTATCGATGGATGTGCATATTAGTAGATATGATGTGAAAGGCCCCCATATATCTTTTGGTCTAGAAGTCTGCGGAAATTCCTCTGCATAACTGGTTAGTTGTTGTTTACAATAAACGATATTTTTTTTCCACAGTTCGAACTTCAGGCGACGTCTCCTACCCCCAGTAATAAGCCATCAGCTTCTTTGCTAAAAGCAATGCACCTGCCACAAGTCTGCGCTTTGAGGGACGCAGGCCCAGTAGGCATACCTGTGGAGTACAGGGTAGCTGTTCCAGTGTCATTTCAGATAAGGTTTGCGCAACCTGCAGCCAATAATGATGTACAGGCCCGCGTGACTAGGCCAGGTGCAGGAAATCAGCATTAGGGTCATAGCATCTAGCACAATGTGTGTTCTCTCGTAACCCATACTGCTTTAACCGAGCTGGGGAATAAACCCACCCATACTGCTTTAACCGAGCTGGGGAATAGTAGATCTGCTGTAAGTACTTAAAGTGGATTTTTCGTAGGTTGCACTTTGATGTGAGCTTAACAGTTAACGCACAGCAGAATTCCAGTTCACACAAGGTGAGGGGCTACGATAGGACGCCATTCCAACTATTGAAAGCAACATTCGTGGCTTGCAGTGTTTCATGCTGAGTGGTGTTATATATCAGGGTAACACGTTTCGTGTGCCCAGAGTTAGTGAGTAGTGCCTGCAGTGATAACAGCGACCGCGGTTCTTGAGGAAAGGATGGCTATAAGGCTTCAACAGATGCTCACAATCGATAATAATGAAGTGTGTTTCGGATCCCCCATCAATGTGTCAGATGTGAAAAAAGTCCCTTCGGGGTACATGTCGCCCACATTCTGCAGCCCCACCGTCCGAAGCAGGCACAATGCCTCCTGGGTGACAGAGATCTGGGTGGTGTAATAAGGGCAGTGCTGGTGCATATAAAGGAGTCTTGCCCGCTCCTGCATTGAGAGCTTGCCATGCGCGCGCTGTGCTGTGTATGGTTTTCATCTCCTTGGTGTTGGGAGCATGGTGTGAGTGGAGTAATGGAGTACGGCGGGTATCGTCGCTCTCGATTGCTATATGCGCGAGGTACTTTTGTGGAGGATACCAATTATGCTCAAAGTGGGCGAGTGCGCATGAATAATATAAGTAGATATCTGGGGCACCAAAGCCACCTTTCGCATATGATCTAGTAAGCGTGCGCCAGCTCGTTCTAGGTTGCCGACCAGCACATGTAAGCGTTATCATGGCAGAGGTTAGCTTTTTAAGGTATTTTGATAAATAAATATAAGAACTTAGGGAGTATAACCATTTTCATAAGTGCTAGTCGGTCAGCTAAGGACAGAGGGGGAGCCATATCCATCTCAAAACTTTTTCCTGCAATTCAGAAATTGCAGTGCCATAATTCAGTTTTATATTTATATCCAGGTTGCGATGAATCCAAATGTCCAATTATTTAACTAGATCCACACACCATTCTAAAGGAAAATCCAGAGTAAGAGCGTTCGTGTCAGGGGAATATAGTTGATTTAGACCATTTAATACTTAAGCCTAAGTATCTGTAAAATGTTATATTTGCCGCGGATAATTGATGCTAGATATGGGCAAGATCCCTGATGTACATCATACAGCGATATAGACAATGGAGGTTGGCTGCAGCATGATGTCTAATTATGCAGGTGAGAGGTTCCAACGCCAGAGCAAATTGGTTCGGTGATAGAGGACAACCCTGCCTTGTTCCTCTGTATATATGCAGTATCTCTGAAGGAACATCATAAGCTCGAATACAGGCAATAGGGTACGCATATAGTAAGTGAATCCATCACACAAAGGCCTGCGGCATACCCATGCAAGTTAATACAGTAAACATGTATGGCCATTGTATTGAATCAAATGCTTTGGCAGCATCAAGTAATACTGCCGCTGCCTGTAGTGATGGATCCAGTTGGTGAAGAACAGTAAACATTGTACGCAAGTTATGTGTGGTGGATCTAGTGGGGACAAAGCCCGACTGTTTTAGTAACACCAAAGATGGTAATAAGGGCTGGAGGCATGTTGCTATTATCTTTGCTAATATTTTGCCATCTGTATTGATAAGTGGTAGTCGGCCTTCACCATAAGCCCGGCTACCCTGCGTCTAGACATATGCCGAATTTCTGGATCAGCTAAATTGTGATATTCAGTTATGCGCTCTCTAATCTGGGCTAGTATCGAGGGGCTTGCTTGTGCCTCACAGTCTCTCGCTAGCCCGATTAATTCAGTTTCCAGTGTCTTAAGACACGATTTAATTGATTTTAGCACTCCCGCTTGAAGTCGAATACAGGCCACCTGTATCGTAACTTTGACACCTCCCACAGTGCACCCACTTTAGCCATGGAGCCCTAATTTTCTGTGAATATTGTGTAATTGCCATACAGATACCGTCCCCAAAACACTATGTCTAATAGGGAGGAGGCTTGGAGTTTCCATTTGAATTGTCTGGGTGTATGTGTGAGGAAAGTCCGGGATAGTTTTACCGGGAAGTGGTCTGATCATGTTTTTGATAAGTGACTTATATCAGTAGTCCAGGCGGTAAGTTCTCACGATATTAGCCAATAATCTATATGTGACCGCATATTGCGCACTTTCGAAATTAAGATGCCCTCCCTCCTCCCAGGGTGTTGCGTTCTCCAAATATCCACCAATCCGCACTCCTCCATATCGTTCCGGAGTGACTGAACAGAGCGTATAAAATGCCAGTCTGCGGCAGGAGATCTATCTTGATCTGGGTTCAGTGATGCATTAAAATCCCCTCTCCACAATATCGAAGAGGGATGCAGGGCGTGTAATCGGATCCATATTATGTCAAAATAGCTTGGGTCGTCAATATTGGGCCCATAGGGAATTGACAATTGTAAACATCTGGTTGCTCAGCCGACCCGTATTATGGCAAACCTGCTTTGGTCATCTGTCTCAGTGTGTATAATCTGGAATGGCGTGGCCTTCTTAACCAGAATCAGGACACTCCTAGAATAAGAGGACTATGAGGAAGAAAATTTGACCTGAGCCCACCAGGTTCTAAACGTGTGCGCAGTTTGTGGTGTAAGGTGCATTTCTTGAAGTAATGCCACATGGATATTGTCACGGTCTAAATAGCAGAATATTTGTCTAGTTTTTTGGGTTTTTTTAGACAACGTACATTCCAGGTCAAAAAAATAATAAGAGCAGCCATGTGGTCCAATTTTGTGTATGTCATCAAAGGAGTATGGGGGTGCGTGTCGAGAGTAGCATGACACTGTGAAGTGAAAAAGTTCCATACATTAAACAAAAGAACCCACCCACTTCCGCATTAGAGGATGCCAAAGTCATCCCTTTAGAATGAACACAAACCCACTGAACAAATATATCAACCAAGCGAAATCAAAGAGAAACATAATCACGTCAGAACATTGAGCATGTGGGTCACACCCTTGTGGGACGTCGAGAGGCCGGATAGCCTCTGGATGGACGGAGGTGACCTGGAACTCCATTAAATTCAACCAAATATTTCAGAACACATGCAAGGGCTAATGCCCAATGCATGTGTTTATATGCACACACAGGGAATAGATGGGCTAGCTCCGTGTGCCAACACTATGAAGGAGTAATCTTGCACTATCATCATACACTATGAACAGCACATTACAATTACAAAGGCAACCATTATGTAATGATAAAACATTTGATCAGCATAAAGTAAAACAGCCAGTTCTCCTTCCACACCCTCAAGAGAAACCTCTGTTCAGCCAACCTTCCCCTGTCCACCATCCCACGCTTCTACAGGAACAGGGCGGTGGAAGGTCCTTTTCCTACCACGCAGCCAAGACCTGGAACGACCTCCCCCTCCACCTCTGCCAAAGCCCCAGACCGCAAGACCTGGTTCTTCAGATGACCCCAATGGAACGGCATACCCCCCAACAACCAGCACCTTGAGACCCTAACGGATGAGTGGTGCGCATTACAAACCTCTGATTGACTGATTGATTGGTTGGTACAGGGTTTTGTGCCCTCGTCCTTTTCAACCATCATCTACATCCTAGTTTAATCTAGATGTGACGTGTTTTAAACTGGGGCGAGTTTTTGTGAAATCCATAGCTAACTTTGGTGTAGTGAAAGTGTTTTGTTTCCAGTTGAAATCCACATGTAGTCTAGCAGGGTACAACATCGCATATGTGACCCTTATTGCCCGCCGTCTCTTCTTAACATGGGCAAATTCTTGTCTACTGGCCTGCACAGCAATAGTAGAGTCAGGGTAGAAGAACACTTTGTTTCCCTGAAATTGATCAGTACCTTTAGTTCTAAAGAGTCTCAGCACTGTATTGCAGTTGCGATAAATCAGCATTATAGCGATAATAGATGTCGGTGTGCAGGCGATTGGACGTCTTGCCTGCAGTGATCAGTGTGCTCTCTCGACCACCAGCACAGAGGATAGGTGTTTAGGCCCAAATATTTTGTGCAGCATGTTTTCTATCTAGTCTTTGAGCCTACCAGTGTTTGTTGATTTCGGAACTACCATAAAACGAAGATTGCTGCTCTCAATCTAGCCTTGAGGTCCTCGTTGTTTGTTTGTATTATTGCTAGTACCTTGTTGATGTTCAATTGACTAGCGGTTAAAGTCTGAATATCATCTTCAGCAATAAAGACGTGCTCTTCAGCTGCTACCCGCAGTGTTGAATGTTTGTCCAGTTTTGCTGCCATATTATCAATCCTGCTGTTGAACGCATCGATTTTCCCATTAATCGATTGCAGACTTTGTGGTCTGGTGAGCAGCGTGGCTTCCAACAAGGGGGTATTCGGGGGTTGAAGGTCCTGTTCCGAGTCAGAGTGTGCATGCCGAAGCGGCCTAGAAGATATTATCGCCTTGGATGTGGGGCAGGCCTGCTGTTTATCTTCCCCATGGTTAGGCCACACAGGAAGTCCGCAAGCACAGTAGTGCAGTTATCAAAAGCGCTGTACTTAGCACTTCGCCTCCGCCGTGATAGATACAGAGCAAACTAGGTACATCATGTGCCAGTCGCAGCTGCCTCAGAATTGAACAATGAATACCATATCCCTTTGTCAACCAGATGATTAGGAGCCTATGGCAAGAGTGTCGCTCTGTAATTAAGCGTCTTGTCCTAGGATGGGTATGCCTTTCCCACCACCACCACAGGTGCGCCTCAGAGCAGGGCACCAAAAGGCCAGGTGGGGAGCACAATTTGCTGTCACTGTCCCCTCTAAATTTCAGGCACCAGAACCCACTGTGCCGTAACTGGCAGTAACACCAATCTAGTATGAGAGGGGATTTTATATCTGGTGTTCATGGTAGTTCATCTCCTCTCCCTCTAGTGACATGAAAGTCCTCCTTCACAAGGCCACTGTCCTAGGCTGCAGCACTCGGCTAGTCTCCTCAAAACGCTCGGCATCTGCCTCCTGTCGGCCATCCCAGCGTGGTCCTACATCACTCCTTCAGGGAACCGCGCAGGTCCAGCGAGCAGGGAATTCAGGGCCGCAGCGCGTCCCCAGCACCGCAGAGACGTCAGCTGGCAGGCTCGCAGCCACCAGGGTAGGCAGTCTGCAGCAGCGACTCTGTCCAGCCACTGATGATCTCCAGCAGGGGGCAGATGACAAAGCGTGGGCCAGCTTCCCCCCTCAGGTGCGCTCACGCCAGTCTTCGAGCCCCCAGCATGAGGTCCAGAGCACCGCACTAGGCCAGGAGCTCATGGCTACCGCACCAGAACACCACCAGGACAGTTACCAGTCAGGGCACCTACAGCCAATTTGCCTTCATGTCGGGCCTCATCTCAGGATTACACAGACAGGAAGGCTCCAGCAGCGAAGTGAGGTGAGGCTCACAGGAAGGGCCGCTCACCAAAGCATTCCACTAAGAACGCAAGTGCCGCTAACATTTTCTTCCTCAGCGTCTCCAGCGTGTTAATGGCTAGTAGTCAGTTCACCACACCTGCACGGATTCCAGCAGCACCCAGTCACTGCCTCCAGAGTTATTGTTGTTTATTCCTGCGTGCGGAGGATGGATGTTGTTATTTTTGGCAGAATAAATACCGGATTGTCAGTCCCAGCGGCTGAGCCGAATTAATACATAGCCATCTTGCTGCGGGCTCTCTAGCACCCCCCACTTGTGGGTCTTTGGGTTGATAATGCTTCTAGCAATTTATTTGTGATTACCTAACAGTACTTTTGAGTGGCCGGTTGTTGGATATGACTTACCCACAACTTAGCTGGAATATATTTGAGCCTGTTTGGGCAGCAGTCCAAATTAAAACTGGAGTAGAGGTGGGTGTAACACAAGTGAATTGCAACTGAAATACCCATTTGCAATTGTGGTTTAGAGTTTGCTAGTAATTCCTTGTGCCCTTCCTAATTTTCCCTTTGTTTCTCCAATTGTTTTTAATAGATATTGCCCCTTTTCCTGTCACTCATGCTTGCCACTCCCACATTTGCAAGTAGATTGGCGGAATACATGCGAAGAATTCTAAGACCTCTTTGTAGATATACTCTGCACATAGGAAACACTACCACCATAGGTATAGATATTTAACCCTATCTATGTGAACTCAATTTATGAGTAAATGAGTTAGAACTACTCATACACACTCGTAAATTATGTTGGAAATCAAGTCCATACATTGGAAACTGCCTCTTGGGGTTGCTGGGCCTGCACAAAATAGCTATTGTGAATTTGCTGTTCACATTGCAGGAGGCATAACAGCCTGAGCTGCCAACTTCAGAGCCAGTGGGAACCAGGTTCAAGTCTTTGTGTCAACATCCTGTGATTCCTGGCAAATCACTTAATCTCCCTGTGCCTACAAATTCAGTGCCTTGATACCCTCACAGGTGATTTGATGCGATTTACATATCCGGGATTTATTGTCAGCATTTTCTTACTTTGTATCTCTAACTCAAGAGTTCCTTCTTGCTGTGAGTTGTCTCTGTGGTAGCCAACTGATTATCCATGGAAGGAAATGAAAGATCATATAATTGTGCATGCTTTTGCTTGGGTCAGAGTCTTCTAAGTACATTTTGTAAACCTACAATGTTACATTCAAAGGAATACCACCTTCTCATTTACTTTTATTTTGCTCTGGCAGCCATTTAAAGTCAGTCCTGCTTAAGAAACATTCCCTCTATGCTCCTAAAGTTTGCCTATTACTGTGTATGCCCTCAAATACAACTACAGAAAAGACAGGCTAGACTACCTTTCTGTGTATGATGAATGAAAAGTCTTCTTTATATTACAGTTGATTTTGTATCATTTTCAGAAGTAGCCCCATGTTATCCACATGATATGCGGTTCTCTTTTAGAGGTTTTCTGTTATTGTGACCAGCCTTTTTAATAAATGTGTACACATTAGATTTCTTTTTTGTTTGACTCTTACATTGGCTCTAATCTACATTACTGCAGATATGTGCTGTCCACATAAAATAACTAAAAAAGGGTACAACTTTCACTGGCAAGTGGTACTAATACATCACTGTGAGATACAGACCAAGCGCCTTTGCTCTTCAAGCCTCTATAAGTAAGTAACAGCCACTGGGGAAAAAAACAGCTACCAGTGGCTAGGGATTTCTTAGGAATATTTGTAAATACTAACGCTTTTGCATTTTCTACATCTTCATTTTTACCTCTAAGGAGGATTGTAGTCTTTACACTTGCCTCAGTCCTCGTGTATTTTATAAATGGAAAGGGTTTCACCCATGTGTAAGCCACTTAAATGATCAGGTTATTTACCTTCCTTTGTAACTCTCTTTCTGGTGGATAATCTATCTAACTGCAGATTCCTCAGCTTTAGAATATCCCCAGGCACAAGACTGGGACTGAAAGACTTTTCAGAATAACCCTTGCGCGCCTGTAGGTCATGTTGTGTGGCTCCACAGTTACCCCGCTCTGCCCCAGAAGTGATGGCTGAGCCCGTCTATTAGCACCATCGAAGGACCCTGACATCAGTTTCTTTCTTGATACTGCCACATTTTAAGTCACAGAGCTCAAAAATCAATTATTTGTGCCACTGTGCAGATCTCTAATTTGGGATCTTTTTAGATGGAAGTGAGTCTAAACCACAGAATAGGAAGGCGAGAGGGCGGTTCTGTGGGTAGATAGAGTATCCACAAGAAAGAGTTTTACCGAATGTAAGTAACTTGTTCTTCTGATGGATACTTCTAACTGCAGATTCCTCACCTTTAGAATAGATACCAAAGCAGTACCGCCTCTGGTGGTGGGTCTGTAGAATGACTGACCAAAACGTTATGCAGGATTGAATAGCCAAAATGCCCTTCCAATCAGACCTGGCTGTCAAGGCAATAATGCATTATGAATGTGTGCATTGATGTCCACGCTACAGCCTGACAAATATCCAGGACAGGTACTCTGTGTGCAAATGAAGTGGTAGGACTCTTGCACTGGTGGAGTGGGCCCCCAGTCCGACCCCAGTCCTTCTTGAGGCTGCTTCTTGGTCAATACCCTGCTTATGTTAAAGCAGAGGAGTATCCAACTGGATAAGTTTCTCATTTGGAGCTCTGGAGCAAATTAATGGAAAAAGTCCACAAACTTCATTTGATGCACAATCTACTATGGATGAACCCTTCGAAGTCACTCAGGACCTCAGGGGGAGCACTTAGAGATGCGCAGATTGTCAAGTAAAGGGCAGCCGCAAAGTCTGTGCTAGGTCCAGCTTGTAGGAAAATACTCCATTTGGCATGGTTACCCCCCAATTTATTCTTGACTCTGATGCATCTTTAACTAAGTGTGCACTGGCTTCCTATTAATCAGGGTTCCCAAAACATACCTTTGTTTTCACAATTGTCATACCTCTAGCACACATGTAAGTCCTTGTAAAAGGTACCTGTGGTAACAAGGGCCTTGTGACCCTAAGGGCTGCAGCATATATTGTGCCACCCTAGGAGACCCCTCACCAAACGCATGCACACTGCCACTGCAGTCTGAGTGTTTTGGTGCATATAAAAGTGAAGAGTCGACCTGGCACACATCCCTGAGTGCCAGGCCTACCAACACTTGAATAGGCAGAGGTAAGACACCCCTACAGCAAGACTTACAGCACTAAGGCAGGGTGCACTATACCTCTTGTGGGAGAAGAACCGCATGAGCAGATATGCCCTTATAGTGTCTAAGTCCATTCTTAGACATTATAAGAGCACAGTGAACCCATGCTTAGCACATGCGCTGGGAGAGTGTCAATACCAGTTCCACAACTCCATGATAGCTTCACTGAATTCCTAGATTTTGGTACCAAACATCTAAGATTAATGAATGCACACTGATGCCAGTGCTCTTTATATTAATACATGCACCCAAAGGGCACTTAAAGGCACCTCAGAGGTGCCCCTGAAAACCTACCAACCTACTAGTGTGTGCCTGACTGCAACATCTAGACATGTTTTGGGCTACCTGAGGAGGGAGCTTTTGGCTCTCGTGGGTCAGAAACAAAGCCTGCTCTGGGTGGAGGTGATACATACCTACCACCAACCAAGAACAGCATTGAAGGGCGGTGATCCTCAAAGGCTTCCCATCATTTGTTATGTGACCAGGGCTTCTCCAGCTAGTGGAGATGCTCGCCTCCCTGACCACTTTTGGTGGCAAGGTTGGCAGGAAAATTAGTAAGCAAAAGAGGTGTGTCCATTCTCAGCAATGACCACTCATAAGGTGTCCTGAGGTGAAGTGAACCCTCCTTTTAAAATCCACCATATTGCCTGGAAGATTTCATCCAATAGGGTTAGGGATATACCCTATTCCCAGAGGGAGTGGATATACAAAGGGTGTAATCACCCTAAAGGTAAGTAGCCCATACAGTACGGATTCAGAGAAGGGAGATCCACAACAGACCAATGCCTAAACCTATATCTCCTCACCGCTAAATACACCATTGCAGCCAAGGGGACTATTTATATGGGTTTTATGGATCTCTCAGCGGCCTTTGATCACGTCAACAGACAGAAATTATGGGCCCTGATGATCTCCATGAGGGTGGATCATGAAGTAGTAGACATCTTAAAGGCACTACACTGGGAGACTACGGCTACAGTCCGTTACAATAACGAAGGGATAAAGACTGAACCGTTTCCATGCACAAGTGGAGTGCGGCAGGGCTGCATTTTAGCGCCTTTTCTATTCTCTTTGTGCATAAATAATCTGGACAAAGAACTCATGGAATTGGGAGTGGATTGCCCCAAGATCGGCCAGCGTTCGGTACCCGTCCTCCTCTATGCGGACGACGCTGTGCTGCTAGCCCGTACGCCACTGGGACTACAAAAATTAATTGATGGGTTTGTAAATTTTATGAATTCTTTGGACCTTTCAGCAAACCTGGAAAAATCTTTTGTTATGACCACAGGCCGGAATCCAAAAAACACCTTCTCGTACAGCATAGGTAGCCACAAGCTGGGAACAGTTAAGAAATTTTCCTACCTTGGTGTCCTCTTTGACGAGAAATTAGAATTCAGAAATCTGGCGGAAAAACATGCATCCAAATTGGTGGCCTCAACGGGTGCTATAATGGCATTCGGAAGGAGGCTAGGCAGGTGGTCACCGGAACAGATATTAAACCTATATAAAGCTGTATCCTGCGCTAAAGGGGCATATGGAGCGTAAGTGTGGGGCTGCAAAATTAACCACATACAGCAGATACAAGCTGAGGAAAATAAATTCTTTAAAAGATTACTCAAGGTCCCTCAGAGTACCCCCGCACACATAACCCACTTGGAATTGGGAGAACCCTACATCGAGGACAAAATTAAGATTCAACCACTTATGGCCTGGATCAGGATATGGACAAACCCAGAGGCCTGCTTTAGCAGACAGATTATTACGGATTGCTTGAGCCGGGACAAATGGGAACAAATCACATGGCTTAAATACGTAAAGGACACCTTGGATTGTATTGGCTGTAAAGATCTGTTCACTGACCCAGAGCAGATGACCGCACAGAATAAAACACTGCTTAAAAACTCATTCAATGCATGGTCAACAGCAAGGAGGGCGATCACTGAAAATAAAAAACCCTCGGTGGTGGCACATGGGTCAGTGGTATCCACAAACTTCAAAATGGAACCATACCTAGCGGTACTGTATAATGCGCAGGAAAGATTTTATATGACTAGGTTCCGCTTGAATTTACTACACCATCTATTGGCAGTTCCTGCAGGTTTCACATCTACTATAGAGGCGAAGGGTTCCTGCGGCTGCGACACTAGGTCTCCGCAGGACACCCTTCACTTTGTTTTATTATGCCCTCTCTACTCAGAGCCAAGAAAGAAGTTTTTAGTAAGGATCCTGAAAAATCAAAAACTGAAGCACGCCAAAGCAGCCCTTCTTTTTCTGCAAAAAGCATCAGATCCACATACCCTGCTAAGCGTTATAAGCTTCATTAAAGTTGCCATGAGATTGAGGAACACCAGGGAAACAACCGTATACTCCACTTGAATGCAGTCTGAAACCCCCATTGACTGATGATGACGTACTGTTTTTTTTTTTAATGAATCTTTTTTTAATTAAAAATTTTCTTAAAATCTTTTAACTGTTTTTAACTGTGCCTTTTAAAACTGTATGTATGTATTCACTATGCACTTTAATGGTATCTTTGTAAGTACCGAATAAAGAAATTTTGACTTGACTTGAAGTAGCCCATTGGCTACTACCTTCTGACCACTGTAACACCCCTAAAATTTAGGGAAACCCATGGACCTTAATCCTCAGCTCCTGACAACCTTCGAAGTAAGAGGACATTCCAGAGCCATCCAGCAAATGAAGACTTAGCCACAGTCCAAGCAGCCTGTCTGCAGCCCCCAAGGATCCTGCATAAAACTACTCATTCCGCAACCCAACAACCTTTAAAAGTCTCCAGCATGACTGCTGCCTACAACAAAGACCACAACTCTCGAGAACAGCAGTCCTTTTCAACAAGAAACTCCAAGAAAGGCTTTGTGACCTGTGGAACACTGAAACCCTGCTTCCGGATCCACCACTGCACCCGATGCCTACAGCCCGAGTCCAAGTGGCCCACCAGTCCCAGCGAGGTTCCTCAGCGGTCCAGAGTCCGGGTCCATTGTTGGCTAACCCCTCCTGTACTTCATAACAATGCCTGGAGTCCCAACACAAAGGTCCCCCTAACCGCGACCGGCTCCGGTAAGGCTTTTCCAACATCAAAGGACACCCCAGCACCCGCAGCCCCCAGGCCTTAGGGAGCCCAACCGATGGTGTCCTGGTTTCCTGCACCATCAAAACTTACCCCCAGAGCTTTAGCTTCCTGGTTCGAGCCTTCAGGCTTTGTTTGAAACCGCCGTCCCCCACTGATTTGTATTGGGCGCCCGATGCTGGGTTAGCACTTTGCACCCAGCCGCCCCTGTGCCGCTGAAGGTGTATGTTTGGTGCTGCCCCATGCTCCCCGCTCACTGCTTGTCCCAACCCCCGGAGGTTGACCTCCAACTCTGCTTTACTTACCTGTAAGTTGCAGGACTTCGAGTGGTCCCAGTCTCCATTGGTTAACATTAGCCACCCGACTCCCAAATTGCACCCGGCCGCCACAGTGCTGCTGGTGGTGCAGTCTTGGTGCTCACTTGAAACTTGCCCTCTGCCGATCTAAAAATCCAAAGACTGGGTTTGTAAGTAAAGTACTTACCTGTGACATTGCCTTCTTATTTTACTCCCATCGGATAACAGTGCTCGACTGAAATATTGCACTAAGTGTACATTTTTCGTGCCTTGCAAAGTATTGCTATTTCTAAAAACTGTATCCACCTTGGTGAACTAAAGTCTTGTACTAAGTATTCATTTGTTGCATTGAAAGGTATTGCCAATTTGAAAACTGTATTTACTGCAACTAAGTTATTTGGTTCTAGTAACAAAGTAACATTTGTACAAACCATTGGGCTCGGATTTAGTCATTGAGTGCCTGTAATCATTGCTTGCCTGAGTGTGTACACCAAATGCTTAACATAGCCCTCTGATAAGTCTAACTGCTCGCCCACACTACCACAAAATAGAGCATTAGTATTATCTACTTTAGCTTCCATAAAGCCTCTCGGGATCCACTGGACTCAGAGAACACTCTGTCTTACTTTGGTATAGTATATACAGGGCAGCTTCCTACACAGTTGCTACTGAACAGCTGGCATTCTTCACAAGATTGCCTTCTTCAGCATTTTTATGTTCATAGAAACACACAGGGAATCAGGCTTATGATCCTTGGAGACCTTTCTGCCCTTGGATTTAAAAGTGGAAGGTGACCAACCTCCACATGTCCTTCATACGGTCAAAGATGCCAAAAGCACTGGCATTGTGGAAGCCTGTGTTTTGTTAAGAAGATGTCAGGCATTGACGGAAATGCGTTGATCGAATAACCTGACACCCCATGGAGATAATACACATATTGTATCAAGGGTGCAGAGTTCACAGCATTTGTTACCCTACTATCACTAATTTTGATGTATTTGAACAACTGTATGGATTGCATTTATATACAATATATACAGAGAAGTTAATAAAGAACAATTTGAGAAAGATGCCTAGAGCAATAGGTTTAGTCCGCCTGGTATCCATTCACAAATCGAACAGTGTTCTGAAGAAGTGGGTAGAGATGTTTACGGTTCTGCAGGTCGTGAGTGATCGACTTCTGAAGACATGCCTAAGTCTTTTTTAACAAACGGAGTAAAGGTTCCCAGGCTTTGACTTTCCAACTTTTGCAGTAGTTCCTGTCTGCTTTCCTGAAACATGCCCAAAAAAAAATGTTTTGGGGTGAACTTTTGATGGGGGAAGATTTTCTACCACACTAAATTTAGGCTTTCACAGTCGGGGCAGGGGGCAGTGTTGAGTGGGGAGTGCACTATGCCAATTCTAGTGTCCACCCCATTTAATCGAGTTTGAAGTACCCTCTGTATCAACAACAAACTCAAAGACAGAGGCCTGGAGGGACATAAGCAGGGTCCTTCAGCAACCAGAGAGGGGATATTTTATCCCTTTGAAGGGAGCACAACTTATACATGTGTTTCAAACAAAGTTATCAAGCAAGATTCAACACAGTTGTGCCAACTGGAGGTTTAAGCCCCCCCTTCCCCCCCCCCCCCCCCCCCCCCCCCCCCCAACCATGCATTATCTATTGTTCTCAGGGGTGTCATCGTTGCTCATTCAGATACGCCTACTGTGTGCTCCTGGAAGGAAATTCATAACTCTTGCCAGGCTGACACAAGATGAGAGATGGCAGAGGATAATGCAAATTAACCTTCTGGAAGGTACAGGGTAACTTGTTATAAGTAAGTCTGCCTTAATATTTATTTGACTTCACCACTGAATTGAATTTCTAATTACTATTAAAACTAGTAGTTTAATTATTCTTCTAGCTGGCTTATTCTCAAGATACAATATTTGAATTTTAGTCTGTAGTTTTTTTTACATAGGATACTGGGTCTACTACAGTGAAAATAGCTTTTAGTGTCTTGTACTTGTATGGACATAGTAATTTTAACATCACACACCCTACCTTGTGGGCTATAAGGTTTACGTAGGGGTGACTAACAAATATTTAAATGGGAGGTTTTTACCTTTTGAAAAGGGTTATTTTAACAGGTTGAACTGCAGTAGTCAGGCTACAACGGCAGCCCTGAAGCCATGTTTTCCTTTATCATACTACTAGATGGCACATTGGGGCATATGTATGAAGCCCATTTCCCGTTCGCAAACGGGACGATTCTCAAAATCGGCCCGTTTGCGAACGGGAAAAGGCCTATTGGGATGCATAATCCCAAAAGGCCCTCACAAAATAGGCAATCGCTAAATTTGCGATTCCTTATTTTGCGAAAGCATTTAAGGAATCGCAAAATGCGATTCCTTAAATGCGATGTAAAAAGCTCCCAAGTTGTGCGATTTCTCCTTAAGAAATCTCAAATTACCACCAACTTCAAGTTGGTGGTAATTTGCGATTTCTTTAAAAAATTCACTTTTTGGCATTTTTCAAAGTGCCATGTGGCGCACATACATGCCCTTGAGGTATGTATGTGTCCCATATGTGCACACATGCACATTTCAGGGGTGCAACAGGGTGTCCTTTTGACACCCTGGCAACCTTGAAATTGCATTCTCAATTTGCGATTCTCTAATTGAGAATCGCAAATTGAGAATGTCTTCCCATTCATTCCTATGGGCAAAATCCTACATACATAGCGTTTTGAAATTCTCAAATAGCGATTCTCTATAAATTCCTGTTTGAGAATCACAAGTGTATCCTTTGATACATATGCCCCAATAAGAGCTGGAGTCGAAAAGTGACATTTTAACTTTAGAAGCCATAGGTGCATTTTTTACACTACGGCCGTATAAGAAGCTAAATATGCCAATCAGGGATTAGATAATTTCTAAAGGTTTTAGGGATCAAAGTGCATACACTGGGCATGGGACAGCAGTGTTTCAATGTGCACAGCCTAAACCAACCAAACAGTTCAGCAAAAAAGTGGAGCGACCACACAAAAAGAGGCATTCTTCCACAGTAGCCATCACAAAAAAATTGAGCATTATGTCGCTAGCGCAGCCTAGTGGAACATGACCATCTAAATTTTATTAAAGTTACAGAGTTTAAGTTTTTCCTAGTTTGTGGACTCACAACCTCTGCTTGTCTTGTGCTACTTTCAAAAGCACCTGGAGAGAAAGTGTGAATTTTCTCTCTTGTGATTTATCAGCCTTTGTGCTGGACCCTGCAACAGCTTGTAAATGGAGGGCATGATTCTGAAGGCATTCTGAAATGATAGGTTTAATGTTGGTGCCCAAACGAACCAAACATTATTGAAGTTCTGTTTCCAAAAATGTTATACAAATTGTTAGAGACTACAATATTAAAACACAGTTGCCTTATATAGGCATAGATTCATCAAGCAAAAATCCGCTCGCAAAGGGGCAGATTCTCAAAATCTGCCCCTTTGCGACCGGTATTTTTGATTTGGGATGCATCATCCCAAATGCAAAAATCGCAATTTAAGAAATCGCAAAATTGCGATTACTTAAATTGCTATTGCATTTAAGGAATATCAATTTGAGATTCCTTAAATGCAATGCATTAATGTTTAAAAAATAGCGATTTCGCTAATAGGGCTCGTAAATTACCATGAAGTTGAACTTCATGGTAATTTGCAAAAACTTTCAAAAATGCACTAAAGTGCATTTTTCAAAGTTTCATGGCATTTGTGTGCGCAACATATGTGCACAGATCAATTCCAGGGGTGCAACAGGGTGTCCTTTGGACACCCCGGCACCCTCGAAATCGCATTCTCAATTTGCGATTCGCTAATTGCGATTCGCAAATTGAGAATGTCTTCCCATTCATTCCTATGGGCCTCTAGGCCCATAGGAATGAATGGGGAGGTATTCCTTTATTGCGACTCACAATTTGCGAGTCGCAATTAAGGAATTTTAAGAAATCGCTATTTTTTAAGTGATTTCTTCATGCATTGCATTTTGCTATTCCTTAATAGCGAATCGTTATTTTTCGCTATTAAGAAATAGCGAAATGGGTTCTTGATGCATCTGGGGGATAGTGTCTTATTATGGCCCAATTTATTTGCACCAGTCCTGCAGCTTTATGATATTTATGATTACTGAGGCAATAAATGAACACTTGCTCTCCCTTGTGCCAGTATCCATGTTAGACTGAGCAACACTGGTTTGGTTTTAACGTTAAACGGACTTCTAGACAACCAGCTCTGACTTCATAAAGAGGGTAACATATCACCATGGCAACTGTACTGTAATGTTTGTACTTGCATTGGATGTTGTAGTTATTTTTTAAGGTTCTAAAGTGGCTCTGATGCTGGTTTTCCTCTTTTTTCAGAGTAGTGGGTATAGCGAAACATATGATCAAAGCAAGTCCCTTTTCAGAAAAACTTAGTTTTGTGTTGGTACACAAATCCAACCACAATATGTTTGTGTCAATGTCTACCACTTTGGTTACCTTCTTCCTGTGGGTCATTATTTTAAATGTCAGTTTAGGCCAATAGGAAATCCATGAAGGGAGAGTTTGATGGGCTTTTGTATATTTTCATAACTGAACCATTTTGCAAACCTGATACCAGAGACCTCATAAAAAATAACTCATGTAAAACAGTAAGAAGTGGTAATGGATTAGTTGATGGATAATACTATTCTAAAAGATTGACTGAACTATCCGAGGAACAGGTATAATTCTATGTAAAAGAAAATGATGCCAACCTTGGTGTTATGTCTCTAATACCTCTTAGGAAATGAAGCAAATCTCAATGACATTTGACTAAGTGTTTTATAAACAGTTTCCTAAAACTGAAGGCATAATTTGTAATATTGTGGAAAAAAACACAAAGCGTGAACTTGATTTAGGCAAAATAGGCAGGTGTGAGCAAATAATAAGACGACCCATTGGCAGGACCTAGGGCCAGATGTAGGGGTCCAAATACCGGTCGGAAACGGCCGAAAATACCGATTTTCGGCCGTTTCCGACCGGTATTTGGACATTGGCATGTAGGGGTTGCAAAATCATACAGATTCGGTAATTTTACCGAATCGGTAATTACCGAATCGGTATTTGCTATTGATTCCTATGGGCTTGAAGGCCCATAGGATCAATGGCAAATACCGATTCAGTAATGACCGAATCGGTAAATACCGAATACTACCGATTCGGTAAAAATTACCGAATTTTTACCTACATCTTATTTACTGATTCATAAATACCGAATCGGTAAAATTCGGTATTTACGAATCAGTAAATAAGATTTACCTACATCTAGCCCCTAGGCTGTTAACGTCTTGTCTATGATGCATGAAAACAAGGCAAGATAATTGAGAAGTGCACATTAGATCAAAGTCAATTAGCTTGTAAATATCAAACTAGGTAAAGCAAATGACAAATAAGTAACCAGCAATGTGAAACTAGAACACATTTCCAGTGTGTACGAGTTAGTAAAAAGAAAAACGGGATTTCAGGCACACAATTGATACGTATGAGAGGTAGTAGGGGCAGTGCTTTCAAGTGAAATGTGCTTACCATCCTTGAGCCCCTATCCTGCTACACGTCCACTGCGGCCAAATAGCGAGTTGAACATAGTAAATATAGTTCTTCATGCAAAGACATCACATTAGCTATCAACTGTAATTTTCAAAAATGTACCTTAGGTTAGCATCTTCATAATGAGGGTGATTTACAATCGATCTACCGGTAGATAACTTTACACTTGCCATTGTAGGCATGGCGCCAGCAAACACGGCATCTAGAACAGAAAACACATTGGACTTTTAATGGCCAATAAATAAATGAAATTAATTATTTAACACAGAAACTCACCACAGTCAAAAACAGAAAAGGAAAATACACGAGGCTTGCTGAAAATTCCAGAACCTCAAACACCACATAACAGTTAGTCACCAAGATCCTAAATCATTAAGAGGCATCAGTGAGAAACCAGGCCTCAAACGCCACACAACCTCGTCGCCAAAGGCAATGTAACCAAATGGCGAAGTCACAAAATCCCAAAGGCATCTGATTCACAATCTCTGTTCTTGTTCTGTTCCATTAACAGTTCTACTCAACACAATTTGGTTAGAAACATCGGATAAAAGGAGCAAAGCAGGATGATCAGGTCTAAGTGGAAGTTAGTGTAAGATGCGCTGACAGAAAACACCGCTGATTTCACTCTCTTTCCTCATACATTTTTCAACACTTAAAGCAAGGTTTAAACAATGAAACTAAGGGCCAGATGTAGGTAAATTAGATTTACCGATTTATAATTACCGAATTTTACCGATTCGGTAATTAAAAATCGGTAAATCTAATGTGTGGATATGTAGGTATATCCAGATGTTCAAATACCGAATCTTTAACAATCGGTATTTACCGATTCTGTAAATACAGAATCGGTAATGGCCATTCATTCCTATGGGCTTCAAAGCCCATAGGAATGAATGGGCATTACCGATTCTGTATTTACAGAATCGGTAAATACCGATTCACACAAGGGTGCAGGGGGTGTCACTTTGACACCCTCTGCCACCCCCAAAACAGGCACGGGTGCCATGTGGCAGGCAGACCTGCCCTAAGGGCCGGTCTGCCTGTCACATGGCATAGGTGTACATGCACACATGTGCATGCACACCTGAATCGGTATTTTACCATCAAATTGGATTTGATGGTAAAATACCGATTCGTTAAGGCTCCTGGGACTCTGAAGAGTCCCACCTACATCAGAAAAATACCGAATCGGTAAAAATACCGATTCGGTATTTTACAGAATCGGTAATTTTACCGAATCGGTAAAATTACCGATTCTGTAAAAATGAGCCCCTACATACCATTTCAGGTATACCGGTCGGTAACGGCCGAAAATAACCATTTTCGGCCGTTACCGACCGACCTACATCGGGCCCTAAGCACCATAATGATCTTTGCACGACTTTCGACGGCAGAAGCGCAGATCCATGAAGTGACTTACTATGGTGTGTTAAAAGGGCCCTAAAGGGTAACATCCCTGACAAAGTCACCTGGAGTCGCCTGAAGCCACCGACCGGCGGGCAGAGGTACTACTATCAAAATCTTCCAGATCACGCCTTCCGCCTGGAATTTCATAGTTAAGGAATCTGCTGCTACATGTCTCAATGAGATGCAAACAATCTAAAAATATATCAAGGAGGGCTGGAAAGGGGATTCAAAACATAGGCTGGATAGTTTTTGTCTAATATTAGGAAGTCTTTTCTAATAGATAGATTAATTCATTAATTAAGGTACTGTTTAGAGAGTTAAAAATCCTAAAACTTTGACCTTTCTTCAGCTGGAAACTAATATTTGGACCTAACTGTAGGAGTCAGAGACATAAGTGTAGGAAAGTGTCCCTTTTTGAATGGTTATCCCCACTTTTTGGCTGACATCTGATGCAACCTGACTTGATGTGCCCTAAGTCCCTGCCAACCAGGTTCCCATGGTCTATGTTCTTTCCCAAAACTGTACCTTTGTATCCACAATTGGCACATCCCTGGCCACAGGTAAGCCCTTTGTAAACGGTATCATGAATACCAAGGGCACCATGACCAGGGAAGGCCACTAAGGGTAGCAGCACCTATTGTATCACACTTAGAGACCCTGAATCTTAACACCCACACACTGTTATTGCAGGCTGTGAGTTTTGGTACATCGAAAAGTGAAGGGTCGACATGGCACATATCTCACTGTGCCTTGCCTGCAACTCACTTCCTGAGGTCTACGTAAGGCAACCTTCTAGCAGGGTGCACTAGCCCTCAGGTGAGGGTACAGTGGCATGAACCCTGTACCCTTACAGTGGCTAAATATATTCTTAGACATTGTAAGTGTAGTAAAGCCATAAGGAGTATATGGTCTGTATATGGTCTGGGAGTTGGTCATTACGAACTCCACAGCTCCATAATGGCTTTACAAAAACATGGCTTGGCAGTTCGGGCTGGACTGTTCCCATAAGGCACAGGGTCATGACAGATTTGCATATAGCTGTTTCTGAACTGGGGTGGTAAAGTGAGCTAAAGAACGATGATGGATTCAACCCAGATTTGTGACCGGGGGTGAGTGTCTGAAAAGTTTCTTCGGTCCGTCCTTCATCTCCTTGTGCTTGCTCAGTATTTTTTACCTACCTGTACCAAGTGCTGCTTGGTTCTAAAAGTAAAATTCAAGTATACCTTTTCTTATACTTACCCAATTGGTCTGGATTCAGTATCTGAGTGTGTGCATCACTTTTGATTGAGTGAATACAATAAATGCTTAACACACCCTCTGGATAAGCCTAACTGCTCGACCACCCTACCACAAAAAGAGCTGTTAGTACTTACTTAACCTCTGCTATACTTCTAGGGACTCCCTGGACTCTGTGCACACTATACCTTACTTTGGTATAGTATATACAGAGCCGGCTGCCTTCAATAAGTAGCTGTTTTCAGAAGTGCACACATGATGAGTAAAGTGAGGGTCTAGCTAAAGGAGGGGAACTAGGCTGTCCTTAATCACTCCTCGGGAGAAAAAAGACATGGATGAGACACACACAGAGGCTAATCCATTTATCTTAGTTAAAGGAGATGCCACCCTAGTCAGTTATACTGCCTACCCATATTTTGACTGTTATGCATTTGGGATAGGAGGAGCAAATCATTTCTCGTTTGTATAAGCTTTATTCGAGACAATTCTCATAAAAGCACATAAAATCAAAACAATTATACAATAATACATAATACAGAGTAAAAATTCATTAAACATGTAGTACAGCTCATACTACGTTTGCGTATAAAAACCATTTGTAGCAGATAATATTACGTGAATCATTATTAAAAGGAATACCTGATTACCTGATTCCCCCCAGGGACCGTCGTCTAATTGCCCAAGCCCAACCCAGGTATTTGGCTACCCCTATAACTATCGAATCCTGAGTTGTTGTACATAAGATTCTTAGAGCCACTGCGCTGTCTCGTGTCCCCAGGTTTTTACATACCGGCGAGAGCCATTTTCTCCTCGGATTTGTGTAAGCTTGACATACGAATCACAAGCCCAGGTTTCTTGAAAACAGCAGATATCATACCAACTTATAAAGTTCACCCAGGATTGGGAATCCAACTTACTGGCCAACCCAGCAACATTCCAAGATAAAAGCGTACCAATGCTAGCATCTGGCCCATCTCGAGTGTTGGTGATTGGAAATACTTGGGCTAACATTGGGCTTTCGGTAGAATTAGTCAGCCTTTCTAGGTCATCTATTGGATCTACAGTCGTGTTAACTGTCGCTGGGTATGGTATCATAACATTAGCATTTAGGATTCCCAGTCTAAAACCACCTTCTTCAGCCAGACCCCCCGTCTCGATATTATTGACCGTTAGGTTTGTAACAATAGTATTACCATAAACATCACATAACCCTTTTGGCTCGTTATTATTCCCACCTATACTATCTGTGCTGGTTTGTCAATATCCCCATCCCGGGTCCTGCCATCCTACATGAGAGTTGTAATATGTATATGTGGTATGATTATGACCAACAGGAGGAGGTGGTAAGGGATTGACTGGCCATGATACAGTAGGGGGAATTAGGGGTTCATTGAGTAAACTAGTCGTTACACTGGTGGGTCGGGGGTGAAAAAAGGTAAGGTCTACAATTCCGATACCTCCCTTGTTTGTTCCCCATCCCTGCCTAGTTATCCATCCCGCCACCCTTGGATCTTGAAAATTAACCACTTTACAATCCCCACCCAAGGTTTTCGGTGTATATCCCATCCAGTCTATTCTCCTTACCCCTATGATTAGCCCGTCGATATCGCCAGGCAGAGGACGGTTTTCCTTTAACCAGTGCATGATCTTGTTTTTGAGCATCTGGAAAGTTTCTCTCTGTCCTGGGGGTAGTGGTGGTACATTTATAAGAACTGCTACATAGGGGAAGGAATCTGGGGTGAGATTAATCGGTGGTTTTCTGTGAGGTGGCTTTGCCAAGGGCGGTGGGATAGATTTGGGAACTTGGGGGACATGTTGGGGGGCAGGCTTCAACGCCTGTTGTTTATTATTTGTTTGGGTCGGAACTGGAGTTTTACCTACCAACGGACATACGTTAGCCCTATTCCCTCCCACCGGAATGTTTGGAGCTATCTGCATGTTATTAATTACGTTTGCAGTTGTTGGTACTTTGCCCACTTGGTGACGCGCTGTAGCCTCAGCACTCGTAACGGTTGGTGGATTTTGTGTCAGGGGAATTGTGGGCTGTGTAGGGTGCATTGTGGTCGACTGAGATAGATCAGAACCAACGTTCGCTCTCTCAGTTCTATCTGAGGATTTTACAATTGCTTTAGCTGTAGGTTTGCTTTGTTTGGGAGGTAAAGGAGAGCTATTTCGGGGGTTTCTTCCCTTATCCTGGATAACAGGGTTATTAAGCACCTGAGAGTGTGTGCTTGCATCCGCCCTATTCGCTTTAATCAGTGATTTTGTAGAATAGAAATTGTCTAATGTTGTCTGTTCAAAATGGTTTAGCCTATCTGCAAGCTTGGCAATTCTATCCTCAATAGGGGTGAGCAATAATCTAAACAATTTTTCCAATTCAGGGAGCACATTTACAAGTGATAGCACCTTTTCTTTACATGGTACAGTGGAGTCAGTACAAGGATTGTCTTCTTTGTCTTGGCTATCCAAGGAGCCAAGATTAATGGGTGAGACACTTTCTGTACTCTGTGTTTCTTCGGTAACGACCTCTCCAATGTTCACGGGTTTGTGTAACTTCCTGAGTTTTTGTGGGGGTTTGACCACCTTTTTACATTTTCTTGCAGACACTGGTCTTTTCCTTTTGGACCCGAGCTTGGGTTGGGCCAATGTAACCTGAGCACCAGAGTCAGGGAGCGGTGTTGGTAGGATTTTACTACCACAGGGATTATTTGATTCTGTCACAGGATCCTTATTTGATGTTTGGGCCTGAACCTCAAAATGTTCATTTGCAACTGGGAGGTTCACTGATGACAGGGGAGTTACCAGGGTGGGGTAAGCTAGATTTGGAAACTTATCCGTTGAATTCTTGAGTATTTCGATTGATAGTCTACGCTCTGCGCGCTTCTCTGCCAAGGTTAACTCTTTGTCTATTGCCAGTGAACGGTTAAAAAAGAATTTGTCTAAGGGGCCAATTGCCAATGGACCAGACTCAACAGGAGGAGTTATCAGGTGGCTATTTACAGTACTTGTTGTTGCGGACATTGCCATATTAATCACTAATCAAATCCAACGTGTCAATGCCACTTACTGGAGAAGATGCTACGTGTCACTGGTAAGGGGGGTGGCCCAGCCCGGCCTCCTTCGGCCCCGGACGGCCACAGACGGTCCCGCCCTTGTCCCGGGCTTCTCCCGGCGCGCTCCCGCGAAGCGGGTGTCTTGGTCCGTTTTATTCCCTATCAGTGTCAGTCATTGGTTGGTGGACGGGGGGTGTGGCCAGCGGGGAGAGCAGCCCAGGTGTGAGCAATGGGCGCGCAGGGGCTCCTGGATACTGGAGTCCCTGCCTGTGCACGCAGCCCCGCCGGCTCCTCTGCCTGCCCGCTCCTCAGCCGTAGACTCTCGACAACCAGCAGCACCAGATGACCAGGCGCTGCGGGACCCGCGAAGCGGGTCCGGCGAGGTGAAAAGTCCCAGATGAAGCGCTAAGGATCCCACGAAGAGGCGCACCCTCGGTCAGCAGCACGAGTAACAGCAGATGCAGATTGCAGGTAATCCACGGGTCAATGGACACAGCCCGGTTTTCAACTCCAAAGCGGGGGGCGTGGCCAGCGGGGAGAGCAGCCCAGGTGTGAGCAATGGGCGCGCAGGGGCTCCTGGATACTGGAGTCCCTGCCTGTGCTCGCAGCCCCGCCGGCTCCTCTGCCTGCCCGCTCCTCAGCCGTAGACTCTCGACAACCAGCAGCACCAGATGACCAGGCGCTGCGGGACCCGCGAAGCGGGTCCGGCGAGGTCAAAAGTCCCAGATGAAGCGCCAAGGATCCCACGAAGAGGCGCACCCTCGGTCAGCAGCACGAGTAACAGCAGATGCAGATTGCAGGTAATCCACGGGGCAATGGACACAGCCCGGTTTTCAACTCCAAAGCGGGGGGCGTGGCCAGCGGGGAGAGCAGCCCAGGTGTGAGCAATGGGCGCGCAGGGGCTCCTGGATACTGGAGTCCCTGCCTGTGCTCGCAGCCCCGCCGGCTCCTCTGCCTGCCCGCTCCTCAGCCGTAGACTCTCGACAACCAGCAGCACCAGATGACCAGGCGCTGCGGGACCCGCGAAGCGGGTCCGGCGAGGTCAAAAGTCCCAGATGAAGCGCTAAGGATCCCACGAAGAGGTGCACCCTCGGTCAGCAGCACGAGTAACAGCAGATGCAGATTGCAGGTAATCCACGGGTCAATGGACACAGCCCGGTTTTCAACTCCAAAGCGGGGGGCGTGGCCAGCGGGGAGAGCAGCCCAGGTGTGAGCAATGGGCGCGCAGGGGCTCCTGGATACTGGAGTCCCTGCCTGTGCTCGCAGCCCCGCCGGCTCCTCTGCCTGCCCGCTCCTCAGCCGTAGACTCTCAACAACCAGCAGCACCAGATGACCAGGCGCTGCGGGACCCGCGAAGCGGGTCCGGCGAGGTCAAAAGTCCCAGATGAAGCGCTAAGGATCCCACGAAGAGGTGCACCCTCGGTCAGCAGCACGAGTAACAGCAGGAGGAGCAAATACATTGAGCACCATTTCTGATCAATAACACTTCTATAATAAGCCATATTGTGTAGCTCTCTTTTGCAAAGAAAATAAAAATGACAATTGTTTCTTAATTTTCTTGGATGGTATTTTAGGATTTGGATTGCCTATGCTTATAAAGACGTCTGCCTTTGGCCAAGTTTATGTCATACAAATGCCAGAAACATACCTAATCAAAAGCAGATGTGCACGTCTTCTTTTAAAACCTCTTCTTTAGGTGCGTGTCTTCTTGAAACACGTCTATAGTGGAATACTTCATTCACTACTAGTTGCAAACTGTAATGTTTTAGGTACCAAAAATGAGTTAGCTAAAAAAACAAAAAGACTGGCAACAGTTGTCATGCATGGGAATAGGGCACTTTGCAGCAAAATATACAGCTGTGCTGTTTTAGTTTGTGAAACGTGTTGTGTCAAGCTTTCACCATTCAGACAGGCACACAATTCCAACACACTTGCGCAACTCCATCCTGAACTGAAAGCGATGGCGTTTGGAACATATCGTACAATGGATAATGACTCATAAGCAAGGATAAACTAGACATTCAGACAGAATAAAAGATTACTAAAAGATCAAATATGATTATAATTTTTCAGATGCTCTACAGAAAGAAACAATAACTAGATCAAATCTGAAAACAAGTCTGTGAACCTTGCATCTCATCAGCAAGCACACTAAGTGCGAGAAACAATAAGGAAAAGAGATATCTCTGAAAATCAAAATGTAACAGATTTGATATGAGACAAGTCTTCCAAGCTGCTGCTTTCCACAACAAGGCAACACAGTGTCAGTCCCTTCCAGACAAAACTATAAATAGCTGTAGGAAAGAGTCCTGTTTTTCATGGTTACTCCCCACTTTTTGCCTGACATCTGATGCAACTTGATGGATAAGCCTTGTTCCCTGCCAACCAGGTTCCCAGGATCAGTGTTGCTTCCTAAAACGGTACCTTTGTACCCACAATTGGTCAATCTCTGGCCACAAGTAGCACCTTGTAAAGGGTACTATGGGTACCAACTGCACTGTGACCAGGGAAGTCTTCCAAGGGCTGTAGCACCTTAGGCCCACTATTTGGGGTAGTTTGTGCTAAGGCCATCATAACTTTTCATCCACATAAGGTATCCATGCCAAATTTGCATCCTTTTTCCAACATCTTGGGGATTCTCAAGGCACCCAAGGTTTGTGGGTTCCCCAAGATGGGACAAAGAAATTAGCCAAAATACAGCTACTTTTTTGTGTGGGGGGGGGGGGACACTGCAGAAGGAAGCAAATGTTTTTTCCCTTCAAACGGCATCAGCAAAGGGTTTGAGGTGCTAAAATACCCATCTTATCAGCTTTCAGGAACAGGCAGACTTGAATCAGAAAAATGAATTTTTCAACACAGTTTTGCCATTTTACTGGAAGTCAGCCCATTTCCCCACATTTCTAAGTGTTCATCCTCCTTCCAGTTAGTGGTAGAATTGGATGTGAAAGCCATGGTGGATACTGGAAAGCAATACATTTCTGAAAAGTAGACAACATTCTGAATTCAGCAAGGGGCCATAAGTGTAGATCCTTCAAGGTTTGCCCCTAAAAGGTATGAGCTCAAATAAAAAAACAGCAGAAGGCAGGCTCAGAGGAAATGCCAATCGGGCAAGGCTGGGAGGCAGGAGTGGAACCGGGCCCCTGGGAGACCCAGGCCCTGGTGCCACCTGACTGAGAACTGCTGGACCACAAGGGGGTCCAGAGTACCCTGACACTAGTAATCCGGAGGAAGGCTACCACCATTTCTTGTAATGCTTTTGCACTGAGTGACAGAGGGGATCACCGGCAAGAACGTACCCAACCTTCTGGAACCTGGCCTGGGCTTGAGGAAGGAAATGAGCCCTCATCAGATTTCAAAGCAGCAGAGATGTTGGCTTCTTGTCCCTTGAAACAACAGCCAAGGCTGGCCAAGCAGTCCATCCCTCAACGGACCAAGCGTGCCCAATCGATGTACGAGTTACTTACCTTCGGTAACAATGTATCTGGTAGAGACTTTGTCTAGCCGCAGATTCTTTAACTTAGAATATCCACAGGCGACAGACAGGATGCAAACATTTTTTGCAGCAGCACCTCTGTGCGTCGGGGGACGGCGCCACACGACCCCGCCCTGACATTGTCCAAGTATGTGACGCCAGCGAGGTCATATAAGTCCCTGCCGGCTCGCTGACGTCAGTTTTCTTTGTAGAAATTTTTTCGCGGCACAACGTGGAGAGACAAACAAAAAGCTGTGAAAGTATGGGAACAGTGTGCAAGGGATGAAAATCCGTGAATAAAGAAAGAGGTTGGTAGAAGACACCATCGGAAAAGACAGAAATAGACACTGCCTGCATATAAGTGGAAAGCCTTGAGAAAGAGCCCTGCAAGCTAAGCAAAGACCCTTCCCCAAGTGCAACAAGGGAAGAACATACCAACATACAGAAATAGACTGATATTGCCATGTAGACCTGTAAAGTCTAGTAAGAACGGAACAAAGAAAGAACAATCGTCCACTGTAGGAAGGTATGAAAAGACTGGCCTTTTCCCTATAATAAAGGAGGTTGGAAACAGAGCACAACCGATTCCCAAAGAGGAAGAACAAGAAGAGACCAGGACCCCGAGTTAATAGAGAAGGCAGAAGGAAGGGAAGGTAACTGGAGAGGAAAACAAATCTCCTCGTGAATCAAAAGGCACCATATTACAGGAAAGAAGCCCCTCAGCAGAAGTTAACTGTATATGGAAACACTCAGGGGGGTGCAACAATCTGAACTCCCTCGAGAGATAACCCAATGGGAACTGAAGAGGCCAGTGAGAACACCACTCGGCAAGGTCCTCACAGAACGGGGAGGCCGGGCGGGCGTTAAGAAATCTGTGGCTAGACAACGTCTCTACAAGATGCATCGTTACTGAAGGTAAGTAACTCGTACATCTGATAGAGACATCTAGCAGCAGATTCCTTAACTTAGAATAGATACTACAGCCATACCCCAAAGGGGAGGTGGGTCTGCGACAGAACAACAGAAAGCGCCAAGCATGTGATCCGGCAACACAGTGGCAGATAAAGTGGGAGGCTGGTTCGGAACCGCCAGACAGCAACCCAAGCAGCTCGGAAGAGCAGAAATAAAGGGAATGGTAGGCATCCGAAAAAATGCCATCATAGCGCTACACCATACCCGTAGAAAAATGACAGGTAGTACGGCATGGGCCACATACCCGAACAAAGAAAGAGAGAGAGAGAGAAAGAGAGGAAGAAGGACCACTCTCCGCTAAATGGCGCACGAGTACACCGACCCTAGGTCAAAAAGAACCTGAAGAGATGCAACCAGAGCCTAACAGACTAGCCTATAGAAGGAAGGCTGAAGGCGCCTGTGCCAAGAGCCCAAAGGCAACAGCCAGAACCCGAGCAATGTGTTGGGAATAGCAGGCAGGACAAGAAACACGCCAAGTGCACACCCAAATCCCAAAAAGGGAAAATGGGCGAATAGCAGCAATTTTTAAACCCACTGAAGCAGGTAGAACAACAATTTGCTATGCAATAGGTCTCGCATTTGCGACTTTGAGCTATTTTTGTTGTATATGACATTGCCTTTTATTTATGTTTTGAGTTTTGAAACATAATTAAAAGCCATTGTCATTTACAATGCCAATAGGTCAAACTCGCGTAAATGCGAGACCTATTGCATTGCAAATGCTTGTTGTTACCGAAAAGCCCTTTCCACATCGCATACTGGCTCTCTTAACATACTGGCTCTTTTAACGTTACTCACAAAAACAAACAAGTACAGGTAAAGCACAAGATGGCTTTGTGTTACCAAAAGCACAATGCTCCAGCACTGAAATTATAATCAACATAGTGGCAGAACTTAAATTCCAATGGCAGGAGTCAGGAGGCCTCACAAGGAACATATTAACCTGTAATAATGTGCTAGAATCTGTTGGAGGAATATGGTTAAAGACCAGTGTGCCCATTGATGAGAGGCATGTGAGTCCAGGACAGTGTCTCCTATGAACGAGCAGTGCGGACCCTGAGTAACAGTCTGTTAATCATACAGTTTGGCCATCTGCACTAGTCCTGTTATCATCAGCGCTATTCTTATTGTTGTCATCGGCACTAGTCTTGTTGTCATCGGCACTAGTCTCGTTGTTATCGGCACTAGTCTCATTGTTATCATCAGCGCTATTTTCATTGTTGTCATTAGTGTTGTCATCAGCACTAGTCTCATTGTTGTCATCAGCCCTATTCTAACTGTTCTCGTTAGCACTAGTTTCACTGTTAACATCAGAGCTATAGTCATTGTTATCATCAGTGCTATTCTCATTGTTGTCATGAGCACTAGTCCCATTGTTATCATCAGAGCTATTTTCAGTGTTCAGCCTCAATTGCAGGTCACTCCCAAAGCACAAGGGAGATATTCATGACCTCCTCGCTGACTCCCAACCTGATGCCGTTTTCCTCACGGAAACTTGGTTAAACAATAGCAACGGTCCCGATACTGCTCAAGCACTTCCCCCTAATTACACGTACCTTGGAAAGAATCGGGCTCCTGCACGTGTAAATGGGATGACTTATGCTTCAAAGACTGCAAAGCCGGTCTGTTCAAACTCTTGCTCTACCCTAACTTCACCCTTTCTGGGACCTTAATCTATCGTCTCGGGACCAGCAAGACCTTGGGCGGATGCACTTCCTGATCTCATTGCCCCCCTACTACTACAAGCCACTAATTTTTTGATCTTGGGTGACCTGAATTTACATTTTAATGAAACTTCTTGCACCACCAGCTCCAATCTCATTGCCGATTTGGCCGCTATGAATGTCGTTCTCCACAACTCAGGCCCTACTCATAAAGCTGGAAATGTATTAGATCCCATTTTTTCCAAACTTACTACTATCTCATGCAAAACTGCTACTCCGATTCCATGGGCTGAACATTTTCTGGTAGAATTCCAGGTTAAACATGAACAGTGCCTTAAGAGTCCTTCTCTCCTCTCTGGGTCAAGAAACTGTAGAAACTGGAAAGACCTAGAAATTGACAGACTTAACCTCCTTCTTAACAAAACAATGCTAGTTACCTCGATATCTAACTTAGATGAAGAGGAGGTCATCCATAAATGGCTAACCTCTTCTATTGACGCATGCTTCCTGCAGTCTATCAAGAAACTTAATTTTTATCGCCCTCAAACCCCTTGGTTCTCAGAAAAGCTAAAAATAGAAAAAACGAAATGTAAAAATTTAGAAAGATGCTGGCGAAAAAACTATGAGCCGGCAAAAAAATCCATGTAGAAACGGGCCATGTATAAACGGGCCTTAAACAACTATAACTGCCCTAAAGTATTGCTCAAAGTAGTGAAGGAACTATCTGGTGCCGCATGTCAGCCCGAACCTCCGAGTTTGGACTCTAAACAATGTGATGCTCTGGCAGAATTTTTCGTTGAGAAAATCGATAACATCTATTCTGAATTTAACAAACAGACGACAACACTAATAAATTCGCAACCTAATCACCCTGCAACACAATGCCTCTCAAAGGAAGCCATTCAAGCTAACAGTGACGTCCTTCTAGACAAATGGACCCCACTTGATGGCGTCCACATCAGCCTCACTTCGGGAACTACACTGGCTAAGAATTGACAATCGTGTCAAATTCAAAGCCCTCTGCTATATGCACAGAGTAAATTTGGGTTTAGCTCCCCACGATCTTCGTGCTTTGGTGCACCATTACCATCGCTGCACATCAAAACGGAGCTAAGAGGGAAATAAAGGCCTAGATCGCCCTCCACTCAGAAAGTCATCAATACACTAATGACCTAGGTCAGTCAAGGGCATTCAATTTCAAAAGAGGTGGTGTATTGCTTATCGCAATTTTTTACAGCAACACACCTCCCACTTCTTGTCAGTAAGGGGTAGGGAATATGCCAGTCAATAGCCCATCTTAAGGCTCGAGGAATGAAAGAACGCCGGCAACGCTCCGAGTACCGTTAAGGATAACGGAAGGAGTGGTTAGGCTACTCAAAAACTGAGGTAACCAAAACCCCTTTCACGACCTCTCGGCTGGTATGAGAAACTTTTGCCGATAGAGGTGTTTTGAAACCCTGCTGTCCAATGCAGTGGCATAAAAAGTTATTGCCCTGAAGAAATTGCCTGACTTGTACCATGGCAATGAAACATGTTGGCAAGTAGAACATGGCTCTATAGGTAGTAGCCATTTTCACTTTTTTTAATATACGCTAACAGCATAGAAGAACAAGAATAAAGTTATCTGATCGTGCTGTATGCGTGGGTTTGTGTATATATGTTATATGTTGTGTGACATCACTGTATTTGTATGTTTTCCACTGCACTTATCACTGGTAACACAGTTGTTTTCATTTGGACACGTTTTCTTTAAGCCCGATGGCACCGATGATGATAACAGGGCCGTCCTGGTGAGTACCTACCAGGGGTCCCATTGGTGGTGCTATCGCGCTATCACATATTTTTTTCATCACATTTGGGTGTGGGTTTCGCTTCTGTCTAGATAGGGAGTGGGCTTTTTTTAAGATGGGCTATTGACTGGCGTATTCCCTACCCCTTACTGACAAGAAGTGGAAGGTGTGTTGCTGTAAAAAATTGCGATAAGCAATACACCAGCTCTTTTGAAATTGAATGCCCTTGACTGACCTAGGTCATTAGTGTATTGATGGCACCATTACCATCCCCAACTCCTACTACGATCCTCTAATCAATCCAAATTCCAGGTTCCCAGGATCAAACTAGCCAGAATGGGAGGACGGTCCTTTACTTATCTGGCTCCCTCCCTTTGGAACTCTCTACCAATTCATTTACGTCTCAAAAAGCACTAACTTAAATTTCGCAAAAGTTTAAAAACGTGGCTTTTTAATCAGTAGATCCTGCTTATACCTCTTGTCTTGCGTGCCCGTAGGCACCGGGAAAACTTTGTGTAGCTGTGCGCCATATAAATGTAATAAATAAAAAAATTTAATTCTCATTGTTGTCATGGGCACTAGTCCCATGGCTATCAGTGCTATTCTCATTGTTGTCATGGGCACTAGTCCCATTGTTATCATCAGTGCTATTCTCATTATTGTCATGGGCACTAGTCCCATTGTTATCCTCAGTGCTATTCTTATTGTTGGCATCGGCACTAGTTCCATTGTTATCATCAGTGCTAATCTCATTGTTGTCAGGAGCACTAGTCCCATTGGTATCATCAGCGCAATTCTCATTGTTGTCATGGGCACTAGTCACATGGTTATCAGCGCTATTCTCATTGTTGTCATGGACACTAGTCCCATTGTTATCATTAGTGCTATTCTCATTGTTGGCATCGGCACTAGTCCAATTATTATCATAAGTGCTATTCTCATTGTTGGCATCGGAACTAGTTCCATTGTTATCATCAGTGCTATTCTCATTGTTGTCATGGGCATTAGTCCAATTGTTATCATTTGTGCTATTCTCATTGTTGGCATCGGCACTAGTCCCATTGTTATCATCAGTGCTATTCTCATTGTTGGCATCGGAACTAGTTCCATTGTTATCATCAGTGCTATTCTCATTGTTGTCATGGGCATTAGTCCAATTGTTATCATTTGTGCAATTCTCATTGTTGGCATCGGAACTAGTTCCATTGGTATCATCAGTGCTATTCTCATTGTTGGCATGGGCACTAGTCCCATAGGTATCATCAGGGCTATTCTCATTGCTGGCATCGGTACTAGTCCCATTGTTATCATCAGTGCTATTCTCATTGTTGTCAGGAGCACTAGTTTCATTGGTATCATCAGCGCTATTCTCATTGTTGTCATGGGCACTAGTCCCATGGTTATCATTGCTATTCACATTGTTTTCATGGACACTAGTCCCATTGTTATCATCAGTGCTATTCTCATTGTTGGCATCAGCACTAGTCCCATTGTTATCAGTGCTATTCTCATTGTTGGCATCGGCACTAGTCCCATTGGTATCATCAGTGCTATTCTCATTGTTGGCTTCGCCACTAGTCCCATTGGTATCATCAGCGCTATTCTCATTGTTGTCATGGGCACTAGTCTCATTAGTATAATCAGCTCTATTCTCAGTGTTGTCATGGGCACTAGTCTCATTGGTATAATCAGTACTATTCTCATGATTCGCATCAGCACTAGTCCCAGTGTTATCATCAGTGCTATTCTCATTATTGTCATGGGCACTAGTCCCATTGTTATCATCAGCGCTATTCTCATAGTTGGCATCGGCACTAGTCTCATTGTTATCATCAGTGCTATTCTCATTGTTGTCATGGGCACTAGTCCCATTGTTATTATCAGTGCTATTCTCATTGTTGGCATGGGCACTAGTCTCATTAGTATAATCAGCTCTATTCTCAGTGTTGCCATGGGCACTAGTCTCATTGGTATAATCAGCGCTCTGCAGTCTTAATATGGCTCGCGCTACTGCACCACGCTTCCCTGTGAAATGGATCCCCAAAAAAAAGAAGCCAGCGAGTGGTGTCTGCGCGCGCGCCACTGCGAGCCATGTGGTTTCAATTATCGCGCCCGAATTGAAACCACATGACGGATGGTGCACGTAATAGACACCAATAGGCCATGGGCGGAGCAATACCCCAGTCTTTGGCCTATTGCGTGCTGACTTTCATTACAAGACGCACGCAAAGTCCAATAACGTGCCACAAAAGAAAACGCACACGCACAAGCTTGTGCGATTCCGAGGTCGATTTTCAAACCCCCTTCAAGAGGTCTCTCGCTGTGCACTGCATCGCTAGGCACAAGACCTAAAAATGCAGCAAGCAAACGGGCATGGAGACCTTAAAGTCATCACTCAGAAACGGAGTAGTGTTGTGCAAACTCGTCAATAGATTGGTTCGGGGATTGGCGGAAAAGGTAAATGAAAGGCAAAGCACAAGTTTTCGTTCTAACATGGCTGCGCAGGTTGTATAGGGCGGGGTTGTCTGTCCTGGGGCACCTTGGTCAGACAGAGGTGGAGTTTATTCTAAGTAGATTAACTTTATCCAGCTAGTTAAGAAATGAGTGGCTAGGTAGGACAGGACAGGACAACGCAAGAGGGCGTCTTCTCAGTGCTGCTTTGTAAAAATATTCTAATATAAGAGCGGTCTGGCTAGGCATTGAACTTAACAGTTTTCTCAATAACAATGCTACCTAGTTTGCTCATTGTTGTGTTTATCTGTGTTTGTGTGAAAGCAGCTTCACAGAACGTCTGACCACATTAAATAAAATAATAATTGAACTTGCGAACGAAGGCGTTGCAGCAATGGAAAACAACAGCTGGTGTTTTCCAGCTTGGGAGGGCTGATTGTTTTTTAAAATAAATACAGTTTGGATAATGGAAAGCCCTAGCCGGCGTGAAGCTGTGCTACACTGAGTCTGGGAACAGAAGAAGAAAGTAGTGCCCGAAGAAAGACATGAACATTGTAAGTGTAAAAACACAGTACTTAGTCTGTGCTGCATCGGAGGAAACCGGAAATGTAAAGGAGGAACAAAGAGGAACAACTGCCCATTAGCAACTAAGGATTTGTAAAGGACGTGGACAGAGACAAATGGAAAGCAATGGGCAAGAAATGGGCGGAGTCCAACTTCCAAAGCATATACAATAGGTCGCTAAGCAACAGTGCAAGAGCTGTATTGCTCGACCTAACAATCTAAAGTGCTGTTAATGTGCTATTTTTGCATCCCTGGTTTGGAATAAGCTACAGAGATGGCCCCACTAATGTTTTTTATATTTATGAAACATCTACATTAATGGTGATTTTTTTAAAGTGACAGAAGAAGTAACTTTTAAAAAGTGATACGATCCCTGCCTGAAGACCCTGAAAGCTAATGAGCATTAGTCTCCCTGCAACTGGCCTGTCAGGACTTCTTTGATGAAGTGTGAAATACTCTCATAGCACAGACAACAGGTTGAGCTAGGCAGGATGGCTCTGAGGAAGGTGTAACAAAGCTTAACCCAAGAAGGACAGTTAAGGAGGGACCAGGAACTTCACTAACCTGAAAACTATAGTTTAGTGATAAAGGAAGCCTAGAGAAGAGGGGTCTTTTCATCCCTCAATACTCCATAGCGTTCTAGCTTTAGTTTCAGTGGAGGAAGGAGCTGGCCTTAGAACCAGTTTCGAGTGGTTGAGTAAGAGGGATATGGCTTATTAAATTAGACAGACTCCTAGGTGTGCCAGAAGCTCCCTTCAGTAGAGGAAAGTGTATGCCACGATGGATTTTACTGAGAATGATGGAATGTGGGGTCATTTGCAGTGAGGTAAAGAGGAGGTGCTGCACAAAAGGGAAAGCTTACCCATGGGAGCTTTTTGGTCGTTTGTATATCCTGGATTGATCCCATACACTGGCTAACGAATTGAACAAAAGTAGCACTTCGCCCCAACACCTCAGAACAGTTTCTGAACCATAGAGTATCAGAACAAAAGAGGATTGTGTGGAAACATGAAGGGCTAGATCTACTCCCACTTGTACCCAAGACAAAAACATGGACTCTAACAATCATTTAGGTAACTACCTGTGTTGCTACAGGGACATTAAATGTTGCAAGAGGCCTTTTACCTGAAGTTACCAGTTAGAAATGTACAAGGACCGAATCCTGCTGGTGGCCTCTGGTGTAGTGCGTACTGTCCTTTAAGTGCCGTCTTGAGGTACTGAGAGTCTTAGAAGTGATTAAAAGGAATTGCTCCAAAAAGCCTGAAAAGTCAAGTCTTAGAACGTTTTTGGAATTCCTCAGTGAAGACTAGCGGTAAAGGTGTTCGATTTTGAGAGGACTTTGTTGGATACAGCTTTAGGCTTTCCCCGCTGGAATATTTTCAGTTTCAAAAAGGAGATTAATTCCGATGGTAGAAATCTTAACAGGGCGAGGGAGCAAAAATCTGCCCGCTTAAAGGACTTAAGTGGCTGCAAAATTTGAAATTTCCCACTCTGAGCTTTTTCTGCCAAAACCAGCATCTTGGGTATGATCTCATCCAGCAGCAATCTGGCTCCAGGAAGACTTTGTGGATATAACCTTTAACCAGGCCCAACTAGAGGATTTTGTCTTCCATGAAAAGATTTAAGTCAGAAGGTAAAAACTTTAACCTGGTAGACTTACTTGGTGTATTTGACCTCTGCTCCATCATTGCACCTACATCACATTCAGCCACGAACATTGAATTTTGATTGGTGCATTACTTTTGGTTGGCATGTTTCGCATTAAAATGTAAAAAATTTATATCGTCTGTCCCTCTCCTTGGATTTAGTTGTTTTGGTTAAATTTTTCATAAAACATATTTCTTAAATTTTAGAAATTGTGCCATAGTAACTAGGGGTTGAGCCAAGGTTTAAATTATTGAAACTGTGTTTTACCTGATGGGATTTTGGAACTTAGTACATGGGTATGACTCACCCATTTTCTTACAAATGAATTCTTAGACAAAGTTGTTTGGACATCAGAAGTAAAAAATGATTTTATGTTTCTGAATTAACCAATTCTCCTGCTGTGGTTAACATGTTGCCAATAATGTCAGTCCTCTTCTTAGGCATTAGTAAGGCACCCACACATTTGTATGGTTTAATGTTGTTACCCAGGTCCCTTTGGACAGTAAATAAGCATTCAAATTGTATGTCCTTTTGAGAAGAGAATCATTCAGTGATAAACAAGATTCACAAAGGATTCCTCAAGGATCTGGGCAGCTGCTAACCTCTTGGTGTGCAGGCAAAAAGAAGAAACATATGGTTATGGTTAGGAGTGGATCTATCAGTGCTTTGTGTATGCTGCCTCTTCTTGACATTACTATGAGATAAGAAGGTGGGCTCGGGTGTGAGGTACTGTGGAGTGTAGGCCATGAGAGAAAACAATGTTTACTGGGATCTTCACCTAGAAACAAGCAAACTGTAGAGTGTGAGAAAATATTCAGAGAAAAGACTGAAAAGACCTCCGAGTAGAATTAAAAATACAAAGGGATAAACAATTAAGAAAGCCTGATTAACTTACTTGGTTTGGTATTAAAGTTTATCCATTCTAATAATTCTTCCTGAGGCACATTGCTAAATTCTCCCATGACACTCCACTGGTTTCGGAGATTTGTTACTCCTTGTATGGACATTGACACCAATATAAGAAAGACAAAAAACTGGTGTCTAATTTTGCTGGGGAACCATCTAAACATCTGAAAAAGAAAATGTCCACAACTCAATTTGACAGAAAATCAAATATTACAAGTCAAGAAAATCTAAACCAATGAGTCTACATTAGTTACTCATGATTTCTTTTGTGTTAACTAGGCCCCTCATTACCATTGTTATTACCAACAACATATTTATTAAAATTGAGGACAATTATAGGTACACCAGTTCTAATTACTCCCACATTAATGATTTTCATGGTGCTTGGTAGTACCGAATTGAATGATCTGGCGAGGGGGAGGCATTTATTTTTATTTTTGCCCATGGCAATAGCTCACCACTGCATCACTTATTTATAATATGGGAACCCCTTTGTATAACCTAAAAGGTCGAAAGAAAACTAGGATATTGACCCCAATTACCACCTGCCTGGAGAATAAGCAGGAGATTAGAGGGTAGCATTTCAGCCGAGGCTTTCTTGGGGGCGGCCTGGTTCGCCTTTAGGGAATTGTTTCTCACACATGCGCTTTATTTGTTTGGATTTATTGCAAAACGTTAGAACTATTTGTAAACTTGCTGCTGGATATATATATATATATATATATATATATATTTATTTTAAGGCTTTGTGATGAATTTTTGCTCAGATCTTGTTAATTTATCAAAATATATGAGAATACAACTATCAATAATCCCAAATATATCAATACATTTATTTTTATTTTGTATTATTCTTTTTACCATGATATCACATTATAAATGTACACAGCAGTTAATGCAATAAAATATACAAACTTCATACGTTAACAAGGTTTATTTTAGTGCCAATTACTAGGCCCACAAGTGAGGTGGAGGAAACACGTCCAGCCACCACCAGATACAACCACTTCAACCACCCATTCAACATGAGTTCGCAATTGACATAGCCATAATTCCATTACAATTCCATTCCAAAAATGACATGCCGAATACCTACCCATAACAGCATAAAGCAACAAGTACCCATACCACACAGAAATATTTAGATTAATACATACCTTATTGTTAAATGAACTTACTTGAATACATTACAACAAGAGTTTCGATGGGTGCAACAAACTACTGAGATCTGTCCCGCCATAAAGCGTGGGATGGTAGAAAGAATTACAGTGAAGGATGTGGGGACCTTCCCTTCTTTGGTTTCTGCCCTAGTTCCTGTTAGTTTTGTGGCAGCAAGCCCACCAGTCACCGGGTAAGAATGTCCTCGGACTAGCACAAAATACAAAACCACAATCCCCTGATTTCAAGGCAGGTGTTACCCACTGCTGGGATGCATCTTTTTTGCAGGTACATCAACACTTTCTTTCAGTCGAGCACTGTGCAGGACAGAGGCACATTTTGAAGTGGATGAAAAAGTGATTTTGAAGTGGATGAATGAAAGTCCCAGGGACAGCAGATTGCAGCTGATAAAATAAGCAACACAAGAGGTGGATGCAATATATAAATTACCTGTAAATTAAATATCCGATGAGTAAAAGTTATTTGGAAATAGTGAGGTTGCAATAGTTTTAAAAAAGGATTTTGTTTTGGTCTGTCTAAAATGTAAGGGTATTATTACAAGGCCTGTATCATTATAGGTTTGATGTGAGAGTCTCTGCCCTCCCCCTCTTGTGTATTAGGATATGCATCAATGCTGGAAGACAGGGGCAAAGAGTGTCATATAGACTGATACTGGCATTTTGTGAGCAGAACTGTATTTTCACTCTGTGCAGGTAATATGATGACATTAGCCTAAAGTCCTCAAATCGCTGCGAAGGGCCATGTGCAGAGGATGAACATGCTTGGTGACAATCTCCATACTGTTGACCTTGCTCTTTCCCAATTTGGGCATATAAATAAACAGGGGAACTGCCATACTTCACTTGGAAGACTAAACACCTAGAGGCTGTCCCGGTGGGCTGGCCAAGGAGTCTGGCCCAGCACCCCATTATATTCATGCTTTTCTGCAGGCTCATCTAACATATAAATGACACTCCAACTGAGGACATAAAACTTTCCAGCGAGCGTGGTGTGGCATCAGTCCAACTGCGATCATGTGTTGGAAGCCTGTAGAGACCTTTGTTGGCTCTCCATTGAAGAGCACACCCAGTCCAAGTGTCTATGTATAGAACACAGGGTCTTCTTTAGCAAAGAAAAGACAGAGCTTTCCAAGACTCTTCACATCTAAACTTCTAGATGTAAGCTGCGGTCTGCGACTCACTCCATTTTGCAAGCTACTCATTTCTATAAAGAGTGCATTAGAAGGTGCTTCTCTGGCCCCTTGACCCCAAAGTTTGGAACTAGGGTCACCTCCTTCTCTGTAGGGTCTCTTAGCCCATTCTTCTTCTGTTAACCCCTTTGTCCTGGTTGACAGAACCTCCACATATATTGCCCATTTTCCTCTAGCCACTGTCCTGTTCCCTCAGCCCCAGGAAACTAGTCTGGAAAAAGTGCGCTTCACTATAAAAAAAAAACAAATACATTTTAATTCCAGCTACAAGGTACAGTTATATTTATCAGGCCAGTTATCTTTTGTCTAAAGAGTAGCAAGACTGGACATGTGTGTTACAATATGTCTTCTGTGCTAGAGGGCAGGCATTTTGAAATAACACTAGAAATAGACTGGTTCATGGTTCTTGGATCTCTAAATCTTGGCTCGTGTAGAATAGGAAGTCCACCTCTATGAATGTACTAATGACATTTGATAAGGCACGAGCAAAATTAAGATATACAATCTTTCGGTCAGATAAGTGGCGATGAACAACAGAGTAGCCTTGAAGTCAATGAAGGTCTCTCAGAAAGGGCGTAGAATGCCCTTGTAAGCATGGAGAGCACCGACTAAAGGTTCAAACAAAGATAGTGATGGTCCACGAATAAGACAACTCTAGACATGATAGGCACTGTGGTACAGTCCAAAAATCTTCCTTCACTAGAAAATATTTATTGACATAAAAGAAGAGCTGACAGTCGACAGAAAAAGTAACTATGTTCATATATGTGTTTTCATAAATAAACCAGAGTCCAGGACAATCCCCCAGAGACACATCCATTATTTACAGTATATTACCTCTGGTGTGTTCGGCCTTAAGGTGAGCTGGGTAATTCAGTCCTCAATGCATGCCAGTTCATTTACCGATGCCTAACCATCCTTCATGGAAGAGACGCTCATATATATTAAAGAGTTACCAGCAAGCTAATAGCAATGCTGTCCCGTCAGCTAACCAGATGTCCCCAAAAACCCCTTGCCCCATTTTCAGGGGGGGAAGCTGTAGGCCATTACCCCAGGAAGGGAAAGGCCTACAGTTAGTAGTCCTAGTCTCTTGATATACTTCAGTAAAAAAAATTGTTGTCCACAGATTTTTATTTTTGATTTGTGTCTTTTGTCTCATTAGAGAAGTAATTTAGCTTGGGTAGACATTACTAATCAGGATAGAATTTTTCTGGACGGCATTTTTTTAAAATGGTGAAAATGTTGCAGTGATGATGTGATATTTCAGGAACCATGGGACCTATATACCTCATTTTGCCATAGGTTTTAGCGGTCAAGTAGTCTTACTGAGACAGAAAATAAATCCTCAGAGAAACACTACAGCCATTTTCCAAAATGGCGGCTCTATATGATGTGTTTTAGCCATCATATTGGGGATTTATTTTAATATTGTTTTTGTTTCAGGTTTTCCTTTGATTCAAATTCATAAATATGAGCAAAGCAGGTGGTAGTAGAGGATCTTTACCACCTGACAGTGTTGCTAACTACATAATCTGAGGATTCCTTCAAAGAAATATGTGTCATATGCCAAACCAATCCGAAAGAAAAGCTAACATCAACTGCAGCTGGAAAGAAGAGAGTTCTAGATGCTGCAGAAATACAGAAAATATGACGTTCTAACAAGATTGAGACTGATAGGTTAAAAGGATTAAATATTTTATCATTGTAACAACAAGTCCTACAAATCGTATACAATGGAAAAAAGCCTGGAAAACATTTATCAAAAAAGCAGAAACCAGTGAATCACAAGAATATGAGTCTTCGGAGAAGCAATTACAACCAGACACATGCCCATCCAAATAAAGATGAATGGCTACTCCTTGTCCAACTCAGACAACTGATCAGAAAGCAGAGGATTTTAAATGTGTTATCTGTGGTTTAGCCAGAACAAGGGACAAATGGAAAAAGTACAAAGTACTGAGTATGTGAGTCTTAAAGGGCAAACATGTTTTTATCTGCAGCTAGTTTCTTACAAGATGACATTTTCAGCCGAGTAGCAAATCTATACAACAAGGTGAAAATAATTGCAGCCGATTTGTATGCCCACCCGAACTACATGAATGCATACATTTGAAAATATGTTAGAACAATGAGCTTCCAGCAGCAAGGCGAGTATGTACAATTACATATTTTGTTTTTGTCAGTCTAACAAATGAATAAGACACTTATGGTGTTCTCAGCTGATTTGACTCCTGAAGTTCTTGCTACCAAAAGAAGATCACAGGATGCAGTAAAATCATCAGGAACCAATTTAAGAAGTGTCTGAAAGATTTAGATTTTGGACGAAATGACAAATTTTGAGGTCCCCCAAAGCGCTGCAAACAATGGGAGTAAACAAGAATGCCTGATGTTGTCTTAACATTTTTTAAATAATTGTTTAATATCAGCAAAGCAAAACTATTTCAAACTAAAGTTCTTGAGTTCGGAACGGATGCCAACATCATCGATGATGGCTTCAAAGATTACAGTGAAGAAGTGGAAGACAATCCCATTAACTGACTGGCTTATGCTGTTCAAATGTACTGTCTTTTTCAAATCATGTTTCATTAGTTATATCACAGCAAAAAGAAAATTCTGCAACATGTGATGAGTGCCCACGCAATCTATGACATGTGCAAAAGCAGAAAGATAATCACTTCAATATATAGGATTGGTGTATCAACAAGTTATAATGACATAGTATTGAGCAGCTGTAAAATCTTGTGAATCCAATAGCACACCACTTCTAAAGTTACATTACCAGGAAAGGATTTACATTTGCTGCAAGGAATGTGGAGTTCCTATAGCTCAACGACCTGTAAATATTGCTTGGGTCAGGGGAAACAGGTTTTCATGTGTATTTTGTCCTTGGGACAAGTAGGCCCAACCCCCTGCAGCACAAACCCTTTGTTTGCAGTACCACAGTATGGATTTGGAAAGGGCATGGTCTGATGGATCAGGGAAGGGCACGGTCTGAAGTTAAGGTAGTTTTTTTGCCCATTTGTTAATGCTGTTCAAACTTGCATATATGGTTCATTAATTAAAAGCCTTCATTATTAGGGTGAGCGCTCTAAGTAAATGTTGTAAGCTCTGACTATACTGCTGACAGTGTTTCAAGTATAAAAATGTGTACACACGTTTTCAAACTTTAGCAATATGAGGCTATGTATAATGCTCCCAGAATGCTCTCAGATTTGATGCAAATATTTGCAAAAACTTGAAAGCAAGATTGACAATTCTTTGCTTTAAAAATAAAATGTTCTTAAATAAATGAATGCAAAAACCACAGTTGATGGACAGAATGCAGAACAATGTCATACATTCACCCCAGTACAGAGATCTGGGCCTAGACACAGGGTCAGACTGATTTGCATATGGCCATGTCTGAACTGGGGTGGTGTGGAGTGCAAAAAACGATGGATTTAGGCCCAGATCTCTGTACTGGGGTGAATGTATGACATTGTTCTACATTCTGTCCATTAATTGTGGTTTTTGCATTTGTCACCCCGAGTGGGATGGGTATGCTCAGCCGTGAGTCCCATGCTCTCCACACCACTTGATTCAAGCAAGCCGGGCTGAAGACGGCTGGAATGCCAGAAACCGGTCCTCTGAAGCTTGTTCCCGGTCCAGGAAAGGCATGGCTTGGCAGTTCGGGCTGGACTGTTCCCATGAGGCACATGATCAGACTGATTTGCATATGGCCATGTCTGAACTGGGGTGGCGTGGAGTGCAAAAAAACTATGGATTTAGGCCCAGATCTCTGTACTGGGGTGAATGTATGACATTGTTCTGCATTCGGTCCATCAACTGTGGTTTTTGCACTTAAATAAATGAAAGCAGGAAAAAAACATTTTGCTAAACTACTGTAAAATTTCAGGTACCATTTTTCTGCAGAATCATTTAGTAACATGTGTTAATGCATGATTTTGCATTGCAGTGTGTGCAAACAATTTTTCCTTTCTCCAATGTGTGTTATAATGGTGAGGGCCCGGCAGCTCCCACACCAATAAGGTTTTACAAAAAACATGCCAAAACATTTCACACATTGACAACACTAAAATGCTGACCACCAATTTCAGACCTACTGGCTTTGCCAATGCATGTTTATTTTTGTTTCCCATAATCTTATTGGAACTGGTTACACTTATTTTCCATTTTGAATATTTTTGGGACATACTAGCATGCATTAACACACATTACTAAATGATGCTACAAAAATATACCTGAAATTTTACATTAGTATAGCGAAATGTTTTTTTTCCTGCTTTCATTTTTTCATGAATCTTGCTTTCAAGCTTTTGCAAATATTTGCATCAAATCCGAGAGCATTCTGGGAGCATTACACATCTCCTCATATTGCTAAACCTTGAAAACATGTGTACACATTTTTATACAGGAAAGACTGTCAGCAGTGCAGTCAGAGCTTACAGCATTTACTTAGAGCGCTCACCCTAATAATAAAGGCTTTCAATTAATGAACCATGAATACAAGTTTGACCAGCATCAAAAAATGGACAAAAAAATTACCTTAACTTCAGACCAATCCCTTCCCTGATCGATCAAACCGTGCCCTTCCCTGATCCATACTGTAGTACTGCGAACTGGTAGCCAGAGGGTTTGTGCTGCAGGGGGTTGGGCCTACTTGTCCCAAAGACAAAATACACATGAAAACTTGTTGCACTGGACCCCAAACAATATGTCCAGGGCATCGGTGTTAGATTTGGGGGTCTCTAGTTGGCACAAGTAGGTACTTGTGACAAATAGCGACACTTACCTCTAGTCAGGGAAAGGGGGTACACTCCTGAATGCAGGTAAAACTTTGGTCAGTACACTAGTGATGTCATCCTTGTACTACTGCAACGGGCTGTTTGTTAATGCACAAAGCAGGGTTATTCAAAAACTGCAAACCGTTCAAAATGCGGCTGCCAGAATGATGTCAGGGACCCCCACGTGATCAAAAGGTACCACTGGTTGTCAGTAAAGAACCGTATAAAATTTAAGGCATTATGCATTGCCTATAAAGCCTCTCGTAAAATAGGCCCCCAGTTCCTAATAAATCAGTTATCGACCTATCTTCCTAACCGACTACTTCAGTCCTCCACTGCATGTCAGTTAACGGTACCACGCACAAAAACCGTCTCCTGGGGTGACAGACGTTTTGTCGTTACGGCGGCAAGACTCTGAAACACCCTCGTGCGGGAGATCAGAGCTTGTCAGTCATTGTTACTCTTCAGACGGATGATAAAGACTTGGCTGTTTAACAAATAATTCTGTCCACCGATTCTGCTCACCGTCCGCAGCGTCGAGACGCCCCAGGGCATTTGTGCACTTTACAAATCTCAAAAATAAATAAATAAAATAACCCCTGCTCCTTGGTAGCTTGGCACAAGCAGACAGGCTTTTCTCAGAGGCAGTGTGTAAAGCATTTGTGTACACATACTGTAATCAAGTGACAACACTACAGATGGACACCACACAAGTTGCATATTAAAAATAAGTATCTTTTATATAGATTTAACACAAGACCATAAACGACAAAAATCCACAATACTGTACTTAAGATGGTAGAATTAGCTTAGTTCTCTTAAGATGGTAAATGCTACACTCTGAGTTCAATGTACCTTAAGATGCGTAACACAAGACAACAAAAGTGTTGCAAGGACGGTGATGCATTGAAAATCTGGTGCAAAGAAACAAAGATGGCCCTTTCTTCTTGATGCGAAAAGCTTCCTGGTGATGCGGCGGCGTCTGCTGCGAAGTGGATCCTCTTCTCCGGCGATGTGAGATGCTTCACACGATGCGAGCCACGACAGGCCCTGCGACACACTTCCCAGTGATGCAGCGGCGTCTGCTGCGATGTCGATCCTCTCCCCTGGCGATGCGAGTGGCTTCCACAACGATGCGAGCCGCGACAGGCCCTGCGACTCTCTTCCCGGTAATGCGGATGCAGCTGCTGCGACGTCGATCCTCTTCTCCGGCGATGAACCGCGACAGGCCCTGCGACACACTTCCCAGTGATGCAGCAGCGTCTGCTTCGATGTCGATCCTCTCCCCTGGCGATGCGAGTGGCTTCCACAACAATTCAAGCCGCGACAGGCCCTGCGACACTCTTCCCGGTGATGCGGCGGCGTTTGGTGTGACATCGATCCTCGTCTCCGGCGATGAGCCGCGACAGGCCCTGCGACACGCTTCCCAGTGATGCGGCGGCGTCCGATCCTCTCCCCTGACGATGCGAGGCGCTTCGGTGGACCTGCATTGGCTCAACGGTTCTTCTGCAATACGCTTCCCGGTGATGCGGCGGCGTCTGATGAGACATTCATCCTCTTCTAAAGCGATGCGAGGCGCTTTGTGTAGTAAAGCGGCACAGCAGTTAGGCGACATGCTTCTTGTTCTTGAGTCGCGCTTCCAGCTCCTTGCGACACGCAGTTCCTCAGAAAGTACAGCACAACTGCAGGCATTTCCAAAGAACTCCTGGGGAGCTGGTGGGTGAATTCTGTTGTCCCTGAGAAACTGCAGGAAGCAAGCATTTTTCTCAAGCCCTTGGAGATCATTCACAAGTTGAAATAAAGTACACAAAGTTCCTCTCTCCTTTCTTTGGCAGTCAGTCAAGCACTGCAGACCAATCCCCCAAGCAGCACTTCAGCTTAGGGATAGTCTCTCCTCAGTCTCTCTGGTTCTACTCCTCAGCAAAGGTTTCTTGTTGTTGTCCAAAGTGATCTAAAGTTCTGGGATTTGGGTCCCCTCTTTTATACACAGTTTCTCTTTGTTCCCTGATGGCAGAGAGGCCTTTGCCTAGTCCAAACCAGTTCTGGTCAGTTCTGGAGAACTCTGATTACATGACTCCTTCTTTCCTTTCACAGTGCAGGGCAGAGACATCAGACTCACCACAGGATGTGAAGCCAGTATTGTGGAGGGAAGGCACAGCCCTATTCAGGTCCCAGGTGCACCTCCTCCCTCCCATCTAGATGCAGATCTCTCTATTCACCACTGGGCTGACTCACCCTGTCTCCTGGAATCCCCCTGCCCCTCAAACTCCAGACAAGGAATACTCAGCCTAGCAGAGGCAGGCTTGGATAGTTAGACAAGAAAATACGTACTTTCTAAAAGTGGTATTCTCAAACACAGAATGTTAAAACCAACTTCACTAAACGATGGATCTTATCATTCTGAGTTCAGGCATACTAAATCCAAATTTCTACCTAGTTCCCTGAGTCAGTTAGGATTAGAAGATGTAATAATCTAACTGCCCATTCTGGCCTATGGAGCATAGGTAGCCTTGCAATAGTGAAAAACGAAAATGGCTGTAATTTACTATTAGGACATGCCACACACATCAGGGCTTGTCCTACCTTATACTTACAGGGCACCCTGTACTTGGCTCTACCATAGGGGTGTCTGATATGAAGAAAAGGGCAGGTTATGGGAGTGGAAAGTGGGGGCACTTTCTCGGTCAGCATGGCAGTACCAGGCTGCACACAGGCTCTGCAATGGCAGACCTGAGACACACTTTTACAGGTTGCTTCTGTGGGTGGCACAGGCTCTGCAATGGCAGACCTGAGACACACTTTTACAGGTTGCTTCTGTGGGTGGCACAACCAGTGCTGCAAGCCCACTAGCAGCATTTGGTTTACAAGCCCTGGGCACACTCAGTGCACCGTACTAGGATCTGACCAGTAAACCAAATCAGCCAATCATGGAATCACTAATCCATACATCAATTAACAAAAGGGAGCACTTGCACTGTGGCACTGGACAGCAGTGGCACAGTGCCCAAAGCATCTAACACCAGCAAAAACACATGAGGCAACAGCAAAAAGGGAAGGGAGACCCACGCCAAGGTGCCAGGTCTAATAGTCGGGCTATAGGAAATCCACATCCCTGGCCATTTCTAACATTCCCCTAAACTGCATCAATGCCCCATGGACTTAGCAGTCTCAATGTCCTTTTTGAGTTGATGCAGTGTGTCACAGACAGTGCTCACGAATAGCTCTTCTCCGCTGAAAGGGTTATTTATGATATTGGCTTTTACTTCTGGCTTGAACAATGAGATTCTTAGCCATGAATGACAGTGTAGTGTAATACCTGTCTTCATTTGCCGGCTTGCTGTGTCCGCAGCATCAAATTCTGATTTCAGGCATGCATTTGCCATATTCTTGCCCTCTTTACCAAGGTTTGCGGCTCTCTTCTGATATTGCTCGGGCAGGTGCTTCATGAGCTCTGCCATCTCCTCCCAGTGCTGATAAGCATGGCTGTTTGAATTTGCAATATGCAATTGACTGGTTGCGCTTCTTTCAAATTTTCTGCATGAGGTCCATCTTTTATTCTCCTTGTCAGGAGTTGGTCAAGATGTAGAGGGGATATCCATCCTCTTCTTTGCTGTAGAAGATATGATAGGTTGATGTAGGCCAGGTCTTTTGTGGAGTGATTATATTTTTTCTCAGCTCTTGGAGTCACTGTTCTACATATGTTAGGCTCCTTAAATGCCTCCATTCCTTGGTCCAGGACACGAGGCAACATTGATAGGAACTGATTCCTTGCCTGTGATGGTATCAGAGTTTCCAGCAGGAAACTTGCCTGCTACTTTTCATACCCAAGCTGCACTCCAAACTCGTCTGCAGCCTTTTTATGACATGATTGTATATTCCAGTGGCATCTGGAGGCAAAGACTTCTACGGGTAACAGTCTACTCCTTCCTCAGGGGAGTCTGTCTCAACCTCATGCTACTGAATTTCTGCGTACTCAGAAGATTTTTGACCCCTGAAACATTCCCAGTAATTCCTGTTCTTCTTCCACCTCGTTGAAGATTTGTTCTTCCTCTTCCTAAAGTTCAGGTGTAATAAGAGGTTCTATTTTTTCAATGTCCTTCTTGGCCTAGTTAGCATCAAAGTGTTTTGAAGGATTCTAAATTCTTTTAAGGATGTGTTAAAATCCATTTTCTTCAGCATGAAGGTGGCCATTTCGGCCTAGAGGCACCGCTTTTTCCTCTCGACCTCCACCAAGCATTCTTCCAGGTCGAGGGTCAATGTTGCTTTTTGTTGATGATGAATCGGTCGTTGAGCTTCTCGTCTCATCCTGAGATTTTTCTTGCTTTGATATCGAAGCATTTTAACCTCCTTCATCTTTCGACAAGTGAATCTTCCTGAGAGACCTTCCTCCTGCAGTGTCCCTTTTAGGGGATCTGAGGGGTTCCTTGTCTCTGGGCCTACCCTCAGTTGGCAATTTTTTAAACAACAAGGCTCACTTCGATGCCTTTCTGTCTGATTTACGAGACTCAGCGAAGGCCTGTTTTTTAGATGTTACCTAAGGTCTATTGTCCTTCTTGGTCGCCTCTCACTTGACTTCGACCATTCTCGGGTCAGACGTTTTCTTTTCTGTGCCTTCAGTGATGTTTTCCTCCTCACCGCTCTACAGCCTCAGGACTCTCAGGGATGGTGTTGGTTTTGGACCCTTCATGGCGTAGTGTGTCTGCTTCTCCTTCACCCTCAGCATTTTCAACTTGAACCTGGCACATGTCTTGCAGTCATCACTTCAATGATCGATCAGCAGGCAGAGGTTGCAGTCCTGGTGTTGGTCTTTCTGCGTGACCTTGTGGTGGCAATTCAGGCAGAACTGGAACAGAGCCTTCTCCTTCATGCCTCTCAGGGAACTCCTTGTCAAGGCATTCTCAAACCCATCTAGGGAAACTTACCCTTCACCCCAAGGATCTCCTCCGGTACCTCATCTTCTCCAAATTTCGTCAACTTCTTCGGCAAACTTCTTTTGAACTTTTTTCTTCCTCATGTTGGAGAGCCTTTAGCAAAGCATCCAGACCCAATGGTACAAAAAAAGAACCTGAAAATGGCGACCAAGAGTAGGACCTTCCAAGGGAAGGTGTATGACGTCACAGGAAGCACTAAATGGGAAATCTGTCAACTCCCAACATCGAAAAACAAAAATAGAAGAACTACAAAAAAGTGGAGCATTTCAGACACAACCACTATATGGTAAAATAATGCACAGCATGTGAATCCAGAAAAGATTCACGCTGCAAAACTGACAATTTCTTCTTTTGGTTTCATAATCACAAATTAAAGGAGGTGTTTGTGTTAAACAATCAAATGCAATGCCTTATATTCCCTGCACAATCTGTTAATAATTACATACAATGAATGTGATGACAGTGTATAGTATACTTTACATTTAATCTGTCATATTGTATTTGCAGCATTTATTTGAATTGTAATGAACCGATAGATAAAAAGACAATTTGTTTTCAGTCTGCCATTATAAACTGTATGTATATATTTTACAAACGCTAAGTTTATAACCAAAAGCTTGTCACATTTGCCAACTTCAAAAACAATATCTTACCTGTCTGGAACATATCAAAGAAGACATAAGGCACATGTGAGGTGTTAAAAACAGCTTCAATCGCATGATAAAAATAGCAAGCATAGCATATGCTATCAGTTGCAACGCGTGAAACACCAGCTGCAGAAGATACAAAAAAAAAAAGATCATCAATGCCATTAACAAACATTTGTCATAATTTATATAGATAGAGCAAATGGGAACAAACGCTTAAGAAACATAAAATCTGTGCGTCAGGAGTGTGATATATTTGATTGAATTTCCAAAATGCAATTAGAATACCTAAATGCTAATGCCTCTAATTAACTTTTTTTGTGGAATGTTTTACAAACTTTCATGAAGCCTCGCTTGCAGAAGGCTTTAGTTGTCTGCTGTCAAAATACTTGTGTACAATACCAATATTTATAGTGGAAATTAGATTAGTCAATTGTTTATCATTAGATTGCTTTCTGGTTAATCGAATTTGCTTGCTTTTCATTTAATGGCTTGCCTTACTTTTCTTGTGTTAATTTCACCACTTGGACAAAGGTCCTTTATCATACTTTAGACTGGAAGACTTATTTTTCTGCCCCCTGCCCCATCCTCAGTTTCAACGAAGACCCACACGGTACAGTTAAAAAAATATATAATAATTAACGTTTCGAGTACATAAACCTGTATTCTTTTTGCTTTAAGGTCAAAGTCATTTTCTTTGCATCTTCATGTCACAACGTGCACTGATATTTTTTTAGAACTAAATATGAATATCACTTTCTTATTAATCTAGAGTGCCCCTTAGTCCCTACACGCTTGCACAATTCCTGCATCTTGCAGCAAAGCACACCCTTGCTTTCGATGTAGGCAATCGGAAGCGGGATTTTAATAAATTAAAGTCAGCAGTGTGATTATGTAGCTCTTGCTTCAAGGACATCTCATATTTTGCCTGAGATGATCCTGCCACCTACTCATGAGATAAGTTTTACTGAAAATAATACGTTTCTGTCACATATATATGCCCTGTAGGTTAGTGTAAAGAAGTAAATGTATATAAACTATTCAAATCGCCATGCTTTTAACAGTCCATGCTCCAACTGGTAATTTTTGGGCAAGAACTCTGGTCAGTTGAAATTACTATTGTCTCTTGTGATCTGCTGTGATACTCACTGCGTTTGAATTGAACACACATTCAACTTTTTGACTTCCTAACATGTTGAGCTTTCTATTACCCTGATGGTGCACTGGCCACCAAATCCACTCTGCAAGCAGTAGACAGAATAGAGTTGCTTTGGACTCCAGGAGATGACCCGTAAGAGGTAAGGGAGATGTTTCACCTAGGGAGCTGTGGTTCAGCACACCTCGTCACTCGGCCTGTGGAATTTGCTAGATGTGTGAGCACGATTAAGCTAAAAGAATAGGTAAAGACTAATTGTGTTTACAGGATATTTGCTTGCTTACTTGCTTTGCATGGCCTGTATTTTGTACATCTAAATATGTTGTTTAGAAACAAAAAGTGTGCACATATTTGTCAAATGGATAAGCAACAGCAGGAAAATCAAGTACGTAGGACTGGCATAGGTCCTGTGAAGAGAAAACGTGTTTGAGTGTGAATCCATGGTTTTGAGTGTTAGCTCTAGAAACAGTGTGATTACAGGGAAGAAATACATGAGTGCCACATCCTGAAACACAGACCCTAGAATAATGGACGTGTGTGAGAAAGAGGGCCTCTAATCTAGGCAACCAACCCCTTCACAAGCCTCTAGGGTGTGGACTGATGGTTCATTGAATGCAAAGGGATTTTGGGGTGTGAATGTGCAATACCTTAATTTACCCCACAATGAAATCAGTTAGAAGAACTATAAATGAGAGAGCCCAATCCCATTATTTTCCGTCTCTTTCCTACCCCCCTTCATGGGATGAGCTGTGGGCACAAAGCAGCCAGACACTATTCTTGTTCTCTAGGTGCAAGTGAGGAATAAAGCATAGGTATGAAGGTACCCAAAAATCTAAACGTAGCTTTAGTGCTCTGTGCACCTTACACCTGCTAACCAGTAGCAAAGTGCCTATGCTCTCTCTTTTTAAACGTTGGAACTAGCAATAACCCTAATTGGCATATATTTAACTTACTTACAAGTGCCTAGTATATGGGACAAAGCCTACCATGGTCAAACAAACTGTGCAACTTATTTTTGACAGCTAGACTGCCACCAGGGTCAACATTACGTTTACACCAGTTGGTGATACCTGGGAGCAAAGAGAACAGACCAGCAAACTGCTCTAGCACCTGCTTACACTCTCTGTGCTTCTGGTCTGTCAATTTGGGAGAGAGTACAATTCACTTCACTGACCCATCTTGCACATTGTGGGAGAGAAGGTCTGGCAGTTGCTCAGTCTCCTCCTCTTCTCCTTCATCAGTGACCATCAGCATGGTCACGTCTGCCCTGTCTTGGTAGAGCTTCAACCTATTGACGTACAGGACCTTGTGGGGATTCCTAGGGGTGTTAAGGTTTACCAGGTAAGTAACCTTGCCCTTCTTATCCAAGATTGGATAGGGCCCAGTCCACTTGGCCTGGAGGGTCATGGGATCTAGGGGCTCCAACACCCACACCAATTGCTCAGGCATAGTAGCCTTTTGGTCATACCAGAGCTTCATCAGATCTTTACTGGCCTCTAGTTCCTGCTTGCTTTGTACATGTAGTCGTCCATGTGAAATCTAAGGCCTAGTACATCGTCCAGCACGTTGTCCTTTGCTTCCTTGAGAGGCTTTTCCCAATACTCTCTCACCAGACACACTGACCCTCTTAAAGGGTGCCAAAAAAACAATTCAAAGGGGCTGAAGCAAACCCTATTTTGTGGCACCACTGTGTATGCAAACAGTAGGCATGAGAGAATGTCCCATATCCTCCTGAGTTTGTCAGACAAACCCATGATCATGCCCTTCAAGGTCTTATCGAACCTTTCAACCAGACCATTAGTCTGGGGATGATATGGGGTGGAGAACTTTTAGATAACACCACATTCAACTCACATCACCTTCAGATAGGCAGGCCACCCCCTTCGGAAAAACCTACTCGGGTGAACACATCAAGTAGGGCCCAAGCCACTGAAGGAGCAGTGACTGTTCTGAGGGGTATTGCTTCAGGTTATTTTGTGGCATGGTCCAATACAACCAAGATATAGCTGATCCCTGAGACATTTGATGGGTCTACGGAACCAACAATGGCCACCCCTCCCTTTCAAAGGGAGTCTCAACCACTGCCAGTGGTATCAAGGTTGCACAGGAGCTGAAACACATTTACTTTGGCTGTTATATTGGGCCAATAGAAATGGTTAACTAACCTATTCCATGTCTTACTCTGACCCAAACAGAGGAATTCTATAAATGCATGGGGGACCACCACATCCTGGTGGCTCCCTCCTTGAGGTAAAAAGGACCCCCTCATCGCACTAGACTTTGTGGAATCCATTGACATCATCCTTCTCTTGCCTGGAAGCAGTCTGCTTCAAGCACTCAAGAGTGGGACACTCTCTCTGTCCCTGACACAAGTCAAATTTGGAGGGTCCACCGCCTCCTTGCAATTTTCCAAGTCGGACAGATCTTGCAGGGGTGGAATCCCTACCTCAGAGGTCAAATCTTCCCCGACAGGGTCAGATTCCTCTTGCACCTCTGCAGTTCTTTGGGCTGGCTCACCAGACCCTGTGTCTTTCCTTTTGTCAATGGAGGCTTGGCCCACTGTTTCAAGTGTCCAGCATTTCCTTTCTGTGAAGCCTGTGACCTAGTCACAGTACCTACACACTCGGCACCCTTGCATGGACCATCCTCTCCTGGCTTGGCCTGTCAGAAGCTTCAAGATAATTTCCAAGTACACACTCTACTGGGAGGGCAGGATACACACATCCCTTCTTGGGGCATGTCACACCTCCCAATTCCAAACTCACCAGTGCCATGGGGTATAGTTTGGTTCTGCTGTCTGTGATCATGGTCACACTGGCTCCTGTATCTCTCAGAGCCGCACCCTCAGTTCCAATTATTTTAGGCTTCTGCCTGTACCTCTTCATGCTGGGAGGCAAGGCGACCAGGGCTGCAATTTCCACCCCACCCAGGAAAACTAAGGTTGCCTCTGTGAACCCCTTCCATCTCTGAGACAATTTCCACCAACACACCATTACTGACAATCCCCTGGGACTGCCCACCAATGGGAAGCTTCTTTGAGCAGGCCGCCTCTTTAGCTCCCTGACTGATTCCAGTCAAAACACCTACCCACGTTTGACCGGTCAAAGAACTTTCCTGCTTTGACAGGGGGAAAATACTTTCCCTGATACCCCAGCCCCCTGAATGGAGTGGTTTGCCCCCCCCCCCCCCCCCCCCCTCCCCTTGCCCAGGTTTTTGTGGGTCTTGTGAGAACACTAGGGGCAGACTATCTATCAAAAATAAAATCTACAGGCAGTCTGATATGTCAAAGAGAACATTAAAGCTGAAGTAAGCAAGATGCTGGAATAGCGAGTCATTACCCTCCGAGAGCCCCTGGAACACCCCAAATGTCTTAGTCCCCAAACCTCTGACCACGGGCGGTAAAACAGAGTTGAGGTTTTGTGTGGACTATAGGGGCCTCAGTGCAGTAATCAAGACAGATGCACATCCAATTCCTAGGGTTGACCAATTGTTTGACATGTTAGGGGCAGCTAAATTTCTCAGTACTTTTGATTTGACATCAGGGCACTGGCAGGTTGGTCTGACCCCAGGAGCAAAAGAGAAAACTGTATTCTGAACTCCTATTGGGCATGATCAGTTCACTGTTATGCACTTTGGACTAAACAATGCCCCCGCCACCTTCCAAAGGTTGAACAACATTCTTGCTGAGTTGGAGGCTTTTAGTGCAGCCTATCTGGATGATATTGCGGTCTATTGCTCCACTTGACAGGATCAACTGATCCACCTTGGTAAGGTCCTTGAGATTCTGCTAAATGCAGGCCTCACTATCAAGGAAACAAGGGCCAGATAGGGCAGGGCTCAGTTGTATACCTGGGCCACCTTGTACGTTGTGGACAAGTTCAACAATTACAACCCAAGAGCTAGACAATTATGGACTGGATAGCTCCAACCACCAAGTCTCAATTCTGAGCGATCCTTGGCTTGACTGTGCACTACTGGAGGTTAGTGAAGCTATATGGGTCAACTCTAGCACCCCTCTAAGACCTCTAAGAAAATACTGTAGCAAGTAAACTGGACAGAGAGCTCTCAAAAGGCTTTTGACACTCTGAAGGAAGCGATGTGCTCAGCACCTATTCTAAAAGCTCCAGATTATTCAAAGCCGTTCATAGTGCAGACAGGTGCCTCTGAACGTAAGACAGGAGTGGTCCTAACCCAAAACAATGACGATAGTCATGAACAACCTGTTGCTTTCATTAGCAGGAGATTATTCCTCAGAGAGCAGTGTTGGAGTGACATTAAGAGGGAAGCCATTGCAGTGAATTTGTCCCTGAAGAAGCTGAGGCCATACTTGTTTGGGTGGCACTTCCTTGTTCAAACCGACCACAGCCCTCTTAGATGGCTAATGCAACTGAACGGACACAACCCCAAACTGTTGAGGTGGTACATCTCCCTACAGGGTATTGACTTTACCTTGGCTTAGAACACTGACCTGGGACTTACAAAGCCAATGCAGATGGCCTTTCTAAGTTTTTTCACTTACAAGAGTAAGACTCCCTTTGCAAAAATGTGTGGCATCGTCTTCCATTTGGGAGGTCGTTGTGGAGCGAAGTGCCCTTTTCAACTTCATCACCCCTACTTTCTGCCTAGTATTGAATGTGATTTCAACTGGAAGCGTATTGGGTACATGCTAACCAGGTCTGCAGTAAAGGATCTCTTTCCCAAAACTGTGCTAACGTTTCTCCATTGGTGATACCTTTAGTACCCTCAGTAAGTCCCTAGTAAATGGTACCTCTGGTATTTAGGGCCTGTGTACTAACAAGGGCCCTAAGGGCTGCTGCACGAATTGTGCCACCCTAAGGGACCCCTCACCAAACCCATACAAGACTGCCATTGCAGGTTGCGTGTTCTGGTGCAGACCCAAAAGTGAAAACACGACATGAGACACATCCCTGTGTGCCTTGTTCACTAACCCTGCATATAATATTTGTAGGTTATCCCTACAGCAGGCCTTACAGTTCTAAGGTGGGGTGTCTGATATTACATGCGAAGACGTAGCTCCTTGAGCAGATATGCCCCTGTGCGGGACAGTTTAATTGCGACCAGTACAAGTGATCAGGGAAGCCATTTTAAATCATATGCTGGACACTGGTGTAAACAAGTTCCCCAGCTTTATGATGGCTTCACTGAAAAGAAGGATATTTGTTATCAAACATCTTGTATTAATAAACTCGCACTGGTGCTAGTGTCGGAGTTAGTGATACATGCACCCGGAGGGCACCTTAAAGGTTTCTCCTGAAGACCTACCAGCCCCTGATGCGGACTGACTGCCTTTCATCAGCCTGCCACCAGAGACGAGTTTCTGAACCTCAAGGGTGAAGGCCTTTGCTCTAGGAGGTCAAAACCTGGCCTCCTTGGGCAGGGGGTGTTTTCACCTACTCCCACAGGATGACCTGAAGAATAACATCCCAAGGCAGTGGAGCTTCAAAGCCCCTACCAGCTTTGGTGAGCAAATCTGGTTTCTGTCACAGGAGAAGAAGCCGACCCCCTTTGGCCAGAGCCATGTGGCACCTGAATAGGCAGGAAAAGTAGCTATGAAGACAGGCATGACCAATGCCACCCTAAGGTGGGTTACCTGAGATGAATATGACTATTCAAAGTTAGCCATATTGGTGATGGCAAAATAGGGAATTCTGGGACAGGGTTATGACCACCTCCCCCGGGAAGGGGGAGTAGTGACCCCAAGGGTAGGCAACCATTGGCTACTACCCTACACTGCCCCAAGGATCCTAAATTCAGGATTTAGGGCAACACTGGCATGACCAAAAGAAGAAGAAGGACCAAAAAGCCGCGAAAAGCAAGAACTGTGGAAGAAGCAACTGACTTAATGCCAACCCTGCTGGACTGTCTGCTGTTCCCAATGATTGAGCCAAAGTCATCTCGTACTGCAAGCTGTTGTGCCTTCAGAAGCCTGGGAGGACTGCCATTACTTCTGCCACAGGGCTGGACAAATCATAAAAAATGCTCTAGACCGGCAAGTCTAGTAAACTACAAAATCTCCTCGACCTAACCTAAATGAACTTGACCTCAAACTCTGAAAACTGAGCAAATGTGACAAGTTAACAAGATTTAAAAGCATTTTTATTGCTCATTTACTTTGTGAGCAATAAAGATGCCTTTAAATCTTGCTATCTTGTCACATTTCCTCTGCTTTCAGAGGCAAAGGTCAAGTGTCAAGTTTGTATTCCTACTTTTTTTTTTTTTTTGTATGTTCTTATATAGCGCTCGACTACCATGGGCATCTCGGCGCTTGCCTTGGGAACCCGTCCTGGCTTTTCCCTGTGAGATAGCCCCTAACGGGCATCCCCAAGGTGAAAGCCAGGCATCCCGCCGCGGGGGGGCGTTGTGGAGATTAAGCAAGCTTAATGCCCAGAGTTGCAGAGTGTGAACCCATGATTAGGTCAGGCACCGAAGCGAGAATTATCGAGTCCGTGGACATTTGAGCTCAAGACCCTGCCGCGTCGGGAATTGAACCCTGGTCCCGGGTCTGACCTCTGCTTCAGGGTCTGCCTGCTCTAACCAGTGAGCCACACTTCTCCAGAAAGGGACCTAAAAATAGCTCGTCCTTAATCAATCTCACTCGCAAATCCGAGCGGTCGAGTGAATTTTTTGAGCCCTGTGCCAAGACTCAGGAACTCCTGTGTATCAGTGGAACTGCTTACCTGCAACCTGCAGGCACCCAAAGAGACCATAGAAGACTCAGAACTGCCCATACCCGACACAGGAAAGCACCACTGCACCCGTGCAGCCTAGGCCTAGCTGAAGTGGGTAAATGGTGCCAGCGTGGCCCCCGGCCCTTCAGAAATAAAGCAGGCCTTGGACTTGCCCACTGTGGACTTCCTGACCCCTCATGCAGTCTCTGTTTGCAGGCACCCTCTGCTGCGAGCGTTCCCAATGCCTGAAGACACTTTTGCATCTGTTGCCCCTGGCTCGTACAGAAAAAGACCGAAGGTGTCCCCACATACCTAAGCATTGGGAGACCTGAGTCCCCCTTGTGGCTCAGAAAGACTGGCTTTGCAGTCTAAGCCTGCAGCCTCTTTTTGACCTGACTGATCCACAAAGGATAACATTGGGCACCAGATGCTGAAATGCACCTATGCACCCGGCTGACCCAGTGACGCCCAAGGTGACCTGTGGGTGCTGCCTTAGACCTTGCCCCATACTCACCTTAAGTCCAGGAGATTGGTCTTGTAAATTGCTGTACTGTAACTGAATGCCGTAATTGTTTTTCCTCCCATAGGATAACATTGCAGCTCCTGAACAAATGCACTAAGAGTCAACTTTTTAAGTGCAAAAGTATTCCTCTTGAAAACCGCACTTACCTGATTGTATTGATTCGGCTGCCCTAACATATATGAAGATATGTTATTTTTATAAATTGGTGTGGATGTCCCTATTGAGTCATTTGTAACATTTATTGACTATTGTGTGTATTCCAGATGTCTAAGAATCCTCTCTGATAAAACTACTTCCTAGAAGAGCACATTGGGATTGCTAGAGCAAGCCCTTGTCCACTGGCAAAGGAATACCTGAACTCTTTGCACTGTATATCTGTTTTTGGTATACCATATAAAGAGACAGCTTCCTACAGTATCCCTTTCCATCCAGCACAGTCTGCCAGGCTATGTGTGTGTGTGTGTGTGTGGGGGGTAATCATCCTTTCTGTGGGGACAGGACACTGTCTATTCTAGTGAAGTGTAAGCCCTTCCCTTCTATCCTGCTCAGTTAAGGCCATTAGAATGCAGATGTATGAAGATGGATACTCAGACAACCCTATCCTTCCTGTGTTGTGGCTGTCTAGAGGGAATGCACAAAGTGTACCCGTCACCCACCCAATATGTGTATTGAAGACAGGCTGTCAGTAACACAGAGCATATGCAAATCAGTCTTGACTCGGCTCTCCATGGGAACATTCCAGACTGAACTGCCTGGCCAGGTCCTACCTGGACCAGAAATAAACATCCTGTGACCGGTTTCAAACCCCTCCTCAGCCAGGCTAGCTTGACTCCAGTGGCATGGTGAGCTTGCAACTCACGCCTGAGCATAGGCGTCCCACTTAGGACGGTGAATGCAAAAAAACAAAATTGATCGACGGAATGCAGAAACAATGTCAAACATTTGCCCCCAGTACAGAGATCTGGGCCTAAATCCATCGTTTGTTTGCACACCATGCCATTCCAGTTTAGACCCACCCACATGCAAATTAGTCTTGACCCTGCTCCTCATGGGAACAGTCCAGCCCGAACTGCCAAGTCAGGTCCTCCCTGGACCGGAAACAAGCATCCTGGGACCAGTTTCATGATATCATCCCTTATCAGCGAGGCTAGCTTGACTCCAGTGGCATGGTGTATATAAAACAAATATATAAAAAAGGTGGTCCTAGACAGCACTCTAAATATCAATAAATGTGAATCTTGATTTTTCACAAAACAATTAATCAGATTGAATCTGTAACCAAAGAGAGGAGATATAAAACTTGCATTATGTATGCAGTAAACCCAACACAACTGTTTTAATGAAAAACATTAACTAATAATCACATTTATATCACAATTTTTATTTACATATTCATAAAGTGATTACTGGGAAGGAAGGAAAGAAGGGAAGGGGTGCTCAAGTGAATTAGAGAGAATAAAGGCTCAAGGCACAAGATTAAAGTAATTATGTACAACAAAAGGACAATTTAAAGTTGCACAAAAAACAGCCTACCCATACAATTCTATATACATTATTATACAAAGGGCAAGGGAATAAATGGTGTAGGCCTCAAAATAAAAGGGGCATAATCGTCAACGTTCCGACCCTGGCGCAATACGGGAAATTCACGACCTCTGCACCGGGTCTTCTTCAGGACAGTAACGGGTGAGGGGGGAGGAGGGGGGGGGGGGGGGGTTTGGAAGGACCACAGAATTAATGTGGAGGTGTATCACGCCAATTCGACTGGGCGGGCCACCTCTGATCGGTGCGTCCGTTCAGATCCAATTAGGAAGGGATGATTTGAATCGTATTTCAAAAAGAATCGTTTCGGGTCTGGTTACAAGACTTCTAGAAGGTCATTGGAGAGGGAACCACTGTAAGTAGGACCTGATTGATGTTCATCAATTGCGTGAAAAAATCACCGGCACAGGTTTTTAATGGCAAGGCGATATGCACATGAATTCACGGTTTGCTACAGTTTGTCGGCGCAACCAGTATCACACGTGACTTGGAACCAGTGGCATGGTGAGCAAGGAAACCACGTCTGGGCATATTCGTTCTAAGTAGGACGGATATGCCGAGACGTGGTTTCCACGTTCTTGCAAAAAGAACAATTGATGGATGGAATGCTGAAACAATGTCAAACAGTCACCCCCAGTACAGAGATCTGGGCCTAAATCCAAGCATCCTGGGACTGGTTTATGAGCCACTGGATTCACACTAGACTGGCTGATGAGGGGTGATACCCCAAAACTGGTCCCAGGATGCTTGTTTCTGGTCCATGGAGGACTTGGCTTGGCAGTTTGGGCTGGACTGTTCCCATGAGGAGAAGGGTCAAGACTGATTTGCATATAGCCATGTCTGAACTGGGGTGGCAAAGTGGGCTAAAGAACGGTGATGGATTAAACCCAGATCTTTTGACTGGGTGTGAGTGTTTGATTGATTCGGATGCTCCGTCCATCACCACCCCCTTTTGTACCCCTTTTGGCCGCCATAAGTGTGGTAGGGTATGCTCAGACGTGAGTCCCTTTCTCACTTTGCCACTGGATTCAAGCAAGCCGGGCTGAAGAAGGCTGGAATGCCAGAAACCGGTCCTCGGAAGCTTGTTTCCGGTCCAGGGAAGACATGGCTTGGCAGTTCGGGCTGGACTGTCCCCATGAGGCACAGGGTCAGACTGATTTACATATAGCCATGTCTGAACTGGGGTGGCAGAGTGGGCTAAAGAACGGTGATGGATTAAACCCAGATCTTTTGACTGGGTGTGAGTGTTTGACTGATTCAGATGCTCCATCCGTCACCACCCCCTTTTGTACCGCTTTTGGCCGCCAAAAGTGTGGCAGGGTATGCTCAGACGTGAGTCCCTTGCTCACTTTGCCACTGGATTCAAGCAAGCCGGGCTGAAGACGGCTGGAATGCCAGAAACTGGTCCTCGGAAGCTTGTTTCGGTGATGGTGATGGATTGAACCCAGATCTTTTGACTGGGTGCGAGTGTTTGAATGATTCAGATGCTCCGTCCATCACCACCACCCCCTTTTGTACCAAAGTTTAAGCCAGCTGCAACCCAAACCTCCCTCAAGAAAATGTACCAAAAAAAACAGAGTCTGGGGCAGCCTCAGGTACAGCAGAATGACACCCAACTTCCTCAGAGACAGCCACATCCAAAATCCAAGCAGAAAGCAATGCAATTACAATCCCAACCCAAGATTGTTTTAATATAGCATTAGAATAGATAATTTGTCCTAAAGCAAAAAAAAAGTTGCCGATTTCTGCAACAACAAAAAAGTAGTCATCAATTAGCGAAGTAAAAATGTGTCCTCACTGAGTGAAGTAATTATTTCAGAATAGGAAGAACCCGGAATACAAATGATGCAGCATTGTAAAAGTCATAATATGAAAAATGTAAAAAAAGAAAACTTAAAACATATACAAGGAAAAGGCGCTATGCAGAAACGGAAATATCATTAACTCTCCTTGATGAAATATTGGTTACATGGAAACACATTTTGACGTTGAGGACTTCATGACTGAATTCATAAACATGCTTCAGGCCAACCCCGACCCTGGCAGCATGAAGGCAGGAGTAGTGGGACAGTGGCCACGTAGAAGGGAGGAGCCTCCGGGGAGGGGACAGGAAACACTAGCAAAACAGAGTATTTATTTATTTATTTATAAATCTTGTTAAGCGCGACAGCTACCCAAAAAGGGTTTCCCGGCGCTAGATAGGGTAAAATGCCTGAGGACCGAAGAGCCGAAGGACTGAATACTTTACTGGTTGAACAGCCAGGTCTTTATGGCTCTGCGAAATCGGACATAGCTGGTTTCTGTCCGAATGTTCAGGGGGAGAGAATTCCATAACTTGGGGCCTAGAAGAGAAAAGGACATACCGCCCATTCTAGTGAATCTGAATTTTGGCACGCTGAAATAACCTAGAGAAGAGGATCGAAGGCTGCGTGCTGGAGTATAGGTGTGAACAAGGGATTGCAGGTAGCGAGGGGCAGTACCCAATTTAATTTTGTACATGTAGCTCAGGGTTTTAAACTTAACCCGACTCACTAACCTGAGCCAATGTAAGTCACAGAGGTGACTAGAAATGTGGTCAGTTTTGCGACTTTTACATAGCAGTCTTGCAGCAGCATTTTGCACAAGCTGCAAGCGTCTTGTTACTGCCTTGGTTGCCCCTAGATATAGGACATTGCCATAATCTGACCGAGACGTTATGAGGGCATTGACTACAGACCTCTGAGTATCACAAGGCAGCATCCAGATTATTTTCCTTAGCCATCGCAGAATGGTAAAGCAGATGGCCGACACCTTGTTAACCTGTTGCTGCATAGTTAAACCATTGTCAATAGTAAACCCCAGGTTACGAACATGGTCAAATGGCAGAGGTAGAGCACCCATATCTGATGGCCAATGCTTGGAACTCCACAGATCTTGCTTTTGACCTAGGCCTGACTGTAAGAGGGAAGTGGAAGATTGGTCTACATTAGAAAGGGGAAATGCGATTTGAGAGTCGTCTGCATAAGTAAACGGCGTGAGACCTTCTTGTTCCGCAATATGTGCCAACGGTGTTACATATAGGTTGAACAAAAGGGGGCTAAGTACTGAGCCCTGGGGCACTCCATAGGGAGACTCATGAATTTTGGAGGTAGCTGTGTTAGAAAATATTTGAAAGGTACGGTGAGTCAGAAATTATGACAGCCAGCCCAAAGCCAGGCTACTGATGCCCATCGAGGAAAGTGATTTTATAAGTATGGCGTGAGAGATGGTATCGAACGCTGCGCTGAGATCCAGTAGGATCAGGGCAGCTGTGTCCCCTCTGTCCAGGAGATTACATAGGTGTTCAGTAACCCCCAACAAAGTTGTTTTGGTAGAACACCCGGGACGAAAACCCGATTGCGAAGGGTGGAGAATGTTGTTAGCCTCGATGAACTGGGCAAGATGGAAGTGGATATGCCTCTCCAAGATTTTGGAGAGGGCCGGCAGAAGGGAGATGGGACGGAAGTTAGAGAGAATTTTAGGGTTGGCAGCAGGCTTTTTCAAAATAAGTCTCACCATAGCATGTTTCCAACTTGCTGGGACAGTTGGGTTATTAAGAGAGAGATTTAGAGTTTTGCAGATCATAGCAAGCGGCTTGTCAAGTAATTTGAAAATCGAAATGGGAAGGGGGTCGGCTGGAGAGCCCGATTTCAGCTTCCCTAGAATAACAGTAAGGATTTTTAAGCTGATCTCAGGCCAGGAATGTAAGGCAACATAAAAATGCGATAACTGGACGGAAGTGAGACAAGTAGAGCTATTGGAACATATATCCTGAGACTACTGGGATCTATTGCTGTGCTGTTTGGATATGTCCTGATAGATATTTTCTATCTTATTTGTGAAGAACTACGCAAGTTCATCACACTGGTTATTGCTCAGGGAGGGTGGTTTTGCCGTGGTTTGGGAGCCAGTCAGTTCTTTAACTAGACCAAAAAGAGTTTTGAATTCATTAGTAGCCTCCGCAATAGTCCTAGCAACATAACTGGCCCTAGCCGTAGTGCAAGCCTTATGATATAGCTTCAGTTCTTTTTTATAAACACCTCCAGATTCAAGGGAGTAATCTTTCCTCCAGATCCGTTCTAAACGCTTACATTTGGACTTGGCCGTTTTGAGTGATTCATTGAACCATAGTGGTGGTGATTTGTGGGCTTTTACTTTTTTGCAAGACAGGGGAAGACAGGTGTCAATAGCCTCAGTAAGCCAAATGTTCAACTTTTCGATGCACTTTCTACATCTTCGGTGTCGCTAAAATTCAATGGGAGATGGGTGTCAAGGAATTGCTTAAGGATGTTCATATCTAGCTTTTTCCAGTCTCTCTTGCAGATATTAGGTGTTTCGTATGGGGCGATTTGGACACCTGGGCAGTAAGACTGAATTTCAATGGAAAGTGGTCCGACCAGAGGAGGGGGAGTGCAGGAGAACAGTGTATATGAGAAAGGTTAGAAAATATTGGGTCAAGTAGATGGCCACCCTTATGTGTGGGACTGGAATTATACAGTGTGATATTCATTGCCGCAAGATCGGCAATAAGGTTAGTACCAATTATATTTTTGGCAGCCTCTAAATGTAAATTCAGGTCTCCCAAAATAGAGAAATTACTAAAGTTCACAAGTATTGAGGCTATGATGTCCGAAAGTTGTGTTGCCCAAGAGTGTACAGGACCAGGAGGCTGGTAGATTAATAGGCCTGTAAGGGTAAAACTCGGATGTAAAACTAGTTTGAAGAGGGCAGCCTCACTATTGTTCAGAGTAAATGGCTCAAGTGTACACTTTAGGGTATTTTTGAAAATTATAGCAATGCCCCCCCCCCCCTATTTTACCAAGTCTATCCACCCTAACAATGGCATAGTTTGAAGGAAGAGCTTCGGCGATATCTGGACCCGAACTATCTTGAAGCCACGTCTCCGTAAGGAACATGGCGTCGGGAAGTTCATCATTTAAAAGATCGAAAATGTCTCTCTTGTGCTTTGCCAATGAACGACAGTTTAGACTGAGTAGTGTGGAAGTGGGTGAAGACTTGAAAACTGGTGAATAGCGGCTGCATAGTTGAGGAACATCCTGGAAAAACTTGCATTTGGGACAGAAACTAGGGCCACACTAAACCACATGAGGCATGCTACAACCGTGATTCCCCTGAGGTCTCAAGGCATGAAGTTGGGACGAGGAGTAGGTGGTCAGAGTTGTGGCATTTGGGCCAGGGGTCCTGGCCCCTAGGCCCAGTTGGGCACAGACAGGCACAGACAGGCGCAGACGGGGGCAGACGGGCGCAGACGGGCACAGACGGGCGCAGACTGGCTCGCCTTCGGCACGCCGCCGGCGTGCCCGCTGCACGCGTCCGCTGCGCTTGCACTTGTATTGTGCTTTAAGTAGATTAGTTCCCGCCAGAGACTGCAACGCTAACCCCGTGCTCCGCCGGAAGCGGTGATGGAGATCCCGGGTCAGCCCTCTGAACAAACGGCAGACTCCGTGTCGGACGGGGGCTTCGGGAATGAAAGGCGGTGAGGTAAGGTGTTCAACAGAAATTAGTGCAACAATAAGTTTCAAAATAATAGCATTCGCAAGATTCACATTAAAAGTAATTACACGGCGACAAGCTCAGGCAGGCTCAGGCTGCCGCATCCATTATATTTCACAGCGTCCCCTTTAAAGTGCAAATCTCAAATGCCGTTGTTAGGAACAGCAACCAGAGACTCTCAGAACGACCCACAACAGTTGCAGAAATTAAAGACTGACGTTGTTGTCCTTTTCCGAAGCACTGGGACAAGGTCCTGAGGCCTGCCAGTTCCGAAGTGTATCTGGGCACGTACAGTCTGAAAGAATAAAGGAGGAGTCACTTTCATACACTTTCCTGTTATTGTTTTTCTTCTCACTGCAAGAGCAGAGCTCAAACTTTGAATATCTCCTCTATTACACCCCCTGAGGAGTTTGGCTATCAAGGTGACGGAGTCAGAGTGGCAAAAAGGGGAAGCTGTTTACCAATAAGCCAAGCTCCGCCAAGGGCCGGAGATTGCTGCCACGCTACTCCCTCCAAGACCTTGAGCTTCCTGTCTGGTTCTTATCTTTTTTTATTTCTTCTCTGCTCATGCTGCGGGGATTTACCTCTCGACCTCGCAGTGCAGTTCTCTGATATCAAAATGGAAAAAAAGATGTTCTTGTTTGGTTTCAAAAACACAAAGATTGTATTGCGAGTGTCAATATCGCAGAGACAATGTAAAAGGTGTAACAATGCTGCCATCTACTGCTAACATTTTAGTTTTTTCTGATTACGCTGGAAAGGTGCTTTTGTCTGGTTGAAACCGATAACCGGAAACCAATAGCTGCCAACGTTTCAGACTGCTAAGTGTGATATTTTCATAATTACAGTGCCATTATGTGACATTTCAACTACTAGGAGTGACACTTTCTCGCAAGCAAAATTGAACTGCATCATAGTCACAGGGCACATTGACGGTTTCAAAGCTCCAATTTAAAAAGACGCCGCCGCTGCCTGCTATCGGAGCTAAGCACTGCAGGAACGTATAGTGGCCATGTCGGAGCTCTGCAAAGAGGCGCACAGCAGCGGAATATGTGATTGTGGAATCGTGTGCTGAAGAGAGCCGCTCAGCATGGGCGTCCGCAGGGGGGGAGGGGGGGAGGGGAGGGGGGGAGGGGGGGGGGGGGGGGCAAGGAGGGGCGCTTGCCGCCCCCTGGAGCGACCCTCCTTGCCCCCCCCCCCCCCCCTCCCTGTGGACGCTCATGAAAACCGTGACTTCAAGACGGGGTTCTCATTCTTTTTCCTCTCCTTTCTTTTATTTGCTTCCCTGAGAAATGGATCCAAAAAAGAAAGACGCTTTTGCTGGAAATGTAGTATTTTTCTGACATTTTAATTCCAAAGTGCAGCATTGGGAATAAAAGGCTAAAAATATGAAACATAGATAAATAACTAAATAAAGTAAGACAGAGTGGTAGCAAACTGGCCAAACTGATTTTATTCACACTGAAACACATTAGCGCCACTTTTACAGAGTTTGCCAGTGAAGGCCTATTTTTGTTTTCCCTGGACTTCAAACTAGTGCACCAATCCTGGGGGTACCAAAATGTGTGGATTGGAAAACAAAATGTGTGCTACGGCTCTGCGTCCAGGGATGTGGTCTTTTTACCATACTGCTTACGTTTTGTAAGGATATAAGCAATGGCCATTGAAATGGGTCCCTTCAGGGCCATGTAGTCGTGTCCTTAACTTTTCAGGCAAAAGCACTCACTGATTTCCGAATAGCGAGTGTAAAAGCATTAAGGTAACCATATTGTTCCTGCTTGAATTTCCCATGGTTTGCTAAATTTTGCATTCCCTATAAGTGTTTGCTTCTTCCAGGATGTTGTTCCTTTTTTTTTGTCGGCCGCATATTGATATTGTCTAGTGCGTAATTTAAATTGCGCATGAAGGTGTTTATAGCGGGCAACAATTGGGTTGTAGTTGAAAACAGTGGAAGTTTTTCTCAGTGGGGCAGTATGGTGTTTAGTGGGGGAGAGGATGTGGCACTATGGTCAGAGCTGCTGAATTTGTAACTGGGAACCAGGTTCAGCCTTAATAATCAGTCCACCAGACCACTCTCCCGCATGAGCACAATCACATGCTAGACCTTAGAAGGCTTCGCAACATCTTAGAAGTCCTGGTGTCTTCGCACCAGCAGGTGGACCCTAGCATGACAAGTGTAGGTTAACCTACAAGGCTTGTCCACCACTATCCATACTGAAGTTCACCTCCAGTCTTGCGGGCAGGCCTGTGAAGCAGCACACCCTAGAGCAACAGTGACCCTGTCACTGAGGTCACAGGACCCTTGAGAAGGGCTAGCTCTAGGGCGGTGCAACGAGTGTGACCGCACCGGGTGTTGACTTTAGGTGGAGGCATCATGTTTGCAACTTATTATGGTTTTAAAAACACTTGCTGCCTCCTTCCTGGCTTCCAGCAATGTTCGGCAACAATAAAAATGTCATGATGACTCTGGTGATTATTGTTCTTCCTAGAGAGAGATCATAATGTTGTCTAGTGGAAGTTTTGACTCATGGAAAGGTAGCTCAGATGGTTAATGTACCGGATACAACGAACATACACCATGCAGATAACAAAGTGAACATAATGTAAATAGGTCAGTGGGCTACTGCTTTTGTCACAGATCCTTTTATTACTTGCAGTTTATAAGTTAAAATCCTAACTTAGAACAGTGAGCTATTAACTGTCATCTAAGAGCCGCATACAAACTGCAAGGTATAAATTTGAGCGTTATGTCCCCCCTATCCCCCAGTCTTTGATTATCCTAATGTCCCAACAAGTGTTCTTTTGGACAGGAATCAATTCTGATTAAGGAGAACCCCCAACCATGGTATTACGTTTTAAATTCCGGGTATTGTGTTTCTCCAGACCAATCACTATAAAACTATACGGGCTACTAGTATGGTTGTCATGTGACTCCTACACCTTGTAGTCCTTAGTCTTATGTAACATTTTGTATACAGTGATTTACACACATATTGATTGTCTTGTAAAGTGTGTGATGCAAAGTGCTCTGACACCCTACAATGGTATGAGTGGCGCTGTAAATCAAATTAAATGCATCTGAGAGAGAGTGTTTATGGAGACTTGGGGGGCACAGTTAAAGGGTGGTAGTGAGGGGATCCATGGCAGAGGTGGTCATTGGGGGGCACTAACAAACATTAATGCACAGGACACCACCAGTGCTATGGCTGGCCCAGCCCCTGAGGCCAGTCTGCCTCACCCAAAGGTACTTCCATTGGCCTTGTTTCAGCAGCAGTAGCTGCAATTCACCAGGGATTGGCAATGCAGGATTTTCACACACCAAACTAAGTTTGCAAACTTCTCAGTCTCCCTGCTTCATTCACAAGCACTTTTAACATGGGCTGCCTGCTGTGGGGCCACTGGAATTAATTATGCAGCAAAGGATGACAACATTATGCCGTAGTGTTGACTAAATTATGCATTAAAAAAAAGGCTGCAGCGTAATGCATTATATTTTCTGATATTTTATTATTTTGACGTGTGTACACATGCTAACAGTCTCTGGAAATATTTTGCCTTATAAGTACCGGTGTAACATACAAATGCAGTAGTGAGAAATGTGACCAGTCAACCTTTACAATAGGCCATCCACTCCGCAGCAACACGTCACATTTTATATTAACTTTTGATATGTTTGAGCTACAAACAATTTATTAGTTTAAATGGTCAGATCATGCAGCAGATCTTGCAGAGCCATAATTTTAGAGAAAACATTTGCAAACTAGGATATTTTGCCATTCATGTTTGAACTGCTGTTGTTGAAAAAGAGTGAAGTGCTGATGACAGAAACTCAATGGCTCGGAGACAAAGTGCTTGTGTTTCGACATTTTATCATATTTGGTACATTCTGTGATTAGAAGCATATCCCACTTTGTGAATATATTTTAATGTCAATAACTCATTATAAACTTAAATAATCATGTGTATCCATTGGCTGATTAAACTGGGCAGTGAAATGCCAAACAAATACAAAAAATTGGGATGTCTGCGCATTCTAGCCACACCTCTGGCTCCACCCACATATCCAATCCTTGGGTTATTCCCGCCCTCTGATTCTCCGCCCACTGTTCCCCTACTTTTTTCCCCCCACTTCGACCACTGTGTAAGACTCAGCATCCTTGGACCTGTGATGTAGCGCAGCTGCGAGCGCCGCATGTGCCACACATTTACGGTGCCGGGCTTCCGCATAAGGGAGCTGGACATTATTGTATCCCTGAATGTGCGCACAATGTCAGTTTGACATCGACTACACGTAGAGGGACTCTAAGTTTCTTTTAAAAAATATAGCTAACATTTGGACCTATACATTTTATTTTGTATAAATTAATTGAATGTGTGTAAAATTTAGCAAGGCCCGGGGAATTCTAGTAAAGGGAGCACCCACTGTCAAATCACTAGTGTGTGTGATTGCTGCATATTTATTACTAACTTTGACGTTGTGCTTTAATTTTGGATAAAAGTTATCATGAATTCTAGCACAAAGAAGCAAATATTGGTACATATGTGTGCTACAAATAATCCCTAACATACACTGTGCATACAGTATATTTAATCTGGTGCTTTAATCATAGGCTGTTTTAAAGTATTCTGATAAAAATCGAATCGTGCTGAAGACAGCCTTGATTGGGGTTGGATCGAGGACCCAGAAGTCTGCACACCTACATGACAGAGATAAAGCACCTTGTCAGAAAGTTTAGCGTTTTCCCTACAGGTGGTGTTTGTTGGCCCTTGGCAGGGTCAGTCACATGTCCTGGATTCCTGGCATTTAATTGAGTCTATCCTAGTTCTGCGCCCCAGTGTTTCGTGTGCCCCACCTGGCACACATCATGTCGGAGGATGGTGATGACGTTAACATTTTGCCCCACCCTGGAAAAATTTCTGCGGACGCCCATGAGAGAGCGAGCTGTTTTGCAATAGCGTGGGATACACAGAAATGACGAGAGCTTTGAAACACTGACTACACTAGTGGTGTTGATCTCGTTGTCTGTAACTAAGAGGTCTATGAGACTGGGAAGGGTCCTGGAAGGGTCAGGGGAGGGAGGCAGTTTCTCCTGTTAATTTGGGGAAGGGGTGAGAGTGGAACAAGGTCAGTTCAGCTCCCCACTCACCCATCACAAAATGGCGGCCGGGCGCTGAGCGAGCCCGCGGCTGCTCAGGGGCTGAGGAAGCACTTCCCCTATGCTGCATTTGAACCCGTAGGACCGTGAACTGGGGCCACAGTCCGCACCTAAAGCTCAACACCCAGGCAAAGAAGATGCTGCCTACAGAACTAGCGCTGGAGCCTGCAGCCCGTCAGAGCGGTAAGAGGGCGGGGGACACCCCCTGATTGGAATAGCAGGAGGGCTCCTTATCAGCCGCCTGACCCCCAGACTGGTCACTGCCTGACTTCACAATGGCGCCGACATCACACAGCGCGAGGGAGTTAGACTGCACTATGCTTCAGCTTTCCACCCCAAGACTGTGGTGAGCCAAAGCAGCAGCAGACATAGCATACCCAACAGAGGTCCCACAGCAAGAACAACAGTAAACAGTTTTGTTTTTAGAGCCTAGATGGCTCCAACGCTTGGGCATAATGCGTGTGATGGTGTGTGCATGTATTTGAGTGTTTTTTTATTAGAGCATGGGATTGTATGTGTGCGTGTGGATGTTTATGTATGTGCGCCTTCTGTTAGCGTATGAGAGTGTATGCGCACATTTGTTGTGTGCTTGTGCATGTATGTGCGTGTGATGGTGTGTATGTGTGTGCATGTATTTGTGTGTATGTCCTTGTGTATTCTTGTACTGGAGCATGTGATTGTATGTGTGCTTGTGTTTTTGATAGTTTCTATATGTGTGCTTATGTGTTTGTGCGTGTCTGCCTGTATGAGAGTGAGCGCATTTGTGTGTGCTTGTGCTTGTCTGTGCATGTGATGGTGTTTGCATGTGCATGTATTTGGGTGTTTTTGTATTAGTGCATGGGATTTTATGTGTGCTTGTGTTCTGGGATGTTTTTGGCTATGTGCGTGTCTATGTGCATCAGTGTGCATATGAGAGTGTGTGCTCACAGTGGTGTGTGCTTGTGCATGTGATGGTGTGCGCACACTGGATTTGTTATCTCTGGCGGCCGCTGTCCTGGATATTGACTCTAACTGCCTGATGCCTGACCTTAGGATGGCCACCAGTGTACTGTACAGTCCCCTGCCTGACCCCAAGATGGCTTCCATAGTGGTCCCCTACACGTTGTTTTACTTCCCTGGGACAACAATTGGACATGACCAGACCTTGAACCTATCCCCTAACCTGCCTACACATCAGGACTTGGAACCTGCGGAACTTACCCCAGACTGTGGAGACGTAGCGATTTGGTTGATGCCCGGTGGAGCTACCATATAGCTAAAGAGGAGATGGGTTGTGGACTCCCCCTCCCTGCCGACACCTACCTTGCTGGACCTTGTGCAGATTTTCCCCTCGTCTCTACGTTCTATCTTCCTCCCACCCCTTTACCCTATCCCCTTACCCTTCCTTGCTCCATTCACCTTGTCCCCTATGTTCTTTAAATGCTTTTCTTGATACTTATGTAACTTTTAACTGATGTAAATTGCAACATCATTGTCCCTCGTGTAAAGCGCTCTGATTCCATCGGGTCTAGCCAGCGCTATATAATACTCATTAATGAAATTTGTTCCCATTTAGTACTCTTTTTCTCTTTGTCTACCTCCCTAGCTCCTATCCACTCTCACCTTGCCTGCTAGTCTGCCTAGCCCCCTGTCCTTTGTGCCCTTTGACTAAGCACTCCTTCTCCCCTTGTTGGGGAAAGATCCAATATTCATACTCTGGAGTCTCAGCGTACCCGCTGAGAGAGTCCACTGCGCCAAGGGAGCCACTCACAGCTGAGGTATGGTATGGCACCCCTTGCCAAAGCACTCCCTCTTCCCTTTTTGGGGAAGGATCCAGTATGTAGGCCTTGGAGTCTCAGAGGCCCCTCTGAGAGAGTCCACTGCGTAAAGGGAGCCTCCCGCAACAGTGATAGGGAAGTGATACCACTTCCCCTGGGATCATAGCTTACTGGACTTTGGACGTTACTTTGACTCGTCTTCCGGTTTGTGTCCCTGTCGCCCTTTCCCCTCCTCTTTCCATGCAGTGTCCTTCACATTCCCCTTTCCCGCTTTCATTACCGGTCTACTTCCCCAGCTCCTTCCCCCCTCCCCTGAATCTTTCTCCTTGCCTGCTTTTCCCCTTACGTATTTGTGCTTATTGTTTATCTTGACCTTACTAGTAACTATGTTGCCATGCTCTAATAACTGTGTAACCTTTGTAACGATGTAACCTGTAACTATGATCTGATGCCCATGTAAAGCGCTCTGATACCTCTGGGTCTAGCCAGCGCTATATAAAACCTTTAAAATAAATAAAATAAAATAAATAAATAAGCAATGAAGATGAGGGAAACATTTAAATATCAGATATTACACTAATCTGAGCAGTGAGAAACTCTAATAAGAACTTAAAACTGCTCCAAAGTACCATAAATGGAAGGACACTAACCGGAGACAGACTGAGGGCAGGCAGGCACTGCCGCTGCTCAGAACATTATCTCATTGTTAGATCCTTCATGGCTGAATGCTAGCAAAAAATAAAGTTTTAAAGCATGGCATGGTAAGGGCAATTAGGAGGTTATACCCCCACTCAGTCTCACAACAGGCTGGATCACATCAATGTCCTTTAAAGGCTGTTCCACCCACATGGGATGGACACCAGGCACTGCAGCCCAGTACCTGCTCTCACAACACACATAGAGGGTAAGAGAAGGCTTCAGTCTTTGCAGCCCCCATGCTGGGGGGTGGTGAAATGCTCTGGGAGGGGAGACTGCTTAGGCTAGGGTTGCCATCTGGCCAGTTTTCTACCGGCATCAACAGTATTTTGATGTCTAGGTTAGTACAAAAACAAGCGAAATCACTGAAAGACTGTATTTTTATTCATTATCTTTTCATACTTCAAATAGCAAATATAACGATAAAAAGCAGTTTTTGATGTGTTCTAAGCTATGTAAATAATTTGTGATTAATAACTAAAGGAAACAAAGGCAACAAAGCAATATTACAAATAAATATATAGGTTTTTGTTTAAAATCCTATTTAGTATCATACTCATGTCAGACTCTTAAAACAACAGCAACTGGCCAGTATTTTTTTCATGGAAAGGAGACAATCTTAGCTGGGGCGAGACCACTAAAAATACAGTAGAGTCATATTGGGTATACTCAAGCCTGCTCTGTGCTGTGGCGGGGGATAGGCTATTTGAGCTGACGCCCTGTGCCACAGGCCGGCAAGTGAGATGAGGAGGGGCAGTGGTGAAATGAAAAAAGGGCAACTTGAGTGCAGTATTTTACATATTTAGTGGTAAATTAATTTTGAAGGGTTTTTGGAGAATTTTGTTCTCTGACTGCTTCCGACATGGTACTCTGACACCTTAGGTGATTTAGTGCGCTTTGAACAACCTTTCAGCATAACACAAGATATTATGATCCCAACGGGAAAAGAATAACTTTAACATCCATGTGCAACCACTGAGATCACAATCTAGAATTCACCGCACGTTAACCTGGACGAGTGAACTTTAAATCATTTGTATGACATTTGGCAGGTGTTAACAGGTCACCAGATCCGCTGACTTGAGTGCCGCCGCAGTCAGCACTGACCAGCTTTGGGCTAGGGGTGGGGGAAATTTTTGTAATCGTGTTACACAAATCTTCGCGAAACAGTAAAAAATCTCTGCGAACACAAAGAAATTCCGCGAACACGCGGAATTGCTTGTTTGCAATGCTTTTTTCCTGTTCGCAATCACTGTTTGCGAGGTCTGGGGGAAATATCTTGCGAACACGCATTTTGAGAACGCTACCAAGCAAAAAATTTCACGGACCGCTGCATTTTGGTCAATTTTGCGTTCTCCGCGGAACGTGAAATTACCCAAATTCCGCGAGCGGAACGGAATTTGCTGCCCAGGCGTACTTTGGGCAAGCCTCACATGAGAGTCTCCGAGTAGTCGGGCTGACTGACGCACGCGCTGGTGACCGAGCCAGCAAGGTTGTTGAGGCATGAGTGCATTAAAAAGAGCCTGCCATGCCAATAAATGATATGCTACAGTTACCGGCTGCATATAGTGTGATTAATTTCAGACAGCGTGCGATGCTCAACCCTTTTTTTCATAATTCATCTTAAGTTATTGTTGTGAGTGTGTGACTGTCTGACGAATGGCATCAAGGAAAATTATACTAATCAGCGCGTGGTGCGCTTTTTATTATAAAGAACATTGCATTTGAATTTTAAACAAAGCAGAGATACCGCACTCCACTTACTCTTTGCTGCAAGGGTGGCAGGCAAGCACAGCAATTCAGTAAACTGGCGGCAATCAGTACCACTCGGATTCTGCTGCAGGCCACAGCAGTCTAACGCTGAGCATTCAGGTCAGCAGGTCAGCTCAGCTGCACAGCCTGGACAGTGTTGTGCTGCTCTGGTGGGCTATTGAAACTGGAACCATCCCATCAGCGGCGCCTGCCTCGCCCGGTTCAGTCACTCTCAGATGGTGGCCGCCGGTGGGGTGATGGGTCCTGTCCGGGATTATTCATTTGGTTTACAACGCAGCGGCGAGCTGCCTGCTGCTGCGTTGCATTGCCAGAAGCCAACAAACATTAATTGCTTTTTGTTCGACTCCTGCCCACGGGAGCAGGATGTCCCCGTCCGCCTATTAACAAGCTCACCCTAACTGACTGTGTCAGTACTGCCATTAGATGCACTGACTTCTGACATAAGTTGCGGTGTGTCTTGGGTGAAAAATCCTCTTATCAAGTGTTGTTATATTGTTACCGAGCAGCTAGGACTGCCTGCGAGCAGAATGAGCCAGCCCCCAAGCCTGCCAGACCGGCACTCCAACTTAAGTTCTGGTGTGCATTTAGAAGCACTCCGGCTTGCTGAGGACGCGCTAGACTGCATGACAATGCATTTCAGTGCTGGGATGCGGACCACCACACTGAAATGCGTTAGTCGAACGCCTGATGCGTGGTACTTGGCAGGGATGGAATCCACTCTCTATAAAATGAAACCACAGAAGTCTTAATCAGAGGTAGAACTCAATATATGAGGAACACTTCATCCTTTATCCCGGGCATGGAGAGAAGAAGGTCTCTGTGGCTTATTTCTCATTAACAAAGGAAAGGGCGACTCCTCAGTAGCCACAGTGATACTGTGCACTTTTCTATACACATTATAAGCAAGGCACAAAGAACAGGTTACTTACCTATAGTAACACTCTTTCTTGTAAAAACTCTATCAAATCGCAGATTACTCACCTTTCGAATACTTCCAGGTACCAGACTAGATCTGGAGAGCATTTCCTGGAATGTTGCAGTGCATTGTCAGCAGCGCTGTGTGGCTCTGCAGTGACTATGTATTGCCCCAGAAGTGGAGGAGCAGAGCTGCATTTAAGGGCCACCACAGGGAGCTGATGTCAGTTCGCTTTGTTTTCGCTCTGTCCAACACTAACCTGGAGCGGTACTTTAAAATGTATTGTTCCTCTGACATCTTCAAATTCTTACTGTGACAGTGTGCTAGGGAATGTACCTAACCGACCCCACCTATCTCCCCCGCCCTCCCATCCCAAGACCACAGGATAAAAACATGCTGGGACTGCAGGAAGCAGATGTTAGTCATGGACCTACACAAAGTCATGCAGTAAGGACACACCTGAGCATCTAACAAATATGTGGGAAGGAGAGGGGAAGCTCTCAATCTTTCAACATTAGAAGAGGTCATGGTTGAAGCACAAGTCTGGCTTCAAGTCACAGGGACTGCTTGCACTCCTAGTTGTGTGGCTGATCTCATGAAAAGCCCAGCTTCTGGTAGAAGTCATCCATAGACGCGCAATAAACATAAGAAACCAAGTGGATCTCAATCCCTGTTCTGAAACTCGAAGTCTGGCAAGAAGAGCCAATGCTGTCAAGATAAGGATCTTCCCCCTCTGGTGTCATCTATGTCAGACTAGGTCCATCAACTGGTCCCTGAGTACCTAAAATTTAATGGGCCATTGTCGACTCTGCAGCTAACGGCAGTTGTCCAAGAATCACGCAGCAATTGTTTCAGGGACTACTGCCCTGCTCCAACCACCCCTCGTGGTACATCTTTGGGCACAGAGAACCCCAGGACCAACAGTCAAACTTCCACCAGTCTGAAACCTGGAAGTTTTCTAAATGTGAGAGATTGGCAGTTAGAAGTATCCTTCAAAAACTAACAATTCAAATTTGAGCAAGAGGCCAGCAAGAAGGCCAAAGTCACAAGACAAATCCTGATTAAAGAAGGGCAGCATTAGGGACACAAATAAATAGCAAATGGTATATGAACACAAAGAACAATCCAAAAAACTATAAGTTGTGACAATCTTCAGACGTCGAAGCCTGCTTACATACATTTGAGACAAGAAGTTACATTTATGGGTGGTCCATGGACCCGCAAACATTATAACTAGTCTAGGTTTAGCTAGAGAAATTGTCCGACTTGTCCGAATAGCTGACCTGTCACCGACCCTACGAACTCTATAGGTAATTGATACAGAGAGCTGCGGAGCACTCTGTCCGTAATTTCCACAAACTCACTGGGGTGGAATAGTCTTAAGTGCTGGCGAAGCACTTTGCTGGGAGATTCGAGAACCCAATCAGGGTTATTGGCTGATTCCGTGCAGAGAGGTAGTAGCGCAGGCGTTGCATCCGAAACTGTAGGTGTTAGTCGTGCCCTTTGATGAGCCCAGTCTTGATCCAAATCCTGAGGGGTATCCTGTCCTGACTGTCCATGAGCTGTACCTGCTCGCCTACTGGCATCCTAAGTCCTTGAGAGTCCTTGTCCTCGCCTTTTCCCAAACTGACCCGTGGCCTGGGTTAGTCCTCATTCCCGTTCTAGGTAAATATAATTGTGGGTGTCCGTCTATCCAATCTCTTTTCCTCTCCTCCTTTTAATAAAGCATCCTTGCCTATGTTATTTTCCCTGTCTTTTCCAAAGATTTTACATGCCACTGTTTATTAGTTATGTTCCATTTTTCCCCTTACATGTAGGACATTATTGAAACTGTTTACTTTAATTAGTGTGATCTAATTTTACTCGTGTTTAGAATCTATGCTTAAATTAGTAAATAGAATAAGGTCTGTTTTAAATCACTTGTAGAAATTCTAGCACTCCACTGAATAGTATGGTTTTTCAAATTACCTGCCTTAGTATAAGCCTGAAACTGAATAGCATGTTCCCCGTCACCCTTTCCCTGTAGTTTTCGCTTGCACTCAATGGTGCTCCCACTCTCATTCATAAGTTAGTTTTTAGTCCTAATCCTAGTTGTTGATATTCTAATCTGTATGAACTTTTATTCTCATGGCATATAAACCCTAAACTTTTATATAAAGTCTTGAAAACCCTTCAGGTGTCTGTGGTTATTACAATCGTATAAAACTGTTATGCAAATGTATGAGGTATTTTTGATAGTCTTATCTCCTACCCACTGCTAGCTCCTGATTCGTCGGGAACATAGGTACCTGTGACAAGGTGGTAAGTCAGGTATACTGGAAATAGTAGTAAGGAAAACACAAAGAATTGCTGATAGCGGCGTGTAAACTCCCCCGATTCACAAAAATACAGTCATAAACACGTCATGGGCCCAAGTGCGTGTAATCTGGTGGAATAAAGAGTCGGGCGACCTGCGCGCTCTATCAGTAATTTTCTGGTAGCAGTAGTATGGTTAGGACTAGTTAAGATAGGAAGATAAGATATTTTCTGATGAACTGTGAAAAATAAAATGTGCTGCTAAAATTTTATTGCTGCTAAAATAAGTTTTTCTATTATTGCTTTGAAGATGTTATAAAATGTTTTGAAATTATATTTTATGAAATGCTGCTATATTATTGCATGTGATTAACAAATTGTGAGTGATCGTTCTATGTTGTTTGGAATCCCCAGGGAAATAGAATAGCAAGTGGTGAGTAGAATCCACTTGGCTGTGAGGTCACTGGCTGGGAGGAAGATTAGTGCATGGTTAGGCAGAACTGGAAGCGCTAATTAGGCTTTTTTCTGAATGGATTATTGAATAAATGATAGCTACGAGTCCACTGTTGAAACTCCCGTTGTGATATCACTTAGTAAGGGTCACATGCGGAAGGAGTAGTAGGTTCTTCGGAGCTTGAGTGATAGCAAAGGAGTCCACTGGTGAAACTTTTGACTTAGTATATATCCCGGAAAGAAGTGGATGAGTCAAAGAAGTAGCAGGTTCTCTAATGCTTGTGTGAGAGGATAGGCAGAAAGATCTATCCGTAGTGAATGAAAAGTAGACAGAAGTGGTTTACTTGCAGTGAGAGAAAAACTTTTTTCCTTTTTAAAACCCTCGAGCACAGTGGCGAAAGTTATACGTTGTTAACTAAATTGAGCGCTTGCACTTTAAGAAAAATTCAAAGTTTCCGTTACCTTGTGAAGGAGGGAGTCGGTCGCAAAGCCGCACTGACGTCACTCCGTGCCGCGCTGGTATTGGTTGAAACCGCGGGTGTGTAGCGGAGCTGGACTTGTAAAGGAGGGGTGAGTGCCGAAGCGTGAGACCGCGTCTCCCGAAAAGGCCGCGCACCCATTGGTGAAGAGTATTTGCAACCTCTGTGTTGATTGGTTGCTGTAAATTGAAAGACGCGCTAGCATTGGAAGCGCATTAGTAAACGAAATTAATCAATCCGAGCTTGAAGACAGTTTGGAGAGGTGTATGTGGTATCCCGAATTCTTACCTGATCCGAAAAATCTAGGTTTTCATAAGGAGCAGATGCTAAGAGGTAGACCTTACAATATGTACGGAAGCAAGAGAAAAATGTCATTTGCCGAAAAGATTAAGAACTATTTCAAGAAAGACAAGCCCATTAGAACTAGAGAGGGTGTAATCATTCCACCACCTAATACTCCCGCAACATTTATGATGTTTGACAAACGGTATCATACCTGTGTATGGTTGGAGAATTGGGTAAAGTATACCGAAGATGACGGAGCCTTAGCATTTCCCCTCGATGGTACCTTTAATAGTAGAATCCTGTTTAACTTGAGGACCCGAATGAATGACTTACACCCCCGACCCAGATTAACGCAATATGAAGCTTTAGAGGAATGGGAGATTGAGACTCTAGAGCGAGACAGACCCGAATGGATAAGGGAGTGAGCAAATGGTATCCAAAATTGCAGCGACAAACAAAGGAGAAAAAGATGAAACAGTGGAGACAGAATATGATGGTCGAGGGACTATTCCCAGTATTCGGAGCAAAAGAACTAGAGGGAGGCAAACGGACAGATAAAACCCAACATTTAATGGCTATGGGGGATTCAGAAGATGAATACCTGGAGGATTTATTAATGAAAAATCCACCACCCTATGCTGAAGAGTCTGGGCCCCTGAGTTCGAAAAACCAATTTTTCCGACATCCTAGAAGTAGAAGGGCCAGTGAGACAGATATAGCTGGTACTGGTAGTAAACTCAGTGGTAATGATGGATTTTGTAGGCCTGGCACAGCGATCCCAAATTACAGACCTTTCGATGATGAAAGACCAGGTTTGGCAATCCCAACTGCCTCGAGTATATACCCTCCATTAGTACCCCAAGTAATGCATGACAACTCTATGGAACGGGCTTTCCATGAACGAGAAAAGGAAGCATTGATAAAACAGCGAAATTAACTTATTCAGACTATAGCTCAGATAAATCCCAGTCCTGAAGCGTTGACAATTCCAGTCACTATTGGTCCAGTTGTTCCTCTTTATGGGGATAGACAGGCTTGTCCAAGAACTCCAGTTATTACGCCAATTGTAGCACCGCCTAGAAAAGAGCCGCTCATAGCTGATGATCAGGCAAGCGAATGTGAGTCTGGGATCTCACTGATGGATCTGCCCATAAGGGAACCTGGAACCAGTGTACCACGGTCGGGAAACCAGACTAAGGCAAAGGAGGTCCTGATAGAAACAGCTTCAGGTGCCCGGAGTGCCACTGTAGTGACTCCGGAAGAAATAGAACGATGGTCCAGAGAAATGGAAAAAGAAACTCCTCAGCCGAAACCATTAGATATATACAAGCTAAGAATAGAGCTGGGGGAACTGACGGCTGGGAAAGTGGGATTAGACAGGTTAAATACCCTTGATGAAGAAGAGTAGTTGTTCCTATGCAAAAGCCTTACCCGGAACACCAAAGTGGTCCATGAAAAATTAATGGATACAGCAGCAAATATGGGAATAGATGTTAGTCGATCCAAGGTACTACAGAAACCCTACAGAGCTGAATTTTCCGACAAAGATTTAGAAAATATGAATGTGTCAGGGAAGAAGATACAGATAAAATAATTGCTGAACATAATGCAGAAATGGGGAGATCTAGACAAGTGGAAAGCCAGGTGGGCAAAGAAAAAGGAAGACAGTAAGGCCAAACCAAAGACTTCTGAATATGTCCTAAAAGAAGTTGACAAGGCAGAAAATCTGTATCCCATGAGAGAAGTACCAGGTGGGAAATATGTACATGTCCCATGGTCCCGACAGGATATTGTGTCCTTTACCAATGATTACCCAAAATTAAGAGAGAAACCTGTAGAATGGTATAGGCAGGTTGAGCGATTCGTGAAGGTCCAAAAATGTCTCCTGAAGGACCTGGATGGGTTCTTTGACATTGTAGTTCCTGTAGACTTATGGACAGAATGCAAAATTGCAGTTGATTGGCCCAGTGAAGAATATGAGAGAGACTCCAGAACCGGAGCTCCCTCGCCAGAGGTAATGAGAAAGTATGATAAAGTAATACAATACCTAAAAGAGAAAGTGCCAGCAAAAGAAACTGATTGGACCCGAATAGATAGAACTACCCAAAATCGTGATGAAACAGTGCACTCCTATTATGAACGACTACTATAGGTATTCAAAACCTACAGTGGAATCGATAATATCGAAATGACCCATTTCATTTACCGATTCGTGTTGGGGTTGAGGCCGGAAATATCCCAGTGGATCAGGGATAATAAAATCTGTTGGCAGGGAAAACCCATAGATGAGGTCCTCAAGTACGCCAAGTACTGTGAGGATAAACTGGAGAACAAAAGAAAAGCCCTGAAGGAGAAGGTGATGTGGGCACAAGTAAAATTGGCTGAACAACAAGAGAAACAGTTAAGTAAAATGAATAATAATGCTCACAACACTACTTCTGGGGGAGGGGAGAAGCCCCGAGTAAAAATGAGTAGGGAAGATGCCAAAAAGAAGTTTCCCTGTCACGGGTGCGGTCAGATAGGGCACTGGAGAGACGAGTGTCCACATTTGCAGGCTGGTAATGCCCCCATAAATGGTTTAAATCCACAGGTGCAGAAAGAGGGGCCACGAAAAAACCAGCAACAGGTAAAACAGAATCAGTTGCCTCAAGCTCCTAGACCTAACTATAAGAACCAGGCTCAGCAGAATGAGGGGGTCGAGGTATGGGAGGGAAGAGATGAGAGAAATGCAGCAACTTCGCAATTCCTGTTAAATGATACATTCCTCTGTGATGAACCATACTGACGGGGCCTGAGGGGGGAGGACGAGGAGTGCGTGCTTGGCGCCTCCTTACCGGTAGACCAGACAGGGCCATACATTGAAAGAAAGGTTGAAGGAAATGACGTCACCTTTCTGTTGGACACTGGTGCTACCCGTTCTACTGTGAGAACAGTAGACGTTCCAAACCTACCCCTCTCGGGAGAAGCTATCCAAGTAGTGGGCGTGTCAAATCAGATAATCAGTACTCCAGTAACTGAACCAATGGAGATTTCTATAGGGACTTTAAAGAAATGCACAGATTTGTTGTCTGTGACTCTAGTCCTGTGAATTTACTGGGACGTGATTTGTTGTGCAAAATGAACTGTACCATCTTTTGCACCCCAAAGGGCGTCGAAATTCAGACCCCAGATGAAGATGGACTGTACAAGTTGATGTTACTAAGGCCTGACACAGAAATTAAGACACTGACAATACAGGACTTACCTGAAGAGCTCCAACAGAAAGTGATATCAGATGTGTGGGATTTCACTGGGAGAGATGTGGGATTAATGGCAAATGTAGACCCAGTTAAAATAGCCATTAAGACAAATGCAGTATACCCAAATATCAAACAGTATAAAATGAATGCAGAAGAGAAAGCTGGAGTTGCTATTGAAGTAAAAAGGTTGTTAGAAGCTAACATTATACAGGAAGTAATGAGCAGTCCTTGTAATTCACCCATAATTGGAAATAAAAAGCCTAGTGGAAAGTACAGGGTAGTGCAGGACCTGCGAAAGGTAAACCAGATTGTTGTACCTTGCTGTCCTATTGTGCCGAACCCTGCAGTGATCTTGTACCAAATTCCATGGAATGCGGAATGGTTTACCGTTATTGACTTATGCCACGCATTCTTTTCCATCCCATTGCATCCAGACAGCAAATTCCTTTTCCCATTTGAATTCGACAGTCATGTCTACGTCTGGAATCGTGTCCCACAGGGGTACACAGAAAGTCCTTCGATTTTCAATCAAATCTTAAAAAGATGCCTTGAATCACTAATCCTGCCTAGAGAATCAGTTTTGGTCCAGTACATAGACGACCTCCTAGTGGCGTCTAAAAGTCGGAACGACTGTGTTACTGATACCATTGCATTGTTGAATCATCTAGGCAAGGGAGGACATAAAGTATCACCTGACAAATTGCAGTTCTGTAAAAATTCAGTGAAATATCTGGGGCACCAGATAGAAAAAGGTATCCGGAAAGTCACTTCAGAAAGAATTAGAATAATTCGAGACATGGAGTTACCCAGAAAGAAGTTAGAATGTTCCTGGGAGTTGTAGGGTACTGCAGACAGTGGATTGCAGGGTTTGCTGTTCTAGCAAAACCATTAATAAAAATGACCAAGAAAGGAGTACAAGATCCAGTTACATGGGATGACGAAAGTATGACAGCCTGGATAAAATTACGAAATTGTCTGTGTTCAGCTCCTGCATTCCAAAAACGTTGACCTGTTTTGTGGCACACAAGACAATTGTGCACTCTCAGTCCTAACCCAAGAACATGGTCTGACCAGACGTCCAGTGGCCTATTTTTCGGCTACTTTAGATCCAGTTGCTGCTGGATTGCCTGGATGCCTGAAAGCAGTAGCTGCATCTTGCACTAGTCTAGAACAAAGTGAAAGCATTGTTATGGGACATCCCGTAACTGTATATGTTCCACATTCAGTTGTGATTCTGCTGACTAGAATCAAGACTCAGTATCTCACACCCAGTCGGCTGACTAAGTATGAGAGAATTCTTATAGGTGCAGAAAATGTGATAATTTCCCGATGTAACATGCTAAATCCAGCAACCTTGTTACCAAACACCCAAAGTGCATAAGTTGAGGGTGAAATGGAGCATAACTGCATTGACCTAACTGAATTTAGCACTAAGCCACGTCCTGATATAAAAGAAACAGCTTTACCTGTAGAAGACCTTGTGATGTTTGTGGATGGCTCCTGCTTAAGACATGAGGATGAGGTCTGAGTGCTGCCTATGCGGTAGTCACTCTAGAAACGACCCTAGAAGCATCCTACTTAAGTTAAATAAAATCTGCCCAAGTAGCTGAATTAATTGCATTGGCAAGAGCTTGTAAACAAGGGAACAACAAGAGAGTAACCATATACACTGATAGCCAATATGGTTACTGGGTTGTGCATGACTTCAGTCAGTTGTGGCTGCAAAGAGAATTCATGACTTCCTCAGGTACCCCTATCAGAAATGGAAAAGTGGTACAGAACCTACTGGAAGCAATCCAGTTACCCAAAGAATTGGCAGTGGTCAAGTGTGCTGCTCACAAATCTGGAAACGACGATGTGACAGCCGGAAATCGATATGCTGACCAAATAGCCCAATACTGTGCACGATACAAAATGTCACTAAAAATCAAATTATGGGGAGGCGGAAACAGCTGCCAACTTATGGTGTTTGAGAATGTATCTACTTGGAGGGAACTGAAAGAGTTGCAACAAGCAGCAGAACCAGACGAAAAAGAGAGATGGGAGAAAGATGGATGTCAACCTAGGGATAGGGATGGTGTCATGGTTTGTGGTAAAGGTATGCCTGTATTACCTGACAGTATGGTTGATCCTATGGCAAGACTCATACACGGAGACTCACACATAGGGAGGGATGTGATGGTCTGTGTTTTTCAAGAAGACTGGTACAATTCGAAGTTCAGGAACATTGCAGAGGCACTTTGCCAGAGGTGTTTGACTTGTCAGCAGTTTAACCCGGGAAAAAGAACAGTAGTGGGACAAAGTACGATTGGAAAGGCAGAAGGTCCCTTTATCAGACTGCAGGCTGACTTTATTCAATTACCCATGTGCAAAGGATATAGGTACATTTTGGTTATAGTCTGCTTGTTCACAACATGGGTGGAGGCTTACCCAGCAAAGAAAAATAATGCTATTACTGTAGCCAAATTGTTACTAAGGGAACTGATACCTAGGTACGGTTTTCCAGAGACAATTGAATCAGACAGAGGTGGGCATTGTGCCAACAAAATATTAGATGATCTTTAGAAAGCATTCAAAATTACACCAAAACTGCACTGTGCATATCATCCAGAGGCTTCTGGAGTAGTTGAACAGGTGACTGGCACTATAAAATCAAGACTGGCAAAAATGTGTAACTCTACAGGATTGAACTGGATAGAAGCTTTACCCCTTGTCCTGATGGGATTGAGAAGTATTCCAGACCGAAAGACAGGCCTGAGTCCTCATGAGATACTAATGGGGAAAGTGATGCGACAGGCATGGGTACCAGGACACAAACTGCTAAGTATTTCTGATGATTTGGTACTAGAATACTGCAAGCAGCTGGGTGACTAAGTGTGTTCTATCTCTCACCAGATTGGGGAGGACGCCGTCGCCTGGCCAACAACTCCAGTACATAATCTGAAAGCAGGTGATTGGGTTGTGTTAAAGAAACACACCCGGAAGAGTTGCCTTGGACCGAAGTGGGGAAAACCAAGACAAGTGATCCTTGTCACCACAACTGCAGTAAAGTGTGCAGGCGTGCCAAAGTGGATCCATGCCAGCCATACTAAACGGGTAACCGGAGAAGAAGCGACTGAGGCTGAAGGTGGTGCAGCTGAGGGGTCTCCAGATGAGGGTCCGGAACTAGCTGATGTCGAACTACCGAGCACCAGTCAAGACGAATGGTTCCCAGCAGACGATCTGATTCTTGATCCAATCAGAACCAGAAAGTATTCCTACCTAGATAGAGAGTGGGATAGTGAGGACGAGACAGGAATAGACGGAGAAAATCAGGTTATCGAGAATCACATCAGACCTGATAAGGAAATAGGTCAAGTAGGGACAGATCAAGTCATCAACACTCCTCCAAAGACTCCAGAAACCGAAAAGGAACAGATAGTAATTAGGGCTGAAGTTCATGCGGAAGAAAATCAAGGGTTCGAAGTGCATGAACAGGAACATATAGAAATAGACGAATGTGTTCAGGAGACAGAGTCTGAAACAGTTGAAAGTCAAAGACAAATCCAAAATATACCTGAACAAGGCCAGTTTAGAAACCAGGCAGAAGAAACTGAAGAAAGACCTGGAACTAGTCAGACAGGAAGGGAAAAAGATACCGTTGAAATCACAGTGTCACAACTGAACGAAAATAAAAGGGCTCCTGAAGAGAGCCAAACTACAGTGACAGCTAAAAGACTCAAGAAGAAGAAAAGTGAACCCAGATACATAAAAAGACAAACTAAGATTAAAGACAGTAGAAGAGAAATTAGAAGACCGAAAAAGGGCTGCAAGTGAAAGACAGAAAACAGGAACCCAGCCAAACAGACGAAGTACCAGGATAAAAAGGCAAAACAAAAATGATCGGAGTCCTGAATGGACTTACCTGGTGTTGGAAGAAATTGAAGATCTTGAAATAAGCGACCAAAGCGACAAAGAATCAATTGCTGATCAGGGTTCCGAAGAAGAAGATCCAACTTGAAAGTGTAACTATGTAAGCCTCTTGTGTAAAGTTACAAAGAGGGGTTGGAAAGCTTCTTTTGAGCCAAAATGTCTGATTCAAATGTGAATGGAAGTCCTAGAGGAAACTGTTGTAAAACATGCTGCAAAGTATGTTTATGTAGTGTAGCCATAGTACTGATAATATGGATAGGACTAACAATTACCATTCCATTTATGATAAGTAAAGATACTAACCTGTACCCTACTAAACAAGTGACGCCAGACACAGAAGTTGTACAAACTGAAGAAACACCACGAAGTGTAGAAAGACATGAGAAGACTCTTAGCCTTAGACAGACAAAAATGGACATAGATGCATCAGATGAGGGAGGACTACATTTCCACAGAATCAAAAACAGAACACATTTAAATGTATTTGCAAATCTTTTAGTACACTACGTAGAAGCCATGGAAATAGAAGACTGTTATGTCTGCATGAAGCTACCTACTTCTGTAGCTGAAGGTGTGACCTATCACCATTTACCCCTAAACTATGGAATTTCCTGTAGTATATTAGCAAGCTTATTTTACAGAAGCACCTTACAGTATTACTATTCAAACTCTGACGTAATCCTTGCTGAACTTCCTATTCGGGGAAACCTGAATATTGTACATATTAAAAGTGACGTGACTCGTTATATGGGAGAATATTTTCCGACTATAGGTGACATAGATTTAAATGAAGCACGCAGAGATAATTTGACCTGTTCATTACATGAACAAGAGAAAATGTTTTTAAAAATGGCAGAAAAGAGAAGGGAGAGTTTCCAGAGAAAGGCAAATGATAAAAGACAGAAAACCCCATAATGGGCTGAAAACATGGAAAGCACCTCAAATGGTGAAGCTAATCCTGCACTGTTGCTGGACTTCGAACGGAAAGGGAAACTCTGTCTTCATAGAGATAAGACAAGTTATTATAACAATGTATTCATCGGCTCCAGTGAATGCGAACACAATTACAAGGTAATTGGAGGTTGGGGTTTCCCGGAATTTATTGTATATGAGGAAACAAGGCTTATTTGAAATTGCCGGATCACTGGTATGGAAGCTGTTATTTTGGCATTGTCTTCCCGAAAATATACCATGTGAACAACGCCGCTGGAAGCAATGAAAATACTAATGGTTTAGTACGTAGTAAACGAGAAAGTGTAGGAGAATTTATAGGTGATATATTTAGTGCACTGATACCTGGAGTGGGAGTGGTTCTGAATACTCATCGAATTTGTAAATTGTCTACAGTAGTGGATCGGTTATCAACTGACACTGCTGCAGGATTCCTGCTGGTCAATACTGAAATGGTTGCAATCAGATCAATGGTTTTACAAAATCAACTTGCTCTTGATACCCTATTGGCAAAAGAGGGCGGAGTCTGCAGGATGTTGAAAGTGCAACATTGTTGCACTTACATTCCTGATAAGAGTGTTGAAATTAAGAAATATGTGAGAAACATTACTAATTTGGAAAAGGAACTCAAACCACTGGAGGTTGATAGTGCCTGGAAGAGACTAACTGATGGTCTCTCCTCTGTAGGTAGTTGGTTTTCTAATATAGGTAGAAGTCTCGTGGGAAAAATACTGATGCCAATGGCTGGAATAAATCTGATTGTGCTGATCATAATAATTTGCTGCAAATGTCAAAAGTGCAGAAAGAAGTATACTGTGAATAAGAGAGGAGTGAAACGGAATGTTGATGAACTGGAATTAGAAGAGTTGAGAAACCAGATTTACTAAAAGGCCAAGAATTCCCATCCTAATAAGGATGCAGAGAAGAGGCTCAACAACAAATTTGTGGAGATTGAGATGAATGAGATTTGAGAAAGAAAGTTGGCATCTGTTTCCATTAATAGTGATGATAGTAAATATCATCAAAGAGGGGATTGATGGAGCAAGGATTCGCACGTAAAGCGACTTGCTCACATTCAAGAACCTCGCATAACCAATAATGTCATTAATCAACCTGTTTTGTCATTAATAATGCACTTTCACACAACACGCGGGTGTCCCAGAGATGCTTGCCTATGTGTCTATTAATCCTAACGAAGCTTGCAACTGACATGGTCGCTGCTATGCGGGATTTCAGTCTGCGCATGCGTCGGTCATACCCATGTGATGTGACGCACTCGTAGTTCTGGAGGGATTTTTCGCACATGCGGATTACTGCTAAAATGGCCGCTTTGTTTTTAACATGCTCTCTGCTTGTTACCGCAGCTTTGGCTCAGCTGTCTATTTCTGCTTAATCCTCTAATGCTATAGATATTATAAAGTAAGGGGTGCAGTGAAGCTCATAATGGGATACAGTGTATTCAATTTTTCTGTGTTTCTAATTTGTTTTCGCTTACTTTTCATGTACCGCGTATCTGTGGGCCTGGGAGTGGGGAGCCTCTCCATCTTAGAAGTCTGAGAGGGACTCATCACGTGACAGGAGAAACGAAGTCTTGCAACAGTGGAACTCAGCCAGCTGGCTGCCGAAACTGAGATGCTCCTGGGAACCTACCCTCTGCCCTAGGAGAAGACTTCGACTTGTACCTGAAATGTATCAAATTATGTGATAATGTTTGTGTGCCCCATTGTTCTCTTTTACACGTATGCCATGGGAACTGGAATGTAAGGGGTGGGTACGAAAATTGAATATTAATTATGTGAACACTGATTTCTAGGTGGTGACAATGATTTAACCACCTTACTTGTCCAATCCAAAGTTGGGGATCCTGTCATTGGCAACATATATGGGTGGTCCATGGACCCGCAAACAGTATAACTAGTCTAGGTTTAGCTAGAGAAATTGTCCGACTTGTCCGAGTAGCTGACCTGTCACCGACCCTACGAACTCTATAGGTAATTGATACAGAGAGCTGCGGAGCACTCTGTCCGTAATTTCCACAAACTCACTGGGGTGGAATAGTCTTAAGTGCTGGCGAAGCACTTTGCTGGGAGATTCGAGAACCCAATCGGGGTTATTGGCGGATTCCGTGCAGAGAGGGAGTAGCGCAGGCGTTGCATCCGAAACTGCAGGTGTTGGTCGTGTCCTTTGATGAGCCCAGTCTTGATCCAAATCCTGAGGGGTATCCTGTCCTGACTGTCCATGAGCTGTACCTGCTCGCCTACTGGCATCCTAAATCCTTGAGGGTCCTTGTCCTCGCCTTTTCCCAAACTGACCCGTGGCCAGGGTTAGTCCTCATTCCCGTTCTAGGTAAATATAATTGTGGGTGTCCGTCTATCCAATCTCTTTTCCTCTCCTCCTTTTAATAAAGCATCCTTGCCTATGTTATTTTCCCTGTCTTTTCCAAAGATTTTACATGCCACTGTTTATTAGTTATGTTCCATTTTCCCCTTACCTGTAGGACATTATTGAAACTGTTTACTTAATTAGTGTGATCTAATTTTACTCGTGTTTAGAATCTATGCTTAAATTAGTAGATAGAATAAGGTCTGTTTTAAATCACTTGTAGAAATTCTAGCACTCCACTGAATAGTATGTTTTTTCAAATTACCTGCCTTAGTATAAGCCTGAAACTGAATAGCATGTTCCCCGTCACCCTTTCCCTGTAGTTTTCGCTCACACTCAATGGTGCTCCCACTCTCATTCATAAGTTAGATTTTAGTCCTAATCCTAGTTGTTGATATTCTAATCTGTATGAACTTTTATTCTCATGGCATATAAACCCTAAACTTTTATATAAAGTTTTGAAAACCCTTCAGGTGTCTGTGGTTATTAAAATCGTATAAAATTGTTATGCAAATGTATGAGGTATTTTTGATAGTCTTATCTCCTACCCACTGCTAGCTCCTGATTCGTCATAGGTACCTGTGACAAGGTGGTAAGTCAGGTACACTGGAAATAGTAGTAAGGAAAACACAAAGAATTGCTGATAGCGGCATGTAAACTCGCCCGATTCACAAAAATACAGTCATAAACACGTCATGGGCCCAAGTGCGTGTAATCTGGTAAAATAAAGAGTCGGGCGACCTGCGCGCTCTATCAGTGGTGGCTGCTATTTATTTATTTATTTATTTTTTTTATTGCAGAATTAGAAACCATTGCTTACAATTGCTCAACCAGTACACTCATGGTGTCCCCCCGCATCAATCGTAAGAGCTTAGATCATACACAGCCATTCAGCCCGCATCCCGGAGGCCGGGCGGCACAGTGTCCCAGTTAGTAACAAGACATCATGGTGAGCGTCCCTGAGGGACAATGGTCGAAATCGCTTTACGTATCTGCATTTTACCCCCCCAACCCCTAACCTGTCCCCAACATCAGCCATCCTAGTCCAACATTCCTGTGCTACGGAGTCGCTGCAGTCCCGTTCCCTGTTCCCTACAAGGGCCTCGTCATGTCCGTCCCATGCTCCCCTGCCGTACCCCGCTATCCACCCACGCTCCACAGACCCAGTAAGCAGTCCCAACCCAAAATCGCTGCCGTATCCAATCTGCCTCCCGGCTCCTAGCCCACCCCTCAACAACCCCTAAACAGCCCCTAGTCCCACCCCGTCTGCAACCGCTAATGGTGTGTACCATGTTCCTGACTCTTGCATGGGTCCCGCTACAGATCCGCTGATACCTCCGTACCCGTAAGCCTCGCGGTGTCCTCGAGTCCTATCCATTCAGTCCTCATCTTCCACCAATGAATCACGCAAAGCCTGCACTATCAATTCCCATGCACGCGCAGATTCTAAGTTCTTTTCATTATCAAGCTTGACAGCCTGCCTCATTTGGAGCACACTCTCACACTCGGACCACCTCAGCAGGTCAGTCGTCCATCTCCTCACAGACGGCCCCTCCCTGGACTTCCAGTGCCAGGTAATCTCTCGCTGCGCCAGTATCAGCCCTAGGTCTATAAACTTACTTGTCACCTTAGTGTGTTTGGTGTGTGGGAACCAGAGCAACAAGCACGCCGCCATATCAAACTCCACTTCTCTGTCGGTCACTGCATTAAGAAGTTCCCCTATCTCCGCCCAGTAAGCCTCTAATTTCGGACAGCCCCAGAGCAGGTGATCCATATCCGCCTCCGACGCCAAACACCTCGGACACCGCGCTTCCTGCACCTGGAAGTACCGTTTGATCTTCTCCGGAGTCAAGTAGGCCCTATGTAATACAAAGAAATGTACCTGTTGGAAGCGCGCATTCCTCGTGCCCTTCCACGTACGCTTAAGAATATGGCTCCACACCGTGTCCGGAATGGGTCTACCTATGCTCGCCTCCCATTTCGCTTTCAGCCCCAGGAGCGGTTCCAGCCCCTCATGCAGCATCCTATTATGGAGGCAGGTTACCGCTTTAAAGGTGCCAGCGGCCATCACTACGTACTGGCATGCCATAGTCGTGTCCGGTTCCAGTGGTGGCTGCTATCAATAAGATTGTACCCTCTAAGGCCCCGGGACAAGATGGCATACCTGGCGACCTATTTAGAGCTAACGTGGAGGAATGGGCCACCTTTTTCACATTTCTCACTAATGCCTTGTTGGAAGGTTCACCGGTCCCATACTCTTGGAAGGGGGCCGAAGTAATTCCTATTTATAAGAAGGGTTCCAGGGGGGACCCTGCTAACTATCGGCCAATAAGTCTTATAGACGCTGGACAGAAGTTGGTTGGTAGAGTTCTCCTGGAGAGGATCCTTTCATGGGCGGAGGAAAATAACATCATCTCACAGTTCCAGGCGGGCTTTAGGGCTTGCACAAGCAGGCATTTAGGTTGGCACTCTTGCACTGGAAGGTGGTTACCATTGGCAAAGGCGGTCTTTATTTGGTGTTCATTGACTTAAAGGCCGCCTTTGACCTGGTCCCCCGAGACCGCCTATGGCTGGTCCTGCAGGAGATGGGGATCCCTCCGCCCATTTTGAACCTCCTGGCCCGTATGCACGATGGAAACTACGCCCGCATTAGATGGGGATCACAGGAGCAAAAAAACTGATAAAATTCCTGTGAATAGAGGCGTCCGCCAGGAATGCGTACTGGCACCCACACCATTTACGCTTTTTGTGAAGGGCGTAGTCTCCTTTCTGCTTGAAATTAATGCTGATGCCCCGGTCCTGGCAGGTGATAAAGTCCCCGCACTACTTTTTGCGGACGATACGCTGTTAGTATCAAAATCTCCTGCAGGGTTACAGAAGCTGTTGGATCGCTTCTGCTTGTTTTGTAAGATGAGGGGTCTTGTCATTAACATCTCCCAAACTAAGCTTCTCTATTTCAATCCAAGCAGATCGTCTAGATCTACTTTGGCTCTTGATGAGGTGCCATTGGAGCGCGTTAAAGAGTTTGATTACCTGGGGATCAGAATCTCTGAAAAATTCAAATGGCAGTTACATATTGATAAAATGACCCTAAACCACAAACGGGTAGTAGGAGTATTAGGGAGGGAACATCGTGCGTCCACAACTAGTCCCATTGCTCCTGCTCTGGAAATGTATGCTGCTAAAGCCGTCGGCTGTGCCCTATATGGAGCAGAACTCTGGGGCTTTGGATGTGTAGACGTGCTAGTCACTTCAGAAAACAAGTTCTTTAGGGAGCTTCTCTCACTCCCCAGGGGCACCCCAACTAAGCCACTTTTGAGTGATCTGGGTCGCCGCTCAATTAAGGACCTAGTCACTCTGTGTCCTCTCTTATATTGGGCCCGGTTATGGCGTACTCTAGAACTTTCTAGGTATGCCGAGGGCCTAAGAGAGGTCATGAATCTCCAAGGATCCCACAAAATCGGATGGTTAACCAATATTAGGAAGCTCCTCTTGGCCACTGGCCTTCTAATTGCTTGGGAGTCTGGGGCCGTGTTATCAAAGGTAGAAACCAAGAGAGCCTTCTGGGCATGGGTTGACGACCAAGGGCAGAGGGACCGAAACCAAGGCAGGCTGACTGAGGTATTTCGTCAATACAAGCATACACCTCGCCTGGAGCCCTATCTGGACTTTATCACAAAGCCGAGAGACAGAACTCTTTATCCAGTTCAGGATGGGTACCCTTCCTCTTCGTGATCGTACTAGCAAATGGAAGCCCCCGCACCATACGCACACGGATTGTCCAAACTGCGCAGGTGTCGCTGAAAATATCACTCACCTTTTCTTCGTCTGCCCAGCCTACACAAAACCCAGATTGAAATGGCTTAAACCTGTGTGCCTGCAGCTTGAAACTAGGGATCACTCTGTTGCTCTTAGAATACTTAAGGCTGATCCTAGGACAACCCTAGCCTGTGGGGTGGCTACATTTTTAAGCTGGGCATGGTTGATCAGACGAAAGGCTCTATAAAGAATTTGTATAAGTAACTGTTTTTAAATACTCGCAAAGTTGTTAAAGTTTAATATTTTTTTTATCTACCCACTGTAAAAAAGTCTTTTAGATGAAATTCTCTTTTAATATATTTATTATGAACTGTGTTTTTAATTTGTAAATGTGCTTTTATGATATCAAATATCGAAATAAAGCTTTGTTGATTGATTGATGAGATGCATGGTGACTGCTCACACTCCTCGACTTTAGTCATATTTGTCATTCTTGTTTAAAAGCTTTCGAAAGCTTAGCATTTGTTGCAACACATCTGGGTGTAGTGTAGTTCCTATATTCCCAATAGGCTACGCGCATTGGAATAATATATCCTATAGATGTGCCATAGGACTGAGGTCAGTATGTCTCTATCGAATATACTAAACTTAATTGTGAGTGCCAGCTAGCTAAGAGGCCACTAGAAACATTCTCGAATACACAAGAAGGGATTTGTTTCTGACAACTGCATAAAAATGACAACTTTGTTTCCCTAGGACTGGAACAAATATCTTTAGAGTCGTGGGAACAATAGATAACTAGTTCACTCAGTTAATCGAGCATGCTTCGTTTTTAGGTCTCGTCTATTCCATCCCGAAGGGATGGTAGGTGAGATTTATAGTAAGGAGACCTAAAAAGTCTACCCACTGCGGATCACGTACAATTCATGTGAACTAGGCGTGTGCACAGGAATTCGCTCTCCCTACCCCTACCACAAAGCAAGACAAGACAAGAACATCAAAGCGACCGCGGCCGCTTTGATTCCATTTGCCACCAGCCACTTCACTCGCTCCACAGGTCATAAACAGGACCATCTGCTCGTGAATCGGAATGCTGGCATGGTTGCCCAGCCCCCCTCCCAGCGCTCGTGGCACATGCATTCTTTTGTTCTTTCTTTTGCTGCTCAGCTTCAATCGGTGTTCTACGCTCCTCACATGTATCGCTCTGCCCCACCGGAGCTCTGTTTACCACCACTGCATGGCCCCAGCCCCTCTGAAACTTTGCAAAAGTGCCAATGCTATTAAATCTACCACTCTACCGCCCTCACTCTACCAATCTACTGCCCTCACTCTACCGCCATCACTTTACCACTCTACCGCCCTCACTCTACCACTCTCACTCTACCGGCATCACTCTACCGCCGTCGCTCTACCACCCGCACGCTACCGCCCTCACTCTACCGCCCTCACTCTAGCATTCTACCGCCCTCACTCTAGCACTCTACCGCCCTCACTCTACCACTCTACAGCCCTCACTCTACCGCCCTCACTCTACCAGCCTCGCTCTACCGCCCTCACTCTACCGCTCTACCGTCCTCACTCTAGCACTCTACCACCCTCACTCTACCGCCCTCACTCTACCGCCCTCACTCTACCGCCCTCACTCTACAGCCCTCACTCTACAGCCCTCACTCTACAGCCCTCACTCTACAGCCCTCACTCTACAGCCCTCACTCTACAGCCCTCACTCTACAGCCCTCACTCTACTGCCCTCACTCTATCGCCCTCACTTTACCACTCTACTACCTTCACCCTACCACTCTACCGCCCTCAATCTACCACTCTACCGCCCTCAATTTACCACTCTTACTCCTTCACTCTACCGCCCTCACTCTACCACTCTACTGCCCTCACTCTACCACTCTACCACCCTCACTCTACCGCCCTCACTCTATCACTCTACCGCCCTCACTCTATCACTCTACCGCCCTCACTCTACCCCCTCACTCTCATGCCCTCACTCTACTGCCCTCACTCTAGTGCCCTCACTCTACCGCTCCACCGCCCTCTCTACCACTCCACCGCCCTCACTCTACCGCCCTCACTCTACCACTCTACCACCCTCACTCTACTGCCCTCACTTTACCACTCTACCGCCCTCACTCTACCACTCTACTGCCCTCACTCTACCGCCCTCACTCTACCACTCTACCGCCCTCCTTCTACCACCCTCACTCTACTACCCTCATTCTACTACTCTACTGCCCTCACTCTACCGCCCTCACTCTACCACTCTACCGCCCTCACTCTACCGCCCTCACTCTACCGCCCTCACTCTACCGCCCTTACTCTACCGCCCTCACTCTACCGCCCTCACTCTACCGCCCTCACTCTCCCACTCTACAGCGCTCACTCTACCACTCTACCGCCCTCACTCTACCGCCCTCACTCTACTACTCTACCGCCCTTACTCTACCGCCCTCACTCTACCCCCTCACTCTCATGCCCTCACTCTACCGCCCTCACTCTACCGCCCTCACTCTACCGCCCTCACTCTACCGCCCTCACTCTACCGCCCTCACTCTATCACTCTACCGCCATCACTCTACCGCTCTCACTCTACCACTCTACCGCCCTCACTCTACCGCCCTCACTCTACCGCCCTCACTCTAGAGCCCTCACTCTAGAGCCCTCACTCTAGAGCCCTCACTTTAGAGCCCTCACTCTAGAGCCCTCACTCTAGAGCCCTCACTCTACCGCTTTACAGCCCTCACTCTACCACTCTACAGCCCTCACTCTACCACTCTACCGCCCTCACTCTACCACTCTACTGCCCTCACTCTATCGCCCTCACTTTACCACTCTACTGCCTTCACTCTACCACTCTACCACTCCACCACCCTTACTCTACCCCTTTACTGCCCTCACTTTACCGCCCTCACTCTACCACTCTACCGCCCTCACTCTACTACTCTACAGCCCTCACTCTACAGCCCTCACTCTACCACTCTACCGCCCTCACTCTACCACTCTACCGCCCTCACTCTACCACTCTACCGCCCTCACTCTACCACTCTACCCCCCTCAATTTACCACTCTACCGCCCTCACTCTACCGCCCTCACTCTACCGCCCTCACTCTACCACTCTAACGTCCTCACTCTACCGCCCTCATTCTACCACTCTACCGCCCTCACTCTATCACTCTACTGCCCTCACTTTATCACTCTACTGCCCTCACTCTATCACTCTACCGCTCTCACTCTACCACTCTACCGCCCTCACTCTACCACTCTACCGCCCTCACTCTACCACCCTCATTTCCTCACTCTACCGCCCTCACTCTACCGCCCTCATTTCCTCACTCTACTGCCCTCACTCTATCACTCTACCCCCCTCACTCTACTGCCCTCACTCTACCGCCCTCACTCTACTGCCCTCACTCTACCACTCTACTGCCCTCACTCTACCGCCCTTACTCTACAACTCTACCGCCCTCACTCTCCCACTCTACCGCGCTCACTCTACCGCCCTCACTCTACCACTCTACCGCCCTCACTCTACCGCCCTCACTCTACCACTCTACCGCCCTCACTCTACTACTCTACCGCCCTCACTCTACCGCCCTCACTTTACCACTCTACTGCCCTCACTCTACCGCCCTCACTCTACCACTCTACCGCCCTCAGTCTAACGCCCTCACTCTACCACTCAACCGCCCTCACTCCACCGACCTCACTCTACCACTCTACCTCCCACACTCTACTACTCTACCGCCCTCACTCTACCACCCTCACTCTACCGCCCTCACTCTACCGCCCTCACTCTACTGCCCTCACTCTACCGCCCTCACTCTACCACTCTACCTCCCTCACTATACCACTCTACCCTCCTCACTCTACCACCCTCACTCTACCGCCCTCACTCAATCGCACTCACTCACTCTATCGCCCTCCCTCACTCTATCTATCGCCATCCCTCACTCTATCTATCGATCGCCCTCCCTCACTTTATCTATCGCCCTCCCTCACTCTATCTATCTTTCGCCCTCCCTCTATCGCCCTCCCTCCTCTATCGCCCTCCCTCTCTCTATCCATCGCCCTCCCTCTATCTATCTATCTATCGCACTCACTCTATCTATCGCATTGACAGCGAGAATAGTATTATAAAATAATACTGTAATAGCATTGTCTAGTGCATATAACAATACATACATAAATAACACAGACTAAAATACTCAAATGGTGCTTCTAAAAAAAGCCTACCCCAATGTACCTAACCTAAGTCTAGTACGGGGGAAGAAGTAAGTGCTGTTTAGCATAGGTTTTAGTTCTTCCAAGGATTGCCAAAGGTTTCTCTAGGTTCTAATCAGCTCCATACCTTAGAATGAACAAGGTTGGTACGTCTGTCTCTGACTCAATTTCCCAACACCCCGCAAAGGGGAGTCAGAAACACTGGAGCTGGATTCTCAGCAGAGGAGGACAGCTTCTTGTCAGTGCGTCAGCTGGAGAGTCGGCTTCCTTCAGCACTTGCTGTAGCGAGCTGCGTCGGGCAAGTAGATAGTCGAACTGCACCGAACCACACCGCGCTTTGCCATAGCAAGTGAAGGTATATTTATACCTTGAAGGTGTTTAGGAATGCCATGTTTGACGTAAAGTCGGGCATATGAATATCATGAATGAACACCTAAGGAATAGATGTTTATTGTAAAATAACTGAGTTCTTGGAGAAATCCATATTCAAGCAAGGGGAAGTCCCTAACGGCTTCAGAGTCTGGTTTTACAAGAAATCGTTGTGACGTAGATGATCGGATGGAGGTAGCCACACCTGTATTTGGGTAGCATGGGCTATGCCTAAATAAGGGCTTGATTTCTATGCCTATATAAGGGCAACTCGAATTGTACCTATATAAGGGCATGAATCAGGAAAATCATTTGAATCTAAAACGCAATACAACACCCACTCCACTTTCTTATATACAACTTCTACTAAAGTTCTAAACATGTATAAACGTATCTAAAAACTATCTATACAACAAGTGTTTAAAACCCACCCAAAATACATACAAAATGCATTGGTACTGGTTGTACACAAACAAGCATTGGTGCTGTACGCATTCAAGCAATGATTCATTCAAAGCATATAGTTGACATTTGAAAATGCTATCTGAATAAATCACGGCAATACATTTATGAAATGGCTCGTAAATACAGAAAAGAAAAGGTGCTGAATTCTAAAAATGTATTGTGTAACCATGAACTCTGATTTTTCGAATTTTTAAATTGTTGAATCTAATTTTAAATCTTTTAATGGTTTAATATTCGTTTATATGTATATCTTTTATGATCTCAACGATCGAAATAAAGATTATTTGAATTGAAATTAAATTGAATACATATAACTGTTGGTATGAGGACAAGGCCAAATATTGTCTCTGGAAGTTTTTCAAAGAATTCTTGTTATCTATGAATAGTTCTAGTTTAAGCAGATTACTTTGTGCCAAAAAGGTAAAAATACAAATTTGGAGAAAAAGAAAAAAAATATTTAATCATAGGAAAAAGAGTCCCAAAGTTAGAACTTTGTTTTAAAAAAAAAATGAAGGGCAAATTCAAAGTCTCTCAGAACAATGTGTGCCAAATCAAAAGTCAGAGTTATTGCTTTGAGAAATCATCAAATCTTCAAAGTCTGTAAAAATGTTGTCTACCATTGTAGGCGAAAGTTGGATTACCTCATTTAGAAGATTAACTGCACATAGATGTGAAGCATCGCCGTCAGCATTGGTCGCATTAGCAATGTTCGTAGTGGATGATATCCATGTGCCTGTTTCCTCTTGTACCTCACCGTCAGCAATTTGCTTCTGTGAGATCTCAATGAATGCCATCATCAGAATTGGTAGCCGCTGGGGACAACACCGGGCATGGGCCGTTACCGGTTAAAGCAAAGTATCAACATCCGTTGGCATGACTGATGGACGTGTGAGACATGAGTCTAACACGCATTCTTCTCCGCATAGCAGGCAGCGTAGAACAGGTAAGATGCAATCTTGCCAAATTGGTCTAAATGACAGAAACCATGTGGTATTTATTTGTCATAGACAAAATTTGGACAATGCGCTCACGACACTTCATCGCCAGTAGAGTCGTCTCCATGGAGAACTGGGCGTCGCTGGTGAATTGGCTTTACATTAAGCATGGGTGAATTTTGCAAATTTGCGATTCGCGAATTTGCAAATTCGCAATCCGCAAAATTCGTGAATTTGTGCAAATTTGCAGATTTTTTTATTTTCTCTGCCCCACTCGTGTTTGTGCTCTTTTGCCCTCTGCCCCACTCGTTTTTGTGCCATCGGCGAACAGTGCTGTAAAGTCAGACAGCCGCCTGGGCAGGTAAGAGGCTGGTCAGAGATATGTTAAATGTGAGGTCTCCAGATGAAGACTAGTCTTGCTCCACTGCACTGCATATATGGTTAGCGTTCCTGCTAGTTATAGAAAAGCATCCATATGTAAGAACCTGTACACCGGGAGAGATATTTTGAGTTTGGTTCATGCCGGCTCTTGCAAGTGTGGCCTCTTCAATGCTGATGTACTGGGGCCAGATTTTCTCTTAGAAGATGGAGTTGGGTCATAGCATTGAAAGAGTTTAATGAAGCTATGACTAGTGCATGGACAGCAGATTTTAGCTGGTATCAATAGGAATTTAATTCCCTTTAGTGAGTTTAACAACGTGTTTTTAACAATTTTGTTCCTTTGCTAATGCCATGTGAGTTAACGTAGTTCAGAGAGAGGGGGCAGGAAATCAACAACTACTGAAAGGTAATGTATACCCTTTAGAGAAACATTTTTACCATCTTCAGAGATCCAACAGTGAAATAGCTGTATTACAATGCCCCGTTCTACGTTGGGAGTGAACTAAAATGAGCTTCCCAAACTACAAATGGCGGGCACCGTACAAGATCTGTGGGTTTAATCACTGCTGGGGCGAGCACAGACATTTCTTCTCTCTTTCCAACTACCGTCATTGGTTTCACTCCAGCTGTGAGACAAAGCTGCTGCAACACACCTGTGCCATAGATCCTATCACATCCCTGAGGAGGGGGCGCAGTTTTTACCTTGGATTCTGTGGTTTAGGCACTATCCTATAACAGTACTGTTTCAACCAGCATCACCTGGTTGAGACAACAGAGTGCTCTGTTTATGTCCACCCTGAACCTGGGCCTGACCCTGCCTATCATGTACACTCTTTTTTCTATGATCCACTAAAGCTGTCTTTGCACCTTAGCCCCTTGTTTTATTCAGGGTGGTGGGGGGATGTAGTACATTCTTGGCTTTCAATGCCTGCTCCTGCAAGCCTAAAAGTGCTGCTCCCTGCAGCAGTCCGGGACTACTTGTGAAAGACAGAACGATTAATATTGGGAGCAAGGGAGTCCAGACCACGTCACTCCAAAACTAACAAAGCTTTTCCCTAGTTCCCTGAAGCTTCCGTTCTTTTTAAAGCAGCTGGCATATCGCTCAATGATGTGGACAGCTCAAACATGAGGGGGGGGGGGGGGGGGGGGGGGGGGAGGCTGGAAAGTACTCAATTACACCGACCACTGGGAATTATTCTAGGAACATTCCATTCCATCATTATGCAGGTCATGTAACATTACAGAAAGGAAGAAATCATATGCGAATCAGTCTTCGTTCGGCACTAAATGGGGCAGTCGCGCCCAACAGCTGGGCCGAAATGTCTCTGAATTGGAACATAAGCAACCTGAGACGCGATTGCAAGTACGTACTGCTGTGCAGACGGCAGACTCTGGTCTACACAGCAAGGAAAATAAAAGTCTCAGCAGGATGAAAGCTCCCAGCAGGAGCAAATCAGCTCTGCTCCAAGCACCGCCCAAAACGTACAGATCTCTATTAATCAGTTCACCTCTTATGATCTATAATTAGCTGTCAGTAGACTTGTGCACCATTCCAACACTGGCGGAACACTTCAATCACGAGGGTAAGTGCAATATGCATGTATTATTCACGGCGCTAACTGAGTTATGTAGAAAAAAAACACACCCTAAACAAATAATGCCATTACAGTCAAGCTATATTTGTAAAACTTCGGATGACAAATAAAGAAACTGGAGTTTTAATCATTAGATGTGTGTTTCTCATTAGTTACATTTCCAATTAATTTGACGATGCTAAGCTTGCTTGACTTATTCAACAGGGGCGTGAAAGTAATTGCCCTTTTAAGATTCATCAAGCCCCACCTGCCCGCACAATCTGGTTGCTTCAGATGTTACTTGAAGGCTACCAGACAGAGGTTGAGTGAGGGAGACTCCAAATGTGTCCATTTTAATCGAAATCAATTGCACACTCTACATACCATGCATTCCCTAGGATAGAAACACGGACACGTTGAACAGATATAAAGTATTCTGAAAGAAATGAAGACGTTTGGTGTGCATGTGTTTTTTGTGCATTATTTTAACCCGCAGGAACCATGGTTTGTTGAAATCCGAGTCCAACATATCTAATGTTTTCATCAGTGAGAGCACACTCCGGAAATTATATGTGAAAAGCCGTGAACAGCAAGTCTTACCTCACAATTGCCAGCACGTTCACTCCTGAAAAGAAAATTAAACCATAAGTACACTTAAAAATGAATGGAACATTGTCTTGACATCAAAAGTGACGTTAAAGTGACAATATTAAAAACTAAAGCTAAGTAACTGTAAAAATATGATTTTCCCGCTAACTATAATCATCTTAAATAAGGCGACTTGCTGGACAGAGCTTCCGGTAAGTCGGGTTTGTGAGAGAGTCAATGGTGGCATTACACGTGCACGCGGATGTGCCAAATACTTCGACAGCTCCTTATTATTTCCATTCACAAGTGGCACCTGCAAAAGTAGCTGTTGGTGTCCCCAGAGAGCCTCAAAGGTGTGTCAAGAAAGTGCAAAGTATATTTGGTTAACACCTACAAAGCTGTAACTTGATATTTGCAAACATGTGCAAAGGCTTTCCCACAAATCTGACTCTCACGACAAACTCACAGTTGAATGATGCAGGGTGAAGGCGTGAAGTAGATGTGGTCAAGTAGAACCATTATTTCTCGTTTTAAGAGGGTTGCCAGGAAGAAACGTGAACATTTCATTGGAAATAATTCTCATCAAAAATAAATGATGGAAATAAAGAGAAAACTAAAGTATTTGTGACTATCAGGGGAGGCTCCTCTACTAAGGCAGAGGAACGACGTCCCATTGCTCTCAGAGCAGGAAAAATGAAAAATAAAAGGAGAATAACTGTTATTCTCATTTTATTTTTCATAACGACAGAGCTGGGTTAGGGCGGCGCGGGGCTGAGTCAGCCTGTGAGGAGTAGTTTGTGCACAATAAGTGCGCATAACGGTTTGAGTCATGTGCACTTTGCATGTTCCCCACCTAGTTGTAATGCAAAGCCATGTGGAGAACATGCACAGGCTCCTAGTCCCATCTGAGCGCCGAACCACTGCACTCAAACCAATCACAACGCTGCATTGCAGCGTTGTGATTGGCCTAGGAGAGTCTGTGTGCTTCCTGCTTCCACGTCTTGCCCGGAAGAGAAGTGACGGAGGACAGGCGGTGACCATGAGGAGGTAAGTGGTTTACCCCCTCCCCAGCCAGCCACCCCCATTCCCTGCCAACCAACACTGACTGAAACACAGTGTGCTGCAATATACAAAGCAAACATTGGGATCCATAGCAAACCCATCCAAGAGGAAAGAAGGTGCTTAACAGGCATACACCTTTTCTTAGTGAATCTGTACGTAATGGAAAAAGGTTTCCGGACACCAATCGCAGCCGCAAACCAGTGACCTTTCACTGAAACCTGAAAATGGGTCTGCTTCTGAAGGCCTGCTGCAGCTTATTAATGCCACATGAAAGTATTGGGGGAGTAGCTACTGGTATAGGGAATCACTGTATGCCCCCTGATGTAACTTACTGAATTTTGACAATCAGGTAAAATAAGCAATTGCCCCTAAACACCGGACCTCTTCTGAGATGGTCGCTGCTTGTAAAAAAACAGTTGCAATTGAACAACTGTGAATGCAGAGACGGAGGTGTGCTGTGCTTTCTTCCATGCATTCACAGCCTTTCACAGGAACAGGCAAAAGGAGTCCACTCTCAGAACGTAGCGTGACCTCTAATCACTCATTGACTGCATCTTTGCCTTTGACCTTTGTAGGACAGTGGGTTACTGGTTAAGTAGGTGGGGGTCTGAACCCTAGCCAAGCAGTACCCACAATTCTTGTCAGGATGAAACACGCCACCCCAAAATAACGTGTGCTTAAACCACTGGTAGCTTCCCAGAAAAACAGTCAGGCTTAATTTAGAAACAATGTTTAAAGTATTTATTCAGCACTTCAAACATTAATAACGTGAAAACAAAACATAAGAAAATTCTCATATCAATTAAGACAACCGAGTTCAAAATGTAATGAATTATTTGAGACCAAAACAACAAAAATTCAGTCAGTAGAACCGGACAGATGCACTTTCTTATGCAACTATAGTTTTAATAGGTGGTATGCAAGTCGTGTTGGTAGAGAACAGTGGGATCGTAATTTTGAGGTCCATAAATGTGTTGTGAGTGTCTTAGGGGAAGCCCTGCCGTTGAGTTGCCTTGTGAATGACAGTGATGCAGAGTCCTTAGATTGAGCTGTACATCGGCACATGTGACCTTATGCCCTGGAGGGACCACTGAGTCAATGATGAGTGTACGTTGAGCCAGATGTTTATGATGCAAAGAGGATCACTAAACAGAGAGGTGACTTCAGGATGGCGGTGGCTGATGGACAGAGTGTTAAGTTTGAGTGCGAGTGCAGTTGATATGGCTGTGATTGTGGATGTTTGGGGGCTTTGTGTGACGTCATTTGGTGTGAACTTAGGAATGAGCCATATTAAGAATGAGAAGGTGGTTGGACCTTTGACTACTTGTTACGTCTTCGCCTTTTCCGTCACATTTCTTCTTTCCACCACATACTGAACAGAATATTGTGATGCTTTCCCTTACTTTAATTTGAGCTATTTTTCTCTTTTCACACGTAACTTCAGTTCTTTGTATCTGTTTACCCCTTCTTTCCCTTTCTTGCTGTTTTAGCTACACAAAGGAAGTGTGCCGAATACCACACACTTCATGTGCAACGCATGTTTTATGCATGGAATTCTATGGAACGGTATCACAATCTGTAAGAAATCCAGCTCTTTTCCGTGTCAACATTAATATAAGCGATATTGCAATTACAAAAATACATGTCCAATAACTTATCAGTAAACATTTTTGAAAGAAGATGCAGTTACCTTTCTTCTAATACTTTGAATGACTTTATCCGTGGTTGTCGTACACAAACTAAGATATTATCAAGTGTCTGTAAACAAAGAAAAGAGAGTTACTCCAAAGATAATTACACCATCATGTATTCTTTACACTATATGACTAATTAGTTTACTGCACTGCAGTTACATTTAGTTGTGGGCACGTGCTTGGCTCATGGGTCACGTGGTATCCTTTGGGATTGCGTGTGGGCTATGGTTTGGGATGAGGGGCCGGCTGCATTTGAAGCTTCATGGGAGAGACATCGCCACGGACAAGGGTTAGACATTCATAGAACCAGCTAATTCTCTATACCAGACACTGAAAAAAGCAGTGACTTATAAGGGTGGACTTGTGATGCACAATGAGTCATTTACACACCGGCATTGTAACTGGGAAACATCCACACGATCGCCTCTTCCCCAGCCAAACAGAATTACCTTGAGAGGCAGTGTCACTATCAAAGGGTAACCATTAAGCATTGCCACCTTTGACCCTGCAATACAAACGTCAAACCACATCTGTTTAATAGGTTTGTTTTGGTTTTGAATATTTAATAGTGTTGTTGAGGAATATGCATAAACCATGCTGTACTCCTGAACCGGGTACACAGGAAGGGACGTTTGTTCTATTATCACGAACAAGATGCGACGCTTCTCTCTAAACATGGTTATGATTTATGACCCGGTAAAACAATGCAGTGGTTGAAAAGAAGGGTGTTCCTGGGCTTGACGCGTGGTGGCGCCAAACATGTATCAGGCATCATGATTTGGTTTGCAGGGATTTATGTAAAGCCTACTGGGCCACTGGAATTATGCGGTAGAGGATTAAAAATTGCGTGGCACGGTTGACTAAATTATACAGCAGGAAAAGGCAAATTATGTGGCAAAATGTTTCACAATTTTCTGATAGTATTTCATCATTATTTTGATAGTTTTATACGAGTTACATGTTAACACTATCTGGACAAAGAGGTCACCTCTTAGTAAGGGTTTGCACCCAAATATAACAGTGAGCAACTGAAAGGTGATACCCAAAGTTTGCAAAAGGCCTTCCAATGCGTGGCAACACGAGTTGCTGTGTTTTTAGAAAAGTTTGATCCGTCTGAGCTAGAAACATATTTTTTAATCTGCGTATTAGGCTGCAGCTAGAGATTTTTTGGGGGTAAAAGCATCAAATCCATAATTATGTGCAAAACGCAACGATGCTGCAAAAATCATATAATTCCACTAGGTAGCCAATAGTATGGCAAAGCGTCATCCTGCGATAGGACACCGTATACAGTGCACCACAGTTGTAGGAATGAGTACCCAAGGCGAGCATAGATGACTCAGCTAACATTTTTAAAAGTCAGATTGTCTGATTTACCCTGCAAAGGCTGTGAAAACCCATACCTGCAGGCAAGAAAATTAAATGTCTTCTGACAAGAAAGTAGCTTCTTACAAGGGACTAATGATTTTCACAAAGCAAGAGCACTAATTTAGGATCTACAGAGGTACAGCAGACGAGGAATTGAGAGTTTTTAGTCTGGAACATCGAATGTTTTAGGAAAATAACCGTTTGATGCGTATATGCGGCAATGGTAATGCAACATTAATACAGATGCTTCATTACTCAGAAATCGAGAACCTGTAAACAAATAGCATTTTGAAAACTCATTTACTATAGTTCGAGCAAGCAGCGCATGCGCTGCTTTAGGCTCGACCTAAAAAAACTTGTAGGTAGCTGAACACTGCCATCTACAGGCTTAAATGAAAAAACAACGAATAAAGCTGATTATATTTGTCAGATCCCAATTGGACATGTAGTTCACCTACATCGAGATTAATCACACTAAATTAATGCCAGAGCATTTAATGGTCTAGAAAAAGCACATGAATCCGGGAAATGTATACAATTATGTACTTATTTTATTAATTCATACGGCACTGCCTTATGACAGTGCGTAGAGTCAAGTACGTCACAACTAAATGATTGTTGACTAGGATATGTTGAATTTGGTAAGGCCCTGTGCGAAGGATACGGGTGCTGGTCCCTGTGGCTTGTAATTAGGTTAAGAAATCATCTATGCCAAGGACTGTTTTCAAGCTTATTATACGCGCTTTAAAGTTGCATTAGGTTCGCCATTTCAGGCTTCGTAAGGTGAGTGCATAGGGTTCCGATTGTACACTGTCCCTGTGACTTTAAAATCTGGTTTTGTCATGCATTTGAAAGTCGACTGTTTACAGATTGATGTTGAGGTGCCCACCATGTAATGCACATCTGTATGAATAATGGGGTCCCAATACATATTGCAAATGCCGCCTGTTTTTATTACATATACACTAATAGCTGTTTGACAATATGTTACTTATGTTTCATGCATTATGATGGGGCGCTTTTAGTTCATATACTTACTGTACGTGTAGTGTTTTAGTTTAGGCATAGTGGTTTCCTATGTGGGTAATTATAGCTAAGAATGTAATTGACTTTCTTCTCACACTACATAATGAATCACAGGTTACAGTTCCCACAAAGCCAAGTGAAACAATATAAATACAGCATCTTCAAGCTCTCTCACACAGAAAGGCCCATTTCAGCAACAAGGAAACTTATAGTATCTCTAGGCCACAGACTAATGACAAGATGGGTTGCTGAAGAGTCTGGCCTTGCAGGCGTTACGCAGCCTCCCTACCCCAAACATGTATCTGCCGCTGTAATCCATCTCTCTCGATAGCAGACTTTTCAGTTCTATTTTCTATTAGCAAAGACTTACTAAGGAAAGGAATTATATGGAATAACATGTTACCTACTTTTATACTGTCCAATTTCTACTCATTTGAACTGATCATAATTCTTGTGATATTTGGTACTATAATTTTTCATATTTTCTGTATTTGATTGTCATCTAATAAAAGCCTATAAAATACTGGCGCAAATTTCCTGAGTGTGGTCGCTTTGGTGAAAGGGGAAAAAAAGCTTGAATGGCAATGTGTGTTCCTAATGTAGATTAATTCTAGGTAAGTTTGGAGTATTTCAATTTCAATTTAAATCTTTATTCGCCACTTAAAAAGACACCATAAAAGTACATACACAATACATACACATTTTATATATATTTTAAAAACGGGTTAAAAATGAGTTAATAAATGAGCTAAAAATTTATTTCATTTACAAAAAGGGAAGGGAAATTTCCATACTTGGGTCTCTGTTTAAGTAGCGTTACAGTCAGTTATTTCTCTGGTGTTCCTTAACCGCATTGCAACCCTGATAAAATTTACTGTACAAAACAGCGTGTGAGCATCTGAGGCTTCCTGAAGGAACCTCAGGGCCATTTTTGCTTGTCTAAGTTTAGTTTCTTTCAGGATCCCTACTACAAATTTGCGTCTTGGAACGGAATAAAAGGGGCATAACAGAACAAAGTGAAGGGTATCCTGCGGAGACCTAGCGTCACAGCCGCAGGTACCCTTTGCCTCCAATGTAAGAGTGAACCCAGATGGGACAGCAAGTAGATGATGTAGCATATTTAGTCTAAACCGAGTCATATAAAATCGGTCCTGGGCATTATGCATCACAGTGAGGTATGGTTCCATTCCTTGTTTCTTTGTCATAAGGAATAAGATAAAACAGTCGGCTTACACCTTTCTACCTCGGCCCTAGTCGTGAGTGCCCATTCTGAGAAGAGGTTTTTAACCATTGTTTTATTCTGGCCGGTTAAGGATTCTGGGGCTGTAAAGAGATTTTTGCAGCCGATTGCCTCCAGGGAGTCCTTTACATACTTCAGCCATGGTATATGACCCCCTCTGTCACGTTGCAGACAGTCTTTTAGAATTTGTCTTGTGACGTCCGCTTCTGGATTAATCCAGATTTTAATCCAGGCAAGGAGGGGTTTGATTTTAATGCGGTCTTCAATGTAGGGCTCCCCTACTTCCTCATGGATGATGTAGGCCAGGGTACTCTGCGGCAATTTCAAGATTCTTTTAAAGAACTTGTTTTCTTCCACCTGGATCTGCTGCAGTTGTTTGTCTATGAAACCCCATACTTCTGCTCCGTAAGTGACCTTGGCACTACATACCGATCTATACAGGTTTAGCATTTGCTCTGGGGACCATCTGCCAAGTCTTCTCCCATAACCCATGATTGCCCCTGATGACGCCACCAATTTCGCAGCGTGTTTGTCAGCCAGGGGGTTAAAATTTAATTGTTCGTCGAACAGAACACCAAGATACGAGAAAGTCTTAACTTGTCCAATCTTGTGTGACCCAATTTTGTAGATAAACTTCCCTTTTTCTTTAACACCTGCTGACATGACGTACGATTTTTCCAGGTTTGCCGATAGATCAAGTTTAGCCATAAAATCGACAAAGCCATTGATCAACTTCTCTAACCCCACTGGTGTTCTGGCTAACAACACCGTGTCGTCCGCGTAGAGTAATACGGGCACCGCTCGGTGTCCTATTTGGGGTGAATCCACACGCAATTTGAGTAGTTCTTTGTCCAGGAGGTTAATGTATATAGAAAACAGAAAAGGCGCCAGAATGCAGCCCTGCCTCACTCCACTGGTACATGAAAAGGGCTCAGTCCTGCTTCCCTCTTGATTGTATGGCACTGTTGCGGAAGTGTTCCAGTGTAGAGTTTTTAGGACGTCTACCAATGGTTGTTCCACTCCTAAGTTTGACAATAAAGTCCAGAGTTTTTCACTATTTACACGGTCAAAAGCCGCGGAGAGGTCCATAAACCCCATGTGTATAGCCCCCTTACCAGCGATAGTATATTTGGCTGTCAGGAGGTAGAGATTCAGGCATTGATCGGTGATAGATCTGCCCTCCCTAAACCCATATTGGATGTCTGTCAAGACCTGGTTCTCCTCCGCCCATTCCTGCAGGCGATGTAGAATAACACGGCCCAATACCTTGGCCGTCACGTCTATGAGGGATATAGGGCGATAACATTGGGGGTCATCACGATTCCCTTTTTTGTAAATCGGGACTATGGTTGCCGTTGACCAGGAACGAGGTAGCCCTGCAACCACTGCCTGGTTCAGGACCCTCGTGAGCAGTGGAGCCCACAGATCTATGTTGCTAAGGTAGAGGTCTGGGGGTATACCATCAGGCCCGGGTGCTTTGTTCTTACTCAGTCCTACTATTGCCAGTTCCACTTCTCCCAGGGAGAAGTCCAAATGTGTATTTGGGTTTAACCTCGGTCCTTCACCCTGGGTTATTTGTCCTGTATGATTATAGAGGCTCTGGAAATGGGTCTGCCATTGCTCTGGTAGAATGGTATTTGTTATTTTAGGTACACCTGGGTCCTGGAAACATGGTGTGTTAATAACTTTCCAGAATCCAGAAGTATCTCCCCTTTCTGCCGCCTCCCTTAGATCCTCCCAAGCTTGTATTTGTAAGCTCTTTTTGCAGGATCTCAGTGCTTTTTTGTATTCTGTTCTGTACTGTGCTATTTTAAGATTATCCCTGGGACGAGACTGAAGGCTGAGTTTAAGGTTTTTATGCGCCTTAGTACAGTCAGAGTCAAACCAACGCGTAGTAGGGGCTACTTTACTGTCTTTAGAGGTCTTTAGTAAATTGTCTACATGGCGCGCAATTTCTTCAAATGCACTAACCACTATTGCTCCCCCCACCCTGGGATCAAGGCATGTGTTTATATCGTTTTGCCCTTCTGTTATTAATCTTTTGTAGAATTTGTCTCCGTCTATCTTGGCCCACTTGATCCTCCTCCCCTGGTCCACTGCCTTTTCTATAATGTCTGTTCTACATGAGGATTTTTTTAAATTAAAACCTTTTGATACTAAGATGAGAGGGTTATGGTCGCTCAAGATGCTTGTGTTTATGGCCATGCTGCTAATACTTCTCTTTATGAGGGGTGAGACTAAAATGAAATCAATAAACGAGTGGCAGCCCCTGACTTTGAAGGTTGGGTTAGGGTCTCCGTTTCTACCTAACTCTATCAGGTCCATAGTATGGATCAAGTTGTGCCTTTTTGTTAGTTTCTCTAAATCCCATCCCTCAGTTGTGTGTGCAAAATGTGGGCCTTTTAATACGGTGCATCGTGACCAATCCCTATTAAATGGTCTTAGGTTCTCACAAAGGTGACAATTAAAATCCCCCATAAGTATTATACTGGAGGAGTTTGGTGTCTTATTTAATAGATTCTGCTTGTATAGACGGGAATTCAGTTCTTTTATGACTGACCCCTTTCCCATCGTGCCTACAGCATTGTACCAACTTAATAAAAGGAGGTTGATTATTTTAAAGCGATACCCTACTGCTTGTATGTTTCGAGAATCCCAGTTATAATTAAACTAGGTCCCTTGAATAAGGAGATCAGCATACATTATTAGTCCTCCAATAGCTCTCCCCGATGGTGATTTTATGGCCGGGACAGAAAAGCATTTGTATCCCTCTATGCTAAACAGATTTGGGTCAGCCGCCCATGTTTCTTGCAGGCATATGATTTGAAAGTTATTTATATAATTCCGCCATTCCTGGGATTCATATTTAGCTGCTAGTCCTGCAATATTCCAGGATATAATACGAAGACTGTCCTGGTTGTCCCCCAGGGGAAACGCTTTTGATTCCCTTAGTGAGTGTACTTCCTTGACTTCCCCTATTGTAGTTATATTGGTACCGGGTTCTGGTGTAATTTCGCTGTTCCGCCTAATTCGAACGGGGGTTATCTTTTGATCTAGTTGCTCTATTAATTTCATTCCCCCTTTTATTGTTTTCGGATTCTGTATACTAGCCCCCCTACCGTCACATTCTAGGTAAGTTTGGAGTAGATTCAAGACACCACGGCCCGTATTACTTAAGGGCACATTTTCCTTGTTTGCACCACACTGCACCATTGAACAGGTGCACCTTCCGCAAACAGGGAAAATGCACCCTATTATGAAGAATGCGCTGCCACTAAAGCAACCACGAACTGATAGAAAGGATGCTATGTGTTTCACAGTGCAGGAGGCAACCTGCCTGTACGTGCACGGGAGATCCCCTTGCAAGAAGGTGTAGAGTGAGTGCGCCCGCCTATAGAGGGATGTCTGGGAGGTCAATGAGTCCCCCTTTTATCACTTGAGAGAGCTGCCCTCGGGGGCGCACTAAGAGTGAACCGCCATTTTGTGGTGTACTGTCAGTGTACTTCCTAAGGGTATGGTTACCTTTGCACCAACGGTACGGGGTGCACTTTCTCTAATACGGCCACACATGTATGTTGGCACCGCTCCAAAAGTTAAGTTGATTTACAAAAGTTAAGTTGGTATGCATGTACATCATGGGTTCGAAGGTAACAATAAAAATGTGAGCACTCACATGTGCTGTACTTTAATTCAAGTTGTGACTGGATGTGTATGGTGCTGTTTACTTTTGCAGGCAATTCGAAAACCCACACTCTAGCATTTTGAAATCATGAAAAGCACTTGCAATTTAATTCCATGGGCTATAAACAGTAGGTACAACACTTTGTTCACAGTGGTGTAATTTGTAAAATCTATTTGAAATCGGAAAACATTGGCTATTACATTTGCTGAGATTGTAAAGCAGAAAATAGAATTTAGTAGGTAACACCATTTGCTTGCATACAGATTTTTCAGACTGAACAGAAGGATTTTAAATTGGAAGAATTTGGTCATGAACTGTAATCTGGACATTTAGGATGTGGGAGAAATAAGAGAGAAGCACATTTAGCTTCTTCTGAACATTTGTATGGTATGCTAAGGACTTAATAACTAATACTAATAGATTTTCTTCTTTTTGGATAGCCCTTACATCAGGAAAGAGATAAATAATCCAAGTATTTTCCTCTAGGAACCTCATAGGTGTCTTCTGGCAGGTCATCGAATGGAATACAATTTCTATTTTTTTTTGGGAGGAGCAATGCATTTCCTTGTATGTGTTGGCGTTCTGCTGAGAGTCTGTGTGCCCTGTGAGTGTAGAACTCTTCTGGTCGAAGGTCAATAGGCAGGACTGTGTCTTAAGCCACGGTTTGTATATCTTCACAGAGTAACTGTAGTAATTGCAGAGAAGTTGTGGCACTGCATATCCTTTTGTTCGAAAAGATTAGTTTATCTACGGATTACTGATGGAATTTGTGTCTGACGCTTGACACTACACTCCTGCCTGTAGAGTGGATTTGATATGGGTTTCGCTAAGGCAGAGATTAAGTTAATTTTGTTCCTTGATCAGCTGCTTGTAGTAACATCAATTTGGTTCCTTCATGCTAGGCTGAACAATCTATCTTCTTCTGGATTGGGTCCTGATGTACAACTGCTGCCCTCACTGTCCAGAGATTAACACTTGTTTGAGTTGGGCAGATTCTGTGCTCATGTTCTGCCTTTTCAGGTGAAGATTGTCTTCAGGTTGATGCCAACTTCCCTGAGGATTGAAATCAGCTTTAGTGGGAGCTCCAACTTTCAGTATTCAGCTTGGTTTAATCGGATGACAATCGGATGGCTTTTTCAATCAACAGCTCTTTCCAGCAGATATTTATTTGTTTCTTGCTAGCGAATTTGCTCTTTTTTACTAAATTCATTAGTTGTTTTATGTAGCACAAAAATGAAATATGCGATGAAGCACTTTATCTAGGATATGCTATATACTGGAACAATGCACAAAATATTCTACATTACAGACATACGCAAAACATATTACAATGTGCAAATTTGTTTTTAGACAAGCATGGAAGATATCATCCAAAATATTTGCGATAGTCTAGTCTGTAAAATCAATGTATGGGATCTACATACTAATAAAAAATTACTTTAAAACATGATGATCGGCTGGACTGAATCAACGGTCTTCCTGTACAAGTGCATTTTCGGTCCCTTGTGGTAGCCTTAGAACCTTTTTCCAGAAAATTGCTTCACAAGGACAACATAGCTCAGCTAAGTATAGCATATGGGCTAATAACGTGGTCAGGAAGATTTGTTCAAAGTAGAGCCACTGGGTGCCATATTTAAAACTAAAGTATAAATGTATTTGCCTGCAACAGTCACCTTGGATGACATATTGGAAAGGTCCTTTACGAGTTGCTTGCTAAGAGGTGAAAGCTGAAAATGTGACCAATAGTTGAATACATAGCTTTGAAAATACTTTGCACTGAGTATAAAATGATACCGTCTTCCAACTAGTTTTCAAGCTTACCAATACAATTTTTATGAAGATGTTCTCCTATGTGTGTATCAAGCTATTAGATATGCAGATCTTGGGATTATTCACTTATCCTTTCCTGTAGCAAGGATATTTTCTGCTATTCCTCAAAAATCTGGACAGTGTAAGTGTTCAAGCTTAGCAGGCACTTTGTATGAAACAACTTTCTACTTATGGACTTATGGAGATAGTCAAAAGTGATCTTTTTTTGTTGTTGCAGAAATGCACACCATTTATGAAAGTTTGGGAAAGAAATTGGGATATTAATTTGGAAGGGGGTTAGTTCAAAATAATTATAGAGAATCTGTTCTCAATCCTGATAGCTATGGCGCAAGCAGGGGGGCAAGCTCTAAGGAAAAGTGTGTAAAGTTCAAAGAGTATCAATAATTAAAAAGTAAAGAAAACAACACAATTCCAGAACCAATGCAGAATAATTGAAAAAAATGTAGCAAGCAAAAAGGCACTGAGTGCCATATTACAGAAGAGCCCTGTTGGCGCAACAGCAGTTTGTGCCCACTTTGGGTGCCCCTGGGGCACTTTCGTATAACAAAAGAGGCCACAGACGCTTGTGCATAGCCTTCGGTAATATTGATAGTGCTGGCCCACATAAAGCGCCAGCAATATCATCAGAAGGTGTTCCCCCATTTGCATGGGGGCACGGCCTCATGTAAATGGGGAAATCCTTTTGTCTCTGAGCCCACTTTGTATTACAGACGCAGTAGCAGAGGCAAAGAAGCTGTCAGGAGGCACACTGACAGTGCCCAACATAAAAGGTGAGGCAATGTCAGTAAGGCCCTGGATGGTAGCCCTTTGGAGGAGGGAAAGAAGGTCCCATGGATCCCCAGGCATTCGCTTGCAGGCGGGTGCAATCACTCACTGAACCCGCCCGCAAGAGGATCTCTAATCCCCCTTAAAAGTGCAGGCAAGTTGCCGCCTGCACAGTGCAACACAGAGTGGCTTCAAAGCAGCCGATCTGCTTTACACATGAATGTGCTGCCCCAAGGGCAAAGAGAGTTTGCGGCTCTCCATGTGGAACTGTGACTGACCTGATTCCTATGAGTGTGGCAAGGCTTGTCCCCAGGGGGTATTTCTGTACAGGGTTAAGAAATGTTTTATTGATATATCAGTAAAAACACAAAAAAAAGTTGGGAACAGGGCTTTGGATCCACCTTGGTGGGCAAGGAAAAGAAAAAATTACTTCAGGATGCAGAGGTGATGCTTAAATACTGATAGATACCATCTCTTCCAGAGGTGGATTCAAGCTGCCACCTGCTGGTACAAGGAACTACTGCAAGAAAAGTTTCCAGGCCCAGCCTAGTGGACTGGAGGATTCAAAAAGTGAACACTTGGGGATTTGAGGTATTCATAAGAATGTAGCTTTTAGTGGGTACTGCATTGCAAGAGACATTACTCATGCAGAGCAGACTATCCAAAGGGGGAAGGTTTGACATAAACTGAGTAATACTAGTGCAAATCTCTATAGCAATATCTCAGCATTATGTCCGGATTTTCAAACCTTGTGCTGAAACTACTTCTGCTCTAAACAATAGGTCCATGCTTTTAACTTTGCTTTTTCTCAAAACTACTTTAACAACCTGAAAGGCTCAAATAATACATATCAAATAACGCCTACATAAGCTACTGCATCCTAATTGGCTTCGCACTACAGAAAAGCAGGGCAGTGACTTTCAAAATGAGATTCTAATTCAGGGGCCTCAAACCTTTTCTGTAATGAGAGCTACTTCTGATCAGTGAAAATCATTGTGAGATACTGAAGGGCATGGAACTTGTGCATTGTTACCAGACACTCCCTTGCCCTGGTTCAATTACTTTAAACAATGTCCATGAAGTCCGATACTAATGGTTTGAACAAAGTACTGTGACTAGGGGTACTATGATAGGGTTGCCATGTTTGTCAGTGAGTGCATGGTCTGTGGGGATGTATGGACATGTGTGTGAATGAATGTGATATATATGTATGGGTGACTGAGAGCCTGTGTCGTATGTACTTGTGTCACAGGATATACCTGTAACCATATGTGGCACCGTTACATGTACAACACAAACATACAACCATTTTTTTTTAAATGTGAGAAATTTAAAGTGCAGAAAAATGTTCTGCAGAAATATTCCTAATAAGGAACATTTTTCCCAACTTGATGGAACATTCTTCTGCTCTTTAAATTTCTCCCACTTTAAAAAATGTCTGTATTTTTCAGTTATAAATATGGCAGCGTGTCTGCCAGGGACTGGGATCAAGATGCCTGCTGTGTGTAAATGCAACACTTTTGATATGGGAGAAAATGTAACTGAAGAGTTAACTTTATGTTTATATGCATTACATTAAACTCATCATTTGAAATGTCTCCCATGTCAAAGTGTTTTTCCCAATAGCAGACATAATATTCCCAGTAGCCATTAGACATGGTGCCATATTTAGAGGAGGAAAATACAGTAATTTGCTTAAATGTGAGGAATTTAAAGTGAAGTAACAGGCTTCATAAAACATTAGGACCTAATTGGCAAAACAATTCTTCACTTAAAATGTCTCCCATTTAAAAGAAAATGACTTTTTCAGTTACAAATATGGCACTGTGTCTACCAGCCACTGGGATGAAGATGGCTGCTGTTTGTAAATGTGACACTTTGAAAAGGGTGAACATTAAAATTGAGAGTTAACTTAATCATTTAGTTAACTCTTCATTATAGTTTTCTCTCATTTAAAAGCATTCAGAAATATCATTTTGCTCTCAGGCGCCAATATTGAGTTGAGAATGAATTTTATTTAAGAGTTAAATACCTCAGTGATTCAGTCTGAATCTCTGTGACCCACATGGGTCATACATCTCATTGAGCCCTGCTTACTATCGAGCACTGCTATCTGCAGCATGATAATAATGTTAAAAAAAGTAGCCTTTCCTTAACTTTAAAAGGAAAACACAACACTTATTTATTGCAGTTTTTACTTAAAAATAAACTCAATACTGGGAACTATTTGGAAGGCTTCTACAATCAACTGGTTGGAGACACATGCTCTGAAGACTAAGAGGGTGCCGCCCATACCAGGACGTCTGTATACTTCAATCATTACTCTGTGACAAAATGCAAACTTTGTGTGTTGTCTTCTCTGATAACATTAGGTTATATAATACACACAAGAGATGGTAGAAACGAACAAAAGTTTCTTCCGATTAATGGCGTAGCTAGGGGATGGGGGGGGGGGTCTGCCCCAGGCGGCACTATTTTGGAGGCGGCCGGCGGCAGGCGGCAGCTGCGTGGCACTGTAGTGTCAGTCCAGGATTTATTTGGGTACATAGTCGAGCAGCACTGCACAACGTGTATGTAAGTGCAAGCAAGCGCTCCTGGTCCCAGGGCCGTGAAGGCCCTGGGTATCACTTTGGGCCAGCCCCAGCACGGTGCTGTTTAAATGCAGCAGTGATGCGCACGTGCACGCTCACGCGCCACCACTACGCGCTCTCGAAGTCTTAGCAGTGCTGCTGAGCAGGCAATTTTCTGCAGACAGTCCAGCTGGATGAAGGTGAGGAGACGCCACATACAGATGAAAAATGTAATTTAAGTGTAAATCAATGTTGTTTCTAGGATCGCACTACCAGAGAAGGTCAACCAACAGTCGGGGGTCATTACTAGTATATAATGTACGAGTGGGAATTGGAAATACACACACAACCACGTGTAATGTCGTATTAATAAAAGACGTGCTCTCTGCTGACATTCTGCAGTCCTAGGGTTGGGTTTACATGTTTATTACCAGGGAAAGGAGGACCGCCATTATTTAGTGCCTCGGAGGTTCGATTCCTCACACTGAAAAAATATACCAAAACGTAAAGTGTATGTCTGCATTTCTGCAGCCTTTCTTTTCTCAAGTGAATGGCTATGACTGAGCAATAAGAGTCATGCTACGTGCACTGCAGTTATCCAGGCCAGATATATATTCTACTTGCATTTGTTTAAGAGAGTGCATATCCAGTGCTATGCATCTAACACGTATGTGTTCTTTTAGGCGCGCTAAGTGTGCGCCTTGCAAGGTGTGCGGATATTACATGATTGTAAACTCATCAATGCTTCATTAGTTCATGCACCTGACACTCGTAACAGATGCTGAACAGGGACCATTTTGCAGGAGTTTCTTTGACTCTTAAGAACGCCAGTCTCACTTAGTTTGATACCGACCACCACTGCCCCAAGCTGCCTACATAAGGAGGCCCTAGTGATAACCAACAAAGTGCTGCAAAGCCATACCAATGGCACTGGTGCGTGAATAGATGGGTGGCAAAGTGAATGAATATATGGGTGGATGGCATATTGGGTGAATGGCAAAGTAAATGGATGCATGGCAGCATGCATGGATGAAAGACAAAGAGACTGAATGCATGATTGGATAGCAGAGTAGATGGATTGATGAATGAATGGCGGGATGGATGGCAGAGTGGATAAATGGATGGATGGATGAGCGGATGGATGGCAAAATGGATGGATGGCAGAGGAGATTGATGCATGCCAGAGTGGATGAGTGGGTGGTTGAATAACAGAGTGGATGGATTGATGGATGAATGAATGGCAGAGTGGATGGGTGGTTGGATAGATAGAAGAGTTGATGAATGGATGGGTGGGTGGCAGAGTGGATGGATGGTGAATGAGTGGATGACAAAGCAGTTGAATGACAGATTGCATTGATGAAAGGATGGAAGAGAGGATAGGAGGATGGATGGATGGATGGCAGAGTAGGCTGATGGATGGCCGAGTGGATGAATGAAAGAGTTAATGAATTGATGAAAGGATGGCAGTTGATTGATGAATGGCAGAGGTGATGGTAAGATAACAGTGGAGGACGTATGGCAAAGAGAATGGATGGCAGAGTGAACGGATCGATGGGTGGCAGAGTGGATGGTTGTTTTTTAGACTGTATGGATGAGCAGATGGATGGCATAATAGATGGATGGCAAATTGGATGGATGGATGGAAAGAATGGGGAAATATTGAATGATGGAGGAAAGAATGAATGGACGACAGAATCTAAAGGTGAAATAGCGGATGACAGTAGGGGGATGGAAGGGTGAAAGAATGAATAGATAGATGCATGGATGGAAGAGACGAAAGCTGTTCTATTGCGGGTTCAGTTCACTTGCTTTGCTTGCTTGGAGGCATCAGCACTTTAATTCAAAGTAGAGGCTGCTTTAATTTTCTGCAAAAGCAATTGTTAGGACCAATTAATGTCAATCCCTGCCATCTATAAGTCGGCACATTTTGACCCTGGCCACTGCTCATATTTTCTCTATGTTTTCATTATCAGTGTTGGTGGTACTATGATTTTTTTAAGAAACACTGAAGTGTGCATGTCAGGCCACCAGTGTCTGCTTTAGACCACCAGCTTCCTCTGAAGCCGACAGGAGGGTGACTGAGTGGGCTGAGGCAGACCCTGAAAGTACTGCAATATTTCATCATCGCCCCTATAGAACCTATAGTTTTTTTTGTTGCTTTAAAGCGCACTATTTAACCCCCTTTTTAAAACCATTTTGAGGGTGAAAAACCCTAGCAGACATATTAGGTCTGTTGCATACCTGACTAAAATGGTGATGCTGTCAAGATCACTGTACTGTTTCTCAAACTTACCAATTCCCCGATCCAAGAGCCTCTTCCATATGCTGGATGCCATGCTATGGGATCTAATTTGAAATAATGAATGGTGCAGAGTAGCACTTTCCTTTCCAAATTGAAACTACCCACGGATCAGGGAGGCCTGGGAGCCCTGCACTTCAAGCACTGCTATCTAGGGGTAAAACTTCAGCGGCCTTCTCATGAGCACTATCTCGCAGTGCAACTTCAGTGGCCTTCTCGAGAATGAATGTGTACAGTGTGGCCTATGTGACATTGGTTTCATGCATAAGGACCCGAAGGGTGTTTCTTGAATGACATGCACGGAGTGGAGCAAAAAGGAGATAGCTATTGCTTTGCTTATGTTTCTAAATACTGTTGTTGTTTAGTGGAGTGTGGATGTAGAGTGTGATCTATGTGGGAGCTGTTTTGGTGTTGTGCTTGATGTCTAGCGGGTGGTTTTACAGCTGTGGTCTTGTAGTAGCAGTTAAGTATGGAGTGGTGTAAAGAGGAGGAAGAGATACATTTACTTATGCGTTTAGCTACCATTTTAGTGCTGGTGGGCATTCATCAACTGAGACTTGACCTTCGAGGTTTGCTCTATGCTTACGCCACAGTTTCACGCCCTTTCTTATGCAGTGGAGTAGAGAGTGACGTCTTAACTTAAAATCTGCCAATCCACCCCTGCTGCTCGCTGTAATTTTTCCCCAGATCCTCCCCTCCCCGCTGCTACCTGACATGGGCGGCAATCTGGGGGATAGCCGCGGGCGCCAGAAGCTCTAGCTACGCCCCTGCGATCGTCGATATTGTTCATGAAGGTAACTCAAACTCAGCAGTAACAAAATAAAGGAACACAACTCCGAGATCTTAGGTGTGCATGAGTAATTGTGACCTCTTCTGTTTAGAACAACACATTAGATAGGCACCTTAAGTATTATCATTCACTACACAGTGTTGAACGCAAACTTACCCTCATAGCAATGGCACCAAAAACAATGACAGTCACAGGAAGCAACAGTGTCTTTGTGTATCTGAAGGGAGTCTGAAATACAGCAAAAGAATGAGCAGTGTGGTAAGTATTTAACTACATATTTAGCAGATCATTCACAGTGCTTTTAAAACATAATCCCTTCAGGCTATTGTCGTTGTGAGAGTAACACATAGGTGAGGTCCAAAAATAGCATTTTACAGCATTCCCTATTAGGCATTTATTTGCTAGAAATATTTAAATAACTTAAGGCTGTTACATGCAGTTCAAAAGCAAGTGAATATTGACCCTGGATAATAATCTTTGAAAAACTATGCTTTCCGTATGCTTCTGTTTGCTCCTGGGGATTTTCTGGCTCTTTCGCTGAAATGTCCACATAGTATCCTACAAACATTATGGTTAACTATTTTACATTGGTGAACTCTCCCACAATACAAAAGAAGAAATAGTTGCACAACCACTTGACATGTTTAAAACTTAGAATGTGCCGGGGGAACAGGGATTAGAAATGTCCAATTCTAGAAGGAATGGCACCTTTAGAGATTTCATAAAAGGGAAGAGCTGGTACTGTGGAAGTTGAGAAGGCGATGAAACAAGTTTGTGGTAAATAAATAATGGAAATAAAAAACAAGGACAAGAAGAATATATTCCGCACAATTTTTTATAAGAGAGGAGCCTGGGATCTATTAGCAGTAATGGCTCTAGAGAGAACTGTCCTCCAGAGTCAAAATATTAAATGTAAAGCTGGCACAGTTAAACAAGCACTGGCATAGCCAATATGTCTCGCCTTTGGGACCTTATAAGTGTTTAGCCATGAAACAGTTGATGTTGTTGCACCAAGGATATTGTGCTGCATAACTAAATACTTATAAGGTCCTAAAAGCGAGACCTATGACTATGCCAATGCTTGTTTTAATGTGTCTTTGTCAGTTGAAGACCGACCCCCCCCCCCCCCCCCCCCCAAAACCCCATTTTAAAACAATCTCGGAAGACCTACACCCTTTTAGGATCAGTCAGTGGTGATGGATGTCAACACATTCTTCATACCTCACTCAGGGCCAGATGTAGGTATCCAAATACCGGTTGGAAACGGCCGAAAATACCGATTTTCGGCCGTTTCCGACCAGTATTTGGATATTGAGATGTAGTGGCATGTTAAATTACAGAATCGGTCATTTTACCGAATTTGTAATTTTTCCGATTCGGTAAAATACCGAATTGGTAAAATTACAGATTCTGTAATTCAACATGTAGGTAGCACTGTAATCAGTGCTACAAGGGTTTAAGAATTCGTTATTTACCACCAACTAGAAGTTGGTGGTAAATAATGAAAACCCTGCCATGTTGCAGACGTGCCATGTTGCAGACATACATGCCCTAAGGGCATGTATGTCAGCAACATGTGCACCCATGCACAATTGAGGGGTGCACCAGGGTGTCAAAGTGACACCCTGTCCCCCTTGCAAATTCGGTAATTTTACCGAATCAGCATTTACTGATTCGGTAATTGGCATTGATTCCTACGGGCCTCAAGGCCCATAGGAATCAATGGCAATTACCGAATCGGTAAATACCGATTCGGTAATTACTGAATCATTCCGATTCGGTAATTTCAAAAGTGAAATTACCTACATCCCATTTACCTACTCTTAAATACCGAAATGGTATGATTCAGTATTTAAGAGTAGGTAAATCGAGATTACCTCCATCTGGCCCTCAGAGAGAGAACACTTGCTTGCCAAAAATGTGATTTTTCAGGTCTATGGTAGAGAGTTAGTGCGAGTGGCGTTTGACTTCCTGCAGTATATATTTCATGAAACGGCTGAAAGCAGTGTGTTCACAGGGGGTTAAACCTCGCACATGATATATACATCGCTACTTACCAGAATAGGAAGATATGGCCCTGGGCTTAAAGTGGACTCGGACATTGAAACGGGACCTGATTGGGCTCTGTATTTATATTCGTATCTGAAACAGTGACTCTTTGTCAAAAAGGTGTGCAGAATTCCTTCCGAATATAATTCAGTGATGCATTCCTAGTTAGATTCCACAGGGATGACTTTTTGCTGCATGGTGTGTGTGTGTCCCTATTTTCCAAGAGCATTTTCTTTTCTCAGATCTTTCTGTAGTTCTTTTTTCTGGCCTCATGTGGCTCTTATGAAGCACCTACTGTGAACTGAGTGCCCTTAGGTGCTAGGGCGTGCTCCAGGTAGGAGTAGCTGCTCCTGATCGGGTATGATTGGGATTTAAAGTTGAAGCTAAAGGCTGTGCACGTTTCACATAGTTCTCGTCAGTGGCTCATAAAGATGTTTGGACTACATGCCCATCCAATTCGTGGCCTCTCTGCAGAAGGCAAAGATTGAAAATCGTACATGTGCCAATTTTACTTAGGATTCACTGGTAAAGAGTGTTCAGGAGGTACATAGCTGTTGAAAATATTGACACAACTAGGGAGAAGAAAAATGTAGCGTTTACATGTGTTTGTACATGTGGGGTGGGGATGGCGGAGTCGAGGAGGCAAAACTAAGAGCACGCAGAAGGAGTGAGTGAAAAGACACCTATGGAGAACGAGCGCGGCCATTCTAATTACCAACTGATGGCCCCTGCGTGCCACTGCTCTTGAAAATATTGACACAACTAGAGAGAAGAAAAATGTAGCGTTAACGTGTATTTGAACTTGTTGGGTGGGGATGGCAGAGTCGAGGAGGCAAAACTAAGAGCACGAAGAAGGAGTGAGTGAAAAGACACCTATGGAGAACAAGCGCAGCCGAGCGGCCACACTATTCTTTTTAGGTTTTGACTAGCGAGCTGCGCACTGCGCAGCTGCAGGGAAAACCTCATGAGAAGAGTAGAGTGGCTTTGGTCCCCCCCTCTGTTTCCATTGGCTAGCTCCATAAATGGAGGCTAGCCATTGGAACAGACATCTGCTCGTCATCCTGAGAGCAGATTCGAGGGCGTTCCTGCAAATTTTAGGCTTTCCGCCCCTTTCGAAATCGTCATGCGGCGGTGGGCGTGTGCACATTTTTTTTTGGGGTCTCGCCATGTTTTCTTCATTTACACCGTGTCTTTCGCAGGGGTGGGCTGTGCACTGAGGCTGCTGCTCAGGTAAGCAGCATTTTTTATTAATACTATTGTTATTATCCCGTTCCCGACCGCCCCCCCCCGCTCTCCGTGTGCCCTTTCCCGCTCTCCGTGTGCCCGCACCACTTGTAAATGCTTGTTTACAGTGTGCGCAGCCACTAAGTCTCCAGTTCCGGGACTAAGACAAGGGGGCCGTGGGACTGACCGGGAGTATGGCAGTGCGAGATGCAAGAGGTACCCGGAGAGAGGGGGCGATGGTAACACACATTCAGAGTCACACTTTGATTTCCGCCGCAGCCCGGAGCCCATTACCTCATAGCAGGAGATGGGAAAGAACTGGGGACGGAGACCCCTAGAATGTGACAGCAGACAAGAAAACACAGGTCCCGTGTCATTGACCCGCCGGCCGCTTACTCTCAACCCAGCCCAGCCTCCAGTTTAACATATACCCGATACCCCACACTCCTACCCCTTCCTCTTAGCCTCCATTTCAGACTTCATTTCATTCATTCAGGGTTGTTATTTCCATGTTTCCTCTTGGGATACCCAACGCAGTCTCGCTCTACTAATTGCTGTGTTTATATAGTGTGCAGTATCCATCCAGGAATGTCTAGGCGCTTCACTAAATGTACACACACCAAGACTGATAGCGGCAGCAGACATGGTCACAGTGCAACCCTCCGAGGGCAATGAACGGCCTAGCCCATCACGCAGGATTCCTATCCGTAGCACAGTGGTTACACGTAGATCGCTGCTGCGTGAGCGTTAACACCCTGAGCTGTCTCCGGGGCTCAGTGGACGGCCAAGTTAAGGTCAAGTCAGGGGCAGTGTATCTGTGTTACAGGCGAGTTTCAGGCGCCGCCAGAACACATCTTCTCTGCTCTCCCGAGGCGTGAAGTGGCCTGAGACACCCTAGGCATGGCTCGGTGCTCAGGGGGCCTCCAGAACACGAGTGCTCCACTCTTCTGCAGACGTGCTGCCGTTTGAGGGAGCCCGAGCTGGTCTAGTGCTTAGAGGTCTCCAGTACTTATATACCCCAGGGGGCTGCCTGAGACAGCAGAGAGAAGGCCTAGTGCTTAGGGGATCTCCAGTACACACGTATCCCACTCCTCTGAGGGATACTGGTGAGTGAGACAGCCCAGCCCCGGCACGGCGCTTAGGGAAAGCCCAGCACACATGTAGCCCACTCTTTGAAGGGTGCTGCTGTCTCCGGCAGTCAAGAGCTGGCCCTGGGCGCTGCGGGGCCCCATGGCACATGTACCCCACTCTTCATTGCAGCCCCTTTCACACTTGTTTGTTGCCTGTACAATCCCTTGTACACCTGATGTTACACAAAGAGCTTCTCCCACCCAAACCTACCCATTATCTACACACTCCCTCTCAGACTTCTTGCTGTGTACAAACCTTTTCACACTCCTCTTTTATCTGCACAATCCCTCTCTCTCTCACTCCAACATCAACATCTCTCTCCCCAGTCTGTCACCTTTGAAGTCCTTTTTACACCTGTTGGTTACCTATGCAGTCGGTTCATCTCTAACAACAGTGTATAACTTGCACAGGGGGGCTGGCAGTGTGTGGAGGGCTCTGTGTGGAGGGCTCTGTGTGGGTGTGTGGGGTGCTCTGTGTGGGTGTGTGGGGGGCTCTGTGTGGGTGGCTCTATGTGGGTGTGTGGGGGGGGCTCTGTGTGGGTGTGTGGGGGGGGCTCTGTGTGGGTGTGTAGGGGGGCTCTGTGTGGGTGTGTGGGGGGGGGCTCTGTGTGGGTGTGTGGGGGGGGGCTCTGTGTGGGTGTGTGGAGGGGCTCTGTGTGGGTGTGTGGGGGGGCTCTGTCTGGGTGTGTGGGGGGGCTCTGTCTGGGTGTGTGGGGGGGGACTCTGTGTGGGTGTGTGTGGGGGGCTCTGTGGGTGTGTGTGGGGGGGCCTGTGTGTGTGGGGGGACTCTGTGTGGAGGGGCTCTGTGTGGGGGGGCTCTCTGTGGGTGTGGGTGTGTGTGGCATTTGCGAGAGATTAAGCTATTGGCATTGTAAATGATAATGCCATTTATTTATCGGTTTTCAAAAAGAAAACATAAATTAAAAAATTGTCATTTACAATGCCAATAGCTCTACCTTTTCCAAAGGCAAAACCGGTGCATTGTAAATGCTTGTTTATATGTGAGGCAGGAACTATAGCTTTGAGGTCCCAGGGTATGAAGGGGTGTGCCATGTTTTTAAGTCCTGATCCCATTTGTTGAGGTGTTTTATATATATCTACATGCATTAAGCCATTACATATTTAGCACACATTCTACATCTATTTACTGTGTGTGTTCACTGAATACAAGTGTGTTCATTTAACAAGAATCTACTCTGCTTGTGCAGTATAAAGGAAAATGATTTGCTTTATTTTGTGTGCCCATTACCTGGGGCCTTTCGCTTCATATGGCTTAGCTTAACACTTAACTACAGCACAGAGGCAAAACGTTCCCTGCAATGTCTTGAATGTCAGATTTCAAGTATTTTCAAAATCTTCATCATAAAGTGCTAGTCTTTTGTATATCTCAGACAGAACCCTATTTAAAGAAGTGACAGAAGAACAAGTGGTGCTATTTAACTGAATCAAACAAGCATTGGTAATGCATCGGTTTCGCCTATGTAGTGATTAAAGTGCTGTTTTCATTAATTATAGTTCGGGAGAAGATAAGATCTCCCTGACAGACAACACAGGAGTGGAAAGGATGTGGCACACCAGCCAGAGCTTCTGACTCGACAGCAGGGGATCACTGTTCGGGTCTCGGCGGCGCCGCACAAACATCCTGTGATTCTATGCACATCACTTAATCTCTCCGGGTGATAAATTGTTATATATATATATCTTTTTTTTTTGTAGACAAATGACGCCGCGCTCTGGAGCTTATAAGTTTCTAAATTTTATTAACAGTGCCTAGTCTGTCACACCAACGCGTTTCGGCCTGTACGGCTGAAAACGCATCGGTGTGACAGACTGGGCTCTGTTAATAAAATGTAGAAACTTATAAGCTCCAGAGTGCGGGGTCATTTGTCTTAAAATTAATTTTCGGCCACGGGTTTGGCCCAACGTTTATCGGAATGACCCGCATTTAAAAACACATCATTTAAATGCTCTTAATAAATGATTATAATAATCCATGTATCTCATGAATAAAATATGCGCAAAGACCACTAAAGAAGAATTCCCTTATGATAGCCATATATTACCATACTGGAAACAGACACGGTATCACGGTACTGCCTTCATTTCTCGGTATGTCTACGATCTTGGATATGTGTGTAACTTATTTGCATACTATGTGCTTCGCAAAGCTAGGTGCTCTAATTATAAATTGACTAATTATGAGGAAAAGAGAAATAAAAATTATTTGTTGTGAAAAAGTGCTCGTGCATACTAATCTAACAGATCTAACAATCTCGACTGTGGGGGAGTTTAGGCCATCTCACAATTATAATCATATACATGCGTCCTAAAGCTGCTGTAGTGTCATATCAAGAATAGAGTTTCTTACAAATGATCAATACCCTCATGATAAAGAAATCTTACTAGGGTCCGGATCATAAAAAATTATGAAGGTCTTCATCCATGTTGAGGCCTCCAGGACTCTTACTGTTGAGTAATACAATATATCGTGACTCCAGTTGCCGCAACTGTTTCTCGTAGTCACCACCTCTGTTATTGGGGACCACCGCGTCTATGACAAAATACTTCAAGTGGGCCAAATTTTTGTTATGCATGGATTGAAAATGTCGAGCTACCGGGTAACTCTGATCTTCATGCAATATGGCACGTAGATGCTGCAAGATTCGTTGGTGCACTGGTAACTTTGTGCTGCCAACATATTGTAAATTGCAGCTACAAGTAAGGACATAGACGGCTAGTTCTGTGCGGCAGGTGTAATGGTCACGCAAGGCTATGGGGTTGACTTCAAAGGGAGTTACATACGATCTAGTATTAACTCCAAACTTGCAGGCTCTGCAAGAGCTGCAGCGGAAGAACCCATTTCGGGGGGATAGCCAGTCTTTGGTCTTGATGTTCTCTGGACTGCTACTCACCAAGTCATTTCTCATGGCATATGCTCGTCTGAATGTGACGGTTGGCGTTTTGGGCATAATGTCTCTGAGAACTTGGTCTGTCAAGATGATGGGCCACTGTTGTTTGATGATCTTAGTGACTTGTCTGGCCTGGCGACTGTAACATGTGATGAGCCTAAGGGCACTGCTATCTTCTGTCTGTCTGGCAGTTGTTATTTTCTCCCTATTGAGATTCAACAGTTCCTGTCAGCACAATTGATTCGCTTTCCTCATTGCTGACTCTAGCAAAGTTGGCTTGTAACCACTGCTGATTAGCCTTGCTTTAGCTTCGTGCTGACATTTTTCTCTTAACTTAGGGCTGCTGCATGACCTATGAATTCTCAGGAACTCCCCATAGGGGATGCTCCTAATGGTGTGCTGCGGATGAAAACTTGCCGCATGTAAAATTGAGTTGCCTGAAGGTTCCTTCCTGAATAGACTAGTGACAATCTCATTTTCAATAATGTCTATCTTTACATCTAGGAAGCTAGCTGTGGTACTACTGATGTTAGCTGTGAACTGGAGATTTAGTTGGTTAACATTAATTGCCTGCACAAACAGCCTAGCTGATGCCTCTGTCCCTCGCCAGATGATACAAACATTGTCGATATATCGCCAATACTCGATCACATTATTTAACCAAAAGTCTTCGTGTTCCACCCTGAGGACATGTTCCTCCCACCAGCCTACCTGGAGCCCCGCTTAGCTGGGGGAGAAACACGACCCCATGGCGACGCCCCTTACTTGTTTATACACTTCATTGTTTAACAGGAAAATATTGTTGGTTAAACATTTCTCTGTCATGTGTAATAACATTTTACTGTGATTATATAGTTCCACAGGGCGTCTATCTAAAAAATGTTTCATTGCACGAAGACCATCATTGTGGGCTATGCTTGTGTATAAAGTCGAAATATCCATTGTTATCAACAGGAATTCATCTGACCAAGTGCACTGGCTCAATCGATACAGAAAGTCGGTGGTGTCTTTAATGTATCCCGGCAGTGCGACCACATATTCTTGTAAAAAGAAATCAATGTACTTGGATGTGTTTTCAAACACACTGTTTATAGCGGACACAATTGGCCTTCCAGGCACTGGTGACTGTTGTTTATGCACTTTAGGTATGAAGTACATGTTCGGCAAAACAGGGAAATCTTTTTGGAGAAATTTAAACTCAGCTTTACTCAAAAGGCCTTCACGTTTCCATCTATGCAGATCTGAGCGATAGGAGTCATTGATTTTTCTTGCAGTGGCCATGTCAATCTTGGAATAGCAAGAGGTGTCTCCCAGATGCCTATTAGCCTCCTCAATATATTCTTGCTTGCCCCACGGGACCACATTGCCTTCCTTGTCCGATTTATTGATAACTATTTTTTTGTCATCCTTCAGTTTTTTCATAAGGGCAGTATACGGTCGTGTTTTATCATTGGGTTTATTGCGAGACTTCATGGTCCTACTTTGCAACATTTTGATCTCCTCTATAACTCGATCTGCAAAAACGTCTATTGAATCCCGTGGCATGCTCGGGTTAAATGTTGACGGTGGTTTGAACGGGCTTTCTGCTGGTTGATTGATGTTAAATCCCTCTTCCATAGCCACTTCTTGAGTGCTGTTGTCGCTGTTGTCATCATTTTTCAGGTGTTGTAAATCTCTCAGTAACCCTTAAGTCTCTTGTTTGCAGCCCAGTTCTCTCAGTTAATGGTGCAATCCCTGATTGTTTCTTTGCTTCCAAACATGTTTTCACCGCATAGTACTTTTTAAATTTTATTTTACGTATGAATTTGAAAATGTCAATCCGGGTATTTACATAATTGAAATTACTCTCCGGACAATAGGAAAAAGGAAAGGAAAGGAAAAATTGCATTTGTATAGCGCATAACCGCCCTGGGGCCTCGCAGCGCTTGAAGATAAAATGGTTATAGCGCAGGCTCGGGGCAGATCAGAGAGATTTAGCAAACAAATGCGTTTTTAGGGCCTTTCTGAACGAGAGGAGGTTGCTGTTACCCCGGATGGCAAAGGGGAGGGCATTCCAGAGTCTGGTCGCCGAATGGGAAAAAGAGCGGCCACCCCAACGGGCTTTGTTAATTTTAGAGGAGGTGGCCAGCTGCAGGGTACCAGACCGAAGGGGGCGTGTTGGAACATAAGGCGTAACCAGAGGGTGCAGAATCGCTGGGCCTACACGGTGGAAGGATTTGTGCATGATGCACAGAGCTTTGAACTGCACTCTGGCAGCCATTGGGAGCCAATGAAGGTCCCTCAGAGCCTTCCTCGCCGACTGCCGACGGGACAGATTGAACAATAGGCGGGCCGCACTGTTTTGTGTGACCTGGAGCCTCTGAAGGACCGAAGCCGGTGCTCCCAGGTAGAGAGCGTTCCCGTAATCCAGGCGAGAGAGAATGAGGGCCTGGACCATGATCCTCCTCGCCTGGAAAGGGAGCAAAGGGAGCACCCGCCGGAGCATCCTCATTAGTCCGAAGCAAGTGGCAGCAGTCTTAGTAGCCTGGACAGAGAAATCAAGGGCAGTGTCAAGCCAGATCCCGAGGCTCTTTATCTGGGACTTGGGCGCAGGAGGAGCGCCAAGACATGGTGGCCAGACGGGTGCAAGAGCAGACGGGGAGAGATTTCCAAGGAGAATGATGTCTGTCTTCTCCCCGTTAAGCTTGAGACAGGAGGCTTGCATCCAACTGGCAACAGCCTGTAGACAGGGGCCTAAGGTGTTGGATGATCCATCTGCGTGGTCTAACGAGACCACCAGCTGCGTATCATCCGCGTAGGTGACTATACGCACACCAAAGGGATGGACTATCCTGTCCAGAGGTTCCATGTAGGCGTTAAAGAGGGTCGGGCTCAGGGAGGAGCCCTGAGGGACCCCACACCTGAGAGGATGTTTAGGAGAGACTGTCTCACCCTCAAAGACCCGGAAAAAGCGCTCACTCAAAAAGGAGGTGAGCCAGTCCAGAGCCGCGCCCGACACGCCCATGCCCGCCAGTAGTTGTTTTTCTGCTTTACTGAGATCTATGTCGGTGAGATTGATAATTGTGTTCTCATCTATACTTTCTTGTTCTTGTTGCGCCAGAATTTTTTCTTCTGTTGCTTTCCTTTTTGAGGCTGTACACCGGCGTCGCTGTTTTTGTCGTTGGTTACGCCTTTGCCTTGATTTGCATTTGGATTCCTTGGACGAAGCGACGCCTTGCGTTGCAATCTCATATACTCCATTTCTTCTCCAAGGGTCAATTGCCCCAAATCCACTTGTTTTGCACCTGGGGTACCTTCGTCTGAATCTTCTTCACTTGGAACTAAACTTGCATCCGAAACTGATGCTTCTGGATCACTTGTGCCTGCCTCTGAGTGCTGCACTGTAGCCGTCGGTTTTGGTGTGGTAGCGCTGCGTTGGTTCCTTAGGTGGTCGAACTTGCGTGCAAAAGTATAAATACGCCCTTGTTGGTAATCTTGCTGATCGCGGGCAAATTTGTAAGCTTTGCACGTTTTTATTACATTTTCCTGCTTCCTTAAGCGTTCGTTCATCTCGCTAATTGTCTTATCAATGTACATTCTATCTTTGTTGTACATCTCTTTTGAAAGTTCGTTGTTAATGCGCATTACTTCATCTAAATTCACTTGTCGGTCGATCTTGGCGTATTTTACCAAAAGGCAAAGCAAACGCATTGAGGCTTCCAAGTTTGATTCAGCCCAGTCTTTTAATAAAAGGGGATTGGGTCTTTCAAAGCTAGGCACCAACATAATGCGGAGTCACCCGCCCGACTTCTTTGTATTTTTCCAGCGATCGTATCTCCCACCATTTAGTGAGCTCCCTTCTGCTGTTTTTCTCTAAAGCCTTCAGCAGCATTTTGACATCCGGATTTTCATTTGCATCTGTTTTTTTATTGTGAGATTTGCCTTCTGCCCCCACCGTCGGCAAATTTTGAAAGAGCTCCTCAAAAGCCTCTTCATGCTCCCGCTCTTCAGACATTTTACCCACTCAGTTATGTTGGTTGTTATTTCGGCAGATATAAGGGGTATTGCTTGTCAAAACCCCTGTTGCTCGCCTCTGTGCACCTCCCCGATCTGGTCAATTCACAAAAGAAATCGCAGCGTCTCTCACCGTGGCAGCAGCAGCTTCCCAGGAAACGTCCTCCGACTTCTCGGTACTCCCGCTGCGGTGTCAGAATGCTTGCTTTAATCGATGACCAAGGGGATGACTGTTGTTGCTCCAACGAGAAACAGGAACTCCCAAAAGGTGGAGGGGTCTGCGTTGAGTCAGGAACCGACCACGTCCTGATAAATATGCAAATCCAGCCCGTCTCCAATGTGCTTGCCGCACAGAAAGGCACGCAGACAACGGAATTAGCACTCCAAGGCGAGTTATGTTTCCAACTGCTGAATTTATTTATGCAACATGTGGGTAAAAGCTGCCATCAGACGCGTTTCGGGCAAGTATATATATATATGAAACCACATGTGCCAAGTCACAACTGCTGTGTCTCCATTTCAAAGGGCGCGTCGTCGAAAACGGGCTGACTGGGCAAAGTCCGTATTTAATTATCCAACTCCTTTACCAAAGTATACAGGAAGACAACGCCATGTCTTGCATCATAAAGAATTTATTTACAAACGGCTGCTGGAGGAGTTTTGCCTGACCTGCAGGCTTGTTCACTAACAGTGTGAATAAGGTTTGCCACCATTTTAAACTTTCAAAATACAGTGTCACGTGATTAGAACTACAACAAAAGTGTAATGGACAAAAGACTTGTAGTTTATACAAATATTGACGCTTATAATGCATTGAAGTTTCATGTTCAACACAGTCTTTGTTGTCAAAACTGGGGTATGCATACTGTTTTTATGAATTATCTTTCAAATTGATAGGTATTTACAAATGACAATGCCGCTATTAAGTGTTGCGCACTGCATTACGGTATTGTAAATTTCATTATTCCGCCTATTCTTTTATGCGCTGTTAGCATAATACAAGGAAAGTGCCCGATTAAATTCTAAGATTATTTACTGAGAGGGGAACATAGTCATAAAACAATTCCATAACTGCTCATATCATTGCGAGTATATGATCTGCCTTGGGAGAATGATTTTCTGTTAGCAACTATTGATGTATCAAGTCTCTACATCAGCATTCGCCATGATGATGGCCTCAATGCCGTGAAACACTTTCTAGGGAATAGACCATTGAAATATTGGGCGCACACACAAATGTTAATAGAGATGACATCTCTGTGTCTTAAAAACAACTATTTTTTATTCAATGGTGAATTGTTTCATCAAGTCTGTGGTACTGCGATGGGCACCTGCTTCGACCCCAGCTTTGCTAATTTGCAGATGGGCTGGTGGGAGGAGCAGATGGTCCAAAAGCAATACCCAGACATTTGGCAAAATAACATCATGCACTGGAGCAGGTTCATTGACGACCTTTTCATTGTATGTAAAGGACCCGAAGTGCAGTTGGTGAACTTCATAAAAATGTTTCAAACCAATGATCTGAATTTGAAGTTCACCAGTACTATCAGCAGCACTGATGTGAATTATCTGGATCTATCAGTGTACATTCAAAATGGTAAGCTTGAGACTGCACTCTACCGAAAACCAACGGCCGGTAACACATTGTTACACGCCAAGAGTTTTCATCCTCAAAAATTGATTATGAGTATCCCGTATGGGGAAAGCTTGAGAACCATTCGCAACTGTAGTAATCATGAGAGTTGTGAGGGAGCACTACTTACATTGAAAACACGCTTTAAAGCCAGAGGATACACTGGCATCTGTGTCAATTCAGCCATTTCCAATGCAAAAAAACTTACGAGAAGAAGTTCTCTTTAGCAAGAGCAACACCAGAAAGAGAAAAGAAAGTGCTGAGAAAAATGAGTGCAGAATGATAACTACATTCAATACTCAACATAATCAGGTGAGGAGAATTTTAACCAATCACTGGCACCTTATACCGAGTGATCCAGTTTTAGGTAAAATTGTAGCAAAGAGACCTCAATTGACATTCAGGAAAGCCAGATGCTTTAAACAAATGTCAGTTAGCAATACATTGAAGGCTCCGCCCACAAAGAGACCAACCACAATGTGGCTCAATAAGAAAGAAGGCTTTGTCAAGTGCACTAAATGCAAGGCTTGCCTACATGGAAAAAATACTTCGGTTTACACTTCTAATCTTGCAGACAAGGAATTCAAGATCAAAGGCCACTATATGTGTAAAACTGATCATGCGATCTACGTGCTTCAGTGCCCTTGTGGCCTGCAGTACGTGGGCAGCAGGATCTTGCTGGTGCATTTCCGCATCTTGCAACACTTGAGAGCCATTAAGAAAGGAGACAAGACGTATCCAGTGGCACGACCCTTTGATAAGCATCACCAAAAAAACGTAGCTGATTAAGTTTATTATGTGATTAATGCAGTAAAAATGAATGAGCGGGGTGGTAATCGTGAGACGAAATTGAGAAAACTATAATCGACCAATATAATCAAGCTCAACAGATATTCACACAGTTTAAATACTCCATCCAGACACTTATACATCCACTCATTCTTCAATGCAGATTCCTATATATATAATACATATTTAAATATTGAATCAAACCACATTCACTGGATGATGTCATCAGTGATGTCATTTCAGATGTCATCAGTGATGTCACTGAACATGTCATGAATGATGTAATATGTGACATCATCAGCAGTGGATTGCGGGTGCACGAGTTATAGTTAGTACAACTAACTATAACAGAGGAATTTCAATGGTTTTGTACGAGTGAAATGCCCAGCTAACTATAACACCCCTGAAACCTATGGTTTTTTCAGTGAATTTCTAAGGTTTTTTAAATGCTTATTCCTAACTATAACATGTCTGAAACCTATGTTTTTTCAGTGAATTTCAAGGGTTTTTTCAATGCCAATTTTTAAATGTATTGTTATTTTTCTTTTTTTGATACTGATTTACTACATTTTTTTAACTATTTATTTTTAGATGTTTTATTTTTTAAATTACATTATACATTACATTACAAAATATACTTTCTCAGAATGAATTACTTCAGTTTAAATACTTTGCAAATAGGCAATAGACTTTTAAGTACAGTAGTTACAGTTGTTGCAATGGGCAACACAATTTCAAACACAATGCAACATTGACCTCAATGTGAATTTCTAGTTAAATGCAATTAGTTACTTTATGGATTACTATTCTAACCACAGGACTGGATCCTAGATTCAGTCCTGGGACATCTCCTGTAAACAGTTGAGTAAACGCATTTTGGTTACAGTAGTAATTTTTAAGGAATATTATTGTATTTTAAAAGTTGACAAATGTTTTCAGATAGAATCACCAATGTTATCCTATGAGAGGAAATTCACTTAGCAGGTAAGTAGTGTTATCGTTACTTTTTCTTACACAGTGGTGGATCCTGGATCCGGCACTGGTGCATCTCTTGTAAACAGTTGAAAGAATGTGTTTAAGTCATACAGGAGATTTTTAAGGAATATTTGCAGTTTGTGAAAATAGACACTTAGAAATGTTTCTTGTACGGTTAGAATTACTTTTCCGGATCAGTGCTGGGCTAAAAGATGCAGCACTGGGTTCTCTCCTGATAACAGGTGAGTAAATCGGAATTCGTTGCTCGGATAATTTTTTAGGAATATTATTAAGTTCCAAAACTCCACACTTGGGAGAATTTCCAAGTGAAACCAGTCAATGTTAGCCTATGGAAGGACATTTACTTAGCAGGTAAGTAGTGTTTTCGTTACTTTTTCTTACTCAGTGGTGGATCCTGGATCCAGTACTGGTGCATCTCCTGTAAACAGTTGAAAGAATAGTGTAAGTCAAAGAAATATCCCTGGACTGACTTTTGGACAACAGTTTTTATTATACTATCACTTTAATCACACCTCATCCATACATATACTCTTTGGAAACAGGCCAAAAAATAAAATATAACGTTTACACTCTTTTATTAAAACACAATCTGGTCACCTTTTGTTAAAATTTCAGAAAAACCAAGTGTTCTGAAAGCATTCAATGTAAAGACATCTCATACATTTCAATAAAATATATAAAAACCTTTATAAACAATACCAAATTAGTACAATATATAAAAGAACACATGCACCCTAGTCTAATAAGCACATGTTGTGACAAAATTCATTTTCAATAATGCAAAAAGAGAACAACATAAACCCCCTGTATTCAATAACTTGGATGATGTTTCTACAGATTATTTGGATCCAATAGCCTTTAAACAATTAATATGTTGCCACCAGAGTTCCTGAATTGACGTATATCTGGTACCCCCTAGGCTTTACTTGGATTCTCTATTTCACAGTGCGTCAACGCGTTTCGGTGTTTATGCCGTGGATATGGTCACACCTTCCTCAGGACATATTTAAGCGGGGTCATCAATTTCCTGTAACTGGTATCCTTCTTAATTATTCGCGTTGGTATTGCAGTGAGCTCAGCGGGTGGATGTCATATATAGCTGATCTCGCCAGGTATCATCAATGGCACCATCACACACTCGTGCGAGGTTCGTGGTTTAGTGTCTCAAATCTTCTGCAAGGTCTGTCTATTGGATTCCTCTGAACAACAAAATGGTGTACAGAGTTCCCCCGGGAGAGCTTAAGAAATCTGGCTCAACCTGTAATTCTCTCTCTTGATATCTAGACAAGGGGTGAAGAAGGGATCTCAAGTGTGCAGTGTAGACCCATCTTCCAGAATGAAAAGGTACCTCACACAGGCTATCAACAGGACCACAACTGTAGCCCCAGTCGATAGTTGTCCAGCCTCATCATCGGTGCCTTGCTCCTTCGGCGGGCTGGCGGTGCAATGCCCGTCGGGCAGCGATGAAAGCTGCACTTTTAGTGGAGATCTTTAATTCTGGGCCAGCGGGTGTGTGCGTGTGAGGGGCCAAAGGGAGTGTAATAGTGAGCGTGGTGGTGAAGTTAAAAGAAGTCAGGGAAGTCCTGTTGGTGAACAATTTATTGGTCAGGCTTCCTGCTTCAGTAAAAAGGAAAGGGGTACTAAGGGGTGGCAAGTAATGGAACTAACCCGTATTCAACCCTTTGTGTGCAAGAAGTGGTCAACATGTTTCACGCCCTAAGGGCGATTCATCAGGACCTGGGTGCTCATAAATTACTCGGTTCCTTAAAAATTTATCAGGACACCAGTATACGACCTGAATTAGTGTCGTATCGTAATGGTTCCACAGAGGGGACCTTCTGGAACTGAAAAAGAAAAGAGAAACAACAGTATAAACACAGGTAATGGCTCCTTGGCAGTCAATTGCTAGTGACTTATTTTCTGTGTTTATTTGTGTGCATGCTATCCAAAGCATGCGTGCCCAGTGAATGGCTTTGTCTAGATAATAGAAGCAGCAGGTTTTTTTCGTGCGATGGAGAGAGAGAAGATCAGAATTCACTTAATTCTGATCAGTGCGTGGAAGGTGCTCGCACTAAATAGTGGTTGCGTGCTACTTTTGCAGTGAACCATGTCATACAATGAATGCTAACGCCTGCATCAGTTGACCAAGCGCAAGTACAATCAAACCCCCCGAGGAGATGCGGTGGTGAGTAACAATGGTCAGCCACCCGTAGGAGGTTCGAATCTTTATGCTCTACATGAGCGAGCCACACAGTGAAGACCGAGGAAGAACGTGGTTTGACACTCTGAAAAGAAAAGTTGATTTGTACGCCAATCAGCGCACTCACCCCTAGTGTTTCCTCCTAGAAACCTCACGGGCCATCCAAGTGGGGCCAGCAGCGAGATGAGGGAGCCCTATAGGGGAAGAAGAAGACAGCAAGGCAAGTGCCCAGCGGGGAAGGATATGAAAGCCGATCGAGGTTATTGCGGAAATGCTAAGCGGTCGGCAAAACGTCAAGGAAACCCGCCGATAACCAGCCCGCCCAGCTCCTTACCTCTAGCGTCGCTGCAGGCAAGCTGCTCTGCACCTACCCCTCCCACAGGAAACCAAGGTCTGGACAGCCGGCGTGGTTGAACAGACCGTTTCCGGGTTTAAGAGAGGGAGGTAGCGCGCGCACATTAGGGGTGTGTCCGTCACGTTGCTAAGCAACGGAAAGCCTAGTTGACAAGGCAGACGGTAAAGAAGAAGGACTACACAGCTCGGGCGCGTTAGTATGAGCGCCATCTTGGACTGGAGTTACGTGTGTAACAGTCAAGGGTGCACAGCTATGGAAATAACAGTGGACAATGTGTCCAGAATCATGACTATCTGGCGAGAGTCGTCCAGGGCACCCCGTCATTTAAACCCAGCGTGTCGCACTGCAAGCGATGTATCCATCTTTGTTCATGCATGAAGAGTGCTTGTTGATTAAGGTGTGGTAGAGATTCAATCACAGCCCATCGGATGTTCTCAGGGAGGTGTTCCTTCTCCTTACAGTGGTCATACAGTTTGGTGTGAGATTTATGACAACGAATGTTACTGTTATGTTCCATTATCCTTTGCTTGACAGGGCGCATGGTCATCCCTATATAGAGGCAGTTACAAGGGCAAATCAGGACATATATGCACTTGGAGCTGTTGCAGTTCGTATGCTTGCTGTAAGTCCATGTAAAAGTGTGATTCAGGGTAATGGATTTGCCCTGGATGGTCTGTGGACATACAACGCATGTGCCACACCGATAGTGTCCAGTCACAGGCGGGAGATCCCACAAAGTCTTGGTAGTGTGAGTAGTGGTCTTCTTGGGGCGAGTGTGTACAAGAGTATCCTTGAGGTTTGCCGTCCTTTTGAAGGCGAAACGTGGACGTGGTATCTCCAGTCCTGCAGAGTTCAGGATACCCCAGTGGGCATTGACAGTTTTCTTGATGAATACTGAGTTCCTGGTGAATGAGGTCACACAAGTGATCTTATCGTCTGGTATCTTTGGGTGCACCTCGAGAAGGGCCTCTCTATTGTTATTAAGAGCTCTTTTTGTGGAATCTTTCAGGAGGCGGGTGGGGTAACCCCGGTCCAAGAGTTTAGTTTGGAGGGAGCGAGCCTGTCGTTTGTAGTCATCAGTTGAACTACAGTTTCTCCGAAGACGGAGAAACTGCCCAATTGGTAAGTTGTCCCTAAGGGACTTAGTATGGTGGCTGTTGTATGGTAGTAGGCTGTTCCTGTCCGTCTCTTTCTTATAGAGGGTGGTGCTGATTGTCGTGGGCTCCAGCACAATGGTGAGGTCGAGATAAGGGATATTTTCACTTGACATGGTGCCAGTAAATTTGAGGAACGGGTCCTGTTGGTTAATCCACAGACAAAACTTCTCACAGGTAATCTGGTCCCCCTTCCAGAATACCAGGATGTCGTCGATGTAGCGACGCCAGCAGGTGATGTTCTCACGGAAAGGATTACAATCAGGGGGGTAGATGCACCTTTCCTCGAATGCTGCCATGTAGATGCAGGCTAGGCTCGGCGCAAAGGTCGAGCCCATAGATGTACCGCGTATCTGATGGTATAGGGACGATTCATATTTGAAAAAGTTTTCAGTTAGTGCCAAATGGGCCAACTCCATGATGAGGGAGATGGGTGTAGGTGACATCCACTCCTCTTGTCGGAGGAGTGCTTCAACGGACTCCAGTGTCGCTTGTTGGGGGATGTTCGTGTAAAGTGCTTCCACGTCAAGTGTCAAGAGAAGATCGATGTCTTCTCTCGCATCCATGTCGTTAATGAGGCGAAGCACATCTCTCGTGTCCTGAAGGTAGGATGGAATGCGTTTGACAAGGGGTTGCAGGAAAGCATCGCAGAACTGGGAGAGGGGTTCTAAGATAGAACCGATACCCGACACAATAGGTCGTCCTGGAACAGGGGTGATGCCCTTATGTATCTTTGGTAAGATGTAAAAATACGGTGTTACAGGGTCTGTGGTCACCAGGAATTCTGCCTCTTTTTTGCTAACCCATCCATTGGTCTCTGCTTCGATGACCAGGGACATCACGGTGGTCATGAGACGGTTAGTGGGATCTTCAGTCAATGGTCTATAATGTTTGGTATTAGACAATTGACGTCTGCACTCTTGGTCGTAGTCGTCATAATCGAGAATGACAGTGGCTCCCCCTTTGTCGGCCTGCTTTATCACAATGGAGGTGTCATTGCCAAGTGAGGAAGCTGCCCGTCTCTCATCATTAGAGAGATTGTTGAACGATTTGATGGATGGTTTGTTCTTTAGGGTTCTCAGCACAGCTCTTTCGAAGGTCAATACCTCAGGGGGGACCATCCCATCGGTTGGAGTGAAAGTGGAGGGTTTCCTGAGGCCAGTGTCTTCACAGGGGATGTCCGGTTTGTTGTCAAAGAACGCTCGGAGGCGTACCTTCCTGAAAAATTGCTTCAGTTCTATCATTTCATGGAAGGTGTCGGGGGTCGGAGTAGGGACAAACCCCAGTCCTTTCTCCAGGACTGTCTTCTCTGCGTCGGTGAGGGTTCTCTTGGAGAGATTAACAATCAGGCTCTTCTCCCCCTGGACGTCGTGCTCCTGGTTTCCATCCCCGTTGGTTCTGGCACCTGATCTTGCCACTGAATACCTTTGTTCCCGCCTCGCTTTCGCCCTCTTCCTCTGCCCCAACCTCTGCCCTGAAAAGGAGGCGGATTGAGGGGGTAGAATTGCGGGGGGCCCTGGGGGTAAAAAGGGTATTGCCATGGTGGAGGTATATTCGGTGGGCCATGGAACATTGGTCCTTGATGGTATCCTTGTTGCCATGGGCGGGTCGCTCTTGCATTTCTTGCTTGGTAGCCTCCACTGGAGTCACTGCTCGACGAGCCACGCCTGGTATCAGTGTTTGAATTATCGTCCGAGGAGTAGTTATTCTTGCTCCCCTTGAAACCATCCTTAAGGTAGGGGTATACCTTTTCCTTAGAGAACTTCGCTATATCCTTCTCCAATTTGGATGTTTTCTGTTTAAGCAGAAAATCGTAATGATCAGTCATCTCCTGATTGATCTCAGTGAGTTTAGTCGTGTATGCTGATTTGTTGTTTTTTGAAGTGGCATTTTTTATGGTCGTTTCTAGGGCAGAGATTCTTTCTTGGAGTGCCTCAGCTAGTCGTTTGGCAGTCTGACTAATCAGGAATAGCAGGTCCTTGGTGCACTTCCAGGAAACCTGGCACCAGTCTACCTTAAAGCGATTATCCTCCAGGAACAATCTCGGGACGATGTTCACAATAAGGCCTTGTGGGGCAATATTGCTCCTCAGATACTCAGTCATCATCAATCCGTGGATTGTTATCCTGATTAGTTCTTTTTTCATGTCGCTCAAAGTAGACCACTCATTAGATGTCGCTCCAGATGTACCTGATGCCACTGTCGGTGGATTATTAAGTAGGGAGGGTGTGTTCCTTAATGCTTCGGCTATTGTATCTTCGTCAAAGCTGAGGCCAGGGACATCCTCCATGTTGGGGTATCGTCTGGGGTGCCCTGAATTCGTGCGCCAGAGCAGAGTGTCAAACAAAGACCCTGGTCAGGGGTGCGTGGGAGGTTCACTGTATGGCTTGGTCCAAGAGGCGGGTGAGGAACGCCCCTGGTAACCTAAATCAACAGATCCCGTGCACAAGGCACGCTAGCTGTGATATCAAAAGAAGGGGAAAGGAGGTAGGACAATTTTTAAGGGGGTCCAATGCACTCGTCCTAGCAACAATGAACAACAAAATGGTGTACAGAGTTCCCCCGGGAGAGCTTAAGAAATCTGGCTCAACCTGTAATTCTCTCTCTTGATATCTAGACAAGGGGTGAAGAAGGGATCTCAAGTGTGCAGTGTAGACCCATCTTCCAGAATGAAAAGGTACCTCACACAGGCTATCAACAGGACCACAACTGTAGCCCCAGTCGATAGTTGTCCAGCCTCATCATCGGTGCCTTGCTCCTTCGGCGGGCTGGCGGTGCAATGCCCGTCGGGCAGCGATGAAAGCTGCACTTTTAGTGGAGATCTTTAATTCTGGGCCAGCGGGTGTGTGCGTGTGAGGGGCCAAAGGGAGTGTAATAGTGAGCGTGGTGGTGAAGTTAAAAGAAGTCAGGGAAGTCCTGTTGGTGAACAATTTATTGGTCAGGCTTCCTGCTTCAGTAAAAAGGAAAGGGGTACTAAGGGGTGGCAAGTAATGGAACCAACCCGTATTCAACCCTTTGTGTGCAAGAAGTGGTCAACATGTTTCACGCCCTAAGGGCGATTCATCAGGACCTGGGTGCTCATAAATTACTCGGTTCCTTAAAAATTTATCAGGACACCAGTATACGACCTGAATTAGTGTCGTATCGTAATGGTTCCACAGAGGGGACCTTCTGGAACTGAAAAAGAAAAGAGAAACAACAGTATAAACACAGGTAATGGCTCCTTGGCAGTCAATTGCTAGTGACTTATTTTCTGTGTTTATTTGTGTGCATGCTATCCAAAGCATGCGTGCCCAGTGAATGGCTTTGTCTAGATAATAGAAGCAGCAGGTTTTTTTCGTGCGATGGAGAGAGAGAAGATCAGAATTCACTTAATTCTGATCAGTGCGTGGAAGGTGCTCGCACTAAATAGTGGTTGCGTGCTACTTTTGCAGTGAACCATGTCATACAATGAATGCTAACGCCTGCATCAGTTGACCAAGCGCAAGTACAATCAAACCCCCCGAGGAGATGCGGTGGTGAGTAACAATGGTCAGCCACCCGTAGGAGGTTCGAATCTTTATGCTCTACATGAGCGAGCCACACAGTGAAGACCGAGGAAGAACGTGGTTTGACACTCTGAAAAGAAAAGTTGATTTGTACGCCAATCAGCGCACTCACCCCTAGTGTTTCCTCCTAGAAACCTCACGGGCCATCCAAGTGGGGCCAGCAGCGAGATGAGGGAGCCCTATAGGGGAAGAAGAAGACAGCAAGGCAAGTGCCCAGCGGGGAAGGATATGAAAGCCGATCGAGGTTATTGCGGAAATGCTAAGCGGTCGGCAAAACGTCAAGGAAACCCGCCGATAACCAGCCCGCCCAGCTCCTTACCTCTAGCGTCGCTGCAGGCAAGCTGCTCTGCACCTACCCCTCCCACAGGAAACCAAGGTCTGGACAGCCGGCGTGGTTGAACAGACCGTTTCCGGGTTTAAGAGAGGGAGGTAGCGCGCGCACATTAGGGGTGTGTCCGTCACGTTGCTAAGCAACGGAAAGCCTAGTTGACAAGGCAGACGGTAAAGAAGAAGGACTACACAGCTCGGGCGCGTTAGTATGAGCGCCATCTTGGACTGGAGTTACGTGTGTAACAGTCAAGGGTGCACAGCTATGGAAATAACAGTGGACAATGTGTCCAGAATCATGACTATCTGGCGAGAGTCGTCCAGGGCACCCCGTCATTTAAACCCAGCGTGTCGCACTGCAAGCGATGTATCCATCTTTGTTCATGCATGAAGAGTGCTTGTTGATTAAGGTGTGGTAGAGATTCAATCACAGCCCATCGGATGTTCTCAGGGAGGTGTTCCTTCTCCTTACAGTGGTCATACAGTTTGGTGTGAGATTTATGACAACGAATGTTACTGTTATGTTCCATTATCCTTTGCTTGACAGGGCGCATGGTCATCCCTATATAGAGGCAGTTACAAGGGCAAATCAGGACATATATGCACTTGGAGCTGTTGCAGTTCGTATGCTTGCTGTAAGTCCATGTAAAAGTGTGATTCAGGGTAATGGATTTGCCCTGGATGGTCTGTGGACATACAACGCATGTGCCACACCGATAGTGTCCAGTCACAGGCGGGAGATCCCACAAAGTCTTGGTAGTGTGAGTAGTGGTCTTCTTGGGGCGAGTGTGTACAAGAGTATCCTTGAGGTTTGCCGTCCTTTTGAAGGCGAAACGTGGACGTGGTATCTCCAGTCCTGCAGAGTTCAGGATACCCCAGTGGGCATTGACAGTTTTCTTGATGAATACTGAGTTCCTGGTGAATGAGGTCACACAAGTGATCTTATCGTCTGGTATCTTTGGGTGCACCTCGAGAAGGGCCTCTCTATTGTTATTAAGAGCTCTTTTTGTGGAATCTTTCAGGAGGCGGGTGGGGTAACCCCGGTCCAAGAGTTTAGTTTGGAGGGAGCGAGCCTGTCGTTTGTAGTCATCAGTTGAACTACAGTTTCTCCGAAGACGGAGAAACTGCCCAATTGGTAAGTTGTCCCTAAGGGACTTAGTATGGTGGCTGTTGTATGGTAGTAGGCTGTTCCTGTCCGTCTCTTTCTTATAGAGGGTGGTGCTGATTGTCGTGGGCTCCAGCACAATGGTGAGGTCGAGATAAGGGATATTTTCACTTGACATGGTGCCAGTAAATTTGAGGAACGGGTCCTGTTGGTTAATCCACAGACAAAACTTCTCACAGGTAATCTGGTCCCCCTTCCAGAATACCAGGATGTCGTCGATGTAGCGACGCCAGCAGGTGATGTTCTCACGGAAAGGATTACAATCAGGGGGGTAGATGCACCTTTCCTCGAATGCTGCCATGTAGATGCAGGCTAGGCTCGGCGCAAAGGTCGAGCCCATAGATGTACCGCGTATCTGATGGTATAGGGACGATTCATATTTGAAAAAGTTTTCAGTTAGTGCCAAATGGGCCAACTCCATGATGAGGGAGATGGGTGTAGGTGACATCCACTCCTCTTGTCGGAGGAGTGCTTCAACGGACTCCAGTGTCGCTTGTTGGGGGATGTTCGTGTAAAGTGCTTCCACGTCAAGTGTCAAGAGAAGATCGATGTCTTCTCTCGCATCCATGTCGTTAATGAGGCGAAGCACATCTCTCGTGTCCTGAAGGTAGGATGGAATGCGTTTGACAAGGGGTTGCAGGAAAGCATCGCAGAACTGGGAGAGGGGTTCTAAGATAGAACCGATACCCGACACAATAGGTCGTCCTGGAACAGGGGTGATGCCCTTATGTATCTTTGGTAAGATGTAAAAATACGGTGTTACAGGGTCTGTGGTCACCAGGAATTCTGCCTCTTTTTTGCTAACCCATCCATTGGTCTCTGCTTCGATGACCAGGGACATCACGGTGGTCATGAGACGGTTAGTGGGATCTTCAGTCAATGGTCTATAATGTTTGGTATTAGACAATTGACGTCTGCACTCTTGGTCGTAGTCGTCATAATCGAGAATGACAGTGGCTCCCCCTTTGTCGGCCTGCTTTATCACAATGGAGGTGTCATTGCCAAGTGAGGAAGCTGCCCGTCTCTCATCATTAGAGAGATTGTTGAACGATTTGATGGATGGTTTGTTCTTTAGGGTTCTCAGCACAGCTCTTTCGAAGGTCAATACCTCAGGGGGGACCATCCCATCGGTTGGAGTGAAAGTGGAGGGTTTCCTGAGGCCAGTGTCTTCACAGGGGATGTCCGGTTTGTTGTCAAAGAACGCTCGGAGGCGTACCTTCCTGAAAAATTGCTTCAGTTCTATCATTTCATGGAAGGTGTCGGGGGTCGGAGTAGGGACAAACCCCAGTCCTTTCTCCAGGACTGTCTTCTCTGCGTCGGTGAGGGTTCTCTTGGAGAGATTAACAATCAGGCTCTTCTATCTTGGTCGTTCTATCTGTTTTTGTAGGTCCCTCTATTCTTGGGTGCCCGTTATCTTTTCTTTGTAGTGCGAATCTCTTCTATCATGCACAGTATTTCTATCACCGAGATTTTCAGTAGTTGTGTAGAAACGAATGGTGAATAATTCTGAGAGCTTCTAGAACTGGATATGTTCTCGTGAGTAGCCGCTTTCGTCGTAACCTCGGGTCTTTCTCGATCTCTGTTGAAAGAATGCCTTTAAGCCACACGGGCAATTTTTAAGGAATATTTGTAGTTTGTGAAAATAGACACTTCGAAACTTTTCTGGTGAAAACCAGACAATGGATTCTTATGGAAGGAAATTCAAGTTACTAGTAAGTATGGTTAAAGTTACTTTTCAGGATCAGTACTGGGCTCACAGATGCAGCAGTGAGGTCTCTCCTAATAACAGGTGAGTAAATCGGAATTCGTAGTTCGGTTGATTTTAGAGGAATATTTGTTAGTTTCAAAAATCAACACTTAGAAACTTTTTCAGCAAAAAGCAGGCAATGATATCCTATGGAAGGAAATTCAAGTTACTGGTAAGTACAGTTAAAATTACTTTTCAGGATCAGTACTGAGCTCAAAGATGCAGCACTGAGGTCTCTCCTGATAACAGGTGAGTAAATTAGAATTCGTAGTTCGGCTGATTTCACTTCGGTCCTGTATATATAGAGCCACTTTCCTACACCATCCCCTCCCTTCACCACTGTGCAAACACGCCCTTTAGCGTGTTTTAAGTTGTGGAAGTAATTCCCCTTCAATCCTGAGGGTCCCTAGAGTCCAACTAGCCCACTAGGTACATCCAGTAAGCTTGTAACGTTGTCTTTAGGCTATGGTTTTTGTTCGCTGTATCCGCTCGGGTTAATTGCTCTGCAGCTAGTGACATGGCATTTTCTTTGTTTACTGTAGACCTAAATTTAAACTTTGGTGACCGGCATCTGTTGACATAAGGTATGTAGATTACTGAGTTGTTTATTATGTTGTGGGTCCATGTGTCGCGATTCTTTTAGTGCATTTCATGGGCATTGTTTTACTCTTTTATTGTTTTGCAGCATTCAAAAAAACCTCTATTCAATTCAGGTAACTTTACTCGTCATACCTTATGCTCTGCTCGTGTGGCACTCAGTTGTTTATTATTATGTACTTATCCATTATTTTTTCATTTGTCAGCTGGGCTGTACACACGCATCCTCCATTTTCATTTCTCTAATGTTCTTCAGCATAGGTAATTAGTGTATTTTCGCATCGAAATTTAGGGGTGCAGCACTGCCCTTTTATTTTTATATCTCCACTCACTCACTGGTCTTTTTTGGTGATGGCTTCTCACTGTTCTATATGAGGGGTTATGTTATGTTCAATCCCTGTGTTTTCTCAACATTTGGTAGCAATGAACATTTGGACCAAAAATGTATGGCATATTTCTTTACATAAGGTAATACACACATATTTTTGTTTTCTCTTCATTGTAGTGGCCCCCCGAAGAAGGGACGTGGTGTCCCGAAATGCATCGGGCCACCCTGGAATGCATTGCCTTGCGTTTTGTACAAATTGAATTGCTTAGTTAAAATGTCAGCTGATTGAGAAAATGTTTATTACATCAATGTACAATGTATATTAAGGATGTTCTAATTTTCTAATGTTGTATTTTGATTTTGAATTGTGCAAATAACAAACCACGATTTAATTGACAACAATTTTGTCATGATTGGTTTTAACATAGGAACAGGTTCACAGAAATATACATAAGCTGTTCACAGTTTTTGAAACTTTTGTACAGTAGTGCACACAGTTATTCAAGTGAGAGCTCGCTTGATACTTTTTGGATTCATGCACATGTGGGACTGTCAGCCCACAAACACTGAGTAGCACACTAAAAACACTTCAAGCACAACAAACATTTGTTCAAGCATTCTTTCAACATTGGTTTAAATTTTCACAAACCAGGTGTGCACCGCATACTTCTTTTTTGTAGCACATCCAGTAAGCGCCACAGAGCTGTGTAACAGAGAGATGTAAAAAGGGGCACTGCCTGCACCACCTCTCTTCCAATCACAGAAGCAATTAGGCAGGATAGATTACCTAGTGAAATCAAAACATTATTTATAGAAAAGCTGGAACTGCACTGCACTGCACTGCTTAATGCTATACTGCAGTTTGATGAACCACCTTCATTGTGGAGGGATAATTGAGTTTGAAGCCCCAAACACTTCTTAAAAGGATACATTCAGAATGCTCCTAGCATCATTAAAACATGCTTAGCTGATTAGAAAGGTGAGATATCTGGGAGCTATGGGATTCCTCCACTTACAGTAAAACACCTCTCCCTCCTGAAATGACCCAAGAGGTGCTAGAACAGGAAGGAAAATTCAAATGTGAGCTGGGTTGGCTGATTGGTATTGGAGGGCGGAATTTGCAGCATTTCGCACTGCAGAATTCCGCAGTTACCTAATAACTCAGCGAGGAGAGAAGTTCGGTTTGTTGCGCTGGTCACTCTGGTTTTTAGAATTGGGCGCTTGTCCTGTGCTGTAAAATCAATGTGAACGACACCACGCAGCGCACCAGAGGGAACTGCTTCTATCTGCCGCTCAATTAAATTTTCTACTAGAGCAGCAGCTTTCTCAATGCGCGCGGTAGCGACCTGCCGCGTCTGCCCACATTGAGAACTCTTGCCGGGAGGTGGTCTAGTGCTCGATTTTCTTGCTTGCACGCACCAACTTAACCACGCACCAGCTGGCTGAGTTTTTCCAAAACTCCGCACTCCAAGCTGGGCGAGCAAAACTTTAAAAGCTCCGCTTGGGGAGCAGAGTTTATCACTCATTACTTCTGATTAGTCTATCTAGGTTTATCCCTTTTCAGAAATTTCGGAGAAAATTGGTGTTACCTTTAAAAGTAGCTTTTATAAAAACAGTCAGCTGGAACTTTTTTTTTTAAAATAACAGGAATAGGACAACTTTAAAGGCACAATAAGAAGTCTCCCATCATTCATTCAGCAATGAGTTTTATTAAGGGGTTGTCTGAGAAACCGAATGCTGATAGCATAAACATACAGAAGTTTTGGAAAGGCTAATGGGCCTACATGTGCCTGAGCAAAATTTATAGAAAAGTAATAATCAGGTCCATCACATACTTTCGAGTTTCAATCTTCCCCATAGGAGACTATACCTCACTTCACATCTTCATAACTTCTCTAGTGGCAGCTCTCGTGAATGCTTCAGCTAATGGATTTTATTACTAATTTTAAGTTGGTCTCCGGGATAAAAGATTTGATTCTCCTATTCACTTTATATGTGAATGCTTTGGATAAACATCTGGAGACAGCTACCCCGGACGTTCTGCGTATAGGAGACAGTTCCATCCCGGTTCTCCTATACGCGGACGATGCGGTAATGATTGCCCGCACCCCGATGGGATTACAAAGGTTATTGACTGCATTCGGGGAATTTATTGATTCCCTGGATCTGGTTGTTAATAGTGTTAAATCACACACAATGGCTATGGGGGCAGGAAGAAACAAGTAAAGATCTTTCTACTGTAAGGAGGTAGAAGTTAAAAGGGTGAAGGCTTTTACCTACTTGGGAGTCTTGTTCGATGAACGATGCTCCTGGAACCCTCAGCTCCTAGTAAAAAAAGCCATGTTAACCAGAGCAACGTTTGCAGTCCAAAGCTTCGCACAGCGATTAGGGGGAGGCCTGTTGAAGCAGTACTCTCAATTTATAAGGCGAAATGCTTGGCTGCGGCACTGTATTGTTCAGCTATCTGGGGGTATAAACAGGGAGAAGATCTTCAATGGGTCGAAAACAAATTCTTCCATACCCTGTTGGCAATCCCTCAGTCCTCTCCTACCTTTGCTACCCACCAGGAACGAGGGATGGGGTTTGTGTCAGATCAGATAAGTGTGGCCCCCCCTTATTTGCTGGCTGAAAGTCTGGCTTAATCCAGACTTACTCTTAAACCAGCAGATCCTAAAAGATTGTCTTAGGCTGGAAAAAGTAAAAGAGATACAGTGGTTATTTTATGTAAAAAAAGAGTTGCAGAAACTTGGGAGATTATAGTTATTTGAAAACCCTGATGGTATTGTTAAGGGGGATATCGCATGGGTAAAAAAACATTATTGGGAGTCAAAATGTATGGAAAGGGAGCAAATGGAATTTGCTAGTTACGACTCCTCAGATCGAGCCATATTTGCAGCTAGTTGCAAGGCCTTTTCACCGCAGGTTGTTAACAAAATTTCGCTTTAATTTAATACATTTTTTATTGGGCACGTATGAAGGATGGAGTAACCCTGCAGATACGGCCCTTTGTAATTGTGATCATAGCTCCATTCAAGACACAATGCATTTTAACCTCTTCTGTGGTTATGTCTATGAAATTAGATTGAAATTTATTTTACCACTGTTTAGGAGAACAGGTTTGGCCCAGGCTAAGCCTGCTTTGCTTTATTTACAATTATTGTAAACCCCTTGGAATATTTTCAATATTGCTAGTTACTTTGTAGCTGCTGTACGTATTAAGAATCAAAGATGTTGATAAAAATGTAGCCCGCTGTCCACTGGTGTCCCTTCTAATCTTTCTCCCCATAAGCTCTATGCAATACAATTGTTTTTATTCTGTATTGTACTATATTCCCTGAATTTTAAAAATGAAAAGCCCTATTTTTATGGTATGTACTGTTTTAACGATATTAATTTGAATTGTAATGTACAAATTGTGTGATTGCTATGTACCTTTTATGATTTTAATTAATCGATTAAAGTGGTTTTGACTTGATAAAAGATTTGATTCAGTAGAGGAGTCTAAGTTGAAATTGGGCACCTTTTGCCATTGTTTTGATGTGTGCTCACAAGTTAAAAGTTTTGGATATATAGGATTCTGGAGATGTGGTAGTCTCAATGATTGATGGGTTACAGTTTACCAGTGAGTTAAGCCATGTGTTGATTGGTAATGTAGGTAGACACAGCAGTAGGGACTCTGTTTTGAGTGGACTGAGTGATGGGACATCCACATTTGTATGTCATCAAGGACTCTGGCCAAGACTTTAGCTTCCGTGGGTACGAAGACTTGCAGGAAAAGCTGTGTGTTCATGCGTGTGGAAGGGATATGTGATACTACCTGATACTGGAGACAAGTGGTTCCATATAAATATACAGAACAGGGTGGGAGAAAGGATTTTACTTTGGGTAAACTGCTAGCTGGAACAAAGTAAGCTAGCGAGGGAGTCTGCTAATCGTTCATGGGAAGGTCCAAAACCAGTGTTAGGCAGTGCCAAGAAGAAAAAACAATTCTCTCTGCCACTGTACAAGCTTCACAGTTGAAGTCACGAAGACCAAATGATGGACAAACCTAGGAAGGGAAATTTGTTTACTAATAATTAGAACATTGGAATGTTGGGAGCTCCATTGAAAACAATGGAGTGCTTCAGGCTTATAATGGCTGGTATAAGCCTGGAGCTCCAACATTCCAATGTTTCTTTGTTCACAGCTCTGGCTGTGAACAAAGGCTTCAGGGAGCCTGAGGGGATTCCAATCCCCTCACGCTTCCAAAAGGCTTTGTTTTTTTTTTTATAGCATTCTGTCCTCTAGTGACAGAATGTTCTAATAGCCTTATAGCCCTTCGTAGATGGGCTATACCGCCATTAAAGTCCCTCTACCTTGTTAAAGGCCCTCGCCTTCGGCTCGGGGCCTTTAACGCTGGAGAGGGACTTTAATAGCCGGTGTAGCCCTCTACGGCGGGCTATAAGGCTATATTAGAACATTGGAATGTTGGGAGCTCCATTGAAAACAATGGAGTGCTCCGGGCTTATAATGGCTGGTATAAGCCTGGATCTCCAACATTCCAATGTTTCTTTGTTCACAGCCCTGGTTGTGAACAAAGGTTTCAGGGAGCCTGAGGGGATTCCAATCCCCTTGTGCTCCCATAAGGCTTTGTTTTTTTGTCATAACATTCTGCCCTCTAGGGACAGAATGTTCTAATAACCTTATAGCCCTTCGTAGCCGGGCTATACCGGCTATTAAAGTCCCTCTCCCTTGTTAAAGGCCCTCGCCCCTACGGCGGGCTATAAGGCTATATTAAAAGCTTTATTCATCATCAAGAATTCTACTACCAGTTTTAAGGGTAAATGGAAAGAATTAATGAAGTAGGGGAACTTTTTGAAGGTGGTTAATGATTTGGAAAAATTCATAACACATTAAAAGGCAAGTGAAGCTGCCAGGAAGGGCTTGTGGTGCTTTGTGAAAAGTAAGTGTATGCTTTGTACTAGGATTTCTCTGCAAAGGGTACCAAACCCCTCGGGCTCAAATTGCATTAAATAATGTAAACAATAATACTACTACTAATAATACGAATACTTGGCACAATAATATAAAATCTTAAATACCATTCTGACAGAACTAGGTTTTGCACTGGCTAGGGAAGTGAGGAAGGGCAGAGGAAAACACAAGAGGAGCTGTTTCCCATATCCGAACACAAACATTTGAAAGGAAAATCATGAATGTAAATGTGGGGCATGCATTTACACTTTTACATGTGCAGAGAAGTAATGTTGCAATAAAAGGTATCTATTAGTAATCGTCCACTGCAAATAAAACAAATATCCACTGGCAGCACCGGCAAATCAGTAGACATAGCGTCGTTATTGTTTAAAATCAGAACAACAAAATGAAACCATGAAAATAAAACAAATATATTTAAAAAACAAGATATAACTTTGCTTGATATGTGTCTGTAGGGAAAACTTACCTCTGTTTCCATGAAGTCAAACTCAGCAGCACAAGTATACATTAACGTATGAAAATCCTTGTACCCTGTGATTTTCGACCATACGAGATTGGTAATATGAGCCTAAATGAATACAGAATATATAGTAAGGCCATACAATCAGTGGTTCACATTGAATACCAAAGAAAGGCATAAACTCATATTAAATAATGAAATACCATTAAAATGTCAACATGTGTGCCACTCTATTTTTGGGTGAATTCAAGTCTCAGTTTTCCACCCCCAACCTCCCATACCCACCCTGCTCCCCAACTTTACAAACATCCTGGAGCCAGAGGGCTTGAAACTTCGGCACAAATTTATCTCTAAGAAAAACAACTGCACTAACACACAAGCTCTCTGTCTCAAACAGCAGATGGCAAGATGAAAACACACATTATCGCAGAGAAGCACAAGGCATTTCAGCGTAACCTAAATGAGGTTGAAAAACTACAACCAAGAGAGAGAATCCATGATTGGCTGAGAAGAGTCAGTAACAATATGGTGCACAGACAGTGAAATCATTACTGTACAATTTTCAGAAGATGGTGCTGAATATTATTTTTAGGGCTCCTGTTTGGAAAGGCAGATGCCATACTCTGCCCCAGTGCCAGAAATCTGACCAATTTTGTCTGAATCTTTTTCAGATGATATAATATGTATGGGCCTCAGAGATGGCAACAATGTTTTTATGCACAAAAAGCACTGTTAAGGCGTCCAATAGTTTCACAAAGAATTCCAGGTGGGAAGTATCCTACTAATGTGACTACCTATGCGAAAAATAAAAAATGACTGACTCCTTAGGAAGTACTTTAGAGAATCACCCAGTGATATACATATATTCACCTACTGTTAGGGTAGAACTTGAATAAGTCATTGCAAATGATGGAAATCAACAGACGAGGCAGAGGCACAGAGTTTGTCTAGAATTATACCTCAATATTATATATACTTGCCCTGGACAACACACAATTCTATATCCCACAGATTATTGCACGTTTATGTACGCCTTATTTACAGATGATCTTGAAATAACAATTTAGTAAGATTTGACACGGTTGCGGGTTTTACTGTGATGCACTTACGTCATCTGTTCCTCTGGTCAGTTTAGGTGTGACGAGCTTAAGAAAGGATGTTCCAATGGCCAAAGCAACAACTTGAGATACCTGCAAAAGTAAAAGGACTTGTGATTCTTTCACTGACATCTCTAATAACATTATTGCATTCAGTAACCAGGGCAAAAGTAACCGAATGGCAAATGCCTCATTTTAGTTCAAAGTAAAGGGTTCATATTCTGTAGTGCATCCTATCCCACATAAATTAATAGTAAACACTAGAAGAACAGATTACTTATTGGATTTGGCAACAAGCATGTGGCATATCTTCAGCATTTTGGACATTATCAGAATAAATATCAGGAATTTCAACACCTTTAAAGAAAAAATCTAACATCTAGCAAAAGGCTGATAGGCTGTGCAATTTCAACATTGACCTATCAATAACACTTTATCAACATGTCTCCTAGAAATTTGTCAGAGAGCATTCTAAGCAAACATTGTTTGAAAAAAATACAAAGCGGAGAGGGTATGTACTTTATTGTTATCAGTAATTTATGAGAATGGCCATATATAAGACAATATCACCCGCATAAGCAAACTAGAGCATAAACATTCACCAGGCAGGTGATTCCAGTTTGAAAGTCATACAGAATACCTAACATATTGTTATGGTACCTGGAAGACAGGAGGACATTTTGCGACTAGGGAAGCTCCACAGTTGAAGCATTGTTTTGGAAAATAACATTTTCTTCCGCAGCATGAGATGTTCTCTGAAGCCTCATACTTCCAATAAGGGGAACCCAATTTGAGGTGTGTACCGAGCAATGCTATATCACCAGAATTTGGTTTTGCAAGCAGGCTGAATAACCTGGACAGGAGCCAATCGAAAGTAACCAAAAACGGAAATGCAAAAAGGAAAGTAGGTTTTTCAAGCAGCGATCCTTGCAGCTGCCATGCTTACGTACCTTAATAACAAGTCAAGAAGCCTAAGCACCAAAAAACAAAAAGTGTAATTCACAATCAAATGTAGTCCAAGTCCAGTCCTTAAAAAGCCCTTAGTTTCACTTCAATCCAGCAACCATAATTTTTTACATAGATTGCGAATTAGGAAAATGATAAACTACTTCATACCATCTCAGTTTAAGTCCTTGGCCTCCAACGGTCCCCTGGGGAAGGTGGCGCGTCCTACGGTCACAGTACTCCAACAGCTATCAATCTGGATCATGACAACAGTCCATAGCCACAAGTCTCAATCCAACTCCCAGGCAATGTGTTGGAAAATCCTCATGCTATGGCACACATACAGCGACTGGTTCCTGATTACTTCCACATTGTACCAGTTCAGGGGTAGCTACTGGGAGACACAAGGGTCCCATTAGACTTCCACAGTGTTGGGCGTAGAAGCAAAGGTCCACAATAAATGTACCTAATGTGTGCCCCCAAACAAATCACATCCTACCATGATGGTCACCCTTGTGTCCCTCAGTAGCTACTCCTTAAGTGTCCCAACATTGAAGCAATCAGGACAGGGTGTGAGTATTTTCCGCCACATTGCCTCGGAGTTGGATGGAGACCGGTGGCGACCGACTGTTGTTGCCATGAGCCAGGAACATGCGTTGGCCCACTTTCTGGGAGCTTGTGGAAGCAAGGGCCCTTTTTGGATTGACAGCTGTTGGAGTAGTGTGAGCGAAGGATGGCCACCAATGGGGAAGCTAGGGCACGGAGCTAGATCACCAGGATGCCAGAATAGGGGTGTCATTACCATGTGTTGGAGAAAGAAGAGAGGGCAGGGCAAACTCTCAGGCAAGAACTTCAACTACATCCTTAGGATGGATAGAAAACAAAAAGGAGATACAAAGGTCGTCAAAAAGAAATGGAAGGATAAACCCTCCCAAGTGAATTGTAAATTGTCTCGGTCTTTGTATATTTATCCTTAGACTTCAGCACCTATCTTGGGAGAAATAGGTACAAAAAAGAGGACATTTGAGAATATGGGATCTGTATCACAGATGTCAGGCAGGTGCACCGATTGTTTTTGTTTTCAATTGGATCTTTTTTTACTTTTAATTACATCAATAGACCGGAAAACAAGCACTTGGCTTACATTGTAAATTTATGGCGTTGTTCCATCTTAAATACCATGTATGTACTCAAGTGTCCATCATCCCACACCTTATCTTCCCAGGAAGGTGCAATGATTACACTATTCCAGCACACTGCAAACAATAAATTCTAGCAATTGCTATGAAAACAAGTGCAGTTAAAGGAAAACTGCAGAATTCCATAGACTTTTGAAATATTCAACAGGAAAAGAAAAATAGTGTTCCAAAACAGACTAGCACAGTCTCTAAAAGTCACTGTAGTAAAATAACAGTCTTGAGAAAACAGTCATATTCTATATGGGCATAGAGTGTGAACGTCAACATGCTCATTTGAGCATTAATCTTTTTTTCTCACGTACTAAAAGTAACACAAAGCAACAGTTGATTGATAAAATATAAAAAATACCAATTTTATTATAAGATAAAACCAAAAAGGGCTCCAGGGAAATACAATAAAAGGTAACGGGAGAATGTTTCTATTTCGATCACATCTCCATCAACAGTTGAATGTTTACTACACACTAATAAAAACACCTGGGAACAGGCGTATGGGAGCCAGTAGAAATAGCTGAAGAAGCCACGCTGTGGGGAAAGGAGCACGAGGAAACGGATTAAAGGGCAGAGGAAGAGTGAAGAAAAGACGAATATGCCCACGACAGCTAGGGAATAGAAGGATCTCAGGAAGGATTGCTCAAAAGGGAAGAAAACTAAATATCGCTTATTTTGAATTCATCAGACAGAATCGAAAAATAATAAGTGCAAAATAAAATAAAAGCTAAAGTGATGACACTGTAAGACATCACGGACATTTCACTAAATTGCACACAACCTTGTTAGCAGGCACAGTGCGTCTGGACACACAGGTAAAATTTGAAGAAATAAATTGTGATATTAATTTTCTTATCAAAAGCTTAAAAAATGTTGGTACCGTCTGAAAAAAAATGTTACAAGTTATAAAAGTAAAGACACATAAATTAGACAGCTTTACGCTTAATCCACCAACATAGCTTTAAACAGCCTAAAAATGGAGAAACATCTTGGAGTCCAGAGCCTGAGTGTGTAAAGTGCCTTGGGCACAAACCTGAGAGGCAAATTAAACTAATTGTCATTCAAAAACAACTAAAAACAGAACTTTTCAAACTTGCTTACACAAACTTTATGACATAGGAACAGTGACTGAAGATCATCAGACAAGGTTCACAGCTCAAGACATTAGATGGAAACTTGTCTCATTATTGCTTCAAGTAGACTTCAGTGTTCCAGAATCACTAAAAGTAATTGAATGGGTACACACAATGGTTTATAAAACTACATGAATAAATATTTGCATTTTTTATATGGACAGAACAAAAGCCTTTTTTTTAAATCATTTTTATAAACAATGTAAATCAGGTAGTAAGTCATAGTTCCTTACCCATATGATAAATTCACGTCTATGAATTTGAATAAACCAACTTCTTGCCTCAATTATCACCTGCAAAATTTTAAAAAAATGCTATTAATAAAAAGTCTAACTAAATATGATTTTGTTTACTTTTTCCACAACTTTTTTTAAATGCCACCAATATTTCGGTTCTGTCCAGGAAATATAGTATGGTAAATTGTCATGGTGAGTTCTCCAAAGTGTGAAGTTACAGGAATTACTGAGCTCACTACAACAGGAACAGCAAACGGCTCCTGGACACCAGCGCTAATGAAATCAAGTTCACAAAAAAAAGTGCTTTCACTTAAGAACCTTTACTTCTCTGAGCAGACAAGGCCAAGCAGATAAAGCCTTAACTAAAGAAGTGGGGTGAGTAAAGGTACAATGAAACACAGTTGTCACTGTAACAGTCAAGGATGGATGTTCAGCCAACAGCTATGTGGACAAGTGTTGTTTACAGACAATTTAAATATATTTACAAGATAATCATGCAGGGAAATTCTATAAATAAAACAAAACTAAAATGTATTATACATATGTAACATCATACAGTAAAGGCGCAATAAATCATTAATATCACACTGAATATAGAGATATATAGTGTGGGTTTTGAATGCAGCGCTTAGAGCAGAAGTAAAAATAATACAGGACTGAAGCCTGATGGCTAACCAGTATGAAATATCAGCACAAAATGTTAATGTTCACAAAGATGTATCATTTGCAACGATGGGACTGTAACAATAATGGGAAGGACAGATAACCAATGAAAAGAGTACGGATACAGGGTTTCCCAGTTCGAAAACAAACTAATGAGGTTTATGGATACAAACACTGTGGGATAAAATGGAGGATCATACCCTTTCAATAAACACTAAATACTTTAGGTATCCTTGGATATTCAAAGGATGTTTGCAAAACTAAATGTTTGCTTAGAGTTCTTAAAAAAAGCAGCAGAAAACAAACATAATACTGTAGAGCGGATTAAAGGTTGCCTGCAAGGCAAGGGACAATATTTTAGAGATTATTCTCACGCATCACAGTATAGTGGAGGTAAACCGACTACACAGGTATTGTGAGATCTTCTGGAACGACAGTCCAGGAGCAAACAAGGTTTACAAAGGACCACAAAGGTCACGGGGTCGGGTTTGCAGGTTAGCCAAACAGATGTTGGACCGATATATGTTGGACGGCTATATGCAGGTCCAAAAGGAGCAGAAAGAACTACAATATTAAAAGTTGGTGGAGTGAGAAGGATGTTCACAAGACTCCACCGTCTCACCTAGTCTTGCAACAGTTGCTGTGTTTGGCAATCTGCCTCCGTCTCTTGGTGAGAGGACATGAGGGGCCCTTGGGTTTTCTCAAACACAAACAGTCACAAGGGTTGTAATGTGGAAATGTGTACAACAATCTTAGGCTCCCAGGAGTCCTTAGTCTGGCTGTAGGCAAGAAGAACTTCAGGAGGGACAGAGGTCTAGTTTCACAACACTTCACTATCCCAGCAAACGTAAAGTTCCCACATGGCACATTGGTCGGTGGCTTATTTAATACTTGAAGAACACACAAAAAAATGAAGGAGGCTATAGTATGATATAATTAAGTTTTGAGAAACAACCTTCCTTAATTACATGTAGGAAAACAGTACCGAGAAAAGGAAGACCAAAGACACTAAAATGCCAGCCCCAAGGGACTAATACCCTGAAGGTAGAGACCCAAATAAAAGGGTCTTTCTGAAAAAGGGTGAAGGCCCTCACTCTTTCCAAAACATGCACCATAGTGACTAACAAGCTACACACGATGGGCTCCTCCAGAGATCTTAGAAAGGAGGAGTGATATGTGCCTATTTCCGGCCTAATGCACAGGGGATCTAGAAAAAGGAGTAAAAATGTGCAGAGTAGGGAGATTGAACAGCTTTTATTAGTCCCGATCACGTGATTAAAAGCAGCATAATCTGAAATGAAAAATGCAAGACCCTGTCAACAGGTTTTTCCCTCGGTTTATGGCCCTAAATGGTAAGCGGCTCCAGGACAAAATGGCCCTCTACCTTCCTCATATGAACCCTATCTTTGAATAATGATGTACTGTGGTCATTCAAGTTGTGAAAGGGAGAAATATATCCCTTGCCTGTTTAATGCAGCTCATTGTGGTCCTTTTGACTCATCAGGGCCAAGATTAAAGCCACCTGGCAGAGACCGGTGTTAAAGCAATGACCTCATTTCGTCATGACCACCTCATTAAGAAGACTGGCCGATTGCGTAGTTCCCGAAGCATACTGTAAAGCTGGCCCTGAACACTGCATTTTCGGATGAGTCATCTGATAAGTCATACTTTTATTTTATAATCTTTTCATTGATTTTTTTCTACCAGGAGAAAATAAAACAAATCAAAAATAAAATGAAAAATTTAAGCAGGTTGACAAGCATCCGAGAAATAGTGTCATTTAGATGACAATCACAATGAAAAACAGTATTCAATTCAATATAGTGAGGCAACAGGGTATTAATCTTCAAAAAAGCATTTCACTCTTCCCAACCATCTCACAAAGTAAACATGAAGTCAACTACAAATTACTGCTCTTCTCCCGGTCCCTGGAGTGTAGCAAGGTATCCCATTACAGCAGGTGGATCCTTGTCATTCTCTGACACATCATATAGTCTCTAAATGCAGTGGCGGCTCGCCGAGGGAGTGCTGCAGGGTGGTGAGATGGGGGAGGGGCAGGGTGAAGGGGTAGTGGAGTCTGACATACGACGGACAGGAGTAAGGTAAGTAATTAAATAAATAAAACAATATCCCTTGAGTACGCTGCATCACAAACACAGCGCTGCAGGGGGCACAAAGTAAATTGTTTTCTTTATTTAATTACATACCTTACTCCTGTCCGTCGTCTGTCGGACTCCACTACCCACCCACCCTGCCCCTCCCCCGCCCCGCCGCACCTCCTCGGCGAGCCGCCACCCTCTAAATGGGCCCCAAATGTCCCTAGGCGTTGATTTAGGCACTTGTAGAGTAGAATAGTTCTAATTTCTCTCTTTGCAGCACAGGTTCCTTCAACCATAGTGGTGCCACTCGGTACAGAGCAGGCACTACCAGCAGTTCCACCAATTTTCCCAGAGGACAGGGAGATATATGCAACATAATTCAAGAGCAATGGCATTTTCATTGATCTTAGGAACAACTTCTGACCAGAAGTCATGTATTGATGGGGTTAGGAAGTGCACAGCCTGATGAATATAATCTACTGGGTCTCTGTAGCACCTGCAGCGACATTTCGGTTCCATCTGATGCAATCACTCAGGAGTGTAATATACTCTGTTCAGGAAATTAAAGAGGCTACATCTATGCCTTTGATTTATAGATACTTTTTTAGTTTGATCACATCTGTAACCCCATGTTAAATTGGAAAGTGTCATCCCCAGATCCATTCCACATTGCATCCTTGTGGCATAATTGGTCTAGGGGAGCAACCCATCCATCATCTTGTATAGCCTCGAAATCCAGCCTCTGGTATTGGTAGATAGATACATCTGCGTCAGTGAGTGAAACGATCTGGAGCATTTAGTTCCCCACGTAATCAAAATCGTTCTGGTGCGATGAATCGACCATGTGAGAACAAATGTCCCCTTTACTGAGTCCTAGTCGTGTAAGAGTACTAACTTATATGTAGAATGAGATAAGGCCGGGTTGTCAACTTAGGGCACTGAAGATGAATATACAAAAGGAAGGCCAGCATCATGTCCAGTGCGTAAATCAAACCGCCTCAATGAATTTACTAGGTTTAGGTGCCTTAATGGCTAGGGCATGGCCAAGTGACCCCATGTAGAGTTAATCTCTTTCGCTTCGTAGATGTGGCGCTGACCCTGTGGGTTAACCCAATAAACAGCGTAATGTCCTTGCGAAGCTGGAAAGTAGCCTTTAGGGCCTAGGAGAGGATACCTACACTGCCCATATGACAATGTAAGCCTCTACAAAGCTGTGGAACGTTACCATCTATACAAGCCTAGTAAGTAAGGTGCAAAATCTGACAAACAATTTTCTACCAGGGGAATGTTTTGTTATGTGTATGTGTAAAGCACACAATCTCCCCAAGGGTATCCTGGTGCTGAGCAGGTGTGTGTGTGCTTAGCCCTGACTATGATAGGTTGGCTAATTAAATTCAGGTCTTCAGCTTCTTGCGGAATTCACTAAGATGGGTGGAATGCTATGTTGTTCCATGCTTTAGGAGTGATGTAAGACAATACCTGTCATCCTTAACTGTTTCTGTATATGGGTGAGATGTGTGCGAGTAAGAGTCCTGCAGAGCAGAGGTGGTTGGTGGAAGGAGTTGTGACTGTTCTGGTAGGTGGGGCCTGAGGTGTGCAGTGCCTTGAAAGTGAGTGGAATTTGAATTGAGCACGTTTGTGTATCGGAAACCAGTGAACTTCCCTGAGGTGTAGCTTAGTTCTGAATGGTTTGAAGTCTTCTAATGAGGTGCTTCGTGATCCCGGCATGGATTTTTTAAAATCAAACTTTATTGAATAACATAAGTTGATAGCAGTGTGTCTTATCAAATACATATGGTGTTTTTGTTTTTTGTTTTTCAATCGTATACAAATATCGGCTTTGTACAGACTAAAAGTCAAGTTGCACATAACAATATATCAAAATACAGGTAGTACAATTAAGAGACAATTATTGTAAGCATTTAAGATGTAATAAGGTCACTGAAGGTGAATGCATTCTATAATTTGAACTATTCCGTTAACGTAAACCCCCTCCCTCCCTCCACCCTCCTTCCTGGTCTGCTGTTTCTTGTGTGAGTGTCGGACAAGTATGCCTAGAAAGATATCATTTTCTATCAGTTGCTGCTGGTGTGCAGTTGGATTACAGATAGAGCCAGTTCAGGGACTTCGGCTCGTGTGCTTATATTTATAACTGGGTATGTTATGGGGTAGGACTGATGTGTGTAGGTAGGAGATCTATCTGTTTAAAATCTTCTACTTATAGTTTATAGTACTGAGATTGAAACCTGGGAAAGTGGCCCCTAATTGTGGGTCTATAGACCCATATCTTTATTTGATGCTGACGATAAAATCTTTACATCTATAGTGGCAGCTCGACTGGGTACAGTGGTGGGGGATGTCCTGAAGGGCTTTGTAAAGGATCGTCAGTTATCACATTTAACTTACATCCTTATCGGGGCAATAGACCTGGCGTCCGCTCATGCTCTACCTCTGGCAGCAATGACCCTAGATGCCACCAAGTCCTTTGAGAGGGTAAATTGGCTGGACCTATCGGAGGCTTTGAAAAAATGTAATCTCGGCGAGAAGTTCTGTCGCACCATACAATCTATCTACAGGAGCCCTTCAGCTAGGCTGTTGGTAAACAGTGGTCTCATGGCACCCTTTTAAATATCTTGGGGCACTAGACAGGGCTGCCCACTCTCCCCTCTCCTTTTCGATCTGTACATCAAGCCATTTGCTCAACGGCTAAGGGAGGATATTAACATTCAATCTTTCAGTTAAGGAGAGTGGGAGAGGAAGGTAGCCCTGTATGCTGACGATATCTTAATTCCTACGGCTAACCTTGACAGGGCCTTTCCAGCCATTATCAGTCAAGCCCAAGACGTTGGTTTCGGGGTACAAAGTCAACACGGCTAAAACAGAGGTAATGGTCTGGAACCACGTGGCAAGCCAGCATCAGTATCAAACAAGTTCTACTATGAGGTATCTGGGAGTTAAAATAGTTCAAGATATAGCCAAGATTGCGGAAACAAATTTGGTGGCAGTGTCGAGAGAGAGTGTAAAGTTGATGAAGACCTGGACTTCGCTACCTCTCTCAATCATCGGCAGTGCCAATTTGGCTAAAATGACGATACTCCCTAAAATCTCTTTTCTTTTTAACTGTATCCCTCTGTACTTCGACAAAATACAAATTGATAAAATTCAGAGGGAGGTGAATTCTTTTGTGTGGGGGTATAAATATGCGAGATTAGCCTGGAAAAAGCTGAGGCGTCGCAGAGAGAAGGGGGGTCTGGCTTTACCTGACATCCAATATTATGTTTGGGCCTTCCAACTCTCCCACGCCCGGATGCTTTTAAAAAAGCCAGTTAACACTGGGATAGGAGGGATGTTTTAGCAATGCTTTAGGGTGCACACTTATCGGTGGAGGGCTTTCTGTTTAAGTTTGGGGACGGTAAATTTTCAAGAAAGTCAGGCTCAAGGTGCTACAGGGCTCCGCAAAATCTTGGGCAGACTTAAGGAGGGCGGTCTCTTTGGATTATTTCTCGAGCAAGGCCCCGCTGTGGTATTCACCCGGGGGTCCAGAACGTTTGAGAGATAGTTTGGCAGCCCCGTTAAGGGAATCGGGCCTGGTAGTCTGGGGGGACTTGTTCTTAGAAGGTACACTACTAACATGGGAACAACTTAGTGAGAGGGTTGAGACAGGTCTATCTAGGTTTAAATACCTCCAGCTGGCTAGCTGGGTTCATGCTCAGCTACAAACTACTAAAGGCGGTTTATTAGGGGGAGGCACCGACCTAGAGTCCAATCTCCTGTCCAGACCATGAGGGAAGAAAGAAGTCTCCTTTTGGTACCAGGCAGTGATGGAGGCAGTGGACGGAGAGTTTAAACTTGCGCAAGATCTATGGGGGGAGTGTCTTGCCAGACCAAGAGTGCGATACCCTGTGGCAAGCTTCGTGTAATCTGCTATACAACCTAGTAAAGCCTGCATGGCTAAAAATAAATCATTTATATATTTTCCACAGGGCTTATTTCACCCCGCTGAAGCTATCAAAAATTAACAAAGAGCTGCCCATATGTTGCAAGAAGTGCGGTTTGGCCCTGGCCCTAACATTCATATGTTTAAAGAATGCCCAGCTCTGGCCTCTTTTGGGGACAGTTTTGGCAAATTTATGTCAGGCTTATTAGAACCCCGGTTAATATGGATTTTTCCCTAGTTTTCTTTGGCCTTCAGGAGAATGTCAAAGGACAAGCAAGATCTTTACTCTTTTATACTGTGCACTTGGCCAGGAGGCAAATTTGCATAAAATGGACAGATCCTATCCCTCCTTCCTTTTTAGAATGGCAATCTTCGCTCCTGGCGACCTCCAAGTTGTACTTATTAAGAACAGGCAGCCAAAAGAAGAGAAGCTTCTAGAATATTCTGAAATCACGATGAGACCCAAAGGGTTTTTTTTCCCCTCTTGGGTCCGATGATTATGCTGCCTGAAAAATCTATGGCTAGGTTGGAACTACTCCCAGTAGTAGGGGGGAGCCTCCAAGATAAGGTCATCTACCTCTGGAAGCTTGCAAATAGATATATCTCAGTTGATTTTAGGGTGCTTATATCAGCAAGTCTTAGTGCCGGTAGGTGGATGAGGATAAATTCCTAGCCGCCTATGCCTCTCAGTTCACTAAGGGTGGGTACGGACAGTCTGAAAACACACTCAAAGCGAGATGGGTGGCAAATGAGGACAAAAAAAAATCTTCTAACATGAAGTCCCATTCCATAGAAATGGGGCGTTACCGTAGTCCACACGCTTCCTCACGTCTAAGTGTCGCACTTTCGGCACTGCCCCACCGGATCACGTCATCTTGCCACGTGGGTAATGGAGGGCACCTAGAGGATTTCCATCTCATAGTGATCGCTCTTATGGCCAATATAAGGGTAAGGTCTAAGAAGCGCAATTGGACCTTCAGTGCACTGGTACGCTTGCGGAGTCCCAGCAGACACTCCAAAATGTTGTTGAATTGTGAGGTGCGTAACCTCCCCAAGTGTATTCCGGATCTTTCCCCAATAATCACAGATGTGAAGGTAAGCCCACAGCATATGTATGAAGCCCGCCTCCTCCGCCTTGCATCGTGGGCAGCTGTGTTGGTCTTCTGTGAACATGCGCAGTATTCTCTTTGGGGTTAGGTAGGATCTGTGTAGACCATAGTTTGTATAAATTTGAGTTTAGCATTACGGGAAACCCATTTGGGATGTTCTAGGATGCTCGCCCAGGCTATATTGGTTAGTTCCGTGTCAATAGTCCCTGCCCATTTCGTGCGGAGGTCTGTGAGTGCAACAGAAGCTTGTGCTTGAATGCCTGTGTATAGCCATTTAACTAGATGGCCACCCTTCCCCATATAATAAAGTAAATGTACTAGTTCATGTTACAAAGGTCCGTTGCATTGGGGCACCCTTGTCACCCTAATGTAGTGAACAATCGTTATATGTAGCAAATAAAGGCAATCTGGTGCGCCGGGTAACCCACACAAAAGTGTCATGGTCTAATAGGGTGCCATCATCAAATATAGACCCAACCTCCTCCACGCCAGCTTCCACCCATACATATAGTCTGGTCTTCGTGAGCTTGCCCCCAGGGGTTGGTATTCCTTATAATGGGATTCCCCGTATATGGGATCACACCTGAGGTGTAGAGTAGGGCCTTCTTCCAACAATGAAGTGCAGTGTTTAGCAATGGAGGTCTACCCAGAGAATTTTTCTTTTTGGTCCTGTCTGCTGTCTGGTAGGACAGCCACTGGAGCTGACATACATAATAGTATGCCCTGAAATCGGGAACCCCCAGTCCACCCTTGTGGGGCTCTAATTGTAGCTTCTTGAGGCTAACCCTACGTCGGCCCTTTCCCCAGATGAGCTTCAGGAGGAGTGTGTCCAGGGTGCGAAAGGTGGACTGTGAAACTAGCAGGGGTAGATTTACAAAGAAATATAAAAGGCGGGAAAGCATCATGGTGATGGCAATCCGCCCCATTACTGATAATGGTAGAGATGTCCAGAAAGATACGCTCGAGCGTATAGCAGTGATGGCTTTCAATAGGTTACCATCCAATTGATCCACCTGTGCCCTATATACTTGAATTCCCAAGTATTTGAAAGTATTATGTGCTACAGGCACCTTGTAGGTACCAAATCGAAGCACATCTGGGCTTGGTCCGTCCCGGAGATAGAAGGGGTTAGATTTCCCCTCATTAATGGCCAAGCCAGGTATACATTTGAAGGTGGAGAAAATGTTGGGAAGGGGTTCCGCCCAAGCTGTCAAGTCACATAGGTAAATGAGGATGTCATCCGCATATATTGAGATTGAGTGTGCGTTGCCATCTATCCTTGTTTTGACCGTAATTTGTGCCTGCTGTATAACTCTGTGCCCGTGTTAGCATCTTTTCCCCATTTGTTTTGTGATTGTATTTTTTGTTGCCGTGTCAGCGTTCCTTCCTGTTTGCCCGCCTACCTTGCCGCCCTCCGTCTTCCCTCCCCGCTCCCCGCTTCCCGCCACCACCGCAGACCCCGCCCCTTTTTGCCTTCTGTTCCCTCCCCGCTCCCGCCTCCCAGCTGCTCCGCCCACCCGCGCACTTCGCCTTAAATGGCGACCGCGCGAACGCGCAGCGGTCACGCGCAGCGGGCGCGCCGATTGTGCGCCGAAGGCGCGCCAAAGGTAAGCCCGTCTACGCCCGTCCGCGACCGGATCGCGACCAGCGCCAGGACCCCTGGCCCCCGAAGACCCCGACCTACCCGCCTGACGTACTCCGCCGCCACCCTCAGCGCTCTCAACACCGGCCGACTCCCAGAATGCCACCAAGCCACACCACGACGCACCCACGGACCTTTCAGCTGCAACACCTGCAACTTCACCTGCATCCGGACCTGCCTCGCTCCAGCACCCGCAAAGTTTTTATTTATTTTCCATATTCCACCCTGAGAGCATCAAGATAATTGCTGAAAGACACTTGAAGCCACATGGTTTCAAGTTGTACCATTGCATTCTCTGAGATACGTTGTAATGTTAAGCGTTAATAAGTACTTAATAATAGTAAAAACACAACTCATGAATGAATTACACTATTGTGATGCATTCAGAGATGTGCAAGGAAATAGAAGCATACATTTTTACATTGAAACTTGTCATGGCTCTACTATATCTTTGTGAGCCACTGTTTTGTAGTATTCAAATTATCAACCACAGTTTTTCATCTCATAATCATGTCACATAGTGAAAATATAAATACAACTGATAAGAGTACATCGCATATGAAATCTTTGTAACCACTTTGTGAATGATTTCTTACTCCTAAACTGTGAAGCAAGTAGGATTAGCAGTTTACAACAAGCGAGGAAATGGTTAGGCATGATGAGCTAAGAAAAAGGCATTCATCATCTAATTCTGTTACTGCAAATAATACTCTGTTCAACACTACTCACCCAGCAGATGGCTAAACAATAGGAATAATATGATGTCAGCAACATGGAATTTCCGAACATTAAAATCCAGGACAGCGAAAGAGACGCCTAAAAACAGAAAGAACGATAATTAATTGAAATGCAGACATAACCCAATTTCCCCAGCAAAGGGAAAATCCACGCTGGCAAATTCGTGCAAATTTAGACACTTTGCTTTGGCAAAGGCAAGCGACGTTTTCCAACTTTTTCCAAATTGCATTAAAGCCATCAGGCCTGCTGCAAGGCAGAAATGTCAGCAGCATGAGGTTCAAGTGTGCAGGGAACCCTGCATAAAAGCTATCTAGTAGCCCTACGTGGTTTTTAGAATGTGTTTCCCACTTGTGCGAACTTACTGAAAATTCTCCAGCTTTGCACTTTGCCGAGTGAAATTAATGGCAGCATTCACTGAAGATGAGGCAATGGCCAATGCAACTGTAAATGGTGGGTACCTGTGCCCCATAGCCCCTGCATAAGTCTCTATCAACAAATTCCCACCATCCTGCAGCTGCCTCACTTGTTATTAGTAACTCTAGTGGCTCTACACACAACAGATGGAGTAGTTTCTGTACTGTAACTCCAGTTCTGTAGTAGGGGTATCTCTGTTATAGTCATAATCTAGTGAATAGTCCCGCCCATGTGCGTGGACCCCGGCAATCAAAAATAATCTCTTAAGTTGTCAAATCATGCAGAAACTGCAAAGACACTTAAGAGAAAATTTAAAGACAAATAATGCAGCCTATATCCACAGGCTGCACTGTCCAGTACTTCAACTAGAAATTCCACCAAACAGAACCACACACAACACAGCCTGCCCAGTTTCTTCCATAGAGAAACTTGCCTCTACCAGTAAAAGACTCTGGAATAATAGAGAGAAAGGCATGGACAGACAAGCCCCATAGGCTGCCATTATGTGGCTTAAATAGGATACTGTGCCTTTAAGAGAACTCTCCAGAACTTTCTCCAAGTATCCCAGAATGCACAGCAGGTCCCTTTTACTTTCAGTTCTTTTTGAAGGTGTAGCACGCCAGACCTGTAGTATTCCTTACATGAATATCCTTCTCCACCGGAGAGGAGGGCGGGCGCTTATGACTATAACAGAGATACCCCTACTACAGAACTGGAGTTACAGGACAGAAACTACTCCTTCTGTAGTAGGGGATCTCTGTGTATAGTCATAATCTAGTGAATAGAATGGCAAGCCCATCCCCATACCAAAGCGGCGGTGGAGAGAAGAAAATTAACACCACTATTGTGCGAACAAATTCCGCAGCAAAGCCTGCCCAACCTGAGCATCTGCCCTGGCATCAGTGTCCAGACAGTAATGCTTAGCAAAGGTATGAACCGACTTCCAAGTGGCCGCCTTGCAGATCTCTGCAATCGGAACATTACGGAGTAAAGCTGTCGTGGCAGCTTTTCCCCTGGTCGAATGAGCCTTAGGTTTACCGCCTAAGGTCTTACTAGCTTTTTGGTAACACAACTGTATGCAGGACACAATCCACCTAGAGATGGACTGCTTAGAGGTAGCAAGACCCGTCCTGACCGATCCATAATTGACAAATAATTGGTCTGACCTACGACTATCTTTGGTTTTATCCAGATAAAATTTCAACACCCTCCTAACATCCAGGGAATGTAAAGACCTTTCCGCTGGAGTTGAAGGATTCTGAAAAAACGTAGGCAAAGTTATGGTCTGGTTGACATGAAAATCTTGGCAACACAACGCCTGAATTTCACTCACCCTGCGGGCCGATATAATGGCCATGAGGAACGCCGCCTTCCAGGACAGGTGCTGCAACGAAGCTTATGAATAGGTTCAAAAGGCTCCTTCATCAATCTGGACAGCACCACATTTAATTCCCATGAAGGCGAAGGAAGCCTGACAGGAGGGAACACTTTCTTCAAGCCTTCCAAAAAGTCTTTGATCACAGGGATCTGGAAGAAGGAAGTCTGTGAAGGGCATTTCCTGTAGGCAGTCAATGCAGCAAGATGAACCTTAATGGAATGAACATTAAGTCCAGACTGCGCCAAATGTAGAAGGCAAGGAAGGATGACGTCTTCCTTGCACGTCGTCGGGTCATAGTTCTTGGACTGGCACCAGATACAGAACCTCTTCCACTTGTAAGCATAGGAGGTCCGAGTGGAATGTCTCTTAGACTCCTTCAGTATGTCCATACAATCTTCGGGCAGATTCAAATGGCCATATTGCACTATCTCAGGAGCCATGCCGCCAAACTCAAAGACGAGAGGTTGGGGTGCAACATCTGCCCCCCGAACTTCGTGAGAAGGTCCGGCCTGCACGGCAGCCGTATGCGAGGAAGGAGAGACCGGTGAAGCAGGTCCGTGAACCACCACTGTCTGGGCCATTCCGGGGCAATGAGTATCATCCAAATCCTGGACCGGGCCAGCATGATGAGTACCGCCGGAATCAGGGGAATGGGTGGAAAAGCGTACAGAAAGCTGCTCGACCAGTTGATCCATAACGCATTCCCCAGCGTCCCCTGCTGGTAGTACATGGAGGCGAAGTCTCGGCATTTGCTGTTTTCGGCGGAGGCGAAAAGATCTACGTCTGGAGTCCCCCACCTTGCGAAGACTTCTCCTAGTACTTTGTCGTTTATGACCCATTCGTGGTTTTCCTGAATCAGTCTGCTCAGTGCGTCCGCCTGAACATTCTGCACACGTGGCAGATGAGTAACCGTTATAGTCAGTCCTATGGCTAGAAGCCAGCGCCAGATCGCCTGCGCCTCTTGTGACAGAGTGCGTGATCTCGAACCCCCCTGCTTGTTGAGGTGATACATCGTGGTCGTATTGTCCGTCTGTACAAGCAGAGAGTTGGTCTGAAAGGACGGAAGAAAGGCCTTCAGTGCCAAGTGAACAGCTCTGAGTTCCAGGAAATTGATGCGATACGTGGCCTCCATCGGGGACCACGTTCCTTGAATCTGTAGGCTTCCGGAGTGCGCCTCCCACCAGTGGATAGAAGCATCTGTCACGACAGTCTGCGTGGGAATGTCCTTGTGGAAGGGAACCCCTCTGAGGAGATTCTCCTCTGAACACCACCACTTCAGTGACTGAAGAGCATGCAGAGACAGTCGTATCTTGTCGTCCCAAGATCCTTTCCTCTGATCCCACTGGTCCTCCAAGCACTCCTGCAGCGGTCTCCTGTGCAGTCGTGCGTGTGGCGTCAGGAAGATACAAGAGGCCATCGATCCCAGTAGAGAAGACACCGTCCTCACTGTTGTAGATGGAGTGGTCATAAGAGCCTGAGCCTTCCGAAGGAGTGATAATCGTCGCTCCCCCGAAGGAGACACGCTTGCTGACAGCGTATTGATGGAGGCTCCCAAGTACTGTATGCATTGGACCGGAGTCGGGACAGACTTGGACATGTTGATGTGCAACCCCAGCTTGTTCAAGAGAACACACGTCTTCTGGAAGTGTGCTCGAGCTTCCGAGAAGGAGGAGGCCTTGATCAACCAATCGTCCAGGTACGGGTAGACAAACACCTTGTTTTTCCGCAGGTGTGCTGCTACCATCGCCATGCACTTCGAGAATGTTCTCAGCGCAGACTTTAGTCCGCATGGGAGTACTGTGTATTGATAATGATTGGCGCCGACTTGGAATCGCAGGAACTTCCTGTGTTTGTGTGCAATGGGCACATGGAAGTACGCATCCTGTAGGTCTATAGCACATAGCCAGTCTCCCTGTTGCAACTGAGGATAAATCTGATGCAACGACAGCATGCTAAACTTCTCTCTGCGAATCCATTTGTTTGCCAATCGCAATTCCAGAATGGGCCTGAACTCGTTCTTGTCCTTCTTGCGAACCAGGAAGAACTGGGAGTACAGACCTCTTCCTCTCTGAGACAGAGGTACGTCTTCTATCGCCCTCTTCCTTAGCAGGATATCTGCCTCCGCCTGGAGCTCACGCAGCTGGTACTGCGAGCCGACCGGTGGAATTGCTGGAGGCGGGCTGGTGAACCGAAGACTGTATCCATTGCAAACAATATTCAGCACCCACTTGTCCTGAGTAATTTTTCTCCACTCTCCCAGAAAAAATTAGATGCTCCCCCCTACCGGAGTGGGTAAGTAAGTGCTCAGGGCCTAGACCCGGCCGGGCCTTTGGTCGCTGGTGCCGACTGTTGGCTGCCACTGCCCTTCGGGCGTTTCTGGAACGGCTTATGGAACTGCTGTTGTTGCTGTGACTGTCCTGAAGCTTGGCCACATCCTCTGCCCTGCCCACCGAACCGCCGTTGGAACGGGTGGTACGATTTCTTCGTCTCTTTGGGCATTTCTAGACCCACAGCCGTGAGTGTTTCGGCCTCCGGCTTCATGCGAGCCATTTCATCATCCGTATGTTTCCCAAATAGGGTTTTGCCAGAGAATGGAAGATTGGCAACCCTTTGCTGTGCGTCAGGTTTCAAAGACGTAAGGCGGAGCCAAGCATGTCAACGCTGGTTAATCCCATGGCAAAAGCCATGCGCCGCCAAGAGGGACGAATCTGCTGCAGCGCTGATAATCTGATTCGCTACCAGCATCCCTTCATTTAACACTTCCTGGAAATCTTCCCTCTTCTCACGAGGTAGGTGTTCCTCAAACTGCTGGAGGGAGTCCCAGAGGGCACGGTCGTAGCGTCCCAACAGAGCCATGGCACTCGTAGCTTTCATAGAGGTTGCCGATGTTCCACACACTTTCCTTCCAGCTGAATCCATCCATCTAGACTCTTTGTCTGGGTGGACTGTGGATGACGGGGTGGTAGCATGCTGTTTGCGGGCCGCCGTCACTATCACCGAATCCGGAGGAGGTTCCACCCTCAGAAAAGCCGGATCCGAATCTGAAGCCCGGTATTTTTTCTGCAATCTCGAGGGGGCCGCCTTAGTCACCGCCGAGGTGAGAAAAAGGTCCATGGCTGGTTCCTCCAGGCCCGGCACCAGAGGCAGTAGTGGACGAGACAGGTGTTTTTGGTGCAGTGTCTCGAAAATTACCGATGTCTTGGGCGTGGGCACCGTCAAGGAGATGCCCAATTTGGCTGCGCCTCTCAATAGGACATCATGAAACGCCACCAGATCATCAACCGGCGACACCCTTGTGTCCGGTGATCCCGACAAAGTCGGAGAGTAGTCCCTGGTCCCCGAGGACCTTGAGTAAGAGCGAGACCTGTGCCTCCTATGGCGGCGTCTCGACCGCCTGGATGACCTGTTGCGTGATCGCTCCCCCCTCCTGGAGCGCGAGCGCGACCTCCCTGTTCGTGGACGCTCCGCAGGTTTCCGTGGAGGCGTCTTCCGTGGCCTATCCTGGGGTCTTGGTTTAGGAGTCCCCTTAGGCGGTGTAGGAAGAGGAGGTAGTGACACCGATCTTGGCGGAGGAACAGGCGGTATCTCCGGCCGAGGGGCGGGCCCATGCGGTGTGAGCGGTGGTGGTGGCTGTCCTGAGGGAGGAAGTGGTGGGAGAGGAGGGTTAATTGGAGGATCCTCTTTAGGCATAGGGGGAGGAGGCGTTTTCGGCCGAGGTGGTGTATATACCACAGAGTACACAGAGCCCGGTGACTTCTTCGGGGGAGGGGACTGCGAACCAGCCCCTCCAGTATGTGATCGCCGTCTCCGGCGCCCTCCACCAGACTCAGCGTGACTTCTGGCGCCAGAACTCCTCCTGCGCCACTTCAGGGAGCGGGAACGACTCCTCGAAGCCGATCTCTTTCTCCTCGACGTTGTTTCTCCGGCGTCGAATGTCGCCTCCGCGACTCCAGCGTCGAACGTCGCCTCCGTGACGTCGACCTCTCCTTCCTCAATGCCGAACGCCGCCTCCGCCACGTTGACCGTTCCTTTCTCAACGACGAGCGTCGACTCCTCCGTGACGCCGTCCGCTTTCTCGAGGTCCTCGACGCCGAGGATCCCCTCGACGCCGACCGTATTCTCGACGGCGACCAGCGGTATCGTCTCGACGACGAGCGCCGATGCCTGTGGCTTCTCCTTCAACGCCGATAGCTCGACGCTGACATCGACGACGACGACGACGAAGACGCTGTAGACAGTGGCTTCGACGGAGGCCTAACCAGGCTCTTCGACATCGACTCTTCACGCTGTCTCGACCATGAACCCCGGGGAGATTGGGAACACACCGTCGTCATCCCTCTCGACGTCGTCGTCGATGCAATCGACGCCGACGGAGACCGGGACCGTTTGCTGGTCTTTCTGCCTCTGGGGAGCCCCTCAGAGTCCTCAGCAGAGGCAGAGGGAACCTTCCCAGCCTGCCCAGACCCACCTGCAGCGTGCAGTCGTCTCTCTTCCAGGCCTTGAAGCCTAATCTTCAGCCTTTCCCTCAGGGTTCTTGCTGAGAGGGTCTGGCAGATGTCACAGTCTTCAGGGACATGTGCTTCAGGGAGACAAATAATGCAGACGTCGTGTGGATCAGTCTTGGCCTTCTTCCTTCCACAGGCTGGGCATTTGTCGAAAAGAGCAGGCATTTTAGAGCCCTAAAAAGCCTGAACAAACACACAGGAGAGAAGGGAAACACCAAGAATATAAATTGCAAGCACTTTTATCAAAAAGTGAACTTAAATCCAATAGAAACCCTTGAAAAAAGGGGGAGCTCAATGCCAGGGTCCTGTTAGCAGGAGCCGGAAAAAAGAACTGAAAGTAAAAGGGACCTGCTGTGCATTCTGGGATACTGGGAGAAAGTTCTTCCAGAGTTCTCTTAAAGGCACAGTATCCTATTTAAGCCACATAATGGCAGCCTATGGGGCTTGTCTGTCCATGCCTTTCTCTCTATCATTCCAGAGTCTTTTACTGGTAGAGGCAAGTTTCTCTATGGAGGAAACTAGGCAGGCTGTGTTGTGTGTGGTTTTGTTTGGTGGAATTTCTAGTTGAAGTACTGGACAGTGTAGCCTGTGGATATAGGCTGCATTATTTGTCTTTAAATTTTCTCTTAAGTGTCTTTGCAGTTTCTGCATGATTTGACAACTTAAGAGATTATTTTTGATTGCCGGGGTCCACGCACATGGGCGGGACTTTTCACTAGATTATGACTATACACAGAGATCCCCTACTACAGAAGTCACAATACGGACATTCGTCCGCATGGATGACCGCTGAATGGGATATATTTTTATTAGGTATTAAATCTGGCCTTGCTGGCCTTGTAGGTTCCGCTCTTGTGTCATAGGTATTGTGAGGGTGGTTGTTATCTTGGCCATCTCAACACCCATTAACAGCTAGAGGTCACAGAATATGATTTGTGGAATACAATGCATAAATGAATTGTACAATAAATGCTACATTAACTAAAAGTTGATTGGAAAAGAAACATTGTCAATCTTATTATGTAGGCTCTTTATTTTTACTGTTTGTTTTGTTCTTTGGTTGGTTAGCGATCTAAAAGGTAGTTGTATGTATGTATAAGATCACGTTGAAAATATTATAATCAGTCCTACATTTGTGTTCACACAAGACAAGTATTCTTTTACTAAATGCCACCGTAAGGGCTTGATTAGAGCACCATCTCATATGTGACAGGATCTGTACAGATTGACCGTTTGATTACTTAACCTGATAAGAATAGATCAAGACAACACGGTAGCAAACATAGATTCAAATAGCCAAATCTGGCTACTATATTTTAGCCATTAACTAAACAGGTGTGCAGATTATATCTATTCTTAAATGTGAAAGAAAGGCAGCCCACAGCATGCCCAGCAGTGGTACCAGCTTTAGGTCTGCAGATTGGGCTTTTCAACCTTACAGAATCTTGTCCAGTGTGTAGAAAATCCTAATGAGGACTATCCACCTCAACAGGGTCCTCTTCTGCACAGCCTTCCCTTTCTTTGCCCCATAGAACCAAAGAATGCTGTGTGGACGATCAATCAATATAAAAGCTTAAAGCCCTTTTAGGGGTCCAGCGGAACAAGCCTCTCCATCCTTTTCAAGGGGTGAGTGAAGGTAGAGCAAGCAGGCAGAGTGAGGGATTTCCAAAAGTGGAAACGATTTACCACTTTAGGCAAAAAGACCACCTGAGTTCTCAGCACCAATTTGTCTGGAAAAAAGGTGGTGTTGGGCAGATGGATCAACAGTGCCTAATCCTTACTCATGTGATGATCTGAAGTAATCACAATGAGGAAAACAGGCTTCAAAGTAAAGAGATACAGAAAGCAACTATGCATTCACACAAATGGCGTACAGAAGATAAAGTATAAGACCAATTACGTCCTACTGTGGTTTATGGTAGGGGGAGGGACATTTCTTTCAAGCCTTTTATAAACAATTGTCACGCCAGGTGATTTAAACAAGGACGATTGGGCCTGCAAATGTAATAAGGTTGAAATGGCTGACAAATAAGTGCACTCCACAAGGCCTTGGTGGGCCAAAGAAAGTACAAACAAAAGATTATCAACAGCTTGGCTGGTAAAGGGTCCATATGCTGGCTACCATACCATGCTACAAACTTGTCCCAGCACCGGGCATAAATGGACTTCAGAGAAGGGTATCTAATGGTGAAGATGAAATCGACCACTTCAGGTGGTAGATCAACTGCTGCTGCTCATTCTCCACATATAAAGGTGTAGATTGCACAGGTTTGGGTGTAGGACACTGCCCCACAACTGCAACGGAAGATTCTATCAAACAGAAAGCCTGATCGGAGAACAGATGCTTCTGCCAAGAAGTTCAGGGTCTATAACCAAGGTAGAGAGTAAGGAATTTCGTCCAAAGTAGCTGGACGGGGAATACTCCTGATCCCCTGATCAAGGAATTGTTACAAACAAATGGAGGAGTACCACCCGATGAGAGAAGAGAAGAGAAGGCTTTATTCCTGACAAGGAAACACTTGAGTGAGGGGTTTACTTACAAAGGAATAGAAGCGGCCGCTCATCACGCAGCTCCCAGCCTCACAGAAGCATCGGAAAAAGCGGTATCGTTACCACGCAAAGATCTACCTCTTCTAATATCCTGCTCATTTGAACTCCTTTGCAGCCAGAGCGTAGCGCTACAGTGCCCCGCCCGCCGAGCAGCTCTGTTTACATTTTGCGAGGCCATCTGACCCATTACGATTTACAACTTTAGTGCGCTAGCTGTTCTGTTATTTGGCATTTATCTGCCTGTGTTTGACCTGCGCCCGTAATTTCATTGTGTACCTGTCATCGCCTTTGTCATTGCGATCGCCTACCCTTTGCCCAAGTGTTGTTTGCAGTTCGACTGCTTGCTGCCATTTTGTTTGTTGTTTGTGCCTCCTCCCACCGATCTCCACCCCGCCTCCCTGCTGACCCTCCCTCGCCCCTCCCCTTCCTCTATCCACATATGACTTACGACTTTTCGCGCAGCGTTCACGCGCAGCGACCGCGCCCCTTGTGCGCCGAAGGTGCGCCAAAGGTAAGCCCGTCTACGCCCGTCCGCGCCTGGACCGCGCCCAGCGCCAGACCCCCTGCCCCTCGCGCTGCCCAGCCCTCCCGCTTCACCTACGATGCCGCCACCCTCCTAGCCCTTAACCCCGGTCGCGCCCCCACCTGCGTCCAAGCCGCTCCTGGACACACCCATGGACCTTTCTCATGCTACCCCTGCAAATTTAGCGGCACCGACAACAGCTCCGATACGACCACACCACAGATTCCCGACCCCAACCACCTACAATGCATCCTTCTCAACACCCGATCAGTCCACAGACACGCCATCGATCTATGGAATCTACTAGACACCATCTCTCCAGACGTCGCCTTCCTAACGGAAACTTGGATGAACGCTTCCTCAGCCCCTGACATCGCCATCGCTATCCCGGAGGACTATAAGATCACACGCAAGGACCGCACCGACCACACAGGAGGAGGAATCGCTATCGTCCATAAGAAATCAATCCGCATCACTACTAGCTCTGACGCCAACCTCGCCAACTCCGAACACCTTCACTTCCAGATCCTCATCGACCCCAAGACCACACTCAGAGGCACCCTCCTTTACAGACCACCAGGACCCCGCGCTAAATTCAGTGAAGACATCACGGACTTCATCACCCCACACGCGCTCCCCTCCAAAGACTACATCCTTCTAGGAGACCTCAACTTCCACCTTGAAAAGACCAGCGACCGCAACACCGCCACCCTCTTAGACAACCTCGCCAACCTCGGACTTAACCAACTGGTCACTTCCCCCACCCACATCGCAGGTCACACACTCGACCCCATCTTCACCTCCAGCAACCATGTCTCCTTCAGCCACACTACGGATCTCCTCTGGACTGACCACAGCTGCGTTCACTTCACCTACAACAAGCCGAAACCCATCATCCACCTCCAACCAACTCTACAAAGAAACTGGAACAAAATCACCTCGGATCAGATCTCCACATCGCTCCTTCGAACCTCCCCGGCCCTCTCTTCTAACGCCAACGAAGCCGCCTCCAACCTCACCATTTGGTTATCCAACACCGCCGACACCTTAGCACCACTGAAAAAACGTCAACACAAACTTGGCAACAAGAAGGCCTCATGGTTCAACGATGACCTCAAGAAGTCCAAGAAACTGTGCCGCTCCCTTGAAAAGGCCTGGAAAAAAGACCCATCCACCAGCAACAAGGACGCCTTCAAAAGCGCCACCCGCACCCACCACCAACTAATCCGAAAGGCCAAGAAAACAGCATTCAAGGATCGACTTGACAACAACGCCCACAACAGCAAGGAACTTTTCAACATCGTCAAGGAATTTTCCAACCCCTCGGCCAACTCCAACGACATCACCCCCTCTCAATCCCTCTGCGACTCCCTAGCCTCATTCTTCCACAACAAGATTGCTGACATCCACAACAGCTTTGACAACCAACCCGGAAGCCAACCCACCCTACCATCTGCTGACCATCTTCCCCCCGTTAACACCCTTAACGACTGGAAACCAATCTCCACTGAGGACACCCTCCGCCTGATGAATTCCATCCACTCCGGATCCCCCACAGACCCATGCCCTCACCACATCTTCAACAAAGCAGACTCCGTCATAGCTCCGCACCTCCGAGACGTCATCAACTGCTCCTTCAACTCCGCTACCTTCCCAGAAGACTGGAAACACGCTGAACTCACCGCCCTTCTGAAAAAACCAACAGCGGACCCCACCGAACTCAAAAACTACCGCCCCATCTCACTTCTTCCATTCCCGGCCAAAGTCATCGAGAAAGCCGTCAACAACCAACTCGCCGCCTTCCTCGAAGCCAACAAATCACTGGACCCCTCACAATCTGGCTTCCGAGCTAAACACAGCACTGAGACCGCCCTCATCGCAGCAACAGACGACATTCAAACTCTACTGGACAATGGAGACACAGTCGCCCTCATCCTCCTCGACCTCTCCGCAGCCTTCGATACAGTCTGCCACAGCACCCTTCTACAACGCCTCAGAGACATCGGAATCCAAGGAAAAGCACTGGAATGGATCACCTCGTTCCTCACCGGAAGAACCCAGAGAGTCCGCCTCCCACCACACAAGTCCGAGGCCTTTGAAATCATCTGCGGCGTACCACAAGGATCCTCTCTTAGTCCCACCCTCTTCAACGTATATATGAGCCCCCTTGCGGCCATCGCCCGCCAACACAACCTCAACATCATCTCTTACGCGGACGACACTCAACTGATCCTCTCTCTCACCAAGGACCCCAGCACCGCCAAAACTAACCTACACGAAGGAATGAAAGAAGTCGCCGAATGGATGAAACAAAGCCGTCTGAAACTGAACTCAGACAAAACAGAAGTCCTCATCTTAGGCACATCCCCCTCTGCATGGGACGACTCCTGGTGGCCGGAAGCCCTTGGAAAAGCACCCATCCCGACAAACCACGCACGGAACCTTGGCGTCATCCTGGACTCTTCACTCTCAATGAACAGACAAGTCAGCGCCGTATCCTCCTCCTGCTTTAACATTCTTCGCATGCTCAGAAAAACATTTCGCTGGATCCCCTCCGAAACAAGGAAAACAGTCACCCACGCTCTAGTCACGAGCCGACTGGACTACGGAAACACCCTCTACGCAGGCACCACCGCTAAACTCCAGAAGAAACTACAACGAATCCAAAACGCCTCAGCCAGACTCATATTAGACATCCCACGCAACGAACACATCTCGGGTCACCTTAAAGACCTCCACTGGCTACCCGTCAATAAGAGGATCACTTTCCGACTGCTTACCCACGCACACAAATCACTCTACGACATCGGACCAGATTGCCTCAACTCTCGACTGTCCTTCTACACCCCCTCCCGCCAACTTCGCTCTTCCAGCCAAGCCTTCGCCACTGTACCTCGCATCAACAAGACCACCATGGGAGGCAGATCCTTTTCATACCTGGCGGCCAAAACATGGAACTCACTCCCCGCCTACCTTCGCCTCACCCAGAATCACCTAGCGTTCAGAAAGCAGCTTAAAACGTGGATATTTGACAAATAATCCCCCTCCCTTTCCTAAGCGCCTTGAAACCCTCTGGGTATGTAGTGCGCTATACAAATTTTATGACTTGACTTGACTTGACTTGTTTCCTTGTCAGGAATAAAGCCTTCTCTTCTCTTCTCTCATCGGGTGGTACTCCTCCATTTGTTTGTAACAAGAAGTTCAGGGTACCACGCCATCCTGGCCTGAACCAGAGTTACAAGGATGACTTAGGCCCACTTTGCCTGATCCTTTTTAGAACTTGGGGAAAGAGAGGCAGGTGAGGGAAGGCATACTGTAGTCCCATGTTCCCTTCTATCCAGAATACAACTCCTAGTGAGGGCTCTTGCAGAAACTCTAACGCACAATATCTTAGACACCGCACATTCTTGGTGGTGGTAATGCCCTGAATTATAGTAGGATGTAGATGTCATCTGTAGGATACGGTCTGCTTAACTGGTCTTCTCTGGCATTCAAGCAACCTATCAGGTGGTTGTTGATCAGGGAAGTGTCTTCATGCCCCACACAATGGTAAAGGCGCAGAGCCTTCTGGCATGGGACCCAGGACCCCACTCTGTCCTGCTTGTTGCAATACCACATGGTGGAGGTGGTACTGTCCCTGGGTACCTGCATCAGTCTCACCCAAATGGATGGCAGGAAAGGCGCCAGGTCCAGACAACTGGCCCACAACTGTAGCAGACTGAGATGGAGCTGGGCTTGAATCTCCACCTCCAGCAGATGGGCTCACAAAGCCAATAGTGACATGTTGTTCACAAGTGTCAGCTGTGTGTGGGGAAGGGAGGAGTGGTTGATCTTGGACCAACTGTGTTTGAGAAGCCATAACTGTGGATTGCGGGTTGTCTCTTCCATAAAATGTATTGCCCTGGATAGATTTCTTCAGTGCTGGGCCCACTTTAACTTCAGAATCAATTACAGAGCCTGTATATGACACCTGGCATAGTTGTCCAGGAATATGCAGGAGGCATAGAGTGCAAGAAGCCAGAAAGCTGCTCTCATCTAGATCCAGGACAGAGGATGAAACATCAGGATTAAAACCGGAATAACCTGGACTCCTTGAGGCTGAAGGAAGGCCTTGAACTGCACTGTATCTGGGAAGACCCTGAACTGATTGTATCCCTGACTGCTCCAATGAATGGCAGCCTCTCCAAAGGAGTCCGGTACAACTTCAGCTCACTGATCGTGAACCCCCAACAATGCCAAAAGGTTTCCCATCGTATGGAGATGGTCTACAAATTACTGTGACAAGCTCACCTTCACCAGCCAGTCATTAAGGTAGGAGAAAACTGGTATCCTCAATTTCTGAAGATGTGAAGAGGCCAGGACCGTCACATTTGTGAACACCCGCAGGGCGCTGGTAAGACCGATGGGGAGCACAGCAAACTGAAACAGCTCATGGGTAACCTTAAACCACATACAGAATTTGTGAGTCTGGAGGATAGGCACATAAAAGTACACATCATGCTGGTCCAAGTCTACTATCCAATCTCCTTGACCCAGAGCAGACAGAACTTAGTTTAGTATGAGCCTTTAGAATGTTTCCTTCTGAAGGTAATCAGGGGGTGAATATTTAAAATGGGGAGAAGATTTAAAATGGGGTGATGATCTAAAATAGGATGAAGCCTCTGTGCTTCTTCTGCATGAGGAAATAGCCTACATAATAACCTATCCCTATTGCTGCCATCCACTCAATGGCCCCTTTGGACAGTAGGTCTTGCACCTTTAGCAGTAAGATAGATGCATGCCCTCTGACAGCCTCTCTGATGTGGGCGGGAGCTGAAGAGGGTCGGAAAGAAATGGAAGTGCACAGCCCTGTTAGACGATATGAAGAACACATCTGTCAGATGTGATGGACTGGCATCTTGGGAGAAAATCTTGAATTCTGCTTCCCACAGGATGGTTGTGTGCCGCTAAGATCAAACTAATGCATCTAGCAGGCTTATGTTGCAGAGGAGCCGGACTGTGAAGGTCGGTGCCCATGCTGATCTGCACATTGTCTGCCTGAGGTTGTCAACATGTCAAGCCTCTGGTGTCGCTTCGGAAGCACGGAAAATGATGAGTTGACTGTTTTTCAGGGGTCAAAAGGCCTGAAGAGTGTCTCTGACCCAGCTTTCCTTGATGCACTTCAAACAGCTTTTTTGTCAAACAATCAGGACCTATCAAATGGCATGTCCATGAGAGATGCTTGTACATCTCCAGAGAAGCCTGTGGATCTCATCCGCATGTGTCAATGGAGCACCACACTAGTACCGACTGAGTGTCCAGACCAGCCCGAATCCCATATTTAGCTGCCAACTGGTGAGCAAGAACAAAGTTTAGACCAAGTGCCAATCAGGGCATAAGGGCATATAAGTTAGGGTTTCATTGAATGGCAAAAATTAGCTCTGCCTGAAGGACTTTAGTAATCACTTTTGTTTTAAGTTATAAATCCAGGATGTCGGCAGCATGTCTGAGGACAACAGCAAAGGAAGTACCCTAATCCATGCGTCGCCCAACAGGGGAAATTAACCTTGTATCAGGTAAAGTATAAATCCTAATAGCCTCTTGCAAGTCCACACAAAACTGCCATCATAAAGTGATGTTAGATTCTCCCCATCATCTCCATAAGGCGGCAGACTGTGGTCAGAGACACACCCGAAAAGAAAGTTGAGCAACTAAGGGCAGCTCTGATGTAGAGGTACAACTTTGCCTGAGTGAGAGAGTACAGGAACTGGCTGTGCTTGAGTGACATCAGAGCATGACCTCGGTTGGGGATGCGGCGAATTTGAGTCGAAGTCAGACACAGTAGTCTCCATAGGATCCACCTCTGACTGGCAGAATCAAAGTTGATGAGGAATGAACTGATGCAGGTCTTGGAGTATTAAACTGAATTGGCACCAGAGTCATTGCAAACCCAATGGCGGGTTTCAGGGATTTACGGTCCCCTCAAAACTAACTGTGGAATTGGTTCCTCAATCAGAGACTGGGAGCAAGACTAAGTGGCACTGTAACAACCCTTGAAACGTCTTGCTAGATAGAAAGTGATGGAATGGGGTTGAGTCCACTTGCCTTCTTGTGTTTCTACTTCAAATTGGACTTCGATTTACTGAACGGAGATCCGTGCCTTCCTTTGATGTTCAGAGATGTACAACCTTGCTTCACTATCTAGATTCTCTTCGGGTGCATGAGAGGACATTCCTCACAAGATACGAAGCCGTGCCGGAGCCGAAACACCGAGGGCCCAACTCGTGTAGGTCAGTCACTGATATCTGTTTAGGACAGCCAAGGCATGGTTTGAAATCTCTAGTCTTGGGTGAAGACATCCCCACTGGAATCGCACAGCGGAATTTAGTTTGAAAAATTCATGAACATGGCGATCAAAGGAGCAGAAAGAAAGAAGCGGGACATCGGTACACAGCATTGGCACTTTTATGTGACTGTGCTCAGTCACTTTCGGGGTAGAATGGGCCCACAATAGGGCTACACAGCGTCACATGGTGGTGTCTGCGAGCACTGCTGTGAAAACATCCAGATCCAGTCTGGCACGTGGGGGATATTCTAAATGTGAGGAGTATTTGGTTCATAGTATCCACCAGAATCCTACCTCAGGCAGGAGTAAATTTTCATGCAAGTCTTGTGCATGAAGCTACAAGCAAATTGTTATTGAATATACACAATGTATACGTTTGTAAATGTCCATTAACTTCTACAGCAGGACATTTAAGATGGGGGAAGCCCAAAAAGTAAAACGGTACATTTGATGGTAAGTTTAAAACTGTTTCCTTGTGTTCAGAAAGTGAAATCCCCTGAACCAGAACAAGTCTGACCCCTTCTTCACAACAAAGCACTCAAATGTACTAAACAATGAACACGTAAAGCTGCAACTTGTGCCTATGTAAGGAATGAATTTCAAAAAAATTAAAGCATGGGGATTAGCTTGTTACATAGACATAGATGTTACTGCAATTGGAAAATGACCTCAAAGGCCCTTTCTCTTAGACCGACAACACTTGCCTCATTCACTGGAACAATTGTCACGGATGTCTTAATGGATGGGGCAGAGTCCTTTCTTGATTTCTTGAGCGGTGTTAATGTTTATGACGTTTGCGTAGCCCTAGCTACTGCATTTATCCCTCATTTGGTAAACTTGTTAAAATAGGGTTGACACCAAAGTCTGGTATCCTTGTCTGTTGTTGGCCATTTTATGTACAGTGTTCACCCCTGTGGGACGAAAATCTGAATGGTCATGACAGTGCCCCAATGTTTCAGAAGAGGCAGAATTCAATCCAGCTATCTTCACAAGAAATTATTACCCATAACAACTGTCAGTATCAAGGAACTCCAGGATGACAGTGTTCTTTCAGGTCCTACCCATTCCCGGGGGAACTCGTGCATTGAGAGAGGAGAAAAAACCCTCATCAGGAGACATGTCTGATGTTATAGACTTACCAGCTCTCTAACAAAGAACAGAAGGACATTGGGTTATTTGACTGGAAGTACAGCATTGACAATTTCCCTGGGAAATATATATTTTTAAAAATGCAAAAATCAACAAACTAACAGACTGTTCAGAAACACGAATAATTACCGTATGTATTCGAACAATAGAAAGCATTTTTGCTGGATTCACAATTCCGATGACATAAACAGCAAATAAGCATAGAATCTGCAAACAAATTAGAAAAAGCATGAGTGTTTAACATGATTTTCCAATTAATTTCAATTATTTCAGAGAAATCATTTACGCAAAATGTACAAAAAAGACATATCAAAAACTTTATTAGAACAACATTTTAAAATGCCTTGGGAAGTCCATTCACTGGTTGCCATTGAAGAACAGAGGATACTTTAAAATAATGATGCTTGTGTTTAGTTGTTCACCTAGAATTTGGTCCATTTGATCTTTTGAGAAATTGGCTAGTTGGTTGAATGTGGGGTGATCCCTGTCCAAGCAACAGCCACAATTCCTTTCTGGGTGAACCACAAACGTCACTAAATTAACCTATGCTTAACTTTCTCGTAGCTAGGCACAAAAGTAGTCAGGCTTAAATTAGAGGCAATGTGAAAAGTATTTATCCAGCATATAAACAGTAATGAAGTGAAAATACAACTCATATCCCACACCAATTTAGAACAGCAGAGTACATTTTAATACATTATATGACACCAAATTGACAAAAATGCAATTAGGAGAACCAGAACTATGAATTTTTAAAGTATAAGGTAAAAACTAGAGCCTAAAAGATCAAAGTGCCAACCACGACATCTAGTCATGCAAGACTGGATCAGAGTAAAAAAATATATAGCCGATAGTAGCACGGGTCGGATACAAGAAGTTGATTAAGGCCAGGTGGGGCTTACTTTCAGGCTTAGAAGAAATTCTGAAGAAAATGTTCTGAAAAGGTACGTAAACTTCAGTGGGGCACGGCCGAGAGTGGTGTCGGAGGAGGGAGCGTTGTCATCAGGTAGCTGCTGGATGAATTCATGGTGAACATGTCTACGTTCAGACTTGGTCTCTGTATTTGAAGCCGAAAATCTACGCCAGGAGGAGGCAGGAAGCTGTAACCGATGAGAGTTCCAGGAGGCAGGATGGCCCTTTGGGAAAGGACTGCTAAACAGGGTCTGCTGCTGTAGATAACATAGTGGGAGCTACCGCAAACACAGGCAGACCAGCGATGCCCCTGGCTCAATAAACAAGCAGGTTGGTCCCGATCTTCCGTTGGTTCCCAGGGCAGTTTTCAGCCAAACATGTTTTAAGTACCAAGCTTTGGATTTTAGCTATCTGGGCACCTTTATCATCACCACTGAGGGTCCAGGACGGGTGGGGCATCAGCAGGGGGGAGGGGGTTGGGACTCACTCAGGCTGGCTCCAAGTGCGGGCCCAAGATGGTGGGAACCTGTTATGTCCCTGTGGATCTGAACAGGAGGTCAGCAATCTAGCCCTTAGTGTCACTCTGGTAGTACTGGGCTCAAATGATGAAGCAGTACAATCTTCTGAGGGTTCAAGGCAGGCTCCAGGCAGCAAAGCAGTTCTTCCAGGTGCAGGAAAGCAGTCTTGTGGAGTACACAGCAGGCCACACCAGCAGACAGCCCTCTGAGATTCCTTCCACAAGTCCAGATAGTGAACTGAAGAGTGAGTCTAAGGGTCTCATTTTTATACATGTGCCTTCTTTAAAGTAGAATTTTCTAGAGGACTCCCTTCGAAGTCCTTGATGTTTCCTGACTTCCTTGCTCTGGCTCCAAGCTGGCTACTGGGACAATGAAGTTGGTGATACTTTCTTTGTGTAAAGGCAAAGCACATCCTATTCAACTGCAAATGGGGCTGTGCCAACCTCCTCCCCTGCCCTCCATCCTGCCAGTAGATGGCCTCTTCAGGCAACACCCTAACCCTCTATTGTGTGACTGTCTGGTAGGAACTAAAATAGTCCAACTACACCCAGTCATATGATTTCGGCCAGGCTACTGGCACCAAATAGCAAAGGGCAGGAAAAAAACGTTCTAAAGGTGGCATTTTCAAAATTGTAATATAAAATCCGACGTTACCATTAAAGAGGACTTTTGAATACAATTTAATAGATAACAAGTACAAAATGCCCATCTCTTAACGCTTGTGATAGTAATAATGAAACTCAATATAATCCTATGGCACAGGTAGGCCTCACAGTAGTGAAAATCGAATTTAGGAGTTTTTCACTACAAGTACATGGAAAACTTAAAAGTACATGTGAAACCTATTAATTACAATGCACCCTGTACTATGGGCCATTGAGGGTCTACGGGTAATATATGTAATAAAAGGGGCGTTTAACGCTTGGAAAGAGGGTTATATTACCAAGTTGAATTCACAGTTTAACACTGCATTCAGGCTGCAATGGAAGGCCAGGTGCAACTTCTGTGGGGCTAGTTAAGTGGGTGGCACAATAAGTGCGGCAGGCCTACCAGTATCGTGTAATTTACAGTCATGGACACATGGTACACCACTCTACAAGAGATTTATAAGTAAATTAACTATGCCAATCAGGTGTAGACAATTTTACCATGTTTTAGGGAGTGAGCACTTCAGCACTGGTTAGCAGTGGCAAAGTGTCCTAATGCCAACACAAAGGAATTCAGCAAAAATAAGAGGTGAAGGCAACTAGTTGGGAGTTATCATGCAGACAGGTCCAAGTCCAACACTACCTCTTGCACAACATTTCCCTCTAGTATCCTGAGAGGGTGCTTTGTTTTGCAGACCTCGGTCTTCTCATGGTATGATCAACTATATATTAATCTCGCTATGACCACATTTTTTAGCTTTTGGGTCCAAATCTTTGAAAAACGTGCCACTATTTATGTGGAGGATGGAACTTCTCCTTCTCTTTCAGAAAGAGTAAAGACTTTTCTGTTTAACAAATACTTGTGGATGTCAGTATCACTGTTTTAATTATTGCTGGATGTAGTTTAGTGGGCTGTGTAGGCTCTACAAATCCATAAGAAAATAAAAAAATATATATTTGGCAGTAAATGATCTGACAATTAGTTAAGCACCTCATACAGACAATTTTGCACAGTTCATCCAATGTCTAAACTGCAGCTTAGGAACCTAGACTTTCCCCAGAAAAAATACAACCAAAGAACCATGCCATTCAATGACAATTAGGATCAAGTCAAGACGTTGTTTTTACCTCAGACTGTGTAATTAATGAGATCTCCATATTAGTTGTGCTTAGCAACACAAAAGTTAAGTTATGTAATATCAAATCATATGGTCCTGTCTCTCCATTGATTGCATGGTTTCATAAAATCATTTAAATAACTGCAAGAAACCGGTTTGTTGAAAATAGTTGCACATTTCGTGAAACTGAACAGGCACTGAACAATGCCCCGAGGATAGCTTACGTTCAGTGATTGCAATGTCGCTACTCACAACTCCGATTGCTCTCTCAAGCACAATATCAATGCTTCTGGGTCTATATGGTTGTGTAGGATGTCCTTTCACTTTACAATTGCCCATATTAGCGGGAAACAGAATAGAGATCCTCACCTGGATTATCTGCAGGAAGTTACCATAATAGTTATAAGAGGGTGGCCCAGCCCAGCCGTATATGGGCGGAGATGGGCCTGACCTTGGCCCGGGCACGTCCCTCGCCACAGAACACAAGGTGTGCTTTAACAGCCAGCAGGTGTGGCTCGTTGGAGAACTTGCTCGCTCTGAGGGATAGTGGGACTGGTAGTCTCCACCCTCGCGGTAAAAGCAGCTCCTATCACATACATCTTCTATTCCCACAAACATTTAGGCATATAAACCAAAATGATTCATTGACATGTAAAAAAGATCCCCACAAAATTATGATCGTTAGAAAACAAAATCCATCACAAATAGAAAGACACCGAAAAAATAAAACGGAGCAGGGAAAACTTGAGTATTTTCAGTTGCACAGAAAAGACAAAAGTTCTGTTAGTCACCTAAAGAAAACAGTATTTTGAATATACAACTTTTTCCGTTTAATACCTAGGCTGGTAAGGCAAATACAGTGTGTACATTTATATGTGAACTTTATTACCTGCGTTAAAAGGACAAATTGTGCAAACTGCCATGATATCATGAATGCAACATTAGACAACACAAGTAATATCCAGATTCTAGCACGAATAACAGGAGACCTTGAAGAAGAAAAAAAAGAATTAGCTGGTTAAGAGATAAAGGATAGAAAACCTTTACATTCAAATGAACTATTAAAATAGAGACGTCCATCTGTAAAGGGAGTCTCAAGTCAAACATTTTCACACTTAACTTATACATAGAAGATTAGTTTACTTAGCAGTAGCTTTTTAATACCCCAGGTATATCATGAGAGTCGCAAATGTCCTCAGCGCCCAGTGGCCATTTTTAGAATTCCTTCAGTATAGTATGGTACATAAACAGAAGATTAAATGCATAGAACTGCATGAACCCAGCCTTCACCGAGAAATAAGATAAGCACATGTTAAGCTATAAAGTTAAAAAAAAACTATTGTAGATATCGAGGATCACAGGCAAGTAAATGTGTATTGTCTCTCACTGAATCATTGATAGATTCACTTCTTTCTGAGCATTATTTTGGAGTACTGTGAGATGTTATCTCCTTTGAGAAATATGCTTCAGCACTGGCCTAGTCCAGCATTGCTCAACACTCAGGGAGTAGGGAGTGGAAGACTGAGGGGTGTATTATTCAAACCCATCTTTTTATGTTTGGATTTTCTTTCTTTAATTAAGCGTTTGTTTTTATTGTGTTTAATAGATTCGAAGACAACAATTCTCAGGCCATAAACAGCAGCAAATATCATTATAATACCAAGGCACTCATGAAAACTTCACCGCACACAAGCTCATGTACGCAGAGCAGCTCTATAAAAAGAGCGTCTTGATACACCACATAAAAAGGCTTGTCCGACAGAATTCGAAAATACTCCCACCACAGACCCCAGCATTCTTACAGGGACATTTTCCTGCTGCACAGGTGAATTCCCCCCGTATAAAACACCTGTCCATCCTTTGTATCCTTCTAAGGGAATAGTGGAGAGAGAGAGCCATTCAATAAGAGCCAACATTGAGCAATATTTCTTTTGCTGAGTAGGAATCAAACCATAAGTGATCATACTTCCCGTTTATGTCTCTCTTCCTCCATGATAGCCAGTAGTACCAGCTTGGTGGACAGTTACATTTTCCAACAAAGAACAGCTCACTAAGTATGCGATGCCCGCAACCAGTAATTTTGAATGTCCCATCCCAATATCAGGTAATTGGCAAAAATAATCCTACCCATCCTCCATAGACGGTCCGTCTTTCGAAAATATTTCATTTGAATTATTCGCAAATTTGCTGAAATGGCTAGTTCTCTGGAACTGCTACATAAGTATCCGGGTCAAAAGAACGTCCATGGAAGCTTGCAGAACTCTATTCCTGAATTGCTGGGAGAAAGAGTATAGTGGAGATCCTTTGACCCGGATTCTTACGTAGCAGCTGGAAACCATTACTGTGGTTCCACATTCGCAAAGAGTACTTCATGCTGCAGCATGCACAGGTTTCGCCTCTCTAATATGCCAACTTAAGTTCCCAATATGGAAGAGGGTCTACAGTGACCTGCATTACAAAGCACTGAAAACTGTCCTCAGCCACCCATAGCTGGGACTGCAAACTCTCCTCCAGATCACTACCCTGCAGTGATACATAACAGATTTGTTCCAGTTTACCACCAAGCCTTAGACACTAACATGTTAAGGATTTCCATCAAGAGTTGGCCCATCTATTGTGGCAAGCTTTCAGACAGCAACAGGTTATCTGAGTGAATATTCAGCTGCCTGTATCATTCCACAATATAAAACCTGTAGTAAACCAACACGCTAGATCAGGCAGTAGAAGGCTTGATGGCATGATCAAAGAGCAGTCGCGAGAGGAGGCACTCTGTTGGGTGATCTGCTCTATGCGAAAGAGGGGAAATAGAACAGTGTTTACCTTACCGAGGTGATAATTTCAATGTAGAAGAGATGGACGTAAGCTAGTCACTGGGGCTTAGTTTTCAAGCACTACAGGGCCCTGATTAGGTACTCTTAGTTCAAGTTGAATAAATCCACTGAACTAACAGCTGAAGAACCAGGCAGATCATATATGACAGCAAGGGCCAAGTGCAGCTGATGTAATTCATGCCTGGTCGCCATATAGACCAGTTTATTTTAGGTCAAGGTTGGCTAAAGCGAATAACTACTTCACTAGTTGGTAGAAAGGGCTTGAGCAGAGACATTGGCTGCAACTGGGCAAGTCTGGGTTTTAAAGAGCCTGCCCTTTCTTAGTCGACCAAAGAAAACTAAAAGCTCACAACATTATTTAAATTCCTCCATCCTATCAGTGAAGAAATTGCATGATCCTTTGACTTCCAATGTGTGCAAGACCTGCTCAGTAGGAGATGGACAATCTAAGTAGACGGTATGTGATAAGATGTTATTCAAATGTAAGAGCAATAGCACCTTCCTCACTTAACCATGCTATCCAAAATTTGACCCTAACCAATTTCTTGCATTCTCAACAGGGTTCCAAACACAATTTAAAGATAGCATGCCAATAGGGATGACCATAAATACATTTTAGACTTTACAACCAGCTAACTTTACCTGTAATTACAAGCTGGAATTTCCCATAGACCGCTGTACACTAAGGTGGGCTACACACCTAGCTTACACTGGGTGTGCAATATGTGCATATTACAGTGAGGCATATGTATTGTAAAATATAAATACTATGTTTGCATTTTCTCAGAGGCCAGTGAATGGTGATGATTCACCTGATAACGCATTCATTCTCTTATTTTTAGGTCTAGCCTGAGTCAGCGCACATGCACTGCTCAGCGAGTCTACTGTAGCGGAGTATGGAAGAGAAGCCCCTCCCACTGTCCACCCATGTTTGACATTGGCTTGTGTACGTGTCCTTCCTAACTGCTGCCGTCTAATTCGTATCAAGGCTTCTTAGTCCCTCCTTACTACAGCCTTGTCTTCATCTGTAACTTGACTGGCTCATTTACTTCATTTATTACTCTGTACTTGTTCTTAAGTGTGTAAGTACTACTTTCTTTATTGAGTTTCTCTTGCTGCAGGCACAAAGTGCTTTACTGACGTTCAGCTCGCCGTGCCCGATTTCCCTTTTGAAGCAGCTGGAACAATGGCGGACGCTGCTTTGAAATTGCATTCAAATGTGAGACCTATTGCATTGAAAATATTTTAGGCACGGGGAGAGTAAGTGATTTTTCCAGATTCACAGGATGTTTTGAGCCACTCACCAGACCCGAACATGGTTCCCCAGCTTCAAAGTCTCTCATGTAATGAATTAGGGATTATTTCTGATTTTCCTTTCGGTAGTCAGCATACATTGCTGTGACTTTATCAGACAGTAAACTGCAGATCGCAAGTTTGCAACATCTTCTTGTCAAAGCATAATAAGAATGGCTGTTCACTATGGTAAATGTATTATCCTTTACATTTTTCGTTTAGTATGGAATGAGAAAAACTGAAAATCAAAGCTCAGTCCTAGACTTGTAACTACAGATTTCTTATTGACAACCAAGCTAGAAATGTGCAGGTAATATTTATAATATTTTATACAGAAAGCTAATTCTCTTTACGATCATAAAAACAAACTCTACATCGCTCAAATAAAATACCAGCTTGATCATTCTTTTCTCTTTGTTTCATTGCCAAGGCGCCGATCGTTGGCCTATTTCAGTTTTCTAAAATGAATCAAAACGGAGGTAGTCCAATATGGCGTCCACCGCGGAAGCCACCTCCCCTAAGTGCTTCCTGTTGCTAAACTTGTTTCTACTCTTGTGTTCACAAGACTAAATTTGTTCTGTCTTACATGACCATTCAGCCTGAGTCGATCCTCAAGAATGGCGGAAGAAGAGGTTCGGGAGCCTCTACTGGGCGGAGCTCCTAGAAAGATTGCAAAGCGGGAGGCTGGAGAAAGATGCTGGGTTGCTGTGGCCCCAATACCTTCGGACAATGGCTTATAGAGTTGGGTCTCATGCTTTCCCTTAAGTTCGGTGAGTAAAAACTTTTCCACACGAACCCTCGTTCCTAGCTGACTGCTATTGCAACAGAACAGACACCCTCCTGGTGTCCAGCTTCAGCCTCTGCCCAGACACCCTCTGCCATGGCCCCCCTTCTACGATACCACCGTCTGCTAGTAACCAGGCTCAGACATTCACAGCTCCAAGTCCCTTGTGGTGACCTCGCACTGAGTACTGTGTCACACAACCCAAGATCAGATTACTGTAGCCCGTGCACACAGATCACCGTCCATCCATCCAAACCCCCTACTGCTCAACTAATGAAACTATTGGGTGCTCTTGCACATCATTTTTGGATAAACGTATTCCTGGTCTTTGATTCAGTGAACATCCAACAACATCTGAGAATCTGGACGTGCTATGGTAATGTCCACTTTTTGAGTGGTAATGCCTGTTTGTTACAGACTAAGGGCCAGATGTAGGTAAGTATATTTTACCGATTCATAAATACCGAATTTTACCGATTCAGTATTTATGAATCGGTAAAATAGAAGGGGGGAGAATTAGGTTGAATCGGTAATTGAATTACTGATTCTGTATAATGCCCATTGATTCCTATGGGCATTGAAGCCCATAGGAATCAATGGGCATTACCGAATCGGTATTTACCGATTCGGTAAATACCGAATGTTGCAAGGGTGCAGGGGGTGTACTTTGACACCCTCAAGCACCCCGAATTCAGGCACGTGTGACATGTGGCACACAGACATGCCCTAAGCGCATGTCTGTCTGTCACATGGCATAGGTGTGCATGCACATCATGCACACCTGGATTCAGTATTTTACCACCCAATTGGATTGGGTGGTAAAATACCGATTCTGTAAGGTCTGTGGGACTCAGAAGAGTCCCACCTACATCTGCAAGTTACCGAATCGGTCAAAATACTGATTCGGTATTTTACCGATTCTGTAAATTTACTGAATCGGTAAAATAGGGCCCCTACATCACAGATGACCATTTACCGGTCGGTAACGGCCGAAATCGGCCGTTACCGGTCGGTAAATGGCCACCTACATCTGGCCCCAGGTCCTCAAATTACTAATATCGCATGTAGCAGGTAGAAAGAATTCAGCAGAACGGGTGGTAGCCTTTGAGGTGCTCACGTGTAATCATAACTATGTGTTTGCCCAGAATTTGACTAATAAGGCTGATAGTTAATAATCCCTGACTGAGAGGAGGTTTTTTATTTGTTTTTATAAAATGTGAACCACTTTAGGTTGCCATTAGAGCTCGGGTTGCATAGCCTGTCCACGAGGTGCTGTTGTGTAAGTAAGATCAGGGCAGATCTTGTGAGTGACAGACCGACCTGGGAGTGTTTTAAGACTACCTTGGATTACAGACCGTGGCTGGTATTTCACACGTAGGTTGAAGGCTGACTGCTGCTTTCTGAGCAGGTTGAACTGACATGGCCCAACCATATGCCCACTGCCCCAGGCTGGTCACGGCCTCTTGCAGTGTGGGGTTGGATTGAACATTTTTGCCAGGGTTGATTTTGTGTCTAGTAAGGCCTGCTGCAACTCTGCAGACAGTTGGTCTACTGTGGAAACCATCTCGGGGGCTGAGGATAGTCTTAAGATGTACTTGTAATTGTAGTGCTGATGTCTAGCTCACTGCAAGAGCTACTTTCTCAGGTTCTCGACTTCACTGCAGCCTGATCTGCTGTAAACGTCGCTTGGTAACTGAAGTGTCCAAAAATGCTGTATGTTGCCACTTTATGCAAGGGTTCCAGAGAATATATATTTGCACCACTTATTGCTGTTTTTTAACGGAATTATGCACTAGTTTTCAATGTTGGTATCCTTTTCTACGACCTAGCACTTGGAACGCCTAGTGTGCAGCCAAATATTGACTCTGCACTAATGGAAGTTGTGCAGGAGCAAAGTCCTGTCTCTTGGGAGCTGACTGACAACATATTGAATGGCAAGCAGATCGTGTCGAGCCTCGTGCGGAGTCAGTCCATTCATGACATCTGGTGTTTAAGGCACCTTTCTGATCTGTCCTTTCGTGTCTTAATTTTCCGCTTTGTGGGTGATGTTTTTGGAGCCCGGGTCATATGTGAGGGCACACATAATCTGAACTGTTACTTTTATGGATTTTGCATCTGGATTGTTGGGAATCGTCATGAGTAAGTCAGTTATAACATATAAGTCCCTATTCACCCAGCTAATACAGCAATATCAAGCGGGGCGATCATGCATCATGGAGGTTGGGCCTAGTTCAGAACAGCAGTGGCCATAGAGCTAGACCTCTTTGAGAAGATCTTCATGCCTGGTGAAAGAGGAGTTCCACCTGAACTCTGTCCCTGCCCTCTTTCAATCTGTTAGCTCAGCACGTACTCCCTCCAGTGTCTGGCTAGAGGCGGAAGGAGGAAGGCCTGCTTCCTTGCTTGTCGTTGAGGAGTGCCAGGAGCACTAACCGATGGAATGCACAAGTACTTTATCACAGCTCTGTCATTGGCCAGAAGAACCTATCCACTTATAACAAGCACTTGAGAAGCAATAGGTCTTGCATTTCCTCGAGTTTGAGCTATTGGCATTGTAAATGACAATGCCTTTGATTTATGTTCTAGATTTTAAAACATACATAAAAGGCTTTGTCATTTAAAATTCCAATAGCTTAAACTTTTGTGAATGGAGAGCTATTGCATTGCAAATGCTTGTTGTGAACAGCTTTTTAAACACATAGGAACGCTGCTGACTAAACAAAAGAGCTTCCCTGGTTGTAAATTATATTTCCTCCAAAACGCTTCCATTCTTGCCATACGTTGGTTGATCCTTTCAAAATGTTGAGAAGTTCAAAAGGTTATACAGTTCTCTAGAATACATTTTCTATTGTTTTTAGTGTTTATAATTTAGGGTCTGGTGGCTCAGTGGACAAATGGATGCACTCTATTTGACCTCATGCTCATAGGTTCGAACCCAGGAGGGTCCACACAGCCATTTATCCTTTTGAGATCAATAAAATGAGTACCACTGAGTTGGGTAGTAATAAAACTCTTACTTCAGCGCCAAGATACCCAAAGATGAATATGTTCTTTATAAATAAGTTAGGTTATTTTAGTTAGTAAGACCAGTCCCTTATAATGGACATATCTTTCTCATTTGAAAATAATAATTTCTAGACTCATGTGATGGTAGTAATGCTTATTTTAATATTTAGTACTCTCTTTCTATGACTTACAAAATGTCACTTCCAAACTTTCCACCTCTTCTTTTTCTTGATACATTTGGCCCAAAAAAACTGTAACTGTGCGACTCCGAAATAAAATTATCTGTTCTTTATATTGTTTGTTAATGTTTGTGATAATCTACTCATCACCTTCTGATATGAAAATGTTCTGACTTCTGTATTTTCCCTTAGAAATAGAGTAAGGACCTCAACAATCACCTGTTCGGTCTCAGGACCCTCATTCTTGGCCAAAATACTAGAGTGCTGCACCAACTCCCAACCTAATCAATCTATAAAACACAACAATCTGATCGATGAGCTTCAGTCAGAGGTTTGAGGTGGGTAGACCTCAAAGGAAGCCCTCCTTCAAACAAACAGATGATACAGTCAGAAATATGGATAACTGAGACTCATGCTTGCAGATATTACTTGACATCTCAGCGGCATTAAATAGGTCAATCATGAGATTCTTATCCGCCTCTTGAATAACCTTATGGGCCTCGAAAGGATAGTTCTAGAGTGGTTAAAGTCATACTTGGAGACCGTTCGCAAGTGATTAAAGTAGACAATGTATTCTTAAACTCTCTAAAAGTCTCCTAAGGGGTTTTCCAAAAGGTCTGTTCTAGTTCCTGCACTGTTCAAATTCAATTCCCAAAAGACTGAATTTCTTAATTTCTCTCCTAATGAGTGCTTAATTGGAGCCGGATTTTCCCGGTGCTGAGCACCGGCACTTATTTGGTTTCTGGTGCTCGGCACAGTCACTTAATTGTCAACACCACATTTAGGGCAGTCTGCCACAAGGTGGCGCTGCTCATGTAATTTAGAGATTAGCAGTGCAACAGTTGTTTAGAAAAACAATATACATTAAAAAAAACTACTAATACCAGCCTCCCCAGCCATTCCTTTAGATTTGGGGACCTGGAATAATCTGAACTGTTGCATTTACATGCAAGAGAGATGGTTAACAGTTGTTTTGGCAACAATGACAGGGGCGTTGGGTGGTGCAAGCTGCAGTGGCCTCTCGGTCATAGCGCTGGCACTTAATATTTTACAAATTAAGCACTGCTCCTAATGCATCCCCGACGCTAGCTGAAGAATTGTTAACCTTGACTAGCTTCGTAGGCTGCCCTGGTACCATCTGACAGAATGCCAAATGAGCCGAGGTGTCAACCCCTTCTTGCCTGATAATGACCTGAAACAGTGATAAATGCTACGGTGCCATAAAGACTGGACTATGGAAATACCATTCTAGTCCAATCCCCAAAACACACACTAACCCGATGAAAACTGGCCTCAGGGGAAAACCTATGTGAAGGCATCACTACCTGCCTGATTAAGGGAGATCCATAAAGTCACTGGCCTAGTACATAAATATACACTTTGATCAAATCACATTACTTAGCTAAGAAAATTAAGCACTGTGGAGAATTACAACAGTAGAAAAGAACAAACTCACTAGTATCTGAAAGCCGAAGGCCCAGGATAAAGTGATCCTTAAACAAGTCATTTTCTGGATTGGCTCCTGTTAGACCTGGCACCCTGGCATGGGTCTCCCTTCCATTTTTTGTTGTTGCCTCATGAGTTTTTGCTGGTTATAGATGCTTTGGGCACTGTGCCACTGATGTCCAGTGCCACAGTGCAAGTGCTCCCTATGGTAAATTGATGTATGGATTAGTGACTCCATAATTGGCTGGTTTGGTTTACTTGTCAGACCCTAGTACAGTGCACTGAGTGTGCCCAAGGCTTGTAAACCAAATGCTGCTGGTGGGCTTGCAGCACTGGTTGTGCCACCCACAGAAGCAGAATGTAAAAATGTGTCTCACATCTGCCATAGCAGAACCTGTGTGCAGTCTGGTACTGCCATGCTGACTGGGCAAGTGCACCCATTTGCCAGTCCCTAAACGTTCCCTTTTCTTCATATTAGTCACCCCTATGTTAGGTCCAAGGGCAGGGTGCATTGTAGGTAAAAGGTAGGACATGCCCTGGTGTGTATGGCATGTCCTAATAGTGAATTACAGCCATTTTCGTGTTTCACTATTGCAAGGCTACCTGTTCCCCATAGACCAGAATGGGCAGTTTAATTACTACATCTTATAATCCTAACTGACTCAGGGAACTGGGTAGAAATTCGAGTTTGGTATGCCTGAACTCAGAATGATACATTGCATCTTTTAGTGAAGGTGGTTTTAAGATTCTGTCTTTGAAAATACCATTTTTAGAAAGTAGGTATTTTCTTGCCTAACTATCCAAGCCTGCCTCTGTTAGGTTGTGTATTCCTTGTCTGGAGATTGAGTGACAGGGGCTGGGGGATTCCAGGAGACAGGGTGAGTCAGCACAGGGCTGAACAGAGAGATCTGCATGCAGATGGGAGAGAGGAGTTGCACCAGGGACCTGAATAGGGCTGTGCCTTCCCTCCACAATGCTGGCTCCACCTCCTGTGGTGCGTCTGATGTCCCTGGCCTACACTGTGAAAGGAAAGAAGGAGTTTTGTCAACAAAGTGTTCCAGGACTGACCAGAACTGGTTTGGACTAGGCAAAGGACTCTCTACCTTCAGAGAACAAAGGAAAAATGAGTATAAAAGAGGGGACCCAGACCCCAGAACTTTAGATCACATTGGGAAACAAGAAGAACCTTTGCTGAGGAGAGGAACCAGAGAGAAACTGAAGGAGGAGACTATCCCTAAGCTGAGTGCTGTTTGAGAGATTGGCCTGCAGCGGTTGCCTGACTGCCAAAGAAAGGAGAGAGGTACTTTGTGCTAATTTTTAATTCAACTTGTGAAGGATCTCCAAGTGCTTGAGCTAGAGCTTGCCTCCTGCTGAAGTCTTAGGGACAACAGACTTCACCCACGAGATCCCCAAGAGTTCTTTGGAAGTGCCTGATGTTGTGTTGGGCCTTCTGAGGGACTGCGTGTTGAAAGGAGCTGGAAGCATGACTCACGAACAAGAAGTGTGTCGCCGCCGCAGCCACTGGAGAAGAGTGTCACTGATATCGATTTGCCTCGCAGAAGCGCCTCGCATCGCCGGAGAAGAGTGTTGCTGTTGCATCAGAAGCCATCGCATCCAGGGAGAAGCATGTCGCCGCCGCAGCCGCTGTCATCGCATCATTGAAGAAGGGTGTTGCCCCTGCAGCTGTTGCATCGCTGAAGCATCTGGCATCAGTGGAGAAGAGTGTCGCCGTTGCATCAGATGCCGTCGCATCCCTGGAGAAGCGTGCCACAGGGCCTGTCGGGCTCAGAAGAGTTATTGAGTCGCCGAACGGCCGTCGGGCGTGCATGCATCGTGTCGCCATTTTTATTTCATTGCACCGGATCTTCATCGCATCACGGCGCTACTGGTCGCATCGCCATGGAAATGCAGTAAGAAACCGACGCATCACCTCCCCACACCGAGAATAACCAACGCATCTCCTAAGCATCAGTAGGGACACGACGCATCACCGTTCTTGCGTGTAAGAAACAGACGCATCACCTTTCCTGCAACACTTTCATTGTATAGGTACATTGAACCTTAAGTGTCACATTTTACATCTAAAGAGAACTAAGCTATTTCTATTGTGGATTTTTGTAATTTGTGGTCCTGTGTTAAGTCTATATAAAAATACTTATTTTTATACTACAACTTGTGTGGTGTCCATCTGTTGTGTTGTCACTGGGTTACTGTATGTGTTCACGAATGCTTTACACACTTCCTCTGAGATAAGCCTGCCTGCTCGTGCCAAGCTACCAAGGGGGTGAGCAGGGGTTATTTTAGGAGTGTGCCCCCTTACCCTGACTAGACGCAAGGGTTCCTACTTGGCCAAAGGTACCTACCTCTGCCAACCAGAAACCCCCACATCTAACATTGGTGGTCAGCAGTGAGGATTCTGGACTTGCATTTGTGACTCATATACAGTGATTGGTGAACAACTACAGGCCAATCTCGCGGCTCCCTTTTCCTGCTAAGATATTGGAAAAAGTGATGAACATCCAACTCAGTGCATTTCTCCATCGTAATAACTCTCTGGACCCATCACAATATGGGTTCAGGGCTGATCATAGCACTGTGTTGGCTCTGTTGAAATCCACCGAGGAAATTAGAGAGGCCGTAGATGGAGGAGGTAGTGCTGTACTGATTTTATTGGACTTGTCCGCGGCCTTTGACACAGTCCATCATAAGTTATTGATGGACCGGTTGTCTGTGATCGGTATTGAAGGCCTAGCATGGAAACTCCTATAGTCTTTCCTAGCTGATAGGTCCCAAACTGTAGATCTGGATGGTAATTCATCTAAACCATTGTGGGGTGCCACATGGCTCTTCTCTCAGCCCAACGCTTTTTAATATATATGTGGCAACTCTAGAAGAAGTCATTAGATCCTTTGGCTTCCAGCTCACCTCCTACGCTGACGACACACAAATTGTGTTGTCACTGACTAAGGGAGGTGAGAAAGAGACTGGGGACCGCTTCCATGAATGCATGAGTGCAATATCCAGTTGGATGTCCTCCAATTGTTTAAGCCTTAACTCCAACAAGACCGAGGTCTTAAACTTTGGGAATAACCCACATGTGTGGACACCGGAGTGGTTGGCCGGAAGATCTGGGCCTCTGCCCTATACCCACTAAGAAGGCCAAAAACCTTGGGGTATTAGTGGATAACAAACTCACCATGGGGGATCAAGTAAGTTTGGTGACCTCAGCCTGCTTTATGATTCTTAGAATCATAAGGAAAATCAAGATCTTCCTAACCGAGAGCAATCTTAAGACAGTGGTCATGGCCCTTATAACATTGTGTTTGGACTATTGTATTAGCCTATATTTGAACATACAAAGACAACATATGAATAGGCTCCAATTAATCCAAAACGCAGCAGCCAGGCTACTGTCCTGAACACCTAAATTTGCTTCCATGAAAGCAGAGCTTAAGAAGCTACACTGGCTTCCAATAAAACAAAGAACCCACTTTAATGCACTCTGTATAGTTTTTAAAGCCATTAACGGTTTTGGTCCGGAGTTTCTTAGGCAAAGGTTTCACTGATATGTTCCTGGTAGAAAGCTACGATCCACCAGTGCTAAACAAGTGCAAGTCCCCATGTCAAAAAAAGTAAACTGGGGAGGCAGGAGTTTCACTCTTTGTGCCTCAAGAGCTTGGAATGAGCGCCCCTTTTTCCTCAAAACTGCCCCGGATCTCCTCTCGTTCCGGAAAGGCCTGAAAACATGGCTCTTTACGCAGTAGCACTCTTTCAGCTTCCCCTGGTAAACCAGTACTTAGCGCCAGGACACCCAAGGGTAATCGCGCGCTCTACAAGTCCAAATAACATAACCTAACATAACACTACTAGTGAGTGCAGACCAAACGCGACAACATACTTTTGGTAGATTGTTTTTCCTGGGATTTTCTATTTTTGCCAAGAACTGCCAGGTTTAACCACCATGGATAAAGCAGCATCAATATCATCTGTTGATTTCGATTGGGAAGAGGAGAAACTAGAAAGCTACAATGTGAGACAGCTAAAGCACTTCTGCAGGAAATCTAAAGTTGCTATGACCGGTCTCACCAAGAAGGATGAGTTCCAAAAAGCGCAGAGGGCCTGGGTCAAAGCAAGGAATACCCCTGAGAATGAGGGGGGGGCTGAGAAAGCAGATGAGCAGCTGGATGGGCCACTGGGTCCAGAGGGGTGGATATCAGCTTCCCCAGTAGGTAGCAGTGTTTCTGCCAGCCTGTCTCCAGAGGAGTTGGAGGCCAGAGAGAAAAGTAGGATGCACGAATTGGAGCAGGCCAAGCTCAAATTGGGAGGGCAACTGAAGTTAAAGAATAGGAAATTGGCCCTAGAGGAAAGGAGAATGCAACTGGATCAAGAGAAGAATTTGAGAGAGTTGGAGTTAAAAGCTAGGAGCTTAGAGATTACTCCCTCTGGTTGCAGCACACCGTCAATGCCTGTTGAAGCAAGGGTGTACACACCTAAGGATGTGGTTAGAGAGTTTTATAAGAATGATGACATTGGGCAGTGGCTCAAGGCCTATGAGTTAGCTAGATCTTCCCACTGGGTCCCTGAGAAGGATTGGTTTGTGGGGATGGTTCCTTAGTGAGGGGCGGGATACATTGTTAGACTTACCCTCTGAAGTCCATAATTCTTATAGCCACATGAACGATGCATTGATGTCCAGGTATGGGTTGACTCCTGAATTGCATAGACAGAGGTTTAGAAATTGCAAGAAGATGGAGTCAAGCAATTAGTAGAATATGTAAGTTTCTTTTGCAGAGCGTTGGATGGTTGGGGGAAGGGTAACAAAGTTAATGATTTTGAGGGGCTCTTTGATTTAATAACATGGGAGCACTTGTCAAGTAATTGTTTTCCAGAGCTACGCCAGCACCTTATTGATAGCAGGCTGACTAACCCTAGGAAGCTTGCCGAGGGGGAGGACCGCTGGGTGAGCAGCCGGGTCTACAAGGGTCACGTGGGAGACTCAGCCAAAAGTGGACAGGATCCCCATCAGAAGAGAGGGTAAACAGAGAGAGTTCCAGAAAGGGCCCCAAAGTAATTCCCAAGGGAACCATGGGACAGGGTTCCAAGCCTCCCCCTGAGATGAAGCAAGGGGCCCGACAGGTAGACCTGTTACCAGGGGACCCATGAGGTGCTTCACATGTGGTGAAGTGGCCCATAAGTCTGTTGATCCCCGGTGTCCACAGTTTGGAAAGACAGCACCCACTGGTGCTCCACCCCGGCAGATGGCGAGTGTAGCCCTTAGGTGCCCAAGGTGGGTGGGGTCCCGCAGAGATGCAGAACCTGTGAGGTGGTCCCCAGGACCCAACTGCCTGATAACACTAAAAAGTACAGGCAGTGGGTGACCATCAATGGCTATAGAGTGGAGGCTCATTGAGACACAAGAGCCAGTGTGACAGCTGTCAAGTGTCACCTGATGTCTGAAGTGCAGGTTGTTCCCAATGCATTTTACCCAGTTGTTGCCGCTGACAACACAGAGCCACTGCAAGGTTGCTCAGGTTCCTTTCGAGTGTGTGTGTGGGGGGTCTTTGGTACTCTTCAGATACCTGTTAGACCTACCACGTCAGTTGACTGTTTGTTAGGGAAGGATTTGGAGAGCTCCCCTTGAGCTAAGGTGTAGCGAAGTGCTCATTCGGAGATGTTTGGTCTGCCTGACAGGGCTTGTGTGACCACACGGTTCATGGCAGCCAGTAAGAGTGTTTAAGAGGACCTAGAGCCTGAGAGGGGGCCCAGGTGCCTGCCTTAAAGAGAAGAGGCAGGGGGGGCGGGAAACCGGCCCGAAGTTCCCACGGTCCAGGAGGAGGCAGACACTGAGGGGGATGCCCTTAAGCCTACAAGGGAATAGGTAGCTGAACTGGGGGACCTGCCTGAGTTGACCCATTAGCAGCAGGAAGAAGGACCCTCCAGGGAAGAGTTCTGCGTGGCGCAGAAGAAGTTTCTTCTCTTGTGGGTTTACGGTAGCAGGCTGCAGACCAGGCAGCAGGTGATCAGTCTGGATCACATTGGATCTACTGGGAGAAGGATCTCCTGTATACTGAGCCTAAGGTTGCTGAGCCTGGGTCAGCCTGTGTGCTGGTGGTACCCCAGCGCTTCAGAGCCTTCCTACTGGGGTTGGCTCATGATGTGCCGTTAGCAGGACATTTAGGGCAGGACAAGACCTTTGAAAGGCTTGTCATCCACTTTTATTGGCCCCAAATTCGCAAGAGTTCAGATACTCACTGCAGGACCTGTCAGACTTGCCAAGCAAGTAGAAAGAGTGGGAGGAGAAAAAGGCTCCTCTCCAGCCATTCCCTGTGGCCAGCACTCGCTTTGAACGGGTGGGTATTGACATTGTGGGGCCACTGGACCCCAAGACAACCATGGGCAACAGGTTCATCCAGGTCTTGGTTGACCATGCCACCTGGTACCCGGAAGCCATCCCTCTCAGGACAGAGTCAACCCTGTGGTGGGATGGGCACTGAAGGGAATTTTCTCCCATGTGGGGCTCCCTTGAGAGGTGGTGTCTAACAGAGATACGAACTTCATTTCCAAATATATGAAGTCCCTGTGGCAGGAGTGTTGGGTAACTTATACGTTCACCACTCCTTACCACCCCCAAGGAAATGGGTTGGTTGAGAGATTCAAGCGGACCCTAAAAGGCGTGATTATGGGTCTTGAGGAACCTATGAGGCATAAGTGGGACATCCTCTTACAATGCCTGCTCTTTGCATACTGTGAGGTGACACAGAAATCTCTAGGATTCAGCCCCTTTGAGCTTCTCCATGGTCACCCAGTGAGAGGACCTCGGAGTCTGGTGAAGGAAGGCTGGGAGCAATCTCCCAGGAAACCTCCCCAGGATGCATATAGCTACATGCTGGCCTTCAGGAAGCAGACTAGGCGTTTCAGGCAACTCGCTGAGGCGAATCAGGAAGCCAGCCAGGAGGAAATAAAGTGGTGGTACGACCAGAATGCCACTCTGGCAGAGCTTCAGCCTGGCCAGAAAGTGTGTGTCATGGCCCCAATGGAGACCTGCCCACTCCAGGATAAGTGGACCGGAGCATTTGAGGTGGTGGACCGCAAAAAGCCTGCTGCCTACTTGGTGGACTTGCGGTCTCGCAGGAACCCCATGCGGGTCCTGCATGTCAACCGCCTAAAGCCCCGCTTGGAGAGGTCCGAAGTGGGTATGCTCTTAGTGACAGATGCTGGAATGGAAGAGGAGACTGAGCCTCTTCCTGACCTCCTGCCGGCGACAGAGCAAGATGAGTCAGTGGATGGAGTGAACCTCTCTTCCACCCTGACCCCTGAGCAACAGAATAACTGCCACCAGTTGCTAGGACAGTTTTCTGATTTGTTTTCCCCGATTCCCAGTGTCACAGATTGGTGCATACATGATGTGGACACTGGAGACAGCCCTCCTGTGAAGCATACAACAGGATGACTGACAGGGTGAGAGCTTGCATCATGGAGGAGGTCTCCAAGATGCTTGTGTTAGGGGTGATTGAGTCCTCTAACAGTCCTTGGGCCAGCCCAGTGGTCTTGGTCTCAAAGGCTGCTGCACCGGGTGCCACACCACAACTCCGGTTCTGTGTGAACTACCGAGGGCTCAATTCAGTCACAAGGACTGACGCGCACCCCAACCCCAGAGCTGATGAGCTCATCGATTGGTTAGGGGCTGCCTGGTACCTCAGCATGTTTCATCTAACGTCTTGGTACTGGCAGATCGCCTTGACTGATGGGGCAAGAGAGAGGTCAGCATTTTCAACACCAGATCGGCACTACTAGTTACGGGTTATGCCCTTTGGGATTAAAAATGCCGCTGCCACCTTTCAGAGGTTGGTCAACCAGGTGTTGGCTGGACTGGAAGAGTTCAGTGCTGCTAATATGGATGACATTGCAGTGTTTAGCACCAGTTGGGCCAAACATCTGTGCCACCTCCAGGAAGTGTGGATGGTGCTGTGGAGGGCAGGCCTCACGATTAAGGCGAGTAAGTGCCAGATCGGGCAGGATTCTGTGGTGCACTTGGAACACCAGGTTGGAAGCGGTCAGGTGGCGCCCTTACAGCCCAAGATTGAGACCATCCTGGCTTGGGAGCCCCCCAAGACCTAGAAAGAGGAGAGAGTCATTTTAGGGCTCACTGCGTATTACAGGAGGTTTGTCAAGGGGTATGGCAGCATTGTTGCACCTCAGAGAGGTGATTTGCAGGAAGCAGCCCAAGACAGTGATTTGGACGGACACCTGTTAGATTTGGGGGTCTCAACCTGTGACAAATAGGGACCCTTGCATCTAGCCAGGGTAAGGGGGTACACTCCTAAAAAAAAACCCTGCTCACCCCCTTGGTAGCTTGGCACGAGCAGACAGGCTCATCTCAGAGGCACAGTGTAAAGCAATTGTGAACACATACAGTGACCCAGTGACAACACTACAGATGATTAAACAACAGGGGGTGGTGATGGACAGAGTTTCTGAATTAAGCAGAATACTCTCACCCAGTCAAGAGATCAGGGCTTAATCCAACACCGTTTTTTAGCTCACTGCACCATCTGAGTATACCCTTCCACTACCGTCAGGATTCAAGCAAGCCGGGCCGAAGACGGCTGAAATGCCAGAAACCGGTCCCCGGTAGCTTGTTTCCTTCCCAGTGAAAGAATTGGCTTGGTAGTTTGGTTTGCCCTGTTCCCATGATACACTGGGCCAGGGACAGACTAATTTGCATATAGCCAGGTTCTGAGCTGGGATGGTGCAGTGAGCTAAAAAACGGTGTTGGATTAAGCCCTGATCTCTTGACTGGGTGAGAGTATTCTGCTTAATTCAGAAACTCTGTCCATCACCACCCCCTGTTGTTTAATTATTTTGTCCACCATAAGCGTGGAAGGGTATACTCAGACGTGAGTCCCTAGCTCATTGCACCATCAGGATTCAAGCAAGCCGGGCCGAAGACGGCTGAAATGCCAGAAACCGGTCCCTGGTAGCTTGTTTCCTTCCCAGTGAAAGAATTGGCTTGGTAGTTTGGTTTGCCCTGTTCCCATGATACACTGGGCCAGGGACAGACTAATTTGCATATAGCCAGGTTCTGAGCTGGGATGGTGCAGTGAGCTAAAAAACGGTGTTGGATTAAGCCCTGATCTCTTGACTGGGTGAGAGTATTCTGCTTAATTCAGAAACTCTGTCCATCACCACCCCCTGTTGTTTAATTATTTTGTCCACCATAAGCGTGGAAGGGTATACTCAGACGTGAGTCCCTAGCTCATTGCACCATCAGGATTCAAGCAAGCTGGGCCGAAGACGGCTGAAATGCCAGAAACCGGTCCCCGGTAGCTTGTTTCCTTCCCAGTGAAAGAATTGGCTTGGTAGTTTGGTTTGCCCTGTTCCCATGATACACTGGGCCAGGGACAGACTAATTTGCATATAGCCAGGTTCTGAGCTGGGATGGTGCAGTGAGCTAAAAAACGGTGTTGGATTAAGCCCTGATCTCTTGACTGGGTGAGAGTATTCTGCTTAATTCAGAAACTCTGTCCATCACCACCCCCTGTTGTTTAATTATTTTGTCCACCATAAGCTTGGAAGGGTATACTCAGACGTGAGTCCCTAGCTCATTGCACCATCAGGATTCAAGCAAGCCGGGCCGAAGACGGCTGAAATGCCAGAAACCGGTCCCCGGTAGCTTGTTTCCTTCCCAGTGAAAGAATTGGCTTGGTAGTTTGGTTTGCCCTGTGTTCCCATGATACACTGGGCCAGGGACAGACTAATTTGCATATAGCCAGGTTCTGAGCTGGGATGGTGCAGTGAGCTAAAAAATGGTGTTGGATTAAGCCCTGATCTCTTGACTGGGTGAGAGTATTCTGCTTAATTCAGAAACTCTGTCCATCACCACCCCCTGTTGTTTAATTATTTTGTCCACCATAAGCGTGGAAGGGTATACTCAGACGTGAGTCCCTAGCTCATTGCACCATCAGGATTCAAGCAAGCCGGGCCAAAGACGGCTGAAATGCCAGAAACCGGTCCCCGGTAGCTTGTTTCCATCCCAGTGAAAGAATTGGCTTAGCAGTTGGGTTTGCCCTGTTCCCATGATACACTGGGCCAGGGACAGACTAATTTGCATATAGCCAGGTTCTGAGCTGGGATGGTGCAGTGAGCTAAAAAACGGTGTAGGATTAAGCCCTGATCTCTTGACTGGGTGAGAGTATTCTGCTTAATTCAGAAACTCTGTCCATCACCACCCCCTGTTGTTTAATTATTTTGTCCACCATAAGCGTGGAAGGGTATACTCAGACGTGAGTCCCTAGCTCATTGCACCATCAGGATTCAAGCAAGCCGGGCCGAAGACGGCTGAACTGCCAGAAACCGATCCCCGGTAGCTTGTTTCCTTCCCAGTGAAAGAATTGGCTTGGTAGTTTGGTTTGCCCTGTTCCCATGATACACTGGGCCAGGGACAGACTAATTTGCATATAGCCAGGTTCTGAGCTGGGATGGTGCAGTGAGCTAAAAAACGGTGTTGGATTAAGCCCTGATCTCTTGACTGGGTGAGAGTATTCTGCTTAATTCAGAAACTCTGTCCATCACCACCCCCTGTTGTTTAATTAACACTACAGATGGACACCACACAAGTTGTATATTAAAAATGAGTATCTTTTATATAGATTTACCACAAGACCAAAAACGAGAAAAATCCACAATACTGTACTTGAAATGGTAGAATTCGCTTAGTTCTCTTTAGATCTTAAAATGCGACACTTTGAGTCAATGTACCTTAAGATGTGTAACGCAATACAACGAAAGAGTTGCAGGAAGGGTGATGGGTCGGTTCCTTACACGCAAGAACGGTGATGCGTCAGACTGTTCCGTATGGGAAAAGAGATGCGCCGGTTCTTCTCTGTGAGGGGAGGTGATGCGTTAGTTTCTTACTGCACTTCCGTGGCGATGCGGCGAGCAACGCCGTGATGCGATGAAGTTTTGGTGCAAAGAAATAAAGATGTCATCTTTTTCTTGGTGCGATACGATGCGGACCGCGACAGGCCCTGCAACACGCTTCCTGGTGATGCGGCAGCGTCTGCTGCAACGTCGATTCTCTTCTCCAGCGATGCGCGGTGCTTCAACAATGATGCAAGCCGCGACAGGCCCTGCGACACGCTTCTCGTGATGCGGCAGCATTTGCTGCGACGTTGATCCTTTTCACCAGTAATGCGCGGTGCTTCAACAATGATGCGGGCCGCAACAGGCCCTGCGACACGCTTCCCGGTGATGCAGCGGCGTCTGCTGCGACGTCGATCCTCTACTCCAGCAATGTGAGACATGTCGGGGGCCCTGCGATGACTCAGCGTTTCTTGGGGGCCGCGACAGGCCCTGTGACACGCTTCCTGGGGATGCGGCGGCGTCTGCTGCCACGTCGATCCTGTTCGACGGCGATGCGAGGCGCTCTCGTGTTGTGCAGCGGCAGTTAGGCGTCAGGCTTCTTGCTCGCGAATCATGCTTCCAGCTCCTTGCGGTGCACAGTTACTCAAAAAGTCCTGCACAACTGCAGGCACTGTGGTAAATAAAAAGCTAGTTATTTACGCCGTTCGGAATTTCTATAATTACCCAAGAAAATGGTAATGCATAAAATGAGGAGCAGAGTCCGTGGTCTTCGAGTTGAAAGGGTTTTATTCCAGAACTCGGGTTAAGGGAGAGATCCTTCACCAAGCGGGTTCAGGAGTAGTCTACTTTGCTTGAAACATATCTGCACTTTTATACAATACCAGTACAATCAGAAAGAAGGCGTTTCCCTTAGACTTGATTCAATCATTCATGATGTAATCATACAGAAGACATAGCATACTTGTTCTCGTTTAAAGAATAACCTGAATAGCATTTACACATAGACAAATATATTGCATCGGGGTGATTGTGGTGACAAGTTACAGAGTTGCTAGTATCTGAGGACAGAGAATCGAGGCATTGGCACAGGGTCATTTCTGTCGGAAAGGTAAAGAGGACGAGGCATTGTGCGTTCTTTACTTCGTACACAAGGGCAGTGAGGTCTCACAATGATATGTGTGTGCAGCGGGGAAGAAGGAGAATGGGCTGTAGTAAACTATTCTTCTTCGTGGCAGTCTCGTGTGCTTGATTATGTTTTCCCTTGGTTGTTAACCCAACCCATGGCTGTCCTCGCAAACTAGGAAATCATTGACAAGCGAGAGCTGCTCGTTCGGTGGCAGAGTTAGGGAGGGTTTTTTTTCCGACTCACCCATCCGACTGACTCTGTTCTGGTCTAAAGGAAAAACATCGAGCGGGACGGAAACCAGTAGGTTAAATTGTAGCTGGACATTATTCTTTGCATGTATCAGCTTTATGAGAAAGAGAGCAGGCAAGAGGGGGTACAACGGGATTTGTGCTTGAAGTAGGAGGATCGGCTTGCCTGGTCGATGTCAGGGTGGATAGGGTGCATGATGGGACACCAGGGGAAAAGGGAGTTTTTTTTAGTCAAATTCCACATTCCCTCCTTGTCCCATAGAAACCCTATTACAGAAATTCTTAATCAATTTCTATATTCATCAGGTCGTATACTTGCTCCTGCAACATAATTATTTCATTTTTCTTTCCTCTGTTTCGTGGACGAGGAGTACAGGAAGTGGCACACAGTCCACAAAGGGCGGGGCCACAATGGACACAGAGGCAACAGGTGAAGATAGTGGCCAAAACGAGGCCCAGGACTGTTAGTGCCTTCCACCCCCAGGTGGACAGGAGATCCCACAACCAGCCAGTCAGGGACCATGTGCCGGTGTCCATATCCAATTTGTCGGATAGAACATGAAGGCGGGAGATAGCAGAATAAACTGATGGGGCGTTGTCTGGAATAAATACACAACAACTGGACCCTATTACCTTACACACACCACCACGGTCGGCTAACAGGACATCTAAAACTATACGGTGCTGCAGTGTCATGAGCCTGTCTGCAGCTACCTCAGCTGTAATGTTATTTAAGGCGCCAGTTGTTTAATCTATGGCGGCCTGAACTACACGGGTTAGTTGCCGGATGTGGCGACTATTTGCCATAGGTCCCCAGAAAGGGAGAAAACCTTTAAAGAAGTCTCCAGCTTCTTGTCCTGTAGTATCTTCTGCATCTATGACCCCCCTTCATTGTCTTCTAACTTGGGTCAGAGGGTCAATCAGGTGGTAATTGGCAGGGGCTGTGTAAGTTGGTGGTAATAAGAATCCGATGTAGCACTTTCCAGACCAGCCTTGAGGCAACCAGGTGCGCGCATGGGGTCCACAAATGAAATAGGTGTTTGGGGCTGTTACTATGGTCGGAAAATCGGGAGCAGGCAGTGTGTATGTCCTGTCACACTCGCTGTTCCCCATTACTTCCCTTTTTCCTTTTCCCCTTATGCAAAACCGACCGTTTTGCGGTACTACCCAACCCCCTTGATCTGTCCGTCTTTGATCGACGGAAAACATTTCCCTGAAGGAAGCAATGTCATGGAACTGAGAGTAACTAATATTTTCGTGATCTTCGGCCCTCCCCCAGGTAACAGTGAGATCCACCATTTTAGAAACAGCCTTTACTATTATGGTCTTTACCTCGTTCCAATTACTTTCGTTTTTCAATTTGGTCGGGGGAATGTTTCTGACTGAGGCAGAGAATATCATGGCTAAGGCATAGGCGGATCCTGAATAACCAAACGGGAGGGAGAAAAAGGGCATTCCCTTATGCACGGAATGTGGCATCAAGCCACAAACCCAACAGTTTGTCTTGTTGACTATGAGCTGGTGTTTATGGAGGGTGGAAATGAATGTATTATTTATAAATTCCTTTCTTCTTTCCTCGAGGTGTGGGGGGGAGATCAATATAGGAATGCATAGTGGTATTCTTTACAAATGTGGAAGAATGTGGAGGGAAAACTGTACATAAGATCCATCCTAGACAGGCTGCTACACAGCAAACAAGCAACATTGTAAACAGAAAAATCGAGAACCTGCTATGCAGTAATTTTACATAATTAGTCTTTTTCCATTGACGCACCGCGTCATTTCTCCTCATGATGTCTATGGATTTAGTATCAAGATGTCTCTGGACACGAGATCAAAACGTCTCCCAGCAGCCGCTTCACCAAGAGCTTGTTCCTGGGCTTAATTAGCCACCGGTGCGTTATGATCAGGTGCAATGTCTTTAGTCTGTTTTAGGTGAGATCGCAGCCACGATCGGTATTCCTGTTGAGGAGTGAGTTCTGGAATTGGTGAAATTATATCTGGGGCGTTTGTAGCTGTTGAACAGGGCACAGTGTCTGTGGGTGTAGGTCCAAAAAATTTCCGACAGTGGCTAGCGTGGAGCCATCCTTTACGTCCTTCTACCTTGACGGCTGTCCTCGTGGTCAGGAGGACCAGTTTAGGAGCCGTCCATCTCTTCTCCAGGGGGCTGGTACGATCAAAATTTCCGATCAATATCCAGTCGCCGGGCCTGATGGCGTGGTCTCCAGGCGTGGTGTGGTCTGGAAATGCTGCTGTAACCTGTGAACGACAAGATTGGAGTGCAGACATCAAGGAAGCCAGGTTATCTGTCAACATATTAGAATCAATGTCAGTCAGTTTTCTAGGAGAAGGGACACCCCAGATGTTAGGTCTCCCGAATGTTACTTCGAAAGGGGACAGTCCCGTCCGGGAATGTGCCACCATTCGCATATAAAAGAGAGCGACCGGGAGGGCAGTGACCCAGTCTATCCCTTTTTCTGCACATATTTTGGCTAGTTTTGTTTTCAAGGTCTGGCTGTGCCTTTCTACCAGGCCAGTTGCTTGAGGGTGTCGGACACAATGGAATCTCCAGGAATATCCCAATAAAAGAGAAACAGCCTCCATCAATTTGGAGGAGAAAGGCTGTCCATTGTCCGAATAAATGACCCTTGGCAACCCATACCTGGGGAAGAATTCTCTCACTAATTGCTTAGCGGTTGTCTGGGCACCATAGTCTGGGACGGGGTATGCTTCAGTCCATCGTGTCAGTGTACACACTACCACTAGCACATATTTGCACCCTCTACATCTGTCCATCTGGATATAATCCATTTGGAGGACTTCGAAAGGATGATCAGGAGGCTGAAATCCACCTTGTTCTACTGGTACAACTTTACCAGGATTAAATTGGCAACATATCATGCAAGTTTTTACTTTTTGTTTGGCTGCAGCTCTCAGATGTTTGTTAAACCTGATGTTCCGTAAACTATCCAGCATACCTTTCTCGCCTAGGTGGGCGGGGTTATGGACCGTGTCAATTATGACTTGTACCATGGAATCAGGGAGAAACCACACTGTTCTGTCTTTGGTCATCCAACCTTGATCTGTCTGGACTCCTCCTTGTTCAGTCCATTTCTTTATTTCATCTGCGGTGGCATGTGTCTGAATGTCTAGCACATCTTTCAAGGGGTCTCTCACTACCATAGTGACAGTCTGTGTGGGTAACTGAGAGTCTGATGTGTTCACTGGATTCTGGGCTGTCTGTTTAGCAGTCTGGTCCGCTAAGTCATTTGCTTTGGATATGGTGTCTGTAGCTTTGGTATGTGCTTTGCATTTCAGAATAGCTATGGCTGTAGGTAGGTGTATGGCATCTAGTAGGGCTTGAATCAGGGGACCATGCTGTATCTTGGCACCATGTGAGGTAAGAAATGCAAATGCTACTTACCAGTATGCATCTGTTCTTGGCATGTAGGGCTGCTGACATTCATATCTGTGCATAGATCGCCGCCTAGTGTTGGGTCCGGATGATTGCACTTTGTTGTCCTGGAAGAGTCTTCGAAGTATCACGAGATAGGTGGCTCCTCCCCTGGACTACAGTGCGCATGGGCATCGCCTCCATCCCCAGATTGTTTTTAGCCATTGGCAGAGATGGAGTGAAGTATGTGAGTGATGACCATGCTATGAGCATATATATATACATATGAATGAATACTGCAGCTGCTACAGGCGCCGGGGAGGAGGGTGGGCGATATGAATTTCAGCAGCCCTACATGCCAAGAACAGATGCATACTGGTAAGTAGCATTTGCAGTTCGAGGCATGTGGGCTGCTGAATTCATATCTGTGCATAGAATACATAGCAGTCCCTCCATTAGCGGCGGCTGCCCGTGCCAGCTGCAGCAGTCTGAAAAAGTGTCTTGAGAACAGCCTGACCAACAGCTGCCTGCTGTTTGGAGTGCACGTCTACACAGTAGTGTTTAGTGAAAGTATGTGTGGTAGATCATGTGGCTGCTCTACAGATATCTTCTAAGGGAATGTTACCTAGGAAAGCCATAGAGGCCCCCAGCTTCCTGGTGGAGTGGGCCCTTGGTGGGATAGTGAGAGTGCGCTTAGCTTTAGCGTAACAGATCTGAATGCATTTCACGATCCACCTAGCGATCCCAGCTTTGGAGATAGCGTTTCCCTTGTGGTGTGTGGCAAAAGCAACAAAAAGCTGCTTGGTTTTGCGAAAATCTTTTGTCCTGTCTACATAGTACATCAAGGCTCTCTTAACGTCAAGGGTGTGGAGCATCCGCTCCGCCAGCGTCTCTGGGTTTTGGAAAAACACCGGCAATTCGATTGTCTGGTTTAAGTGGAATTGGGATACAACCTTGGGTAAGAATTTAGGGTTAGTGTGGAGCACAACCCTGTTAGCATGTACCTGGAAGAAAGGTTCTTGAATGGTGAGCGCCTGCAGCTCGCTAACCCTCCGTAGCGATGTAATTGCTACTAAGAACGCAACCTTCCAAGTTAGAAACTGAAGCTCACAAGAGTGCAGTGGCTCGGAGGGAGGACCCATCAGTCTTGTAAGAACCACATTGAGGTGCCATTCTGGAGCTGGTGGTGTCCTTGGTGGGATGACTCTCTTGAGTCCTTCCAAAAAAGCCTTGATAGCAGGGACCTTAAAGAGCGACAGGTGTTGCCTATTCTGGAGGTATGCTGCCATAGCAGACAGGTGAATGCGGATGGAAGAGTACGCCAAATTGCATTGATACAGGTGGAACAGGTAACAAATGATGTTTTGAATGGAAGCATCTAGCGGGTCAATTTTGTGGTTAACACAGTAGATGACAAACCTCTTCCATTTAGCCGCATAACAAGCTCTAGTAGTGGGCTTCCTTGCCTCCCGAATGATGTCCATGCAATCGGGAGGAAGATTGAGGTAGCCAAACTCTAGGACTTCAGGAGCCAGATCGCCAGGTTGAGCTGCTGCGGGTCTGGGTGCTGAATGTCGCCATGGCTCTGCGTCAGAAGGCTGGGAGTGAGATGAAGCCTTTGATGCGGTACCACGGAGAGTTCCAGAAACGTGGTGTACCATGGTTGGCGAGCCCACGTTGGAGCAACCAGGATGAGAGTCATCGAGTGCTGCCTGAGCTTGCGTGCCACCAGCGGTATCAGAGGTGCTGGGGGAAAAGCGTACGCAAATCTGCCTGACCAGTTCATCCACATCGCATTGCCCTGTGATTGCGGGTGTGGGAACCTGGCGGCGAAGCTTTGGCATTTTGCGTTCTCCTTTGTGGCGAACAGGTCTATCTCTGGATGACCCCACTTTTGGAAGTACGGTTGGAGTACTGATGAATGTATCTCCCACTCGTGCATTTGATGGCTGTGCCTGCTGAGCAGATCCGCCATCTGATTGTCCTTGCCCGGGAGATGCTCTGCTATGAGGAAGATGTTCCTCTGAATGGCCCACTTCCACATGCTCTGAGCCAGATGAGACAGCTGCGGAGAGTGTGTGCCTCCCTGCTTCTGAATGTAGTACATGGCCGTCATGTTGTCCGTCCGGATCAACACGACTTTGTTGCACAGATGTACTTTGAACGCCTTTAAGGCCCTGAAGATTGCCATCAGTTCCAACACATTGATGTGCATCTTCCTTTGCTGTAGTGTCCATAGTCCCTGCACTGTGTACTGGAGTACATGCGCTCCCCATCCCTGGAGAGAGGCGTCCGTTGTCAGGATAATCTGTGGCACAGGCTCTTGGAATGGTCGGCCCTTGCAAAGGTTTTGTGGATTCCACCAATGCAGAGAGTTGGATGCCCGACCGCTCACCAACACTAGGTCTGTCAGTTGCCCATGAGCCTGAGTCCACTGACGTGCGAGGCACTCCTGAAGCGGACGCATATGTAGTCTCGTGTGCGGGACAATGGAGATGCAGGAGGCCATCATGCCTATCAACTGTATGAACACCTTCGCTGGAAGCGAGTGCTGAGGTCTGAATCGTTGGATCAGCGTCTGGATACTGGCGATTCTCACTGAATTTGGCTGCGCAGTGGCTGCCAGAGTGTTGATTGTTGCGCCCAGATACTGTCGCACGTGGGCGGGCTGGAGATGGGACTTTGGGTAGTTCAGAGAGAATCCCAGATCGTGCAGGAGATGAATGGTGCGTGACACGTGGTCGACGCACTGCTGTTCTGTCTTTGCTTGAATGAGCCAGTCGTCCAGGTAGGGGTAGACGTGGACGTTCTGGCGACGGAGATGCGCCGCCACAGTCGCTAGGCACTTTGTAAATACCCTTGGCGCCGTGGTGACCCCGAACGGCAGAACCCTGAACTGGTAATGCTGGTCTTGAATTGTGAATCTGAGATACTTCCTGTGGGAAGGATGCAGGGGGATATGAAAATATGCATCTTTCAGATCCAGCGTAGCCAGGAAGTCCCCCTGCTGAAGCAGAGGGAGTACTTGCTGTATCGTGAGCATATGGAAGTGCTCCGAGAGAATGTACCAGTTGAGGGGCCTGAGGTCCAGGATGGGCCTGAGGGATCCGTCCTTTTTGGGGATTAGAAAATACAGGGAGTAAACCCCTGTTCCCTTTTCTTGCAATGGAACGAGCTCTATTGCCCCTTTTTGCAGCATGACTAGAACTTCCTGCTGCAACAAGGTCAAGTGCTCGCCGGACATAGGACGGCTCCTTGGGGGTATGTTTGGTGGAATGGAAGTAAGTTCCAGACAGTAACCGTACTGGATAAGAGACTTGACCCACCTGTCCGTGGTGATGGATTTCCACGCGGGCAGGAACTGCTGGAGTCTCCCCCCGACCGGTGTTGCATGGTCGGGGGGCAGTGACAAGACGTCACTGCTTGCTGGCGGTGGTGGACCTGGAGCGGTTGTTTCCACGTCCCCTGCCCTTGACGTTATTGCCTCTGTAGCCACCTCTACCCTTGTTGGTGTATGAGGTTTGGTTGTTATTTTTATAATACTGTGTGGACTGCGATGCCTGACCCCTTGAGGTGCCTCTGGAACTGGAGCGGCGAAAGGAACCACTCCGAAACTGCTGATTATGGAGGGCCCCCATAGACTTGGCAGTGTCTGTATCTTTTTTCATTTTTTCCAGCGTCGCATCCACCTCAGGGCCAAACAGGTGGTCAGGATTAACTGTTTGATTCAGTATTGTTGTTTGAATATCGGGTTTGAACCCTGAAGTTCTAAGCCAAGCATGCCGTCTAAGCAACACACTGGTGTTGATTGCCCTGGAGGCTGTATCGGCCACATCCAGCGCACATTTTATGGATGCATTCGTGATGAGCTTTCCTTCCTGAATCAGCATTTCTCCTGCCTCCTTGTACTGGTCAGGCAAGTGTTGCAGTAGTGATTCTAAGGTGTCATAATGAGCCCTATCATAGCGTGCAAGTAGGGCCTGTGTGTTAGAGATTCTCCAAATATTAGCTGCCTGTGCAGCAATTCGTTTCCCTGAGGCCTCGAAGATTTTGGACTCTTTGTCTGGGGGAGGAGCGTCACCAGTGGTCTGCGAGTTCGCCCTCTTCCGAGCGTTGGATACAACCAACGAGTCCAGTGGCAAGTGTCCCTTGATGTATGTTGGATCTGAGGGCGCTGCCTTATATTTCTTGTCAATGCGAGGGTTGATGACACGCGCCCGGGTGGGCTCTTTGAAGACCTCCGTTGCGTGTTTTAGCACCCCCTTAAGCATTGGCAGCATTTTGACTGACTTTTCGGCTACTGAGAAAGTGTCAAATAAAAAGTCCACATCCACAGGGTCTGAGTGCAGCTCGACATCGTGGTTAGCCGCAGCTCTCTCGATTAGAGCGTTGAAGGCCGCCGAGTCCTCCGTCGGTGATGTCTTGGCCGCAAAAAGCTGCGTGTCCAGGCCCGACTGCGGGTCCTCTGGGTCGCCTCCGGCCGACCAAGGTTCGTGTTCCTCCTCCGGATCCGAGTACGCTGGATAGTAGTACTCGACGTCCTCATCGTCAGCATTGCCTGCGGTTGAACGCGTTGGCGAGTGTTCCAGGGCTTGTGGAGACATAGGCTCTATCGGGGCCGAAGTCCCCGCAGAGTCCCTCTTATTCTTGAGAGGGATCCGAAAATGTTCCAACACCGGCTCCGTGGTGATTTTTCTTTTGAGGAGAGACAGTTTTCCAGTATTGGCGTCGATGATGACCTCTCGACGCTCCTCTTCAGCAAGTGGCTGGAGCCGAAGCTTCGACACCACCAAGGCTGCTTTTGGTGTCAAGACCTCCTTCGAGGTCCCGCCATGTTTCGGCGCGAAAGCCTTCGGCGTCGACTTTGGCGGTAGGGTAAAGCGGATAGGCGTTTGCTCCTTTGCAGGCTTCGGCGTGTGCTTAGGCGCCACGGTGTCCGAATCGGGAACCACATCGTCCTTCCGTATCTGCTGAAGGGATTCCGCTACCTTCTTCGTGAAGGCTGGAGAGGGCTTGACCGGCTCGAGCGATCTCCCCGAGTCGGGAGTCGATTCGATGACAGGCACCTTCTTCGGGGCCGACCCCTCACGCGTCTTGTCCCCAAGGGCCGGCGCCGGCAGAGCCCGGGTCGCGTCTTCGCCCTAACGCTTCTTCGGAGCCGTCTTCGGGTCCTCGACCCGACCATCTTCGGCGCCGACGCAGCCGCGTCGTTCGACTTCGCCTTCGGCGTCGACCCCGAGGGCTTCGGGTCGGCCATTTTGGCGTGGCTCTTTAAGTCGGCCATCTTGAATTTTTGGGAAGTTGACGCCTCCAGAACTTTCTGCACCAGCGCAACTTTCACTTTCGGTTTCGAAACCGAAAGAGCGTGACCCGATGGCTTCACTTTCGGTTTCTTGGACGGGAGTGTCGCCATAGAAATGTCCGTGACCGGGCCCGGAGGCGGGGCTGCTGGACTTATAACGAGGTCTTGGGTAAGGCCCGAAGGCGATCCCTCGACCTGGGCCGCATGAAGGGGATTGACCCCTGAGTCTGTTTCGGGATGCTCCTCCTCCGAGCTATCCCCCACGGTGGCAATAGCCCGATCGTCGTCCCCTACCTCGTCGCCGACTTCGTCAAAGTCCTCATCACCCGCGTCGTAGGCATCCCCTTCGGACGCGGGACTAGAGTCCGAAACTTGTACGGCGTCGTCTTCTCCAACAGATTCTTCGAATATGTTGTCTGGTGGGGGCGCCGGGGTAGCCGATAACTGGGCCTGGAGTCTAGCGGCCCGACGAATCTTCAGAGTTTTTTTGCACCGGAATTTCGAACACGCCATGCAGCTGTCCTCGTCATGGTCCGGTGACAAACATTTGTTGCACACGGGGTGCACGTCGAGGTGTGGATATTTGGAGTTACACACCGGACACCTCTTGAACGGAGTCCGCTCCATAGCAGAAGTGTAGTGTAGGCCCGTCCGCGCCGAAAGCACGCGGAAGGGTAGCAAGAGTTCGGAGCTGAGAGTCAGACAAGAAACCCGAACGAAACTATACCGACGCTCAGCCTAAAGACCTTTTGGTCTCGAGTAGAAATTGAACAACTATCGATTCCGACAGAGGGAACCGAAACACATCCGAACCCAATGGCGGAAAAAAACAATCTGGGGATGGAGGCGATGCCCATGCGCACTGTAGTCCAGGGGAGGAGCCACCTATCTCGTGATACTTCGAAGACTCTTCCAGGACAACAATGTGCAATCATCCGGACCCAACACTAGGCGGCGATCTATGCACAGATATGAATTCAGCAGCCCACATGCCTCGAACACCTCTTTCCTGCCATAACACTCCAAAATTGTGAACTACACCGAATGCATATTGGGAATCGGTATTGATGTTCACTTTCAATCGTTTTGCCCATATGCAGGCCTGTGTCAGAGCAATGAGCTCTGCTGCTTGAGCTGACAGAATGTCAATTCTTTGGGTCTCTATAACTTTACAGTCGGTTGTTACTGCATAGGCTGCTACTAACTCTCCAGCACTTGTCCTCATGCATGATCCATCCACATAGAGTGTTACATCAGGATCTGGGAGTGCGACATCTGTTAGGTCTTGTCTTGGTTTTGTCACTACGTCGATCATTTCCACACAGTCATGTTGTGTCGTGTCATCTGAGATTGAGGGCAAAAGGGTAGCAGGATTCAATACATTGCATCGTCTGATCTCTATGTGTGGCTGAAAGAGCGTTAGTTTGTATCCTGTCAGTCTTGCTACAGTCAGGTGTTGGGTCTGTGTTCTGTTCAGAAGGACTTCCACAGCATGTGGCACTTGTACTATCAGGGGATGTCCTAACACTATTGATTCAGAAAAGGGGGTGGTGATGAACAGAGTGTCTGAATTAAGCAGACCACTCTTACCCAGTCCAAAGATCAGGGATTGATCCATCACCGTTATTTATCTCACTGCACCATCCCAGCTCAGAACCTGGCTATATGCAAATCAGTCTGTCCCTGGCCCAGTGCATCATGGGAACAGGGCAGACTAAACTACCAAGCCAATTCTTCACCAGAAAGGAGACAAGCTACCGGGGACCGGTTTCTGGCATTTCAGCCTTCTTCGGCCCGGCTTGCTTGAATCCTGATGATGCAGTGAGAAAGGGACTCATGTCTGAGTATACCCTGCCACACCTATAGTGGCCAACAACGATTCAGAAAAGGGGGTGGTGATGAACAGAGTGTCTGAATTAAGCAGACCACTCTTACCCAGTCCAAAGATCAGGGCTTGATCCATCACCGTTATTTATCTCACTGCACCATCCCAGCTCAGAACCTGGCTATATGCAAATCAGTCTGTCCCTGGCCCAGTGCATCATGGGAACAGGGCAGACTAAACTACCAAGCCAATTCTTCACCAGAAAGGAGACAAGCTACCGGGGACCGGTTTCTGGCATTTCAGCCTTCTTCGGCCCGGCTTGCTTGAATCCTGATGATGCAGTGAGAAAGGGACTCATGTCTGAGTATACCCTGCCACACCTATAGTGGCCAACAACAATTCAGAAAAGGGGGTGGTGATGAACTGATCTTTGGACTGGGTAAGAGTGGTCTGCTTAATTCAGACACTCTGTTCATCACCACCCCCATTTCTGAATCATTTTTGTCCACCATAAGCGTGGAAGGGTATACTCAGATGTGAGTCCCTAGCTCATTGCACCATCAGGATTCAAGCAAGCCGGGCCGAAGACGGCTGAAATGCCAGAAACCGGTCCCCGGTAGATCCTTTCCTTCCCAGTATAAGAATTGGCTTGGTAGTTTGGCCTGCCCTGTTCCCATGATGCACTGGGCCAGGGTCAGTCTACTTTGCATATAGCCAAGTTCTGAGCTGGGATGATGCAGTGAGCTAAAAAACGGTGATGGATAAAGCCCTGATCTTTGGACTGGGTAAGAGTGGTCTGCTTAATTCAGACACTCTGTTCATCACCACCCCCATTTCTGAATCATTTTTGTCCACCATAAGCGTGGGAGGGTATACTCAGATGTGAGTCCCTAGCTCATTGCACCATCAGGATTCAAGCAAGCCGGGCCGAAGACGGCTGAAATGCCAGAAACCGGTCCCCGGTAGCTTGTTTCCTTCCCAGTATAAGAATTGGTTTGGTAGTTTGGTCTGCCCTGTTCCCATGATGCACTGGGCCAGGGTCAGACTAATTTGCATATAGCCAAGTTCTGAGCTGGGATGGTGCAGTGAGCTAAAAAACGGTGATGGATAAAGCCCTGATCTTTGGACTGGGTAAGAGTGGTCTGCTTAATTCAGACACTCTGTTCATCACCACCCCCATTTCTGAATCATCTAACACTATTGAATCGCTTTGTCTTATGGCCAGGGCTGTAGCCGCAACGGATTTCAGACATGCAGGCAAAGCTTGTGCTACGGGGTCCAATGTGCTAGAAAAATAAGCACAGGGTCTGTTTCTTCCTGCTTGGTCTTGTGTGAGGACGGATAGTGCTGTTCCGTCACGTTCTGTCACAAACAGGGTAAAAGGCTTGCAATAGTTCGGGGTTGCCAGAACTGGTGCTTGACATAGAACTAGTTTCAGAGCTTCAAATGCTTGGGAGTGTTCTGATGTCCAAGGAGAGTTGTATGAGTGACTGCTTCCACTGTGGTTAACTGTATAAGTGGCTTGACTATGTTGGCATACTGAGGGATCCATTGTCTACAATATGAAGTGAGACCAATGAATGCGCGAACTTCTTTCTGTGACTTTGGCTGTGAAATTGTCGAAATCAGTTGGATTCGTTCTTGTGTTAGTTGCCTACCCTCTTTCGACAGCAAATGTCCTAAGTAAGCTACTTGCTGTGCGCAGAACTGTAATTTTGAGGGAGACACCTTGTGACCTTTGTCTGTCAGGAAATGTAGAACTGTGAGAGATGCTTTTTCACATTCTGGTTCTGTCCTTGCTGTGACGAGGATGTCATCTACGTACTGTATCAATGCTGTGTTGGCAGGCATATTGATACTGTCAAGTTGTCTTTTTAGTGCTTGGCTGTAGATGCTTGGACTTTCTGTAAAGCCTTGGGGAGCTCTAGTGAACCTGAAGCTTCGTCCTTTTAAACTGAATCCGAACAGATATTGACTGTCGGGATGTATAGCAATGCTAAAAAACGCATTCTTCAAGTCGATGACTGTGAAAATGCAGCTTCGAGATCTATGGCAGTCAATAGTGAAGAAATATCTGGGACCACCGGATATTGTGGGATCACACATTTGTTCAGTTCTCGGAGATCAACCACCAGTCGCTAGACCGGGGGTGCCTGAGGGTCAGTCCTTTTGAGGACCGGAAGAACTGGAGAATTGCAAACATTTGAATCAGTCTCGATCACCACACCATGCTCTATGAGTTCTTGGATTATTTTTAGTAAGGCTTGTTCAGCCTCGGGTGGAATCTTATATTGTCGTATACGGGGTAAGACTACACCCTTCTTGAGCGTGACTTGATGTGGGGTGATGTCCATGTATCCGACATCAGTCGAGCTTTTTGCCCACAAATGTTGTGGGATGTCTTTCAGTCTGGGGTCGAATTCTTTGACTGTGAAATGTCCTTTGAAATCTCGTAGGAAAAATTTTACTCCTTCCGGTGAACAGCATATCACTGCTCCTAGTTCTTTGAGTGTCTTGATACCTAGTAAATTCTCTGGGCACGTTTCTGTAAGGACTAGATCAGTAGTACGTGTCAGAGGACCCACTCCTAAAGAGACTTGTTCAGATACTTTGTTTATGATCGGTTTTCCTGAAAAGCCCAGAGATATATTATGTGAGCCAGAGAGAGGAACCTCGGGGACTTCCTTATGACTTATGGTAGTCCTACTTGCCCCTGTATCGATGAGGAATTTTCAGTCTTGTCCCAGTAATTGAGCTTGTACATATGGACCTTTCTGATCTACTGGAACTGGGATAAGGGGCAAGTCACTTTCTCTCTCAAGGCTGTCTCATACATATGGCTCAAACTCGGGGTAATCTGACTGCGCGTACTGGTACATCTGCGTGGCAGCAACAGGAGTCTGAACCTGTGGCGGTGTAATGGTTTGAGGCTGCTGAGTGTTACCTGTTCTAGGAGTGTGAGGGCGTTCTTTCGTCTTTCCTGTCGCTATGTTATGTTTCAGAACTGGACATTCCTTCACAAAATGGCCCTGCTGCTTGCAGTAGTTGCAAGTACCTTTATTGGTCTCCACATTACCTTTGAGGCCTGTGTTTACTGGTGCCGTCTGCCCAACCAGTGCCATCATTTTTGTGTCTTTCCCTCTCTTCTTTTCCTGTTCCTGTTCCTCCCTTATTCTGTTGTGGTGGTACTGTAACATCTGTAACATTTGTGAAGGACTATTTGCTTGCCAGGTACTTTCAATTTTCAACACTCTATTCCTTATGGGGGGTAAGGCGTTGTCCACCAATTTGGACACAAAAAGATGAGGATATGCCTCGCTGCTATGTGCGAGTCCACTATTTATAGAGAAACATTTCTCTAATCTGGTGTACTAATCACCCGTATCCTCGTCTGGCTTTTGTTTACAGGCAGAAATGGCATCCCAATCTTCCTTTTTCGTTGTCAACAACAGAGGCAAGACCTGTATGAGGAGACTGGGCAGTTCTCTTACGCGCTCACCTAAACCGTCACCTGGTTTTCTGTCTGTCTCTTCTTGTTCTAGGGCAGTCCACGTGATCTTTTTACCACCCACCTCCCAATCCTTTTCCTTCAATTTGTCAAATATGCCTGTAGGTAGAATTACTTTAAGGAGTATTATTATATCTGGATATGTAAAACTACCCATTTGGAGGATATCTTTCAACTCCCAATGAAATCCTCTAGGATCTTTTTCGTGAGAGGGCACCATCTTTTTCATTTCCATTATCTCTAACTTGGTTAGGGGAGTATACACATGTATTTGTTGCAGTGTACCATCTGGCTGGGGTATGGGGTGGACTTCTCGTAAATGATATTGGCCTATACTGTAAGGTTCATGGTTTGATGAAGCTAAAGTAAGTTGCAGGAAACGGAGGCGCAGGTCCAGAATGGTGTTAATCAATTCCGGTCCCCGATACCTCCATCTATCTGTCACTACTTCTTGTAACAATTTGTATAGTTTGTCTGGTCGGTGGAAGTTATTCTCGTGTAAGTTAGCCAGGTGTTGGACCATATAAATACCTGCTAGTCATTGTTCTGCTCGGGGGAGAGCCAAAAACATTTGCGCTACTATATCTGGGCCGTATACCCGGTGCTGTGATATCCAATGGGTGGCAGACCGGGCCAATTCTTTTTCTTGTTGGGTAAGGGGAGGCTAATTGTCCATCCACTCATCTAGGGCTCTTTCTGTGGACTGGAAAAGATCTACCGAAGAACGATTTAATCTTTTAATTTTCTGCGACACTCGCGGGGTTCGCCACTTGGGGCCAGGACAATGTCGCGCTACACCCAGGAAATTCATTCTACCTAGTGTCGGACTATCATCTTCCTCTGAGTCGTCCTCTTGTGTGACTTTTTCAGAGTGAATAGTGACAATTTTCTTAACCAGTCTTTTAGTTACTTTGTCGATCTGATGTCCCAGATCGTGTGCTCCTCTGTGTATCTGATCGCTAAGATCTATTAACTCAGAGTCTACGCTTCCATTACCCGGGTCTAGTTCCCGGATCAGACAATTTATGATGAACCGCAGGAGCAGTCCTCTGATGGGGACTTTTCTGTTTTTCATGACCTGGACCAGAGTATCCGGACCTTCACCTGTCCGTATGAATTCGTAAACTCTATCCAAATGCTTCGTTATATCAGGGACCTTTTGGAGTTGACCCACGGCTAGTCTTAATCTCTCTGATATCGTGGCCATTGGGCCATTACCGGGTTCGGGGTCGTAAGGACACTCAAGAGGCGGGACATCGTCTTTATCCTCAGCCCCGTTCCCGGACACTCCTAAATCAGAGGTGGAACCATCGGCTACTAGTTCAGGAGCACGTATGGACGGGTGTGTTCTAGGCATGTTTACATAAGCGGGGGGTGGTTCGGACAGATAGGCAGGGAGGAAATTTTCGGGAGCAGTGGGAATTACTTTGACTGGGGACATAGGGTGTTCTTCTACAATTTCTTCAGACAAAACGGGATAAATACCAGTAACAAGGGCATTTCTCTCTCTCTCTACCTGTTCAGCTAGTACTTTCTCACCTTCTTCCTGTAATTGCTTTTCTTTAGCCTGTTCCGACATTCTCTTACTTTTCTCGACTTTCCCTAGTTCTTTCTGGGCCCTCCTATGTGCTTCCTTACGCCATAACTCAATGGCTTCTGTCTGTGAGGGCCTTGCCTTCCTTTTCCATAACTCTTCCTCCACTCTCATAATGCATTCTATATCTCATGTACCTGTGGCAGGCCACCTATACACCATCTCTAATTTCTCGGTATAGTCTACCCAAAGGTCTAAAAATAATATGGCACTCAACCCATGTTTGTTGTACATAATATATCCAGGTGTATCTCTAGGCGGAACTTTAACTGGTTTTTCTAACAGATTCTTTTTGGTGCCTATAGTACGTAATTTGGAAAACAGAGGCATCCTTAAACTCAACAAATTAAGATTTAAAAGACTTGGAATGTACAAAAACAAAACGAACACTTTATACACTAGAATATAGTGCAACCGTACCGGTTTCACGAATGAAACACGTCTTTACCGTTTTCCAAAAATGGAACCCGTCTTTATACTATCTCAGTGGTACTCACCAAGAAGCAAAACTTGAAGACCTGGTCATCGGACTCTTGACGCTTGCGCAGGAATTCGGGGCTCCAAAGACCTCGGACTCGGCGTTCTCACTGGTCAGGCTCTGGGTTGGGACGCTCCGCAATCTTCTTCACCGCCTCGTGTGGATGATCAGTCGCAGTCTGCCTCCTCCTCGTCTCGAGGGAGTTAGCGGGAACACCCTGCTGTTGTGCACTTGAAGTCCGTCGAAAGTATGGAAGGGACAAGGACCCGACTTACATCTCCGGCGCGTAGGGAAGAGGGAGCGTCCCTGTTCAGGCGCCAATTAATGTGGTAAATAAAAAGCTAGTTATTTACGCCGTTCAGAATTTCTATAATTACCCAAGAAAATGGTAATGCATAAAATGAGGAGCAGAGTCCGTGATCTTCGAGTTGAAAGGGTTTTATTCCAGAACTCGAGTTCAGAGCGAGCTCCTTCACCAAGCGGGTTCAGGAGTAGTCTACTTTGCTTGAAACATATCAGCACTTTTATACAATACGAGTACAATCAGAAAGAAGGAGTTTCCCTTAGACTTGATTCAATCATTCATGATGTAATCATACAGAAGACATAGCATACTTGTTCTCGTTTAAAGAATAACCTGAATAGCATTTACACATAGACAAATATATTGCATCGGGGTGATTGTGGTGACAAGTTACAGAGTTGCTAGTATCTGAGGACAGAGAATCGAGGCATTGTCACAGGGTCATTTCTGTCGGAAAGGTAAAGAGGACGAGGCATTGTGCGTTCTTTACTTCGTACACAAGGGCGGTGAGGTCTCACAATGGTATGTGTGTGCAGCGGGGAAGAAGGAGAATGGGCTGTAGTAAACTATTCTTCTTCGTGGCAGTCTTGTGTGCTTGATTATGTTTTACCTTGGTTGTTAACCCAACCCAGGGCTGTCCTCGCAAACTAGGAAATCATTGACGAGCGAGAGCTGCTCGTTCGGTGACAGAGTTAGGGAGGGGGGTTTTTCCGAGTCACCATTCCGACTGACTCTGTTCTGGTCTAAAGGAAAAACATCGAACGGGACGGAAAACCGTAGGTTACATGGTAGCTGGACATTATTCTTTGCATGTATCAGCTTTATAAGAAAGAGAGCAGGCAAGAGGGGGTACAACGGGATTTGTGCTTGAAGTAGGAGGATCGGCTTGCCTGGTCGATGTCAGGGTGGATAGGGTGCATGATGGGACACCAGGGGAAAAGGGAGTTTTTTTTAATCAAACTCCACAGCACCTCCAAAGAAATCTTGGGGAGCTGGTGGGTGAAGTCTGTTGTTCCTGAGACTTCATCAGGAGGCAAGCCCTTTTCTCAAGCCCTTGGACATCCTTACAAGTTGATGAAAGTACACAAAGTTCCTCTCTCCTTTCTTTGGCAGTCAGGCAACCTCTGCAGGCCAATCCCCCAAGCAGCACTTCAGCTTAGGGATAGTCTCTCCTCAGTCTCTCTGGTTCAAATGTAAGCGAGGGTTCCTTCTTGTTGTCCCAAAGTGATCTAAAGTTCTGGGGTTTGGGCCCCCTCTTTTATACACAGTTTCTCTTTGTTCTCTGAAGGCAGAGAGGCCTTTGCCTAGTCCAAATCAGTTCTGGTAAGTCCTGGAGCACTCTGTTTACATGACTCCTTCTTTCCTTTCACAGTGCAGGGCAGAGACATCAGATGCACCACAGGAGGTGGGGCCAGCATTGTGGAGGGAAGGCACAGCCCTATTCAGGTCCCAGGTGCAACTCCCCCCTCCCATCTAGATGCAGATCTCTCTATTCTCCGACTCACCCTGTCTCCTGGAATCCTGCAGCCCCTTCACTTAAACTCCAGACAAGGAATACACAACCTAGCAGAGGCAGGCTTGGATAGTTAGACAAGTAAATACCTACTTTCTGAAAGTGGTATTTTCAAACACAGAATTTTAGAACCAACTTCACTAATTCGGGCATACTAAACTTGAATTTCTACCTAGTTCCCCAAGTCAGTTAGGATTATAAGCTGTAATAATCAAACTACCCATTCTGGCCTATGGAGAATAGGTAGCCTTGCGATAGTGAAAAACGAAAATGGCTGTAATTCACTATTAGGACATGCCGCACACATCAGGGCTTGTCCTACCTTATACTTAAAATGCACCCTGCCATTGGGCCTACCATAGGGGTGTCGGATATGAAGAAAAGGGAAAGGTTTAGGGACTGGCAAGTGGGTGCACTTGCTCAGTCAGCATGGCAGTGCCAGACTGCACACAGGCTCTGCAATGGCAGACCTGAGACACACGTTTACAGGCTGCTTTTGTGGGTTGCACAACCAGTGCTGCAAGCCCACTAGCAGCATTTGGTTTACAAGCCCTGGGCACACTCAGTGCACTGTACTAGGGTCTGACAAGTAAACCAAGTCAGCCAATCAAGGAATCACTAATCCATACATCAATTTACAATAGGGAGCACTTGCACTGTGGCACTGGAGAGCAGTGGCACAGTGCCCAAAGCATCTAACAACTAACAGACATACAATGGGAATACTATTATCAGTATACATAAGAGGTTTCCATGAAATAGACTTCTACATTACAACTTTCTCCACCGGGTATACTACACTATAGCCAGACTGCATAAATATGGGGTGCGAGACAGTGATACATGTGGAAGATGCAACACACCTGAAGCTGATTTTTTACATCTGGCATGGGAATGCAAGGTGATCACTGAATACTGGTGCAGGCTGTTCCAAACCTTAAACAACTGTGATGATCTGGCACTGTAGCCTGAGGTCTTACAGACACCACTGGGTTATATCAAACTGGTACCCAAGCACAGCAGGAAATTTGTTGGACTGACCCTGCTCTTGGGTAAGCAGCAAGTGGCTATGGCGTGGGGAAGGAGTGTATCGCCCACCGTAGACACATGGCTTATGGACCTAGTGACTTGCAGCACAAACAGAAATATTTGGTACACTGCTACCTCTGGGGTCATGCCCTAGAGACATTTGGAACACGCTGAGAGCCTGTCTTGCTGGAAAGGTGAGAATTAACAGCAATGACAGTAGGGACCCAGAAAGCCACGGGACATCTGGAATAAGATCACAAGAGGAGTAAAATTAGAATGTAGTTGGCTAGCCGGTGACGTAGGGCGAAACAGATGATGTAAATATGGATAACTATGGCTACTTCCTGCTTATCTCATTTGCTTTCTGCATCTTACACAGTAGTACATGTTGCTCTATTCTACTCTTGATATATTGCATACTGTGAACGTTACACTGGTCAATATATGGTATTGTACTATTAGGTCAATAAATGAAGCTTTAAAATAAATTATTACTGCTCTATGACATAGATGATGGAAGGAGTGTAAATTTTTGGACAATGACATTACACAATAACTTAAAACAAGGCCAATGCTACATCTACATCTGAACTGCAGACCAGTCATGGATTGGACAGCCCTTGGATCAGGCTGTGTCTGAGCCAAATATGTGTTTATTCTTCTTTGGAATCAGCCTGGAAATTTCTAATGAAGGTAGTGGGAGCATCTAACGTAAATGGTGGTGTGGCTGCAGAGGAAGCTGGTACGTTTAGTAACCTCCACCAGACAAGCTGTGCACTTAGACTCCAATTGCACTCATGTGTTCCACTGTCAGCATAGTTCACTACTGGTTTATGTAGGCAGGACTAAGGTGAAGTGCACTCTAGTGACGGGGAGACTTTGTCTTTGTAGTGCGCTCCTCACTATGCTTTGTGAATCAAATCTTACATAAGAGGTAATTCTCATTGTGTACTTCACTCTCAAACTCAGATGCGCATACCTTTGTAATGTATTGTAGCAGATGGAGGTTGTGTAGAAAATTTGGACATTTTCAAGGAATGAGCTGGAAACAGGATTACACTCTTGCACTGATGCTCTGCTCCCCATTTGTCAGACTCCAAACGGGTGACTGTCAGTTTCTGACTTTTATTGGTGTTTGTAGGGAATCCTCTTTAAAGCTTCTGTGATTACAAAATACTCTTGGCTCACAAGGCATGGCAAGTCGCCTGCTCTTGCAGAAGCATAACATTCAACAAGTAAAATGGCAATGGCATCCTGTAAAGGTCAACACCTACACCAGCTGACTGTTCATGTGTGGATTACATGGGAATGAGCTATAAAGTAAGTACAAGGAGGCATGTCCAGATGGGAAGCAAGCTGCTCTCAGTACTTGCACATTGATGTATTGTACACACAAAGGTTACTGTGGAGCTCAGGAGGTCTTTCCAGCTCGTGCTTGATAAATGTTTGCAAGGTTTAGAGCCTTTCTTAGCTAGAAATGCTTATTAAAGTATTGTCTGCTGACAAAACTTTGAGCTCGAGTCTCAAGTAATAAGTGGTGGAACTGAATGACAGGCTTCTGAAATCTGAAACACGTGCTCTGAATTATGACGTAATGTTGAATTTTGGCAGGGAACTTGAAAACTAGAATGGGCAAGAACCTTGAGAAACGAATACCTAACAGTGATTAAAAAAGTCTGTGGCAAAAAAAAAAAGCATTTTGACAGTTCTTTCTGGTGTGCTAATTCCTCGTAAAAGGATGCACAGAAATATGAAAGCTATTGAACACCGAACTGAGGGATGACAGAACAAGTAATCAAGCAGCATGGAAAAACCTGCATTTGACGTAAGTAAGTACGTAAGTAGATTACCTCGTTTAGCTCATAAATGCAACAGCAGAGTATTAGCATCAACATTGCATGGGACTGATGATAGGTATCAAAAGGTGAGCCTTGCATACGATCTCAATACCTGCATGAGTTGGTTGTATTTTGTTGTGTACATGTAATACTTTTACTAGTGAATGAAAAGAAACATAAGTGATTGAATTAATGTTGATGATTTAACACAAATAAAATTATAATCGGAAAAAAACTACAACCATTATTCTATTCCCGTATTTAACTGATCGTATGATGTACGCTCGCATGTGTGCAGCATGTTCTAAGACCGCATATATCTTGTTCTTCAGCCCATTAAATGTACAGGGAAGAAGAAAAAAAGGGTACCTGAGAATGTGAGTCACGATGAACATTTGAAGAATAATAAATGGGTACGAGAAACTTTCACGGAGTGGTGGTGTCCACATTACACGTGTGCACTGAAATAAAAACAAAAAAAGAATTAAGTAAAGGCATAGGTTTGCTTCAGTTCTGTCTATTTGCACACAGCGAGACAACCGGTCACATTATCCCATTAATTACATAAATAAACTTAAATACAATGGTAACAAAGCTTAACAACAAACACCGACCCACAAATAGAGCAGGAGACACAATAGAATACAAATACAAATTACTGTGCACGACTGCTAATGTTATCAATATTTCTTTTTCTTGATGGACAAATAGCACACAGGCATCCATCATTTCAAAGATATGCGTAAAATGTATTGCTTTTGTTGCGTAGTTTCAGCAACTCATGTGTGCTGTTTTTCAATGAATCTTAGTTTTCTTGCGCTTGTACACATGTATGTGGCTAGAAATGTTCCAATGGGATAGACCGCCTCACACTTAATATTGTAGCATCGTAGTAAAAGAAGTCACTGAAGTTCAACGCTGCTGACAGTCCTTGGTTTTCAAAAGGTGGTGGTCAATAAAATAATTTAGAAAAGAGTAAATGGAGACAAGCAGTCTCAAAGCTGGGTGCTAGAAGATGAAGTCAAGATGAATATCTTTAAACACAAATTTCAAAAATGCCATATATGGCAAAAAAGCAATGTTGTCAACTCATTCGGTCTTTAACCTTAGCATACAAGGACTGACATTTTCTCTTGTTGGTATAATTATACAATGGAGAGTAGGGGGGCAGCTATATTGCACATATTGAACACAATTGTTCAAAAATGTGAGGTTATTTGAAACACCAGCAACAAAGAATCTCTCTCTTGCTCGCTCTCTCTCCCCCCTTCATCACTCCCTTCCTTTCTCACTCACATGTTAAGAAAAATAGATTATATTATGAACAAGACCAAAATGACAAAGTTCCAATATATTGAAGTTGAGATATGGAATTTTAAAGGAATAAATGCAGTCAAGTTCTTAGAAGCAAGTAGAGCTAAAAAAAAGGTTACTTTTGCTTGTTAACTTATGCTTACAGATTTTACAGCAAAAATGGCAAAAGACACTCATTGTATGCTAAGACTATGCATAAAACTCTGCTAGAAAAAAAGACATTTGAGGTGAGCAGTTATGGAGGTATTGTAGAGTGCTCCATGTAAAGGAGCTGCTTTCCACCCAATGTTTGGCATCTACCCAGGGTTCCCTATTCCCTTTTTTTGCATACTTTATGCAGCACTCAAAGCCTGAAAGGGCAATATTTTGACTAGTACCGGATGCTCCTCTGTGTCTGGACAAATGTATGTCTCCCTGACAAGCTCCTAAGAGAGTGAAACACGTGTGTCAGGGACTGCTTTAATTCATTTCAGGTTAGCTTGGATGGTATGCCACTGATCCAAAGCTGTAATACTGCACCTGGAGTGGCAAAAGGTGTCTGTCATCTTTCAGCTCCGCCTGGATGACACTAGCTAATCCTACGCTAAAATACTTTGCTGAAAACAATGGCAAACTACTTTGCCCCTTTTCTGTCTGTGTGTGGATGGCACTGTGCTAACAGACATTTGAGGTGAGCAGTTTTGGCATGTTGGTGGTCTTCTATAGTGCTCAATGTGAAAGAGCTGTTCTCCACCTAAATCTTGGGAATTACCCAAGAGATAGATAGAAAGAGATAGATAGATAGATAGATAGATAGATAGATAGATAGATAGATAGATAGATAGATAGATAGATAGATAGATAGATAGATAGATAGATAGATAGATAGATAGGAGAGATAGATAGGAGAGATAGAGAGATAGACAAAGATAGCTATGAAGCAGAGAACTCAGAGTAAGTTCCCAAGTTTAGGGGGAGAGCAGCTCTGGTATAGAGCACTCTACAACACCAGCAAAACTCTGTTTGCTCGCCTCAAATGTCTGTCAGACATTTGAGGCACTCAAATTCAGAGTATCACTGATGTTGTGGAGTGCTCTATACCAGAGCTGCTCTCCACTAAACGTGGGAACTACCCAGAGTTCTCTGTTTCTTTTTTGCTTAATTTATGCGTCACTCTAACCCTGAAAGGGTATTGTTTTGACTTATTCTGGGTGCTCCCTGGTGTATGGAGAAAACTAAACCTCTGTGAAGAGCTACAATGGTAGCAAAACACGTGTATGGGGCTGCTTTTATTCATACCAGGTTGGCTTGGATGGTATTTTTCCAGTCCAAGGCTGTAATATTGTGCCTGCAGTGGTAAAAGGCTTTTGCTATTTTACAGGTCGGCATGGATGGCACTGTGCTAATCCTGTGCTTAAAGACTTTGATGTAGTAATGGCAAAATACTATTTCTAGCTCTGCTGGTATTGTAGAGTGCTCTATACTGGAGCTGCTCTCCACCTAAACTTGGGAACTACCCAGAGTTCTCTGCGTCATCTATTTTGCTAATCCTATACTTCAAAACTTTGCTAGAAAAACAGTGTGTTGTTGGTGTTACAGAGTACTTTATACCGGAGGTGCTCTCCAACTAAACTTGGGAACTGCCCAGAGTTCTCTGCTTCTTTTCTGCATAATATATGCTTCACTTTAACCCTGAAAGGGTATTGTTTTAACTTATAGTGGGTGCTCCCTTGTGTCTGGAAAAATCTAAACCTCTCTGAAGAGCTGTAATGACCGCGAAACATGTGTCAGAGGTTGCTTTTATTCATACACACACATACACACATAAACATAAATGTACATGTATAAATAGATGGACAGATAGATGGATAGATAGATAGATAGATAGATAGATAGATAGATAGATAGATAGATAGATAGATAGATAGATAGATAGATAGATAGATAGACAGATAGATAGACAGATAGATAGACAGATAGATAGCGATCTACACAAACACGCTTCTATTACTGGTGGAAAATTGCCCTTTCTGAAGGGTCACCTCATACTTTTTGCATTCCTCCTTCTCTTTTTCGGATTTTCTTTTTCTTTACTTTAGGACTCTGCTCACATTACCACTGCTAACCAGTGCCAAAATGCATGTGATCTGTCCTTTAAACATGGTATCATTGGTTTGCACCCGTTTGGCATATTTGACTTACTTGTAAGTCCCTTGTACAATGATATACCATATACCCAGGGCCTATAAATTAAATGCTATGAGTTGGTCTGCAGAATTGATTGTGCCACATAGGAGTAACCTTTCAAACCTGTCTCAAGCCTGCCAATGCAAGGCCTGTGTGTGCAGATTACTGCCATTTCGACTTGGCATTTAAAGCCCATTGCCAAGCCTTAAACTCTCCTTTTACTAAGAATACAAAACCCTGGTACTACCTGGAGGTTCCCTACACCGGAGGTCTAAAACAGCTGTGATCCTGAGGAAGAGGAGCAGAAGAATGACTGGGCAAATGCTCCAGAAAAGAGAGCGGTGCCACCCGAGAGGGAGTCCCCTAATGGATCCTATGCTGGGAGCAGTGTCTCCTCCCAAACCCTATCTCCTGAGGAGCTCAAGGAAAGATAGACTGAGAGGGACCTGAGGCTGCATCTGGTCCAGCTGTCTACAGAAGAGAGAAGAGCAGAGACTGACAAAGACCTGGCTGAGGAGAGGATGGCTGAGGCTGGAAGGGCCTTATCCAAAGAAAGATTTACATTTAAGGAGAGGAAATTGGCCCAAAAGTTTAGTTTGGAGGAACTGGGCTTAAGCAAAGCCAAGTAGAGTCCAGTGGTGGCAGCAAAACTACTGCATCCAGTGCTAAAGATACAGTCCACATACCCAGAGCCTTGGTGCCTACCTTTAAGGAGGGGGGTGTCATAACACAGTTGTTTCATTCATATGAGGTAGCTCTAGAGGTGCACAGCATCCCTGAGGAGAAGTCGGGAACTGGCATACGGAGTCATATTCCTGGTGGTGGGAGGGACGCCCTACTGGCCCTAGAAGAGAGGGGTAGGTTGAGGTATACCCCAGTGAAGGAGGCCCTGTCTCGAAGTTTTAATTCACCCCCAGACGAGAGGGGGCTGAGATTCAGGGACAGTCAGAAACTGTTTCACCAGTCCTGGGAGGATTTTGTGGGCTACTTTTGCAGAGCACTGGATGGTTGGGTGAAGGGGAACATGGTAAACACTTTTGAAGGGCTGTATAATTTGATTGCCAGAGAGCACATGTTCAGCTATTGTTTTCCATGGCTATGCCAACACCTGGTTGAGTATATATTCTCTGACACCAGGGAACTTGTAAAGGAGGCAGGCATCTGGGTGAGTACCAGAGTGATAGAAAAAACATTCAGGAGTGATCAGGCTTACACAAGCCCCCAACCAGTTCTGGTTTCTGGCAATACCACTCCACAGAGGAGGATGCAGAAGCCCAGATGGAGGGGTGAGAGGTGGAACCAGTCCACAGTGGGAGGACTAGAAGATATGGGGTTGCCAGCTCAGAGCACCGTAAGACTGACCCTGGTGAGGTTACTTATGGCCTGGGGGGCGGGTTGGAGGGGCTTCATACACTATCATAGACTCTAGCACAACACATGGAGAGTGTATTTCCCTTGGGCTGTGGTAGTTGCTCTCTCCTGGAAGTCCTGACGTGCTAGGCATACGTTCCGCCCAAGAGTACAGACCCTGGGTCGAAGGGTCAGGTTCAGGAAATCACCTCTGCACTGGTGCAAAGAGCAGCTGGCACAAGCGGCTCAACAGTTTTGTTGTCTGGTGGTACCACTTCCGGAAGGAGGGCACAGAACCCCGGATATTAGTGGAGGGGGAGAAATGACTCACCCCTGTTCAACCGAAGGGTAAAGACCCTGGGTTGAAGGACCAGTTGCAGGATACCACCCATGAACTGGTGGGAGTTGGAGTGGAGAAAGGTTGCAAGGCACTTAGGGCTATTGCCCCCCCACTCTGAGAAACCACAGAGACCCCTGGATGGCCTGGGGCCTGGTTTTTGACACTGGCAGCTGCCAGTGGCCTCTGTGGGTTGCTGTCCTTATGGGCAGAGTTTCCCTTGGGTTGGGGACAGAAGTCTGATCCAAGGGGTGGAATGGGCCACATCACTTTGATAGCCATGGGGTTACTTTCTGCCTACTGGGATGCATCTGTGAGCAAGTTAAAGTTAGGTGCTGCACAAATGGGGTCTACAGATAAGGAAAAGCACTCCCCATGGGTTAGTTCAGTGGCCTCTGAGACTACAGACAGAGGGATCTAACTGGGTTCAGAGATGCATAGAACTGCAAGTGTCCCTACAGTAGTGGGCCATTGACTATCGCCCTAAGCAGGGAAGTCCATTGAGCTATTGATTAGTCTACCTTGGCTTTTGGCTGGAGGGGTGTAGTGTTAGGAAAAGGGTCACCTCAAACTCTTTGCCTTCCTCCTCCCCATTTTCTGATCTTCTTTTTGTTTGCTTTAGGACTCTATGGACTTTACCACTGCTAACCAGTCCTGATGTGCATGTGCTTTTGCCTCTAAACATGGTATACACCTGTTTGACATATTTGATTTGGTTTTAAGTCCCTTGTAAGGTGGTACACATTATACCCATAAATGAAATGCCACTAGTGGGCCTGCAGCACTAATTGTACCACCCTTAGGAGCAGCCTTTCAAACCTGTCTGAGGCCAGACACTGCAGGGCCTGTGTTTGCAGTTCCTGCCACTTACGCTTGGCTTTTAAGACTACTCGCCAAGGCTTTAACTACCCTTTTAATACATATATGTCAACCCTAAGGTAGGCCCTAAGTAGCCCTAAGGGCATGGTGCTATGTACGTAAAAGGAAGAATGTGTACTTTTATGTTTTGCATGTCCTGGTAGCAACAAACAGCTAAATATGTTATTGTGAGGCCTAACCCTTCTCAGAGGCTAGCATTGGGAGTTCCTTGATACTCTTTTTTGATGTCATTCCTGATCAATCTCTGTCTTTGCACATAATCAGTGTGGTTATTTACAGCAAGGGGGTCTTTTGCCGGGTGTCCTTGATTCCACCGTGGACAATTCTCTGTGTTTAAAACTCTGTGTGCATTTCAGCCTGTATCCAAGACAGGTTTGGGATGAGTGGCAGCTAAACTCTGTGCATTCCATTTAAACAGTCAATTCATAGGAAGGATAGGTGTGTCTGGGTACCTATCTACATACATTTGGATTCTGATGGTCTTGCCTGGGAAGTATGAAAATGAGGGGCTAACACTTCAATTGGATTTGTCCTGTCCCCCACACAAAGGACTGATTACCCCCCACAGATAGTCTGGCAGACAGGATTGGGTTGAAAGGGCGACTCTTGTATTTCAGACAGCTGCTTTGAAGTCACCCCAAGAACAAAGGCACTTTTGGGTATAAGCACTGGGTCTCTGATCCCGTCAAATCAGACACTACTGGACTTGTAACTAAGCTCTACCAGAAGAACTGCTGTGCTGTTTAAATGACTCAAGTGGTCTGTTGGTCCGAAAGGCCTGCTTTTCTGTTTGTTGCCCTGCTGCTCTCTGACTCTGTTTCACTCCAAGTGATCTCCAAGGACTTGTTGGCTTGCCTCCTGTTGCTTGAGACTCAAGTACATCAAAGTTTCTACCCCAGCGCCTGTGCCTGGCTCCCTGGAAGTGGCCCAGACACTTCCAACACAGATTTCGAAGCATCTCATGTATGCATTAAGCAGAACCAGCACATCGACCTGGTTGCGGAAGTAAAATCTGAGCATTGCATCGGAACCAGTGATTTGCCTCCAGCAATCGATGCATCAGGCAGCTTATCGCCACCGCTGCAGTTTGGTGAGATTGACGTATCCCCTCGACAGCGGTTCGCTCGATGCCTCTCAACTCTGGCACAGGACTTCAGAACTGACGCATCACCTTCACTGCGTTGAGAAGATTGATGCATCCTGCCCCTGCGGAGCTCGACATCGATGCATCTTGTTGTTTGCAACCAGGAAATATACTTTGTTCACCAGGGCCTGCGTGGGACCTCTAGCAGGTGGGCGCTTCATCGTGGTCGACCCAAACTTTGGCTTTGCCCGGGTCCAGCATGATCTAAAGTAACCTTTTTCAGCACTACTTACGTCGAAGCACTTTACTGCATTTATTCAATTGAAATTCAATATCTCAACTTCAATACATTGGAATTTTGTCATGTTAGTCTTGTTTTGTTCATGATATAATAATCTATTTTTTTAAATCTGTGTGGAGTCTTTTGTGGTGTATTCATTGTGTTACTGAGAGTGTGTGTGTTACACACATGCTTTACACATTGCCTCTTTAGATAAGCCAGACTGTTCTGTGCCAAGCTACCAGAGGGTGAGAACAGTTTATCTTTTAGTGTGTATCTAGCTCACCCTGACTAGAGTGGTGGTTCCTGCCTGTAATGGATGAATAACTCAGTCAACTGGGAATCCCATTTCTAATAATTACTATATACATCTTCAGAGAAAGAGCAAGAAGGGGTATTGAATGAGGTGGAGACTGAATGGGAAAGCAAGATAATGAGAGAGAAAGTGACACTGAGAACCTCAGAGTTGAGCAGATGAAAGATGTAGCACATTTACCTATTCTTCATGTTCCACCCAGATTGTTTACCTTTTTTGGACCATATTTAGGCCAGTATTATGACTCTGTGTCCTGTGACTCTGCTTATCAAATTGGCATTGCATGTGCTCTGATACGAAGTGGTATTGATAAATTTGAATTCAACAAACTGGTCTATTTAACTGCCCGTAAGACAACTGTAGATGCCAGAGAAATGCACTTATGACATGGAAGTTAAATGTAATATGTAGGCTGCAGTGTTTACTTACATTGCCAACATACAAGTCGAAAATATGTCTGAACATGAAGGCTCAAAGAGGATTTTAGAGAGCCAGCATCAGCATGATTTCCTTTTCTCAGACATCAATACAGACCATAAAGGCTGACTCTATTGGGTAAAGAAAAGTGTATTTACAAGCTAGAATTGTTTATGTGCCTCTTCAAGGACAGCGTATAGAGAAATAGTTTTTAAAAAAATTATTCCCAATTGAAAGCAAAAAGCTGCAACCCCCCACTCCCCCACTCCACACTCTGTAGCATACTTCACCATAGGGGTACTTCTTCAAAAGCACCTTCTGGTGCTGGCCGCTTGATTCAGAGCTCTGTATTGGCAGGGAGTATTTTTGGATCCTCAGAGGGGCACTGCTGAATTCTACGATTTTCTTAGGATAGGTATTAAAATGTTATGGAAGTAAATGCTATCCCATACAAAATTTAAATCAAGCAAAGAGAATGTGGTCAATGGTATTTGTTAGACTATCTCCCTCACCTATTGGTAAACGATAACATGTTGCTACACTTCTAAGCAATTGGCTTTCTTCAGGACCTATATGAATCTTCTCCACAGTGCACCATATCCTATAATCATATCTATGAAGTGTTTGAACACATGTGAAGTAACCTATATAATAACATTATCCTAAAAGTCCTGCAAAGAAGGTGAGGCACACACTGTGGCTTATTCTTAAAGCAGAGGTGCTTTGACTCTCGCATTCATCCCTATCGGCTGATACCAGCAAACCGGATCATGTTAAAAAACATTTTAGAATATTGTGAAAAAGCTCCTAAGTGACTCATGCAGGTAAATTGTTTTTCTTTACACAAAAGATCCTGTCAACTTTTTTGGTCTATATTCAATGACAAAGCCAATAGGTCTCATCCATTGCCATTGCAGTTTTCCGATGTTGTGCAGCGTCAGCAAAAAAAGCTATCCCAAGACCTGGAAAGACAGCCAGTCTTCAGGAGGGAAAAGAACTAGTTTGTACCATTTCAGGTGGAAAGAGTCCTAAACAGGGGTGTTCCTGAGAAGTAGAAGACTGGCATCCCTAGTGGCAGAAAGGTTCTGCTATACTGAAACAGAGTTTCCAGAATAATTCTACAGGAAAATAAGGAGTGCTATAAAAGGAGGTGGGGGACTGGGAGAAAGTAGTCGGGACTGGGTGGCAGAATTTTTCCAGTCACTGGTTAGTGCACAGGATACATCTGGCACCCCAACCATCAAGGGCTTCAGAACATTCCTTAAGATGGGAAAATTGCACCTAAAGACCCTGTTAGAAGAAACCGAAGCAAGGACTCCTGACTCTGCTGGAATTACAGAACTCAAAGACTTCTAATTCCTGCTAAATGAGAAATGACCCAGACTTTTTTCTGGCCCCAAGGGTCAGGTGGCCTCCTAATGTTTATCTGCTCGAGCATGACAAATAATAGAAGTAGTCCCGACTTCAAGAGAGCCCACTTGACCACAGAAGACTAGAACATGTCAAACATCTGGGTGGGGAGTTATCAAGTGCCTAGAAACCTGCTCTGAGGAGCTGGAGGATTCAGAACTAACCAGGAAAAACGTTCACAGAAGTTGGAGATAAGTGGTTCATTCTCTACCACCTCTGCAGGACAGGAAGAATGTGCTGTGACTTGCCCTAACAAGGTTGTACCCTAGGCAGGCAAAATGTTTGTCCCCCATTTGTGCTACGCTGAAACTTTTTGAAAGGAACCTCACTGTGAGGTTTCAGGCCTCGTAGAGACCTGCTTGGTTACAGTTTCCAGCAATGCCCCAGTTGAGGATTTCGACAACCATTGCCAGCATTAGGCTTGGTCCTTGCAACTGGAAGATACTAACATCCATTTCAGAAAGTAGGTTGGAAGGTAAAATCTTTGACTGGGATGACCTACTTAGTGTATCCAGCCACCACTCCATTGCAGCCGGCCTAAAATTGTGCCTCGGTCCCAGTCAGCAGTAAATAGTAACACATGAATGGCGCTTTACTTTTTCTCTGTGATTTTCGACTTTAAACTTTACAATTCACATCTTTGGTGTGCCTCAACCTCTTTTTAATGATCTCTCTGCTCATTAAAATGTTCTATATTTTCTAACTTGGTTTTGAAATGTTATTAATAGTGTTCTTTGCTTTGAAATTGTCAGTATTGCTTGAATTTAAAGTGCACTTCTTCAGATACTACCTGCTGCTGACGGCACAGCTACCAGAGGTCGAACAGATATACTCTCAATACTCTCATAACTGCGTTTGGACATTACCATAGTGGATGGTTTAAGTTGGTGTTTGTATCTTTCCCAAATGAATAACCCTATTCTTGGCAAGGGACATCTACCAAAAATTGGGAGATTCTGTATCTGTCTTAGTTCTTTGATGTGAACATTGGATATCCCACGCAACCAGACTCCAAATAAGGAACTAATGGTTAAAAAAAAATAAGTTATTTTATATTGTGAATAAAAAATTAAAAAATCATGACTGGTTGAGACATACTTACTTCACCGTGGTTGTAAAAGAAGCACAGCACCGTAACCAGGCCTCCAAGTCGGCTCATACTGCGGCGAAAAAAAAGTACTCCTTTAAATATTTTATTTTTCTTTAAACAGTTTTCAGTGCAAGGATTTATGTTTGTAAAATATGTTCTTACATTTTAACTAGTTGCATTTAAAAAAAAAAACTCTAGCAAAATTGTCAGAATAATCAAAGAAAAATACAGTATCGCTAAAATGGCATTTGATTTGGTAGCAATTAAATTGGATCATTGAAGAATAATTAAGTCAGTTCATTTATCCTGTTCAATGGATAAGTTGCATCATTTTGAGCAGCACAAAACTATACACTATTAGGTGCCTCGAAGTGAAATACCATAGATTGAAGCGTTTTGAAAATATTATGTTTGAACTGGCTGAAAGTCAATTTCCCCCTTTTTAGGTCTCGCCTGCTAAGCACGCATGCGCTGATTAGGAAAAAGACCTTTAGAAATCGCTTCGGTTTTTCAGTCAAAAACATGCAAGAATTGTTTTGCTTTCAATGGCAATGCGTGCACGTTTGGCGATTCCCTTGCGGGAGTGAGCTTTGGCAAAATATGTTTGTAATTCACTTCCAAACAGATGGTGCCCAAGGATAGCTCCCACTAGGGAATCGCTGTGTTCTCTCGGACTCCCCCCACGCCTCCCACTTGTTAGTCCAGTACTGTTTCACGTTCGCGGCCGAGTTTGTGTTTCAGCGCTTCTTGGCTTTGTGTCGGAAATAGTCATCCCTTGTTTTAACAATGTCAAAGGTCTTCTTGAAATCCAAGTGGTGCCACAACCATAGCTAATTCTAAATTAAAGTTACTGAGTCACACAGCTCATAAAGTCACACTGAGTTGGAGAAAAGAGCTATATTTTTTTTGGCCTTTCTGGAAAAGCAGCAGACACAAAGCCCCAGCCATCTTTCCACCCACCCGCACTCCTCAAGGCTTGCTAACATGATACATTGCGCTGTCGTGTGTCCTTGCTTCGGGAACAAGCATGTTGGGCTGTCCCATTACGAAGGGCAGGCACCCCTGCTATAGCCCCCACTTGGCTAATGGTTGTACAAAGAAGGCCTGGTGCTAAACTATTTTAACGCGCGTATGGGGTTGAGAGGAAAAAACACTGTTACAGAAATCTACAATCAGGTGTGGCTTGAGTGATAGGGAGAAAGAAAGACAGAGCAGCCTTCGCGCCAGCACCGCAACATCAATCACGAGTGTCCCAGCAACTCGCAGCCCCCCAAGCAAAAAGCTGGGCCAATAATTAGCCACGTTGGCCAGCTCAGGCTACAATCCAAATGTGCGCGGGGAATGCTTACATACAAACTGCAGTAGTCATGTACAGAGGCGTGTTTATTGTCCGTACAGACAAAGTACTTTTATGTTGAGTATTTAAATTTAGCATTGCGTCATTCTTCATTGCCCGGCTACTTCGCGTATGGTAAGTCGCACGGGCCGCGGAAATTACTTTTAGATGAATGTATTTATAAATCTAGGTCCTAAAGTGGCTTGCAGCCTTGAGTTCGATTCTGTGGTTCTTACACCAGTCGTGGGTGGCGCGCCGCTGAGTTGAGGTGTCCAATTTGTGAATGAGCAGATTCCGTTGTTTACTTCAAAAGCATTTATCATAATTAGGACCACGTATCTCAGAACTTCTTGTGGAACTTCTTATTGCAGAATGCTGAACCTTTTATTGCAATTCTGTGTAAATTCTGCATGAAAGTTTAAAAGTAGAATCTGTGGGGTGTGGGTGTGTGTGTGTGCGCCATATGAGTTGGTATGTATGTGAGAAAGTGTGTGTGTGCTTGAGTTGAATCAGACTGTCTATGAGTGGAAGTGTTTGTGCCTTAGCGTTTGTGTGCCATGGGATATATTGTGCATGTATTGGGGTGTAGGGACAGAAAGAGATGCGAGTTTCAGTATCAGAGTGTGTGTGAGGGGCAGAAACGTTTGTGTGTCAGCATGTCTTAGTTTTTACATCGGTCTCTGAAGCGCCCTGCTTCTCTGCGCTGTTGAAGTAAACAACATCTCCTGTTAAGTGCCTACATTAATCAACCTTTTAAAAACGCTGATCCTTAGGTCATTGAAGCCTGTACAAACAAGCATTGGCATAGCCAATAAGTCTCGCTTTTGGGACCTTAGAAGTATTTAGTTATGCAGCACAATATCCTTGGTGCAACAACAACTGTTGCATGGCTAAACACTTATAAGGTCCCAAAGGCGGGACCAATTGCTTGCTTCAAAAGGCTTTGTATACGAATGAGGTATCCTTACAAAAATTAATGACACCATTACTACTACACTTCATCATACCTTTCATTATCTCAGGTTTCACTTAACCCCATTTACATCTAATACTTTCAGCAGTTAGTATATAGACGTCCATAAAATAAAATGCCCTACGTACGTTCAGGTACTGAAAGTTCTCACCCCGAGTTCCAACAGTGAAGCGCCGGGTTTCCCTAGCTACTAATTATACCATGAATGTTCCTATAAACTTTTCACCTGAGTTTTTTTCTAGCTTACAGGGAGATGCACAATCGCACCTGGCGAGAAACAAAAAACTCTTGTAATGTTAAAAAAATAAAGAAATAAAGTTAAACGGGTAAGGAGGGAGGAATCCGTGTACCAAAAGTGCACAAACAATGTGTAAACAAAGACAAGAGATCAAATATAAATATTGCGTACATTTAAATGGTCTTATCTTACAATTGTTGCTGTATTATGTGCAAACATATAAATAAACGGAGGCATCGTTGCAAATCTTTAGTTATGTTTCACACCTCAAAAAGTACAAATTCTTATTGTTGCACCAACTTTGTGACAAATATTGGTGCATTTTTGTTGAACGAACTTCAGCATGCCAAATTTGGTGCCGATTGGTCAAATATATCAAAGGTTTTAAGGGGTGAGGGGTTCTAGGTGAGTTCAAAAACATATATCTTTTGCATTAAAATGGATTTTCCCATAACCAATTGCAAACAACTCTGAAACTGCTGAACAGAATTCCACCAAAATGCACTGCTTCAGCAGACTTTTTATCATCTGATAACTTTTGTTGAATTGGTGAATTTCTGTCTATCCATAATGGAGAAAAAAGCAAACATATGACGAGAGTGAACCTACCCATGCTGGAAACATACGTATAAGAAAAACATGAAAAACAATTACAAAAAAAGGGAAAACATAAAAAATCTTGCATTTACATACAACTCAATTCTCCAAATGTTTAATATATACTGGGAAACAAAAAAAAGAAAAGAACCTGTTAAGTTGACTGCTAAAGCTGCAGTGTGTATACGTGGGCTGGCTTTAAACCCACGTACGTATGCAGAACCCTCCTCAGCCTTTCTTACTGGCAAGACAGACTTCACCCTTTTAAAACCTTTGCCCTCATACACTCCCCCACCCCGATCAACCAGGACTAAGGTGTAGCAAATACAGCCCCAGACAAGCCAAGAAATAGTTTAGAACAATTAACGCTTATGGGTATTATCAAGTGGTTGGGGAAGAAGAACTAGCCTGTGGAGCTTGTTAAAAACAAAAAACAAAAAATCTACCTTGCCCAAGAGTGAGGGGATCAGGTGTCTCATATCTCCTCGTCTTAGTCAAGTACGAGTAAATTATCATTTAAAATTGGAGCAGCTTACTGCTTCCCTGACTTCAAGTCCAGGGGCGGCTCCTTCGCTATGGCAGAGGAGCGCTGCATCACTGCTTTTAAGCAGTGCCAGGAGGAAGAAACATAAAATGATAATAACTTAAGAGTTATTATCATTTAATGTTTTCTGCCTCTTTTGTGGGCGGGTAGGTGGGTGGGTCTGCTCTGCTCTCGGAGGAGGGCAGGGGAGGAGTGGTTTGCCCACACCAAAGTGTGCAATGACTGTTTGGTCGGCCCTCTCAGGCAACTTAAACCAGTCATGTGCACTTTCCCTGTTCTCCTTGAAAGCTACATTACAGCCTGCGTGGAGAACATGTCCACCCCTCCAGCCCAAGACTGAGCGCCGTGTCACAGCACTCAGACCAGTCACAAAGCTGCATTGCAGAACTGTGATTGGCCAGAGGAGCCTGTGTGCTTATCAATCTCAATGCTGCAGTGCAGCGTTGTGATTGGTCAGTGGGGCCTGGCTGCTTCCTGTTCCAAGACGAGGAGAGCAGGAGCAGCCTGGGGCTTGGCCGCAAGGTAAGTTTTTTATTCTTGTTTTGCGCACCCCAGCTTCCCCCCCCTCCGCAGCATACCCCCCCTTGAGTAATCCCCCCTCGAGTCATCCCCTCCGCAAGCCATGCTGGCCGCCACTGTTCAAGTCATACACTATTGGATTCCCCAAGTGCCGAGGACATAAATTTGACCACTGCACCAACCTTACCCAAGGGAAAGCGCTCGGTAGCCCAAGTCTCCTTATATTATCCAGGTACACATCACATTTTCTTTCATTTCACCTTGCCCAAGTATGGTAGGATGCTTGTTAATCCTCTTTACCACTTCAGGGCCTTATTTGCCCCGTACACACAGCCTCATGTGGATCCTGGAGGGTATTTGTTTGCATCACCCAGCAAACATCGATGGCAGCAACACCCAGCCTTTCTTAATGTGAGAATGACAAAAAAGAATAAATCACTGATTCAGTGCCATCTTTACAATGTGCAAGTGTGCCAGTCCTCCGAGCGCCTGCCCCCTCTTGATATTTATTTTCTTAACATATCCATCTGTATTTTGCCATATTTATTTTATATTTTGAGAATAAATTAAGTCGTAAAATGGTATATTTCCACATTTATTTAACTAATAAACACGCATGCATACTTTGATGCCTGACGTGTATTAGCAAATTAAGCAGCAAAATATAACAAAACACTACACCGGCATGTAAATATTGGCATTACATACAAATATATGCTAACATATGCTTGCATTTAAGGGATTCTGATCCTGTTTTTCCCCATGGTGTCCATCTGCTTAGCAGTTGGCGTGAATTCATGAAGGACAACAAAGACTGTCACTTACAAAAAGTACACTTTTAGGGAATTTTCTGCTTTTAAAAATAAATACAGACAGAAAATAGATTGTTTTATGTCTGTATTTATCTGTAAAAATGGAAAACTGGAAGTTTTATTTATAATCTGTAGAACCCACATTTAAAACATGTCACGAAAATACTGATGCTTTGCGGATTGCAAATCTCAGAGCAAACTTGAATTGAGGCACCGTGGGAGACAACCACTTCCGAAAGTAGTATATATATTGAGATTTGAGCTCAGTACCACTTAATGGCCCGGAATTCATTGTATAAAGCGAGAGTTCCATCACAAAGGCGGTTCAAAGTTATAATTTATAATACGTGTTTCTTAGCAGTTTAAGTTAGGGGAATTTTTGTCTGCGAGATGCACTCAACTTTAAATATGAGTCCTACTAAAGAAGGTGGAAATTTGTTATATACAGGAAAATGCTGTTAATGTTATCCCTCCGCCAGTAGATGGCAGTGAGTCCCCATTGTATTCGCTGCTTTATTATGGCTTCATCTTTTGCTGGAAAATCTTCTGGACAACATTTTAATAGTTATAATTTTCATTTAACTTGATTCCACCTAGGCTTAGGTGAAATTTAAACAATGCCGGCGCAATTCATGTAACTAGGGAGTTTGGCGCTAAACTTTTTACTGAGATTCCCAAAATTGCACAATTACCTCGCTTTCTTAATTACGTGCAACATTTACAGTGAAAATTGCAGCGGAACAAAGAAAGCGAGCGGCTGTTCAAGGTGCTTTTGTTTTTATCCCTGTTTTTTTTTATAGCGGAAAATGCATCCTTGCCTCAAACATTGATGCGAGGACACATTTTGCTCTAAAACATGAGTAAAATGCCAGAATTATGTTTCGTGTAATTGTGCCAAATTTAGAGTAAATATGCAGAAGCAAATTCCACAAACCCATAGTTTTAAGCAAAGAATGTATTTAGATAATGATGCTTTCATTTTTATTTTGTCTTAATTAGTGTCATCTGACATCACGTTGAAATTATATTGCTTAATCTGACATCTTATTTTGAAATGATGAGACAGTAAAACAAGTACTGGAGGTTTTAAAACCCATTCTCCATCTTCGTTACAGCTGTTGATGCAGCATCATACCATGTGACTGTTCACAGACACTGCAAAACAAGGTCTTTAAAAAGCGGCACTTTACTCATGTGCAGACTACCTTTCTGAAGCTACAAAATGTATAAATAAAGGAGCAGACCTCGGGCTCCCTCACTTATGAATACCAGTTTGTAAGGATGGGGCCCTAGTAGGCCCGCATGCTGAATGAAAGGACGACACAGTGGGCTCGGCCTCTTTTATTTGCAGCGTCACCTGACCCAGTGACGTCTGTGGTGGGTGGGTGATCAGTGTAGTACAGGGCTGTAACAACTAGACTGTGTCCTGGCAGGACACTACACAGTTCACAGCCCGCCACAGAGGCTAAACAGAGTACACCTAAAAAGATGCATGCACCCCCCAACTTAGCGGGGGACCAAGAGGTTAACAACCCCCCCCCCCAGTCCCCCCACCCCATCCCCCCACCCCCCCCCCCCCTCTCCTCCCACAAACCTTTCGAGGCTGGTGTGTGAAAAAATAAACCTTTCCCGTCCTTACCAAGGGAGCAGTAGTTGGCCAGGCACTCGTTTGTTATGAAAAAAACAGAAGCATAGCCAATGCTGATAGGTTCGGGCGTAAAGTGACAGTGCCTCTTCAGTCAATGATGAGTTTAGGCACGCAGTAGATAGTCTGTGTCACTCCTCAAAACAGGAGAACGAAAAAATTAAAGGGGGGTCAACAAAAGGAGAAAATGGAAAAATAAGGAACAGACTCACTTTCCACGACACTCAACTGCATTCATTTTCAGATGAGGTGACACGCATGATAAAGCACAATACGAGAATGAACAGCCACTCACCGTCCATAAACCAGGCAAGGAGCTGCCCGAATAACTTCCATTTCTTGTACCGCTGACATCTCTTGGCTCGCCTGTCGGCTAATAATGTTGTCTCACCAAAACAGTCACATTTAACCACAGTCCTCCCGAGTCCTGCCTATTCATGTGCGCCCTACTCCTAAATCATCTGGACTCGTCGTCATAACTCTTGATTCAGCTACATTCCGACCCCATTGCTTCAATGACGCATATCGCTCCTGACTTTCACGACTCCTCTAACGCCCCTGGATTTCCTGACCAAGACACCTGTCTCTTGTGCTGTATCACATAAAACGTGTCACTGGAATTAAAAATAAAGACACTGAACAAATATATACAAATAAGAACTGTGATCCTTAGTGCTGTTTTTGAGGAATTGTACTAAAAAATATACCGTGTGCACCAATACTATCCCCTCTCCATGATGCTCTCTTAGCGCACAGTGTTTTACCAAAAGGTGCCCTATTGCACCACCTTTTAAGTGTAAGTCCACTGTAACAATGCTGTAGGTATTTAGAAACTTAACCGAGAACTCTAACATTTACTTAAAATACTGGTAGCCACCAGCGATCAACCGAGTGCCTAACAAAAAAGTGCTTGCAGGCCCCCAAGACCTGAGAATTAAATCTAAAATCTGATCGCTCCACTCTGGGAAATGCCACAGTTCCCATTTCAACACTTGTGTACTATAATCTGGGTCTCTCTTTTTCATACAAAGTGTACTATGTAAAGACCCAACCCTTCCTTTGTTGTACGGTCTGCCTAGAGACAGCTTGGAGGGTTTTGGCAATCATTATGAGGTATTTTGGGAAGTTATAGAAGTATTTGCAAAACACGTAAGGTAAACCCATTTGATGGAGCATGATATTGTGCTCAGCCTAATGCTAGAGTTATGCTTAACTTGCGGCAGAAGCTTATACTCCTGTTGTCCAATCAGTGCCTGAGGATAGTGAAACGCTGCTGTCTGTATTGTGCTTCTGTATGATAAAAGCATGCATTCTCCATCTCATGCTATGGCACTTTAGTGCAAGGAAGGCTTTCACAGATACGGTTTCACATATCACATGTTTATAAGGAACCTTTTTTGTGTCCTGCAGTCCTGAGCCTGTTTTTTGGAAGAAGATTGCATTACAGCCTCCTGTGCTGCATCTACATTTGTATTGTGGAGGCCTAAACAGATGCTGCACGTGCTTACTGATTTTAGTGTCGGAGTCAATGTACTGTTGCTTCCATTGACATATTGTTGGGAATGTGAGTCTAAAAAGAACTGTTGTTATCTGTGCTGTGATTGTTGTGAGTGCAAGTGGTACTTGCACAGCTGCTGACTATGCTGCACCTGTACTTTGCCTCACTCACAAGTTGCTATCCTGAGCCCAACCATTCAATGTACGCCCAGCCTGTCAATCTACATTATCTCTGTAGTGTTGCGAGCCATGAAGGACACCCACACTTGGGACACCCATAAGGGGAGTCTACCTGCATTCCCCCATGAGCATCAGGAACGTGGTTGGGCCTAGCGCCCTACATCAGACACACAACCCGTCTAGACGGGGAGTTATTTTTTGTAAACCAGCATATTTGTGTCTGTGTCTTTATTGCTGCAAATGCGCCTGAGTCACACTACACTGGCGAGGAGGAGGCCACACAGACCCTCCGAATGTATCAGCGGACTCTCACTTCTGCTCCCAACCTGCCTCATCGCTGTCCAGCCTGCGGAAGCAGCACACCGCGAGGCCCAAAAGATACGGCTCTCACCGAGTGGGCCAGTCACCCCACCCCGGCCCGCACACATGGCCTGGGAGGAACTTCTCTCACCAGCATTCATCACGAGGGGAGCCCACCCATCCTCACTGCGTTCAGTCCTGCAGCCACCTGCTGATCACCTCAGCGGGCACACCCTCCGTGCCCCGAGGGCCACGGCATTTCTTGTCCTGTGGCAGCTCACAGCCAGTCTAACAAATCAGGATACTCACATTCTGCGGGCCCCACCACTACGTTGCATCACCGGAAGCGCTCCTGCTCCTCTACAGGACCTCCATCAAAGCCTGGTGTCTCAGATCTGCAGCGTGTCTGGTACCTCCTGGAAGCCTCCTCCCATGCCAGACGCTGATACTCACACCTCCTGCTCCTACCTGTGAATACCACGCCGCCCATCCGTGTTTTCCAAGCAAACCTGCTCCCATTCCTGTGAGTAGCTGACCCAGCATGTCGTCCATCCTGGAGCCCTTTGCTGTAACCAGCCCCCCGCTGACACAAGCTGCCAGATGAAAAGCCTGGGTGGAACACCTCTAGATGTACTTCAAAGCAATGGACAATGAGCATGGCAGAATGTGACCTCTGCTTCTTCACCTGGGTGGGGCCAACGTGCAAGAGATCTCCAAATCCGTAGTTGAAGCAGGTCCACCCTGCACATACATAAAGATCAAAAACACGATTTCTGCCCATTTTCAACTCTTTGCAAACCCTGACTAAGAACGCTTCCTCCTTGGCCACGCAAAGCAGAAACCAGATCAATCGGTGGACCTGCCTGAAAGATTTAGCAAGCACTCGGAGAAAGCATTTAGCAAGAGCCCAACATGTCGATGCAGGACATCCTCTCCATAGGGAAGGCCAAAAGAGCTTTCCAAAGCAAGGGTGGCCCACAAGGAGAAGGCAGTCAAAGCCATCAGCAAAAAGACCTGGAAGACGAAGTTGGAGACAACCAAACCCAAGCTGACCCTGCAGGTAGATGGGGATCCCTATCCCCACTGCATTGACTACCTAGGGCTAGCAAAAAAGTGCACCACATGCTGGAAACTGAATAATTTTTCCATAGTATGAAACTACACCAAGAGACAGCTCAGCACCCTACAGAAACAGGGCACACGCTCCGTTGATACAGTCCCCTAAAACACTGGCAGAAACCGATATTGATGACGATGAGCAGGAAGACAAACGCGTGGTGCAATCCATCGAACCGACAGACGCAACACCCCAGTCCGCCCCCAAGTGTCTCCTACAAGTACAAGGCCTACCAATCACTGCTCTAATTGACACAGGAGCCACAATCAACATCCTGTCTGCTGATCTGCACCACAACCTGCCTGTGCTTTGCTCCACTAGATGTCAAGGTTTAAGCTTTCAGCAACTGCTCACCCCTGCAGCTTGCTGGTGTTTTTCATGCTGTAGACACCTACTAGGTCACCACCAAAGCCAAAATCTATGGTTCCCAGGAAGTTGCTAGCTTCCTCCAGTGTCGCCAAATCAACCACCCAATACCTCAAACTGGTGCATTTCGCTTTCAGCATCCATGCAAGTGACATCAATAAATTCAACCAAGGGCAAAGCTGTACAATTGCATAGCTATAAGTCAATTGAAACTGTAGCACTCTGTCACAGGCGGACAGGATTTCATGTCAGCTTCAAGGTGGAACAATAACTAAAGCACCTTGAAGAGGCCAGCATAATTGATTGGTGACAGGACCTACTACAAGGGTCTCCCTGGCTGTAGTGGCCAAAAAGTCCAAGCAGTAGGACGCCGTGAGGTTCTGTGTTGACATGAGGGTGATTAACCAGGCCATCAAAACAAGAATGTCACATGACACCCACAATAGATGACATTATCGGAGAGCTCTAAGGGTAAAAGTGGTTTTCCAAAATGGACCTCCAGCTGCGCTATCACCAGATACCATTACACCCAGACTTGCATTCTATAACAACCTTCTCCATCCATGTGGGTCTCTGGAGATATAACTGATTGAACTTCGGCATAACACTGCTGCTGAGGTTTTCCAGCACATAATCTAAGAAGAGTTAACGAGTCTCCCAGGAGTGTTGAACTAAGTGAATACATCTTGGTGCACCTACCAACTTTGAACCAAAAATGTGAGTTTCTACAAAGAAGCATCAGTTGTTTTGGCTACCACTACTCTGGACATGGCAGAGGGACGGATCTGGCAAAGGAGAAGGAGATTCAAGATGCCCAGCTCCCACTTCAGTGTCAGGGGTCTGCAGTTTTCTAGGTTTGGTGACCTACTGCAAACAGTTCATGAAGAACCTGTCTGACCTTACAGACACCCTTCGCTGTCTTATCAAGTTTACCAGTCCGTGGGTGTGGGGAGAAGTGCAAGAACAAGCCTTCCGCAATACAAAACAAGCATTGTCAGCTGACACGACCTTAGCATACTTCATCCCCAGTCTCAACTAGCAGTGGACGCCAGCCCCATCACAGATGGGGCCGCATTGACCAAGCGTCAAAACTGTGGTGGAAGGGCCCCTCCTGCCTAAGTGAGCTGAACGCTCACGCCTAGCGAACTACTTGTACAGCCACTCCTTCACCATCTACATGGATCACAAACAACTGATCCCATTATTCAAGGATTTCACATCCAAATCGCCACTGAGACACAAGAAGTGGATCCTGCAGTTAAAAGTGTTCAGTTTCACCCTGGAGTACTGGCCAGGCACCGGCAGTTCAGAAGACTTGTTGTTACTCAACTGGCCACCACAGGTAAAGAAGCTAAGGACACCAAAGAGTATGTCTGCCTCATCATAGAAAGGTCCAAACCAATCCCTATTTCCCTGTTAAACATCATGGAAGCCACAGAAGACTACTAATGCCTGTAGACCGCCATCATAGCAGTACGAAATGGCAACTGGTACACCCTACACCATGGGTACTCACAAACTTTCTCTCGGGGGCCAAATTTACAATTTGGTTTGTGTCCGAGGGCCGCATGGGTGGGGGGCGGGGTCAGTTGGGGAGGGGCGGGGCTAGAGCAACAACATAAAACTGACCATAAGGTTGATCACAGGTCCCTGCAGTGGATGCCTTCGTCCACTGAGCCATCCTGGCATACACACATCTCTCTCTCTCTTTCTCTCTGTCTCCCTCCCTCTCTATTGTTCCCTCTCCCTTTCTCTAGCTCTCTCTCCCTTTCTCCCTCCCTCTCTCCTGTCTTCCTATGTCTCACTCTGACTGTCTCACTCCCTCTCTCTCACTCACACTCTCCCCCTCCCTCTCTCTCCCTCCGTCTCCGTCTCCCTCCCTTTCCCTCCTTCTCCCTCCATTTCCCTTCCTTTCCCTCCCTCTCCCTCCCTCTCCATCTCCCTCCCTTTCCCTCTCTCTCACTCCCTCTCCGTCTCCCTCCCTTTCACTCCCTCTCCGTCCCCCTCCCTTTCCCTCCCTCTCACTCCCTCTCCGTCTCACTCCCTTTCCCTCCCTCTCCCTCCATTTCCCTCCCATTCCCTCCATCTCACTCCCCATCAGTCTCCCTCCCTTTCCCTCCATGTCATTCTCCCATCAGTCTCCCTCCCTTTCCCTCCCTCTCACTCCCTCTCCGTCTCCCTCCCTTTCCGTCTCCCTCCCTTTCCCTCCCTCTCCATCTCCCTCTCTATCTCCACCTCACTCCCTCTCCCTCCCTGTCCGTCTCACTCCCTCTCCGTCTCTCTTACTCCCTCCCTCTCACTCCCTCCCTCTCACTACCTCCCTCCCACTCACTCCATCCCTCCCACTCACTCCATCCCTCCCACTCACTCCATCCCTCCCACTCACTCACTCCATCCCTCCCACTCACTCACTCCATCCCTCCCACTCACTCACTCCATCCCTCCCACTCACTCACTCCATCCCTCCCACTCACTCACTCCATCCCTCCCACTCACTCACTCCATCCCTCCCACTCACTCACTCCATCCCTCCCACTCACTCACTCCATCCCTCCCACCCACTCACTCCATCCCTCCCACCCACTCACTCCATCCATCCCACTCACTCCATCCCTCCCACTCACTCCATCCCTCCCACTCACTCCATCCCTCCCACTCACTCCATCCCTCCCACTCACTCCATCCCTCCCACTCACTCCATCCCTCCCACTCACTCCATCCATCCCACTCACTCCATCCATCCCACTCACTCCATCCATCCCACTCACTCCATCCATCCCACTCACTCCATCCATCCCACTCACTCCATCCATCCCACTCACTCCATCCATCCCACTCACTCCATCCATCCCACTCACTCCATCCATCCCACTCACTCCCACTCACTCACTCCCACTCACTCACTCCCACTCACTCACTCCCACTCACTCACTCCCACTCACTCACTCCCACTCACTCACTCCCACTCACTCACTCCCACTCACTCACTCCCACTCACTCACTCACTCCCACTCACTCACTCACTCCCACTCACTCACTCACTCCCACTCACTCACTCACTCCCACTCACTCACTTACTCCCACTCACTCACTCACTCCCACTCACTCACTCACTCCCACTCCCACTCACTCACTCCCACTCACTCACTCACTCACTCACTCACTCCCACTCACTCACTCCCACTCACTCACTCACTCTCACTCACTCACTCCCACTCACTCACTCCCACTCACTCACTCACTCCCACTCACTCACTCACTCCCACTCACTCACTCACTCCCACTCACTCACTCCCACTCACTCACTCCCACTCACTCACTCCCACTCACTCACTCACTCCCACTCACTCACTCACTCCCACTCACTCACTCCCACTCACTCACTCCCACTCACTCACTCCCTCCCACTCACTCCATCCCTCCCACTCACTCCATCCATCCCACTCACTCCATCCATCCCACTCACTCCATCCATCCCACTCACTCCATCCATCCATCCCACTCACTCACTCACTCCCACTCACTCCCACTCACTCACTCCCACTCACTCACTCCCACTCACTCACTCACTCCCACTCACTCACTCACTCCCACTCACTCACTCCCACTCACTCACTCACTCCCACTCACTCACTCCCACTCACTCACTCACTCCCACTCACTCACTCACTCCCACTCACTCACTCACTCCCACTCACTCACTCCCACTCACTCACTCACTCACTCCCACCCACTCACTCACTCCCACTCACTCACTCACTCCCACTCACTCACTCCCACTTACTCCCTCCCTCCCTCTCACTCCCTCACTCACTCCCTCCCTCTCACTCCCTCCCTCCCACTCCCTCACTCCCTCCCTCCCACACCCTCCCTCCCACTCCCTCTCTCTCACTCCATCTCTCTCACTCCATCTCTCTCACTCCCTCCCACTCCCTCCCTCCCTCTCACTCACTCCCTCTCACTCACTCCCTCCCTCCCTCTCACTCCCTCTTACTCCCTCCCTCCCTCTCACTCCCTCACTCCCTCCCTCTTACTCCCTCCCACTCACTCCCTCCCACTCACTCCCTCCCACTCACTCACTCCCTCCTTCCCTCTCACTCATTCCCTCCCTCCCACCCACTCCCTCCCTCCCTCCCTCCCTCCCACTCACTCACTCCCTCCCACTCACTCACTCCCTCCCACTCACTCACTCCCTCCCACTCACTCCATCCATCCCTCTCACTCACTCCATCCATCCCTCTCACTCACTCCATCCCTCTCACTCACTTCCTCCCACTCACTCCCTCCAACTCACTCACTCCCTCTCACTCCTCCCTCTCAATCCCTCCCTCCCTCCAACTCACTCACTCACTGACTCACTCCCTCTCACTCACTCCCTCCCTCTCACTCACTCCTTCCCTCCCACTCCTTCCCTCTCACTCCTTCCCTCTCACTCCTTCCCTCTCACTCCTTCCCTCTCACTCCCTCCCTCCCTCCCTCTCCCTCCCTCCCTCCCTCCCTCTCCCTCCCTCCCACTCCTTCCCTCCCTCCCACTCACTCACTCCCTCTCACTCACTCCCCCTCACTCACTCCCTCTCACTTACTCACTCACTCTCCGTCCCCCTCCCTTTCCCTCCCACTCCCTCTGTCACCCTCTGTCATCTCACCCTGCCTGTGCGCCAGCCGGGGTGCACACACACTCACAGCCGCACCCGAGCTCTTAACAGGTCTTTAAAAGACCATTTGCATGTTAATGTGGCCTTTGTATTTCACCTCTTCTTAGGCCCCTGCAGTTTTACTCTGCCATTGCAAGATCGCCCGGCCGTCAGCTCCCACAGAGCAGCAGAGTCTCTCGCGCTGCTGCAGACACTTAAAAAAACAAAACGTAAAACACAGGTATGATGTCTCGGGGGTCCGCGGGCCGCCAGGAAAGGCTTGCCGGGCCGCCACAGGCCCGCGGGCCGTACTATGAGTACCCCTGCCCTACACTGTCATTCTACCCATTGCATACAAGAAGCTCTAAAGTTCCTGTACCATGTTCACCATTAAATCTCAGTGACAGCAGAGGGCTGTCTCCTCTGAGGACCTGGGTTAGACCTCCACAATCACCTGGGTTAGTCCTCCACAATACCCTAAGGCACCAAGCAGGTAACCTGGCTCAAAGAGCTCACCAAGAGGTGGTAAAAGTAAAAAACTGGCTCAGAAGCAAAGTCTGGTTTCCCGACCTGAATCAACAAGTGGAGAAAGTCATCAAAGACTGCACTGCCTGCCAAACAACCGGCCAACTTGAACCTACAGCACCCATCAACACGAAAGAGGGGCCCACCACCCAGTGACAAAGTGTCAGCACCCACTTCGGCAGACTACCCAACAGCTCATTCATGCTCATCCTCATAGATGATTTCTCCCTATACCCAGAAAAGGAAATAGTACCATCCACCTCTGCATCTGAGGTCATATGGAAGTATAAAAAATCATGGCTGCTCAAAGGCTGATCAAGGAAATCTGCACCAATAAAAGCCCACCATTCAACAGCAGGGAATGGGCCGAGTATCTCGAATCTTGTAGCACAAGGCATCAAGGTATCACAATGAGGTGACCCCAAGCTAACTGAGAGGTTTGTAAAAACTTTGAAGAAAGTAATTTGCATGGCAGTAGTGGAAGCCAAAAACAGGGAGCGTGCCATTTACAAATTTCTTCAAGAGTATCGGCTGATATCTTAATCTACCAACGGCAATGCCCCTAGCCGCCTGTGCCTCGGGTGGGCCAAGTGAGGCACCATTTCCAGACTACACAAGAATGGGAATCAAAGCATAAATGTCTGCACAAGTCCCAAAATTACTTATTAAGTGGCGTGAAAAAAGGTGCAAACACAGGCTGGAGGCACAATTCCCTATACCCCCACAAATTGGGAAGCAGGTCAGGACCGGCTTACACAAAACCAAATATACATAATAGCCCGGGACACTTTATGCATGAAATATAACAATGATATGATAATCAAAAAAACAATGTTGTTTCAAAGATGAGTCGATATTGTATTCCAATTCATCCTTTATTTATTCTTTGTTAAAAACTTTTGAAACCGCCAACGCGTTTCGTCCCGTCCAGGGACTTCTTCAGGGCTGATAGTGCGTAGGAAGACAAGTTCTAAATTTTGTTGTTCATCAGATGTATGGATGAGTAAATAGAGTTTGGGGTTGAAGAAAAAGTGTGTTTTCTCCATTAGTTTAAGGTTCCCATATTTTTGACAAGATGCTTCTCATAGAAAGGCAAAGTATGCCAATTCCGAGGTTCGGATCCGTGCGTGCATCGGAGTGGTGTACCATTTCCCACCACCCCCTATGGGTAGATCGCCCAAAACCCGCAAACTGCTCCAACTCTCGGCCAGCAAGCGACAACGATTACACCTCGTGTCAGCTGTGCGTCAAACATTGCATCATTTGCCGAAGAGATCAGATGAACGTAAGGGATCAGCACCTAGGAGGCAAATTTCACGTGCCAATCTAATCAGCCCCTTGGACTGCCATAGCCGTAAAAAGTACTATGATAGCTGCCAAGAAGGAGGCAGAAACCGTCACTCTGAAGATCTCTCATTTCAAAAGGGTGCCAGCAAGCCACGATGGTGAGCTGTAAGTCAACGCGTCTCTGGAAGACAGCTCTCCAGAACATCCCAGAGGGGGCAGCCAAGGAGAGACAAGGTGACATGTAAGTTCTGAACAAACTGCCTTCTGCGCCACTAGTTCATACACAGCAATCCAGAGGACACAGCCCCTGCACCATGAGTTTCCCCGAGGTGGGCAGAGCCGACCAGGCATCAACTCTTAAACAAGGCACGGGCTGGTATCACCTGAAATCCAGCCCTACCCCGTTACAATTGTATGAAGACTTCATATTTGACAAAAGGGGGTCCAACGCAACTATTCCCAGAGTCCCCCAAAACTAGCCAACTTTATGCTGTTCAGTCACTCTAGTTAACGAACGTTCTGCCATGCTCAGTTTCAACTATCCCTAGATAAGGGAGGTATATAGTGTTGTGAGCCATAAAGGGCACCAACACTCGGGACGCCCAGGCAGGGGAGTCTTCCCGCATTCCACTATGAGTGTCAGGAGAATGGTTGGCCTTGGTGTCCTGCGTCAGGCCTTTAAAAAGTATGACTCGTCTAGGTGGGAGATTTATTTTTTGTAAACCAGCATATCTGTATGCGTGTCGGTATTGCTACAATGCACCTGACCCACACAACACTCGATTAGGAAAAGAGCTCAGTGTTGTGTCTGACATTCGGGATCATTCAAGATAATTATGGTGCACAAAGACTTAAATAAGAATAGCCATATTAAAAAAACATGATATAAGAAATGAATAAAACAAAACTGGTACGTAAATAATTGTTTGTGGAACTATAAAATAGAAAACCACACACAAGCTCATTAAACTAGAAGCGCAAAATTATAGGAATTAGAGATAAATGGGGAACCACTCATAAATTACACTGTAAATAGTACAATAACGCATGAATCCGATGGTTTCAATGGGAGCCCTGCGTTATTACCAGCTAGAAAGTGCTTCTAAAGATTAAGGGTTGTTGGTGGAGGATGAGATGTCAGTGACAATGGTGTTGTGGAACTGTCTATTACAGTACCATATCGAGGAAAAAGCCAAAGTAACACACAGCTCCTACCATAGCAAGAGAGAAGGGGCTTCTATGTTCAGTGTAGGAAACTGTAGAACCTTGTAGTTACTGTGGTATTTTTTAACCTGGTGGCCCCCTTCAGAAAAGGACAATCACAACCATTAAGAGAAGGTGAAACATTAAAAGTTCAATATAAACAAATGAAAAAACAACACTTTCAAAGTGATCAAAACAAACACTGAGAGGTGTTAAAACATTGCTAACACAACTTTGACTAAATCAAAAACTAATCAGAAAATCAAAACTATTGAACATGGCCAGACATAGTAAAAAAATAATGAGCTATGGCCCATTTGTGTCTGATGGCCATACAAAGAAACCAAGAGAAAAGTGTGGCCATGGACCATTAAGATGTTCTTTGCATTTCTGAATATGGGGGAGTGTAGGTCATGGTTATACTGGAAAGATTGCAAATAGCTTTTGGTATTAGGGTGAGAAGAAAGATAGCATGGCTGTAAGCACTGGAGTGGACTTGAAGTCCATATCTAGGTCGAAGTCTACCAGACATTGCAGCTGTCTGGTTGCAAAGACATACTGGGGACGTACTTAAAGCTCACCTAGGAATGCATTTGTACCATTGGCTTTCTATTTTGTCACTCAACAACTACTATTCTCTATTTGCTGGCTCTGTTTACTTTAACCAATCCCGCCTGTTTTGTCTCTCACTAGCGCCTTACCATCTCTCTGATTGGCTTCTTCATTTCTTCCCCTAATGCTCAAGAACTTTTTTTTTCTTTTTCCTCAAACCCTCCATGAGAGTGCATGTTTTTCTGTGAGGGATACATTGTATGTCAGGTGGTGCGAGGATTTGGCAGAGTGAACTCGATAGTGAAAGTCTAAAAAAATGCAGTGCTGCACAAGCACCAGTCGCGCACTTGCAATTTACTGTGCTGTAAGGACCTACTCCTGTACTGAAAGAAGAGCGTAGGACAATGTTACAACACAGCTTGCAGTGTGTATAATGCAGTGCTGAGTTTCACCTAGTGGTTATCAGTTTCTCACTACCTGACTAAACGCCTAAATTGCGATGTGGCAGAAACTGCACCACTCTTCCTTAGTATCTGCCTCCTCTCATTCATGCTGTCCCTATTTTCACTCACTCGTGCCTGCTTCTTCACATGCCTTACTCTCTTTTTGCTCCCACATTCTCTTCTTATCGATTGTTCTAAGCTCCCCCCATTTCTCTCTAACTTGTCATTCAACTGCTCTCGCTCCACACAGCCTTCCACCCACAAAGCAGCCTGTCTTTAGGAAGCGTATATGGTAAGGGCTCTTTCCTGAACAGACACCGGGGAAGGAAATCACTCCAGAAAATGGCTAAACGTATGTCACCTGCTTTGAAGATGCTTCTTCTGTGCTCATCTAGCTCAGGATCTCCTGAATCATCTACAGCATTTCCCCAGTGTCCAACAGACTGGTTTACCTTTGGCTTATTCAGATATATGTAAGTATTCTGGAGGTCACTGTTGCAGCCTTTCTGCTGTCTCTGCGTACCTTCAGGTATTATAGCCCACTCTTCTATAGCTGGCTCCTAATTCAGCCCATACATACATTGTGTTTGCGTTGTTGGAAAGATAGCACTACCATCAAGAGCTACATATAGGACGACCTTCAAAATCTCATTTTGTGATATTTCTATTCAGAAGCGTTGAGTATGCTAATTCAAGCTGTGAAAACACCCACGTTTTGCTGGAGATATTTAAATTCAATGGAAGTAAACTTTATAGTGGGGGCATGATGGCCGCTGACGGGCCGTAGGGGAGCAGTCACATGCCTCTCCTCTCCTCCCCGTGGAATGATTGCAGAAGCTGATGCCGAAGTATGCTGAGTATATCAAACTGGTTATTACGACTACTGAATAGACCGCTCCACCCCCAGAACTAAACAGAAGAATTTCCACGTCGGGTTCACTTTTCCGTCGGGAAACTTTTGAAGGCTTACCTCCTTCAGAACCCAAACTTTCTGACGTCCAGGATGGCACAGAGAGGGGCTAAACTCAAAGAGCAGAAGGAGCAGAAGGAAACCGCAGCGTCAACCCCTGTGACAGCGTCGGCCCCCAGCCTACACGGTGCAGCTGTGGTGAATAAACTGGCAGCGGCTAAGAACGTGGGTGTGGTCGAAGATCAAGCCAGGCACAGCACCGGAGAGAAGGAGGCACTCATCAACGCTCCTAAGAAAGGTACCAAGAGTGGCCAGGTTGGAGGCGTAAAGAGCAAAAACGCTACACTTTGGCAACCTACCCTGTACGAAGTGTTCCCCGCGGTGACTGCCTCGGGCGGACTGGAGGCGAATTAAGATGGAGCTGGTCGACCTTCGGATGTGAGGCAGACTCCTTGCCGCTCCGATCCCTCGGAATGGTAGCGCGAGCAGAGTGTGGAGAAGGCGGATGGCGGAGCGAAGGATGTCCCCTTGCAGGCGCCAGAGGTAGAGATCAGGAGAGCTATCCAGGGGATCCCGGATATCGATGCTGATGCCGAAATGAGGGACAGCGTGAAAGAAATCCCAGCACAAGTAACTGAGGCAGCATCTGTGGGGGACCACGGGGGCAGCCAGCAGAAGGAGGCAGATCACCCTGAACCGGACTTAGAGGACGATGCGGAAGCCGATACGGGGCAGCAGCTCCCTGCTCCACCATGCGCAGCACTACTGGCAGTACAGGTACGGTTGCAAGTGAGGAAGCAAGATGTAGATTTAGATGACTTTGCACTGGGCACTGATGGTGGTAGCTGCATTTTACAGAATGCTCAATCGGGACTGGGAGTAACTACTCCATGGCTGGACATTGTGAAAGGAGGGGGAAAAGGTATAAATCGCATCAGAGGAGAACAGAACATGGCACCCCTGGCGCCAGCACCAACGGTGGGATTTGTTATCTCTAAGCATCTGCAGAAGGCAGCTCTCCCAGATTCAGAGCCTGGCTCTCCTAGTGATGACCGCTTTTTTCTCTTAATGAGGACACAGGCTCCTCATTATCTAGCTGTGAAACCCTGACAGGTGGCTCTGATTCGGACTCTAACACCGACCCTTCCACTGAGGAAGGTATCTCAGTACGGAGGGCATCAGCTACTCTGGGGGCAAGACAGCAGAAGGAAAGATCCCGGATCAAACAAAAACCGAGAGGGAGTCCAACGCAGGGGGAGGTAGTGAAAAAGCTCGATTGAGACTATTCAGCAACATCTCAATTGTACCACGAAAGTGGAGGATCAGATGCACAGCAACATACCGCCGCTATACTGCAGCCCCCTACCATAGACCTATTGTTCAGCACTCTTAAGCAAATGCAGAGCGAGGCCAGGGCAGAGACACGAAGGGCCAAACCAGCGTCTAATAAAATACAAGGGTCGTTAAGAAAAATGAATAAAATGTACATGGATATGGCAGGTAGAGTCACTCAGGTGGAAGAATGGACTGGGAAACTCGAGGACGATGTTTCTAAATGGCAGAAGTTTAAGGAGACGCAGGAAAAACTGGTGGAAGACCTGCAATGGAAGCTCGAAGATTTTGAGAATCACCAAAGGCGGAACAATATCAGACTTTTGGGAGTGGCGGAAGGGGCAGAGGGGCAAGATATCCGTGCATTTGTTGTCTCTTTATTAAGGGGTGCTTTTCCGGAGTTATCAGCATGGAATTGGGAGAGTGAGGTCCAATGGGCACATAGATTCCCTTTGACCCAGAGGAAAGGATATGTGCGGCACCAAATGACAAACTCAGAGCTATTCTTGTCTATGGAGGGAATTACTTTCTGAGGCAGGAGATTATGGACAAGGCTAGACCGCAGGCAAAGCGGTCTGTTGGGGGTACGACATTCTTTGCCCGTCCAGATTTCTGCCACGCAACCGTGGAGAGAAGGTGGCGATTAAGGCAAATGATCCCGGCCTTTCAATCTTTGGGCCACAAGTTTTTTTTGTTATTTCCGTCTCGCCTAAAAGTACTGGTGAGTGGGCAAGTTAGGATGTTCTTTTCAGAGATAAAGGCCCAAGCATACTTGACTGAGTTAAAAGAAAAGACGGCTCAAAGAGGCGCTACTTATGGAATGCGATAATTGATTCAAAGAATTATTGATATAAGGGTATGGTCCTAGCTCTCAGGTCCAGTATAGCATTGGGTTTGTGATTAGAGCATTAGCATAATGGCATCAGATTGGAATATATAAATAGGGACGGAGAGGTCGTGCGACTTCCTGCGGGCAATACAGCTGCCGCACATAGGTCATGGTTGACCTATTTGCCCATAAAGGGGGGGCTTCTGAGGGAGGGGGGAGTGGGGTGGGTGAAGATGGCAGGGCACAGCACAACAGGACACTCTTAGGAACATAGGCATGACATACCGAGGAACGCACCACAGAGGTAGCAGGGGACTCTGAAGGCCTTGAATACAATAGCAGAAACTTGATCACTGTTGGATTGGATGACTGGTTAGGACAACCACCAGATGTATTCTAATGTATACACGAATAGTTACAATTAACGTGTGTGGTTTGAATGAGAAGCTTAAGAGGCAACGAGTTTCAGCGTTATTAAGAGCCTCACGGGCGGACTTTATTTGCTTACAGGAGACACACATTTAAGGAAACAAGGGGTTCTTGCTGGAGCAACTAGGATATTATGTACTTGCTCATTCAAAGCAGGGGACTAAAACTAGAGGAGTGGCAATACTGTCCAAATATAAGGATGTCCCAGTTAAGAAGAACCTTGAAGATCAATGGGATAGGTGGGTTTTAATAGAATGTATGATTAATGAGGTTTGGGTCACTCTGGGATCAGTTTACCGCTCTACTGAGGATGACCCGGAGATATTTTCTTTTCTAGATTTAGAGCTAGCAGCATAGGCCTCATGTGATTCTCTGTGGTGACTTTAATATCAATGGTGTAGGAGGACTCAGTTTGGAGCCAAAAGAGAAATACCAGGGGCGGAAGAAGAAGGTATGTCGGGCGATTCCAAGTCATACAAGAAAGAACGCATTAGTAGATGTATGGACTAAACTAAAGCCCCGTGATGTTGGGACCATCTATTATTCGTCTCCCACAAAGTTTGCGATAGGTTAGATTATTTTATGGCTTCTAACAATTTGACAGTAAACTCCCAGATTGAAAAACTGCCTCGGATCGTTTCAGATCACAATCCTTTAGTTTTCTCCTTAGACAATGCAAAAAGAACTAGACCTATGCGCACGTGGACTTTTAAGCGTGGATTACTAAAGGACAGTAGCTATGTGCAGCACATTACAAACTGGATTAAAGGGAACTGGGACATTAATAGGGGTAGTACCACCTCAGGATTCACCTGGGATGCCTTCAAGGCAGGTGCCCGCGGTGAAACTAAGTTTTAGTTTATTTAGACAAAGACAGGAGCAGGCAAAGGCAATAGAACTGACTAAGACTTTGGTGGAGGCTGAGGAGGAGCCAGTGGCGCTCTCAACTGTAGGTGCACGTTTAGAAGAGGTACTTATCAAGGTGGCGAGGGCAAAGGCTGAGGCAGAGGAGAATATTGCTAGCAAGGTGGCAGCCACTTATTTAGCAAAGAAGGAGCACTGCTATGAATTTAGCGAACGGGTGGGTCACACGTTAGCAGTTCGAACAAGGCAAAAAGTAGCTATTGCTGAGATCAAAGGGATTATAGACAGTTCTGGACATATGATTATGGACTCAAGCGGGATTTGTGAGGTATTCAGACAGGTCTATACCAAATTATATAATGAAGAACAACCAAAAGACCCCAAGCTTACCTCATAGATATTCCTCCCCCATATATCTGGCAGGAGAATAGAGAAGGGCTTGACTCACCTCTGGTGGCGGAAGAGATCATGGCTGCCCTGGCTGGTTTACCGTCAGGTAAGGCCACAGGTCCAGACCAGATACCCATTGAGTTTTATAAAACTTTTCAGGATGAAATCTCTATGGATCTGATTGGCACATTGAAACAGGCCCAGAGGGGGAGCTCTATTCCGAAGACTTGGGCTGGAGCAGATATTGTTATTATCCTAAAAAAGGGAAGCCTCCGGCAGATCCTGGGTCTTATAGGCCAATAAAATTGATGAACGCCAATGCAAAGATTTTTTCCAAAGCTTTGGCCTCTAGGCTTTCAAAGGTGATAGTTACTCTGGTTAGCGCATCACAACACAAATTGATCCCAGGAAAAAGGGCGACCCAACTCATTCGTAGACTCATCACCTTATTTGATGCCACAGAGGTTCCAGGAGACCCGATGTCTGTTATGTTGCTGGATGCTGAGAAAGCATTTGATTGGGTTTTCCTGGGACTATCTCTGGTCTTCAATAAAAAAATGCGGGGTTTTGAAGATGGCTGCATACAGGCTATTCAGGCGTTATATCTGTCTCCCACAGCGCGTGTTCGTGTGAATACTGAATACACGAAGACTCTAGAAATCAAGCGAGGTACAAGGTAGGGGTGTCCGTGTTCCCCACTGCTCTTTGCGCTGTATATAGACCCCCTGCTTCGTAGATTTGAAGCAAATGAGAGGATCTTGCTTATAAAGACCATGGGTGGCGATTGTAAACTACTCGCATACACCGATTATGTGGCAGTTATCACTCCAGGACCTACAGAGGCTATAAGGGGGGTTGAGGGTGAGGTTGTGAAGTTTGGCCGAATATCTGGTTATGCCCTTAACGGTCCTAAGACACAAATAAATAAAAATAATAAAGGGGTTTGTTCTGATAGCCGAGTAGTGGAATCTGGAGTATATCTGGGGATTAATATATCAGCGGACTTGGATAAGGTAGTGGCTAGGTATATAAAGCCCATAATTAATAAGGCAAAAAAAGATCTTGATAGACTCCATAACCTTCACCTTTCTATAGTAGGACGGGCTAATGTCATTAAAATGATCCTTTTGCCAAAGTTTTTATACCGATTTCGGGCAATTCCACTTGTATTTGAGGCTAAATGGTTCGGTATCCTAGAGCAGTTGACAAATAGATTTATATGGGCACATGGCAAGGATGAGAAGGGCCCTACGATATATGGCACTCCCCGGAGATCGAGATGGTTGGGCTGTCCCTGACTTTAAAATGTATCATTGGGCAGCAGCCTTGCAGTACATGTCTGGGCTCATGGGGGAGGTATAGCAGAGACGGATGACACTTCAGGTTCTATTACTATATATTCAATATTGTTAGGGGGAGAGGCAGTGAATGTCTTTCTGAAATATACAGACCCTAGCTATTTTAAGAGAATCCAGTTCAAGACCCTGATGGCCGCATATAAGATACGTTCATCATTCAGGAAGAAGAGCGGCCTTGGGAGATACAATGCATACACTCGGTTGAATGGAATCAATTCCCTCCCTGCGGCAATCTTTGCAGATTCTTTCTTTACAGATTGGGGGCGGCGTGGGGTGTTGGGGATCTGGTGGGCTTGTATGGAATGTGCCAATTCTCTGATATCCAGCAGTTGTACGGTGTTGACACGAATAGTTTTTACAAATATTTACAAATCAGGAGCTTTTTGATGTCTAAAAAAGGGGGCCCAGCGAGGTTCGGTAAAAATGCAATAATGGAAGTTATAGAAGGCAGAGAATGCTGCATGATTAAAAGAGTATACACAGAATTGATTGCAAGTAGAGAGGACGATTTAGGAAACTATGAAAGTAAAGGGGTAGAGAAACGTGGGGTAGGACAGGACTGCTTCCATCTCTCATTAGAACTGGGAAGGAATATTCTGTGTTCTGCTGCACTCCAGGCCCAGCATTATGAAACAATATGCTCATACTACATGCCTGCTAAGATTGCGCAATGGGGGGGGGGGGGGGCACAGCTGTAACTACTTGCCCTCGCTGTAACAGCACAGATGCTGGGATAGTGCATATCTTTGCTACCTGTTTAAACTTACAGCTATTGCTGAAGGCTATAGAATCTTTTTTAGGGAGATCACTAATCTGTACTACTCTTACACCATCCAGGATCATCTTAGGAGTAGATGGGGAGGGTATAGCTAACTATTTTATATTTTTGGCGATGGCAGTGTTACGACTTTGTGTCGCCTCAGCATGAAATGACCCAATACCACCTACATTTCATCAATGGCTGGCTAGATTTCTCTCTGTCTATAACCTTGAGAGGAGGATATATGCAAGGAAGGGTAAAAGGGGAAGAAGCTTAGGGTTGCAAATATGGGAACCCTTGCATAATTGGAAGGAAAGGTAGGAAATCAGTATGTATGTATGTTTCTTCTTGCTTTTACAATCCCCTCATATATTTTCTTTTATTGTATTCTTCTTTATGGCCATATGATAGGTAGTTATATTATTTCTGGTATATTAATTCCTGTGATCACCCGTGTTTATAGGGTTTTGCACTATTTTGCTTCGGGCTATGCTCTGTATATGTTACAAGTTGTTTTATTGCTTTTTTTCCCCTCTTGTTTATATTAGTACTGTGCCCTGCAAAGAAAAAGGGGGAAAAATCTTCAATAAACATATTTAAGAAAAAAAAAGAAGTAAACTTTATAGTCTAGAAATTTTAAGGTAGTGTCACTTTAAATGTTTCTTTGTCAAATACAGGTTTCTCTTGAATATGTGCAACAATAATAGATTCTTTTGCTGCATTGAATAATTGATTTGCATGATGTGGGTGACATGTAGCAACAAAAACATTGTAGAATCCTTTCACAAGGAACCATGTTGGACTTGGCCCTTTTCGCAGGTTCACCTCTAAACTTTTTGCTTTTAAATGTGACCTGATGTTTGTTGTTTTGGGCTTCTGCGCACTTTAGCACTGTGTCCCAGTGTAAAGTGCGTGAGCAGTCTTGTAGTGTAGTTCCTATTTTCCCAATAGGCCCTGCGCATTGGAATAGCATAAACAGTAGTATCGACGTAGAAGTGCGGATCTTCCAGGCCTCTACTGACTATGCTAAACTTAATTGGGTTTGTTACCAACTAGCTCAGAGGTCACTGGAAACTTTCTTGACTGAATAGGAAGTGATCAGCTTCCCTGGCACAGACAAGAAGGGATTCAGTTTTCCAACAACCGTGCAACATGACAACTTTGCTCCTCAGATAAGAGTCAATCTCTAGAGTCAAGTGAAACAATAGACAGTTATTTTACTCAGTCAGTTGTTGTGCAGATTACTTTCACAATAAGTAGAGAATAGAGAGACAGGCGTTTTCAATAAAAGGTATTATTTATTGAACAGTCTTTCTTCTCATACAAGAGAAATGAATTGCCACAATTGCAAGACTTGTTATTATAAAAAGTGCGTACAGTAAAATGAGTATTGCGAAATAATACTGTAAAAGCATTGATATGGTTTCTTAGCCATACAATGGTTTAAAATGAATAAAACATATATACATTCATATATACATTTAGGTAACGTACTCAACTGGTGCTTCTAACTACGCCTACCCCAGTGTACCTGACCTAAGCCTAATACTTGGGAGGGAGTAAGTAAGTAGCAGTTTTAGTTAAGTTGGTTTTGCCAAGGTTTGCTTCAAGAATTCTCTCTAAGGGTTTAGTCAACACCATACCTCTGGAATAGAATGTTGGAGGGCTTGTATCTCCTTCAGGACTCGATATCCCAGTCACTTGCAAGAGTAGGCTGGAAACGCCGGAGCTGGATTTTCTCGGCAGGAGAAAAGACAGCGTCTTTCTCAGCGCGTCAAAGAGGAGGAGGAGGGGCAGCGTCTGCGGGCAGCTTGCATCTGCTGGGCTCTTGCAGGGGGACAGCTGTTCAGCTCCTATGTGCACCACACCATAGTTCGCTGGTTAGCAGCAATAGCCGTAGCGATAGTCAGCGATGGTATCATCAGCTTCAGCGAGACAGCGTTTGCTTAAGGCAACGTTGGTAATATTTATACCTGAAAGGTGCCTTGTTTGACGTAAGTTTTTGGACATAAGACGTCAATAAAGATGTCACTAGGAAGTGATCTTCTCTCAGTGCTCATTAGAGTTCTATTACTAATTAAAACATAGCAAGCGGGGCTTTCCCAGGTTGCTGAGTTTTTATCTTGTTGAAGAACTCGGAGTGTAATCTAGGAATCTTAGATAGTAGCTTCTGCTGTGTCATTTGCACTAATGAGCTGCAAAGGAAGTTGCAGAGGAAGCGATTCTGAAATGTCACTCTGTTCGTGTGAGGCCAGAGACGAGTTTCTGAATATTGCATTTGATCGGTTATGCCAATATAGGGGTATAAAGGGATTATAGCCGTATAGGGGCATAAGGTCACAGTATCGATCAGGGTCCTAGATTAGAACGCGACAGTCTGAGTGCGCGTGGCGAGATTGGCTTGCCCTGCTGTAGCAATGCATGGGGGAGATGTGTGTCCTTGGTAGTTCCTGATGTGAGAGGAATGCTGGGGTGAGTTTGGTATGTGCGAACTCGTGAGATTAAATGCTGCGCGACGGTGTGCGCAGAGTTAATATGGCTAGTGTAGAAGTGCCACTTCTAGAAGTTGGCATGTCTGGGTGCAGTGAATGTGAATCGCCTGTCTGGCTTGTGAGTGACAGGGGCTGGCTGTGTGCTTGGCTCCAGGAGCGAGGATGGGTCTGTCTGGTGGTGAATAGGGAGATCTGCATGTAGATGGAGGGAGGAGTTGCACCTGGGACCTGAATAGGGCTGTGCTTTCCCTACACAATGCTGTCTCCCCCCCTGTGGTGCGTCCGATGTCCCCGGCCTGTCCTGTGAATAGGGAGAGGGGCTGAGCGAAACAAAGTGCTCCAGGGCGAGTTGCATCTGGTTTTTCCCTTGCCCTGCACCCTTGAGACAAAGGGCATTTGTGTATATGAAGGGGTTGTGACCCCATGAAAAGTGTTCTCTCTTGCTCCTAACTTGAGGGGTGGCCTGCTACTGCTGGGCGCCAAGAGGACCGCCACTGGGGACTGCCTCCCTGCTGGAGGGCCCTGTGAGCTGGCCCCTGGGCCGAGCCCTTGCCCCACCCCTGCACTCTGAAGGACTTCCCTTGGACATTTTGGTGTAGCGCCTGGGAGCGCTTTATTTCTCATACTAAAAAGAGGGTGCTTTGTTTGTCCTGAGGAGCAACGTCCTTGTGGGCAGCAGCTCCGAGCTGCGATCATCTGCTTGGGGGAATCCCCGGCATGGAGATTCCCGTGCCATCCGACTGATTTCGGCGCGGGTGCCCACCCCGCATAATTGCTGCTTTATTACTTATTTTACGGGTGCCCACCCTGCAGATTTGCAATTGTTTATACCCCTAGCGGGTGCCCACCCCACCAGGGACCTTGTGCAGCGTTTTATACCCCTAGCGGGTGCCCACCCCACCAGAGACGTTCTATAGAAAGCGGGAGCCTACCCCGCATTGCTGAAAATAAAAGCCATCTGGAATCACCGCCGCGGCCCGGAAGCTCCCTGACGGTGGGCGGGGCCGGCTGAGACCAGAGAGGAACCTCGCGCGCTCCACTTCCGCTTCTCCCGGGCGGGAGGAAGCTGTACAGAGTCTCACAGGCGTCCCTGCGCAGTCCCAGGAAGGCGGACCGGGCAAAGGGAAATAGGCAGCATCAAGCTGTAAGCGAAGCGGGGTCCCATGTGGTAAAGAGAGACATTTCTTTTTAAAAACACCTTTTGAAGCAGAGGCAATTTCAAGAGGGAGACAGCCTGAATTGGGTCTATTGGCATGGACATGTATGCATACAGGAGTGTATTATTTAGTGGTACAGGTCTCCTGCTCTCAGCCATAGCAGCACCTCTACATTCTCAACCCAGACCCTTGGAGCGGTGACCCTTCCTTACAGCAACAGGTTGAATGATTTTATAATAAAGAGATACCCCAAGGAGCAACGAATATTGTGAACATTCTAACAAGATAGTGCACAAAGTGATGAGTCCAGTGTACAGAGCAAATTCAAGGTCTACATTAGGAGTTCATCATGGAAGTGCAAGAGATGGCAGGAAGGTATCTGCACAGGAGGCATATTGTTTCAGCGAGATCATGGAACAATGCTATGCCAATTACCATAAACCCCTGTTAGACATAATCTTTAGTCACAGACAGCAGAACAACATTTTACCTCCAAGTGGTGAGCAGTGCCGTTAAGACATATTTCAGAGAGGCCTGAGAGTGGCACCTGACATGACCCTCTCCTGTTAGGATGCCCACTGCCCCGTCCCTTGCCAACAACAAACTGCAAAGGCTACACAGAATAAGAGCTTGATATGTCTGAATATGAAAGCTGGACAGCACACATAATTCACCCAAGGGCTTGTGGAAAGTGAGCAATCAGACAGTAGCACGAAAATCCTACTTCTGATCCTGGCTGCATCTATTTTTACCTGCCTGCCAAGTAACAGTAACCTATACACATGTGCCTTTCAACGCGTTATTGCTATTATTGTAATGCCTGTATTTTCATTGTTGTATCTGTGACTGCTGTTGTCTGTCTTCCCCTGCTGCCTGTACGTGGTCCGTGCCCTTTTTTCTTCCCTCTGTTCCCCTCGCCATCCCCGTGTTCTCTCTGCCCGGTCTTTCCTTCTGTACCCCTCGCTGCCCCGTGTCTCTGCCCGGTTTTCCCTTCTGTTCTCCTCGCTGCCTCCGTGCCTCTCTGCCAGTTCTGCCTTCTGTTCAGCAGCCCCTATATTTCTGTATTCTGTATTTTGCCTCTGTGCCACTCGTTTTTTGTGCCCGTCTGCCCTCTGTGCCACTCGTTTTTTCCCTCATTTTTGTGCCCCTTTAGCCTTCTGTTCCACTCGTTTTTTCCTCGTTTTTTTGTGTCTTTCTGCCCTCTGTTCCACTCGTTTTTTGTGCCTTTCTGCCCTCTGTTCCACTTGTTTTCCCTTGTTTTTTGTGCCTTTCTGCCCTCTGTTCCACTCGTTTTTTGTGCCTTTCTGCCCTCTGTTCCACTCGTTTTTCCCTCGTTTGTTGTGCCTTCTGCCCTCTATTCCACTCGTTTTTTTGTGCCCTTCTGCGCCATTCGTTTTTCCTTGTTTTGTGCCCCTTTTGCCTTCTGTTCCACTCGTTTCCCCAGCCGCTGTGCCCGCTGCGACCCCGCCCCCCTGACTGCCCAGTCGCTGCCCCCGCCTCCCGATTGTATTAATGTGGTCTCGCCGCCCCTGCGCTAACATTCACAGCTCTTGTGTGCTGTGAGGACGCATGGGCGTTCCATTTTTCACTACGACGATAGGCATTAGAGTCCTGCGGACCCCCTGGGAATGTCTCACGGACCCCTGGGGGTTCGCGGACCACAGTTTGGGCAACGCTGGCGTAGTGTGTTCCTACCTTTTACCAGTTGTTACTGGTTGTGCTCTACAATTGTTATTTTGTGCTATAGTTATTCTAGGTTCTACATCTACTATTTCTACTAAGTGTTGATTCTGCCAGTGGCCCACGTGGCCCTGTCCTGTGTAAAAGAAAATCCCCTGTAAATACTGCCCAGTGGCAGTTGGCACAGTGTATATGTGTGATTATAATCTAATGTGTTTTATGGTAATACAAAGGCTATTTTGATATATAACCTTGTGTGAAGTTCCTTTTTGTTGTGTGCCTAGTGTGTTGTTGCTGTGTGTGTGTGTTGGGCAAACGCTTTGCACATTGCCTCCGGGAAAAGCCTTACTGCTCGTGCCAAGCCATCAAGGGGGTGAGCAGGGGTTATCTTGGCGTGTAACTCCTTTGCCCTGACTAGAGTGGTGGTCTCTGCCTGGCTTTGGCGCAAGCCTTAGCCAACCAGAGATCCAATTTCTAACACTGGAAGTCAGCGGTAAGGATTAGGACTTGTGTTTGCACAATACCACAGCGACAACTGGTTGTACTACAAACTCTGCATTTAGATAATCACATGTTTGGGGATTATTGTTTTTGAGTTTCATTTTTAGATTGTGTACTATTGCTTCAGTTCAGACAGTTAGGTCCCCTCTGTTGCACGTGTCTCTGAGCGTCCTGCCAAAATCTGCTTTTAATTTCTGTGGTCTGTTTAGATACAGTGTGTATGAGTTGGTAGAGTTCTGTGAAGAGAGAGACATAGCAGTGAGTGGGTCAGACACCCAGTCCAAGCTTAGGGATAACCTAATCCAATGGCAGAAGGATGAATGGGAACATGAGCGCAGTGAGAAGGAGAGGGCCCGGGCCGCACGCCATGAGGGTGGTGGGTCTGAGGGGAGCCCTGAAGAGGAGGAAGAAAATGACAGGACTTGGACAACAGTAGATAGTGAGAACCCCATAGATAGGGAGTCCCTTGCTGGGTCCAGTGTCGGGGGCAGCGGCCCATCCCTTTCCCTGTCCCCAGAGGAGTGGGTAGATAGGAGGGAAGAAAGGGAGTACCAGCTGGCTTTGGAAAAGCTCAGGTTACAGCATGCCCAGGAGATAGCGCAGCTGGGTATGGAGAAGAATAAGCTAAAAACTGAGAGGGTCTTAGCGCAGGAGAGGATGGCGGAGGCTGAGAAGGCCTTTGCCAGAGAGAAATTAGCTTGGGAGGGTAGTTTATCCCCTGAGTGCGGTTGTAGTTTTCTGGATTCCCCGTGGAGGTTGGAGTCCAGTGGTGGCAGCAATACAGAGTCCATTGCAGAAAGTGCCATTCCCAGTTCCCCATGTATGGTACCTTGTTCCCAAGAGGAGGAGTACAGGTCGAAGTTTAGGGACCGTAGCAAACTGTCTCACCAGTCTTAGGGGCATTTTGTGGATGACTGTTCGGATGCACTGGTTGATTGGCTGGCGTTTAACCCGGACCAGGAGGTGGAGGGAGTAGTGAATATGTTTCTCAAAGAGCAGTTGCTCAGTCGTTGTTGGCCGGGGTTGCGCCAGCACCTGTTGAGGTGCGACTCCTTTTGTCCTTTGGAGCTTTCACAGGAAGCAGACCAATGGGAAAGTGTCAGAGGTTCTGAAGCGGCATTGGTGAGTGATCCCAAAAGTAGTGGTTCAGGTATCTTCCAGCTCAGAGTGGTGGAAGAGGTTCAGAGTAGCCCAGCTAGGTCCTAGTGTAGCAAGAGGGGTGTAGGACCTAACGTCCTGTCTCAGTGGAGTAAGAGTGAGTGTGGAACTGAGTGTTCCCAGGTGAACGAAACCCAGTCTCAGAACCTGGATGGTTTCTTCAGGGAACACCAGGTTGGGGACCTAGGCTGTCCTGTTAGTCCATTTGAGGAGGATCTCCTAGTGTCTACAGGACCTGGAGCATCTGTAAATAGTGCTCCATTGGTTCTAGTGTCTGGCAGTGCCACTCCTGTTGGGAGGGCACAGACGTCCAAAGTGAGGGGTGAATGGGGGATGTGTTCCCCACTGGAGGAACCAGTGGGTCAGGGACCAGCCAGTTGGGCGGAGTCCCCTTGGAGTGACCATGGTGACACCACTTCTGTTCTGGGGGATCTTCGTGCACTGTCAAGTGGACAGGGGACAGGATATCTGCACCAGACAGACGATCACACAACATATGAGTCATGTGTTAACCTCAGGGGGGAATAGTGTGTGAGTCCCCAGAAGTCCTGGAGTGCCAGGCAGGTATTCCGCCTAAGGGTTTAGTCCTAAGGTTGGGAGTCCAAATTCAGGATCTGTCTGACCTGGAGGGAAGGACGTCTGTAACCAGTGTCCTAACCAGTTCATCTTCCAGGGGTACCGCTCCAGTTGGGAGGGTGCAGAACTCTGGAAGGGGGTGCAGAGGGAGGGAGTCCTCGCCTCTGACCCCGGCGCCACCTGATTGGTTAATCCCTAGGTTGGGAGACCAGTTATGGGAGAGAGGTCCTGAACTGGTGGGAGAGTGGTGTTTTACGGATACCTCTCAAAGGAGGAGAGGGCGGAACCCTAGAAGGAGAGGTAGGGGAAGAAGAGCCTCACCCGTGACTTCTGGTCAGCCTGAGGGTTCAGACCCTAGGCAGGACGATCAGTGGCAGTCTAGAACTGTCCTAAAGAGAGGAAGAGTGGAGAATGGCTACTATGTGCCAGGGTTTACTACCCCCGCTCTGCGAATGGGCAAGGGCCAGTGGCATCTGGGTGGCCTAGGGTCTGGTCTGGGCCACGGACAGCTTGGGAGTACCAGTGGGGTAGCCCAGTTGCTCCGTACAGCTTTTTCGGAAGGAACCACATGGGTTCACCGTGGCGTAGAATAGAATGGGGTTTCTGCAGTTGCGGTCCGCGTCCGTGTTCTGTTGCCCAAAGCAGGGAAGCCCATCACCGTGGTGATTAGTCTGCCCTGCGTTTTGGCTGGAAGGGGGTTGTGTTGGACTTGGCCCTTTTGGCAGGTTCACCCCTAAACTTTTTGCTTTTAAATGTGATCTGATGTTAGTTGTTTTGGGCTTCTGCGCACTTTAGCACTGTGTCCCAGTGTAAAGTGTGTGCGCAGTCTGAGTGCGCGTGGTGAGATTGGCATGCCCTCCCAAAGGAATGCATGGGGAAGATGTGTGTCCATGGTAGTTCCTGATGTGAGAGGAGTGCAGGGGCAAGTTTGGTATGTGCGAACTCGTGAGATTAAATGCTGTGTGACGGTGTGTGCAGATTTAATATGGCTAGTGTAGAAGTGCCACTTCTAGAAGTTGGCATGTCTGGGTGCGGTGAATGTGAATTGCCTGTCTGGCTTGTGAGCGCCAGGGGCTGGCTGGTGTGCTTGGCTCCAGGAGCCAGGATGGGTCTGCCCGGGGAGGGGCTCAGAGGGCACAGTGGTGCCAGGGCTTATTTTACAGCTGCCCAGCAATTAGTGGGCAGCTGCCACGTTTAGGCTTTTTCTCTTGCGCATCTTTGCTTTGGCTGCCTAGGCAGCGCGCCCTGACTATTTTGGACAAAGGGCATTTGAGCCCCAAGGAAGGCTAGTTGGCCTGGGGTCACTAACTTCTGGGATTCTTGCGCAAGGTGATTGCCTACTGTGTTTATGATGATAATTGCCTAATGTGATTTATGCGTAATGTGCAATGCCTTTTTGCCTGTGATACCTCTAACTGTTTTATGATTAGGAGGTAGTTTTGCCTTGTATGGTTTATGCTAAGTCAGTTTATGTTTCACTGAGTGACCTATGCCTAAGGTGATTAGTATTGCGTAGTGTGTTCCTACCTTTTACCAGTTGTTACTGGTTGTGTTCTACAATTGTTATTTTGTGCTACAGTTATTCTAGGTTCTACATCTACTATTTCTACTAAGTGTTGATTCTGCCAGTGGCCCACGTGGCCCTGTCCTGTGTAAAAAAATTCCCCTGTAAATACTGCCCAGTGGCAGTTGGCACAGTGTATATGTGTGATTATGATCTAATGTGTTTTATGGTAATACAAAGGCTATGCTGATATATAACCTTGTGTGGATTTCCTTTTTGTAGTGGGCCTAGTGTGTTGCTGCTGTGTGTGTGTGTTGAGCAAACACTTTACACATTGCCTCCGAGATAAGCCTTACTGCTCGTGCCAAGCTACCAAGGGGGTGAGCAGGGGTTATCTTGGTGTGTAACTCCCTTGTCCTGACTAGAGTGGTGGTCTCTGCCTGGCTTTAGCGCAAGCATTAGCCAACCAGATATGCAATTTCTAACAAACCAGAACACTGTTTATCGTATTGCTTTGCAAACCATTTCCTAGGCATAGCCCTGTTAGCCTCTTCTTTCAAATGTACTTTCCAGACAAAGCTTTTGTGTTTGCTGTAAGCAACTCCTTTCATACTGCACAAAAAGAAAAAAAGACTTAGCAGAGCTAATAGGTCTCCAATGCAAGACCTATCGGCTTTGCCGTTTCTTGTTACCTTCCGCAAGTGACGTAAAGCAAAATAAATAGTTGATGTTAATGTAGGCAGAAGTTCTTTGTCAAATATGGCACAGGGAAGTATCAAGCAACGGTGTTGAGAAGCAATGGGCAAATGTACACCGCATCTCCAGAGGAAGATCCAGCCACATTCAGAGATTCGCATGACTGAGGCAAGTCTTTGTTCCTTGAGGCAGCTTCCATAGCTCAGAAGAATAACTCTGAAGGGACTTCTACCATTTTCAAGCAGCACAGAAGAACAATCATTAACAAATGCGGATACGACAAAAGTACACTCAAACTACAAACACATTTCCATAACGACACTACAAGTATCCCTATGCTACTGGCATTGCTTCCACCACATTAAGAAAACTTGCATGGGAAGACATTGATGATTCCCATGCCTGTCTTACACAAAGGGGGTAGTGGTCAAGTCGACCAAAATAAGGCAGCCAGTCCTAAATCATTTTTGTTGGCTTTACCATGGACCCATGGAGCTTCTGGAAGAGGCTCCATGATTGGCTGCCCTTGCTCTGAACTGCCGTTGTTTAATACAGTTGTCGCATTCTAAATCAGCAACAAACACTGATCAATATAGAACATGCCATCATATTGAGGGAATGCTTAATATTTCTCTTTAAACATTTATACTTTATGTCAATGTATATATATATATATATATATATATATATATATATATATATATATATATATATATATATATATATACATATTTCTGTTACATCAAGAACAGTAAAGAGGATTGTGTTTCCACAACAATGCATTCAGGGACGAGAAAGAAGGGCATTAACAAACTGTTTATAGTCAATAGAGGTCATTCTCTGTGTATACCGGTTATCATTGTGGCTGTATGAATAGCCCCTATCGTTGTTTCTTTATAATAATAAAGATGATACATATATGTAATAGAATAATAACCCAAAAATCCTTCCATTAGGGGAATAACACAATATATTTTAAACATTTTTATATATAAGTATCGATACAAAAGCTTAGACGGTTATCAGAAAACAAAAATGATGTCTTACCTTAGATATGCTCCATATAGAAAGAATAAGGACATAAGAAGGCCATTCAAAACAAAAATCAAATTGACATAAAAGTAGGCAGGATCTCCCATTCCTATAAATAAAAGAACAGGTTAACATACCAAAACATGCCAAAAAATGTAATGCCACTATTAAATTAATGCCACAATATCAATGTTATAAGCAGGAAGACTTCTCCGTGCTTACTTTGTACATAACTACTGAAGAGAAAGTTTTAAAAAAAGTCTTTATTCACATGCTAGCTGAAATGATTCATTGACAATGGACTAAGAGGATCATACCCTCCTGCATACCACTTGCAACTATGAATCACAATGCTTCTGGTGAGCATTGACCAATCTAAGACAGCTTCATACGCCTGACCGGAGATTTACTTGTAAAGCCCAGGACCTTCGACCTAATTCACTAAGATGTTTATGTGACTTCCTCTTGTACTCCTTACTTCCTCCTAAATTCCAGGAGTAATACGAGAGAACGCTTCAGAACACTTACTGAATCAGAACCTCACTACATTAGACAAATTAAATCACACTGGGAGTAATTCACAACTTTTATGTGACTTTCTCTTGTTGTACTTCTGGTTTACTCTTGAATTCCCTACCCATGAAATTTTGTAGCAAGCTAGGTGCACAACAAGAGTGTGTCACACCTACTTGTAGCATCTTTGTGAATCAGACCCCACTGTGTTCCCTGCAACCCCTTCACCACCCCCTTGTCTGCCTCTGGTTTTCAGTAGCCCCCAACAGCTGTTCAGTAGGCTGTTTCTTGGTTATTAAGCTCCACAGCCGTAGAAGATACAGGTTTATTAATTGCTTGCTGACAGCACAAAGTGGGATTGCAACGAAAATCGTATTGTGATCACGATCATTTCATTAAGAGAATTTAGGATCATACCTTTAAAACCAATGACATAGCATTCGAAATCCTAAAATTGGCCATCTTAAGTATTATTTAGCGGAAAATAATTAGCAATACGCTCTGTCACATATCAGCATGGGTGTCAATGTCTACGCAAACCTTTTCTGAAACTGCATGTTCATATTGCTGTATTGCAGGTCTCTTGAAAAGGAAATCATATTTTATGGATGCTAGATGAACAAGTTACTTACCTTCTGTAACGCTCTTTCTGGTTGAGACGATCGAGCTGCAGATTCTTCACCTTTTGAATATTCCCCAAGCACGTTAGACTGGACCTAAAAATGTTTCAGTAGTACCTAGGCGCTTATAGCTGGTGCCGTGCTGAATCAGCAGCTAGATAGACACTGAACCAGAAATAGCATTAACAAAGGTAAGTAACCTGTTCTTCTGATCGAGATTTCTAGCGCTAGACGCCTCACCTTTTGAATAGATACCAAAGCAGTACCTATTGGAGGAGAGTCTGTGAATGGGCTTTAACCTGAAAGTTCTTTGGGACAGAGTGGGCCTTCCAGATAATACTGCTTTGTAAATGTATGAAGCTACCTGACATGTCTAGGACATGGACTCCTCTTGCTACTGAAGTGGTTGCAACTCTGGCCCTGGTAGAATGATCATGTGGTCCACCCAGGGGCTGCTTTTTAGACAATATGTAGCAGATCGTAATGCAGAGCATGATCTAAAATGAGATGGTTCTTGTCCACAATACGTTTGCCTTTTTCGCACCAGCGAACTCCACGAAGAGCCGATCGTCCACCCAGTGTTCTTTGGTATGATCTATGTACAAGATCAGTGCTCTATTGGGGTTTAAACAATGGAGTCTCTCCTACTCTTTAAGAGGGGTGTGGTGGAGCATAGAACACTGTCACAACTTTTGGCATCAAAGATGTCAAAATCTGCAGACTTGGAAGACTGGGAAGAAGGTGGAATATGGTGCATTAACATAAGAGCCTAAAACTCACTGACACACTTTGCAGAGGTGATGGCAATGAGGAACCCAGTCTTGATAAAAAAGTAGCTGTATGGGGCAGCTGTGAATCTGTTCAAACAGAGTGCACATCAAGTAAGTTGGACCAGGTTAAGGTCCCACAGGGGCATCACAAAAGGAGAAAGGGGGGGCGAATGTTGAAGCCCCTTCAAAAATCGCATCACAATTGGTGACTTAAATAAGGAGGGCTGGTCTGGCAGCTACAAGAAGGCCAAACGATAACCCTTAAGCACAAAGCAAAACCAGGCTGAGCAAGAGTCAAAATAAACACAAGAGTACCAGATAATTTGGCCTGAAACGGCTCAATCAGGCATGTACCACACTAAATCGCAAATTTGTTCCAAATACAGGTGTATATAGTTTTCGCCGATGGATGCCTGGCTGCCAAGATGACATCAACCACTGCTGCGTGAACTGAGTCTCTGGCTCAGCTCTACAAGGTTTGCTCTAGTCCAGCAGAACTCCCTCCAATACTTAGTAAAATGGTGTCAAAGGTTTTTGGTTATGAACAGTCCTCAAACATGGATCCAGGGACACTATGATGATTAGAAACAAACCTCTTTCATTCTATTCAATAATACACATGCAAGATGGGCTAAAAATAAAGTTTATTTCAACAGGTGTACCCCATTATTCAGCATATCTAAAATAAACACGCAGGATACGATTAAAACCGCACAAATGCACATTACAAACAATAAAAATAAAATGATTATTTCTATCATGGTTAAAATGTAATCTAAATACCAAACACCTAAAAACCTATTCTATACACTAGAGTAGGAGAGCATAGAAAGTAGAATAATTTGCAGCTAGATTTTCTTAGGGTTAATGGGTACACTGAATACCTTGTTTATAGCAGAATGCTACAATTATTAGGAGTCAGTGAGGCGGTGTTCCCTGCGAAAGGCAAACATGCATTCAGCATGGACTACTCCCTGGGTTGGGCTCAGTATCAGCTTTCAGTAGAAAGTGCGATACAGCACCAGAATCTCTGGCTGGCAGGATAGTCTTCTGGTTGGCAATATATTGCTTGCAAAAAATTGGAACAAAGGGCCTCGCCTGACAAGTGGTCAAATGAGTCCTTTTATATTGTATTTTATTTAGGAAGGAATTTTCAATGTCACCTTAGGAATATTTGATTAAACCAATAAGCATCAAGATGCTAGTTTACGATACTTTCATTTAAACATCTAAGGTAAAAGACCGACAATTCAGACTACACTATTTTGTCTACTGTTCTTCGTTTGACATTGAAATTGAGATAACAAGACACTTGATCCAGACTGATGTTGCATCAGGAGTTTTGTTGATGCCTTATCTAAATGACTTAACCCTTTCACAGGTCTGAGAAAGATAATGACAAACAACATCTGCGTCAAAGGCAGATTTAGCCGAAATACAGAAAATTGAGTCGTAGCCTACTTAAAACGTAGTTTGGTCTTATGTCACAACCTCGAGAAGAAGGTCAAAGTTGTCCAACTGTGGCCTCTCATCTCCAAGCATGAAGGAGGAGATTGAGATGGCGTAGGTGCAGAACCGTGCTCTGTTGTTGCAACAGCAGGTCCTCCTGAAAGGGGCAGCCTAATTGGAGGGAAGAGGCTGCTGAAGCACAGGAGTTCTGTATACCAAACTCTCTGTCTGCAATCCAAAGTCAACTGGATGACTTGGGCCTGGTCATTCCTGATCTTCTTGAGAACTCAGGGCAAGAATGGTATCAGCGGAAAGGCATACAGGAGTCCAGAGTCCACTCGAGGGGAAATGCCCCTCTGAGCAAGAAACGCCTTGGAAATCCAAAGTGCAGAAGTACTGACATTGCGCATTCTCAGTAGTGGTGAAAGACTTAAAGCCAGGTTCTTCCCAGTCACAGAAGAGACCTCTTGCTACCTTTGGATGTAGCTACCACTCGTGATCCACTAGGTGCAGGCAGCTGAGTTAGTCTGCCCAAGTATTTAAAGATCCTGCCAGTTGGTTCACCACCAGAAAAACTCCTTGGAGGTACAGCCACTTCCAAAGGTGCAAGTCTTCCTGGCACATGGGCCATGACCTCACTCCGCCCTATTTCTTGCAGCACTGAATAGCAGTCTGTTGTCTTTAAGCACCTGGACCATCCTCTCTTTGTTGGACGGAAGGAAGACTTTGAGCACCACACGAATGGCCCACATCTCTAGAAGGTTAATATGGAGCCCAGACTTCCACGGAGACTAGAGGCCCCTGATCTCCACCTCTCAGAGAGAGTCACCCCAGCCCATTAAAGACTTATCTGTCACCCCTGTCAGCTCTGGGTGGGAGGGAATACGGGTCTGTTGCAGGCCCAATCACGGTCCAGTAACCAACACTGCAGATCCTTTGCCGTCTCCTCCAAAATCTGAACACGGGCAGAGGTTCCCTTGATGTTGGACTTCAGGTTCGACTGCAAAGCCCACATATACCATCTGGCTTGCTCAACCAGTAGGATGCAGCAGCCCATCTCATCCAAGCAGCCTTTGAGTCAATTACACAGAAATCAAAGAATGAGACTGAAAGATCGGGATCTTAGCCTGAATGTCCTGGACACTCTTTCCCGGGGGAAATGCACAAAACCAAAACCAGAATAGCTCTGTTGAAGGGGAGCATATGAGAAAGAATCCGGTGTGTCTAAAGCATATTGACAGTGAACCTTAAAGATGACAGAATTTTTGCTGCAATTTGCAAGTGGCTGATGACAGTCAATCTTCAAGGTGGGGAAAGACTGGCACCCCTGACCTCCGAAGATATGCTGCCACCACCTCCATCACTTTCATGAAGACCTGACGGGCACTTGTGAGATAAAAGGGAGCAAAGCAAACTGAATATGCTCCTTTCCCACCAACCAAAGGTAACCCCAGTGTGTCGGCAGAATGGCGATATGGAAATAAGCGCCTGCACTACCATCCAGACTCTAAGGATGAAGGCAGGCAAGACCTGGCCAATGCCCGTATTTTGAATTTCTCCTTCCGGAGGAAGGCATTGAGAGAGTGAAGGATTACAATAGGCCGCAGCCTTCCCTCTTTCTTGAGTACCAGAAAGTAGCGGGACCAACGACCACGACTCACTTTTGGTGCAGACACCCTCTCAATAGTCCCTTTGGACAAAGGGACTTGCACTTCCTGCCACAAAAAGGAGAGACTGTCCTCAGCCAGTCACTATGGGAGCAGGGTGGTTGGGAGAGGGGGGGGGGGAAGAGCAGTGGAAAAAGGGAAAAAGAGGCTGGGAGGAAAGGAGAGGTAAAGCATAGCCCTTGTGAACAATCTGTAGAACAAACTTGTCCGAAGTTATTGCTTAACAGGTACGGGTAGAATCAGTGGATTCTGCCTCCCACATAGTGGCTGTGCTCCTGTAAAGACAATTTAAAGAAGCTTGGCGCATGTGGGGCTGGTCACAAGAGCAGTGGGCACGACATGCTCGGTCGCAAAACTGCTGGGTTCCCTGTGAAAGCTGGACATGATAGTGGTAGGGGTCACTGCAGCCAAATCAACAAAAGGAGCAGAGGGACTGTTGTGGTTAGCGAGGAGGCCCAAAGAGCATGCAGTAGCCCTGCTTTTTTTTTTAAATGCTCTAAAGAGGATTAAGCTTTGTTCCTGAATGCATGAGTTGCATTGAAGGGCTTGTCCATCAAGGACTGGACATTACACGAAAATCGGGTTGATCGCAGCCACAGATGGCGGCGAATGCCAACGGAGGTGTCTGTGGACCGTCCAATGTAGTTGGTGGTGTCTAAGCCACAACTAATTGTGAACTTGGCTGCATCCCGCAGTCTTTTACCACCTGAGTGAGAACAGGGCTGGGGTCTTTGGTTACACTAGGGAGGATTTGTACCACAACCCCCAAAGAGCATGGGACTAACATCCTAACACGCAATAACCATTAAAATACCTGAGGGCCAGGCTGATGGACTAAAACACGTTTGCCAAACCTATCCACCCACTTAGATGGCCTGTCGGGGGAGTGGTAGGAAAGGTGCTAGGCTTTGATCCAATCAATGAAAGCTCGCACCACCAGGTTGTCAGACAAAGTATGTTATTGATTGACTAGGGAGGGGGGAAGGCAAGGTTTGGCCCACACCCCCAATAAGGTATCAGTCAGAGCTTCGTTAAATGGAAGAAGGGGATCAGAAGATGTTTGCCCCAGTTGGACGACCTCTGTAAAGACATTGGTCTTAACCTCCATGGTTAGGAAGCAGATTCCTCAGTGGCAGGTCTAGGGGGTTAGAGGAGACCGGGTTCAGAAGAGGCATTGAGACCACTGGCCTCCTGTAGGTCCGCATTCCAATTATCATACAGGTTGAGTTGAGCAAACTCATCACCCGGGTCGCAGTCACTGTCAGAGTCTTTCCTACAACAGGAATGTAAAGTGCAATGTTTTCCTTGTGACGGGGCCAAATCAAGAAGAAGAAGGGGCACCTTGGCTGTAAACCAGCAGGACGCTGGTCGCAGTTGGACTGGCATTGACTGGGAGCTAGATAAAACAATCGGGACCTCATCCTCCGGCAATAAATGGAGTTGGCATCATAATCAACGAGCCCCTAGCAGGCATAGGTCCTAGCACCAGAAACAGAAACAGACGTGGAGCCTCATGCAAGTTGCAGAGGGTTTAACTGGCGCCGAAGGTCGTTGAACCCGACAGAAATCAGCAGTTTGACTTTGTTTGAAAGCTGGCCTTCACAACTACGCCCATTGGTACCTCTATCTGTCAAAGTATAATGCATGAAGTAGACCCTAAACTAGCTCAATACATGCAAATAATACTTCTGGAGATAGAAGCATGCTTTATAAGCCTAGCTATGGAACGGTTGAATTTAAAACCTGCGGAAAGTCTGCCAATTGAGGCGTAGGCATACAGCTAAATGCCCATCGTTTGTGTACGTCTGCTTCCCTACTCCTTGGGAGATAAGTTAAATGTGTAAAAATCATACATCCTACAAAGTAGAAAGAAACATACAGGCGTTCCACATAATAGGAGGAAAGCTACAATCAATAGCTTTCTGACTTGTAAAATGTGCTTAGAGCAGAGGCCGGTAGGTGGTTGCTCTGCCTGCATAAACATTATTGTGCTAGAAGCCGAAATGCATGATACATCTCAAATTAACGACTGGGACTAGGCAATAAAATATTAAATGAGAAAGCTACCACATCAGTTTGATTTCCAGGTAATGTGTTACATAGTCATGCAACGGAAGTCCGGTATTTTTGTAACTTGGAAAAATAAGCCAGAGCCATTATAAGGGCAGTTACGGCGTCCGTAGTTAAGACATTGTCTATGCCAATAGACCTGGCTTTAAAAAATGGTAATAGGAAGCATTAAGAGTAGATAGCACGGAAATGGATATGTATTTGGGTGGTAGCAAATATCTGTAGAATAATATTGGTTTTGGTTAAAATGCCAGACTTAAAAATCCATTAAGGTTAATACCTGCCCTCTTTCTATCTCTGCTTCTGCCAGATAGAAATACCATAAATTATCTAGTTATCGAAAAATACTATAACAGCCTTACATCATGTGTCTGCCCCTGAAAGTTCAAGCTCAGGCAGCTGGAAAATAGACAAAATTATTGTAGATGTGTGAAGGTGTGAACTTTGTTTTGTGGAATCACACAACTTCTGCCCAATAAAAAACATCTACTCCTGCTCCCACCATGTGGGTGGAACCAAAGCCCATCTTCTGATAATCCTCACCCAATTATCTAGCGACAGCTGCGCTGTCAAACCAGTCCATAAAAATCAAGGAATAGTACAAGTGTCCAAGAATAACAGGTGAAGGTGAGTGGAGCACTGAAAATTCACTGTGGCGAACACAACGCCGGTGACTTCCCAGTGCTGAATTTCCAACTAGGTATTTAATAAGGCCATGTCTATCACTCCCTACTGATGTTAGTGGCTTTGCTTCTATAGCCTCCTTACTCTTTCACTGTCTGTCTGTATTGCGGACCTCACAACAATAGCACTTACTTAGATCACACGCTTTCAGTTGGAACACATTATTGAAGTATTTCACATTTCTTTCCCAGTTTCGCTGCAGCCACCATGTTGTGCAGCAGATGGAAGATGCAATTAAGTGAATGCAGTGGACAGCTCTCATATGCAGATTTTGATGTGGTGAAATGACTGCATTAGAGGTTTTACATCGAATTTTTCTATACAGATTTCAAATAAAATTTAATTTATTTGTGGATTATGGCCAAGTATATTTTCTGAGAAACAGCCAAGTAACCACTTGTTAAAATCAGAAATTTGATTTGATTTGAATTAAAACAAGCATTTGCAATGCAATAGGTCTCGCATTTGCGAGAGTTTAAGCTATTGGCTTGGTAAATGACAATGCCTTTTATTTAAGTTTTAAAAACCAACACGTAAATAAAAGGCATTATAATTTACAATGCCAATAGCTCAAACTCTCACAAATGCGAGACCTATTGCATTGCAAATGCTTGTTCACATAACAATACTTCAATGCTACATACTCTGAATTTTCTTGACACTTTACAGTTCCTGATCAAACAGAGAAACAGTGGTTAAATTAAGGTATTCTTCAGATTGGCTGACTCAAGTAGAACACAAAGAGAAACACAGAAGTGTAGAAGGACCAATCATCTGCAACAGAGTGCCCAAATGTACCAATTAGCAAAACCTACAAATTGTACCACTGCTAAAAATGCAATGTACCCTACTGTTCCACTATGTCTACCTTTTTTTTGTTTTTAAAATGTTCCCTTGACCCCTAGTGTTGTTCTCTTCATTAACATGGCAGTCAGCCCATCACTTAAAAGAAGTACTTCTTCAAGTCCCACATAGTGAGTGTCAATAGGACAATATTCTATATTAATCCCAACAATCCAGATTTCCCATTGTAGTTGTTTCATACTCCTTCGGTCGTACAATACACTTGGAGAGCTTACCAAAGTGTTAATTTTGGCCAAAACCCTCTAGGCATGTCCTCGGCATACTAACCTAGATCCTCATCCTGATTACAGTGAATCTTGTGGGTAACCATTGCAAATACTAATACGAGATCTTTCAACACCACTGAGTGCTCTTGTATGCTTACTCATTCAAAACTGGAAATATTGGGAGGAGCTACGACACCAACCAAGATGGCCGCATAGTCTCCCGGCTCCGCTGACCCCCGTCCTACGCTCGCTTATCCTGTCGAATATCCTGATCTCCTGCCCCGGATTCGTGTGGGTGAACTAGTCGGCACCCCGATGGTGTGATCACAGAATTTTTCTGATGTTCTGGGGCTAAGTAACATCGAAAATGTTTTGAGGCCTAACTCAGACTGGAAGCCGGGGTCTCGATTGCTGATCTACCCGGGTCCAAAGAGAACAACAACGGACTGCTGAGGGTGGTCGGGTCCGGTCCCTGGAACTTTTGAGATTTCTCTGGACTGCTTTGCAACCATCTGCCGCCTGGCGCTATACCTGAGGTGAGGTGACGGGTGGCGCGCGGCGCTGAGTCGCGGGGGGCCCCGGCCCGGAGGCCCGGCACTAGCACCGCTGGTTCCCCGGGGTGGGGATCCCACCGTGCGTTGCTGCGTGCTGCTGGCCCGTCCCTCACGGCTTGTTTCTGCTCCGGCGTATCCTGCCCCAGAGAGGGTGCCCCTCCGTGGGGATCGTTATGCCTGCGGCCATATGGAACCTGGCGGAACGGACTTAATGTGGCCCTTCTTTGCGGATGGTAATGGCGGAACTTGCGGCACTTCACGCGATGGTGAGGGCCCAGGTTAATCATTGGCTGTCGGCGACAGATGGGATCATAGAACCGGGAGCAAGCCCTGATCTGATTTTTGAGACCAGACGGCCGACTTGCCCCCAGTTGGAAACCTTACCGGCGCGTCTGGACCCCGTGTTGGAAGCTATGTATGCCCCCCGAAGGAATGGAACTCATCGTGAGTGCTGTGATTGGTGACTCTCTCACGTTCTCGGAAACATCAGCCCTACAGTTACCGGAGCATTTCTCTGATTCCCCCATCCTGGATACTGTTGACCCATACTTTGATCTGTATCGGACCGAGTCGAATTCCCTCCCCAATCGGTCTCCCAACATGGCGGATGGAACGATGCTTGGCCTCGGAGACGGGGAGGGACATCGTTGGTGCAAGACATGTGCGTTGGGATCTGCTATTCCTCTCCCATTTGCTGACTCAAGCTCCGGCTGCTTCTGTGTGACTTTTGACTTTCTGGAGATGGGGCTTGTCTTATCCGAGGGACTCGGCAACTTTGTTAGACGGGGCCAAGGCTGAGATTGCGGTTTGAATTGTTTACGATGGATCTATTGGAAACGGGACTGCTTCATTAACAGACGGATTCCGGGACGGGGGTTTGTTGTTTCCCCCCGGGGTATTTATGTAAGGTGGGCAACTCTATTCGTGTTGGCCTAGGAGAGCCCCTTTGTTAGGGTGGGGGGGAGAGACCGGGAGCGCATAGACTATTGCCCTCCTCCACTTCCCCGTTAGGTGGGGTTTCCTTTCTTTTTACTTTTCCCTATTTCTTCTATATTTTGGGTTTGGTTCTCAGGAGACAGGCACACTGCCGGGGGGGGGGGGGGGGGGGGGGGGGCGTAGTCATCTGCAGGGGTGCAGGGTGGGGGGTTGGGGGAGGGGATTTTTTGCTTTTCGTTTGTTTCTATGGCCTTTTTTCACTTCTCTTCTCTTTCTTTGTCTTTTTCTTTTTCTGGGTCAGTGCAGTGGGTTTCCTTTGGTATCAAACACTGCTTTTTCATCTGTGCCTCAATTTTCGTGGTGTTCTCTGGGTCTTAGGGCAGGTGACTGCAGGCGCGAATTGACCGCAATATTCCTTCATATCCTGTACCTTCTATTCTGCCTGCCATTTTTCTCTGCTAGGAAATTGTTCAGCACCTGATCCTTCCATCCTATACTATAAAATGAAAACCTTTTATATCCTGTTTTCCTAATTGAGCTGCTTAGTGACCAAGAGTACGCTAGCATGGAGATTCTGCTCCCCGAGGTGCTGCATGTGATTGCAAATTGCTCTATGCTACTCTAACTGTTTGGCGGCCGGCCCGGGGGTTGTAGGCCGATACTTGTATTTGATTGAAATGTCAATAAAGGTTTAAAA